>NC_056059.1:92693514-95123514 GCF_016772045.2 Ovis aries
GGCTCAGCTGGTAAAGAATCGATCTGCAGTGCGGGAGAGCTGTGTTCGATCCCTGGGTGGAGAAGATCCCTTGGAGAAGGGAATGGGTACTCATTCTAGTATTCTTGCCTGAGAATTCCATGGACTGTATAGCCCATGGTGTTATGAAGAGTCTACATGACTGGCCACTTTCACTTCACTTTCCACTGCATTCACTTATTTGGTTAATTAAGGGATACGCTCTTCAATTTGTATTTCTTGCAACTTCTGTTTTTTCTAACCTCTCTTGCTGTCTCCCTTTTAAAAATATGTAATTTCTCTTTATTCTTTTTTATTTTGGCCTTGCCACATGGCATATGGGATCTTAGTTCCCTCACTGGGGATTGGATCTATATCCTCTGCATTGGAAATACAGATTCTTAACCACTGGACCACCAGGGAAGTCCCTCCTGTCTCCTGTTTGACCATTTCATGGCTTTTCAACACTCACAGGAGAGGAACACAGAGACAATGAAACCCCAGTTCTTCTGCTGTGCCTCCTAGTTAACATCCCATGTTATTAGTGTGATAATGGAGGGGAGGAAACTTTAGGCTAAGTCCAGTTTTTGCGTAACTCTATGTATTGTTCTGTATGACCCTAAATATTTTGATAATACAGCCTCTTGTTTTATTGGTTATAAATGATACTACATTCATCAATGTTCAACCTACAATACATTGTACATTGCTCAAGACCCATGAAGGTTTCAAGCTACTCAAATAGCATCAACAACGTAAAATTGCAACAGAGAAACCATTAAAATGGTTATATTCAATACTTATATCATTAAGATATTTTAAATTTAAAAACCACCCATTAGTCCATCTAATGGAGAAGGAAATGGCAACCCACTCCAGTATTCTTGCTTAGAGAATCCCGTGGACAGAGGAGCCTGGTGGGCTGCTCACCATGGGGTCGCACAGAGTTGGATATGACTGAAGCTACTTAGCATGCATGCATGCATTGGAGAAGGAAATGGCAACCCACTCCAGTATTCTTGCCTGGAGAATCCCAGGGACAGAGGAGCCTGGTGGGCTGCCGCCTATGGGTCGCCAAGAGTCAGATATGACTGAAGCAACTTAGCTGCAGCAGCAGTCCATCTAATTTTAGGAATTTTAGTTTCAAAAATAAAAACTTAGAAAATGTAAGGGAATTGCGATTTGTTACTCCAATTAGTAAAAATTTACAACATAGGCAATGAATCAATTTTCCTCAATGGAAATCTTAGGAAAAAATTTCTAAAAATTTCAGATCATTTTTGGAGACAATTAGATGTAACACAGAAACAGATGGGGAACCAAAAACAAAAACTTGTTTTATCAAAGTAAGTCAGAATTGGGTCTAAGTACTGAGTGAGTCACAGTTTCTGTTCTTTCAGACCAATTTAACTTCAGTATAATTACTCAGGCTTAATGAAAGTGTCCTCACAATATGTGAAAAGAGTGTGATGATATGTGTACACATTTGATTGGAGAGTTTGGGAACTCTGAGGCCCTTTAATAATGAATGAATCCTAAAATTAAAAAATAATAACAAACTCAAGTTCTTATGCTGAGTGACCTAGGGCATTTCCTTATTAAATCAGAGCCTTACAAAATTTCAGAAAAGAGGTAGGATGAAAATATATTTCTATAATGAAAATAAAATCAAGTTTCCTAGAAAAAGTGAAGTATCCGACTCTGTTTAAAAAGCCTAGGAAGGGGAAATGTTAAAATTTGGAAGTAGGGTATGTGTTAGTTGCTCAAGTCATGTTTGACTCTGTGACCCCATGGACTGTAGCCCACCAGGATCCTCTCTCCATGGAATTCTCCAGGCAAGAATACTGGAGAGGGGATATCCCCCTTCTCTAGGGGATATTCTCAACCTAGGGCTTGAACACGGGTCTCCTGCATTGCAGGAGGATTCTTTACCGTCTGAGCCAAAAGCATAGGAAGAGGAAATGTTAAAATTTGGAAGTAGGGAAGGGAGCCCAAACTCCTGCTCAGGAGGCTAAGGAAAGGGAGGAACTGGAGTTAGAAGAAGGGGTGTTCTAGAGAAATCTATGAAGGGCAAGGCATAGTCCAGGGAAGGGAAAAAGTGTGGCCACTGCCAAGAGTCTCATGGGGACAAGCCTCCTGGAAGCCTTCTAGGTCTCCATTTAGGAGAGTGAGATGACTTGAAGAAGAGAAACTGGCAGAGCTGTGATTGTTTTACCCCACCCCAACAGCATGAAATGACCTTGATTAGTTTCCATTTCTAGACCAACCTGCTAATAATCCTCATGCTATTTCATAGGCCTTTAATCCCCCAAACATTCTTTCTGAGTATTGATGTGTGAAATCCCCTCAAAGGGTCAAATGGGCATGGCCCCACAATGAGAGATAAAAGGCTTACAGGAAAAATTCACCGTGTTCCTACCCATGTGTGAACAGTTGATCGCCGAGGAGAATCGGTGACTGATAACAGGTTTTCCTGGTACTCTTGCCTGGAAAATCCCATGGACGGAGGAGCCTGGTAGGTTGCAGTACATGGGGTCGCAAAGAGTCGGATACGACCGAGCGACTTCACTTTCACTTTTCACTTTCCTGCATTGGAGAAGGAAAGGGCAACCCACTCCAGTGTTCTTGCCTGGAGAATCCCAGGGACGGGGGAGCCTGGTGGGCTGCCGTCTATGGGGTCGCACAGAGTCGGACACGACTGAAGTGACTTAGCAGTAGCAGGAGCCAGAGGAAGTCAAGGAATGGGGTGAGAGGAGAACTCAAGATTCTCTTTTCTATCTGGGCCTCTTTCTCTTGAGTATTTGGTGACAAATAGAAGTTTCTGTGAAGGTACTTTTGTATGGTGATTTTTTTAAATTTATTTTTAATTGGAGGATAATTGCTTTACAATGTTGTATTGGTTTCTGCTGTATAACAACGTGAATCAGCTATGAAGTGAAAGATGCTCAGTCATGTCTGACCCTGCAACTCTATGGACTGTAGCCAGCCAGGCTCTTCTGTCCATGGAATTCTCCAGGCAAGAAAACTGAAGTGAGTTGCCATTCCCTTCTCTGGGGGATCTTCCCGACCTAGGGATTGAACCTGGGACTCCTGCACTGCAGGCAGATTCTTTACCATCTGAGCCACCAGGGAAGTGAAGTGAAGTTGCTCAGTCGTGTCCGACTCTTTGCGACCCCATGGCCTGTAGCTCCTCCATCCATGGGATTCTCCAGGCAAGAACACTTGAGTGGGTTGCCATTTCCTTCTCCAGGGGATCTTCCAGACCCAGGTATCAAACCTAGGTGTCCCACATTGCAGGCAGACGCTTTAACCTCTGAGCCACCAGGGAAGCTCTATCTGTATCTACATCTATATCTATACACACATCCATATATTTCCCTCTTGACCCTCCCTCACCCATCCCTCCCCTCTAGGTCATCATACAGCACCAGGTGAGGTCCCTGTGTTATAAGCAACTTCCCACTAGCTAGCTATTTCACACGTGGTAGGGTATATGTTTCAACTGTGAAGGTATTTTTATGTGGCAGACTTGATGGGAGTGTCTAAGCCCCATGGTGCTACCAAGGTAATGAAGTAGAATTTATGAAACTGATTTCATTATTGTCTTATTCAGTTCCTGGTGTCACCAACAGCATGAATAAAGAAAGTTCATTTTCCTAGAGAACAGGGAACTGATGTTTCAATGGATGCATGCAAACCAGCTTCTCTGATTTCTTATGATTTATTCAGAAGAGTAGTCATCCCACATTTTTTCTGTCAGCAGCACTTAGTTAATAGGTACTATCTTATTTTACATTCTCTTTCTACAAAGCACTTCAGGCCACTTGCAAGAAATACACTTCATAACACCAACCATTCCGTTTTGCTGAAAGAGTCTTGGGTCTTGTTGCTTATCACTGTGAGGGAACAAAAGTCAGGTTTTTCCACCCAGAGTGAGTTGGCGTTCTACGCCATCAGTCTGCCCAGTGGAGCTGACCCAGGCTGAGTGTCTTCAGTCAGCAACCACCAGCATTTGTGATTTTAATCATACCACTGCAGGAATTCACTGTTTACGCTGCCTCACTGAGTCATTTTTTAAACGGGCACTTGGTAACCCAAATAAATCTTTCTATAAATGCGAGAGACATTTTTGAGGGATGGTGGCAGTCTTCCAAGTTCCTCACCAAAAAGCTTTCTTCTCAAAGCTACCCCAAACCTTTTTTTCCTAGTTTTTTTTAAAAAATTTTTTAAATGACACGAGAAGTATATTCTTATTGGAAAAGACAATATAGAGGGACTTCCCTGGTGTTCCCAGTGCAGGGGGCCTGGGTTTGATTCCTGGTCAGGGAACTGGATCCCACATGCCACAATTAAGACCTAGTGCAGCCAGATAAATAAATAAATATTTTTAAAAAGACAATACAGAAGTATATTCAAGTTCACCTTCTGTGGATATTTTTTTAATGCCTCCTTTTCCAGAAGAGAGGCCCTTTCTTTGTGGCTCTAGGAAGTGGTGAGGAGAGCAGGGACGGCTCTGGGCCCTTCCTCACACCTCTTTCTGTATCCTTACCAGTATTAGTCAGGAGAAGCTATGTTCTGTTGCAGCAATAAACAGCTCCTCAAACCTCACCCAGCTCACATGTGCTGAACCTGCTGCAGCTTCGGCAGCTTTTTCGGGCAGCTTCCTTCCAAGTGATGACTTGCAAATCCAGGCGGCTTTTACCTTACCGCTACTCCACCTGGAACACAAGACTTTCAGACACTAAAGCAGGGGATGGGTGAATTCACACATGCTCTCAAGTGTTGAAAGCTGGAAATGACACACATCACTTCATTTCCCGTTCCTTGGCCAGACCCTGTGCATGGCCATAAGTGAACTTTGAGGAAGGCTAGGAAAGTTTTCCTGTGTGCCCAGGAAGGAGAGGAAAAATAACTATGATGCCACTGCTAAATTTCTAGATATTCCCTCTCTCCTTGATGTTTTTTCAAACCTAGAGCCCTGACACTAAGCCATGATGATCTCAAATGTCCTACTTGTTTGCTGGTATCTCTTTACCCATTCCTGAGCAGTAAGCTCTCTGAGGCAAATTAGAGGCTAAGAAAGGAGAAGATTTTGGATAGTGAATGTGATATAAGGAAGGAATGAAATCTCTTGAGTGGTAAGATCGCCATCCACGAGAAGGGACTAGCCAACAGGAATCAACTTTCCTCTCCCCAAACCTATTTACCATCCAGCCCTACCATGGTGCAGTAGACAGGTTAATAGAGTTCTCCATCCAATTCTCCCACTGTATAATAAGGGGGTTGTGCAGTTTTCTCCTGTAAGCGTCAATTTCTAGAGAGAAGTATTTGATTTCTATTTAGCCCTTAAGAAGAGAATAGATAATAATGTAGGAGAGTTTTTGAAATACTGAAGATTTATCTGTAGAGGTCTATGAACTTTGTTTACTTATGTCTAAAGTATCCTATGCCTCTATTTTGCCTCCCCACCCCAGCTTTCCCTCCCGCTTCACACAGTTAGCTGTGTTCACAGTTTACACACACACGCACACACACACAGAATCAGCTTCAGAAATCCTCTCCCCGAATCAGTTTCCAAAGTTTCTCTTTTCTTCCCCCCAAGTCCAACTTTCCTCAGCTCTGGTTGAGCCAGATGATTATCCATGAGGTAAATGACAGGTATAATTTGTGGTTATAAAAGCCTTCATTAATTCATAATTTAATCTAGATGTCATCTGTGAGCAAACAATTTAATTAGGCTATTAATTCCGTTAGAGTGTTTGGATTTATATATCCTCCACAATAAGATTTTTGTACTTTCCTCATTGGTCCTTATTCCCTAGTTTTCAATGATTTAATACCCTCAGTTACAGTTTCAATACCATAATTTTTGGCAACCTATTTCCATCCTTTGAAAAGTTTGTACTTTCTTGACCATGAGCCAGATCCCTATTCAGTGGGTGTGCATAGATGAGTGCAGACAGGGAGAAAATAGTTACCAGATAATTTTTCCACATCTATGAGAATGTTGGTTGAAATCTAAAGGAGAGTTAAAGAGGAATTTGAAGAGGTGCAACAGCCTCTCTATTAAGGGAGTGATGTCCCTTTGGTAGTAACCTCATCAGATTCCACTCCTCAGGTCCCTCTTTGCCCACTTCTATACCTCTGGGCTTCCTAGGTGGCTCAGTGGTGAAGAATCTGCCTGCAATGCAGGAGACATGGGTTCGATCCCTGGGTCGGGAAGATCCCCAGAGAAGGGAATGGCAACCCACTCCAGTATTCTTGCCTGGAAAATTCCATGGACAGAAGAGCCTGATGGGCTACAGTCCATGGGGGTTGCAAAGAGTCAGACACAACTGAATGACTTTCATACATCTGTAACTACCAAATGAGGTCCTTTAGGGAGAAGGCAATGGCACCCCACTCCAGTACTCTTGCCTGGAAAATCCCATGGGCGGAGGAGCCTGGTGGGCTGCAGTCCGGGGAGTCGCTAAGAGTTGGACACGACTGAGTGACTTCACTTTCACTTTTCAGTTTCATGCATTGGAGAAGGAAATGGCAACCCACTCCAGTGTTCTTGCCTGGAGGATCCCAGGAATGGGGGAGCCTGGTGGGCTGCTGTCTGTGGGGTTGCACAGAGTTGGACGCGACTGAAGCGACTTAGCAGCATCAGCAGCACACATGCATTAAGGTGAATGAGCCAAGACAAGCTAGTTGTTGTTTAGTCTCTAAGTTGTGTCTGAATCTTTTGAGACCCCATGGACTCTAGCCGGGCAGGCTCTTCCCGCCCATGGCATTTCCCAGGCAAGAATACTAGAGTGGGTTACTATTTCCTTCTCCAGGGGATCTTCCCAACCCAGAGATCGAATCCACGTCTCCTGCATTGGCAGGCAGATTCTCTACCACTGAACCACCAGGGAAGCTTAGCTCTTTTCTTCCCACAGCAGAGCATGCAAGCCCAGCATCTCAGGATTCTAGGATTCCAGGAATCTGTTCTCTAAACATCACAACCTCCAGATTTCTCTCTCCAGCAGGAAGGTGCTTTAGTGATTTCTCATTCACAATGTGTAACATTAAAGGTTTTAACCTAAACAGAGAAGTAAAACAGACAGAAGTAGCTGAACGGAAGTAAGACAGACTGTGTAGGTCTCCTTTCCCCAAATGGGAAGCTTTGAGAGGTTCAGTGACTTCTTTAAAGCATTCAGTAAGAGGTGAGGCTAGATCTCCGGGTTCTCAAGCTAGCTACTCTTTCGACCACAAGACCATACTTCCTTCCGTTCCCATTGATCTGCAGAGGAGACTGGCCGACATAAGCAGCCAGGGTGGTGACAAGGGCACGAAGGAACACACAGTGTACCCCGCGGGAGTACAAAAGCAAACCCGAATTTAGATGGCTCTTTTGAGGAGTCACACTGTGGAAATTCAATAGCAGGCTCTCCATGTGATTTAAGTGACTGAGACAGCTTATTAACCTACCATATGCTAGGCACTGATAAGTGCCAGGGATACAAGAATGCACAAAATGAAGTTCCTATTGTCATGTGTTAAAAATCATCACAAAACAATGGACAGCCATGTGGTATGCATAGCAGCCCAGCCCGGACACCCTTCACAGCTTCGAGGGCTCATCCCTGTGACTTTCTCCAGAGTCTTGACCTTGGCCAAGTGGAGCCACTTCACTGGAGTATCCCAGTCCAAGAATAACCAGGACTGACTCACTTCCTCTCTTTCATCTTCCTTCCCAGACTCGACCTAGGAACTCAGCTCTTTCCTATACTGCTTCTTCCCTCCTCCAGCTTTTTCTGAAGAACATATTCACTCAATGAAGTACATGTACTAGAACCCCTTTCTCAGGCTCTTCATCTATAAAACCCAATCTTAAACATGGGTGTTTCTTTAGGTTACAGAGTAACCTCCTAGATGCATTGTCTAGCATAGGATTAGTAATATTATGTAGGTCTACGGTGGTGCAGTGGTAAAGAATCCTGCCAATGCAGGAGTTGTGAGAGATGCTCTTTTGATCTCTGAGTTAGGAAGATCCTCCAGAGGAGGAAATGGCAACTCACTCCAGTATTCTTGCCTGGAAAGTTCCATGGACAGGGGAGTCTGGTGGGCTACAATCCACGGGGTTGCAAAAAGCCGGACATGACAGTGCACAGCACAACCTGGATAGGTTTGCACAAACTCAAAAGACCCCAGCATTTTCTACCATCTATAGGACACTGAGTATGCTACCCCACCTTCTCTCCATTTTTCTTCTAAAGACTGAACAATCTGGCTTTTCAGTGTGACCTTTCAGTGACTATTTTTTAACAGTTAAGAGATATTCTATGGGGAATGGACTGACAGAATAGAACATAAATATGTATGTAGCTACATGAATGATGCGTGTTTTAGCATTTTCAGCACAATTGTGGCATCATTAAAAGCCATTTCTGTAAATTAAAAAAAATGTTTCCCTTGCTCATTATAGAATAGAATAGTGGAATAAAAACTCTCAAGAGGGAAACTGTTGATCTTACTGTTGAGGCAATCATCCTGAGCAAACCTCCAATCAGATGTTTGGTAGGAGATTCAGCCATTGCATTCCTTATCCATGCATTTCAACAAATGAACTGTGATGACATGATAAGGAGCAACATCAATGCCACCCTTATTAAAATTAAACATATTTTTCTTATAATACCAGCTTTTATGGTGAGGGTAGCTCCTGCTGTCCATTCTCCTAACCCTCCTCACAGACTGGTTCCTCTAAACAAACACATTCTCGTTTTCCAGTTTCCTATGTAGCTAAGGCATGAATGTTCTGCCACCAACACCTTAAATATTAATAAATGAGGTTAGGTTATTAGAGACAAGATTAAAATATGGAAGCCAGCTCCAAAACATGCCTCTCCTCCCACTCTGCCCAAGAGATGGTTGCTTATTTAAAGACAAAGACAGGGCAGTGTTAAAGAAAAAATTATTCACGATAGGCAGGCAGATTTCATTCCAGGGAGTCTAACTCAATGAGGTTCTGACCCAACTCCCACTCCAATAAGGACAAGTGGGGATTTATAACCAGGCAGGAGGATGGGGGTTA
This sequence comes from Ovis aries, assembly GCF_016772045.2. Classification (NCBI taxonomy): domain Eukaryota; kingdom Metazoa; phylum Chordata; class Mammalia; order Artiodactyla; family Bovidae; genus Ovis; species Ovis aries. The sequence goes on from NC_056059.1 coordinate 92,702,573, forward strand.
GTGGATGGAAAATTACTAGGAGAAATCATCAAAGTTAAGTAGAATCATGTGAGAAGAGTTGACAGACTTCTTCCTAAAGGCAGAACAGAGTGATAAAATTTGAAGGGCGGGGAATTTTCACTAAACTGATTCAGCAAGATTCTTGCTCAGATGGCCTCTACAAGGATAGAGTGAAGCCCCAGGCCTGGCCTTAATTGTCACAATAATATATCCATAGAAATTACTATTGCCTTCATTTTACAGGCGAGGAAACTGAGACAGAGAGAACTCGAGCAAATTTCCCCAGATCTTCCAACTGTTGGCTGAAGGATTTGAAAGTAGGAAGTCTGGTTACTGAGCCCATTTTCTAACCATCGAGACCCACTGCCTTTTTGTATGTGAGAGAAGAATTAAAGTGTAAGATCTGGAGATAGGTTTTATAGCTGACAGAGTGATCTAGAAGGTCTGGTAGAATAATTTATAATCTCATCTTGCTGGTTACTGTACCATCATTACAGGCAGAATTTTAGATTAAGTAGGTCAATTTCTAAGATGATCTGCAGCCCCTTAAATGAAGAGAGTTGAAAGCAGTGGGTACTACTTAATTTTTAATTGAAAATATTTTAACAGTAGGGTAATACTTATTAAAATGCAGATGAACACTAATGTTTCCTTTAAGAAAAACAGCTCTTATGGACATTTGTATATTCGCATTTTAAGAGGACAGGAACTGCAAATTTTAGAAACCGCTCATCTTTGAAAACTCTCTTAAGGGCTCATTAAAAACTGATTTTTTTTTTTTTTTCATTCTTTAGGGCATTAGAAGCTGTTGCACAAATGCAGTCTCATTAGGATTTTGTGTTTAGTGCCTCTGGTTTACAATGTCATTTATTATACAAAAAGCACAGTATTATGGCTATAATCTGAAAGTACAGAGACAGCAGTTACAAAGGAGGTCTGGAAAACAAGATTACCAGTTTGGAAGGGAAATAGAACGCAGTATCAAGCCCCACAGTTTAGGCGAAATGGGTTGTATTGTAAGTAATATGTCCAGTGATGGACCTTTTTTCTTAATATATCTTTTTTCTTAAATTAGTCCAAGGTCATTGCTACCATCAGAACCACTCCTCTAAAGTAAGAAATTATGTTTCTTACATTTATATCTGTGTGTTTATTACATTTCTTTTATTTGAGATGGTTAACAGTATTAGAATACACTGTGGAGAATTCTGAAAGAGATGGGAATACCAGACCACCTGACCTGCCCCTTGAGAAACCTATATGCAGGTCAGAAAGCAACAGTTAGAACTGGACATGGAACAACAGTCTGGTTCCAAATAGGGAAAGGAGTACGTCAAGGCTGTATATTGTCACCCTGCTTATTTAACTTATATGCAGAATACATCATGAGAAACGCTGGGCTGGAAGAAGCACAAGCTGGAATCAAGATTGCCGGGAGAAATATCAATAACCTCAGATATGCAGATGACACCACCCTTATGGCAGAAAGTAAAGAGGAACTGAAAAGCCTCTTGATGAAAGTGAAAGAGGAGAGTGAAAAGCTTGGCTTAAAGCTCAACATCCAGAAAAAGATCATGGCATCTGGTCCCATCACTTCATGGGAAATAGATGGGGAAACAGTGGAAACAGTGTCTGACTTTATTTTTTGGGCTCCAAAATCACTGCAGATGGTGACTGCAGCCATGAAATTAAAAGACGCTTACTCCTTGGAATGAAAGTTATGACGAACCTAGATAGTATATTTAAAAGCAGAGACATTACTCTGCCAACAAAGGTCCGTCTAATCAAGGCTATGGTTTTTCCAGTGGACATGTATGGATGTGAAAGTTGGACCGTGAAGAAGGCAGAGCACCGAAGAATTGATGCTTTTGAACTGTGGTGTTGGAGAAGACTCTTGAGAGTCCCTTGGACTGTAAGGAGATCCAGGCAGTCCATTCTGAAGGAGATCAACCCTGGGATTTCTTTGGAAGGAATGATGCTAAAGCTGAAACTCCAGTACTTTGGCCACCTCATGTGAAGAGCTGACTCACTGGAAAAGACTTTGATACTGGGAGGGATTGGGGGCAGGAGGAGAAGGGGACGACCGAGGATGAGATGGCTGGATGGCGTTACCGACTTGATGAATGTGAGTCTGAGTGAACTCTGGGAGATGGTGATGGACAGGGAGGCCTGGTGTGCTGTGATTCCTGGGGTCACAAAGAGTCGGACACGACTGAGCGACTGAACTGAACTGAACAGTATTAGACCATTAAAGCTCTAACACAGGTAACTTTTGCAGCTACTATAATGGAGCAGAAGATTGTATAATATAGAACAAATAGATTTTGCTTGAGTGAAAGGAAAAAATAGAGAACAGGTCTGGGATGTAGAGTATTGTGTACGGGACGATCTACCCACGTTGAGTGATGAAGTGGCTGAGATCATAAAGCACATTGTAGGAGGAAATCTGCAAAGGGAGAGATTTCTCAAAACACATTTTGACTTTGCTGGAGATCAGCAGCCTTTTTTTATTTTTGATGATAGTGGATCTCAAATGTCCTTTTCCAAGGACATCATGAGAGGCAGCCAAAACCATTTGGAATCACTGAAGAGCTGTTTTGTCTTAACATAGTGGAGATAAATGGTTAACCCTTTGTAGTGGTCATTCTTTGGAATCAGTCAACTAACAATAAGCACCCACCCTCCACCCAACTGCCCCATTCTGAGGATCCACAGTGCTAAGACCAGACCAAGCACTCCCAACCCCCTTGCTATTCTACCATCATTTTCACTCCATATATGGTGCTTCCTTCACTCTGCCTCTAAGCTGCAGTTCACTGTACCATGATGATTATTTGACCCAACCTGGAACAATCAGAGCACTTTATGAATATGGAATTGAATGAGGAGTAAAGGGAAGAAAAAGGAGAGGGAGGAGAAGATTGATTCAATTTCCCTGTGAGGTAGAGTGGTGACCTGCAAACTCAGGAGCTATGGGTAGACTTCTTGCCAGACAGACCGGGCAACAAAGAAAGCCAGGGTGCAGGAACAGAACAATGAGACGGTTACACAGAGAGAAACAGAGAGCCACAGAAGAATCCAGGTGTGGCTCTTCTGAGACTGAGCATCCCATTATGCTTCTGAGTCCCTCTGCCGTGTTATAATATAGTCTCCGTGTTTGCTTAATTTGATTCACCTGGATTTAAAAATATAATTAAAGAAATCTCAACTAGATACACCCTTTTCTCTTATCATCTTAATGCCCTGTAGTTTGTTTTCTCATTTTGAACCAGGAGAAAAAAGGAGCAAATTCTTCTGGCTTGTGGCCTCTGTATTTTATGGCTTGATGGAACATGAAAATCACATCAACTTTGCTAATTCCCAACTCACCTGATGTGTGGGAGTGTTGTTGGTACTTATGCTTAAGTCAAGAAATAAGATTTAAAACTGAGATAATGATGTGAAAGCATCTAGAATGATGTCTTCCCAGTAGTTAGGCAGTAATTAGGTTCCACTGGATACAAGGAACAGAGTCAAGTTATTATTATTTTAAACAGTGGGGTTTGGGAAGGATATTAATAGAAGGAATCTCAGCTAAGAGCTGAGGCCTGGCTTGGCAACTCTAAGAACTGGATTTTCTTGTTAGCCACTCAGTAGCAGAAATTTGTTGACCTTACACTATTAGGTGACTTGGTTCCTCTTTGTATTTACTGCTTTTGCTGACCTACTTGCTCATGGTCTATTCAGACCCCTTCTCCCTTCTTCATTGTTTCTCTTCACTCATTTTGTCTCCTTTCTTGTAGCTTCAGCTTATAACTTTTGAATGTCTGTGACCTTTTTTTTAATTTAGTGGTAATTTTATTTGTCTTTCCAACTTGACCTGAATTTCAGATTTTTGCTTATTTTTCCATTTTGGTTTTGCCTTTCTTTTTTTTATTTCTGGCTGCACCGTGCACCTCTGAGGCTCTTACTTGCCTCACCAGGAATCGAACCCTGTGCCCCCTGCAGTGGAAGCCAGGTGTCATAACCACAGGTGGACTGCCCTTTTATAGCCCTGACTACGATTTATTGGAAGGACTGATGCTGAAGCTGAAACTCCAATACTTTGGCCACCTGATCTGAAGAACCGACTCATTTGCAAAGACCCTGATGCTGGGAAAGATTGAAGGCGGGAGGAGAAGGGGATGACAGAGGATGAGATGGTTGGATGGCATCACCGACTCAATGGACATGAGTTTGAGTAAACTCTGGGAGTTGGTGAAGGGCAGGGAATCCTGGCGTGCTGCAGTCTATGGGATCGCACAGTTGGATAAGACTGAGCGACTGAACTGAGCTGAACCATTTCTTACCTGGGTGGTTTTTTTCCCCCCACCTACACCTGGCTGATTGTTGTTTTTTTCCCCTCTACACTGTGGAAAGGAATCTGATTTAGCTAGTTAATCTCGGTTTCAGAGGAGCTCTTATATTACTGTCCTCATAGCACTTTGCTTTTTATGAGTCTCTATGTTACGAGTCCTCAGTCCAAAGTCCAAGCTGGATGGTAATAGGGATGACGGGTGTTAACGGAAGAGCCGTAAGGGCTCATGGTAGGTCATGGCGGCCCAGAGCTGCCTCCTCAGGAGAGACCGTGGACAGAATTCACTTGATTAATACAGCTCTCAATAAGTCTTTTCTTTCTTTCTTTGCTTTTCTTTCAGCATAGTGACCTAGGGAGATACCTTTTCTAGAGATATTGGTATGGGGGCTTATATATATGCAAGATGACTTGTGGTTTTTTTCATTGTTTTGTGCAACACTTCTTGAAGTGTGGTCAGTGGACGATAGGGAGATCTCCAGATCCTCTCTGGAGTCTGTGGGGTCAAAATTACTTTTATTATAGTGCTAAGATGGTACAATGTTATAGTCTTATGGTTGACATTTGCACCAGTAGTAGAAAGCAATGGTGGTTAAAATTGCTGGCATCTCAGTGTGACTCAAGGCAGCAGTCACAAATTGTACTAGAAGTCATTGTTTTCTTATTGTCATGCACAAACCCCCTCGCCCAACCCCACCCCAACACAAAGCCAGTTTCCTTTAAGAATGTCCTTGATGGAGCAATAAAATAATGTATATTATTAAATCTTGATATTTGGTTATACATTTATTCTATGTTTAAAAAAATGGGAAAAATGCATGAAGCGTTTCTGTTGCACACAGAAGTATAGAGTAGTTGTCTTGAGTAAAAGCTCTTGTGTGGCTGTTTGAGACTGAAGCTGAACTAGCTGCTTTTCTTATGGGACATCATTTTCACTTGGAAAAAAATCATAGAAAAACTATGGTTATTTACACTCGGGCACTTGGCAGATATTTCATTACAAATGCATGAAATGAAACTGTCACTTCATGGAAAACAACTGACAGTGTTTATTGCCAATGAGAAAAATAGGAGTGAAAATTAGAATTTGAGGAAACTTGAAGCCTGATAGTTTTCCAACCCTTACTAATGAGATTGGTGGTGATGTTAGTGAACAGTTTTGTTTTTATATAATAAACTATGTTAACATTTTGAAGATCTGCCTAACTCAGTGAAGCAATCCTTTCCAAACGACCAATGTCTCATGCTCAATAAAAGATCTACTCAAAATGCAAGCCAGACCAGTGGATTTTATTGTGATTGAGTTTAAAAGCTCATTTTGTGGTTTCAGATTCCACATTATAACTAACCTTTAGGAGACGGCCACTCATTGAGTTTTAGTGTAGCATCAATGAAAAATATTGACAACTATCTAAAGGGTCTATTAAAATGTGTATATTCCTCTCTTTTCTAATAGCATATCTGTGTTGGGCCAGATTTTCTTCATATACTTAAAATAACATGATAATGGAATGAATATTTGAGGAGATATGAGAAGTCTTTGAGGAACCTAGACATTTAGAAAACTACCAAAATGTAAAACAACACCTCCTTTTTTGCACTAATTGGTTTTTGTTTTGTAAAAATGCTTTCTAAAGATGGCATTTAGGCCAAATAAATAGTAGGATTATTATTGTTTTTTTGATAGAATTTACAAGTGAAAATTTAAAGAATATTTCAGTTCTAATTTCTAATGCTGTAAGTATTTATCGATATAATCCTCATAAACTAAAGTTCTTCAAGGTCCTCAGAGAGGTTTGAGTGTGAAGCAGTTGTGTGCAGGCTGGCTGGCACTGGCTCCCAGCAGCCAAGGTGAGCACCTCTTTTCAACTCTGTGTTCAGTAGCATCATATTGATGACTTAAAATTAGACACGGGGAACGTATTTATAAACAGAAATCAGGAAATACACAGAGATTAAAAAAATGTTTATTAAACATTTACCAGTACACTACTCTGTAAAGAACTCCTGAGATCAAAAAATGGGCAAGCCACTTGTCCAGTGGTTACCTCCCTCTCTCTCCTCTGTCATCTTTCCACAGGAATCTTCTTGAGTTATTCTTTCTCTTGTTCAATAAATAATCACAGACTGTCTCTTTTCTAGACAATATGTTGGGAAAGCGAGAGGTCAAGATGAGTAGCAAGTTCTCCATTTAGCTGGGATATTAGAAATCAATCACAAAATTCTGTGATGATTTGTTGTTAATAACAGTAAAATGGGAGAAAATTTTCCAACCTGGAGTGGAGGATGGGAGCAAGTGAAGGAATCCTGGGAAGGTGTTTATATCAGTCAGTATCCTGTCAGGAGATAGAAATTGCACCAACAATTAACAATTCCTTTAACACAAGGAATGGTTAACCAGGTACAAAGTTGCCAGCTAGGTAACAGAAAAGGCAAAAGGAAATTGCTAAACTGTTAGGGAAGCGCAATGGGAGACAGCTATTAGGTTGGTGAAATAAAGAGAAGAGGTTGGAACTGTCAAAATTTAGAAAATTGGGTGGGGGCCCATGAAGCTGAAATTGAGATATTCAGAGCTTGGGGCCTGCTCAGTTGGTGCCAGTGTCTCTGAGTTTGGAACAGGAGCCCTTTAGGCTAGGAGCCAGATCTCTGAGAAGGAGGTACCTGCTGACTAGTGCCATTGTCTCTAAAGTGGGACAACCTGAGAATGGTTTTACCAGTACAGGAAAAACAGCCAGCTGAGTTAAGTTGCTGCTATGGAGGAAAAAGAATTATGCTCCTAGGGTAAAGAAATGATGCTAGAGCACAGTTCACAGGCACAGAAAGCAGACAGCAAACACATGCAGAAAGTCAGTTCATTATCCTCCAGCCTTGCAGTGTCCGTCTAGAGCACCCGAAGAGTGGTGCCTAACAGGAAGCCAGCTGCAAAGCACAAATGTGATTCGGGGAGTTCCTGTTCCAGCATCATTAAGCAGAGTATAGAAGCGTGCACTTGCACCTATGATATAATGGCTAAGTAACTTATACACTGTGCTTCCTGGCCAGTTGGCATCCATATTGACCCAACTACACATATACATCTTCTATATTTCCACCCAACAAGATTCTGTATTTCTACCAAAAAGATTCAGTTCCTATATATAAATGAAGACATGTTTTCTTTCTCACTCACAATCATTAAAACAACTTCTAGGAGTCAGTCACACCACCCATCTCGGGACCGTGTCAAACTCAGCCATTGCTTTGCCTGAAGAGTCTTTTGTTGTGGTTTAGTGTTGCTAAATCATGTCTGACTCTTGCTACCCCATGGACTGTAGGCCCCCCAGGCTCCTCTGTCCATGGGATTTCCCAGGCAAGAGTACTGAGGTGGGTTGTCATTTCCTTCTCCAAAGGATCTTCCCGACCCAGATTTGAACCCACATCTCTTGCATTGGCAGGCAGATTGTTTACCACTGAACTACCAGGGAAGCCCAAATATTCTTCTACTAAAGACTAAATTATAAAGCTAACCTCCAGCAAAACGTGGGTGAAATAATAAGGGGGAGAAGGAGAGAGAATAAAATCACCTGTCTTTAACTGTATACATACACAAACACAATTCACAATAAGCAAGGAAGAGAATCTACAAAGCTGCCATAGTTTTTGTTTTTATAACTGGTCATGAGGCCATAATTGATATTTATTATTTCTCCCTTCCTTTCTAGTTTTCATTTGTCCTCAGGTGGGACCTCAGCTGATAAGGATTCTTTGCTTGGGAGTGTAATCTAAACTTTTAATACTGAAGCATCTGACTGTTCAGCGGTCCTGACTTTATTTTACAGCTGTAGTTTTCCATTGTATTTCGTTATTGTACATGGAAGCATTAAGAGGCTCCTCAGAGAACCCCCTTGGGTTCAACATGTAATCCTCCCAGCCTTCAGTGTATGGCAGCAACTCAGTTTTTCCTCGGTAACCTGGCTCCGTCATTCCAGTAGTATAAATTGCACAGCCAGTCGTACAAAAAGCCCCAAAGGGTCAGATATCAGTTTCAGCTTCTAATTCAATGGAGCCAATGTTGTAAGTCCTGGCAAAAATATTCTGCCCTTTGGCATCAAAACCTCCACATCGACAGAACTGAAAATTGCAAGAATGGAGACAGAAACCTCTGTAAGTGGTCATTAAGTGTAATATTGAGGGGATCCATTTACTTCTCCTTGATTCCTGAAGCCATTATTTTGGTTACTGAAGAGGAGGGTAGCACCTGGTTGTGGATTCAAAGAGCATTTTCATCTTGTAAGCTAGAACCCCATCCTTCACCTGGCATTTTGAGTCCAGGAGGCTACTCGGCTTCTATTCAGCTGACTGCTTCTGGGTGATGGCCTGTATGATGAGTGGTGAATTGCCTGCTGCACCTCTTTGACTGTGAAATGAGTACTTTGACGAGAGTGATGCCGTGTGGTAGCCGACTCATCCCCTGGAGTATGGAGCTTTATTGAGGACTCAGTGTTGGTCTTAGGCCTTCCCCAAAAGCTCAGTGGGTAAAGAATCTGACTGCAATGCAGGAGACACAGGTTCGATCCCTAGATTAGGAACCCTGGAGGAGGGCATGGAAACCCACTCCAGTATTCTAGCCTGGGAAATCCCATGGGCAGAGGAGCCTGGTGGGCTACAGTCCATGGGGTCGCAAAGAGTCAGACACGACTTAGCAACTAAACAAAGACAACATAATTGCTTTACAATGTAGTGTTAGTTTCTGCTTTACAACAGTATGAATCAGCTATATGTATACGTATATTCCCTCCCTCTTGAGTCTCCCTCTCATCCCCCCATCCTACCCCTCTAAGTCATCACAGAGCACCAAGCTGAGCCCCTTGTACTATACAGCAGCTTCCCATTAGCTATCTATTTTGCACACGGTAGTATATACATGCTGATGCTACTCTCAGTTCTTACCAACCTTTTCTTCTCCCTCTGTGTCCGCAAGTTCATTCTTTATGTCTGCACCTCTATTCCTGCCCTGCAAATAGGTTCATCAGCACCATTTTTGTAGATTGCATATGTGTTAATATGCAATATTTGTATTTCTCCTTCTGACTTACTTCATTCTGTATCATAGACTCTCAGTTCATCTACCTCATTACAACTGATCCAATTTCATTCCTTTTTCTGGCTGAATAATATTTGTGTGGCAAATAGATGGGAAAACAGCAGAAACAGTGACAGACTTTATTTTCTTGGGCTCCAAAATCACTGTGGACAGTGACTGCAGCCAGGAAATTAAAAGACACTTGCTCCTTGGGAGAAAAGCTATGACAAACCTAGACAGCATATTAAAGAGTGTAAACATTATTTTGCTGACAAAGGTCATATAGTCAAAGCTGTGGTTGTTCCGTAGCTTTGAGTCATGCATGGATGTGAGAGATGGACCATAAAGAAAGCTGAGTCCCAAAGAATTTATGCTTTTGAACTGTGGTGTTGGAGAAGGCTCTTGAGAGCCCCTTGAACTGAAAGGAGATTAAATCAGTCAATCCTAAAGGAAATCAATCCTGAATATTCACTGGAAGGATTGATGCTGAAGCTGAAGCTCCAGTACTTTGGCCACCTGATGCAAAGAGCTGACTCATTAGTAAAGACCCTGATGCTGGGAAAAATTGAAAGCAGGAGGAAAAGGGAATGACAGAGGATGAGATGGTTGAATGGCATCACTGACTCAATGGACGTGAGTTTGCACAAACTCTGGGAAATGGTGAAGGATGGGGAAGCCTGGTGTGCTACAATCCATACAGTCACAACATGCCATTTGACTCATAGGAATCTGACATAGGTCCCTGAATTTTCCCGAGGTTTTATCTATTCTCTGGTTCACACTCCTGTTTTTTGTTAAATCGTTGCTGGTAGTGCTCAGCTCTGAGGTCCCATCAGATATGAGGTATTGCTTTGGTTTACAATCCTGATAAAGACAGGAATTTCCAGAGCCTTTCACTTGACCTGGGCTTCCCTGGTGGCTTAGACAGTAAATAATCCGCCTACAATGCAGGAGGCCCAGGTTCGTTTCCTGGCTTGGGATGATCCCCTGGAGAAAGGCATGGCAAACCACTCCAGTATTCTTGGCTGGAGTGTCCCATGGGCAGACGAACCAGGCAGGCTATACAGTCCATGGGGCTGTGGAGTCAGACTCGGAGCGACTAACACTTTTCACTTGACCTGTTTTCACCATGACAGTCCTCAGTGGGCAGAGATTCAGTGAGACTACTGTAGAGTATATAGCAGAGTTATTTCACCTGAGTTAGGAAAGAGCTGGGTTATGTATCTACCCACTCAGTAACTGGTTGAGGGCTGTTCTCACAGGCAGGCAGAGCTGACCTTAGAGGCCAGAGAAAATGAACGGGGCACCTGCAGTGTATGCTACAAAGTTATTCTATTTGTTTGTTTGTTTTAAATTATTTAATTGACTTACTTTCTAAAAATTTTAGTTGAGTTATAATGGGGTGTTTGTTTCAAGTGTATAGCAAAGTGATTTGGTTATATATATATGTAAAACAATATATAAATATATATATACACATATATATTCTTTTTCAGATTTTTTTCCCTTATAGGTTATTACAAAATATCAAGTATAGTTCCCAGTGTTATACACTAAATCCTTGTTGGTTATCTATTTTATATATAGCAGTGTTGCAACAAAGTGATTTGAATGGAAGTTTCTGAGTTCTGCTTTGAATGTGTTGAGAAGATAATGACATTCAGTAGACTGTTGAATTAGTGAGTCTGAAATTCAGCCGAGAAGATCTAGCCCCTCCTCTGTACCCCTATGGCCCTGTGCTCCCCTCTGTCACAGTATTTACTATGTTTCATTTGAGTGACCTATTTATGTATTTGGCTTTCGACCAACCTGTAAAGGTCTGTGTCTTTTTTTCTTTTCTTCATTGTTCATTGTGGTTGGCACAGAGTAGTTGTTCATCAAGTGTTTATTGGGCCAAAGTTAATGTTTTCCTTCTTACCAATGTTTTTGTGCTTTTTTTTTTTTTAAGCTATGAGGCCTGGTGAGAGCTGACATCTAACTCAGAGAGGAGCCCTTATATTTTCAATACTGGCCCCATGCCTGCTGCTGCTGCTGCTAAGTCGCTTCAGTCATGTTCAACTCTGTGCGACCCCATAGACGGCAGCCCACCAGGCTCCCCCGTCCCTGGGATTCTCCAGGCAAGAACACTGGAGTGGGTTGCCATTTCCTTCTCCAATGCATGAAAGTGAAAAGTGAAAGGGAAGTCGCTCAGTCATGTCTGACTCTTAGCGCCCCCATGGACTGCAGCCCACCAGGCTCCTCCATCCATGGGATATTCCAGGCAAGAGTACTGGAGTGGGGTGCCATTGCCTTCTCCGGCCCCATGCCTAGCACATCCCAAATAAGCTCTCTGTGAGCAGGAGGGAAAACCTTCTTTCCCCTCATATTGGACAGGTCAGAATTTATAAGTAATTTATAGTGTGCACCATGCATGCTCAGCCACGCAGTCATGTCCTGCTCTTTGCCACCCCACGGTCTGTAGCCTGCTAGGCTCCTCTGTCCATGGAATTCTCCAGGCAAGAATGCTGGCTGCTGCTGCTGCTGCTAAGTCGCTTTAGTCGTGTCCGACTCTGTGTGACCCCATAGGCAGCAGCCCACCAGGCTCCCCCGTCCCTGGGATTCTCCAGGCAAGAACAATGGAGTGGGTTGCCATTTCCTGCTGGAGAGGGTTGCTATTTCCTACTCCTGGGGACCTTCCAAACCCAGAACTTGAGCCCTTATCTCCGGAGTCTCCTGCATTGGCAGGAGGACTGTTTACCACTGAGCCACCTGGGAAGCCCGTAATGTGCATGCTGATATTGTATTTCCTCTATTAGGATATGGTGTAATGTAAATGCATTTATTTGATCATCTTGCACCCCTAAGGAATGCTAAGTCATTTATTGAAACCACATACAATTCCTAAAACTTACAAATTGGCTAATAGCATTTGTACAGAATTTATATTGTTTCCTGAGAACAATAACAAAAAAAGCCATTATCAGCAGCATAGGAATCTGGCTGATTTTTTTCAAGTAAGAAATGATCACCAAGAACCCACAAATGAAAGGAAATATGTTTGGTCTGAAATACAATGCGTGTGTATAGCTTAGAGTCATTGGAACCCAGTGATCGAGTTCCCTCGGTCTCATTAACAAATAAACAGGTGTTTGATTCTAGTACTTGTGCAGCTGGTTGGGATAAGATCAGAAGTCACGATAATTCAGTGGCTTCTGGGAACGCACAGCGCTACTGTATACCTAGGCAGGAAGAACATGATAACTACTTGGTTTACGTTTCTCTTGTTCCATGTGTCACATGCTATAGCACACCAAAAATTTTATACTTTTCAGTTGTGTGTCACTTTAGGTTTTTGTTTTGTTTTATTTAATGGAACCGTCAAACAAAGGGCTAGCATCATTTGGAGCCAGAATTGTCCCATACAGCTGTCTGGTTTCCATGGCATGTTGCTCCTCTGTATTGGGGTCATAAATAAATATCTTGGAAATGTCTGACCTCTAGAGCAGTGAGTAAAGTGAATTAAGCCTGTAAGAAGCAGCACATGGCTCTTTTCCATGGTGACCCACTTTGTTCATCTTTGTTCAGAAAAACATGGCAAAAAAGGCAACTGGGTGGAGGCAGTCAAAGCCATTTGGTTGTAGAAATGAGTGATAAGGAAAGATGGCATACAGATTTGCAAGAACAGGTGACATGAAAACAAAGAGAAAGAAATAGGTCATAATTGAAGTATCCTTTTATGAAATAAACAAGCAAAATTAATTCTTATCCAAACATTTTATGAATGTAATATTTGTCACATTATACTGATGCCAATTCTTGGGCTTTGTGACAATATTCACCACATGTGAAATTTGTTTACACAGTTCATGTCCAGGTTGGTTCACCCAGCTGCCTAATAAAGACAAAGGTTAGTTTTCAGATTGGCCAGTTAGCTCTATAGAGAGAAATGATCTCTTTCTCTATAGTAGCTTGTGAGCTATCAAATTCAGGTCTCTTTAAAAAAAAAATTCAGGTCTCTCCCAAGCATAGGTCTTTGATCTTATGGCTAGTTATAATTATTGGGAGAACAACTCAAATCAATTTTTCTCCTGGAATGGGTAGCAAAATAAGTAACAATAAGAAATAATAGCCTTACTGAGCCCTTTACCACATACACTGTGCTTAAACTATGTCTCACTTAATTCTCACCAAACTGCCATTTTCAGGTGAGGAAACAGGCTTTACAAAGATAAGTAGCTTGCCATATAAGTCATTCGGCTACTAAACAATGAAGCTGGAATTTGAACCCCTCCATAAAAATAATAATTTATATTTGTTTAGCACTTTATGGTTCATTGTTGTTGTTCAGTCGTGTCTGACTCTTTGCAACCCCATGGACTGCAGCATGCCAGGCTTTCCTGTTCTTCACTATCTCTAGGAGTTTGCTCAAATTCATGTCCATTGACTTGGTGATGCCATCCAACTGTCTCATCCTCTGTCCATTTTTTGGTTTACTAATGGCTAGTGGAGGTGATGGAATTCCAGCTGAGCTATTTCAGATCCTAAAAGATGATGCTTTTAAAGTGCTGCACTCAATGTGCCAGCAAATTTGGAAAACTCAGCAGTGGCTACAGGACTGTTTTCATTCCAATCTCAAAGAAAGGCAATGCCAAAGAATGTTCAAACTACCATACAATTGTACTCATTTCACATGCCAGCAAAGTAATTCTCAAAATCCTTCAATGTAGGCTTCAATAGTATGTGAACCAAGAGCTTCCAGATGTACAAGCTGGATTTATAAAAGGCAGAGGAATGAGAGGTTAAATCGCCAACATCCATTGGATCATAGAAAAACTGAGAGAGAGAACTCCAGAAAAAAATCTACTTCTGTCTCATTGACTACACTAAAGCTTTTGACTGTGTCAGTTCAGTTCAGTTGCTCAGTCGTGTCCGACTCTTTGCGACCCCATGAATCGCAGCATGCCAGGCCTCGCTGTCCATCACCATCTCCCAGAGTTCACTCAAACTCACGTCCATTGAGTTGGTGATGCCATCCAGCCATCTCATCCTCTGTCGTCCCCTTTTCCTCCTGCCCCCAATCCCTCCCAGCATCAGAGTCTTTTCCAACTAGTCAGCTGTTCACATGAGGTGGCCAAAGTACTGGAGTTTCAGCTTTAGTATCAGTCCTTCCAAAGAACACCCAGGGCTGATCTCCTTTAGAATGGACTGGTTGGATCTCCTTGCAGTCCAAGGGACTCTCAAGAGTCTTCTCCAACACCACAGTTCAAAAGCATCAATTCTTTGGCGCTCAGCTTTCTTCACAGTCCAACTCTCACATCCATACATGACCACTGGAAAAATCATAGCCTTGACTAGACGGTCGTTTGTTGGCAAAGTAACGTCTCTGCTTTTCAATATGCTATCTAGGTTCATCATAACTTTCCTTCGAAGGAGTAAGCATCTTTTAATTTCATGGCTGCAATCACCATCTGCAGTGATTTTGGAGACCCCCAAAATAAAGTCTGACGCTGTTTCCACTGTTTCCCCATCTATTCCCCATGAAGTAATGGTACCAGATGCCATGATCTTTGTTTTCTGAATGTTGAGCTTTAAGCCAACCTTTTCACTCTCCTCTTTCACTTTCATCAGGAGGCTTTTCAGTTCCTCTTCACTTTCTGCCATAAGGGTGGTGTCATCTGCATATCTGAGGTTATTGATATTTCTCCCGGCAACCTTGATTCCAGCTTGTGCTTCTTCCAGCCCAGCGTTTCTCATGATGTACTCTGCGTAGAAGTTAAATAAGCAGGGTGACAATATACAGCCTTGTCATACTCCTTTTCTTATTTGGAACCAGTCTGTTGCTCCATGTCCAATTCTAACTGTTGCTTCCTGACCTGCATATAGGTTTCTCAAGAGGCAAGTCAGGTGGTCTGGTATTCCCATCTCTTTCAGAATTTTCCACAGATTATTGTATAAATCACAACAAGCAGGAAAATTCTTAAAGAGATAGGAACACCACACTACCGTACCTGCCTCCTGAGAAATCTATATGCAGGTCAAGAAACCACAGTTAGAACTGGACATGGAACAATGGACTGGTTCCAAATTGGGAAGAAGTACGTCAAGGTTGTATATTGTCACTGTGCTTATTTAACTCATGTACATCATGTGACATGCCGGGCTGGATGATGCACAAGCTGGAGTCAAGATTTCCAGGAAAAACATCAATAACCTCAGATATGCAGATGACATCACCCTTATGGCAGAAAGTGAAGCAGAACTAAAGAGCCTCTTGATGAAGGTGAAAGAGGAGAGTGAAAAAGCTGGCTGAAAACTCAACATTCAAAAAACAAAGATCATGGCATCTGGTCCCATCACTTCATGGCAAATGGATGGGGAAAGAATGGAAACAGTGACAGACTGGTTTTCTTGGGCTTCATAATCACTGTGGATGGTGACTGCTCTGTCACTTCAGTCGTGTCCGACTCTGTGTGACCCCATAGACGGCAGCCCACCAGGCTCCCCCGTCCCTGGGATTCTCCAGGCAAGAACACTGGAGTGGGTTGCCATTTCCTTCTCCAGTGCATGAAAGTGAAAAGTAAAAGTGAAGTCGCTCAATCGTGTCGACTCTTAGCGACCCCACAGACTGCAGCCTACCAGCCTCCTTCGTCCATGGGATTTTCCAGGCAAGAGTACTGGAGTGGGGTGCCATTGCCTTCTCCCATGGATGGTGACTACAGCTATGAAATTAAAAGACACTTGCTCCTTGGGAGAAAAGTAATGACAAACCTAGACAGCATTTTAAAAAGCAGAGACATTATTTTGCCTACAAAGGTCCTCATAGTCAAAGCTATGGTTTTTCCAGTAGTCATGTACGGATGTGAAAGCTGGATGATAAAAAAGGCTGAGCACCAGAGAATTGATGCTTTCAAACTATGGTTCTGGAGAAGACTCTTGAGAGGCCCTTAGACAGCAAGGAAATCAAACCAGTCAAAGCTAAAGGAAATCAACTCTGAATATTCACTGAAAGGACTGATGCTGAAGCTGCCAATACCACCTCATGGGAACACTAGACTTATTGGAAAAGACCTTGATGCTGGGAAAAATTGAAGGCAGGAGGAGAAGGGGATGCAGAGGATGAGATGTTGGATGACATCACCAACTCAATGGACATGAGTTTGAGAAAATCTGGGAGATGATGAAGGACAGGGAATCCTGGCATGCAGCAGTCCATGGGTTTGCAAAGAGTCAGACATGACTGAGTGACTGAATGACGATGACGAAAGGCAATTTATGGGCTTCCCAGGTGGTTCAGTGGTAAAGAATCTGCCTGCCACAGGGAGGCCTGGCATGCTGCAGTCCATGGGGTTGCAGAGTTGGACTGAGCCACTGAACAACAACAATGCAGGAAATGCAAGTTCCATCCCTGGGTTGGATAGATCCCCAGGAGTAGGAAATGGCAACCAACTCCAGTACCTTGCCTGGGAAATCCAATGGACAGAGTAGCCTGGCTCAGAGTCAGACAGGACTTAACGACTAAACAACAACAACATTCACTATCTCAGTTCCGTGAGATAGTTAGGTGTTATTATCCTATTTTACAAATGTGGGAGTGGAGACTTTGAGAAGTCGCTCAGTGAGTATGTATCAGGAACACTATTCAAAACTGAGTCTGCTGATTTCACGTTGCAGGGTCTTTCCACTCTTGGACAGCTGAGGTCAGGCATATGTATATTTATAGTGAAGCTAAAGTCTGTACAGTACAAAATGCAATGTGGATTTCATAATTATCCAGATTATTCAGGTCCAGACACTTCATTTTTGCTTAATGAAATTAAAAACATGAAGTGTTACCTATGAAAATAAACATATACAATACTATAAACATTCGATCCAATAGAATACCTCAGGTGTGAAACGAGAAAGCTTGTATTCTCTACTGCTGATTGTATTATGTGACCTAACTGATGGAATGCAACTTCTATGCAATTGAGTTATCTGAAAAGAATTGTTTTTCTAATAATTCTTAATATTATTACATAATAAATGTTTGTCTTACCCTTTTTAAGGTATTATCATGTAGCAACTGTTTAGATAAAAATTATGTACTTGAACTGTAAGAAATGACTTCTTGGGACTTCCCTGGTGGTCCAGTGGTTAAAACTCCATAATTCCAGGTTTAATTTCTCCTTGGGGAACTAAGATCCCACATGCCTCTTGGTATAGCCAAAACAAAAAAAAAGATCTTATTTCATTCCTTTTCTAGAACTATGATTTAAATTTTTATATTTTGATTTTGAAATATGTTGAAATTATACCAGTACACAATTTTTACCTTTAAAACCTCAGTGTATCTTGAAATTGATTGCCTTGACAAATGAGTAAAAGTATATATGTGTGTGTGTATTCATATATATACACATATATAAGCAAAACTGGTTTGAGATTTCCCTGGTGGTTCTGTGCAGGACTCTGGGCTTCTGCTGCCGTGGCCAGGGTTCAATCCCTGGTAGGGGATCTAAGGCCCTGCAAGCTGCATGGCCTGGCCATGCTAAACAAAACATGGCCAAAGCTAAAGAAAACTGGTTTAAAAATAAAAGCTCAACATTTGAAAAAACATTTTCTGGGGATGGTAGGAGGATGAAAATCTGTTATAGATAGGGAAGAAGTAAATTTAGAGTTTAAAGTAACTCACCAAATCCTTATTTCTGTTGGATAGGTGTATATTTAAGCTCACTTTAAAGTATGTGTTTTTAATTGGTTTTCTACACAAATTGATAGTTAAGAACCTCTAATCAGTGGTTCCAAATGATAAGCTTCTGAAATGGATAACTGTGTTCAAATGACAGTGTTTTAAAACCCATGTTATTCACAGATGCAAATATCAAAGGTGATACAGACACTCATGTACACACGCACCAACGCATGCCTACACACAGTGCTCATAAGTGTGTGTGTGTGTGCAAGGTAGAAAAATTTCAGAATTCTTTCTTTTTAGAAGAGATGCTATTTCCTTGCTCCCATGTTTTGTGTTACTAAACAAGCGTTTATGTATTTTTGTGTTCCTCTGTGTGCATATGTCTGAATATATGTTTACATATATGTATGCTACTGCTGCTGACAAATGTTCAGTCGTGTCTGACTCTGCAATTCCATGGGCTGTAGCCCGCCAGGCTCCTTTGTCCGTGGAGTTTTTCCAAGCAAGAATACTGGAGTGGGTTGTCATTTCCTACTCCTTAGATATGTCTATATTAATCTAAAAATAAAAGCAAAGCTTTCTCCTATACATGAAAATAGCAATTGTATGTTTAAGTATAGTTGTCTTTAACTTGATAAAATGTATTTCCAGAATCAAGAAACCAGAGAACATTTACTGAGCATCTTTTCCGTACTTGGCTTTATGTAAAGATGAGGATACAAAGGTATAAGTCACTCTGACCCTTGTTTTTAAGTTTTATGAAAATAATTAACACATGTTGGTGAAACTGTGTTATAGCAGAAACTGACAAAGAACAGCTGGAAACTGATGCCACTCAGCTCAGTCCAGTTGAAGATGCACATATCTTGGGACCCAGAACTTTCCTCTCCGGCTATATCTTTTATGGACAAACTCTTAGATGTGTGCATAAGGAGATGGAAGGGAAATATGAATTGCAGCAATTTTTATAAAAGTGATATACTGGAAACATTTCTAAAGTCCACTCACAATAGGAACAGATAAGTAGAGTGTGGTATAAAAGGATGGAATATTTTATAGCAAGAACAATTTCTATGGCTATAGGCAAACATGGATGAAGGTCAAAAACATAACGTGGAGTGGGAGAGGGTGGCAAAAGCTTACAGCACCTGTTATTCTCAGGCAGGTTCCCACTCAGGTCCTCTCCCAAGCTAACAAACAACATTAAAAACCTTAATGTTAAGGGGGAAAAAGAGTCACAGAAAAATATATTCCCTGTGATTCCACTTATATAAAGTTCAAACACTAAACAATATATTATTGGGGGATCCATGTAAAGTAATCTATTTTTTAATTTATTTTTTGGCTGCACCCTGAAGCTTGTGGGATCAGTTCCCTAACCAGAGATCAAACCTGCACCTTCTGCATTGGAAGGGGAAGTTTTAACTTCTGGACCACCAGGGATGTCCCAGTAATCTATTTTTAAAAGTAATGGAATGATTAACTGGAAATATTCCTAGGGCTACTTTTAGGGAGAGAGAGTGGGGATGTGGTCTGAGCAAGGCATCCAGAGGGTTCAAGGTACAGATTTTATTCTATTAGCTTGGATGGTGGATACACAATCTCTTGTTTCATCAATGGCCTTTAAAGTAAGCACACACTATACATACACACTCTTTCGTATATTTCACGATATAATTAAAATATCTATCAGAAAAGAGACCAGAAGATATTACATCACCATAATAATGTTAGTTGTATTGGATTGTTTGGTTATATGTAATTGTTTCCCTCTTCCACATTTTCTGTAATGTGTTTTAATTGCTTCATAATTTAAATATATTAAATCTAATAAAATATATTAAATAATCCACTTATAGGGAAATGGCAATGTTCCAACTTAGCCAAAATAAGGCACAAAATATAACATGAAGTGCTTTTAGTTAGGATAATGAATTTCACAAATATCTGAGAAATGCCCATGTTAAAAGTACATTCTGAAGATACGAGTTCTCGCAACATGTAGTCTTGAGTGGCTCAGATGCTGCTAATCTGTTCTCAGAGCAGAATTCCTTTTAAAAATGAATATAACATTCTGACTTGAAGGGAGAAGACACAGCCACATAGTAGAAACAATTTTTCTGGAAGCAGCCAAGAATCTCCTCCTCTGAACAGACTTATCTAATCCCCTCCCCCAACTGAGATAACTATTCTCTCCCTATCTTGCTGCTATGCTTTCTGCACACTTATATGGTTGCACAGATCACACCGTAATGTTATTTGCCAATCAGCTGTCCCCGCCTAGGGCTCTGAGTGCCTTGTGGGCAGCTTCCAGCCATACTCACTTTGCATCTCCAATCCACCACTGTGCCTCAACAGAGTAGGTGCCTAGATAATGTTTATGAAAATAAACAAAAGAAGCAACAAAACTTTTGAAAAGCAGCATGGTCTGCCTTTATAAAACACATGGCTATGGAAATCCGAATATTTAGGAGGCTAATCTTTGTGCAGAAAGAGTCAACACATTTCTAAAATGTTTAAATAGACGCTCTAGAGATAATATTATTATGTCCATCATAAAAACTTACAAACATTGCACAGCACTATAAACAGAAGTAAACTGGTAACTTCTTGGTATTGTGTTTGTTCCACCCCTTCCCATCTCCACCCTCCTGTCCAGCACAGGCTGCAAAGCTCAAGCCTGCTATTTTTAGCAGGGAGTGATCACAGGGGCTTGACTTCCATCTAGAAGGATGGTTTGCAGGTGAGAACATAAGAGAAGAACCAGCCGTGATAGGGCAAAATATTTGCTGATTATAATCTTCAGTTATAAAAAGACAAAAAAAAAAAAAAAAAGCTTCCATGTCATAAGATGGAAAACAGCTCAAACAACCACAAAATAGCCCCTAGCAGGACGCATAGGAACACAACAGCAATTTCCCTCTGGTGCCTAGACATTTGCAAACTACTCATATGACATACTCATGTGACGTTCAAAAGTCTTTAGACATCTTCCTGCAATATCTAAAGGAAGGCAGAAAAGAAAACTTCTTTTTAGTCTTCTCCTACCAGCTTTCTTGGGATTTGAATGGTAAAACCATGCTGAAACACTTGGCCTGCTTTGTTAGGAATATGTTAATTCAAAACTCCAGGGCAAGGGCAGTTAATCCTGGTAAGTCTGGTCTCTATCTGGATAGGTAGATTTGCTTGGTAGAGAGAAATCAAATTTCTCAAAAATATATTCACCTGCTATAAAAGAAAAAAAAAGAAAAGACACACACAAAAGCAGGCAGGTGTATAGTTCATTGATTAAATATCCTAATAAAACATCCAAATCCAGGGCTACCCTGGTGGTCAAGGATTAAGAATCTGCCTTGCAATGCAGGGGACACTGGTTTGATGCCTGGTTTGGGAAGATCTTACCTGCCAGGGGCAACAAAGCCCATGTGCCACAACTACTAAACCTGTGCTCTGGAGCCAGTGAGGCAACTACTGAGTCCAGGCATTGCCAACTACTGAAGCCCATGCACCTCAGAGTCCATGTTCCACAACAAGAGAACCCATGCACCACAACTAGAGAGTAACCTGACTCACCACAACTAGAGAAAGCCTGTGCACACGACAATCAAAATAAATAAAAAATCCAAATCCAAATTGCCTTGGTTTAGGTTAATGTAAACTATTGACACAACCATTTTGTGTAAATTTAATAGAAAGTATAGGCAAATGGACCAAGCTTATGCCCAATTTGCAGTTTTATTCTCCTTCTTCCTGCATACCAGAATCACTATGTAAAGTAATGGTTAAGAATGTGGGTCCTAGAGTCAGACTGTCTGCTATTGACTATTGACTCCACTGCTGTCCGACTGTGGGGACAAGCTACTTAAACTCTCTGGATTTCTATGTCTGCATCTCTGTGTGTTGTGGGCATTACAATTACGTCATTTTGTGTAAATCACTCAGTACAGTGCTAGGTAGCTAATTATTGATTACCAAGTGTAGATTTATTGTGACGCTAGTGACATGTAGTTTGGGGCTCCTCACTTGCCCATATTCTTTCTGAGATCTCAGGAGGGGCCATAGCAGAGTGTTCACATATGCATTTTTTTTTAGTTTTCCAAAAAGAAGACATTTTAACTGCAGTCAAGACTGATGCTTCTCTCCATGTCAAATTTCCCTGTATCATTTTCCCTTGTGTTTGGAAGTGCTTGGGGTCCACCAGTATTTTGGGAATTTGGCTAAAGGGATGTTGAGTATGGGACATACCACTTTAACTGAAATTTAGAAACACATTTTAGAATATTCTAATAAAACAACTGAGAAACTACAAACCTCTAATTTGAATGTAAAAGAAAGATGCTTCTTTTGACATCTGTATTTTTATTTAAGATCTAATATAAAATTCTGATTAAAAATTAATGAGGTATGAAATAAAAGTGATAGAAATGCATGATAAAACAGAATGTGCTTGCACATCAAGACACTAATTTTTTTTTTTTCCAGATCATTCTAAAGGTGGTCCTTCCCTAAAAAGAAGAGAGGACTTTCTAATAAAAGTAATAGATGATCTCTTGGATTGGTTGATAGTCTCATTAATGAAGGGGAAGGAATCATAATATTTTGAAGAATACTGAAATCTCTTGTTGATTTGATATACTGATGTTGACAAAGATAACATAAAGCTCAAAATATGCTTCTTCAATAAGGGAACAGATAAGCTAATCATGAGTGTGGCCAGCCTTCACTGATGACCTGAACTTTTACAGCTTAAACATGAAAATATTTTAATAAAATTTTTCTCAGATATCAATTCTAAAATATCATATGATATCAATTCAGTTCAGTTCAGTTCAGTGGCTGAGTTGTGTCTGACTCTTTGCAACCCCATGTTCTGCAGCACGCCAGGCTTCCCTGTCCAACACCAACTTCTGGAGCTTGTTCAAACTCATGTCCATCGAGTCAGTGATGTCACCCAACCATATTATCCTCTGTTGTCCCCTTCTCCTCCTGCCTTCAATCTTTCCCAGCATCAGGGTCTTTTCCAGTAAGTCAGTTCTTTGCATCAGGTGCCAAAGGATTGATATCATCTTTCAGTGTCATATCAGTATGAAAAGGCAGAAAGATATGACACTGAAAGATGGTATCAATAATGAGCTATAAACCTGAAAGAAACATGTTAATATATCAATGATTGAAAAAAATGGATCCATCATGCTAAAAATTTGTTTTCTCCATAGAAAAGTATATTACAATATTCTTATGAAGATGTGATCAGAAAATTTGCAGCCAAAAATATTGTATTTATTAATACAAATTATCATGGAATTTCCTCAATCTTTGATGTTTGTGAGTATGGAAGATTTTACTTTTCATTGACTATCTCCACAGTATCTCCTGTCTCAGAAGCTCTTCTCACCATGTGATCAACATGCCTCTCATTAAGATGTGGAGTCTATATCTTTCCCCCTGAAACTTGAACATGAGCAGACTTGTAGCTGTGGCTGAAGGAATGCTGATTAAGGCAAAATAATGCCCCCTGCCCAAGATGTCCATGTCCTCTTCCCCAGAACATGTGAACCTGTCATGTTACATGGCAAGGTGGGAGGGGGGTGGAATTAAGATGGAATTTGGTGTGTATGTGTTAATTGCTCAGTCATGTCCGACTCTTTGCAATCCCATAGACTGAGGCCCTCCAGGCTCCTCTGTCCATGGAATTCTCCAGGCAAGAATACTGGAGTGGGTTGCCATTCCCTTCTCCGGGGGATCTTTCTGACCCAGGCACTGAACCCAGGTCTCCTGCATTACAGGCAGATTCTTTACCATCTGAGCCACCAGGGAAGCCCAAGATGGAAGTGCAGATGCAATTAAGGTTGCCAATCAGCTGACTTTGAGATGGAGAGAGTATCCTAGTTTATCCAAGTGAGCCCAATGTAATTAAAAGATCTTTATAAGTATAAAAGGAAGGCAGGAAAGTCAGAATTGAGAAAGATCTGAAGAGGCTACAATGTGGGCTTTGAAGATGAAGGATGGGGCCATAAGCCAAGGAATGCAGTGGTCTCTCAAAGCTGGAAAAGGCAGGGAAATATATTTTCCATGGAGCCTCTAACAGCAATACAGTCCTGCCCACACCTTGATTTTAGCTCAGTGAAACCAGTTTCAAACTTCTGAGCTCTGGAGCTATAAAATAGTAAATATGTTGTCTTAAGCTGCTATATCTGTGGTAGCTTGTCACAGTAGCAATATAAAACTGGTGTAGAAACTATGTGACTGCCAGGTCTGGTTCATAAAAGGAGATACAGTGTTCACCTGGTTTTCTCTGAGCTTTGTCACCATGGCATGAGGAAATAGAAAGGCTATGTGAAGAAGCCATATAAGTAGGAGTTTTAGCCACCATCCTTAGCTGAGGTCACAGCCCACAGTCAGTATCAACTGGAGACACATAAGTAGTGAGCCATAAGGAGACTCTAGCCCCAGCCACCATCTGAATGTAACTTCATGGAAGACCCTAAACAAGGACTGGGAGCTGAGCTCAGCCAACGCCAGAACTATGGCAGGTGATAGTACATCTATTGTTGGTTAAGCCATTAAGTGTTGAGTGATTCATCACACAACAGCAGATAACTGGAACATGAGTCTATGTCAGCTTTTGAAAATGTAGTTTTTCTGGATTTGTCTCATTTAAAGTAAATATTCACTTTCATATCTAATTTGCATTTCTAAAGTCTTCTCTTTTTCCTACAGAGACCCCCCTCTACATTGTAAAGCTTCAATCCTCCTCCCCCATCATTAGCAAAAAAAAAAAAAAAAAAAAATCTAGTTTCATTCCTGCATGCAGCCATAATTTCTTGTTCAGAATTCTGTTGAAAAAACATAATAATACATGCAATTAAACAGACCTGAGAATCTTGAAATAAAGCAATCTTCCTTTTTAGAAGTTAAATAAAAACCTTCATTTTGAAGACACTTAAAAAATTTTAACAAAAGCAAAATTTAAGCTTATGTTACTTGTTCATATCACTTTAAATGTCAACTGCTTCTGCATTTGGGATCAACATAAGGGATAATTACTTTCACAGAAAATAAAGATTTCCTTTAGAAATAAGATGATATTTTCAACAGATGTCTCTGAAATGATTCTTTGCTGTGTCAACTTCCCATAGCTCTGTGATGTCAAGAAAAGACAGGAAGTATCTGATTTAGGTTATAGTTCTTGGGACAAATCATAAAAGAGGAATGTGTTATGTAAATAATAATGTACAATGTCCCAGAGTGCAGCCTGGGCTACTTCAAATACATTTGTTTTGGGACAGACCTACCATTCTGAGATAATCAGCTCTGATTTCAGGAATTGCTGTGTTCTCAGTTGCACCTGCTCTGAGCTAGTCTTTCCACAACTTGTCAGGGCTACTCCATTTATCCCAGTTGACGTTCAATATAACAGAAGCTGCTCTGGATACTAAAGACAAGAGTCAGCTACAGAGGCAAGTGAGCTTTGAGTTCTCTGGTTTCAGAGATAATTCGAACCACTCAGTTGCAAGCTGGCAGGGCTGGCAGGGGCTAACCTGGTTGGCTAGAATGGTGGTGGTTTGGTGATTTAGTTGCTAAGTTGTGTCCAACTCTTGTGGTCCCATTGAAGGTAGCCTGCCAGGCTCCTCTGTCCATGGGATTTGCCAAGCAAGAATACTGGAGTGCTTTGCCATTTCCTTCTCCAGGGGATCTTCCCGACCCAGGGATCAAACCAGGGTCTCCTGCACTGCAGGCAGATTCTTTACCAACAGAGACACTGGGGAAGCCCCTACAGTGTTGATAAATCCCCCAGTTCCAAAGCTTAGCACATCAACGTGAGTGTGTGCTAAGTTGCTTTGGTCGTGTCTGAGTCTTTGTGACCCTATGAACTATGGCCCGCCAGGCTCCTCTGTCGACGGTATTCTTCAGACAAGAATGCTTGAGTGGGTTGCCATGCCCACTTCCAGGAGCTCTTCATGACCCAGGGATCGAACCCATGTCTCTTATGTCTCCTGCGTTGGCAGGCAGGTGTTTTACCACCAGTGCCATCTGGGAAGGCCGAGCACATCAACATGTGTGAATAAATATCCCTAACCCTTACAAAGATAAGCAGACACTCCCTCGGAAAGATGCAACATACTTCTATTTTTAAAACACAACTGCAACAAAACACTATGGGATAAATAGAATGTTGGATTTGCTAATTTCAGATTTGAAGTCTTGTCCATGAGAAAGTCAGAAAGCAGAATATATGAGCCCTTCACTGATTTAGTCTCTGATTACTTGGAAAAAAAAAAACCTGTCTGCCTATACATTGTTTCATTCTTTCCAATTCAGATTCAAAAATGAAGTCTTGGTTAAAAGATCTAAATTACTTCAAGATGGCACCCCGAGTTAGGTTAGGCTTTTCTAATGCTTCTGTCTCTGACAAGCATTCCTGTTTTCTTTACAGGTTCTGCTAGCAAGGTTAATCTGCTGCTGCTGCTGCTAAGTCGCGTCAGTCGTGTCCGACTCTGTGCGACCCCATAGATGGCAGCCCACCAGGCTCCCCCGTCCCTGGGATTCTCCAGGTAAGAACACTGGAGTGGGTTGCCATTTCCTTCTCTAATGCATGAAAGTGAAAATTGAAAGTGAAGTTGCTCAGTCATGTCCGACAAGCATTGGAAATTTGGAACTGCAAACCACCCTCAAGGACGAAAAACAGCCTAGGCAGGGAGTTAGACATAGTGAGTGGAGGGGAAGAGGAAGTGGGGTCTTTTGTCAGCATTCCCATCCTGATCCTGAGTTTCTTTCCTTCGTAGGGCTGCTTTCTACCTGATTCCTTTGATGAGGTTAGGGATGATCACTTTGCTTTCTTCCTGAAGTCACAGCATTGGCAAAGTCCCATGTATGATGGTAGTCCCCCTTTTGACACTCTGGACAAATCAAATTATTCAAAGCGTTCGAGGTACCATCTCCAGTGAATAGGAAAGTTGGGTCTCAAATCAGGCATTCCAATCACTTGCTAGAGCATCTGCCCTACATCTTAGATACACTAGGGCATATTCTGGGACTGTGTTTTATTTATCTGTTTTTGTATCTCTCCCTAGTAACATGTCTGGCATCTACTGTGTAGTCATTCAACGTCTGTTATAAAAGTAGGATGTATTATCTAAAACTTCTCATTTCTGAGAAGAAAGATGCTATCTAGATAGTTCTGTGGGAATTTTGATGTCTTACAAAGCTCAGGGAAGTCACGTTTAAGGCATTTGGGGAAGCCAGGGCAGCAGCTGCTTGGGAATGTTCTATTTTCTTTTCAAGGTGAAAGCTTTAATGTAGGTAGGTTTGAAGGACACGCCTCACGAGTCAAGGATTCGCTGAAGGGAGGCATTGTTTCTACATGGGTGTTGCTGCTGTTTACTTCCTGCTCTGTGCCCATCTTCTCTTTTTACAGTTTCAAACATCACTGAGGACGGCTAATTCCCTGTCAGGCCTTCATGGGGAGGAGAGTATCACCCAACCCAACTGCACCCCCATCACTGTGCTATAGACCACATATCCTGTAATGAGATACATCCCCTCAATACCCTTCTTGAGGACTGCTGGATTTCTGATTCCATATTTTGCATTCACATACAATGTAGAAAAGTTGCCCTCAAGAAAGCTTGAGAAAGGCTGAAAGGCAGCTGATAGATAAAGGTTGATTAGCCTAGAGGAGAATGTCTTTAGTACCTAAGATCTTAAGCTGCAGGGCTTCCCTGGTGGCTCAGAGGTTAAAGCATCTGCCTGCAATGCGGGAGACCTGGGTTTGATCCCTGGGTCGGGAAGATCCCCTGGAGAAGGAAATGGCAACCCACTCCAGTATTCTTGCCTGGAGAATCCCATGGACGGAGGCTACTCTAGGTGGGCTACAGCCCATGGGGTCACAAAGAGTTGGGCACAACTGAGTGAGTGACTTAACTTAAAGCTGCAGTAAAGTAAGTCAATGTGGTAAGGACAGACAGAGCCTGGAGAAAGGCTGTCATTAAGAAAACGTAAAAACATTCACAAACATCTAAAAAAATCAGCAGAGTTAAAAAAAGAAGACTTGCATCATTTTCTATTCCAGAAGATAATCATTGTTAAAAAGAAGTCTTTTTTTTCCCCCAAAATATTGTATATTAACACATATATATGGAACCTAGAAAGATGGTACTGGTGAACCCCTTTGCAGGGCAGCAGTGGAGATGCAGACATACAGAACAGACTTGTGGACACTTGTGGTGGGGCGGGGGGCGGGGAGGAGAGGGGGGCACCAATGGAATAACATGGAAACATAAACACTACGATATGTAAAATTATAGCCAGTGGGAATTTGCTGTATGACTCTGGGAAATCCAACGGGCACTCTGTGACAACCTAGAGGGCTGGGATGGCGTGGGAGGTGGGAGGGAGGTTCAAGAAAGAGGGGGGCATATGTATACCTATGACTGATTCATATTGATGTATTGCAGAAACCAACAAAATATTATAAAGCAATTATGCTTCAATTAAAAATAAAATTTTTTAAAAAAGGTTTTCTTTTAAAGGAAGATTTAATACTGGACCAATTATTTTTTAATGATTGCTTTCCTTTATCTTAAAAAGATAAGTGGACTAAAATGGACAAGAGGCTCCACATCGGACAACTGGATCAGTCTTTTCTATACTGAACAGGGCCTCTAAAGAGCAGGAAATTCAACACCATTTACAAAGCTTTCTGGAGAGAATTGCTTGTCATTCAAGAAGCTGCCTGTTAGAAGACACATAAAACCACAATTATAAATAGTATACATTGTCTATACTATTTCTATACATTTTGTAGACCTTTGTAACAGTGATGTAGGCAAAGGTCAACATCTCCATCTCTTCCTTTTTGTCTTATATCTTCTCTATTATTTAAAAAATCTTCTACCACATAGAAGATTTACATTTCCTGCTTCATATCACTTATTCTATATTTTATGTTCCTCTTCTATCTTTGCCCTTCTACTTGAAGAAAAGTCCACGATCTCCATCATGTTCAAGGAGATCATACTCTCCTTTTTCATGGTGCATGTTTTCCATCCAGCTCTTTTCTCTCTATGAACTGTTTGCTGAGTCTCTTTGTACACTGTAAAACAAGCTATCATGTATATATATGTAATTCTAATCTTAGTCCTATTTTCCATGTTAGTTACATGCATTCTTTTATGTTGTTTCAGCATAGATTTCCAGCAAGTTTATATCAGACAAAAGTAGTAGTTTTCAGTCTCATAGATCAAACACACATTAAATAAAATTATGTCTCTTAATGTAATTGTATTAATTTTCCAAAACTGTGAACAAAGTTACAACTCTGAAATAGCAGGATTAGTTCTGGGAGCTGGTCTCCCGGCAGCTGCTCTGTGCTGCAGTCTGTCTAGTCCTGGTTTATATGCAAAGGGATCTATTTCCAAAATTCCTTAGCTGCTCTGGAAAAAAAGAGCAAGCTGTTGTGAAATCTGTCACATGCCTTCCCATATTTTACAAGTAACCAAACAATTCACAGAAAACATACAGAAGGGCAGAAAAATCACTTCCTAGGGGCTAATCGATTATTATTTAGAGTAGAACAAGAGAACGTGCTATTTACTGATTTGCCTGTTGAGCAGATGGCCAGGGAGGAAGCAAGAGAAGGTAAAGAAAGTAACTATAAATGTTGGAGGGGAGCATCTTAACATCTCTGAGAGATACTCCGTGTGAAAGTTTCTCCGGCCTAAGGCATTCTTTGCTTTGCTTTTTGGCCCCGCCTTAAGAGAAGTGTCTCCTCTTAGTAACAACTCTAATTATAACGGACAATAAATGATAATTTACAGGTGATCAAGGACCAAGAAGCCTCTCCAAGTCTTCATTAAAACAACAGTACAACCTCAGGAGGTGTGCTATTATTAAGACAATTGCCTGCCACCATCAATGTCCATAGGTAACTTTTTAAGTCCTTTCACTGAATATTTATTTTTATTACAGGAAAATTTCAAGGTACACACAAGTAGAAAGACTAGTATAACAAACCCTCTTGTATCCATCACCCAGTTTCAACAACTCTTTTTGCCAATCCTGTTTTACACATCTTTTTCTTTTTTTCTTTTGCTAGGAAAACTTTAAATCAAAGATGATAGCATTTTACTAGTAAATACTGAAAATTTTTACAATAATTTTACTGATGCAAAATGGACCTGAAGGACAAAACAAAGAAGGAACGGAGAAAAATCCTCCGTGGTGGAAGAGGTTGTCACAAAGGCTAGCTGTTTCAGCTCTATGGGGGTGAGGGGGGGGCGGTGACAGCCCAACGTGAGATTCTCCGCAGACCCGTGCAGGCGAGGGGCTTGAGGGAAATGCGGGAAGGAATGCGCAGACCCGCGGGTAGGTCAGTAATTCCTCCGAAGTGGTCCACTCAGGCATGCGCAATCCAGACCTCAGAGTTGCTAAGGCCCCCAAGGCAGAGAGAGGCGCAAGATACGGTAACAACCAATCAAAGGGCCCAAGGGCTAATCAGTTAGCCAATCGAGACTCGAGATTGAATCGGAGCTTCAGCATTCTGCTCGCCCCACCAGTATCCAATCAGGAAACTGGCTACTTTGGGCGGACTTTTCAAAACAGCGAAAACAAAACAAATCGGGGACCTTTAAAAGGTGCGATGCGGCCTGAACCTATCTCCTTCCGCCCCTCGCGTCTAACACTCCCTCTCTTTCCTCCTTGGGATCAATAGACGAATAAAGTCGGTGCCCAGATTCCATCTTGCGCCCTGGAACCGAGAGGGAGGATTGGTTCGGTAAAGCCATAGCGAGTCGAGGAAGCCTCAAAGCTGACTGGAGACAGACGCTTAGGGGCGGGACTCTTTTTCCAAGACTGCTGCGACAGCGGCGGATCCCTCCGCGGGGAGTCACGTGCCCCACCCCCTTGGGGGCGTCGGAAACTCAAAACAAAAACAAGGGGTTTGCTTCGGCATCCGCAGCGGCGGCGGTGGAGCCCGCAGTCGGCCTGGGCTAGAGGGGCCGGCGCAGCGCCCCAGCAGGAGGGTGGGCGCGCGGGCAGCAGAATGAAGCCGGGGCTGTGAGGCCACAAGCGCCGGTGGCCGGGGGTGGGAAGGGTTGGATGCCGGTCCGGGGGCACCGCTGAGGCGGCAGGTCTCTGACCTCGGAGACTGGTCCGGACGCCCCCGCCGCACCCAGTCCCCTCCGACCGTGACGCCGCGGGCCGGTGGAGGCGCGGCTCCAGCACGGTGAGTGGGCCCAGCCAGGATTGCAGAGTTTCTTTGTTCTTGGTCGGGGCTGCGGGGACTGATGTCAGAGAGGCCACCCCTCAGCCTGGGGAGCAGTTCCGGTCCTGCCCTCAGCCCTAGGGCAGTGGGCACCCGGGAGCGGAGAGATGCTGATGGGATGCGTGCAGTGTCTAGGAAGCTGGAGGCAGTTCTTTGGTGCGCCCCCCCCCATTTTGTCACAGGGGGCTCTTTGGGGTGGATTTTGGATTGACAGCTCCTCGTCTCCGCACAGTTGCGGAATCGGGCATGGACAGGTGTTGTCTGGGCACTGAACGGGCTGGATTTTCTGCCCCCCACCCCTGCCCGGACCCTGGCAGACTGAGCCGCGCCACCCCAGCGCTTTCTGGAACCGAGGTCTCCGGCACTCCGGTTTTGTTCCGAGGAGGCGCAGTCGGTGCGCCTGGGAAAGGCTTGGGGGCTGGACTCCTGCGAGAGGGGCTTCTGGAGCCGGGCTCCGCGGGAGGGGCGGGGCTCGGGAGTCTCCTCCCTCCGGTTCTTTGTTCAGTCGCGAGACTTTCTTTCCCCATCCCCCCGTATTGTGCGAAGCCCCTACGCCAGGGATCCGCTCCTCTCGGAGCCCCGGGTGCGTTCCACTGGGCAGAAGCCCCTGGCCCCACGACTTCAGGTGGGGCGGGCCGTTCGGACACCGCAGCCCCGGGTACAGTTTCCTGTTTGTGAAACGGCCGGGAGGCCGGGGCTGGCCGGCCTGACCCTGCGCTGGCCGGCGGACGTGCCCACGGCCCCTCCCCCTTGCACACCTCCCTGGCCGCGGGGGAGGATTCCGCCGGGCTCGGCTGGACGTGACTGGTCCCCTCACCCGCTTCTCGCCGGGGTGTGCTGGTGCGCCTCTCGCTGGAGGTATTAACCCCTGCTCTTTTGTGCTCTCCCTCGCTCACCCCTGCCACCCCCAGGATACACTGAACTGTGTGTGGTGTCTTTGCTGCAGATGAAGGATTTGGGGGCAGAGTACTTGGCCGGTCGCGAAGGTGTCCAGCTCTTCGGATTGTTGAACCTCTACCTAGAGCAGGAACAGAGATTCCAACCTCGAGAAAAAGGGCTGAGCTTGATCGAGGCTACCCCGGAGGTAAGTTCACAGGAAAGATACCTTGCGGCAGCCGCTGACTGGGCTTGGGGAGGTGACTTTAAAAATACGTGTGTGTGTGTATAGACACGTATTTATATTTTTATTTTAGTTGAGTCTGGATTAAAGGCTGCAAAGTTTCTTAAGACGAAAATCGATCTTCCTAGAGTATTAAGATAAATCTTAATACCGCGTCATTGGTTTTGTTTCTTAGCAAGAACCGAGAGCGATACTAACTCTAGGGAAGTGTGGCTTCAGAAGTGACACCCCGAGTCCGCATCTTCTGAGTGGGAGAGTCCCTGGAAATTGAGCAGATCATTTGTGGAAATACCCTTTGCCTATGCAATACTTCGGTATCGTAGGCTCCTAAGTGGTTTTTCTTTTTCCTAATAAAAGGAAACAAGGAACCTTCTATGTGTCCATTACAAGGGAATTGGATTATATTTGCTGTAACCCTCTGAAAGTGTGGCAGCAGTTTGCTTTATATTGAGTTGCTGAATGTCTGATGGTGTATATATGTTTTTTGTGTGACTTGCCCAATTATGTATATTTTTAAAAATTGGTGATGTATACACATTTTCTTTCTGAATAACTGCAGCATTTTGATTCAATGATAGCACTCTGCCCCCCATATTCTTGAAGATTAAGTGAAACAATTACCTTCTTTGAATCTGTGTGTATTACCCGTTTTAGTTCTAAGACAGACATAAACTTTGGCTCTTGGTTTTTTTTGCAGACGGATAACACTTTGTGTCCAAGATTGAGAAATGCCAAAGTCGAAGATTTGAGGAGTTTAACCAACTTTTTTGGATCTTGCACTGAAACTTTTGTCTTGGCTGTCAATATTTTGGATAGATTCTTGGCTCTTATGAAGGTATTTAATCAATTTTTGTAAACACAACTTCATTTTTTAATACCGGGTGCCCAGCACAATACCTAGCATAAAGGATTCAGTAACTGTCTGGTAAATGAATGTATTTGTTATTATACATAAGCATTTTTAATGATCAGAGTTGTGATCTTTAGTTCAGACTAAGAGACTACAAAAGTCAGTGTATTGTATCTTAGGTTTTGCTGTATCTCCTACGTACCTTCTCTTTGAAGATGTGATGCAATGAAGAGTACTTTTTTTGGGGGTGTTTTGTATCTACACAGCTCTCAAAATAAGGTTTTCATATTTTCATTTCCCAGTATGTTTCTGTTAAGCCTAGGTATTTTTAAACACCTGAAACATGCCATATAGCAGTATGTTAAAGGTGACCTAGTGCCTTCCCTATGAGAAACCTTTTCAAAGCAGGGAGCCACAGTCTTATTAACAGTTACCAGCGACTCATAAAATTTCACTTATTTGTGGAGTCTAAAATATGACACAAATGAACCTGTCTATGAAACAGGAACAGAACTAAGGACAAAGAGAATAGACTGGGGAGTGCTAGAGGGGCGGGAGAGGGTTGGATTGGGAGTTTGGAATTCGCAGATGCGAACTGGTGTCTACAAAATGGATGAATGACAGGGCCCTACTGTGTAGCACAGGGAACTCTACTCTATATCCTGTGATGAACCAGAATGGGAAATAATATGAAAAAGAATGTATATTCATATATATGTGTATATATTGACGGAGTTACTTTGCTGAATAGCAGTAATATATATAACATTGTAATTCAACTATACTTCACTTAAAAATAAATTTAAAAAAACATTGATCAGTAACTGTTAGAAAAATGTTATTCTTCTGCCAGTAGGATTCTTGTCAGCTGCTGGGTCAGTTTTCAGGGCACTGAAAGGAAAAGGGCAGCCATCTGTCCATGGCAGCTTTTCCATCTGCTCCACTCTGCGCATCTGATGCAGTAGCTCTCTTGGGGCAAATTTGCACTGAGGCATAGGATGGTCCTTAAATAGATAAGAAGATCAAAAGATGGATATGTTACTTTATATTCAAAGAAGTATATTTTCTTGGTGTTAGGCTTAATTTATTTTGGGGGAGATTGTACTATTATGAGTTTCGTAAGTTAGAAATACAGTGTATTTAGAAACCTAGCTTTTAAATTTGCATTAATATTTTTTTAGCCGCATTTAAATTAAATGCTCAAAATGTTTTTTCTGTTTTTTAAAGGGAGGTTAAGACAGCTTAAAATGTAAAAACGGTTAAGTATAATTGTATGTAAGGGTAAATACAAGGAAGCAGTTTGATCATGTTCTATCTTAAGAGTAGGGGCCCACTGCAGTATTTTAAGTGTCTGCTTTGCAAAGTTAAAGTGACAGTTGTTGGAAGAAACCTTTGGTTCCTTGTTTTTCAGGTGAAACCTAAGCATTTGTCTTGCATTGGAGTCTGTTGTTTTTTGCTGGCTGCTAGAATAGTTGAAGAAGAATGCAATATTCCATCTACTCACGACGTGATCCGGATTAGCCAGTGTAAATGTACTGCTTCTGACATAAAGCGGATGGAAAAAATAATTTCAGAAAAATTGCACTATGAATTCGAAGCTACTACTGCCTTAAACTTTTTGCACTTATACCATACTATCGTACTTTGTCATACTTCGGAAAGGTCAGTGGGATTAAAAATGAAAATTTTGTACTTTAGCTTTGCTGTAACTAACAGTAAAGAATTAGAATGCCAGTGAATATTTTTATACCTTCCAGTTTAATAAACATTTTATTCTTTCTTTTCATTGTATAGGAAAGAAATACTGAGCCTTGATAAATTAGAAGCTCAGCTGAAAGCTTGCTGTTGCCGACTTACCTTTTCAAAAGCAAAAGTAAGTTAATTTCTTACTTATATATATATCTCAGTTTCTATTTTGAATTAAAAATATTTATTTTTCTTACTTTTTTTTCTTGTAGCCATCTGTACTAGCTTTGTGCCTTCTCAATTTGGAAGTAGAAACTTTGAAATCCATTGAATTGTTGGAAATTCTCCTGCTTGTTAAAAAACATTCCAAGGTAAATTAAATATCTTCAGAACTTGTTCTTTATAGCAGATTTCTTACTGGTATTTTATTTTTTCTGTGGTGACTTAATCATTATTAACACTTTATGAGGCTCTTAACTTTTATTCATTTTTTTCTTTGTATCT
Source organism: Ovis aries (assembly GCF_016772045.2). Classification (NCBI taxonomy): domain Eukaryota; kingdom Metazoa; phylum Chordata; class Mammalia; order Artiodactyla; family Bovidae; genus Ovis; species Ovis aries. The sequence continues at coordinate 92,738,048 of NC_056059.1, forward strand.
TAAGTGTTGATGTTCTTCTCCAAATGCAGCTTCAACTCAGACAGTATTAAGCTGGAGTGGAATCTGATCACTTGGCCTAGCCTCTTCCTGTATTCAGACATCCCTTCCCTAGTCTTCTTGCCAGTTGGTAGTACAGTGGTCTGTGTCGCCCTGCACACGTTGTTCTAAAATGCGTACTAAGAAGTCAACTCAGTAAATACACCAACAGCATCCCAGTACATCTGTAGGACTGAGACATTGTCCCATAGTAGCATTACCAAAATAACATCAACTGTGTTTTTGTTTTTAAACTCCTTTGTCAGGCCAGCCTAATAAGTTTTTTCAATCATAAAGAGGTGTAAACCAAACAATCACAGTCTTTTTTCTTCAACTGGTAGTCTGGTTGGAGAAGTATAGAACTGAACACAAGGCAGGGTCTGTGTCTCTAAACAGAGGATGTGCTTGAAAATTTGGTTAGCAGAGAAGTGGGCTAGACCTTGAGAGGCATGATGGCTGGGACCCTGGCTGTACCAAAAAGCATCTTAGACACTGAAAGTTTGGGAATCAGTTCAGGGTAGGTTTGTAGATAGAATGTCTAGGTGCTAGTCACAAGCAGGAATAAGGGCATCTAACTAGTTTTTAGAGGCCAAGCATGGAAATAAGGAGTCATGGATGACCAAGATGTGGGCCTAGTGGTGTGGAGAATATTGGCCCCACTGAGGAAAATTTCTAAGAAGTTAATGTCAAAGAAGTATGATTTTAGGTACTTGGAGAAGGAAATGGCACTCCACTCCAGGACTATTGCTTGGAAAATCCCATGGACAGAGGAGCCGGGTAGGCTACAGTCCATGGGGTTGCAAAGAGTCGAACACGACTGAGAGACTTCACTTTCTTTCATACCTGCCTGATAGGTAGGTGTCTAGCAGATTCTTGCCAGTCTAAATTATAGTTGGCGATTGAGATTAGGAATTTCTTACGAGGAATATTAGTTGAAACCTGAGTCCCTTGCTTAGGGGTCAGTTAAAACTCCGGGTTTTCGGTATTGGCAGTTTCCCTGTTAGGATCCAAGTGAAGGAGTGTGAAGTATACAAGTACGACCATTCACGCGGGAAGGAGGTTTTCAAGAAGGAAGTGGTCAAGAGTGTTGAATTTTGTGAGAGGTCCAGTGTAATGAGAATTGAAGGAGCTTAGTTGGCATGTAGGAGGTGATGTCAGGAGAATGAGAGGTAGAAGCCAGGTTGCAAGGGGATTAAGATGTGGCTGGATTCGGTGGAAATGGAAGCCAGGATGACAAATCCTCATCCGTTTGTGGTCAGGTACATGTAGCGTGAAGCATTTTAACAGCTGACTTCCAGTTATTGTTTTAGTGATGAATTTATTAATTTGGATCTAAACCTTTTATAGTATTGTTATTTAGAAACAATCTTCAGTGAAAATTGATTCCTTGAAATAAATTGGGGCACTCCCCAGTGGCGGAGGAAGTGTGCCCATCTGGGGAAATTTCTCTTCTCTTGTATTTCCAACTTCTTCTTTCACATACATCTGGTGTTCTAATATAAATGCATATTTTAGCAGTCCAATTAAAGCTATGTTACAGAAACCTAAATTCTGTTAAATTCCTTTGCATTGTGACTATCAAAAAATGTACTTGATAATTGGTGGATTAACAGACCTGTTGCTTATAGGCAGTGTGTTTTCCTAAAATAGGTGGAATCCTCTGGAAGTATTTTATACCTGTGGTGCTCCTCACCTGAAGCAGTGGTTACCAAATTTTGACTGCATATAAGAATCATCTGAGGAGCTTTAAAAAAATCTTGGCTGACCGCCCCCCCCCCCAATACCGATTAAGTAAAAGTATCGGGGGTGGGAGCCAGGCACAGTATTTTTTAAGAATCATGGAGTAAGTCCAAGGTATAACAAGGTTTGGGAACCACTGTCATAATCTCTTCAGTTAATTTTTTTTTTTTTCCTTCAGGTGAATGACTCCGAATTTGTTTACTGGAGGGAGTTAGTTTCTAAATGCCTAGCCGAATATTCTTCTCCTGAATGTTGCAAACCAGATCTGAAGAAGCTGGTTTGGATCGTTTCAAGGCGCACAGCCCAGAACCTCCACAACAGCTATTACAGTGTTCCTGAGCTGCCGACAATACCAGAGGGAGGGTGTTTTGATGAAAGTGAAAGGTAAGCAGGTTCCATGACTAATCAGACTTCCCCAGACTGAGACTGATTTTTGTATATCAGAGCCCACACCTCTAATGGCACCATTTCTTCGGGTGAGAAAATTAACCAGAAGTAGTTTTTATAGGTAATAGGTGGGAAGTATATACCCCCTCCCCCCCAACTTTATTAAAAAACAACAGAAACCAGCATCCTATGCATCATTACCTCCCAGGGCTTAACAACTGAAAGCATGTACCTTTTGGCCACCGTCACCTACCACCCTCTCCCCTCACCCCCGGCAACCACCCATCTGTTCTCTGCATCTGTGAGTTCTGTTTTTTGTTTTTAGATTCTACATATAGGTGACATCATGCTGTATTTGTTGTTCTCTGACTTATTTTATTCCTCCCTTATTAAAAACTGGTTGTTTCCCATCTCCCTTGCTCTTTGAAATTCAGTTTAGTTAGAAAACAAGCAAATGGCATTCTGGGCTTTTTAACATTAGTGTGAATTCCTAAAATGGTACTGTGGGAAGAGGCTGTGGGTTAAATGACTGGAAACTAAAGGGAACTGCCATCACTGATGCAGCCGAGTTCTGGGGATATTTTTAGTTTTGTCAGATGCCTTTGTCTTGTTCAGAATTTATTTTTGTTAGTAAGTGAACTTAATTTTATTAAATTTGACCGTTTTATGCCGTAGGGAGTAAAAGACCAGAAGTACCATTTTAATAGCTTGTTGGTCTCTTGGTTTGATATTTGAGAAGATCACTGATTATTGATGTGAGACAGACATGTGATAGGACTTTGTCATTAGTCTGTGTTTATTGGATTTAAGGGCTTCCCTGGTGGCTCAGATGGTAGAGAATCTGCCTGCAGTAAACGAGACCTGGGTTTGATCCCTGGGTTGGGAAGATCCCCTGAAGAAGGGAATGGCTACCCACTCCAGTATTCTTGCCTGGAGAATTCCATGGACAGAGGAGCCTGGCAGGCTACAATCCATGGGGTCGCAAAGAGTCAGACACAACTGAGCCACTTAATACTTTCACTTCACTTTTCATTGGATTTAAAATACTTAAACTACTTTAGAATTCTAGTTAGTATTACTTGGTACAAGAATATTAGTTTGGCAAGAGGTAATTAGTTTAAACCCCTTAAGCGAATCTGTATTTTCTAAGGAGGTTACAATAGACTTCCCTTTAGGAAGGCCTTCTAAGTTAAATTTTGTCTCTGTAGAGCTTAAATTTTGAATGTAAAAATCCTGAGACTAGAACTACTTGTTCAGCAGTTTAATTTTGCCTGTGTGACATTGGAGTGTGTTTTAAATAATGAGATCCTCTTCTCTGTTTTTCCTTTCAGCGAGGACTCTTGTGAAGACATGAGTTGTGGAGAAGAGAGCCTCAGCAGCTCCCCTCACAGGGATCAAGAGTGCACGTTCTTCTTCAGCTTCAAAGTGGCACAGACACTGTGCTTTCCATCTTAGAAATCTCATGGTCCTGGGCCCGAGTGTTAAGTGTGTGTACAGGTTTCAAAGCAATAAATGGAGTAGGTAGCTTCCTGGTCCACCCCCATCCAGGCAGGAATTGCATCGACTCTGGAATACCTACCTTCTGTTTATTATTCAGATCAGATCTGGCCTATTTTCATATTTAATCCTAAGCCATCAAATGGGTTAGTGCCTCTTAAACAATTAACAATACTTTAGACATTGGCACTTTATTTTTCTCATTGATCTTTAGCTACTTGGGGGAGGAGGGAAGGTGCTGATACCTTCAATTTGCTACTTTTCAAGGTGATTTTTAAAAGATGAGTAGTGTAGCGTCCATTTTTTATAAAGCTTTCAGGTGTCTTTATGGAAACAGATTGGGAGTGTGAAAGTGCTGCCTTAGCAGGTACGATGGCTGATCCTTTAATGGTTTATCTTAGGTCTCTCCCTCCCCCCCCCCGTTCTCAGAGCAGAGAATATACTCTTAATTGTCAAACACCTTTTCGGTTGTTTTTGTCTTTTAAATGATCAGTGTACTCTGATGCAGACTTTAGAAATTTTAGTAGGAGTTAGAATATTGACATTTCTGTGATTTTAGTGTGTGTAGTATCTTCATTTCTTTGAGGTTTCTGCCAAAGCAGAATAAGCAGCAGACTAGAGTAAGTGGGTAGTTGCATTCCTAATGCTTAAGTATTGTCAGACTGTAGTATTATTTTAATGTTTTTAAAGCAATCCATAATCTGCTAGTTTTGCATGTACTTGTATGAAAGCAGTGCAGCAGGTTGAACAGAACTAGGTAACTGTGGAATGGATAAATGTTGATCTAGTAGCACATTTTATCTCATTTTCTTCTATTAGAGGAGTCTGCATGTTTATGTTTTATTTCCTTTATAATTCACATTTCAAAAATAATGGTATTGTATATGGGTGCCAAGAATATGAACTGTAAAAAAGAAACCTAAGTGTTTGTAGTATTATAGTTTTAAGCATATTTGTGTGGTGGTACAGCCATAAGAAAAGGGATTTATAAACTCTGTACACATGAGATTTTGTACAGAGAACTTTTTTAAACTTTATAAACTGTATATGAAAGTGTAAATCTTAAAAAATGTACATAAAATACTGTATTTTTTTACCGTGTGTGATAGTCTAGTCATTGCATGTAAATATAATTTATTGTGTATCCTGTATTATAACTCATATAGGGATGACTTACTTTTTTGCTGGTAAGTCAACATCCATTGGATGTCTTTTGAAGTGAATCTTTTTGAAGTAATAGATTACAACTCAAAATAAAAATATTAACAAATGCTACTCCTTGTTTGCAGTCACATTTTAATTTTTAACTCTGGTGAAAAAGTGTTTGCTGTATTTCAGTGAGGAGGCTTGAGGTAAGTCTGGAGTGCCTACAGGAAGAGCCCTTTCCCTTGGTTACTACAAGTCCCTCAGGTAGTGTTTCCTCACTGCAGTTTGGCCCTGAACCTTGGGGATACTGAAAGTGAATCTGTGGAGAGTTGACCTCTTTGGGGTGAACTCATACTAAATGAAAGAGTGACACATTAGCCTGAATGCCTATTAGTTTATAGTGAAAGCCAACAGATGTCAAGTAGACCAGAATGCTCAGGTTGGTGGGTTAGTGCAGTCTTTCTGCAGACAAGCCAGATTGTCTTAGAAGGTCACTTGGTGAATATGCCCACTAGGGGTGTCAACTCTGATTGGACCTAGGCAGCTTCTGGCTCTTCTGATCTCTTTCCAAGCTTTAGGCTTGATAAGCAAGTAGTAGGTTTTGGTTTTTGTTTTCTTGCATGGGGTCTCCAGCTAGTTTGGCATGTAGACTTTTGTTTTCTTTAGTTAGAAAATGAGATATACTGAATATGGTGGTCTTGTAATCTCTTCTCCCCTGGAGACGGGAATGGTTTCCTACCCTCCTGGTGGAGAATCTCTGTAACCCTCAACCTCTTACCAAGTAATTTTGGCAAGTAGTAGACAATGTATTCTACTTTAAGCTTTTTTTAAGTTTTTATTGAGTTACAATGCTTCTGTAAGAGGTTTGGGTTTTTGACCCCTTGTTTCCTCTTGCCTCCTGCCTCCTGCATGGAGGCCACCATTTATTTATATGCTGTGTTTACTGTTTCCACTTTCTTCCTCTAGCTTGGTTCAGACCTATACTCTTTATCAGCAGGAATACTACCGTATCTTATTGATCTCTTAGACTCAAGGCTTGCTTTTGATCCCCTCACTGCCTAGATAGCCTTTTAAATATGCAAATCTTATGCAAATATGCAAATTTGCCCTGAAAAACTACCTCAATTAGGGTAAAGTCCATGTTGTGACACACAAGTCTTTTCTAATCAGAACATTGCATCTCTCTCTTTTTTTTTTTCCTTGCCATTTCCTACAGCTACAAAATAGGTGTTAAAAAGAAGTAACTGGCAGCTGTGTGGGAGATGGAGTAGAGCAGGAAGAGACCACTCAGGAGTCCTGCAGAAACCCAAGAAGTGATGAAGGTGATGGGATGAAAGAATCAAGGTGGGGCTTGAGAGGCACTGTCCTTTGTAAGCATTATCAAGTATACTCACAGACAAGGTCAAGAGCCCTTCTTGGGCCATTGACAAGGTGGCTTCCCATAATAGGAATAAAATAGAAAATCAAGTCTCCTGACCCATTCACAGCAGAGATGAGGAAAAGGCTGCCATTTTGGTCTCTTCCTTGCCCCTTGATTTGGCAAGAAATTTAGCCTTTCAGGTTTTGATTCTATTATTTCCCGGGATGTGGTGCACATACTTCACTGCTCCCGTCAGTGAACTGTGCTGAACTGTGGCTCTCCCTGAGCCTGTGGTTGCCACCCATCTGACCCTTGGGAAGCGAGATTGGACAAATAATATGTTTCGTTCACCTGTTACACTCAAGAGTTAATATTCAGGTTAAGTACAGAGGCGGGGAAGGCAATGGCACCCTACTCTAGTACTCTTGCCTGGGAAATCCCATGGATGGAAGAGCCTGGTAGGCTGCAGTCCATGGGGTCTCAGAAGAGCCGGATATGACTGAGCAACTTCACTTTCCCTTTTCACTTTCATGCACTGGAGAAGGAAATGGCAACCCACTCCAGTGTTCTTGCCTGGAGAATCCCAGGGAGGGGGGAGCCTGGTGGGCTGCCTTCTATGGGTCGCAGAGTCGGACATGACTGAAGTGACTTAGCAGAAGCAGTAAGTACAGAGGTGTTGGTTCCAGAATACTTCTCACAACAATTTTAACCATTTTCTTGGTCTAGGATCTGCCATTTTCCTTCAATTTCTTTCACTGGGCTTCCCCAGTAAAGAATCTGTCTGCAATGCAAGAGACCCAGGTTCAATCCTTGGGTCAGGAAGATCCCCTGGAGGAGAGCATGGCAACCCACTGCAGTATTCTTGCTTGGAGCATCCCATGGACAGAGGAGCTTGGTGGGCTATAGATCATAGGGTTGCAAAGAGTTGGACATGACAGACTTGACTGACCATGTACATGCACACTGGATTCTAAATAATATGATGTTCTCCCCTGCCTCCCACTTTCCCTTGCATGTGTACCAAGTGTCAGTTTATTTAAGCAACCCACTTATCAGATTATTATATAGCCAAACCATGTGTTTTGCACTTGTCCCTTTTGAACTGAGTTTTTCTAATTTGTACCAGAAACAGTCCACAGATTTACTGGCTTTGTGATCAGCAAATTGGATGTGGGGTAGATAGCTTCCCAATAGCCAATGAGTCTTCTCATCACTGTGCAGACATGGTTCTCTTCACATCAATGCTGGAGTCCGTTCCCCTTGAACTTCAGCCAGCCTTGTGCCTGGCTTTGCCTTTACTAATGTGCAGTAGAAGAAGTTCAATGCATGTGCAAGCCTAGGCTGCAAGAATTCCCTTTTATCTCTCTTGGAAGCCAGCCACCCAGCTGCAAAGAAGCAGGTTGGGTTACTGAATATCAGAGCTCATGCAGAGAGAGGCTCTCGGCAATGAGAGGCCATCTTGGAATGTTTCAGCTCAGCAGCTTGTGTGAGCATCTTCAGCTAAGTCACAGGAAGTGGAGGAACCACCCAGCTAATCTGAATTAACCCACAGACTCATTATTTTAGGCCACTAGGTTTTGTGGTGGTTTCTCACACAGCAGTAGATAACCGCGGCAGGTTGCTTGTTATTTAGAGTCCAACGGTGGTTATCTCTGAGTGGTAAGATTACAGATGACTTTTTTTTTTCACTCTACTTATGCTTATGTGTAGTCATGTATGGATGTGAAAGTTAGACCATGAAGAAAAGTAAGTGCTGAAGAATTGATGCTTTTGAACTGTGATGTTGGAGAAGACTCTTGAGAGTCCCTTGGACTGCAAGGAGATCAAACCAGCCAATACTAAAGGAAATCAGTCCTGAATATTCATTGGAAGGACTGATGCTAAAGCTGAAACTCCAATACTTTGGCCACCTGATGTGAAAACCTGACTCATTGGAAAAGACCCTGATACTGCGAAAGATTGAAGGCAGGAAGAGAAAGGGACGACAGTGGATGAGATGATTGGATGGCATCGCTGACTCAATGGACATGAGTTTAAGCAAGCTCTGGGAGTTGGTGATGGACAGGGAAGCCTAGTGTGCTGCAGTCTGTGGGGTCGCAAAGAGTCAGACGCAACTGAACTGAACTGAACTGATGCTTATGTGTGGTGTCTATTTTTTTCCTTCAAATTTGAGCTTTTAGTGTATTGACAGAATAAACAATGAACTCTAGGAAACACGCACTGATTATACTCTTTCTTTGACTAAAATCCTTGTTGGTTTCCCATTGCTCTTGAGCATCAAGTGCAGATTCCTTAGCACAGCTTCCAAGACCCTACTTGATTTGGTCTCTTCTCAGCCTCATCTCTTATGGCATTCATATCCACACACATTTCAGCCTGGTTGTGTTTCAGTTCCTCTCATTCACTGTGCTTTCACTCCCTCTTGTGACTTCTTGCACGTTCCTTCATCTGTCTGGAATACCTTTCCTGTCTTCCTCATCTGGAAAACTCCTACTTATCACCTTAGGAGTTGCTTTGTTCTCTCATTCACCACCAGTGATATGAATGCCTCTTATGTGTCAGGCACCACATTAAGGGCTTGATATTACAAAATCAAACACAATGTGCAAAGTACCTGCCCTCATGTAACTTACTTTCTAGTCCAGAACCAAATAATATACAGCAAATAATATTTTTGAAGGATCTGATGATGTGTTTTCTTCCAAGGAATCTTTCTGGAACTTACTTCCCTCTCCTTGCCAGTGCAACATATTTCTATAAAACTCTCTATTGTTCTTATCCTAGTGGTTAATACCTTGTTTGTCTGCTTATCTTACCTGTCTGACCTGGGAAGGCAGGGAATGTTTGTCTTTCTTGTCATTGTTGAAGCTCCAGCACCCAGTATAGTATTTGGGCCAAATGCCTCCTACTGTTGCTGTTACTGGTAAAAAATAATTTCACTGTTTAGTTAATATGTTCTAGGCACCTTATGTGAATTATTTAGTCCTTCCCACGATGCTACTAGACAAGTACTGTTTTAGTGCCACTTTTTAATATGAAGAAACTAACAATTAAAGAAGTACTTTGACACAGGTATGGTGAGTAGCAGGGCTGTAATTCAAACCACGTCTGTCTGCCAAACCGTGTGCTAAACTACTACCTCAGTGTTGATGGTACTCATTAAACAGTTCTGGAATGAAAGAAATAATAAAAAATGAAAGTTCTTATAAAGGAAATCCTATTCATAATACCAGTAAAGTAAACCACAGTATTCTGTTGTTCAATTTTTAAGTGCTCTCACCCTTATGAAGGAAAAGTGGCTAAAAACTTAGAATTAAAATGTCTTTAATCATACAGGGTGATGTAAAGTTCAAGGCTGTATAGTGGCAGAAAAAAGGAAGTCTCATCAAAATCTGGAAACTTACTTGAACTCAGGTTTGTGGGCCCTTCCCAATCCTTGTACATCAATTTCCTCTTACACTTAGGTTATACTTTATCATGATCTTGCATTCCAGGGCCCATAGTCATTCAGTGTTAAGGGGGGTGGAACTTTGTAACAGTAGAGGACTGTCTTGTTAAAGGTTTGCTTGCCCTGTGCCTGTTTTACCATTATCCAACATAGCAGTCACCTGCTACTTACTTTCTATTGTTCTGGGATTTTTTTCCCAATAATTACTTCGTGTGTCTGGTTTATCCTTTTGCCTAAATCCTAGGCTTCTCGTAAACCTTTATAGCCTTCAAGGTGTCTAGCATAATGCTGGGTAAGGGCGTGTATCAACGTTTTTCTACATGTACCACACCTGCCAGAGTCCTTTCCATTCCTGATCACAGCGATCCATAGTTGACAAAGGTGAGCCTCCACGCAGGCAAGAGTGAAGTCACATTCTCTCCCAGGTTAGGATTTCACATCATTATTATGGCATGTGGGGGGCTACTTCCACTGCTATCGTTAAGTATACCTCAGTCAAGAGTAAGCAGTACTGAACAGGACATGGGCTCCCAGCAGACTATCAGGGTTTGATCCTTGCTTGACCACTCACTGTCTGAGTTGACTGAGTGTTAGCTAAATTGTTTGCACCTCAGTTTCTCCATCTGGATAAATGGGTTGATGATTAATGGACAGACAGAAATGTACTAGGTCTCCTGAATCGCAGGCAGTTTGTTTACTATCTGAGTCACCAGAGAAGCCCCTATTAAAGTGTTTGTGCCTGCTTTTTCAGTGGATAAAGGGGTTGATAATGGATGGACAGACACAAAAATGTACTGCCTTGATGCCCTAGCTGCTGCGAGGGCTTTTGGCACACAGCCTTCAACTGACGGCTCCTTTGAGATTACTGACCCAGAGAGCAACCATACCCAAAGTCATAGCCTCCCAGGACGACCTGTATCTGATAACTGATTGAGGTGGGAGGACCTATTGAGTTGGCCAAAAGGTTTGTTTGGGTTTTTCCTTAGAATGTTATAGGAAAATCCAAATGAACTTTTTGGCTAATCCAATATAAAGATTTAGTTACCTTGGTTCAACACAGGACAACTCAGCTGGATCATTCTGGTCCCAGAGCTGAACATGGGGTAGCTGAGGCCACTATTGGGCTGCTGGTTTGGTGCTGGTGCTAAGTCACTTCAGTCGTGTCCAACTCTTGTGACCGTATGGACTGTAGCCCACCAGGCTCCTCTGTCCATGGGATTCTTCAGGCAAGAATACTGGAGTGGGATGTCATGTTCTCTGCCAGGGGATTTTCCCAACTCAGGGTTTGAACCTGGGTCCCTGGCACTGCAGGCAGACTCTTTACTGTTTGAGCCACTGTGTTGCCACTCAATTGCTTCCACCCAAGCTTGCTTCTTCCTTCCCTTCTCTGCCATAGGTGCTGATCACAGCACTGTTTCCTAATGAATATCCTGCACCCTAAACTTTCTCTCAGAGTCTGCTTCCCAGATATCACTGCCTACAATGTTGCCTTGTGGGGTTCCTGTGTGGGTTGAATGACATGATGATACGTGTTAAAAATTTTGGAACAGTGCCTGATACGTACCTATGTAAACGCTGGTTATAAAAATGATCACCCCACTACTGTCTCTATCCTCTTATTTCCCTGCTGAGATAAGACTCAATTGTTTATCCAACTATTATTGAGCTACTATGATGTGCTAAGTTTTGTTCTAAGCACTGAGGATGCAACAGAGAATCAAACCGCAGTCCGTACCATTGAGAAGCTCAGCCTCTAAAGGGAGAAGCAGATGTCAGTTACCAGGCAATGTGAGAAACACAGTCATTGAAGTATGTACAAGGCATGGGGTTAGTATGCTGGCGTCACCTCTGCATGGGTTCTCTAGTCTTCTGGTTGGAACTAAAAGATCATTTGGCTTGATTTCAGTCATTCCAGGGAGGCCCTGATAATCCATCCTCTCTTCAGTGCCCCTCACATTCCTGTTTTCTTCTAGCTCATTCTGTCATTTCTACCTTTAGAAAGTCTTTCCTTTAGCTAAAGATTTTGAGTGGTTAAAATGCAAGTATCTCCAATAGGGTTTTCACCTTAATGGGATTCTGAAACTATGGTGTGAGTCAGGATTTGAGTGCCTATTTGCTGTGAGTATAGTTTTGGACAAGCCACGTGTGATTATTTTGGGACCCCAGGAAGTAGATACTGTGATGAAGTCAGAAGTGCAGAGGAAAAGACCTAAACAGACATTTCTCCAAAAAAGACATTCAGATGGCTAACAAACATGTGCAAAGGTGCTCAATATCACTTATTATTAGAGAAATGCAAATCAAAACTACAATGAGATATCACTTCACATGGGTCAGAATGGCCATCATCAAAAAGCCTACAAACAATAAATGCTGGAGAGGGTATGGAGAAAAGGGAACCCTCTTGCACTGTTGGTGGGAATGTAAATTGATACAGCCACTATGGAAGATGGTATGGAGAGTCCTTAAAACACTAGGAATAAAACCACCATATGACCCAGCAATCCCACTCCTATGCATATACCTTGAGGAAACCAAAATTGAAAAAGACACGTATATCCCACTGTTCATTGCAGCACTATTTGCAATAGCTAGAAGATGGAAGCAACCTAGATGTCCATCAACAGATGACTGGATAAAGAACTTGTGGTACATATACACAATGGAATATTACTCAGCCATAAAAAGCAACCCATCTGAGTCACTTCTGATGAGGTGGATGAACATAGAACCTATTATACAGAGTGAAGTGAGTCAGAAAGAGAAAGATAAATATCATATTCTAAAACACATATATACGGAATCTAGAAGGATGGTAGTGAAGAATTTATTTGCAGGGCAGCAATGGAGAAACAGACATAGAGAATAGACTTATGGACATGGGGAGAGGGGAGGAGAGGGTGAGATGTATGGAAAGAGTAACATGGAAATTTACATTACTATACATAAAATAGATAGCCAATGGGAATTTTCTGTATGGCTCAGGAAACTCAAATAGGGGCTCTGTGTCAACCTAGAAGGGTGGGATGGGGCGGGAGATGGGAGGGAGGTTCAAGAGGGAAAGGATATATGTATACCTATTTTTTGGGTTCCAAAATCACTACAGATGGTGATTGCAGCCATGAAATTAAAAGATGCTTACTCCTTGGAAGAAAAGTTATGACCAACCTAGATAGCATATTCAAAAGCAGAGACATTACTTTGCCGACTAAGGTCCGTCTAGTCAAGGCTATGGTTTTCCTGTGGTCATGTATGGATGTGAGAGTTGGACTGTGAAGAAAGCTGAGTGCCGAAGAATTGATGCTTTTGAACTGTGGTGTTGGAGAAGACTCTTGAGAGTCCCTTGGACTGCAAGGAGATCCAACCAGTCCATCCTAAAGGAGATCAGCTCTGGGATTTCTTTGGAAGGAATGATGCTAAAGCTGAAGCTCCAGTACTTTGGCCACCTCATGCAAAGAGTTGACTCATTGGAAAAGACTCTGATGCTGGGAGGGATTGGGGGCAGGAGGAAAAGAGGACGACAGAGGTTGAGATGGCTGGATGGCATCACGGACTCGATGAACATGAGTCTGAGTGAACTCCGGGAGATGGTGATGGACAGGGAGGCCTGGCGTGCTGCGATTCCTGGGATCGCAAAGAGTCGGACACGACTCAGCAACTGAACTGAACTGATGGCTGATTCATGCTGAGGTTTGACAGAACACAACAAAATTCTGTAAAGCAATTATCCTTCAATAAAAAATAAAAAGAAAATAAAGTGCAATAAATACATTGGAGGATGTGAGTGAGAAATGGGGAGGAAGAGGGATTGGGCAGGGAGAGCCTAGAACTGGCAAATCTGACAAGACTTAGCCAACCTGGGCCTTGGGAACACAGGTTGCCCATTAGAAGAGACCCATGTTGGGTGGAAATGGCCAGGTCTAACACCCTCAGTGGTCAGTCACTAACAGGATTATTCAAGAAGAGTATGGCTTCAGCTTGAATGCTGAGGGGCTTACTGAAAGGGCTGCAGCTGGAGGCTGTCCTTGCTATGGAAAGTGTGGTTCTTTCTAGAAGAGAGATCTGTGGGGTGCATCTCCAACGCCCTCACCACATAACTTCTCTGAGAACTAGTTTTTTAATCTGCAAAATAGAGACACTCAGAACTGCAAGAACTCTTGGCAAGAACACTCCATTCAAATCCCACACTAAGAGACTTGGCCAAAGTTTAGCTTTCTTCTCGCAGCCCGAGGCCACATTCCTCGGACAACCTTGCTGCCTTTTGAGTTCCTCTGAGGAAGATCCCCTGGAGAAGGAAATGGAAACCCTCTCCAGCATTCTTGCCTGGAGAATCCCATGGACGAGGAGCCTGGTGGGCTACAACTCCATAGGGTCACAAAGAGCTGCATACGACTGAGGCGATGTAGCACTCCCACATGCTGGAAAGAAAGCTCAGGGCTGTCTACAGAATCTTTTTGTTCTAGCTGCCACCTGACCTCCCTTTCCTTCTTTTCATTAGAAAGGTTTAGAATTGTGAATCCTATTTCTGTCGGTTTGAGACGTGTAGCTCCCACAGCTCAGGAGGGTCTTTCTAAAGGATCCGAAAGCCTTTACACTGATGCATAGCCATCAGGAAGGACTGGGCCTCTGTCTCCCAGTCTCTGTTGGAGTGAAGTGAAGTCGCTCAGTCGTGTCTGACTCTTTGTGACCCCATGGACTATAGCCTACCAGGCTTCTCCGTCTGTGGGATTCTCCAGGCAAGAGTACTGGAGTGGGTTGCCATTTCCTTCTCCAGGAGATCTTCCCAACCCAGGGATTGAACCCAGGTCTCCCACATTGCAGGCAGACGCTTTACCATCCGAGCCACCAGGGAGGAGTGGAGGGGTAGAATCCTAACTTCCATCGTGGCCAGATAGACACATTGCCCAAATCCACACTCACCAACACTTTGAATGTTCTCATTGAGCCTCCACTCACTTCCCCTCCCTTCATCTTCTCTCTCCCTTTAAAACCTCCCACCACCTCTGGCCCAAGTAGATGGCACCCAGCTCTTTCTCCTTCTAGAGTCAGCTTTCACCATTTCCACTTATGTCCAGCTTTGCTTATCATCGACAATACTAAGCCTTGACTTTCCTACCTCCCAGGGCAGTGAGAACTGAAGAAGTTAATGGAGGAGAAAAAAAGCATTTGCAAACTGCGAAGCTCTTTTCAAGTGCAAGTGGCCAGTTTGAAGGTATTGAATGTATTTTCCTGAGAGGTTTCGAAAAATACATCAAAATATTTTTTCTGTTTATATATCTCTTCCCTAAAAATGTAAAACCACGTGTAGATGTAAACGATACAGAGAAAGTGGATAATGCCTACAATGCTACACCTCAGAGATACTGCTGTCAACAGAATGGCATTTATAATTTCATTCTTTTTAGGCAAGGATAAATACATAACCTGTTTTTTTTTCCCCATAGGTGGGCTCTTACTCTATATACTCTTCCACAACCCACTTTACTCACTTAACAATATATTGAGTCATATACCAGTATCAATTAATAAGGATCTACTTATTTTTAATGACTATGGAGTGTTTCATTTTATGCTCGTGTGGTAATTTGCTTAAAGTCCTCTTCTAGTGAATAATTACATTGTTTCCAAGTTTTCAGTGGTTTTAAAAAATATTTATTTGTTTGGCTGCATCTGGTCTTCCTTGTGGCATGCAGGATCTTTCATTTTGGTATGCAAACTCTTAGCTGGGGCTTGTGGGAGCTAGTTCACTGACTAGGGATCAAACCAGGGCCCCCTGCATTGGGAGCATGGACTCTTAGCCACTGGACCACCAGGAAAGACCCGTGTTTATTATTTTTAATTAAAGCAGCAATAAACTTTCTTGAACATACATTTCTGCTTACCCACCTAGTCATTTCTTTGGGATACCTTTCTAGAAGTGAAATTCCTGGGTCTATTCCAAAGGAATACATGTTTAAAATTTATATATTGTTGACCTGCTCTCCTGAAAAGTTATATGGGTTTCCACTTCCACTCATAATGCTCACGAGTGACAGTTTCTTTACTTTCGTGCTGGAGGATTTTGATGAGGGTGGGGGTAGGATTAACTTAGAAAAAGTGAATGGGATCATTAGATTCCTAAAGAACCCAGAGAAAGGTGTCACTAAAATGGATAGCAGGGGCAGAGACACCAAAATCTGGGCTCAGAAAGAAGCCTGCTGCCTGCCTTCCACTGGGTCCCAGGTCCCAGCTTGCCCTCCATTGGGCATCACGCTTGCTAAGCCACTGGAACACTGAAAGTCTTTCCATAGCATATGGCAGGCAAGCAGCTGCAGCTGCTCCCCCTAAGCCTGGGCAGGCAAAAACCTCCCCTGTGCAGTGCTGGAGAAAGCCCTGCCTGCAGCTACACTCGCCTGGCCCAAGCTCTCATCCCATCTTGTACATTAAAGAGGAGCAATGTTGACGTGTCCCACAGAGGAAAGGCGATCAAAGGCTAGACATGCTGCCAAGTCTCAGAAGGGGTGCTGTGCCTGAACTTGGGGCCTGTCTCCAGCATCAGGCATTTATCTTGGTTGCTCCAGGGAAGGCATTCATGCTTTTTTCTTTGGGGTGGAACAACTGGGCAGGGAAGGAGGTGAGGGATAACAGGCAGTCCCATTTTACCTGGCTCCATGCCTCTGTTGTACAGGTTACCAGGGTTCTTCCCTTTCTTTTTTTCTGTTATCCCTTCTATTTTTTTAACGGAAGAGAAGGAAAGAATGGCTTCATTTCTTTGTCAGGCAAAGGGGGAACACATTATTGGGCTTCCCTGGTGGCTCAGATGGTAAAGAATCTGCTCGCAATGCAAGAGACTTGGGTTTGACTTCTGGGTTGGGAAGATCCCCTAGAGAAGGGAATGGCTACCCACTCCAGTATCCTTGCCTGGAGAATCCCATGGACAGAGGAGCCTGGTGGGCTACAGCCCATGGGGTCCCAAAGAGTTGGACATAACTGAGCGAATGAATGCATAACTTTCATGGGGAAAAAACCCCCCCACAACTCTAGAGGTTATCCGTTATGAGTCCTTTCTCACGCCACAGATGTCTTCATGATATATGTTACCTGCCAGCTACTGTCACAGGGGTTTGTATTGTCCACATAGCATCAGAGAGCTAGCCCCTTTTCCCTTTGCATCTTACATCAAGCAGCTTTAGAACACAGTAGTGCAGCTGCCTAACAGCTGTCGACTGGACTTAGGGCAGGAGCCCTGTTTGAGACTCCATGACGTGGTTCTTTTTTTTTCTTTTAAAGAATAGGGTGGAGATTTCCCATGTCAGTTATTAAGGTTTACTATAGAGCTGTAGTATTTTAAAAAAGTGTCTCACGTATTCATTTATTAAATTTTGGGTTGCACTGGATTTTCGCTGCTGCGTGGGCTTTCTCCAGCTGCGGTGAGTGGGGGCCACTCTCTGGTTTCAGTGTGTGGGCCTCTTATTCCAGCGGCTTCTTTTGCTATGGAGCACAGGCTCTGGGTGCACGGACTTCAGTAGCTGTGTCACGTGGGCTTTGTTGCTCCTTGGCATGTGGAATCTTTCCAGACCAGGGATCAAACCCAAGTCCTCTGCGTGGGTAAGTGGATTCGTATTCACTATACCACCAGGAAAGTCCTGACATAGTTCTTTAATGCAGTTTCCAGGACTCTTGAGATACAGGAACAGTCAGAGTTGCTCAAGCAAGAAGTGAAAGGATCCTATGAAAAGCATTTCTCCTTTGTCTGGGAGCAGAGAGGACTGACTGTGTGTTTGCTTACCCCTAGGGCTGGCCTCAGCAGGATTTTAGGACTACTTTCCTTTCCTTTCTTGATGCTATTAGAAGATGGCACAAAGGGAAGGTGGCACTAATTATCTGCTTCTTCAGATCATTAGTACCCATAAATCCTGGTTTCTTTAAATCAACAAGATTGCCTACTCTTGGAGGGCGACTAGCGAACCATAGTCAAACCCGCACAATTATGCTTATTTGTTATTTTATCAACTGTAAAAGCTAGACAGGGCCCCAAATGCTAAAGAGGGAAGCTGGCTGGACTTCATAGCAGAGCTCATAGTGACAACACTTTCATGGGGTTACCAGAGTTCAAGGTCAGTACCTCAGCTCTGCAGGCCCAGAGCTAGAGTCTAAAACATGGAGTAGGACAGCCTTTAGTGAAAGGAAGTGGGGGTACCAACTAATCAATTAGTCTTAGATGATTTCCCTTGGATCTAGGATGTTAATGCCTGCCATCCAAAGCATGCCCTTCCCACTAGCAGGATACACAGGAAACCGACAATGATCAGAAGGTCCATGCTTGGAAAGCATGATTTGAGAACAAACACTGGGGAGGTTCTGAGCATCACTTTCATCCAGAGCTGATGAAATATGGTCCATCGGCCTGTCCCTAAGCAGCCCTGTCCAGTTAACCTGATGGGACTTAGTTGTTTTTGTCGTAGGTTTGTTTCTGCTTATTCCCTTTAGTCATTGATTTTTATTGTTACTCTAGAGAGCTAATATCATCCATTACATTTTGATCTGACTATATTACAGAAGACTGTAATTCCCCTATAGAGACTTTATTTCTTTTCTTGAAGACTTGAGGACCCCTATGCAATCATTTAAAAACCTATACTGCCACTCAGAAGAGCTTTAGTACTAAGTCTTGGGAATTTTCTGGTATTATTTTTCCAGTTGACTTTATAGTACACTCATAGAATTATAATTTGAAAGGTAGTTCAGAATTTTCATATACATCCAGCTTTTTTTTTTTTTTTTTAGTGCTAAATGTGGAAGGCACAAAGATAGACATGCATATTGGCTTTCTTCTTTTACTGATAGCAAAGGCAGAAAAAAACAAAGCATTTAGGAAGAGGGAAAAATACAGGACTAAAAAGAATGTAAAAATTCTTGTGGAGAGAGAAAGAAGAGGGAAGCTGCCGATGACAAAAGACTGAAAGAAAGAAGGACCTCCCTGGAAGTCCAGTGGTTAAGATTTTGCCTTCCAGTGCGGAGGGCGTGGGCTTAGTCCTTGGTCAGAGAGCTAAGAACTCACATACTCCAGCCAAAAAACCAAAACATAAAACAGAAGAAATGCTGTAACAAATTCAACAAAGGCTTTTAAAAAAAGATGAAAGAAAGAGGATTAAAATATGGAAGGAGAGGAATTTGCTGTGAGAGCCAGCAAGCCCAGGCAGGTTCAGCGGGGACCAGCTGTTGGAAAGAACCTGGAATGGGAATAAGGAATCTTGGGTTTTAGCCCCAGATTGTTGACAGCTATCTGACCTAACCTATTTACTCTATTGCTCTGGAGTTGACTTTCCTGATTATAAAATGAGGGGATGGGGCTCTGTAACTTTCTGAGGTCCAATGGAGCTTTGTCATTCTCATTCTAAAGCCAAGAAGAAAATGCTAGAGAAACTCAAGACTTTCATCTTCTGGGAAAGAGTTTCTTAAATCCTAGGCTGGAGGATTATCATTACTTCTGGTTGTCATTTTTTAAAAGGCCACCTCTGGTCTGTGATCCAGTTGAGTCTGTTTTAAGCTCTGGATCACACCCAGTGCAGTTTATCTTGATCTCTGTTAACTTTCACTTAGAAAGACAGAACTGATACATGATCACATAAACATCTCTGGTGGGAAATGGAACGATAAGCATTTATTTAGTTTTTTTTCGATAAGCATTTATAAATGGGGTGAAACCGTTCAGCACAGATACCATCTGAAACCAAGACCCTGATAAAGACTTAACACAGATGTCCTTGGGGCTGTGCTGCAGGTGGGCTTGGTGTAGAAGTAGGCACCATCTGGGTAGCTGCATTATTTTTCAAGCCCTGGTGAGAGAAAGGCCATCTCAGGCAGGTAGCTCTGAGCAGAGAGGATATGAGGGTGGTGCCAGATATTGGCGAGCAGCATAGACCAGCAGAAAATAAACCACATCCATATTTAATATCCATCATGTGTGGAGAGGCTAGGCTGGTCTGAAAAATCTCTGATGTTATGTCTCGTGGAGTCTGGAAAGCTTAAAATATTTATGTTGTAGAAAAGCTCTGATGAGCAATTCACTCTTCCCTTGGCTTAAACCTCATATCGTCTGATTTTTTTTTTTTTTCCTAGCTTGGCTTAACTTAGAAACAGTTTCCAGAAGCTTCTTGGGAGAGTGCCTGTGTCTTCTGCATTGTTATATGGCCAGCACCTACAAGAGTGCTTGTCACATAGTAGCTGCTTAAGAAATTAAAGTGGAATGAACAAATCAACAGATGAAGCTACTCAAAGGGTTCTCAGAGGAAACCACACTCTAGAACTGATACTATTTTAAAGGTCTACAGCAGGACTACATATGAAGCAAAAGGGAGTGGCAGTGATGTACCTTCAGAACTCTGAAAATTGAAACTGTGAAATCCACACATAATGGAAGAGAGCTGACACTGGGAGGGGAGAATTCTCCTTAAAGCAGAACAAAGTAAGCTAATAAAGAATTAACAAGGAAAACAAGGTCTTCTGGGTCCCAAGGTGGAGAAAACAGGGCTTGGCTACAGCATTCTGTGTTGGAATCAGCATGGCTAAGGAAGTATGAGCCAACAGAACAGGAATGATCTGAGTGGAAACCGAAGGCGAGAGTCAGAGAATCAGAGACCAGCTGTTGCCAGTGTTCACCAGGGGAGGCTGGGGGCGTGGATATCCTTTCTGAGAAAAGAAAGAACACTCACATTAGGAATGTCTTCAGTGAAAATGGATTAGTCAGAGTAGCCTTGTTCTGATCCTGTATTCTCTTAGCACAAATATTGTTTGATTTCCATGGAGATTTCCTTACAGGGAACAAAAATGCTGACACGGCCCTTTGCTGTCAGCTCAGCTCCTCTAGGCAGTTCAGCTCCTGAGATGGAGTTAGCGGTATAAGAGGTGGATTGGGCGGTAATGGCCGTGAAAGGTAGGGCGGAGTATGGGGGAAGCAGGATTGGGCAGGAAAAACTTCAGACCGTGATTAACGTCTGAACAAGTCTCTACCAACTCAACAGGCAGCTCTGGAACAGAGATCAGAGGAGTCCTGTGTTGGGCAGACCCGGATGGACCCTGGTAATCCCAGCTTGTACAGTATTGGCTGGGGGCTACCTGGAGAGAACCTGGCCTCGGCTCAAACGTGGCAGACTCAGAAGGCACTGCAGCTCGAAGCTGCCAGTCTACTGCCTGCCTTGAAGCTGGATAGCAGACTTCCTTGAAGGGAGATGGGTGTGGCACACTGTCACAGCTGCCACACTCTCCAAAGCCATGTCCAAATCTCTCACTCCATGCCAACCCTCATTCCAGAACAGTTGCTAGAATGTGGATGGACCTGGAGATTGTAATACTAAGTGAAGTAAGTTGGAGTGGGTGCTAAGTCGCTTCAGTCATGTCCGACTCTTTGCAACCCTATAGACTGTAGCCCGCCAGGCCCCTCTGTCCATGGGATTCTCCAGGCAAAAATACTGGAATGGGTTTCCACATCCTTCTCCAGCGGATCTTCCCAACCCAGGGATCAAACCAGTGTCTCTTACGTCTCCTGTATTGGCAGGCAGGTTCTTTACTACTGGCACCACCTGAGAAGCTCATAAGTCACAGAGAGAAAGACAAATATATTATATTGCTTATACTCAGGATCTAAAAAAAAAAAAAAGATACTAATGAGCTTATTTACAAAACAGAAATAGACTCACAGGCCTAGAGAAAGAATTTGTGGTTACCAGTGGGGAAGGATGGGGTGGACAAATAAATCGGGAGTTTGGAACTGACAGGTACACAGTACTGTATTTAAAGTAGATAACCAACAAGGTACTACTGTATAGCACAGGGAACTCTGCTCGATACTCTAATAACCTAAATGGGAAAAGAATTTGAGATACACGTGTATGTAAATGTCTAACAGTCACTTTGCTGTACACCTGAAACTAACACAGCATTGTCAATCGACTATATTCCAATACAAAATAAAATTTAAAAAAAGAAAAAAAGGGACTTCCCGGGTGGTTCAGTGAATAAGAATCCACCTGCCAATGAGGGGATACGGGTTCGATCTCTGGTCCAGGAAGATTTCACAAGCTGTGCAGCAACAAAGTTTGTGAACTCCAACTAATGAGCCCCTGCGTTGCAACTGCTGAAGCCCTTGTGTCTAGACCTTGTGCTCTGCAACAAGAAAAGCCTCTGCAGTCTACTCATGGCAACCAAGAGTAGTCCGTGATCGCCGCAACTGGAAAAAGCCCACACAAAGCAAATGAAGACCTAACACAGCCAAACATAAATAAATAATATTATATATATATGTATAAAGAACAGTGGCTAGAGCCTTATATGCTTGCTTTCCCAGCCTCCTTGGCAATTGGTGTGACCATGCAATCCTATTGGCCAATGGGGCTTCAGGGAAGTTAACTGGGCAAAAAGGTAAAGCCTCATGAAAAGAAAGCATTTCCCCTTCTCCCTCAACCAGCTATTTGTTTTCTAATTTTACATGCAGTATTGATATCTGGGCTAGCAGCAATCTTACAACAATGAGGCCATAAATAAACATGCTAAAGGGTATAGCTCTTCAATGACATTGATGAGACCGGTCTCTCTTCTTGTAGATTAAACAATAATGTACTTATGGTTTAATCCATTTATTTTCCCTGTTACTTGCAGCTGACTGATACACTTCTTGCCTGGTTCCTGTAACTTACAGCATGCATGTATATATTCCCATTTAAATTAGCCAGTTGGCATTCTGCTTTACATATCCATTTCTTATTCTCTTGCATAGAGCGAGCCAGTCTTTAAAAATCAATATTGACTGAGTGCACTGAGAAAATGGCTTTGAGGTCTGAAAAGCTAGAGACTGCAGCTGGGAAAAGTGTGACAATCTGTATTCACTCACTGTCTTTCCTGAGCTTGTGCTTTCCAATCTTAGCAAACGTATTTATTCAAGCCCCAGGGTAAACGAATGCTCCGTGTCCCAGTCAGCTATAATTTTAAAAACATTAAAAGCCTGAAACCTGTAACCTATTTGCAATCAACTAGGCTTTTCTGCACTCATCTCACACACTGGTAAAGTAATACTCAAAATTCTCCAAGCCAGGCTTCAGCAATACGTGAACCATGAACTTCCAGACATTCAAGAAAACGTTTTCCTGGTTTTAGAAAAGGCAGAGGAACCAGAGATCAAATTGTCAACATCTGCTGATCATTGAAAAAGCAAGAGAGTTCCAGAAAAATATCTATTTCTGCTTTACTGACTATGCCAAAGCCTTTGACTATGTGGATCACAATAAACTGTGGAAAATTCTGAGAGAGATGGGAATAGCAGACCACCTGACCTGCCTGTTGAGAAACCTTTATGCAGGTCAGGAAGCAACAGTTAGAACTGGACATGGAACAACAGACTGGTTCCAAATAGGAGAAGGGGTACGTCAAGGCTGTATATTGTCACCCTGCTTATTTAACTTATATGCAGAGTACATCATGAGAAACACTGGGCTGGAAGAAACACAAGCTGGAATCAAGATTGCCAGGAGAAATATCAATCACCTTAGATATGCAGATGACACCACCCTTATGGCAGAAAGTGAAGAGGAACTAAAAAGCCTCTAGATGAAAATGAAAGAGGAGAGTGAAAAAGTTGGCTTAAAGCTCAATTCAGAAAGCAAAGATCATGGCATCTGGTCCTGTCATTTCATGGCAAATAGATGGGGAAACAGTGGAAACAGTGTCAGACTTTATTTTTGGGGCTCCGAAATCCCTGCAGATGGTGATCGCAGCCATGAAATTAAAAGATGGTTACTCCTTGGAAGAAAAGTTATGACCAACCAAAGACAGCATATTAAAAAGCAGAGACATTACTTTGCCAACAAAGGTCCATCTAGTCAAGGCTATGGTTTTTCCAGTAGTCATGTGTGGATGTGAGAGTTGGGCTATAAAGGAAGCTGAGCACCAAAGAAGTGATGCTTTTGAACTGTGGTGTTGGAGAAGACTCTTGAGAGTCCCTTGAACTGCAAGGAGATCCAACCAGTCCATCCTAAATGAAATCAGTCCTGAATGTTCATTGGAAGGACTGATGTTGAAGCTGAAATTCCAATACTTTGGCTACCTGATGCGAAGAGCTGACTCATTTGAAAAGACCCTGATGCTGGGAAAGATTGAAGGCAAGAGAAGGGGATGACAGGGGATGAGATCGTTGGATGGCATCACTGACTTAATGGACATGAGTTTGAGTAAATTCCTGGAGGTGGTGATGGACAGGGAGTCCTGGCGTGCTGCAGTCCATGGGGTCACAAAGAGTTGAACATGACTGAGCAACTGAACTGAACTCAACTGAACTGAGGCTTTTCTGCAGTGAAGACATGAAGCAGAGCCTATACTTTTAAGGTACATTTTTAGGTTTGATTAATTATAGTATGTGGGACAATAATAAAATTCTATGGAATGCACACTATGAAGGCTGATGGGCACTGTCTAGGAAGATGAGTAGTGAATGTAATTTGTATGTGTATGTGTGTGTGTGTGTGTGTGTGTGTGTGTGTGTGAAAGACAAACATTGTGTTAGCCTTCTTTCATCAATGTATCAGCACCCATGAGCAAATTCATTAATTGTTACATTGGAAGACAAGGTCTTGGGAAAAGGATACAGAATAGTTTTCACCATGGTTGAAGAAAGCATGGGGCAGGAATAGGGTTTGGAGACCACCATGTTGCTGGGCTGTAGCAGGAGGTGTTCTGGATATCAGTGCCTTAGCATAAGGACCTTGGATGCCTGAGACATCTGAGGGTGCTGTTTAGGAGCAAAAAGAGACAGTTTTGATGTTTTCATCTGTACCAGTCAGTGCTCTCAGGGAAACAGATGACACATTCCAATTAGAATAATTCAAAGAGGGTTTAATAAAAGGGTTATTTCAAAAGTAAAGGTAAGATGTGGGGAAAGCACAAGGGACAGTGCAATAGGTCAGAGCCTGCGCGAGTGCAGGAGGGCCGAGAGGAGCTACTCCACGTTCAAGGTCAGGAGGGGCGGCGGTGAGGAGATACCCCACATCCAAGGTAAGGAGCAGCAGCTGCACTTTGCTGGAGCAGCCGTGAAGAGATACCCCACGTCCAAGGTAAGAGAAACCCAAAAAGACGGTAGGTGTTGCGAGAGGGCATCAGAAGGCAGACACACTGAAACCATAATCACAGAAAACTAGTCAATCTAATCACACTAGGACCACAGCCTTGTCTAACTCAATGAAACTAAGCCATGCCATGTGGGGCCACCCAAGATGGGTGGTCATGGTGGAGAGGGCTGACAGAATGTGGTCCACTGGAGAAGGGAATAGCAAGCCACTTCAGTATTCTTGCCTTGAGAACCCCATGAACAGTATGAAAAGGCAAAATAGTAGGATACTGAAAGAGGAACCCTCCAGGTCAGTAGGTACCTAATATGCTACTGGAGATCAGTGGAGAAATAACTCCAGAAAGAATGAAGGGATGGAGCCAAAGCAAATACAATACCCAGCTGTGGATGTGACTGGTGGTAGAAGCAAGGTCTGATGCTGTAAAGAGCAATATTGCATAGAAACCTGGAGTGTCAGGTCCATGAATTAAGGCAAATTGGAAGTGGTCAAACAGGAAATGGCAAGAGTGAACGTCAACATTCTAGGACTCAGCGAACTAAAATGGACTGGAATGGGTGATTCAGATGACCATTATATCTACTACTGCAGGCAGGAATCTCTCAGAAGAAATGGAGAAGCCATCATGGTCAACAAAAGAGTGAAATGCAGTACTTGGATGCAATCTCAAAAACGACAGAATGATCTCTGTTCATTTCCAAGGCAAACCATTCAATATCACAGTAATCCAAGTCTATGTAACCAGTAACGCTGAAGAAGCTGAAGTTGAACGGTTTTATGAAGACCTACAAGACCTTTTAGAACCAACACCCAAAAAAGATGTCCTTTTCATTATAGGGGACTGGAATGCAAAAGTAGGAAGTCAAGAAACACCTGGAGTAACAGGCAAATTTGGCAAATATGGAATGAAGCAGAGAAAAGAGTAATAGAGTTTTTCCAAGAGAACACACTGGTCATAGCAAACACCCTTTTCCAACAACACAAGAGAAGACTCTACACATGGACATCAACAGATGGTCAACACCGAAATCAGATTGATTATATTCTTTGCAGCCAAAGATGGAGAAGCTCTATACAGTCAGCAAAAACAAGACTGGGAGTTGACTGTGGCTCAGATTGTTAAATCGTTATTGCCAAATTCAGACTTAAATTGAAGAAAGTAGGGAAAACCACTAGGTTTAGGTATGACCTCAATCAAATCCCTTATGAGTATACAGTGGAAGTGAGAAATAGATTTAAGGGACTAGATCTGACAGATAGAGTGCCTGATGAGCTATGGAATGGGGTTGTACAGGAGACAGGGATCAAGACCATCCCCATGGAAAAGAAATGCAAAAAAGCAAAATGGCTGACTGGGGAGGCCTTACAAATAGCTGTGAAAAGAGAAGCGAAAAGCAAAGGAGAAAAGGAGAGATATAAGCATCTGAATGCAGAGTTCCAAAGAATAGCAAGAAGAGATAAGAAAGCCTTCCTCAGCCATCAATGCAAAGAAATAGAGGAAAACAACAGAATGGGAAAGACTAGAGATCTCTTCAAGAAAATTAGAGATACCAAGGGAACATTT
Source organism: Ovis aries (assembly GCF_016772045.2). NCBI lineage: Eukaryota > Metazoa > Chordata > Mammalia > Artiodactyla > Bovidae > Ovis > Ovis aries. The sequence goes on from NC_056059.1 coordinate 92,764,318, forward strand.
CATGCAAAGATGGGCTTGATAAAGGACAGAAATGGTATGGACCTAACAGAAGGAGAAGATATTAAGAAGAGGTGGCAAGAATACACGGAAGAACTACACAAAAAAGATCTTCACGACCCAGATAATCACGATGGTATGATCACTCATCTAGAGCCAGACATCCTGGAATGTGAAGTCAAGTGGGCCTTAGAAAGCATCACTATGAACAAAGCTAGTGGAGGTGATGGAATTCCAGTTGAGCTCTTTCAGATCCTGAAAGGTAATGCTGTGAAAGTGCCGCACTCAATATGCCAGCAAATTTGGAAAACTCAGCAGTGGCCACAGGACTGGAAAAGGTCCATTTTCATTCCAATCCCAAAGAAAGGCAATGCCAAAGAATGCTCAAACTCCCACACAATTGCACTCACCTCACACACTAGTAAAGTAATGCTCAGAATTCTCCAAGCCAGTCTTCAGCAGTATGTGAACCGTGAACTTTCAGATGTTCAAGCTGGTTTTAGAAAAGGCAGAGGAACCAGAGATCAAATTTCCAGCATCCAATGGATCATGGAAAGAGTAAGAAAGTTCCATAAAAAACACCTATTTCTGCTTTATTGAATATGCCAAAGCCTTTGACTGTGTGGGTCACAATAAACTGTGGAAAATTCTTCAAGAGATGGGAATACCAGACCAGCTGACCTGCCTCTTGAGAAACCTATATGCAGGTCAGGAAGCAACAGTTAGAACTGGACATGAAACAACAGACTGGTTCCAAATAGGAAAAGGAGTACATCAGGCTGTATACTTATTTATGATTATGTATGCTTATTTAACTTATATGCAGAGTACATCATAAGAAATGCTGGGCTGGATGAAGCACAAGGTGGAATCAAGATTGCTGGGAGAAATACCAATAACCTCAGATATGCAGATGACACCACTCTTATGGCAGAAAGTGAAGAACTAAAGAGCCTTTTGATGAAAGTGAAAGTGGAGAGTGAAAAAGTTGGCTTAAAGCTCAACATTCAGAAAACTAGATCATGGCATCTGGCCCCATGACTTCATGGGAAATAGATGGGGAAACAATGGAAACAGTGTCAGACTTTATTTTGGGGGCTCCAAAATCACTGCAGATAGTGACTGCAGCCATGAAATTAAAAGACACTCCTTGGAAGGAAAGTTATGACCAACCTAGATAGCATATTAAAAAGCAGAGACATTACTTGGCCAACAAAGGTCCATCTAGTCAAAGCTATGGTTTTTCCAATGGTCATGTATGGATGCGAGAATTGGACTATGAAGAAAGCTGAGCGCCGAAGAATTGACAATTTTGAACTGTGGTGTTGGAGAAGACTCTTGAGAGTTCCTTGGACTGCAAGGAGATCCAACCACTCCATCCTAAAGGAGATCAGCCCTAGGATTTCTTCAGAAGGAATGATGCTAAAGCTGAAACTCCAGTACTTTGGCCACCTCATGCGAAGAGTTGACTCACTGGAAAAGACTCTGATGTTGGGAGGGTTTGGGGGCAGGAGGAAAAGGGGATGACAGGATGAGATGGCTGGATGGCATCACCAACTGATGCACATGAGTTTGAGTGAACTCCAGGAGTTGGTGATGGACAGGGAGGTCTGGCGTGCTGCGATTCCTGGGGTCGCAAAGAGTCGGACACGACTGAGCGACTGAACTGAACTGAACTGAACTAAATTTGGCCCAAAGAGATGAAAGAGGATATGGTTTCTAGAAACTAAAGGAAAGCGTTGTGTAGAAAAAGATGATTTGAGAGAGACTCTGTGCCTTTGTTTGCTGTAGGAGCACGGGCACTAAAATATTCTGACCTCATATTCTGCCCTCCCTCTAATTTCTGTGAGGGTTCCCCATTGCCCCGACCGGAAGCTGGAGAGTACGTAGGAGAGCCTCACTGATACAGTCCATCAATTCCATTTCCTGGTTAAGAAAGCAGAAGGGCAAAGAGCTGAGAGTGGGTCTGAAGGACAAAGAGAAGATAGCCTGTGCTTTCCTTTAGCTCCTTACAGAGGGGGCACTGAACATCTCTAGGACCAAGTTAAGGAAGAGAAGGATAAAGAAACTGCACCTGGATCATCTGAAGATGGTATAACTCGTTCCTCCATAATTGAGAGATTCTGAAACCGCCTCAGTAGAAACTTCACTCTTTCACATTAGGTTTAGATTCAGTAGGTTCAGTAGGCCCTACTGAGGGGGTTTTGGAAATGTACTTTTGGCTGATATGAAAGGAAGAACTCTCCTTTCAACTAGCTAACTTGTTATTCCAGCCAAGAAAGAATGTAATGCAAAAATAAATGGAAATGAATTACTGTTGAAGAAAAGGAAAATGGGAACCAGTAGGGAGAGGATGTAGGGATGGGCACTGACTGGGGGAAGTGAAGCTTTCCAAGCCGTCAGCTGATGACTCACTGTTCCAATCGAGCTTTGCCGCATAGGGGTGGGCACTGCTGGCTCTGAGGGAGTCTGGGAAAACAAGTGTTTCTACCTAAGCACATGGAGGCTCTGCTCCAAGGCAGGTTTTTGGTAGAAGACAGGGGAGTGGCTATTGGAAAGGCAACTAGTAATGTCTACTATGTGACAGAAAACTAAGACTCATGGATGTGAAGGAATTTACCCCCCAATTCAAAGCTAATAAATGATGGCGCTGGGATTCGGATTTTGCACTTTTTGACTTCAAAGCAAATGTATTTCCCCCGCAGTACTATATTGAGTAGTAATGGTAGCTTGGTGCTGGCCTCTGAGCTTAACACAAGTGTGCTCAGCCACTCAGTTGTGTCCGACTGTTTGCAACCCCATGAACTATAGTCCGCCAGGCTCCTCCATGGGATTTTCCAGGCAAGAATACTGGAATGGGTTGCCATGCCATCCTCCAGGGGAATCTTCCTGATGCAGGGATTAAAACCATGTCTCCTGCATCTCCTGCCCTGCAGGCAGAGTCTTTACCACTGAGCCATCAGGGAAGCCCTCTTACCTTAACATGTAGTGATGAAATACTGGTTTAGTAGATACTGGTACTTGGTAAAGGACTGACATTTATTTTGTAGGTAACAATGGCTTTGGACAAATGGAGAAGAAAAAACAGGGTATTTTTAGGGAAGGGATTGATCTCATCTAGAGTCAGAAACACTGGATATTTGTTCTAGTTTTGCCAGCAACTTGAACTTTCTGACTCTTTAGTATGATTTTTTTCTAATTACCTATACAATGGAAATAATCCACATAATCAGAACACAGATATTGTAAAATGTAAGGACAGTGTTAACAAATGCTTTAATATCCATGAATAAGGTGTTGCAAGGAAAAGCTTATGACATGTTAAACCAGCGTTTTTGACCATGGTACCTATCAAGAACATTCCAGATAAAAGCAGAGCATCACTTCTATTGGAGGAAGTAAGAGTGGGATTAAACACTACCAAAATCGAAGAATGCAGAGAAATGTCTGTTAGGAACACAAATCATAGAGAATAATAAGGCTTCCTCTTTTCTGTTTCTCAAAGAACCTGTCTGTCTTTGACTCCTGGACATGAGGGGCACCTGCAAAGAGGATCAAGTGCTGAGATAGGCTGTCACTGAAATCCTTGCAGGAGATCTTTTCTAACATATGGATCCTGAGGAAGCTCTGTGGAACTCCAAAACTGCTTCTCTTAGTCTCATTTCAGAGAGAAAACGTGAAAAAGACAACTGCTACTGTGGTTTGCAAGACACGGGGAATTGGGCTAAAAATCAAGGGAGACTTGTGGTAACAGATCCATAGGATTTCGGAACTGGTAGCAACTCAGCTTCAAAACCCACCTCGATGTGCAGGTTGTCATATCAAAAGGTATAAATGCTTTTCAAATGCTTAAACATGTATTCAGGGTTGCTGTTGGGAGAAACACAGAAATACAGATTGAGAGAAATCTAGAAATACAGATTGCCTGAGTCTGAATTTGGAATTTGAACCCTGCACTTCATCTTTCTGATCTATTTGCTCCTCTGTGAAGTGGAATAGTAACAGAAATTTTCTTTGGTTACTTTGATTAGACAAGTTAACCCTTGGCACAGAGTATATACTCCATAAATTCTAACCCTTAGATTAGTATGTATCTGTAAACTCTAACAGTTATGTAGCCACAGTTTCTATATTCAGGGAAGCCTAAGTCTTCTCCAGCCCACCTCTGCCTGGAGGTGGGTTGGTAGATGGAGACACTTAGAAGTTGGAGTCAGATAGATCAGGTGGCGAGTCCTGCTGTCTCCTCTAACACTGTGCCCTTCATTCAGTCACTTTAATTCTCTGAACCCCAGTTCCATCTCTGTTTGACTAAGAAAAGTGTCTTCTTGGACCCTTGTCTGTGGCAGCCCAATACAAGTCTTGATGGAGATACATTCAATCCATTCATTAACTTTCACAAGAACTTCATTCACACTCCATTCACATTTCTAAGAATTAGAAACATCTTCATGTTTCTTATTCTTACTGTGGGTCATAATGGTTGTAGAAAGAGATCAAAGAGAGTACCCACCATTTCCCTTAGAAAACTCCATTAGATTTCTCTCTTCTCCCAATTCTTTCTTTCTTCCTTTTTAAAAAAATTTATTTATTTATTTATTTGTTTGTTTTTGGGTGTCCTGGGTCTCCGTTGATGCATGGAGGCTTTCTCTAGTTGTGCGTGGTGGAAGGCAGGGCTTACTCTCTAACTGTGGCCTATGGGCTCTAGAGTGAGGGCTCAGTAGTTGTGTCATACGGGCTTAGTTGTGTCATACTTGCCCCATGGCACATGGAATCTTCCTGAACTAGGGATCGAACCAGTGTCCCCTGCATTGACAAGCAGGTTATCAACCACTGGACCACCAGGGAAAATCCCCTCTCTTCTTCTTAAACTTGCTCCCAAATGCATTCAATCCCACTACCTTTCCCTTTTCCTCCTTTATTTTCCAGAGAAATGTGCAGCTTCTGCAGGAAACCTGGGTGTCAGTCTTTTGATGTATTTATCACAACTGCCTTATCAAAGTATTTCTCCTTAGAGCCAATTCTCTTATCAGCTTAAAGAAGATATATTTTTCTCTGATCAGCCAAAGACTCTTTCGTTGAAGAGAAGCTGTGTTGGGTAGTTCCCATTTGCACTTCCAGGTCTCTTCCCCACCCTCATCCCCTGCTCTGTGCCCTGAGAGGCTGTCTGTGCTGATTATACCATTGGATCTCTTCCCTTCTGGCTTCTGATTGGTTTGGCTAGTGAGAGGAAGCAGCAGGTGATTGGAGGATGGGAGGAAAGTGAGTTTCGGTATTTATTCCCTCAGCTTCCATCAAGCCAGATCACTATGTATTGGATGTATCCACATCGCCCTTCAGCTGGTCCTCCCCTTCAGTGACTCTCTCTGGGTTCTGGGAACTACTTTCTTTATCCTTTTAACTTCTGGCCTAGAGGTGGTCCTAGTGCCTACTATAGAGATGCATTTTTTAAAATGGGTTTCCTTTACCTTGTCTACACCTTTACAAATAGTCCCTTTGTTGCAGGGAAAAGTCAATTCTGACTTCCTGTTGGAACTGTTTCTTTGACTTGCTTTTTGTTGCTTTTGTTATTATAATCATACATAATGGCCTGCCTCAGAGAATCCTGCCCTTCTGCCCGACTGTTAAACTTTATTGTTCAATTGATCAGTTGTGTCCAACTGTTTGTGATCCCACGGACTGCAGCATGCTAGTCTTCCCTGTCCTTTGCCAACTCCTGGAGCTTGCTCAAACTCATGTCCATTGAGTCAGTGATGCCATCCAACCATCTTGTCCTCTGTCATTCTTTTTTCTTCCTGCCGTCAATCTTTCCCATCATCAGAGTCTTTTCTAATGAGTCAACTCTTTGTGTAAAGTGGCCAAAGTATTGGAGCTTCAGCTTTAGCATCATTCCTTCCAATGCATAGTCAGGACTGATTTCCTTTAGGATTCACTAGTTCAGTCTCCTTGCAGTCCAAAGGATTCTCAAGAGTCTTCTCCAACACCACAGTTCAAAAGCATCAATTCTTCAGCGTTCAGCCTTCTTCATGGTCCAACTCTCACATCTGTACATGACTACTGGAAAAACCATAGGTTTTGACTATACAGGCCTTTGTCAGTTAAGTAATGTCTCTACTTTTTAATATGCTGTCTAGGTTGGTTATAGCTTTTCTTCCAAGGAACAAGTGTCTTTTAATTTCATGGCTGCAGTCACCATCTGCAGTGATTTTGAAGACCCCCAAAATTAAGTCTGTCACAGTTTCCATTGCTTCCCCATCTATTTGCCATAAAGTGATGGGACTGGATGCAATGATCTTTGTTTTCTGAATGTTGAGTTTTAAGCCAGCTTTTTCACTCTCCTCTTTCACCTTCATCAAGAGGCTCTTTAGTTCTTCACTTTCTGCCATAAAGGTGGTGTCATCTGCATATCTGAGGTTATTGATATTTCTCCGTGCAATCTTGATTCCAGCTTGTGCTTCATCCAGCCCGGCATTTCGCATGATGTACTCTGCATATAAGTTAAATAAGCAGGGTGATAATATACAGTGTTGATGTACTCCTTTTCCAATTTTGAACCAGTTTATTGTTTCATGTCCAGTTCTAACTGTTGCTTCTTGACCTGCATACAGGTCATGACTATTAAACTAAAGTGCCTTTGCTTAGGACCCTGTCAACCTGTGGATGGCAGGAAGGAAGAAATTAACACATTCCCTGCCTGAGGCTTGCCATTCTAAGAGATATTTGCAAGATTAATGGCCTTTTTACTTGTTTCCTCATCTTCCCTCATCTCTGATCTATGAAAGAATCTGGCATCCAGATCCCAATAAGATGGTTATTTTGCGACATTAGTCTGCCATCTTCTTGGTCAGGTCATTTTCCAAATAAAGTTGTATTCCTTGCCTCAACACCTCTTCTCTTCATTGTGCTGTTGTGTGGTAAGCAGAGAGAGCTTGGGCTCGGTAACTCCTTCATTTAAATATCCTCAATTATATCATTTGAATGTACCATTTATTTCTAGACACAGCAAACTAGTCATTTGTTCCTCCCTTCATTCCTTCAAAAATCATAATTGAGTAACCATTTCTGGGCAAACATTATTCCAGTGACTGGGACACAAAAGAGAATAAGACATTCTAATTTCTGTGAGCTCAGTCCTGGTGAAGGAACAGACAAGTGAGCAGATGGTGACAGTGAAGTTGTGATAAGAGGTGCAAGAGCATTTCTGTTCTGAGAGGACATGAGGAGGTTCTTGAATCATTTTGGGAAGGCTAGCAAAGAAGTGCTTTCTGAAGGAGACAAAAAAAATATGTTGATCCTTGAAGGGAGAGTGGGAATTAGCCGGGTGTCTGGCAAAGGTGATAAAGAGAGCAGGGTGTACTAGAAGAAACAGCATTGGAAAAATGCTAGAAGGAGGACTGACTGAAGGGGGCCAGTGTTCAGATGGGGCTTGAATGAGTGATTTAAGACTGGATCAGTCAATATAATAACTTGTCTTTTTTTTTTTTTTTTGGCTATGGAATAAATTTCTTGATTCCAAACATTATGGGAGCCAAAGAAGGATTTTTTTGTTTTAGAAAGATTTCTATGGATGCAACGTGGAGTGGGACTGTGGAAGCAGTGAAGACAGTTGGGAGGGTAGAATAAAGGATTAAGCGAAAAGTAAGGGCTTAAGCTGGGGCTTTCCAGTAGGTACAAGTGCTAAAGAATCCACCTGCCAGTGCAGGAGATATAAGAGACATGGGTTCAATCCCTGGGTTGGGAAGATCCCCTGGAGGAGGGCATGGCAACCCCACTCCAGTATTCTTGCCTTGAGAATCCCATGGACAGAGGAGCCTGGCAAGCTACAGGCCATAGGGTCATCACTTGCAGCTGCTTTCCAGTTTTAAAGGGGAATATAGAACTATAGGCACGGGAAAGTATTGGAAAGTTCTCCATCTGTTTATATTCCAAATTACATTTGTACATTTTGAGGTTCAATTAATGTTGTAAAAGATCAAATACATACTATGGTATAACTGTATATGTAACAACACCAGCCCTATTCAACCATACCTTGCAGATAATGTGGGTTCAGTTCCAGATGATTGAAATAAAGTATCTCAATAAATCGAGTTACGTATTTTTTTAGTTTCCCAGTGCATTTAAAAGCTAGGTTTACAGTACACTGTAGTCTATTAAGTGTATTTAAAAAAACAATGTACATACATCAACTTAAAAATACTATATTGCTAACAATTGCAAATCATTATCTGAGCCTTAATCTTTTTGCAGATAGTAACATCAAAGACTGGGGCTCCCCAGGTGGTGCTAGTGGTAAAGAACCTGCCTACCAATGCAGGAGACTTAAGAGATGCAGGTTTGATCCCTGGTTCAGGGAGATTCCCTGGAGGAGGGCATGACAACCCACTCTGGTATTCTTGCCTGGAGAATCCTATGGACAGAGGAGCCTGGTGGGCTATAGTCCACAGGGGTGAAAAGGATCGGAAGTGACTTAGCATGGCATACAATGTCAAAGACCACTGAGCAGAGATCACCATAACAACTTCCATAATAATGAAAATGGCTGAAGTATTGAGAGAATTACCCAAATATGACACAGAGATAGAGTGTGCACAGATGCTGTTGGAAAAAATAGTGCCAATAGACATACTTAATGCAGGACTGCCACAAACCTTCCCTTTGTAAAAAATGAAAATGGCATAAAATGAGGTATGCCTGTGATGAGTCAGACAGTGACAAATCCAGTCTTCCAAAGGGCAGACCACCAACACAGAGTCCTTCCTGCTGCGCTGGTGTGGATGGTAGCTGCTTTCCACCACCTGTTCCCCTGCTATTGTTCTCAAAGAATAAGTCCAGGATCCAGGCAGGCATCAGAACACAGTGAGATGGCAGTTGGTTCTGGTGAATAACCTATTGGAATTCGTCCAGCTCAGAATACCAGTTAAGAAACCTGGAATTGGGGGACTTGCCTGGTGGTCCAGTGGCTAAGACTCTGTCCTACCAATGCAGGAGGCCTGGGTTTGATCCCGGTCGGGCAACTAGATCTCACATGCCACAACAAAGAGGTCAGATGTTGCAGCTAAGACCTAGCACAGCCAGGTAAATAAATATAAAAAGAAAAGAAAGTTGGAATTGTCCTCTGCAGAAACCCTATTTCCTTTCTTGGTAGGAGGTAAGGAAGGGAGTGGGAAGGGAGAATGAGACAGGAAAGGAAAAGGGTGGGTCGGACTAGGATTCTTGAGCAATTTGCTTTGGTTGAAAAGTAATAGAATTGAAATAAAGCTGTTGAAATAACAATTAGAGTGCTTTCCCAGCATCTCTTCCCCTGTGCCTCTGACCCTAAAGAGAGCTCCCATGGCAGGAAGAGTATTTTGTCTGTCTTCTCTTGTGGGTCATGGATCTCTCACTGGAAAAAGAAAAACAGGGTCATATGATGTTAATAGCTCTGCCACCCCCTACAGCCCTTCAATCCTGAATATTTTTTGAAGAGACTGATGTTGAAGCTGAAGCTCCAATACTCTGGCTACCAGAAGAAGTGACTCATTGGAAAAGACCCTGATGCTGGGAAAGATTGAGAGGAGAAGGGGATGACAGAGGACGAGATGGTTGGGTGGTATCACTGACACAATGGACATGAGTTTGAGCAAACTCTGGGAGATGGTGAAGGATAGGGAAGCCGGGCGTGCTGCAGTCCCTGGGGTCACAAAGAGTCGGACACAACTTAGCCACGGACAAACAACAACAGCCCTTCAAGCTCACTTTCTTGACAACCTCAATTGATTCATTTAATGCTTAAGAGCAGGGCCTTGGAATTTGAAAAACCTGGGTTTAAATCCTGGTTCTGTTTCTCGCTAGCTGTGTAACTTGGGGAAAGTTGCTTAATCTCTCTAAACCTGAGTTTTCTCATTCACAAATTAGAACATCAATATTTAGCTCATGGGGATCAAGCCAGACTAAGTGAACCAAAGAATGTAGATGACATTGCTCAGAGTAGGGACTCAAAGTATGGTAACTTTTAATATTTGAATAGTAAATCAGAGATGGGGTGGTCAAATTAGGAGCCCAAGCTGGATCTCTGTACAGTTGTCATCCACTTAGGGCTGGGGAGCAGTGGCCGCCTTCAAGAATGTTGCCTCAGGCTTGGGCTGGCTTTTGCCTCAAAGAATGATGATTAATTATGGAATGTTGGCTGGCTTCTCTGCAGTGAGGATTGTCATATGTCCAGGTCTGAACTGGAATATCTGGTATTTGAGCTTCGTGTCCAGGAGATCAACTGAGAAAACCATGGAACAAGCATGGAGGGAGGTGGCTTCTCCAATTTGTTAAGCTTCACTTTTGCCATGTTATGACATAACTTCTAGGAGAATGCTGTCACTGATGTTTGGGCCTGCAGAAGCAAGGGCTACTATTCCATGTGGCTCTTGGACGTGAATTTGCTGTTGTTGCCAGTTCATGCTTGTATTATTTATACATTTGCAATGTAGAGCTGGCCATTTCTCTTTTATAAAGGTATCTCTCTTTTCACACCTCCCAGCACACCATGTCTTCTTTCTTCTTGCCTTAAAAAAATTTACTTCCTAAAAAAGTGTTTTATTGAAATCGAGTTGATTTATACTTTTATATTAGTTTCAGGTGTGGTCTTCTTCCTTCCTTTCTGATAACAAAAGAGGCAATGCAATGTGCTAGCTAAGAGCAGCGGAGAAGGCAATGGCAACCCACTCCAGTACTCTTGCCTGGAAAATCCCATGGACAGAGGAGCCTAGTAGGCTGCTGTCTATGGGGCTGCACAGAGTCAGACACGACTGAAGAGACTTAGCAGCAGCAGCAGCTAAGAGCAGATACTCTAGAGCCAGACTGCTTGGGTTTGAACTGAGCTCCACTGTAAAGAATCTGCCTGCAATGAAGGAGCTGCAGGAGACCCAGGTTTGATCTCTTGGGTGGGAAGATCCCCTGGAGAAGGCCATGACAACCCACTCCAGTATTCTTGCCTGGAGAATCCCATGGACAGAGGAGCCTGACAAGCTACATTCCACAGGGTTGCAAAGAGTTGGAAAATGACTGAGCTCTCACGCATGCACTTGTAGGTTGTGTCATTTTGGGCCAATGAGTCACCGACCTGAGGCTCACCTTTCTCATGTGGAATGTAAGGACCCATACTAGGATTGTTGTGAGGATTAAATGAGCCAGTAAGTGTTGCACAGAGAGGCACTGGGGTGAGAGTAAGGGCTGTATGTGTTTGTACCATGATCTATTCTAGACGCTTTTCATTCATATTACTAATCCACCCTCACAACAGTCTTATGAGTAAGCACTATTTTTATCACTGTTTCACAGATGAGGAGGAAACAGAAGCTGAGAGAGGTTAGCTAGTGTGAGATCACAGAGCAAGTAAGTAATAGAATTCAGAATGACACACAGGTTTGTCTGCTATCTCCCAAGTCCACGTTCTTAACCATGACTTACCCGGTCCCTCATCAAAGAGATTATGAGATTGTATTTTTTTGTTTTTAGGGTTTTTTTTTGCGGGGGGGGGGGCAAGCTGGAAAGCATGTGGGCTGTTAGTTTTACTAGGAGGAATTGAATCTGGGGCTCTGACATTGGAAGTGTAGAATCTTAACCACTGGACCACAAGGGAAGTCCCTAGGTGTTTTTAAAAAACACATTCTTGGAGAAGGAAATGGCAACCCACTCCATTATTCTTGCCTGTAAAATTCCATGGACTGAGGAGACTGGTAAGCTACAGTCCATGGGGTCGCAAAGAGTCGGACACGACTGAGGGACTTCACTTTCAGGTGGCACAGTAGTAAAAAATCTGCCTGCCAATGTAGGAGACGTGGGTTTGATCCCAGGGTCAGGAAGATCCCCTGGAGTAGGAAATGAAAACCCATTCCAGTACTCTTGCCTGGGAAAGCCCCTGGACAGAGGAGCCTAGAGAGTTACAGTCCATGGGGTCACAAATCAGGCAGAAAGGACTGAGCACGCACACTCGCACAGGCTCAGTTGCTCCGTGACCTGTGAGATCTTCCTAGATCAGGGGTCAAACCCGTGTCTCCTGCATCGGCAGGCAGATTCTTTAAAAAAAAAAAAATAAATAAAATAAAAATAAAAAACACATTCTTCTCAAGTGTGTTTGGTAATTTGGTTGCTGTTGTTCCATGGGAGAGGATCTTCTTTCTCCTGACTATAGATATATGAAAACTCAAGATGAAAGTGAATGGCTGAAAACAGTAACTTCCCAGAAAGCACTGTAGTAATCACAAGAATAAGTAGGCAATTTGTAAGTAGTTGTGTATTGACGTATTGCCTTCCTTCATTCTGGCTGACCCCTCTCCTCTAGTCTTATCCCCCTCGCATGCAAGCTCTGTGCAGCTTTGTGAGTCATCTGGGTAAATATGCTGCTTGTCAAACTTTTGCTCTCTATTACCCTAAACATGGGAAAGTGTCTCGGGGAAGTTTGGGGAGAGGCACAGTTTACAGCAGTTTGCTTTAAGCTTAAGATTTCTTTGAAGGCTCACATTTTATCTTAAAAATTCATGCAATTTTACAATCTATTCCCTTTTCTTCTTGTTATTCTTTTAAATAAATGTTTTATTTAGGAATAGTTGTAGATTTACCAAAAAGTTTCAAGGATAGTAAAGAGTTCCATGGGGGCTTCCCTGGTGGCTCAGACAGTAAAGAATATACCTGCAATGCAGAAGACCTGGGTTCAATCCCTGGGTTGGGAAGATTCTCTGGTGAAGGAAATAGCAACCCACTACAGCACTCTTGCCTGGAGAATCCCCATGGACAGAGGAGCCTGGCAGCCTACAGACCGTGGGATCACAAAGAGTCTGACACGACTGAGTGAATAAGCACTTAAGAGTTCCAAACACCCCTCACCCAGTTTTCCCTAACATTAACACCTTATATTGGGTTGGCCAGGAAGTTTGTTTGGATTTTTCCATAACATAACATCTTAGGGAAAATTCTGAACGAACTTTTTGGCTACTCCAATATAACCATGCTGCTGCTGCTGCTAAGTCACTTCAATCATGTCCAACTCTGTGAGACCCCATAGACGGCAGCCCACCAGGCTCCCCTGTCCCTGGGATTCTCCAGGCAAAAACACTGGAGTGGGTTGCCATTTCCTTCTCCAATGCATGAAGGTGAAAAGTGAAAGGGAAGTCGCTCAGTCGTGTCCGACTCTTATCGACCCCATGGACTGCAGCCTACCAGGCTCCTCCATCCATGGGATTTTCCAGGCAAGAGTACTGGAGTGGGATGCCACTGCCTTCTCCAATAAACATGCTAACCTGGGTCATTTGGTTAAGGTAGTGTTTGTCAGATTTCTTCACTTTAAAATTATTTTCCCCTTTCCCTACCCTGCTGTTTGGAATTGAGTCCCTACGTCCAGCCCACACTCAAGGGGAGGGGAGTTAAACTCTAGCTTCTGGATGAGGATGTATGAACATGTGTTATTTAAAGTTCTTCTGCAAGGAAGATATGTCTCTTCTCCCTTATTTGTTAATTAAATAATTTACTTATATTGATTTGGATTGCTATTTTCTTAATCTAAAATAACACTTTTTACCCCCAAATCTACAAGTGGAGTTGACTTTCCAGAAACATGTGTATCCTAAAGATTCTTATACCCCCTGGCACGCTGCTTGAGAAGCACAGACAGAACTAAAGCCCCACTAGGCCACTTCCTCACTTCCTTTGAATCACATGTATATGTGTGTGTATGTGGGGTGTGTGTGTGTGTGTGTGTGTGTGTGTTCAGTCACTCAGTTGTGTCTGACTCTTTGCAACCCCATGGACTGTAGCCGGCCAGGCTTGTCTGTCCATGGGATTTCCTAGGCAATACTACTGGACTGGGTTGCCATTTTCTCCTCCAGGAGATCTTCCCCACCCACAGATGGAACCCAGATGGAACCTGAGTCTCCTGTGTCTGCTGCATTGCAGGCAGATTCTTTACCCTTGAGCCACTGGGGAATGTGCTAGTCACTCAGCTATGTCCAGCTCTATGTGATCCTATGGACTGTGGCTGCTAGGCTCCTTTGTCTATGGAATTTTCCAGGCAAGAATACTGGAGTGTGTTGTCATTTCCTTCTCTAGGGGATCTTCCTGACCCAGGGTTTGAACCCAGATCTCCTGCACTGCAGGCAGATTCTTTACCATCTCAGCTACCACTGGGGAAGCCTCTCTTAATAATATTTGCAAATGGAAGAATAAATGAATGATACACACAGGTGGGCTATAAAAATCACTAGGGTTGCCTGCAGGTAAGGAAATTTGACTCTAAGACCTGTGTCTGACCAATTAACTATTCATATTTCTTATTTTGAAATTCCTCCAGGCACACTAAACATCTTCCATATTGACTTAGTATAAATGGAAAGATGATTCAGCTACATTTTTTTTAAATTCAGCCACATATTAATTGTGATTCTAATTTCCTTAAACCGTGTCTTTAAGAACTGTGTCTTTTACAATGAATTGGCTTGCCAAGCAGGAGACTTTGGTTTGATCTCTGGGTTAGAAGATTCCCTGCAGAAGGAAATGGCAGTCCGTTCCAGTATTCTTGCTTGGGAAATCCCATGGACAGAGGAGTGTGATGGGCTGCAGTCCATGGGATCACGAAGAATTGATTTGACTTAGTGACTAAACCACCATCATCCTTTACAACGTAGTTAAAGAAAAAAAAGGTGGGTGGAGGGAGGAGTAAGCAGTGCCTCTAAAATAGGAAGCCTAAAGAACAGAAGCTTCTGCACCCAGGCCTCCGGAGACTTATTTTCACCTGCTGTAAGTCAGGGACCAATTGTACAACTGAAGATACGTCCGAGCGTTCTTATTGGTCCGCACATGAGAAGCAGGCGGGGCTTCACGTATAAAAAAGAGGAAGTTCGGTGGTGGTGGCCCTCTGTTGGTCTGTTGCTACCGGGTGTGGTCTGAGGCTGCTGGGGAAATAAAGTCTAAAATTTAACAGACTACTGCGTCCTAAGAAGTTCTCTTATAGGATGAGGGAGGTAGTGGGCGGAGAGAACCAAACTTCTTGGATCTCAAGGGAAATTTTGGTTAGCTTAGTTGAGAAATGAAGGTTGAATAAAGAAAAAGGGCTAGAGACGAGAGGAAGCAGATTGAGGAACGCGAAATAAGGGAAGCCTGTCTTGTGAATATAGAAAAATGCCTCTTAGGAGTTTATGGCAACTTCCTAAACTCACGTTCTCAGGCTTGTCTCTTCCTCAAGATGCAGCTAGCGGAGAAACTTACCTAGTTCAGTTCAGTTGCTCAGTCATGTCTGACTCTTTGCGACTCCATGGACTGCAGCATGCCAGGCTTCCATGTCCATCAACAACTCCCTGAGCTTACTCCCATTCATACCATCTAATCATCTCATCCACTGTCTCCCCCTTCTTCTCCCACCTTCAATCTTTCCCAGCATCAGGGTCTTTTCCAGTGAGTCAGTTCTTTGCATCAGATGGCCAAAGTATTGGAGCTTCAGCTTCAGTATCAGTCCTTCCAATGAATATTCAGGACTGATTTCCTTTAGGGTGGACTGCGGATCTCCTTGCAGTCCAAGGGACTCTCAAGAGTCTTCTCCAACACCAAGGTTCAAAATCATCAATTCTTTGGTGCTTGGCTTTCTTTATAGTCCAACTCTCACATCCATACATGACTACTGGAAAAACCCTAACTTTGACTAGACAGACCTTTGTTGGCAAAGTAATGTCTCTGCTTTTTAATATGCTGTCCAGGTTGGTCAACTTTTCTTCCAAGGAGCAGGCGTCTTTTTATTTCATGGCTGCAGTCACCATCTGCAGTGATTTTGGAGGCCCCCCCCCAAATATAGTCTTTCACTGTTTCCATTGTTTCCCCATCTATTTCCCATGAAGTGATGGGACCAGATGCCATGATCTTTGTTTTCTGAATGTTGAGTTTTAAGCCAATTTTTTCACTCTCCTCTTTCATATTCATCAAGAATCAAGATTCTCCCAGCAATCGGGAGAAATATCAAAACCTCAGATATGCAGATGACACCACCCTTGTGGCAGAAAGTGAAGAGGAGCTAAAAAGCCTCTTGAAAGTGAAAGAGGAGAGTGAAAAAGTTGGCTTAAAGCTCAACATTCAGAAAATGAAGATCATGGCATCTGGTCCCATCACTTCATGGGAAATAGATGGGAAACAGTAGAAACAGTGTCAGACTTTATTTTTTTGGGCTCCAAAATCACTGCAGATGGTGACTGCAGCCATGAAATTGAAAGACGCTTACTCCTTGGAAGGAGAGCTATGACCAACCTAGATAGTATATTCAAAAGCAGAGACATTACTTTGCCGACTAAGGTCCGTCTAGTTAAGGCTATAGTTTTTCCTGTGGTCATGTATGGATGAGAGAGTTGGACTGTGAAGAAGGCTGAGCACCGAAGAATTGATGCTTTTGAACTGTGGTGTTGGAGAAGACTCTTGAGAGTCTCTTGGACTGCAAGGAGATCCAACCAGTCCATTCTGAAGGAGATCAGCCCTGGGATTTCTTTAGAAGGAATGATGCTAAAGCTGAAGCTCCAGTACTTTGGCTACCTCATGTGAAGAGTTGACTCATTGGAAAAGACTCTGATGCTGGGAGGGATTGAGGGCAGGAGGAGAAGGGGACGACCGAGGATGAGATGGCTGGATGGCATCACGGACTCGATGGATGTGAATCTGAGTGAACTCTGGGAGATGGTGATGGACAGAGGCTGCGCTTCATGGGGTCGCAAAGAGTCGGACACGACTGAGTGACTGAACTGAACTGAACTGAAGAGGCTCTTCAGTTCTTCTTCACTTTCTGCCATAAGGATGGTATCATCTGCATATCTGAGTTTATTAATATTTCTCCTGGCAATGTTGAATCCAGCTTGTGCTTCATCCAGGCCAGCATTTCTCATGATGTACTCTGCATAGAAGTTAAATAAGCAGGGTGACAGTATACAGCCTTGCTGTATACATTTCCCAATTTGGAACCAGTCTGTTGTTCCATGTCCAGTTCTAACTGTTACTTCCTGACCTGCATATAGGTTTCTCAACAGGTCAGGTGGTCTGGTATTCAAACCTCTTTCAGAATTTTCCACAGTTTATTGTGATCCATGCAGTCAAAGGCTTTGGCATAGTCAGTAAAGCAGAAATAGATGCTTTTCTGGAACTCTCTTGCTTTTTCCATGATCCATTGGATGTTGGCAATTTGATCTCTGGTTCCTCTGCCTTTTCTGAAACCAGCTTGAACATCTGGAAGTTCTTGGTTCACATACTGTTGAATCCTGGCTTGGAGAATTTTGAGCATTACTTTACTAGCATGTGAGATGAGTGCAATTGTGCGGTAGTTTGAGCATTCTTTGGCATTGCCTTTCTTTGGGATTGGAATGAAAACTGACCTTTTCCAGTCCTGTGGCCACTGCTGAGTTTTCCAAATTTGCTGGCATATTGAGTGCAGCAGTTTCACAGCATCACCTTTCAGGATTTGAAAGAGCTCCACTGGAATTCCATCACTTCCACTAGCTTTTTTCATGGTGATGCTTCCTAAGGCCCACTTGACTTTGCATTCCAGGATGTCTGGCTCTAGATGAGTGATCACACCATCATGATTATCTGGGTCATGAAGAGCTTTTTTTGTACAGTTCTGTGTATTCTTGCCACCTCTTCTTAATATCTTCTCCTGTTAGGTCCATACCATTTCTGTCCTTTATCGAGCCCATCTTTGCATGAAATGTTCCCTTGGTATCTCTGATTTTCTTGAAGAGATCTCTAGTCTTTTCCATTCTATTGTTTCCCTCTGTTTCTTCGGATTGATCACTGAGGAAGGCTTTCTTATCTCTCCTTGCTATTCTTTGGAACTCTGCACTCAAATAGGTATATCTTTCCTTTTCTCCCTTGGCTTTCATGTCGTTTCTTTCCTCAGCTATTTGTAAAGCCTCTTTGGACAACCATTTTGCCTCTGTGCATTTTTTTTTTTCCTTGGAGATGGTCTTGATCACTGCCTCCTGTACAATGTCATGAACCTCTGTCCATAGTTCTTCAGGTTCTCTGTCTATCAGATCTAATCCCTTGAATCTATTTGCCACTTCCACTGTATAATCATAAGGGATTTAATTTAGGTCATACCTGAATGGTCTAGTGGTTTTCTCTACTTTCTTCAATTTAAGTCTGAATTTGGCAATAAGGATATCTCTAGTTACTAAAGAGATCTCTAAAGGAGTTCGTTCTTGGAGTAGCTTAAGATAGGATCTTGAATTTTGAAGTTTCTTATGGGCAAATCTTTCTGAGAAGTCACCTGTTTCTTATTCTTATTTAATCTCTAGTGTAATAGATACTTCAGGAAAATCACATTTCCAACTAAGTGACTGCAGCTGTACAAGCCCTCTTTCAGTGAAAGATAGGTTTAGAGCTTCTGTACTTAAAACTCACTAACATTGATTTCTTCATGAAGTTTCTAAATGCTTTTCATCTGCCCTTCATTTGAAATCCTAAAATCTCTGTTGGAGAGAAACTCCTGGTTACTGTAACCAGAAATTGAGGAAAAACTTGCTTCTCTCCTCCCCAGCTCTAGAAATTGAGTTAGCTTGGGTGAAAGCCTCGGGAGAAAAGTGTGATTATCACCTTTGAATTAGACTTCCTTGTGGAAAGAAAATGTTCTTTTTTATTAGTGAAGGATAGAACTAAAGCGAAATTCAAGCATTGTGTGAATTCCTCTTACCGGGGAGTTAGTCATAATCACATTCCTTTTGACAGCAATCATCTGATCTGAAGAAAATAAAAAACCTGAGGGCTGACACCTTCTACCTGGATATGAGGGAGGTTGGGGGTGGATGTATCACTTCACCTTGGGCTTTTCAGTGTCAAATATTCTCACCTGAAAACACTTGTCTGCTAGGTGACTTGTCATGGAGGCTTTTGCAGTTGGTGGTGAGGAAATCTGGAGAAGGCAATGGCACCCCACTCCAGTACTCTTGCCTGGAAAATCCCATGGGCAGAGGAGCCTGGTAGGCTGCAGTCCATGGGGATGATAAGAGTTGGACATGACTGAGCGACTTCACTTTCACTTTTCACTTTCATGCATTGGAGAAGGAAATGGCAACCCACTCCAGTGTTCTTGCCTGGAGGATCCCAGGGATGGGGGAGCCTGGTGGGCTGCCGTCTATGGGATCGCACAGAGTAGGACATGACTGAAGCGACTTAGCAGCGACACCAGTGAGGAAATCTCATCAAGTTAGATGGTGACCTAGATCACTGAGGCTTGTGAGGCTTCCTTGAGTTTATCAAGATGAATATCATGGGGGAAAAGGGCATCTTTGTGACAGACGCATTAAGAGCATTCTGTGTTCGTTATTTTGACTGACTTCACAACTGCTACATAGCAAATTCCACTGAAGCTTCAGTATGTCAACTACATGCATTTATTTCTGCTAAAAATCATGCTATAACCGAACACCTAGGTCTACTGCCTTAAGAAAAATGTGGAAAGGTGGAGAAACAGTCTGACAGTAAAGACATAAACCTTTGTCTTCCTCACCAGTAGGGGGTTATCTTGTTTCCATGGTACTCATAAAGGAAGCAAGGTTCAAGGAGAAAAATTTTTGGCTTCATGTAGATAACTCTGCTCAGGAAATGTGTATTTCTGGGCCAGCAGTCTGCTTGATATATAATTTGACAGAGGAGGTCTGGGATCTTGAGAGTCCCAGCCTTTCCAAGCAACACTGTTGTAGTTAAAATGGGAATTAAGGAGCTTGAGGGGTTTTAGACATGTGGGGGCCTCCTAGAAGATTAAGCCTGGGGACAGGCATGCTCCTTCTCTGTGGCTGCTTAACACTGAAAACTAATTTTATTTATCTCATCTTAGAGATTAATTGATCTCATCTTAGAGATAAACTCATCTTAGAGAGCTCTCACCTGTAATTATGTATTTATGGTTGAAATTCTCTGCCTCTGAATTCAAAAGCTGGTATACCAGTGGCTTAATTCCATGAACCAAGGATCTGGTTAAATCTAAGTGTGAATTTTAAGGTATTAAATACCTGGTGTGTATGCTTTGTCTACCAATCACCTCCTTTTCTATAAACTTTATCAACCACTCTAAAAACCAAGGGAAATAAGTGTCCTTCAGACCTACAAAATACCTCCCTCACTGGATTGTTGGCAAAGAAAATACTAACCTCCAATAGAAAACCAACAGTGGTGGTACTGAGAAGTTTGTCTTTCCCACCTTAGAAATGTAGGGCAGCACAATCGCCATTCACTTGTTTAATTAGCTAGTCAATTAAAGGACTCCACTGCAGCTGAGTCCTGTGAAACTGGTGTCTCTATATAGGTAGTGGTACTGCATAGGATTCTGGTCAGTCATGTGGCTCTAGATATCAAACTATGGTGTGATGGATCAGGAGGAGGCAACTGCAACTGTAGACGTAACTAGGGAGTGGAGAGAAGAGGTTGAAAAGCATCACATCAGTTGTAAACTTTTACAACAAGAGACGGGATAGTACAGGATTTCACTCTGCCAATGGGAATTTGGCCATGCTTTAGGCTACTTCTGTGTGGATGTCTCTCTGGGCTTTGGCCTGATGTGCATTTTGCCTGCTTTTTGGCCACTGTGCTCAGTCCAGCCTGAATCTCTGCTTATGACTCCTCTTAAAATTTGTCTGGGATTAGCTTTTATAAGCTCAGACCCTGACTAACCCTTGTGTGCGTGCGTGCTAAGTCACTTCAGTGTGTCCGACTCCTTTGCAACTTTATGGACCGTAGCTGACCAGGCCCCTCTGTCCATGGGATTCTCCAGGCAAGAATACTGGAGTGGGTTGCTACTCCCTTCTCCAGGGGATTTTCCCGACCCAGGGATTGAATCCACATCTCTTGTGTCTCCTGCACTGGCCTTAATAAAAAATTCCTCAGTTCTGCCAAGGCCACTTTGAGTTCAACTCACTCTTTGTGTTTCTTAGTATTCACTGTTTACCTAGAGCTGGTCAACACAGACACCAGAGCCCAATGGCTACATTTCCAGCAGGTTGGATGTAGCCATGTATCATTTCTTAGTACCAGATCTTTCTTAAACTGTCTCTGTGCTGTACTTAGCTGCTCCGACTGTGTCTGACTCTTTGCAACCCCATGGACTGTATAGCACGCCAGGCTCCTCTGTCCACGGGATTCTCCAGGCAAGAATACTGGAGTGGGTTGCCATGCCCTTCAACCCAGGGATCAAACCCAGACTCTCACATTGCAGACAGACTCTTTACTGTCTGAGCCACCAGGGAAACCCAAGAATACTGGAGTGGGTAGCCTATCCCTTCTCCAGGGAATCTTCCTGACCTAAGGAATTGAACTGGGATCTCCTGCATTGCAGGCAGATTCTTTACCAGCTGAGCTCGTAGGGAAACTCAAACTGTCTAGTTGAACACTATCTTAATTATATTAAGTCTCTTGGACAAGTATTAAGTATTGAAAAGGGGAGTAGTAAGAAAATAGTCAAAGGTGAGAGAATTTAATGATAGAAATTGGAATCAGGTGAGCTGAAATCCGTGCCTTTAGAAGCTGTTATTTTCTTTAGAGGCATTTCTTAAGGACAGCTGTCTCTGATCAAGACAGTTCCTATAAACCTACGTGTAGGAGGCTAATACTCGATGATGTAATTGAAGCCAATGGCTTCAAACTTTGAGAATCCTGATACATAACAAAATAGAAGCCCACTGTAGGAGTAGCAGGGGAGAATAGATGCAGAAATATTCTACTAGCCTACTGTCGTAACTGGCCCAGAGAATGCCCATGATGCTGGGGAGAATGATACTTGTTAAAAGATGCTTGCCTACTTGAGTGGTTAAAAATCATTCCTATTAAGGGAAACACGTTAAGTTGGTAAGTGTGGTCACTGTGTTCACTTCTCCAAATTCTCGGGCTGCTCCTAGGGAAATCCCTTATCTAGGCGCAATCTTCTTTCTTCCTTTATCAAACTGAGAACTGAGTCACCCTCTAGGTCTTATGGCTTCCATGATGTCTGTTTCTTGGTACATCAAAAGTCTGAGGTCTTAAATGGGATGGGGGTACAGTTGGAGAAAATGCTTTCACAGAGGAGCTTGAGCCTTAGATACAACGATGAATTCTTTGATCCATGAAGCAGTTTGCTTACCATCCCTTTCAAGGATGTGATTCTGTTTCACAGGAATGGCTAGTATCTTCTGCAGGAATCCATTAGAAGCCTGAGGTGAGACAGGCTACCCAGGTCAAGTGACTTCCCCTTTCCCCACCTCACACACTAGATAGAGAGACCCACTGACTGGAGCCAGTGATTGGCTGGCATTGTGTGTGCTTGTTAAGTCGCTTCAGTTGTGTCTGATTCTGGGCGACTCTGCCAGATTCCTCAATCTGTGGGATTCTCCAGACAGGAATACCAGAGTGGGTTGCTGTGCCCTCCTCCAGGGGATCTTCCCAACCTAGGGATCAAACCCGCATCTCTTACAGCTGGCAAATGTGTTCTTTACCACTAGCAGCACCTGGGAAGCAGTCTTGTGTTATCCTGATGGAAGATTATGTGTTTTCTGTTGATTAACTCTGGATGCTTTTCATTGAGTGTGCTTTCATTTGGTCTAATTGGGAGCAGTACATGTTGGAATTAATTGGTTTTCTGGAAGGAACTCACACTGGAGGGACTTCCCTGGTGGCTCAGACGGTAAAGCGTCTGTCTGCAATGCAGGAGACCCAGGTTCGATCCCTGGGTCTGGAAGATCCCCTGGAGAAGGAAATGGCAATCCACTCCAGTACTGCTGCTGCTGTTAAGCTGCTTCAGTCGTATCTGACTCTGTGCGACCCCATAGATGGCAGCCCACCAGGCCCCACCATTCCTGGGATTCTCCAGGCAAGAGCACTGGAGTGGGTTGCCATTTCCTTCTCCAATGCATGAAAGTGAAAAAGTGAAAGTGAAGTCACTGAGTCGTGTCCAACTCTCAGCGACCCCATGGACTGCAGCCTACCAGGCTCCTCTGTCCATGAGATTTTCTAGTACTACTGCCTGGAAAATCCCATGGTCAGAGGAGCTTGGTAGGCTGCAGTCCATGGGGTCGCAAAGAGTTGGACACAACTGAGCGACTTAACTTTCCAATTTCACCATATACGCAACATCACTTTTGGATGAAGATCGGCCTTTGGTGTTGTTGGTGATTCATGTGCCATGATCTCTCCCATTCCACGTTATTGTACGGTATCCACTTTTCATTGCCTGTCATTTGTCTTAAAAATGAAATTCTTTTTTTTTAATAGATAATTGCATATAGAAATATGGTTGAGAATGTTTTTTTCCGCTTAACTTCTGAGGAACCCAAACATCAAAGTGATTAACATAACCAAGCTGGTGCAAATGATTTTCAATGTTTGATGTGGATATTATGTCATTTATCTCCTGCGTGGTATAGCATTGATTGTTATTAGGTAATGTCTCAGTTTGATCGCTATCAACTTCAACTGGCCTGAGTGTGGAACGTTGTTCAGTGAGAAATCTCCAGCATGAAACTTCACAAACCACTTTTGACACAGTTGGTCAGTCACAGCACTTCCATACACTGCACAAGTCTTTTTTTGGGTTTCAGTTGTGTCTTTACCTTTCTTAAGTAATAAAGCTTTTTAATTCCATATTAAATATTAAAATGGCTACACATAAATTTACCAGTTTTGATAAGTTTTTTTAAAATTCATGCTGATATGACAGCCATCACAATACAATCTAACAAAATTGTTCTGAATGAAGTTAAAGACAACTAACTGCTGCTGCTGCTGCTAAGTCACTTCAGTCGTGTCCAACTCTGTGCAACCCAAGAGGCAGCAGCCTACCAGGCTCCCCCGTCCCTGGGATTCTCCAGGCAAGAACACTGGAGTGGGTTGCCATTTCCTTCTCCAATTCACCAAAGTGAAAATTGAAAGTGAAGTTGCTCAGTCGTGTCCGACTCCTAGTGACCCCATGGACTGCAGCCTTCCAGGCTCCTCCATCCATGGGATTTGCCAGGCAAGAGCACTGGAGTGGGGTGCCATTGCCTTCTCTGAACTAACTGCTACTGGAGCTATTATTGTAACAGTAAAAACTGAACAAACTTTTTGGTCAAACCAATATGTATAAAATAGATAACTAATGGAAAACCTGTATAACACAGGAAATTCAATGCTCTGTGTGTGTACATGCTTTAGTCACGTCAGACTCTTTCAGACCCCAAGGGCTATAGCCCGCCAGGCTCCTCTGTCACTGGAATTTTCCAGGCAAGAAATTGGAGTGGGTTGCCATTTCCTACTCCAGGGGATCTTCCTGATCCAGGGATTAATCCAGCATCTCTTGTGTCTCCTGCATTGGCAGGCAGATTCCTTACCACTGTCACCTGGGAAGCCTACTCAATGATCTGTGGTGACCTAAACAAGAAGGAAATCCAAAAAGCAGGGTGTATATGTAAACATATAACTGATTCGCTTTGCTGTTCAGCAGAAACTGACACAACATTGTAAAGCAACTACTCCAATAAAAATTAACAGAAAAGTGAAGTTTAATATTAACTCAGTAGACGCATTTCAACATATAAAATAATGAGCTTTTATTTTGGTACTAAGTTTTTGAAGTTTGGTATGTGTTTTATATTTATAACACATCAAATCCAGCACCATCTTAAGTGCTCAATGGCTAGTGTCTAGTCATGTTGGACTAGGTAAACGATAACCTTGGGTCCTACTGTTTAACCTCATTTGCCATCTGTTTTGCAGAGTCAGACACAGCTTAGCAACTGAGCATGCATTTAGAGATACACTAGTCTAAAATGACTTAGGTAGAATGCAGTTTGAATATTGTCACTTGAGTGCAAACCCTTTAACAAGAGTTCCCAGGAACCAGAATATTGGAATCACAAACTGTTTACTTGGACTTTGTAAGAACGACTGCCTTTGTGTTTAACACCAGCCTACACCCACAATATGTCTTTCACACTCCAAGGAGTCACTTTATTTGATTATTGCTGGCAGACTTTGTCCTGGAATCTTCTACATTATATGAACCCAAGCACACACTCCGCAGCTTTATTTTAGTAACTCCTGACTATCCTATGGGTAGGACACTGGGAAGATACAAGTACCTCTTACCTTTGAAATCTTTGACTATCTTCCAACTTGAGTTGGTGATAATGTGTTTGTCGCTGCACTGGGTCTTGGTTGTTGTAGGTGGGCTTTCTCTAGCTGCCGTGCACTCGCTTCTCATCGCAGTGGCTTCTCTTGTTGCAGAGCATGGGCTCTAGGGCGTGTGGGCTTCAGAAGTTGTGGTGAATGGGCCCAGTTGCCCCATGGTATGTGGAATCTTCCCGGGCCAGGCTTTGAACTGGTGTCCCCTGTAGGTAGATTCTTAACTGCTGGACCACCAGGAAGTCCTTTTTATTTCTATTTGAGTTGGTGGTAATCTATAGATCAGGTACTTGCACGCTAAGTCACTTCAGTTGTGTCTGACTCTTTGTCACCCCATGGACTATAGCCAGTCAGGCTCTGTCCATGGGATTCTCTAGGTAAGAATACTTAAGTGCGTGGCCGTTTCCTCCTTCAGGGAATCTCCCTGACCCAGGGAATTGAAACTGTATCTCTTAAGTCTCTCGCACTAGCAGGCAGGTTCTCTACCACTGGCGCTATCTGGGAAGCCCACAGATCAAGTACTTAGGCTCTTGATATCTACCTTCAGGGCCTCACCCTCCACCCCTCTTCAAAACACAGGCTAGAGTCTCCTCATAGCAGAGGAGCCATGTGGCTTACTACTGTGCTACGTTCAAATTGGGCCTGGAGTGTGCTTTTCAGGGATGGGCTGTGCCAAGGAGACTTCTCATAAACCAACAGGGGTATAGACCTTCTTAGGTGACCAGAGATAATGTGCCTGTATAACGACCAGTGTAAATGAATATCTAACTCAACTAAGTTTGCTTTGGTGGTGGTGGTGTGGCGGGGGGCGGGGGTAGGGGTGGGGTGGTGAACATCTTCTGCTGGCAACACAGCTCCTTACTCAAAACTTCTTTCAAGTTAAACTTACCCAGCCTGGACTGGAATTTAGCACAGCTGGCCTGGCTCCCCTACCCACCCACCCCCCGCCCCCAGGTGTTTATGTTTACCGGCAGCATCTACCTTTGCCAAGAGGAAGCTTTTGTCTTTGGAGCAGGAAGGTGGAGAAGACAGAAAGTGTCTGTTCCTCAGACCTACATCAAGGAGATACGGTGAGGGTGAAGAGCCTGAGAGCCTGGGGGTGTCCTCAGGTGGTGGTGAGGTACAGATTTTCAAGTCTAGACCTTGTACATATCGGCAAGCAAGCAGTCCGCACCTTGTCACACCTTCTATGCCAAATGCCCGGCCACCCTCCAGATGCAATAAATCCTCAGGTCTAATGATCATGAGGCCAATTGCAAGGTCACATGGGGGTAATTGTAGCTTCCCTTGTTATATCAGAGCTAGATGGGAGCATCACTCTGACCTGTAGCTATACTATAAAACTCATGAATGACTGGGAGTCAAACACTTGAATAACTACGGTTTATCACTTGGTGTTATTACTACTATAACATCACTGATCTGGTTACTAAACTTTGAGCAATATCCCTAGTTAATTAGATCTTACCCTTGTAAGAGGTGCCTTAACCTCTTATTTACATATTTACATATGCAAATATGCCTCTTATATGTCTCATAAATGTACATGTGCCTCTTATTTACATATACATTACATATCTAAGGAAGCCAGGATCCCATAACCTTACCAAGTGTTGTTAACTCCTCTTTACCTGGAAGCTCAGGTGCTTATTTCTCCTCACTCTGCTGCCTCTATATGGTGCTAGATTGATCCTCGAGTGGCTGATAGTAAAGCTAGTGAAGAAACTCAACAAACACTGTGCCTGGTTTTGTCTGGCTCAGTTTTTAAAATTATGTACAATACTTAAAGCGCCTTCCGAATGAACTCAACGTTAGCTTGTATAATGACTAGGCCAAGTTGTGACTAGGAGCCAACTGACCAGCCAACTGACCAGAGCTGTTTGTGGGTCATTAGTGGTTAGGCTCTTAGAGAGACAATCAAGAATTAGTTCATGGCAACTGAAAGAGTTACTACCACTTGGCAAATTACCTTAACCTCTGAGAAGTTACTGTTCTTATAGGCAACACTTTGTTCTTTCAAAAATTTAGAAATTTAAACTTCATAGAATAACAGTGGTCCCTTCAACTCAGTCTTAAGATGCACTTCTGATGTTTTTCCTAAGCTAACCTTCGGCCACTACTTCGGCAGTTAAAAAAAAAAAAATTGGTCTAAAATAAGTCTGCAAATGCCAATTGTGTTTTGGAGCCCATTTAACTGATTACTCAAAGATGAAATCAGACTGACTAGAACCTTGTGATGGAATGGAAGGCAGTTCTTACACGTCATCTTATATAATTGCTCTCGTCTATTGAAAATACCTCAGTGTAAATACCTAAGCCCCAGCAATACACAAAGGGCACAGGATTTAAGATAACTGGGCAAACTAGTATCTGACTTGACTCAACACTTAGCAGGCTGAAAGAAACAATCTGCTGTGGTCCTAGCTGTCAAATACCTAGCTTGTCACCTCAGGTTGGGCAATGCAAACACATGAAGCTCAATCAATATTTTGCTTCATCTCAAAATATATAAGCTCTAGGTAAATGGGTAATGACCCTGTCTAATTTTAAGCTTCTTCAAAGAGATACTGAAAATCATGATTCACTGGGCTTTTTCTTAGTTTACAAAACTAAAAGCTGGTTTGTTTATAATTGTGTACTAAATTAATTGCCTGAATGTTTGTAACCTGGTTGGTAGCTGGTATGTCCAGCCAAAGGTTCTGTGGGGACACTTAAAACCTTGAATGAACAGATTCACCTGTTGAGAGAGTTGGGAAGATCCATGAAGCGCTAGCTGTTGGGTGCTTTCTCATTCTCCATCCCCATTGCTGGAATCGGGTGTGTTTCAGAATGTTGAAGTTTTCTGTACCTCACTGGGGTGGGGAAGATTTATCAGATTAATAGATGACCCAAACTCCCAGGTGAACTGAAAGTAGGACAACGGAAACAGCGCCATTTACATCCCAATCTACTCAACGTTAATATTCCAAAGAACACATGGGAGCCTCTTCAGGCTGAGGAAGCCAGGTTTATCTTCAGCGCACTTCATGGTGAATTTCCCCACTGATTGCAGCTTCTGCTCACATTCCTACTAGGTTTCACATAAGCGGAAGTTACCCGTCTTTAGCAGTCTACTCCAAGCAGAGAGCTTAAACACCCTGTCTCATGGTCATAGGACCCTTCTTGTTTGGGTTCTCTATAGCATTTTCCTGGCTCCAGACTCATGTTCATACTAGTTACACACTTGCCTAATCTTATCACCTTTTCTTTCACCTCTCTTGACCTCTTATGTTCACTTTCTATTCTTTGCTTTACCATTTGCCTTAAACGCTAGTGGGAAGAATTCCCTAGTGGCCCAGTGGTTAGGATGCTGCAGTTTCACTGCTGAGGGTACAGGTTCAGTAAGATCCTCAAGCTGTGTGGCATGGCAAAAAGACTAAGGAGTATGGACAGTTCTGGTTCCCCATTTTCCTTGTGTTGTAAACACTTAGTCTATACACATGCTCATTGCTCACGTACATGGGACCATTGGTGGTTATGTGAGCAGTAGATCAGAGTCATGACTATGAAATTTGTGAATATGGACTAACAATAGTAGCAGCAGTAGCTGAGCCATTATACCATTGTTCTAAATGCTTTATACACTGGTTGATTTTAGTAACTCCTAAAGAGTGGTTATTTACACTTCATAAGTTAAAAAAAAATGGAGGCCTAGAGTTTGTCATTTTCTCAATCTCTCCACCTAGGAAGTGTCTTTATGTACACAATTAAATTGCCCTTATAGTGATTTACTATCATGGGCCTGTAGAACAAACCTTTTATCTAATACTGAATTTTATAGTTAAGGGTTAGGTATCATAAATATCAGACTGAATCTTAGCCCCAAACGACACGTAGGCAGGTAGCTGTCATTCCTGTCTTGCTCACTGAGTAGCTAGTTGTCTTAAGGGAACAACAGTCACTTCCTGTATCACAATGTCCTGTCTGCTTACACGGCTTCTGTGTACACTGACTCAAATGTCAACTGTGGGTAATGTGTGGTTTCTATCATTATGTGAACAGAAATTTGGTGTGGCCAGATGACTGGTTAAATGTCATGAGCTTAGTCATGTACATGTTTGTGTCAGACTAAATGACCAAATAGATATGAAAAGGTAGAATAGATCTGTCATAACTTGGAACATATCTTGCTGTCTTTCCCTTGCATTTTTTTGGTGGCTTAACTCCACCCAAGATCTCTGGACTGTTTCAATAAACCAGTTAAGGTCTGATGTTTGTCATATATGATTAACAAATGCATGTATTTAATTCTCCTGAACAGTAAGATTTAGATTCATTTTACAGAATACCTGTCTGATTCAGTGAAGCAAGCAGTAGCTGTCACCTGATATACTGGAACTGATGCAGAAATCTTACTGTGAGGTATTACAACAGTCAGTTGTAATACTTCTGACTTACCTGAGAAAACACTGAAGTACTGGCCCATTGCCAGATAAATGAATCTCAATTACTCAGTTTCAGACAGTTACACACTTTTATAGGTGATGCTCTGAGGCCAACTGCCCAGTCTCTCTCATAAGAGGTACTGGAATTTGAACCTCAGATCTCATTCCAAAGTCAAGTACTTGGATGCTGGGATGGTTATCAAAACACCTCATTCAGCCTGACTCAACCTTATTGCCGATAGCTGCTACTCAATTTCCTTGTGCATAGGTGACTAATACCATGCACTTTGTTTCCGCCAATAAGTAATCCGGTTGTTTCACTGAATGGTCTTCTCTCCAGCTCGCTCAATTCTACCCACTTCATTCCCACTAAGATGGTTGTCTCCATATGACCTCCAGTCTGTTGACCCCTTTATTTCTGTATTCTAGCTGCTTCCTTAATTTTCTTGTTAGCATGTCTTTTCTCCCAAGTGACAGTTTTGTGCCTCTATTTCAGTCCTTTCTGATAAACCTTAACCCTGTGTGAATCAAGGTGTCTACTTTGTCCTAATACTGGAAGAGTAGAGTTGGGCTGAATTTATAATGACCAAGGTATTTTTGTGCCTCTGAACTCATCACTGACTTTAGGATCTCTGCCAAATGTCACAGAAGGGAGGAAGAGAAGCCAAAAAAACAGTTGCTGGGCAATCTTGAGCTTAGATTTCTCTTAAACCCAAATGTCAGGTAACTTTTGCTTTGTTCTCTTAATAGCATTCCATTGCTCTCAAAGATTATAGATAAGATGGTAAGTGCGAATTATTAGCTACAAATCAATGCAGCATGAGCTGACATTTCACGTTTTGCTTTCACTTACTCTCATCAATTCTTATAAAACTCAGCACCCTAAGCATCTGCCATGTCAGGCTCCACGCACTGACTTCCTCCTCTGGATCAGTCTCTTTGAGAGACAGGGACACTAAAAGAGAGGGCCTTTGGGATGATGGGACTCATATGTGAGAAACTCTCGAAAGTGGTTCCAGAGACCTCAGGCCTCTGAATAAGAGGTTCCACAGCTATGAACCTCTTGTCCTAAGAGCGCTTTGGATTTCCCTGGTGATGAAGACTCTGTGCTCCCATTACAGGGGGCCTGGGTTGGAACCCTGGTCAGGCAACTAAGAACCTTCGAGTTGCAGCAAAGACCTGGTACAGCCAAAAAAAAAAAAAAAGCCTTGGGTAACTTTCTGATCAGCTCAGCAGACAGCCATCGCTTACTTGTTCTCCGTTTCAGTTTTCTAGAAGACAAGGATCTTCTGGTTGACTCCAGTTAAAAATGTTTCCCTGCATTTAATATCATTGTGGTAGAGCATTCCCTCTTTAAAATGAGAGTATCCACACTTCAGAATCTGCCTGTGAGTTCAGGAGACACAGGAGACAAGAATTGAATCCCTGGGTCAAGAAGGTCCCTTGGAGGAGGAAATGGCAACCCATTTCAGTATTCTTGCCTGGAAAATTCTGTGGACAAAGGAGTCTAGTGGGTTACAGTCCATGGGGTCATAAAGAGTCAGACATAACTGAGCACGCACGCAAACCCACACTCTCAGTCTGGTTTTCAGGCAAATTTACAAAAGCAGTCAATGTTTCATAACTTAGTCAAGCTTTCCTTTTTCCATGGTTATTAAGTGCCCCCTGTTGGAGGATGTGTTTAAAGCTCTAACTGGTGCTGGTACCCTGTCTTGCTTAGCTAGCAAGAGCCTGAGTCCTTGAACAGAAGCCAAGTTTCCAAAAACTTGGAAGGTTTGGGCTGAAGGTTATGCCCCATTAGGTCATTTCCCTGTGGTCTTGGAGAGGTATTTGCTACACTCTTCATTGCTTGTGGGCCTTTCCAAATCTTGGTCTCTTACCCTAGGGTGATGCATTTAGAGTTGGTATTGATACTTACCAACAGCATCCTTCCATATCTTCCACCCAAGGCTAGTTGCTTTGTTCTCATCTGCTGAAATTACCTGAGGATAGGTCAAGCTGGAAATTTGGGGCTGATTGGGGCCCAGTACACACTGGCTTCTGGTTGGTCTTGAATAAACACTTTCTCCCCAATAACTTTCCTATTTTGAGGTGGCAATTTTAAAACCTGGGCCTAATGGGATGCCAGGAGTAAAATGGTTAATTTTCTAGGCAGTGATTTCGTTGTGAGTTACAAGACTGGCATGCCCCAGATGAGTGTCTCAGACTATCTGGTGCAGGACTGGTCTGCTCCTAATCCATCATGGGCCAACACCTCAAACAGAGTAAAAGGAATGAAATTAGGTGATTTGTAGAGATGTGAATGGACCTAGAGACAGTCATACAGAGTGAAGTAAGTCAGAAAGAAACACATATCATATATTAACACATATGTGGAATCTGAAAAATATGGTATAGATGATCTTATTTACAGAGCAGAAGCAAAGACATAGATGTAGAGAACAAAGCTATGGATACCAAGGAGGAAGAAGAGGGTGGGATGAAGTGGGAAATTGGTGTGGACATGTATACACTATTGATACTATATATAAAATAACTGAGAACTACTGTAGAGTACAGGGAACTTTACTTAAAGCTCTCAAAATGATAGTGATCTAAAAAAGGGAACAAAATCCATAAAAGAGGGATATATGTGTTTGTTGTTGTTCAGTCACTAAGTCATGTCTGATTCTTTGCAACACCATGGACTGCAGCATGCCAGGCTCCCCTGTCTTCATCATCCCCTGGAGTTTGCTCAGATTCATGTCCACTGAGTCAGTGACACTATCTAACCATCTCATCTTCTGCCTCCCCCTTCTATTTCCTTCAATATTTCCCAGCATCAAGGTCTTTTCCAAGGAGCTGGCTCTTTGTATCAGGTGGCCAAAGTATTGGAGCTTCAGCAACAGTGTGTTAGTTGCTCAGTCATGTCCTACCATTTGCTGTAGGCTTTGGCCTCGGAGAAGGCAATGGCAAGCCACTCCAGTACTCTTGCCTGGAAAATCCCATGGACGGAGAAGCCAGGAAGGCTGCAGTCCATGGTGTCGCTGAGATTCAGACACGACTGAGCAACTTCACTTTCACTTTTCACTTTCATGCATTGAAGAAGGAAATGGCAACCCACTCCAGTGTTCTTGCCTGGAGAATCCCAGGGATGGGGGAGCCTGATGGGCTGCTGTCTATGGAGTCACACAGAGTCGGACACGACTGAAGTGACCTAGCAGCAGCAGCAGCAGCAGATCTCCAGGCAAGAATACCGGAATGGGTAGCCATGCCCTTCTCCAGGGGATCTTCCTGATGGAGGGATCAAACCCAGGTCTTCTGTATTGCAGGCAGATTCTTTACTGTCTGAGCCACCAGGGAAGCCCATCTCTATGTAATGTAGCCTGCCAGGTTCCTCTGTTCATGAGATTGTCCAGGCAAGAATACTGGAGTGGGTTTCCATGCCTTCCTCCAGTGGATCTTCTTGACCCAGAGATTGAACCTATGTCTCTTAGATCTCCTTCATTGGCAGGTGGTTTCTTTACCACTAGCACCTCCTGGGAAGCCCATTCAGCAACAGTCCTTCCAGTAAATATTCAGAGTTGATTTCCTTTAAGATTGACTGGTTTGATCTCCTTGCTGTCCAAGGGATTCTCAAGAGTCATCTCCAGTACCACACAAGAGCATCAATTCTTTGGTGCTCAACCTTCTTTATAGTCCAACTCTAAACCTACTGGAAAAACCATAGCTTTGACTATACGGACCTTTGTTGACAAGGTGACGTCTCTGCTTTTTAATGTGATAAACCTAGATGTCATAGTTTTCCTCCCAAGGAGCAAGTATTCTAACTTCATGACTGCAGTCACCATCTGCAGTGATTTTGGAGCCCAAGAAAATAAAAATATGTCATTGCTTCCACTTTTCCCCTTCTATTTGCTATGAAGTGATGGGATCAGATGCCATGATCTTAGTTTTTAAAAAATGTTTTAAGCCAGCTTTTTCACTCCTCTTTCACCCTAATCAAGTGGCTCTTTACTTCTTTTTCACTTTCTGCCATTAGAGTGGTTATCACCTGCATTTTTGAGGTTGATCTTTTTCTCAGCAATCTTGATCCCATCTTGTGATTCATCCAGTCTGGAATTTTGCATGATGTACTCTGCATTTTAGTCAAATAAGCAGGGTGATGTATAGCTGGATTTGCTTTGCTGTATGGTAGAAGCTAACATAACATTTGTCAAGCAACTATACTCCAATAAAAATTAGAATTAGCAGAAAATTATAGCCAAATCTTACTAGACTTAATAGACAAAATTACATTTTGGCAAAAATCAGAAAAATAAACAACCCAATAAAAACATGGGCAGAAGGCCTAAAAAAATATTTCTTCAAAAAAGGTATACAGATGGTCAAGCACATGAAAAGATGCTCAACATTGCTCATTACTTGAGAAATGCAAATCAAAACTACAATGAGTATCACCTCACACTGGTCAGAATGGCCATTATCAAGAAAATCCATGAACAATAAATGCTGGAGAGAATACGGAGAAAGAGAACCCTCTTGCCCTGTTGGTGGGAATGTAAATTGATATAGCCACTGTGGAGAACGGTATGTAGATTCCTTAAACTAGGAATAAAACTACCATTATGACCCAGCAATTCTGTTCCTGGGCATCTGACCTGAGAAAACCAAAAGTCAAAGACATGTATCCCGATGTTCATTGCAGCTCTGTTCACAACAGCCAGGACAAGGAAGCAACCTAGATGTTCATCGGCAGATGAATGGATGAAGAAGTTGTGGTCCATATATACAATGAAATATCACTCAGCTATAAAAAGGAACAAATTTGAGTCAGTCGTGGTGAGTTGGATGAGCCTAGAGCCTGTTATACAGAGTGAAGTAAGTCAGGAAAAGAAATATATTAATGCACATATAAGGAATCTAGAAAAGTGATACCGATGAACCTATTTACAGGGAAGGAATGGAGATGCAGACATAGAAGACAGACTTGCGGACACAGTCCACATACATATGCGTTCATCCTCAGTCGTGTCCAGCTCTTTGTGACGGTATAGACTGTAGCCCGCCAAGCTTCTCTGTCCATAGGGTTTTCCAGGCAAGAACACTGGAGGAGGCTGCTGTTTCCTCCTCCAGGGGATCTTTCCCAACCCAGGGATTGAACTTGTGTTTCCTACATTGGCAGGCGGATTCTTTACCACTGAGCCATCAGGAAAACCCAGGGGAAGGGGAGAGGGTGGGACGAATCGAGAGAATAGCACTGGCATATATACACTGTGGAGGTTTGGTGGTTTAGTCGCTAAGTCATGTCCAACTCTTGTGACCCCATGGATTGCAGCCTGCCAGGCTCCTCTGTCCATTGGATTCTCCAGGCAATACTGGAGTGGGTTGCCATGCCCTTCTCTGGGGAATCTTTCCTACCCAGGAATTGAACCCAGGTCTCCTGCATTGCAGGCAGATTCTTTACTGACTGAGCTACAAGGGAAGATATATATATATATACGACCATGTCTAAAATAGATAACTAGTGGGAAGCTGCTATATATCATAGGGAGCCCAACCTAGTGCTCTGTGATGATCGGGTTAGGTGGGGTATGGGAGAGGTTGGAGGGAGGCTCAAGAGGCAGGGGATATATATATTATGACTGATTCAAGTTGTTGTATGGCAGAAAGCAACACTATGGTAAAGCAATTATCTTCCAGTTAAAGAGATCCATGCAGAATCAAAATATTGAAGAAAACTTCACTAAATGATATGGAATGAGTACTGAGCATCAGTACTTCAAGGGCTCAGTTTCTAACATGACCAATGAGTTTCCTTAATTTACTGAATCTATGTTGGATTGACAGCAACACTACTCACAAGGGATAATGTAACTAGTTCAGTTCAGTTCAGTTGCTCAGTCGTGTCCGACTCTTTGCAACCCCATCAATCACAGCAAGCCAGGCCTCCCTGTCCATCACCAACTCCTGGAGTTCACTCAGACTCACGTCCATCGAGTCAGTGATGCCATCCAGCCATCTCATCCTCAGTCGTCCCCTTCTCCTCCTGCCCCCGATCCCTCCCAGCATCAGAGTCTTTTCCAATGAGTCAGCTCTTCGCATGAGGTGGCCAAAGTACTGGAGTTTCAGCTTTAGCATCATTCCTTCCAAAAGAAATCCCAGGGCTGATCTCCTTCAGAATGGACTGGTTGGATCTCCTTGCAGTCCAAGGGACTCTCAAGAGTCTTCTCCAACACCACAGTTCAATTGGTGTTGAATTGGTGTTGAAGCATCAATTCTTCAGCACTCAGCCTTCCTCACAGTCCAACTCTCACATCCATACATGACCACAGGAAAAACAATAGCCTTGAATAGACAGACCTTAGTTGGCAAAGTAATGTCTCTGCTTTTGAATATACTATCTAGGTTGGTCATAACTTTTCTTCCAAGGAGTAAGTGTCTTTTAATTTCATGGCTGCAATCACCATCTCAGTGATTCTGGAGCCCCAAAAAATAAAGTCTGACACTATTTCCACTGTTTCCCCATCTATTTGCCATGAAGTGATGGGACTGGATGCCATGATCTTCGTTTTCTGAATGCTGAGCTTTAAGCCAACTTTTTCACTCTCCTCTTTCACTTTCATCAAGAGGCTTTTTAGCTCCTCTTCACTTTCTGCCATAAGGGTGGTGTCATCTGCATATCTGAGGTTATTGATATTTCTCCTGGCAGTCTTGATTCCAGCTTGTGTTTCTTCCAGTCCAGCATTTCTCATGATGTACTCTACATATAAGTTAAATAAGCAGGGTAACAATATACAGCCTTGACGTATTCCTTTTCCTATTTGGAACCAGTCTGTTGTTCCATGTCCAGTTCTAACTGTTGCTTCCTGACCTGCATACAGATTTCTCAAGAGGCAGGTTAGGTGGTCTGGTATTCCCATCTCTTTCAGAATTTTCCACAGTTTATTGTGATCCACACAGTCAAAGGCTTTGGCATAGTCAATAAAGCAGAAATAGATGTTTTTCTGGAACTCTCTTGCTTTTCCATGATCCAGCAGATATAGGCAATTTGATCTCTGGTTCCTCTGCCTTTTCTAAAACCAGCTTGAATATCAGGGAGTTCATGGTTCACGTATTGCTGAAGCCTGGCATGGAGAAATTTGAGCATTACTTTACTAGCATGTGAGATGAGTGCAATTGTGTGGGAGTTTGAGCATTCTTTGGCATTGCCTTTCTTTGGGATTGGAATGAAAACTGACCTTTTCCAGTCCTGTGGCCACTGCTGAGTTTTCTAAATTTGCTGGCATATTGAGTGCAGCACTTTCACAGCGTCATCTTTTAGGATTTGAAATAGCTCAACTGGAATTCCACCACCTCCACTAGCTTTGTCTGTAGTGATGCTTTCTAAGGCCCACTTGACTTCACATTCCAAGATGTCTGGCTCTAGATGAGTGATCACATCATCATGATTATCTGGGTCGTGAAGATCTTTTCTGTACAGTTCTTCCATGTATTCTTGCCACCTCTTCTTAATATCTTCTGCTTCTGTTAGGTCCATACCATTTCTGTCCTTTATCGAACCCATCTTTGCATGAAATGTTCCCTTGGTATCTCTAATTTTCTTGAAGAGATCTCTAGTCTTTCCCATTCTGTTGTTTTCCTCTATTTCTTTGCATTGATCGCTGAAGAAGGCTTTCTTATCTCTTCTTGCTATTCTTTGGAACTCTGCATTCAGATGCTTATATCTTTAAAAAGCTCTGGATAAATACAGAATACAGAAAAATTTAGACTTCCATATGCCAGAATGGATTTATCTAAGCATTGGTTAATTAAAGACTGAATATTTAAATTTCTTTTAAAAAAGAAAATTAACATTTTAGTAAGGTATTTCTTTATGACATCTTACACTTTCATAATGTTTAATACTCATAGGTATATAGAAAGTTTGATCTTAACAAAAACCAAGTGGTTGTACATTAATTTGGGGGCAGAAATAAACTTAAAACTTTCTGAATTTCTCTTCCCTTGATTTATCTTTTTCTTGTCAACTTTATGGTTTAATTTACTACTATGGAAACTGTAGCTTTTGGAGTCTGAAGTGGCTGAGAGAGGACTAAAATATATGGATTGGACTTTTTAAAACTGGAGAACTGAAGCTGCTGAGATTTCACTATGGAAAGATTTCAGAGTGGCTAAATCCTAGAGATAGCTACACTCTGGATGCCATGTCTCCAAAGTTCCTTAAGTGATTATGCCAAATATTGGCTTGAAGAATCCTGCCACCTGTCTCCCACGATACTCCACCCTCTGGTCATTGCTTAATATGGTTCTATGTAAACTTGGTTTCAAGCCATGAGTGCACTTCCCTGCAGACCAGACTACCATTCCCTAAACCCATCCTACATAGGAATTCTTGAGACGCTGCTTTTCCAGAGGAATAGTCTGAGCTGTGCTGGGAGATGACATAACCTAGTGAGGAGAACAGACTTGGTACCCTGGCCTGAACTGGAATTTCAGGTTTTCCATCTTCTGCCTGTGTAACTTATTGGCAGATCAATTATTCTCCCCAAGCCTCAGTTGTCTGGTTAGAAATAGATGCTAGAGTTGTCAGGATTAGTATATAGAAATTACTTTGCAGAGGATGACCAAAATTGCTCATTTCAGAAGGTGAGGAAGTTTTTGGCCTGTGACAGGACTTAATGTCTTGCAGCTATAGCTTTAAGATAAGGTTTTTTAATAGCAAAGGGGAGAGGTCAGAATGGCTAAAATCCAGAGCCTACACAGGAGATATTTATAATATGCTACTCAAAAAACTGAGTCCCATAGAACCACTCTTTCTAAACATTTGCCATTAAGGTCCACGTGGAACTTGTTACCGAACCAGGTTGATCTTGCAAGATTTGCAGGGAGCAAGCCAAAACGTTGAATTCTCTAGGCCAGAATACTGGAGTGGGTAGCCTTCCCCTTCTCCAGGAGATCTTCCCAACTCAGGGATCAAACCTAGGTCTATCTGCATTACAGGCAGATTTTTTTACCAGCTGAGCCACAAGGGAAGCCCTGAAGAGAGAGTTCTCGCAATCCTTCACATTCTCAAATCTCACATTCCTTCCTGAAGGCAAGGGCTCATGGTATTTGATGGGGTAAAGAATAAAGAAGCAGGACCGTCTGAGGCTTGGAGCTTGATGAGTGTTGGGGGAGGTGCTTGGGGAAAGGCGTGGTAATTGTAGTTCTGAGCAGGAGTAATTGAGCTACAAGCCTCTGCATGAGGCCACTAGAATGGCCTGAGGGTTGAGTTTTTGGTTCCCTGACATCAAAAATTCAGGAATTGGACACTTGCGCATGCCCAGTTGGAAGGTTGGCGGTCCCCATCCAATCTTAGCCGCTTGACTAGACACAGCTGACTCTAAATTCCTGGAGAAAAAAACTCAGGCAAACATCTTATTTAGGCCTTTTCTGACTTGGAACACATGCAAGTCTTTTTTTTGTAGCAACAGGTAAACCGAACTTGATGGGTGAAGGCAGGTTCCAAGTGAAATGGATTTATCTAATGATTCCTTTCACTTGTAGCACTCCACTGGAGGGGATTGGAATGGAGATGAAGCTGCTATGGCTGAAGGCCCAGAGCTGTATAGTGTACCTAGGAACATTACCTGCTATCCTGTGGCTAACTAGGTAGGAAGCACTGCCCAAGGTGCTCTACTGATTGGAGAAGATCTCTATGAACATGGAGAGAACTTGCTAGAAAAGTTCAGACTACGTTCTGAGTGCTGGAGAAATTTGGAGGTCAGTCATTCTTAAACATGAATACTTACTGCTAGCGGTTGGAGGTGGGGCATTGGCAGGAAAGGTGACCTGCTTGGCTTTGTTTCCTGAGCATCTTCACAGATAAAATCTTCTTAGCTCTAACTCAGGATCTAGTGTTGGTCCAATGTTTTTTTTTTTTCTGGTGTAACAGGCCAGTAATGGTCGCTTAGCTGTAAGTGGGATTTGTTATTTGTCCTCTGCTGAATGCTGTCAAATTTTAGTGACGGATCCTCTCATTTCTGCCATTTTCTGGAAGTTCTTTTGGCTGCCTTGGGTCGTCATTGCTGTTTGCAGGCCTTCTAATTGCGGTGAGCAGGCTTCTGACTGCGATGGGTTCACTGTGGGTGATGTCAGTGTTGCTTTCGCAGGACCACTGAGATGTGCACCCAGAGTACCTTAAAGCGGTCCCATGGACTGGCCGGTGGGGTTGGGCATGTGAGTTGGGAGACTGTTTGGGAGAAAATGTGGCTCACAGGGTGGCTCTGCTGTCTCTGTGAAGTAGAATTCCTTTTCTCTTTGAAATATGGGGGAGTTCTTGCCTAGTTGCTCACCTCCATGTCTCCTCTGTCAGATCCGAGGGAAGAAGAGAAACTGGGTTAATGAGGTGGAGAATGACTCACAGGACATATGTAGCTGAAACTCTTCTTTGGTTTTCAGAGTAGTGCCCTTTCCAGTTTGTGTGGGAAAAGCTCACCAATGCCCGCTGATGGCAGAAGCTTCCCTCAGCCTGGTTCAGGGGTACCACTTCTCCCAAGCTTGGTTCTGATTCAGGTCACCAAAGTAGTCTGACTCACAGTCCAGTTTTCAGTTGTTTCAGAACCAACTGGCAAAAGGGAGACAGAGGGCACACCAAACTCTGAGCTGGCATCTGAATTGCTGTCGTGTCATGACCGGTCAGCCTACTAGGATCTGACCCAAATCCCCTTGGAGAACAGACTCAACTGCTGAGTCTGCTCTGTTCAGAAGGTCTTAGGGTGTTGAACAGCTTCCTGTGCCAGTGTGTGGGTTGAAGATGGTGTTCACAGCTCCACTGCTCATGCTATATTCAGTTTTTAACTCTTCTGTCAGAATAAATCCATAAGAGCAGAGTCTATATGAGGCATTGTTTAGAGGAAACACTCTTGCTAAGGTCTTACAGACTTGGGTTTCTGCTGTAAGGGAGAATGTAAGATTAGTGGGTTAAATTGAGGGCAGTAATGCTATGGTTTTTCCAGTGGTCATGTATGGATGTGAGAGTTGGACTGTGAAGAAAGCTGAGCACCAAAGAATTGATGCTTTTGAACTGTGGTGTTGGAGAATACTCTTGAGAGTCCCTTGGACTGCAAGGAGATCCAACCAGTCCACTCTAAAGAGATCAGTCCTGGGTGTTCTTTGGAAGGAATGATGCTAAAGCTGAAACTCCAGTACTTTGGCCACCTTATGCGAAGATTTGACTCATTGGAAAAACTCTGATGCTGGGAGGGATTGGGGTCAGGAGGAGAAGGGGACGACAGAGGAAGAGATGGCTGGATGGAATCACTGACTTGATGGACGTGAGTTTGAGTGAACTCCGGGAGATGGTGATGGACAGGGAGGCCTGGCATGCTACAGTTCATGGGGTTGCAAAGAGTCGGACACAACTGAACAACTGAACTGAACTGAATGAAATACTTGGAAGAATACTTCTGCGGTGGCCAAGTCTAGGCAGGAGGGGTCACAGTGGCAAGATATCTGAAATACTGTTGGAAAGACGGCCCTGTTGTGGAAGAAGTGGGAAGGGCTGAGAGTCAAGAGGGAGCTCTGCCATTTCTTCACATCTTGTATAATCAGGTGCTTTGTCTCCTCCTATTCACCCATATTCTGATCTCACCCAAAGGTGCTTTGTCTTCAGGTCCAATTAGTCACAGTTATAGTCTGAATGTGCCAGGGAAGCCCTATGGCAGCTCCAACAGGGAGCTTGGTGCAGATTCAACATGCCAATACAATTTGTACCAATGTGTAGTAGATGTGAACCCAATCTACAATCACTTTGGTCATGATACATCTGGCCAGACATGACATACCAGACCAGACAATGCCCAAGGACTTGGTGGACAATCCAGGCCCTTGGATTTTTGTGGCATTCACAGCCCACCCACATGATTCCAAATGCTTTATAAGCTCTGGTGCCCACTGTTCTAAATCCATAAGAGGGTCAGAGGTTAGTAGCACATCATTAATATAATGGAGCAGTTCCATTGAAATTGGCTGCTTCCATTTCATTAAGTCCTCTGCAACCAGCCTGTGACATATAGTTGGGCTATGCAAGTACCCTTCGGGGAAGTATCTGGAACATCCATTGGTGTCCCTCCCAAGTGAATGCAAATTGATCTTTGCTCTCATCAGCTTTAGCTATAGAGAAAAAGACATTAGCTAAGTCTACCATGTAGTGATAAGTGCTCAATGCTGTGGTCAATAGGTCCATCAGGTCATGAATCAATGGTACAGCAGCATGCGTAGGTGACACCACCATATTCAGTTCTCCATGTCTACAGTCATTTACCATGCACCATCAGGCTTCCGAACAGGTCACACAGCACGGTTAAACGAACTATAAGTGGGTCGTACAATGCCCACTTTCACCAGCTCAGCAATGATGGCACCTGTTTCTTCAGGGCCACTTGGTAAAAGATACTGACCCTCTGAGTGCCAGCAGTAACTGTGGGGGATGCTTCGCATATTCCCTCACAATGGCCTTCACCACGTGCAGAGACAAAATTCCCGCACAGTGGTTTGCAACATTAGGCCTTGTAAAACATCTGTTCCCCACAGCACATTCCGGGCTTGGGGACACCGACACAGTATACAGCCGCACAGGGAGTCATCCAGTTTCCAAAGGCCAGGTCATAGCCTTTACCTGAACTGTTTGGTTACCATAGCCATCACTTTGTGCAGTAGGACTGGGAAACTCTTCTGGCTTGCCGTAAATAAGGCTGCGTACGGCAACGGTGTCAATGAGAGCCATTACTCTCTGTACGTTTGCCGATGACCAGTGACTTGCAAGCTGTACACGGGGCCTCTGGCCACTGCTGTGGCTCTTTGGGCAGGTACCTTTGCCTGAGCCCTACTCAGAGTGGCAAAGGGCATCTGGAGGAACGTTCTTGGGTGCCATGTAATCTCCTGACCGAACCACCTGTGTCTCTTGCTGTGGGTGCTTCCCACTTTGGTACGCTGCTGCTCCTGTCTCTAGGAGAATAGCATTGGGCTATTTATCAATTTTATTTGTCAACTCTGATGCCAGCAAATGGGCCCATATTTGCATTTGCATGGACCCAGCTGGGGCCATTGCCAGCTTGGCCCCCCTTTGGGGTCTTCACACTTTTAATGCCCTTTGTCTGCCACTATCCTTCTACTTCTCCCAAGCTTGCCATGCTCAAGGTCACCTCGTAGATGGTGTGTGGCCCACATAGGACATAAGAATACTGGTA
Source organism: Ovis aries (assembly GCF_016772045.2). Lineage (NCBI taxonomy): Eukaryota > Metazoa > Chordata > Mammalia > Artiodactyla > Bovidae > Ovis > Ovis aries. The sequence continues at coordinate 92,807,063 of NC_056059.1, forward strand.
AGGACCTGAAAAAGATAGATGGGCATTGTTGAAAATGGCGTCTCAGTGCTGCCTGTAAAATGCTTGTCATCTGGGCCTTGAGTATTTAGGTTAACCATAGACTGTTTCATGCCCAGCTCTCTCACAACTTGGGTTAACTTGGAAAAGTTATGCCACTCCCTCAGTGTCTGGGAGTTCTCCTGCATTCGTCCACAGAGTGCAGATGGCAGTGTAATCCATTCCACCAAGGTATGTGTGTGGCCAGGTGACGCCTGCATGAATTGCCTAAGGTTCTGTAATCTTTGTCTCAATGAGGGCTGAGTGATTATAAATGCCAACTCTTCTATCTCATCTCTGGAACAAACAATACCATCCACTCTTCTGTCTCAGAGTCACAATAGCCAAACTGCTAGGGGTCCTCCTTGCTTCTGCCAAAAGTTCTTACCCAAGTTGACTTGGGTAAGGCTGGGTACTTGGTCAATATATTGTGTACTTAGTCACTGTGGGGGCCCCTTGGGGATGCCCATCCTGGGTCAAAGGCTGTTCATGTTTCACCTTCTGCTGCATGATTGTCTTCACAAACAAGCAGGAACCCACAGTCTCATGACATTCATTGTTACCACCCCTTATTACCTCATTGTCCGAGGCACTGGGTTCATCCAGGTCACACATCTGTTGTTTCAGAGATGTATACAATATTCTAGTTCTTCCTCCTGTCTCTGTAATTCACACACTTGCACAACATCATGGAGGACACTATCCATATTAGCTTCCAGGTCAGTCAGGGAAATCCACCCCGTGGTGCCAGCAGCAGTATGTGCCAGTTTGTGCCAGGGAACTCACTGCCTGTAATGCCTTTTCAAGGCTATCTGGTGACCCATCCACCACCTCCCAGTCTTCCAATGGGGCCACCAGGTACCACATACAACGTAGTGGCCGCTGGCTTCCTCCATCCAACCACTGGAGCCTCAGGCTCCTCTATCTGCTGGGAATCTTGTCAGTTACATGAATTGTCTTGCTGATTGCTGAACTCAGGGTAGGCAAGGTGCGAGTGGGGAAGCTGGAAGGAAATACAAGGAGTCATAGAAACTGCAGACGTGCTTTATTCTCTAGTGGCTGATGCAGCTGCCAGGGATGTTTCAGGTGGTGCTGCTTATATTGGTATACATGACCCAAAGTAGCAATTTGCCAAGCTATTACATCATGATGTGGGTGTGCATTGCTATAGAAGATCTCAGCTGTTACATAACCATGTGAAGTCATTGTTTACTGTGTGGCATGAGCGAGATGACATGGGGCGAGAGAGCCTGACCATTGCCGTCTGAGTCCACCACTATTCTCTACAGAGGAGCAGGCTGAGAACACCTTCACGTTTCATTATAACACCTGAGAAAGAAGAAGGACAAGGTGTGAGACAGCGGCACGGCTCTGCAGTAGAGTCAGCCATTCTAAGAGGCGGATGGGTGCAGGGATGGCCAGGAGAGGGAAGTTGGGCTGGGTGGCAATGGGGAGGCCCCAGTACTGCCCTGTGCTCAGTCTTTGGTTAATTGCTCCCCAGGAAGAATAACCCAGGCTTGATTTGCTACAGCAGATCCCGAAGCATTGCAGCCGGCTCCAATGTTCAGAGCAAGTTCTGCATTGAGGGGGGAGTTGAGTGGCATGTTCCTTTAACTCTAGAAGTTCATCCTTTGTGCTGCACACATACACTTCTCCATACTCATCTGGGAAGAAATTCCACGGTGTGTGGGCCCCTCTTCCTGAGAGGAGTGTGACAGGTCGGGTGACAAGCGGGCAGAACTCATCAGCGTAACAGCTTCACTGTTGGAACGACTCTCTAGGGTGACTGGTACTTACCTCCTTCTCCACTGGCCATTCTCACTCCTCCCTCTCTGTTACCACCCCTACAGATCATGGTGGTAAAGACTGAATCCCTCATGCCTGGAGGATCTGTTGTAATAGAAACCATTTTCTTCTCAGGCCAGGGTTCGCATAATTACCTATTTAGTTACAACTTGGCCTAGGGTATACAGAGAAATGTGCAGTTAGATCACCTACTGCAGCTGGTGACTGCAGCCATGAAATTAAAAGATGCTTACTCCTTGGAAGAAAAGTTATGACTAACCTAGATAGCATATTCAAAAGCAGAGACATTACTTTGCCGACTAACGTCCATCTAGTCAAAGCTATGGTTTTTCCAGTGGTCATGTATGGATGTGAGAGTTGGACTGTAAAGAAGGCTGAGTGCCGAAGAATTGATGCCTTTGAACTGTGGTGTTGGAGAAGACTCTTGAGAGTCCCTTGGACTGCAAGGAGATCAGCCCTGGGATTTCTTTGGAAGGACTGATGCTGAAGCTGAAACTCCAGTACTTTGGCCACCTCATGCAAAGAGTTGACCCATTGGAAAAGACTCTGATACTGGGAGGGATTGGGGGCAGGAGGAGAAGGGGACGACCGAGGATGAGATGGCTGGATGGCATCACTGACTCGATGGACGTGAGTCTGAGTGAACTCCAGGAGTTGGTGATGGACAGGGAGGCCTGGCTTGCTGTGATTGATGGGGTTGCAAAGAGTCGGACACGACTGAGCGACTGAACTGAACTGAAGTTAAATAGACATTATTCTTTGTCATCACTGTAATAGCAGCCTTACATCCTCTTGATCAAAGTTAATGGCTCTTGTTGCCAAAATGAATGGTGACTCTGTAGGCTGGCTCCTGGGAACAAAGGTACCCAGATAGCAGGTTATAGCTTGTATTTCAGTGAATCCCATCCTGGGTCTCTTGATAAGACTGCATACCTTTTGTGATCAATGATCTATAACCCTGTAGTTTCAGGAGTTGGAGGGATAAGAATTGAAGTTCCCCTGTGGGTCACTGGGAGTGATGGTAAGTCAGGTACTCCCTGGTTCTAGGATCCATTTATTTGTCTTCTTGGAGACAATGCACCATCTAGGCCTCTGACTTAGCATCTGCACTGCTTCCTGGAGGAAGCACACACATCTATGTCACACCTATAGCACCACATCTATGCAGAGACTTGCTTTCAAGGTGGTAGACTTTGCTTTTGTGCTTTATTCCAGTAGGATGTATTAACACTGAGGCCAGCAGCCTCTAAACGGTTCAATATGTGAAGTGACCAGTGGATCTCAGGAACTAGCCCATGCTATATTTGCTTTGAATTGGGTCCCCTTGTTTGTTAGCTGTGACATGTGCAGTTCTTGGATTCCATTAACACCAAGTTGGGGTGCTGATGGAGCCTTCCTGGCTGAAAGGCAACCTCTTGCCTGGGACAGATGTTTATTACTGTGAGAGGCAACTTCTGGCCCTCTCTACATTGAAAGGTACTCAATGAAGTTGACGTGCCACAGAGTGGCATTTTGGTATTCAAGGGATTAAAGAATGCTGACAATCTAGGGTTTCAGTATTGATGTCTATTGCTGGCAGGTTGGACAACCATAGGCAGTAGAGAGCCTGGCTCTAGTAAAAGAAAGTGTGTAAACATGTTCAGAGTGTGTCTCTGCTACTGTGACCACTTAATTCAAGCATATGGTTCAACTGAAAGGCTGGCCAGTGTCAGGTAGTAGCTACTGTACAGTTTTGGTTATTTAGGACCTGTGGAACTTTTCTGGTGGTATTAACATGAGATAAAAATATCTTCATTCTGCATGCTCTCTCCCATATGAATCCATATTCCTCTACCAATACCTGCTTGTCTCTGATCTTTCAGTTTTCCTTCTAAACTGGTAACCAGGCTGGTAGGCTATTGCTCATGTGTTATATACATTCTCACCTCAGCCCCTTCATATGAAATAGGCCAAATGCACTGCTGGAAACCTTACCATTTGGAGCCAGGACTAATACTTAACTGAACTTGTTGAAGTTGTCTAGTCATTCTCCAGTATTGATTTAGTTTATTCATGGGCCAGAGGGTAGAAGTGAACTGAGATATAAAGGCCACCAGCACTTTTGCTTGATCCCTAAGCATAGCACTAATTTTGGCCATTTGTTGTTTAATCGCCAAGTCTTGGCTGATTCTTTGTGACTTCATGGACTGTAGCATGCCAAGCTCCCCCATCCATCACCAGCTCCTGGAGCTTGCTCAAACTCATGTCCATCGAGTAAATGATGCCATCCAACCATCTCATCCTCTGTCACCTTCTTCTTCTGCCTCCAATCTTTCCCAGCATCAGGGTCTTTTCCAATGAGTTGGCTGTTTGCTCTCTTACTAGAGCCAGGCTCTCTACTGCCTATGGTTGTCCACCTTGCCAGCAATAGACATCAATACTGAAACCCTAGATTGTCAGCATTCTTTAATCCCTTGAGTACCAAAATGCCACTCTGGGTTGAGTTTCTTTAGAATTGACTGGTTTGACTTCCTTGATGTCCAATAGAGTCTCAAGAGCCTTCAGCACCACAGTTTGAAAGCATCAGTTCTTTGGTAGTCTGTCTTCTTTATGGTCCACATATGGTCACATCCATACATGTCTACTGGAAAGACTATAAGGACCTTTGTCAGCAAAGTGAAGTCTTTACTTTTTAAAATGCTTAGTTTTGCATAGCTTTCCTGCCAAGAAGCAAGTGTCTTCTAATTTCGTGGCTGCAGTCACCATCTACATGATTTTAGAGCTCAAGAAGAGGAAGCCTGTTGCTGCTTCCACCTTTTCCCCATCTATTTGCCATGAAGTGATGAGACTGGATGCCATGATCTTAGTGTTTTTGAAAATTGAGTTTTAAGCCAGCTTTTTCACTCTCTTCTTTCACCTTCATCAAGAGGCTCTTTAATTCCTCTTTGCTTTCTGCCATTAGAGTAGCAGTATCTGCATATCTAAGGTTGTTTATTTCTCCCGGCAATCTTGATTCCAGCTGGTGATTCATCCAGATTGGCATTTTGGAAGATGTACTCTGCATATAAGTTAAATAAGCAGGGTGGCAGTAAACAGTCTTGTCATACTCCTTTCCCAATTTGGAACCAGTCAGTTGTCCCATGTAAGGTTCTAACTGTTGCTTCTTGACCCGCATACAGGTTTCTCAGAAGACAAGTAAGGTGGTTTGGTATTCCCATATCTTTAAGAATTTTCCAGTTTGTTGTGATCCACAGAGTCAAAGGAAGTACCAGGAAGTGATACTCCAGGTAATCATAGAGCTGGTCATATTCACTGTTTTCAGAGCCCCACCTCCATAGATCTGGCAGTGTTATGTTCAGATGTTTGTCCGTTTAAATGTGATGTGACCTCATTCATTCTGGGAAGAGGGTGCAGCTGATGGACTCACTTAGCAACTTCAGCACATTTTCACTTCTCAGTATCTTCACAACATTCTTCTGCCAGGTCTCAAAGGAAATGGCTCATGCTTTTTACTGCAACGTCGTGGACAAAACAGAAGCCCATAGAGGGCGCTGAGATGCAAATGGACCAGGTGGTGGGCAGCATCATCTGCTTAGATGGAACTGCTGTGGAGTACGTGGGAGCTTGTGAGAGGCAGGTGCTGTGTGTGGAAAACTTAGAGAAAGCACTGGCCAAAGTTAGGACTGTGTGTTAGTTCGGGTTTTCTAGAAGCAGACCCTAGGGGGAGAAGTCATGAAGGATCAGGACACATAATGAGGCAAACCCCATAAAGTGGTGAAGGAGGATGGGCAAGAGGAGGGAGAGTGTGGTGTGACATCAAGCAGAGTCCCATAGATAGCGAACAGGCATACAGCAGAGGACCTCTGGAGACAGTACTGGTCTTACCTCAGTTATTCCAGTCAAGGGAAAGAACAAAAGTATTGACACCATCTCACTTGTACCTTTTGAACTAAAGCTTGTCACCAGGGTGACAGAAATCCCCAGGCCCTTGGATTGTCTTTAGACAACCCATTTCTCCCATCCCCTCACAACAAAGACACAAGTCCTGGCTGCTGGCAGTCGAATCACCAGGTGCTGTTATGCCTGAATTTGGGATGAGGTATGGAAGGGAGGAGTTCCTCTTTCAGTATCCTATCATTTTGCCTTTGCATACTGTTCATGGGGTTCTCAAGGCAAGAATACTGAAGTGGTTTGCCATTCCCTTCTCCAGTGGACCACGTTCTGTCAGACCTCTCCACCATGACCCGCTCATCTTGGGTTGCCCCGCGGGCATGGCTTAGTTTCATTGAGTTAAACAAGGCTGTGGTCCTAGTGTGATTAGATTGACTAGTTTTCTGTGAGTATGGTTTCAGTGTGTCTGCCCTCTGATGCCCTCTTGCAGCACCTACCATCTTACTTAGGTTTCTCTTATTTTGGGCGTGGGGTATCTCTTCACGGCTGCTCCAGCAAAGTGCAGCCACTGCTCCTTACCTTGGACGAAGGGTATCTCCTCACCGCTGCCCTTCCTGACCTTCAATGTGGGATAGCTCTGCTAGGAAGAAAAGTTATGACCAACCTAGATAGCATATTCAAAAGCAGAGACATTACTTTGCTGACTAAGGTCCGTCTAGTTAGTCAAGGCATGATTTTTTCCTGTGGTCATGTATGGATGTGGAATTTGGACTGTGAAGAAGGCTGAGTGCCGAAGAATTGATGCTTTTGAACTGTGGTTTTGGAGAAGACTCTTGAGTGTCCCTTGGACTGCAAGGAGATCCAACCAGTCCATTCTGAAGGAGATCAGCCCTGGGTGTTCTTTGGAAGGAATGATGCTAAAGCTGAAACTCCAGTACTTTGGCCACCCCATGGGAAGAGTTTGGAAAAGACTCTGATGCTAGGAGGGATTGAGGGCAGGAGGAGAAGGGGACGGCAGAGGATGAGATGACTGGATGGCATCATGACTCGATGGATGGACGTAAGTCTGAGTGAACTCTGGAAGTTGGTGATAGACAGGGAGGCCTGGCGTGCTGCGATTCCTGGGGTTGCAAAGAGTCGGACACGACTGAGCGACTGAACTGAACTGATGGAAGGGAGGTGTGGGCTGAGTGCTGACAGCTTCTGAAAGCATTTCTCTGAAGCCTGAAGCTAGAAAGGGAAACTCCTGTTCATTCTCTACACGACTAAATAAAGAAGTAGAGCTCCCAAACTAGAAGTGCCATGAGTGTTATGAATTTTAAATGAGATGAAATGTCATTTAGTTTGGACTCCTCAGAAAAAGATCTTGAAAGATTTGCACAGAAGTAATTATGGAAGTATTCCCAGGAGAAATCATAGAAGGAACGGGAGGCAAGATAGGGATTGGAATGTAAGCCAAGGACAGCTGATCTCAGGCAAAATCCTGTTCTCTGTGTTATCCACCTGGATCCCACGGGGGGGCACTAGACTACAAGTTGTATCAGTTGTGAGTTGGATCTTCAAAGTCATATTTCTGACAGTGATTATTTTATATGCCCTTAATTTGGAGACTGGAAAGTGTAAATCCTCAGGGATAGCTGGATCTTGGGGTGTATAGGCAAGACAGGTGGAATAATCTAAGGCCAGTGCTCAGGAAGAAACATGGGAGCTGGCCTTGGAAGTCACATGAGAAGCAGAGCTGAGGCGATACAGAGAAATGATAAACAGGAACTTGAGAGAGAGGTGTGGCCTTAACATGGTTCCCTTATAAGCCTGTGGCTAGAGGAGATAAAAGACTAATAAGTGGGAGGTAAGATTCCTTGCCTCTTCTCCTTCACACAATGCCTTCCTACATGTCCATCTTAGAAACCTGACCCTTCGTGGTGCACAGGCTTGCCTTTAGGCTTAATCGTAAGTAATGCTTTCCAGGTAGACTCCTGAAGTCCCTTGCTCTGGTCTGAAGAGAACTAATTCAGCATCTTCTTGAATGTTCTAAAATTTCAATCAGTTGCAGGCTGAGGATTTTCCAGAGAATCTAGTGTCAGGACCCCTGACACTAGAAAGTGGAAGCTGAGGCAGGTCATCATGGGAGAGAGGGAGACAACAGACCAAAATGGAAGCACTTCCTGTTGCACAGTGCCCATCCTGGCACTGCTCCCTGGTGGGGACAAGAGTCTCAATACTGGCCTCTCACCTGTCACTTCTGTTCTGAGGAATCTAAGGAAGGGCTTGTGAAAGCAGCATTCTAAACCTTGTGTGTGTGGTTTTTTTTTTTTGGCCATACCAAGCAGCCTAGGGGATCTTAGTTCCCTGACCAGGGATCGAACCCACACCCTGTGTGGTGAAAGCACCGTGTCTTAGTTACTGGACTGCCAGGGAAGTCCCTAAGCCTTGCATGTTAATGATAGCTTGTGGACTTATTTGTGAAAGTCAATTCTTCATTCTACAAAACATTTGGGTAATACGTTCTTTAAATTTCTGTGCTATCTTCCGGCTTCATGTTGCTGTTGAACTTAAGTGACTTGGCTTTGTTGCTGAAGTGCCCAGAGGATTCTGTTCTACTTTGAAATGCACTACTCCCATGTGTTGCCATTATGAGTAAGTTTTCTTGAGATTTTTTTTTTCCAGCTGAGGATCGATGTCAAGATGGTTTTGTCTAAGTGGCTGAAGTCATACCATGTGGGGGAATAACATGGGAGACCATGTAAAACTTTGTGCCTTTTCTTCTGTTTTAGCTTTTGTATGCCTTGCAGTGATAGACTGATTTGCCAGATTAAAGGAATTACTGTAAGACTTTGGTAATGTGGTAGTGAGGTGTGGAGAAGTGGTTCAGAGTCACGTGACTAGGTATCAGGGTTTTGATAAGCCCGTGTCTTGGGACTATGCTCTTCACAAGTGTGTCGGTGGTTTTTCTCCCCTGTAGGTGGGGCATGATACATGTAGGTGGGTTGGAGTTGGGTATTTTCCTTCTGGGTCAGTAAGTAAGGCTCTGATGTACTTGTTTCCCTGAGGGCAGGCCTTGTTAAGAACAGTGTGCTCTGGCATGTTTTAAATGAACCTTCTGCCTCTCCCCCTGCCAGAAACAGGAAGTCTTAGTTCCTAACTGTGGCGACCTAGTCGATCTCTGGGTAGTAAAACTTATGATACTGTGGGGCTTCCTACAGCTAAGTCCCCCTGGTTTTAACTCTCAGACTGGGTGCATTACCCTTCCAGAAACTGTCAACACCAGTTTAGGTTATCCTCCCCACTGTAGTTACTCCTTAACTCTCCTCTTACAACCTAGGATTTCCTGATTACCTGTTGTCTCCTCGGTCTAGGGGGCTGCAGTTTTCTCTGTCTTCCCTTCTCACGTGAATCCCAGAAGAACAAGGTATTCTTTTGTTTATTTAGATCTCCAGCTTGTTAGGATAGAGTTGTGATGACCAAGCACATGCCTGTAGAAGTGGAAAGCGGAATCTATTCCATCATTTTGAATACCACCTGTTTGCCCTTTACAACCAACACAGTCAGATCTGCATCCACTGAAGAAGTTCAACCTTGGCATAGACGGAAAGTAAGAATGAAAAGTGCTGTCTACTAAAACACCTGATTTTAAATGTCAGAAGCTAATCTGGGCAGAACACTGTCTCTTATGACCCAGGACTAAATGTTCCTGTTCGCTCTGTTTGGGGACCTGAGAAGACTAGATTTGGGGATGAAATCTCAAGGAGCTCTGCTTTGAAGGCGTGTCCACACTGCGTGTAAAATTTGTGGCAGTACTGGTGAGATGAAGCATGTTAGAGCATTTCATATCACAGCATGGTGGTGCAGGTTTGGGACATGACTGCCTAGTGGTCAGGGAGAAGTTCTTCCCTGTTCGGTGGACAACAGGGCCCAAGGCCTCTGTGCAACTCTAGGCTCTGCCTTGACCAAGTACAGGGATTCCCTGGTACTAACATGGAGTGGGGGCTGGAGTTGTCCTTGGCTATGAGTAGGATCTGCTTCATGGTTCTCTTCACTTCTGCCTGAGCTGTGTCCACTTACCAGTCCTTGAGTGTCGTCTACACATTTATTTCTACTACTAGGACCCTTGGTATGGACATGGATCCACAGACACTAGAGCAGGACATGAAATGCATTTGTTGGCCTCTCCATACTTAGATCTCATCTTCTCAATGCTTTAGAATCACCTCCATCATCTACATATTTCTTTATCTCCAGATGTGAGCTACTAGAATAGGTCAGCATGGGTTGTATTTGGTATAAGGCAGAGACTTAGTGAGAATTTAGGACCACAGTCTCTATCAGAGCCAGGTACCTAAAGCTGTAGGTTTGAGGGATGTATAAGGGACTTGTTTCTAGGGTCTTGAGCTCAGGTTAGGGAAAAACTGGAGATATCTTGTGAGTGAAATCCTAGGAGAAAATGGATGGGCAAAACCTCAGTGAAGGAAACTCCTATGAAGGAAGAAAGGAGCCTCAGAAGGCAGTAGAGCTTTCATCATGCAAGGAAGGAGGGAAGGTAGGTGGGGATAAAGCCTCAGACTTAATGAAGTTGTACAACAGGTTTGGATAGGCTGATAGGGAATCTTTCAAAGTTGCCTGAGAGAGGGGTCCTGTGTCTTGTAGAGATGGGCTTGCCTTAGTTTCCCTACCACAGAGCGTGAACTGGACCCATCAATTACCCTGCCCACTGTAGGAGATCTGAGCGGTCTCCAGAGTTTTCTGTGGTCTCCAGAGTTGTTCCCTGTTTCTACCATGGGGGCCCTTTCAGTGTGGGCATGAATCTAGGCAATGGAGCATGACATGAAGTGCAAGAAGCCTAGAAAATGGGCTGGAGATATTTGGGTCCCCAAAAGGGGGTATAAAAACCACTTATGTCTGAGGCAGGGTATGTATGAATCCTGAAGTTGCTATCTCTAGATTCCATGGAGTGAAGGTAATCAGCTGGTTCAACAGTTCTTGGTCCCTGCTGCACTTGAAATTGACAAATGTTACCAATGGCCTGTATGCCTGAGTTCAATGTGTCATAGATTTCAACTCACAAGTCTATAAAACCTTGCCAAATGGAAACTTACTAAACATGTGATACAATTGCTATTTTGCCCTGGAGGTATTATTGCAGAATTAGTGGTGGTCATTTAGCAGGGTTGGTGTCAAGTAGGAGAGCACCTCCAGTAACTATTGGAATATATTAATATTCCCAGTTTCCTTAGCTGTCTAAGAAGTTGTCTTCAGTGTAATACCTTCATCCCAAATCATTTCAGAAATAGTTCATAAAGCTGGACATCGTGTTTCTGAGTAGGCATATAAACACCAAATGGCTAGCTAGCATTTTTTTGTTGTTGTTCCCTTGCCCTTAATCAGGGAGGTATTCTTGACAGTTCTTAAGGAATAATAACTAAGTCAGACCTGGAATTCTGAGAGTAAAAACTCAAGAAAAAGGGAGTCGTGAACTTGGAGGGCTAGTTATCCTATTCTGGATTTGAGTCTTAAAGGAGACTTGTCAGATTCTTCCTCAATATCAATTTGCACCTTTTCAGACATGCATATCCTTGATTTTCTTTTAGGAAATGATTTATCCAGTTTCCCTCTAACCTTAGTCATTCTCAGACATAGGTCTGTCTTCAGCTTATTCAATTTTCCTACCCATGATTATAGTGACTAGTTCAGAAATGGGCATGCTATCTATTCACTAATTATAAACCCAAGGAAATACTGCTGATGATGAACAACTCACTTTCAAGAGGAGCATTTGGAAAAAAATACATCAAAGATAACAAGGTAGAATACTTGTTATCATTAAGGAGGAAATTCAAACCTCCCAGAAGTTGGAGCCATCTGAACCAGTCTTATGTGGAGACAACTCTAAATGTAGACTTTTCATTCATGCCAAAGTATTCCTATCTTAAGACAATTAGTTTGGATTTTCTGTCACTTGCTACCAAAAACATCCCAACAGTTACAGTCCAGTAGAATATCCCTGAGATGTGGGTATCAGAATAAGCCAATTTTTCAACACTTGCAATGTCAAAGCCAACTTGCTTATTAATATATTTGGGTAGTTAGGTGGTACCATAACACTAAAGACTTTCAGACTATGTATTAGTAGTTCAAAATGGGATGGGGAGGAGAAGAGAAGAGAGGATTCCCTAGAGGGAGCTGGAAAGGCTATGCCAAGGCCAACACAGAAGGAAATGATCCTATAGCCAAAGGACTGTCCTTTTTAATGATTGTCTTGACCAGGGTATTTGCCATTTTTAAAAAAAATAAAGATGAGGATTTCAAAGAGTGCCATGAGTGATATGATTCAAAAGTTAGGAAGTTACCACCACTTCTGGTATTTCTGTCCAGAAGTTTTCAAGGAAGGAAAAACTTTGAAATGGAAACATCCAACAAAAACGAAGGATTAGCTGAGTGACATCATGGCTAATAATACTGGCCCTTGTGCTAGCGTTGAAGGTATACAGTTGCCCAGGGCCCCATCAGCCTGGATCTAGTAAGTTTCCAACCTGAGGGTGTAGATCTGAGTCCTGGCTCCCCTGGTCAGTCTGAGTTCCTCTAGCCCCTTTTTTAGATCCTTAGTGATTAGCTTCTTGAAGCTGGATGTAGATACCGAGGGGGATGACCACGAGTAGATAACTGCACCCAGGAAAGGCATGAGTTGATCTAGGTCAATGGCAGAGAGAAATGGCATATGATAGAATGAGCAGACTAGCACAGAAGAATCCAGGATAATTGGTCATGAGCAAACGTGAGGTGGCAATGCGGCCAATAGCACAATATTAGGATTGGAAGGGCCAGAGGCTAACTCTTACAAAGGAGGACCCACATGCCTCAAGTAACGCATCAGTATGGGGTAAAGTTAACAGCCATAGTGTCAGGGTAACTTGGGAGCTGTGCCTGGCCTCCTCTTCTGCCTTAGAGAGATGTCATCTTCACTCTGAATGAAATAGCCTTGTAGACAACTACAGGGACACAGAAACTCGTCGTCACAGCTGAATGTATTGAACAGATTTAGTCTTTCACTGAGACCCCCAAATTGTATATTGTTTCTGTTATCTGAGAAGCAGGCGTCAAAATGAGATTCATTAAGGAAAATTTTTCAGAAAAAAATAAAGGAAACTGAAGAGGAGTTGCAGGATTCTAGGAGGGACATTAGAACAATGCAGGTATGACCCTATAAAGGAAAGAAGGGAGAAACAGTGGAGAGTGCCTTGGCAGCTAAGAGACCAGGAATGACCCAGGAGACCCAGGTCTCCCAGGGATGGGCCTTCCCCAGGCCCCTGCTACACTTAGTCACTGGTTGGAAACAGGTGTGGTCTTTAATGGCCACCTTGGTGTTCACAGATCTACTTCTCTACCAGATCCACAGAACAGCCCATTATGGTTCCCAAGGCCTCCCTTGCAGAGGATGAAATACAGCTCCCCTTGGGGGGTTTGGTCTTGGCTCCCAATTGATATTTGTCTTCTCCCTTCTCCAGTCTAAACTCTCTTCACCCCTGGCTATCACCTGATCTAAAGTCTGGTGTGACCAGGACCAGCATCATAAGGGGTCTGAATCCTTGCTATTCACACCCTTTCAAGTCCGGGCTACTAAGTGTGTCAAGTATGATGGGGCAAGAAGTGTAAGGACATATCCAAGTGGATCACAGCTTTAGTATCTCATTGAGATCCCAAACTTGTGTGTTTCCACACACATTCTTCCCTATTCCTATCATGTAAAAGAAGGCCAGCCTCCTCCTGCTGCTCAGAATTGGTTTATCCTAATTTCCTGAGAGATGAGCTTTCTAACGCTGGGTAGGTTTCTATAAGAGGTATAAGCAGACTTGTGTGGTCTTGGAAGAAATACAACATACCTGCCTATCTAGTCTCTTGAATCAGTGTGCTATAAACCATCTTGAGAACTTCTAGGTCCCTGGAAGAATCCTAGATCACAGGCAGGCCTATGAGTCTAGTTGGAGGAGCCTGGGCTCATTCATCTACAATGGACACTTGGATATACATGGGGATGCTGCCACTAAGCCACTTCTGTCCGATGATGGCATGGCAAATTACTGATGTTACTGATATGGTGTAAAAAATTTTTTTTAAAGTCCTTTGTACCTACATTTCAAACTGAACTTGTATGTAGTGGGCTGTTAAAGACTTGGCCTTGGTTAAGATAGATACTTGGTAGAAGATTCTCTGATCCTAGGTAGTAAAGCTGCCTTTCATTGTTTTTGGAGGAAGCAGAAGTCATCTATGCACTCAGATCCATAAGAGATGCTCTGTATTTGTATCAGATTTTACATCAAAGTGTCTGTTTTCCATATGCTATCATTCAGGAATCAACTTTACCTTCAAAGGACCCTGAATGTAGCTTGTAGGTAAAAGTGTAGCTTGAAGGAAAAAGTGTCAGTTGCTCATTTATGTCTGACTGTTTGGGATCCCACGGACTATACCCTACCAGAGTCCTCTGTCCATGGAATTCTCTAGGCAAGAATACTTGAATGGATAGTTATTCCCCTTTCCAGGGGATCTTCCTGACCCAGGGATCGAACCTGGTTTTCCAGCATTATAGGTAGATTCTTTACCATCTGAGCCACCAGGAAAGCACCTGTGAAGGCAAGGCCACGCCTGAAAGCCACAGAGCACTTCTCCTGACCCCTTCACATGGCTCCTCTGACCAGAGGATCAATATATAATGCTCATCTTCCTCACTGAGGGAAGTGACTTAAGAACCTAAAAACAACGAGGTTTCTGGGTTCAAGCTGTTATTAATTTACTGTAAGATGTTCTATGCCTCATGAGATGTGGGTGGACCTGAGTTCCTCTCTCATCCTAGCTGGCAGAGAAGATTGGGGAATCCCGGCAGGCCCAAAGGTCAAGTGTGCAATTAACAACCTAGGACTGAGTTCAGTGTTTTGGCCAGGAGATGGCAGCACTGGATCACGCAGCAGAGCTGTGTTCCCTGAGCAGCTGTGAGTTGGAAGTCTCAGCTGGGCAGCTTCCGGGAGGGTTTGCGGGGAGTGGTTGACTATGATGGCCATAATGCAGTGGTCCCCGACCTTTTTGGCACCAGGGCCCAGTTTCGTGAAAGACAATTTTTCCATTAATGGAGGGAAGGCAGGGGGTGGTTTGCGGGATGATTCAAGCACACTGTATTTATTGTATACTTTATTGGGATCTTTTATTTGTTTTCATGCCTTTCTATTATTACACCAGCTCCACCTCAGATCATCAGGCAGTAGATCCCAGAGGCTTGGAATCCTCAACCCTAAAGGATATCCTGGTTATACAACCATGGATGGAGGTGGTTTTGGAGGGGGAAAAAAATGAAGCATAAGCTAAAAGGAAACTGACTCTCAAAGTGCTAATGCAAAGCTGAAGTCCTTTGACAGAACACCTCAGTGCAGGCATAGCCTTTGAAGCCTAGAGCAGAGCTGAGGATTTGACGAGGAGGAGTGGGCTCTTAGGTAATAATGGGACGCACCTAGGTGGGTGGCTGAGGTGTCACAGTAACGGAGAATGTCACATTTTCGAAAGGACCTGTGCTTGAGAAGCCTGATTCCTTTACAAAAAACCAACTCTTTCACTTTTTCCTCTTTAAAAATTTTTTAAAAATTCATTTATTTTAATTGGAGGCTAATTACAACATTGTAGTGGCTTTTGCCATACATTGACACAAATCAGCCACAGGTGTACATGTGTCCCCCATCCTGAACCTCCTTCCCACCTCCTTCCCCATCCCATCCCTCAGGGTTGCCCCAGTGCACCAGCTCTGAGCGCCCTGCCTCATGCATCGAACCTGGACTGGTGATCTATTTCACATATGGTAATATACATGTTTCAGTGCTGTTCTCTCAAATCGTCCCACCCTGGCCTTCTCCCACAGAGTCCAGCGCTCTTTCATCACTCAACTTTTTCTCTTAAACATTGACAAAAATGTGGCATCAGAAGGAATTCAGTGTGTGGCTAAATGTCTTTTATACATCTACCTTTCAGATATTTACTGCATATAACTCTTCCACACACATGGGCGTTTTCTCATCCTCTAGAGCTCATTCTGGAGAAGGCAATGGCACCCCACTCCAGTACTCTTGTCTGGAAAATCCCATGGATGGAGGAGCCTGGTAGGCTGTAGTCCATGGGGTCGCTAAGAGTCGGACAAGACTGAGCGACTTCACTTTGACTTTTCACTTTCATGCATTGGAGAAGGAAATGGCAACCCACTCCAGTGTTCTTGCCTAGAGACTCCCAGGGACGGGGGAGCCTGGTGGGCTGCCATCTATGGGGTCCCACAGAGTCGGACACGACTGAAGCGACTTAGCAGCAGCAGAGCTCACTCAGTTCCCTCATGTGGGGAAGATTGTGGATAAAGTAAGCAAATTAAGCCATGGGAGCATGAGGTGGGGGCCGTGATGGGAAGCAGAAGACTGCAGCTCAACGCCACCCAGTGCTGTGCCTGTGGACGGCTGAACTCACTGGGGGCCCACCCCCCGCATCCCAGGCTCTTTCAGGTGCATTTTGCTTGCATGGTGACTCTTCATTAGAGTGGCGTGCCAATCATTAAAACAAAACATGCATGGTGAAATCAGATTGTCAGCAGTATCTCTGTGGAAGAGAGAACTCTTTGATGAAGAGATGTCTCTATTCATTCAGAAGAAATTTCTTAGCTCTTCCCAATAGGGTGGAAAATGAAGAATGCTAGTACAATGCTCTATATGAGTTAGAGTGGTTTTTATCCTGTAAAATCCTATGGGTTTTTTTTTTTTTAACAGCCTAGGAGTTTAGAATCTAAATGTTACTAAATCTGGAAGTGAGAGGTAAATATCTTGAGTTAATTGAGCTTGGGTGTTGCTCTGGGTGTACAGCCCAGTTCTGACTTGTTGAGAGTGGTTTTAGAGACACCATGAAGTTTACGTGAGCGGAAAGCGCATCTACGTTATTTCAGGTCTCATGGCAGAGAGAGGTTTGGTTTTGATTACTGCATATTCTAGTGGTAGGAATGTGGTGATCTGGACACTCAGCTCCCACTACTCACACTGGCTGTGTTGGTCCTCACTGACACTTGACCCAGAGGGGCATCAACACGTATATGACCCATTAGAGTTGCCCCACGGTGGCCTGAAATGGCTGTTATTTGGGCTCTGCAGTCAGGAATTAGATGTGGGCTGTCAGGGGGAGGGCACATCCTTGGGGTGAAGCAAACCCTGAGGGAGATGAGACCTGGAGGCAGCTGCCATCCAGCTGAGCAGCTGGAACAAAACCCCCTTCTTTGAAGAAGATCTGGGGGTGCATTTCCAAGTCCTCTGTATCTAGCAACTCTGTGAAAGGAGCATCCTCCACAGTCTCTGGCCTGCTCTTCACAGGGGTGTGCTCAGCTCAGGTGTCTTCCCAAGAGCCCCTGCCTTTCCTACAGAGCCCCCACCATGGAACCGGAGCGCTCGTTACTGGATGCTGGCGGGGCAGAAAGGAGCTCCATGGGAACTAGAGTCAGTCCTATTCCCAGCAGGACTTGGAGACTCACAGAGGAGCAGGTTGCCAGCAACTGCCATGTACTTAACTCCATGTTAGGGAATCAAGAAACTATTGCAGAAGAAATATATCTGTAGGATTCTGATTTGGGGGACCATTTTAGAGAACACTTCAACAGCGGTCTGCATTCCTCTCCAATGTCACTTCTGGAGCTTGTACAGAATGGCTAAGATCAACACGCTCTTCTTAGAGCCAGGAAGTCGGGACTGACATGGAAGATGTTTTTTCTCTGCCATTGGCTGAAAGTAGGTTCAGGCTCTATTATAGAACCATCTGCCTTAAGCTCTGTTATATTCTTTACAGCGTGCTGTGACCTCTTTTAGTTGGTTCCACTTCTCCTTTCCCTGCCAGACATAAGAGCTGATTTTTTTGAGGGCAGTTGCTGTGGGAACATAGTCAGTGTCCTGCAGGGAAACCTCATGGGATTGTGGGGCTCCCTGAGGCTGGGTATTTCAGCACCTGGAGTGTTTCACTCTCCGGGGTGTCTGCACTGCCCCTCCAGGGACTGGTCAAGGTTTTTCTCACCCTCCTGGTTCTCCCTGTGGGTTCTCAGCACAAGCGCAGTGCCTGCATGTGTCTGCTCAGTCACGTCCAACTCTGCAACCCCATGGACTGTAGCCCACCAGGCTCCTCTGTCCATGGGATTCTCCAGGCAAGAATACTGGAGTGGGTGTCCATGCCCTCCTCCAGGGCATCTTCCCCATCCAGAGATTGAACCCGCGTCTCTTACATCTGCTGCATTGACAGGTGGGTTCTTAACCATGATCACCCCCTGGAAAGCCGAACAAATGTAGCAACTCCCAGTATTCACCTGTGTGTCTCTCCAACCTAGGGGTCGGCAGTTTGCCCTGGACCTTCCCCTCTTGTGAGCGTCCAGGAAGGACTGTCTTTTTCTTTTCATTCTCAGTATCTTACGGGTTGTTACTGAGTGGCCCCCTCTAGCCTCCATGCATGTGGCCCTGGAATGTGGGAATCTCTTTTTCCACCATCTTCAATGTACTCCTGCTTGTGTTCCATAATCAGAAGTCTGAGATCCATGTTCCTCAGCAGAAAATAAACCTTGAAATAAAAGAAATGTGAAGAACAAAAGAAGGAAGAGTAGGCCAATAGTTTGCCTGCAACAAGGACTCATGAAATGCCCCTTTGTGTCATTTGGAGTGACGGATAGTAGACAGGTCAAAGAGATGACTTTCTCTGAAAATATTTGTACATATCAGACAGGGTTCTTCCCAGAATAGCTTCTGTTACAGCATGGGAGGACTGTGTGCTCTCATTCTCACTGGGCAGGGACTGAGACAAAGGCCAACTTTTGTGGGAGATGCAAAGGTGCCCTGCTCTGAAGGTACAGCCATGTTGGGTGTAACATGTGATGACCTTACAGGACATGAGGCAGCTCATTCCCTGAAGGAGGTTAGGGAACCCTGGACAGCATCCCCATGTGATGGGTACATGTGGGACGTGACCCTGCCTCGTGGTCAGGGAGGAGTCCTCGTTCCTGTTCATGGTGGACAAGAGGGTCTGAGGTCTGAGTGCAAGTTGAGGCTCTGCCCTCAGGGGTGCGGAGGAGATTCTTTGTGACCAGTGCAGGTTGGGAGTACAGAGGAAGCAACTTTGGCTGTGAGCTGTATCTGTTTCAAGTTATCTTTACTACTGTCTGAGATACTCTATACGCCAGGCCTTGTCTGGGCCCTTATGATTGTTACTGGGATCCTCTTGAGATGAACTTGGATCTGCAGACTTTGGAATTGGGCATGGAACTTAAGTCTTCTCCTAGACCACCACTGAGTTCCCTAAAAGATAGTTGAAAGCCTTAGTTCTGAGGGAGGGTTTGAAACTTCACATTGCCTCCATCCCATGGGGTCAAGCTGTTTTAATGGTTCTAGCTGTAGTTGGAACTGAGAAATTTTATGTTACCTTTATGCCTGAGTTCCTTGTCTCATAGGTTTCAACTCAAGTCTTTTCTGAAATTGGTCAAGTGGCTGAATGTCACTGTTCTGCCTTAGATGTATTGCAGATTTCATTACTGGGTCATCTTTGGGGCCGTATGAATGAGCGAACCGACAGTAATTACTGAAGTTTATCTACAATTTCCTTAGGAGGTATTGCTGCAGTATGATAACCCCATCCAAAATCATCTTAGAAATTGATCACAAAATGGAACCTCATGGTTTTGAGTAGGTAAACCAACACCGAAAGGTAGTTAAGATTTTTTGTGTCCTTGCCCTTGATCACAGAGGTTAACAGGTCTCAAAGAATGATAGTTAATGTCGAAGCTAGACCTGGGATTTTCAGAGTGGAATCTCCTCAGGGAGATAGCAGGTGTGAACTCAGAAGGCTAGCCATCCTACTGTGAGCTAGTTTTAGAGAGGAGACATGCTAGATCCTTCTTCCACATTATCAGTCACACACCCCCTGACTTTGTTTTAGGAAACCATCTGTTCCCTGGTTTCCTTCCAGTCCCAGTGAGTCTCAGTCAAGGGTCTGACTGGCTTCAACTCTTAGAGAGTCCCACTTCCCTCTTATAGATGATATCCACAGTGACTTACTCAGGGAGGGATATGCAGTCTAATCGGCCCCTACAACCCAGAGAGATTGCTGGAAAGGTGCACTTTGTTTTCTGAGAAGGCCTTTTGGAAAATATATTTGAACGAAAATGAAGGCTAGAGCATTCGCTGTTAGGAAGGGAGAGCCTTCCCAGAAGAGTAAATACGAAAAACCACTGAGAGCTGAGGAGTGATGAGGAAAGAAAGTTGTCTGGTTCTTGGAAAAACTGATGTCTTGATTCAGCCTCAGTGAACAAAACACCTAGCCTCTTCATTTTGTAAGCCAGTGTATTCCTGACTCAAAGAAATTATAGTTGGAGTTTTCTATCACTTGCAAACAAAATAATCCTAAATGACAGAGTTCAGTGGACCATCACAAAGATGTTGATAATTAGAATAAACTGGATTATTCCATTGTTTACAATATGAAAGCTGACTTGCAACTTAAGAAACTTGGGGTATGTAGTAGAAATGTATGTTAAAGGCTTTTCAGAGTAAGTTCATAATGGGGCAGGGGGAGGATGTAAAGACCCTCAAGTGGAGGCTGGCAAGTCTTGTCCAAGGCCAGTGTTAAAAAGCCTATATCCATAAGGCTATCCTACTTATAACTGAGTTTACAAATAATGGTGCTATTTTTACAAAGACAGCGTGTCTTGAATAATACAAGTCTAGCAAACTTGGGAAGCCTTCCCTGATTCTGGGACTTCTGTCTAGAAATGATAAAACTTGAGGCAAGGAAGAAAAAATCTTAAAATAGAAAGTGAGCTGCCATGTCCTCCTCCAGAGGATCTTCCCGACCAATCCAGGGATCGAACTCACATGTCTCAAGTCTCTAGAACTGGCGGGAGGGTTCTTTACCACTAGCACCACCTGGGAAGCCCCCAAATAGAAGCAACAGATACCAAATAGAGGATGAGGTGAGTGATGTCATGGTTACTAACACCAGGGTTTGTGCTAGCTATGGTCTTATAGAGATTCCTAGCTATCAGTCAGTCTGGATCCAGTGAGCCTCCATCTAAAGGAACAGCTCTGATCTGGTCTCCCTGGTCAGGCTGGGTCCCTCTAGCCACTTAAATTTCAGATGTCCACAGTCTGCCTCTTTTTGAGGCACAATGAGGATGTTGATGGCTGTCACATGTTGACAGCTACATCTGGGGTGGTTGCGAGTTAATGTGGGTCAATAGGAAAATGAAGTGGCACCTGGTGAAAACTGAAGACAAGAACAGAATAACCCAAAAGGATTGGACCCAAACACAGTGAGGTGGAAACTTGACCAATCATTCCCCTGTCTCCTAATCCTTATCCTTGAGGAACTTTGGGAAAGGAGTGTCCTTATCTCAGGCATCCCATCAATATGGGATAAATGAGTATCCACAGTGATGAGATCATTCAGGAGTTACACCTGCACCCCCCTGCCCTAGGTGGTCACTGTTCCAGTGACTGGGTATCTTCAGGTACAATATATTCAGATATAGCTTTGTCCTGTATATGCTGCTTAAGATTTTGGTGAGGTTTGAAGAATTCTTCTCTAGGTTTGAGTTCTCTGAGAGGCAAATGCCAAGATGGGATGAGAAATTTTTTTGTGTTGAGAGACAGGTTTGCAGTGGAAATTTAAAGGGAACTGGAATATCTGTAGGTGCCGTAACCACAATGCTGGTCTAACGCTGTGAAGGTAAGAAAGAAGGGATGGTGGATAGGAAGTCAGCTAGACTGTGCTGCAATGCTGAGTGCCTTGTATCATCGATGGCAACTGAGAGACCAGAAATGACCCCTCAGGAGACCCTGGTCTCCACGGGAGGGACCTTCCCCAGGTCCCTGCTGCACTTGGTCACTGGTTGGAGACAGCCCGTGGGGTGTGGGTCTAATAGTCACCAGAGGCCCCCTTGAGCTCACAGATCCCCTTCTCCACCAGGTCTGCAGAGCAGCCCATCATGGTTCCCACACCCTCCCTTTCAGAGGGTGTGAGTGGGGTGAAATACAGCTCCCCTTGGGGGCTTGAACTTGGGTCATGACTGATAGCCCTTCTCCTCAAAACTCTCTGCTGGAGAGAGTTTTGGCTCTCACTCCATCTGAAGATTGGTGTGCTGTGGCCCTAAGTATCATCTGTAGTGTTTGAATTCTCACTAGTAGACCCTTTTCAAGCCTGAACAGCTGACTGTATCTTCCTACACAAGGAAAGGAAGTCTGATCACTTGAGAAGTGAATCACTCTTGTTCAATACACATTACTCACTGCTCCCATCATGTAAATGTAGCCCAGCTTCTTGATCAGTCAGTTTTGCCAACAACAACGACTCATGAAATGCCCCTTCATGTCATTTGGAGTGAAGGGTAGTAGAGAGGTCAAGTTTTACCTCCCGATTACTGGACCCTAAAGGTCTTTCTAGTAGGGATACAAGAGCACATAGATGCTCTTTAATGTAAAGACTGCTTCTTAAAGGACAATCCTAAACTTACAACTCAGGTTACCTAAGTTAGTGCATCTACCAAGCTTTCTGAAGTTTTTTCGACTTTCTACTTAAAGGGTAGTCTCTTCTGAGTGCTGTTTTGTAATAGGGCCATGAACTCCATGATCAGGGGCCCATTCTGTACCTTCTTTTTTCTGAAGTGATAACTGGTAAGGTGTATTCTTTAACAGGGTACATGCCTGTGGCTGGAGCACTGCGGAAGCCCCCAGAGAGTGGTACTGCTCGAGGCTCTACAGGCAGGAAATACTAACCCACACCAAGATTAGGAATCCATTCATGGGGGGCTTCATATACAGCTTTTCTCTAATGGAAAGGCCTCCATGTAGTTGAAGTAGTTAGCTGGCTACCAAGTTACAGGCTGGCAGTCTTTACAAATCCTGCCACATTGAGAGCTCAGACAGCGCCTGACAAGTTTGACTTTCAGAGGGAATGGCAGAATGTCATGTTCCAGAGAAAGTCTAGCTAGGTTGTTTGGTGCTAAAGTGCCCTCATGTCTGCAGTTGTGACCACTGCATTCATTTGCCCATAGAAGGCTTGCTGATGTCAACAGGCAGAGACATTTTCTCTGTCTGGTCATAGCATGCCTCTTCTGTGATGGGTACTTTGTAGTGGATATGAAAATCTGTGTACTTTATACGTCCACATGTCCTTCCCTACATTTTGTTTAATCTTCTGGTCCTTCTCCACCCAGACCCTGATCAGAAGGCTGGGCCTTTGCCCACTGCCCAGAAATCAGTATATATTCACCATTTCTTTTATATGAAGCTGGTTTATAGAGCAGCAGCTGGAGCTGTGGCTCAACTACTCTCTCTTGAGTAGGAAGACTCAGATACATTGTCAAGGCTGCCACACGTGTAGTGTGGATCAAAGATGCTTTGGTATTAGAGTTAGTATTCACCTACCAAGTGTAACATAACTCTCTTCACCAAACCACTACTAGTGATGCTAACAGAGGTTTCTCTTTTTTCAGTTAAAAAAAAAAGGAACTTACCTTTCAACTTTGGCCACAGGAAACCATGATCTGGCCCTTAGATATTGTGCTTAGTATCTAGATATCTCTTGGTATACCCTCCCTGCCTGCCACTCCCCCCGGCCCCGGCAACCTGGCTTATGTGACTAAATGGGTCAGAACAGGTTAGAGCACGTGAACTGGTCTTCTTCTGAGTAGACTGTGGAGTCTAGACTCATTGAAGCTTCTGACTCCCTATGACTTTGCCTTTGGATAAATTCCTCAGATTTCTGAGTTCCTGCCTCTTCCCGGTTGAAAGTGCAGGTGAGGGGATCAGATAAACCCCAGGGGTGATCTGTAGTTTATTTAAAGCCAAAGTTTGCACTTCTGACTCCCTTTGGCTTACAGGCTTTTTGGCGCTGAAGAGATAACATGGATTGGCTGGGAGATGACAATTGTTTCTTAGGCCTCTTGATTGAAGAAGGATAGTGATTCTTTCTGGGAGCATGTTATGGAGGTGGCAGCAGGGCCTGGTTTTGTGTAGGCAGCCAGCATCCAGACAGGGACCTCAGTGTCAACTACAAGCTGGCGCTTGCCAAGAGCACTTGCCAGTGACTGAACAATGAGGGCATTTGCCCTCTGCCTCTGCGGAGACTGAACCCTTTCCTGCTGCAGCTGTCGACCTTCAACAACCCCTGAGGGAGTT
Organism: Ovis aries; assembly: GCF_016772045.2. Taxonomy (NCBI): domain Eukaryota; kingdom Metazoa; phylum Chordata; class Mammalia; order Artiodactyla; family Bovidae; genus Ovis; species Ovis aries. The sequence continues at coordinate 92,830,975 of NC_056059.1, forward strand.
CAGGGTGAAGAGTGAGGCACTCTGTGCTCCAGGGAATCTGGTGGGATGGGTCTTTAGATAGTTGGATGTTTTCAGGAACTGATTTCATGATCCCTGTCTTTGCATTGGCAGACAGAATGAAAACCACAATCACAGAAAACTAATCAAACTGATCACATGGACCACAGCCTTGTCTAATTCAATGAAACAATGAGCCATGCTGTGTAGGGCCACCCAAGACAGACTGGTCATGGTGGAGAGTTCTGACAAAAACATGGTCCAGTGGAGAAGGAAATGGCAAACCCCTTCAGTATTCTTCCCTTGAGAACCCCATGAACAGTTCAGTTCAGTTTAGTTCAGTTGCTCAGTCATGTCTGACTCTTTGTGACCCCATGAACTGCAGCACGCCAGGCCTTCCTGTCCATCACCAACTCCTGGGCCTACCCAAACTCATGTCCATTGAGTTGATTATGCCATCCAACCATCTCATCCTCTGTCATCCCCTTCTCCTCTTGCCCTCAATTTTTCCCAGTATCAGGGTCTTTTCAAATGAGTCAGCTCTTCACATCAGGTAGCCAAAGTATTGGAGTTTCAGCTTCAATATCAATCCTTCCAGTGAATATTCAGGACTGATTTCCTTTAGGATGGACTGGTTGGATCTCCTTGCAGCCCAAGAGACTCTCAAGAGTCTTCTCCAACACCACAGTTCAAAAGCATCAATTCTTCGGTGCTCAGCTTTCTTTATAGTCCAATTCTCACATCCATACATGACCATTGGAAAAACCATAGCTTTGACTAGATGGACCTTTGTTGGCAAAGTAATGTCTCTGCTTTTTAATATGCTGTCTAGGTTAGTCATAACTTTTCTTCCAAGGGGTAAGCATCTTTTAAATTCATGACTGCAGTCACCATCTGCAGTGATTTTGGAACCCCCCAAAATAAAGTCTGCCACTGTTTCCCCATATATTTGCCATGCAGTGATGGGACCAGATGCCATGATCTTAGTTTCTGAATGTTGAGCTTTAAGCCAACTTTTCCACTCTCCTCTTTCACTTTCATTAAGAGGCTCTTTAGTTCTTCTTCACTTTCTGCCATAAGTGTGGTGTCATCTGCATATCTGAGGTTATTGATATTTCTCCTGGCAATCTTGATTCCAGCTTGTGCCTCATCCAGCCCAGCATTTCTTATGATGTACTCTGCATATAAGTTAAATAAGCAGGGTGACAATATACAGCCTTGATGTACTCCTTTTCCTATTTGGAATCAGTCTGTCGTTCCATGTCCAGTTCTAACTGTTGCTTCCTGACCTGCATACAGTATGAAATGGCAAAAAGATAGGACACAGAAAGATGAACTCCCCAGGTCAGTAGGTGCCCAATATGCTACTGGAGAACAGTGGAGAAATAATTACAGAAAGAATGAAGAGACGGAGCCAAAGCAAAAACAACACCCAGTTGTGGATGTGACTGGTGATGGAAGTAAAGTCTGATGCGGTGAAGAACAATTTGCATAGGAACCTGGAATGTTAGGTCCATGAATCAAGGTAAATAGAAATTGTCAAACAGGAGATGGCAAGGGTGAACATCAACATTTTAGGAATCAGTGAACTAAAATGAACTGGAATGGGTGAATTTAACTCAGATGACCATTATATCTACTACTGTGGGCAAGACTCCCTTAGAAGAAATGGACTGGCCCTCATAGTCAACAAAAGAGTCCAAAGTGCCGTACTTGGGTGCAATCTCAAAAATGACAGAATGATCTCTGTTCGTTTCCAAGGCAAACCATTCAATATCACAGTAATCCAAGTCTGTGTCCCAACCAGTAATGCCGAAGAAGCTGAAATTGAATGGGTTTATGAAGACCTACAAGATCTTCTAGAACTAACACCCAAAAAAGATGTCCTTTTCATTATAGAGGACTGGAATGCTAAAATAGGAAGTCAAGAAGAGATGCCAGAATAACTGGCAAGTTTGGCCTTGGAGTACAAAATGAAGCAGGGCAGAGGCTAAAAGAATTTTGTCAAGAGAACAAACACCATTTCCCAACAACCAAAGAGATGACTCTACACATGGACATCCCCAGATGGTCAATACCAACATCAGATTGATTATATTCTTTGCCACCAAAGATGGAAAAGCTCTATACAGTCAGTATAAGTAAGACCTGGAGCTGACTATGACTCAGATCATGTGCTTCTTATTGCAAAATTCAGGCTTAATTTAAAGAAAGTAGGGAAAATCACTAGACCATTTAGGTATGACCTAAATGAAATTCCTCATGATTATACAATGGAGGTGACAAATAGATTTAAGGAATTGGAGCTGGTAGAGTGCCTGAAGAACTATGGATAGAAATTCATAACACTGTACAGGAGGCAGTGACCAAAACCATCCCAAAGAAAAAGAAATGCAAGAAAGCAAAGTGGTTGTCTGAGGAAACCTTACAAACAGCTAAGGAAAGAAGAGAAGCAAAAGGCAAGGGAGAAAAGGGACGATACACCTGACTGAATGCAGAGTTCCAGAGAATGGCAAGGAGGGATAAGAAGGCCTTCTTAAATGAAGAATGCAAAAAAATAGAGGAAAACAGTAGGGGAAAGGCTAGAGATCTCTTCAAGAAAATTGGAGCTATCAAGGGAACACTTCATGCAAGAATGGGCTTGATAAAGGACAGAAACAGTGAGGACCTAATGGAAGCAGAAAAGATTTAGAAGAGATCCAGTGCCCACATAGGGACCACAGCAGAACATTAGCAGCATCCACAGCAGTGATGGCCCGCTGAGTAGGAGGTTGTAATCAGCAGAATTTGGTGGTGGCGGTAGCCACTGCGGGAAAATTCATTGATTGACCTCCTGGGTTTCCTAGCAGGGAATGCTGGGGAGTGATGGTTGGTTTTCTCCACCAAGAGAAGATCTGGAGAGGAGATCTGATCTCTGTGCAAAGACAACTATTTTTCAAAGTAGAAGCACTTGATGGAGACTCCTATAGGGAGAATGATCCACTGTCCAGTGAATGAGCTGTAAATGGAACTGCTCTTGGTTAGTTAGCTGTTACTAGATTCTTACCCTCAGGGAAGCCACTCCGACTCCTTAAGAACACTAGGTCCTCATCTTTGCTGGGAGTGTTCTCTGAGAAAGCTGTTTTACTACCATAGTAGTGTAGTGTCTGCTATGATTGTGGAAGCTTTGGGTGTCCTTGTATTTCTCTCTGAGAGACTGTACCTGATCTCTATTATATTTGGGTGAGCATTTGAAGGAATTTGAGTGGAATGTTGAAAATGTAGGTGCAATTTCCAATTCTTTAATAACTGCTTATGCATTCCTATTACCAGGGCATTTAAGAATTCCTGAAAGCAAGCCAGTACCCTGCATCATTCTCTAATCTTTTCTGTCCTTCAATTTGAAATGAGACTATTCTGCTACAAGGAAATTGAGTACTTTCAAAGTGCTTAATAGGTACTTAAAAATGACCTATGCCAGGCCTTTGACGTTTTACTTTAAATATTTCATTTGTAACATTTTTTAATATTAGGACTATTAGACATGAGTGTATCACATTTCTCTCAGTTCACTTGTTTTGGTTTATTTAGCTGCCTACCTTCTTGTATTTTTTCCACTTATCCTGTGTAAGATTGAAACCATGTAGTTTTCCCCTATTTTTTCTGTAGACAACCCAATTCTCTCATCTAGAAGAAACCCTCTTTCTTTCCTTCTCAATATTCTATGCATACACTTCAATTTCCACAAACTAGACCCAAACTACAAAGAGTATTTTGTGTGTAAGTCTGAGGGGAGTTTCGCTTTGCTAAAATGAATAAGTAGGCAGGGCTGCATTCTTTTGGGAGGTTTTAGATGGGAGATTAATCCCTTTTCTTGATTTGTCCAGCTACAGTGGCTTGGAGTTCCTTGGCTCCTGGCCCCATCTGCTTTTAAAACCAGTGATGGCTGGTCTAGATTCCATTACTCTGATTCATCTGCCTCCCTCTCCTAGTTTTAGGACTCTGCCTGTAACTTCCAGCTGGGATAATGTAGGATAATCTTCCTGTTCTGTGCTCTGCTGATGAACAACCTTAACTCCACCTGCAGTCTTAATTCTCTCTTTCCATGTCTCCTAATCTGTTCATGGCTTTGGGGTGTTAGGATGTAGACCTCTTGGGGGGCCATTCTTCTACCACAGAAGGGAATGGCAAGCAGTCTCTACCTGGAAAGGACAGGTGCTCACGAAGGAGTCACTGAAGTCCACTAACTATGCAGACACTTCCTGTGGGATACATGCCGGGACTCCCGTTGCAGTAGAGATCAAGTCCAAAGCTTGTTTCTTACAGATACTGAAAGGACAGATCTGTGTACAGAGAGTCTATGGCTACTCTTGGAGGAAGGACATAATCCTTCTTTGATCTTCCTTTCCTTTGACCTATGAGCTTTTCCTGAGATTTCCTTATATTTCCTACCTCTTCAAATGTCTGGTTGTAATTTGAGGTGCTATTAGATTTATTACTTTCCATTCTTGTATCTGCATACAGAACATTTGGACTTAAGGACGGGTGCTGAAATTCTTCCTCTGTAGCCTGACCATCTTCTTAGCTTTGTATAACTAAGCATTCATGTTGTTCTGGTTTCTGTGTGATTTTCCTGCTTACATCGGTTTTGATCTCTTTGCTCTTCAGGGTTCCAATTGCCCTTGTCTCCTAAATGAACATGAGCTCAGTTCAGTCACTCAGTTATGTTCGACTCTGCGATCCCATGAATTGCAGCACGCCAGGCCTCCCTGCCCATCACCAACTCCTGGAGTTCACCCAAACTCATGTGTGTTGAGTCGGTGATGCCATCCAGCCATCTCATCCTCCGTCGTCCCCTTCTCTTCCCCCCCAATCCCTCCAAGCATCAGGGTCTTTTCCAATGAGTCAACTCTTCGCATGAGGTAGCCAAAGTATTGGAGTTTCAGCTTCAGCATCAGTCCTTCCAATGGACACCCAGGACTGATCTCCTTTAGTATGGACTGGTTGGATCTCCTTGCAGTCCAAGGGACTCTCAAGAGTCTTCTCCAACTCACAGTTCAAAAGCATCAATTCTTCGGGGTTCAGCTTTCTTCACAGTCCAACTCTCACATCCATACATGACCACTGGAAAAACCATACCCTTGACTAGATGGACCTTTGTTGGCAAAGTAATGTCTCTGCTTTTGAATATGCTATCTAGGATGGTCATAACTTTCCTTTCAAGGAATAAGCGTCTTTTAATTTCATGGCTGCAATCACCATCTGCAGTGATTTTGGAGCCCCCCAAAATAAAGTCTGACACTGTTTCTGTTTCCCCATCTATTTCCCATAAAGTGTTGGGACCAGATGCCATGATCTTCATTTTCTGAATGTTGAGCTTTAAGCCAGCTTTTTCACTCTCCTCTTTCACTTTCATCAAGAGGCTTTTTAGTTCCTCTTCACTTTCTGCCATAAGGGTGGTGTCATCTGTATATCCAAGTAATCAGTCTCATATGTTCATAAATGAATATGACAGGCAAGAAGCAGACAGGCCAGGCCTAGCATGCTTATGATTCTTCTACTAGGCTAGGAAAAATACAGCATTCTTGATTTCTAAATGGCCAAATGACCTCTACCTTTGAGTCCCAGATAAATATATCAATTATTTGAGTTACATTTGGGTTAAAGCCTTTTTTAATTGCAATCAATCAATTCAGATTCACTTCAGCCTAGTTAGGTTTCCTAAAAAGCAACCAGGAGAGATGAGTATTTGGATGCAAGTCAATTCCTGGAAGGCGATGCCAGGAAACACAGAGTTACGGAAGTGAATCAGGGAAGGCAGGTCAACCACTACACACACATGAGTGGAATGAGCACTGGGGATCACTTGGGCCACCTCTGCTGGGACAATTCTGAGGAATGATCTAGGCAGACTCTGAAAGGGAAGGCCACCTACTTCTCACTGACTGAGGGTTCTTGCTGGGGCACTTACTCCAGGACTCTTGGCCTGCCCTGCACAGCACTGACCTGTGGCAGAACAGACACACAGGAAACGCTGGCACGTGGATGTGTCTGTAGGTTTCCTCTGGGTGGGTCTGCTCACTCTGCGAGTGTCTGCTCAGTCTACTTGGATCACTCTTGGAACCACTGTTCTATTTGGAACCACTTGTGCCCCATATTGAGGGTACTTCTCTTCTCTTGACTTAAAGAATCAACCTGTACAAGGAAATTGACAATAAGATGATTAGTGTGAGAAGCCACTATTCCCACAGCTGCCATGATGAGTTTCTAGACTGCGATAGATACTCATCTCCCTCTTTAACTACACATTTTATATGCCTCTTGGTCCTCTGCTAGTCCCTCTGCTTACTCATATGAGGACACATATATTACATATCCACGGAGCATCCAAGCCCTTGGCTACTTTGTCTAATCACATGATGGTTCCTGCGTAAGTGCACTTGTCACCGGTCTCACTAACAGAGCCACTTAAACCCAAAGAGTCTATATACCGTCCCCCTTTGTGTAGCAGAAGCTGGTTTCTTCGTGATGTTCAGGGTCGGTGATCTCTGTCTAATTTACCACTCCTCTGGTCTACTTGACTCCTGGCATGAGGTCCATAGCCTGACCAATTGTGGCTTTAGGTCTCTGGATCCTGTTCTGTACCTCCTGGTGGAAGTCTTCCTCTTTGGGGGGTCAGAACCACTAATCCTGCAGGGCCTGAAGTTGTGGGGACAGGAAGCACCTCCTCTCCTAGTGGATCACAGGGTAAATTGGTGAGAAAAATCTGTCCTACTTCTATCTTTTGTTCCAGAGAGCTACAGTACTATATTCATAACCAAAATACCAAATAATAGAATATAATTTGGTTATGGCATTGCAGATATTGAAATGTTGATTTGAAACCAGCTGCATCATATCCCAGTGGACATGAGGCTAAACCACTAAGATCCTGGATAACAGTCAGGCGAAGACAGGAAATACAGTGTTGAACTGTGCTGAGTCTCGGTGACCCTGTTCAACTTGAGGCTGAGTATCTCTGAAAGGCCTCTCCCAGCTAGTCTGGGGCTTGTCTTATCTGCACTGTCTGCTCAGGAAGCCACTCCTCTTAAGGCCTTGTAACTTCAGGAAGTGGTTCTCCAGGTCATCACAGGGATGGGCATATATCTGTGGTATGCAGACTCAGGGTATGTAGATTCAACAGGGTCAGGTTCAGATGTTTATGTAAATGAACTGTGACCTCATCCATTCTGTGGAGATGGTACAGTTAATTGACTGACTCAGCAACTACAGGATGTCTTCATTACTTTCTTCTTCTTCCAGGGACTAGGGAAAGTGGTTCATTCTGTGGTTTCCACTGAACACAAGTGTAACTGTAGTATTAATGAACTGGAGACCATCTGTAGCCTAAATATTGGCATCTCAAGTCATTTTGGTTGCTCTGAAGATTGTTCTGTAGTATATTCCAAAGGAAGGGCTTGTTGGAGCAGGATTCTGGGTGTATGTTGTAGCTTTTGAACTCATTCTTGAAAGCCATTTTTGTTTTTTTCTTGTAATAGTGAAGTCATTTTCTTGATAGAATTTAAGATTTCAACACTGTCTCCTATCTTAGTGTGGCTGTAGAATTAAGAATGATTTGGTTTTGTTGCTGAAGTTCTCAGGATTTTGTTCTACTTTGAGGGCCAGTGTGCCCACGTGTTGCCCATTATCAGATTTTTCTCTGGAAAGCTTGTTCTGAGGAATGCCCATGTGGTGAAAACCATGCCTTGCAAGGGATTGACAGAAGAAAAGGGGGGTATAATAGATGTAATATAAAAGATAATGTGTTTTTTCTTCTATCATTTTGTCTTTTGCTATACCTTGCAATTTTTGTGTGTGTGATAGCAAGATGTGATGTATCGCGTAAAAATACTCTGAGTAGAACTTTGATTAGTCGGGTAACAAATGGGAGAAGTACTCCCTTAGCATAGGATGAGGTCTAAGGGTTTCAGTTTCTGTGCTTTGGAACTATGACCTTCACAAGAGTTAATCAGTAGTTTTTCTTCCTCTGAGGGTGGGCCAAGCTGCTTGAGTGAGTTGGAGTTGGGTATTTCCCTCTGGGTCACAGAAGTTCTCATGCGAAGGTGAGAATCTGGTGTGCTAGTTCCCTGAGGGTAGGTCTTATTAACAGAATGCACTGACCTTTCTAAATGGCTTTTTCTCCTTTCCCTGCCAGACACAAGAGCAGATTGTACTCAGATTTTCACAGTGGGAACCCAGCTGAGGTCCTGTGGAGAAGAGTGAAAGTGAAAATCACTCAGTCATGTCCGACTTTTTGCAACCCCATGGACTCGTCCATGGAAACCTCATGATATTCTGAAGGCCTCCTATGGCTGGGTCCCACTGGAGTTTTTAAGTCTCAAGTGTGTCTGCCCTGAACTTTCAGAAATTGATCAAGTATGGTTCAGGTTTTCCTCCCCCTGCTGGTTCTCCCTGGGTTTTTCCCTGAGCCCCTGCTCATTTTAGCAGGAGCTCGCTCTGTTTACCTGTCTCTCCAATCTAGGGGGCTGCAGTTTGCCCTGGACCTCCCCCTCTTGTGAGCATCCAGGAAGGATTGTCTATTTTTTTCCTTATCTGTCTCAGTGATTACTGGCTGTTAGGACTGAGTGGCCACTGCTGACATCCACGCATGTGGCCCTGGAATGTGGCGATCTCGTCCGCCACCATTATGAATACTACCTGCTTGTGTGCCAAGAACTAAAGTCTGAGATCTGTGGTCCTGAGCAGAAATTAAACCTTGGCAGAGAAGGTATGTGAGGAATGAAAGAGGCAAGAGTTAGTTGTGTTTTTAAATACTCGATTTAACATGTCAGAAGCTATTCTGTCGGAAGCTCACTGTTGGTTATGACATGATGTGACTAAATGCCTTTTTTTCCTCTCTGGTCTGGAGCTGAGAAGAATATCAGATTTCCTGGGAGACATCAAGGCCCTCTGAAGGCACAGCCACATTGGGTGTAACATGTGATGACCTCACAGGACGTGAGGCAACTCATTCCCTGAAGGAGGTTGGGGAACCTTGGGCAGCACCTCCATGTGATGGGTGCACATGGGACATGACCCTGCCTCATGGTTAGGGAGAAGTCCTCCTTCCTGTTTCTGGTGGGTAAGAAGGTCGGAGGCCTGAGTGCAAGTCTAGGCTCTGCCCTCAGTGTTCACAGGAGATTCCTTAGGACCCAGTGCAGGGTGGCAGAACAGAGAAAGTGACCTTAGCTGTATCTATCTCACAGTTCCCTTTACATCTGCCCAAACTATTAGTATTTGCCAGCTCTCCTCTGGCTCTTCTGTCTATTACAAGGGCCCTCTTGGTATGGACATGGATCTGTAGATATTGGAATAGGGCGTGAAGTGTAAGAAGTTTAGAGCTGTGTTGCCAACTGCTGAGTTCCTCCAAAGAGGCTTGGAAACCTGCTTACCTCTGAGGGAAAGTTTGAATCTTCAAGTTTTCCTCCAGCCCAGGGGATCAGGAGTTATCAACTGGTTTAATGGTTTCTGATCCAGCTGTAGTTGAAATTGAGACATTTTCCCTCTTTGTTCTATGCCTCAGTTCCTGGTGTGATAGGCTTAAACTCGGTAAGTCTTCTGTAAAACTGGTCAAGTGGCTGGATGTGTAGTTGGGAACCTTACTGGAAATACAATGCAAGCACTTCTGTGTCTTAGATGTTTTGCAGATTTTGTTACTAGGTCATCTTTGGGGCCATGTGAATGAGAGAACTCACAGTAACTACTGTAGTTTATCTACAATTACCTTAGGAGGTGTTGGTGAACTGTGTTGCTCCTATCCAATGTTAACTTAGAAATAGATCATAAAGCTGAACTTCATGTCTTTGAGTAGGTAAACCAATACCAAATGGTAGTTAAGACTTTGTCTCCTTCCCTTGATCATGGAGGCTAACTAACAGGTCTCAAAAGATGATGCATGCATGCATCCTAAGTCACTTCAGTTGTGCCCGATTCTTTGTGACCCCAGGGACTGTAGCTTGCCAGGCTTCTCTGTCCATGGGATTCTCTAGGCAAGAAAACTGGAGTGGGTTGCCATGCCCTCCTCTGGGGACTCTTCCTGATCCAGGGATCAAACTTGTGCCTCCTGCATCTCCCGCATTGGCAGGTGGGTTCTTTACCACTAGGGCCGCCTTGGAAGCCCTTAGGATGAGAGTTAATGTTAAAGTTAGACCTGGGATTTTCAGAGTGGGATGACCTCAGGGAGAAAGGAGGTGTGAACTCAGAGGCCAGCCATCCTACTGAGCTTGTGTTTTAGAGAAGAGACTTGTCAGATCCTCCCTCCCTGTTTATTCCCACATTTTTAGTCACATATATCCCTGACTTTGTTTTAGGAAATCATCTAAGTTGTGAGTTGGTTTCAATCTAGCCTGTTAGTCTTGGTCATGGGTATGACTAGCTCATTAGAGTGTCCACTTTCCCTCCCATAGATGGTGTCCATAATGACTAACCCAGGGTGGGGGACATGCTGTCTAATCAGCCCCTATAATCCAAGAAGAGATTGCTGGAAAGGTCCACTTTGTTTTTTGAGAAGGCCTTTTGGAAAATATATTTGAATGATAATGAAGGCTAGAGCATTTGCTGTTAGAAAGGGAGAGCTTCCTGGAAGGTGGGAGCCTGGGGTCTTATGTGGGTCCCCATGTGTACCCTGAGGAGTGAATGTGAAGAAACACTGGGAGTTGAAGCGAGATGAGGAAAGGAAGCTGTCTGGTTCTCGGAAAAACTGACATCTTGATTCAGCCTCAGTGGATCAAACACCTTGAATCTTCATTTTGTAAGCCAGTGTATTCCTGTCTCAAGGAAATTACATTTGGGCTTTTCTGTCACTTACAAGCAAAACAATCCTAAGTGATAGAGCTTAGTCACAAAGATGTGGGTATTAGAGTAAACTGGATTTCTCCATTGTTTGCAGTATTAAAACCAATTTGCAGCTTAAATTTGGGGATTTCAGTGGTAGAAATGTGTTTTAAAGGCTTTTCAGACTAAGTCACAATGGGTCAGGGGAGAAAGGGAAAGAAACCCCAAAAGAGGTTGGAAAATCTATTCTAAGGCCAATATAAAAAATTCTATATCCATATGGCTATTCTGCTTACAGTTGAGTTTACCAACATAGGTGCCATTTTTGAGACAAGGTAGTTAGTAGTGCTTTGGAAACAATCTGTCATGAATATTCCAAATCAAGGAAATTTAGGAATCCACTACCACTTCTGGGACTTCTGTCTGGAAATGATAAAACTTACAGCAAGGAAGGAGAAAGCTTAAAAAAAAGTATGCCAAAGAGAGGATTAGTTGAGAAATCTCATGGATATTAACATCAACCCTTGTGCTAGCATTGATCTACAGAGTTGCCTAGGTAACAGTCAACCTAGATCCAGTGAGCCTCCTATCTACAGAAACAGATCTGAGTCCTGGCTTCCCTGGTCTGACGGCTGAGTCCTATAGTGACTTAAATTTCAGATGCTCAGTGATCTGCTTTTTGAGGCAGGATGAAGATATTGATGGCTGCCACAAACTGACAACTCACAGCCATCCCTGATGTAGCTCGTCTGGGTCAACAGAAAAATGAAATTGCATATGGTGGAACATGAGAAGGCAAGAACAGAAGAATTGAAAAGAAATGGACCCATGAAAATATGATGAAACTTGGGAAATTGTTCCCCTATCTCCTAATCCTTATTCTTGACAAACTTTGGGAAAGAAGTATCCTTATTTCAGGCTTATCCTCTCATTATGGGATGAATGAATATCCACAGTGATGAGGTTATTCAAGAGTATCCCTGCTACCTCCCTCCCTTGGTGGTCATTGTCTCTCTGAATGGAGCAGCTTTGGGGGCATCTGCAGGCATAAGTTATACAGATGTACAGGTGTCTTATATACATTTGTTAGTATTTCAAGTGGGATCTAAGAGTTTATACTGTTTTGCAATCTGTGCTATGTAGAGGCAAAGAGGGGATTGATATTTGGAAACCTTTTCTTTTTTTTTGTGGTGAGAAACAAGCCTACAGTGGAAATTTAGAGGGAACTGGAGTATCTGTTCCGTTCAGTTCAGTCACTCAGTCGTGTCCGACTTTTCGCGACCCCATGAATCGCAGCACTCCAGGCCTCCCTGTCCATCACCAACTCCCGGAGTTCACTCAGACTCACATCCATCGAGTCAGTGATGCCATCCAGCCATCTCATCCTCTGTCATTCCCTTCTCCTCCTAACCCCCAATCCCTCCCAGCATCAGAGTCTTTTCCAATGAGTCGGATCTGTAGGAGCCATCAATTACAATGCAGGTCTAACCCTGTGAAGGAAAGAGGGAAGAAATGTTGAATAGGACGTGAGCTAGATTGTGCTGCAATACTAAATGCCTTGGTATCATCAATGGCAACTGAGAGACCAGAAATGACCCCTCAGGAGACCCAGGTCTCCCAGGGAGGGACCTTCCCCAGGTCCCTGCTGCACTCGGTCACTGGTTGGAAACAGCCCGTGGGGTGTGGGTCTGATGGTCACCAGAGGCCTCCTTGAGCTCACAGATCCCCTTCTCCACCAGGTCTGCAGAGCAGCCCATCATGGTTCCCAAGGCCTCCCTTTCAGAGGCTGGGGGGCTTGATCTTGGGTCACAACTGCTACCTGTCTTCTCCCTTCACCCCTGAAAATTCTCTTCACTCATGGCTCTCACCTCATCTGAAGATTGGTGTGCTGTGACCCTAACTATCATCAATGTGGTCTGAACCCTCACTAGTAGATCCTTATCAAGCCCAAGCTGCTGACGGTACCTGAGTTACAGTGAGGCAAGGGAAGGAAGTCTGAGGAGATGGTCAAGAGAGTCACCTGGGCTTAACATACATTATTCCCTGCTCCCATCATGGAAAAGTAGTCCAGCTTCTTGATGATCAGTCAGTTATGCCTGTAACAATTCTGGCTCATGAGATGACATGGCCTGTCTCTTGGAGAGATGGAGAGTAGTACAGCTCAAGCTCCTAAGTCTCAATTCTGGGAGCCAAAAGGTCTTCCTACTAAGTTCATCCTGTATGGATTGGCTGTGCTCCCTGGACATGGGTGACTCTTTCCTTTCCCTGGTTTGGGAATTTTCAGCTATTATGTCTTCAAATATTTTCTCAGGCTCTCCCTTTCTTTCTCCTCCTTCTGGGACCTGTTTCATGCAAACATTAGTCTCCTTGATATTGTCCCTGAGGTCTCTTAAACTGTCCTCGTTTCTTTTCGTTCTTTTTTTCTGTTCTGTGGTAGTGATTTTCATGACTCGACCTGTTCTTTTTTTATTTAGTCTACTCTTGTTTCCTTCTAGTGTGTATTTCATTTCAGTTATTCTTTATATTTTCTGACTCTTTGCTTAAAACTTCTAGCTTCTCACTCTGTGCACGCATTCTCCCAAGTTCTTTGTCTTTATTAATCTGAACTCTTTGGGAGTAGATGCCTATCTTCATGTCACTTAGTTCTTCTGGGATTTTATCTTGTCTCTTTGTCTGAAACAGGCTTTCCTGGTGGCTCAGAGGTTAAAGCATCTGCCCGCAATGCAGGAGACCTGGGTTCGATCCCTGGGTCAGGAAGATCCCCTGGAGAAGGAAATGGCAACCCACTCCAGTATTCTTGCCTGGAGAATCCCATGGACAGAGGAGCCTGGAGGGCTACAGTCCACGGGGTTGCAAAGAGTTGGACACGACTGAGCGACTTTCACCGTCTCACTTCACTTTGTCTGGAACATATCCCTCTACTGCTTGGTATCTCTTTGGCTTAGGGTTCTGGGATCCACAGCATCACTGATGGGTCCTTGCCGCGCACTGCAGGGACTCTCTGAGGCTGCAGCACTGTCGGAGCTCTAAGGGCACTTCCATGTCTGGCAGCCAGGGGCCAGAGTAGACAGCACTCATTGCAGAGCCAGTGCTTGGTACATTCTCGGTTGCTGGGGCCCGTAGAATGTGCCTGTATAGTGGCAAGGTGCCAGCTGCAGGCCTTTGAAATAACTCTGTCTTACAACCAACCCATATTGATGGGGCAGCAAGGGTTGGGACCAGCTCTGGGCTCACTGGCAGCTACAGGGGCCCTGGCTGTCAGTCTTCCCCAGGTCACACCTACTGCAGTGGAGGCAGGTGACATGTGTTGGGCTGGGGATGTGCAGGTGATGGCTGGAGGGGCTGCTACAGGTGGGCGCAGTGGTGCCAGCCAGGGACAGAAGGCCTACAGGAAGCTTCAGGGGGCTTTGGCTCCCATGCATTCACCTGTGGCTCACACGCCCCGAATCAGGGCACGCATGCAGCTGTGGAGGCTTATTACAGGCGTCAGGGTGGTGGCATCCAGGAGTACAGCTGGAGGGCTCGCCCTGAGTGTGTGCATGGCAGTGGGGGCCATCCTGGGGGGATTCAGGTTGGCTTCTTTCATTTACACACAGCCCACCTGATGCAAATAGCTGGCTCACTGGAAAAGACCCTAATGCTGGGAAAGATTGAAGGCAGGAGGAAAAGGGGATGACAGAGGATGAGATGGTTGGATGACATCACTAACTAAATGGACATGAGTTTGACCAAACTCCAGAAATAGTGAAGGACAGGGAAGTCTGCCGTGCTATAGTCCATTGGGTGGCAAAGAGTGGGACACGACTGAGGGACTTAACAACAACAACAAGCCCGAACCAACTGCTGGTCTCTGGTGAGGGCAGGGAGGAACTCGGGCACCTGGCATTTTACACTTGTGTGGCTGCAGAGACCTTGGGTGTCTGCTGGTGTGGGTCCCAGCTTCCCCTAGGGCAGCAAGGAGGGGCTTGGGTAGCTGCATCAGCCAACAAAACTTCTTGTGGAGTAGAATCTGCAGGGCTCTGTAAAGGCTGCTGGCTGTTAGCTTCTTCAGTGGTGAAGTCAGCAGGGCCTGTCTGCAGGGCAGGTCCCTGAGAACACCATTGCTTCTGTTGCATGGCCGTTGTTGACAGCACCTGCTGCCTTTGTTCCTAGCCATCTCTACATCTCAGGTCTGCCAGTCTCGGGTGGGGTGGGATGAAGCGGGACATTCATGCAGTGCCCCAAAGGCTACAGAAACTGATGGTTCACCCTGCTTTCCTTTCCCAGCAAGGGAAACTCTAGTTGAGGACTTAGCACTTCGTGCTGGGCAACACCAGCTTGGGGGATGGATTAATGGAAGCATCCTTCCTTTTGTGTAGTTGCCATTGAAGTTTCTGTTCTACTGTATTAGTAAAGCTCCTAAGTGGGCCCCCGAGCTCTCCCAGAGCTGTCTGTTCATGGATAGCTGCCTAATGGTTGACCTCTGTTGGGGGACAGAGTGGAGATTCCTATATGGTCATTTTTGGTGATGTCACTCAAGATTTAGCATGGTTTAAAGTGATGTACAGCTGACCCTTTGAATAACACAGGTTTGAACTGTACAGGTCCACACATGCAGATTTCTTTCACTAAATACATGCTACAGTACGTATAGTACCACATGATCACCAGTTAGTTGCATCTGCAGATGCGGAACTGCAGTGAAGAAGGCCGATTGCAAAGTTATACGTGCATTTTTGAATGGGTGGAGTGTGGCTGCTCCTAACCCCTACATTGCTCAAGGGTCAGCTGTATGTGGGCCAAATTGACAAGGGGTAGACTATGCTGGTCTTTCGGTGTGTCAACTTGGCCAGGCTACAGTCCCCAGTTGTTCAGTTAAACATCAGATATTTTTTGTGAAGCTTTTTATAGAGTAGGGCTTCCTAGGTAGCACTAGTGGTAAAGAATCTGCCTGCCAATTCAGGAGACGCAGGAGACAAGGGTTCAATCCCTGGGTCTAGAGGATCCCCTGGAGAAGGGAATGGCCACCCACTCCAGTATTCTAACTTGGGAAACCCCCATGGACAAAGGAGCCTGGCAGGCTACTGTCTATGGGGTCGCAAAGAGTCGGACATCACTGAGCATGAGCAAAAACAAGTAAGTGATTTATGGAGTAATTAAAGTTCCACAGTCAGTTGTCTGTAGGTCAGGTAGATTGTTTTAGGTAATCTTATGGGCCTGATTCAACAATTTAAATGATCTGAGAGCTGAGACATTTCTCAAGATGTCTGTGGACAGAGTGTGAACAGATTTTGGATCTGCCTTACTACCACTGTATAACTCATTTCCTCTTGTTTAAGTACATAACTTCCAAGATTAGAAAATTTTCTTCAGTAAGAGTAATTCCAACCACACAGAGGGGAGAGTGAAAAGGGTTTCTATAACCTTACAGGTCTGAGCTTTTGGCACCTGCTGTGCTTCCCAGGCGGCGCTAGTAGTAAAGAACCTGCTTGCCAGTGCAGGAGACATAGAGATGAGGGTTTGATCCCTGGGTCAGGAAGATCACTTGGAGGAGGGCATGGCAACCCACTCCAGTATTTTTGCCTGGAGAATCCCACGGACAGAGGAAACTGGTGGGTTACAGTCCATGGGGTCACAAAGAGTAGGACTCGACTGAAGTGGCTTAGCATGTACTCACATCCCATGATTAATCCTCTTCTGCCATCGTGTGGTGATACTTGAACATTGAATTTCATTGAATTTCAAGGAATACTCCTGAAAATTCTTAAGCAATTCTGCGGAGTTACCATCTCATAGGGAATGATGCCAAGATTACAGTCAGGATTACATTTCTCTATTTTGCCAGTAATGGGAGTTGAGTACCTAAACACACAACGTGTTACCTTCCTATCTGAAAACAACATACTTTAGAATGTGAACATCTGTGGCAACAGTCAGAATGAATATTTTTCTATCAAAAGTTTAGAATTAGAAAAGCAACACCTTCTTTGTAGAAAAGCTTAGTGAATTTCTCTCTTGAGGTTCAAAGTCCCTCCTTTCTCACTGCCTACCTCCCCATCCCACTCAACAGGTGTTCAGTTGTCAAAAGGTTACCTAAGGTCATGGTTCAGGTGACTGAGCAAATGCAAAATGAACATAAAGGATTTGAGAAACATAAGAATTAACTTGCAAAAGTTTAATTACAATGTACTTTTAAAAATGTAATTTCCTTTTATACTCAATATATCATGATCATTCTTCAATGAAGATGTGGCTTATTCCTTAACGTATTGTGCAGTTATGTGTAGTATGTATGAACTACATACTACCCAGTACTGTGTTGTATGAATGAACCATCATTTCATCTTCTCCCTGATAGATGACTAGCTCAGAAGGTCTTGATGTCACTCTTAAACCTGAGCCATGATGATTGTTGCCCAGACTTTGTGAATTTTGCTGCAGAAAGTTGTTGGTCAGAAGGTGATAACATTAAGATGGTAAAAGGGAAATCTAATGGGAAGAGGGTAGAGGATGACAAATCACCACCAGACTCCTTAGAGCAACCTTGATTCTCAGGAGCTGCTTTATATATGTTGATTTCATGGCAAATAATTGAACTGGGAGGACGAGATTTTCTCAGTGGTGCCTCTGTGACTGGTGTTTGGAACCTCATTTCAACACTGTTGGTGATCTTGGTTGTGGTTATTTAGCTGCTAAGTTGTGTCCGACTCTTTTGACCCCACCTCGGTCCATGGGATTCTCCAAGCAAGAATACTGGAGTGGGTTGCCATTTCCTTCTTCAGGGGATCTTCCCGACCCAGGAATCAAACCCAGGTCTCCTGCATTGCAGGCAGGTGATTTACCAACTGAGCTATAACAGCCCTCACTTCAGTGTACTAGTTCACTACCCTAAACTAAGGAGATTCAACTCAAATTCTTTGCAATAGGAGGGCCATGTAAATAAATGCCAAAAGATGAATATGCTATAAAAGCAAAATAAGAAATGGCTAAACCTTTCAGATGTATACCGTTTACCATGTACATAAACACAACTAATCTTCATGCTGACCCAATAAATTAGGTACTATCATCTCATTCTAAAAAAGGCAAGCATCACCCCCCTCTAGGAAACTTCTCAATGTTGACCGTGCCCTTCTTGGTACCTGCATACTCCTTTGAGGCACAAATGGGCTATGGCTTTGGTCAAATTGTTTGCCGATGGTTAATAAGGTCATGAGAGAGGGAGAGAGTGGGAACCTTTAGTTCTGCTGAAAGGTAGGTTGCCAGATAAGATCCTTCTCTAGGGGAACTTCCCAACCCAGGGATCAAACCTCCTACACTGCTGGCAGATTCTTTACTGACTGAGCCACCAGAGAAGCCCCACATAATACAGGGTGCCCTGATAAACCTGTATTTCATGTTAACAATGCATAACTTCGTAAGTGTATATGCTAACTTGATACATGTATAAATATGGGTATATTTACACAGAGTTTCCTCTCTTTCTGTGGGCCCATGCTGAACAGCAATCACTGGATAAGGGCCAACACAAGGGATGCAAACTCACAGACATGTCCAGGTCCAGAGTCCAGTGACAGGCCTTAGGAGAGATGAGTGCGGACACCAGGAACACAGTGCATACTGAGATTGGGAGAGACAGAGATGCTAAAAAGTGCTCACCTGAATCTGGGTGGGATGCCCATAGCATCTTCTAGACAGAGTCCAAAAACCATCCTGAAGATGTGACAGGTAAGAATAAACTTAAAGTGAGACATAAATAGGTGTGAGAGGTGTACAAGGTGGTCACAATTTGGGGGGAAACCTGTAACAGGGTCAGTAGACTAGCTCTAACCCTCACTGCTGCATGTAGTCCCAAGGTCATACATAATTTTCATCATTTTTCTTCCATTACTACACACTCTAGATTACCTGCCCCTTTGGCTAGTATTTTTGCTGGATTAGACCACTTGCCCGGTGGCCTAGACATTTACCCTGAGTTTCTGATTGCCACATAGATATATATGATCCTACTCATGTCGCTACTTCTACTATCAGCTCTGACTTTCAAACAGAATCACATATTGCAGGAGAAGGAAGTTCTGAGCAATGCTGGCTTCCCGTGTACCCACATATTCCTGATGGCCTTAGTGACACAGTGCTTAAGTGTGAAGTGCTAGTTCTTACTAGGGAAGAGTGGGCCACCTCTGTGTACTTAAGAATTCAGGGGGTCTGCAGAACCAACCCCGTCAAGGGACTCTGGATGGGGAAGTGTGGATGGTATTTTTCCAAACAGGGCCCTGACTTGAGCATAGCAGACCTGCTGTAGGTGAAAGTCGCTCAGTTGTGTCTGACTCTTTGCAACCCCATGGTCTATATAGTCCATGGAATTCTCCAGGCCAGAATACTGGAGTAGATAGTCTTTCCCTTCTCCAGGGGATCTTCCCAACCCAGGAATTGAACCAGGATCTCCTATATTATAGTAAAGATCAACTGAGCTATCAGGGAGCCAGTATTCTGGCCTGGAGAATTCCATGGATTGTATAGTCCATGGGGTTGCAAAGAGACCTGCCTTGGCTGAGCATTAAAATGTTGTTCATTGAATAAGAAGTTAGCTATGGATTTGTCACATATGGCCTTTAATATGTTGTGGTATGTTCCTTATATACTCAAATTTTGAGCGTTTTTTTTTCTAATCTTGAAAGGATGTTAAATTCTGAAATGCTTTTCCTGAATCTATTGAGATGAACATATGATTTTCATCTCTCATTTATTAATGTGCTGTATTACATTTATTGATTTATTTATGTTGAACCATCCTTGCATCCCAGGGATAAATCCTACTTGGTTATGGTGAACAATCTGCTTAATGAGCTCTTGAATTCAGTCTGCAAATATTTTCTTTAGAATTTTTGCATCTATATTCATCAGGGATATTGATCCGTGGTTTTCTTGTATACCTTTATGTGGCTTTGGTATCAGGGTAATGCTAGCCTCTTAAAATGAGTTTTCATGTTTAGAAAATTTTATTTTTTTCCAAAAAGTTTGGAAGGATTGGCATTAATTGTTTAAATGTTTGGTAGAAATCACCTGTGAAGCCATCAGTCCTGGGCTTTCCTGTGTTTATTGTTGATTCAGTCTCCTTTTTATTGGTTTGTTCATATTTTCTATTTCTTACTTAGTTTTGGTAGGTTGTTTAAGTGTGTTAAGAACTTATCCAGCTTTTCTAGGTTGAGTTCAGTTCAGTTGCTCAGTCGTGTCTGGCTCTTTGCGACTCCAATGGACTGCAGCACATCAGGCTTCCTTGTCCTTGACCAACTCCGGGAGTTCACTCAAACTCATGTCCATCCAGTCGGTGATGCCATCCAGCCAGCCATCTCATCCTCTGTTGTCCCCTTCTCCTCCTGCCCCCAATCCCTCCCAGCATCAGAGTCTTTTCCAATGAGTCAACTCTTTGCATGAGGTGGCCAAGGTATTGGAGTTTCAGCTTCAGCATCAGTCCCTCCAAAGAACACCCAGGACTGATCTCTTTTAGAATGGACTGGTTGGATCTCCTTGTAGTCCAAGGGACTCTCAAGAGTCTTCTCCAACACCACATCAATTCAAAAGCATCAATTCTTCAGGGTTTAGCTTTCTTCACAGTCCAACTCTCACATTCATACATGACCACTGGAAAAACTATAGCCTTGACTAGATGGACATTTGTTGGCAAAGTAATGTCTCTGCTTTTGAATATGCTGTCTAGGTTGGTCATAACTTTCCTTCCAAAGAGTAAGCGTCTTTTAATTTCATGGCTGCAATCACTTACTTAGCATGATAATCTGTCCATGTTGCTGCAAATGGCAATATTTCATTCTTTTTTTATGGTTAAGTAATAATTCCATTGAATGTGTGTATATATTTAATATGTGTGTACGCTCAGTCATGTTCAACTCTTTGTGACCCCTTGGACTGTGGCCCACCAGGCTCTTCTGTCCATGGAATTTCCCAGGCAAGAATACTAGAGTGAGTTGCCATGCTATCCTCCAGGGAATCTTCTAACCCAGGGATGGAATTTCATCTCTTACATCTCCTGCATTGGCAGGCAGATTCTTTACCACTGTGCCCCTTGAGAAATCCATAATAATTCCATTGTATGTATATATACACATACACATATGTATGTGTATATGTATACAACACATCTTAAGCCAATCATTTGTTGATGGGCACTTGGTGTATTTCCATGTCTGGGCTGTTGTAAACAGTGCTGAACATTGGGGCTCATGTATCTTTTAGCTATCTTTTCTGGGTATATACCCAGGTGTGAGATTGCTGGATCATATAGTAGTAGCTCTGTTTCCATATTTTAAGTGACCTTAATGGCAACCTCTTAAATCCTGTTTTAAATTACTCCTACTTCCAAATAATACTTTTAAATGATTTCAGTTAACCTATTGATTAGCTAGCATCAGCTTGCAAGTTTTTTCTCCTCAATATTCCAAGGTATAACTTTCAGCATCAGAAAGCATAGTAAGCACTTTTGATTTATGATGAATAAAAAAAATCAAGTGATGGGATAAAAGTCTCTCTTCAATATGTTCTTCCCACAGATTAAGATTTCATTTGTCTCTCAAAGAGTTTAAGGAAATCGTTAACTTTTTTTAGTTGAGGTGAAAAAACTGCTTCATAAGTTCATGTATTGTAAAAGCCACTGCGTGAGGAAGAACACAGTGGGTATAATTAAGAGAGAAACCATGATCCCTTTGAATTCCATGGTGTCCGTAGGCATACTTTATAGCCACCTTCATGGTAAGACACTTTCCAAATTCTGAACGAGCAGTTCCTAATTCCAATTACCAAAGAATTACAACAAATGGGTAGGATACAACGACACTGTGTTATTGTTCCAGCAACACCACTGCAATGTAAGTTTGTGAGTTTTCAAAACAAAGATATTAGGATACAGTAAGGCCCCTACAAATGAATGAGTGCCATTCTGAGTGCACATTTGTAAGTCCAATTTGTTCGTAAGTCCAGCAAAGTAAGCCTCGGTACCCAACTAATACATTTGGCTATATAGTAGTACTGTATTATGATAGGTTTATAAAACCTTGCAAATACTCTTTTTTCCCCCATACCTGCAAATACTCTTAAAAACACAAAAATAAAATATTTTTAATCTTACAGTACAGTACTTACCAGCTATATCAGTAGTGCCAGCTATATCACCGCTGCTTTTATGCTTGCTTCTAGGCATCCCGGGCTTGAACTAAAGATACTGCGCTCCTGTACTCTCTACAGTGCTACACAGTGACGTGCACACAATCACAACCACTTGTAGAAGATGCGCACATGTGACAATGTATGCCCGACACAGGAACTAACTAACATGATGGGACATGTGAACACACTCACATCTTTGAAAGCTTGCAAATTGAAGGTTTGTATGTAGGGGACTCACTGTTACCAGAAGTTCTGCCAAGAACGTAGGGAGCACAGGAAAGTTACCAGAAGGAAAAAAGCAAGCAAGCAAGCAACCAACCAAATACATACCTATGGAACCATTCCCAATACAGCAGGTATCAGGCCTCTGTAGAATGCAAGCTAATCACTTTCCTTTGCTCCGACTGTTTTGGAAGCATGAATTCCTGTATAAGTATGTTCCTCTTTCACTTGGAGTGTTCGGTGTACTCTAACCACACAAAGAGGTAAGTACAGATAACTGCTGTTAAACCTGCCACAGATCCAGCCATTAATCTGTGTACAGACCAGAAACTCAGCTTTGTAGTAGTAAATGTTCCATCATGCTCAAATGTGATAAACTGGATTGTACCATAGGGAAATATTGTAATAATCCCTTTATATTAATACAATCCAAGGTATCCATCCTTTGGGAAATAGCATGCAATGCAGAAAATATTTCCAAATGTTTTTAGCGTTGACTGTGAGCTTGTAATAAAACTTTACTTGATCCAAAGAGGCAACTGTTTTGGCACAACATCTTGCAACACCTCTAGCCAGGAAGAAGCAAAACCAGAAGTCCTGGCCTGCAGTGGGGCCCTCCAGTTCTAGCTGCCGAGGTGGGTTAGCCAAAACCAGGGCTGCCTTGGGAGCTTTGGTCAAATTACAACCCAAGGGCATTAGCCATGGCCAGAATGGGCAGTGACAGGGCACTGACTGGGAGGTAGGGCAGTGAGTGAAAGTCACTTGTGTCCAACTCTTTGCGATCCCATGGACTATACAGTGCATGGAATCTGCAGGCCAGAATACTAGAGTGGGTAGTCTTTTCTTTCTCCAGGAGACATTCCCAACCCAGGGATAGAATCCAGGTCTCCCACATTGCAGGCAGATTCTTTGCCAGCTGAGCCACAAGGTTAAGTGGTTATAGTATTAAAAGTATTCTGAATTTGACTGTATACTTAGCGTTACCAATGTGATGTATGTGTGTGTGTATTATTTTTGTACTGGGTCTTCATTGTACTAGACCTAGATCTTTGCTGCTTTTCTCTAGTTGTGATGAATGGGGGCTATTCTCTAGTTGTCATGCGTGGGCTTCTCTTGTTGTGGAGCATGGGCTTTAGGGTGCATAGGTTCAGTACTTGCAGTCCCTGGACTCTAGGGTGTGTGGGCTCCATAGTTGTGGTGAATGGGCTTAGTTGCCCCATGGCATGTGGGATTTCCCCAGATCAGGGATGGAGGCCATGCCTCCTGCACTGGCAGGTGGATTCTTTACCACTGAGCATCCAGGGAAGCCTCTACATGTGTGACGAATACTTTCATAAGCTTACATTAGAAGTTAGCATCCTCTCATATTAATATGAAAAACATCTTCCAGCATTTCTTGTAAGGCAGGTATAGCGGTGATGGATTCCCTCAGCTTTTGATTGTTATGAAAAGCTTTATCTACCCTTCATTTCTGAAGGATAACTTTGCTGGGTAAACTTTTCTTGGTTGGAAGTTGCTACGTGACCATGCTGGTGCTTTATTATGGACTTCCCAGGTTTTGAAACTGTGAAAAATATCTGTTTATAAGCCATCCAGTTTGTGGTATTTTGTTATGGCATCTTGAATGGACTATATCAATTAAAATAGAATTGTTTATTGAAATTATTTTTCTCTTGTAGTGCTTTCTTCCTCCTTCATATATTATACACTTTGGTCTTGATGATTGTACCCCTAAGCACTTTACATATATATGTACCTCTTTATATACAGATATTTTTCAAGATGATCAACAAGATCATAATTGCATATGTTCAATATTTTTCCTGTGAAAGAACACATGGACAGGTTTCTAAGTCAGTACATTCAGTTATACTTCAGCATTCTTTAAATGCTATATAAAACTAGATAGTATGGACAATGTGATTTTAAAAAAAAACACTTTTTCATGTAATGAAAATCTTGGTTGTGCCCAATTCATTGCTCTTGTAAGCCTGTTCACTGGAAAAGTTAGAAAACTATTTAAGGATATGTATGTGTATGTGTGTGTGTGTGTGTGTGTGTGTGTGTGTGTGTGTGTGTGTATGTGTATGAAAGATTGCTAGCATTGCAATACAATCCTTTCAGTTCAAGAACCTAAGAGATACAGAGGGCAAGAAATTTATCTAAGGCCAGATTTAAACCATGTCTGACGCCAGTGATCATAAAATTTCCATGAAACACTGCCAGCCTTTCAGCTTATATTCTTAATAAGGAAGAATGGACTCTTATTAATGTGATTGATAGATTTCTTGAGTAATTTTTGAAATCCAAGGCAGTAACTGTCATGTATTTTCATCTTGTCACTCTTTTGCTAAGTATGGTTCTTAAACATCAGGGACGTTTTTGTTGGGAGGATGAACATTACAAGTTTTTTTTGGAATAGAGAGTTGAGGCCCCGGGTCTTCAGATTCTTTTGTTCTCTCCTCTCTTCCTTTTCCCCTTTTCTTTTCTTGGTTATTTATCCAAGGCTGCCCATAGGGATAATCTGAGTACTCTAGTACATTTAGCCTATGTAATGGGGATACAAAAGAACTCTGAACAATGGGAGCGACAACAAGGAAGTTAATACTCCACAGTAGGGATAGGGTTAAATGGGTAGCTTGGCTGTAAGAGAAGGTGAAGAGTCTTTTCTGCTTGGAGATGGACATAGCTGGTAATGCTTGAGTTGAAAATTGAAGGATGAGTAGACATTTTTCAAGTAGGGAGGGCATGCTAACCATAGGGAACAGCATGTAAGCACTTGGTGTTCTGAAAATAATTGGTACAATCAGACAAATGTCTATTTTCTATCCTGGGATTGGCAGGAGTTGCAGTGGGAAGTAAGAAAAACCAAATCGCAGAAGGCCTGTCCCCTGAAAAAACTCTCTTGCCTCCAATCTTGTCTCATGTTGCAGGAATCATCTAGATGAGAGATGAGGGCCTAAACTGTGGGATGAGACATGATAAATTTGAGAGATTTAAAGATTGAATCAGTGCCAGCTGAAACTTAGCCAGGGTCCTAGTTCTGTTGAATCTCAAACTAATTGGGAGACAAGTTAGCCAAGAGATGGGAAAATTGGTAGTTAGCCAATTTCTTGTCTGATTCAAGATTTCCTGAGTTACTTGATATATCCATGTCCAAGGCACTTTCTCAGGGACAATAGAAGGCATCTCAGTGGATGGGATTCTAAATTGCTTTTCAGGACAGTGTGAGAGTAGTTAAAACTTATAAAACAATCCTGAAGTAATGGGTTAAAGATAGAGTTCAAAGCTTGAATCCTGGTCAATCCTAGTGTAAAAGGTTGCTAGGACTTGAGTCTTGGTACAATGTATTTCCATTGCAAAAGCCAACAATAAATGATGTCTGTCTTGCTTTGTACTGTACCATAGTAATTGAGATGTTTATGTTTCAAAGGAGAATAACATAGAGGAACATTAATACTATATCCCCATTCCTAAAATTCTCGCCTACCTTGTTATTCTAACTTCACCAATGTGATAGTTTGGACTGTCCACACCAGCAAATTCCTGACTAATCAACTTCAAAAATCTAAATGAATGATGTTCCATTTAAAAGAAAAAAGGCCCACTGGCCCTTGTAAACAGAAAATAAACTTAATTCCATGAGCTACTTAATACCTTCTTATTTTCAGGAGCAGAAGGATCAGGCTGAGAAAATGTGTAAATAGGGGCAGATCTGAGAGCTCCCCACCAGAGTCAATTGAAGATAAAGGCATTGGTGCTAGGACCTCATGTGGCTGGCAATTCCGCAATCAGTATGTCTGGAACAAACACCACCAAGAAATAAGGCACTGGAGAGTGCTGACACTTTCATTAGCAGATGCAGCAAAGCAGGGTCAAAGTTTCATTTGATTAACTGAGCCCAGTCATGTGCCCATGCCTGGTTGCCAAGATGACAAGGAAAAATTGAGTACACCTTTGCACTTCAGGACTTCCCTGGTGGCTCAGAGAGTAAAGCGTCTGCCTGCAATGCAGGAGACCTGGGTTGCATCCCTGGGTTGGGAAGATCCCCTGGAGAAGGAAATGGCAACCCACTCCAGTATTCTTGCCTGGAAAATCCCATGGATGGAAGAGCCTGGTAGGTTACAGTCCACGGGGTCACAAAGAGTCAGACATGACTGAGTGACTTCACTTATCACTTATTGCACTTCTAGATTTGCAGCAGGAGGTAAGTAATGTTAGACACCAAGGCTCACTTAGGACCCAATAAGAATGGGTTCATGCTGGGTATAATCTGTTGCCACACTAATGCTGTATTAAAAACTACCACAGACTTAGTGGCTTAAAACAGCCGTTTATTATGATCACAAGAGAATGCGTCCACTGGGTAAGTTCTGCTGGGTTTAACTTCGCAACCTGGTCCTGGCTAGGCTTAGTCTGGTGACTGGCTTGTGCTGGCTAGTCAAGAATGATCTCAGCTGGGGTTATTGGCTCTATTCTATGTATTTCATCTTCTAACCAGATTCCCTGAGCAAGTTCTCATGGGAATTGCACGGGTCTAATACCCAGGCTTGGACTTGGCACACTGTCAGTTCTAACACACTCAACTGGCCAAGGTCCAGATTCAAGGATGGGGAAATTATAGTTCCTCTCTCATGAAGAGGTAGAATCTAAGACCAATTCTAAAAACAGCTATCTTTCACCTAGCCACCCAGCTTCTTTTCTATTCTGATATTATCAGTAATTATAAGTAAACATCCATGCATGGGTCCTTTTTCACACAAATGGTTATATTTTCACACAACATTGTACTTGACTATTTGCATTTTATGCAACTTGAAGTATACCCCATATTCACAGATGTATACATCTGTAGCATTAATTCCTAAGAGTAGAATTACTGAGTCAAAGTATATATGCATTTTTAAAATTTGATAGTGACAAACTGCCCTCCATAAGAAGTTGCACTTTTATGTACTTTCCCACCTAGAAATCTATGCAGTTGTTTTTCCAATTCCTTGCCAAAATGCTAATCATCAAACCATTTTACATTACAAATATGATTTTTAAAAAGATATTTCAGTAAATTTTAAAATTTCAAATGCACAGAAAAGTTGCAATGACAGTAAAGTCCTACCATATCCCCTTCATCAAGATTTCCCAATTATTAATGTATTTGCTGTGTAAGCAACTTTATGTGAATATCTATTGCCATTACTTGTTTTCTGAGCCACTTGAAAGCACGTTGCTAACATGATGCACCTTCACCTCTAAATCTAGACTACAAAGACTCTCCCTTATGAATGGTTGCATTGTGGCTTTATATTAGGATGTCAACACTGATTGAAAATACTATTAAGAAGTGATGCTGTGTTCTTCTCAGTTTATCACATCAGGAGGCGCATGACATTGACCCACCCACTACTGTTTCTGTTAACTCTGATCACCTGCTCGAGTTGGTGTCTGGAGAATTTACACAGGGAGAAGCCTGCCATTTCCTCCTTAGCAATTGAGAAGTATTTTGTGCAAAGATTTATACTAACACATTTTTTACACGTGAACAAGTTTCAAAGTCTTTCTTGAATTTGTTACAATATTGCTTCTGTTTTATGTTTGACTTCTGGCTGAGAAGCATGTGGGATCTTAGCTCCCAGACTAGGGATCAAACCCACACCCCCTGCATTGAAGGGCAAAGTCTTAACCATTGAACCACCAGGGAAGTCCTTTGTGGTAAGTTTTCTAATAAGAAATGGGATCCTGGCCCAATTTCAAATGTCTACCCACCAGCCTTAGCATCCATTGACAATTCCCACTTGAATCAATCAGCATTGTAATCGTTGCCAAATGGTTTGGTATTTTCCACATTTCTTCTACATTTATTAGTTGATATTCAACTGTAAGGGCAGGCATTTCCTTCTCTCTAATGTGTGTATATTAGTATGCGCTTATATAATTCAATGGATTGCAATCCATTACTGTCCTCTATTTTTAAAATTTAATTGAAGTATAGTTGATTTACAATATTGTGTTTCAGGTGTACAGCATAATGATTTAGTACTGCACGCTACACTCCATAATAGGTCATTACAAGATAATAGGTATAATTCCCCATGCTATACAGTATATTGCTGTTGCTTATCTATTATATATATATATAGTCGTTTGTATCTGTTAATCCCATGCATTTAATATTTCCCTCCCCACTTCCTTCTTTTGGTAATCACAAGTTTGTTTTCTATATCTGTGAGTCTGTTTTGCATAAGACCATGGCATCCGGTCCCATCACTTCATGGGAAATAGATGGGAAACAGTGGAAACAGTGTCAGACTTTATTTTTTTGGGCTCCAAAATCACTGCAGATGGTGATTGCAGCCATGAAATCAAAAGACGCTTACTCCTTGGAAGAAAAGTTATGACCAACCTAGATAGTATATTCAAAAGCAGAGACATTACTTTGCCGACTAAGGTCCGTCTAGTCAAGGCTATGGTTTTTCCTGTGGTCATGTATGGATGTGAGAGTTGGACTGTGAAGAAGGCTGAGCGCCAAAGAATTGATGCTTTTGAACTGTAGTGTTGGAAAAGACTCTTGAGAGTCCCTTGGACTGCAAGGAGATCCAACCAGTCCATTTTAAAGGAGATCAGCCCTGGGATTTCTTTGGAAGGAATGATGCTAAAGCTGAAACTCCAATACTTTGGCCACCTCCTGTGAAGAGTTGACTCATTGGAAAAGACTCTGACGCTGGGAGGGATTGGGGGCAGGAGGAGAAGGGGACGACCGAGGATGAGATGGCTGGATGGCATCACGGACTCGATGGACGTGAGTCTGAGTGAACTCCGGGAGATGGTGATGGACAGGGAGGCCTGGCGTGTTGCAATTCATGGGGTCACAAAGAGTTGGACATGACTGAGCGACTGAACTG
The DNA here is from genome assembly GCF_016772045.2 of Ovis aries. Taxonomy (NCBI): domain Eukaryota; kingdom Metazoa; phylum Chordata; class Mammalia; order Artiodactyla; family Bovidae; genus Ovis; species Ovis aries. Next base: position 92,860,044 of record NC_056059.1, read on the forward strand.
AACTGAACTGATGAATTTGTAAGTGGGGTTATACAGTTTTTGTCCTTCTGGCTTATTTCACTAAGCGTAACACTCTCCAGGTTCATCTATGCTACTGCAAGTGGCAGTATTTCAGTTTTTATGGCTAAGTAATATTTTATTTCATATATACCACATCATCTTAATCCAGTCACATATTGATGGGCACTTGGATTGCTTCTGTGTCTTGGCTTGTATATAGCACTGTCACAAACATTGGGGTGCATGTATCGTTTCAAATTAGTGTTTGTATTTTTTCCAGATACAAACCCCAGAGTGGAATCGCTGGATCATATGGTTGTTGTAGTTTTAGCTTTTGAAGAAATCTCCATACTGTTTTTCACTGTGGCTGCACTAATTTACATTCCCATGAACAGTGCAAGATGCTTCCCTTTCTCCACATTCTCACCAACATTTGTTGTTTCTGGGCTTTTTGATGATAGCTGTTCTGACAGTTATGAGGCAATACCTTCTTGTGGTTTTGACTTGCATTTTTCTAATAGTGATATTGAACATCTTTTCCTGTGCCTGTTAGCCATCTGTATGTCTTCTGAAGAGATATTTCTCAAAAGGTCTCTGTCCGTTTTTAAAAATTACATTTTTTAAATGTTATTGAGCTGTGTGAACTGTTTGTCTATTATTTCCTTTGTGCAAAAGCTTTTAAGTTTAATTAGGTCTCATTTGTATATTTTTGCTTTTATCTCTTTTGCCTTACACTGATTCAAGTAAATATTGTTAATGATTTATGTCAGAGTGTTCCATCTATTTTCCCCCAGGAGTTTTATGGCATTTGGTCTTTAAAACCATTTTGAGTGTATCTTTCTTTGTATATGGTGTGAGGGAATGTTCTAATCTCATTGTTTTATATGTGGCTGTCCAGTTTTCCCAGCACCTTTTAAGAGACTGTTTTTCTCCATTGTTATAGTCTTGTCTCCTTTGTTATAGGTTAATTGACCATAGGGGTGTGGGTTTATTTCTGGCTCTCTATTCTGTTCCATTGATCTGTATGTCTATTCTGGTGCCAATATCACACCGTTTTTATTACAGTGCAGTATACCTGAAGTTTGGGAGGATTATACCTTCAACCGTGGACACTTTTCTCAGGATTTCTTTGCCAATTTGGGGGTCTTTTGTGGTTCAGTATTTTTCACAGAACTAGGACAAATAAATTTAAAATTTGTTTGGCATACAAAAGACCCCCAAATAGGCAAAAGAATCTCGAAGAAGAAGAACAGAGCTGGAAGTAGCGTGCTCCCTAACTTCAGGCTCTATTACCAAGCTATAGTCATCAAAACAGCATGGTACTGGAAAAAAAAAAAAACAGACACATAGATCAGTGAAACAGAATAGAGAGCCTAGAAATAAATCCACACACTTATGGTCACTTTATCTACAAAATAATGCAAGAATATACAATGGGGAAAAGATAGTTTCTTCACTAAGTATTGAGGAGAAAACTAGGCAGCCACATGTGAAAGAATGAAATTAGAACGTTTTCTCACACTATATACAAAAATATTCCAAACAAGTTAAGGATCTAAATATAAGGCTGAAAACCATAAAACTCATGAAGAAAACATAGGTAGGGATTTACTGTTGCTCAGTCACTTTGTCATGTCCAACTCTTTGTGACCCCGTGGACTGTAGCATTCCAGGCTTCCCTGTTCTTCACCATCTTGTGGAGCTTGCTGAAACTTGTGTCCATTGAATTGGTGATGCCATCCAACCATCTTATCCTCTGTCATCCCCTTCTCCTCCTGCCTTCAGTATTTCCCAGCATCAGGTTTTTTTTTTTTTCAATGAGTCAGCTCTTCTCATCAGGTGGCCAAAGTATTGGAACTTCAGCTTCAGTCCTTCCAATGGATATTCAGGACTGATCTCCCTTGGGATTGACTGGTTTGATCTCCTTGCTGTCCAGGGGACTCTCAAGAGTCTTCTCCAACACCACAGTTCAAAAGCATCAATCCTTCAGTGCTCAGCCTTTATGATCCAACTCTCACATCTGTACATGACTACTGGAAAGACCATAGCTTTGATAATACAGACATTTGTTGGTAAAGTAATGTCTCTACTTTTTAATATGCTGTCTAAGTTTTTGACATAAATTGTAGAAATATCTTTTTTTGGATCTTTCTCCAAAGAGAACAAAAATGAAAAAACAAATTTGACCTAATTATACTTAAAAGCTTTTACACAGCAAAGGAAACCATTAACAAAATGTAAAGACAACCAATGGACTAGGAGAGAGTATTTTCAAATGATATTACTGATAAGGGGTGAATATCAAAATATATAAAAAGCTCACATAACTCAATTTCAAAAAAGTAAACAACACAATTTAAAATGGGCGGAACACCTGGACAGACATTTTTCCAAAGAAGACACACAGATGACCAATAGATACATGATAAGATGCTCAACATCGCTAATTATCAGAGAAATGCAAACCAAAGTCCATGAGATGTTACTTCACATCTGTCAAAATGGCTATCATGAAAAAGACCACAAAAGACAAACATTGGCAAGGATATGGATAAATGGGATCCCTTGTACACTGTCTAGACAACATATTAAAAAGTAGAGACATTACTTTGCCGACTAAGGTCCACCTAGTCAAAGCTATGGTTTTTCAAGTAGTCATGTATGGTTGTGAGAGTTGGACTATAAAGAAAGCTGAGTGTCGAAGAATGGATGCTTTCAAACTGTGGTGTTGGAGAAGACTCTTAAGAGTCCCTTGGACTGCAAGGAGATCCAACCAGTCCATCCTAAAGGAAATCAGTCCTGAATATTCATTGGGAGAACTGATGCTGAAGCTGAAACTCCAATACTTTGGCCACCTGATGTGAAGAACAGACTCATTGGGAAAGACCCTGATGCTGGTAAAGATTGAAGGCAGGAGGAGAAGGGAATGACAGAGGATGAGATGGTTGCATGGGATCACCGACTCAATGGACATGAATTTGAGTAACTCTGGGAGTTGGTGATGGACAGGGAAGCCTCACATTCTGTAGTCCATGGGGTCTCAAAGAGTCAGACACGACTGAGCTACTGAACTGAACTGTACACTGTTGCTGGGAATGTAAATTGGTGTAGCCACTGTGGAAAATAGCATGGGGTTTCCTCAAAAATGAAAAGTAGGACTACCATCTGACCCAGTAATTTCACTTCTGGGTATATATCCAAAGAAAATGAAAACATGTATTCAAAAAGATACACACACACACACACACACACACACATACACATATACACATACACAATGGAATACTGCTCATCCAAAAATAAAAAAATAAAAATTTGTAATTTACAACAACATGGGTGGATCTGGAGGGTATTATGTTTAGTGAAATAAGTCAGACAGAGAAAGACAAATATCATATGTTATCACTTACAGGTGGAATCTTCAACCAACCAACGGAAGACCTGTGTTCATGGAAACAGAGCAAATTGGTGGTTGCCAGAATGGAGGTGGGGGTGAGTGAAATGGGTGAAAGGGGTCAAGAAGTACACATCTCCAGTTCTATTTAGTAAGTCATGGAGATGTAATTTGTAGCATGATGATTACAGTTAATAATACTGTATTGCTTGTTTGAAAGTAGCTAGTGAAGTGGATTGGAGAAGGCAATGGCACGCACTCCAACACTCTTGCCTGGAGAATCCCAGGGACGGGGGAGCCTGGTGGGTTGCAGTCCATGGGGTCGCGAAGAGTTGAACATGACTGAGCGACTTCACTTTCAGTTTTCACTTTCATGCATTGGAGAAGGAAATGGCAACCCACTCCAGTGTTCTTGCCTGGAGAATCCCAGGGACGGCGGAGCCTGGTGGGCTGCCATCTGTAGGGTTGCACAGAGTCGGACACGACTGAAGCGACTTAGCAGCAGTAGCAGCAGCAGCAGTAAAGTGGTTCTCATCACAAGAAAAGAATTCTTTGTACCAACGTATAGTGACAGATGTTAGCTGGACTATTGTGGTGATCATTTTGGATATATATAAACATTGAATCATTGCCTTGTACACCTGAAATTAATTATATTATTTCAATTGTATCTAAAAAGAAAATCCATGGTATGGCTTTTGGAGTCATAGCTGGAAGCTTGCCTTAGAATCTGTGTCAAATGATTTATAGAGCTGATGAGAGAAAACTCTTCAGTCCCTGCCTGCTTTGCAAGCAGGAGTAGGCTCAACTGTCTGTGCCTCACTCTGAGTGGATACACATGGTTATTGGACTGAGATGCTACTTTCACTACAGCAACATTTTACAGTTTCAAAAGTGAAAAGGAAAAGAAAGTGTTTCTTTCATCACTAATACTGATGACCATGTAGGAGTTTGAAGGAGGGACCTATGAATAGAACCACTCTTCCTCACCTGACTTCAGAACAGACTGGGACACAGAAGGGTTGATGTAGAGATTATTATTATTTTTTAATCTTTTTTTTTTTTTAGCTGATAAAGCTGTTGGGAGAAATGCAGTCTAGCTTTTTGGTCAAAAAGACTTGCAAATATTACACCCAAAGTTACATTTACCCACTCAGCATAGGCTAAGCTGGATTCTGGCAGGTTTCCCTAACAAGGTCCAGCCCCTGAAAAGCTTATGGTATAGAGAAGCAGAACAGATGAGAACACATACCTTTCTCAGAGACAGATCAGAGAGAGAGGTGCTAAGGCATCTCCCACATCCTTTCCCTAAACTCCTCTATCACCAGTGCACAATCTCCATCCTCCCAGTTTTCAGGTGGAGGACCTTCCATTTTGGGTGAGTGTTCCCTCCACCTTCCAATGTGTATGTCTCAAAACTTGCCTCCAGTCATCTCATCCATCTAATATTTATTTCTTTTCAAGAGTTCTTAGGATTTTCCCCCTTCTGGTGTATCTTTCTGGAAACGAAAACAATAGCCTAAAGTATTTCAGTTTTATAAAAATAAGTTAATTTTCAATCTTGATCAATGATAGGTATAGTGCATGGTATCCTATGTCATCCAGGAGTACTTCAGGGTTGAAGTACTTTTCACCCACTACTGAGAATGTTCAGCTGTCAGTCTTGAAGTCTTGCCTGAAGAGAAGCACTTTGTCTGACAGCACAGTCTCCCTAGAACAGTCCACATTCAATGACCTATTATCCTACTCATTAATGCCTCTGCCTCTTTGACCCAACTCAGAACCACAGCAAGGGATCCTCTCAGCTTCAGAGATTCCTGAGAACTCTGGTGAGGCCTTTCGAAACTATTAAAATGAAAAGTGAAAGTGTTAGTCACTCAGCCTTGTCTGACTCTTTTGTGACCCCAAGGACTGTAGCCCTGCCAGGCTCCTCTGTCCATGGGATTCTCCAGGCAAGAACACTGGAGTGGATAGCCATTCCCTTCTCCAGGGGATCTTCCCCATCCAGGAATCACACTCAGGTCTCCTACATTGCAGGCAGATTCTTTACTGTCTGAGACATCAGGGAAGCTATGTAACCAAGGACAGTCCAAATTTGTGTTTAGTTTAAGAGCAACATTTAATAAACCTCCTGTATGCTGTTATTTGTATCATAATAATAGCACATTATGCCCCTGGGGACCCAGTTGTTGCAAGTTAGGTCCCTAGGAATGATCCAAGAAAGTCAGTGCTAAGAAACATTGTCACCAGCCAGCTGGCCATGAGGACCCTGTGGTGAGATGAACACTGTCCCCCAGTTCATGTTCATTCAGAACCTCAGGAAGTGATCTTATTTGGAAACAGTACTGGCAGGTATAATTTTAGTTAAGGGCTAAGATGAGATTATGGTAGATTAGGGTGGGCTCTAAATCCAATGACAAAGAGGACACAGAGAAGGCCATGTGAAGACAGAATCAGAGAGTGGAGTGATGCTACCACAAGCCAAGAACATCTGGAGCCATCAGAAACTCAAAGAGGCAAGGAGGGATTCTTCCCAGGAGCCTTCAGAGGGAATATAACCCTGATGACACACTGCTTTTGGACAGATCTATCCTCGATGTGGAGCTTAAAACTCAACATTCAGAAAACGAAGATCATGGCATCTGGTCCCATCACTTCATGGGAAATAGATGGGGAAACAGTGGAAACAGTGTCAGACTTTATTTTTTTGGGCTCCAAAATCACTGCAGATGGTGACTGCCGCCATGAAATTAAAAGACGCTTACTCCTTGAAAGAAAAAAAAAAAGTTATGACCAACCTAGGCAGCATATTCAAAAGCAGAGATATTACTTTGCTAACAAAGGTCCATCTAGTCAGGGCTATGGTTTTTCCAGTAGTCATGTATGGATATGAGAGTTGGACTGTGAAGAAGGCTGAGTGCCAAAGAATTGATGCTTTTGAATTGTGGTGTTGGAGAAGACTCTTGAGAATCCCTTGGACTGCAAGGAGATCCAACCAGTCCATGCTGAAGGAGTTCAGCCCTTGGATTTCTTTGGAAGGAATGATGCTAAAGCTGAAACTCCAATACTTTGGCCACCTCATGTGAAGAGTTGACTCATTGGAAAAGACTCTGATGCTGGGAGGGATTGGGGGCAGGAGGAGAAGGGGACGACCGAGGATGAGATGGCTGGATGGCATCACGGACTCGATGGATGTGAGTCTGAGTGAACCCTGGTAGTTGCTGATGGACAGGGAGGCCTGGCGTGTTGCGATTCATGGGGTCGCAAAGAGTCGGACATGACTGAGCGACTGAACTGAACTGAACTGAGCCTCCATAATTATGACAAAATAAAATTTCTGTTGTTTTAAGCCACCCAGTTTGCAGTTACAGCAGTTTTAAAAACTAGTATAGGCTCCGTCACTGGTGATAGGCAGTGTACTGATAACTCCTGGTGGAAGGCTGAATTATTCAAAGGCTGAAATTGTTAAAAAGTTCACTGATGGTGAAGTGGAAGGAAATGAACTAGTGAGTGCCCTGGATCAGGCATTTGAGAAGTATGGGGAAATACTAACCACATATTGCTAAACATAATTAGTATTTTGGGAAAATAACCAAAAGTTAAGTGTTTAATCCATAATTAGATACTATAAAGAGGACTTCTGGCTTTCACACTTAGCTTTTGAAGAGGCTCTTTTTTCTTTCACCAGCGCTGTGTGCTTAGTTGCTCAGTTGTGTCCAACTCTTTGTGACCCTATGGACTGTAGCCCAACAGGCTCCTCTGTCCATGGGGATTCTCCAGCAAAAATACTGGAGTGGGTTGCCATGCCCTCCTCTGGGGGATCTTCCCAACTCAGGGATCAAACCCAGGTCTCCCATATTGCAGGCAGATTCTTTACCGTCTGAATCACCCCCAGAAGGCAGAGCAAGTGGAGGACCAGGCCCTGGACTTAATCATAAAGATAGCAGAGCTCCAAACAAGGTTCAGTTTTCAGCTAGACAAGTATGAAAGACCAAGGTCAAGGTTCTGGTTGGGACAGAAGGGGTCACTTTCAAATTCCTGGATCCCTTGGAAGCCATGATCCTGCAGAACATTTCCAGTCTTCCCTATGCTCCGTTGCTCAGTCATGTCCAATTCCCTGGGATCCTGTGGACCATAGCCTGCCAGGCTCCTCTGTCCATGGGATTCTCCAGGCAAGAATACTAGAGTGGGCTGCCATTTCCCTCTCCAGGGGCAGTCTTCCCTATTAAAGATTAATTAATGGGGTTCATGATGGTGCAGAACCCCAACCCCCTGCCAGAACTACACTCAGTCAGTTAGATTTCAGTCACAGCATAACCCAGCTGGGGTGTGCTAGGCTGATTAGGGAGAAAGGGAACTCTACCCCAAAGGAAGTTTCTTGGGCCAGAAGGATGCCATGGGGAATTCACATAAGTCTCATTGGGAGAATTGTAACCTAGTCTACTAGGGTTCTGTACAAGGTTATTTGCAGCAGAGAATTACTGTTTGAAAAACAGCTTCTGGCTCACTATTGGGCCTTGCTCTAGACAGAGCATCTAACATGGTATATATCAAGTGATGATGCAGCCAACATTGCCCTTCATAAACTGGGTTAAACCAGAACCCACAAATTCTATGGATTGGATGGATGGAATGGTGCAAATAGGATTGAGTATGAATAGGGCTGGAGGACAGACAGCAAAATAGACAGCCAGACCTCCAGGTCATTCATTACTGTTGCACTTGTGTCCTTCCCTCGGGTCATACCTCTAGGTAGCATCAGGGTCCCTTATGACCAGATAAAGATGTCAGTCCTTTGAAGAGTTTCAGCCAGCCTAAACTGCTTCACAGGATGGCATGGTGGAGACACTGTCTACCAAAGCACTGAGTATGAGCTAATGAGGAAGGCATGAGCATCACTAAGAAGTTCGGTGGTGGCTGCCCCAGCCAGACTTGACAGTAGGACATGCCACTCTAAGACTGGCACCACTGGGAGCAAAGAGCATGATCAGATTTTGAAACAGTAGAGGCAGGCAATAGTGTGTAAACATCAGAAACCTAGAGGACACAATCCCTGTCATCAGCAGATGGTCAGAGTGGCAGCTAAAGGGTTAGAGTCTGGCTCAAAGAGATCTGAGGTCATGAGGACATGATCCGAGGACATGAAGTGCATGAAGGACACCCTGAAGAATGTGACATAGCCCACTATATATGGACGAAGTTAGACATTAGAGAAAACGCCTATCAGAGAAAATGGAGAGAGAGCTGGATGAAGCTGCGAGAGCCAGTAGGCTACATTGCATGTCTAATCTCCCGTGGAAAGAAGTAAGGTTGCATGGAAGCTGCTTAAACTGAGTGCAACTCTAAGCAAAGTTTGGCAAGGCTACTGAAGAGTCCTTGAGCTACTGTACCTCCCTGCTTATCCTGCCAGAATGTCCATTGTGAGGAAGAACAAGGGTTATTTGTCCCAGATAGTGGGGACAAGATGGTAGTTCCATCATTGACTTGGCTTTGAGGGGATTTTAATCCCATGAGTATATATTTCAAGAGGAAACTAACTTGGCTGTGGAATTCATTAGACAGTGGGGTTGCTTTTAATCATCAACTGGCATCTCTTTAAATCTCGGGCTTGCTTGGTATTTAATCAGGCAATAACAAAATGTTGATAAGAATCACAACCCACATTACTTTTTCATATTACACAACTTGAGACATTAAAGTGATTCCAGATAAATTAACTTTGAGCACCACTCTGCTTTTGGATGAACTTTATTAATCAAGTATATTTTATAATTATCGTTCATTTACTCATCAAGCCCTAAGGGTAAGTTAAAGATTTTAATCTTCTGGAAAAATGTATGCCAAAGTATGAAATCAAGAAGACTGTGATAAAAGGCAAAGGATATTTAAAATGATAGGGCTACCACAACTGACCAGTTCATAAATAATATCTTTGTAATTTTACAGGCTGGTTGCCAATAATTATGTCAGCTACCCTTGCTAAGGAAGTATCCCATTCCAAGATATTAAAGTTAGACCTTACTACAGAAAATTAAATAATTTCATCATGCATTTACAAGATTTTAATAAAAACTTATTAATCAAATTGTATAGATCTGGAATATCTTTGAAAGGATACTCTCTGTTGGGGGGGGTCATGGCAGTCAAGCTTATGATGGGGATTAATAGTGTTCATTCTTGTGTTAGAATTTGCTTATTATGTTAATGTAATTATTTAAATATTATGATCCAAATCAAAACTATGATCCAAAAAAAATCATAGTTGGTATAATGATCAATTTAAAATCACATATTTTGATACTGTGATATACTTAAGGTAGGAAGTATTGGATTTACATATAAACATATTTACATACTGGGAATTCTATTTTGTTGAAACCTTGACCCATCTTTTGTAGGAGAACAATCTAACCATAGTCAATGTGGAATGACCCAGGTTTAGGGAAATATGTCACCAAGAGACAGCTGTGTCCAGCAGAGTGACAAGTGATGAGTTTATCAGGATCGGTAACAGAAAAGCAGCCGCTTGCAATGGACAGGTGAGGACAAAAGCTTGAGATAATTATTCCAGGGACATGTGAGATAGTACATTTGCGAATAGCTAGAAGTCAATGTCTTCTTCCCTGCGATATTTGGCAAAAACAAACAATACCAAAACAAACCTGTGGGGGATAGGCCAAAAACTTGGCCTTTATGGAGAGTGTAAAATAGCTACAAGCTAGGGACCTTGATGGTGTACCCTGTACAAGCCCCATTATCAGTAACTTCATAGACAAGCAGGGAAAGATTCCTCCAAAATGATCTCTGGTGATCACTTAGTTCAGGAGCCCCACAATTGAGATCTCATTCTGGGCAGCCCAAAGCAAGATGTTTTGGCCTCCTGTGTCTGGTGTCTCCAACCCCATGGAGGAAACAACCCCTTTAGGGCTGGATAAGCCACGTCCTCCCATCGGTGCCAGCATCTCTGACCTTTGAATAAGGCTTTAAGTTCCTGATTGGCAACGTTCCAGAAGAGTTATTTATTACACTCTTATCAACTGAGGAAAAATGATGCCTGTTACTTAAGGGATGCCAAGACTCTCTGAGCAGGCAAATTTGTCAGACAATTTTCATGAGGACGTTTTTAGAGCAAGAGCTAAGGGATAGAGTGAGCAACCTCTTCCATATTCCTGGAGCAAAGAGAGTGAGGGATTTCATTAGCCTGGGTTTGTTTTTTCTTTCTTTCTTTTTTAAATAGCATTCCTTGATGAAAGCTGAAGGCGTGACACTAAAATATAACACAGCAAACGTGATTGTGTGTGAGGCCAAGAAAATATCGTCCAAGTACATGAGGGTTCTTTTCAATCTGAGGCTGGAATGTAGAATAACAAGAATTGGATGTGCTGTACAACCACTAATCAGCTCTTCACAAATACCACTTTTCTCAATTAGTCTTTTGGAAAGCGGCAGCAGACAAGTTGAAATTAATCTCTATCAAGGGTGCAGAGGAGAATTGTTTTGCTTGTTCAAAGTTTGTCCAATCCTTTAAAGAATCAAATGAGCATGGGGTATAGTTAATATCCAACATCGTGGTAACTAAGCAGATTAACTAAAGCCTCCGATCCAGAGGAATCCCCATCTCTCTCTTGTTTGGGATAGATTTGGAGGTCCACACAGGCTAAGGCAAAGTTTTTAATGTCCCAAGTCTACTGAATAATCTGTTATAAGCTGGAAAGAACTTCTTATACATTTAGACCTTCAGGCTAAAGGCTCATTTTACCCAGTTCTAGACACGTATGTCTGGCAGTTTCTTTTAATTCCTGAAAGCCTGCTTGGTTTCAGGGACTATATCTGCCCTTGGGTATCTGGTTGTTTCTGACCAAAGGCAACAGAACTCTTTCCCTATTATGATCCTGAGCAAATTCCTGAAGTAGAGCTGGTGATTCCATGTGAGTGAGTGTTAGTTGCTCAGGTGTGTCTGACGCTTTGAGACCCCATGAGCTGTAGCCTGCCAGGCTCCTCTGTCCAGGGGATTTTCCAGGCAAGAATACTGGAGTATTCTTCTCCAGTAATTCCTTCTCTGGGGATATTCTGGACCCAGGGATCGAACCTGGGTCTCCTTCATTGCAGGCAAATTCTTTACTGTTTGAGCCACCAGGGAATCCAGGAAGAGCCAGCTCCATCCATGAGGATCCCCTGTGCCATGAAAGTCTAGGAATGAAGAATGAGAGAGGATAGTATCTACAGGTTCAGCTGGCTAAAGAGTTTAGATGACAGAGAATATTTAGCACATTTGGTCTCAGCTCCTTACCTTCAACAGAGGTGCTGAATATCTCATTTAGCCAGTTTCTCTTTTAGCAAAGTAGGCTTTTTATGCCTGCCGGAGTTTATCTACTAAACAGATTAACAACAAGAGATTGTTTTCTATTTATATGGCATCATCCATCAGAAATCTAACTCTAAAAGCTACTGTATAAAAACCTGATCTAACCCTGGTTACTAAGAGAGACTGCTTAGAAATCCACAGTGCATTTTAAGATCCCTTTCAGATGACTCATTTCACCAGCTCAGTTGATAGAACAATGAGGTCTAGGATCCAAAGTTGATGTCCCTCTATGGGGAAGATGTACTTGGACTCTGAGGGAGGTATGGACTTTAGATGGGTCCATGGGGCATCTGGTCCCATCACTTCATGGAAAATTGAAAAGGGAAAAGTGGAAGCAGTGACAGATTTTCTTTCCTTAGGCTCCAAAATCACTGTGGACTGTGACTGCTGCCAGTCACTGCCTGAAATTAAAAGATATTTACTCCTCGGAAGAAAAGCTATGACAAACCTAGACAGTGTATTAAGAAGCAAAGATATCTCTTTGCTGACAAAGGTCTGTATAGTCAAAGCTATGGTCTTTCCAGTAGTCATGTACAGATGTGAGAGTTGGACCATAAAGAAGGCTGAGCATCGAAGAACTGATGCTTTCAAACTGTGGTGCTGGAGAAGGCTCTTGACAGTCCCTTGGACAGCAAGGAGATCAAACCAGTCAATCCTAAGAGAAATCAACCCTGAATATTCATTGGAAGGACTGATGCTGAAGCTGAAGTTCCAATACTTTGGCCAATGCAAAGAGTTGACTTATTGGGAAAGACCCTGTTGCTGGGAAGGATTGAGGGCAGGAGGAGAAGAGGGTGACAGGATGGGGTGGTTAGATACCATCACCGATTCCATGGACATGAGTTTGAGCAAACTCCAGGAGATAGTGAAGGACAGGGGAGCCTGGCATGCTGCAGTCCATGGAGTTGCAAAGAGTTGGACACAGCTTAGTGACTGAAAAACAACAGCAACACATGGCAATACCAGCAGTTAATTCTCCAAGTTGTAAGGCTTATAAGATGTGGGGAGGTGGGGTCAGGAGTATCTCTCCAATCCTGGCTAGCAGTGTAGACAGGGAGCACATAACAAGCCCAGGGGTGAACTGCTGGGACACACCAGCTGGGACCAGGCTCAGTGCTTCGACCAGGAGATGGCAGTGTCTAATCACACAGCAGAGCTCACGGAGCCCTGAGACACCTTGGTTGGATGGAGCCGCAACTGGGTACCTTCTGAGAGGGCTTCCTGGGAAGAAATGATCAGCACGTGACTGGTTCATGCAGTCTCAGGACTTCTGGGGTCCCACAGCTATGGGTAAAGATACATAGTTCTTGGGAGGAGAAGGGCCGCTTGAAGCTAATTGGCCCAATCAGAGGCTGACTAACAGAGGATCCCAAGAAGGGGAGGAGAGGCTGAAAGGCCAAAGCAGAGCAAACATCAACCAGAGGAGAAGCAAGAGTTGGACTAACAGGTGTCGGTCTCAGAAGAGTATGAATCCCAGGGAGGACAGACGAAAGACCGGTTCTGTCAATGGCAATGTGGAGGGGACCGCATTTCAAAACATCAGCACACATGGCTCTTTTAAGCTCCCCTGTCACTCCAATCCCAAAGAAGGGAAATGCCAAAGAATGTTCAAACTACCATACAGTTGCACTCATTTCACATATTAGTAAGGTTATGCTCAAAATCTGTCAACCTAGGCTTCAGCGGTATGTGAACTGAGAACTTGCAGATGTATAAACTGGGTTTAGAAAAGGCAGAGGAACCAGAGATCAAGTTGCCAACATCCATTGGATCATAGAAAAAGCAAGGGAATTCCAGAAAAACATGTACGTCTACTTGATTGTCTACACTAAAACCTTTGATTGTGTGGATCACAACAAACTGTGGAAAATTCTCAAAGAGATGGGAATATCAGACCACCTTACCTGCATCCTGAGAAACCTGTATGCAGGTTAAAAAGCAACAGTTAGATCTGGAGTTGGACAATGGACTGGTTCCAAATTGAGAAAGTATGACAAGGCTATATATTGTCACCCTGCTTATTTAACTTATATGCAGAGTATATCATGTGAAATGCCAGGCTGGATGAAGCACAAGCTAGAATCAAGACTGCCAGGAGAAATATCAATAACCTCAGATACTCAGATGACACCACTCTTATGGCAGAAAATGAAGAGGAACTAAAGACCCTCTTGATGAGAAGTGAAAGCTGGTGTGAAAGAGGAGTGAAAAAGCTGGCTTCAAACTCTACATTCAAAAAACAAAGATCATGGCATCTGGTCCCATTGCTTCATGGCAAATAGAAGGGGAAAAAGTGGAAACAGTGGCAAATTTTCTTTTCTTGGGCTCCAAAATTACTGCAGATGGTGACTGCAGCCATGAAATTAAAAGATGCTTGCTCCTTGAAAAGAAATCTGTGACAAATCTAGATAGCATATTAGAAAGCAGAGATATTGCTTTACCAACAAAGGTCTGTATAGTCAAAGCTATGGTTTTTCCAGTAGTCATGTACAGATGTGAGAGTTGTACCATAAAGAAGCCTGAGCACTGAAGAATGGATGCTTTTGAGCTGTGGTGTTGGAGAAGACTCTTGAGAGTCCCTTGGACAGTAAGGAGATCAAACCTGTGAATCCTAAAGGAAATCAATCCTGAATATTCATTGGAAGGACTGATGCTGAAGCTCCATACTTTGATCACCCTATGTGAAGAGCCAACTCATTGGAAAATATCCTGATGCTGGGAAAGATTGAGGGCAGGAGGAGAAGAGGGGTGACAAAGAACAAGATGGTTGGATGGCATTGCCAACTCAATGGACATGAATTTGAGCAAGTTCTGGCAGAGAGTAAAGGATGGGGGAGCCTGGCATGCTGCAGTCCATGGGGTCATAAAGACTCAGATATAACTTAGCAACTGAAGAACAATAATAAGTCTTGCAAAATAGATTATGCCCCAAACACATAGAATGAGCATAGCTGGAAACAGGTGGGTGAGACATAGACTGTCCCTACCCTCTTGGATCTGTTTTCTGGTTAAAGCACGTGACCTCTTTTACTTGCCTTGGGAGGGGTATTCCTTACTGTGGTTCAGCAATCTTATCTGTATGGGTCCCTCTGCTTTGGAGATACTGTCTTGCCAAAAGCATGATGGTCCCTGGCTTATGGGCACTGATTTGGGGGTCTACTAAAATGGAAATGGTGGTGATGGGGGGGAGGACTTTTATGAGATAAGAGATACTATGTTCCACAGAAAGAAAACAACCTACTATACCATAGCAACTTTGGTTCTAAAATATAAACCCAGTGAACTTTTAGGTGATTCGACTAGAAACTAAACTAAGAAAATAACTTTCTTAGAAACTAAACTATCTAAGAAATAAGTCTAAGAAAATAACTTAGAATGGTGGTTTATAATTATGAAACAGTGGTTAAAAAATACTTATTAAATATGCTTTTACTTATTAAAAACTAATACTTAATGGCCTTGCTGCTACTGCTAAGTCACTTCAGTCATGTCTGACTCTGTGCGATCCCACAGACGGCAGCCCACCAGGCTCCCCCGTCCCTGGGATTCTCCAGGCAAGAACACTGGAGTGAGTTGCCATTCCCTTCTCCAACGCATGAAAGTGAAAAGTGAAAGTGAAGTTGCTCAGTCATGTCCAACCCTCAGCGACCCCATGGACTGCAGCCTTCCAGGCTCCTCCATCCATGGGATTTTCCAGGCAAGAGTACTGGAGCCTTGGGTGCTGATTATTTTCTGGTGGCTCAGACAGTAAAGAGTCTGCCTGCAATACAGGAGACCTGAGTTTGATCCCTGGGTTGGAAAGATCCTCTGGAGAAGAGAATGGCTACCTACTCCAGTGTTCTTGCCTGGAGAATTCCATGGACAGAGGGGCCTGGAAGGCTGTAGTCCATGGGAGTCGCAAAGAGTTGGACACGACTGAATGGCTCATACTTTCACTTTCGTTTCTTATTAATATAATATCTATCTATCTATATATATATATATATATTTCAGTTCAGTTCAGTTCAGTCGCTCTGTCGTGTCCGACTCTTTGTGACCCCATGAATCGTAGCACACCAGGCCTCCTTGTCCACCACCAACTCCTGGAGTTCACTCAAACTCATGTCCATCGAGTCAGTGATGCCATCCAGCCATCTCATCCTCTGTCGTCCCCTTCTCCTCCTGCCCCTAATCCCTCCCAGCATCAGGGTCTTTTCCAATGAGTCATGGGAAATAGGTGGGGAAACAGTGGAGACAATGTCAGACTTTATTTGGGGGGGCTCCAAAATCACTGCAGATGGTGACTGCAGCCATGAAATTAAAAGACGCTTACTCCTTGGAAGGAAAGTTATAACCAACCTAGATAGCGTATTAAAAAACCAAGACATTACTTTGCCAACAAAGGTCCATCTAGTTAAGGCTATGGTTTTTCCAGTAGTCATGTATGGACGTGCGAGTTGGACTGTGAAGAAAGCTGAGTGCCGAAGAACTGATGCTTTTGAACTGTGGTGTTGGAAAAGACTCTTGAGAGTCCCTTGGACTGCAAGGAGATCCAACCAGTCCATCCTAAAGAGAATCAGTCGTGGGTGTTCATTGGAAGGACTGATGTTGAAGCTGAAACTCCAGTACTTTAGCCACCTCATGCAAAGTGTTGACTCATTGGAAAAGACCCTGATGCTGGGAGGGATTGAGGGCAGGAGGAGAAGGGGATGACAGAGGATGAGATGGCTGGATGGCATGACTGACTTGATGGACATGAGTTTGAGTGAACTCCAGGAGTTGGTGATGGACAGGGAGGCCTGGTGTGCTGCGATTCATGGGGTCACAAAGAGTCGGACACGACTGAGCGATTGAACTGAACTGAACTGAACTGAACAGGGAGCTAGACCTCACATGCCACAACTAGAGATCCCACATACCACAACAAAGATCGAAGATTCTGTGTGCCATCACCAAGATCCAGTGCAGCCAAATAAATAAACACTCTAGCTGCGGCATGTGAGGTCTAGTTCCCTGTTCAGTTCAGTTCAGTTCAGTTCAGTCACTCGGTCATGTCCGACTCTTTGCGACCCCATGAATCGTAGCACGCCAGGCTTCCCTGTCCATCACCAACTCCTGGAGTTCACTCAAACTCATGTGCATCGAGTCAGTGATGCCATCCAGCCATCTCATCCTCTGTCATCCCCTTCTCCTCCTGCCCCCAATCCCTCCCAGCATCAGGGTCTTTTCCAATGAGTCAACACTTTGCATGAGGTGGCTAAAGTACTGGAGTTTCAGCTTCAACATCAGTCCTTCCAATGAACACCCACGACTGATCTCCTTTAGGATGGACTGGTTGGATCTCCTTGCAGTCCAAGGGACTCTCAAGAGTCTTTTCCAACACCACAGTTCAAAAGCATCAGTTCTTTAGCACTCAGCTTTCTTCACAGTCCAACTCTGACATCCATACATGACTACTGGAAAAACCATAGCCTTGACTAGATGGACCTTTGTTAGCAAAGTAATATCTCGGCTTTTTAATACGCTATCTAGGTTGGTCATAACTTTCCTTCCAAGGAGTAAGCGTCTTTTAATTTCATGGCTGCAGTCACCATCTGCAGTGATTTTGGAGCCCCCCCAAATAAAGTCTGACATTGTTTCCACTGTTTCCCCATCTATTTCCCATGAAGTGATGGGACTAGTTCCCTGACCAGGGATCAAATCCAGACCTCCTCCATTGGGAGTAGAGTCTTAACCACTGGATCACCAAGAAAGTCTCAATACTTATTAAAAATAGTGGTTTATACTTATAAACTGGTTTTTATTTAACTCCATTTGGTAATCAGTGACTCGCTGGCACTTGTTCTAACACTGACAACCTCATCTGGAGCATCTGAGTAAATGATTTGTCCAAAGTAAGTCATCTCTGAGAGCTGGACTTACCGTGGGTCCCAGAACTCCTGATTCAGTCCAGTGAATGGTGCATTTAAGGAATGCCACATTGTCTGGATGTGAGCTGCTCCAGTGGCTTAAGGAATCAGAGTAAGTTCAACAGCTTGGCAAGTTAAGGTAAATGTGAGGACAGGGTATTCTGAAAGCAAAGCACGAGTGACCCTTGATGTATGTTTTATTCAAATCTGGCCCCACAATGGGGCTTTCTAAAGTTACTACCAGGATACCCCCAAAGACTCCTTGAGTCACTAATTGCACGAACACTCTGTTCATACATTGTGTTACCGTCTACTTTATGCAGGCAAAAACTGCACCCATATACTCTTTTAGGTCCCATGGGTTCATACTTTAAGCTGTAGGGGTTTTGAACATTAGTAAACTGATGCTGAGGCTGAAACTCCAATATTTTGGCCACCTCATGTGAAGAGTTGACTCATTGGAAAAGACCCTGATGCTGGGAGGGATTGGGGGCCGGAGGAGAAGGGGACGACAGAGGATGAGATGGCTGGATGGCATCACGGACTCGATGCACATGAATTTGGGTGAACTCCAGGAGTTGGTGATGGACAGGGAGGCCTGGTGTGCTGCAATTCATGGGGTTGCAAAGAGTCGGATACAACTGAGCGACTGAACTGAACTGAAACTCTGTGTAACATTCCTGTGTGAGAAGGTACCTGATGGTGATCAGGAAACCTAGGTGAATAAACCTGCACTGTTGTGCTGACACAGAACTGTGCTCAGGGCAATGGGGGTGAAGAAGCTGATGCTCCATCTCCCACTCCTAGCCTGGCAGTTCTTCACAGGGTGTCATTCTAGACACCCAACTGTAGACTATCAATCATTCTTGAGGCCTCTCCAAAATAGTGCAATGCCCATCGTGGGTACTGTTCTCTCTTCATGTCAAGATGGAAGACCAGATCTTGACCTTAGATACTTGTATTTCAGAGTCAGATGGTTGTCAGGCAAATGGAAAAGCCCCTGGGGGAGGATCCAGCACCAGGCAGGAAGCCAGACAATGAAGCAAAATAGCCCCCAAGGAAACAAGGAAATTTTAATTGGTCGTGCAATTAGTGACTGAGGAGTCTTTGGGGGTATTCTGGTAGTAACTTTAGAAAGCCCCATTGTGGGGCCAGATTTGAATAAAACATACATCAAGGGTCACTCTTGCTTTGCTTTCAGAATACCCTGTCCTCATATTTACCTTAACTTTCCAAGCTGTTGAACTTTGATTCCTTAAGCCACTGGAGCAGCTCAATCCAGACAATGTGGCATTCCTTAAATGCCCCTTAATGCACCGTTGTGTTCTGTTTAAACAAAACAGCTTCAAACCAAAGGAATGACCTATTTTGAATATTTACAGTTTAGGCAAGTGGGCCACAGCAATTTCCAGATGCCCATGGTACATGCCCTCAGCCACTTAGGACTTCACACCTGAGGAGCTGCCCTCAGCCACGTATGACTTCACACCTGAGGAGCTGTTTCTGTCTTATTCATGCTGGCAGTGTGCGCCCCAGGCTCACACTGGACTTCTTCTGAGGGGTTTGGCTTTTGCCAGTCCAGACCCTTTTCTATGTGCAGCTTGGAAGAGCTAAGTTGTTTTTCAGGAACAACTGAGAAGCATGCCTTTGCAGAAAGGTGACAAGCTGTATTGTGGACTTCGATACTGCACCTCAAGGTGGCGCTTCCTTCATCCCTATCTGATGCTTCCCTTTGTACACTCCTGTTTTCCAGGGGTGGGGCAGTTTCTACAGGATGTCATCCCAAATTCTTATCTCAGGTTCTTTTAGGGAAACCCAAACTAAGGCCCCAGCTTCAGGAAATTTGGATCACTCAGGAGAAAATACAGCTGATAATTTTAAAAAGTGGGAGAGGGAAAAGTACATCATGAGCTATGAACCACCGTCAGGCATCACTCAGTGATGAAAGAAGACTAGAGATGAGGATAATTCTTGACTTCAGGGAACCTCCATTGAACGTTTTAAGCTTCCTCCATTAGTAAAAAATAGAAAAAAATGGTGAATTCTGGTGTCTACCCTGTCTTTGCTGCCCTCTACAGCTACTCTTCTCTCATTCTCTCAAAGGGTAGTTTTTGCCTCAATTATAAAGTAGATCTAGGATTATATGATTCTGCTTGAGAGGCTGAGGGAGACTGTCCTAAGAAACTGGTGTTCTGTGCAGAGGGTTCTGTGAAATGAACTATTTCCTGCCATATTGGTGGGCAAGAAATGTGACAGACGTCAGCGATTTCTGGCCTCTCAGTGTGAATGAGGGCTCCCCAAAGGGAACACAATGCCTGTGATCCAGCAGATCCTGCCACCCCTCACCATGATTGCTGAGGAGCTGGTGAGCAGATGCAAGAAGCAGCCCCACACCTGCCACCCCTTATGGTGGCAGGAAACAGGATCTGGCCCCAGATAGCTGAAGTGCATACAAAAGGAATGAATTCAGTGAGCCAGAGGCTTGCGTCTTCCCATACATAGAAGAATGCTAAATTCCTTAGCTTGATATCTGGTTTTCCTTACTGTTGTTGTTGTTCAGTCGCCCAGTGGTGTCTGACTCTGCAAGCCCATGGACTGCAGCACAACCAGGCCTCCCTGTTCCTCACCACATCTCCCAGCTTTTGCCCAAATTCATGTTCATTGCATCAGTGATGCTGTCCAGCCATCTCATCCTCTGGTGCCCTCTTCTCCTCCTGCCCTCAGTCTTTCCCAGCATCAGGGACTTTTCCAATGAGTCGTCTGTTCACATCAGATGACCGAAAATACTGGAACTTCAGCTTCAGCAAGCAGTCCTTCCAGTGAATATTCAGGGTTTATCTTCCTTAAGATTGACTGGTTTGATCTCCTTGCTGTCCAAGGGACTCTCACGAGTCTTCTCCAGCACCACAGTTTGAAGGCAACAATTCTTTGGTGTTCTGCCTTCTTTATGGTCCAGCTCTCGCTACTTATAAATAATCTTTGATGTGCAGATAGCCTGCCCTCTTTGTTGCAAACTGTTATATAGCTGGACTCCCTCTCCTGCCTCCTCAGAGCAAGTTTTTTAAGAGCTACTGAGATGCTGTCTCCTGGGCTTGGAGTCCTTAACACTCCCACCAAATAAAATAAAAACTCTCTACTTTCAGATTGTGACTATTTTTTAGTTGACAGTTCCAATCCAAGATGGTGACATCAGAAGCTCCTGAACTCATGTCTTCCCACAGACACACAGAACAATTCCCTCTGAAAAAACCTCCAGACACTGAGTGGCTCCTATACATTAGGTGAATAAGGGGAAAAAAAAAAAACATCAAAAAGGACAGGATGAAACATACTCACCATAAACTCCACCCTGCAATCAGAAGGGAACTTCCAACTTTCAGTTTCTCCCTGAGGTGGAACAGTTTAGACTCAACATCAAATGCCCCAACTTTTAAGATTTCCACTTGGGGGATGAAAGTGAAAGTCACTCAGTCATGTCCAACTCTTTGTGACCCCATGGACTGTAGCCTGCCAGGCTCCTCTGTCTGTGGGATTCTCCCAACCAGAATACTGGAGTGGGTTGCCATGCCTTTCTCCAGGGAATCTTTCCACCCCAGGGATTGAACCCAGGTCTCTCACATTGCAGGCAGATTCTTTACCATCTGAGCCACCCGGGAAGCCCTATGGAGGCCCCCCTAAATACCTAGCTCAGAAAGCCAATAGGGCTTGCATCTGTGAGGTGCACCAGATTATAGTAAACAAAGAAACAGTTCTTAACAGGCCCCTGAGGACTCCCTGTGGACATCCTATCAGGGCTCAGTACAGAGGCAGCAATTAGAAATGCCCATCCTGCAGTGTTTTCCTCAAAGAGGCCTATTTGCATTCTTAAACAGTATAGCCTGAGGGTTAATCTCCTAATTTAGCACACATCTAGGGTGACTGAGGTTCTCTCTGGAGACCAGGGAGGCCACTGGGAGCCATCTCTGGATCCTTTCGCTGCCCTGTTGCAGTCACTAATATCTCCCTGAAAGATGCTTTTGCATATGTCTGGAGCACTGACTTTTCTGTCTCTTGGCCAGAAGATGCATTCTTTGATCACATGGCTATGGTAGCCAGTGGGGCTTCTGTTCACAGGTCCCACCGGACAGTAGCCAACAAGAATCAGCTCTTAACCAGCTCTCTCCCCTAGGACTCAGTGCAGCGGGAGCAGACAAACACATCCAGCTCCCAGTCTTTCTCTGAAAGAGATCTACTTGCACACTTTAGAAACTGCTGCCTGAGGTTCCAGCTTCCAATCAACCAGCATGGAGGTGCTGCCTGAGATCCTCCCTCTGGGACACTGACAGGTCTTGGCACACTCAAAAATATTGGGAGCCACTAAAACTAAGGAGGCAGTTTAAACAACCACAAATATTTGAGAGAGAATTAAGAACTAGGGCTGCTAAGGTTCTCTTTCTACATAAGGCCATTCCTTTAGGACTGGGAGGAGTAGCTATTTTATTTAAAGTGAAAAAATCAACACAAAGTGTCAAGGAAAATGAATAAACAGAAACAGTTTCCAAACAAAAGAACAAGATAAAACTCCAGAAACAGATCTTAATGAAACAAAGGTGATTTACTTGATAAAGAGTCCCAAAGATGGTTACAAAGATGATCACCATGTCAGCAGAACAATACATGAACAAAGTGAGAATTTCAAGAGAGAGAGAAAATATAAGAAAGTACCAACTGGAAATCACAGAGCTGAATAATATAATAATTGAACTGAAAAATTTAATAGAGGCAGTTTGACCATAGACTAGATAAAGTAGAAGAAAAGATCAGCAAACATGAACACAGGGCAGAGGAATTCATCTCATCAGCAGGCAAAAAAAAAGAATAAAGAGAATGAACATAGTTTAAGGGATCTTTTAGGAGGCTGCAGTCCATGGGGTCGCTGAGGGTTGGACATGACTGACCCTCACTTTCCCTTTTCACTTTCATGCATTGGAGAAGGAAATGGCAACCCACTCCAGTGTTCTTGCCTGGAGAATCCCAGGGACGGGGGAACCTGGTGGGCTGCCATCTATGGGGTCCCACAGATTTGGACACAACTGAAACGACTTAGCAGCAGCAGCAGCAGCAGCAGGACAATACCAAGTGGGTCAACATTTGCATTATAGGGATCCCAGAAGGAGAATAGAGAAAGGGTCAGAAAACTTACCTGAAGAATAATGGCTGAAAACTTCCCTAACCTGGGGAAGGAAACAGACATCTAGATCCAGGAAGCCCAGATAATTTAAAATAAGAAAACACAAAGAGACTCTGCTAAGAAAGGTTATGATTTAAATGACTAAAGTTAAGACAAGGAGAGAATCTTAAGAGCAGCAAGAGAAAAGCAATTTGTTACATATATAGGAACCTCACAAAACTATCAGCTGATCTTTTCAGCAGAAACTTTGCAGGCTGGAAGGGAGTGGCATGATATAATCAAAGTGCAAGGAAAAATTGCCAACCCAGAATACATTTGATGGCAAACTTGTAATTTAGAATTGAAGGTAAGATAGTTTTCTAGACAAGCACTAAACCTGCCCTACAAAATATTAAAAGGATATCTCTGAGCTGAAATTAAAGGTCACTAATTAGTAACTGAAAAACATATGAAAGAATAACTCTCACCAGTAAAGTAAATATATAGTTAAATTCAGAATATTCTAATGTTGTAATGATCAGAGTAAATCACTTATAAATCTAGTATGAAGATTAAAACCTAAAAAGTAGTAAAAGTAACTATAACCACAGTAATTTGTTAATGGCTATATAAGGCTAAGTGATATACTATCAAAAACAAAACATGGAGGGGGAAAAGTAAAATTACAGAGCTATATTATGTGTTCAAACTTAAGTTGTTATTGGCTTAAAATGTACTGTTACAAATATATTTTATATAAGCTTTATGGTACCATAAGAAAAATCTATAAAAAATACACAAAAGATAAAGAAAAAGGGATCTAAGCATACCACTACAGAAAATTCATTAAATTACAAAGGAAGAGAAAAATAAGAATGAAGGCATTGCAATGAACAATGTGTCAATAGTAAGTCCATTCCTACTGATAACATCTTTAAATGTAAATGAAGTAAATTCTCCAGTCAAATGACATAGCATGACTAAATAGATTTCTGAAAAGATCCAATTATGCTGCCTATAAGAGATTCACTTCAGATATATGATCACACAGAGACTTAAATAAGATTCATGAGATTAAAAAACATAACTATGATCCAGAAGTTTGATGTTTGATGTGAAGAAAATGATATTTCTATGTCAAAGAAATATCTGCATGCCCACATTCACTGTATTATTATTCATAGTAGCCAAGCCATGGAAACAATGGAAACGTCCATGGACAGAAGAATGGGTAAAGAGCAAGTGAAAAAACATACAACAAAATACGGTTGACCCTTGAACAACATGGGGGTTAAATGTGTCAACCTCCTGCAGTCAAAACTCTGTGTATACACTGGTCAGAATGGCCATCATCCAAAAGTCTGCAAACAGTAAGTGCTGGAGAGTGTGTGGAGAAAAGAGAACCCTCCTTCACTGTTGGTGGGAATGTAAATTGATACAGCCACTCTGGAAGACAGTATGGAGATTTAAAAAAATTAGGAATAAAACCACCATGTGACTCAACAATCCCATTACTAGGCATATACTCTGAGGAAACCAAAATTGAAAAAGACAGAGGTACCCCAATGTTCATTGCAGCACTATTTACAATATGGAGGCAACCTAGATGTCCATTGACAGATGAATGGATAAAGAAGCATATATACAATGGAATATTACTAGCCATAAAAAGGAATGCATTTGAGTCAGTTCTAAAGAGGTGGATGAACCTAGAGTGCATTATACAGAGTGAAGTAAGTCAGAAAGAGAAAAACAAATATCATATACTAACGCATATACATGGAATCTAGAAAGATGGTGCTGATGAAATTATTTGCAGGACAGCAATGGAGACACAGACATAGAGAACAAACTTATGGACACTGGGGCAGGGTTGGGGAGGAAGGAGAGGGTGGGATGTATGGAAAGAGTAAACACGGAAACTTATACTACCTTATGTGAAATAGATAGCCAACGGGAATTTGCTGTATGACTCAGGGAACTCAAACAGCGGTTCTATAGTAACCTAAAGGGGTGGGATGGGGTGGGAAGGAGGTTCATTAAGAAGGGGACATATATACACTTATGGCTGATTCATGTTGATGTTTGGCAGAAACCAACACAATTCTGTAAAGCAATTATCCTTCAATTAAAAAAATTAATTTAAAAAATCTGTGTATAACAGTTAGCCCTCTCTATTCATGGTTATTTATTGAAAAAATCCACATGTAAGTAGATCAGCACAGTTCAGACCCATGTTTTCAAGGGTCATCTGTTATTCAGCCATGAAAAAGAAGGAAATCTTGACTTTTGTGACAACCTGGATTGACCTCAGGGCATTATACTAAGTAAAATAAAGACAAACAGAAAAACAAATACTGCATGATATCACGTCTATGTGCAATGTTAAAAAAACAAACCAAAAAAACCTAATAGAAACAACAGATATGTGGTTGCCAGATAGGAAGGGGTGGGGCAGGGCATGGGCAAAATGTGTGAAAGTTGTCAAAAAGTTATAAGATAAGTAACTCTCAGGGATGTAATACACAGCATGGTGACTACAGTTAGTACTACGGTGTTGTATATTTGAAAACTGCTATGAGAGTAGATCATAAAAGTTTTTATAACAAGAAAAATTTTGTAATTGTGTGAAAGGATGGATATTATATAATCATGATTGCAGTAATCATTTTCCAAATAGACACACATATCAAATCATTATATTGTGTACCTTAAAGTAGTACAGTGTTACACGTCAGTTATATCTCAATGAAATTGGAAAGAAAAAAAAGAGAGAAACTGGCACCCTCCGCAGCCCTGGGGATGCCCTCTCAGACCTTTCAAGAGAGAGCTTACCAAGGAGCTCTGAGAAGAGCAGTTGCTGACAGTCTCTCTGCAGTGCTTTGGGATCTAACCCCATATTGAAGCAGGTCCCAGCCAGTGGGTCAGTACAGGTCAAACACAAGGGCCTGCCTGGCCGTTTCTGACCAGCCACCTCCTCTGGAGGTAATCTTGGCTCCAGTGTCCCCTTGAGTTGCTCAATATCTCTCTGGCTATGTAATGTGGTGAAAAAATCTTCCCTGCCAATCCTGTTTTCTCCCCCTCCATTTCTCATAGGTGTTACCTGCCCCTCCCATAAGCCTCTTACACTGCAAATTCCATCTCAGCATCTCTTTCCCAGGGTATCTGAAGTATCTGAACTGACACAGTACCAAGGATGGTCTGAGAAAGCAAGATAGGTGGTGGGAACTGATCCTTCATTTCCCCGCTGGTGATGCAAACCTTATGCTGGTAGTATGTCACACATGGGCAACCTATGGGGGGTGTGTGGGAGGGGGTTTGGGGGGTGTGTGGGAGGTGATTTGGGGTGTGTGTGGGAGGGGATTTGGGGGGGTTGGGCAAACACAGTCCTAAGGGCCAGATCCCACCTGCCACCTGTTTTGTTGTTATTTTAATCTGTATGCAAAAGTTCTTTAATTTCAGGTTTTTTTAAATTAATAGACTTTTTAAGGTGCAGTTTTAGGTATACAGAAAAATTGAGCAGAATCCTCTCACATCCCCCCCAAATGTGACCCTATTGTTAACATCTTGCATTAAGGCAGTGCGTTTGTTATAATTGATGAGGCAATACTGGCTCAATCTTATTAAAGATAGGCCATAGTTTACAATATGGTTTGCTTTTTCTGCAGTGTGTTCAATGTCTTTTGACTAAGGTATAATGACATGTATTCACTATTATAGTATAAGGCAGAATAGTCTCACTGCCCTAAAAATACCATGTGCTTCTTCTATTCATCCCCAAATTCCTGGCAACCACTGATCTTTTTACGGTCTCCATACTGTTGCCTTTGCCAGAGTCATAGAGTTGGAATGATGCAACCTCCTGTTTTCTTCTTTTTAATGCTGTATTGGCTTTCAGCCATGTGCATTCATTTCCATATTGTCTACTTTTGCGCTACAACAGGAGAGTTGCAGATACTGTTTGGTCTTCAAAAAATCCCGAAGTCCTTACCATCTTGCCCTTGACTGGGAGTCTGCTGACTCCTGTCTATGCACAAGGTGGCAGCCCAATTGTTGAAGTATTCTCTGGGTTCACTTAACAGAATGCTCTAGTAGCATTTCTCCCAGCCAGAGAAATCGTCCAACCGTTTGAGAAGCAGGCATGGGTAGATACGAAAGAAAATGAAAACAACAATAGAACTGTCTGGTTGGTGCTAAGTCACAGTGAGCCACTAGAAAGAGAGAGTGACAAGCTGAGGCAGTGAACAACCCATTAAAAAGTGTGAAGGGAAAAAAAATCAATTGTGAAATTGATTCCAGAGACCTTCAGAAGCTTCCAAAGGCCCTTACTACCTTCCAAAAGCCCTTAGAGCAAAAGAAGTGGATGACCAAACTCTGGATTTCATAGAGTTGCTGAGACGCCAGCTGGTTCAGCGGTAAATGATCTGCCTGCAGTACAAGAGATGTGGGTTTGATTCCTGGGTCGAGAAGATCCCCTGGAGAAGGAAATGGCTACCTACTTCAGTATGCTTGCCTGGGAAATCCCCATAGACAGAGGAGCCTGATGGGCTACAGTCCATGGGGTCGCAAAGAGTCAGACGCAGTGAGCACAGAGGCACAAAGTTGACGGAATGTTCAGCAGAGGCAGTTCTCTTATACCAAGGTCAAGACCTGGTTGTATACACTTGAGACTTTTAGTATGGGATGGGACTTTGTTATGCCTCATATCCCCTGAATTCTGTAGAGACTTCAGATTGTGGCTAGCCTACCCTTCCCTTTCCTATAAAGAGAGTTGCCTCTTATCCCAAGCCCACCCTCACCCTCCCTAAGGGAACAGAGGTGCGCTGTCATTTTCCTCTGGCAGCCAGGCAGATACCTGTGATTAAGCAAAACACAGCCAGGTAGGTAATGGGCCTGCACAAATTAGCCAAGAACTGGCCGGGGTCAGGAGAGCACCATGGATTTAGATTTAAGCTTGAGAGCACTTGATCTAGAGAACCAGGTCATTAGACAAGATATGGGAGCGTTTTTTTTAATTGTTGACTTGGTGGCACTACTGCTGATCCTGGATTTAACACCCTGGTAAAGGCTTCAGAGGATGGTGAACTTACTTCTATGGTGGCTTCCAGAAGCTTGGAAAATGCAAGGGCCCATGCTGAGTCAAGCTGAAACACCTTAATTGCAATGACAGACAGTAGAAGAAGGAACTAATAAAGCCCAAGGACAGCCCATGGGCATACTGGATTAAATCTACTTTGTGATGATAAAAAACCTACATGGAAACATGGAATGATGTTCCATGGAACAGTCCAAAAGACCCTCTTTCGCCAAGGTCATTAGTAGTTTACTGGCAAGAGGGACGCCAGCCTCAGTAAAAAGCCCCATAGTCACTCTTTTCTGAAAGCTAGTTACAGACATTAGGCAGAGCATTTAAAGGTCTTGGCTCATTTCTGATAATGGAATAGTGGGTCTCCTGAAGCAAAAGAGGCTAGGTGGCAGCCCTCAACCAGCAAAAGTCAGGGTGCCATGATTATTACAAAGCCAGGCAAGGCTGGAATCTCAGCCATGCAGAAATGACCTTGAGAGTTCTGGGATATGTAACAGAACATGGCATTCATAGAAGCAATATACAGGAGAATCAATGAGGGCACTGATCACTACCTATAAGAAGAAGAACAAACAAATGGATGAGAGGAAGGCTGACAGTGGTTACCTCAATAAAAAGTCATAATTGCTTCCCCTGTCCCCAGATCAAGCCAAAATGACTCTGCCAGTTGATTGATGTTTGTTAACCGTTGTCATCTGCCAACCCAGACACAGCATATAGGCATACAGACAGAGGGCCCACAGTGGCAAGGAGGCTATAAGTGGACCCAGCAACATGGATTCTCACTCAATAAGGCCATTGCTGCTATTGCTGCTTCTGAATGTCCAACCTGCTGCCAACACAGATCAACACTGAGCCCCTGAGATAGATCTCTTCTCAAGGAGACCAACCAGCCATTTGGAGGCAAATCAATGACACTTCAACCCTTCCATCTCAGAAAAACATGTGAATCACTCTCACAGGAAAAGACACTCCTGCTGTGGGAGTGCTTTCTTGCCCTCTGAATCTCATTTCGCATCACTATGCAGAGTGTCACAGAGTTCCTGATCCCCACAACACAGTATCTGCCCAAGGTCTCCCATTACGGTGAAGGATACGGGAGTGAGCCTTGACCCTGGGATTCCCTAGGTACACGACACTGCACCACCCAGAATCAGCCTCTCTCAGAGAGCTTTGGAAAGGCTTACTGAAGGCAGAACTGAGGTTCCAGCTCAGATGAGGTACCTTTCTCCAGAATACACTGCACATACTATTGGGAGAGCTCTAGATGGTATGGTGACTTCAACAGGGAGCACATTTGGACTGGGAGCCAAGAATTGGAAGCAGAAATGGCTTTACTCATCATCATCTCCAATATCTCACTGGGGAACATGATGCATCTCATCCTCACAAATCTCATCTTCTCATCGCTCCACTATTTCAGAACTCCTGGTCTCCAAAGTAGAAGCGCTCTTGCCTGATGATACAGAAAAGGTCCCAGTGAACTACAAACTATGGTGGCCACGAGGGCACAAAATTCCTGCTTGACATTACTCTCCAGTTGCCCTCAGTGGTTTCTGGCTTGATATCTGCTCTTCATTGGTTACTTTGCTTCCCTGTTTCCCTTCCCCATGGTCCTATCGCGGTTCTGTCTACCTCTTAAATGGCTTGCATTCGAGCCTCCATAGTCTGCGTTGGCGGCCCCCAAATTCAGCGACCGGCCTAGAGAACACAAGAGATACTGCAATAACTTTTGCTCCTGTTTAGGAATAGTATTATGTCAGATTAAAATCATTCAAAATCTAAATAAATCTAATAGACCTAGACTCCATGAACCCTGAAACAAGAATCCCCAGATATTCTACTTATGGTTGTTCTGCTTTGAACGTGAAAACGTAGTGGTCACACTAAGATGACATTCAAGTAGTGTTGATGATCTTGCGTCTCCATAAATTGTTCCATTAATCCAAAAACAAACATGGTACAGAGGAAACAGAGGAGATTCAAACTCAAGGCATCCAAATTTTACACAGGCCATGATCAGGTACCAAACATGTGGCCAAGACTCTTTCTGCTCATGATAAGATGGGGAAGATGGCACCTAGCTTGGAGCAAGAAGAATGTCTCTCTCTTTGTGTGCATGGACAGCTGATGGGAGGGACATCTCCCTGGCAACTCTCTCAAGCAGAGACTGAATAGTGATAAAATATTAGCAAAGCCAAGGAGATTAAGGGACATACTGTGAAAATACTAAAGCTATGGGACACCATTCAGCTGGGAACTGGGTTGAATGGTTAGAATGGAAGATAGCAGGGAAGCTGCCATCTACACAGGATGCTGCTCTAACCAAGTTCATTACTGCATGTATAAGTTATTACATGGACAGCTCCACTCTGGTTTCCCATTCCAATGACAGAGCCAGCCTTCTGCTCTGCCAGCCCCTCTTGAATCTATTCTTCTATTACAGAAGGGACACCCTCTCTGGAGGAGGTTGAGAAACAGCTAAAGCGACACTTAATCCATTCCTTTAGAGATGAGGATCTTTGCCTGAAATGATCTTTTGCCACTTTCCCATAGGACAGAGGTCATGGAGGGTCACTGTCCTCAAGACAGCTCTTGCCCAGGGCTGCAGACCTCTGCCTGCTGGGACACTTGTAGAAGGAGACTCTGCTCAGGACAGTTCTCCTCCTCCAGTGTGCAACATTGCCTCCACCTACTGAACGCCAAAAGTGCAGTCTGAGCTCCCTGGTTCCTTGTGCATAAGAGAAATTGAGAGAAGTGCCATAGCAGACCAAAGCTGGCTATCTCTCTAGGCAGGATATGGGTGTGTATAAAGAGACCTCATGGAAAAAACAAAGCAATATAAATGAACAACAACAACAACAAAAGATAAACAAGAACAAACGCATTGTTAGAGTAATGGTTACCAGAGAGGAAGGGTGTGGGAAGGGCAAAAATGGGTACAGGTGGTCAAGGGATGGTGAGGTATGGAAGCTACTGAGAAGCAGGAGTATGCAGGAGAACCCTCAGACTATCACTTGACGCCTGTGAAAGGAGAGAGGGAAGCAAGCGTTGGTTAGGAAGAGCCTCTTAGCCTGCAGTACAGCTCTGACAAATTGTGACCAGGCAGATGTGGGTCTGGAGCCAAAGTTGCCTGTGAAATGAAACCTGCATCTGGCAGGACTGGCTGGCTTCAGAACTCCTGATGTGCCCTGTCATCGGTTTGGGAAGCCTCAGACCCCCTGATCTCTGGGTCATTCCCATGGTAGATCCAGAACTTAGCAGCTGGGGATGCCAGTCAACTATGTTTTCTGCAGCTGGCTTCTTTCTTTTTAAAAATATTTATTTATTTGGCTGCATTGACTCTTAGTTGCAGCATGTGGGATCTTTTCTTTCCTTGCGGTGCGTGGACTCTCTAGTTGTGACTTGAGGGCTTGTTGCTCCATGGCATGTGGGATCTTAGTTTCCCAGCTGGGGATTGAACCCACGTCCCCTGCATTGCAAGGCAGATTCTTAAGCACCGAACCACCAGGGAAGTCCCCGCAGCTGGTTTCTTGATGGAACATCAGAGTGAGGCACCTTCATGGCCATCACTCCCTCCTTGCCTGGATACAATCCAGGTGACTCACAACAAAGCTGGAGTTTGTTCTCTAGATGAGTGACAGCATTTGGTGGAACCTAACAAATTATGTTTTTCTTTCCTGCCTGAATTCTTAATATAGAAACATAATAAGGTCCAGCAGGCAGTAGGCAAAATGCCATCTTTCCTACTGAAAAGCCTAGTATGGGAGAAAGTGGCTTATATCTGCAGGGAAGTTAGGCATCTCAAAATGAGGCCCAGAATTAGACACTTAGCTATTCCAGCAACACTGATCACTGCTGCTGCTGCTAAGTTGCTTCAGTAGTGTCCGACTCTGTGCAACCCCATAGAAGGCAGCCCACCAGGCTCCCCCATTCCTGGGATTCTCCAAGCTCTAAATCATGAGTTACTGCTAGAAAACAGACAGAGGCAGGAATGGGGGAGAACACGTTTCCTGAGGGCAGCCTCACTCCCAAATGGAAAGAGCAACAAGCTGGGCTACTCATCCTCAGTCTGCCCTCTCAGGGAGGAGGGAAGGAGTGGTGAGAGAAAAGTCAGGAGGGCTTGAGCTGCAGGAGACATGGAGAGATAAGGAACAAGGGAGGACCCTTCTCTTGCCTTCTGGTTCTAGTTTAAGTTCCCGCCAGACTGGAGTACAGGGTGGTGTATATTTGTGGTGTCTGGAGCAGAAGTGAACATGTGAGGAGGAAGATGGGGAAAATGTTGCAGATTGTGTTTTTCCTAGAAGCAGGTTCTAGGCAGAGTTTGGGGTGTAAGATGTTTCTTAGGTATCAATGTTTGCGAAAGCGAAGGGGACGTGGGGTTGGGCAGTCACACTGGATGCAGGCCTAACAAAGCCAAGCCCCTCCTGGGAGGGTGTTCTGGAGCAAATGTTGCCCAAAGCCTTAGCCTGAATGGCACCAAAATGGTCACACTTTTGTATACTCATCTCAATAGTCGTCAGACTCTAGGCTTCCCAGGAAGAGCATGATCTCAAATGAGACAATTGTGAGACTAAGGTAGATCCCAAAGGTGCTGACATCTGGAGCTGCTGGTCTGACTCTCTGGCTCAGGACACTGCGTTATCTACCACAGGAGGAAAGCCAGTATAGTTAAGCAGGATACTGGTGTAGCAACCATGGTTCAATTCCCCTGTGGACTCACTGAGCATCCGCCAATACTATGCCTCAGAAGTATCCTACCCAGGGATGGGAGGGCTGCAGTATTTCTCCATTGACTTCCATCTGTAATCGGTTGAGGGATACCCTTAGTATTCAGTCCTTGGTGCTTCCAGGCAAGCACCTTTAGCACTGGAGAAAACCCTCAGGCAGAGCAGCTCAGATAAGATGCTTGAGGTGGGAGGCTCAGACCAGCCACAGACCAGCTTGGAAGAGATCAGGGGATGCAGACTGGGATCTAAGACCAGCATCTGCCATATCCTTGAATATGCCTAGCAACACCATCTGTTCTAAGGTGAAGTTAAGTAGCATCCTGAGTTTCTGCTGCATTTTGGGGTTGTAACCAATGGGTCTGTCATTCTGCGATTGGTCCAGTTCCATAAAATGTGAGCTCTGATATTCATTTCAGTAGCAGAGAATGAAAAGAGTGTGAATAACAACTGACTGGGCCATGGGTGATACAAGATCTTAGCCCCATTGAGGGCAGGAGTCTGGGCAATTCAGGCTGCACTGAGGACAATCGTTGATTCTCCGTAGGCTGAATCAGGCTACTCTATATGTTCAGGCTACTCTATAAGAACACATGTTTGACTTTGGGAGGTGTTTGGCCTCTTCCTAGTCATCTAGGAGTTCAGTATTAGCCATTTTGCACCACACAGCAAAGAAATCCTGAAAGGGACTGAACCTGAAGTGCTCAGCTCACTGGGGGTTGTCCTGCAGCAGCCCTTCTCTCCCCAACCTTGCCATGGGTGGTGTTATCCACCAAAGTGAAAGTTACATGTGCAAATGCCTATAAGTTTCCAGAAGCTGAGCTTCTTGCGTGGCCTACCACTCCTATGTCTAAGCCTCTAGAATTTCTATCCATTGAATCCACATCTCTAGTGATTGAAATAGAAGTGATTGTTGGCCTATAGCTGGTGCCAGCAGGACTGTTGTCTTCCCTAGTGCTGAAAGGGAACTCTTTCTTTCTTGTGAAATCAGGATATCATGGATCCAGTGGAGAGGGAGGCTTAAACAGCTGGTTGGGGAGGCACACTGCTTGAAGTACTTCTATGTTTTGCCTAGAAAGCATTGGTTTCTGGACTGTTTTCCAGTGTCCTTCTGCCCTGTGGGGTTAATAACGTACAAGCATCTGTGCTATCCAGGAAACTGACTGTTCTTCTTCCTGCATGAAGAGAGCATGGTCCATTTGTAATTATTTCCCTATTCTTAGAATATGTACTTCCAGTAGTCTGTGTGGAATAACTTGGCTAAGAGTCAGTTTCCAACTATTTTTGTCCTGAAGAAATTTTAATTATGTAATTACATGAACTTGGGAAAGGCAACTGTGTCTTATCACTATACCTAGGAAGTAAGTGGGACAGAAAAAAAACATTAACACAGGTATCTGCAGCCCACTTAACTCTCCACCTTGTGAAGGAGGTTCAGGCAGTGTCCACTGAGCTCTTGTTGTTGTTGTTGTTGTGTTAGTCACTCAGTGGTGTCAGACTCTTTGCAACCCCATGGACTGTAGCCTGCCAGGCTCCTCTGTCTATGGAATTCTCAAGGCAAGAATACTGGAGTGGGTTGCCATTCCCTTCTCCAGAGGATCTTCCTGAGCCAGGGATCGAACCTGCGTCTCATGTCTCCTCTTTGGCAGGCAGGTTCTTTACCACTAGCACCACCTGGGAAGCCCCACTGAGCTCTTACACCCCGCCCAACTCAATCTGGCCAGAAGTTCCTGGATTCTGGACCTATTTAGGCAGAAAAGTTAAAGAATAGAGAAGAAATATTTAATCTGAAGCATACCCTGTCCCATCTTCCTCATTTAAATGAATGGCACAGTCTTTATCCCTTGGTCCTCATAACCAATCCATCAGCAAGTCCTGTAGAATTTAACTCTAAGGTATTTGGGATCAGCTCATTCTTTTCTCTCTGCTGCCACTTTTCTCACTTAAGCATCTTCATTTCTCCATAACTGGCCCTCCGGCATCCACTATTGTTCCATTGAAACAATTCTCCTCAAAGCTGCCAGCATAATCTTATTTTAGAAACTTAAATTTATTCATGTTATCTGTCTATTGAAAACATATCCTGACTTCCCATTGCTCTTAGAATTAAATGCAAGCTTTTAGAATACTACAAAAAGAATGTGTATGTGTATAACTGAGTCATTTTGCTGTACAGCAGAGATTGGCACAACACTGTGAATCAAATAAAAAATAAAGTGCTATAAAACCCAGCACGATCCTACCTGCTTCTTCACTTCACCTCATCCCATTTCCCCTCCCTCACTGAATTCCTGACACCACGAGCTTAGTCTTAGACCGAAAGCAGAAGTCAGGACAAGGATTTGAAAGCTCTGGTTTATTTTGGAGGGGATCCCATCGAGCACAGTGAAGAGAGGAGAGATGAGACAGGGAAGTGAGTAAAACAAACAAACAAACAAAAGGTGCTTTAGCAAGTGGGTTACTACTGCGGGCAACTGGGGTTGAGTCCCACTGGAGACCCTCAAAGAACTGCCTGGGATGCACTTGTATTGTCTACTGAGGGACAAGGAAACTGGGGGTATTCACCCATCTGCTCCTGTTCCTTACTGGTTGAGGACCACTGCTGGGAATGTTGACTCTCTGGTACTTTTATCCATCCCCATGTTACAGCCAACCTTATTCCCATGGCAATGGGATGAAAGCCCAAATCTGAATTTGCTACAGAGCCTTCTCTTGCTCTGGCTCCTGAAGCATGGGCAGTACCTCCTTAATCGAGCCATGCTGGCTCTTGAGCCTCATTATTGGTCTAGAAGCCATGAGGAGAGATGGGATCAACATTTAGGAAAAGCATTATCTTGCAAGGCATCTGCCTTAGGTGAGCCCTTTGCAGGTTTTCAGCTAGTGGGGGTCCTATATGCTCCACCAGGGAGCCATGGGGCAAATCTACCATCCTGAGTGTTCAGGGGAATGCGGGGACTGCATCCGTCTAGATGTTCCTATCACAGGTCTTTACTCACTCCTTTCTCATAGGACCAGACTTTAGCATATGCAATTTTCTGGGACTGTAAGTTTGTAATAGAGAAGAACCCTTGTGTTTTGTTACCAGTTAATCACTAAGCTTTTGGGGTGTTGTCTCTAAGCTTAAATTATACATAATTGCCCATTTCTGGGAACCTTGCTTCCCAGGTAATGAGCATTAAACCAGACCCACCTGTGATCACTGCAGGCAGAAGAAACCACCCTCCAGAGGCTGATAGGTACCAGGAATTGTTTGATTTTACTCCCTCCCTTTTTAGTACAAAAGGAGTCTGAATTCTAACTCAGGCAAGAGGGTTCTTTGGGGGCACAAGGCCCCAAAGAAAGTTTGCTGCCTTTCCAGATAAGTCATTATTTCTTATCCCAACAACATCTCTCTTGATAATTGGCCTATTGTGTGGCAAACAGTATTCTCCCTAACAAGTTTATAACTCTGCTCTTGTATAACCAAATGTTGGATCTGGTGTTCATCACAGTTTGCTCTCAAACTGCAGGAAATGACCTTTCTTTAAAGGCTGCTTGGGGAGGCCCTTTAGCTTTCAGACTAAGTTGGTAGTTAGCTGAACTGAATCTGTCATTTTCTTCCTTGAGAGCATCAGTGTCACTTAACCAACAGGTTCCATGGTCCCTAAACTTACCATTGTCCTGATATCTCTGTCCATTGCATGAGCCAGTGCATCCCCTCCTACCTGTATCCCTGCCCAGGGGGTCACAGATGAGAGTCTTAGTGCTGTGATGCTACAGCACAGCCATCCCACTCACCACAAGCAATGAGGTTAGAAATCACTGCAAAACTCTGAGTCTGCTGTATTTTCTTTTTAATTTTTAAAGATTTAGAAACTGAGGTCAAACAACATGGCTAAAGTGGTTTTCCAGCTAGCTAATGGCAGAGGTAAGCCTGAAATAAGTCCTGTGACTAGTACTGTTTCTGATAGTCCAGGTATAATTGTGGTGTTGTGTTAGTCACTCGGTCATGTCCAACTCTTTGCAACTCCATGGACTGTAGCCTGCCAGGCTCGTCTGTTCATAGAATTCTCCAGGCAAGAATACCGGAATGGGTAACCATTTCCTTTTCCAGGGGATCTTCCCAATGAGGGATCGAACTCGGGTCTCCTACATTGCAGGCAAATTCTTTACCATCTGAGCCACCAGGGAAGCTCAGGTATAATTGAAGCCCTCTGTTTCAGTCAAACAGATCATTTCTCTAATGTGGGTAGTGTTCTTGATCCTCTTGGTGCTCTGTCCTTTTACTGGCTGATGCACCCATTCGCCAGATGCTCTGAATGTTGGCCAGCGAAGTTCCTGGCTATTCCTTCCTCAGAGAATTGCTTCTGGGCAAACAGAAACCCTCAGGAGGCTGCACTACCCCTTCTCCCTCTTTCCAGCCCCTGACCTGGGCCAGACCTTAGCCAAAAACAAGCTCAGGGCATAAAAGGCCAGTCCCCTTGCCTTGAGATGCAACCAGTTTTACAGTGCATTTTATGCTTCAGAATTCCTGTAGGATTGCACTTAAGTGAGGCTCCAGTGAGATCGCATTCTTGCTTAGCTTTTTCATCTGCTCTATCTTGCTTCCCTCATTCTCTTTTTCTTAAGAATACTCACCCAATTAATCACATAAGAATCCCCACCATAGATCTGTTTCTAGGGAACTCAAACTAAGACAGTCGGCAGAGGAAGCAGACCCTAAGGATAAGATTCTGAAGTTGGATTGCTCATTGTCTGTATGGCACCGAGTATGTGACATGGTAATTGTTCCTGGCATGCTGGAGCTATGGGGTTGCTAAAACTAACTAGAATGAGGTAGAGATGGAAGGGGATGCTCCAGTTGGCACAGTGCCTTGGGCGTTTGAGGGGTTATGGTAGAGACAGCAACAAATATTCATTCCACAAAGCTCAGTCATTAAAGAATCTGCCTGCAATGCAGGAGACCCAGGTTTGTTTCCTGGGTTGGGAAGACCCCCTGGAGAAGGAAATGGCAACCCACTCCAGTATTCTTGCCTGGAGAATCCCATGGACAGAGGAGCCTGGCAGGCTACCGTCCATGGGGTTGCAAGAATCGGACACAACTTAACAACTGAAAAAAAGAGAAAGAAAGACAGATTCAGATATATTAATCAATGATTTAAAAGCAAGGTTCAAGAGTCAGATGGCCTCAACAACATTTAAAAAGACCCATATCTTCTGCAGCTGAAGGGCAGATACAGGTGAACAGGGTCAGGGCCAGGGTGGTAATAGAGGTCCACAGGGCACAAAATTTACTCTCAAAGTCATTCATCAGTACTTGCATGACCTTGAGTATGAGCACCTCCTTAAATTGTATCCTAGGAGCTTCATTTGCCTCAGCCTAGTCTTGAAACTATAGCTGAAGATCAAACACAGGAGTTAATTTTATCAGAAGCAGAACTTCAGAAAAGTTTGAATTCCTGCCTAGTCAAGAATCTTATGTCAGGGACTTCCCTGGTGGTCAGTGGCTAAGACTCCATGCTCCCAATGCAGGGGGCCAGGGTTCAATCCCTGGTCAGGGAACTAGATCCCACATGATGCAACTGAGAGTTTGTGAGCCACAACTAAAAGATTCCACGTGCTGCCACAAAGATCGAAGACCCTGTGTGCCACAACTAAGACCCAGGACAACCAAATAAATAGTTAAAATTAAAAAATGAATCCTGCACCAAAATTGGGCCCCCAATAGGGAAGGATTAGTGCTGCTAGTGTTAAGAACATGCCTGCCAACGCAGGAGATGTGAGAGACACAGCTTGGATCCCTGAGTCAGGAAGATCTCCTGGAGGAGGGTCTGGCAACCCACTCCAGTATTCTTGCCTGGAGAATCCCATGGACAGAGGAGCCTGGGGGGCTACAGTCCATAGGGTCTCAAAGAGTTGGATATGAGTGAAGTGACTGAGCATGCACGTAAGACTTTGAGGTTTGAAATGAGAGTATCTGTGGAGATGGACTTGAGAAACTTGAATCTTCTGTTCCCTCTGAGCCCTCTGGGCTTCCAGAAATAGTTCATGCCCTTTGTTCAAAGGTGGAATTCCCTCCCTTCCTTGAAGACTAGGCAGAAGCCTCAAATGAGATGCATGCCTGATAAGACACTTGCCCTCCTCAGTATCTGTTCCCACCTAATTTCCTGCCCACCAGACCTATGGTGGTGTAGTCACTAAGTTGTATCTGACTCTTGCAACCCCATGGACTGTAGCCCACCAGGCTCCTCTGTTCTTGGGGATTCTCCAGGCAAGAATACTAGAATGGGTTGCCATTTCCTTCTCCAGGGGATCTTCCCAACCCAGGGATTGTGTTGCAGGCAGGATTCTTTATTGTCTGAGCCACCAGGGCCAGCTGGGGAAGAATATAAATCTGGATAAGAGGGATTTGGTCAAAATAAACAAACTCTCCGTTGACACAGGACTTAATGTCCTAGAAAGAACACTGAGTGACAGTGCTAGATGGCTTTTGGAAGCGTAGAAAAAGCGACGGCCCATATTGAATGAAGTAGGGATGGCAGAACTGCCCAGAGAGCCTATTGAGGAAGTAATAGTGCTAAAAGAGATCTACTTCAAAAGACTTGACAACGACAAAGGTCTGTCTAGTCAAAGCTATGGTTTTTTCCAGTAGTCATGTATGGATGTAAGAGGTGGACCATAAAGAAAGCAGAGTGCTGAAGAATTGATGTTTTTGAACTGTGGTGTTGGAGAAGACTCTTGAGAGTCCCTTGGACTTCAAGGAAATCAAGCCAGTCAATCCTAACAGAAATCAGTCCTGAATATTTATTAGAAGGATTGATGCTGAAGCTGAAACTCCAATACTTAGGGTGTTTTGATGCAAAGAACTGACTCATTGGAAAAGACGCCGAAGCTGAGAAAGATTGAAGGCAGGAGGAGAAGGGGATGACAGAGGATGAGATGGTTGAATGGCATCACTGACTCGATGAACGTAAGTTTGAGCAAGCTCCGGGAGTTGGTGATGGACAGGGAGGCCTGGCCTGCTGCAGTCCATGGGGTCACAAACAGTCAGACGTGACTGAGCAACTGAACTGATGAGTTAATCATGTTCCTAAGCCAGGTCTCCAGGACATTCTGTTTAACAAAGTGATAATGAGTGTACCAGTAAAAGGGCACCAACCTTGATGAAAATGCATGCTCTATGAGTTGGAACTGACAGTAAGAGATTCTGTTATGGATTCCTGAAAGTGATGGGGATGATAGGATCCAGGAAGAGCAGAGGTCAAGTGACCACACTTAACCCTCTAAACAAAGTGGGTATAATGACCATGATGGGCAAAAGGTTGGATGACCATCAAGGAGGCCTGACCCACAGTCATCTCTGGGGATGATTCATACAAAATAGCATACCCATGAGGATACTCTTTAACACAGATAGTGAAAAAGAATCAGGAACACATGAGCAAAAGTGTGATGTCAGTTGCCCTCACAGGAAACCATGATCTCTTGCTACCCTTTTCATAATTTGTTGGGTTGGCCAAAAAGTTTGTTTTGGGTTTGGCCAACTGAACAATATTCTAGGGCTTCAGTTAACTTGGGAGTTGGATGTGGTACCCTAAATGATACTATCTTTTTCTTCCAGATAGAACAGTTGTTTCTGCTCTTCCACCAGGGATGTACACTCACTCCTAGATGAGCCCTTTCATGTTTGGAGGAGTCCGTGTGACCACCACTACATTTATATGGTCTCATACGAAGAGTTTATATGGTCTAATGGGGCCTTTTCAAGTTGCCTCGCTTCGATCAATCAATTTCTCCTGAGTTTTCTACCCTATGAAATCTAATTTCTCAAAGGATTGGAACAACATTTACTTCTTTGCTGCTCTACATAAGTCTCTGGATAGACAATATTCAGAATGAAGATTTGGGGTAGAAACTAAGGTTATGATATGTTAATGTAATATCATAATTTCAAATGTTTAGATAGTGATTCAAGCAAGGTTTCTTTTAAACTCATTGGGTCTCATGACAGCTAAGGTGGCAGAGGAATAGGATGGGGAGACCACTTTCTCCCCCACAAATTCATCAAAAGAATATTTGAACACTGAGTAAATTCCACAAAACAACTTCTGAATGCCAGCAGAGGACATCAGGCAACCAGAAAAGCAGCCCATTGTCTTCAAAAGGAGGTAGGAAAAAATATAAAAGACAAAAAGAGAGACAAAAGCAGTAGAGACAGAGATCCATCTTGGGAAGGGAGTCTTAAAAAAGAGAGAAGTTTCCAAACACCAGGAAACACTCTCACTGCTGAGTCTGTGGCGAGCCTTGGAACCACAGAGGGCAACATAACCAGGAGGAAAAATAAATATATAATTAAAACCCACAGATTACGTGCCCAATGGTAACTCCCCCAGCAGAGAAGCAGCGCAGATGCCTTCATTCGCCACTAGCAAGTGGGGGCTGGGCAGGGAGGCACGGGCTGCATTGCTTAGAGTAAGGACTGGGCCTGAATGCCCCGAGGGCCATCTGAGGGAACTAACTTGGGATAGCAAACCAGACTGTGGGATAGCTACCATGCAAAAAGCCCTAACCTAAGACACTGGCAGGTCCGCTCACAGAGCAAAGGACTGAGCAGAGCTAGCCAGCTGCAGACTGGCCCTTCCCCCTCCAGGCAGGCGAGGGCAGCCAGAGCCGGAAGTGGGCAATCACGGCCCCAGAGAGGCATTATCTATCAAACTGTAAGCAGGCTTCGTTGCTAACCAAGACTTTTTGGGATTCTGGACAGTCGACATCTGCCTGAGAAGGTGCGCTGGTTGTACACCCAGAAAACTGAGCAGCAGGGATGGGGGAGGTGGTAATTTGAGCAACTGCGCTTGCCAAACATCTGGTCACCTGAGCTGCTCAGATCTGGGAAGGGCAAAAAACGCAGGCCCAACTGAGTCTGTGCCTCTGAGGACTACCCGAGTACCTGAACCTGAGCGGCTTAGACCTGGTAAGTGCATATAACCCAGGGCTGGCCTCAGACAGTTCCCAGCAGAACAACCTAGAGCCTAAGCAGTATAGACAGGGAAAGCACACACGCTGTGCGTGGGGGCAAACCCAGTGTGGCTGAGACACTGCAAGCACACGCCAGTGTTACTTATTTGCAGCGTCCCTCCCTCCCCAGAGCATGACTGAACAAGTGAGCCTAAAAAGTGTCCACCACCACCCCCTTGAGTCAGGGCAGAAATTAGACACTGAAGAGACCAGTAAACAGAAGAAGCTAAAACAGAGGGAACCACCTTGGAAGTGACAGGTGCAATAGATTAAAACCCTGTAGTTAGTACTGACTACCAGGAATGGGCCTATAGATCTTGAGAAATATAAGCCGGATCAAGGAACTATCCGAAAATAAACTGACCCCGCACTGCCCACACCACCACCAGAGAAAGTCCTAGTTATATTTTTACTATCATTCTTTAATTTAAAAAAAAAATTTTAAGTTCTCTATTACTCCTTTAATTTTCATTTTTATAACCTACTATTACTTTGCAAAAAAAAAAGACCCCATTTTTAAAAGCAAACTTCATATATATATTTTGTAATTTTTTGTGACTTTTTTTCTTTAATATTGTATTTTTGAAAATCCAACCTATACTCTCGATTTTAATCTTTGCTTTTGGTATTTGTTATCAATTTTGTACCTTTAAGAACCCAATCTTCAGTACCCATTTTCACTTGGGAGCGAGATTACTGGCTTGATTGTTCTCTCCCCCTTTGGACTCTCCTTTTTCTCCACCAGGTCACCTCTATCTCCTCCTCCTCTTCTCTACCCAACTCTGTGACTCTCTTTGTGTGTTCCGGACTGTGGAGAACACTTAGGGAACTGATTACTGGCTGGATCTGTCTCTCTCCTTTTGATTACCCCCATTATCCTCCTGGCCACCTCTGTCTCCTTCCTCCTTCTTCTCTTCTCTGTATAACTGTGAACATCTCTGAGTGGTCCAGACTGTGGAGTGCACATAAAGAAGTGATTACTGGCTAGCTTGTTCTCTCCTCTTTTGAGTCTACCTCTTCTCACCCTGGTCACCTCTATCTACCTCCTCCCTCTTCTCTTCTCCATGTAACTCTGTGAACCTCTCTGGGTGTCCCTCACTGTGGAGAAACTTTTCATCTTTAACCTAGATGTTTTATCAATGGTACTGTATAAATGGAGAAGTCTTGAGGCTACTGTAAAAATAAGACTGAAAACCAGAAGCAGGAGGCTTAAGTTCAAATCCTGAGAACACCAGAGAACTCCTGACTCCAGGGAACATTAATCGACAGGAGCTCATCAAACACCTCCATACCTACACTGAAACCAAGCACCACTCAAGGGCCAACAAGTTCCAGAGCAAGACGTACCACACAAATGCTCCAGCAACACAGGAACATAGCCCTGAGCTTCAATATACAGGCTGCCCAAAGTCACTCCAAACCCACTGACATCTCATAACTCATTATTGGACACTTCATTGCACTCCAGAGAGAAGAAATCCAGCTCCACCCACCAGAACACCGACACAAGCTTTCCTAACTCGGAAACCTTGACAAGCTACCCATACAACCCCACCCATAGGGAAGAAACTCCACAATAAAGAGAACTCCACAAACTGCCAGAATACAGAAAGGCCACCCCAAATACAACAATATAAACAAGATGAAGGGACAGAGGAATACCCAGCAGGTAAAGGAACAGGATAAATGCCCACCAAACCGAACAAAAGAGGAAGAGATAGGGAATCTACCTGATAAAGAATTCTGAATAATGATAGTGAAAATGATCCAAAATCTTGAAATCAAAATGGAATCACAGATAAATAGCCCGGAGACACAGATTGAGAAGATGCAAGAAAGGTTTAACAAGGACCTAGAAGAAATAAAAAAGAGTCACTATATAATGAATAATGCAATAAATGAGATCAGAAACACTCTGGAGGGAACAAATAGTAGAATAATGGAGGCGGAAGATAGGATTAGTGAGGTAGAAGATTGAATGGTAGAAATAAATGAATCAGAGAGGAAAAAAGAAAAACAAATTAAAAGGAATGAGGACAATCTCAGAGACCTCTGGGCAATGTTAAATGCCCCAACATTCGAATCATAGGAGTCCCAGAAGCAGAAGACAAACAGAAAGACCATGAAAAAATACTTGAGGAGATAATAGTTGAAAAATTCCCTAAAATGGGGAAGGAAATAATCACCCAAGTCCAAGAAACCCAGAGAGTCCCAAACAGGATAAGCCCAAGGCAAAACACCCCAAGACACATAGTAATCAAATTAACAAAGATCAAACACAAAGAACAAATATTAAAAGCAGCAAGGGAAAAACAACAAATTACACACAAAGGGATTCCCATAAGGATAACAGCTGATCTTTCAATAGAAACTCTTCAGGCCAGGAGGGAATGGCAGGACATACTTAAAGATGAAAGAAAACAACCTACAGCCCAGATTATTGTACCCAGCAAGGATCTCATTCAAATATGAAGGAGAAATCAAAAGCTTTACAGACAAGCAAAAGCTGAGAGAATTCAGCACCACCAAACCAGCTCTCCAACAAATGCTAAAGGATCTTATCTAGACAGGAAACACAAAAAGGGTGTATAAACTCAAACCCAAAACAATAAAGTAAATGGCAATGGGATCACACTTATCAATAATTACCTTAAAAGTAAACGGGTTGAATGCCCCAACCAAAAGACAAAGACTGGCTGAATGGATACAAAACCAAAACCCCTATATATATTGTCTACAAGAGACCCACCTCAAAACAGGGGACACATACAGACTGAAAGTGAAGGGCTGGAAAAATATATTCCACACAAATAGAGACCAAAAGAAAGCAGGAATAGCAATACTCATATCAGATAAAATAGACTTTAAAACAAAGGCTGTAAAAAGAGACAAAGAAGGACACTACATAATGATCAAAGGATCAATCCAAGAAGAAGATATAACAATTATAAATATATATGCACCCAACATAGGAGCACCACAATATGTAAGACAAATGCTAATAAGTATGAAAGGGGAAATTAACAATAACACAATGATAGTGGGAGATTTTAATACCCCACTCACACCTATGGATAGATCAACT
Organism: Ovis aries; assembly: GCF_016772045.2. Taxonomy (NCBI): domain Eukaryota; kingdom Metazoa; phylum Chordata; class Mammalia; order Artiodactyla; family Bovidae; genus Ovis; species Ovis aries. Next base: position 92,904,732 of record NC_056059.1, read on the forward strand.
AAACAGAAAATTAACAAGGGAACACAAACTTTAAATGATACAATAGACCAGTTAGACTTAATTGATATCTATAGGACAGTTCACCCACAAACAATGAATTTCACCTTTTCTCAAGCACACATGGAACCTTCTCCAGGATAGATCATATCCTGGGCCATAAGTCAACCCTTGGTAAATTCAAAAAAATTGAAATCATTCCAAGCATCTTTTCTGACCACAATGCAATAAGATTAGATCTCAATTACAGGAGAAAAACTATTAAAAATTCCAACGTATGGAGGCTGAACAACACGCTGCTGAATAACCAACAAATCACAGAAGAAATAAAAAAAGAAATCAAAATATGCATAGAAATGAATGAAAATGAAAACACAACAACCCAAAACCTGTGGGACACTGTATAAGCAGTGCTGAGGGGAAGGTTCATAGCAATATAGGCATACCTCAAGAAACAAGAAAAAAGTCAAATAAATAACCTAACTCTACACCTAAAGCAACTAGAAAAGGAAGAAATGAAGAACCCCAGGGTTAGTAGAAGGAAAGAAATCTTAAAAATTAGGGCAGAAATAAATGCAAAAGAAACAAAAGAGACCATAGCAAAAATCAACAAAGTCAAAAGCTGTTTCTTTGAGAAGATAAACAAAATTGACAAGCCATTAGCCAAACTCATCAAGAAACACAGGGAGAAAAATCAAATCAATAAAACTAGAAATGAAAATGGAGAGATCACAACAGACAACACAGAAATACAAAGGATCATAAGAGACTACTATCAGCAATTATATGCCAATAAAATGGACAACTAGGAAGAAATGGACAAATTCTTAGAAAAGTACAACTTTCCAAAACTGAACCAGGAAGAAATAGAAAATCTTAACAGACTCATCACAAGCACAGAAATTGAAACTGTAATCAGAAATCTTCCAGCAAACAAAAGCCCAGGTCCAGGTGGCTTCACAGCTGAATTCTACCAAAAATTTAGAGAAGAAAGCTAACACCTATCCTATTCAAACTCTTCCAGAAAATTGCAGAGGAAGGTAAACTTCCAAACTCATTCTATGAGGCCAACATCACCCTAATACCAGAACCTGACAAAGATGCCACAAAAAAAGAAAACTACAGGCCAATATCACTGATGAACATAGATGCAAAAATCCTTAACAAAATTCTAGCAATCAGAATCCAACAACACATTAAAAAGATCATACACCATGACCAAGTGGGCTTTATCCCAGGCATGCAAGGATTCTTCAATATCCACAAATCAAACAATGTAATACACCACATTAACAAATTGAAAAATAAAAGCCATATTACTATCTCAATAGATGCAGAGAAAGCCTTTGACAAAATTCAACATCCATTTACAATAAAAACTCTCCAGAAAGCAGGAATAGAAGGAACATACCTCAGCATAATAAAAGCTATATACGACAAACCCACAGCAAACATTATCCTCAATGGTGAAAAATTGAAAGCATTTCCCCTAAAGTCAGGAAAAAGACAAGGGTGCCCACTTTCACCACTACTATTCAACATAGTTTTGGAAGTTTTGGCTATAGCAATCAGAGCAGAAAAAGAAATAAAAGGAATCCAAACTGGAAAAGAAGTGAAACTCTCACTGTTTGCAGATGACATGATCCTCTACATAGAAAACCCTAAAGACTCCACCAGAAAATTACTAGAGCTAATCAATGAATACATTAAAGTTGCAGGATATAACATCAACATGCAGAAATCCCTTACATTACTATACAGTAATAATGATGAAACAGAAAGAGAAATTAAGGAAACAATTCCATTCACCATTGCAACAAAAAGAATAAAATTCTTAGGAATATATCTACCTAAAGAAACTAAAGACCTATATATAGAAAACTATAAAACACTGGTGAAAGAAATAAAAAAGGACACTAATAGATGGAGAAATATACTGTATTCACAGATCAGAAGAATCAATATAGTGAAAATGAGTATACTACCCACAGCAATCTATAGATTCAATGCAATCCCTATCAAGCTACTAACAATATTTTTCACAGAACTAGAACAAATAATTTCACAATTTGTATGGAAATACAAAAACCTCAAATAGCCAAACCAATCTTGGGAAAGAAGAATGGAACTGGAGGAATCAACCTGCATGACTTCAGGCTCTACTGCAAAGCCACAGTCATCAAAACAGTACTGTACTGGCACAAAGACAGAAATATAGATCAATGGAACAAAATAGCCCAGAGATAAATCCACGCACCTATGGATACCTTATCTTTGAAAAAGGAGGCAAGAATATACAATGGAGAAAAGACAATCACTTTAACAAGTGGTGCTGGGAAAACTGGTCAACCACTTGTAAAAAATGAAACTAGATCACTTTCTAACACTGTACACAAAAATAAACTCAAAATGGATTAAAGATCTAAACATAAGACCAGAAACTATAAAACTCCTAGTGGAGAACATAGGCAAAACACTCTCCGACATAAATCACAGCAGGATCCTCTATGACCCACCTCCCAGAATATTGGAAATAAAAGCAAAAATAAACAAGTGGGACCTAATTAAAATTAAAAGCTTCTGCACAACAAAGGAAACTAAGCAAGGTGAAAAGACAGCCTTCAGAATGGGAGAAAAATAATAGCGAATTAAGCAACTGACAAAGAACTAATCTCAAAAATATACAAGCAACTCCTGCAGCTCAATTCCAGAAAAATAAAGGACCCAATCAAAAAATGGGCCAAATAATTAAACAGACATTTCTCCAAAGAAGACATACAGATGGCTAACAAACACATGAAAAGATGCTCAACATCACTCATTATCAGAGAAACGCAAATCAAAACCACAATTAGATACCATTTCACACCCGACAGAATGGCTATTATCCAAAAGTCTACAAGCAATAAATGCTGGAGAGGGTGTGGAGAAAAGGGAACCCTCTTACACTGTTGGTGGGAATGCAAACTAGTACAGCCACTATGGAGAACAGTGTGGAGATTCCTTAAAAACTGGAAATAGAACTGCCATATGACCCAGCAATCCCACTGCTGGGCATACACACCGAGGAAACCAGAATTGAAAGAGACAGGTGTACCCCAATGTTCATCGCAGCACTGTTTATAATAGCCAGGACATGGAAGCAACCTAGATGTCCATCAGCAGATGAATGGATAAGAAAGCTGTGGTACATATATACAATGGAGTATTACTCAGCCATTAAAAAGAATACATGTGAATCAGTTCTAATGAGATGGATGAAACTGGAGCCTATTACACAGAGTGAAGTAAGCCAGAAAGAAAAACACCAATACAATGTACTAATACATATATATGGAATTTAGAAAGATGGTAATGATAATCCTGTATGCAAGACAACAAAAGAGACACAGATGTGTAGAACAGTCTTTTGGACTCTCTGGGAGAGGGCGAGAGTGAGATGATTTGGGAGAATGGCGTTGAAACATGTATTCATTTCATATGTGAAATGAATCACCAGTGCAGGTTCGATGCATGATACAGGATGCTCGGGGCTGGTGCACTGGGATGACCTAAAAGGATGGTATGGGGAGGGAGGGTTCAGGATGGGGAACATGTACACCCATGGCAGATTCATGTTGATGTATGGCAAAACCAATCCAATATTGTAAAGTAATTAGCCTCTAATTAAAATAATAATAAAAAAGACCCAGCACAGCCAAAATAAATAAATATTCAAAAACTTAAAAAAAAAAAAACCTCATTGGGTCTGACTTTCTTTGCATCTCTTTTTGTGTGTGTGTGTTTAAATATTTTTTAAAAAATGAGGATGTAGCCCCTTGATTGACAAAGAGTTGGCAATGATTGAAGCAGAAGTTCAACCATACGACCAGCAGTTGACAGACCATCATCTGAGCATGCTTGTATAATCCAAAATTTAGGGTCATTCCCTTTATTTTCCTTACCAGAAAATGAATAAGGCTTCCTGCTAACAGTTACCTCCAAGAGTCCCATTCCTGCTGGCAGACACAAGGCATCCAGAGCCTGATTCAGCACATTCATGGTCAGGACTTTGAACCAAATCAAGAGCCTCCTTTTGAATTGGGGGCCAGAGGGGACTTCCAAACGCCTTGAGGTTGGTCAGTGTCCTCAGCTAATTATACTGTTGTTTCAAATATGTAAAAGAGGAACTAGGCTCATGCAAAAATAGTGGGATTCCCCTTTTGCCTCACGGTGGAGTTTTAAGCCTTTGTTCTAAACAGAATGTTCTGTCCTCTCAGTTCTCCTGTTTCAACCCTTCCTGCCTCTTTCCTTTTATAAAATAAACAAAGCAAGATTGCACTTATGGGCCTGTCCCTGTCCAGTGGTTAGATCATTCACCAAACATCTTGGTGTGGACACCCCACTCATGTCACCACAGCTTTGGGTGCTAGAAGGGGACTAAGATGGAGTAGGGGTGGGGAGGATGGTATGTAAGAGTGTCCTGAGGCATCTTGCGAGAAGCCTATTGTACGGTCCTCTGTATCTATGGTCCTACTGTACTTGCTTGAGAGAGATACTCTCAGAGAAGACTATTTCTGGCCAGTAAACTTTTCAGAGAATCACAGGAGACTCTGTTGGCCTGGGTATTTCAAGCTCTATCCACTCCAGCTATCATTTTTTAAGCAAGGATCCTGAAATCCTTGACTGTAAATATAAAATGCAAACTTAACAAGTATGCATGGCTTGATCCTAAGTGGGTTCAAGGGGACTCACCTGAACAAACCCAAATAGCTCCTGGCAGAGCTGAGACCAGCAAACAGATCTCCCTGGGCAAGGTTCTTTCTTGCAGACTACAAGCCTGTTTGTTTTTGGATGTTCCTGTTGTGGCCCAGCTGACCTCTAGATCAAACAGATGTAGGCTCCAAAAGCCCCCAAGCACTTGTTTCTAGGACATCATCCCCATTCACAGGCTTCCGAGCACAACGGGTGCAGAGACATCGGGTGTGGGCTTTTCCACCCTTCCCTCCCCCTCTCTCTACCCCCTACAAATTCAGTCTTTGAGGACAAAATTCTCTATTCCAAACCATCAGGCTGCTCTGTGAGGGCCTTATCTAGTTGACCCTTATCTCGTTCAAACAACACAGGTTTGAACTGCATGGGTCCACTTACACATGGATTTTTTTCCCACTAAATAGTATTACAGTACTATTAGTATTATATTAGTATTATTACAGTACAGTCTGTGGTTGGTAGAATCCAAGACATAGATACAGAGGGTTGACTGTAAAGTTAAGTATGGATTTTCAACTGCAGGGACGGTCAGGGTTCCTAACCCATAGTTGTTCAAGGGTCAACTGTATTATTGACCAAGTGGGTCCCATCTATACTACTCAAGCTTGCAATTGTTTCTACTTGGTTTTGTGCCTCCAAAAATCCTGCAAAGAGGCCTGCTTGGTGGTTAAGAAAAATACTTCTTATTAAATTTTAGAGCTGATACCTGCTGTGGGTAAGACTGGTCCCGTACTTTCAGTACTCACCACCCATACTCCCAACCCCAGGGCATTCAGTTGCTATAGAAGCAACTATTAGCTAAAGTGACAGTCTTCCCTTTTCATTCATATATAACATTTCTCCTCCAAGTTCTGGGTCATTCCTAAATGTGCATAGAGTTCAGTTATTTCCCCCCTGCTATTATGACAATTCAGTTGATCCTCACAACGATGTGAAGTCCTAAGTCAAAAAGATCTTAATCTCTCTGTTAGTTTCCTTGTTTATTAAAAAAAAAAGAAAAGGATTAAGTGGTTTCTCAAGGTAACTCAAGTTGTCTAACTAGAATTCCAAGTCTGACCTATTCAATGTCTTACATAAAGATGTAAGTCTGACTTATATCAAATCCAGGGGTTTTTTCCCAGTTTCATGCTATCTTACTACATGATTTCCTCCCACGTGTTTAAGAATATATTTGTGTGTGTGTACACTTAGTCGTGTCTGATTCTTTGAGGCCCAGTGGACTGTAGCATGCCAGGCTCATCTGTCCATGGGATTCTCCAGGCAAAAATACTGAAGTGGGTTGCCATTTCCTACTCCAGGGGGTCTTCCCAACCCAGGAATTGAACCTGCATCTCTTGGGTCACCTGCATTGGCAGGCAGATTCTTTACAGTTGCACCACCAGGGAAATTTAAAGTTAAAAGATGTTTTCTCTATGGTATTTACTAAAAAGTATCTTCAGGATCAGGCTTCCCTGGTGGCCCAGTGGTAAAGTATCTGCCTGCAAGGCAGGAGTCATAGGAGATGCGGGTTTGATCTTTGAGTTGAGAAGATCCCCTGGAGGAGGAAATGGCAACCCACTCCAGTATTCTTGCCTGGGAAATCCCAGGGACAGAGAAGCTTGGTGGGCTATAGTTGATGGGGTCACAAAGAATGGGACATGACTGAAGTGACTGAGCATGCACACACCTTCAGGATTATGGAGTCAGTTATTGACCACTTCCAAAATACCATCTTCTGCCTTTAGTATTTATATTGTATGATCCTTAAGGTGAGACCCATGCATTTTTTTTTTTCCTGTGGTAGCAAGACTGCCCAGTCGGAGATCTCTGTTGGTGAAGGAGTCAGTATCACCTCTGTTCTTAAATGTCTCTGTGGTTCTCCCTTCCTTCCAACCTCTCCTTCACCTCTCTTATCCAAACTCCTCCTCTATGAGACACAGGTGACAAACTCTTGGGAGTTAGACTAAACTGTTCCACGTTTGATTTCTCTTTCTAGGTCATCCTTTGCATTAAATGGAAATCTAATGTAAGGACAGGATAGACTCAAATCCCACTGCCAACCTCAGTAATCACCAGAGTTTCCTGAAAACAAAGCTATATTAAGTCATATCATTTCAAATGTTTCCAATTTTAGTGCTATAATAGATAGCTGTGTTGTCTGCATGCTGCCACTGCTGCTGCTAAGTTGCTTCAGTCGTGCCCAACTTTGTGCAACCCCATAGACGGCAGCCCACCAGGCTCCCCCATCCCTGGGATTCTCCAGGCAAGAATACTGGAGTGGGTTGCCATTTCCTTCTCCAATGGATGCATGCATGCTAAGTCACCTCAGTCGCATACAACTCTGTGTGACCCTATGGACAGCAGCTCACCAGGCACCTCTGTCCATTGGATTCCCTGCTGCTGCTGCTGCTGCTAAGTCGCTTCAGTCATGTCTGACTCTGTACGACCCCATAGACGGCAGCCCATCAGGCTCCCCATCCCTGGGATTCTCCAGGCAAGAACACTGGAGTGGGTAGCCATTTCCTGCTCCAATGCATGAAAGTGAAAATAGGCAAGAATATTGGCATGGGTTGCCATTTCCTTCTCCAGTGATGTCTGCATAGCACTTAATAATCCTCTTCTCCTAAACTGTCCCTTCTTCCCATTTTAGGAATAAACTCATAGAAGCCATACTTATATAATTCTGTCTCCCTGGCATTAGTAGAGGTTGGATAAACCCTGTCTAACCCAAAGAGGACCAATAAGATATTCTCCTAGGACATGGAATTAAGTCAGCATGTGAGTGGATGGTTGGAAATATAACAATGTAAACTTAAGAAGTGTGGAGCGTGGAGTAGCTGTATTCCATCAATAAGCCTAGGAGAGCAGAGAAAAATGATCTGGACATACAGAAACAGAGATAGGAGAGTTCTGGCACTTTATCAGGCTTAGATTCTTGTCACTTTCTGAGGGCCAGCTGACTTCTTAGGGCAAGAGTCTGTTCAACATCCTCTCACTTTAAAAAACAAACAAAAAATTACAGTTGGTTTACTTGACACTAGAGGATCATAACTTATAGAGCTGGTTAAATTTATCCATAAGCTTCCTCTTTATCCTGACTTCTCATGCTCTTGAACTCTTGCCAGGGTCTGGAGTAGAAACCTTGCCGGAAATTGATTTTTACCCAGGTGTTTATCCTGGTTTCCTTCCTGCCTGCTTCTCTCTACACCCTCCAAGCCACATCTTCTTTATGATATTGTTCTTTCAATCATGCCCACTGCTGACTGGAACTCTCATTTTTCCTATAAATAAACTTTCCTATATACATCACAGCAAAACAGACTACCTCTATACTTTTTTCCTCGAACTGAAACCTAGACATGCTAATTTCTTGGCCATTCATTAGAGAGGAATCTGCTAATTCTCCCAGAAGACCTCAGAATTTGGCATTGAACTCAGTATTAACATCCCGGCTCTGCCCTGTCCACAGATAGAGCATGGATCTTTAGCTGTTCTGATCACCTTCATCAGCAGTACCATGTTATGCCTGTCACCATTTCTATCATCTTATGAAACCTCCCCCTGCCTCAATTTCCAAATGCTCACAAACTCACTGAGGATTTGGTAATCTAGATATGGTCCTACTCTTTGACTTGACTCCACTCATCCCAAGAAATATTCACATCCAAGTCACTGTCTCACCCTTTATTTCAGTCTATTTTTAACCATATGTTCCCATGAATTTCATGCAACAAACATGAATATGCCTTTGTGGCAAACACTGTAGATTGCCTGCCCTGTGGGTACTTACCTCCCCTACAGATTCTTTACTCATTTGAGGCTGATACTTACTCATTGAGGCTGATACTTACTCATTGAGGCTGATACCCAGCCTCTTTGACAACTAGCTTATTAGTGGCTAAGCGACCCAGTCATGATCAAGGAAATGTAAGAAAAAATTTCAGAAATGTTTCCTTAACTGATAAAAGGAGAGAAGCCAGGGAGGAGACCCTGAGTCTCCTTTTCTGCTTTTGGATTTTGTCATGTGAGGATACCATGCTTGGAGCTACTGCAGTTATCCTGTAGCTCTGACCAGCTCCTGCGGTTGGTAGAAAAGACAGAAAACTGTAGTTCTTGATGATATTGTGGGGCTTTCAGACCAACACTGCAACCAGCTACTTCTGGGTTTCTTGTTACTGGGCAAAAGTACACTCCTAATATTTGTCACTTTTAGATCAGGACTGCTGCTACTTGTAGTTGAAAGCAACTTTTTACGCTATTTAGTAAACCAAGAAAAACAGCATCAAAAACACTCAAGTCTTACAGTAGAGGAGGTTAGATATATAATTGTTGAAGAATTAAAATCTCAAAGTAATAATTTCCCTAGTTTTATTAGCAAGAAGATATACAAGAATAGCAATGAATGGTAACTTGGCATTTCTGACTCTATTAGCTATTTGTAAGTTGCAAAGCACCATAAAATAGTGGTTAACTGGAGTAGGCTAAAGGGCTACCACATGGACACCAGAAGACTCTGCTACAAGACTTTCCTTTGTTCCAGATATTATGCTAGGCTCTGCTGCTGCTGCTGCTGCTAAGTTGCTTCAGTCATGTCCAACTCTGTGCGACCCCATAGCTGGCAGCCCACCAGGCTCTGCCGTCTCTGGGATTCTCCAGGCAAGAACACTGGAGTGGGTTGCCATTTCCTACTCCAGTGCAGGAAAGTGAAAAGTGAAAGTGAAGTCGCTCAGTCGTGTCCGACTCCTAGCAACCCCATGGACTGCAATCTATCAGCCTCCTCCGTCCATGGGATTTTCCAGTCAAGAGTACTAGAGTGGGATGCCATTGCTTTCTCTGATGCTAGGCTCTGGAGGTATCTATTAACTTGCTGGTCTTAGGATTCCTTTAAACTCAAAATTTATTGAGGACTCCAAAAAACTTTTGTTCATATAGGTTTTATTCATTGGTATTTCCTAAATTGATATTGAAACTGTACTTTTTGATAGTGAAAGCGTTAGTCGTTCAGTTGGGTCTGACTCTTTGTAACCCCATGGACTGTAGCTCGCCAGGCTCCTCTATCCACAGAATTCTCCAGGCAAGAATACTGGGTATAGTGGGTAGCCATTGTCTTCTTCAGATCTTACAACCCAGAGCATGAACCTGGGTCTCCTGCATTGCAGGCAGATTCTTTACCATCTGAGCCACCAGAGAAGCCCCTTACTTCTTGATAAAGACCATGCATTTAAGAAAGAAGAGCAGACAAGATTACACTTTCCTCACCAAATTCATCAGTCTCCTACAAGGTACTCCTAACTGGGAGCTTTTGCTCTCGGTATATAGGAAGAGAAAACTAATACCAATATCACCTGTATCTCAAAGTAAAGGACCCTATTACATGCTAGAAGGGAACTCCAAGTTTGTTTTCCCTGGAGCTACCACATCAGTTCCAAGATTTGATAAAGCTATGCCTTTGGTGCAATGGCTTCAATGAATAGCTAAATACCCAATGGACTTAAACTATCCCTTTTCTACTACCACAGACTGGGTACTCTCGGTATTCCCAGCTTGGAGAAATCTAGGGATAAAAAGTTGATTACATACATACTTACATAAATTATATGTAATTCAAACTTAAGGTAAACACAGAGAGTATAAGTGTCTTAGCTGTCAAAACAACAGACTATGGCAAAGTTTGCATGTAAACACAATGCTGAGATTGCCATCCCAGCGCAACATAGGGACATGAAAAAGAAAATAGGGAAAGAAATACTAGAAACTGGTACATTAACAAGCAAACTATAAATTCACAAAAATGCATAGTGAGTCACTTGGATACAGAAGACATCTGTGAGAAGGCCATGTGAAAAGAGCCACTGGGTCCGAGAAATGTCTTATAGGGAATCTGGAGGAAGGACGTAGAATGCGTCAGCTCCCTTCTACCTCCCATTGGTCAAAATTTTCTTACAGAAGAGTAACTCATCCACACCACCAGACTGTGTTACTTGGCCACTCCAAGTACCTGCCAAGTGAGCCAGAGCCTCCATGGGTCTGGTTAAGTTAAACCTTGACAAGAGAGCTTCTATAGGTGCTGTTATGATGGCACCATGGAAGCTGTGCCCCAGAAGAGGATGAGATGACTGGTAGTATTTAGAGTTGAGGCTACAGTAGCAGTGACCACTGAACAAGGTTGGGATTGGAGTTGAGCAGTCTGGAAAGATGCATAAACAATCTGGTATAAACGTCACTTGACTAAAATGTGACTTCATGCATACATCCGGATGTTGGGGCTTTCCTGATGGCTCAGGCAGTAAAGAATTGGCCATGCAGGGACCACAATTTCTACAACATTTTATATCTAGGTATTTGCCAGTTATTAGAAACACACAGGGACAAGCCGTCTAGGATGGACCAATAGCCTAATCAATACAGCCATTTCTGCACTCTCCTTCAAAAGCCACTCTGCTTTACTTAATGCATTAGAAGATAACTTCCGTATAAATTGTTTGAAGCTTATTTGTTGCCAAACAAGAGAAAAACTGGGTATCATTTTCCTTTAGTTTCTTTTATTATTTTTGAGTCCTGTGATGACTGGTACTATTTGAACATTGTTGGGTTTTAAGTTTAAAAAAAAAAGAAAAAGGAACAAATATTAGCAGTCACAATTAATGGTCAAGAGACTGCTCACTGCTTAGTTGGTGGTCCCTGGGGCATCTTTACTTTGACGGATGGTTCTTAATAGTACTGTATTGTGTAACTTAGAGTTCAAAAATCCCCCAATGTCACAATACATCAGCATTTCAAGGCTTTTTTTTTTTTTTCATCTAGGTTCCAGAATATGGCACCAACATAAAGCAATGAGCTTTTTATGAATCTGGGATTCCGAATAGCCATGTATTGTCCTTACTTGAAATAGATAAAGCTTTTTAAAAAGTGGCTGATTCTTTACACTACCATGACATACACAGTAGGACTCCTTTAAGAATGCCAATCATCTACCACTCACTTTCACTTCAGTACACACCATCTTTGAAGATCTAGAGTCTAAATATGGTTTAACCTCTCCATCTGCCACCCCAAATTCTTGAATAGCAAAGAAGAGAAGGAGAGGGTCAAATGCCCATTCCCATGTGGGTGTTTTTTTTTTCATAATCATTTAATTCTTTAGAGCATTAAGCACCAATCTTAAGCACCAATCTATAGTTGAAAAGGAACAGTCTTCTAAAACTTGGCAATTATTCACAGTTTACTTCTTTTTTTAGTCTTAAAAATGAAGGGACGCTATCTTTTATTTCACAAGTTCTCTTTAACACTTCTTTGAGTTAGCTTCCCAAACACTAATATAAACTTATACAAATTCAATCAAATCTAATCCTACCACAAATATAACCACCACCTGTGTCTTAGAGAAAGTGACTCCTGGATGGGTGGGAATTAGCAAGGGCATGGATTCCACAGAATATTTCATTTATTTTATGATTTTATTGTGACAGGTTCAGGTCTGAGATGAGGGAAATGGAAACAGCTTTGTTATAAAGAATCACACATTATAACACTTCTAATTCAAATTAAGCTTTTTTACAGGAAAATTACAAATGTATGAATGTTCTAAGAGCTGACTATACCCTTTCAAGTTCACTTTTTCTCCCAACAGATTTAATCTTTTGCCATAATGTAATCCAGAGAAAAAGAATCACTTGTCCCATATCAGACATAATGGGAAACTACACAACCCCAAGAATATGGGGGCAAGGAGTGCTCTTCTTTGACCAACCAGCAGGTCAAAGGTGACCTATGTTACCACTCCTATGAAATAATGTGTTTCTCTATGACATGGAAATCAGACTTGATTTTAGACCACATAGTAGGGCTTTCCTCTTGATGTGAAACTAGTAACACCAGCAACAGTGTTTTTTTTTTTTCTTTATTCTTTTTTATTCTCAAACTGATTGTTAATGAGAAAAAACATGGAGCAGTTAACAATGCAACTCAAGTATTAGTCTTCTCTTTCCAACTCAAGCACCAAAATAGGATACTCCTTTTCATGATATTCTGGCCATCATGTTCATTCTTTCTGTTTTGGCTTCAGAGTCCTTTCCTAAAGGAAATATGCTACCTGGCATTCTATATTACTCCGAATTTCCAGGAGGAAAAATAAGACAAATGAAGTGACATCTAAAAACACCAGGGATTATGTTTTTAAAAACAAGACAATAATTTGACCTTCTTGCTTCAATTCTTCTCTATAGTAACTTGATGAAATATTTATCAAAGTCCAAGAGATTATTGATATGCAATAATGACTACACATTAATGGAGCTATTCATCATAAACTCATCACTGAAGTAACTGGAAAAGAAACTTATTCTCTTTATACAGTATTGAAACAACCAAATCATTCACAGATCCATAAAGTGCAAAACTCTAAGTATTATTAAATAATAACTGATAACTCTTTAATACTGCAACATCTTGAAATACCTTCCAAATGACCAAACACAGATTAAATTTTGTTCAGAAATAACTTCCGTTTCTTTTACACAGAATGGTATATTTAAAAAAACTAGTAATCCATGTAGGATATACATAAAACCCTGAACTGACTGGATTGCTCAATGAATAATACTCCACACTGCTTTGCTATTATAGATAAATGAGCTTATAATGCAATGAAACCCATTTAAGAAGCTCTAGTCTATAGAATGACACGTTCAAATTGTTTGGTCCTATTAGTTTTATTAACAAAAATCTCCGCTTCCTTTATAAGATGTTTAATTCCTCTGAATATTACCTTTAAAAGGCTTGACTTGATTGTTGTCAAAATAAACCACAGGTCAAGTGCAACCCTCCAGTCTCCAGTCTATAGGCTTGACATGAGTTTCAGCTTTGCGTAAGCCAGACCTTCTCACGAGGTTTTCATTGGAGATTTCACAGTCTAAGGTTAACACTTTCCACAAAGTATCCCTCCCTTTTCTAGGCTTTGGGTAGAATGTCAAATTAATAATGACATGTGGTGTTCCTTAGCATAACCTGCTAAAATGTGATAATTTCCTTGGAAGAAAAGCCATGGGCTGCAATCACACGTCTGAGCTGACAGACATCCAAATGAATCCTATATAAAAAGAAAAGGTTGGTGTCTTCTGGAATATAAATGTCCACGTTTAATAAATTTAAACAGGTCCCAACATAAACATCTTCAAACTTGATGGGTTTTACATGACTCATCATTTCATAGATTATCAGCACCAAATCTCTGGACATTATATAAGGCAACCCACTGCAGTAAGGAGGGAATACCTTGAAGAGATATTCCTGGTATGAAATAAGGTTTTTTTGGTAAAATCCTCTATAGGAATAATTACCAACTAGACGATAGGGCAATGGCACCCCACTCCAGTACTCTTGCCTGGAAAATCCCATGGATGGAGGAGCCTGGTAGGCTGCAGTCCATGGGGTCGCTAAGAGTTGGACACGACTGAGCGACTTCACTCTGACTTTTCACTTTCATACATTGGAGAAGGAAATGGCAACCCTCTCCAGTGTTCTTGCCTAGAGAATCCCAGGGATGGGGGAGCCCGGTGGGCTGCTGTCTATGGGGTTGCACAGAGTTGGACACGACTGAAGTGACTTAGCAGCAGCAGCAGAGGATAACCTGCGAAAAACTCTGAGTGGTTTAAATCTAAAAGATACTTCACTACATTGCTGAATTGACGAAAACGTCAGTGTCTGTCTTCATGATATGCCTGGCGCTGGGGCAAAACTCAGTTACCCACCTAAATGCCATAATGGTTTTCAAGGTCAGATTATTGTATATGTCTAAAAACTCTTGTCGTATTATGTCTCCATAAAGCAGGTGTTCATCCTCTAAGGATAATGCTAACACTTTGTCTTCCTTTTCAGCCTGTTGGATTAATAAAAAAAATGTAAGAACTTTATATCCCTACCAAGACTGCTTTTCACCCTAAGTAACTCTAATGGCCTGCCTGACTTTCACATCTGAGGGGTGTGAGGTCACCAGGATGACAAGAAATGGGTTTTAATGAGAGCAATTTGAATGCTCTTGAAGTGTGAAATGGAAATCTTGTCTATAAATGGGTTCATACTCATAGAAGTACATCCAGTTCACACACTTGATCACATTTGTAGACTGATACCAGCAGACTGAGGTACCACATCACCAGGAAACTCAGCAGGGACATCAGCAGGAGGCTCCATTTCAGGGATCTCAGTGAAATCCTAGCCGGAAGGGTGGTCAGGAGTGCCGGGGCCATTCACAGCAGCTCAGAAGCATGCAAGCCTCAGGTTTGTCTTGACTTTTCTCTTCTGAGTGAAAGACCTTCAATTTCACCAACTGAGCATTCGATATGAGCAACTGAGCTTTCGACTGATGCTGAAGCTGAAACTCCAATACTTTGGCCACCTGATGCAAAGAACTGACTCATTTGAAAAGACCCTGATGTTGGGAAAGATTGAAGGCGGGAGGAGAAAGGGACAACAGAGGATGAGATGGTTGGATGGCATCACTGACTCAATGGACATGAATATGAGTAAGCTCTGGGAGTTGGTGATGGACAGGGAGGCCTGGCGTGCTGCACTCCATGGGGCTGCAAAGAGTCAGACACGACTGAGTGACTGAAATGAACTGAACTGAGTATTTGACAGCAAGTAGCAGTCAAAATAATGCTTGCAATTTCTACTGAAAAACAGAGACTCTCAGATTGGCTTAAAATTCTGCTTATAAGAATTCTGCTTATAAGACACATGCCCGTAGAATTTCAGATGAGACTAAAGTACCAGCTGAATTGTTCTGTTTTTCACATTCCATGCTTTAATTTTAAGATTTGTCCTGGTAGGGCAGCTGAACATTGCCAAGGCCAGAGCCCCAGGGCTTGGCTGATCACGGCTCCACCCCAGCAGGGCTCAGGAGGGGGTCTGAGGAGTAGGTGGCACCACCCTGCCTGCCTCCCTGCCAATCAGCCCTGGCCTGGTGTCCCTCCATGAGGGTATTTTTATCAGCGCTTTCAGTGTGTCCTTTATCTCCTCCTCTATATCTATTGCCTCCACATTTCCTGTCTACCCACAGCTTGATCCACTTCTGGCCCTTGCTGGATGCTTCAGGAGGACACATTATCAGACTAATTGTTCACAATGCATAAAAGCGCATCATCTGACATGTGTGAATGCCTAAATAGCACTCTGCAGCGCTTCACTGGCTCAAAGCCTACTACTCGCACATCAAGGGTGGTCAGCAAGCCCAGAAGCTGCAAAAAAGAGAGAAACTGTTTGAATACATGAACATTCAACAGCTCCAAGGCTGGAGATTCATGTTAGTGATGATTTCCGTGCTAGTGATGGTGATATGTGAGGCTTGGAAGAAACAGCGCCCCTCCCTCCCAGCTACACCCACTCAACTCATACAACACAGTAGTCCCTGACTAGGCAGCCTTGGGAATTGACATCCTAATGTCAGAGATGCCTTCTCCGAGTTAAGGGGCTGTCCTTTTCAAGGTGGAGATTTCTGCAGGGCAAAGGCTACTGCTATTGCCTAGTGGGTTTATTAGGACTAGAATCTTCCATTCTCTTGTCTAAGTCCACGTAGATAAAAAATCTAAGTGATCCTGGGTGAGACATGGAAGGAGAAAATTGAGGGCAGAGAAAGATAGTCCAGGTGAGTTGGGAAGTAGGGTGAGATTCCTTGGAGTCAGCCCTGTTGGATATGGGGGAAAAAGACCCATGACCAGTTTTACCTTCTCCCCTTTGCTCAGGTTCATCTGGGAAACATGATTTCTGAAACTGAGAATGGGGTGGGCCATATACAACTACTCAAATTCCATTACTTCATTCTCTCATGTCATCTTTTTCAACAGCCACAACAGTCTCAGCTCAAATGCACACTTATTGCCTAAGTCATGAGCAACAACTTGGTGTTACAAGTTAGTTATTATTAAGATAAATACTTCAAATCTTCAGCCATTTCCTCTTGCTTGGTTAATAACTTTGAACTTTGAACAGGATCACAGCCTGCCCTGTTTCAGATATATTCTTGGATAGAACAGAAAGGGTGAATAATAGCTAACCTACCTTGCTTTGCATATAAACCTAGTTCACCTATGTCTATGGAATCGCGCCAGACTCCCTTGCATGCTCTAAAAGGCCTTTCGCGGTCTGAGTTCAGTGGCCTCTTCAGCTTTGCTTCTTGTCACACTTCCATTTACACCACTTGCTCCTGCCATACCAAAAGGCTTGCAACTTTCCCATATACACATTTCTTCAGCCTGAAATGCTACCCTTCATCCAGTGCCTTAATTTCAGAGTATTTCACGTAATTATACTCTGATCAAGTATTATCGCTTTTAGAACGTCAGATTTTCCTGACAAGCTCTCTGAAGAGCTTAATGAAATTAACCCCATTTTCATTTATAGAGTTCCCTTCTTTAGGGTTTTTCTCATTTATTTACTTTTCCTATTAGTTCCCGGAGGTCAGAGATTGTCCTCTTGTCCTATTTTCTCTGTATCTCCAGTGTCTACTACACAGTAGGTACTCTTATTAGCTGATTAAGGGGATATAAACAACTTGTACTTCCAAAACATTTCTTTCCATAAGTTGTCTAGATTCCATCATCAAATACTTATTAACAAATTTTAATGGCAGAGTGCAGACAATTGCACAGTTAGACTGTTTCCACCTTTATTTTCCTCCATCATCTTTTCTTAGACTGTAAAACTCAGTAAGTAACTGATTCCAGCTCCATGAGTTGTTCGGATATCCATGCTGCTTCAATTCAGAGGTTCCACTCGGCTTTCTCTGTGCTTGGTAATTGAACACCAACCTCATAGGTAGTAAGAAATGAACTGTGATTTGATATGATTACAGTGAACCATGTTTATTTTGTGTGTATGTATAAGGCTTCTCAACTTGCTCGGTCTTTTACATGGCAAACGAATTTTATGTTTGTTTTCCCTTAGTGCCAAGTGAAGGATATTTATGTCTGAATGAAAAGGAAAAATATTTTAGTTAAATATAACTTCACCCAGGAGAAAGGATTCTGAGCAGAGAGAAGAGCAGGGGACCCTAGGAATCTGTCTCCTAACAATTGCATAGGCAGAATCTTTGTGATGTAAATATTTTATAACTCTGGGGTCTGTAGAAGGCTTAGACTTTCAGGATAAGATGTAGAAGGTAAATTGTGATTAATTTTGGTCATTTTCAGCTCTTAGCGCAGGAGCAACTGCCACCTACCCACACCCCCACCCTCCCTCTACATGGCAGGCAGCTGTATATGTGTTCTCTTCACACAGCTTGCAGGAACCAAGATGAGCAATGAGTACCTTATCCTCCAAATATTGAAGATCTGTGCTCTGGTTGCTGAGTGCTGCTTCTGACCACAGAAGATCAGATAGTCTCTCACCTTATAAGTAACTACTTTAAGTGGAAATGGATTTACATTTGTAAATGTAAACTCTCCAATCAAAAGACAGAGACTGGTAGAATGGATAAAAATGCATGACTCAATTACATGCTATCTATAAGAGATACAATTGACACCCAAGGACACAAAACAGATTGCAAATGATGGAAAAAGATATTCCATGTAAATAGTAACCAAGAGAGCTAGAATGGCCATATTAAGATCAGACAAAATAGACTTAAATCAAAAGTATTTACAAGAGACAAAGAAGGACATTGTATATTCATAGAAGTTTCAATATAGCAAGAAGATACAACAATTACAAATGCACCCTTACCTAATGAAAGAGCAATAAAAATATATGAAGTAAAAATTGACAGACTTGGAAAGAGAAATAAGCAGTTCTACAATAATAGTTGGAGAGCTTAAATAGCTGTCTCATAATAATGAAAGACAGAAGATAAGTAAGGAAAAGAGAACTTGATGCAATAAATCAACTAGATCTCACAGATTTATACAGAACATTCCATTATATACATTATTCTTAAGTGTACAGGGACATTTTCCAAGATAGACAATAAGTTAGGCCATAAATTAACTCTCAATAGGTTAAAAAAGATAGATATCATACAAAATATCTTCTCTGATCACAATGGGATGAAATTAGAAATCCGTACCATACAGAAAGCTGGAAAATTCATGAAATTATACAAATTAAACAACACAGTTTAAACAACCAAGGCATCAAAAAAGAAATCACAAGGGAAATTAGAAAATACTTAGGAACAAATGAAAACACAAGATCTGAAAACTTATAGGACACAGCAAAAGTGGTGTTGAGGAGCAAGTTTATAGCTATAAATACTTTGCATCCATGTATGTTATTAATTAAATTCTCCCAATACACCAGTAGGTTAGTCATTAGAAAAACATTAAAAAATTTAAAAGATCTCAAATCAACAAACTAACTTTAAACTATGGATCAAACTAAACTCAAAGTTACCAAAGGGAGGCAAATAAAAAGGTAGAGCAGAGATAAACAATACAGAGAATAGAAAAATAACAGGAAATTAATAAAACCAAAAGTCAGTTCTTTGAAAAGATTTTTAAAATTGGCAAATCTTTAGCTAAATGGACTAAGAAAAAAGAGACAAGATGAAAATACTGAAGTAGGAAATGAAAATGTGGGCACTACTATCAATTTGGGTGCTTCTCTGGTGGCTCAGATGGTAAAGAATCCGCCTGCAATGCAGGAGATCTGCATTCGATTCTTGACTTAGGAAGATTCCCTGGAGAAGAGAATAGCTACCCACTCCAGCATTCTTACCTGGAGAATTCCAGGGACAAAGGACTGTGGTGGGCTATACAGTCCATGGTGTCACAGAGTCAGACACAACTGAGCGACTAACACACTCATACATACTATCAATTTACAGAAGGATTGTAAAAATACTATGAACAATTCTATACCAAAGGAAAAAAAAAGGATAATCTAGGTAAAATGGACAAATTAATAGAAACACAAAACATAAAAAATTAGAAAATCTGAATAGACCTATAACTAGTAAGGAGATTGAATCAGTAATCAAAAATCTCCTGACAAAGAAAATCCCTGGACCAGATGACCTCACCAGTGAATAAATTTAAATGCTACACATTTAAACAACTAACACTAATCCTTCTCAGACTTTTCCAAAAAATTGAAGAGGAGGGAGCACATCCTAACTCATCCTATGAGGTTATCATAACCCTGATACCAAAACCAGATAAAGACACCTCAAGAAAACTACACAAAATTTCTTTTGAATATTGATTTGAAAATACTCAACAAAATACTAACAAACAAAATTCAGCAGCATATAGAAAGAATCATACACCATGACTGAGTGGGATTTATTCCTCGAATGCAGAAACAGATTAACGTATGAAAGCTGGGCAATGTAATAGGCCACATCAATACAATGAAGGGGGAGAAACACATGATCATCTCAATTGATACAGAAAAAGCATGTGACAAAGTTCAACACACTTTCATGATAAAAATAGTCAATGAAATAGGAGGAATAGAAGGAAACTACCTCAACATTATAAAAGCTATATGTGAAAAAACCACAGAAAACACATACTCAATAGGGAAAGACTGAAAGCTTTTTCTTTAAGATTAAGAACGAGACAAACATGCCTGCTTTTGCCACTTCTCTTCGACATAGTACTGGAAGTTCTAGTGAGAGAAATTAGGCAAGAAAAAAATATATATCCAAATTAGAAAGGAAAAGTTTAAATTATCTGTTTCCAGATGATATAATCTTTTGTATAAAAAGAATCCTAAACATTTCACAAAAAAGTTCTTAAAACTAGTAGATGAATTCATCAAAGTAGCAGGATATGAAATCAACACACAAAAGTCAGTTGCATTTCTATACTTGAACCGTGAAAAATCTGAAAGGGAAATTACAAGAATAATTACATTTATATTAACATAAAAAAGAACAAAATGCCTAGAAATTAACACAATCAAGGAGATGAAAGACTTGTACAATGAAAACTATGAAACTTTGCTCAAAAAAAAAAAAAAAGTGAAAACATCTCATGTTCATGGACTAGAAGCCTTAATACTATCAAAATTTCAATAACGCCCAAAGTAACTACAGATTCAATGCAATCCCTCTCAAAATCCCAATGATGCTGTTGGCGGAGACAGAAAAATCAATTCTAAAAATACATATAGAATGCTGAGGGACCCTAAATAGCCAAAGCAATCCTGAAAATAATAAAACTGGAGGACTCACACTCCTTGGTCTCAAAGCTTATCACCCAGCTTTAGTAATCAAAACACTATGGCACTGGTATACAAAACACAGACCAAAGGAACAGAATGGAAATCCCAGAAATAATAATGGCATTCAATGGAGAAAAGACAATCTTTTCAACAAATACTGCTGGGAATACTAGATACCACATGCAAAAAAAAAAAAAAAAAAATGAAGCTGGACTTTTACTCAACACCAAAGACAGATGGATCAAACACCTCAATTTAAGACCTAAAGCTATACAACTTTTAGAAGAAACCATAGAGTTAAAGTTTATGACTGAATTTGATAATGATTTTTTGGATATGACACCAAAGTCACAGGTAACAAAAGAAAAACTAGACAAACTGGCCTTTATCAAAATGAAAACCTTTGTGGATCAGAGGACACTATCAACAGGATAAAAAAGCAATCCACAGGATGGCAGAAAATATTTGCAAATCACACATCTGATAAATGATTCATAGCTAGGACATACAAATAATTCCTAAAACTCAACAAAAGAACAAACCACTCAATCTAAAATAGGTAAAGGACTTGACTAGACATTTTCGCAAAGAAGATATACAAACGGCAATA
This sequence comes from Ovis aries, assembly GCF_016772045.2. Lineage (NCBI taxonomy): Eukaryota > Metazoa > Chordata > Mammalia > Artiodactyla > Bovidae > Ovis > Ovis aries. The sequence continues at coordinate 92,926,234 of NC_056059.1, forward strand.
TGCTTGTGAGAAGATGTTCAACATGACTAAAAACTAAGAAAATGCAAATCAAATGTATGCGATAACATCCTACCTATCTACCTGCCAATGCAGGAGACATAAGTGAAGTCGCTCAGTCGTGTCTGACTCTTTGCAACCCCACAGACTGTAGCCTACCACCCTCCTCCGTCCATGGGATTTTCCAGGCAAGAGTACTGGAGTGGGTTGCTATTTCCTTCTCCAGAGGATCTTCCCAACCCAGGGATCGAACCTGGGTCTCCCACATTGTAGGCAGGTGCTTTACCATCTGGGCCACTAGGGAGATAACATCACTTTTTTTAATTAAAAAATATAAATTTAAAAGCCCTATGACATTATTTTTTTAAGAAACAGAGCCATCTGCATGCTACACATATTTCTTCATTGATATTACACATTACTCTGACAACTGTATAATTAAACTGATGTGAGGAATATTAATTGAATCATGCTATAGTTACATTTTCTTATCAATACTATACAAATGTGGTACTGACTTTTTCACTATTTTTCTTTTCTGTTTTCTTTTAAATGAATCCCTACATCTGAGAATTATAATATATTCACCCATTAAGATGACTAGAGCTTCCCTTGTGGCTCAGATGTTAAAGAATCCACCTGCAATGCAGGAGACCTGGGTTCGATCCCTGGGTTGGGAAGATCCCCTGCAGAAGGGAAAGGCTACCCACTCCAGTATTCTCACCTGGAGAATTTCATGGACTTCAATCCACGGGGTCACAAAGAGTTGGGCATGACTGAGCAACTTTCACATTCAAGATGACTACTATCAAAAAACAGAAAATAACAAGTCTTGGTGAGGATCTGTGGAAATTGCAACACTTGTGCACTGTTGATAGGAATATAAAATGGTATAGCTGCTGTGGTAAATGATATGACAAAAAATTTTAAATGGAATTATATGATTTAGCAATTTCACTTCTGGGCATACACTCAAATGAATTGAGAAGCAATGTCTCAAGGAGATATTTTTACACCCATGTTCATGGCAGCATTATTCACTGTGACAAACATAAAAGCAACCCAAGTGTCCACTGAGAAATGAATGGATAAGTAAAATGTGGCATACACATTGAATGGAATATTATTCAGCTGCAAAAAAGAAGTATACACAACCTTGAGGATGTATATACAACCTGAATAAGTACCAGGTTGTACTTATTCAGAAGTATATACAACCTGAATAAACCTTGAGGACTTCATGCTAAGTAAAATAAGCAAGTCACACACATAAAGCAAATACATTATGATTCCACTTACGTCCACTCATATGAGGTACTTAGAACAGTCAAAATCATCAAGACAGAAAGCAGAATGCTGGTTTCCAGGGCCTGGGGGGAGAACAGTATGAGGAATTACTATTTCAAAGCAAAGGTATAGTTTCAGTATTACAAGATCAAAAGAGTTACAGGATGGATGGTGGTGATGATGGCATGACAATGTGCATGTATTTAATACCACTGAACCATATACTTTAAAATGGTTAAAATGGTAAATTTTACGTTATGTGTCATTTACCACATTAAAAAAGGGGAAAGAAAACCTTCCCAATATATAATTGCTTGATACGAATCAACAAAATTAACTTTTTAGAAAGTTCAATTTTTATCAGCTTTGAAACTCAGTGAATGTGGAGAACAGTATGAAAGTTCCTTAGAAAACGAAAAATAGAGTTACCATATGATCTAGCAGTCCCACTCCTGGGAATATATCTGGAGAAAACCATAATTCAAAAAATACACGCACCTCAGTGTTCATTGCAGGACTATTTACAATAGCCAAGACATGGATAAAGATCCATCAACAGATGGATAAAGAGGATGCAGTACATGAAAACAACTCATCCATGAAAAGAATGAAATAATGCCACTTGCAGCAACATGGATGGACCTAGAGATGATTATACTATCTGAAGTAAGTCAGAGAAAGACAAATACCATTTGCTGTCTCATATGTGGAATCTAAAAAAGATGATACAAATAAACTTATTGACAAAACAGAAAGACTCACAAATACAGAAAACAAACTCATGGTTACCAAAGGGAAAGGGGCAGGGGGAGGGGAAAGGGGTGATGTGGAATTTAGGATTAACAAATACATACTACTATATAAAAACCGATAGACAACAAGGACCTATTGTATCACACAGGGGACTATATTCAATATTTTGCAATTACTTATAATAGAAAATAATCTGAAAAAAATGTATATGTATAACTGAATCACTTTGCTGTACACCTGAAACATTGTAAATCAACTATACTTTAATATAAAAAAATTTAAAAGACTTCAATGAGTAAAAGTTCCTGCATCAGACAAGATTGTTCTCTGCTCTTGTTAAAGAACAGTTTTGCAGTATTCTAAGTTTCTCATAATCTAACCCCAAAAGGCAAATTTTTAATATTTTCAATTCTATATTTTTCTCTTTATAATTGTAATATCAGAACTTAGTTTTCCTTTTAAAAGCAATGATTGCTCTCCAAATTCACTGAATTACAATTCATTTTCCATCTCTTAAAAATGAAAGTTACGAGCAGGCTCATTTTTCACTGAAGTGATTATGATGAATTATTCATACAGCTAGAATGAACAGTAGGGCAGCACTTGTTAAAAAGGGTATATGTCCTAGAATTATTGCTGCTATTTGAGTCATAGGTTTGAAAAAGAAAGGCTATAACCAAAAAAACACCACCAAAAACATTAACCTAATGGAAATTGCAGATTCATCCTTGTAGATATACTTACCATTTTGAGTCGTATTCATAGTTATTTCAATAGAAAATTATTTGGATATCTATCATCTTAAGAATGAGAAGACAAGCAGGAAAAATGTTTTTACTTTTTGCACATACTTCCCAAGATTGATAACACAAGTTCCTGTAAATATTCATTTCCCAAAAGCCTGCACACACACATACACACACACACACACAATATCTTCTTCTCATAGCTATAGAAATGTTTCATTTATTGGTAGCCAATTACGCTTGAATTTAAGGAACCATCAATGAAGTGTTTTTGAGCATTTTGACTTGCTAGTTTACTTGGGAGGCGCATTATTTTAAGTTCTCCCTTGGATGTCACTTAGCTATTTACTAGTAAATGATTATTGCTTCCTTGAGTTTCTCAGATCTAACTCTTGCAGTTCACCAGGAAGATACATTGCATAAAAGAGTGGTTTCTTGGGTTCAGTATGAGGAGCTGAATGGAGACCAACCACTGGGAAGTGGTCTAGGCCAGGATGCTTTGGTAGGAAGGGGAGTCAAGCTCTGTTCTGAACTCCCACCTCTGTGGCCAAAGCTGTTCTTGTAACATGTCAACCAATCAATGGTTCATTTAGTTTTTGTTTCGTGGTCTTTTTTTAACCTGTACATCTGTCATTATTACAAACTCAAAATCAATTCTGTGAACTTAATCATGGTAAGGAACATCACTAGTTACTGAAATATCACCAATTCAGTGAGATATGGCAAATTTTAACTATAAAGTTTGTCCTCTCTTGGCATTATGACAGGCTGTTTTCTTCTAAATTTTGACATACAATATTAATAATTGTTTTCAGGCATATTTGCTATTTTTCAGGCTGTCTTAGAGGGACACGCCATGCCTAGTAGAGAACAGGAAATGCACAGCAGAGGAGACTTTGTCATGGGGAAACACACCTGCAGAGTACCTTGATAGAGCATCAGACTTCGATATTGTATTGTCTCCTGATCCACTGAGTCCTTTCCAAATTGATCTGAATTTATGTGATCATCAATCTGTGGGAGGTAGGAGAGAAGATATTATGGTTATTCCTAATATATTATGGCTATTGCTCCTAAGCAAGTCCAGTTGGTATGACCATGGAAACACATCAATTACCTTTAACACTTGGAGCTTTTAACAACTCTGGGAAATACTGGACTTCAGCATGAGGTCCCTAAAATCCTAGGGAATAGTAGAGCTGTTGTGATGGACACACAGCAGTTCAATGAAAGATTTGCTTTCTCAGCTGCCCAAGTGCTATTGGCAGACAGTAGGGTACTCAGCCATTCTGGTTGGCTTGGGATTTCTCAGTGCTGAAATCAGGATAGTCCTGGGAAATCTGGACACCTTATAAGACCTTCTTTAGCTGTCAGGACCTTCAGCAGTTCAGATGCAGAGACCCATCTAGCATAATGATGTTCCTTCTCTGCATGGCTCACATCCCATGACTGATCTCTGAGTGAGTACCCAGACCTGGTCATCTGGCCCCCAGTTAGGACATCTCTGAAGAACATTTTAGCTCTGGAGGTTCCCTGTGGGACCATCTGAGACTGTATTACAGCTAGACCTCTCCCTCCTCTCAATCTTGCTTCCTCCCCTCCCTTCCACACTTTTGAATCTCAAGAGTGCTTCTTAATAAACATCCTGGATGTTAGACTCCATCTCTGAGTTTGCTTCCCAGGGAACCCAAACTGTATTGTGGTCCATCATCTAGGTTTGAAACAGAAAAGTGTATGAATTTATTAGCATTTATAGTGAAGGACAAGGAAGCTTGGTGTGCTGCAGTCCATGGAGTCACAAAGAGTTGGACATGACTTAGCAGATGAACAATGACAGTTTTTTCATAAGTAACCTCAAATATTATTTTTGCCTGGAATGATGGGAATACCTTGATAACAGTGATTCTATTGAGTTGACCAGAAGTGATGATGAGTAATTAGGTATTTTCTCATTTATTTTCCATTTAAATGTTTAAATGTGGTTTTATACATATATTTAAAAATCTGTACTCCAAAGGTATGGTGAATATCTAATTTAAGAATTCCTTGAATTACTGGGTACTTTGGGTAAGACAAGGTGACATAATGTGGCTGGCTTGAACTAATTTCACTTTGTGATTTTTGTGGGGGGTGAGAATGGCTGAATAGTTTGCAGAAGCCATCTGTTAAAGCCTCTTGCTTTTTTTTAAGGCCATATTTTCCATTTTTAATAGTTAAAAATGTTTAATTATACCCTAGAAAATATTTGCTTAAATGCTGGTGAGGGTGTGGAGAAAAGGGAATCCTCTTACACTGTTGGTGGGAATGCAAACTAGTACAGCCACTATGGAGAACAGTGTGGAGATTCCTTAAAAAATTGCAAATAGAACTGCCATATGACCCAGCAATCCCACTGCTGGGCATACACACCGAGGAAACCACAATTGAAAGAGACACATGTACCCCAATGTTCATCGCAGCACTGTTTATAATAGCCAGGACATGGAAACAACCTAGATGTCCATCAGCAGATGAATGGATAAGAAAGCTGTGGTACATATACACAATGGAGTACTACTCAGCCATTAAAAAGAATACATGTGAATCAGTTCTAATGAGATGGATGAAACTGGAGCCGATTATACAGAGTGAAGAAAGCCAGAAAGAAAAACACCAATACAGTATACTAACACATATATATGGAATTTGGAAAGATGGTAATGATGACCCTGTATGAGAGACAGCAAAAGAGACACAGATGTGTAGAGCGGACTTTTGGACTCTGAGGGAGAGGGAGAGGGTGGGATGATTTGGGAGAATGGCATTGAAACATGTATACTATTATGTAAGAAATGAATCACCAGTCTATGTCCGATGCAGGATACAGCATGCTTGGGGCTGGTGCACGGGGATGATCCAGAGCGATGATATGGGGTGGGAGGTGGGTTCATGTTTGGGAACTCATGTACACCCGTGGTGGATTCATGTCAATGTATGGCAAAACCAATACAGTATTGTAAAGTAAAATAAAGTAAAAAAAAAAAGAGAGAGAGAGAGAGAGAATCAGAGGACTAAAATAATAATGAGATAGAAAAAGAAAACCAAAATAACTGATATGATTCCAACCACATCAATAATAATACTTACAATGTAATGAACAGCAGAGACTGGATGAAAAATAACAATATCCAGCTGTATGTTGTTTATAGGAAGTATACTTTAGATTCAAAGGTATAAATTGATTGAAAATAAAAGGACAGAGAAAGACATATTCACACATCAACCACAAGACAGAAAATGTGAGTACAGAAATGTCTTGCAAAATAGACTTTAACACAACAAAATGTTACTAAGGCAAAAGAAGGACATAAGATCATAAACAGGTCAATTCATCATGAAAATAAAATAATTATATTAACAACAGAACCCTAAACAAAACACATGAAACAAAATCTGATAGAATTAGAGGGAGAAATAGAAAATTCAACAATAATAGCTGGAAAATTCAATATCTAACTTTATATAATGGATAAAGCAATTACTTAGAATGTCAGCAAGGGTATAGAAGACCAGAACAATACTCTAAACCCACAAGACCTAACAAGTACAGAACATTACACCTAATACATCACAAAACATATTCTTCCCAAGAATTCATGGAACATTCTCCAGAATAGATCACATATTAGACATTAAATAAACCTTTATACACAGTAAAGGACTGAAATATTACAAAAGAATAGTATCTTGCTTTGACCCTTCTGACTGCTAAGGTTACCTCAGGTTTATAAAATAGGTAACTCTGGTAAATATGTAGAGTAAACTCTATCTATAACCTCTAACTCTAACCTTTCTGCTGCTGCTACTGCTGTTTATCCCCTCCACTTGGTAGTAATTCCTAGTTCAAATTCCCAAGAGAGACCATGATTATAACATGGCCTGGATAAAAGATGAGCTGTATCAATATCTAGCTCGTGGATTGATGGCCCTTTCACTGGGTGTCCATCTTTGTGTACTCAGCTGGCCATGGGATACCAAGCATGATCACCTGAAGCTGCCTAGTCATCATGGGCTATAAGTAGAGCAGGTACTGACATTTTCAGTAGATGAATTTGATACATGGTTTGAATTACTTCTCTAATCCTAATTAAGTTCCACCTTGGAACATGGCCTGAATTTTTAAAAGCACATGTCCATTAGGCTACATACCCTGGCCAGATTGAAGATTTAAAAGACACCTTCAAATGAGAAATGTAGCATGTTTTGAAATAAATATACCAAGCTTTAGTCCAGTGAAGAGTGATGCTGGTACCATCACTCCTCTCCCCAGTCCAGTACTGAAATAACATAGAAAGGAGCAGTAGGAAAGACTTTCCTTAGTGTTTTGAGCCCTAGAAACTTAGAAAATCTTACTGAACTCATGATACTCACAACACAAAGTAGGTAAGCAGGCTTGTGCTTCCCCAATCACAAAAGGACCACCTTGCGTTAATGAAGGAAGCCGAAATATTCTCTAATGCCCTAGCATTAGGGCCAAACCTGATGGTAATAGGTTATCTAAAATTTACATACCTGCTCCTTGAATTCTGTCTTAAAAGATCATAAGATACTCTAGGCAGAATGAAGAAAGAGCAAAAAAAAAAAAAAAGGCAATTTATTGAAAATAATTATGCAAATATGTAACAATACATGGTAATGAAGTGTGTGTTAGTTGCTCAGTCATGTCTGACTCTTTGTGTGTAACTCCATGGGCTACAGCCCACCAGGTTCCTCTATCCATGAGATCTCCCAGGCAAGAATATTGGAGCGGGTAGCCATTCTCTCCTCCAAGGGATCTTCCCAATCCAGGGATCGAACCCGGGTCTCCTGCATTGCAGGCAGATTCTTTACTGTTTAAAGCACCAGGGAAGCCAAATACAAGTGTTTTACTTGGAGGTAATAAAGGCAGTTTCTAAGTAGCGAATGAGAGAAAGTGAGGAAATTAACATTTCTATCTTGGGACTTCCCTAGTGGTCCAGTGACTAAGACTCTGAGCTTCCAATGCAGGGGCCCTGGTTTCTACCCCTGATCTAGGGAACTAGATCCCACATGCTGCAGCTAAGAGTTCGCATACCTCAACTAAAGATCCTGTAATGCCAAAGGAAGATCAAAGACCCCACGCGTTGCAGCTAAGATCCAGCACAGCCAACTAAATAAATCATAAGCTTTCTGTCTTGAATTCTTTCCAGTTTGGCATATATATTGGGTGTCTTTAGAATACTTTAGAAAAGCTCTCTATAACATTGGGCCTCTGCAACACTGTCATTAATGCTGTTTTTCACATAATATTTCTCATTAGCTTTTAGTCTTTCCAGTTGTAGATATTTCTCACTTGCCACAACAAATGTAGCCTAGGAAAGCTGACTATATAAAAAAAATTCCATTTTCTTTGCTATAACAAATAATCCTATGATAGGCAATCTTCTTCTGATGAGGGAGAAAAATAACCTCCAAAATTGGAGAGTAACATTTTGGTGATCAATGTAGAGGTTAGATTTGTCGTATAAGGGACATTATGGTCCTGGTAGTGCCTTTCAATTTGTACTATCCCTAAAACTAGGCTCCTCCTTTACCTACCACCTCTGTTTTCCTCTCCAGAGGTGATTTTTTCTTGCTTGTGGATTTATTGGTCCACAATGCAGCTCTAGTAACACTGCAGGTACAGTCCAAGAGTAAGACCTTGACTTTCTCCTTCTCTGGTCTGCTTCCTGTCTTTCAGTCGACACTGTCATTTCTCACCTTGGTTACTGCAAAGCCTCCTTGAATAATCTTGCTGCTACTGTCAGAGAGACCTGCTGCTGCTGCTGCCAAGTCGCTTCAGTCGTGTCCAACTCTGTGCGACCCCATAGATGGCAGCCCACCAGGCTCCCCCGTCCCTGGGATTCTCCAGGCAAGAATACTAGAGTGGGTTGCCATTTCCTTCTCCAATGCATGAAAGTGAAAAGTGAAAGTGAAGTCGCTCAGTCGTGTCCGACTCTTAGCGACCCCATGGACTGCAGCCCACCAGTCTCCTCATTCCATGGGATTTTCCAGGCAACAGTACTGGAGTGGGGTGCCATTGCCTTCTCCAGTCAGAGAGACCTAGTGTGGGAGAAAGGCCCTTCAATGGTGCGGATGTCTCTCACTTCATCATTCTCACCTGGCACTCCTCACATTTGCTCCAGCTCCACTAGACATCTTGCAGTTCCAATGTGTCATTCAGGTTCCCCAGAAGATGTGGCATGTCCTGCCTTGACCTGGTGTTTCACAATGCTGTCCACAGATCCTCTGTGTATGAGCCAGGGTCCTAGCAAACACAGATGGAAATTTGAGGCAAATTGAATCAAAACACAATTTATTAGAGTGTTGGGCTTCCCTGATGGCTCAGTGGTAAAGAATCCTCCTGTCAATGCAGGCAATGCGGGTTTAATCCTGGAGTCAGGAAGATCCCCTATAGAAGGAAATAGTGGGAAGAATTTCCCCACTGAAGTATTCTTGCCTGGGAAGTCCCACGGACAGAGGAGCCAGGCAGACTGCAGTCCATGAAGTCATAAAGAGTCGGACACAACTTTATGTCTAAACCACAAGAACATTAGGGTGTGGACAGGTATAGAGAAATCACATGGATAAAGTAATATTCTGATAGGGCATTGATACTGGCCCTAGGCTGGAAGGAGTGAGAGGAGGGAATGTTTATCAGAATTCAGAGACAGAAAGGGCTACAGAGAGCCAGCAAAACTGCAGTGTGGTAATTCTGCCTGCAGGTGAGTCGGGGGACAAAGTCTCGGCTCCTCTGTCTCCTCCTTTCTATCCCCTCCTCTTACAGCCTTCAGGAATGCCCACCTTTGCCTGAACCCCACTTGAAGCCACAGGCAAAGAAGCTTCCATCTGCTCCGTGGAGCACAGAGTGACCCAAGGTGGAATGTACCAGCTTGGGAGAGTAAATAGAAAATAGTCAGAGAGCCCTGTATCATGTGGGACTTACTGAGGAAGCGGCTTGCTGAGGCTCACTGTACCTACTACACCAGAATCCCTGGGGGGTTGGAGGAAGCTTTCCCAGGAAGCCACCTGGGGCAGAGACAATGAACCATCCACTAAAGAGCTTTACCCCATTTTCTTAGTGTAGAAGCTGGGAAGTGACTGTGCCCTCAGGAACTACTTTGTATCTAGATGATGCCAAAGGACACCTTTTTTGCTAATGGGATGTCCTTGAAAATGAGCCTGTGAATTTCACTGCTCTCTTTTTTCCTCTACCCATTTAGATGCAAAGAATTCACAGGCCCTATGGCACAGCAGAACCACAAGATGAAAGCGTTATCCACAGAAAAGCAACCCACCGACAATGGAAACATAAGCAATGAATTTGCGGTGGGGGGGTGGGGAGGGGAGGGTTATTATAAAACATTTTAAACATTAACAAAATTAGAGAGAATAATGAATTACACTTACCCACCACCCTAATTGAACAATTATCAAAAATTTCCATCTTAGCTTAACTATCCCTTTTGTCTTTTTCTTTGCCAAAGTAGTTCAAAGTAAGCACCAAGCATTGTGTCATTTCTCCTTTGCATACTTTAGTTTGCAGCTGTTAACCACAGTACAGGATGATACCTAATCAAATTGTTAATAATTCTTTGGCATCAGCTATAAAGTCTACACGTCACATTTGATTACTGTCTTTTGTATATAACTGGTCTTTTCCCAACTTTTCCCCATCATATTTTTTGCTGAAAATGAGTCAGTTCTTCAAAATGCTCCCCGTTTTGGATTCATCTGTTTCCTTCTGTTGGTGTCACTTATTCCTTTTGTAAGAAAGGCCTCGGGAAGAAGAAGCCACCCCTATGGACCGTTGATCAGGGCCTTTTATTGGGCAGTCGCTCTCGGGCAGAACTCCCGGGGGCGGGTAAGCAAGGAAGCAGGGGGAGTGGTCTGCGAAGCAAAGGGAGTCTCCGGGGAAAACGGAGTCTGTGGGGTAAAGGGAGTCTGCGAAGACTGCGAGGGTGGGGAAGGGTTTTATAGCCCAGGCTGGGCCTCCCATATAAGGAAGAAAACGCGGGCTCAGCGGTGATTGGTGTCCAAGGGCTCCGTGTCAGCTCCTGATTGGACGGCAAGGGCTTCGTGTCGGCTCCTGATTGGTCGGCTTGGTTGCCGGCCCGTCTCCGGGGTGTGTCTGCAGCGCTCTCTGCCAGGACATGTCCCGACATGCCCAGGCATGCCTCAACACGCCTGACCCTACCCTGACCTTTCATCCTGACCTTGCCCTGACCTTTCATCTTTATCCTTGGACTTCTTTAAATAAGCCTAAGACAGTATATATGGTAGAAATAAATTGTAATTAAGTACATATTTAATCCTTTGGACCTCGATCTCAGATGAATCTGCTCCCCACTTTGTCAGTTCCAGAGGACTGTAAAAAAATACCTGTACCTGCGCACACCGAGGAGAGGAAATAATTTATCAAAAGAGTAATCACTGAACAATATTCACTGGTGAGATTGAGTTACTCGTCAGTGATAGTAGAGATTTCTCCAACTGTTAATCAATCTCTTTATATTTTCCAGATGTAGTACTGATAGGATTTTAACTTCTAGTCCAAAGTCGTAAGATAAGCAATTAATTTTGGAACATCCCTTAAATGTATTTCCCTCTGAGATCTTAGACAAGGCCTAGCAAGGGAATCCAAAGTGCTGTTCACAGCATGAGAAATGTTAGGCTTGGTACGTCTCCGAGGAGTCTTTATCTCTAACTTCACACTGAGGTAGACTGCTATAAATATTCTCAATGCACATGTTTGAGCACTGTGAACCCTGCTCTGAGCATTTTGGGGTCCTAGTTTTCTCCCTTGTGAAATGAGGATTGGCCCAGTTGATGAAAGTCCTTGAGTCCAACAGATATTATCTGATCATCTTTGGCTACTCTTGGACAGTTATATTTCTTCAAGGAAGTGAAAGATGTATGACCAAACCGACCCTGCTAATGAGGTGAGAGGTTAAATGTGTCAGTCCCACGTACTCACTGCCTGGTTGACTTCCAGAGCCGATGTCCATCATCCCTCTTGGCATGGGCAGCCGGGCCTGGAACTTGTTTCCAAGTAACTTGTAAGGAACGTATATGGTTAGTTTGTTCTGGGAGCCTCAGATCAAGGGTCTGAGGCTCCACACATCATCCCTGGAGCACTGCGCCGCAGACTACACTGAAGATCCCCTTCCAGGTAAGGGATGCAGCCCTTTTTACCTGGGTGATGATGTTCTGGTCGGAGGACCAACCATTCAGTAGCACATTTTCCTTTGACCAAGACTTTAAAGGCTTAAGCAACTTTGTCTATGAATTTGATTTTTTATTTTCATATTCCTCAATGACAAGGCAGGGATTACTTAGTCAATTTGTTTCTTCTTCATTTATCATTTTCTCATTTGTTTCATCTCAGACCAGCTCCATCTATCAGCTCAGGGCAGGGTAGCATTAATACAGTTTTAATAACAAAATTTGTAGATAATTTTATAGAAATTAAAAAAGAGAATCAAATAGTAAATTCCCATAATTCTACCATCACATATTGCTGCTATTACCACTTGCATCAGTTTGATAGGGCCACCATAACAAAATACCGCAGGCTGAGTGGCATAAATAACAGAAGTTTATTTTCTCAGAGTCCTGGAGGTTTGAAGTCCAAGATCAAGGTGCTGGCAGGGTTGTTTCTTCTGAGGCCTCTCTCTCTGGTATGTAATTAGTTGTCTTACCCTGTGTCTTCATGAGGTCTTCCTTCTGCGTGTATCTGTATCCAAATTTCCTCTTCTTATAAAGACACCTGTCATATGGTTTAGCACCCACTCTAATGACCTCATTTAACCTTAAAGTGAAAGTGAAATTCACTCAGTCATGTCCGACTCTTTGCAACTCCATGGACTATACCGTCCATGGAATTCTCCAGGCCAGAATACTGGAGTAGGTAGCCATTCTCTTTTCCAGGGGATCTTCCCAACCCAGGGGTGGAACCCATGTCTCCCACAATGCAGGCAGATTTTCTACCAGCTGAGTGACCAGGGAAATACCTCTCCAAATAGAGTCATATTCTGCAGTATTACAGTTAGGACTTCAACATATAAATCTGGGGGTGGGGAGACACAATTCAGTCTATGAAACTAAAGTGTATATTCCTATGTACTTCAATCATATATAAACATTTTGATTTTATGAAATTGTATTGTGCACCAGATAACATAAGTGTGTGCATTCTAAGTCACTTCAGTTGTGTCTGACTCTTTGTGACCTCATGGACTGTAACCCACTCCTCTGTCCATGGGATTCTTCAGGCAAGAATACTGAAGTGGGTTGCCATGCCCTCGTTCAGGCTATCTTCTTGGCCCAGGAAACGAATCCGTGTCTCTTATGTCTCCTGCATTGGCAGGCAGATTCTTTACCACTAGCACCACCTGGGAAGCCCAAATAACATATATTAATACACTAAATAAATTTTTTCTATGTTAAATATTCATGAAATACATTTAGTGACTAAGTGCCAGCTCAATCTAAAATAGACCTTCATACTATTAAGTGTTTTATATGGTAAAATATGATGTATGTTTTAGCTTAATTCTAAGGCTGGTGATGGTGACGATTATAGGTGAATAAAAAGGGGAAATGATATAAAATACATTGAAGGGGGAAAAGTCTGTGGTAACTTGAAACCTGGATAAAGTGACACTGACATGTACCCATTCATTCAGCAAATCTACAGATTTATTACACACTTGGCACTTAGCCCAGGTGCTGAGGCTTCGAGTGAGAAAAGACACAAGGTCCCTGGACTGATGGAGTTTATATAAGATGATGTAGGCAAAGACAGTGACAAGCAAAGCGATAAGTAAAACTGAAGACTGGGGTTCATATCGGGGGAGGAAAACCAGAGCTACAAGAGAGACTAACAGAGAATCAGCTTAAGGAATCAAGGGAGATCTTTCTGAAGAAGTAGTCTTGAAGCCAAGACTCAAAGTTGAAAAGAGCCAGCCACGTGGGGAAACAAGCAGATTGGTTGTAGAGCTATTTTGTTTGCGTGCTAGTCAAATATGAAGAGTTTGACATGCTAACAATGCTGACAGAGGCCAGTGGGGCTGAAAATGGTGACCAAGTTTGTTTCCTTTCGTGAAAGAGGAACTTTGGCAGACAAGACCCTAAGGATGAATGGAAGAGTGGGTAGATACACTGCTCGTATTAAACACTTTGGATACATTTCACCAAAGAAGAGAATCAGATGGCTAATAAGCATATGAAAAGATGCCAACAACATTAGTCTACAGGGAAATGCCAATGAATACTACAAAGAGATAGCACAACACATCTATGAAAAAATAGCTATGATATCAGATGCTGGTGGCAATGTGGAAAGACTAGATGACTCATACATTGCTGGTGGGGATGTAAAAGATACAACCACTCTGGTAAACAGTTTGGCAGTTTCTTTGAAAAACTAAATATGCAACTACCATATAACCCAGCAATTGCACTCCTGGGCATTTAATCCCCCCAAAAGGAAGGTTACGTCTACACACGAAAACCTGAATATGATGTTTATTTGTAATAGCATGAAACTGGAAACAACCCAGATGTTCTTCAACTGGTGAATGGTTAGTGACACATTCACACCATGGAATACTCAGTTCGGTTCAGTCGCTCAGTCATGTCCGACTCTTTTGCCACCCCATGGATTATAGCACACCAGGCCTCCCTGTCCATCACTAACTCCCTGAGCTTACTCAAACTCATGTTCAATGTGTCGGTGATGCCATCCAACCACCTCATCCTCTGTCGTCCCCTTCTCCTTCCACCTTCAATCATTCCCAGCATCAGGGTCTTCAAATGAGTCAGTTTCTCCCCATCAGGTGGCCAAAGTACTGGAGTTTCAGCTTCAGCATCAGCCCTTCCAATGAATATTCAGGACTGATTTCCCTTAGGATGGACTGGTTGGATCTCTTTGCAGTCCAAGGGACTCTCAAGTCTTCTCCAACACCACAGTTCAAAGCATCAATTCTTTGGAGCTCAACTTTCTTTATAATCCAACTCTCACATCCATACATGATTACTGGAAAAACCATAGCTTTGACTAGATGGACCTTTGTTGTCAAAGTAATGTCTCTGCTTTTTAATATGCTCTCTAGGTTGGTCATAAGTTTTCTTCCAAGGAGTTAGCATCTTTTAATTTCATGGCTGCAGTCACCATCTGCAGTGATTTTGGAGCCCACAAAAATGAAGTCTGCCACCGTTTCCCCATCTATGTCCCATGAAGTGATGGGACCAGATGCCATGATCTTAGTTTTCTGAATGTTGAGTTTTAAGCCAACTATTTTACTCTTCTCTTTTACTTTCATTAAGAGGCTCTTTAGTTTTTCTTTGCTTTCTGCCATAAGGGTGCATATCTGAGTTATTGATATTTCCCTTAGCAATCTTGATTCCAGCTTGCACTTCATCCTGTCCAGTGTTTCTCATGATGTACTCTTCATATAAATTAAATAAGCAGGATGATAAGATATAGCCTTGACAAACTCCTTTCCTGATTTTCAACCAGTCTGTTGTTCCATGTCCAGTTCTAACTGTTGCTTCTTGACGTGCATACAGATTTCTCAGGAGGTGGTCTTGTTTTCCCATCTCTTGAAGAATTTTCCGTAATTTGTTGTGATCTACATAGTCAAAGGCTTTGGCATAGTCAATAAAGCAGAAGTAGATGTTTTTTGGATCTCTCTTGCTTTTTCAATGACCCAGTGGATGCTGGCAATTTGATCTCTGGTTCCTCTGCCTTTTCTAACTACAGCTTGAACATCTGGAAGTTCATGGTTCACATACTGTTGAAGCCTGGCTTGGAGAATTTTGAGCATTACTTTGCTAGCATGTGAGATGAATGCAATTTTGCTGTAGTTTGAGCATTCTTTGGCATTGCCTTTCTTTGGGATTGGAAACAGTGGAAACAGTGTCAGACTTTATTTTGGGGGGCTCCAAAATCACTGCAGATGTTGACCGCAGCCATGAAATTAAAAGACGCTTACTCCTTGGAAGGAAAGTTATGAACAACTTAGACAGCATATTAAAAAGCAGAGACATTACTTTGACAACAAAGGTCCATCTAGTCAAGGCTATGGTTTCCCCCGTGGTCATGTATGGATGTGAGAGTTGGACTATAAAGAAAGCTGAGAGCCGAAGAATTGATGCTTTTGAAC
Source organism: Ovis aries (assembly GCF_016772045.2). NCBI lineage: Eukaryota > Metazoa > Chordata > Mammalia > Artiodactyla > Bovidae > Ovis > Ovis aries. Next base: position 92,942,222 of record NC_056059.1, read on the forward strand.
TGTGGTGTTGGAGAAGACTCTTGAGAGTCTTTTGGACTGCAAAGAGATCCAACCAGTCTATCCTAAAGGAAATCAGTCCTGAATATTCACTGGAAGGGCTGATGTTGAAGCTGGAACTCCAACACTTTGGCCACCTGATGGGAAGAACTGACTCATTTGAAAAGATCCTGATGCTGGGAATGACTGAGGTGGGAGAAGAAGGGGATGATAGAGGATGAGGTGGTTGGATGGCATCACTGACTCAATGGACATGAGTTTGAGTAAACTCCAGGAGTTGGTGATGGGCAGGGAGGCCTGTCATGCTACAGTCCATGGGGTCACAAAGAGTTGGACATGACTGAGTGACTAAACTGAACTGAACTGGGACTGGAATGAAAACAGACTTTTTCCAGTCCTGTGGTTACTGCTGAGTTTTCCAAATTTGCTGACATATTGAGTGCAACACTTTCAAAGCATCATCTTTCAGGATTTGAAATAGCTCAACTGGAATTCCATCACCTCCACTAGCTTTGTTCATGGTGATGCTTTCTAAGGCCCACTTGACTTCGATTCCAGGATGTCTGACTCTAGGTGAATGATGACACCATTGTGATTATCTGGGTCGTGAAGATCTTTTTTGCATAGTTCTTCTGTGTATTCTTGCCATCTCTCCTTAATATCTTCTGCTTCTGTTAGGTTCATATCATTTTTGTTTTTTATTGTGTCCATCTTTGCATGGAATGTTCCCTTGGTATCTCTAATTTTCTTGAAGAGATCTCTAGACTTTCCCATTCTATTGTTTTCTTCTATTTCTTTGCTTTGATCACTGAGGAAGTCTTTCTTATCTCTCCTTACTATTCTTTGGAACTGTGCATTCAAACAGGTATATCTTTCCTTTTCTCCTTTGCCTTTCACTTCTCTTCTTTTAATAGCTATTTGTAAGGTCTCCTCAGATAACCATTTTGCCTTTTTCCATTTCTTTTTCTTGGGGATGGTCTTGATCACTGCCTCCTATACAATGTCACGAACCTCTATCTATAGCTCTTCAGGCACTCTATCAGATCTAATCCCTCGAATGTATTTGTCACTTCCATTGCATAGTCGTAAGGGATTTGATTTAGGTCATACCTGAATGGTCTAGTGGTTTTCCATACTTCCTTCATAAGTCTGAATTTGGAATACTACCGTGGAATAATGCTTAGTGATAAAAAGAACAAATTGTTGATTTACAACAACCTGGGTGAATCACCAGAGAATTATGCCAAGTGGAAAACACTGATCTCAAAATGCTCACTTACTGTATGATTCCACTTAAGTAAGATTCTTTAAATGACAAATAACAGAAATGCAGGACAAATTAACGGTTACCAGGGGCTAAGAAGGGGGTGGGGCAAGAAGCAGTGTGTGGTTATTTCAGGGCAACATAAGGGATCCCTGAAGTGATGGAAATGTTCTGTATCTTGACTGCATCAGTGTTAATATCCTAATTATGATATTGCACTGTAGTTTTATAAGATATTATCACTGAGAGAAACTGGACAGCATGAGATTTCTACTATTCTTTTAGCTACATGTGAATTTAGCATTATCTCAAAATACAAAGTTTAATTTAAAATATGTACCTCCGAGAATGGTGGGGAGTTTGAGTTGGGACCTATTTCAGCTTTGTCATAAACGGCAGAAGTCCAAGTAGTGTGGACCTTAGGTGTGTCACTTAACCTCTCATTTCCAATTTCCATGCCTATAGAATAATGGGGTTGGGTCCATAAATAGGTCCTAAATCTCTTTTTGCTTCTATAATCTCATACCTAGAGTAAGCTATATACGTTTGTGGACCCTTGTTTTCAGGACTTTCATATTTATTGACGACCTTCTGAAAATCTTCATGGAAACACCAGTTTCTTTCTAGTATTATTCCAGAAGAAGTAGATCTCGCCTTCTTACCCTCAAAGACTGCTTTGCATACTGTGGCAAGATTACTGCAGTTGTAAAAGGGGAAGCACTGACCAATTTCTTTCCTGTCCCAAGAGATTTTTCCACCCATGTTGTCCTCACAGTATCCTCTTCCAGAGGGAGTGAGCCAGGAGCGGGAGGAAAGAAGTACTTTCAGAGGACACACAAAGTTTGGTCAAGAACCAGAAGAACTGTGGGTTATTTTAGGGACTCTGTTCTAAATTCAATTATTTATTTATTTTTAAGCCCTGGGTGCACCTTGAATAACAGTTTTATAATATACTATTTCTTTTACATTTTCATAAATTCTATAATATACTTCTTTCCCTGTTAAGCATGCCTTTCTAATTAAGCTATATTTGTGTACACAGACTTAGTCCTCAGATCTCACTCTTGTGACCTGTTATTTTCCAAACAGGATTGCAAAATCTTTCCCACCCCTCATGCTTTTCTTACAGTCTGACCTTGATATTTCTTCCATAAAGTGTTGGCATCTATATTCTGTCTTGTTGAATCTGGGCAGAACTTTGTGTCTGCCTTGACCAACAGATGGAAGTGGCAGTGCGCAACTCCCAAAGATAGAATATAAAAATACCAAGCACTGTTTTTTCTTTTTAATATCAAAAGCATTTTTTATTGGGGTATAGTCAATTAACAAAGTTGTGATAGTTTCAGCTGAATAGTGAAGGGACTCTGCCATACATATACATATATCCATTCTCCCCCAAATATGTTTCTATTTTTTAGGATCCTCATTATTGGAACCCAGATGCTATACTCTGAAGAAGCCCAAACTCACCCAGGTGGAGAGGTCAATGGTGAAGCAATATGGAGGTATTTTGGCCATACATTCAGCTGAAGTCCCAGCCAATAACTAATATCAGCTGCTAGACACATGAGTGGACATATCTTTAGATAATAAGCTCCCAGCTGTGAAGCCACATTAACCACCGAGTCCCAAATAAGACCATAAACATAGTGGAGCAGAGACAAGCCATACCTGCTGCGCCTCTGTCTGAATTCCTGATTCACAAAATTAGTGAGCCTAATAAAATAGTAATTTTATACCACTAAATTTGGGGTTGTTTGTTAAGCAGCAATAAATAACTCTAGAGCTTGTTAGAATACCCTGGCTTCACTCTCTTCCCTGAATCTTCTGCTCCTACCCACCCCTGCAATGGTCAGACTCTACTGGAAACAAGGCAAGGGATCCCTCTGAAGCAGCCTGTGTACATCAGCTTCCCAGGGCAGTAAGCAAGGTGGAATGTGCATCTGGGGAGATTGGCAGATAACCAGCACAGTTGGGAGTCTCATTTATACACTGCCTTCTTTCAGTAATGATAGAAAGTAAACAGGATGAGAGTTGGGATGCCTAAATTTGAGCCAGGATAGGATAAATAGTAAACAGTAGTACTTTCACCATCCGTTAGTTGAATCTATAAAACAAGGGGTTTGAAGCAAGCAACTTCAGAGTTATCTTTCAGCTCTGGCATTTATCATGAAAAAACACGAAAGCTTAATCATTAAGGGCATAGACTCCATACCGCCCAAAGCCATCCTACAGAATCAGTACAATCTCTTTCAAAACTCCAATGACATTTTCATAGAAAACAACAACAATCCTAAAAGTCATACGGAACCACGAAAGACAACAGTAGCCAAAGCCACCCTGAGAAAGAACAGAAAGTTGGAGGAATCACACTACCTGGTTTCAAACTATACTACAAATCTTTGGTAATCAAAGTAATATGGCACTGGCATAAAAATAGACACATAGACAAATGGAAGAGGACTAAGGGACCAGAAATAAACCCTTACATATATTGTCAACTAATATTTGACAAGGAGCCAAGAATATTCAAGGGAAGGGATAGTCTCTTCAATAAGTGGTGTTGGGATAACCACATGCAGAAGAATGAAACTTGATCCCTGTCTTATGCCACTCACAAAAGCTAGCTTGAAATGATCAGAGAGAGAGAAAAAAAAAATACCTAGAGATAAATGAAAATGAAAACACTATGATCCAAAATGTATGGGACACAGCAAAAGCAGTTCTAAGAGATAAGTTTATATCAATACAAGCTCACCTCGGGAAACAAGAAAATTTTCAAATAAAAACCTAGCCTTACACCTAAAGCAACTAGAGACAGTACAAACAAAACCCAAAGTCAATAGAAAATTATCATAAAGATCAGAGCAGAAATAAATGATATACAAATGAAGAAAACAACAGAAAAGATCATTGAAACTAAAAGCTGGTTCTCTGAAAACGTAAACAAAATTGAGAACCTTGAACCTTTAGCCAGACACATCAAGAAAAAAAGGGAGGGTCCACATCAATAAAATTAGAAATAAAAAAGGTGAAGCTACAACTGATATTATATAAATACAAAGGACCACAAGAGATTATAAGCACCTACATGCCAATAAAACGGACAACCTGGAAGAAATGAGCAAATCTAAAAAAAAAACACAATCTCCTCAGACTCAACCAGGAAGAAATGAACTATGAACAGATCAATCATAAATAATCAAATTCAAATTGTGATTTAGAAATTTCCAACAAACAAAAGTCCAGGGCCAGATGGCTTCAAAGACAAATTCTATTAAACATTTAGAGAAGAGGTAACGCCTATCCTTCTGAAAGTCTTCCAAAAAATTGCAGAGGAAGAAACACTTCCAAACTCATTCTATGAGGCCACCACATCCTAAAATCAAAACTAGACAAAGAAACCATAAGAAAAGAAAATTCTAGGCCAATATCACTGATGAATATAGATGCAAAAATCCTCAACAAAGTACTAGCAAATCAAATCCAATAACATATTAAAAGGATCATACACCATGATTAAGTGGGATTTATCCAAAGGATGCAAAGATTCTTCAATATACACAAATCAATCAGTGTGATACACCACATTAACAAATTGAAGGCCAAAAAAACAAATGATCATCTCAATAGATACAGAGAAAGGTTTTGACAAAATTCAACACCATTTATTATATTTTTAAAAAGTCTCCAGAAAGTGCTCATATAGAGACCACATGCCTCAACCTAATAAAGCCCTTATATGACAGACTCAGAGCTGACATCATACTCAACCATGAAAAGCTGAAAGCATTCCCTCTAAGATCAGGAACAAGACAAGGAGGTCCACCTTCACCACTTGTTATTTAACACAGTTTTAGCAATAGCAGTCAGAGAGAAAAAAGGAATAAAAGGAATTCAAATTGTAAGGGAAGAAGTAAAATTGTCACTGTTTACAGATAACATACTCTACGTAGAAAATCCTAGAGATGCTACCAGAAAACTACTAGAGCTCATCAATGACCTTAGTAAACTTTCAGGATACAAAATTAGTACACAGATATCTGCTGCATTTCTGTATACTAACAACAAAAGATCAGAAAGAGAAATTAAGGAAATATCCCACTTATTATCAGATCAAAAATCCTGAGGGTTAAAAAACAAAGCAGGAGGCATAGCTCTCCCAGGCTTGTTCAAAGCTACAGTAATCAAAACAGTGAGTTATTGGTACAAAAACAGGCATATGGATAAATGGAACAGAATAGAGAGCTCAAAGTAAACTTACACATCTACAGTCAATTAATCATTGACAAAGGAGGCAAGAATATAAACCAGGAAAAATACAGTCTCTTCAGCAAGTGGTACTGAAAAAGGTGGACAGTTTAATGTAAATAATGAAGTTAGAACACAGCCTGACATCATATACAAAACTAAACTCAAAATGGCTTAAAGATTTAAACAGAGGACATGACACCATAAAACTCCTAGAAAAGAGCATGGGTAATACATTCTCTGACATAAATTGTACCAATGTTTTCTTAGGTCAGTCTCCCAAGACAATAGAAATAAAAGAAAAAATAAAGAAGTGGAACCTAATCAAACTCACAAGATTTTGCGCAGCAAAGGAAACCATTAAAAAAAAAAAGAAACTGAAAAGATAACCTACAATATAGGAGAAAATATTTGCAAATTTTGCAATAAACAAGGGCTTAATCTCCAAAATATACAAACAGAACATACAGCTCAACAACAACAACAACAAAAGCCCAGTTGAAAAATGGGCAGAAGACCTTAATAGACATTTCCCCAAAGAAGACTACAGATGGCAAATAGGTACCTAAAAAGATTGTCATCATCACTAATCATTAGAGAAATGCAAATCAAGACTACAGTGAGGTACCATCTCACACCAGCCAGAATGGCCATTATTAAAAAGTTTACAAATAACAAATGCAGGAGGGGGTGTGAAGAAAAGAGAACCCTAATACACTGCTGGTGGAAACGTAAGTTGGTTTAGCCACTATGGAAAACAATAAAACTAAAAGTAGAATCACTATATGATCCAGCAATCACACTCCTGGGCATATACTTAGACAAAACTACAATTCAAAAAGATACACGCACCCCTATGTTCATAGCAGCACTGTTCACAATAGCCAAAACATGGAAACAACCTAAATGTCTATTGACAGATGACTGGATAAAGAAGCGGTACGTATATACAATGGAATACTACTCAACCATAAGAATGAATGAAATATAAATAATGCTATTTGCAACAACATGGATGGACCTAGAGATTATCATACTAAGTGAAGTAAGCCAAAGAAAGAAAAACACCACATTATATTGCTTATATGTGGAATCTAAAAAGAAAAAATCACATGAACTCATACAAACGAGAAATAGATCCACAGACACAGAAGACAAACTTATGGTTATCAAAGCAGAAAGGGAGCAGAGATAAATTAGCAGTTTGTGATTGCCATACACACATTACTATATAGAAAGTAGATAGCCAACAAGGACCTGCTGTATAGCAAAAAAAAAAAAAAAAAACCAGAACCACTTTGCTGTATACTTGAAACTAATACAACATTGTAAATAACTATACTTCAATAAAATTTTTAAATTAAAAAAATAATAAATTAACTTGAAATAAGTTAAAAGCTTAAAACATAAGACCTGAAATCATTTCTCCCCAGGAGAAAACATGGGGAACAGCTCCTTTACATTGGTCTTAGTAACAATTTTTTTATATAACCTCACAAGCAACAAAAATTAATAAGTATAACTATATCAGAAGAAACAACCAGCAAAATGAAAAGGCAAACTATAGAATGGGAGAAAAATATTTGCAAATCATATATCTGATAAAGAGTTAATGACCAACACCTATAAAAACTCATACAGCTCAATGGCCAAAACCCAAATAATCTGATTTTAAAATGGGCAAAGAACCTGAATAGGTTTTTGTTTTTTCAAATAAGACGCACAAATGGCCAACAGGTACATGAGAAAGTGCTCAACTAATCATCAAGGAAACGTAAATCAAAACCATAGTGAGATATCACGTCACACCTGTTAGATGGCTGTCATCAAAAATCAATAGATACGTGTTGGAGAGGATGTAGAGAAAAGGGAAAGCTTGTGTTGATGGGAATGTAAACTGGTACAGCTGCTATGGAGAATAGTATCTGTCTTGCTGATCCTGTTCACGATGCCAATTGTCGTGGTGTTCACACTATTCACTGAACCCAGGATAGGCAAGGCTCAAGCTAAGAGGCTGGAAGAAGACTCGAGGAGCCATAGGAAACGCAGACACGTTTATTCTCTCCTGGCTGACACAGCAGCTATAGCATAACCACAAGGTAGCCATAACGTGGCCATAACATAATCTCATATAATATAACCATGCTGTTGCTCCAATGTAGCTCTGATGCAGCAGCAGCCAGGGCTTTCGTGGTGATGCTAATACAGGTGTACCACACAGAGTAGCCTGGGAGCAAGCGGGTACCTCATGGCACTCATGTACTGTGCTATAAGAAATCTCATCTGTTACATCACCATGAAGGTGTGACAGCCCACTCCAGTATTCTTGCCTGGAGAATCCTAAGGACAGAGGAGACTGGTACATGGGGTTGCAACATGAAGTGACTTAGTCTGTGTGCTGTCAGTATTAATGGTGATGTTCAGTATTTGCCGAGCTAGACACTGTGCAGGTTTGAAGCTCAATATTGCTTAAATGAGGATTGACGAACACAAATGACCATCTTTGCTGGTTCATTTTATCTCCTCTTGGAGACAGAAAGCCAACTAAGACGCATTTTGTTTTGCAGCTGTTTCTCTCCATCCTCTGCAAAAACTGGGATGTTCTTTCTTTTTCTTCTTGTTTTCTTCTCTACTTAGATCTTGAACACAAGGGTTCCATGAAATTGAATAACACTGAACACACAGTTCATTCACTAGAGAGGGAAGCAGACAGTAGCATGAGAGTTACCCATGCAGGCTTTTCCTGGAAGGAACAAGGGAAGACTTTCTCTCTTTAGATCATAGCACTACTCCACCCTCCCCTGGTCAGCAACACAGTCATTCCTTCCATTCTTGGGCAGTACGTTCTTGGACTTGGTTCATGGCTGACTTGGGCTGCCCTGGAAGCTTTCATAAAAAGAGTTCTATCCCTGCTCAGTCTTATTAAACATTTTCTTATGACTCAGTGAAGAATGACTCATGACTTTTTTTACCTTGACTATGTAACAGTTGAATTGCTGAGAGATTCATTTGCTATCTTGTGCACTTTTTTTTGTTTGTTTTTCTCTCCTTTTTTGGGTAGGTAGGTCCATCTAGTCAAGGCTATGGTTTTTCCAGTAGTCATGTATGGATGTGAGAGTTGGACTGTGAAGAAGGCTGAGCGCCAAAGAATGGATGCTTTTGAACTGTGGTGTTGGAGAAGACTCTTGAGAGTCCCTTGGACTGCAAGGAAATCCAACAAGTCCATTCTGAAGGAGATCAGCCCTGGGATTTCTTTGGAAGGAATGATGCTAAAGCTGAAACTCCAGTACTTTGGCCACGTCATGTGAAGAGTTGACTCATTGGAAAAGACTCTGATGCTGGGAGGGATTGGGGGCAGGAGGAGAAGGGGACGACAGAGGATGAGATGGCTGGATGGCATCATGGACTCGATGGACTTGAGTCTGGGTGAACTCGGGGAGTTGGTGATGGACAGGGAGGCCTGGCATGCTGTAATTCATGGGGTTGCAAAGAGTCGGACACGACTGAGCGACTGAACTGAACTGACTGATGGACTCTTCTTGGAAAAAATAAATCAGAAAATATTTACTTTTCTCTGCATCAAGCCTCAACCTTCTCCCCTGAACTGCAGAATCCAAAATGTGTAAAGGATAGCTAATTTGAAGAGAAAGATAAAGGCTCTGTTCTTTAGTGAAAGTGAAAGTATTAGTTGCTTGGTCGTGTCTGACTCTTTGCAACCCCATGGACTGCAGCCCATCAGGCTCCTCTGTCCTTGCAATTCTCCAAGCAAGAATACTGAAATGGGTGCCATTCCTTTCTTCAGGGCTGTGCTTTATAAGTAGGAGAAAAATACTCTGGTTCACTCTGATGAAATTCACTAAAGATGATGGAATCCCTGGTAGAGATGGTTGCCTGGATACCCAAGGAAAGCACTAATCATCTCAGCCTTACAGTTTCCTGTGGAGGGACCATGACTCAGTTCAGCAATGGGGGAGGGAACAACAAAGTTTCACCAAAGCTGGCAGCTTTCCACTGAGCTGTGGGGGCCTGGGCAATGACATCCAAAAGTACAAAGAACCAACAGTGTCCACCATTTTTCCTGACCATTGGGGCAGGAGGGTCATTAAAACAGAGAGTACTGGTACTCAGTCAATCTTGATGAGAAAAGAAACTAACTTGCTATTACTTTTTGGAAAAGTAGGTACATATTTCTTACGTTCATTGTTGCAGAGAAATTGCTATCTCCCTTAGTTTTGTGTCATTTATGTGGCCAATCCTAATGTAGCTATAAAACAAAACACAAAGCACTCAATAGAATGAGTAAGAGTACAGCAAAATCCAACTATTTGCTGTTTACAAGAAATCTACCATAAATAATTTTGGCAATTTTGGTAAAAGGATTAAAAATTTATACCTTGCAAGATTTATTTTAAGAAAACTAGAGTGATACTTCAGGATAAGAAATGTTATTAGAGTTAAAAAGAAAAATCTGAAAATGATAACTGAGTCATTTCACTATAAATGTGAAATAATAATCATAAAAGTGCATGTAAATAGTTACAGTTTCAAAAATACACAAAGCAAAAACTGACAGAAGTGAAAGAGATAAACTTACAATAACACTTGGAAAATTTCAGCTCTCTTCTCTCAGTAATTGGTAGAATATAAAGAAAATTCCATTAGAATACAGAAGAAGTAAGCAGTAATATCAACTAATTTGATCTAGATATTTATAGAACATTGATAGAACATTCCACCCCAAACAACAGAATACGTATTATTTTCAGATGCACATGGATCAGTCACCAAACCAGACCGTATACTGGACCATATAGAGTCTGAAGGCATTTAAAGCATTGAAATCATATGGAATGTGTTCTCTGACCACAACAGAAAAATTAGAAGTCAATAACAGAAGGATATTGAAAATGTACAAATATTTGTAAATCAAACAACACACTTCTAAATAACACATGTATGATACGATATGTCACAAGGACTATTAGGACATATTTTACCTGAATAATAATGAAAATGCAACACAACATAATTTGTAGGCTATAGATAAAGCACTGATTAGAGGGAAATTTAGAGCTCTAAGGGCTTATATTAGAAAAGAATAGAAGTCTAAAATCAACAACGCAAGATTTCACATGAAGAAGCTAGGAAAAAAGACTGAATCAAAATTAAGTAGAGTGTAGGAAATAATAATATGAGTGGAATCATGAAATAGAAAACAGACCAGGGGAAAAAAATCAATGAAACAAAAATCCAGTTTTTTGAAAAATTATTAAACTTCTAACAGACTAGCCAAGAAAAAATGAAGATACAAATGATCAAGATCAGAAATGAAAGAAGAAACTTCACTGTAAGACCTTAAAAGGATAAAAGGGAACTATTCTGAACACATTTATACAATTGAACAACTTAAGATGAAATGGACAAATACTCTAAAAGACACAGCCATAAAACATAAAAAGAAACAAACATTTTTAATAGTCCTGTATTTATTAAATCTAAATGTAAGACCAGAAACTATAAAACTCCTAGAGGAGAACATAGGCAAAACACTCTCCGACATACATCACAGCAGGATCCTCTATGATCCACCCCCCAGAATTCTGGAAATAAAAGCAAAAATAAACAAATGGGATCTAATTAAAATTGAAAGCTTCTGCGCAACAAAGGAAAATATAAGCAAGGTGAAAAGACAGCCTTCTGAATGGGAGAAAATAGTAGCAAATGAAGCAACTGACAAACAACTAATCTCAAAAATATACAAGCAACTTATGCAGCTCAATTCCAGAAAAATAAACGACCCAATCAAAAAAATGGGCCAAAGAACTAAATAGACATTTCTCCAAAGAAGACATACGGATGGCTAACAAACACATGAAAAGATGCTCAACATCACTCATTATCAGAGAAATGCAAATCAAAACCACAATGAGGTACCACTTCACACCAGTCAGAATGGCTGCAATCCAAAAGTCTGCAAGCAATAAATGCTGGAGAGGGTGTGGAGAAAAGGGAACCCTCCTACACTGTTGGTGGGAATGCAAACTAGTACAGCCACTATGGAGAACAGTGTGGAGATTCCTTAAAAAATTACAAATAGAGCTGCCTTATGACGCAGCACTCCCACTGCTGGGCATACACACCGAGGAAACCACAATTGAAAGAGACACATGTACCCCAATGTTCATCGCAGCACTGTTTATAATAGCCAGGACATGGAAACAACCTAGATGTCCATCAGCAGATGAATGGATAAGAAAGCTGTGGTACATGTACACAATGGAGTACTACTCAGCCATTAAAAAGAATACATGTGAATCAGTTCTAATGAGATGGATGAAACTGGAGCCTATTATACAGAGTGAAGTAAGCCAGAAAGCAAAACACCAATACAGTATACTAACACATATATATGGAATTTAGAAAGATGGTAATGATGACCCTGTATGCAAGACAGCAAAAGAGACACAGATGTGTATAGCGGACTTTTGGACTCTGAGGGAGAGGGAGAGGGTGGGATGATTTGGGAGAATGGCATTGAAACATGTATACTATTATGTAAGAAACGAATCACCAGTCTATGTCCGATGTAGGATACAGGATGCTTGGGGCTGGTGCACGGGGATGACACAGAGAGATGTTATGGGGAGGGAGGTGGGAGGGGGGTTCATGTTTGGGAACGCATGTACACCCGTGGTGGATTCATGTCAATGTATGGCAAAACCAATACAGTATTGTAATGTAAAATAAAGTAAAAATAAAAAAAAATTTTAATTAATTAAAAAAAAGAAATTGAATGTGTCAAAGTAATTCAATGACAAAAAGATTGCTTTTTCAAAAAGTAGTGCTTGAACAATTGAATTATCTTATAAAAAACATGAACTTCAACTCTTATTTCATGCCAAGTGTAAAAGGTAATTGAATTGAATATAAATTGAAATGTAAAAGCAAAAATTAAAAAAAATTTACAGCGAAACATAGAGAAACATCTTCACAAACTGGGTAGACAAATATTTCTTAGATATAATGCACACTCTGTGGATTTAAAAAACAAGCTGAATGAAAGAAGCCAGACACCAATGAATATGTACTTCATGATTCCCTTTATGTGACCTTTTAGAAGAAAACTATAGTGACAGAAAAGAGAGCAACAATTACTTGTGTCTAGGTGGATGGGATAATAAACAGGCATGAGGGAACTTTTGGGAGTGATAGAAATATACCATACTTTGATTGGAATAGCTTCATTGGGTGGTAGATACACAGATGAATATATATCATACTATACCCGGGTTCAATCCCTGGGTTGGGAAGATCCCCTGGAGAAGGAAATGGCAACCCACTCCAGTACTCCTGCCTAGAAAATTCCATGGAGGAGCCTGGTGGGCTACAGTCCATGGGGTCACAAAGAGTTGGACATGACTGAGCGACTTCACTTTCACTTTCATACATTAAAATAGATATTAAAGCTGATTTTTAAAATCACTGCAAAAATAGGCTTACAAAGTCCTAAAATATAAAGCTGAAGGAATCTTTCATATTGTAAAGACATAAAATATGAGAAAATTTAAAGATGAATCTAGAAGATTCTTACCATCCTGTAAATGGGAAATGGAGGTTCCCTACCATGGCAAAGTAGGGACACTTGAACTCACCTCCTTCTGTGCGCACACCAAAACTACAACTACTTGCACAACAACCATCTGTGAGAACGACCTGAAGACTAGCAGATAAGATTTTCCATAACTAATGATATAAAGAAGGATACACAACAAAATGGGTAGGAGAGGCAGAGATGTGATGCAATCAAGACACACTCCCCAGGGTTGTTGTCCCAGAAAGAGGAGGAATATTACAACTCCAACACAACAAATGTTGACAAGGGTGTGGAGAAAAGGGAACCTTAGTGCACTGTTGGTGGAAATGCAAATTGGTGCACTCACTATGGAAAACAATATGGAGGTTTCTCAGAAAATTAAAAATAGAACTACCATACGATCCAGCAATTTCACTTTCAGGGACCATTACGAAATAAGTTAGAGAGAAACAGAGAGGAATGCCATTCAATCTCACTTATATATGGAATCTAAAAACAAACACGAAAACCAAAAACAGACTCATAGACACAGAGAATAAATGGATGTTTGCCAGACAGGAGGGTCCAGGGTTGGGAGAAATAGGTGAAGGGGATTAAGACATATAAGCTTCTGGTTATAAAATAAGTAAGCCACAAGGATGTAATACACAGTTTAAGGAATATGGTCAATAATATTAAAATACCTTTGTATGAGCAAAGAGGGTTATTAGATTTATTGTGTTGATTTTCTTAATGAAAGCAAATGTCAAATCACTATGTAGTGTGCCTGAAACTAACATAATATTGTATGTCAACTACATTTCAAATTTTTAAGAAAAGGTAAATGGAAGAAAGAAATTTTAAAAACATGATTTTCCTGCATATTAGGAAGACACAAATCTTTAGTCTGAAATGATTTATCCATTGAATCCATTTATTACTTGGCTCCCATATAGCTCCATTTTTAATGGAGAAATGATGATGCTTCAGATCTCTGGGCATCATATTAACTCAGAGCCTGTCCAGTGGTCCTCTTTCATAAGGTACATTTGTTTATGTAATGACCTAGAAAGATTAGGGGAATCATCACTGTGTGCACTTGGCACGGTGTTGCAAAATTGTTAGTACCTGACCTCTTTAGCATTTGGGTTCCAGGCCTAAAAAATGGTTCAGACCTGGAAACTGGGTGATGGATCATGACTATACTGGAGAAACTGCTGTCAACCTTGCAACAAGTCAACCTTGACTTCTACTGATTATACAGCTTGAGTACTTGTAGTCAGACACGACTGAAGCGACTTAGCAGCAGCGGCGGCAGGACTATGTGAGTTGCCTCCCTTTTCCCCCCAGGGATACAGTTTTCCTTTTTGGCCATGCCCCATGGCTTGTGGGATATTAGTTCCCTGATTAGGGATAGAACCATGCCCCCCACAGTTGGAGGGCGGAGTAGGCTTTAGATAGTGAAGTGCCGCCACCGGTCCTCTACAGTGAACGCGTAGGAGTTGGAGACGTCCTGTTATCAGTGAGCAAAATAATTCTGTAATGGCATTTCCAGCATTACATACTGTACCCACTCTGGCATATGTTGTTCTCTCAGCCTTTTATTTTCTTTGTCTACCAGCTGCCATGACAACTCTGGTATTTCTTTTCCCACTCAGTGTGAGCTATTATTTTTTTTCATGCTTTTCGGAGCTACCCTAGGATAGCGTTTGCACCATCTCATGCTATTCCTTGCCAGAATTTTAAATCACATATCCTAGAAGAGTCTCTCCAATTGATAAATTCTGGGTTCAAGCAATATTCCAGCATCCACTGAAACCAACCTCATCTATAACCTCCCAGTTTCATGTTTATAGAACTTCCCTGGTGGCTCAGATGGTAAAGCGTCTGCCTACAATGCGGGAGACCTGGGTTCAATCCCTGGGTCAGGAAGATCTCCTGGAGAAGGAAATGGCAACCCACTCCAGTATTCTTGCCTGGAAAATCCCATGGACGGAGGAACCTGGTAGGCTACAGTCCATGGGGTTGCAGAGTCGGACACGACTGAGCGACTTCACTTTCTTTCACTTTTCATGTTTATACAAGATGACTACATCCTGCAGACCCTTTGAGATATAGCCCCTTTCCTCCCTTCTCGTGCCCAGCATGCCTCTGGCTGTGTTGGCTGCAGCCTATAGTCGTAGACCTAGTGGCCAAGTGGGTCAGCAGGGCCAGATCCTGAGGTGCTGTCTTGTAAGGAAAAAGCTTCTGCATTATTTTTGAACAAGAGAACGTGCTAACCCTGACTAGGAATGAGCATACTACTTCTGTAGGGCTCCTCGGAATCTGGAGTTGAGATTGGGAGAGGGGAGTGTATCAGTTCAATGTATTTGCCCATCCCACACGTCAGGGTCTTATTTTCACTCAAGCAGGGCCCTGACCAGGGCACAGCAGGTCTGCCTTGGTTGAGAGTTTAACCTCTATTGAAATTCGGTTACTCTGATGAACTAACCAGTTCCAGGGTCTTGTCTTCAACGTTCTCAGCTCTTCTGTTGAAGGACATTAGAGCTTCTCTATATGAGAAACTCTGCCTTTCACCCCGAGTTTATCTTTTTTCAAAAGCCTCAACAGAGTTAGAAAAGTCACCCACTTCTATTGTCTTTAAAATCAGTATTTCCCTCATATTTCTCCAATGGTGGAAACTGGTACCAGCTAATGTATTTCTTTCTGTCAGTATATCAACCAAATTCATTAGCTGTGATCATCTCGATACTTACACTCCCATCTGGTGCCAAGAGCTACATACCCCCCAGTTATCACCAGCAGTGCCACCTGTCATAGGTTGATTCTCCAGCAAGCAGACTCTAAGATGGAGATGATCATACAGGAGGTTTATAAGGGAGAGCCCTTTGGTGCATCACTTGTGGAAGGGAAGGAAACAGAATTGGGAAGAAGGAGGAACTGAGATGTGATGCCATCTAAATGAAGCTTCAGTCAACCCTGTGGAAATTTTGGAAGATAGACTCATGCTTCAGGGTTCTTCACAGTTGCTCAGGTTACTTCCCTGCACCAACAGTCACTGGATACGGACCACCCCAGAACGGGGTGTGACTGTGAGCAAGGTGGCTTTCTTTGGCTAGAAGGAACCCCTAGTGTGGTGAGGCAATAACATCTTTATTCCTGAGGATTGGGGCAGCACATCTAGCAGCCATTCACCCACCCTTTTCTTCTATGGAAGGATTAAAATGCATGTGGGCAGGGACGGGAGGTGTGCACGCACGTGACTGATGTATAAACTGAAGCCATGTGCTTCTAGGTATCTCGGTACTCCAGTCTTTGTGACCCCCTTCACATTCTAGAACTTCCTGGTCATAAGCACTGCTGTGACCACAATGGACATGACTGAAGTGACGTAAGCACAGCACACAGCTGTGACCACAATGAGGTTTCTTTCTTCTTTTTAAAAAACTTTTGCTGGCCTGTTTCCTCTCTGCTTTGATTATGTTACATACTATTAAAAATACGATTTTTCATACACTGAATATGAACTAGGCCCTGTGCTCAGGAATACACATGCACCACCTTTCACAAATTATCTCATTTAATGATCATTACAATCCTATTTAGAAACATGAACTCATCATTTTATGGCTAAAAAAGAAGATGCAGAGTGAACAGTGTTTCTAAGCCACACAGCTAGTTCTTACTGAAATCAGGGTGTGAACCAAGATCTGACTTCAATGTTCACATTCTTAGTGTGATACACCTATTGGCCACTTGTTTCTTGACCTCTGCCTGCCTCAGCTGAGGGTCAGTAAGTGCATTGTGGGCTGCAGTCCAAAAGTAAGTCCTGTTACTGAGATCATCGGTTCCTAAACAATGCCTTTTTTGAGGCACATTTTCTAAACCATTTTGTTAGAGTTATGACCATTTCCCTATACATTCCCATTTCGAACCCAAGACTCACCTGTCCTCTGAAGCCTCAGTTGAAATTCCCCTTCCAACTGTACTTTTCCTAGGTATTCCAGACCAAAATACCTTTCCTTTGCCTAACAAAACTCTCCTACTTAGAAGTATTTTTACTGCTTAGTCTCTGCGTGGGTATGTCTGTTCTCCTCAACAGATTACAAACATCACATACATTCTTGTACATAACTACACCGCATTATGTATGGTCCATAGGAGACATCTCAAAGCACACTGCATTAATTTTGGATTAGTGTCATGGATTGCTTAGAAATAGGCCTTTGGGCTTTCTTCCTTTTCCTCATTCTCTAATAATGATGCAATTTTTTTCCCTTAAGTTTCCCATAACACTGAAATCCTTATCTATCATATATATTTTTCATTCTGCACTTCCTCTCTTGGGTAACACTGCCCTGAGAACCCCAGCCAGTTAAGTTTATTAGTGGTGATTAACCCAGCTGGTTATGTTTCATATAAGGCTAACAGCTGTAACAAATACAATCAAACTTTTTCTTTTTTTAATTGGCTATGATGAAACTCAAAGGATCCAGAGAAAACATTTTACAATTTACTACATATAGTGATTAAAAATAACTTTTAGAATGGTTTGAAAATCTTACTGTATAAGCTATGGTCCATGGAACAGCAGTATCCGTATCACCTGGGAGCTTGCTAGAAATACAGAACCCCATGCCCTATCCAAGTATGCTGAATCAAATTCTCCAGTTTAACAAGATTTTCAAGTAAATGCTATGAATGTATTGGTTTGAAAAACACTAGTTTAAAAACAATTTAGTGACATCTCTCGATAGAAATGGCTATGTCTGATGCTTCATACAGTTCTAATCACCCAGATAACCCTAAAGTTAGGTTAGTGGTGATATTTCTATTTTATAAATGAAAAACAGGCTTGTGTGCTAACTTACCCCATTTCATTCTGCATCTGATTAGTAGTGCTGATCTTGGCACCCAAAGCTGTCTGCTTTCCAATTTTCTCTTGCAGTGTAGACTCGCCTCCCAACTTAATATTGAGGGTGTAGCAGATGCTGCCAGCATCTGCCTGTCCCTGAGACCTTTCCCATCCCAGAGTGCACTGGCTGCATCTAGCCCAGCACCCCCTCAGCAGTTCTCAATCAGTGACTCATGGGAGTTGAGTTTAAAGGCCCCCAGGTGAGATAATTCGGTGGTCTATGGTATCTCATTGGATCTCATTGGTAAATCATTGGCTGTGATTCATTTCTAATCAATCGCTGGGATAGCTGGCTTAATAATTTAACTTTCTGGGGGCTGCCTTCTCTTCCCTCTTTTGCTGCCTCTCCCAATAAACTATTGATAATTAAATCCTTATCTCAGGAGAGAGAGATAAGGATTTAATCTTCCTCTGGGGGGGAGTCACCACTAAGAGCAGAAATGTCAGCTTGGTTTCTATGAGGCTGTCTCTCACAGCACAGTGAAAGAAGTACTGACAAGTGAACAGCCAACCCCCTTCATAAATAACGAGTAAATAACACCTTTAAGAATAGTGAGATCATGCTCTGACACTGGGGCCAGCTGAAGATGAGATTCTGGGGTGTTTATTGAAATAAAATGTCACAAGACAATCCAAGAAAAAGAGCTGAGCTCTTTCCCCAGCAGAGAGAAAACATCATTTTCTTAATTCTATAAGAATCTGTCATCTAGATCTTTAGATAAACTCTCTTACCTCTTGTTTACAACTATTTTCTGTGGAAGGAATAAACAAGTGTTTTGTATATACACACATATATATAATATCTATATGCTTTCTGTCATTCAAGCTTTCATGCATAAAAATCAGGGAAGTCTCATTGAGTAAACTGAATATTCCATCCGGACTGTGGCATAAACAAAATAAAGGCTTTCAAGATGGTGGCGTTTGTACTCAGGGTCAGCTTCACAGACATGCAACAGAAAGGCCCTGCACTTGATTTAATTCTCTGCGGTCATAGCCTTCAAATTCTTCATTATTGTGAACAACCCACCCCAGGCTCCCCTTGGCACTGGGTCCTGAAAATTGTTTAATACAGGTTTAATGATACAAGAAAGAGAAGTCCAGCTCAAAGAACTACTGTTCCTGGTGAATTTAAGGTTCTTGCCTCTAGGTAAAAGAATTTGGAGACAAGCAGGGAGATTAAGAAAGTAAAGTGATAATTTATTTAAGCAAGGATACGCTGTCAGAGGGCGAGCGGCAGGAAGAGGTGAGGAACAGCTGCTCCAGGCTTCTTTGGGAAGCTGGTTATGAGAAGTGTACAAATGAAGGGGTGGAATATTCCCCAGGGAAGGAGGAGATGGGGGTTTGTATTCCCTGATTTTCATCCCAGCTCCCTCATCCCAAGGGGATGGGAGATTTTCATCCTCATTTAATTTAGATCAGAAGTATCATGGCATCAGTGCCTGATGGGTACTTCTTAGCTGCAAGGCTAAATTTACTGTAATGAGAGCATAATGAGCAACAGGATACACTCATGACTCAAGAGGATCCCACCTTTCCTCACCTTTCTTTTCTGCTTCCAGGAAAATTATCATCCAAAATGTGTGGTTTCCTGTCAGTCTGGAGGTTCCTGCTTTTCCTTGTCTGTCCATGGACCCTGGCTGTTACACTATAAAGGCTGAATAACAAAGTATCTTTGGGGAAATCTAGAACCAATAAGGGCTTCCCCTGTGGCTCAGTGGGTAAAGAATCTGCCTGTGATACAGGAGATGCAGGTTCAATCCCTCCTTCAGATCCCCTG
This sequence comes from Ovis aries, assembly GCF_016772045.2. NCBI lineage: Eukaryota > Metazoa > Chordata > Mammalia > Artiodactyla > Bovidae > Ovis > Ovis aries. The sequence continues at coordinate 92,962,002 of NC_056059.1, forward strand.
AAGGAGGAAATGGCAACCCACTCTGGTATTCTTGCCTGGAAAACCCCATGGACAGAGTCCAAAGGGTTGCAAAGAGTCAGACACGACTAAGCATGCAGGCACTATAGAACCAACAAAAGCTGGAGTTGCTTGAAGTTTCTGGGAGTTATCATTAAAGATTTGCTGCACAGAGAGCAGGAAGAAAGCAGTGGCACTTGATGAGCTCCAATGCTTCTCAAACTGATACATGCATGGGAATACACACAACTGTGACTGCTGCAACCATGCGTTTGGCCTGAAGCCAGCAAGGAAGGTCAGGTGACCCAGAAAATTAGGAGCAAAAGAAACGAGCCGTGTGAGCTACTTTTTCTGCATCATGCAGTCAAATGAACTGTGCTCCTAAAGGTATTGAGGCAGGAGGTAGATGGGCCCCCCAGGGTTCATTTCCTGTGAGTTGAAACTCCAACATGAGAGAATAGCAGAACAGTTAAGGCGAGGAGCCTGGGCTCTGTCCAGACCACATATTTCTCGTTCACGAAGTCAGGAGACCTCTGACCACACCTGTGCAGAAAGGCTTCTTGGAGGCCAAAAAAGAGTTCTGTCAAGGGATGTTCTACCCAGATGCCTTTTCTGTAAAATCCATCTTGGCTAAGAGATGTGTGTGCATACATGGGAGGATCCTGAGATATACCAAATAGGGACTGTGAACCAGGCAAATCATAATGATTGGCCAAAGGAATCCTAGAAGCAATACTCCTTAAAAGTAATTCAAACCACCATGAGGGTGCGACTCAGGGACTCTCCCTCTTAGCCTGCCCATGTATCTATCCACAAGTACTGTACTCTTTTGCCTCCCAATAAATATTTCACTTGCCTCACTACTTTCCATCTTTGTGGAAATTCTTTTCTACAAAGCCAAAGGACCAGGGCCTTTGTCACTGACCACCGGTCAAGTGGCTACAGCTTGGTGCTTTCACTGCTGTGACTCAGCCTCAACCTTTGGCTGGGAACCCAAGCCCCGCTCCAAGCCACTGCAGGCTGAAGCCACCTAAGATCAATATCTAGCATCTACCAAACATTTACTCTGTTCCTGGCCCTGTTCCAAGGTTTTCACAGTCCTTGCCTTCTTTAATCCTTACAACAAGCCTACAGACCATGTGCTATTACTGTCCCTATAGTGGACCGGATTCTTGCTTGGGAAGAAATCCCATGGACAGAGGAGTCTGGCGGCCTACAATCCATGGGGTCGCAAAGAGTCAGACATGACTGACTCAGCAACCACAAAGTGGCAAATTTAGGACAAATTGAGAGTGAATGCAATGCTTACGCTCCTGCACCCAGCAAGTCCTAGAGCCCGGAGTCAGACTCAGAGCCTAAATTCCTAATTACAACATACAGCTCCCCTCCCCAGAGAAATGACTGACTCCGAGAGATGTGATGAACAGAACCTGTGCTGAAAGGCCCCCAGTGGAGGAGGGGCAGGGGAAAGGCTGTGTGTGATGCAATCCTGCGCCCACAGTTCCGCATTCCCCAAAGAGTGGGGGAGGGGCAGCAGAAACGCAACCGCTCTAGACCTTGCGGAGCCTGTATGGGGTTTTCCTGAGTCCATTCTGCTTTATAAGCATATTTTCCCTGGATTTTTACCAGGTTGTCCGTGGGCTTCAAACTGTTCCACTGAGTCTGCGTTTCAGCTGATGTGGCTCAAACGTCTTGGGGGCGGGGCGGGGCGGGGCTGGGCTCTTGCTGCCACCTGTGCAGCTGCACTTCCACCTGGTTTCAGCTTCCCTGGTGGCTCAGACCGTAAAGAATCAGCCTGCAATTCAGGAGACTCGGGTTCGATCCCTGGGTCAGGAAGAGCCCCTGCAGAAGGGAAGGGCAACCCACTCCAGCCTGGAGGGCTACAGTCCATGAAGGTCACAAAGAGTCAGACATGACTGAGTGACTAACATTATCACTATCAATCTAAATACAGGGATTGTGGGTGAAAATTTGTTTGCAAAAAGATAAAGTTCTACAGCAAAAGATAAAAGTTTAAAAACCACTGCTGTAGCTGGACTGTCACTTCAAACACAACTCATGTTCAACCTGGGTCATTAGAAGGTGATACTGGTGTTTGATGATTATGGAGCTCTGGGCAGAACATTTTGAATCTTCCCTATGCCAAATGCTTGCTCACTACCTGAGTTTGTTCCCAGCATAGTGGGAGAATAAGAGAGAGGTGAAAAGAGAGAATAGCATTGAAACATATATATTACCATATGTAAAACAGATAGCCAGTGGGGGTTCCATGCATGACACAGGGAACCCAAAGTCAGTGCTCTGTGACAACCTGGAGGGGTGGGATGGGGAGGGAGGTGGGAGGGGAGTTCATGAGGGAGGGGACACATGCATACCTAATGCCAATTCATGTTGATGTATGACAAACTATCACAATATTGTGAAGTGATTATCCTCTAATTAAAAAGAAATAAATACATAAAAAAGAACAATGTAGATAAAGAAAAATCTCCATGATTTTGAAACTGAATAGAAAATAGCAGTATGAACAGGTGATGTATTTTATCTTAAAAACAAAATAAAATTCATATTCTCACCCTGCATACTGGAAAAAAAGAAAAGAAAAAGAAACATTTCTCTTGTTTGTACCAGGTCCTTCCAGAAAAAAAGAAAATCCTTACAGGGCCAACTCAGAAGGCTTTTCAGGAAAAAGTGGCTCTGACCTCCCATTAATGCAGGAGCTGAAATGAATTGTCCCTTCCTCTGCTTTCTTACAGCACCAACAATTATTTGACCATCTCGTCTGCGTAAAACACAGTGGAGTCTGTCTTCAAAGGACTCACAGTCTAGTATATAAGGGGAACTAAGTAATTCTCTGTACCTGTCCTGGCAGTTGTCACTTTCTAACTCGTGTTGGGGAATTAGAAGAAAGTGCTGATGGTCATAAGATGTGGGGAAATTGATGAAAGAATGGCACCTAGGTTTGGCCTTAGATAAATCACAGTCCACTAGGTAGATACATATGTTTCTGAACAGAAGATGAATCTCAGTGGTAAAAAAAAAAAAAAAAAAAAATCTGCCTGCCATTGCAGGACACTTGTGTTCCATCTCTGAGTCGGGAAGATCCCTTGGAGTAGGGAATGGCAACCTACTGCAGTATTCTTGCCTGGGAAATTCCATGGACTGAAGAGCCTGGTGGGCTACAGTCCATGGGGTTGCAAAGAGTCAAACCCAACTGATCACACACACACACACACACACACACACACACACAGACACACACACACACACAGAGCTTCCAGTAAAATGAACAAAACCCACTAACCTTGAAAAGCCTTCTGTGAGGATGGGAACTTTGTTTTTCAATATCTTCCTGGAAGTCCTTCTTATCCCGCATACTCTTCAACATCTGGGCCTATATGTCAAATTCATAGACCTTTGTTTATGATTCAGATGGACTGCTGCATAGTTCAGCTCAAGTTTGATGAAAGCCCACCTTTCTTACTGATATAGTTCTATTAAAATATGTGTCAGCAATGTTTATGGAGAGCCAAACGTGTGTGGCCATCTGGATCAATCTAATTATTTACTAGAAAATGTACATTTAAAATTTCCTAGAACATCCAGGACTATAAATGTGTCTCCCTACCTCTTGTTTACAGTCCATTCAGGGGATTAAAAAACACACCTGTTATAACGATGAACCATTGCACAAAACTGACTCACTAATTGGCCATGTTCCTTCAGATAATATAGACTGGAGAAGAGACCAAGTATAATGTAAGACATTGCTGTTTCTTTTTCCAATACCATACCGTCCTCCCCACTTAAAAAACTTATTGTGAGAAAATAAAAATAACATAAAATTTACCATCATAACCTTTTAAAAAATTATAAAAATAAGTCCCTAGAATGTGAAATGTGAAAATTAAGGCCCTTGAAAGTTCTTCAATTTGTAGCTTTTGTTTTCCCCTTAGCACATAAAATACCCAAAACTATATCAGAGTCTTCTATTCCTCCATCTCCCCATCTTAGGGCATGTTTCCTCATTCCCCTTTATCCTAAATAAATCTCTTAAATGGCAGTGAGTAAAATGTATCAACCAACTACCTGTGAACTCACAAATACAATGGCTAGAGTGGTTGTAGACATTCAGCTAGTTATATTACTAACAATACCTCTTGAGTTAGGTTACAAATTATGATTTTAAAGGAAATTTGGGAACGCCAGTGAGGGCATGTCCCAAGTTTTGTTATTCAGAATAGTAACCACTCTTCACACAAACACTTTTTAGCATGGTTTTTAATCCATTCAGAGGAGCCTGGTGGACTACAGTCCAGGGAGTTGCAAAGAGTCAGACTCGACTGCATACACACACCCATGCCTCCTATTGAATCCGCCACCTAAGGTGTGAACAATCTCTTAGGTACAGAGCAGAGCAATCTTCCTGAGCTGCAGGGCCCTGGGTATCCTTGCAGCATGAGAGGACACAGGTTGGTAGCCAGTCCTGGGCTGTAGTCACTGGAAGGCTACCTGACCTTTGACAAGTCACTTATGCCTCTGTATTCTTGAGCATGAACCCAGCAGACAAGGCTAGACGCCTCCTATGTTATGAGATTATTCCTTGCCACCTCCCTTTTCTCCCTGGGCAACAAAACTTGTGGAATATTCTGTTTCATCCAGTTTCTGGTCAAAGTGCCCTCATTTCACATGCTAGCAAGGTAATGCTCAAAATCCTTCAAGCTAGGCTTCAGCTGTCTGTGAACCAAGAACTTCCAGATTACAAGATGGGTTTAGAAAAGGCAGAGGAACCAGAGATCAAATTGCCAACATCCGTTGGATCATAGGAAAAACAAAGGAATTCCAGAAAAACATCTACTTCCGCTTCATTGACTACTCTAAAACTTTGACTGTGTGGATCACTACAAACTGTGGAAAATTCTTCAAGAGATGGGAATACCAGACCACCCAACCTACCTCCTGCAAAACCTGTATGCAGATCAAGAAGCAATAGTTAGAATCGGATATGGAACAATGGACTGGTTCAAAATTGGGAAAGGAATATGTCAAGGCTGTATATTGTCACCCTGTTTATTTAACTTGTATGCAGAGTACATCATGCAAAATGCCAGGCTGGCTAAATCACAAGCTGGAGTCGAGACTGCCCAGAGAAACACAGCAACCTCAGATATGCAGATGACACCACCCTTATGGCAGAAAGTGAAGAGAAACTAAAGAGCCTCTTGATGAAGGTGAAAAAGGAGAGTGAAAAAGCTGGCTTCAAACCCAGCATTCAGAAAACTAAGATCATGGCATCTGGTCTCATCACTTCATGTCAAATAGATGGGGAAACAATGACAGATTTTATTTTCTTAGGCTCCAAAGTCACTGCAGATGGTGACTGCAGCCATGAAATTAAAAGATGCTCACTTTGTCTTTTAATTTAATTGTCATAGAAAGCTATGACAAACCTAGACAGTGTATTAAAAAGCAGAGATATCACTTTGTTGGCAAAGGTCTGTATAGTCAAAGCTATGGTTTTTCAATAGCTATGTATAGATGTGAGAGTTGGACCATAAAGAAGGCTGAGTGCTAAAGAATTGATGCTTTTGAATTGTGACGCTGGAGAAAATTCTTGGGAGTCCCTTGGATTGCAAGGACATCAAACCAGTTAATCTAAAAGGAAATAAACCCTGAATATTCACTGGAAGGTCTGATACTGAAGCTCCAATCCTTTGGCCATCTGATGCAAAAAGCTGACTCATTGAAAAGCCCCTGATGCTGGGAAAGACTGAAGGGAAAAGAAGAAGATGGCAGAGGATGAGATGGTTAGATAGCATCACCAACTCAATGGAAATGAATCTGAGCAAACTCCCAGAGATAGTGAAGGACAGGCAAGCCTGGAGTGCTGCAATACACGTGATTGCAGAGTCGAAGATGACTTAGCAACTGAACAACAACAACCTCTTAGGTGTCATGTACCTTCCTCTTATCTCAGGACAAAAACTTTATAAACCTCCACAGTTTCCTTCCATTGCTTCTTCCCCTTCAGTCTACAGGTTTTTCTGTCTCTATCATCATAAAAAATTTCATCCAACTAAACAATTTTCTGTTGATTCTGCTACTTTCTCAAGTTGGCGGCTTTGTCTCTCCACTTTTTTACCCACAAACTTGTCAAGTACTATCTATATTCACTGCCATTTCTTTACCTCCTACTCCTTAAACTGCTCGCAGTTTTGGCTTTTATTACTTTACTGAAACTCACCTATTAAAGGTCACTAGGAAAGAGAAGCAAGTCATCAAATCTAATGCCCTTTTCTCAATTCTCACTTTTCTCAATGCTTTGCCATTTTTTCTGCCTGGAAAATGTAGAAAAATAGAAAAAAAAAAAGGCTATGATCTACTCACTTAACAGAGTAGTTTTAAAACGCTGTGGAATGTGGGATTTCTTTTGTTTTTCCAGTCAGAATGCTTCTGATGTTTCAAAGATCTCCCTCAAGAACTACCCATCTCCCTGTATATATTGAGGCTGACCCACTCATTCATCAAATAATTAACCAAGCTAAGCCCTGTGGAGAAGAGCCCTGTGGAGAATGAGATGCTTGGATGGCATCACCAATTTCAATGGACATGACCTTGGGCAAACTCCAGGAGATGGTGAGGGACAGAGAAGCCTGGCGTGCTGCAGTCCATGGGGTCACAAAGAGTTGGGCACGACTTGGTGACTGAACAACAACAAGCCCTGTTTTCATAGAGCTTGTAATCTGGTGGGTTATTGGATGAATGTATAATTTCCAACTGCTGAGAATTCCAAAAGAAAGAGCATGGTTCTTAGAGACCTCACAACAATAAAGGGACCTAAAATGAAGTGGGTGGCAGGATCAGAAAGAATGTTCCTGGGGAAGTTGTGTTTATTCAGTTTACTTCTGCTCATCCTCCACTTATCCTCTCACAGAAAGTGAAGGGAGAAGAGAGAGCGAGAGAACATTCCAGGCAGAAAAAACCCCAGCATGTGGGAAGCATGACAAAGGGACAAGGAGAATACGAAAGGATGCTAGATAGATTAGACAAGGTCTTCCAGGTCATGGTAGGAGTTTTTTGTTTGTTTGTTTGTTTGTTTTAATCCTGAAAGCAATAGCAAGACATTCAAAGTTATAGATGAGAGATGACAACATCACATCAATATATTTTTTCAAATGGTTCTGCTGCATTTTGTGGAGTATTGCTACAAGAGCCAGTGAAGAGAGACAGGCTCCAGTTAGTAGCCCATTAATATAGGACAGGTGAGAGTTTATGGTCACCAGATTCCATAAAAATTTAGACAGTGAAATCAACAGAAGGAATGTAGAGTATGGGATGTGATCCAAGCATCAGAAAATCTCAAGGCTTTCTCTCCATTCCCCCAACACTCAAGAAAGGTATACAATCATCCCTTGGTATCCATGGGGCATTAGTTCTAAGACGCTCCCCATCTCACCCACCCACCCAACAGAGACCACAATCTGAAAATGTTCAAGTCCCTTATATAAAAGGGCATACTATTCGCACATAACCTATGCACATCTTCCTGTATACTTTAAACCATCTCTAGATTACTTATCCCCAATATAGATGTTACATAAACAGTTGCTGGCAAGCCGCAAATTCAAGTTTTGCTTTTCAGAACTTTCTGGAATTCTTTCTCTGAATATTTTCAGTCTGCAGTTGGTTGAAGCCAAGGATGAAGAACCCACAAGTACAGAGAGCAAATTGTACTCATATCTAGGTCATGGCTGAGGATACTGTCAGTCATGGTATTGTCAGGTGGGAGCTTTTGATGTAGGGAACAAAGGCTTGAAAAACTTCTCTCCAGATACATGGAGTACTCGGACTGTGGCATGTTCATTCCTTACCTCTCCCTCAGGTCAGAAGATCAAGGAAGATCCACAGTTGGATTAAGCAGGCCGTTAGAAAAGCATCCAGCTTAGGCTGTGATCTGGAAGAATAAGAGTTGCTCTTACAGCTCACTTTTGGTCCATCTGGACCATCTGGCTAGGTTTCAGCCCAAACCTCAGCCCTTTGGGAATTGGACAGGGATGAATGCAGCTTGACAGGAACATAAAATCCCTGAAAGATGCCTTTCTGTTCTTTATCTGCCAATTTTCTCCTGGCTCCCTTGTTCCTGCCACCTTCATGACTTGAGAAACATTAATCAAGCATACAGTGTTCAAGCCATTGCCTCAGACAGCAAAGACAGGAAAGTAGAGATGAAATAATAATTTTCCTGTGTGTGGCCCTCAATCTCTAAGGATGAGCTGCTCCTTCCCCTTTATCCCTTTAGCATTTTGGTCAGCACTTGTCATGTACCTGGTGATACTGAGTTGTCCCTTCTTTGGACACCAGAGGCAGTTGCAGAAAGGACTCAAAGGCCACAGGGCTTTACTGTTATTTTCCCAGATTAAACGGCACACAAATTATGATGGAGCATTGACAGCCCACCTGACCAGCCAAGAAAGCACTAGGCAGTCACTCCCTTGAAGGCTCTTTTAGGCCATGATGGGAAGGCACCTGGGAAAAGTAATGAAGGCACAGAGGACAGCCACCAACCCGAAATGTACTCTTCAAAGGCAAGGCTGCTTGTTGCTATTTGTTTATCTGCGTTGTCTTGCTTGCTAGTTTGTTCTGATTTCTCTTGCACTGTTTTGAGTTTCAGTAAACCCACCTAAAGAACTACGCAGCACACCCTCTCCCCTCAAATCCCTCTTTCCGCCTTTAAGTAAGTGGCAGCCAAGGTAGGACTCACGAAAAATGGGCCAAGGATACCACTGAGATTGATTTAGTTTGGGTCTTATGGTGAAGGGCCATCCCATGTCACTGATTTAGGATACCACATTTGAGTTTAGAGCCAACATACAGACCAACCGACTGAGCAAATGAACTGAACTAAACAGACCAATAATACTGTTCCCTGACCTTCGTGTTAGTGTTAGTTGCTCGGTCGTGTCCAACTCTTTGTGACCCCACGGACTGTAGTCCACCAGGCTCCTCTGTCCACAGGATTCTCCAGGCAAGAATGCTGGAGTGGATTGCCAATCCCTTCTCCAGAGGATCTTCCTGACCCAGGGATCGAACCCTGGTCTCCTGCACTGCAGGCAAACTCTTTACCATTTGAGCTACAGGGAAGAACTTAACTACAGGGAAGACCTTTCCTTGACCATGGAGAGTCTTAATATATTATTACTCAGAACCTGGTGTGGCCACAATAGACAGCTACTCAGAATTTGTATTCCAACCACTTCTCTAACTACACAGCTCTGTTCATATCACCTGTTTAAATCCACCAGCATACCCTGTCTTTATTAGACAGCTGATGAAACTGAATATGGGTTAATGACAGGGAAGAAGGCCATTCCAGGCCTTCTATAATTTTATGCTGATATTGTTCTAGTATGCAGAGAATATAAAAATTAATACTCTTTCCTTACTTGCTAACTGAAATCAAAATAACCTCACTATTTGAGAGAAAATAAAGTTACCCTAAATCATTTCAATGCTTTCTAAAAATATGAGTTATCTTTAGAAGATACATTTTTAACAGTATGGAAAAATTTACTGGACAGAAGCCGTGGCTTAAATTGACTTTCTGGGGCACAAGAATGCTGAGGAATCAGCTGAGAGAGGGGAAGGGAAGTACTGTTATTGGCTCAGAATATCCAGTGCACTGACAATCTGGGAAAGCTGTGAGCAGGAAAGAACTGCCTAAAAGGAAATGGAAAATCCAGTCAAGGACTTCTACATTTGAGGTACATGGAAGGACACAAGTAGGACGCTCAGATCTACTTTCTTTCCTGTAGGTTTTACTTAACAGCAAAAGTAAGATATACTAGGCATTGTAATTCAAGCATCTCAAATCTAATCATCCTGAATCCTAAAGCTGCTTTAATGACAACTATTATTTATACCTGTCCCAAACCTAGTATATGCTCTAAAAATTCTTCCTCTCCAAAGACTTCAAAATGAAAAGACATGTAGCTGGCTGAGCCCATGACTTCTTGCAAGCTTTTCTAAAGGAGTGCCTTTAGTCACATATATTGGGGCACCAGCCTGCAACATCACTGTACCCCAGAATTCCCTATTGGTTTGCTAAAAGCAGAGGCTTTGCCAAAGCTATTGGCTTCTTTATTCAATGAAACTCTCAATCTTAGTATTCTGGCTATTTAAAATCTCTCTCCAAGCATGGATGTGAAGGGGCCACAGGATTCAGCTGATGTGGATCAGAAATATTTAAAGAAAAATAACTTTAAAAAAAATGTTTACTTAAATCTTGATAAATCCCAAGGTCTGCAGAGCAGTCTAGTGCTCATGCCATTCAGTTCAGTTCAGCTCACTAGCTCAGTCGTGTCTGACTCTTTGCGACCCCATGGACTGCAGCACGCCAGGCCTCCATGTCCACCACCAACTCCCAGAGCTTAGTCAAACTCGTGTCCATTGAGTTGGTAATGCCATCCAACCATCTCATCCTCTGCTGTCCCCTTCTTCTCCTGCCCTCACTCTTTCCCAGCATGGGGGTCTTTTCCAATGAGTCAGTTCTTCGCATCAGGTGGCTTGGAGTTTCAGCTTCAGCATCAATCCTTCCAATGAATATTCAGGACTGATTTCCTTTAGGATTGATTGGTTAGATCTCCTTGCAGTCCAAGGGACTCTCAAGAGTCTTCTCCAACAACCACAGTTCAAAGCATCAATTCTTCGGCACTCAGCTTTCTTTATAGTCCAACTCTCACATCCATACATGACCATTGGAAAAACCATAGCTTTGACTAGATGGACCTTTGTTGGCAAAGTAATGTCTCTGCTTTTTAATATGCTGTCTATATTGGTCATAACTTTTCTTCCAAGGAGTAATGGTCTTTTAATTTCATGGCTGCAATCACCATCTGCAGTGATTTTGGAGCCCAAAAACATAAAGTCTGTCACTGTTTCCACTGTTTCCCTGTCTATTTGCAATGAAGTGATGGGACCAGATGCCATGATCTTAGTTTTCTGAATGTTGAGTTTTAAGCCAACTTTTTCACTCTCCTCTTTCACTTTCATCAAGAGGCTCTTTAGTTCTTCACTTTCTGCCATAAGGGTGGTGTTATCTGCATAGCTGAGATTATTGATATTTCTCCCGCCAGTCTTGATTCCAGCTTGTGCTTCATCCAGTCGAGCATTTCTCATGATGTACTTCTGCATACAAGTTAAATAGGCAGGGTGACAATATACAGCCTTGACGTATTCCTTTCCCTATTTGGAACCAGTCTGTTGTTCCATGTCCAGTTCTACCTGTTGCTTCTTGACCTGCATACAGATTTCTCAGGAAGCAGCTCAGGTGATCTGGTATTCCCATCTCTTGAAGAATTTTCCACAGTTTGTTGTGATCCACACTGTCAAAGTATTTGGCATAGTCAACACAGCAGAAGTAGATGTTTTTCTGGAACTCTCTTGCTTTTTCAAAGATTCTATCAGTTCAGTTCAGTTCAGTCACTCAGTCATGTCCGACTCTTTGCCATCCCATGAATTGCAGCATGCCAGGCCTCCCTGTCCATCACCATCTCCAGGAGTTCACTCAGACTCATGTCCATTGAGTTGGTGATGCCATCCAGCCATCTCATCCTCTGTTGCCCCCTTCTCCTCCTGCCGCCAATCCCTCCCAGCATCAGAGTCTTTTCCAATGAGTCAACTCTTCACATGAGGTGGCCAAAGTATTGGAGTTTCAGCTGTAGCATCATCCCTTCCAAAGAGGACCCAGGACTGATCTCCTTTAGAATGGACTGGTTGGATCTCCTTGCAGTCCAAGGGACTCTCAAGAGTCTTCTCCAACATCACAGTTCAAAAGCATCATAGATGTTGGCAATTTGATCTCTGTTTCCTCTGTCTTTTCTAAATCCAGCTCGAACATCTGGAAGTTCACGGTTCACGTACTATTGAAGCCTGGCTTGGAGAATTTTGAGCATTACTTTGTTAGTGTGTGAGATGAGTGCAGTTGTGCAGTAGTTTGAGCATTCTTTGGCATTGCCTTTCTTTGCTCACACCATTGGTTACTATTACTGTCCAGGAAACTGTGGTACTGATTCCTAAACAGCCTGGGGCACATTTTATGAGCTTTTCCCATAATGCACACAAAAAATGATAGGTAGGCAGTCTAGTTAACAGAGCCTTTGACACTGATGATGGGGGAAATTCTTCATTTGCTCCATCTCCCTTGCATTCAAGTGCAAAGGGTCAGGAGAAGATAAATTGCCACATCCGGTGAACACCAGATCTGCAGCATTTAAACCTAATCCATGACTAATGATTGCTAATAATTAGGTACTCATTCCCAGGTGGTGCAAGTGGTAAAGAATCTGCTGCCAATGCAGGAGACATAAGAGACACAGGACGATCCCTGAGGTGGGAAGATCCCCTGGAAGAGGACCTGGCACCCCACTCCAATATTCTTTCTGGGAGAATCCCATGGACAGAGGAGCCTGGTGGGCTACAGTCTATGGGGTCACAAAGAGTCAGACATGACTGAGAGTCTGAGCACTGCACTGCACTCGCTAGAAGAATATTTTCTTAGAACTGGGCATTTATGGTAAAATAACTGGCAAAAACAGAGTGTATTTTAAGTTTTTATATTTAATAAATTAATATGTGTAAAACATATAAGCAATACAGTATAACTGTACTGTTCATAAAGTGGTTGATAAAAATTATTCAGATTCTGTAGTATCATAATGAGACGATTGCATAGTTCCATGAAAAAGAAAATGGCTTCTTTCACTTCTGTCCTGGATGTCTGTGACAACAGGTATAACCTTAGTTGAAGTTAAGGTGAAAGTCTGAAGGACACATTTTGTAACATGAGGCCCAGGCCAGTACCAATGGCCTCCTAGATGACTCGCCCAGGGCAAGGCTTTGCTCTTCCTGCTCCCAAAGGGACACAATGGAATCATATTTCCAAGTTTTTTAAAGGATCAAGATGATTAAATTTGGTGAGTGAAGTGAAGTGAAGTCATTCAGTCGTGTCCGACTCTTTGTGACCCCATGGACTGTAGCCTACCAAGCTCTTCTGTCCATGGGATTTACCAGGCAATAGTACTGGAGTGGATTGCCTTTTCCTTCTCCAAAGGATCTTCTCAACCCAGGGATCGAACGCGGGTCTCCTGCATTATAGACAGATGCTTTACCATCTGAGCCACCAGGGAAGTCAGGGTTATTATTAAAACCAAAATGTTGGCAGCATTCTTTTTTTCATCTAAGGTTTTTAGTTTAGTTTCAGCTAAGGTTTTTAGAATCTCTGGTCATGCAGTGTCATGCAATATCATGGTCTGGTTTTTGCACAAGGCTTATTGTGTATCTCATGCCAAGTCAACTGAATATGAGTTTAAGAGAATTTAACAAACAGGGGATTTAAATCCCTGTGTACCAGCTGACTTTTCGGCAGAAACTCTGCAGGCCATAAAGGAGTGCCATGATATATCTAAAAGGATGAAAGTAAGAAATCTACAACCAGGAATACTCTACCCAACAAAGCTATAATTCAGATTTGAAGAAGAGATAGAGTTGTACAGACAAACAAAGCTAAAAGAGTTTAGCGCCACTAAGCCAGTTTTACAAGAAAGTTAAAGTGAGGATCAAAGAGATTATTATAGACAATTATAACTAATACATTGAATAACACATAAGAAATTGATAAATCTGTAGAAATGTATGAACTTCTAAGACTAGAGAGTCTATTTCATAAAGAAATAGAAAATATAAACAGACCAATTACCAGTAATGATTGAGTCAGCAATTTAAAACAAACACAAAAACTTCCCATGAAACAAGAGTCTAGAACCAGATGGCTTCACATGAATTCTACCAAATATTTAACAAGAGGTTAACACTTATCCTTCTCAAACTATTCCAAAACACTGAACAGTAAGAAATGCTTCCAATCTTGATCTATGAGTATCATTACCCCGATACCAAAACCAGACAAAGATACTGCTAAGAAATAAAATTACAGACTGATAATCTGATAAACATAATACAAATTCTCAAAAATAAATTAGCAAACCAAATTCAATAATACATGAAAAGAATCATGCCATGATCAAGTAGAATTTATCCCAGAGAAGCAAGAATGTTTCAATATCTGCAAATAAGTCAATGTGACATACTGCATTAACAAACTGAAAAATAAAAATTGTGATCATCTCAATAGATGCATAAAAATCTACTGACAAAGTTCAATATCCATTTATGATAAAACTCTCAACTAAGTGAGTATAGAGGTAACATGCTTCAATGTGACAAAGTCCATGTATGACAAACTTACAGTCAACATCATACTCAATAGCGAAAGGCTGAAAGTATCCTCGAAAATCAGAAACAAGATATCATGCCAACTCTCACTATGTTTATTCAAAATGGTATTGAAAAGCCTAGCTATAGCAATCAGACTGAAAAAAAAAAGAAATTTTGAAAACTCCAGTTTGGAAAGAAAAAAGTAAAACTGTCAGTGCTTGCAGATAACATGATGCTACAATACAGAAAACCCTAAAGTCCCCACCAAAGACTATTAGAACTAATAAATAAATTCAGTGAAGTTTCAGGATATAAAATCAATGTAGAGAAATCTGTTGCATTTCTATACACTAGTAGCAAACTATCAGAAAGAGAAATTACTTTTAAAAAATCCCATTTACAATTGCATAAAAATTACCTAGGAATAAAATTAACCAAGGAGATGAAAGATCTGAATTCCAAAGGCTGTAGGACTTTGATAAATGAAGTTAAAGATGACAGAAGCAAATAGAAGCATATATTATGCTCATGAATTAGAATAATTTATATTGTTAAAATGTCCATACTACCCAAGGCAATCAATATGTTCAAAGCAATCCCTATCCAAATTCTAATGGCATTTTTCCAAAAATTAAAACAAATAATTCTCAAATTTGTATGGAAACTTAAAAGATCTCGAATAGCCAGAGAAATCTGAGAAAGAAGAACAAAGCTTAACATATAATACTCTCTGATTTCAAACTATATTACAAAGCTACATAAATTTTTTTTAAAAGTATGGTATTGGCAAAAAAACCAGATACACAGATCAATGGAACAGAATAGAGAGCCCAGAAATAAATCCACACTTACATGGTCAATTAATCTACAATGAAGATAAGAATACACATTGGCAAAAAGACAGGCACTTCAATAAATAGTGTCGGGAATATTAGACAGCTACGTGCAACAGAATAAAATTGGTTTACTTTCTCACATCATGTAAAAAACTACACTCGAAATGGCTTAAAGATTTAAATAAAATGCCTGAAAACATAAAACTGCTAAACAAAAATATAAGCAGTATGTTCTTAGACCTGGGTCTCAGCAATATGTTTTGATCTGTCTCCTCAGGCAAGGGAAACACAAGCAAAAGTAAACAAAAGGGACTATATCAAACTAAAAAACTTTGGTACAGTAAAGGAAACTGTATTTTTAAAAAATCAGCCTCCTGAATGGAAAAAGATATTGTGCCAATTACATATTTGATAAGGGATTAATATCCAAAATATACAAAGAACTCATACAATTCAGCATCCAAAAAAAAAAAAAAGCAATCCAATCAAAAAATGGGCAAAGAACCTAAACAGACATTTTCCCAAAGAAGATATAACTATGACCAACAGACACTGAAAAGGTTCTCCACATCACTAATCATCAAAGAAATGCTAATCAAAACGGCAATGAGATATCCCCTCACACTTGTTAGGATGGCTATTATCAAAAAGACAATAAGTAACAATAAGTAACGAGTGCTGCTAAGGATATGGAGAAAGGGGAACCTATGTACGCTGGTGGTGAAATGTAAACTGGTGCAGCCACCATGGAAAACATTATGGAGATTTCTCAAACATTAAAAATAGGACTGCCATATAATCTAGCAATTTTACTTCTGAGTAAGTAAAATTTCTTACCTGAAGAAAACAAATTCTTAGATATATGCACCCCTATATCTTTGCAGCCTATACACAATAGCCAAGATATGCAAGCAACTTAAATGTCCATCAATAGATGAATGTACAAAGAAGATACAGTATGTGTATACACACACACACACACATATGGAATGTTACCCAGCCATTAAAAAAGAAGAAATCTTACCATTTTTGACAACATGAATGGACCCAGAGGGCATTATATTAAGTGATATAAATCAGATAATATATGATGATTTCACTTAAATGTGAAATACTATATATTGTATTTGATATTGCTATCAAATACTATATGATTTCACCTATGTATGAAATCTTAAAAGCAAAACAACTGAACAAAAAGACAGAAACAGATTCATAGATACAGAGAATAAACTGTTGTTTGTCAAATGGGAGGATGAGTAAAACAGGTGAAGAAGATTAAGAGGTATAAACTCCCAATTATAAAATAAATAAGTCACGGGAATATAAAACATATTATAGTCAATAATATTATAATAACTTTGCATGGGCACAGATGGTAATCAGGTTTATCATGGTGGTCATTTCACAACATCAAACATCTAATCATTATGTTGTCTATTTGAAATGAATGTAATATTGTAAGTATATATATTTATATTTCAATGAAAAATGATGAAATAAGAAAAAAATCCTCTGTGTTCACAAGGGAAATCAAGAGAACCTGCTGTCAGCAGACCCAGCTGCAACAGGTGGTGCTGAAATATAAGAAGACTCCAACCTCTCGAGCTGATGACAGATAATGTGAAACTGCGCCATGTCTTGGCAGCATGGGGGTTCTCTTTCTTAGTCACTTCTATTTCAACAACCTTGTGTGGAAATTCCAACAAGGCTTCCTTGTATAGCTCTTTAAAAGTAAACACAGCCTAGACTTCCTCTGCCCACAAGCTAGTCAACAGTATTCAGAATAAGATCCGGTAAGTCTGGTGTCTTCCTTGCTGAACCAGTCAAAACCAGAAAAGGATGCTGTATTGGAACATTCCTCTCACTTAATGAAGACTTCTAGTTTCATTTCTCCCCACCACCATTCCTCTTTTATTCATTAACTTATGCATTCAGTCAGCAGAGGAACCGTGGGGATCCAGGACACTTTCATTGAGCTTACACTGATGACAGTACAAGTTGCAGTGTGAGGAATACAAAGCCATAAGGTTTTGACCTCTTTCAGCAGGAACGCACAGTCCTGCAGGGTAATGGGTAGAAACAAATACTTGTATTCCTCAGAGTTAGATGCAACAGTTCAGTTCAGTTCAGTTCAATCACTCAGTCGTGTCTGACTCTGTGACCCCCATGGACTGCTGCATGCCAGGCTTCCCGGTCCATCACCCACTCCCAGAGCTTTCTCAAGCTCATATCCATCAAGTCAGTGATGCCATCCAACCATCTCATCCTCTATCATCCTCTATTCTTCCTGCCTTCAATCTTGCCCAGCATCAGGTCTTTTCCAATGAGTCAGTTCTTCTCATCAGGTGGCCAAAGTATTAGAGCTTCAGTATCAGTCCTTCCAATGAATATTCAGGGTTGATTTCCTTTAGGATTGATGGGTTTGATCTGTTTGCAGTCCAAGGGACTCTCAAGAGTCTTCTCCAACACCACAGTTCAAAAGCATCAATTCTTCAGAGCTCAGCTTTCATTATGGTCCAGTTCTCATATCCATACATGACTGCTGGAAAAACCATGGTTTTTGACTACACAGACCATTGTTGGCAAAGTAATGTCTCTGCTTTTTAATATGCTATCTAGGTTTGTTATAGCCTATCTTCCAAGGAGCAAGCATCTTTTAATTTCATGGCTGCAGTCCACCATCTGCAATGATTTTGGAGTCCAAGAAAATAGTTTGTCACTGTTTCCATCATTTCCCCATCTATTTGTCATAAAGCGATGGGACAGGATACCATGATCTTCATTTTTTGAATGGTGAGCCAACTTTTTCACTCTCCTCCTTCATTTTCATGAAGAGTTTCTTTAGTTCTTCTTCTCTTTCTGACATAAGGGTGGTGTCATCTGCATATCTGAGGTTATTGATATTTCTCCTGGCAATCTTGATTCCAGTTTGTGCTTCATCCCGCCTGGCATTTTGCATGATGTACTCTGCATATAAGTTAAATAGGCAGGGTGACAATATACAGCCTTGACATACTCTTTTCCCAATTTGGAACCAGTCTGTTGTTCCATGTCTGATTCTAACTGTTGCTTCTTGACCTGCATACAGATTTCTCAAGAGGCGGGTTAGGTGGTCTGGTATTCCCATCTCTTTCAGAATTTTCCAGTTTGTTGTGACCCACACAGTTAAAGACTTTAGCATAGTCAATGAAGCAGAAATAGATGTTTTTCTGGAATTTTCTTGCTTTTTCTATGATCCAAGGAATGTTGGCAATTTGATCTCTGGTTCTGCTGCCTTTTCTAAATTCAGATTGAACGTCTGGAAATTCTCAGTTCACGTACAGCTGAAGCCTAGCTTGAAGGATTTTGAACACTACTTTACTAGCATGTGAAATGAGCGCAACTGTGTGTTAGTTTGAAAATTCTTTGGCATTGCCTTTCTTTGGGATTGGAATGAAAACTGACCTTTTCCAGTCTTGTGGCCACTGCTGAGTTTTCCAAATTTGCTGGCATATTGAGTGCAGCACTTTCACAGCATCATCCTTTAGGATATTAAACAGCTTAGCTGGAATTCCATCACCTCCATTAGCTTTGTTTGTAGTGATGCTTCCTAAGGCTCACTCAGCTTCTCACTCCAGATATCTTCCTGGTATCTCTAATTTTCTTGAAGATATCTCCAGTCTTTCTCGTTCTATTGTTTTCTTCTATTTCTTTGCATTGATCACTGAGGAAGGCTTTCTTATCTCTCCTTGCTATTCTTTGGAACTCTGTATCCAGATGAATATATCTTTCCTTTTCTCCTTTGCTTTTCACTTCTCTTTTCTCAGCTATTTGTAATGCCTCCTCAGACAGCCACTTTGCTTTCTTGCATTTCTTTTTCTTGGGGATGGTCTTGATCACCACCTCCTGTACAATGCCATAAACCCCTGTCCATAGTTCTTCAGGCACTCTGTCTATCAGATCTAATCCCTTGAATCTATTTGTCACTTCCACTGTATAATCATAAGGGATTTGATTTAGCTCATACCTGATTGTTCTAATGGTTTCCCCTACTTCCTTCTTTTTAAGTCTGAATTTTGCAATAAAGTGTTCATGATTTGAGCCACAGTCAGCTCCTGGTCTTTTTACTGACTGTACTGAGCTTCTTCATCTTTGGCTGCAAAGAATATAATCAATCTGAAATCTATATTGGACATCTGGTGATGTCCACATGTAGAGTCATCTCTTGTGTTGTTGGAAGAGGGTGTTTGCTATGACCAGTGTGTTCTCCTGGCAAAACTGTTAGCCTTTGCCCTGCTTTGTTTTGTACTCCAAGGCCAAATTTGCCTGTCCCTCCAGGTATCTCCTGACTTCCTACTTTTGCCTTCCAGACCCCTATGATGAAAAGGATATCTTTTTTTGTTATTAGTTCTAGAAGGTCTGGTAGGTCATCATAGAACCATTCAACTTCTGCTTCTTCTGCATTAGTGGTTGGGCATAGACTTGGATTACTGTGACATTGAATGGTTTGCCTTGGAAATGAACAGAGATCATTCTGTCGTTTTTGAGATTACATCCAAATACTGCATTTGGACTCTTTTGTTGACTATAATGGCTACTCCATTTCTTCTAAGGCATTCTTGCCCACAGTAGTAGATATAATGGTCATCTGAACTAAATTCAGCCATTCCAGTCCATTTCATTTTACTGATTCCTAAAATGTCAATGTTCACTCTTGCCATCTCCTGTTTGACCACTTCAAATTTACCTTGATTCATGGACTTAATATTCCCGGTTCCTATGCAATATTGTTCTTCACAGCATTGGACTTTACTTCCATCTTCAGTCACATCCACAACTGGGTGCTCTTTTCACTTTGGCTCCCTTTCTTCATTCTTTCTGAAATTATTTCTCTACTCTCCTCCAGTAGGATTTTTGTATCTACTGATGTGGGGAGTTTTTTCATTCAGCGTCATATCTTTTTGCCTTTTGATACTGTGGCAGCCCACTCCAGTACTCTTGCCTGGAAAATCCCATGGATGGAGGAGCCTGGTGGGCTGCGGTCCATGGGGTCACAAAGAGTCGGATACAACTGAGTGTCTTCACCTTCACTTTTCACTTTCCTGCATTGGAGAAGGCAATGGCACCCCACTCCAGTGTTCTTGCCTGGAGAATCCCAGGGACGGGGGAGCCTGGTGGGCTGCTGTCTATGGGATCATACAGAATCAAACACGACTGAAGTGACTTAGCAGCAGCAGCCATGGGGTTCTCAAGGCAAGAATACTGAAGTGGTTTGCCATTCCCTTCTCCAGTGGACCATGTTTTGTCAGAACTCTCCACAATGACCCGTCCATCTCGGGATGCCCCTACACAGCATGGCTTATAGCTTCATTGAGTTAGACAAGGCTGTAATCCATGTGATCAGTTTGGTTAGTTTCCTGTGACTGTGGTCTTCATTCTGTCTGCTCTCTGATGGATAAGGATAAGTGGCTTGTGGAGGCTTCCTGATGGAAGGGACTGGCTGCTGGGGAATCTGGGCCTTGTTCTGATGGTCAGGGCCATGCTCAGTAAATCTTTAATGCATCTTTGGATTAAAGATTAAAGATGCAACAGTGGAGTTGGATAATTGGTAGAATAATGGCTTAAAGGAGGGAGATCAGTACCTGCTTAACTGGAATCTTCACAAAGGCTGCTTGCTAGCTGTGCCAGGCAGTGCATCAAATACTTCACTTCAGCTCACTTAACTTTTCCATGACTATCATTTTAAAAATCAGAAAACCAAGGTGCCAAGAAAGCAAGTAACACACCAAAGGCCATGAAAACTAATTAGTGGCAGAACCAAGATTCAAGTCTAGCTCTGTCTTTTCAGATCTACTAATATTCCTCACCAAGGACAAGGACCGTGAAGTCCCAGTTCAATGGCCTGGGAAACAGGGTCATGTAAGGGGATGATGTCAGTGTAGGGGGATCTAGGGGGATGGAAGGCTAAGCCAAGGACAACTTCTGCACAGAGGAACTGGATTGAGGAGGCAGCCCTCCGTTAGGACTGGCATAAGTGCTTTTGTCTACCGTCTCAGCCCCATCTCCACTCCTGAAAGGGTTTTGAAATGAGGTGGGGCACCAGGACGGGTGACTGATGTGGGGGGTGTCTTGTTTCCTTTTCATAATCTCCATTTCCTCTTTTCACCTTTGATTCCTACATCAATTTTCCAAGAAGCCTGCTCCCCCTTTCTATCACTGTAGTCTTCATAGAAAATATTCTAGTGGACAATCAAATGCTACTGTTAATTTGGGTGCATACTTTACTGTTTCTTACCCCTGAGACAAACTATAATTTGGAAGATGGGACACTATGTTTGGGGTGGGTGGGGAAGTTGATTGATCCCAACCCCCAGGGATTCTGGTACCAAACCTGCTGCCCACCTCTGAGAGTCACTTCTGGTAACTAAGCATCATTAGGACTTCATACACCAGTCAGCTTAGCTCAGCCTTACGGATGTGCAACCTTATACATTATATGACTGGTAATACTTGTGCCAACTGAGAGGACACACTAGAATTATTTCTAAACCTGTCCTCTCTTATTTGTCATTGGCACGTGCATATGTCAACAAGGGAGTTTCTTCCCAAAACTAACTGCCTGGCTATTCTGTCCTTTAAGCTCTGGGTTCTCTCTAGCCTGGAACGTGGATCTGGCTTCATTCTCATTCTCTTCATCTGCTCTCACGGAGCCTCTTTTTCCATTTCTTTGCTGGGGATAACTTCATAGGTTCTGCTCACCCCCAACCCTCCCATCTCAAACATATATAAACAAAAGCAAAGCTGAACACTCTATAGCAATCATGGCTTACCACCCTTAAAACCACTAAATGAAGGTATATGTAGGTAAGTTAATCACATGACGATCAGGTTCCCTTTTACAATGACCAGAATGGAAAATTATCCCTCATGGTTTAAGCAACTTCCTCTAAACCACTTTTATTTTCAATCTAAGTTTCTATTTAATACTCATGTGGCTTGAAAGGCTGCCTATTACCATAGACCATATATATTTTGAAATTTACAGAAGTGCTTGCATGAGCCTGACTTTGATCATTGGCGGGGCGGAGGAAATAGTTGAAAGTGGTATCACAGTTCTACTTGTTGACCTCAAGGTCAAATAGCAATTGCTTGGTATGGATTTGGCATTTGGCAGATATTTCAGGGTGACTGTGTTTTGGAGCCATAAAAAGACTGACCGAGTAGCAAGGAGAGAAAAGAAAGCACCTTAAATGAGCCATGCATTGAAGTAGAGGAAAAATAGAATAGGAAAGACTAGAGAACTCTGCAGGAAAACTGGAGATATCAAAGGAACCTTTCATGCAAGGATAGGACAATAAAGGATAGAAATGATAAGGGCCAAGCAGAAGAGATTAAGAACAGGTGGCGAGAATACACAGAAGAACTGTACAAAAGAGGTCTTAATGAATTAGATAACCATGATGGTGTGCTCACTAGCCTAAAGTCAGACATCCTAGAGTATGAAGTCAAATGAGCCTTAGGAAGCATTACTATGAACAAAGCTAGTGGGGGTGATGGAATTCCAGCTAAACTATATAAAATCCTTAAAGAGGATGCTGTGAAACTGCTGCACTTAATATGTCAGAAAGTTTTTAAAACTCAGCAGTGATCAGAGGCCTCAAAAAGGTCAGTTTTCATTCCAACCGCAAGGAAGGGCAACACCAAAGAATGCTCAAACTACTGCACAATTGCACTCATTTCACATGCTGGTAAGGTCATGCTCAAAATCCTTCAAGCTAGGCTTTAGCAGTACATGAACCGAGGATTTCCACATGTTTAAGCTGGATTTAGACAAAGCAGAGGAATCAGAGATCAAATTGCCAACATTCACTGGATCATAGAAAAAGCAAGAGAATTCCAGAAAAACATCTACTTCTGCTTATTGACTACACTAAAACCTTAGACTGTGTGAATCACAACAAACTGTGTTAAATTCTTAAATGACAGGTATACCAGACCACCTTACCTGCCTCCTGCGAAACCTGTGTGCAGGTCAAGAAACAACAGTTAGAATCATACATGGAACAACAGACTGGTTCCAAATTGGCAAAGAAGTATAACAAGGCTATATATTGTCATCCTGCTTACTTAACTTATATGCAGATCATGGAATGCCAGGCTGGATGATCACAAGCTCGAATCAAGATCGCCAGGAGAAATATCAACAATATCAGATATGCAGATGATACCACTCTAATGGCAGAAAGTAAAGAGGACTAAAGAGCCTTTTGATGAGGGTGAAAGAGGAGAGCGAAAAAGCTGGCTTGAAACTCAACATTCGAAAAAGTAAGACTAGAACATCCAGTCCCATCACTTGAAGGGAAAGAGAAAGGGAGAATATGAAAGCAGTGACAGATTTTACTTTCTTGGGCTCCAAAATCACTGCAGACGGTGGCTACAGGCGTGAAATTAAAAGACGCTTGCTCCTTGAAAGGAAAGCTATGAAAAACCTAGACAGCCCATTAAAAAGCAGAGACATTACTTTGCTAACAAATGTCTGTATAGTCAAAGTTATGGTTTTTCCAGTGGTCATGTATGGATGTGAGAGCTGGACCATAAAGACGGCTGAGTGCCGAAGAACTGACACTTTCAAATTATGGTGGTAGAGAAGACTCCTGAGAGTTCTTTGGAGAGCAAGCAGATCAAACCTGTCAATCCTAAAGGAAATCAACCTTGAATATTCATTGGAAGGACTGATGCTGAAGCCAAAGCCCCAATACTTTGGCCACTTGATGCGAAGAGCTGACTCACTAGAAAAGACCCTGATGCTGGGAAAGATTGAAGGCAGGAGAAGAAGGGGGTGATAGAGGATGAGATGGTTGGATGGCATCACCATCAATGGACATGAATCTGATAAATGCCGGGAGATAGTGAGACAGGGGAGCCTGGCATGCTGTAGTCCATGGGGTTGCAAAGAGTTGGACATGACTTAGCAACTGAACAATTACAACAAAGAGTTTGATAAATGTTCATGTTTTCAACTGGCTTAATCTGTTCCATCAAATAGATATTGGAATTTAGGGAGAAGTTCATTCAGTTCAATAGATAACATGCAGATACTTACCAATGCCTCCATCAGAACAGCACTCTTCACATTTTTCTTCTCCTAAACACTTGCCTATACATTTCCTGTATTCAGAGTTTTCATATATACCACAAGCTGATGGCTCATTTTGGTACTCTGTGCAATTTATTAATATTTGAAGCACATAAATGACAGTTTTTATTCAAGTGTGATCACAGTATCTGGGACTTGCAGGGAAGTTCCAAGTCAGAGACCTTTGTATTGAGTGGCTCCAGGATAGGTATGATACATTTTTAAAGCAGAAGAGACTAACCTCCAAAATTTATATATGCACTTCCAGCCACTTACCATACGTCAGAAATGTCCTTTCAGAGAATTTCTCTACTTTGTCTTTAGAAACCCGTTTCTAAAGGAGGAAGAAGCAATCTAAGGTAAAGCGTAGTCTTTTTCTTCCAGCAGAGCAATGTGTGGGCCAAGGTCAAAAGTGCTGAGTCAAGTTACCATCCCACTTCAAAGAAGCTGATGGCGTGGGGGATTCACAGAGGCAATTTATGGAAAGTTTGAACCTTTCATTAATTTCAGCCAATACAAGCATTATTCCTCTTTTTTAAAAAATAAATGATTCAAGATAGAATTGCACATGGTATAATAATTTAATAAAGCAAAACACAGGATCAAAATGTTGATCATAGATTTGTCTCTGGAAAGCCTAAAGAATGTATTTTCCATGGACACAGGCACACTGCAATTCTCTCCTTTTCTGTTACTGAGTTTAAAACCAAACCGCTAACATAAGATCAGTTGGCAAGACAGTAGCTAAAGAATTATCCCTTCTCCTGCAGAAATCCCACACACTAATTCAGTGTGTGGCCAGACTAAGACAGCAATGGAAATGCAGGAGGCTTAGCATATGTGCAGTCCTGCTCGCCATGCCCCAGCTGCTGTGGTTTAGTTGCTCAGCCACATCCTACTCTTTGTGACCCCACAGACTATAGTCTGCCAGGCTCCTCTGTCCATGGGATTTCCCAGGCAAGAGTGCTGGAGAGGGGTTGTCATTTCCTACTCCAGGGGATCTTCCTGACCCAGAGATCGAACCCACATCTCCTGCATTGATAGGCAAGTTCTCTACCGCTGAGCCACCAGGGAAGTGCCTGACTCCCAGTACACGGTCAGTACTTTTGTTTTATGACCGGAAATGTCCTGTTAAAAGCTATATCATGCCTTGTAAAGTGTACTCATAAAAATGCACTCTGCCTCATACCATTACCATGTATTTATACTCGTACTATTTATGGCTGGTGCTACAGTATTAGGGCGTGGTGGTGGTGTGCGTGCTCAAATGCGTCTGACTCTTTGCAGCCCCATGGCCTGAAGCCTGCCAGGCTTCTCTGTCCATGGAATTTTCCGGGCAAGAATACTGGAGTGGGTTGCCGTTTCCTACTCCAGGGGATCTTCCCAACCCAGGGATCGAACCCGTGTCTTCCATGTCTCCTTCATTGGCAGGCAGATTCTTTACCAACAATACTAGGAAGGAGTCTCAAATACTGGCAAGCACCAAGATCATCTGGGGAGCTTATTAGACATGCCACTTCCCTAGTCTGACCCCCAGGCATTCTGACCCCTAAGTGAAACCCTGGAATCCACGTGTGTGTAAGTGCTCCAATGGTCCTGATACCTTCAGGGTCCTGATACCACATTCTGCACAGCCCTGCGCTGGTTTCCTCTCCGTGTCATCAGTACCAGGTCTCTCATATCAGCAAGAGCCTGGCACATAGTCAGAGTGCAACACATATATGGTGAATGATGGACTTTGGAATCAGGACACCTAGATTTGAGGGCTTGTTCTTCTTTAACCAATCAGTTAAACTCTGAGCTCCAAATGTTCTTATCTATAAAAAGGGAATAGTATTTGTCTACACAGAGGTCTAGGCTGTCAGTGACAAATATGCACAGTAACAAAAACAATCCTCACTGTCTTGAACAGAAAAGAAATCATTGAAAGGACCTTGAAAGGTCCTGGGATCCAAAAAAATAGGCTGTAGAACCAGGGGAAAGCTATGAGGAGCTGTGCAGGAGGAGCCATGATAAGGTCCTGCCACAGGAACAGTCCAGGTAAGTCACAGACTTTGAATTTCTCAGGACTCCAAGTTAGGGGTGGGAATAGTATGATTGTCCTCCTGGGTCTTATGCCCTGAGTACCAGACCCTTTTTAGATTCTAGAGTGGAAATGAGATCTTACAGCCCCCCAAGACTCACACAATAGAGGCTTTCTTCAAAACAAGAAATTTTGGAGGCTGAGCAGCTAATTGTACATCACAGTATTATCAGCTCTACTTTAAAGATGAAGAAATCCAGTCATTATTCAGTCGCTCAGTCACATCTGACTCTTTGCATGCCCATAGACTGCAGCACACCAGGCTTCCCTGTCCTTCACTATCTTCTGGAGTTTGCTCAAACTCAAATCTGTTAGGCAGGTAATGCTATCCAACGATCTTGTTCTCTGTCACCCCCTTCTCCTCCTGCCTTCAATCTTTCCCAGCATCAGGGAGTTTTCCAATGAGTCGGGTCTTCACATCAGGTTGCCAAAGGATTGGAGCTTCAGCTTCAGCATCAGTTCTTCAAATGAATATTCAGGACCGATTTCCTTTAGGATTGACAGGTATGATCTCCTTGCAATCCAAGAGATTCCTAAGTCTTCTCCAGCATCACAGTTCAATTCTTCAGTGTGCAGCCTTCATTAGGGTCTAACTCTCATATCCATACATGACTACTGGAAAAACCGTAGCTTTGACTAGACAGACCTTTGTCAGCAAAGTAATGTCTCTGCTTTTTAATGTACTGCCTAGGTTTGTCATTGCTTTTTTTCCAAGGAGCAAGCATCTTTTAATTTCATGGCTGCAGTCGCCATCTGCAGTGATTTTGGAGCCCCAGAAAATAAAGTTTGTCACCGTTTCCATTGTTTCTCCATCTATTTGCCATGAAGTGATGAGACCAGATGCCATGATGTTAGTTTTTTGAATGTTGAGTTTAAGCCAACTTTTTCACTCTCCTCTTTCACCTTCATCAAGAGGCTCTTTAGTTTCTCTTCATTTTCTTCCATAAAGGTGGTGTCATCTGCATACCTGAGGTTGTTGATGTTTCTTCTGACAATCTTGATTTCAGTTTGTGCTTCATCCAGCCCGGCATTTTGCATGATGTACTCTGCAAAGAAGTTAAATAATCAGGGTGACAATATACAGCCTTCACATACTCCTTTCCCACTTTGGAGGTGTGTGTGCTTAGTCGCTCAGTCGTGTCCAACTCTTTGTGACAACAGGGACGGTAGCCCACCAGGCTCCTCGGTCCATGGGGATTCTCTAGGCAAGAATACTGGAGTGGGTTGCTCTGTCCTCCTCCAGGGATCTTCCCAACCCAGGGATTGAATGCAGGTCTCTCGCATTGCAGGCGGATTCTTTATCGTCTGAGCCACCAGTGAAGCCCTAGGAACCATTTCATTCCTCCATGTTCAGTTCTAACTGTTGCTTCTTGACCTGCATACACATTTCTCAGATGGCAGGAAAGGTAGTCTGGTATTCCCATCTCTCAGAATTTTCCACAGTTTGTTGTGATCAACACAGTCAAAGGCTTTAGCGTAGTCAAGGAATAACAGGTGCATATTTTTCTGGAATTCTCTTGCTTTTTCTATGCTCCAGTGAAAGCTGGCAATTTGATTTCTGGTTCCTCTGCCTTTTCTAATTCCAGCTTATACATCTGGAAATTCTCGGTTCACATATTGCTGAAACCTAACTACGAGGGTTTTGTGCATGATGCTACTAGCACGTAAATGAGTGCAACTGTGCAGTAATTTGAACATTCTTTGACATTGCCCTTCTTTGGGACTGGAATGAAAGCTGACCTTTTCCAGTCCTGTGGCCACTGCTGAGGTTTCCAAATTTGCTGACATATTGAGTGCAGCACTTTCACAGTATCATCTTTTAGCATTTTAAATAGCTCAGCTGGAATTCCCTCACCTCCACTAGCTTTGTTTGTAGTGATGCTTCCTAAGGTCCGCTTGACTTCACACTCCAGGATGTCTGGCTCTAGGTGAGTGATCACACCATTGTGGTTATCTGGGTCATGAAGATCTTTTTTGTACAGTTCTTCCATGTATTTTTGCCACCTCTTCTTAATATCTTCTGCTTCTGTGAGGTCCACATTGTTTCTATCCTTTCTTGTACCCATCTGCATGGAATGTTCCCTTGGTGTCTCTAATTTTCTTGAAGAGATCTTTAGTCTTTTCCATTCTATTGTTTTCCTCTATTTCTTTGCATTGTTCACTTAGGAAGTCTTTCTCATCTCTCCTTGCTGTTCTTTGGAACTCTGCATTCAGGCGGGTATATCTTTCCTTTCTTTTTTGCCTTTTGCTTCTCTTCTTTTCTCAGCAAATCCAGAGAGGTTCAGAAATTACAAACATGTGGGCAGAGTTCAGGTTTTCACCTAGATCTTTCTCTCCTATCTCTGGGCTCTATTCTTTCATCATTCTCTTGGATTTTTGTGATCTCAGGCAACTCTTTGCCTTCATCCATTCTTCCCAATTAACAAAGCAAGAAATTCTTCACTAGAGGAGATTGGGAGGAACTGAAAGTTTGCTCCACTTCCCTGGTGGTGGCTGTTATGAATCACTTGGTGACAAAACAAAACTGTTTCAAACCTCAAACACTGTTAGCACCAGCCAGGCCTGAAACAACAGAGAGAGAATCATCTTCAATTTACAGTTAAGAGGGAGCACCAACCACAGCCTCACGTCTCCTGATGTGCCCTCTGTGGGGCATCACACCAAAATTGGGGATTCGTCTAATGCTGTCACAATGAATGGGTGGATAGTCCCTTGAGATCTAACTTTCCAAAGCAAGGCTGACAAACTTATGCAGCTTTGAGGAAGCTGACCTTAGGAATTAAAGTTAATGGAAATGTCTAAGTGGAGCAATGAAAAGACAGTAAAACATGCAACATTTGAAACCATTTTATATTTTATGAAGCACTTTCACATACATTAATTTTTATTTTTTAATAAGATATCTTTAAAATATTTTGTTTGGCTAGGTCAGGTCTTAGCTGTGGCACGTATGATGCAGGTCTCCAGTCAGGGGTCAGACTCAGGCTCCCTGCATTGGAAACGTGGCATCTCAACCACTGGACTGCAAGGGAAGTCCCATATTAATTTCTCATACCATCCCTGTTCTTGTTGTTATTGTTGAGTCACTAAGTCCTGTCTGACTCTGCGACCCCATGGACTACAGCACACCAGGCTTTCCTGTCTTTCACTATCTCCCAGAGTTTGCTCAAACTCATGTCCATTGAGTCACTGATGCCATCCAACCGTCTCATCCTCTGTCACCCCCTTCTCCTCCTGCCCTCAATCTTTCCCAGCATTAGGGTCTTTTTCCAGTGAGTTGACTCTTCGCATCAGATGGCCAAAGTATTGAAGTTTTAGTATCAGTCCTTCTAATAGATATTCAAGGTTGATTTCCTTTAGTATCAACAGGTTTGATCTCCTTGCAGTCCAAGGGACTCCCAAGAGTCTTCTCCAACACCACAGTTCAAAACCATCAATTTTTGGCAGTCAGCCTTCTTTATGGTCCAACTCTCACATCTGTGCATGACTACTGGAAAAACCGCAGCTTTCACTATGTGGACCTTTGTCGGCAAAGTAATATCTCTGCTTTTTAATAGGCTGTCTAGGTTCCTTCCAAGGGTCAAGAATATTTTAATTTCATGGCTGCAGTCACCACCTACAGTGATTTTGAAGCCCAAGAAAATAAAATCTGTCACTATTTCCATTTTTCCCCCACCTAATTGCCATGAAGTGATGGGACTGAATGCCATGATCTTAGTTTTATGAATATTGAGTTTTAAGCAAGCTTTTTCATTCTCCTCTTTCACCTTCTTTAAGAGGCTCTTAAGTTCCTCTGTGAAGATAGCTATTATTCCATTTATAGTAGATGAGAAAATTTGAAGATCAGAGCTTAAGTAGTCAGTTCAAAAACCATGAGCTCTCACATCTGAATCTCCTGGTTCCAGTGAAAACCTTGCCGTGTTTGTAGATGAAGGGTGTCCTTGGATAAAGGAACACATGTCATCCTGGTTATTACAAGCTAGGCAAAAAGCTCTGTCTGCAACCAGCAGGGAGTAGGGAGGACCAGTGCTGCCCCCAGGTGCAGATAGACAGGTGCTTGGAAGTAAGAGGACAGGGATCTTTCTAACAGTTACTGGGGACTGGACTAAACTCAGAGATAGGTGCTTCCCTAGTGGCTCAGATGGTAAAGAATCTGCCTGCAATGCAGGAGACCCCAGGTTTGATCCTTAGGTTGGGAAGAACCCATGGAGAAAGGGGTGGCTAACCTACTCCAGTATTCTTGCCTGGAAAATGCCATGGACAGAGGAGACTGTGGGCCTCAGTCCATGGAGTCACAAAGACCAGGGATTGGGCTGGGAAGGGAATCAAAAAGGAGTGGCCCTCTCCAGAGCACTGGCAAAAGGTCAGCCTCACCATTGTGTGACATGGGATTCATACTGAAGACCACATCATAGCAGGCAAGGCTGCCTTTGCTTAAGACTAACATCAGCCTCCTGGCAAACCCACTGTAGCACAAATGCTTGAGGGCTCAGCCTAATGGTTAGGGTGCTGGATTTTGAGTTGGAGAAGTTTGGTTTGAGTATCTCAGGAAACTCCAGAGTGAGTCATGAAGAGGAGCAGAGCAGTGAGCTCTTCAACAACTGGCTACATGTTCACAGAGGCCATGCTTCTCCATCTGCCCTGGAACCTGGGTCATCAGAGCTCCAGGCAAAGGCCCTGGGAAGCACCATGTCTCTGGAGAACAAGATCATGCGGTTTGACTTGTCTCTGTCACAGAGACAGCAATAAAAAATGTTGAGACAGAGGGCTGATCAGAGATTCCACTGACACTTGAATCAAATGGTCCAGTTTGTCAGCTTTGTCACAGCCCTATAGGCAGTGGCATAGCTTCAGAACTTCCCTCTGGCCATCCACCTTCAGAAAGCAGCACAGCCTGCCCAGGCCCTGCTAAGATGAATGTCAAAGCACATAATAGGGACTTTCTTGGTGGCCCAGTAGCTAAGACTCCACATTCCCAGTGCAGGGAGCCTGGGTTCAATCCCTAGTCAGGGAACTAAATCCCACATGCCACGACTAAAAATGATCCTGAGTGCCACAGCTGAGAATCAGGACAGCCAAATAAATAAATCAACAATCTTTTTTTTTTTTTTTAAGGTAAAGAATAAACACTTCATTTCCAAAGCTAGCAACAGTCCTTGGTTTTGTGGACAGGCAGCTGGGCAGATGCTCCAATGGGGCTTGTCAGTCCCCACTCCCCCTCTGCCACCTCCCTTGGGTAGCTTGAAATTGACCATGGTGGGAGTATCTACATCATGGAAACTGGCAAACATCACAAATCAGAACTTCTAATCTTCCAGAATGTTTGTTTTATAACATTGACCAACACATTCCTTTTAATTTTGGGTGCCCATAAAACAAAGCCTTCTTTTTTTTTTTTTTTTTTTTCATATCACTGAAGCGGGTAGAAGGTCCTCAGATGTAACTCCAATTTCTGCTCACTTAATTTACTGTGGGTAGCAGCTGCTTTTGGGTTCTCTGCTAAAAGTGTTTATCCTTTGTAATTAAGAAAACATGTTGGAATTAGAACATTTCAAACCCCCTGAGACATCCTGAGTGAGAGTAATCCAAGTTTATGCTCTTAGAATCTTCATCAGGATGCACTGAGCTTAGTGCATGCAACAGAGGGGCTAAATTTGGGGCTGATTTTCCCACGGTATGGACCACATGTCTTTCGTGCACATTGCATCGGGCCCAGCATAGATACTTGAATCAATGATGATGACTGAGTTCACCCTAAATAGAAAAGAACCAAGAGGTGATAGTGATTAAGCTCCATAGATGAGTTTAGTATCAAGGTGTGAAAGCAGCGCCTCTGACCACAAACACAATGGTGCACGTGTCAGTACTCCTTTATCTCTGCCACGTGTCTACAGGGCTGCTGCCCCACAGAGCTCCCCACTGGCTTCAGGGAGACATGAAAAAACTGTTGCGATATTTGTTCTGGACTTTGTATCAAGATGCATCACTGCTGTCCTGCCAGGACCTTCTATGAGGATACTGGTCTGTCATCCTGAGCCTTCAGAGTCTTGGAGTGTTACAATTGTCTGCAGGGCATTTAGAGGGACCGGCCGTCTCCCCAGTTCTCTGTTCCACTTCTTAAGACAGTGTCCCCTGGGCTCCAAACAAGCATGCTTGTATCCAAAGTCATTATCACACAGTCTCTTCAACTTTGGTGGTTCGGATGGTAAAGAATCTGCCTGCAGTGTGGGTTCAATCCCTGGGTTGAGAAGATCCCCTGGAGCAGGAAATGGTAACCCACTCCAGTATTCTTGCCTGGAGAATTCCATGGACAGAGGAGCCTGGTAGGCTACAGTCCATGGGGTTGCAGAGTCAGACATAACTGAGCAACTAACAGTACTCCTCAACTTGGCATTCCAGCCCTCTTAGTCATCCCAGTCTTTTCAGCCTGGTAGGGATGAGGAATCGACCACCCCGTGCTGCCCCTTTATTGACTTTCTCACACTCATATTTTAGAAGTTCTGATTTGTGATGTTTGCATATTTTTTAGTGAACAAAGCAAGCTTTTGCATATCACTGACACAGACAGAAGGTACCATAACAGGAAATACTGGGCATTTTCTCTGGTGTCCCGGACGGGGGCTAAGATCTAAAGTTGGCAACCAAAAAAAACATGAGTCCATCAGGATGTTTTTAAGAAACCAAAGATTCAGCTAAAAATGGCTCTAACAATAAAGAAATATTTTTGTCTGAAACAGTACGAATGTCTTCATTCTTTTGATAAGGAACTCTTCCATGTGTTGTCTTTGTTAAATCTGGATATGACACCTGGAATAGTCTACTCATGAAAAGATCTCGCCTGAGGACAATGTTCTAAGGCAAGAAGAAGCCACCACTTACACTATCTCGATTTTAAGAGTTAAAATGTCTTTCTCAGGCCCCAGATTTAGAAAAGTAGAATCATCATGACTGGTTTAAGATAAGGAGGCTTTTCCCCTAAGGGCCAGTATAGCTCATCTGGTGCGCATGGCTGTGTGGAAGAGGTTGAATGCTCTAATTCAATAGGGTTCTGTTAAAAAATGGGAATACAAGAGTGAATGTTGGGTGGGCAGCCTGCAGGATCCACTGTATAGCTCCATTCTATGTCCAGAGTACCACCAGCAGCATGGCCAACCACCTGCTCAAAGTACTACCAGGAAGAACCCAATCAAAGAATGCTCTCTCCTCCCCTTACCTCCAGTGAATGTAAGGAGAAGACCAAGAGAGAGGAACTTCAGAAGGTTGCCAGGTATATAAAAAACGCTCTTCCCTCTCCTCTTTTGAACACTGGCAAGCCACTAAATAGACAGGGTGCTTGAGGCTGCTGCAGCTTAGAGAAAGGGGAAACACGATGCTGAAAAAGGAGGTACCAGCAAGGCAGCCTGTTTTTCCGCTGGTTGCCATGGCAACAACTTTTACCCATCTGCAGGTTGAGTGGACTCTGCAGGAGACAGCCAGGCTCAGTTGTCTCACCAGTGTGTCACCTCCAAAAGGGCTGGCAAGGGATAAGGTGACTCCAGCAACAAGTGGCTATGGAGTATGACCCTGTGGTACATGCTGAAGAGTTGCGGAAGGAGTTAATTCAGAGTCAGCTCTGCTCCTCGGGGTCTCCCTGAGAGAGCCAGCCCTGCCACACAGCGGGCATCCACAATGAGAGAAGCGTCCATAGCAGAGACGCAGTGATGAGTAACAGGCTGGGTGGGGATTGCCACCCTGCCATGGAAGATAATGGTTCCAGCCTCCGTCTGCCTTTCCTGACAAGTCACACAAGCCTAGAAGAGGAACGGGGGAGGTAAAGGACGTCCAGATTGTGCCTCGTTTACCCAGACCAAGCCCCTCTAGTCAAAATTTTCACTGTCTGGGAGAGAGGAGAAGCACTTTGAATTGTGCAAATACTGACTTTTTTCAGTACATAGAGCAAAGATTATTTGAATCACAAAAAAATGGCAAAAAGAAATTATGGAGTCTGAGCAAGATGCCTTACACAGCAAGAAAGAGAGTAGAGTTGGAAGCTGGTGACAGTGGTGGGGGAGGGGGTGGTTCTTTATACACCAACAAGTTGACTGACACTCCACCATGAACGTAGAAGGGAGGCAGGGTGCTGCCCGACTCTAAACTTCAAAAATATCCACATTCCACATCCTCACACCATACACAAAAATAACGCAAAATGGCTTAAAGACTTATATATGAGATAAGACATAAAACTCCTGGAAAAGAACACAGGCAAAAGGTTCTTTGACATAAATCATAACAATGTTTTCTTAAGTTGGTCTCCCAAGGCAATCAGTTCAGTTCAGTTCAGTAACTCAGTCATGTCCGACTCTTTGCGACCCCATGAATCGCAGCACGCCAGGCCTCCCTGTCCATCACCATCTCCCGGAGTTCACTCAGACTCACATCCATTGAGTCTGTGATGCGATCCAGCCATCTCATCCTCAGTCATCCCCTTCCCCTCCTGCCCCCAGTCCCTCCCAGTATCAGAGTTTTTTCCAATGAGTTAGCTCTTTTCAGAAGGTGGCCAAAGTACTGGAGTTTCAGCTTTAGCATCATTCCTTCCAAAGAAATCCCAGGGTTGATCTCCTTCAGAATGGACTGGTTGGATCTCTTTGCAGTGCAAGGGACTCTCAAGAGTCTTCTCCAATACCACAGTTCAAAAGCATCAATTCTTCGGCGCTCAGCCTTCTTCACAGTCCAACTCTAACATCCATACATGACCACAGGAAAAACCATAGCCTCGACTAGACGGACCTTAGTCGGCAAAGCAATGTCTCTGCTTTTGAATATGCTATCTAGGTTGGTCATAACTTTTCTTCCAAGGAGTAAGCATCTTTTAATTTCATGGATGCAGTCACCATCTACAGTGATTTTGGAGCCCCAAATAATAAAGTCTGACACTGTTTCCACTGTTTCCCCATCTATTTCCCATGAAGTGATGGGACCGGATGCCATGATCTTCGTTTTCTGAATGTTGAGCTTTAAGCCAACTTTTTCGCTCTCCTCTTTCACTTTCATCAAGAGGCTTTTAGCTCCTCTTCACTTTCTGCCATCAGGGTGGTGTCATCTGCATATCTGAGGTAATTGATATTTCTCCTGGCAATCTTGATTCCAGCTTGTGTTTCTTCCAGTCCAGCATTTCTCATAATGTACTCTGCATAGAAGTTAAATAAGCAGGGTGACAATATACAGCCTTGACAGATTCCTTTTCCTATTTGGAACCAGTCTGTTGTTCCATGTCCAGTTCTAACTGTTGCTTCCTGACCTGCATACAGATTTCTCAAGAGGCAGGTCAGGTGGTCTGTATTCCCATCTCTTTCAGAATTTTCCACAGTTGATTGTGTGCACACAGTCCAAGGTTTTGGCATAGTCAATAAAGCAGAAATAGATATTTTTCTGGAACTCTCTTGCTTTTTCCAAGATCCAGCGGATGTTGGCAATTTGATCTCTGGTTCCTCTGCCTTTTCTAAAACCAGCTTGAACGTCAGGGAGTTCACGGTTCACGTATTGCTGAAGCCTGGCTTGGAGAATTTTGAGCATTACTTTACTAGCATGTGAGATGAGTGCAATTGTGTGGTAGTTTGAACATTTTTTGGCATTTCCTTTCTTTGGAATTGGAGTGGAAACTGACGTTTTCCAGTCCCGTGGCCACTGCTGAGTTTTCCAAATTTGCTGGCATATTGAGTGCAGCACTTTCACAGCATCATCTTTCAGGATTTGAAACAGCTCAATTGGAATTCCATCACCTCCACTAGCTTGGTTCATACTGATGCTTTCTAAGGCCCACATTCCAAGATGTCTGGTTCTAGATTAGTGATCACATCATCATGACTATCTGGGTCATGAAGATCTTTTTTGTACAGTTCTTCCATGTATTTTTGCCACCTCATCTTAATATCTTCTGCTTCTGTTAGGTCCATACCATTTCTGTCCTTTATTGAGCCCATCTTTGCATGAAATGTTCCCTTGGTATCTCTAATTTTCTTGAAGAGATCTCTAGTCTTTCCCATTCTGTTGTTTTCCTCTATTTCTTTGCATTGATCACTGAAGAAGGCTTTCTTATCTCTTCTTGCTATACTTTGGAACTCTGCATTCAGATGCCTTTATCTTTCCTTTTCTCCTTTGCTTTTCACCTCTCTTCTCTTCACAGCTATTTGTAAGGCCTCCCCAGACAGCCATTTTACTTTTTTGCATTTCTTTTCTATGGGGATGGTCTTGATCCCTGTCTCCTGTACAATGTCACGAACCTCATTCCATAGTTCATCAGGCACTCTATCTATCAGATCTAGGCCCTTAAATCTATTTCTCACTTCCACAGTATAATCATAAGGGATTTGATTTAGGTCATACCTGAATGGTCTAGCGGTTTTCCTACTTTCTTCAATTTGAGTCTGAATTTGGTAATAAGGAGTTTATGATCTGAGCCACAGTCAGCTCCTGGTCTTGTTTTTGTTGACTGTATAGAGCTTTTCCATCTTTGGCTGCATAGAATATAATCAATCTGATATTGGTGTTGACCATCTGGTGATGTCCATGTGTAGAGTCTTCTCTTGTGTTGTTGGAAGAGGGTGTTTGCTATGACCAGTGCATTTTCTTGGCAAAACTCTATTAGTCTTTGCCCTGCTTCATTCCGCATTCCAAGGCCAAATTTGCCTGTTACTCCAGGTGTTTCTTGACTTCCTACTTTTGCATTCCAGTCTCCTATAATGAAAAGGACATCTTTTTTTGGGTGTTAGTTCTAAAAGGTCTTGTAGGTCTTCCTGAAATCATTCAATCTCAGCTTTTTCAGCGTTACTGGTTGGGGCATAGACTTGGATAACTGTGATATTGAATGGTTTGCCTTGGAGACGAACAGAGATCATTCTGTCATTTTGAGATTGCATCCAAGTACTACATTTCAGACTCTTTTGTTGACTGTGATGGCTACTCCATTTCTTCTGAGGGGTTCCTGCCCACAGTAGTAGATATAATGGTCACCTGAGTTAAATTCACCCATTCCAGTCCATTTTAGTTCACTGATTCCTAGAATGTCGACGTTCACCCTTGCCATCTCTTGTTTGACCACTTCCAATTTGCCTTGATTCATGGACCTGACATTCCAGGTTCCTATGCAATATTGCTCTTTACAGCATCGGATCTTGCTTCTATTACCAGTCACATCCACAACTGGGAATTTTTTTTGCTTTGGCTCCACCCCTTTGTTCTCTCTGTAGTTATTTCTCCTCTGATCTCCAGTAGCATATTGGGCACCTAATGACCTGGGGAGTTCCTCTTTTGGTATCCTATCATATTGCCTTTCATAGTATTCATGGGGTTCTCAAGGCAAGAATACTGAAGTGGCTTGCCATTCCCTTCTCCAGTGGACCACGTTCTGTCAGACCTCTCCACCATGACCTGCCCGTCTTGGGTTGCCCCGCAGGCATGGCTTGGTTTCATTGAGTTAGACAAGGCTGTGGTCCTAGTGTGATTAGACTGACTAGTTTTCTGTGAGTATGGTTTCAGTGTGTCTGCCCTCTGATGCCCTCTTGCAACACCTACCATCTTACTTGTGTTTCTCTTACCTTGGACGTGGGGGTATCTCTTCTCGGCTGCTCCAGCAAAGCACAGCCGCTGCTCCTTACCTTGGATGAGGGGTATTTCCTTACCGCCACCGTTCCTGACCTTCAACGTGGGATAGCTCCTCTAGGCCCTCCTGCGCCTGCGCTGCCACTGCTCCTCGGGTGGCTCCTCCCAGCTGCCGCCCCCGGCCTCAGGCTTGGGGTGGCTCCTCAGGGTCACCGCCGCTGGCCTCGGGCGCAAGGTGGCTTCTCCTGGCCGCCCCTGACGTCAGACGCAGGGTGTTTCCTCTCAGCCGCCCCAGACCTCGGACGCGAGGTAGCTCGTCTCGGACATTGCCCCTGACCTCGGACGCGGGGTGTCTCCTCCCGGCCGCCGCCCACGACCTCGGAGGCAGGGTAGCTCCTCCCGGCCGCCATATATATATCTCCATATTCCTGTTAGGATTTCCCTGGTGGCTCAGATGGTAAAGCATCTGCCTACAACGTGAGAGACCCAGTTTCGATCCCCGGGTCAGGAAGATCCTCTGGAGAAGGAAATGGTAACCCACTCCAGTACTCTTGCCTGGAAAATCCCATGGATGGAGGAACATGATGAGCTACAGTCCAGGGGTCGCAAACTTTCACTTTCATAATCCTGTTATCTATGTCTGGACATAGTGGAGGAAAGAGAGGGTGTAATGAATTGAGAGAATAGTATTGAGATATATACATTACCATGTTTGAAATAGATAGTTAATTGGAAGTTGCTCTATAGCACAGATAGCTCAGCCTGGTGCTCTGTGACAACCTAGAGGGTGGGATGTGGTGGGAGGGAGGTTCAAGAGGGAGGTGACATGTGTATACCTATGGCTGATTCATGTTGATGTATGGCAGAAACCAACACAACACTGTAAAGCAATCACCTTCCAGTTAAAAATAAATTAAAAATGAAACAAAAAGTCTACAAATAATAAATTCTAGAGAGAGTATGGAGAAAAGGGTATGCTCCTACACTGTTGATGGGAATGTAAGTTGGTATACAGTAACTCCTAAAAACAGCATGGAGGTTCCTCAAAAAACTAAAAATAGAGTTGCCATTTTATCCAGCAATCCCACTCCTAGGCATTCAAACTAGAATGCCTTTTCTAGTTTGAAAAGATCCATGTACCCCAAAGTTCATAGCAGCACTATTTACAATAGCCAAGATATGGTAACAACCTAAATATCTACTGACAGATGTTAGGTAAAGAAGATATGGTGTATATAAATGATGGAATATTACTCAGCCATAAAAAGAATGAAATAGTGCTATTTGCAGTAATATGGATGGACCTAGAGATTAATACTTAAGTAAGTCATAAAGAGAAAGACAAATATTATATAGCATTACTTATATGTGGAATCTAAAATATGACACGAATAAACTTGTTTACAAAATAGAGACAGACTTACAGACATAGCAAACAAACTTACAGTTACAAAAGGGAAGGGGGAAAAACAAGGGAAGGGGGGAGGGATAAATTGAGAATTTGGGACTAGCAGATACAAACCACTATATATACAACAGATAAAACAAGGTCCTACTGTATAGCACAAGGAACTGTATTAAATATCTTGTAATGTACCATAATTGAAAAGAATATGTATGTATAACTGAATCACTTTGCTATACACTGAAAACTAACACAACATTGTAAATCATTTCCAGCCCTGGTGCAACACACAGTTATTGAGAATAAATATAACTGAAGCCATAGGAATAGGGCTAGAGGAAAAAAACTTTAAATATCCAGGTACAGCCAATGATGAAGGAAGTATTCATTTGGAATACAAAATTAAAATCTTTAAAAAGGTGTTAACCGGTGAACTTCAGACTCCTAGTTGGGTGGGGGTGGTGGTGAGGGATTACAAAGGGTCCTCAAATCTATCTTTTGAAAGGTGGGGTGGAGAGCGAGGGAGTGAGGCAAGAGATGTAATTGCAAAGAATGTCAGGATCCACAGAAGAACTGATGCATATAAGGACAGTGAGAAGCTTCTAGAATACCAATGACATAATCAATTTTCTGTCCTGAAAAGATGATTCTGGCTGCAGTGTAGGAAATGGGTCAGAAGGGAGATGGAAAGAGAGCAGTTAATGGGGCACTACAGGAGTTCTAACAATGGTGGTTTGGAGTAAGGGGTGGCGATAAAAGTGAGGAAAGTAGGCAAAGCCAGATACAAATGGCTGCTCTTGGAGATAAAAATGGAGATTAAAGGTTCATATAGTCAAAGCTATGGCTTTTCCAGTAGTCACATACAGATGTGAGAGTTGGACCAAAAAAACAAGCTGAGTGCCAAAGAACTGATGCTTTTGAACTGTGATGCTAGAGAAGATTCTTGAGAGTCTCTTGGACTGCAAGAAGATCAAACCAGTCAATCCTAAAGGAAATCAACTCTGAATATTCACTGGAAGGATTGATGCTGAAGCTGAAGCTCCAATACTCTGGCCACCTGATTCGAAGAGCCAACTCACTGGGAAAGACTCTGATGCTAGGAATGATTGAAGGCAGGAGGAGAAGTGAGCCTCAGAAGATGAGATGGTTGGATGGTATCACTGACTCAATAGACATGAGTTTGAGCAAACTCTGGGAGATAGTGAAAGACAGGGAAGCCTGGTGTGCTGTAGTCCATGTGGTCACAAACAGTCGAGCAGGACTTAGCAACTGAACAACAACAAGGGAGAGGAAGGAATTAAAGATGACTTACTGGTTTCTGACCAACTAGGTGAATGATTTCATTTACTCAGACTTGGAATACTGGAGGTAAAGCAGATGTTAAACTAAGTTCAGTTTGGGATATGATTAGTTAGAGGAATGTCAGAGGCCTCTATTAGCCATGACCACCAGACTATTGAATAGATACTGATGTGAGTGGACTTCCATCTAATTTGGAAGTAGGGAAGAGACAAGTTTGCCTTGGGGGAAACTGCACAGTAAGAAGAGAATGTTAAAGTCTGGTTAGAGAAAGAGGAGACACTGACAAAGGAATACAAGGACAAGAGGATTATCTAGGGACACCTGGGGCTGTAGAACAGCAGACATTACAGAGTGATACACCAAAACCTTCTAAGTTAAATAAAGGTGCTCTTGCTGGAAACCGTTGACTTTTATTCTTAGCATCCAGAACCCCATCCATACATGGCAATAACATAAATGTATTGACAGCTAAGATAAAGGGCTTCCCTGGCGGCTCAGTGGTAAAGAATCTGCCTGCTAATGCAGGAGGCACAGGCTCAACCCGTGAGTTGGGAAGATCCCCTGGAGAAAGAAATCCCCATTCCAGCATTCTTGCCTGGGAAATCCCATGGACAGAGGAGCCTGGTGGGCTACAGTCCATGGGGGTTGCAAAAGAGTTGTACATGATTTAGTGACTCAACAATAACAAGCTAAGATAAAAAGGCAGATGATGAGTTAATCTGTTCATTATAGAATCTGAACAGCAGAAAGAGAATGACCTTTTTGTTACAGCTCACTGGGCTGAGCTGGAAAACTTGACCATCACTTTGACATTGGTAGCGGATAGCCTCACTGTTCTCAGAAAACTTTCTAATCTCAGAAGCTTCACACTCAGCTGCTGCTGGGCCTAACGTGACTGCAGAGCAGAGAACTGATGCACAATCTGATTTTGCAATCTCAGGGCCAAGAAGTTGGACAGTGCCCAGAATTTGTTGGATTACTTCAGAGTTTTAGGGGTTTTTCTCCCCTCTTTGAGGAACATTTCAGCCTAATGAAGAAAGTCTCAAAACCCACAATATTTAATTTCTTTAAAAAGCAATCAACCAAAATCAGATAAAGCTTTGAACACAGAAATAATAGGCAACATAGCCCTCTTGTCAGTACTGCAGGATCTTTACCGGTGGGCCTGCCTTTCCCTTTCAGCAGGCTGGTTTGGTAAGTAACATCGCCACCTAGCAGTCTTCTGGAAAAATCACCACCCGAGTACAGAGGAAAGATTTAGACAGTTTAGATTTGTCTGGGATTCACTATATGTGAGATGAATTTGAGCAAAACTTGAAATATGAATGTAATTACCTTTGAAAATAGCTTTTCCTCAAATATGGGTATTGAAACGATTGTCTGATAAACAACCTTATAACAGGCTGTGATAAGCAATTCCGTCAAGACGAAAACGATGGCAAAAGGCAAAACAGTCAATTGATAAAACCTCAGTACATTCGTAGCTAATACAAGCCTCCACTGGTGGCTTCTTAGGGAAAAGAGATCAGTAATTTTGTTCAAAGTGTATAGTGGGGAACAGTTTTTTGGCCAGAGAGCCTTTACATAAGAAATCACATGTGTTTAATGGAAACCTAAGTGACATTTTAATTCATGTCAGGAGCTTGACTCACAAACTAAGCCGAAGTTGCTTCTAAAAAAGACAAATAAGCACTTGAAAATCTGCTGGACCAGACTGTACCTATAGTCAACACTAATGTTATTATACACTTAAAAATTAAGAGGATAGATTTCACGTTGTGTTCCTATCACAATAAAACAAATTCAAAATAATAAACTTTTGTGTTTTCACAAAGGTAAAAAATCGAACATTTATTGAGTGCTTACTGTTTGCCTAAACACTGAGCGAAGCACTTTTCCATCACTGGTAGGCTCCCTGTGTTGCTGTTGTTTAGTTGCTAAGTTGTGTCCAACTTTCCGACCCCATGGACTGTAGCCCACCAGGCTCCTCTGTCTGTGGGATTTCCCAGGCAAGAATACTGGAGTGGGTTGCCATTTCCTTCTCTGGGGAATCTTCCTGGTCTAGGGATTGAACCCAAGTCTCCTGCAGCTGAGCCACCAGGGAAGCACCAGGGAAGCCCCTATAGGTCTCTCCAAGAAGGTGTCTCTGTTACTAGTGCCAATGGCACAGAGGAACTGAACCATGGGGACAGTGTAAGGCAGGTAAGTCTTAGAGTGAGGATGCAAACCCAGACAAGTCTGATTTCAGAACCTGAGCTCTTACCTGCTAGGCTATAATACTTTCCTGCTATGCTAAAAGGCTGAAGTAAATGTCAGATGTGCAGCAAGTTAAAACACTAGTTAACAGAATAGAGAAAGTTTCTCTTTTCTGGTTGAGTTGCTTTTGAAATCGCATGAAAGAAAATGCTCTCAATTTGGTCACAATGACATTTGTCTCCTATGATATTACAAACTGCTTAAAAATTACCAGGATTTTATCCCTTGAATCATTTAAAACTCTGCCCTGGATCCTCTGTTCAATGCCTTTAACTAGCTAGACTGGTAGGTACTTTGACCAATCATGCTGTCTCTTTAGTGACATTTTGCTATTTTTTAAAGATTTTTTTTTTGGATGTGGACCATTTTAAAAATCTTTATTGAATTTGTTACAATATTGTTTCTGTTCTGTGTTTTAGTTTTTTGGCCATGAGACATGTAGCTCCCCAACCAGGTATCAAACCCACATCCCCTGTGCTGGAAGGTGAAGTCTTAACCACTGGACCACCAGGGAAGTCCCTCATTTTGCTTTTTGATATCTTGAGAGAGAATTCCCTTCTTGTACCTGTCACGGCTGTGCCTTTAG
Source organism: Ovis aries (assembly GCF_016772045.2). NCBI lineage: Eukaryota > Metazoa > Chordata > Mammalia > Artiodactyla > Bovidae > Ovis > Ovis aries. The sequence goes on from NC_056059.1 coordinate 93,005,436, forward strand.
CCATGTGAGTCTGTCTGTCCTGTCCACTTTCACGAAGGGATCTGAGTATCATACCCTGAGGGGACGACTTGTGCAAATATTTCTCTGCAGGTAATTTGTATATTGCATATGGCTCATGCCATACAGATCAGTGCTTCTCAGACTTTAAGGGTGCATTTAAATCACCTAGGAATCTTGTTAAAATGTAGGATCTGAGATTCTGCCTTTGTAACAAGCTCTTAGACAAAGCGAATGATGCTAGTCCGTAGACCACAATTTCAGTACCAAGGTGCTCAAGTATTCTTGCTGGGAAATCCTTGGACAGAGGAGCCTGGCAGGCTACAGTCCATGGGGTTGCAAAGAGTCAGACATGACTAACTGAGAAAACAACAATGACTCAAAACTACCCAGTTTTCCTTGGGTCTAAGAGAAAATCTGGTTTGATTCCAAACTCAGGGAGAAAAAAAAAAAAAAACCCTCCCTATCATTTTCTCATTTTCCCTAAGTTTGTAGATATATGATCATAAGAAATCAGATTTGATATAAACCAAGTTAGGTTTTTATGTTTTCAAACAAAGGTATCTACAAAAATTACTTTTTACATAAAAAATTTCCACGTGGGCCCTAAATCTCTGGTTTCAAAACATTTTTTCTTCTTGGCTTCAAAGTTTTTGAAATGTATATCCCTATTGTAAATGAGATCATGGAGAATTTGATTTGAAACTTCTAGAACCATCTGGCTACTAAAGAGCTGCCCATTCTCCAATCCGATCTTGGGGCAGGCAAGTATAAAGTTTCTTTGGTCAGTATACGCTAAATCACAAACTCTGGATAATAAAAGGAACAAAATCAGATTTTAGAACTGTTGTGAAATTAGCTCCTTGACAGTCCTTTTTAAATAAGAGCCAACTGTGGAATTTCCTGGATTTATTCAGAGTTCTTTTTCAGTTACCTTTGTTCCTATGCTCTTCCTGTTACTGTCAGCATCTCTCATTTTTGTTCTGACAAGGAGATATGCAATCTCCATAACAGAGGCAAATGGAAAACTCCTACACTTGGGTCCCAAACTCAAATTGCACAAGTGGCCACAAATGAAATGAATGAGACATAGTCAGAAATTGATCACATCAAAAGAAAAACAAATCATTCCCTGAAAATTCAATATAAATGACCAGAATAATGTTATTCAGCCGAGGGATGCATTAGTAGAAGAACGGTGCCTACGACAAAGGAGGTGATGGGTTTCCTCTGTTTTGTATTGGCAAAGCTATATTTGGGCTAGTGTGGTGTTCAGAAGTGTGTGCATGCAAGAGTGTGTATGAGAGAGAGTCAGAGAAGGCCTAGTGAGACAGAAGGAGGGGCAGTCATGATTTTAGGAGAAACAAAGAAAAAGATGAACAGATTTCAAAAAGATAATCCAGCTGGTGGTTTATCTTTCTGAACATAAATGATTGGAAAAAATATGGTGAGAAAGCTTCAAACTGTCATAGATTAAAAGGATATTTACCTTTGAAATGTGTTCATTTGGGTTTTAGAGCGAAAGTTAAACCTATTGATAATGGATGAATGGGTGGACACACAGGCCATTGACTGAACACATTCTAGGTGCCATGCACTCTGTCAAGAATTCTAAATAGACTACATGATTTTATTCTCCAAAAACAAATCCTTTAAAATTAGTATCATCCTCATATGAAAACTGATCATTCTGAGGCGTAGCAAACTAAAGTCATTGACCAAGTCACTCCATACTTTGTACTGTTAACATCCAGTTCACAATCCTGTGCAGTGATCGATCATTGGAAGTTCACTGCTCAGATCTCCCTCAAAGAAACACCTTGCTGGCCAACTGGCAGAAGTGCAGTCAGCCGACAGTCTCCAGCTGCTGACACCCACAGGCTCTGCATCAGCTTTCTACCAGTGACCGTGCTGCTTCTGAGAAGCCCCTGCCAGTGACTGGACACGCCAGTGTCGGGGTAGAGGGGATGGTAGGGCTGGATCTCTGCCCACCATGGAGCTCATTTGATGGACAGTCTTTTCTTGGGAGCTCCCGTTGAGTTGTCCCAGACTGTCAGATCAGTGTTGCAATCAGACGAGTGTTGCCTCACTGGGCAAACCCACCCCTGTCTCCTCCGCACTTTGATCTATCCTAGGAGTTAGTTGGTCTTCCCAGGTGGCTCAGATAGTAAACAATCTGCCCACAGTATGGGAGACCCAGGTTCAATCCCCAGGTCAGGAAGATCCCCTGGAGAAGGGAATGGCTACCCACTTCAGTATTCTTGCCTGGGAAACCCCATGGACAGAGAAGCCTGGCAGGCTACAGTTTACGGTGTTGCAAAGAGTCGGACACGACTGAGCAACTAACACATACATATAGGAGTTAGTCAACAAGGAATAAAAAAGGAAGAAAGAAATTTCTTCTCCTCCAACATCCATCTCAGCATCTGTTTCCTGGGAGGCCCAATTCACACACCGTATCTTCAAATATTTGGAGTCCCATCACATGAAAGAGCAAGTGCTTTTATACAGTGGTAAGCGGTTGAATTAGTATTATAAAGTGACTGGAACAGTAGGGAAGTGGCTTTTATATACACAGAAGGAAGAACTTTCTAACAACTGTTGTTGTTTAGTCGCTAAGTCATATATGATTCTTTGCAAACCTGTGGACTGTAGCCCGCCAGGCTCCTCTGTCCATGGGATTTTCCAGGCAAGGATACTGAAGTGGCTTACCATTTCCTTCTCCAATTCTAACAACTAGAACTGCCCAGACAGTGAAATGGGCTGACTCAAGACTGATGAGTTCCTGGTCACCACAGTCATTTGGGCCAGTTGGAGGACTGCTTGGCATATGAAGGCTGTATGCCATTACTATTATTCCCCATCCCATACACACGGGGGCATCTAACATGCTGAACATCCAGTGCTGAGTAGCAAAAATCAAATTAATTAATTAGGAAGCCACACCAGGAGGACCAAACCTCTGAGTTCTCAGTGGCTCCAAGCTTCTGGGTTCACACATCCACACTTCCAGGGCAGCCCAGAGGTGCTCCCGGACAGATCAGCCTTTGCCCACATATTTCTCTTATTCTTTTCTTTAATCAAAGTGCTCTAACAAGTGAGTTAAGACTGTGGTTCATTAGGTCCATGGGCTATTTGGCCGGATCAAAACCAAACTGCACACATGCTTTATTAAACAGACTGTAATACAAGGTTCAGTTATTTGATGAAATTCTAATGATGCCCTCCACAGACACCCGGTTCTCAAGGTCAATACCTTGCATACCAGAGCTAGAACGATTCTCCTTTTCAGAGCTGTTATTAAAATTCTTCTCCCTTCAAGACACACCCACATCAATGAGGGGATACCCTCTTGTCCCCTTCCAGGACTTCTATGATGGTGAGATTACTTAAGTAATCATATATTTCAGATAGTGAAATAAGGTGTGGGAAAGTTTGATAGAAAAATAGTAACCTAGTCAGCATAGGGATTTGTCTATAAGGAGATATTCATTATGTCTACAAATATCTACTGAGCACCTATCAAAGGTTAGGGACGCTTGCAGGTGCTAGAAACACAACGATGTGCCTGACAAGTTTCTGATTTCCTGGAGGATCTATTCAGATGCCATTGAGACAGCCCACTGATCCTTCATTGAGAGCAGCAAGCAAAGCCACAACTCCTGAGTGTGAACCTATAGAGAGAGTGCTGGGGAGTCTCCAAACTTCCCTCTCTCCCATATCCAAATTCCAGCAGCATCCCTGCCATTTAGAGTCCACATTTTCAAGAAATACTTTATTATACTACTAGTGCTCTGAAGCAAATGCATAAAATTCGCAAGAGGGGTTTTGAAAAAAAGCAAGCTCAGCATATTGGGGAGCTTCTAAAACTGATGATGCAGCTGACCTCCTGGAGACAAAGGCAGTGGGAGGGCTTTACTGGTCTAAATAAATAGGAGTCTCTGGGCTGAGAACCCACAGCGTGGATCTGAAGCTGAAGCGGGAACTCCACCTTGAGGCAGAATGAGGTTCACCCCTGGAGCTCTGCTTCTTATGCTGCTGGCCTTCAGCCTCTCTCCTGTCCACGGTGAGAACCTTCACTTGTGTTATCATTTGTTCTTTGAGCTCAAATGGTCTTCAGCCATTTCAATTTTTTTTCCAATCAGAAAATGAGGGGAAGTGTGAATGAAGAGGGGGAAACTGCTCAACTGCTCCTAGATTTCTAAAAGTAAGGTGTTCAGAGACTCAACTCTTAGAGGCTGGAAACATTTGTATGTTTCTCCGGCGGAGATGCCGGAGGTCCCAAGTCCGTGAGACTGACACTCGGCTGCCTATTCCTGGCCTTTTTCAGATGTCACTCTGCCTATAACTCATTTTTTCCAGATATCTCTTCTTTACTTTGCCTCTCAATGCTACCCCTTTTTGATCAAACACTATTGACTCCAACCCATCGGTCTCCTGCAGAGATAGTCTAATACAATTTTTTAGGGTCAGCTCTGACATGAAACATTGCAAGTACAACAGGAGTACTTGGGTACACACTTTCTGCCAAGAAGCAGACTTCCAAGTCTAAACGGGGAGGATTTCTTTGTGTAAATAGGTAAATATCTAGCTGAAAGGTAAATTTTTATGCAACTGAAGGGATCATGAGAGTCCACCAGGAATTATCATGTGTAGGATGAGATACTTTGCTCAGGTGCAGAGGACCAGTTTTTGTTCTTAAAATGTGGGGATTTTTTTTCCCGATTTTAACCCTGTTTCATGTCATTTCATTCTTTAAGACCCTCGTCCCTTTCTCCTTCCAGGAAGCTTTTCCATGGCTGCTGGCAAAGTCCTCTGTTCTCATTCATGCAGTTTGGACCTTGGGGGAAATACAGCATTCTGCGATACTTTAGTTTTTGTTCCTTTGTTTCCCCTACTAAAGTGTAAACACCTTGAGAGCCTGGTTCCTTTAATTGCAATTCTGTGTCCAGCGGAGTGGTGGGCACTAGGGTTAAAGAAAGTAGAATTCCTTAAAGTGCATAAGACAGGTTACCTATTAAAGTAACTAGCACATTTTTTGTTGTTGAATACAAAGAGTTGAATTTTTATTATTGGCAGTTTTTGATAATGGTTTGCAACTGAGTTAGAGGACCAACATATTAAACAAAAACAAAAAATATCTTCATGGTATTTCCTTAGAGAAAGAGGGCGAGTTGGGAGAGTAGGGAGTAATGATAAGAAAGAGCTTGATAGAGTTACAACTTGATAATGCTCTGGGAGACTCAGTTAACTAGTTCATTTCTGGTTCTTTATGTATTGGGAGTGAAGATTGATCAATTTTGTGTTGCATGAATTATAACTGAGTTGTAAGTTCCCACCATGGCTGTTCTCAAATTTTATTATATGGGCAACCACCTGAGTATCAATATAATGCTGTCACAAATTTTAATAGCTATTGTGTTTTTAAAAAGCTGATTTTATTTTTAAGGTTTTGATAGAAAATGTTTGAAAATAAGCCAAGACAAGCAGAAATGCACAAACTAAAGGCGTATCGGTGGAAGTATTGACTTGAAATGTTTAAATCTTCAAATGCACAGTATGAGAGATTACTGATTAATTCTAGTTGTGAATTATATGCCAAAGGGATTAAAGTAACTGATTCTGTGTTTATAGGTGTTCTGGAGACCAATAACACAAACTTAAAGTGTAAATGCATTGGAAAGATTTACAGCCATTTCCCCATTCATCTCATTGAAAGACTTCAAATCATCCCCCGTGGGCGTGGATGTCCAAACACAGAAGTCATGTAAGTTGCAATAAAAAATAATGTATGATTCCTCAAAGTGATTAATTTGGAGTGTTACTAGCAATTAATTCTCAAACTAATAGTGAGAATCAGTAAAATTGTTAAGTACCTACTTTGTGGGGGTAGGGGTGAGGTGCTAGCTAACGCACATGCTTCGTGAACATTCATTCACTGTATTCTTTCAAGAGCCCTTTCAGATATATCTGTTGTTACCATTCCTTTACAAATACAGAAACTGAGGCTTGGGGAAGCTAACTAACTTCCCTGAGACATACCATTCGACAAGGACAGAACCAAGATTCTTCTCTATTCCGTCAAAATCCAATTGCCAGCAGAAGCAGACAATTTGTTCCCCAGAAGTTAAAGTGCAAGAGAATAAGTACCCACATCAGTCCCTGGTCAGAATGTCTGTCTATCTTATGGAATCATCCTTTAGGTTCTGTCAACTGTGAACCCCTAACTCTGCTTTAAAAATTAGGCTAAGGGGACAGTAATGGCTACAAGAAATTTAATAGACATTTTCTTTTATTGAGATGGTATATCCCCTTTCAATAAGCCCTTTCCTGTACTCCCAGAGACATCTGTGGAATCCTTTATTAGGGCATTTTCCACGGCATATCAAATGAGACAAACATTGCATGTACAGCCCCTAGTACAGTGCCAGACAGAGTAATAAATGTTCAGTAATTGTTAGCTGTAATTATTTGGCATCATTGTGTTGAAACATTCAGGTTTGTTTGTCTGTTTTTCTCTTTTATTCCATCAGAAAATAAGTTCTTTACAGATAGGAATCAGACATTATTCATCTCCCCATTCCTGATGTTTATCCCTTTCTTTTCAGATGGGAGAGGGTCAACAAATGTTGGATTGACTATTTTTAAGGGAGCTGGTAGATCTTTTAACTATCACTGCCTAGAACTGTGATTTCTTCTTTCTGGATCCACCTTGAATGAACCAAGGTGCCCCGCAGCACCTTGAACTACAGTCAGAGCATCCTTCTCAGGGCAGCCCTGGCTTGGCTTTCATTAGCAACTCTTCCCTTGGTTGCTTTAACCTTTGGAAACATTTGTAAGCAGCTACTTTTTGTTTGGGCTTCCCTGGTGGCTCAGATGATAAAGAATCTGCCTGTAATGGGGGAGACCTGGGTTCGATCCCTGGGTTGGGAAGATGCCCTGGAAGCGGGCATGGCCACCCACTCCAGTATTCTTGCCTGGAGAATCCCATGGACAGAGGGGCCTGGCGGGCTACAGTCCACGGGGTCGCAAAGAGTCAGACACAACTGAGTGACAAAGCACAGCACATTTTGATATTAGGGCTTTGGGTTTCAGACTAGTTGTGCTTAACTTGTAATAAAGAAGCATTCAGTTCAGTTCAGTCGCTCAGTTGTGTCCGACTCTTTGCGACCCCATGGGATAGCAAAAATAAGTAGGGACATTTTTCATTAGAAAGACGTTACATTTTTACTACTATCATTGACAATAAAAATTCTGACTAAACCATGATTATTGCCCTCCAACTTGGAGATGTGAAGTGTAGTCATGACCTATTTAGGAGTAATTCCTCTGGCTGTCTAGAGCATCAGTTCCCAGTCTTTTTGGCACCAGGGACTGGTTTCATAGAAGACAGTTTTTCCACTGACCCGAGTTGGGGGATGGTTTTGGGATGATTCAAGTGCATTACATTTACTGTGCACATTATTTCTATTATTATTACATCAACTCCACTTCAGATCATCAGGTATTGGATCCCAGAGGTTGGGAACCCCTGATCTAGAGAACAGAGGCTTCCTACTCTTTTTTTTATTACCAGTTTCTCCGTCATGAGTCAAGTCTCTCATCTCTCTACCAGGGGAAGTAATACACCCTAATTTTCTCTACTTAAACCTTAATTGTTTTAAAGTGATAAAAATTTATCTTCTCACCAGAGTCTACATTTCTGAATTTTAACCAGATATACAAGCAAAAGTTGCAAATAATTATGAAAAATTCATAGCAGTCAGTAGTGAAAATACTCTAGTTCAGACAGTCAGAAATCTGTATTTCTATCATGAATTCAGAAACCAAATTGGAAGGCTCTGGCCAAGAGCCTAACAGGTCTATGACCTCTGATTCTGTAGTTTTCAATTACAAGAGTAGAGTTTCAAAGCTAGATGGATGGATCTTTGCCATCTGTCATTTTATAGCTAAAATGAGACTCATCAAGAAATCATGTTTTGTTCAAAGTCACCCCAATGGAGAGTAGACTCTCCCAGTTTGCTGTTACCTGGTAAACCTCATTTCTTTCACTGCTGGTAAGACATTTTGGCACTTGGTAACCATTCAGATATGCCCAGGTGGAGCAGCGGCTAAAACTGGGGGTTATGGAGTCAGCCAACCTTTATTTGAATCCTGCTTTATCATGCATTTCTTGTGCAATCTTGGACAAGTTATTTAAAGTCTTCTTGAGGAAGCCTCAAGTTCCTCATCTGAAGGTGAAGAAATAGTATTTCCTTTAGCATAGGATTGTTGTGAGATTAATTGAGATAATTCATATTACCTGCTGAGCATAGTGGCTGGCACATTTTAACTGCTTGATCAATATCAATGGATGATTATCCCTACTGCCTTTGCTGTTGCTTAATTTTCAGAACATGGAAAGTCTTGCTCACTGATGGTTCCATCAAATGCAGATGTCACTCAGAGCAATCGGCTCTGTAAACCTCTCCCACAGTAAATTTCATTGGATTTTTTTTTTCACATAAAAGGTCTTTAAGAGAGAGTTTTCTTTAGTCTATTTTGTTTTCCCAAGCTCAATGGACAAACACATTTTAAAGATATTATGATACAGCTTTTGGAGAGGGAAATGGCAACCCACTCCAGTACTCCTGCCTGGAGAATCCCATGGACAGAGGAGCCTGGCAGGCTACAATCCATGGGATCACAAGAGTTGGATAAGATTTGGTGACTAAATGGGCTCCCTGGTGGCTCAGCTGGTAAAGAATCCACCTATAATGCAGGAGACCTGGGTTTGATCACTGGGTTGGGAAGATCCCCTGGGGGAAAGGCCCATGGGAAAGGCCCATTCCAGTATTTTGGCCTGGAGAATTCCATGGACTGTATACTCCATGGAGTCACAGAGAGTCAGACACGACTGAGTGACTTTCACTTTCACTTTAGCAACTAAACCAACGTCTTAAAACTTCAGGAGTGAGCCAAACTTGGAGTCAGTTATGTGTTCCATCTCCAATTCATGTAAAGGTTGTCAGCAAAATACTAACCTCTGACAACTGAGAGTCTGTCAATTCATATTCAATTCCACCAACTCACACAAACAGTGAGTCTCAAATGGGGTTTTTCTTAATGATCAGACTTCATGCTGCAAATCACCTGCTTCACATCTAAAACTGCCCACCTCCAAATACACCTCATGTGGGAATCTTTATTTTTATACTCAACTCTTTCCTAAAATGCAGGACTGATTGCTTTATTTTTATTTATTTCCCCCCAGAGTCTGGATGAACAAAAAGCCAGTTATCTGCTTGAACCCTCAAGCCAAAAGGACACAAGCACTAGTGAAATTGTTAAGGTGAGTCAGGCATATCCACAGTTTGTAGATTTCAATTGTACCAAAGAGTTTCCTTTTTCCAGATAGTCAAAATGGGGATCACTTTAAATTTATGAAACACTACTAAGACAAATACCTGTTCTTCACTATTATTACTTATCAGATGGAGTCGAGATGGCTCATTCTGGCAGCTCAGTAAACTAAACTGGAAACCAGGGGGCACAAAATTCCTTATTTGAAATCTCCAGGGGAAAGCCAGTTTCTGGCAAGTCTTTCTCTAAGCCTGACTCTCTTGTTTTATTTTTGTTTTCTCACAGCAAACATATTTTGTCAACTTCACCAGCTCCACTGGTTAAGAAAAGGAGTGCCTGATGCCAATATTCCCATCAAGGACACCTGTGTTCCCCCATCATTCCTGCTCTGGGTTTTAGTTTTGTGTTTGGTTGAATCTTTTCCAGAAAAAGATCATCCCCATCTGCTTTATTTTAAAAATACAGTACCCTACAAACTCAGAATTTGGAGGAGGAGTCATTAAGGAGGAGAGTTTCTTTAAGGCTAGTTCCTTCATTATAAATGATAAAGGTTACTTTCAATAATATACCTGTTGTTGAATGCTGAATTTTCCTACAAAACAAGTGGCTTGAATTAAGGAGGAAATGATGGAATGCGTTTCAATCATTTTATACCCTAAGAATAGCAAGCCTCCATAAGAGATTTAAAAAGCTGCCTGGGAAACCCATGGAATTTTAGCCTTACAAGGAACAGAGAGTTCACATAATAGACATCCTTCATTTAAAAGCTCACTATTGAGAGAAAAAAGGTCCTTCTACTTTTAAAGAGTTTCTTTATAAGATTTACTCTCACAGATAAAGCTTAAGAACACTTAAAGACCCCCAGACTTAAATTCATAAAATTTTCAGGAAAAGCATTTAAAGGATGATATTTAGATGTATTCTTTCATGCATTTACATGTATTCTTTCATTCTTTCATGCAAGTTCATCAAAGTTCAATGCATGAACTTTGATGAACTTTGATTTTAAAATCACATCTTTTGCACAGACTTTTTTTCCTTTTTCTTTTGGTCTTTGGAGTTCAATTCTTTAATGCTTTCTATTAATCTAATGCTGTTCAATAAACTTAAGCAAATGTTTCATTTAACTATGAGCAATTCATTCTTAATGGAGCATTTTGTCAGAGGACTGCTCCTGAAACCATTTACCTCAAACCCAGCCAAAACTCAGTTTAGGACTGGAATTCACATGGCCAGGGCTTGAACCCAGCCAAAACCCATGATCTTCCAACCGAGATCACAGACTGGTTTCAGGACCTAATGAAGTTCATGTTCTTGATGTCTCATAGCAGAAAGAATTCAGAGAGAGACTAAGTGATAGCTAAGAAGCGGATTTATTCAGAGAGAAACACATTCCACAGATAGAATGTGTGCCACGGCAGAGGGCAAGTTAGTGGTCCCCAAATGTGGCATGGTTAGTTTTTATGGGGTGGGTAATCTCATAGACTAATGAGTGGGAGGATTATTCCAACTATTTTGGGGAAGGAATGGAGATTTTCAGGAGCTGCCCACTCTTTGGTCTTTTGATGGTGCCTTGGGACTGTCATGGTGACTCTCAGTGTGCCATTTAGCTTGCTGATTGAGGATCAAGGTCTAGTTGAAGTTGACTTGTCTGCCATCTTGGACCCATGTAATTCTAATTGGTATGTGTTGTGTCCTGGGGCTATGCAATTCTTTCAAAAGTTGTTCCCTGCCCGCTTCCCTCCTGTTTCACTCCCAGCATGCTCAGGTTCCAAGCTCTATTTGGTTCCCTCTTTTATTTTTTGCTTTTGATTTTTAGATTTATTTTTACTAAAGGTTTCTTGGGAGGGAGTAAAGAGTATCTATAAATGCTACATTTTCTGTTGTCCACAATTCAATGTTTACTTCTTTATTCCTAACACACACACACACACACACACACACACACACACACACACATGCAAGGATTATAAAATGCCATCAAAATCCGGCATTCATTCTTTAGTTTGATTTTGACCTTTTTGAGAATGTAGCTAGCATTCAGGGCACTCAAAAAAAAAAAACACCCAAACTTACTCTTGCAATATTAGGTGGGTTAACACCCTGGGTTTGCATATGTAGAAGCTGAGACAAGAGGGGTTAAGTTACATGCTCAAGGCCTTACAGCCACTAAACAGCAAGTCAAAATTTGGTGCCAGACTGCCTGGGTTCAGAATCCCTGATTCTAACACCTCCACTAAACTGATTCCATATAGGGTAGGTACCATCAGCTTCATTTTACAGAAGCAGGAACTAAGTCAAACAGATATTCACGAGTTCCAAGTCACATAATTAGTAAGAAACAAAACCAGAATTTGAACCCAGGGCCACCTGACTCCTAAGCTAATGCTCCTAATTGTGACACTACACTACCTAAAGTCTTCTTGCCCCTAAATGTGTTTTTTACTCCAATTCCTCACCTCCTCCCCTCCTTTCCAAGACCAATCAGAGCCAGAAAAAGGATGGGAGTTCCAGGATGTTCAGGCCTCCACCTGAGTTGGCATATCTATTGAGCATGACCCAGGGGGATTGGACAAGTGGGAGGGCAAATGCAGAATGAAATGTAAAAATCAGGGCCCTCGAGGACTTCTAAACTTGCTTAAAAAAACACAAAAAACAAAAAACAAAAAACCTAAGCACCCATTCCTCAAAATTCACAGTAGATTAGGGGTGTTTGGCCTGATTTAGAACAGGAATAGTAACCCATAATTAGATGCAGGATAACTTGTTGAGTCAGTTAATTGAGTGAGGAAAAGGGATCCTTAGCTGATCTGAATGGGTTGGGGTCTAGAAGGGAGAATGGTGAAACAGTAAGGCAGAATTTAGGCCATTCATGTCTATATAAATATGTTGTTGTTGTAGTTTGGTTGCTAAGTCATGACTGACTCTTTTGCGACCCCATGTACTGGAGCCCACCAGGTCCCTCTGTCCATGGGATTTCCCAGGCAAGAATACTGGAGTGGGTTGCCATTCCCTTCTCCAGGGGATCTCCATGACCTAGGGATTGAACCCGCATCTTCTGCATTAGCAGGTGGATTCTTTACTGCTGAGCCACCAGGGAAGCCCACACACATACATATAAACACATGAATTATTTAAAATCCATATAAGATAGAATTGAAGAGAAAATACAAGCTGATCCTGACCAAAGCAGAATGTTCAACTCTGGAAAAATGGAATAAGAAGCTGTAAGGTCAAGCTACACAGGATTTTAGATGGAGAAAACAGGGAACCTTAACAAAGTGAGTTGAGCCCAACTGGCTCTGCCCACACTCCTCTGAGCAGCAGAGGCCCAAGGGCGGAATCATCTTGATTCTCCAAAGGAAGCAGAATTCTCCTTTGTTTCACCTGAGGGAGCTCAGCCCCACCTCACTGGGAAATGGGCTTCTCAAAACGATGAGTTCTGTCCTAGGGTTTTCCTCTTCCCACTGCCTTCCTTTCTACAATTCTCCCCTCTCATATGACATTTTACAGCTCCCAGCTCTAGGTAAGGATTGGCATACAGCCTAGGCTTTACTTGCTCTGAGATGACATTTGGAGGTACTTTGGAATAGAATGAGTGGTCGACAAAAAATCTGGTAGCATTGAGAAAAAGAGATGGGCCGTGAATCAGAAAGGTAATATTTGAGAGACATGCCCTTTTGTGACCCTCAAGGACAGAAGTTCTCTTGTGTAGTCTCTGTGAGAAGCGCATCTGGAAACTTTTTAAAATATATATTTCTCAAGCTCTTCTCCAAACCTAATACATAAGACACTCAGGAGTTGGGCCCAGCAATTTGTAGTTAACAAACTGTGGTATAATAAAAATTATATTTGGTCCTTGTTCCTGGTTCCTGGCATAGCGCTCCAAAAACCCTTGGAATTGCCTGACTGATAGGAGTGTTTTTGTTATTCACAATGAGCCCTGTTCAAACACATCCAATTTTATTCTAGTGAGGTGACTATTGGCGAACTCCTGAATAACTTCAGGGTCAGGGATGGTTGCCAGAAGAACCAACCACGGTATTAGAGGGTTGGAACTTTCTGGTTGAGTTCAGTCATCGATGGCCAATGGTTTAATCAAGCATGCCCCATAATGAAACCTCCGTAAAAACTCCTAAGCAACAGCATTTGGAAAGCTTCTGGGTTGGTGAACACACTGAGATGCTGGGAGGGTGGTGCATCCAAAGAGGGTATGGAAGCACCTCCTCCCCAACACCTTATCCTAGGCAACTCTATTTGGTTATTCTGGAATTGCATCCTTTGTAATAAATCTGTAACAGTAAGCAAAGCACTTTCCCAAGTTGTGTGTGTCATGCTAGCAAATTATCAAATTGGGGGCAGGGGAGAAGTCATAGAAATCCACAAATTTGTAGGTGGCAAGGCAGAAATGTGGGTAGCATGAATACCCCATTTGCAACTGGTGTCTGAAGTGGGGGCAGCCTTATCAGATTGAGCTGTCAGGATGTAGGGTCTATGCTAACTGCAGATGATTAGTGTCAGAATTGAATTGTTGGACACCTAGTTAGTATCAGAGAATTGGAAAGTTGGTTGATGTCTGTAAGCACTTACAAAAAAAGTTTGACACACCCTCCAGGTGGTTATGATGCCAGTAAAATTTGAAAAGCACTGTTGTAGGGTAAGCATTTCCAATGCTTACAGTATATTAGAGCTATGTAGGGAGTTTTTTTAATATTAGGTTAATTGTTATAAGTTACATACAGTAAAATTCACCCTCTGTAAGTTTTCAGTTCAATGGTTTAGTTTGAATTGTCCCTTAGTCAGCTTGGGCTGTCCTAACAATGTATCACACATCGACTGGATGGCTTATAAACAATAGAAATTTAATGTTCACAGTCTGGAGCCTAGAAGTCCATGACCAGATTCTGATGAAAGCAGAGAAGTGAGTTCTCTGGTGATCCTTGTAAGGGCACTAATCCTATTTTCAAGTTAAATTGCACTAAAATTATTTCATGATATTGATACCGTGCAGGGCCCTGTGGTGCTTCTGGGCACAGAGCCTTTCTGTTTTCCCAATTTCTTTGATTATAGGAAACAGCCTTCATTCAGCCTCCATGACCTTTGTGCTGTGTGCTTAGTCTCTGTCACATCCGACTCTTTGTGACCCGATGGACTGTCGCCCATCAGGCTCCTCTGTCCATGAGGATTCTCAAGGCAGGAATACTGGAGTGGGCTGCCATGCCCTCCTCCAGGGGATCTTCCCAACCCAGGAATCAAACCCAGGTCTCCTGCATCACAGGCAGATTCTTTTACCATTTGAGCCGCCAGGAAAGCCCTCCATGACCTTTGCTGCATCCCAGTGGGCAGATCCAAGCAGCTGTTAATTAGAGAAGGAGAAGGGAGGGGGTGCGAGACCAATGAGAAGCAGTCAAGAGCAGCCTTGGGGCAAGTCCCCACTTCCCCATCCATGGATACACACAATAATATCTGAGCTATTTTGCAGATACTGAAACCCTTTCCAGGTGGGAGAAGTGAACAATTAATGATGGTATACTGTCCGCAAGAATGTAGACCTCAGACCAGTTGGACCTGAAGGTTGATGATGCTGACTCCTACTTAGCTCAGCAACAATCCATCAGAAGAATGTCCATGAGCTGCTCACAACCTCTTTGGAAAAATTACTAAAAAACTTGTTTTTATCTTCTACACATGGCTTTGAGGGCATTACCCCACTGTGTCCCCCTTGACCTGGCAAAGCAATAAATCTATCCTTTTCTACTTCACCCAAAACTTTGACTCTGAGATTTGATTTGGCACTGCTGTATAGAGAACCTGAGCTTTCAGCATCAACATTAAGGTACTAGTATATATTATTGTAAAAAGCAAAATCAAGAATGCATCCATTCTCATCAGAAGTTTAAGATGACCAGCATTTATTAGATTCTTACCTGTGGTATTATTTAGGGTTCCACCAGGAAAAGCACAGTCAGCTGGGACTTTGAAGAAAAGTCATGAAGGCACTGTATCAGATGTGTGGAAGGAACCAACAAGGAATGTCAAGGCACCCAAGGACTAGCAGCCATGATTATCTGAAGGAGAAGGGGAGGAAAGGGTTATGGAAGAGTGTTTGGAGAGCTGCTGCTTGGAAGCTAAATTTCCTGAAAGGAACCCTGGCCACTGAGGGATCAACCCCAACCAGAACTGAGGACAAATAGGGTGAGGAGGGAATAAATTCTTCCACTTCTATTTTCTCCCACCCTCTCATCTTCTCCCCTGGCCCTGCCCCCAGGACAAGGAAGTGTTTTTAAATGACTGGTTTTTATTTGTCTGTTTATGGCCATGACCCAAGGCCAGTAAGATCTTAGTTCCCTGACCAGAGATTGAACCCAGGCCTTCAAAAATGAGCATGGAGTCCTAACTGTAACCGGAGGGAAAGGAGCAGGGCACAGCTTTTGAAAGAATAACATAGCCCAAGGACACAACATCAACTGATTAGAATTAAATGGGACCAAGATGGCAGACAAGACTAGACCTTGACCCTGAATCAGCAAGTGAAATGACACACCCAGAGGTACCATGACAGCCACTGTTAAAAGACCAAGGAGTAGAAGTGGCCCAAATCCTGGAAACCTCTGCCCCTCCCCCAAAATAGTTGGAATAATCCTTCCACTCACCAGCCTATAAAAACTAACCATGCCAGACTTCAGGCTGAGCTGGCCGTCCACAATGGCCCACACTCTATGGAGTGTGCCTCTCTGTATCTGAATAAATCCACTTCTTACCTATCACTTTGTCTTTCACTGAATTCTTTCTGCAATGATACATCAAGAACCTGAGCTTCATTAGGTCCAGAAACCAGGTACTATGGGTTTTGGCTGGGTCTGAGTCCCAGCCACATAGCTCAGGTCCCAAGTAGGGTTTTGGTTGGGTTCGAGTCCCAGCACATGGATTTGAGTCCCAGTCTGTGGTAAATGGTTTCATATCACTGAACTGGCAGGGAATTCCTAGGAAGCATTTTTTCCCAGAAAAACACCTGCAGCATAATTTTCTCTCTTCAAAACAGAGAGCCCTATAAAATACAATCTCTATTTGTATTTACCCAGGGAAATTAGCAGCTGGAAGGGGGTTAGAATGGGAGAAAAGCCAAGGCTAATTCTATTTTTAAAAGCATGAAACTGCATTTAAAAAGGCGACACTCCAAACTCATCCAGATGGGATCAGATGAGGAAACTAAAGTTCTGAGGGGTTAAGGAATTTTCCCAGAGTCATGCAGCTATGAATGCCAATTCTGGTATTTGAATCCCAGCAGGCAAACTCCATATACCACAATCTCATTATTTTATTTGCCCAATGAAGGACTGTCCCCATTACAGCTCATACAATAAAAGTAAGGAAGCCTACATATTAAAAATAGTTCACTCCTATGATAGAAAATCAGTTTGATTTGCAAGCATTTTTTTTTTTTCTCATCTGGATGACAACGTCTCCATTGGAGATCTGAAGATCAAATAAATAAACATCTTGTTATATTTCTAAATTGAGTAGGTCTAGAAGCTCCAGGTTGCATCCCTGATCCAGCCCTCTCTCCTGGTGAACTAGACAATGGGACTAACATCTTTGTCCCTCAAAGGTGAAAGATGAAGTGGGATGGGGCTACTAATAATGCCTTCCTGGCCTGATTCTTTCTGGTCATCTCTGGGCAGTGCTCCCAGCAGGGGCTCCAGTCTAACACATCCTCTGACCTGGAGACCATTCTGTTTCTCATCCACTCCTGAACAACTGCCCTCCCCATCAATCCAGAGGCTAACCTAATGCCTTCTGGTGACCTCACATGGCTCTGCAGCTTTCAAGGAAGCTCTTCAGCACCTCCAGGTGGCTGGTCCCCAAAAACACCACGTTCAAATTGGAGACTGGGACAATGAGGGTGGTGACATCATGCTGGGTATGAAAGCCCTGCTTCCTTCCCTAATCAGAGTGAGACCCCTAACTGCATCTTCCGGGGGTGGCACACAAGTGTCAGTGCCCAAACTCAGGACCCTAGTGTCTTGCCTCTGAAAGTAGGGTCCCCCAACCAGCAATGTTGATATCATTCGAGAGCATGTTAGAAATGCAGACGCTGAATCGGAAGCTACAGCTCAACAAGATTCCTGGATGATTTCTATCATTTCTATCATTTCTATGAGAAATGATGTGATCACTAATCTAGAGCCAGACATCTTGGAATGTGAAGTCAAGTGGGCCTTAGAAAGCATCACTATGAACAAAGCTAGTGGAGGTGATGGAATTCCAGTTGAGCTGTTTCAAATCCTGAAAGATGATGCTGTGAAAGTGCTGCACTCAATATGCCAGCAAATTTGGAAAACTCAGCAGTGGCCACAGGACTGGAAAAGGTCAGTTTTCATTCCAATCCCAAAGAAAGGCAATGCAAAAGAATGCTCAAACTACCACACAATTGCACTCATCTCACATGCTAGTAAAGTCATGCTCAAAACTCTCCAAGCCAGGCTTCAGCAATACGTGAACCGTGAACTCCCTGATGTTCAAGCTGGTTTTAGAAAAGGCAGGGGAACCAGAGATCAAATGGCCAACATCTGCTGGATCATGGAAAAGCAAGAGAGTTCCAGAAAAATATCTATTTCTGCTTTGTTGACTATGCCAAAGCCTTTGACTGTGTGGATCACAATAAACTGTGGAAAATTCTGAAAGAGATGGGAATACCAGAGCACCTGACCTGCCTCTTGAGGAATCTGTATGCAGGTCAGGAAGCAACAGTTAGAAGTGGACACGGAACAGCAGACTGGTTTCAAATAGGAAAAGGAGTATGTCAAGGCTGTATATTGTCACCCTGCTTATTTAACTTCTATGCAGAGTACATCATGAGAAACGCTGGACTAGAAGAAACACAAGCTGGAATCAAGATTGCTGGGAGAAATATCAATCACCTCAGATATGCAATGACACCACCCTTATGGCAGAAAGTGAAGAGGAACTAAAAAGCCTCTTGAAGAAAGTGAAAGAGAAGAGTGAAAAAGTTGGCTTAAAGCTCAACATTCAGAAAACGAAGATCATGGCATCTGGTCCCATCACTTCATGGGAAGTAGATGGGGAAACAGTGGAAACAGTGTCAGATTTTATTTTGGGGGGCTCCAAAATCACTGCAGATGGTGACTGCATCCATGAAATTAAAAGATGCTTACTCCTCGGAAGAAAAGTTATGACCAACCTAGATAGTATATTCAAAAGCAGAGACATTACTTTGCCAACTAAGGTCCATCTAGTCAAGGCTATGGTTTTTCCAGTAGTCATGTATGGATGTGAGATTTGGACTGTGAAGAAGGCTGAGCACTGAAGAATTGATGTGTTTGAACTGTGGTGTTGGAGAAGACTCTTGAGGGTCCCTTGGACTGCAAGGAGATCCACCCAGTCCATTCTGAAGGAGATTAGTCCTGGGTGTTCTTTGGAAGGAATGATGCTAAGCTGAAGCTCCAGTACTTTGGCCACCTCATGTGAAGAGTTGACTCATTGGAAAAGACTCTGATCCTGGGAGAGATTGGGAGCAGGAGAAGGGGACAACAGAGGATGAGATGGCTGGGTGGCATCATGGACTCGATACCCGTAAGTCTGAGTGAACTCTGGGAGATGGCGATGGACAGGAAGGCCTGGTGAGCTGTGATTCATGGGGTTGCAAAGAGTCGGACACGACTGAGCGACTGAACTGAACTGAGTGAGAAACCTATATGCAGGTCAGGCGGCAACAGTTAGAACTGGTCATGGAACAACAGATTGGATCCAAATAGGAAAAGGAGTACATCAAGGCTGTATATTGTCACCCTGCTTATTTAACTTACATGCAGAGTATATCATCAGAAATGCTGGGCTGGAAGAAGCTCAAGCTGGAATCAAGATTGCTGGGAGAAATATCAATAACCTTAGATATGCAGATGACATCACCCTTATGGCAGAAAGTGAGGAAGAACTAAAAAGCCTCTTGCTGAAAGTAAAAGAGGAGAGTGAAAAAGTTGGCTGTAGCCTACCATGTTCCTCCATCCATGGGATTCTCCAGGCTAGAATACTGGAGTGGGTTGCCATTCCCTTCTCCAGAGGCTCTTCCCAACCCAGGGATCAAACCTGGGTGTCCTGCATTGTAGGCAGACACTTTACCATCTGAGACACCAGGGAAGTCCATAGCTTCTGTCATAGCTCAGTTGGTAAATCTGAATCTGCCTGCAATTGAGGAGACCCTGGTTTGATTTCTGGGTCAGGAAGATCCCCTGGAGATGGGACAGTATACCCACTCCAGTATTCTGGCCTGGAGAATTCCATGGACTGCAGAGTCCACGGGGTCTCAAAGAATCGGACACGACTGAGCGACTTTCACTTTCAAAAACCTGTAAAATTAGGATCTCTTATGCCAGGAGACGTAAAGAGACACAATTTCAATCCCTGGATCAGGAAGATCCCCTGGAGGAGGAATGGCAACCCATTCCAGTATTCATGCCTGGAGAATCCCCATGGACAGAAGAGCCTGGTGAGTTATAGTCCATAGGGTCGCAAAGAGTTGGACATGACTGAAGCGACTTAGCATGCACACATGCTTTAGTTATCTATTCCGTATATAGTAGTGCATATATGTCAGTACCAATTTCTCAATTTATTCCTTCCTTCCCCCTTGGTAACCATAAGTTACCAGGGTCCAGCCCCAGTTGGATGACGGTGTCGGCATCTGAAGTGTGATGGCGTCAGCAACTGAAAGAGATTAATTAGAGATATAGGGAGAGATGAAGAAAGAATATTGCAGTTAAGAAAATAGAGGAGAGAAAGAGGCTGATATTCCTTGGTTTATGCAGAAAACCAATAAAGACCCAGCATGGGACTTGCTCTGTTCACGTAGGCCACAGGTGCCCTCTTGAATAGTGGAAGGTGCCTCACCTTGGGCACCTTCTCCAGTGGGTCTTAGAAGCCTGGGCAGAAAAGTGAGCTCAGAGAGCCCCTGCGCTCCAGGGAGTCAGCCTGAAAAGGAAGAGGAGGAAAGAAAGAATGACACGGGGTGACCAAGCTTCAGTGAGCAAGGCCCATCACTTTATTTTCAGGGGGAGCTTTTATACCCTAAGTTGTACACTGAGCAAAGTGAAAAATGCAGTCAGCTCAACATTCCATCAGTATTAACTTTTATCAATACCAGGTTTCTTCCTGCATACCGTTTCATAAACAAGGGTCTTATTTTTTGTACATTATCTTCTGGCCCAGAGGCCTGTTGACATTTTATGACCCATTTTTGATAAAGGTTGGTCAGCTAAAACACTTACTTTTCCTTGAAATGTTTTTTCTTAAATTCCTTAGCCTGCATTACCCTTGAAGTACAGAGTTACATTTGTATGGAGCAAAGATTCAGTGGGTTACAGCAAAGAAAGAACTTATTAACTCAAAGTCTAATGTTGCTAATGCTAAGGCTACTACTTGTTTTTCCTACATCTTAACTATATGCACTCCCAGGAACACAATGGATAAGGGATGTGGAAACTTAGCAGCAAGCATTGGCTCAACAATGTTTCAAGAGTCTAGATAAACCTGCCAAGTAAGCTAGAATGCTAACAGGGGGTTTGAATGAAATACGCCTTTCATGCCCAGGAGATTTATCAACTAGAGCCCTAAGTTAATTTTTTTCCAGAAAAAGGTGGTCGGGGATAGTCCCCTGTTAATGTCAGAAGAGTTGGTGAAAGGCATAAAATAGTAAGACAGATAGATTCTGGTTTGGGGGGTAGATGCTTGAGCAGTTCCAGGGGGTCCCTCGAGTCCTGATTCACCTTTGCCCGTCAGGTCTCTTCCTCATGACCTTTGTCATGGGTGGGATCTGCCCAGGGAGTCCCTTGAGTCCTGAAGCCTTGCTTGTCAGGTCTCCTTCGCATGACCTTGTCATGGGTGGGATCTCCCATGCTGGCTCCTGGTAATGTCTGTCTTCTATATCTGTGACTCAATTTCTATTTTGTAAATAGGTTCGTTTGTCCCATTTTTAAAAGATTCTATACATAAAGAGATATCATATGATGCCTGTCTTTCTCTGTCTGACTTTATTCAGTAAGATAATCCCTAGATCCATTCATGTTGCTGCAAATGGCATTATTTCATTCTTTTTTATGGCTGAGTAATATTCCTTGGTGTATATGTACCACATCTTCTTTATCTATTCCTCCATTGATGGGTATTTAGATTGCTTCCATGTCCTGACTATTGTAAATAGTGCAGCAACGAACATTGGGAAGCATATCTCCATTCAAATTAGAGTTATCTCTAGATAAATGCCCAGAAGTGAAATTGGTGGATTGTATAGTAGCTCTATTTTTAGTTTTTTAAGGACTCTCCATACTGTTCTTCACAGTGGCTACACCAATTTACATTCCCATCAACAGTGTTGGAGTGTTCCCTTTTCTCCACACTCTCACCAATATTTATTGTTTAGATTTTTCTAATGATGGCCATTCTAACCAGTGTGAGGTGATACCTCATTATAGTTTTGACTGCATTTCTCTAATGATCAGTGATATTGGATATATTTTCCTGTGCCTCTTGGCCATCTGTATGTCTTCTTTGAAGAAATGTCTATTAAGGTCTTCTGCCCATTTTTTTGGAGAAGGCAATGGCAACTGACTCCAGTACGCTTGCCTGGAAAATCCCATGGCCCGAGGGGCCTGGAGGGCTACAGTCCATGGGGTCGCTAAGAATTGGACATGACCGAGTGAATTCACTTTCACTTTTCACTTTCATGCATTGGAGAAGGGAATGGCAACCCACTCCAGTGTTCTTGCCTGGAAAATCCCAGGGACGGGGGAGCCTGGTGGGTTGCCGTGTATGGGGTCGCACAGAGTTGGACATGACTGAAGTGATTTAGCAGCAGCAGCAGCCCATTTTTTGACTGGGTTGTATTTTTTATATTGAGGGGCATGAGCTGTTTGTATATTTTGGAAATTAATCCCTTGTCAGTCACTTTGTTTGCAAATATTTCTCCATTTAGCAAAGTTTGTTTTTTTTTAAGTTAAAGCATCTCCCCACATTCTCCCACCTAAGATAACCATATATGCTGATATACTTTTCACTAAAGTCAATGAGAATCTGACAATCTCAGTCTCAATGAGGACATAAACTGAGGCTATTAAGATTCACTGTGCTACAATTATTCCATCCTGGGTGCAAGTCTTTTTCTTATTGTAAAAAATAAAAAATTTTTAAATCTTCCTTATTCATGTCCCCTTCTTTACTATCCAACTATGCCTTTAGGATTAACAAAAGAAATTTGTTTCTAAGTACTTCTTAGAGCATGTGTGTAATGTGAAATGAGTGCTATGTGGTAGTTTGAGCATTTTTTAGCATTGCCTTTCTTTGAGATTGGAATGAAAACTGACCTTTTCCAGTCCTGTGGCCACTGCTGTGTCTTCCAAGTTTGCTGGCATATTGAGTCCAGCACTTTCACAGCATCATCTTTCAGGATTTGAAATAGCTCAACTGGAATTCCACCACCTCCACTAGCTTTGTTCGTAGTGATGCTTCCTAAGGCCCACTTGACTTCACATTCCAGGATGTCTGGCTCTGGATGAGTGATCACACCATCATGATTATCTGGGTCATGAAGATCTTTTTTTTTGTACAGTTCTTCTGTGTATTCTTGCCACCTCTTCTTAATATCTTCTGCTTCTGTTAGGTCCATACCATTTCTGTCCTTTATCGAGCCCATCTTTGCATGAAATATTCCCTTGGAATCTCCAAGTTTCTTGAAGAGATTTCTAGTCTTTCCTGTTCTATTTTTTTCCCCTCTATTTCTTGGCACTGATCACTGAGCATTTTGAGTAATGCTCAAAATTCTCCAAGCCAAGCTTCAACAGTATGTGAACAATGAAATTCCAGATGTTCAAGAGGGTTTTAGAAAAGGCAGAGGAACCAGAGTTCAAATTGCCAACATCTGTTGGATCATCAAAAAAGCAATAGCATTCCAGAAAAACATCTACTTCTGCTTTATTGACTATGCCAAAGCCTTTGATTGTGTGGATCACAACAAACTGTGGAAAATTCTGAAAGAGATGGGAATGCCAGATCACTTGACCAGCTTCCTGAGAAATCTGTATGCAGGTCAAGAGGCAACAACAGTTAGAACTGGACATGGAACAAAAGACTGGTTCCAAATAGGGAAAGGACTACGTCAAGGTTGTATATTGTCACCCTCATTTAACTTATATGCAGAGTACATCATAAGAAACACTGGGCTGGATGAAACACAAGCTGGAATTAAGATTTCCAGGAGAAATATCAATAACCTCAGATATGCAGATGACTCTACCCTTATGAAAGTGAAGAAGAACTAAAGAGCCTCTTGATGAAAGTGAGAGGAGAGTGAAAAAATTGGCTTAAAACTCAACATTCAGAAAACTAAGAACATGGCATCTGGTCCCATCACTTCATGGCAAATAGATGGAGAAACAGTGGAAACAGTGGCTGACTTTATTTTGGGGGGCTCAAAAATCACTGCAGATGGTGACTGCAGCCATGAAATTAAAAGACTGTTACTCCTTGGGAGAAAAGTTATGACCAATCTAGACAGCGTATTAAAAGCAGAGATATTACTTGGCTGACAAAGGTCTGATTAGTCAAAGCTGTGGTTTTTCCAATAGTCATGTATGGATGTGAGAGTTGGACTATAAAGAAAGCTGAGCGCCGAAGAATTGATGCTTTTGAACCATGGAGTTGGAGAAGACTCTTAAGTGTCCCTTGGGCTGCAAGGAGATCAAACCAGTCAATCCTAAAGGAAATCAGTCCTGAATATTCATTGGAAGGACTGACATTGAAGCTGAAACTCTAATACTTTGGCCACCTGATGCAAAGAACTGACTCATTTGAAAAGACAAATGGCAACCCACTCCAGTACTCTTGCCTGGAGAATCTCACAGAAGGAGGAGCCTGGTAGATAGGCTACAGTCCATGAGGTCGCAAAGAGTCAGACACGACTGAGCAACTTCACTCACTCACTGATGCTGGGAAAGACTGAGGGCAGGTGGAGAAGGGGACGACAGAGGGTGAGATGGTTGGATGGTATCACCGACTCAATGGACATGAGTTTGAGCAAGCTCCAGGAGTTGGTGATGGACAGGTAGGTCTGGCATGCTACAGCCCATGGGGTTGCAAAGAGTTGGACATGACTGAGCGACTGAACTGAACTGAACTTCTTAGAGAGACTCTTTAGTATGCAATCTGTAGATTCCTCGAAGGAGCACCCCTAGTGGCTTGTGAGGCAAGTAATTGTGTGTTTATCTACTGGTGTGATCAAGTCAAAAAGTATTAGTCGCTCATGGCGTCCAACTCTTTGGAACCCCATGGACTGTAGCTCACCAGACTCCTTTGTCCATGGAATTCTCCAGGTAGGAATACTGGAGAAGGCATCTTTCCAACCCAGGGATCAAACCCTGGTCTCCTGCACTGCAGGAAGATTCTTTACCATCTGAGCCACCAGGGAAGCCCAAAAGGCAGGTATGGGGATTCACTTTCTATGAATGCCTGTGGTTCCTGGAGACTCTGGCCAGTTCTAAATCCTACTGACTGAGAGGGACCTTAAAATTCCCTCTAGGTCTCTTTTGTCACAGTAAGAACTAGAAAGGTGGTTTTTTCCTAGCCAAAACTAAAATTCCAAGGAAGATTAAAATTGAGGAAGTCTCCTCACTCCTTTTTGCTCCCTTCAATTGTCTGTGTGCTCCAGTTCCACACTCTTGAGTTCCTCAGAACAGAACTGGGACCTCGGTGTTAACCCATGACTAATAAGCCCATTCAACCAATTTAAAGTAAAAAGTCTGTATAACTTTGGGAAAACCTTGGCCAAAATTTGTGTTGGTTTTTGGCAGTGCTAAAGTCAACATGTGTTAACCACAAAAATACTGTTTTGTGTCCTGCAACTTTGGGATTTTGACATCTAGCATTCGTGTTCATATCTAGCCCATGAAGTTGGTGGAGTGTGGCATCTAACCCAATGCAAAATAGCTAGGTTGTTGTGTACCTGCCTGACTTACAGCTTTAAAAATAAAATCTCCTTATCTTGCATCATATCACCCCAGGCTGTGAGCGAAATCGTGGAAGCAATTTTTCTACTCTTTGCTTTGTCTGTCAGTGTTCCAGTACTGGCAGGACAAGAACAATATCTCCAGGATCCCACTGCATCCTGTCTATTTTTGAGACAGATAAACTGAAAGGAAGTGAAACCAGGAAAAAAGCATGTTTGTTACTCTCTAGCTACATACACTGGAAAAACTTTTTTTAATTGAAAAAGAAGTTGATTTCTGAGTCTTGGTCTCCTTATTTGTAAATGGGAAGAATAACAGCTGCTAAGGCATCTTCCAGTCCTTAGGGTCATGCTGCTACCCTCCCGGCAGCCTTTCCTCCTCCAACATTCCTGTTGGCACTACTATTCATTAAAATTAAACCCAAGTGCCATTTTTTACATTCTCTCCTTAACTTTCCTCTTTCAGTTACTCAGCAAGAGCAACTGACCCCACTTCCTTAATACCTCTGGGATGTGGCCACTCCATTTCCACCACTGTGTTTGATCATGTGAATGAACTTGTTCCTTAGTTGAATAAGTGACTTTGTAAGTCAGGAAGGCTTAAAATTACATTTAGAGCTGATGGAATAAATCAAACTCATGTATTTGTAAAGTCTGAAAGAATTTGGCCTTTCAGAGAAATACAACTTCAATTTGATGTGTAGCTATTTTAAGTGTGTGATTTTCAAGCTGAAAAGTTTAGTATCAATTTTAAGTGTATTAGAGTATATAAGAAAACTTGGTATGTAAAAATTCATCATTGTATATATTTGATTACAAGATTTTCTTAAGTAGTCAGGAAGACCTGTTAAGGTTGTGATTTTTCTCACATATTTGAAATACCTAGAAAAAGTGGAATATATTAATATTATATTAAGATATTCTACAATCTTAAGAGGAATTTATTCATGTTTGTAAAGATGAGTTTAAGATGAGTTCTATTTATTGGACTGGAGTTGAACATTAAAATCAACTAAAATGGATTAATATTTATATGAATCTTAGAATAAGATTTAGAGGTTAAACTTGATAAAAATGTAAATTTGAAAACCTAAACTTTAAAACAGCATTAATTTCAAACCCAAGCAACTGTTAATAATAGTTCTCTCTGCTCTCAAAATTCCCCCTCCAGACACTGACTTCACTAACAATAGTAAAAAGAGTACTTTTATCGTGGAACTGCTAATGCATAGGGATTTCATCTGAAACACTGTAACATGTATCTTGTCTCAATTAAATACATGAGTGCAAAGTCAAACCAAGTTCCAGAGCAGACACCAATTTAAATACTTTGGTTCCAGATAACTTTTTGTGATTCAGGAAGAGAAAGCCACAAGGTATCTCTTGGGGTCCTACTGAATTGCTGCACTCCAATGTATTTCAAAAACAGAGAAAATACCTTAGCCACTTGATTTTCTCCAAACTACGATACTGGCTTTACTAAAAACTTGTGATTCATTCTTTGAAGCTAGAGCAGCATCTAGGCTGCTCCTTTTGTCTGGCTGGGGCTTGCTGCTGGTCAGATGATAGTCCCTAAAGCACAGCTGTCACAGATGGATACAATTTATAATACAAATTTGGTTAGCCTATAAGATGTTTGTCACGTCTCTGGGCAGCACGAGGAAATTTCTCTGTATTCACTTTGCTGACATCCCCACTCTTATCATCGGCATTTTACTTTGATTCCCCTTGAAGGTGCTTTATCATTTTAAACTCAAAATAAATAAATTGTGAGGGAGTGGGGGTGGGATGAATTGGAAGATTGTGATTGACATATATCCACTACTACGTAAGTGAAAGTCACTCAGTCATGTCTAATTCTTTGCGACTCCATCCATGGAATTCTCCAGGCCAGAATACTGGAGTGAGTAGTCTTTCTTTTCTCCAGGGGATCTTCCCAACCTAGGGATCGAACCCAGGTCTCCTGCATTGCAGGCGGATTCTTTACCAGCTGAGCTATCAGGGAAGCCCAGCTATTACGTATAAAGTAGATGAATGAGAACTGACTGTGCAGCACAGGGAACTCTACTCAATGCTCTGTGGTGACCTAGATGGGAAGGAAATCCAAAAGAGGCACATATATACGTGTATACCTATAGCTGATTCACTTTGCTGCACAGCAGAAACTAACACAACATTGGAAAGCAAGTATATGCCAATAAAAATTAATTTAAAAAATAAGCAGCGAGAACTGAACGAAGGGTTCTGCTACTTTAAAGATTATCTTTTCCTTCACTTTAAGAAATTTTGGAAGGAATACAGCTTGCTACACTCTGACTCATAGCTGAGTACAACTTCATGAATCAGGAAAGTTTGTGGGGAGAATTCCAGAGCCAAGTCTTCACAGAGGCCTGTAACCATGTGCTGAACTGAATGTGAACAAACCAAACATGAATCTACGTAGAAAGAAATCCACAATGTGGCTCACCTCTACTTTCTTACCCCCTCACACAACCTTGCTCCACAGCCCATTGGATGTACCTTTGATGCTATTCCTTTGTAGAAGGTAGAAAGGGAAGAGACTCAAGGATTATCTTCCTTTGGTTTTTCAACAGGAGAACCGTTGGCATGCTGAGTCCTGGACTGGGTGTGTCCTGTGCATGGGAGATGCTCTCATCTCTAGCGCCTGGCCACTAAACGCTGCTAGTCATTGAAAATCTATGGGAGTAGACTTGTTTGCCAACAGCATCCCACCTACGAGGGCAATTTTCTTTCCCCATCTCCAAGAACCACTGACCTCAGAAGAACAGAAAAAACTTTCCACCTTATTTTTGAACTTTTGAACTCTGTGTAGGGGCCAAGCTCTTTGCCTTGTCTCTGCTTTAGCACAATGAGTAGCCTCATAAACAAAGGAAGTAGTAAGGCTCATCTGTGCAGACATCTCTTACCCCATCCTTCTGCTGCTGGACACAGAGCCCGGGAACAAGGAGAGGAAGGAACTTACGCTGTGACATGAGCAGGAAAGGAGATGGTAGAACATTTTAGTTTGAAGGGCGCTTAGTAATCATCTATTCAAACACCATCACTTTAGAGATGAAGAAAGGTTGTGACTTGTTGCCTGTAATAAGTATTCCAAATGTGATTTATTACTGCAATAGCTATCTTAAAACTGCCTAGCCACATGCAAGGCTGTTTTAATTCAAAAGTTCTCCAATTCAAGGATTGGGGTGAAAGAACAGTAGCTAGAGATGATCCAGGCAGTCAGTGCAGTGAGGATTGGGGAAGTGATATGGGCTGTGAGGACTGTGCTGGGCTGCCAGATCCACCCTCAGGGCTGAAGCACTTACTTCCCCCAGTTGCAGCTGGCTGCAGCTGACAGTCTTGGAATTGCTTTCACCCAAGACTCCCTTCTCAAGACTGGTCAATGCGAGTGGGTATATGTCCCACCTTCACCTCCCTACTCCCATCAAATCTGAATGGTGACCTAGCTTCAAAGCTGCCTTTGGGGGTCACTGATGCCTTTGCTGTAACTGCCTCATGTTCAAAGCCTCCCACTGCCTAATCTTGCTTCCTTCTCTCCCCCTACCAGGGTTAATCCTAAAACACTCCCAAATCAATGTTCTGCTTGCTAATCTCCTTATCACTATGATTAGCTGGGGAGCCTACCCTGCAAAGGTGGGTACCAGATGTTGTTAGAGAAAGCAGAGGCTAAAAAGGGATTCTGGAAGTGAATTCCCAACCAGCCAGCCAGCAGTAAGGACCACATCCCTGGGAGCCTGTCTGGCCCTGCCCTAGGTAGTAGTGCAGTTGTGAACGCTTTGACCTGTTGTGAACTGGGATGGATGGCAAGCTGGTAATGAAATGTTTTAGGAAGTGGATCTGAGAAATATTGGGGAATTGTAATTCTAAGAAAAATAGAATTGGATGGCTATGCCTGTAGGCATTAGATAATTTGGAAAAAGATCATAGACAGCACAAAATGATTAATCAGCAAGTAGACTAGATATGAAAGGCAGACAGCCTCCTTGGAGCACATCAGATCCTCCTCGTCTCACTGGCAAAAGGCAGGGAAATCGAAGAACCACATCCAGGACTTAATCATAACAGTGGCAGAGCTCCAGAGAAGGTTGAACTCAGCCTAGCCAGGTCTATAATCTTGGGACCCCACAAACTGAGATGACCACATCTGGATTAATGCACTAGAACATATTAAACTCAGAATCCACACGGGGCCCTGAGCCTGCAGAAGTGGGTCGCACTGTTGAAGGCAGCACATTCCCACTGGCCGTGCATGAGGACAGGGGCCTCCTTTGGTCTCCGCCCCACCCCACCTCCTGCCACCAGATCAGCAAATAGAGTGAGTTCACAACACAATGCGAAGGAAGCAAAGGATTAAACCCCAAAGGACCTGCAGCACCAAGACAGGACATGGGAAAGTCAACTCCAAGATGTCAAATCAAGGGGCTGGCTGCTAGGACACAAGTCAGGGTTAGAAAGAGTTTACCAATACGGGGACAGGCTCTTGGGATAAAGGATTTAACACCTCGGCAAACACCTCAAGGCAGATACATTTCTGGGGTGGTTTAGTCTGGGCCATCACTTTCTCAAGCTCCTAAATGAAAAAGAACTGCCAGATTTGCTGTAGCAGACAGTGAAAGGGGCGATGAAAAGGTTCAGGAAAGCGGGTGTGCTAAAACGGATATGCAATAACACAGGAAACCTCATCACATAACTGTGTTTAGTGGGAGGGCCTTCAGTTTACTGAAACAGTAAGGGGTACTGCTGGGCAGGCCCCTAGCATCCCTGAGATGCCTCCTCTGTCGGGCAGGGCACTTATAAGGGAGGCCACTACACAACTAGCCTCCCTGATAAAAAATGAGGTTGAAAATATATACAGCAGCATATTACCCAGCCATAAAAAGGAATTAAATTGTGCCACTTGCAGAGTGTGGATGGACATAGAGTCTCTCATACAGAGTGAAGTAAGTCAGAAAGAAACAACAAACATCATATATTAACACATATATGCGGAATCTAGAAGATGGTACAGATGAACCTATTTGTAAAGTACAAATAGAGAAATAGAGACATAGACATTGACAACAAATGTATGGACATCAAGCGGGTAAGTGGGGGTGGGATGAATTGGGGGACTGGGATTGGGATTGACATATATAACTATTGATACTACATATAAAATAGACACCTGTTAATAATAAAGAATGCTCAAACTACCACACAATTGCATTCATCTCACATGCTAGTAAAGTAATGCTCAAAATTCTCCAAGCCAGGCTTCAGCAATACGTGAACCATGAACTCCCTGACGTTTAAGCTGGTTTTAGAAAAGGCAGAGGAACCAGAGGTCAAATTGCCAACATCTGCTGGATCATGGAAAAAGCAAGAGAGTTCCAGAAAAACATCTATTTCTGCTTTGTTGACTATGCCAAAGCCTTGGACTGTGTGGATCACAATAAACTGTGGAAAATTCTGAAAGAGATGGGAATACCAGACCACCTGATCTGCCTCTTGAGAAATCTGTATACAGGTCACGAAGCAACAGTTAGAACTGGACATGGAACAACAGACTGGTTCCAAATAGGAAAAGGAGTACGTCAAGGCTATATATTGTCACTCTGCTTATTTAACTTTTATGCAGAGTACATCATGAGAAACGCTGGACTGGAAGAAGCACAAGCTAGAATCAAGATTGCCGGGAGAAATATCAATCACCTCAGATATGCAATGACACCACCCTTATGGCAGAAAGTGAAGAGGCATTAAAAAGCCTCTTGATGAAAATGAAAGTGGAGAGTGAAAAAGTTGGCTTAAAGCTTAACATTCAGAAAACAAAGATCATGGCATCTGGTCCCATCGCTTCATGAGAAATAGATGAGGAAACAGTGGAAACAGTGTCAGACTTTATTATTTGGGGCTCCAGAATCACTGCAGATTGTGATTGCAGCCATGAAATTAAAAGACACTTATTCCTTGGAAGATAAGTTATGACCAACCTAGACATCATATTCAAAAGCAGAGACATTACTTTGCCAACAAAAGTCTGCCTAGTCAAGGCTATGGTTTTTCCAGTGGTCATGTACGGATGTGAGAGTTGGACTGTGAAGAAGGCTGAGCACCAAAGAATTGATGCTTTTGAACTGTGGTGTTGGAGAAGACTCTTGAGAGTCCCTTGGACTGCAAGGAGATCCAACCAGTCCATTCTGAAGGAGATCAGCCCTGGCATTTCATGGAGGGAATGATGCTGAAGCTGAAACTCCAGTACTTTGGCCACCTCATGCGAAGAGTTGACTCATTGGAAAAGACTCTGATGCCGAGAGGGATTGGGGGCAGGAGGAGAAGGGGACAACTGAGGATGAGATGGCTGAATGGCATCACTGACTCGATGGACGTGGGTTGAGTGAACTCCGGGAGATGGTGATGGACAGGGAGGCCTGGCGTGCTATGATTCATGGGGTCGCAAAGAGTTGGACACAACTGAGCGACTGAACTGAACTAAATAATAAAAACCTACTCTATAGCACAGGGGAGAAAATAAGGTACAATTTACTTGTAGGATAAATATTGTTAAGCTTAAAAATTCATTCCAATATCTATTAGGTACAGACAAATACTCTTTGATTCCACTTATACAAGGTACTAGATCTTCCCAACCCAGGGACTGAACCTAGATCTCCTGCATTGCAGGTGGATTCTTTACTGTCTAAGCCACCAGGGAAGCCCAGTCCTTGGCCTGTAGGATAAGAGCTATTATATCATGAAAACTCAAGTAGAATGCCTACTTTTTTATAATCAGGCAATATAGTAAATAAAAAAGTATTGTATCACTTGGAAAATGGCAAAGATTAGGACTACTCTTAAAGACCTAAGGGATGTAGGAGTGATGGTCCCTTTAACTCACCAGTGTGGCCTGTCTAAAAGCCAGATGGATCCTGAAAATAGCCTACTACAAGTTTCACCAAATATTTGGGGCTTCCCAGGTGGGGCTAGTGGTAAATAACCCATCTGCCAATGCAGGAGATATGAGAGATACAGGTTTGATCCCTGGTTTGGGAAGATCCCCTGGAGAAGGAAATGGCAACCCACTCCAGTGTCCTTGCCTGGAGAATCCCATGGACAGAGGAGCCTGCCTGGCTAGGCTCTAAAATCCAGATGGATCCTGAAATTAGCTTACTACAACCTTCACTAAATATTTACATTACTTGTACATTGACCAAGGTGTGGTATCTTTTAATAGAGCAGATTAGGAAATCCTCAGCTACATGGTACACAATCATTAATCTGGTAAATATTTTCTTTTCTATTCTCATCAAAAAGGAAAATAAGAACAGCTTATGTTCACTTAGAACAGACTGTAATGTACTATAAATACTATAATTATAGTCTTGCCCCAGGACTAGGCTTAATTCTTGTCCTCTGTCGTAATATAATCTCACCCCCCAGCCTTGAATTTCACCCTGGCCCACACTGTGGATGACATCATGCTAACCTGACTAGATAAGTAACAAGTGGCAAGTGTGTGAACAACCTTAGTAAGACACATGTTCTCCAGAGAGAGTAAGACAAAACCTATGAAAATTTCAGATTCCTATCAACGAAGTGTTTAGGGATTCAGTGGTCTGGAGCTTGTCAGGACTTCCCCTCTAGAGTAAACGATGAATTTTTGCATCATGCACTTCCCATCAGGAAGAAGACGCACAATGCCCAGTGGGCTTCTAGGGTTTCCTGAGGAAGAACAATCCATATCTGGAATACTACTTCAACCAGTAAATTGAGTGAATGAATGGCTGTCAGCTGAACATGAATATGTTCAACAACAGTCCCCTGCTACAGTCACATGGCTTAGATTTTTGCCCATGTGACCTAGCAGAACTTAGGTGTTAGCAGTATCTGTGTGGAGTTTATAGCAAGCCTTAGAGATCATAATGTAGACCTTTAGGGTCCAGGAGCAAGGTTATGCCATCTAAAGTGAAAAGTTATCCTCTTTCTGGAAAAAAAAAACAAAGTTTCTAATGGGTGGCTCAGATGGTAAAGAATTTGCCTGCAATGTGGGAGACCCAGGTTCAATCCTGCGTTGAGAAGACCCCCTGGAGAAGGGAATGGCAACCCACTCCAGTATTCTTGCTTGGAGAATTCCATGGACAGAAGAGCCTGGTGGGCTACAGTCCATGGAATTGCAAAGAATCAGACACAACTGACAGACTTTCACTTCCTGTTAGCAAGGGAGCGACAAGCTATCATGTGGCCAGAGCTGTCGTCATTTACAACCCATAGGTTGTAAAGTCAAGCAGGCAAGCAACAATCCACTGTGAGATGAAAGTTTCATATTTGATACCAGCCCTGGGTGGGTGGAGTTAGGGGTGGGGAATAAGAAAGCAATATGATCAGGTGTCCTAGGTCCTCGTCATCCACGGCTAATCCACCAGTACCTCACCCTCAGCTCACACCTATGGCCACACTTAAAGTGGGGAGCTTCCCTTACAAATAGCTCATCAGTTCAGTTGCTCAGTCATGTCCGACTCTTTGCGCAACACGCTAGGCTTCCCTGTCCATCGCCAACTCCCAGAACTTACTCAGACTCACGTCCATCCAGTTGGTGATACCATCCAACCATCTCATCCTGTCATCCCCTTCTCCTCCTGCCTTCAATCTTTTCCAGCATCAGGGTCTTTTCCAATGAGTCAGTTCTTCGTATCAAGTGGCCAAAGTACTGGAGTTTCAGCTTCAGCATCAGTCCTTCCAATGAATATTCAGGACCTATTTCCTTTAGGATTGACTGGTTTGCTCATGGAGAAGGATAAAAGCTGAAGTGAGTCCACACATGTGTCAACTCAATACACCCAAGTTGACAGCAGCTGCACTTCAGCTTGATCTTGGGTGGGTTTGAAAGACAGGCGGAAGGGGAAATCTTCTCAACATCCCAATGAAGAGAGCTTTGAATGGTGCGCTTGATCATTCACTTTGTGTGGAAAGACAAGAGGCCTGAAGTCAAAATGTACACGAACTGCTATAGATTGAATGTGCCCCACCCCCTCCAAATAACATGCTGAGGCCCTAATCCCCGAGGTGATGGTATTTGGAGATGGGCCTTTGACAGGGATCCAGAGGTAGATTTGGCCATTGTATCTAAGCCCTGATGTCGTCTCTTATTTTATGTAATGCAAGTGCCTGGCTTAGGCAGCACCACCACCAACAAGGGTTTATAGAGTATTTGTTCCACATCACACCACACCAGGATGAGTGATTTCCTTTACAGAAAAGGAGATGTGGCATTGAACACATGACCTCTGGATCTACTGGTAATATCCCACACCATGCCAGGCAGATGCTGCTAGTCTAACATTGGGATGAAAGGCCTTTTGAAGGTACAGCTGAGGTGTCTGCTCAGAGACAACAGACAGGGAGGATGAGGCCCACTCAAGGATGCACACTCACTTGAGGGTACACTCAAGGATTCAGTGCACACTTTAAATCAGTGATCACTCTACGGCTGTGTCCTCAACATGTGAATATGTGGTTCCAGAAACCAAGGGGTAGGAGCAGGAATAATATGTATCATTATTTCTAGTGACTGCCTTTGGAATATTTTGCTTCCCATCACCCTAGCATTTCTAGGCCCTACGTGTTGAGGTATACTGGCTCTGGAAAAGAAAAATGTTTCTACTTGGGATAAACAGGGAATCCCATTAAGCTTTATGCTATAGCAGCCACCAAGAATTTTGGACTACTCATTCTGAAGGATAAGCAATCAGGAATTGTCAATCAACCAACCACTCACTCAATCAGAGTCACTTTCCTGGCAGATCACTTGAGGGATATCAGGCTTCCTTTACATGCAGAGAGGCATACAGAAATATGTTAGGCACCCAAGAAATTCACTTAGGCATCTCTTGGTATTATTTCCTTGCCCAGTTTTGCCTGTAAATGAATAAGTGCAGCAGCCACAGCTTGAGAATGGAATGGGACCAGCCCTCAGGAATGAGTTAAGCAGAAGTGCCAGCTGAGTGTCAGGGAAATCCACCGTGGATAGTAGAAGAGGGAGGAAATGGGCATGAGTCATGACTTTGAGATGAGCACCAGTAATGAGGCTGCAGCTCATCCATCTAACTTTCCTCTTAGTTTACCCCTACAGTATTCCAGAAACACACCAGAATTCTAAAGAGCTGCTCCAGAACTTAGATGAAGGGAATCAGAGTGGTGCAAGGGGCACAGTGTAGTGAACACTGTGATTGCTGCCCAGCTCTGCCTCCATGATGGAAGGGTCCACTCCCCAAGCTGCTCAGTTCAGTTCAAGTCGCTCAGTTGTGTCCAACTCTTTGCAACCTCATGGGCTGCAGCACGCCAGGCTTCCCTGTCCATCACCAACTCCCAGAGTGTATTCAAACTCATGTCCATTGAGTCCGTGATGCCATCCAACCATCTCACCCACTGTCGTCCCCTTCTCTTCCCGCCTTCAATCTTTCCCAGCAGCAAGGGCTTTTCCAAAGAGTCAGTTCTTCACATTAGGAGCCAAAGTATTGGAGTGTCAGCTTCAGCATCGGTCCTTCCAATGAATATTCAGGACTGATTTCCCTTCGGATTGACTGGTTGGATCCCCACGCTTCTAGGAGTGCTGGAAAATACCTTCCTCCTCAGCTGCCAACACACTCCAAATACTGCCCTCAGCTAAAAGGACCTGTTTCACAACAGGTCTCTGTCTCCTAGGGACAGAGTGAATTTGGCAATAACTTGTCCATGCAGGGGTATCATGGTCTTAGCCCTTTGATCCAACTGAGACAACTTTGAAGACTGATCTCCCTAAAGGGGTCGGTGGATGCTTTTCTAAATTACATGACTATTTAACTTCTCCCTTGGTTCAACCCTCCCTCCTTCCTACCTTCCTTCACATGCACTTATCCTGAGAGCACTTTCCAGTAAATTCCCTGAATGCTAATCTCATTCTCACAGTCAGCTTGTTGGGGAGCACAATCTGCAACAGACAGAAGGAAGGTGAAGAGGCATGTACATACTGAGAAGCATGTAACTACCGTGAACAACTGGGGCTCAGACTCCCTCGAGTCCCTTCAGAGACATGTCTTGGAATTTCCCCATTGAGGAATGAGGGGGTCAGAGTATTTATCCACAAGTTCCTACCCTTCACTGATTGAGGGGCTCCCTCTGGGGGCGTTTAACACTGACATCTCCTTCCTGCTCTGTGTGTGGGCTGAGGAAGCCCCAGCAGCTAGAGGGCACCATCAGGTAGAATATCTTAGGAAGCCAGTGGTCAATAAGGGGACTGTCCACAGGGTAGGTGTAGCGGTTACAAGAGGAACATTGTAACATCATCTGCAAGAAGTCACACGAAGCCATGCAGTTCATTTCCACTGAGGCGGAAGAAAGCTAAATTATGCTTGTGAATGATGATAGAAATGGACCCAAGATGACGGCTGGAATAAAGCAGCACAGGTTGAGGCCGTGAAGAGGGAAAACATGGAACTACTCTCTGTCATCACGTGTCTTCAGGATGGGGTGAGTGAGACAGCACCAGGGAAGGGTGCGTGTGATGGGGAGCTTGGGAGGGAAAGGCACGTTATGACCACATTTTACAAATCTACAAGCATTTTACTGGCTCCTGTCTTGAAGCAGAGACAAAACCCTTGAAAGGAACCATCATGTTCATCTTCGATGTGGAGGAATGGCAAAGGTTTGGGGGCCACTCTTCCCTCACTGGCAACCGTCATGATTGATGTCATAAGAGAAAAACTGGACTTAGATATCAGCTCTGCCACTCAACAGCTCTGTGGGCTTAACTCTGCTACTGAAACTCTTGAAATCAGTATTATCTCACTTATAAAATGGAGGTGATAGTATCTATTTCATGGGGCTGTTGAGAGGAGTCAAGGAATATGAAACGACTGATACGACTCTCAGCAGATAAGGATGCTTAATAAATGCCCACTGCCCTTTCTTCAGAAAAAATTTGGGAGTGAGTGAATGAACCTAAACTTACCTGAAAAGGTAACATTATATAAATTCATAAGTTGTCATAAAAGGATCAATGAAAGACTAATGTCATGCCATGACAGATCGTGGTCCACTGGAGAAGGGAATGGCAAGCCACTTCAGTATTCTTGCCTTGAGAACCCCATGAACAGTAGGAAAAGGCAAAATTATAGGATACCAAAGAGGAACTCCCCAGGTCATTAGGTGCCCAATATACTACGGGAGATCAGTGGAGAAATAAATCCAGAAAGAATGAAGGGATGGAGCCAAAGCAAAAACAATACCCAATTGTGGATGTGACTGGTGATAGAAGCAAGATCCGATGCTGTAAAGAGCAATATTGCATAGGAACCTGGAATGTCAGGTCCATGAATCAAGGCAAATTGGAAGTGGTCAAACAAGAGACGGCAAGGGTGAACGTCGACATTCTAGGAATCAGTGAACTAAAATGGACTGGAATGGGTGAATTTAACTCAGATGACCATTATATCTACTACTGTGGGCAGGAACCCCTCAGAAGAAATGGAGTAGCCATCATGGTCAACAAAAGAGTCTGAAATGCAGTACTTGGATGCAATCTCAAAAATGACAGAATGACCTCTGTTTGTCTCCAAGGCAAACCATACAACATCACAGTTATCCAAGTCTATGACCCAACCAGTAATGCTGAAAGAGCTGAAGTTGAATGGTTTTATGAAGACCTACAAGACCTTTTAGAACTAACATCCAAAAAAGATGTCCTTTTCATTATAGGGGACTGGAATGCAAAAGTGGAAAGTCAAGAAACACCTAGAGTAACAGGCAAATTTGGCCTTGGAATGCGGAATGAAGCAGGGCAAAGACTAATAGAGTTTTGCCAAGAAAATGCACTGGTCATAGCAAACACCCTCTTCCAACAACACAAGAGAAGACTCTACACATGGACATTACCAGATGGTCAACACGGAAATCAGATTGATTATATTCTATGCAGCCAAAGATGGAGAAGCTCTATAAGTCAACAAAAACAAGACCAGGAGCTGACTGTGGCTCAGATCATGAACTCTTTATTACCAAATTCAGACTGAAATTGAAGAAAGTAGGGAAAATCGCTAGACCATTCAGGTATGACCTAAATCAAATCCCTTATGACTACACAGTGGAAGTGAGAAATAGATATAAGGGCCTAGATCCGATAGATAGAGTGCCTGATGAACTATGGAATGAGGTTCATGACATTGTACAGGAGATAGGGATCAAGACCATCCCCATGGAAAAGAAATGCAAAAAAGCAAAATGGCTGTCTGGGGAGGCCTTACAAATAGCTGTGAAAAGAAGAGAGGTGAAAAGGAAAGATATAAGCATCTGAATGCAGAGTTCCAAAGAATAGCAAGAAGAGGTAAGAAAGCCTTCTTCAGAGATCAATGCAAAGAAATAGAGGAAAAGAACAGAATGGGAAAGACTAGAGATCTCTTCAAGAAAATTAGAGATACCAAGGGAACTTTTCATACAAAGATGGGCTCGATAAAGGACAGAAATGGTCTGAACCTAACAGAAGCAGATGATATTAAGAAGAGGTGGCAAGAATACACAAGAGAACTGTACAAAAAAGATCTTCATGACCCAGATAATCATGATGATGTGATCACTAATCTAGAACCAGACATCTTGGAATGTGAAGTCAAGTGGGCCTTAGAAAGCATCACTATGAACAAAGCTAGTGGAGGTGATGGAATTCCAATTGAGCTGTTTCAAATCCTGAAAGATGATGCTGTGAAAGTGCTGCACTCACTATGCCAGCAAATTTGGAAAACTCAGCAGTGGCCACCGGACTGGAAAAGGTCAGTTTTCATTCCAATCCCAAAGAAAGGCAATGCCAAAGAATGCTCAAACTACAGCAAAATTGCACTCATCTCACATGCTAGTAAAGTAATGCTCAAAATTCTCCAAGCCAGGCTTCAGCAGTATGAGAACCGTGAACTCCCTGATGTTCAAGCTGGTTTTAGAAAAGGCAGAGGAACCAGAGATCAAATGGCCAACATCCGCTGGATCATGGAAAAAGCAAGAGAGTTCCAGAAAAACATCTATTTCTGCTTTGTTGACTATGCCAAAGCCTTGGACTGTGTGCATCACAATAAACTGTGGAAAATTCTGAAAGAGATGGGACTACCAGACCACCTAACCTGCCTCTTGAGAAATCTGTATGCAGGTCAGGAAGCAACAGTTAGAACTGGACATGGAACAACAGACTGGTTCCAAATAGGAAAAGGAATCTGTCAAGGCTGTATATTGTCACCCTGCTTATTTAACTTCTATGCAGAGTACATCATGAGAAACTCTGGACTGGCAGAAACACAAGGTGGAATCAAGATTGCCGGGAGAAATATCAATTACCTCAGATATGCAATGACACCACCCTTATGGCAGAAAGTGAAGAGGAGCTAAAAAGCCTCTTGATGAAAGTGAAAGAGGAGAGCAAAAGAGTTGGCTTAAAGCTCAACATTCAGAAAACGAAGATCGTGGCATCCGGTCCCATCACTTCATGGGAAATAGATGGGAAATAGTGGAAACAGTGTCAGACTTTATTTTTGGGGGCTCCAAAATCACTGCAGATGGTGATTGCAGCCATGAAATTAAAAGACGCTTACTCCTTGGAAGAAAAGTTATGACTAACCTAGATAGCATATTCAAAAGCAGAGACGTTACTTTGCCGACTAAGGTCCATCTAGTCAAGGCTATGGTTTTTCCTGTGGTCATGTATGGATGTGAGAGTTGGACTGTGAAGAAGGCTGAGCACTGAAGAACTGATGCTTTTGAACTGTCATGTTGGAGAAGACTCTTGAGAGTCCCTTGGACTGCAAGGAGATCCAACCAGTCCATTCTGAAGGAGATCAACCCTGGGATTTCTTTGGAAGGAACGATGCTAAAGCTGAAACTCCAGTACTTTGGCCACCTCATGAGAAGAGTTGACTCATTGGAAAAGACTCTGATGCTGGGAGGGATTGGGGGCAGGAGTAGAAGGGGACGACCGAGGATGAGATGGCTGAATGGCATCACTGACTCGATGGACGTGAGTCCAAGTGAACTCCGGGAGATGGTGATGGACAGGGAGGCCTGGTGTGCTGCGTTCATGGGGTTGCAAATAGTTGGATACAACTGAGCGACTGAACTGAACTGAACTGAACTGAATGTCATGCTGATTGCTGGCATGACGATTCTTGAGTTGTCATGGAAAAGACAAATTTGTGTTATTTCTGATTTCAGTGAAATTGTCAGAGAGAGTTTCTAAAAGACTCCATTACGGACAGTATTTAATTTTCAGACTACATTATGTCTAAGTGAAAACAAAGTGACAGCCTCAGTGGTGATTGATTAGCTCATTAGGAATCTGTTTATTATTAGAGTCTTTAAAATGCCTTTTTGAACCAAGGCCACTCTACTCAACTTGATCTTTTTATGACAGCTCAAAATTTAAGAGAGCATATTCCATTTCTCCAGAGCTGGTTTTTTTTTTTTTTTAATATTTTTTGATGCATTATACCCTAAGTGGGAGAGCAAAAAAAAAAAAAAAAAAAAAAACAAACCACTTAATACTTAATCCCACTAATTTTTCCTCTGTCGAGTTTAATTCATCTTTCTAATCATTCCCCATTCATTTTACCCACTCAGTGATACTCAGCATTATAAAGAATATAATAACTTATTCAAGGTCCCTGGGTGAGAGAGTTTTAGGATAAGTTTGGGTGGTTTTTATTCATCTTCTTGAAACTTCAAATCCTTACAGTTGCAGCTACACCCCAAACCCCTGAATCTGTCATCACTAGATCTTTAAAAGAGAAAATACAGAAAGGTCTTGTGCTTTGAGGATTGAAAGAAATACTCTCAACTGATGGAAGTCTTCAGAAAGTCATACACACACCAAAAGAAATGCAGTAGATCTGGGGAAGGATGCCAAGGAAGCCGGGGAGGACAAGACAAATAAAGGTGATTTGTGGTAAGAACTGAGAGTGGGATTTAGGTTTTGTAATCTGCTAATCACTGTTTCAAATTTATCAACAGTCAGAAGTGGCTTAAAGCCATCTCAATTTATTTGCGAATGGCAAGCAGTAACAATGATAAAAAAAAAAAAAAGCTAATTTTGCTGAGACAGTAGTCAATGCTTTGTATTAATAGTCAGTAGTAATACTTTGTAACATTAATACTTTTGTATCAGTACTCAGTAAACTGCTTTGCACTAAGTGTGTACTTACTAAATATTAAGTACAGTGTCTATTGTGTGTATTGGGGATTGTCAGGTGGCTCAGTGGTAAAGAATCCACCTGCCAAAGCAAGAGAACCAGGAGACATGGGTTCGATCTCTTGGCTGGGAAGAGCCTCTGGAGTAGGAAATGACAACCCATTCCAGTATTCTTGCCTGAAGAATCCCATGGATAAAGGAGCCTGGAGGGCTACAGTCCATAGGATTGCAAAGAGTCAGATATAACTGACCAACTGAGTGCACACACACACACACACACACACACACACACATTACTGTATAGTAAGTTCTTTACAAGGGTTATCTCAATCCTACTTCTGCTCAATGAATTGAGTTCTTTTATTATTGTTGCTGTTTAATTGCTAAGTCATGACCCACTCTTTGCAATCCCATGGACTATAGCCTGCCAGGCTCCTCTGTTCATGGGACTTTTTCAGGCAAGAATACTGGAGTGGGTTGCCATTTCCTTCTCCAGGGGATCTTCCCAACCCAAGGATCAAATCTGAGTCTCCTGCAATGGCAGGCAGATTCTTTACCCCTAAGCCACATGGGAAGTCCCTCTTTTATTAAATCCATATTATAACAGATGAGCAAAATGAGGCTTACAGAGGTCGTGTCATTCAGGGTTCTGACAGGGAAAAAATGACCTCCTAATGGGTTTATATAATGAAGCTTCTCTTTGGCCTCCTTTATACAATTGTGTAAGAGCTGACTCATTGGCAAAGACCTTGATGCTGGTTAAGATTGAGGACAGGAAGAGAAGGGGATGATAGAGAATGAGCTGGTTGGATGGCATCATTGACTCAATAGACATGAGTTTGAGGAAACTCTGGGAGATAGTGGAGGACAGGGAAGTCTAGTGTGCTACAGTCCATGGGGTTGAAAGAGACATGACTTAGCAACTGAACAACAGCAACACAACTGTGGGCAGAGCTAAACGAAATCAACAGGGGAACCAGCAAG
Organism: Ovis aries; assembly: GCF_016772045.2. Lineage (NCBI taxonomy): Eukaryota > Metazoa > Chordata > Mammalia > Artiodactyla > Bovidae > Ovis > Ovis aries. The sequence goes on from NC_056059.1 coordinate 93,047,966, forward strand.
AGCTGGAATCATGAAAGATGTCCACTGCCAAAATCCTGGCCCCACAGCAGAGGGGGCCCCCAACTCCTGCCCTCAGACCTATCTGGTGTTCCCATTGGCTAAATCATCCAGATACCAAAGGGCAAGGAAGTCTAATTGCTGCACTTGGTGGAAGTAAGCCTCCCAGGGCACAGACCAAGAGGGAGAAGGATGGAGAACAGATCCAGGAGGGCAAATGGTGAATAACTTTGCTACATGGCCATATAGTTTGCTCATGGTCACTTGGCAAGAGTGACTTGGAGATTCATGCCCTGTGACATATGGTAGGTCCAAAGGAACTGCTTCATAATTGTTCCCAGCACAGGCCCTAGAAATGAAGCTGAATATCTTACCCAGCCATACTCTACCTGGGACAAATTCAACCTCCATTCTTTTGAGCCTGAAGAGACAGTGGAGACCAGAGAGGGAGCCAGCTGACCCCCAGAGCCCTTAGAGGTAGATGGACAGGCCTGGCCTTTCTGGGTTACCAGCTTGGGGACCGAAGAACAAAAGTGAATATCTCCCTACATTCTCTCAAGGCACTGATATCTCGGGTTCAACAAACAAGACAAAGTAATTTCATTAGTGTTGCCACCATTCTCGTTTAAACTTTGCTCCTTCCTAACATCTTCAACAGATGACATAAGGTGCAAATACAATTGCCATCAGATCCTTTAGACTTGGAAAGCATATTCAGATTAAAATAATAATAATAACAACATAACATTTCAACGAAGCCAAGGCTCCTGCAGACTTTTTAGTTTATTTATTTTCAAATGCATTAGTTCAAGGAACTTTTAAAGCAGTCCCATGACGCGTCAAGGCAAATATTATAAGCCTCCTTTATAGGTGGCCCTTAAGTGGCAGAGATGGGGTTCAGTTCAGTTGCTCAGTCATGTCCGACTCTTTGTGACCCGATGTATCACAGCACGCCGGGCCTCCCTGTCCATCACCATCTCCCGAAGTTCACTCAGACTCACGTCCATCGATTCCGTGATGCCATCCAGCCATCTCATCCTTGGTCGTCCCCTTCTACTCCTGCCCCCAATCCCTCCCAGCATCAGAGTCTTTTCCAATGAGTCAACACTTTGCATGAGGTGGCCAAAGTACTGGAGTTTCAGCTTTAGCATCATTCCTTCCAAAGAAATCCCAGGGTTGATCTCCTTCAGAATGGACTGGTTGGATCTCTTTGCAGTCCAAGGGACTCTCAACAGTCTTCTCCAACACCACAGTTCAAAAGCATCAATTCTTCAGTGCTCAGCCTTCTTCACAGTCCAACTCTCACATCCATACATGACCACAGGAAAAACCATAGCCTTGACTAGACAGACCTTAGTCGGCAAAGTAATGTCTCTGCTTTTGAATATACTATCTAGGTTGCTCATAACTTTTCTTCCAAGGAGTAAACATCTTTTAATTTCATGGCTGCAGTCACCATCTGCAGTGATTTTGGAGCCCCAAATAATAAAGTCTGACACTGTTTCCCCATCTATTTCCCATGAAGTGATGGGACCGGATGCCATGATCTTTGTTTTCTGAATGTTGAGCTTTAAGCCAACTTTTTCACTCTCCTCTTTCACTTTCATGAAGAGGCTTTTTAGCTCCTCTATGTGGTAAGACCTATAAAATCACTTTTACTGAAATAAGTCAATCTCTCTCTGTTTCTGTCTCTATGTGTTCAATACCCCCCTTAATCTTTAGGGACTCATTAAATATATGTGTACATATACTGCATATATAGAGGTATCCCCATTTTTCAAAAGCTTGCTTTATACCACTTGGCTTTTATAACATTAGTACCTACATTAGTACCCATTCTCACTATCTGAAAGAAATTCAAACAGAATTTTCACTTTTAGGAAAAATGGCAAAATGTAAAAACAGTGCTCAGCATTTGCTTTGCAGCAGCTAGTATGGAGGCAGCTCCTAGACCAGCAGAGAAAGTGCCACATCCAAGCTTCCTCCCTGGGAACTACCCTCAGCAACTCAGCATCAGGCTGCCAGAGCTTTGAACTGTGTCTGTGAGCATCTGTGCTTTATTTTGACTTGTTTTGAGCATCCATTAGGAAGATGTGCCTTAAGGTAACTGCTTCTTTGCTTTAACCCATTTCTGCTTAAAAAGAGTTTGATACTAACAGTCTGCTTTGGCCTAGCACGGGAAAGGGGTATGTGTGTGTGTGTGTATGTGTAAAAACCTTAGGACTGGACTCTGTCCTCTCTAAAGTTGAAGATGTAGGTACCTTCCACAACCATCAAGGCCAGAGTATAGCTATCCCAGTCAGGTGAGAATTTCTATGCACAAATCCTGGAGGAAGTAGAGAAAGCCTTGTGAGCAGAAGACACTTTTCAGAAGAGAAATGCTGCAAAAGTCACCCATTCCCAGTTCCTCACTACATATATCCCTAAGACATGCCCGAGCTAGGGAGATTTAACTTGTATTAGAGATTTAAAAACTCCAGTCCCTTCTCATACAAGCATTTCAAGCTCCTAAAAAAATTCAATCTTATTTAATCCCTGAGAGTAATCAGAAACACTTGGACAGATACCCCAGATTGTCCAAGACTTTGTAAAAGTTCTGAGGACAAATGGTAACAAGAAAGAAAGCTGCTTTCTGCTCACCCTACAAAATTCTGTTTATTCCACAAAGGAGACACTGAGGTCAATGGTGACACATGCGGGGTGGGGAGGGGTGGTGGTAGGGGAGGTGGTCTGGTAGCAGAGCCAGCTGGGCTGGGTTCAGGAATGAGAGGGACTGAGGAAATAGAGATGGTACGAGCAGTAATGTACCTCTTTTAAAATTCCCATTTGAGAAGTTTGGTTGCGAAGGTAAGAAAAGAGATTAGGTATCAGCTAGATGTGAATGGGAAATCAGTGAAGTTTCTTTTCTTAAGGAGAGAAAAATGGAAACATGTTTAAATACCATGGGGATGACCTAATGGAGAGACAAGGGTTGAAGACAGAAGATAAAAAAAACAAACTAACAAGAAATGGCATCAGTTCAGTTCAGTCGCTCAGCCGTGTCCAATTCCTTGCGACCCCATGAACTGCAGCACGCCAGGCCTCCCTGTCCATCACCAACTCCCGGAGTTCACTCAGACTCACGTCCATCGAGTCCGTGATGCCATCCAGCCATCTCATCCTCTGTCGTCCTCTTCTCCTCCTGCCCCCAATCCCTCCCAGCATCAGAGTCTTTTCCAATGAGTCAACTCTTCTCATGAGGTGGCCAAAGTATTGGAGTTTTAGCTTTAGCATCAGTCCTTCCAAAGAAATCCCAGAGTTGATCTCCTTTAGAATGGACTGGTTTGATCTCCTTGCAGTCCAAGGGACTCTCAAGAGTCTTCTCCAACACCACAGTTCAAAAGCATCAATTCTTTGGCACTCAGTTTTCTTCATAGTCCAACTCTCACATCCATACATGACTACTGGAAAACCATAGCCTTGACTAGACAGACCTTAGTTGGCAAGGTAACGTCTCTGCTTTTTAATATGCTATCTAGATTGGTCATAGAAATGGCATACAATTCCAAATTGGGGGGGTGGGGGCAGGGGCAGTATCGGGGCAAAACTGACCTTGGATGGGGAGGAAGGACAATCACTCCATTCAGCAGAAAGGAAGGAGGAAAGAACAGGTGAAAATATGAGAGGCTGTGTAGATCTGGAAGTGGGAATGTAAGGTATTTTTCAAGAATAGTTGCCATTAACATGGATGGACATAGACATTGTCATATTGAGTGAAGTAACTCAGATAGAGAAAGAGAAATATCGTAGGACATCATTTGCATGTGGAATCTAAAGAAAATGACACAAATGAACTTATTTACAAACTAGAAACAGACTCACAGACTTAGAGAACTTCTGTTACCAGTGGGAAAGGGTGTGGGGAAGGAATAGTTAGGGAGTTTGCGATCAACATATACACACTGCTATATTTAAAGTGGATAACCAACAAGACCTACTGTGTAGCACATGGAACTCTGCTTAATGTTATGTGGCAGCCTGGATGACAGGGGAGTTTGGGGGAGAACGGATACATGTATATGTGTGGCTGAATCCTTTTATTGTTCACTTGAAACTGTCACAACATTGCTAATCAGCTATACTCCAATATAAAGTTTTTTTAAAAAGAAAAGTCATTTTCCTTATGAATTTAAAAATTGGTCCATGTTCACCTCAATTCTTACATACCAGTTGCCAAAAGCTATTGGAGAGTTCAATAAATGGATAAACTTGAGGATTCTTTGTGTTTGTATGATTGATTCTGTGTTTAGCAACATTGCAGCAAAGAAGGTTTTAAAAATTCCAGATGATCACTTCCAGCTAGCTTTTTGGACCACCTATAAATGCATCATTTCAGAGCAGTTACAGTGAAGTTTGGAAGTCCCCTGCTCAACTGTAAACAGAACACTCTCTCCAATTCACTTTTCTCTTTTCTTTCTTTTTTCATCCTAAGTCAGGAGGGCCCAAAACTCCCCTCACTCTGAGTGTGCAAATTGGAGGGAAGCAGTGCCTATGTGTATAAAGACCCTGATGCTAGGAAAGATTGAAGGCAAAAGGAGAAGAGGGTGGCAGAGGATGAGATGGTTAGATGGCATCACCAACTCAATGAATATGAATCTGGGCAAACTCCGGGAGAGAGTGAAGGACAGGGAAGCCTGGCCTGCTGCAGTCCATGGGGTCGCCAAGTGCTGGACACGACTTAGTGACTGAACAACAGTGTGCCTGTGTGTAGCCCCTGTGGATGGATGCTGTTTCGCATTTACAGTCTCTAATCTTCACTGAGTCCATAACATTGCTCATGATCTTTTTGCTTTTTTGAAGGAAAAAAAAGTAGATAGAAAAGGTATAGAGGCTAAAATAATAAATTTCCACGTACCCATCACTATAATCAACAAATCTGAACATTTACTTATATTTAGTTCAAATCTTTTTACTAAGAGGCATAAAACATAACTGGTAAAGCTGAAATTTCCTTGAGTGTGGAAAAGCCTCAGTACAGCAAGGGGATAATCAGTTGACCAAAGTTCCTAGCAGGGAGATTGGTGGTTCATGGCAGTTTTGAGGTAAAGCACAGGTGAAGATATAAACCTAGGACAGCAGGGGCCTCCTCGGCTCTGGCAGGAAGGGAGGAGCAAAGGGTGGCTGTCTGCTCTGAGCTGGTGGTGGAGAGTCCAGAGAGTTTTTTATTATAGCTTTTATCTTTTTCTGCAACTGAAGCCCACCTAAGCCCATTCATTTCTTGACAGTGAAAGGAAGTTGTGTTCAGGAATTTAGGGGAAATGGAAATTGGAAAGAGCCTTTGGTGCTGGAGGCAAAACAGGACTTGATGTGGTTCTAGGTCAGCATATTGCTTCGTCTGGGTCTCTAATCAAATCTCCAGAATTTCTTCTGCCTTGATTTCCACGTAAAATGGCAGATTTAAAGTAAATGGTTTCTAAGGTCTTTAGGTTGGGACTCATAAGGCCTACTATCACATTGACCCAAACTGTTATTGACCTAGGTTCCTGGTGTGTGTGTGCTCAGTCGTGTCTGACTCTTTGCAACCCCATGGACTGTAGCCTACCAGGCTCCTCTGTCCATAGGATTTCCCAGGCAAGAATACTGGAGTGGGTTGCCATTTCCTACTCCAGGGGGCTCTTCCCAATCTAGGAATAGAACCCACATCTCTTGCATCTCCTGCATTGGCAGGCAGATTCTTTACTACTGTGCCACCTGGGAAGCCTGGACTCTTATAATTAATAGAAATTGAGAGGAGGCCAGAGGAGAAATCAGAGAAGGGTTTACTAGGACTTGTGCTGCAGTGCGTGGGAGCAAGGACAAACAACAGGCTTGTTTGTTCCCTGAGACAACAGGCTTTGCTTATTTCCTGAGAAGGGGGTGAGCTGGTCCCTTACATGCGGTAAGGGTAGAAGCAGGCCCAGGGTTCTGGCAGGAGGGGTGACTTGGGTGGTTTGCCCACCCCCTTGGTGGTGCTGTGTGCCGGGATCATTTTTGCTTTTGCTCCTGGAACCTCAGAAATGGCAGTTGGATTGTGGTCTTTTTGTATCTTGTTGTTCATAATTTGTTGCAACTGCACATGCAGGCAGTTATTTTTAGGCCCTTATGTTTTGTATTCTGTTGATCCAGGAGAAGTTTATCCAGATGCAAGCACTGTAGTAAAAGGTCCCAAGTCCCAGGTCCCAGCCTGTCTGAAAATGACTAGAAAGATTTCACCCAGAATTCTCAGATTATGAATGTTCCAGGGCTCAATCAACCTGCATAATATGATTGATTCTATTTCATGGGCTGGAAGGCTGGCTGGTTGAAAAATGTCAATATACATCTCTTCCTTTTGAGATAGGCCCTCGGTTACAAAAACGGCACTTTGCCAGCATTAACTTCATTGTTCACAGAAATAATTTTTTGAAAAGGAAATGATGACAATCTGTCTGAAGCCTTGAGTATTTTCTGCCATGTAAAAAAGGCATGAAATCATCAAATATCACAACTTAAAAGGATTTTAGCAATCATATCATCCTCACATTCATCCAGAGTCGCAGGTCATGTAGAACACTGCACGAACTACGCTGACCGGTTTTGCATCCTCTGTGATTCATGTACGCTGTATTGTTTTCTTAACCGATGACAAAATAGACTTCACAAGGACAAGTATAATCTACCAGGAATATTGGGACAATATAAACACTATCACTGTCATTGTCAGTATGACAGCAGATAGATTTCTTACATATTTTAGGGGCAGCTCAAAACAACATCGGCTTTCTTGCAAGCTTTCTTTAACAATGGTACAAAACTACTTTGCCAGTTTTCCTTTCCCCAGTTACTTTTCGGATGGCTGAAGTTTGCCCTACAGTAGACTTAAGATAAGGCCCCTGGAAACACTAATTCATGATTTCTTACATGTCTAAAACTTTAATTGTCTTTATCCTTCAATGCCTGTTTAGCCAGCATTACCCAAAACCACACATGATCACAGGCAGGAGTTTCTGATCCTTGCCTCACTGTATCCTTTCTTGCTTTGAAGAAAGGTGGCATAGCCAATTTTTCATGAGGGTAGTTAATATTATTACTTGAAGGGCAAAGAGAATTTTAAATTAATATTCAGTGCAATTATATTCCACACCCCTTCTGAGTATGCCTTTGGGGAAAGTGGTATCTGTTCTTTGAGACCTGGCTGGAAATTACACCTCTAATTTGTTTTATTGTTTGAGAAACAAACTACTTTGTCAATCTGAAGATTCACATATTCGGTTAATGTTCAGCAGTAATTATTAACATTCCACTCCTATTTGCCAGTGAATATTGACTCTAGGTTTTCTATGTTGAACATAAGAAACCCTAGAAGTCCTCTTTACACCATGAAAAAATTTATATGACAGTATAGTATTGTTCTGTATTACTGAGGTGATGGTAGAATAGCTCTCTAATTGGGACATTTTTCTTTACATTTCAGCATGAGTTAAATGAGCAACTAGCTTTGTTTTGTTCAGGTTGAGGATCTTTTTCACAGGAACCTCATATAGAAGAGAAAGCGAAAGTCAATATATTTCAGTGTGTCAAGATGTGTGACTTCAACCAAGCAATCTATCATTTTTGGTCTTGGGCTCACTCTAGCCTAAGAAATGCTTCCTTCCCCTTATTAACCTTTCTCAGTAGAAACTGAGATACTTAGAAGCTGACCTTTGGTGGGGTGAAGGAAGCACGGTGGGACCACAGACTTTCAGAGTCGGAACAGACAGCAGAAGTCATCCAACCAAATTATCTCATTTTCCAGATGGAAAAGAGTAATGCAAGCTAGTTAACAGCCTTGCCAAAGTCAGGAAACTAGCAGATGTCAGAATAGAACAGAGCCAAAAAGGGTCATTCAACAGTTCTGTCACCTGATCCTAAACTTGGGACAGGCAACAAAAAGATACATGACTCTAATTAGTTGATTAATTGAGTTTACGATCAAGTGTCTGAAGTGTCTCCATCATCAATGTGCCCAGTGGTTGCCTACGGATTACAAGAGTCAGCAAAAAAGAAGTTCCAAGAAAGCTTAGTTGAAAAAATAAACATCAGAGAAAGTACATAATGAATTACATATTTCAGACACCACAGTGAATATACCACTACTACAAGGCAGAGAATTTTTTTAATTTTGCTTGCATCCCATTTCACAGGTTATAAAAAAAAGCCCCCAAAAGCTAAGCCCTTGAAAATATCCTTGGCATAGCCAAAAGGAAGAACGCCAGTCCTCTGATAACTTGTCAGCTGCACCATATTAAGCAAACCCTTTTTTAACCATTCTCTATACCTCATTCTCCTATAAAATAGTTTTATAATAGCATTATCACCCTAAGCTTGTTAAGAGGGCCAAAGCATGAATATGTGTTACATACTAATTATAATATGAAAATCCAGATATTATATCATTATATCATATATAGATTCACAAACTGTGTGGCACATAGTGAAACCATATAGGTGTTTGCTATTCTATTTTGTAAATGGATCTTAAAGGATCGTTTTCAGCATAACTCACTTTGGGGAATGAAAGCTTGAAAGAGAAGTTTGAACTAATACTTACCAGATAGAAGTAGGAAAAACAAAAATTCCCTGAGGGTACAGAATTGCGCAACTGAGTTTGAGAGCAGGAGGAGGTTAAGGGGAAAAGGCCACAGTGTGGTTCCAGGAGAGCTCAGGGCACAAAGCTTGTCTCCTGAAACCATCACCTTCAGTTCAGTTCAGTTCAGTTTAGTTCATTCGCTCAGTTGTGTCCGACTCTTTGCGACCCCATGAATTGCAGCACGCCAGGCCTACCTGTCCATCACCATCTCCCGGAGTTCACTCGGACTCACATCCATCGAGTCCATGATGCCATCCAGCCATCTCATCCTCGGTCGTCCCCTTCTCCACCTGCCCCCAATCCCTCCCAGCATCAGAGTCTTTTCCAATGAGTCAACTCTTCTCATGAGGTGGCCAAAGTACTGGAGTTTCAGCTTTAGCATCATTCCTTCCAAAGAAATCCCAGGGCTGATCTTCTTCAGAATGGACTGGTTGGATCTCCTTGCAGTCCAAGGGACTCTCAAGAGTCTTCTCCAACACCACAGTTCAAAAGCATCAGTTCTTCGGCGCTCAGCCTTCTTCACAGTCCAACTCTCACATCCATACATGACTACTGGAAAAACCATAGCCTTGACTAGATGGACCTTAGTCAGCAAAGTAATGTCTCTGCTTTTGAATATGCTATCTAGGTTGGTCATAACTTTTCTTCCAAGGAGTAAGCGTCTTTTGATTTCAATGCTGCAGTCACCATCTGCAGTGATTTTGGAGCCCAAACAAATAAAGTCTGATACTGTTTCCACTGTTTCCCCATCTCCACAATGGTGGCTAAGCTTTAACTGAAACTCTCGCAGTACCAAGCAGATTGAACAATCTCAGGCCTCTTTCTGAATTCTATGACTTTGGAACTTACCTGAGGCTACACAGCTACTTAGGAGAAGAAATAAGGTTGAAATTCACATTTCCTGACTCATTGCATTTTCATGTCTTCTCCGTTCTTGCTCCTATCACACAACTATTTTTGTTTCTACCGGGTCACTCTTTACTCTTTTACTCTTTTTAAAGTTGAATATTATTAAATTGGATAAATGTTTTATTCTAATTTAAAATAACACATTCAATTTCAGTCACTTGTCAAAATTTGAAAAGCAGCAGGCCGTGTGTGGTTAATAATGAGTTAAGAAAGTGTGTGTACACTCAGTCACTAAGTCATATCTGACTCACTGTAACACCATGGACTATAGCCGGCCGAGCTCCTCTGTCCATGGGATTTTCCGGGCAAGAATACTGGAGTGAGTTGCCATTCCCTTCTCCAGGGGATCTTCCCAACCCAGGGATTGAACCCACATCTCCAGCATTGGCAGGCAGGTTCTTTACTGCTGAGCCACAAGGGAAGCCCGAGAGTTAGACAGACTTGGTTCAAATTCTGATTCTGTTATTTAAGAGCCATGTGAGTCTGGCCCAACTACTCACCTTTCCCGATTCTCAGTTTCTTGTTCTAAATGATGGACTGGATAATATCCTCTTCTCAGATTTGGGTGAGGATTAAGATAACGTATTTTTAAGGACAGTCTACACCTCCTCCCTTGTGTCAGCCATACTCTCAGTAATGAGTAATAAAGCATTTTTTTAGCTGAACTATGAAACACAATTTCATTTGTGCCATGTAACTCAAGGGTGGAAGGTAGAGGTGCGCGGTGTGGACAGGAAGCCGGGTGCAAGCCCGGAAGTCAGAGTGCTCGCAGGTGAAGGGAGTTGAAGTCAACGCAGAACCAGAATCAGAGACAGCTGAGGACAAGAGGTGCTGACATAGGGGTTAAGAGTCCCGTGATCAACGTGGCTCCCCAGGGAGAGCGAGCGAGCGAGAAACGCCATGCAGGCACCGCAAGTCCACTATTCCCCACTGTGAACACCGCAATCTGATTTGCATCACAGGCAGTCTGTTGTGAATGCATGTCTTAGGCCAGATACACAGCATCAAATTAATCCTAGCTCATTTCAGTAATATATATTTCCAGTATTATGCCTCACCCTCCTTGACCTTATGATCCTAGACTCCAACTTGACTAGCCATAATCTGGTTCACCTGTCTCATTTCCAACTATTTTCCTCTTTTTTGGTATCTCAATATTCATTGATACAGAGTTCCATTTTGGTCACATAATCTATTTGATCTTGCCTCCAAAGTTTTATCAGCCTAGAAAAATATCATTTTTCAAAAAGTTTCCACGCATGGTTCAGCTATATTTATCCACACATAAATCTTTGAGTGATTAAACAAATGGTCAAAAACACATCTAATCATCTGATTACAGCACATGAAAACAGTTATAAAAATTGTATTGTTTCTGAGCATTTATTTACTTAAAGTTCAGAATAGGAAACACATGTTTAATTTAACCTGTGCCAAAGATTCTAATATTCAGTAAACAATAGTTTACAGGTCTATTGAATAGGAGCCAAACTTCAGGCACCATATTCAAACCTAGCTCCACCATCTCTCAGCTTCTGTCTTACCTTACTCTTCTCTTTAATTCTTAGCACAGTTTGAAAAAATTCTCTTCATGTCTTATACTTGGAAGCTCTGTCTTCACTTGGACTTTCTTCAGATCTTTGTTTTCCAAATGGCTTATCAATAAATGTCTTCTGAATAAAAATAAAGTGCTCTCGATGAGAGATTCCATGTAATTTGTTCCACCTCATTTCAAAGCACATTCAAATCGACAGAGCATTATAAAGTGTAAAGTTTTATATTCCAGATATTAATAATGATTGTCATCAGAAAAAATTTTTAAATTTTAGGCATTGATCAAAGATGTAGGAAAACTTTTGAGGGGGCCTCTAAAAAAGTCATACCACTTAGTAAGTAGAATCTACTTTCATGTGAATAACACTGGTCCTTCCCCTTCATTCATAGTTTCTTCAGTGCAATGACTTAGCTCTAGAATCTTTTTCCTGAGTTTCAGATGATGAGATTGTCTTTTCTAGGTGTTTCCTGGGGTCAGTGGGGCCAGGACTGAAAACTGAGCAATTTGTTATAACAGGTTTCTGTAGTTTTTAAAAACAATTGACAGTTTCTACATAGGATAGCCTAAAAAGCATTAGCTTCTCCTTCCCTACTTTTTCTGCCAAATTTCAGTATCTCCATTTTTCCAAGATTTTGAGGCACTATGCCCAAGAGTTTGAAGACACCCAGCACACCTTTTTTGCCATCTTTCCCTACTGAAGCATCAGCAGCAACTCTGACCTATTGAAGGTAGCTGAGTGCATGTCCATAAGCAACCGAGAGTCAGAAAATCAGCCTCATAGTTAAAACTCATAGTTTCCTTGGAGATCCCAGCCTAGCATTTCTGAGCTCCTCCTTATGGGACTATAGGAGAAATATAGATTAGGAAAACCCAGTCCCTACTTGGTAAGTTGCTCATCATTTCACTTGGAATTAACTATAACGCCAGGCAAAATGTAACAAGAACTGTGACAGCAGTATCAAGAGAAGAACTTGATTCTTACATGGACAAGGAAACATCTGCTGAGCTTTGAGGATTAAGCAGTACTTTGGTCACCAGATATGAAGAGCCAGCTCATTAAAAAAGACCCTGATGCTGAGAAAGATTGAAGGCAGGAGGAGAAGGGGATGACAGGATGAGATGGCTGGATGGCATCACTGACCCAGTGGACATGAATTTGAGCAAGCTCCAGGAGATGGTGAAGGACAGGGAAGCCTGGTATGCTGCAAACAGACAGACATGACTGAGCTACTGAACAACAACAAATACTTGGGAATATAAGAGAAAATGACATTTCAGGCAGAGGAAAGAACTTGTACAAAGGCATGGAGACCTATAAGTGTGTTGTAAAGAGACGGAGCTGGGAGAAATGCCTATCATAGAAGGGCAAGTCTCCTAGGTAACCATGTGCTGCTGCTGCTGCTAAGTTGCTTCAGTTGTGTCTGATTCTGTGCAACCCCATAGATGGCAGCCCACCAAGCTCCCCCATCCCTCTGATTCTCCAGGCAAGAATACTGGAGTGGGTTGCCATTTCCTTCTCCAATGCAGGCATGCATACTAAGGTGCTTCAGTCATGTCCAACTCTGTGCGACCCCATGGACAGCAGCCCACCAGGCTCCTCTGTCCACAGGATTCTCTAGGCAAGAACACTGGAGTGGGTTGCCATCTTCTTCTCCAAGATAACCACGTGGAGCCACCCTATAGGCCATGAAGTGAGTGAAAGTCGCTCAGTTGTGCCCTACTCTTTGCGACCCCATGGACTATACAGTCCATGGAATTCTCCAGGCAAGAATACTAGGGTGGGTAGCCTTTCCCTTCTTCAGGAGATCTTCCCAATCCGGGAATCAAACCCAGGTCTCCCACATTGCAGGTGGATTCTTTACCAGATGAGCCACAAGGGAAGCCCAAGAATACTGGAGTGGGTAGCCTATCCCTTCTCCAGCAAATCTTTCCAATCCAGGAATTGAACTGGGGTCTCCTGCATTGCAGGCAGATTCTTTACCAACTGAGCAATCAGGAGTCCCTGTTCATTTCCTTCATAGCACCTATCACAATTAGTATATAAACATTCATTTATTTACTTGCTTATATTTTCCAATTTTTTTATAGCTGTATGGATTTATCACATAGTTAAAGCATCATGTGCTTAATTAATTTGTGTGTGTGTTCCCATGTGACGCTAGCGGTAAAAAACCGGCCTGCCAATGCAGGTAGACATAACAGACATGGATTTGTTCCCTGGGTTGGGAAGATCCCCTGGAGAAGGTCACAGCAACCCACTCCAGTATTCTTGCCTGAAGAATCCGATGGATGGAGGAGCCTGATAGGCTACAGTCCATAGGGTTGCAAAAGTTGGCCATGACTGAAGTGGCTAAGCACGCACCATGCACACATATGTATATAGATATGTATATAGATACAAATTATTGTCACCCTACCAGCCATTTACCACTCACATTGCTTTTCATTTTCCAGCAAGAATTCTTATGTTAAGAGCTATAGAAGGAGACAAAGAATTCAATCATCATTACTAAAATATTTGTTGTACTATCACTCTTGCCAATTTTTCCATTTTAATATTTGGAGCAGTTGCCCTGAGAGTACCGTTTTTTCAGACAAATCACTTCTCTCTGGCTCCCACTGAGACATCTTACCCGTGTCACGGCTTTGAAGCCAATGAACAGAATCTCCTTGCACTGATTTTACTTGTGCAATGCTGACACTGAATCCATTGTTACCTTTGTTCACAAGAGGCAAAGGGAAGCGGCATTTTTGCTATGCCTTCCTTACAAGTGGCAGAACAGGCATAATTCAATCCAGGACCATGCAAGAGACTTACAAATTCAGCTGACTAGAAGGATGTTTTTCCAAGTTCTTCTTTTTTAAAAATTCAAGAGAAGTTTTAGATTGTCCTCAGAGATTATGTGACTCTGATACCATGACTGTACATAGCATCGCTTTGGGGTGATTCAACCTTGACTTAACCCTCTGAAATTGGAGCCTTCTGTCTCTGCCTCTTTAACTGTAAATGGAGTCTGCCATGTTGACTTCTTGAAAGAATGGTTTAACAACGTGGCTGAGTGCCAGAGTTACAGCTTTTGCTATTCTGTCACCGGCATCAAAGAAATACAATAACCATGGTAAAACAGGAAAGTGTCTATCAGAACACTTACATAAAGAAAGGTAGAAGAATCAGCTCAGACACCCAGTATCCATCTGTCCTGATACAATTCTGAACTTTTTATTATTCAGAAACCTTCATGGAAGAACATATGCACATCGTGATGAATTAAGTAACATTTTAAGCAGTTATTTTCATACTGCTTCTAAATATTCAGTTAAGGACTAATGCCGTTTAAGGGGATCATTGATCATATCTGTCTGTGTAACTTTTTGAAATTAAGTATAGGTATTCAAAACCTGATTTCAGTATTGACGATTTAGTGATGTCCGTGTGTAGAGTTGTTTCCTGTGTTGTTGGAAAAGGGTGTTTGCTGAGAACAGAGTGTTCTCTTGACAAAACTCTGTTAGCCTTTGCCCTGCTTCCTTTTGTACTTCAAGGCCAAACTTGTCTGTTACTCCAGGTATTTCCTGACTTCCTACTTTTACATTCCAATGCCCTAAGATGAAAAGGACATCTTTTTCTGGTGGTAGTTCTAGAAGGTCTTATAGGTCTTCAGAGAACCAGTCAACCTCAGCTTCTTTGGCATCAGTGGTTGGGGCATAGACTTGGATTACTGTGTTGCTGAACAGTTTGCTTGGAAACAAACAAAGATCATTCTGTTGTTTTTGAGACTGTACCCAAGTACTGCATTTCAGACTCTTTTGTTGACTGTGAGGGCTACTCCATTTCTTCTAAGGGATTCTTGCCCATGTAGTAGATATAATGGTCATCTGAGTTAAATTCACCCATTCCAGTCCATTTTACTTCACTAATTCCTAAGCAGTCAATGTTAACTCTTATCATGTCCTGATTGACCACATCTAATTTACCTTGATTCATGGACCTAACATTGCAGGTTCCTATGCAATACTGTTCTTTACAGTATCTGGTCCCATCACTTCATGGCAAATAGAAGGGGAAAAAAGTGGAAGCAGGAACAGATTTTATTTTCTTGGGCTCTAAAATCATTGCAGATGGTGACTGCAGCCATGAAATTAAAAGACACTTGCTCCTTGGAAGAGAAGTTATGATGAATCCAGTGTATTGAAAAGCAGAGACATCACTTTGCCAACAAAGGTCTGTTTAGTCAAACTATGGCTTTTCCAGTAGTCATGTACAGATGTCAGAATTAAACCATAAAGAAAGCTGAGTGCCAAAGAATTGATGCTTTCAAACTGTGGTGTTGGAGAAGACTCTTAAGAGTCTCTTGGAGAGCAAAGATATTAAGCCAGCCAATCCTAAAGGAAATTAACCCTGAATATTTTTTGGAAGGACTGATGCTGAAGCTGAAGCTCCAATACTTTGGCCACCTGATGTGAAGAGCTGACTCATTAGAAAAGACCCTGATGCTGGGAAAGAATGAGGACTGGAGGAGAAGGAGGCAACAGAGGATATGATTGAATGTCATCACTGACTCAATGGACATGAATCTGAGCAAACTCCAGGAGATAGTGAAGGACAGGGAAGCCTGGCGTGCTGCAATCCATGGGGTCACAAAGAGTTGGACACGACTGAACAATAACAACAAATTCAAAACCTGAGAGAGAGAGAGAATGAACATTTATGTTGTCCCACAGGGAAATTTTTCTACAGTGTTAAATAATACGCTCTTGACGGTTTCCTTCATTTTTAAATATTTTTTGATAACTTTTTAATTAATTTAGTTATTTTTGGCTGTGCTGGGTCATCACTGCTGCACAGGCTGTTCCCTGGTTGTTGAGAGTGGGAGCTGCTCTCTAGTCGTGGTGCACAAGCTTTTCTTTGCAGGGGCCTCTCTTGCTGCGGAGCACTGGCTCAGGGCATGCGGGCCTCAGTAGTCGCAGCTCCTGGGCTCTAGAGCACAGACTCAATAGTTGTGGTGCACAGGCTTGGTGGCTCCGTGGCATGTGGGATCTTCCCAGACCAGGGATGGAACCCATGTCTCCTGTATTGGTAGGCGGGTCCTTTACCATTGAGCCAGCAGGGAAGCCCAGGATTTCCTTAACTTTTAAAGAAGATTCTACTTTCTCTGGTCCACCAAGTCAATTTTCACTTTTCAACTTGTGATACAGCTTCCTTTTCCTCTCAGCATCTTTGCTTTTGAGATTTTGCCTTTTTAAAAGGTTTTTTAATGTCATTTTAGTGGACGCTGAAGGTTTTGGTCTCTGCTGATGGATGGGCCCCAGTACAACTGGACGAGGGCGGTGCTTGCCTTCTGGAGCCCAGGACAGACTGGAGAGCACCCCTCCACTCTCAGAGCCAGGCTCCCCTTGCTCTATGACTTCTAGTGAGGCCTGAGGCCTCCGAGTTCTGTGAGGCAGAATCAGGACACTCCATTTCCGGGCTGGGAGAGGGCCAAGGATGCCCAAGCCAAATCAAATGTTGACTGTTCTTTAGGCATTTCCACCACAGTATTGGAACTGGGCACACTGGCCAAATAAAGTTGATTTTTTTTTTTAAAAGGCAGGATGAGAAAAAGAGGGACATTGTTCAGTCTCGAAATCTCTGGGTTTAGCCCCCAAAGCGCTGGAATCACTCTTCGTCAAAGAACCCAAGGCAGCTACAGTTTTTTCTTGGTCAGTGTTTCCAAATATTTTTTTATCACGGTCCCCTTTTATTGGATATATGTCCTCTTGCTACCTGAATTTTTTGCTCCTCCTTTTTTTTTTTTTAATGAATCCATCCATTTTCCTTTATTTAACTGCTGCTACTGGTGCTGCTAAGTCGCTTCAGTCGTGTCCGACTCTGTGTGACCCCATAGACAGCAGCCCACCAGGCTCCGCCGTCCCTGGGATTCTCCAGGCAAGAACACTGGAGTGGGTTGCCATTTCCTCCTCCAATGCATGAAAGCGACAAGTGAAAGGGAAGTCACTCAGTTGTGTCCGACCCTCAGCGACCCCATGGACTGCAGCCCACCAGGCTCCTCCGATCATGGGATTTTCCAGGCAAGAGTGGACTGCCATTCCTAAGCAAAAACAAAAACACCCCTGTATGCTCATTACATTTTTCTATTAGTGTAATTAAACCAATCTATTAAAAAGGTGAAGAGTCGATACACAAAATATTCAGTGAAAATTATACAAAGTCACTCTAAAAATACCATTAGTGCAAGTACATTTGTGATTCATATTCCAAGTAACTGGTGAAACTCATCAGTCAGAACTTCTCTGCAACCATACTAAGAATAGACTTATTGGCAGCTGACCGAAGACTGTGGCATGCACTACCATGGTGGATTTAGGTGAATGGCATCTTCATCAGTTTCCCCCTGAAGGCTGCTTTTCCCTCGGAACTGTTCTCCCTCCCAGGACAAATGTGCTGCCTATGTACAGAGAGGGGACCTTCCCAGGTGGCTCAGTTGTAATGCAGAACACAGGAGTTCAATCCCTGGGTTGGGAAGATCCCCTGGAGAAGGAAATGGCAACCCACTCGAGTATTCTTGCTGGGAAATCCCAAGGACAGAGGGGCTGTGACACTGACTCAGTGTCTCTCACAGGCTTCAGTGAAGGTGTCAGAAAGACTACAGTCACCTGAAGACCTGACTACAGAAGAGCCTTCTTCTCAGCTCACGTGCATGGTTGTGAGTAGGATTCAGGTCCTGGCAAGCTGCTGGAGTGGGGTCTGTCAATGACAAACTGGCGCTTGCCAAGGGCATTTGCCATCTGCCTCTGAGGGCACTGAATCCTGCTGCTGCAGCTGTTGACCTTTGACAGGCCCTGAAGGGAGTTGAGGGTGGAGAACTAGGCACTTTGTGCTCCAAGAAAATGGGCAGAACAGGTCTTCTGATAGTTAAGCATTTTCAGGAACTGATTTTATGCGCCCAACCCTTATCTCTCTTCATATCTAGAAAAGCACTAAAACCCTTCATGGTGACATAACTCCTTGTGACTAGCAGAAAATCTTTTGTAAGATAAGGGTTTGGTTGTATGAAATCCTCCTTCACCAAAATCACATATATTGACCTTTGACCTTCCCTGTCTTTGTTTTTGGAGAAGTTTCTCAGAGTGATCTGAGGTGCTGTCTCCTGGGCTGCAGTCCTCATTTTGCTTCAAATAAAACTTAACTTGCCACTTTCACGTTGTGCACCTTTTTAAAGTCGACAGGATTTCAGTGCCTTGTAGCTGGTGGCCAGAAAGAAGACAACCAGTTTCTTGCCACATGGCCCTCTCTGTAGGGCAGCTCACAACGGCAGTTTGCTTTATCAAATAAACACATGAAAAGGGTCAGAGAGACAGGGAGGGCAAGCCAGACAGAACTCACTGTCTTTTATGACCTCGTCTCTGAAGTAACATCCCATCACTTTTTCCGTATTCTATTAGATATAAGTGAAAACATCGGTAATCATTAGTTAAATCCACTTCAGCTACCTTCACTAATCAAGACTGTTTTAAGACTTGCTTGTCCTCTAAGTGGCATGATAGTTAAGCCAGTATTTAAACCCTGGTAGTATGGCTCTGGAGAAGGCAATGGCACCCCACTCCAGCACTCTCGCCTGGAAAATCCCATGGACGGAGGAGCCTGGTAGGCTATAGTCCATTGGATCGCTAAGAGTCGGACACGACTGAGAGGCTTTCCTTTCACTTTTCACTTTCATGCATTGGAGAAGGAAATGGCAACCCACTCCAGTGTTCTTGCCTGGAGAATCCCAGGGACGGGGGAGCCTGGTGGGCTGCCGTCTCTGGGGTTGCACAGAGTCGGACACGACTGAAGCGACTTCGCAGCAGCAGCAGCAGCAGCAGTGTGGCTCTACAGGCTTCCCAGGTGGCGCTAGTGGTAAAGAACTCACCTGCAATGCAGGAGATGTAAGAGACACAGGTTCAATCTCTGGGTTGGGAAGATCTCCTGGAGGAGCACGTGGCAACCCACTCCAGCATTCTTGCCTGGAGGATCCCATGGACAGAGGAGTCTGGAGGGCTACAGTTCATAGGATCACAAAGACTCGGACATGACTGAAGCAACAACAGCTCTTAACCATCACAATATTCACCTTCTCATTAAAAAATGGTAGGACATTAGAGAGCAATAGATTTATAGTTAGATCTAGACATTGTGGAGTGCCCACTAAATAAATAACCTAGAGCAATTTTCTTTCTTCTGAGCTTTTCATTGTGCTGTTGTAAAAGAGACAGGATAATAAATATCTCTATATTAACTTTAAATTTTCATAAACATTCTTTTCATGGGAAAAATTATGATTGGAGAGATTTGAGTGACTTGCCCTAAGACAGTACACTGTGCGCACAGCTTTTCTCATATTCATAAATATTTTTCCATGTCATCAATCATTCTTGAAATATATGACTGCTCATATCTGTGCTTCTTGAGCTTTAATTCAATAGTCATATTACATGCTTTATTCTGAGAGTACTTGAAACATCTGGATTAAATCCTTTAAAGTCACAGTGTGTTGCTATGTACTATTACAAACTCTAGAGAAAAAATAATGTTTCAACCACACTGGCAAAAATCATTAGAGTGCCAGGCAATATGGCAGTTGGATCTTCCCTGCCCTTTGAAATTCCCACTGCATTCCAAGGTGCAGACAAACACTGTTTGATTCCACAAACATTACCTGGAGGTACCTAGAATAGTCGAATTCATAGCGTCGGAAAATATGGTGGTAGAGGCCAGGGGTAGAAGTGTAGTGGAGGGGAGGGGGAGCGGGGACTGAGTGTTTAATGGGGACAGAGTTTCAGTTTAAGAAGGTGAAACATTTGGGAGATGGATGATGGGAAGAGTAGCACAACAATGTGAAACGTACTTAGTGCCACTGAACTGCACAGTTAAATATGATTAAACTAGTGTATTTTATATTATGTGACTTTCACAACAATAAAACATCATTAAAGAAAGAAATTTCCATTGAAATGGGGGCCTGTTATAAAACTAGGGGAGTACAGTACTAACTCTGGAACCACTGTCCACATATAGGACTCTGAGGAATTTCTGTTAGATGTTTTGCGATGAAAATGGATTTTTATAGCACTGATTTCCTTTTTAAATTATTACACAATAACATTAAATCTTGATGAAAAATACTCATACTCAGGAGATCTGTAGTGTTGCTGGAGACATAGCTAGCCTGCAGTCATAGCTCCTCAAATTTCATCTGTTGGGCCAACCATGATTTTGGGGGAGCTGGGGCAGGGGCCACTGGAGGAGTCCAGGAGCATTTCTGTCCACGTGGGCCAGGCTGGGCGCAGAGGGCAATGCCTGCTGGGAGCTCTAATTCCTAGGGTACCACATCTGAGCCAAAGGCACCGCGCCCAGCAATGAGGTGCTGGAGTGAGACAATAACTAAAACACCTTCAGTGAAGCGGGGGCCATCTTCATGGCCCTTTCAAATACATGGGGTCAGAACTGGCAGGTGTGGGCAGCAATTCCACCATGAGCAGCTGATATCTGGCGAGGAAGATGCTACCAACAGCTATGCCAGAGGCGACTACACAGAGGGCTCCCTACGAGGTAGACCATCAGACGGGTGCTGGAGTCAATCCAGAAACTGGTGAGTGGACCAAGTTCCCTTAGCACCAGCAGGAGATCAATGCATTTTTAAACCTCCCTCCTGGTCCTAGAAGGCTGGACACTTGTGGAAGAAAGGAAAGCACAGGCCTGTGGCTGTGGCTAGTGCCTGTGATGTCCACGTGGTTCCTCCAGCCTGTCCCTCCACTCCTCTTCCCCTAGGGGGAGCTGTGTGTCTTGGTGTGGATCTGGGGTTAGATGCCTGCTCTTGCCCTGAGTCTGTGGACCCTAGACTTCTGCCCTGCTGGGTCCTCGTTTAGCCAGGCCTGCTTGTCTGTTCCAAGCCTCCTTCGAATTTTTTTTTTTTTAATTGAAGGATAATTGCTTTACAGAATTTTGTTTTCTGTCAAACCTCAACATGAATCAGCCATAGGTATACATATATCCCTTCCCTTTTGAACCTCTCTCCCATCTCCCTCCCCACTCCACCCCTCTAGATTGATACAGAGCCCCTGTTTGAGTTTCCTGAGCCACACAGCAAACTCCTGTTGGCTATCTATTTTACATATGGTAATGTAAGTTTCCATGTTACTCTTTCCATACATCATACACTCTTCTACCCTCTCCCCATGTCCATAAGTCTGTTCCCTTTGTCTGTCTCTCCATTGCTGCCCTGCAAATAAATTCTTCAGTACCATTTTTCTAGATTCTGTACATATGCGTTAGAATATGATATTTATCTTTCTCTTTCTGACTCACTTCAGTCTGTATAATAAGTCCTAGGTCCATCCACCTCATCAGAACTGACTCAAATGCGTTCCTTTTTATGGCTGAGTAATATGGAGGCCTGGCGTGCTGCGATTCATGGGGTCGCAATCCATTCATTTGTCGATGGACAGACATCTGGGTTGCTTACATGTTCTAGCTATTGTAAATAGTGCTGCAGTGAACAATGGGATACATGAGTCTTTTTCAATTTTGGTTTCCTTAGGGTATATGCCTAGCAGTGGGATTGCTGGGGTGTATGGTGGTCTTATTCCTAGTTTTTTAAGGAATCTCCATGCTGTCTTGCATAGTGGCTGTATCAATTTACATTACCACCAACAGTGCAAGAGCATTCCCTTTTCTCCACACCCTCCCTGGCATTTATTGTTTGTAGACTTTTTTGACGATGGCCATTCTGACCCGTCTGAAATGATATCTCATTGTAGTTTTGATTTGCATTTCTCTAATAACCAGAGATGTTAAGTATCTTTTCATGTGTTTGTTAGCCATCTGTATGTCTTCTTTGGAGAAATGTCTATTTAGGTCTTTTTCTCATTTTTGATTGGGTTGTTTGTTGTTCTGGCATTCAGTCGTATGAGGCACTTGTATATTTTGGAAATTAATCCCTTGTCAGTTGTTTCATTAGATATTATTTTCTCTCATTCGGAGGGCTATCTTTTCACCTGACTTATAGTGTCCTTTGCTGTGCAAAAGCTTTTAAGTTTAATCAAGTCCCACTTGTTTACTTTTGTTTTTCTTTCCCTTCCTCTAGGAAGTGGGTCATAGAGGATCTTGCTTTGATTTATGTTATTGAGTGTTTTGCCTATGTTTTCCTCTAAGAGTTTTATAGTTTCTGGTCTTACATTTAGGTCTTTAATCCATTTTGATTTTATCTTTGTGTATGGTGTTAGAAAGTGTTCTAATTTCATTCTTTTACATGTAGCTGTCCAGTTTTCCCAGCACCATTTATTGAAGAGGCTGTCTTTGCCCTAATGCATATTCTTGCTTCCTTTGTAAAAAATAAGGTATCCATAGGTGCATGGGTTTATTTCTGGGCTTTCTATCTTGTTCCATTGGTCTATATTTCTTTTTTTGTGCCAGTATCATACTGTCTTGATGACTGTAGCTTTGTAGTATAATCTGAAGTCAGGAAGGTTGATTCCTCCACCTCCATTCTTCTTTCTCAGGACTGTTTTGGCTATTCAGGGTCTTTTATGTTTCCATATGAATTTTGAAATTTTTTGTTCTAGTTCTGTGAAAAATGCCATTGGTAATTTGATAAGGATCGCATTGAATCTGTAGATTACCTTTGGTAATATAGTCATTTTCATAATATTGATTCTTCCTACACAGGAACATGGAATATCTCTCCATCTGTTTATGTCGTCTTTGATTTCTCTCATCAGTGTCTTATAATTTTCTGTGTACAGTTCTTTTGTCTCCTTAGGTGAGTTTATTCCTAGGTATTTAATTCTTTTTGTTGCAATGGTGAATGGGATTGATTCCTTAATTGCTCTTTCTGATTTTTCATTGTTAGTATATATAAATGCAAGTGACTTCTGTGTATTGATTTTCTATCCTGCAACTTTGCTAAATTCACTGATTAGCTCTAGTAATTTTTTGATACTTTCTTTAGGATTTTCTATGTATAGTATCATGTCACCTGCCAACAGCAAGAGCTTTACTTCTTCTTTTCCAATCTGGATTCCTTTTATTTCTTTTTCTTCTCTGATTGCTGCAGCTAGGACAGAACTATGTTGAATAATAGTGGTGAAAGTGGACACCCTCGTCTTGTTCCTGATCATAGGAAGAAAGCTTTCAGTTTTTCCCCATTGAGAATAATGTTTGCTGTTGGCTTATCATATATGGCCTTTACTAGTTGAGGTAGGTTTCTTCTATACCCATTTTTTTGAAGAGTTTTAATCATAAATGGGAGCTGAATTTTGTTAAAGACTTTTTCTGCATCTATTGAGATGATCATATAGTTTTTATCTTTCAATTTGTTAATATGGTGTATCACCTTGATTGATTTGTGTATATTGAAGAATCCTTGCATCCCTGGAATAAACCCAACTTACTCATGGTGTATGAGCTTTTTGATGTGTTGCTGAATTCTGTTTGCTAAAATTTTGTTGAGGATTTTTGCATCTATATTCATCAGTGATATTGGCCTGTAGTTTTCTTCTTTTGTGTTATCTTTGTCTGGTTTTGGTATGGTATCAGGGTCATGGTGGCCTCAAAGAATGAGTTTGGGAGTGTTCCTTCCTCTGCAATTTTTTGAAAGAGTTTTAGAAGGATAGGCATTAGCTCTTCTCTAAATGTTTGACAGAATTCTCCTGTGAAGCCATCTGGTCCTGGGCTTTTGTTTTTTGGGAGATATTTATCACAACTTTAGTTTCAGTGCTTGTAATTGGGTTTTTCATAATTTCTATTTATTCCTGGTTCAGTCTTGGAAGATTGAACTTTTCTAAGAATCTGTCCATTTCTTCCAGGTTATCTATTTTATTACCATATCGTTGTTCATGATAGTCTCTTATAACCCTTTGGATTTCTGCACTGTCTGTTGTAACCTCTCCTTTTTCATTTCTAATTTTGTTGATTTGATTCTTCTCTCTTTTCTTCTTGATGATTCTAGCTAAAGGCTTGTCAATTTTATCTTCCGAAAGAACCAGCTTTTAGTTTTATTAATCTTTACTATTATTTCTTTCATTTCTTTTTCATTTATTTCTGCTTGGATTTTTATTATTTCCTTCCTTCTGCTAATTTTGGGGTTTTATTGTTCTTCTATTTCCAGTTGTTTTAGGTGTAAAGTTACGTTGCTTATTTGATATTTTTCTTGTTTCTTGAGGAAGGATTGCTATAAACTTCCCTCTTAGAACTGCTTTTGCTACATTGCATAGGTTTTGAGTTGTCGTGTTTTCATTGTCATTTGTTTCTAGAAATTTTTTTGTTTCCCTTTTGATTTCTTCAGTAACCTGTTGGGTATTTAGAAATGTGTTGTTTAATCTCCATGTGTTCTTGTTTCTTACAGTTTTTTTCCTTATAATTGATATCTAATCTCATAGCATTGTGGTCAGAGAAGATGCCTGATACAATTTCAATTTTCTTAAATTTACTGAGGTTTGATTTGTGACCCAAGATGTGGTCTATCCTGGAGAATGTTCCATGTGCACTTGAGAAAAAGGTGTATTCTTCTGCATTTGGATGGAATGTCCTGAAGATATCAATGAGATCCATCTCATCTAATGTATCATTTAAGACTTGTGTTTCCTTATTAATTTTCTGTTTCATGATCTGTCCATTGGTGTGAGTGGGGTGTTAAAGTCTCCTACTATTATTGTGTTACTGTCAATTTCTCCTTTTATGTCTGTTAGTGTTTGTCTTATGTATTGAGGTGCTCCTATGTTGGGTGCATAGATATTTATAATTGTTATGTCTTTCTCTTGGATTGATCCCTTGATCATTATGTAGTGTCCTTCGTTATTGCTTGTAATATTCTTTATTTTAAGGTCTATTTGGCTGATATGAGGATGCTACTCCAGCTTTCTTTTGCTTCCCATTTGCCTGAAATATATTTTTCCAACCTCTCGCTTTCAGTCTATATGTGTCTTGAGGTCTGAAGTGGGTTTCTCATAGACAGCATATATATGGGTCTTGTTTTTGTATCCATTCAGCCAGTCTGTGTTTGTTGGTTGGAGCATTTAATCTATTTACATTTAAACTAATTATTGATATATATGTTCCTATTGCCATTTTCTTAATTGTTTGGGGTTGATTTTATAGATCTTTTTTCTTCTCTTGCACTTCTTCAGTATATAAGTCCCTTTAGCATTTGTTGTAAAACTGGTTTGGTGGTACTGAATTCTCTTAATTTTGCTTTTCTGAAAAGCTTTTTATTTCTCCATCAATTTTGAATGAGATCCTTGCTGAGTACAGTTATCTTGGTTGTAGATTTTCCCCTTTCAGTACTTTAAATGCATCCTACAATTCCCTTCTGGCCTGAAGAGTTTCTGCTGAAAGATCAGCTGTTAAGTGTATGGGGTTTCCCTTGTATGCTACTTGTTGCTTCTTGCTGCTTTTAATATTCTTTCTTTGGGTTTAGTCTTTGTTAGTTTGATTAGTATGTGTCTTGGCGTGTTTCTCCTTGGGTTTATCCTGTATGGGACTCTTTTTGCCTCTTGGACTTGATTGACTATTTCCTTTTCCATGTTGGGAAAAATTTCAACTACGATCTCTTCAAAAACTTTCTCACACTCTTTCTTTTTCTCTTCTTCTTCTGATAGAGAAGTCACTCAGTCGTGTCCGACTCTTTGCGACCCCATGGACAGTAGCCAACCAGGCTCCTCCATCCATGGGATTTTCCAGGCAAGAATACTGGAGCGGGTTGCCATCTCCTTCTCCATGTTGTCTCTGTATGTTTTTTCCCTTCTTCTTCTGGGACACCTATAATTTGAAAGTTGGTGTGTTTGATATTGTCCCAGAGGTCTCTGAGACTATCCTTAGTTCTTTTCATTCTTTTCACTTTGTTCTGCTCTTCAGAAGTTACTTCCAGCATTTAATTTCCAGCTCATTGATTCGTTCTTCTGCTTCAGATATTCTGCCATTGATTCCTTCCAGAGTATTTTTAATTTCAGTAATTGTGTTATTTGTCTCTGTATGTTTTTTCTTTAATTCTTCTAGGTCTTTTTCACTTGATTCTTGCATTTTCTCCATTTTGTTTTCAAGGTTTTTGATCATCTTTACTGTCATTATTCTGAATTCTTTTTCAGGTAGTTTGCCTATTTCTTCTTCACTTATTTGGACTTCTGTGTTTCTAGTTTGTTCCTTCATTTGTGTAGTATTTCTCTGCCTTTTCATTTTTTTTGAACTTATTGTGTTTGAGGTCTCCGTTTCCCAGACTTCAAGGTTGAATTCTTTCTTCCTCTTGGTTTCTGCCCTCCTAAGGTTGGCTCAGTAGTTTGTATAAGCTTCGTATAGGGTGAGATTTGTGCTGAGTTTTTCTTTGTTTGATTTTCCTCTGATGGGCAAGGCTGAGTGAGGTGGTAATCCTGTCTGCTGATGGTTGGGTTTGTATTTTTGTTTTGTTTGTTGTTTAGATAAGGCGTCTTGCACAGGGTGCTACTGGTGGTTGGATAATGCGGGTCTTGTATTTAAGTGGTTTCCTTTGTGTGAGTTCTCACTATTTGATACTCCCTAGGCTTAGTTCTCTGCTAGTCTAGGGTTTTGGAGTCCAGTGCTCCCACTCCAAAGGCTCAGGGCTCGATCTCTGGTCAGGAACAAAGATTCCACAAGTGGTTTGTTATAGCATTAAGTAAGATTAAAACAAATACCCAAAAATGAGACACCAAAGATGAACCCCAGACAAATGGCAGTTATAAAATCAGGCAAATAATAATTAAAATAATGGAATATACACAAATACATATATACCCATGAGCAAAGTCAAAACAGTCCAACAAAAATTAAGTACAGTAGATTGACCTGGTGAACAAAGGAAATCAAAACTTATATTTACCAGTTAAGAACAAAACTAACTAAAGCACAAACTGGAAACCAAAACTAAAGCAAGGTGCCAAGTGGGGAATAAAGCAGTGAAAACAAAACTAACAAATATGTTGAGAGGAAAGGAAAGAAAGAAAAGAAAGAAAGAATAGATATGCAAAGATAAAGAATATTTATATACATTAAAGATTAACTGCAAGGGGAAAAGAACAGTAGGAAAAGCAAGCAAAGGAATAAATGTAGAAAAAAAATAATAGGTTTAAAAAATTAAAAATTAAGAAAGGGGGAAAAAAAAAAGGAAAAACTGCACAATACTGCAAAAGCCCAAAGTAGAGGCAGAGGTTTATAACAACAGTAAAAAATGTGACTGAGAAAAGGAAAAAAAAAAAAGCTCAAAAGTTTAATTAGATTTCATAGTGCCAATAAAATCAACAACTACAACAGAGGGAGGAGAAAAGGGAAAAAAAGACAAAAATCCAAAAGAATCTACAGAACAAGTCAAAACATAAGAATAATAAATGTTTTTCTTGAGTCACTGCTGTCAGAGTCCTTTTCTTCACTGGGAGTCAGAGTCTACTTCACCTCCCTAGGATGCCCTCCAACACCGTGCTGATCTCTGGACCCGCTGTAGGGGCAGCTCAGATTCTAATCTGGTCCTACTCCTGTATGTTCTTGCTTCCAATGTCCACAGCTATCAGAGCTAGTGCATTTTCTTTCAGTTTGCTCCTGAGGCTGCCCTGGAGGACTTGGGTTTGCCCCTGTGAGGGCCAGCTGTGCAGGTGGTGCAGCTGCTTGGGTTGCAGGGGTTCTGGCTGCACCAGGTACTTGGGGGAGTTGTTGGCTAGCAAAGCAGGAAATATAGTGCTCTAGAAGGGTTTGCCAATCAGTGTTGGCCAATACGCTCTAGTATCCTTGCCTGGAGAACCCCGTCCCTGGCAGAGAAGCCTGGCAGGCCACAGTCTACAGGGTTGCAGAGTTGGACACTACCAAAGTGACCCTGCTCACATAGATGAAAGACTTTTTTGCCTGTAGCAGCTCTGCCCCAGTGAGAGTTGAGCATGAGGTGGCGCAGCTGCGTGGCTTGCGGGGACTGTGGTGGCGCCAAGTGTACAGGGACACGACTGCCTCCACCACAGAAGTTATGGCCCTCGCAGAGTCTGTGTTTGAGCCTCTTGTAGCTGGCAATCAGAAGGCCACTTTGGCCAGTCTTTCTCTGTAGCTCCGGCAGTTCAGGTACTTCAAGGACTCCCTTGCCTGAGGTCCTTCTCTGCTGTTCAGCACGTCAGGCACATAGAGGGGCCCCTCTGGTTGGGGTCCTACTCTGGATCGGCACATCAGTCACTTAAAGGAGCACCCTGGATGGAGTCCTGCTCTGTAGTTCAGTGCGTAAGGCATTTGATGGGCCGGCCTCTCTGTTGTTCAGCTGCCGGTGCTGGCGTGTGGGGAGACAGTGTATGGTGATGGCTCCACCCCTACTCGTGACTCGGGACTCGAGACTCAGGCTTCCATGGCTGCCTGGCTTTCCCCCACAGGCATTTCTCACCACAGTGTCCTCCCTCACATCCCCTGGATCCGTCTCTCCACAGTCAACAGCAACCCTCACTGTGGGATTGCTCCACAGTCCCTATACTCCAGCTCCCAGCTGCTGCACCTTCCAGGGGACCTGCGTCCCTGTCCGGGGTAAGTATGGCTGCAGCAAGGACTGTCTGATTCTCATTCCATTTAGGTTGCCACAGATCAGCTGTTTCACTCTCAGCCTTAAATGTTTCTCCTCTCACTCAGACAGTTGCCCCCATGTGGGGATTGGATCCCTGCTTCAGTTCCTCCACCCACCAAGGAACTGAAGGTCCACTCCTACTAACACTCCTGTTTTTTCCCCTAGTTCCTTCGTCCTACCGAGTTTTGCACGGTTCTATATGTTCTTTTCCTCTGGTCAAGTACTCCTGTCCACTCTCAGCTGGTGTTATGCTTGCATTTCTGGGTCTGAAAGTGTATTCCTGATGTATCCGTGGAGAGAGATGTACTTCACGTCCACCTACTCCTCTGCCATCTTGTTCTATCTTCATTGCACTTTGATCCATCTCTAGCCCCAGAATGTGGGAGGAAGCTGCCTGGCTGCTCAGTCTCTTGTTTTAATGTGGCTGCTCCACTTACTGTTCTTAGGCTCCTATGTAGAACTGCCCAGCTGAGAGAGGCTCCTGCTTATATCTTTTAGCTGCTTTGCCAGTTTACCACATCCCTTGCCCAAGAAACTGAGAACCAGAAGTGAGGCTGGCTAGGAGCCAGCACTTTGGAGTATTATGCTAAGTGAAATCAGTCAGAGAGAGAAAGACAAATACCATATAATCTCACCTAAATGTGGAATCTTAAAAAACAAAACAAATGAAGGAAAACAAACAAACAAATAAATAAACATAACCAAATAGAATTGCAGTCACTGATTCAGAGAATAGACAAATTGTTGGCAAAGGGGAGGGGTGAGGTGAGGTGATGAGTGAAATAGGTGAGGGAAATTAAGAGGTACAAACTTCCACTTACAAAATAGAGTCAAAAGGATGGAATGTATAGCATAGGAAATGTAGTTAATAATATTGTAATATCTTTGAATGGGGAAGAAGGTGGTCAAAAAGTACAAACTTGCAGTTATAAGATAAATCAGTACCAGGGATGTAATTTACAACACGATAAATATAATCAACACTTGCTGTTGCTGTTGTTTAGTAGCTCAGTCGTGTCTGATTCTTTGCAATCCCGTGGACTGTAGTCCACCATGCTTCTCTGTCCATGGGATTTCCCAGGCAAGAATACTGGAGCGGGTTGCCATTTCCTCCTCCAGGGGATCTTCGCAACCCAGGGACTGAACGTGTGTTTCCTGCATTGGCAGGCGGGTTCTTCACTTTTGAGCCTCTAGGGAAGCCCAAAGTGGTGATTAAGGCTGGTGGTTCCCAACTGAGGTGCCCTGGGGACTGTGTGCTATTTCACTGCAGTCACGTCTGACTCTGCAATGCTATGGCCTGCAGCCCTCTAGGCTCCTCTATCCATGGGGATTCTCCAGGCAAGAATACTGGAGTGGGTTGCCATGCCCTCCTCCAGGGGATCTTCCCAACCCAGGGATTGAACCCACATCTTTCATGTCTCCTGCATTGGCAGATGGGTTCTTTACCACTAGCAACACCTGGGAAGCCCCCAGTTAACCCTGCTATGTGTTATATATGAAAGTTATGAAGAAAGTAAACCCTAAGAGTTCTCACCACAAGGAAAAACATTTACTCTTTTATTTTGTATCTACATAAGATGATGGGTGTTTACTAAACTTACTGTGGTAATCATTTCATGATGTATGTAAGTCAAATCATTATTTTGTACACCTTAAACTTATAGTGCTATATGTCAATTATCTCAATAAAACTAGAAGAGAAACAGTAGGAGTTCTATTGAGAAAAGGGGGCAGATGAATCTGACAAGCACTCAGTACTCTCCTCAATGATATACAGCAGCAGGACACATTGGGACAAATGTCTAACCATTCAACTTTAAACAAAACAGAACAGTTCATAAGTTTTCTTTTTGGAAAAAAATCACATAAAAAATTTTTTTTCAATTAATTTTTCCACCATGTAATGCCAGTTCGGACAAAAGGTCATTTTCCGTGCTTTGGCATCACTTCTGTCCTTCCTCAGCCTGTTAGAAGCTTTATAAAAAGTGTGACTGCTAAGCAGCCCTGTGGAGAGAGAGGCTATTTATTTAATACCCACAAGGGGAAATGACCCCAATAAGAACTGAATCTAATGAAATAAGGCATCTGAGATCATTCTTAACCTCAATTTTCCCTGAAATAGCATTTCATAAAATCTTAGAGGGATTCATACCCTGGAGTTATGGACTGTATAGAACTTTACGACAAATATATACTCCTATTCCACTTTGCTTTGTTTCCGTTTCTCCTTGGGCCCTAAAAAACTATTTCGAAATCTCAACTGCCGTCAAATGTTGTCCAATGTGGTTGTAGACACCAAAAGCATGAGCAGCAAAGCAAAGACAGACAAGTAGAACTGCATCAAACTAAAAAGCTTCCCCCAGCAAGAGAAGCAATCACCAAATGCAAAGACAGCCTACAAAATAGGAGAAAATATTTCCAAGTCATACATCTGATAAGGCGTAAATATCCAAAATATGTGTATATATATATATATATATATATATATATATAAGAAAAAACTCATACAGCTGAGTCACAAAAAAAAAAATCTGATTTAAAAAATAAACAAAGGAATTGAATAGATATTTTTCCAAAGAAGGTATATAAATGGCCAGTAGTACATAAAAATGATGCTCAATATCACTAAAGAGAGAAATCCAAATCAAAGCCACAATATCTCTTCACACCTGTTAGAATGGCTGTCACTAAAAAAACAGGAGGTGACAAGTGTAGGCAAGAGTATGAAGCAAACAGAACCCTTGCACACTGCTGGTAGGCATGTAAATTGGTGCAGCCACTATGGAAAAGTATGGAGGTTCCTCAAGAAATTAACAATAGAACTATCATATGATCTTGTGGCTCAGACTGCAATGCAGGAGACATGAGTTTGATTCATGGGTCAGGAAGATCCCCTGGAGAAGGGAATGGTTACCCACTCCAGTATTCTTGCCTGGAGAATTCCATGGACAGAGGAGCCTGGCAGGCTCCTGCAGAGAGTCAGCCATAACTGAGTGACTAACACTTTTTACTTTCACATACACATATATGGGTTTCCCAGATGACTCAGTGGTAAAGAATCTGCCTGCAAATGCAAGAGCCACAGGAGACACCAGTTTGATCCCACGGTCTGAACAATCTCCTGAAGGAGGGTATGGCAGGAGACCTGGGTTTGATCCCTGGTTGGGGAAGATCCCCTGGAGAAGGAAATGGCAACCCACTCCAGTACTCTTGCCAGGAAAATCCCATGGACAGAGGAGCCTGGCAGGCTACAGTCCATGGGGTCGCAAAGAGTCAGACACAACTGAGCGACTAACACTTTCACATGATCCAGCAATCCTACTTCTGGGTGAATAACTGAAGGAAATGAAAACAGAATCTTGAAGAGATATATGCACCCCCAAGTTTGTGCTGTGCTAAGTCACTTCAGTCGTGTCTGACTCTTTGCAACCCCATGGACTGTAGCCCACCAGGCTCCTCTGCCCATGGGAATTCTCCAAGTAAGAGTATTGGAGTGGGTTGCCATGCCCTCCTCCAGGAGATCTTCCCAACCCAGGGATTGAGCCCAGGGATCAAACCCAGGTCTCCCCACATTGCGGGTGGATTCTTTACCACCTGAGCCACCAGGGAAGCCCACCCCCATCTCTACTACAGCATTATTCACAATAGCCAAGACATGGAAACTACAGAAATGCCCATCAACAGATAAATAGATAAAGAGGATAATGAGAACAGATGTGTAGTTGCCAAGATGGATAAGGAGTGGGAGAGGGGTGGATTGGGAGTTTGGGGTTAGCAGATGGAAACTACTATATATAGGATAGATATACAACAAGGTCTTACTGTATAGAATAGAGGTGAAGTCGCTCAGTCATGTCCAACTCTTTGCGACCCCATGGACTGTAGCCTACAAAGCTCCTCTGTCCATGGAATTTTCCAGGCAAGGTTACTCGAGTGGGTTGCCATTTCCTTCTCCAGGGGATCTTCCCCACCCAGGGATTGA
This sequence comes from Ovis aries, assembly GCF_016772045.2. Taxonomy (NCBI): domain Eukaryota; kingdom Metazoa; phylum Chordata; class Mammalia; order Artiodactyla; family Bovidae; genus Ovis; species Ovis aries. Next base: position 93,080,602 of record NC_056059.1, read on the forward strand.
ACCCAGGTCTCCTGCATTGCAGGCAGATGCTTTACTGTCTGAGCCACCAGGGAAGCCCCCAACTGTATAGAATAGGGAACTATATTCAATATACTATAATAAACGAAAATGGAAAAGAATATAAGAAAGAATATATATATGTATAAACTGAGTCACTTTGCTGTACAGCCCAAATTAACACAGCATTGTAAATCAGCTTTACTTCAATAAAATTTTTTAAAAAGATGTGAGATAGATAAATATTATTATTGTGTGGAATGTTATTCAGCCATGAAAAAGGGAAACTCTGCCATCTGTGACAACGTGGATGAAAGGAGAAGACATTATGCCATGTGAAATAAGTCAGACAGAGAAATATAAATACTATATGATATCACTTAAATGTGGAATCTAAAAAAGCCAAACTCATAGAAACAGAAACTAAAATGCTGGTTACCAGGGGCTAACAACATGACATGCTCAGTTGCTCAGTTGTGTCCAACTCTGCTACCCTACAGACTGTAGCCCATCAGACTCCTCTGTCCATGGGATTTCCCAGGCAAGAATACAGGCTTGGGTTACCATTTCCTTCTCTGAGGGATCTTCCTGACCCAGGGATCAAACCTGGGTCTTCCACATTGCAGGCTGATTCTTTCCCATCTGAACCACCAGGGAAGCCCAGCTTATACAATGCTCTATGTCAATTATATCTCAATACAGTCAGAAAAAATGCAAATATGAAAGTCTAAGGAAAAGGGTCTTATAAACAACTTGTGGCAAAGACAATACTGGCTACAAATAGTACCTTAGCTTCCTTCATACTCAGCCTCCTAATCTCTCGGTTCACTCCATATTCAACCCCTGGTCTTTAGACTCCACATGTGCTCAGCCCCTTGCAGTCAGGGAGGGGCACATGACTAGTTCTGACCAATAGGCTGTGAAGAAAGTGAATGCGTACTTCTGTGCCATGACAGTGAAAGCCCACGTGATCTCTCCAGCACTCTTCCTCATTCCTCTGTGAAAGCAGAGGATGCTCCTTATTCAGAGAGGAAAACCAGAGGATCAAAGCAGCTTAAAGGGCTGACTCACTGCTGGAAGACAGGTGCTCTGAAGAGCCATTTAGATCTACAAATGACTTTACATTAGCAAAAAAATAAACCCTTGTCTCTTAAAAAACATATTTTGCTGTTGTCCTTTGTTATAAACCTAGATTTTCCTAATATACAACCCAACAGAGCAATACAAATGTTCAATAATGGGGAGGGGTGATATATATAGTATGCCACCACTATTCAATGAAGTATTATTAAAATTATTAAAATTGAAAATAATTGTTACAAAACTACTAACAACATAAGTATTATTAAGTGGCAAAAAGCAAAAAACAAAAATATGATCAGAAAGGTCGATGGTAATAAAAGGCAGGGCTTTCCAAGTAAAATTGACAGAGTGGATTAAATTGTAATCATAATTCTCCTTAAAATGTTTTCCAGAAAACTACTGACAGATCAGAATATGTGTGTTTGTTGGGGAGGGATATGGAGATGAAGAATGGGGTGGTCCCAGCTGAGCCTAAACTCATATTCAGTCTTGTTCAGATATACATTGACTATCTGCTAAAGAGGGAACTTCCAAGAAAAAAACCATTCTAAGGAAGGAAAGAGTAAAGACACATGTGTGTGTGCTTAGTCACTCAGTCGTGTTCAACTCTTCACAACCCTATGGACTGTAGCCCAGCAGGCTTCTCTGTCCATGAGATTTTCCAGGCAAGAATACGGGAGTGGGTTGCCATTCCCTTCTCCAGGGGAGTCTTCCTGACCCAAGGATCCAATCTGTGTCTCTTACATCTCCTGCATTGGCAGTGCCACCTGGGAAGCCCATAAAGACACATATTTTGTTCAGTAACAATATATCAGTCTTTGGCATGAATGGGGAACTCATTTCTAAGCACTTGAGTTTGTTCTCTGACCCAGACTCCTTGGACTCATGTCAGCTCTTGAGAGCTGTTTGGCAACATATCTCTGTGTGCAATGTTAGAAGCCTAAGGCTGTGCAACTTCAGGAAGTAGGGGTGGAAGTCAGAAATTCACCTAAATTCAACGAAGAGCAGCACTGACCCTTGATAATGTGGAGCCAGGACATAACAGAAGATGGCCAACATCAAAGGCACAGATAACACCAACATGCCCACTTCTAGGGGGCAGCAGGAGGGCTACACATGATAGGCTCAGCATGGTCCCGCATGTCCCTGTGGCTTAGAGGTGCCAGCAAGCTCAGAGAGAGGTAGCTTCTGAGCATTGGGAACACTCCTCATGCAGACATCAGGGCCATTGATGGCCACCCTTAGTTTTGGGATAGGAGGGACCATGGGCTTTCCTGGTGGCTCAGACAGTAAAGAATCCACCTGCAATGCAGGAGACCCAGGTTCAGTTCCTGGGTTGGGAAGATTGCCTGGAGAAGGGAGTGGCAACCGACTCCAGTATTCTTGCCTGGAGAATCCCAAGGATGGAGGAACCTGGAGGTTACAGTCCATGGGGTTACAAAGACGTGGGGCTGACTGAGTGACTAACACTTGCACTTCCAGGGACTTCAGTGGTCAGTGGGAGCTGCAAGAATTTATTCATGAGCTTTTATGAATTGGATCCTGGAAACTCTCTGAAGAGAGGGCAGGAAATTTGCAACAGGTCAGTCTCTGCAGAAGAGGGCAAGAGATCCCAAAGTCAGTGGAGAGAGCTAAGCCAAGGACACATGGTTTATTGCTGTTGTAACCTGCATCATCTGCCCAGATTGTACAGCTTTGGGCAGGTATGCTTTCAAATGATAAACAGAAGAAAAGAAATTAACCTGGAAATGGACAAAAGAGAGTTAAAGAGGCAGCATTTCTTAGAACTTTCCTTTCAGCACCATCCCCTTTGATCTGGAGGAAAGGAGGCTTTAGGTCATGGGAAAAGAGTTTATTGGGTACATATGAACCCCCTCTACCAACACCCATTTTGACATCCCAGGTGCCCTGATTCTTGAAAGATGCTGCTCAGGAGGGTAACATGGATGTTTCAATCATTGTAAACACACCCATTGGTAAGGAGAGTGCATGATCAGCCATAGTACAAAGTACATGGTCCCTTTCCTAATCGTTAAAAAATAAAGAGGCATTCTGGTTATCAGGTCAGTCTCTTGGTGAAAAAGGACCTGTTCTCAAAAGACTGAATGCCCTTGGGTTACAGTCTTCAGATCGTTTTTGAACACACAAAGCTGACATTTGTGGCTCCAAAGTAATGTGAGAGATCTGATCACAGCTGCTGTTTAAATTGCTAATATTGTTGGCACACTCTAAAGCTGCCACAAAAATTGCCAAAAGAAAAAAAAGACACAATCATCAAAATACCACCATATTAAAATTTCTATAATAATAAATTGACACATACATGTACACATATATATAAGAACAAAGGAAAATTCAGAAAAGGAGTGTGCTGGAGGCTGTCTCTCCAAATTTAATCTCCACCCTTCCCCACCCCAACTGATGCCCTTGGTGGATGGCTCCCAGTGACTATGTGAACTTAGTCTCTTCTCTATTAACTTTGTCTGTGGTGTCCTTCTAGAATACTTGATAAGGTCAATTCCAGCAATATTTCACCTACATTTTATACTTTTAGGCCCTGATTTTAAAAGACATTTCCTACTCCAAAAATTACAAAAATATTCTCCTATGCCTTCAACTGCTAGCTCTATGATTTTATTTCACACTGATGTCTTTTTCTGTTTTTTGGCCACAACACACTTTTTGCAGGATCTTAGTTCCCTGACCGGGATTAAACCCAAGCTATGGCAGTGAAAATTCTGAGTCCTAACCACCAGACCATGGACCACCAGAAGAATCATGCAATTATGTCTTTCATCCTTCTGGGGTTTACCTTTGTGTGGTAGAAGGCAAACATCCAACTTTTTCTCTACATAGTGAGCTACTTTCTCCAAATTCATTTGGAAACATTATATAATTTCCTCATGGTTTGTGTTGATGTTCAGTCTCTAAGTCATGTCTGACTCTTTGTGACCCTATGGACTGCAGTGATCCCTTTAGAGAGAATTAAAATCTCTGTAATACATACTAAGTGAAGTAAGTCAGAGAAAGACAAAAATCACATGATATCAGTTATATGTGGAATCTAAAAAAACTTATATAAATGAACTTATTTACAAAACAGAAATGATTTAGACATGGAAAGCAAACTTGTAGTTGAAAGTGAAAGGCTCTCAGTTGTGTCCAACTCTTTGCGCCTCCATGGCACAGTTCATGGAATTCTCCAGGCCAGAATACAGGAGTGGGTAGCTGTTCCCTTTTCCAGAGGGTCTTCCAAACCCAGGGATTGGTTACCAAAGGGGAAATGGCCTTGGAGGGGAGGAGGGATAAATTAGAAGTTTCACATTCAGATCAGTTCAGTTCAGTTGCTCAGTCATGTCTGACTCTGTGACCCCATGGACTGCAGCATACCAGGCCTCCCTGTCCACAACCAACTTTTGGAGTTTACTCACACTCATGTCCATTGAGTCAGTGATGCCATCCAACCATCTCATCCTCTGTCATCCCCTTCTCTTCCTGCTTTCAATCTTTCCCAACATCAGGGTCTTTTCAAATGAGTCAGTTCTTTGCATCAGGTGGCCCAAGTATTGGAGTTTCAGCTTCAACACCAGTCCTTCCAATGAACACTCAGGACTGATCTCCTTCAGGATGGACTGGTTGGATCTCCTTGAAGTCCAAGGGACTCTCAAAAGTCTTCTCCAGCTCCACAGTTCAAAAGCATCAATTCTTCGGTGCTAAGCTTTCTTTATAGTCCAACTCTCAATTCCATACATGACTACTGGAAAATTATAGCCTTGACTAGACAGACCTTTGTTGACAAAGTAATGTCTCTGCTTTTTAATATGCTCTCTAGGTTGGTCATAATTTTCCTTCCAAGGACTATGTGTCTTTTAATTTCATGGCTGCAGTCACCATCTGCAGTGATTTTGGAGCCCAAAAAAATAGAGTCTGACACTGTTTCCACTGTTTCCCCATCTATTTCCCATGAAGTGATGGGACCAGATGCCATGATCTTCGTTTTCTGAATGTTGAGCTTTAAGCCAACTTTTTCACTCTCCACTTTCACTTTCATCAAGAGGCTTTTTAGTTCCTCTTCACTTTCTGCCATAAGGGTGGTGTCATCTGCATATCTGAGGTGATTGATATTTCTCCTGGAAATCTTGATTCCAGCTTGTGCTTCATCCAGTCCAGCGTTTCTCATGACGTACTCTGCATATAAGTTAAATAAGCAGGGTGACAATATACAGCTTTGATGTATTCCTTTCCCTATTTGGAACCAGTCTATTGTTCCATGTCCAGTTCTAACTGTTGCTTCCTGATCTGCATACAGATTTCTCAAGAGGCAGGTCAGGTGGTCTGGTATTCCCATCTCTTAAAGAATTTTCCACAATTTGTGATGTTCCACACAGTCAAAGGCTTTGGCATAGTCAGTAAAGCAGAAATAGATGTTTTTCTGGAACTCTCTTGCTTTTTTGATGATCCAGCAGATGTTGGCAATTTGATCTCTGGTTCCTCTGCCTTTTCTAAAACCAGCTTGAACATCTGGAATTTCACAATTCATGTACTGTTGAAGCCTGGCTTGGAGAATTCTCCAAGTTTCACATTAGCAGATACATACTACTATATATGAAATGATAAATTAGCCAGTTATAAAACTGTAGTTTCAGCATTCTTTTCATTTACTATTTTGAAATATTTTCTTGTCTCCAATATATATTTGGTGTAATTTTTATTCATGGTACTTAATAAGAGGCCTTTATCTTTTGAAGTTTTAAGAATTTTTTTTTTATCTTTGATTTTTAAAATTTCATAGTAATTCCCTGGTTGTCCAATGGTTAGGACTCCACCCTTTCACTGCCATGGCCCAGGTTTCAATCCCTGGTCAGGAAATTAAGATCCCATAAGCCACATGGCATGGCCAAAGAAAAAGTTTTTTTCACAATATAATGTACCTGGGGACTTTTAGTAATGAGTACTTTCAATCTGAGGTCTTTCACTTTCTTTAAATCTGGGGAATTTTGGTAATTATCTCCTCAAATATTTTCTCTCCTTTGTATATTTATTCCTACTACCTTTCTAGTTCTACAATAAAACAGATGTTTATATGACTACTATGATTCTCTTAATTTTTTCTTTCGTATTTTCCAACTCTTTGTCTGATACTTTATGGAAGAATTTCTTGATTTGATTATCCAGCTCTTTCATCTATCTTTCAAACTGCATGCATTTTGTAATTCATCTCTATTATTGTTTCCTTTTTCAATCATTTAGTTTGTAAATACATTATATGAAGTCAGATTTAATGGGCTTAGGTCTCTAAGAAGTATCCTTCTTCCCCTCACATGGTCTCAGGATATAGAAGGTGAGGTCAGAGGGAGAAAATGTCCAGAGGCTGAAGGCCTGTGCATCTTTGCCATCTTGTTTTCCTTCCAATCAAACTAGAATACGTTCCGATATCACCCTATCATTGGACTTGCTCTTCCTTCCAAAATCAAGTTGGTGGGGAGAAAAGGGGATGGGTTATAAAGTTTTTCCCTGGTCTTTCTGCATCAAATGCACAAGATCCATTCTGGGGTACTATTATCTTCTACACCAGGATTCAACTACCTTTAAAGTTTTATCTTAGTTTTTTAGCTTTATTGACTCTCTTCTACTTCTGTGGCTTCGCCAGAGCTAAATTTGAGTGAGAGGTCAAATCTTCTGGTTTGTTTGCCATCTTTGTTGAAGTGGAATGGGGAAATCCTTTCTAAGTTTAAATGCAGAATAGAAACTATTTTATGGATATAAATCTGACAACGTTTTGCAGGTATTCCTTGGGAATTGCCTGGTTAGCAGCGCTAAATTCATTCACAGAGACTTGTTAGCACTGCTTAAAAAAGAAGAATAAAGATTTCTTTAGGGACATTCAATGCAATTGGGAGTATTGTCTTTAGTAGTAGAACTCACCACTAAAAAATACTCTTTTAAAAAATTTGAGAAGAAAAGCTTTGAGAGTAAAAGGGAGAAGAGAAATGTCAAGGGGCTCCCCTTATATCTCATAGAGAGCAACAGAAACAAAGGACTGGCGCTTTTGTGTTCTTCCTGTGCCTCACAGAGGACTAGTATAGTAAGCAGGTGAGGGCTGAAGTCTTGGCAGTCATTGTTAGCTGGAAGGTGGGTTGAAAAAAGAGTGGAAAGTGAAGAAGGAAGAAGACAGAGTTGAGTAGCAAGATGGTGGAAAAATCATGAATATGAATAGAACAGGAGAGATATTTAATGGCTGGATGTGTGTAGACATTTAGGGAACAGAAAGAATATGTAGAGGAAATCTTTGGGAAGGCTTCTATGTGCTGTGCTATGTAAAGTCTATATTCTTCTTCAAGGCACCTGGAGTCTTATTTGTATTTTCATTTCCGGTGACTATGCAGAAGCTGGGCCACTTAGAGGCTTGGTTTTTATTTAAAATGTTGATAAATAAACCCTTTGTCCAGGTGCAATTTGTTTTAATTTGCTTTTCCAACTCATCAAATCCTGAATTATCTCATGTTTACCCTTTAACACAGCACTTGCCAAAGTGGGTTCAGCAATGATATAAAAGAGGGTTCTATAGTCAAATAAGGGGCTTCCCAGATGGTACTAGTGGTAAAGAATCTGCCTGCCAATGCAGGAGATATAAGATATGCTGGTTCAGTCCCTGGGTCTGGAAGATCCTGTGGAGGAGGAAATGGCAACCCACTCCAGTAATCTTGCTGGGAGAATCCCTTGGACAGAGGAGCCTGGTAGGCTACAGTCCATAGGGTTGCAAAGAGTTGGACACAACTGAATGTCTGAACACATAGTCAAATAAGTTTAGGAAGGGTGGCATTATATAGTATTAACATAAGTTCTTTGCTTGCGGAATTTCTTAGAGCCATTCATATGCAAATGTTACTATCATTTCCCAAGAAGGAAACATAGTATGCTCTATTTCTCAAATTTGGCCATAGAATTATTTTTTTCAAGGCATCTTAAGATACTACTGATACTACTGTTCCATAGACCCAACTATGAAATATTCTGATGGATTGCCTACCTTTGCTTGAGTTATAATGTGGACTCAGTAGACATAGTCAAGGGCAATTGGCAATTTTTTTACAGTTGTTGTGAAATAGCATCTTGCAAGATGCATTTTTCATGGTATTAGCAATTACTTTAAACATATAGCAATTGCTTTAACCATGAAAATGTTATCTGTCATTTCTGTCAATATGCATGATTACATTCAATTAAGTAATTTCTTTCAAAGCACTTGTTCTCTCTTTGTGGTACCTCATGTGGTTAGTCTTGTTTTCCTAAGACTGTGTCAGCACCATAAAGGTAAAAATCATGCTTATTCCTTTACTGAATGATGGTGCAATGCTAGATGCAAGATCAAGATTCGATAAGTACTCTTTGATTAGAAAAAATAAAAGTGCAACAGAAGCAAATTTTTATAAACTTCCTATGTATTTGATATCATCTAAGTGTTTTTCTGCTTTAATTATCACTCTCTGCTCCTTTTTTCTCTCTGGTCCTTTTCAGCACTAAGTACACCCTGGAAGGAAAATGGGCACAATAAATCTAAGCAAAGTCGTCCTGAAAAGTGTTTTTCTACTTGTTCCAATATTAAGAAAAAATCTTGGCTAACAACTTCAAACTATTCCAACCCATCTATCTTCTTGATCCTCCGCCTCCTCCCCACCCCACCATCCTCACCCAGTTTATTCATTAATTGGTTAACATTTTTGTTCCCACTTATTCATGGCTGTGTTTTCCTTAAATATAAAATTCAGCATCTTTCAGAACATTTTCTTTGCTTTGCAAGTTAGGAAAAATTTCCCTACCATCTCATTCTGGAAGCACTTGGCAGGTAAACTTCTCTTATCATTTCATTGTATATGAAGGTCCTTAGCTTAGTCTAATGGTGTTTTGCCAAGTAAACAATTTACAGTCTATTATTTCCATTGGAAAGTCCCCTTTTCAAATTGAAGAATTTCATAATTTAAAAAAACCACTGGTCAAAGAAACCCCAAGTTCTTCTTAGCATTGGTATTTGGGGTTTCAAATTAATGGGGTCATTATTCTCATTATTCATACGACCAGGTTGATGACACCAATATATCAAATTTACAATGGAAATTTAGGATCAAGTAGTTCTGTCAACAGCTCCATTGTTCCCAGTTCCCTTGTCTGTCTGCCCCGTCTCCCATCTTCTTCATCCACAGACTCATTGGCCCCTCGGCAGGGACGAGATCATGCCCTTGCAACCCCTTAGCCTTATCCCCACCCCTGAACTTGTCTCTTACCTTTGCCTCTTCCCATTAATGACCCCTGCTGGTTTCTTTCACTGTTCCTTTCCAAACCTCATTAACTGTCCACATACTTCCTCTTTCTTCTCAAGTCTCTCAATTAGTGGCCTTCCTTTCTCAGACCCCAGTCTAACACCAAGCCAAGAGATGTGACTGACATACTCCTCACTGGAGCTTCCAGACCATAGCACCAACCATTTTATCAATAACCCCATTTACTCTCATAGCTCAGTTGCTAAAGAATCTGCCTGCAATGAACGAGACCCTGGTTCGATTCCTGGGTGGGGGGAAGATCCCCTGGAGAAGGGAAAAGCTACCCACTCCAGTATTCTTGGGCTTCGCTTGTGGCTCAGCTGGTGAAGAATCTGCCTGCAATGCAGGAGACCTTGGTTTGATTCCTGAATTAGGAAGATCCCCTGGAGAAGGGAAAAGCTACCCACTCCAGCATTCTGGCCTGGAGAATACAGTACATGGGATCACAAAGAGTCAGACACGACTGAGCGACTTTCACTTTCCACTTACTCTGCTCATACAGGATTCTCCCAACCTTCCTATGACTGTCACCCATCAGCCACCAGTGCCATCCTTCAGCTTCACTGATGTCATGCTCACTGTTTTCATTCCTACTACATTTCCTATCATTCTAGAAATGTGTGTGGTGTTAAAGCTGACTATCCAGTCAACATCCTGGCCTTCTAGCTTCAGACTTTTCCTCTTCTCTGACTTCCTAATCCACTCCACCATGGTGCCTCCCTACTACACACATACACATTTCCATATCTTAGAGGTTTATATTGAGTGCTGACCAGGTCAAAGATCTTATAATTAGCCTATCAAATAAGTTAGAGTCAGTAGGAGGGGACATTATAAGCTAGTTCAGTGTTTATTTTCACACAACTGCCTTTGACTCTATTGAGCTTCTTCCATCTTTGCCATCCTGAATAAAATTTCAGGTAGATCCTATATTTTCACTGATTATTCTACTCCAAACTATTAATAAATAGCTACATCTTTGATTTAGTAAAGAATTTTAATTTGGTCTAAATCAAAGCTTCACTCTCTGGGTCTATTTAAATGTTTCCCTCCCCTCTGTCAAGTTATTCTCCCCATTCTTCCCCGTAATTGTTGGTGAAAATGTTTCTTGGTACAGCAGAGCAGTCTGGAAGCTCCCCAAAAAGATGAACATAGAGTTATGCATAACTCAGCAATTCCACTCTCGGGTATACACTAAAGAGAATTGAAAACAGGCATTTTAACAAAAACTTGCAACACAAATGTTCCTAGCAACATTACTTAGAATGTTAAAAAAAATGGAAATAACCCAAATGTCCCTCAACTGATGAACTGATTTAAAAATGGTAATCCATTCAGCCATAAAAGGTAATGAGGTACTGATTTATGCTACAACATAGATGAAACTTGAAAATATTATGCTAAGAAGCCAGACTCCTCTCCCAGAAAGGCAATACATTGTGTAATCACATTTATATGAAATACTCCAAACAGACAAATCTATAGAGGCAGAAAGTAGATTAGAGGTTGACTAGGGCTGGGCGGGTAGAAGGAATGGAGAGGTGGCTGCTAATGAGTACAGGGTCTCTTATAGGAAAGATAAAACATTCCACAATTAGAAAATGGTGATGTGCAAATCAACTACACGTCAATAAAATTTAAAAATTAAAAAACTTCAAAAAAAGAAAATGGTAATTGTTCCACAACTCTGTGAATATACTTAAACACTTTAAAAGGGTGAACTTTATAATAAAATAAAGCTGGGAAGAAGAATAACAAGAGAGTGGAAGAGAGGAAGGAGAGAGAACAGTTACTATATCAGGTCCATATTGCTGCTTACAGTGGTCCTTTCTCCTTCCTCTAACCATTCACCCTCTAAACAAGACTTACTTTTTTTAGACTTTTTTTTTTTTTCTTTCCAGAAACAACTCAGGAACCAGTCCCCGTGTCATCCAAATTTCAGGAAGCAAATGTTAAGCTCTTAAAAGTGATTCTTTTGAAGTCTCCTCTCCATCTCTTGGCTTCTGTTTGTGAATGAGGATGGGAAAAGCATCTCTGTGCTTTGCCCCATGGAGACATCGCACACTAATTCTCCAAAGCAATCCTTACTGTGTCTGAGCAACTGTGAATTCTTAGCCTCCTCTTAAAAAGCTGCTAATGGCTGAATGGTGGGAGAGTTGGAGTAGAACCACCCTCTTGGCAAGTCCTTCAGAAACGGTATAGTGCGTGGCTAAATCAGGGGTCAGCAAACTTTGCATCAAGATGCAGCTAGTAACGATTTTAGGCTTTGCAGTCTCTACAGTCTGTGCTGTGACTCCTCAACTCAGTCACTGCAGTACAAAAGCACTCAGAGACAAAACATAAACGAATGAGCATGGCTGTGCTCCAACAAAACTTAAAAACAAAAGGTGGCTAGATGTGGTCCATGGACCTTAGGATGTTGACTCCTATTCTAGAGTCACTTGGAGGAGTTTAGATAAAGGGGATACTTGATACCTTTTGTTTTGACTGAAGCAAACGAACCCATTTTAATGTCCCGTTGTGGTTCAGATGATGAAAATCCTCTCTCCAAGCATATTCTCTGGTCCAGCACTCTCAATGTTTTCCCAGCACTGAGCCTACACTATGCTCTCCTGTCCTTCCTGACCCTTTACACCTTCTAGTTTACCTGACTGCTTAGCTAACTGCCTCATTTCAGTCACTTCCTCACATCTGGGTCCATGATCTCAAATTTGCTTATCTTCCTCTTAGGTTCATTTACTTCCTTGACCTCCTACCAAGCCATTAGAATTCCCAAGAAAATCCAGCTATGTGGTACTTTCTGTGCTCCCAGACTTCCCAAAGCTGCCAGGGCAATCTCACAACCAAACAGGTGAATTCATGGTTAACTCTCCAGCTACATCAAGAACTTGCCATAAACCAGCAGGCATTTCTCTAGCTCTCAACCAGGACTTTTTTTAAAAAGTCAAAGAATAGTTGACCTATAATAACATAACATTTTCAGTTGTACAGCATAGTGATTCAGTATTTTTGCAGATTATATTCAATTAAAAGTTATGGACTATAGCCCGCCAGGCTCCTCTGTCCATGGGATTCTCCAGGCAAGAATACTGGAGTGGCTTGCCAAGCCCTCCTTCAGGGGATCTTCTCAAATCAGAGATTGAACCGGCATCGCTTACATCTCCTGCACTGGTAGGTGGATTCTTTACCACTAGTGCCACCTGTGAAGTTCCTATTATAATATAATGGCTATAATATTCTATGCTATACAATATATCCTTATTGCTTATCTATTTTTTACACAGTAGTTTGCATCTGTTAATCCTATACCACTAATTTGTCCTTCCCTCCTTCCATCTCCCCTTTGGTAACCATGAGTTTGTTTTCTCTGTGAATCTGTTTTGCTTATACATTCATTTGTATTATTTTTCAGATTCCATACATGAGTAATATACAATATTCACCTTTCTCTCTCCGACATGTTTCACTATGCTTAGTAGTGACATGTTTCACTATGCATAGTATTCTCTAGGTCATCTATGTTGCTGCAAATGCAAAATTTCATTTTTTTATGGCTAATACTATATTACATATACATACACACACACACCCCACATCTTTTTTGTCTATTCATCTCTTGATTGGCACTTGGGCTGCTTCCATGTCTTGATTATTGTAAATAGTGCTGCTATGAATGTTGGGACACATGTATCTTTTTGAATTACTGCTTTTGTTTCCAGATATAGACCCAGGAGTGGAATAGCTGGATTAAATGGTAGTTCTATTTTTAGTGTTTTTGAGAACACGGGCTTAGGGGCACTAAACCTCCACACAGTCAAAAATCTGGATATAACTTGTAGTCAGCCCTCTGTGTGTGCAAAGTTCTTCCCTATCCATGGTTTGGCATCTTTAGATTCAACCAATCATAGATTGTGTAGCATTGTGGTATTTACTACTGAAAAAAATCCATGTATAATTGGATCCACACAGTTCAAACCCATGTTGTTCAAGGGTCAACTTACACTGAATTTGAAAGACTTAGAAAGAAAAGAAGAATATAAAAGAATTCATCAATAGTTTTATATTGATTACCTGTTAAAATGACAATATTTTAAATATTATTTCTATTGTGTAGTGCTATGCTATACTTTTCTCAGTTCTTCCTGTATCAGAAGAATAAGTCATCTCATTTTTTTCTTTCAGAGCCATCTCCCATGGAATGCATGAATCCTAAATCCACCTGTTCTATAGAATGCCACATGTATTTTTCCCCCTCAATTTTCATCAACCTTTTCCTCTCTACTAGTTCATTTGTATCAACAAAATATTGAGAAAGAAGGGAGGATGTTTGGTAACAAGTTCTGCTGAGACTTCTAGGAAGAATGAAGAAAATTACTTGGAATCAACTCAAATAACTCAAAGGTAAGGGCTCAAAGTCCAAAGCAAATTGCTTTCCTCACCCAGGTGATTAGAGACCAAGAATTGAAGGACTCATTCACATAGAAAAAATTGAGGAGACCCTCAGTGCATTTGCATTAGTATTGCATCTAGTTATATTGAGCTAAGTAATAAGAGGCTTAACCCAGGACTTAAGCCAGAACGGATCCCTAAAAATCAACTAAGATAGTCTTCTAATTGGGATTTTGGAAATGTGACTACAAAAGGACATGTGTGTATGTGTGTGTGGGTGTTAGTTTCTCAGTCATGTCTGACTCCGCTACTCTATGGACTGTAGCCTGCCAGGCTCCTCTGTCCATGGAATTCTCCAGGCAAGAATACTGGTGTGGGTAGCCATGCTCTTCTCCAAGGGATTTCCCAATCCAGGGATTGAACCTATGTCTCATGTCTCTTGCATTGGCAGGCAGATTCTTTACTGTCTGAGCCAGCAGGGAAGCCCACAAAAGGAGATAGCTACATCCATTTCTGTGAAGGCCAACAACTATTAGTGTTTTGGGGGGACTTTTCAGTGCTATTTCTTATTGTTAACACTATTTTTTAGTTCTGCATGAATATTACGAAGAAGGCAATGGCAACCCACTCCAGTACTCTTGCCTGGAAAATCCCATGAACAGAGGAGCCTAGTAGGCTGCAGTCCATGGGATTGCTAAGTGTTGGACAAGACTGAGCGACTTCACTTTCACTTTTCACTTTCCTGCATTGGAGAGAGAAATGGCAACCCACTCCACTGTTCTTGCCTGGAGAATCCCAGGGATGGGGGAGCCTGGTGGGCTACCGTCTATGGGGTCGTGCGGAGTCGGACACGACTGAAGTGACTTAGCAGCAGCAGCAACAGCAACATGAATATTAACCATTAAAGGAAATAAGAAAGGACGAAAGTGTATCCTCTTTTGAGCATGTACAGTGGAAGGAAATTATATTTCTCTCCCCCTGAGACTCACTGGGAGCTGAACCCAGCTTCCAATTGAAAATAGAGGCCAACAGATCAAATCCCTTGGGTTTCCATAAAAAAGCAACTGCTAATCTTTACAGAGGCTCAAGCAGAGCTCTTGCAAGTATTTTATTCCCTAAGAAAAGAGAGTGCTGGATCCATATTTTATATATGATTATTTTATCTAAAGTCTATCAAATCAAGAACTAGCAGCTTGTTTCATCTCTGAATTTCATTTTGGAATGTACCTACATTTTTAAAAAATTTCCCTTTCAAACATATGTTTTCAATCTGCAGTCCCTGATGAACTTCTGGTATAGAGAAAAGGTCATACACAAAGGCTCATTTGTGTATGAACACATGTTTTGCATTCATGCATACCAATGTATGACACAGTACAGAGTAATGCCACAATAAAATTAAAATAAAACTGGAATTCTGAAGAAATTAGAGCTGCTCTCAAAAGTAGGTACATCTGACTTCTTTCCAAAGTGTACAGTATGGAAATGGAGAAAAAGTAAAGAAACATGATAAACACTATCATCAAGCAGGTAGTACAGTCAACATCAATAGTGATAACCCATGTTCATGGTAGGTCCCCTTGGTACAATGTGATGATGGCCTTTATCTCTGTGACTTTCCTCCTCAAAACATATAACCACAGTCTGACCATGATTTTGAAAAAATCAGAATAATCCCAAACGGGGGACCTTCTACAAAATACCTGATAAATACTTCTCAAAATTGTCAGGGTCATCAAAAACAAGGAAAGTTTGAGAAACTATCTGAGACAAGAGGAGCCTAAGTAAAATGACAACTATGTGTCATGTGATATCCTGAATGAGATTCTAGAACAGAAAAAAGATAATAGATAAAAACAAAGGAAATCTGCCTTGGCAACTCACCTATATCTTGTCTCACGCATTTCAATGTCACTTTCGCCTCTTTTGAAGATTGCTGGGAAAAAGTAATAGTAAACATAGCTACTTTAAATTTCAAAGATAATATATCTGCTTTTTAATATGCTGTTTAGGTTGGTCATAGCTTTTCTTCCAAGGAGCAAAGGCATCTTTTAATTTCATGGCTGCAGTCACCATCTGCAGTGATTTTGGAGCCCAAGAAAATAAAGTCTGTCACTGTTTCCATTGTTTCCGCATCTATTTGCCATGAAGCTGTGGTGTTATTTCTCAGATTTAACCTGGCTGAAACAACTCGGCTAGGCCCCTGCAGGGCGGAGGCCAAGCACAGCAGAAGCAAAAGTCCCCACGGTGGAAGGTGAACACAAAGAAAACCCAGCACAGTGGAAGTGACAAGAAGCCCAGCTTGGTAGAAACTGAGAGAGCAAAATCAATTCAGCAGAAAGCTCACACGGCTCAGTCTCAGATTCCAGGAGACCTCTGGTTAAGCTAGGACGTCCTCACTCCTATGGCTGGAAGGACATATGGCTAACAAAATCTTAATTCCTTTACAAGCTCTCATTTCTTTTCCTCAAACCCCCTGCAAACAGGTGAGTGGCAGTGAGTACAATTGAGGGACTCTGGCGTAGCTGTTGCCCAAGTGGGTGGGGCTTCTTTTGTCTTTAATCTTCTTTGTGCCAAGGATCAGTTCAATGAAAACTGTGGGCACAGGTCAGGTATTTAGCAGATTTTCTGGCAAGTTATGAAGGGGATTCCTCAGCAAGTTTTTCCCACTGTATTTCCTCCCGTCCTTCAGCTCCTCTCTCCATCTATGCCACTGCTTACAAAGTATTGGGCAGGTCATCATCTTTCCATTTCTGAAAGTTGTGTTTGAAACTGTTTACCTAAGATTGGGACTCAAACCCACATGGCAGAGACTCTGTGCTATGCTTAGTCACTCTGTCTTATCTGACTAGGACTTGAGCACAGCCAAAACCCACAGTGCCTGGTTTTAGGACCTAATGAAGTTCAGGCTCTTGATGTCTCATTGCAAAAAAAAAAAAAAAAATTCAGTGAGAGATACAGTGATAGGTAAGAGGTAGATTTTTTGTTCAGATTTAAGCAGAGACATTACTTTGCTGACTAAGGTCCATCTAGTCAAGGCTATGGTTTTTCCTGTGGTCATGTATGGATGTGAGAGTTGGACTGTGAAGAAGGCTGAGCACCGAAGAATTGATGCTTTTGAACTGTGGTGTTGGAGAAGACTCTTGAGGGTCCCTTGGACTGCAAGGAGATCCAACCAGTCCATTCTGAAGATGAGCCCTGGCATTTCTTTGGAAGGAATGATGCTAAAGCTGAAACTCCAGTACTTTGGCCATCTCATGCGAAGAGTTGACTCATTGGAAAAGACTCTGATGCTGGGAGGGATTGGGGGCAGGAGGAGAAGGGGACGACCGAGGATGAGATGGCTGGATGGCATCACGGACTCGATGGACGTGAGTCTGAGTGAACTCCGGGAGTTGGTGATGGACAGGGAGGCCTGGCATGCTGCAATTCATGGGGTCGCAAAGAGTCGGACACGACTGAGCGACTGAACTAAACTGAACTGACACTCCAAGAGTGTGGGCCATCACAGAGGGGAGTGTGTGGGCCATGGAATGTGGTGTGGTTAGTTTTTGTGAGTTGGGTGATTTCATATGCTAATGAGTGGGAGGATCATTCTGACCATTGGGGAACCATCAGCTCCTTGGTCTTTTGATAGTACCTTGGACTGAGCAACTTCCCTTCCCTTTGGAACAGTTCTGGCGCTTCTGGGTGTGTCATTTAGCTTGCAGATTGAGAATCAAGGTTTAGTTGAATTTGACTTGTCATCTTGGACCCATTTGATTTTCATCAGTTTATGTTATGCCCTTGGGCTATATCATTTTTTCAAAAGTTGTGCCCTGCCCCCTTCCCTCCTGTTTCTTGCTCTTTTCCTGAGCCCTATCTGGGCCCACAGTGTTGCCTCTACAATCTTCTGGAGGGACAACCAGAAAACAGCTGGCCCTTTGGAGGGAAATACTGTATAATATCCAATCCCTCTAGATATTCAGGCCTTCCTCTTCCATGTTTCCTACAATGTGCAACAACAGCATCTCTCAGTGAATCCATAGGGTGGGTGACAGGCACACAATGCCTGCTAGAAGTCCATCTGTTAGTGGAATCCCTTCAAGGGCAATTCAGCTTCCTGGGATAATGTTTGCTACTTTGGGAGTTAGCCCTGCAGGCTATTTGGGCCCAGACCCTTAACACCCTTCTCTTAAAGTTACAAACATACTTACCTCTGGATTAAATCTCTACTCCACTTTTACGGAACATGTGGTTTGTTGCCTCTTATCAATTTGTTCTTAAGTCACTTACTAACTCCTACAACCAGGACCCTGCCCTCTGGTAGGCAATATCGCTCCACCCTGATTATTATTAAAATACTCTTAATGCCCTTAACAAAGCATTGCCATGAGTTTGGGTGAACTCCCGGAGCTGGTAATGGACAGGGAGGCCTGGTTTGCCGCAATCATGGGGTTGCAAAGAGACATGACTGAGCTGACTTGACACGAACTGACTGACTGACTGATGAAGCAGTAGATGTTTTTCTGGAATTCTCTTGCTTTTCCTATGATCCAATGGATGTTGGCAATTTGATCTCTGGTTTCTCTGCCTTTTCTAAATCCAGCTTGAACATGTATACCCATATTGTTCTAAAATTAAAAGTTTATTAAAAATAAAAAGAGAAATATTATGTTTGTTCCAGTGTAGGTCTTTAGTAGATTATTAAATAAAATGAATATAAATGACTTGTTATGAACCTTGCTGTAATAATGTTCTTGAAAGTGAAAGTGAAAGCCGCTCAGTCATATCTGACTCTTTGCGACCCCGTGCTAGGCTCCTCTGTCCATGGGATTCTCCAGGCAAGAACACTGGAGTGGATTGCCATGCCCTCCAGAGGATATTCCCAACCCAGGGATCAAACCTGCATTTCTTACGTCTCTCCTGGATTGGCAGGCAGGTTCTTTACCACTAGTGCCACCTGGGAAGCCCAACGACCTTGAGTTCATGCCATAGAACTATCTTATATATGATCATTGTAGGAAGAGCTTCTGTTAGTGCCTCAGTAATTAAAAATCTGAAACATTGTTCCCCATCCCCATGAAAAATTGAGTAGATCCCTGGTCACACAGAACTTAAACAGACAGTGGTTTCATCCTGTCCCACTCATCCTGTCCCATGTATTGCCCATTCTGCTGCTGGCCTAAACCATGCTATTTATAATTGGATTTTCTTGGAAAAAATATTTCTCAAAGAAATAAAAAGTACTATGAAGTTCAAACCCAGTGAAGCAACTCTTAATAACCCAATCTGCTCTCCATTGCAAAGTGGACTAAGTTGGAAAGCAGCTTGTAGACATATGGAATAAGGTATTTGTTTAATTTGCTAACCACACTTCGCTGTTCAGTTTTTCTCAATTAAGCTAATAAATTATAGATTGACTAATACTCATTTCCAATTAAAGAGCAGAATCTCTATCATTTTAACCACATCATTGATTTTAGAAGACAAAGCTAAATTTTTCAAAAGCCGCTGCAAATTGAATAAGGTGGAATTGTGCTTTCATGGATGATTGCTTTTAGAAAAACTTTAATTATCATTAGGAATGTGTGCAATTTTTTTAGTTAGGACACAAAAATATGGTAAAGAGAAAAACAGATCATTCAGGTTACTCATTCAGCAAATACTGAATCAAAATCTGCTCATAACAGGCCATATATCCTGATGGGAGCCCAAACAGATGCAGGCCCTGACTCTTGCTACAGGATGACATTAACCAAGTAATTTACCTCAAACTATGTAGCTAATTTGACTGAGCAGTCTCAATAACTTGGTCATAAACATAGACATGTTTTATTTTTCCAGTAAATATTGTCAATTCTACTCTGTTAATTTTCCTTTTCACTAGGCAGCAGGATGCCTAATATCATCTCAGTTCTGGCCCATAATTTGCTGTCCCTCTCAGCTGTTAAAATAGAATGTCTTTGGTTATTAGGACTCAGTTCTATTTACTTTTAAATTTCAATCACTAGTTTGATAGAGGCTCTCCTTTCCTACCTTGCAAACTGATTTTCAGCTTAGGCGAGTATGGGTGGAATATTATTGGCTCTTTCACACCACACCCTTGAAGTTTCCTACCTTCTGAGCCCCAGCACAAAGCAATGAGAGAGAGAGAAAAAAAAAGACATCTGGTTCTGGGACAAACTGAGCAATGCTGATGTTTCCTTTCTCCTGGTCATCTCCATTGATCATGCTTACTGCCCATAGAAATGCTGTGGAGAACCAAATTTACTCCAAGTAACTCTCCTAGGTCTAGTGGTCCCTTGGGAGATCCAGCCATGTCTTCCAGCTGGTAGCCTCGTACTGTATTCCTTGGATGTGCAAGCTTCCCCACCATCCCGTAACAACAAGTCTAGCCCTCAAACTTTGCTTCATGGTCCCAATTCTTGAGTGCATGGGAATGGGCAAAATTCATTTTCTGTACCCATCTGGAAACACAAATTTTCTACCTGGCCTGACATTACCACACAGTGTGTCCTCTCAGCTCTCTTTCCTGATCTTTACCCTTCTCTGTTGCAGGAGAGTCCACTCTGATGTAAACCATAACAATATTTTTTGAGCCTGTTTCCTAAGCCAAAGGAAACAAAAGCAAAAATAAACAAATGAGACCTAACTAAACTTAAATGCTTTTGCACAGCAAAGAAACCTTCAGCAAAACAAGAAGACAGCCTATTGAATGGGAGAAAACATTTGCAAATGATATGACTGATAAGGATTTAATATCTAAAATACATAAACAGCTTGTATAACCCAACACCCCCTCCAAAAAAAACCCGACTTTTAAAACAGGCAAAAGACCTGAATAGACATTTTCTTCCAAAGAAGACAAGCAACTGGGCAACAGGCATGTGAAAAAATGCTCAGTATCATTAATCATCAGAGAAATGCAAATCAAGACCACAATGAAGTTAGAATCAAACTCACACCTGTTAGAATCAAAAAGTCTACAAAAAAACAAATGTTGCTAAGGATATGGAGAAAAGGGAGCCCTCATACAGTGCTGGTGGAAATGTGAATTTGTACAGCCACTATTGAAAACAGTATGGGGAATTCATCAAAATACTAAAAATAGAACTACCATATCACCCAGCAATTCTACCCCTGGGTATATATTCAAAGAAAACAAAAACATGATTTCAAAAAGATACATGCACCCCAGTGTTCATGGCTGCATTATTTACAGTAGCCAAGTATGGCAGCAACGTAAGTGCCCTCAACAGATGAATGAATAAAGTTGTGGTTTATACGTATAATGAAATGAAGTGCTGCCACTGGCAACAACATGGATGGACCTAGAGGGTATTATGCTTAGCAAAATAAGTCAGATGTACAAAGACAAATACTGCATGTTATCACTTCAATATGTAGAAGCTAAAAAATACAATGAATGAATATAACAAAACAGAAACAGGCTCACAGCTATGGAGAACAAACTTGTGCTTGCCAGTGGGGTGAGGAAAGGGGCAAGAGGCACGACAGGGGTAAGGGATTTAGAGGTTAAAAACTATTATGCATAGAACAAGTAAATTACAAGAATAAATTATATAGTACAGGGAACCTAGCCATTATTTTATAATAACTTTAAATGTAATATAACCTAAAAAATTTTAAATCACTACATTGCACACCTGAATCTAATATAATATTGTAAATCAACTATACTTCAGTTTAAAAAGTAGATTGTTATACTATAAAATGTTTTAGGTAATCCCCATGGTAAGAAAATACCTAGAGAACTAGAACAGAATCACTGCCTACACTGTAAAAAGCCAATGAAACACAAAGGAAGACAGGAAGACCAAGACATAAAGGAAAAATGAACAAAATGGCAATAGAAGTCCTTCCCTATGATTAATTACTTTAAATATAAATGAATTAAACTTCCCAAATCAAAAGACATAAAATGACTGCATGAATTATGACAAAACAGAATCCAACTATACGCTGCCTATAAGAGACTCACCTTTTTATACGTTTTTTAAACATTAAAGCCAGATAGCTCAGTTCAAATTTTTCTTCTCTTTTCTTTTTTCTTTTATCTCCACACCACAAGACATACAGGATCTTAGTTCCCTGCTTGGGATCAAATCCACATCCCCTACAGTAGAAGCATGGAGTCTTAACCATTGGATGCTTGGGAAGTCCCAAGAGATTCACTTTAGATGTAAGGCCACACATACGCTGCAAGTGAAAGAACAGAAAAAGATAGTCCTTGCAAACTGTAATTAAAAGAGAGCGGAGGTGATCATATTTATGTCAGCAGAGACTTTAAGTCAAAAACTGTCACACAAGATAAAGAAGGACATTATATAACTATGAAAGGTCAATATAATAATTATAAATATATATGCTCTAACATCAGAGCACTCAAACATTTGAAGCAAACAATGACAGAAAGGAAGGAAGACACAGTTACACAGCAATAATAATAGATTCCATATCCCACTTTCAATAATGGATATATCAACCATATGGAAGATCAGTAAGAGGAAACAGAGGACTTACACAATACTACAGACCAGCCGAACATAACACACACACACACAGTCTGCCCAACAACAGCAGAACACAAGTTCTTCTTAAGTATATATGGACTATTCTATAGGTACATTCTATAGCATATGTTAGGCCACAAAGCAAGTCGTCACAAATTTAAGATTTTGAAATGATACTGAGTATCTTTTCCTTTCACAATGGAATACAATCAGAATTGTATGCAACTAGAACTCAACAGAAGTTATTAAGAAGAGGTGGCAAGAATACACAGAAGAACTGTACAAAACAGATCTTCACGACCCAGATAATCATGATGGTGTGATCACTCATCTACAGCCAGACATCCTGGAATGTGAAGTCAAGTGGGCCTTAGAAAGCATCACTATGAACAAAGCTAGTGGAGGTGATGGAATTCCAGTTGAGCTGTTTCAAATCCTGAAAGATGATGCTGTGAAAGTGCTGCACTCAATATGCCAGCAAATTTGGAAAACTCAGCAGTGGCCACAGGACTGGAAAAGGTCCGTTTTCATTCTAATTCCAAAGAAAGGCAATGCCAAAGAATGCTCAAACTACCACACAATTGCACTCATCTCACATGCTAGTAAAGTAATGCTCAAAATTCTCCAAGCCAGGCTTCAGCAATTCATGAACAGTGAACTTCCTAATGTTCAAGCTGGTTTTAGAAAAGGCAGAGGAACCAGAGATCAAATTGCCAACATCTGCTGGATCATGGAAAAAGCAAGAGAGTTCCAGAAAAACATCTATTTCTTCTTTATTGACTATGCCAAAGCCTTTGACTGTGTGGATCACAATAAACTATGGAAAATTCTGAAAGAGATGGGAATACCAGACCACCTGACCTGCCTCTTGAGAAATCTGTATGCAGGTCAGGAAGCAACAGTTAGAACTGGACATGGAACAACAGACTGGTTTCAAATAGGAAAAGGAGTATGTCAAGGCTGTATATTGTCACCCTGCTTATTTAACTTCTATGCAGAGTACATCATGAGAAATGCTGGACTGGAAGAAACACAAGCTGGAAGCAAGATTGCTGGGAGAATATCAATAACCTCAGATATGCAGATGACACCACCCTTATGGCAGAACGTGAAGAGGAACTAAAAGCCTCTTGATGAAAGTGAAAGTGGAGAGTGAAAAAGTTGGCTTAAAGCTCAACATTCAGAAAACGAAGATCATGGCATCTGGTCCCATCACTTCATGGGAAATAGATGGGGAAACAGTGGAAACAGTGTCAGACTTTGGCTCAGAGGTTAAAGCATCTGCCTCCAATGCGGGAGACCTGGGTTCGATTCCTGGGTGGGGAAGATCCCCTACAGGGTTCGATCCCTGGGTCGGGAAGATCCCCTGGAGAAGGAAATTGTAAACCACTCCAGTATTCTTGCCTGGAGAATCCCATGGGCGGAGAAGCCTCATAGGCTACAGTCCACGGGGTCGCAGAGAGTTGGACACGACTGAGCGACTTCACCTTCACCTTCAAAATCACTGCAGATGGTGACTGCAGCCATGAAATTAAAAGACCTTACTACTTGGAAGAAAAGTTATGACTAACCTAGATAGCATATTCAAAAGCAGAGACATTACTTTGCTGACTAAGGTCCATCTAGTCAAGGCTATGGTTTTTCCTGTGGTCATGTATGGATGTGAGAGTTGGACTGTGAAGAAGGCTGAGCGCTGAAGAATTGATGCTTTGGAATTGTGGTGTTGGAGAAGGCTCCTGAGAGTCCCTTGGACTGCAAGGAGATCCAACCAGTCCATTCTGAAGGAGATCAGCCCTGGGATTTCTTTGGAAGGAATGATGCTAAAGCTGAAACTCCAGTACTTTGACCACCTCATGCAAAGAGTTGACTCATTGGAAAAGACTCTGATGCTGAGAGGGGTTGGGGGCAGGAGGGAAAGGGGACGACCGAGGATGAGTTGGCTGGATGGCATCACTGACTTGATGGACGTGAGTCTGAGTGAACTCCGGGAGTTGGTGATGGACAGGGAGGCCTGGCGTGCTGCGATTCATGGGGTCGCAAAGAGTCAGACACACTGAGCGACTGAACTGAACTGAGAACTCAACAGCAAAATAAAAACTGAAACATTCACAAATACTTGGTAGATAAAAAAGCACACTCTTGCACAACAAATGGGTTAAAGAAGAAATCACCTGGGAAATTTTAAAGTATCGTGAGATACGTGGAAATGATAGGGACCTCCCTGGTGTTCTCCTGGCTAAGACTGTGTGCTTCCAATACTGGAGGCCTGGGTTTGATCCCTGGTCAGAGAACTGGACCCCATGTGCTGCAACTAAGAGTTCACAGGCCACAACTAAAGATCCTGCATGCTGCGATGAAGATCAAAGATCCCGTGTGAAGCAGCTAAGGCCCGGTGCAGCCAAATAAATAAATAAATAAGAATATTTTAAAAAGAAAAGGTAATAAAAGCAAAATGAAATAACGAAATGGTAATAAAAGCAAAAGCAACACGAAAAGAAGTTTATAGTAGTATGCCTTGGTCTTTGGTAGTATGTCTCCTTTATGCCTACATTAAAGAAGAGATCTCAATTCAATAACCTTACTTTTCACCTCGAAAATGAAAAAATAGAACAAACTAAGTCCCAAGTTAGCAAAAGGAAGGATATAATAAAGGTCAGAGCTGAAATAAATGAAGCAGAGAATGGGAAAAATTCAATAAAATTAAGAGTTGGTTTTTGAAAAGATCAACAAAATTGACAAACTCTTAGCTGGACTAAGATAAAAGAGAGAAGACAATAAAAATCAGAAATGAGAGAGGAGATACTATAACTGATGCCAAAAAATAAAGAATTATGAAAGATTACTATGAACAATTATATGTCAGTGAATTGAATAAGCTAGAAAAATTAATAAATTCTTAGAAACATATAACATATTGAGACTGAATCATGAAGAAATTTAAAAATATGAACAGACTTCTAACTAGCAAGGGAATTAAATCATTAATCCAAAACCTCCCAACAAAGAAAAGCACTGGACCTGATAGCTTTATGGAATTCTACTAAACATTTTAAAAAAGAATTAAATTAATCCTCAAAGCTTCCAAAAATTGAAAAGATGGGAGTACTTCTAAACACATTTTATAAGGCCAGCTTACCAAGGTTAGAGAAAGGTACTATAAGAAAAATTTAAACCAATACCTCTGATGAATATTGACATGAAAATCTTTAACAAAGTACTAGCAAACTGAACTCAATAGCACATTAAAAGACTCATACACCACAACCAAATGAGATTTATTTCTGGAATGCAAGGATGCTTTAATAAAGATCAATCAATGTAGTCCACTGCATTAACAGAATGAAGAGTGAAAGTCCACATGATCATCTCAATTGATGCGGGAAAGTTGTTTACAAAATGCAACACCCCTTCATGATTAAAAACACTCAACAAACTAGAAAGAAACTACCTCTATAGAATAAAAGTCATATGGTGTAGTGGTAAAGAACCTGCCTGCCAATGCAGGAAACATACGGGACGTGAGTTTGATCCCTGGGTCAGGAAGATCCCCTGGAGGAGGAAATGGCAACTCACTCCAGTATTCTTGCCTGGAAAATTCCATGGACAGAAGAGCCTAGTGGGCTAATAGTCCAAGGGGTCACAAAGAGTTGGACATGACTGTGCATACCCACATATGTGCACATACACGAATAATCCACAGCAAACATCTTATTTTGCTTATTTTGTGATATAAGCCAGTCATATAAAGACCAATATTATGTAATTCCCTATATAATAAAACAGTTGAAATTTTAGAAACAGAAAATAGATTGGTGGTTGCCAGGGACTACAGGGAGAAAAAATGGGGAGTTTCTCTTCAGTGGGTACAGAGTTTCAGTTTTATACAATGTACTGTACACTTAAAACTGGTTAAGAGATAAAACAACCTTGCAAATCACCTGTGCTCCAATAAAATTTTTTAAAATGTCTCAGAGAGTACATCTTACATTATATGTTTTTACCACAATTTTTTTAGTGTCCCAGTTAAGTTATATGTTATACATAGGCTATTATGTTATATGGTTTCGCTACATAACCGAGTCATTCAAGTAATCCTTTCTTCCTGAAGCAATCCATCTCCAATACTCCTCCCCACCTGCACCAGAGAATGAATCACTCCAAGCTGTGTTTTATGATAAATCTGCCTGGAGGTGGGGGTGGTACAACATTCAGATTTCCATTACTTTGCATGTGCTCTTCCCCAGTTTGAAAACTTCAGGGTAGGAATAAAGATGCAGGCTTAGAGAATGGATTTGCAGACACAGGCTGGGAAGCAGAAGGTGGGATGAATTGAGAGGGTAGCACTGACATATATACACTGCCATCTGTGAAACAGACAGCTAGCAGGAAGCTGCTGCACAGCACAAGGAGCTCAGCTCCGTGCTCCGTGATGACCTAGATGGGTGGGATTGGGGCTGGGGGGTTTGGAGGGAGGCTCTAGAGGGAGGGAGTGTTTGAATACATACAGCTGTGTATATATATATATAAACATCACTTTGTGATGCAAACATCATTTCTTATATGCTCTGCAAAACCAGAAAAGTGTGTGCCTTGCCTTATTGTGATGTTTGCGGTATGGAACTGAACCTGAATTACCTCTGAGGCACGCCTGTAATATATTTTCATCTGGGGAAAATATTTTAATACAATGGACATGGAAATAACCACTTTGGAAAATTTTTGGTAATTTTTGGCAAAATTTGGTAGTATTGAGTCAAGTTGAACATACTTATATCCTAAGACCTTGCAAGTCCACTTCTGTCTACAAACCTTATGGAAAGTCTCATGTATGTGAAAACTGGGGACCAACCAAAATGTTCATAAACTGGAAAATGGATAATGAATGGTAGACTACTTACATAATGGCATGCTGTATAGTACTTATGAAGATGGATAAATCTTAAAAACCTATTAAGCAAAACAAAAAAGTTGCAATGAGATACATATGATACCATTTAAGTTTTCAGTTCAGTTCAGTCACTCAGTCGTGTCCAACTCTTTGCGACCCCATGAACTGCAGCACGCCAGGCCTCCCTGTCCATCACCAACACTCGGAGTTCACTCAGACTCACGTCCATCGAGTCCGTGATGCTATCCAGCCATCTCATCCTCGGTCGTCCCCTTCTCCTCCTGCCCCCAATCCCTCCCAGCATCAGAGTCTTTTCCAATGAGTCAACTCTTCACATGAGATGGCCAAAGTACTGGAGCTTCAGCTTTAGCATCAAAACCTGTTATATAACACTAGAAAATAAAGGAAGAGGCTTATAGAAAGGAAGAGTGCATCAGAGGTCTTAATTATATTTATGACCTTTAATGTCATTGAAAAAAGGACCTGCACAGGTAGCCTATAATGTTAAGATTTGATGGAGGTGCCTACACTGGCGTTCATTACCAGATTCTCTATTCTTATTCATATGCTTGAACATTTGCAATAAAAATTGCAAACTGAAGTAGTCAAATGTCTACTGTCCTCTAAACTCACAAGAGTAGTACTGTGTCCAGTATCTGCTAAAGCTGCAAAACAGAAACTAGGCCACGTCTTTACCCTTGAACAGTCTCTGTAGAAACAGTGACACCCCTGGTGCACCAGCCAGGGAATTCTGAGACACTCATGCTCATTGGCTCTGATTTTGGGTGACTCAACAATTCTCTTGTGACCTTGAGCTATTCATTTTACTTGCTGCTGCTAAGTTGCTTCAGTCGTGTCCGACTCTGCGATTCCATAGATGGCATCCCACCAGGCTCCCCCGTCCCTGGGATTCTCCAGGCAAGAATACTGGAGTGGGTTGCCATTTCCTTCTCCAATGCATGAAAGTGAGAAGTGAAAGGGAAGTCGCTCAGTCGTGTCCGACTCTTCACGACCCCATGGACTGCAGCCCACCAGGCTCCTCCGTCCATGGGATTTTTCAGGCAAGAGTACTGGAGTGGGGTTCCATTGCCTTCTCATTTTACTTTGGTCCTCAATTATTTCTTCACCTCTTCTTCAACTAATACAGCTTAAATTACCTTGAATTTAGAGGAGAACCTGAATATTACAGTGACTCTTAAAAACTGTAACAAGGATAGCTACCATGTATTGCTACATGTCAGAGATTCTAGGAAGAACTTTAATTAGAATTAGAAGGTACAATGCATCCGTGTCCTGTTATTATTAATATCTCTAATCCATACATCAGGAAACTGAGACTTAAGTTAAATAACTTGTCAATGACACAGACAAAACCAGGATTTTAACCCAGATACATCTGTCACTTTCTGACTCCAATGCCCATGCATGGTCTTATCCAGATCCAAGGACCCTTGCTAGGTCAGATCCTCACTATTAGTAAGTACTCATCCTAATGTTCTGAGTAGGGGGCCCAGATAACTTAGTCTCCAGACTGGGGCATGGAGAGTAAAAGGGGTACTACCACTAATTCTCTTAGGGCTCAGCTGGTAAAGAATCTGCCTGCAATGTGGGAGACCTGGGTTTGATCCCCAGGTTGGGAAGATCCCCTGAAGAAGGGAAAGGCTACCCACTCCAGTATTCTGGCCTGGAGAATTCCATGGATGTGTATAGCTCATGGGGTCACAAAGAGTCGGACATGACTGAGCAACTTTCACTTCACTTCACTTCACTTCACGAGTAATTACTCCAGCATAAACCAGGACTGTCTCAGGAAAACTGGAACACATGGCTGTCACAGTCCTGACTCTCTAGCAAATGAGGTCCAGTGGGCTTTTTAGAGATTCTGTCCAAGCATGGTGGATTTCTAGCAGCAATCGAGCAGCTTTAGATGCCCAGTCCATAGGCCTGCTGCTCTGGTAGCATCAGAAGTCTTCCCAACTCAGCTGGCAAAAATAGATGCTGGAACCCTGCCTTCTGAGGACAGCTATGGCTCACAGAGGACACAGCAGCTGCTCCAAAGTCCTTCCACAGTTGATCTCTTACTGTTGTTGTTTGCTGTTGTTCAGTTGCTAAGTCATGTTCGACTCGTTGCAACCCCATGGACTGCAGCAGGCCGGGCTAACCTGTCCTCCACTATCTCCTGGAGTTTGCTCAAATTCATGTTCATTGAGTCGGTGATGCCATCCAACCATCTCATCCTCTGTGCCCTTCTCCTTTTGCCTTCATTCGTTCTCAGCATCAGGGTGTTTTCCAATGAGTCGGCTCTTCACCTTATTCATGTTCTGGAGCACAGTTTCTGATTCCTCCCTTGCTGAGGCATTTAGAAAACTCCTGTCTGCTGAGAAGACTCTCACTTCCGGAAGCCTTAGATATAAGAATGGGATGATGTCGCCCTCTAGTGTGACCAAGGAGGCTGGGAGTGCAGACCTGGTCAGGACAGAATTGAAGGCAAGGAAAGCAGTTCTTACCAAGAAAATGTGTTAACACGTTTTTCTACTTAATTCTTACAACAACTATGTAATGTTCATTCTTACGATATCCATTTTTATAGATATTAGCTCATAGAGATTGGGTAACTTATTCAAGGTCATTCAGCTAGAAAATGGATTGAAATTTAAACCCCAATCTGTCTAGTATTAAAGCCCATTGTCTTTCCTTGTGTCATTCTGTAGGCTAGTATTCAAATATTCAAAACATATTTATGAACACAGTATTTAATGTCAGAAACTGAAGCTGAGGATAGATTTATCTATTCCATAAGGCAACATCAGAGTAGTTGAAGATGATGTATATGTGTGCCTGGCCGTGTGTGTGTGTGTGTGTGTGTGTGTGTGTGTGTGTGTGTGTGTGTGTGTGTGTGTGTGTGTGTGTGTTCTGTGTTAGGCTGGTGTGGAGCAGGGGGAGATGAGGGTAGAAGTTCCTCGGTGCCTTTTTTTATGTGATTCTTTCACTTATACATCTTTATTAATATTTTTCTATATCCTTCATAAAAATTCAGCCTTCCTCACTAATCCTTGTCTCTCACTTCTGAACCACTTACCACTTTCTCTGTAATAGTTTTCTTAGTGAACTTAGTATTGGGTTGGCCAAAAAGATCGTTCGGGTTTTTTCCCTAACAGTTTACAGAAAAATACAAATGAACTTTTTGGCCAATCCAATATTATAGCAATCGTCAGCACATCCATCTAACTCCTCTGTTCCCTGCCTATGTATTACTTAGTAAACTGTCTGAGAGCCAAAACTGTCTTAACTTTATTTTCCATTTCAAATCCCTAAACATCTATCACAGTGCTTCACAAAGAATAGACCCTCAAGGCATTTGCAGAAATTGGGCTGCAGTAGATGTCAATCACTGTCCTTGATGAGATATTAATTCCAAGACATTAATAGCTTCTTCCAACTTGACAACATCCCACTGCGTCCTCTTACAGAGTGAATTAGCCACATTAAATGTCTAACTGGCTGGCAAGATCAAAGCCCTCCTAACTCACATCCACATACTGGTAAAAATACAGGACAATGATCCCTGGAGTTGGGAAATGGACTAGAGGTATGACAGGCTACAGTCCATGGGGTCGCAAAGAGTCGGACACGACTGAGTGACTAAGCACAGCACAGCGTGGTCTCTCTCCTCATCTGAAACCTGGAGGCTGAGGGGCAGTGCTCCCCCAGGTTTATCGGTCTTCCTTCATCTCCCCCTCCTCCCCCCTCTGTATCTGGTGTACTCGGTTCTATCGTAACACCATCTACCCTCTCATTCAATTGCTCCCTCCATCAGAACTCCGCTTTTTCCTTTCCCTAAATGGCTTTCACTGATCCTGACTGGTGTGTCCTCTGTGTTCAGGGAAATGTGACTAACCTCCTGACCTCTAATTCTGCTGCAGACCAGCTGTCCTCCATGTATTAACCCTGTTTAAGCAAGTCTTTAAATTCCTGGGCTGCTCAGTCAGCAGCATCAAGAGCAGCAGCACCATCTGCTGGGAGTTTAACCCCTGGCTTCCTGGTTGTAACGGAGGAGGTGGATTAGAAACCCAAGTCTCAAGGGGCCCAGGTCTGAGGCACATAATATCTTAATGCTCCTTTGCAATTCCAGTCATTCTAAATGTTGGCAAAGTAAGTTTTGATATTGAAAATGTAAAATTTTAGTACATTTATGTTAGTTTCAGCAAAATATAATAGCAAAAGATTATAGCTATTTAACTGATTTAATAATGAATATTATATTCATTAAATAAAAAATTCAGCCCCATGAAAGCACAACCAAAACATTTTAAATGGCTCTATCATATTCTGTGGTTTCAAAATTATATTTATTAACCTGGAGAAATGCTCAAGTTATAATGGTAAGTGGAAAAGAAGTAGGATATAAAAATGAATTAAAACCTAGTAACCATTTTGATGTTTTCATCCAATTTTTTTTTCTGCACAAATATTCTTTAAAATATAAAAAGGGAACTGCTGTTAGTTTAAGAAGCACTTTTGCATGTTCATAGTAATAACAAATCAATGCAAATACATTAGCTCTGCTGTAGGTACTGCATATTAACCAGCATAAACCTACAGGTGAGCTACACCATGTTTATTGCTTCCTCCAGGTCCTAGAATTCCTTCTTTTCTACTACCAATTCTTCAACACTATCAACATTTTTTAAAAAAATCAAGCCTTTCATTTCTCTTCTTCTCTCTCTTTCTTCCCAGAGTCATCCCAGATCCTCTTCTTTGCACCTGAGTCTCAAATAAGGGGAACAAAACAGCAAATCAAAGCAAACATTCCTCCCCATTTCATCTTTTCTCCAAGAACCTCCTCCTTGCATTCCTGAAAATACACAGGGCACTGTCACTAGAGGAAAAACTGGTGGCCCATGAGTCCACAGTTCCATTAGAAATGAGAGTCCCACTGCAGTTTCAGACAAGATCAGAATTTTGAATGGTAATTGTATAATTCTGGCAAATACACAAATAAATATTATATGTGCTTTTAACAACTGTACTGTAAAGCACTCTCAGACCCTTGGCATGAATGCTGAAAGGATTCCTTATTCCTCTCTCCCACATTCATTTTCAGGACAGAGCAAAAGACTCTGAGAGCTCGTATGACATAACATTTGTCCCTCCAGACAGCTGAGTATTTTCCATGGATAGATAATGGCATTTACTTGGAGGAACTTCTTTAATATGTATTTAGACAGCAGATTTTTATTAATAAAACAGTTCAGCCATGTCAAACCAAGAACCATTTCTAGTCGTTCCATTTGTATTCAGAAAATAATCAGGTCAGAGGAATACACCTAGATAACATTAGAGCAAAAGAGACGTTCTGTATTGGCCAGAAACGAAATCCACCTGATGTGGCTTGCATTGGGGAGGAGGTTTGCAGAGGAGAGGGACAAAGCAATATGGATTCAATCAATTCCTTGATAAGCTTTCCATTTTTATGAATCCCCACACTTGGATTATTTTTTCATTGCTCATAATCTATTATAGCAAGTGTGTGTGTGTATATATATATATATATATATATATAAGCAGTTAAATTTGAGAAACTTAAGAGGCTAAAGTGTGAGCAGAGTTGGCAGACCAAGATCAGTATTAAACTTTTAGGATAAAAGTTTTAGAATGAAAACTTTTAGGATAAAACATAAAATAAAACTGTGAGACAGCACAGCAGATTATTAATGATTTTTCGTATGACTTAATAATAAGTATTCTTGGGCTTCCCTGGTGGCTCAGATGATTAAGAATCTGTCTGCAATTCAGGAGACCTGGTTCGATCTCTGGGTTGGGAAGATCCCTTGGAGAAGGGAAAGGCTACACACTCCAGTATTCTGGCCTGGAGAATTCCATGGACTATATAGTACATGAAGTCACAAAGAGTCGGACATGACTGAGTGACTTTCACTTCACAATAATAATGGGCTTGTACTTAATAAAATGGAGAAGAGAAAGATAGTGGTTATTAAGTCCTACCAGTCATACATCTGTTATACATCTGACTGACCTCTTTCTTTCCATGCTTCCCTAAACCTTAGACCTAGTTCCTCCTGACGGGAATCTTTCACTTACTCTACCTAAGAAACTAAGAGGAGGAATGGGGCGAGTGATGGAAAGATTCATTTAATTTGGAATATAGTGAAATTAGGTGTGTCCAAGAATTTCCAAAGAGGCAGTCAGAAATAGAGGACTAACGATAAAGAAAGACATTAGAGGTGGAGACAGACACTAGGGAGTCATCTAAGTAGAAATGATGGATGGAATAATGAAAAGGAAAGGCAGCAAATAGGGCTGATGCTTGGAATAATTCTAGGCGAGTGAGGAGAAAAACAGGAACAAACAGAGAAGAAATAATTTTTCCTGAGTCTTTTTCAATGCTTCTGAAGGTTCACAATGGCTGAGAGAATGGAAATTTTTAGAAGCAATGGATGTTTATCATGAGTGAATGTGACAGAAAGGCTGTCAAGGTCAAGGTCCCTGATCAGATGTTTGGGAGTTGCCAAACCATCTCCAAGCCAGGCTTCAACAATATGTGAACTGTGAACTTCCAGATATTCAAGCTGGTTTTAGAAAAGGCAGAAGAACCAGAGATCAAATTGCCAACATCCGCTGGATCATGGAAAAGCAAGAGAGTTCCAGAAAAACATCTTTTTCTGCTTTATTGACTATGCCAAAGCCTTGGACTGTGTGGATCACAACAAACTGTGGAAAATTCTTCAAGAGATGGGAATACCAGACCACCTGATCTGCCTTAAAAAAATCTATATGCAAGTCAGGAAGCAACAGTTAGAACTGGACATGGAACAACAGACTGGTTCCAAATAGGAAATGGAGTCCGTCAAGGCTTTATATTGTCACCCTGCTTATTTAACTTATATGCAGAGTACATCATGAGAAATGCTGGGTTGGAGGAAGCACAAGGTGGAATCAAGATTGCCGGGAGAAATATCAATAATCTCAGATATGCAGGTGACACCACCCTTAAGGCAGAAAGTAAAGAACTAAAGAGCCTCTTGGTGAAAGTGAAAGAGGAGAGTGAAAATGTTGGCTTAAAGCTCAACATTCAGAAAATGAAGATCATGGCATCCGGTTCCATCACTTCACGGGAAATAGATGGGGAAACAGTGGAAACAGTGTCAGACTTTTATTTTGGGGGCTCCAAAATCACTGCAGATGGTGAATGCAGCCATGAAATTAAAAGACGCTTACTCCTTGGAAGGAAAGTTATGACTAACCTAGACAGCATATTAAAAGCAGAGACATTACTTTGCCAACAAAGGTCCATCTAGTCAAGGGTGTGGTTTTTCCAGTAGTCATGTATGGATGTGAGAGTTGGACTATAAAGAAAGCTGAGTGCTGAAGAATTGATGCTTTTGAACCATGGAGTTGGAGAAGACTCTTGAGAGTCCCTTGGACTGCAAGGAGATCCAACCAGTCCATCCTAAAGGAAATTAGTCCTGAATATTCATTGGAAGGACTGATGCTGAAGCTGAAACTCCAATACTTTGGCCACCTGACGCGAAGAATTGACTCATCTGAAAAGACCCTGATGCTAGGAAAGACTGAAGGTAGGAGTAGAAGGGGATGACAGAGAATGAGATGGTTAGATGGCATCACTGACTCAATAGACATAAGTCTGAGTAGACTCCAGGAGTTGGTGATGGACAAGGAGGCCTGGTGTGCTGTAGGGGTTGCAAAGAATTGGACACGACTGAGCTACTGAACTGAACTGAAACCATCTCTGGGTTTGTGACCCACTACTCCACTAACCTGATTTTTCTATGGGTCCAGAGGGTCTAAAGAGAGAGTGAGCAAGGAAAGAAACAAAGAATAAGAATTCTCCTTTCCTTCACTGTCAAATTTCTTAATATCCCTTTCTTTTGTCGTCCTTTCAAGATAAGAGGAATCAAGTGAACATTCTACAGAACAAAAGAGGCTGTGTCCAGTTGGGAGTTGAACTACTTATTCAATTACTCATATATGTAAATAAATTGGCCATTACATTCCCTTTAGTTCCACTTATATTTTAATTCTTTGCATACTTTGAAGACATTTTTATTAATGACTATGAACATAACTCTCTGAATGATGATGAATATTGAAGATTCTATGATTCTAAATGCTGGGAGGCCAAATAGTTAGTGGTCATTTAGACTGTCTACAGAAACCATATTTTCTTCTATGATGCTTCAAGAAGTGGTAGTAAGAACATCTCCATGTGGTCAGTTTTTACATATTTTTAATAATTTTAAATTTTAAAGATTTCCTCAGTGGCTCAGTGAGTAAAGAATCTGCCTGAAATGCAGGAGACATAGGCAATGAGGGTTCAATCCCTGGGTCGGGAAGATCCTTTGGAGGAGGATATGGCAACCAATTCCAGTATTCTTGCCTGAAAAATCCCATGGACAGAGTAGCCTGGTGGGCTACCATCCCAAGGGTCACAAAGAGTTGGACATGACTGAGCGCCTAAACAATACTTTTAAAACTCCTCTATTTATTTTCTCTGGGTCTTTAAAAGGAGGAAAACTCAGAACAGAGGGTGGCTATTAAAGAGAGGCTCAATCATTCCTGGCCCATATAACAATTTTCAAATTTTCAAGGGCTGTCATATTTCTAGGTCTTCTTTAATGAATTCATTTAATAAAAATGTTCTTGAGGGCACTGAGAAAAGATGATAAAAGCTGCTGCACTGTCTAAAAATGGAAAGTTGCAAAAGAAACCCAATTTTTGGTATCTTCTCACATCCCTCACTTAAGTCTACACATTTCCTAATGGCTCCGTGCTGTTTTCCCCCTCAAAAGTATGGCTGCAAGCTGGCCTGCATCAGGACAGTAGAAGCAGCGTCCACCTTTTGCCATCTTCACGCTGAAGCCAGTATTCAGTGTCACATAGCATGTACATGGTGAGTTTGTCAGGTCAGATGTCTGTGGTGATGGCCAAATATATCTTCTTGGTTCTAATGGAAGGCATTACTATATAAAACTGAGAACCTGGTCATGTGGAGGGCATCCAAGACTCTTCAGAAACAACTGCTTGGCCAGTTGTGTTGAGGAGAAACCCAATCTGGAGGCTTAAAAGAAGTAGCACATTCTCATGCTGTAAGCCTCTCTAACAAATCTTCCCTCTATCCTCTTGGTGGGGTGGGGGAAGAACAAAATGGAAGCTATTACCTGGATCGTAGGGTCAATGCCTGAATCTAATTTCCTGATCACAGGGAAGAGAATTCACATAGTCAAAACATAATCTTTCTTTTTTAAACTTGATACAGAATGAAAACTTTCTAAACTTATCTGATTTTTTGCTAGATACCATTCACAAACCATCAAGGGCATAAGCAAAAAGTTTGGCATGAGTATCTTCACTTAGAATAAGACTCTTACAAAAGAAAAGAGTTCCCCATTTCCCCGCTCAATCGTGTCTGACTCTTTGCTCTCCCATGGACTGTAGCCCATCAGACTCCTCTGTTCATGGAATTCTCCAGGTAAGAATACTGGAGAGGGTTGCCATTTCCTTTTCCAGGGGATCTTTCCGACCCAGGGGTCAAACCCAGGTCTCCTGCACTGCAGGCAGATTCTTTACCAACTGAGCCACAAGGGAAGCCTGTCCCCCCATAGAATATTTTATAGATGTGGAAATACTAAAGTTTCCACAGAAATAAATCTCAGAGCAGGTTTCTTCATACTATTTCTTCTCCATATGTTTACTACCTCATTTTGACATGTCATCGGTAGTCTACTAAATTTAGACAAATCATCTTGGCTATGTAATTGTAAATTACTGAAGAAAGCCAAGCTTATAGAAGGGAAGGTGTGTTGTTCTTTGGGTTTTCTTATTTTCTCTATTTACAGGTGCAATATTGAATAAAGTAGTCAAAATAAGAAAAGTATTACACTTAGAACCTCATTTAAAAGCTTGCTATTTTAATTCCATGCCTCTTACAAGATGATATATATGGTAATTTCTTCTATATATAAAAAATACGGAGGTATCCTTACCAGGAAATAATCTTAAGATTACATAAGATTCATCTAGCATTCATGCTGTTACTATAATGACACAAACATAGCCATGTATTAGCAAGTTTTTCTGAAACAAGGTCTGTACTGCATCGTCTCTGTGAATCCACGGATAGCATCAAGCGTACACATAATTACAAAAAAGGGATATACTTCTTGTGCTGGTCATTTCCCTCCTTGCTCTCAGATTCATTCCTGTCCTTTCCCGGTTCTGCCTGTATTTCAGGATCTGCATTTCCCAGGGTCTCTTAACAAGTGGTTTCTGAGAAGGTTTGGCAAAAGGGAAGCCCTGCTGGATTATGTGGGAGTGGGAAAGAGAAGTGGTCAGGTATTTTGTGCTCTCCTCCTCTGCTTTTGGTGGCATCTCTGGCATTGGCTGTGTTCCCTCCATAACACCAGTTCCCATGGGATAATCATTCCTTTATATTTCAGATCTCACAAGACAGCCACTGAGAGGCTCCAGCTCCCATGAGATGGTTCATCTTGAGCCCTGGTAGCACTCTGCCTTGCTTACACTCCATTCATCCAAGTGGTGACAACAGCTTCCTGCTAAAATTGAGGCAATTTTAGAATTGCCTCAATACTTTATTTGGCTTCCTAGTTCTTCCATTGCTGCTGCTGCTGTTAAGTCACTTCAGTTGTGTCCGACTCTGTGCGACCCCATAGACAGCAGCCCACCAGGTTCCCCCATCCCTGGGATTCTCAAGGCAAGAATACAGGAGTGGGTTGCCATTTCCTTCTCCAATGCATGAAAGTTCTTCCATTACCTGTAGCCAATCCCCTGCACTAAATTTCTTGTTTGCAGTGGCCAAAGTGGTTTCTATTTTTCTGAATGGCTCCTTACTGATAAAGCTCTTGGGACCAGGAATGGTGGCATAAAACTGATAGCCAACATGCAGCTCTGAGATTGGGTTATCTGTTTAAGCAGGAATACAGTGAAGACCTCCTTATAGGCGATAAATGAACACTGGTAAGCAGTGGCATCACAATTACTTACTAAGCTGTGGTTTCTTGAGACATAGTATAAGGTTAAGACAAAGCTTTGGTCAAGTAACTGATGCACTTTACTGCTATGATAATAATTATAATCAGTAAGAATTGTTAGATGGTATAGATGCTTCTGATTGCCCTGAAGAGTATACACAAAGAAAAAGATCAGCCTAATGCCTAAAACTTTTAACATAAAACCTGAGGCTTCCTAGCCACATTCCATTGTCCTGTAGCCCTAGGGCAGACATGGCTGATAATATAGATTGAAAAGTTGCAACACTGCCTAAATGTATAGGACTATCAGGTATTTTATGCTAAGATAAGGGCTCTGGATGCAAAGGAGTATTTCACTGAGACTTTGGATGGTAAAGTCTCTGAGCAGAGATGAATCTGCAAACTCTGAACTCTCCAACTCCCTGGATCCTCCCAGCTAGCAGTAGTAGTAGAAGAGTTATCAATTTCTCAATTTAACATCCCACTCAAGGCAACCAGCCTTCACTTGCATAAAACCTTTACATGACGTCACTTGTGGCAGTTGCCTGAGAAGAGGCTTACTCCTCACAGAACATGTTCTGACCGACCATCCTTGTCTTCAGTCTCATAACAAAAGTTCTTTCCCAACCAAGCCCAGAGGGAAAAGTGCAGGACCTGCTCCAGAAGACAGCAAATACACCAAAAGGGATGCAGAATTTTGTCAGTGTGCATTGAAAGAAATCTGGAAGATATGTTTAGGAACATGTCTTAATCCATTCAGGCTGCTATAACAAAATACCACAGACTGGTAGCTTATAAATGATAAAAATTTCTCACAGTTCTGGAAACTGGAAACACTAGATCAAAGTACCAGTATGATCACCTTCTGGTGAGGCCCCTCTTCCTAGTCCATGCGCTCAGATGCTCGGTCATGTTCAATTCTTTGCTACTGCATGGACTATAGCCCGCTAGGCTCCTCTGTCCATGGGATTTTCCAGACAAGAATACTGGAGTGGGTTGCTGCTTCCTCCTCCAGGGGATCTTCCCGACAGAGAGATCTAACCCTCATCTCTCCTGCATTGGCAGGTGGACCCTTTACTAGTGCCACCTGAGAAGCCTCTTTCCTAGTATATAGCTGGTGCCTTCTTGCTGTGTCATCACATGGTGAGGAGACAAGGGATCTCTCTGGAGTCTTTTATATAATGACACATTAATCCCACTCATGAGACATCTAACCTCAAGGTTTAAGCCCCTTCCAAAGGCACTACCTCCTAATCACGAACCTTGACGGTTAGGACTGAAACATGAATTCTAGGGTGATACACAGTCATTCAGATCATAGCAGAATATATTCTAAGGCTATCTCGAAGAATGACATTCAGATTTAAACACGGTGAATGTATTAACATGGGTACACCTGCCTGGGATTCAGGATTAAATGTGTTCATTGAAACACCAGAGGATGGGACTAACCACTCTGTTAGATTAGTAAAAATAATGCCAATAATGTGTGAAGTAGAGATGGCAGACCTTACTTGGCATATTGAGGAACAACGCTCTCAGACAGAAATGTAATATGAGCCACGTCATTTCTAGCTTTCTAGTACCCATATCTGAATCTGATATTTTTTTAAACTATCAAGTACTCAATAACCACATGAGGACAGCTACCACACGAGGAAGCACGGGCATAAGCAAAGGCAGCTGGAGAATCCTAGGGATGAGAATTTGGAATGGGTTCATAATGTGCGAACTGCCTAGCCACTGCCAAACATTCCCTCACCTCGAAAGGCTCAGGAGACAGTCTTTTGCCACAATATTAAGAAATAATCCGTGACGGGAACACGGCTGTGTAATGGACTTGCCGGCCGTTACGAAGCAGCATCAGGTTGTGGTTGTTATTCGAAGTTAAGCTTAGATGTGGAGAAGGACCTCTAGGAAGACGGCAGAGAAGGAAGCACCAGGAATCTGTCTCCCCACCAAGAGAACCATTACACTGGCATAATCGGTCTGATGGAACTCTTTGAGAACTCTGGAGTCTACTGAAGACGTGAAACTTCCAGGGGAAGGCTTGGAAGGTTAAAACTGTGATTCATTTTGGTCCATGTCAGCTCTTAGCTAGTAGCAGCTCCCCACCAACCCCCCCGCCCCCCATCCCCGCCTCAGCCACATGGCATGCAGCAGCTGTGCACTGTCCCTGGAGCAGCCAGCACACAGCTTGCAAGAGGTAGGGTGAGCAAAAAGAACCCAGTTCTCCAAATACTGGGCACTTGTGCAGCACCCAATTGCTGCTTCTGATCACAAAAGGTGCAGAGAAACAGGCAGCCAGTGCCCTTCCCCTCATTGTTGCAAGCCCCTCCTCCTCTGGCTCAAAAGACTTCCAGAAAACTTAAAGGGCTAGTGCCCTTTCCCCCTGCTGACATCCCAGCACAGACTGTGCAGAGGAACACACCACAAGAAAACAACTTTCCCAAAGAATTCTAAGACCTGGGCTAACATTATGACCAGGAACTGGAGATACACATGGACTTTGGAAGTGGGGGCCTGAGAGACCTGAATTAGAGCATGTAAGGAACGATTTATTGACACGCGGCATTCTCCAGTGACTCGAGAGTTAATCTTAATAGAGATCTGGAGGCAGTCCTAACATGCTTCTGGCATGACTCCCTAAAACCTGGTGTGGCAGGTTCTGTTCCTTGGGAAGCATAGGACCAAGGGCGTAGCTGGGTTACAGTCTACACCAAGCACCACGGGGAACTCTGAAGAGTCGCTGGGGTGTGGACTAAGATAGGCTCCTATGCCCACAGGTTGCCCACGTGTTGGAATGTAGCCTGCCCCCAAGAAGGGGTCACGTAGGGAGTGGAGGTGTACTACGCAACAGGAGGAAGCGTATCTGGACCCCAAGGGATTCACTGGGGAGCTCTTGGTTCTCTCATGCCAGGGATGAGCTAGCAAATTCAGTAACCAATGCCCCAATAAGCACAAAATACCTCACTGGGATGAAGGTCTGCGTCACCCCCAAGTTAGGGAAGCAACCTAGACCCACTGATGCAGTGGTGCAAAGCTCGGATGTGGAATGCATGGTGGAGGATGACATTATTTGTAGCCGTAGCCACATCAGATGCTTCTCAGTTTCTGTGCCACCACACCCCATTTCTCTATTATTGTATAGGACACCCGCAGGCAGGAACCTGCTTAGTGGATTGGATGGGTGCACAAACATGGGCGGAAGAAGGAATGAACACCCAGGGAGTAACCTTTGCCTCATGGGAGATGGGAGTCCATAAGCAAATCCTCTCCCTGCCCATCCCTCATGAAGACAATTTTGAGGTGCATTCCGTACAGGTTTTTAGAGGGTTCATGGCAGGTTTATCCCCAGAAGCTCACAGAGGTGATAGGCTCAATAACACACCCTTGACATGGCTTTCCTCATTTCCTATTTCATTCTTCCCAGTGCCTTACTCTGCTTTCCTAGGATCACTTCAATAAAATACCTGCATACAAGCCCCTGTTCTGGTGTCTGCTTTTTGAGAGAACCATTTCACGAGATTTACTTTCTTATATTCATTTTACCAATGATGATGATGTTTTCCTGAGATCACATGGTGGAATATAAGCAGCTCACCTGCTGAACGTCTTGATTGCATCTGCATGTCTTCTTAACAAGGCAGTGTCCTGATATCCGGTCCCTTTAAGATCCACTTCAGAGGTGAGTGACTACTTTTGCAAGACCTACAAAAGGCTGGCCAACATCACGGCCTCTGTAAAGAGAGGGTCCTCAGGGTCAGTAACAGGCTCACACTGGGTCCTTTGGTAGGAAAGACCAATCAGTAGGCACTGAGCTTTCAGCCTAGGGATTTGTTCTTGGCAATCTGTCCCAAGTAATCTGTCAATATCTTTCCTAGACACTTGTTAAACTGGATAGTTCAGTTTTTTGTTTTTTTTTTTTTTCCACTCTCTTCAAGAATAATCTTGTCTCAGAGAAGAAAATGCCAATCCACTTCAGTATGCTGGCTGGGAAATCCTTTGGACAGAAGAGCCTGGCAGGCTACAGTTTATGAGGTAGCAAAGCCGGACACAACTACACGACTAAACAACAAATTCTCGTTCCTTTCCAATGCTGTCTCCTTGTTAATCTTTTTTACCTTTATTACTAGCTACTGCAGTAGCTTTTGTTTTGAATTTTACTAATAAATGGGAAAAGAACTTGGCTTTATTATCCTTTTTAATATCCTAAAACTTTTGAGTACTAAAATTTGCATTTAAATAAAAAAAGGAATAATCTTATCTCAATCATACCATGCCTTAATAGTATTTTTCTACTGAATATCTATAATTTTCAGAATTCCTAATTATTTCACTGTGTGCCTTTCCCTCCCCTCCTCCAAGATTCTAAGGTTTAAGACACCTTTAATTACAACACTTCATTCTTAGTCATAAATAGAAGATCTGGAATGTAAATTCTTGGAGGATGGGGAGCCTGTCCATCTTTATGCCGCACAAAGCATCTAGTTCATAGCAGAGACTTGTTTATTGAGTG
The DNA here is from genome assembly GCF_016772045.2 of Ovis aries. NCBI lineage: Eukaryota > Metazoa > Chordata > Mammalia > Artiodactyla > Bovidae > Ovis > Ovis aries. Next base: position 93,123,342 of record NC_056059.1, read on the forward strand.
AATTTACTGTACATCTTGGCAGGTCTGCCTGTTGAGATTGGTCCATACTGGTAACTCAGCATATCTGGTTGATAGTTGTCTTGTCAGTCAGAATGGGCTAGATTATGCTTTAATAACAAACATTTATTCAAGGACGACCCTGTGACTTGGCAGTTGTTTTCACTTACACTACATGTCCTATGCTGGTCAGCAGAGGAGCTCTGTTCATCAAAGCTACAAGGACCTAGGATGAAAGGTCTGATCTCAACATATATTTCTATGATCATCAAGGCAAGAAAAGGGAATACCTATGACAAATTGTACACTGGCTATTAAAGCCCCATTCAGAGGTCACATGTCCCTCTGTTCAGATTTCTTCAGCCAAAGTAAGTCTCATAGCTACAATTATCTTACAAATCTTTTCTAAACAAAGTGTTGCTTAAGGAGTACTGTACTTTGCTCTAGGAAAAATGTTACATAATATGAATTTGTAATTTGTGCCTGACCCTGGCTCCCAACTTCACTTTAGAAGAGACGTGCTGATCTTAGAGCAGACCCTTACACTACACACATCAACAGTAAAAAACCAAGACAAAGGTATGCAGTTGCAAAATGGCCATTTATTGCCTACAGGGGAAGGACGGGAGGGAGAGAAGGGGAAGTACACAGGTGCAAGGAAACAAGCATATATTTAGCCCTATACATCATGTGTGAGCAGTACCCAATCTCCAAAATGGAAAAAAGTATTTTGTCATCTGACATAGTAGTTAAGGTTCTTAAGCACCTCCCTCCTGAGCTGCCACAAGATTTAAAAGGCAGGACTGCTTTGTTTAGTCAATGTTCACATTAATGAAAAAATACTACCACCCAACTGTGTCCTTTTGCACACACATTTTGTACAGTGTCTATTGTGAAAAACATCTCAGCTGAGCAGTTTGGTCAAGATTCAGACCTCATGAACTGTTTAACTGTAATAAATAGAAAAATAAAGCAGCTGGTGATTTTGTCAGAGAGAATGGGTTCCCTAAGAGCAGAACCTCTTTCTCTGGGGATGACAGAGTGTTAAATGCTTAGAACACCACAGAGCCAGTCTATTAGACATTAAACACTAGTAAGCTACAATTCATGGCGCTTCATTAAACCTAATTTTTTAAAAAAAGAAAGGAAGGAAATCTCAGATTTTAAACTGATTATTAGAACACAGTAACAATCTGATTTAGTGCTTGGCTTTTTCTTAGGACAAAAGCAAAGTAAACACACAACTTAAAACAGAAGAATCCATTTTGGAATAGTATCAGTAGAAACTAACCAGTATTTAGGAAAAAAAAAAAAAAAAATCACCAAAACTTCTTGCTCAGTTTTAAACTCATGTGCTTTGCTCTCCAACCATTAAATTAGTTATAAAAACACTTTAGAGGCCACTGAATGACAAAAATGTATGCAAAACAATGAATTATTAATTTAATGCCAAGTAAGGAAAATAAATGAACCCTTCTCTATTCAAATAGTAAATTGAGTGGAAGAGTAAGTCATCTCATGGACAATTAGTTGGCACTTGTTTTATGGTTGAAAGAAATCACAATAGAAAAAATATATATATAAATTAACACGGTGAACTTGACCAACACTCTGGCCCTTTCAGAGAGAAAAGGTACATACACACTCTCAAAAAAAAAAAAAAAAAAAAGAAAGAAAGAAAAAATCATCTCCCTCCTTACCACCCCATTCCACTCACAGACAACAAAACCCAAAGCTGAAACATTCATTCCCCCTCAAAATATACCAAGTACTCCAATGAACTCTATTCCTCCACTTCTCCTAGATGAAAGAATTGCTTGCATTTGGACAACTGTACGAATGCCCATAGTGCACTTCTCAGTGCTGCTGGTGTTTAAGAAATTTGCCACTCACAACACTGAACACTTTCAGATCCAGTGTGCAGTAACACAGCCATCCAAACCCCTCCCCACCCCCCTCCCACCCCCGCCCCAAACTTGGCAGAGCACCGCTCAGGAATTTCAAAGGTAAGGAAATATATTTTAAGCAAGTTAAGCACAGAGAAAAAGGACAGTACAGTTTCTGAATAAATACACACCCAGACCACTGCATCGCTTACTGCATCAAGATCTAAACAAGTAGCGAGAAACTAAGCCTGTTCAGTAAGAAGCAAAGCCATTGTTTGACACATCAATGCTGAGCCAATTGTGTGAGTTAACTAATTAAACAAATGTGATACATATAACCATTGATAAATTGAAAGGAAATACAGTCATATATCAGTAATTAGAAATTAATACAAAACTGAAGAGAGCAATAAAGGACCACTTTTGAGAGGGCTACCATGATTCTTATGCTTAAGGGTGGAAAGTGACAGACATACAAATAGGGACATTACCTCAATTTGGGGAGACTTTTAACAAAAACTACTAGGAGGCATCAAACTATGCCTTCCGAAAGCTGAATATATCCAATGCTACTGTGCCAATAGAGTCATATCACTTGGTGTTTGCATATACTCTTCATAATGTGGTTTGTTTCTGATGACACAACTTCTCATTTCAGTACAATGCTACTAAATTTTTACCACTGCAAAGAAAATGCAGAAATGTCATTTCTTATGCTTTGAAAGTAAAAATTACTTTACCTAAAAACATTCCATTTCTTCGGTGTCATAATGTTTGTTGAACAAAACTTCAACATGCTTGTTTTCCTTTGGTTTCAAGAATAACCCAAGTCTAACCAAACAAACTTATGCCAAAAGAAGTGACTAACTAGGCTAATGAAGCTTGCTTTCCCTGGAATCTCCCTATTTCTTATAGAATTTGTGATTGTTTAACAGAGAAACTTCCACAAAGAAGGTATTTGGTTAAAAACAAGAAACAAGCATGTTTACTTACTACTTTCCTGAAAAGAACTGCCTTTTTTTTTTTCCCTTTATGTAGATCTTGCTCAAAACATCCTGTAGTACAAAGAACTTCTTTTAAGCTCAAAGGTAGACACACAATAAACATGTATCATGTTGTAAAATCCAAGATGCTTTTGGCACCATGTTCCTGAACAGATTACAATTTTGGTAAATAGGCCAGGGTAAGATGTACTAATTTACTTGTGTTGGAATTCAAATTTAGTGATCATGATGCCGTTAAAAAAAAATTACAATCACTCAAAGCAACCGTAAGTATAAAAGTTCTCCTCTGTCTACAAATTCAAAACTTTAATTGAAGTTCCTGGCTTAGAAAAATACTTTAATTTCCCTAGTTAATTTATGAACCTATAATTCACAGAGTTCTAGAAACAGGATACAATTCAGAAGGAAAAAGTTAAATCTTCCACACATTAGAAAGGTGATTTTTTTTTTAAAAGGGAGAGGACAGGTGGAAGAGAAAGACTACCTTACAATGTGAGAATTCACACTTCTGTCAAACTGTTAAGTATATATGAGTGCTATTTTGAAAATGTGCAATAAAGCCTTTGCCTGCTATGAAACTGTTATTCTTATGGTCTGCCAAATGTATCAGAAACTGATGATGCTGTTTGTGACTGAAGCTACTCTCAGTCAGTACATTTTATAAAGTGATTAAAATCCCTCAGGAACTCAGAATATAAGGCCTTAGAAACAAAGTCAGTCAGTCCTGGGACACAGTTGACTTTTATTGCTAGAAAATCTAGCCTTGGATTAGGAATGCCAAACCATATGCCTCTGGTTCTCTCGAAGAACACATTTAACCTATTTTTTCCTTGTGCTTTCTCTATTCCTTGCTTTTTGATTTAAAAGTATAGTTGGCACTAGTGATTTTTAGAAGCTCTTAGAAATGCAAATACAAACTTAATTTTTCACCCACTTAAAGTATATACTTAGGAGATACAATTTTAAAACGGAACATTGTATGTTTGCCCATGTTCCAGTTTTAATGCGTCACATCCTCAGTCCTAATACAACCCACCACAGAATCAAGTGATATGAGCCTTCAGTATCTTTCAGCTTTCTCCCTTGCTTCTCTTTGATTTAATATATAACTTTAACACGGTTGAATATATAACTTTTATCAAAGAATAGGGACAAATAAGAAATGAAGCTTTATATTTCTGCAAACTATAACACTAAAACACAGTGGCTTCTTTAATACATTCACACAGAATGCTTATTAGTAAAATTAAATATCTGCCTATGACCATCAGAAAAGTAATTTGAAAAGAAAGAGCTTGGAAAAAGGCAAATGGGAGGGAGGAAAAGCTGGTCTCAGAACCCATTGTGCCATACCTGACTTTAACATGTGATATTCAAACGAATGGTCACATGCCTTACATCAAAGAAATGAAACAAAAATATTCAGCTACATTGTACAAAATTTTTTTTTACATAAAACATCATAAATCTTGAACAGATTTACTATATCTGAATTCTAAAAAGTTGCCTATAGAATGGTGCTGGGATTCTGTTCTCTGCTTGCTTTTAGGCAGTGCTGTTGCTTAAAAGTTGACACCAGGCACAATATTTTAAAACAAAGTCAACAAGCAAGGAGCAGTAAGTGGATCTGAGCCTTTCTCAGATGTCAGTCCTGAGGATGCTGCAAGATTTCCCCATCAAAATATGTAAAGCTATGAGGCGGATACTGATGCCTGAGAGAGTGGGTGACGTGACGTGACATGCACTTGTATGACTGTTGTAATGGCAAACAGTGCAGTTTTCCCTTCCTCAAACAACACTGTTTTGATAAATTTAAAGAACACTCCAGTTCTTAGACAGATATCAGAAATCATATTTAACAGTTTAAAAAAATAAAACATTTTCACAATCTAAAAATGCCCAAATTTTCTTTAACCTTCAGATAAAATATGCAGCAGTCCCATGGCATAAAGCTTATTAACTTATTCTGAGAACCAGAAAGTATATGAGCATAAATATTTTACTTTCATTGAATATACACCGTTATGTCATTCACCTCTTCCTTTTGGCTTCTCATGCCAAGGTTCCAAATGGCATGCGTTTTCAACAAGACAATACTGAGGGGAGCAGCATTTCTGATCATCTGAATTGGCAGCTCAAAACAGATACCACTCCTTTTACAAAGGGAACAAAGGGTGAAGGCTGTGTGAAATTTGGGCAGTGGGCTCAAGGGAAACCGTGCACATGAGATTTGGGTTACCATGCCCCAAGTGTGTTTGCCACCCAAAACATAACACAATTACCTACTTCAACAGGGCTACTACCAACATTTACTAAAACCACATTAAAAATACACAGGATAATGAATGGTTTGAAAGAGTGCATTTGGAAGCAGAGAGAACCCAATTACACACCTTCCTGCAACAGAGTGCCTCGATCATACACAAAATAAACTTAAGCTGTTTACAATGTTTCCCAATTTTTTTTTTATTTTTCCCTCTACATTTAACTATTAAAAAAGTTTTTTTTATTAATAAATGGGCTCCTCTGTGGTTCATATACAATCATAAGTGAACTTTAAATTCCATTTTATACAAACATCTCAAAAAATATTGGGAGTGAAGTATGGTAAGAAATATTGCTCACATTGCTAATTAACATGCGTATATGAGAAGAGGAAAATGTATTAGTTAGTGCATATACCTCCAGAGCAGAAAACCCACCCAAAACAAGAGATAAAAATAAAACATACAGTAGCTGATTACAAAAAAAGGTAATGTCCACAAAATTAAGTTTTTCATGCTATTCTACTTTCCAGTACTATGCTTCAGGTAATCAATTTGCATGGCTAGATGTTGAATGCTTGAGGTATATAAGAAGGGATACCTGCACACTGAGGAAAATCTGTCATCTTAAGGGTTGTTTATTGTGTTTGTTTATTCTGGTATCTTGACATTTTTAAAAGAATATTTTATTTACATCAAACTTCACTCAACTACAATGACATTCCAATTATAATAGATGACAAACCACGCCTCCATCACTAGGCACTTTTAAAAGGGAGTTTAGGCTTTACAGAACCCTTCTGATGCAATCCTATATCTGATATCACATCATCCCACCACCCTTGTCCCACTAAAATTACCCTTCAGGGGAAATATTATCTTATGTAGCCTGATTAATTTACTACGGAAGAAATTAGTATAAAATGACCAAAGGAAATGCATCATTTAAGACTAATAAAACAGCCTAAGATGTCAGCTTTCAAAGAGGAGACAAATTGTATATATTTAAAACTAATTAAATAATTTAAATTTGACCTGTACTTTATATATTAGTGAGACACAAATATAGGCTATTTTCTTTTAAAATTTCATTCACATAATGGAAAATTTCTTGTTTATTAAAAATATCACATTTTGAGACTAGAAACAGTAAAGTGCATGAAAAGTTTAAAATATAAATTTCAGAAAACTCTTATAGCAGCAAAAAAGCAGAATAAAGAAAAACTTAAAAACACAGACACAACCTTTTCCTGTTACTGTGCCATAATTAACATCAAGTAGCCAACCAATTTTTCCCCCAGAAAACGGTATTGCGTTCACTGTCTCTTGAGTCACAGATTTTCAACTGGCCCCTCCTGGGCGAAAAAAGGATTCCAACGTATCTAAAGAGTATATCAATAGTTGGGAATAAACCAGTAGCTTCTTAATTCAACCCTGACAGACAACAGAAACAAAGATTAAAAGCATATAATGGCCATTTGGCAACTAGAGTCAGGAAAAATGATTCAAGGTTTTCAACTACTTCCTGTTCTCTCTCTCCCCCAAATCCTTTCCATTGTCACCTCAAAAAGCCAAAACCAAAAGCCACTTGACCTACTTTGGGAAACATGAGAAATATCTGTATAGCTTTCCACCTCTAAAACTTTGATCAGGGCCTTTTCATTCAGTAGTTATTTCTTTTAACATATGCCCACAACAGCAAAAATGAAACAGATCATATAATATCTGTTTTTCCAGCACAACCAGGCAGAAAAGGGTGGATGGAAATAATTTAAAAAAAAAATACTGGACAATAATTTTAGGGGCATCCTAGACAGGCCAAATTCTGTTTTCAAGGTGTGCGGCAGTAGAAATTACCCGTTGTTTTCCTATAAATAAACTGGAGAGACAGGCTTAGAATTAATATTTCTAGTAAGGTTATAATAGGGGAACAAAATACAGAATGATTGCTCAAAAATCAAAACAAAACAAAAAAATCAACCAGCGCTTGCCTACAAATTGTGTGCTGTTAAATGCTTGATTTTTAAAGCATACTGTGCAATCATCTTTAATTCCTCAATTCTTGTCATTATGGCTAGTTTATGTACAGATCTAGCAAATATAAGTGCTTTGTTAATGTGCAAATGACTGGGGAGCCAAAAATCAGTTTGTTATGGAAAACGAATTCAAGAAAGTTTCCTGCAAGGCATACCATCATTCAGTTTAAAATCTCACAGTTATAGTCTTTAAAAACTGCCTTTAACAAAAATGAAAAATGGTTGGCTCACTTGAAAACATTCAAAACAAAGTATTTGTTTTGGAAAAACAAATACATTTGTTGTTGGGCCTTGAATTGGTGATTTATCAATTATGAATGCTGACTCCTAATATAATATGAAGACAGTCCAACTTAAAAACATGTTAAATCAAAAATTTGGAAACAGTAATACTTTGGTTCCAGCCCTAGTGCCAAATGATACCAATATGCACAAAATTGTACAAAATCTTATAGCAAACACATAATGAAAGGAACCTGAAGAAGCAGCTTAAGGATGGCCATACTTCACTCCTACATACTTTGATTTACAACTGTACAGGTCCATAGCAACAGATCCCCGTCTTGGCGGGGTAGTACTCCACTACCTCCGGTTAGGCAAGTGAACACCATTGACAAGAGGCAGGAGTGGAGGGTGGAGTTCAAGTTGTGTTAACAGTGAGAAGTGGTCTGAAGGGATGTGAGGGTGTGGACACCCAGTGATGTTGTTCTCAACCAGCCATTGAGGATCTAAAGGCCCCAGGACACCAAGCACGTTCATATGAGTCTTGGAATAGAAAATGTAGTCAATCACGCCCTGAAAAGAGATTGGGGGTTGGAAAAAGAGAAAAATATATGCTTAGATAAAAAGAAAAACCCAAGATATATAAAAGAACAATTCATAATTTGCAAATGACAAATACCTGAGTAACCTGTATTTCTGGTACCCGCTGTCTTCACAATGGGTCAAATTAAGCTCAAATCTTGAATAAGAATTATGTGAAATAAAAGTGGCTAGAGTACCTAGGTACACAGTACCTAGCAGAACCACAACACCTTGCACATGCGCTCATCTAAAGCAGATTAATGAAATAAGTCGTGTCTGACTCTTGTGATCTCATGGAGTGTAGCATGCTAGACTCCTCTCTGTCCATGGGACTTTCCAGGCAAGAATACTGGAGTGGTTTGCCATTTCTTTCTCCAGGAGATCTTCCCAACCCAGGGATCAAACCCGGGTCCTCTGCACTGCAGGCAGATTCTTTACCGACTGAGCTACAGGGAAGACCTCACATGTGCACAATGGTAAGCAAACTGAGAAGCTAAATAAGCCTACCAAATCATGTCTAAGCCTCTCCAGAATTGGCTTGCTTGGGCCAGTGAAATCTCATTTATCAGTATAAACATTATGGAAACTGCACTGACTCTTCTTGTTCCAATAAGCAGAAAATAAAGATATTTATACATATACAGTTAATTAAAAGCTATGACAAAAATAATTCTTTTAATGAAAACTAGCATTACTTTCAGTTATTTGTACATCAACCCAACACATCTGAATGAAGCCATTGTAAAGCATGTACCCAGACTGCTAATTCTAGCTCAGCTTTCCCAGATTTTATACATGTATACAAAATATTGCATATATTTAATCATTCTAATCTGTTCTTTAGTTTAGAATACTCATTTTCACAAATCCCGGTGTACTATAAATTCTGGATTCCTTGCTGCATAAAAATACCTCAGCAAAAAACATTCAGCAGAGACCTATGTACGTATTCAGTTGTACATCTTAGAATTAGATGATTTGCTTTATCTAAACTGTAAGTTTCAAAACAAGTGTGTTTGGTTTTGCCCTGGGTTGTGCATATGCAAGAAGGTAAAGTCAACTTTCTTCCTTCCCACAGCAACAGAGCCTGAACCCAAGCATGGAGAGACTTTCACACTTAGAAGTACTAGTTTTATTTATAAATACTATATATAGTGAGTTCCAGCTAATATTTTAGAGTATCACAGTGAAATGGGCTACCAAAAAAAAAAAGAACTTAATGAAAAAAAATTATACTGTGAAATTTTCTGAACAATTACCTTAGTTTGCTAATTTGGACACAACCAAGACCAAAACAACCAAATAGTTCTTTTGAGGGAGAGGGCTTTATTCAACAATAAGTATACTTTAACCCTACTTTACCACAAATTAAGGAACCTACTTGAATCCAGGGGAGTACACTCTGCCATCAATGTTCCAAGTCCAAACAGTAAAGAAATGACATTAGTACAAAGTATTTTTATCCCTTCCTTTTGACTAATGCCTAGTTTTGCAGTGCCATTTTAGAAAAAGGTCCACAAGAGTCACAGTGGCTTTCCTTTCCTTTATGAGACCACCTTTTTTTACTTCAGCAAACACATTTAAAACATTTATGTTTTACACAAATAAAACATTTTCAACTACTTCTGTTGAATAAAACCTCCTATATCTTATCATTTTATTATAAAGTGTCATTATGCACATTAGTTACTAGGGCTAGAGAATCCTTTGTAAATACAGACCCCAATAAATACGTTAAGCATTCTAGAAAGTAGATGTATTTTAACTGGAGACATCACTTGTAACTATTTTCTTGGTTTGAAACATCCAGAGTAAAAGCTCTTATCACAAGCCTTAGAAAGATCAAGTCTGATAGCTCGAATATTTATACATATGTAGGTACATTTGTACACTGTATCATATTCACAAATAAGGTTACAGACTAACAATTCTCAACCTTTTCTGATTCAAACTCTTTTTTAAAAGACACTAAGGCAGGAAAATAGTCTTTGTATTAGTAAAGACTGCAGGTAAATCTAGAATGGTGTATGAGAAAAAAGTAAAAAGCAAAAATAGTTTATGAGCTAGCAATGTGTTAAGCTTTGTTTTGTAAAGAATGTGAGAAAATTATACACTATAAATTTCATAATGTAACAAAGATTTACTATTTGACATAACAGGTAAAAAGTCTTCTCTCTTCATTAAACGGTTCAGACACACCCTTGGACTGATGCAAGGAGGGATGGGTGGTAAAAGCAGCAGTCAGTTTTAATCAGCGGTTGATTCAACTGATTGGGTGTCATGCACTGAACGTTTGTATTCCCCCCAAATTCATGTGAAAATTCTAATCCCTAAGTATAAGGAGGTGGAGCGTTTGGCAGATGACTAGGTCATAAAGATGAAATTCTCATGAATGGGATTGAAGTGAAGTGAAAGTCACTCAGTCATGTCCGACTCTTTGCGACCCCATGGACTATGCAGTCCACGGAATTCTCCAGGCCAGAATACTGGAGTGGGTAGCCTTTCCCTTCTCCAGGGGATCTTCCCAACCCAGGGATCAAACCCAGGTCTCCCATATTGCAGGCGAATTCTTTACCAGCTAAGCCACCAGGGAAGCCCATGAATGGGATTAGTGCTCTATAAAAAGGAGTCCCAGAGAGCTCTCTCTTCACCACGTGAGGATGCAATGAGAAAACAGCTGCCTGCAACCCAGAGAACAAGCCTCACTAGAACCTGATCATGTTGGCACCTGATCTTAAACTTCCAGCCTTCAGAAATGTAGAAGTAAAGTTTGTTGTTTTATAAGCCACACAGTATATGGTATTCTGTCATGGCAACCTAAACTCACTCAGATACCTGGTCTACAAGTATAAGTCTCCTAACTGCTTCAAGTGACTCCAAATTACTTCCAGATTAAATGACTCAGTTCCAAGTACCACTTTTCTACATTTCTAATTTATTCAAGAACCAAGAAAGTAGACAAATGCTAGGTCAAAATGAACAAAATTTAACTGTTCCCCACTGATGCAATGGCAGGATACTAGACTTGGATCTGTATTTAACACTAAGCACATGACATTTTTATATTTGACGTTACCTATCCTTTTCTACCAACTGCCTTCAAAAGTGGTACATCACCAGTTACATAAAATTCTTTGTATGAAACTGAAGTTTATTGTCTGCTACTTACTCCAAAATTAATTCTCTCTAGTCAGGTATGCCCTTAGTTTTTCTCTCTGATCATTCTTCTTTTCCACTCTATTCCACCCTCCCGTCTATCTACTAGCCAGAGATCATATTTATCTTCCCATTCATGCCTCTCTCACACATGCTTATAGTTCTGTCCTTTCTCATCCTATCATATATATGCAAACATCACTCTCTGAGCTATGCACTTTTGATTCTTTAGCTGTACTTCTGTAAACAGTATAAATGGTTCAACAAGATTTTTTAATTCAATACTAATACATTAGATCTTTTGAAGAAATATCAAGAAAAGATTTTAAAACTACTCAGATGATTGAGGAAGATGGCTTAAATTAACATTCTAGATTTTATTTCCCCTATTTTTACTTTATGGACAGTCTTTTTAAGTACACACATACCAAAACAACACTAAGAGTTGTAGAACCACTGAATATTTACCTTACGGAGCCTTTTGTAGGTATTCTGGGTTGTGCTGGCAGAGATGTATTATATACCACTGTATAGGATTTAACCTATATATTTAACTGTGTATCATTAAGTCCAGAGGTTTTCCTTTAGGCTTACACAGGAGCAGTGGAGTGATAGAGTTAGCTGGACATTTCATCCCAACTCAAGTGTTCAATGGTATGATGTTGGGAGCTTGAAATGTACTACAGTGAGAGTACCTGTACCACAGAAGTCTGCAAACACTACAAATTTGGGTTTTATTTCTCAGAAAGCTGGTTGTTAAATATTCATCAGCACATTATTGCATATGAGTGATCTGAACAAAATCAATTATCTCTGCATAGTATTACCTACTCAAACAGTTAAAACACTAAAATTAGATTCGACCTATAAACAATTTGTTTCCATTTCTTGATTACAAAAACTGATGAATAACATCAGCACATAAATTTCCTGTTTTCTTCCTACTATCTGTTTCTTGGAAACAGGCTAACAAGCACTGAAATGGAAAAGGTTACTGGAGATGTGCCAGAGCCCAATTCATAAATTTCCTTTGGTGTTTTATTAAATTCCCTTTAGGGCTTCTTACTCCTAACTATTTTCCAACATCTGCACTTTTAGGATAGTATAAGACTTTAGGATAGATTCCTGAAATGACAAAAAGTCAAACAAAGGTACAAGAGAAGAGCTACAAGCAGACAGAATGATCAGAAAATTTGCAAATGCAAAGGGATTAACTACAGAAAACCCAGTATCAATCAATGTTTCAAAAGAACAACTGATCCTATAAAGCTGATCCTCTTAATTTTTTTTCTTATTTTGCAAAAAAATCTTTCTTGTTCTTTTACTAAGCTAGAGTGGTGGTCCACTGCCTGGTAATCTATTAGTATGACCACGTGGCTATAAAATAAACCCTAAGTACAACCTTTCTAACCACATATCCCCAAAAAAACCTGGAAAATTTTAAGATAAGTATCAATGGAAAGGACTAAGAAAATTTTGAGGGAATACTCTACAATTCATTCAAGATGAGTTTAGCTTTATCAAGTTGGATAAAGCTTACTATTTGGATCCTTACTGAAAGTCAGGGATGGTATGGTTTATTATTATTATATTAATAAACACAAAGTGCTTTTGAACAGTACCTGGCACATACACAGTATTTTGGAAATTTCTGCTATTATCATAGTTATTTGAAATTTGAAGAAATGAATTTTCAAAGAGGATTCTCAGTTCCACAATAACAGCCACAAAACCTAACAAACCTCCTTACATATTTAGGTGTACACTTAGCCAAGACATTTAGAGAATGTAAAAACTCCTAAAGATTATACAATTAAACGTAAGTAACATATCTCCAGCTCTTTCTTGTCACATGTTTGTATTTGACATAATTTCCATGCCAGCCCAGAGGCTTCACTCACTTTGAAATCAAAGGTGTAATTGGTGTAAGGCATCAAGTTATTTTCATAGGCGCTCTTCAGTTGGAAGCCATGTGTGATTCTCCCTTCTGAGCTTCCATTCTTCCCATTGCAGCTGAAGTTCATAAGACATTCATTGTACCTTAGTTCCTTGAAGTCTTTGTGGTTGTCAGCTACTCCTCCATTGCTTAAATATTCCACAACACCTGGCAGAATAAAGAAAGAAGAAACACTACCATTTAGCATTTAGACCTTACAGAAGACTTCACAGACAAAATCTGCTGCCCAGTACATGTACCCAAGTTCAGAGTGGATTTATTACACTCAACATTTATTTTTACTTATGAAATTGCCTTCTTTAGGTTAATGTTGCTACTGCTGCTAAGTCGCTTCAGTCGTGTCCGACTCTGTGCGACCCCATAGACGGTAGCCCACCACGCTCCCCCGTCCCTGGGATTCTTCAGGCAAGAACACTGGAGTGGGTTGCCATTTCCTTCTCCAATGCATGAAAGTGAAAAGTGAAAGTGAAGTCGCTCAGTCGTGTCCGACTCCCAGCAACCCCATGGACTGCAGGCCACCCGGCTCCTCCATCCATGGGATCTGCCAGGCAAGAGTACTGGAGTGGGTTGCCATTGCCTTCTCCAAGCAGCCTCTCCCATTTCTCACTGTTGTTGGCTTCCTCTCCATTTCTGTCCTGACCAGTTCAGACCCCTCTCCCAGGCGCCACACCGTTCTATATCCTCTTAGACAATCCCCTTAGACACCTCCCTATGTACACCTTAAACAGTTTGCCCCGAACTCATTTTTTTTGCTAAACCTGCTCTTCCCCTCCTTCCCTAACCCAGTAATGGGCCCACCATGTGCTCAGAGACCCAAGCCCCAAGCCTGGGAGTCATTTTGACTCCTCTTCCCTCACCCCCACCCCTCTTCTGTCAGTTATCTGACCCCGTTCATCATCTCACTTCCTAAATATCCCTGTTAATGTTAGGAAATCAAATATCATCAATTTCATATGGTTCAATCAAACTGAATATTTCAGAGCAAAATATCTGGATCACCCTGGAACAGAACAGCTTCAGTTTTCTTAATGGCTCTTCAAGATGAACATGATTCCCAGGGTCTAGGGCAGCATTCACTAGGAAAGTCTTGACCCTATATGTTTGTAGAATATCATTCCAAAGCAACCTCTCTTTAGTATTTCACCATTCTATCCAGTCAGTTAACAATTTCTAGACTACATTATAAAAATTTTTAAATCATTCACAACAAAAATAGACTTTTGCATCTTCAACACTGCAATGTCTAGCTTCAGGAAGGCAACATCAATCTTTGTTTCAGGCTACAGTGAGACTTTTCAGTCACCCTAAGTAAGACATTATATGCTGGAGGTAGATCACTTGGTCAAAAATATTGGACGTGTCTAAAAAGCTAAAGAGAGTAGAAGCATTCAAAAACAGAATACCACCTCCACTGGGTAAGTAAACATGGAAAAAAATACTGCAATCTTTCTGATGATGATGATTAGTTAACGCTGTCACACATCTCTTTCTATTTGTGAGTCAGGAAAGGCAGTAACATACATAAAGAAAAAATGATGAGCACAACATCAGTACTGTGAATAGCTGAAAAGGGGCTATTATTTATCTAGCAGTTATTACATGCTCTTACACTGCTGTAAGAGCCCTACACATTTAAACCTTACAAACAACTCCATGAAGTGGATAAAATGATTATCCCTTTATTTAAAAATGAGGAACTTAAGTCATACATTGCATACATCCTAAGAGGGAGAACCAGGATCCAGCCCTGAGAGTCTGGCTTGAGCCAACTCACTCTGCTGTGATGGCAAATGACAGTCAAATGAGATGGGAGAAACCTGTGCAGGAGGGCAACAGAGGAGGACATGGGTAAGGTGTCAAAGGGGCCAGGAGCTGGAAACAAACTTTTGTCAATGGATGATTTCGGCTTTTATTTGCTAAGGAGGGAAAGCAAAGGTATTTTCTACGCGTGAGACTTTTATTTATATTACAGTTTTAAGTGTTTGGGTTATTTTACATTTATTATTGAGTGGTTGTTTTAAACAATTTAAAGTAGCTTACTGAATATATACAAAATTTAGAATATGTTTTGGTAACAGCAAAACAACAATAATGTTTTACATTTGAATTTTAATATCTAAGTGCAGAACTGATTTTTTTTCTTTTTAACAAAGATCTAAAATAATTTAAGTTAGGACATAAAGAGGTTAAAAGGAGCTCAAGATGTAATGTGAAATCCTAAGATAATTCTGATCATTCTTCTGTCACCAAGTATCAGAATTAAAGGATTTTAATGAACTCACTCAAAGGTTACCAATGTTATTAAACTAGATAGCTATATGTGCTGAACATTTTCTAGTTGCCTCTCAGGTCACCCTTCTCCATTGCACTCTTTGACACAGGAGGCTGACCTTGACTTACATCAACTGCAAACCCCTCCCCACTCTTGGATTTGGTCAGTGGACAGCAGTGGTGAGAGATCAGAGGACAGAAGCAGAGACAGGCTAAGATATATACTCCCCTGGCTCCCTTCTTGTTGGTTTGCCAGTGACTGATTGCATCCCAGTTCAAATCCGTGGCTCCTATTACATGGCCCTCTCCTCATAACTACTGTTTCCAAGTTCTGATAGCAGCTCCCACCCCTTTCCCTAATTCCCCCTGGAGCAGGGTACTGTGTCATTCATTGTTTTGTGTCCCTTAACCTTTGGAAATAGCTTAGCTGAATAAACTCTTCTCAATTACCCCATATCCTATTCCTGGGATTCTTACAGATACACTCTTGAATTTAGAAGAGAAATTCTCTGCTCAAAAGTTAAGAGCCAGCTGACCTTTCAACTAGAAGTAAAAGCAAAGTTGAACGCGAATAGTAAATCATGTTATCAATACCTGAATCTGGCAATGAGTTAAGATCTGCACATAGCACCAGCGGGATGGAATTAGGATCTGCGGTTGGGCTGCCAGGCCTGCTTGAGGCTTTCTCCAGAATGTTTTTAACCTCTGAGACAAACATCATGGTCTGAATGAGTTTCACATCAGAATACTCTGGGTCCCAATGCATGTGGGCATTTGCCACTATAAGCAGCTGTTTGTCTGCAGCATGAATAGGCTTCATACCTAAATTTAAGCATTAGGGAAAACAAAGGTAAGATTATACTTTATTATAAAAAAGCAGTATCTTAAAAAGAGTTTTTCCCCCAAACCCATAATCACTTCTTTACTCTTTTCCATTAATTTCTATTTCCCCCCTTTAAAACATAAAACAGTTCTTAGAAGCTAAAGTGCTGAGATTCTGATAATCCCAATATGGGGGTAGACAATCTGTAGCCCATAGCTCATCACCTGTGTTTGTACAGCCTGTGTGAGCTGAAGCTGGTTTTACATTTTTTAAGGGTTCTACAAAAGGAGACTGTGACAGAGACTGTATGTGTCCCACAGAACCTAAACTATTAACTAACTACCTGGTCCTTTATAGAAAAAGTTTGCCAAATCCTGCTCTGTATCCAAGTTAGGATCTATCCCATCATATAACCAGTATTTGATTATACTGGTTTGATTTGCTTGATTTGCTGAGTTTAGTGTAAAAAAGTAGTTTAAATATCTGTCACGTAAATATCACAATAACCTAGTGAAGTAGGTTTTTAGTTATCTGAATCACCTAAACCTTAATTTAAATCCTTCCCACTGCCCAGTATTCATTCACTTTGCATTTTCTGAGCACATCAGTGACAAAGTCAGTAGTTAAATGCAAGAACATGATATTAATCTACACAAAATAAAGGAAGGAAGTGAATTTGCTATGAATCTGCTACGAAAATCTTCATACCATACACTCAGAAGAAGTAATTTTAAAAATGAGAATTAGGAAGTATGCTCTCAAAAGTCTGGCATGGCTTTCAGATGTGGCTTTGTTATTTGATGCTGGGAGGGATTGGGGGCAGGAGGAGAAGGGGACGACAGAGGATGAGATGGCTGGATGGCATCACCGACTCGATGGACGTGAGTTTGAGTGAACTCCGGGAGTTGGTGATGGACAGGGAGGCCTGGCGTTGCTGCAATTCGTGGGGTCACAAAGAGTCGGACACGACTGAGCAACTAAACTGAACTGAACCTTTATTACTAATAACTTAACCATTCTGGTATTCAGGTTCATTTGGACAATGAGATATTCAACTACAAAATTTCTGAGGTTATTTTTTCCCCGAAAATACTGTTTTATAATTCTGCCAAAATAAATATTAACATGCCGGGCAAGGATAACACATTAAAAATTTGCCCCTTGAAAGAGATGATAAGCATGTTTGGAGGGAAAAACTGAAAATTCAACTCAGTTAAGATACACTGACAGAGAAAGATATCCATAAAATTTTTAAGGCATAAAACTCAATATGCATGGGGTGTATGTGTGTGTGCACACTCAGTTGTGTCTGACTCTTTGCAACCCCATAAACTGTCACCCACCAGGCTCCTCTGTCCATGGAATTTTCCATGCAAGAATAGTGGAGGGAGTTGCCATTTCCTTCTCCAGGGGATCTTTTCAACCCAGACACTGAACCCACATCTCTTATGCTTCCTATATTGGCAGGTAGATTCATTACCAGCTGAGCCACCAGGGAAACCAATATACATGGTATGATGCCATTGGGCTTCCCTGGTGGCTCAGAGGTTAAAGCGTCTGCCTGCAATGTGGGAGACCCGGGTTCAATCTCTGGGTCGGGCAGATCCCCTGGAGAAGGAATTGGCAACCCGCTCCAGTATTCTTGCCTGGGAAATCCCATGGACGCAGGAGCCTGGTGGCCTACAGTCCACAGAGTTGCGAAGAGTCGGACACGACTGAGCAACTTCACTTTCACTTTCATACACATATACACTAGTAATGTGTAAATAATGAGTAAGAGTTACTCCTAGAGTGTATGAATAAGATGGGACGCTCATGTTTTACTCTATATACTCTGGTACTGTTGGAATACTAGATACATACAAAATTAACTTTTCTATTGAAATTTCTGTAACAGATTTCTTAAAAATTTTTCTATTGAAAATATAAACTCTGCAGAAAGACTGGATTTTCTCAGTCTATTATTTTGGTAAAGTTAAGTTTCCATCTTACCAAGCTATAATTATCTTTAATGTTGAGTAAACAAGTAACTGAAGTATCTTTTATATGTGATAGAAACAGTCATTTTAAAGCAATTTTGTCATAAGACAAAAAACCTGCAGCCCAAATTCTCTAAGCTATCATCTTTTCCTAGAAGTTTTATAGTGTCATTTGTGGCTGTAGATTAAATATTCACTATATTAAATATTAAAAACTTGCCCCTTTAAAGAGACCATAAGCACCTTCTATAATATTAAATTCCTCCTCTAGGAGTATGAGAGATATTTCAGAATATGAAAGTGTCAACTGTATAATTTACACTTACTCTTCTACAGATTAAAAGGGGAGTAAAACTCCAAAAGAAATTCAATGTTCGCATTACCAGAAAAAACGTACCAAACTCTTGAGAAGAATGAGACTGGAAAGGACATAAAAGTAAGTACAAGTAAGAGGCTAAAAAAGAAGAAGGAATTTTAAATCATATATCAAAGACTGATCATCTTTGATGACAGATAAACTAAAGAACAGTGAGAAAAGGAAGTATGACAAAAATACATGGTCTGAATAATTCAAATCAATACTTAAGGCAAAATCTTTTCTTCTACAGGTAGTAAGTGAAGAAAAACATTTTAAATAAAAGCCCTGATGGGGTCTTGACACGTTCTCCCTGGTTTTACCTGAAATACGGTAAGGTAAGCAATGAAATGCTCAAAGGCAGGCAGTAGGAAGGGGAGGAAAAAGGTCTGGATATGCAAAGTACATGAGTTTCTGACTTTGAAGGAAGCTATAAATATCTAAAATAGAAAAGAAAAGTACCAGGTAGAAAAAAGATCCCGCTCTTACCCTGACAATGACTGAGATATAACAAAGAAATTAAAAGAAAATGTGCCAAGTACTTAACCTTAAAGACAAAAGATTTCACAGTCAAGAAGCTAAAAATACAGCTAAAAAGTCATTATAATTTTCAAATTCAGCTTAAAACAATTCTTATTTCAAATAACCTTTTGGAATTAATGGCATATTAAAGACTTTCCTTTTTACAAAGTACCTGGCAAGTAATATCCCAAGACATAAATGACAAATTAGGACTATTTTCCTCCCCATCTCCTTTAACTTTCCTCAAAAGATGAGAAAATAACTATGCAATAAATATCAGCATGACATGCTGCACTTGAGATGGTGTTTATTTTTAGTAGGAAGATTTTGAATCATACTCACCTGCTCCAAATAGTTCTTTGTGGACCTCTAATACCACAGCGACACCGATATTATCTTTTGTCATCACTCTGTTCAGCATAGCTTCGGATCCATCTGAATTAGCCATTGCCACTTGGTTAAATTCCACCGTATGCTTCTGCACCAATGTAAATCTAAAAGGTCACAATGCATTAGTATTATGGTATCAGGTATGAGAAGAGCACAAGATATAGACAACTACTCACTGTCTTAGTCATTTTCTAGCTGCCAACGGGTCTTGTGATATGTCGATGAGAGGAAAAAAGTCTGATTACTGTAGAAACCTTCTCGGAAGTGCCACCTAGCAAAGATGGTGTGTATGTGTGTACTCCTTTACCCTTTTCCATCTCTACCCATGTGGTAAGAGACAGGAAGGCAAAACACAGCCCATTACGAATGGAGAAGCAGCTTGGACTGCCCTGTGTGAGAAAATTACTCTTCTCCTATTTCTTTAAGTGGCAGTTGGGATTTTCTGGTATTCAAAGGTAAACACAACCTTAACTGAATCAGCAAGTTAATAAGACAGAAGAGAAAAAAAATCTACCTACCCTGTTGGCAGTTTTATTCTCACCACATCAAGAAATCTGTCAAGAAAATGCAGGGACACACCCTTATCCCAGCTAAGGCGAAGCCAATTTTTCCATCTGGCTTCTACTAGAAAGTTGGCATTGGGTGAATATAAGTGAACAGAAGGAATGATTCTATAAGATGAGGGATGGCTTTCTCTGAGATTACAACTTGTGCATCTGTACTAACAGTATTTTCTTTCCTTAGTGCCAAAGTAGATATTGTAGGATTTAACAGAATTGAGTCCAGCACTGCCATTTAATAGCAGGATGACTTCAGTCAAGCCACTTAACCTCTGTTAGTCAAGTTTTACTAGGTTTGTAAAGCATTTATAAACAGCCAAAATCTACCAAATATACTGTCTGTCTTTCACTAGATTTTAAGAGGAGAAAAAGACATCTCTACTTCTATAAAAGGGCCCTACCCCATCATCCTCCTAGCTTTGAAAGTGAAGCCTGCACACCTTCATTCAAAAACACTAACACTGTGCTATGTTGCAGGACACTGCTAGATGAAATAATACTTCGCTCCCGACTCCAAGTATGAATGTCTCAGATGGGCTGAGAAGAATATAAGGTTGGGTCATGTGCCTACTCCCAAGCCAGAGTGATTAAAGGAGTGGAGTTTCCACCCTCTAAAGAGGTGATATTTAAACTGGAACTTGAATGATGAGAAATTACCAAGGTGAAGAATGGAAGTGAGAGGTTCTGGGCTAGCAAAGAACTTTGTATGTTTATGGGTTAGAAAAGAATGGAAGGGTATGAAATGATGCTGGAGACTAAGAGGAAGAGAAGTGACTGAAGTAGATTCTAAGCAAGGATACGATAGTATTTGATTTATATTTTTTAAGATCACTGCAGCTCCACTGTAGACAATGAATTGCAGGAGCCAAAGTTTGGGAACTGTGAGATGAATTAGAAAGTTTCTCAGGTTGTTTGGATGACTGATAATGATGGCTTAGGGTAAGGCAAGAGAAATAAAGAGAAGCAGGCAGATACAAAATAGGTTCTACAGATATAATGGATTATCCTCAATATCAGGACTTTTAAAAACGTCTTTAAGCAGTAGAATTTCTTTCTCAAACAATTCTTCATAAGATTATCATATATAAAATAGATAAAAGCAGTATTATATCTGAATAAATCAATCATTAAAAATGAATCTGTTTGATGTTTATAAAAATTTGAAATCAAGAGGGTAGAGATGATAATTAGAGTCTTCTATCAGTCTCAGTATCCAGTTTATTTCTCTATTCTGTTTTGGTTATACAGTATTAATAAAAACCCTGATTCACACAAACACACAGATACAAGTGGTAAATAACTGGCTTTGAATTCAGAAAAAAAGCAAGCAAGTAGGCAAAAACTCAATTCAGAAGTCTGCAACAAGTCAACTAAGCAGTGTATCAGAACATGTTATTGATTCCAAAGTGTTAAAATTTGGTATTTGGAAATTTGAGTGTTATTTTAAAATTACTTAATTTGGATTTAACTTTTGAAATATTTTGTAAATATTCACAGAGTTCTTAAGGCTTAGTTATAGGAATCTGGGGTCCTGCAGGAAAGTCTGAAATTGCTGTTTAGCAGCTTAATACTGTAATATTATTCTTCTACCAGAGTCAGGATATTATTTGGTAGGGGTGCTGGAGTGAGACTATCTAATTACAGAACTGTCTTTACTAACATTTGTTTCCCTGTATCTTTCGTCAATCAAACTTAAATCTAGACCATTTCTTTAAAGGAACACAGAATTTCTTTTCCATTTGACACTACTTTAAATATAATTCCCAAGTCTTCTCCAGAAAATAAATCAATTCTTTGCATGATATATGGTGTAAAACAGTTGTTCATTTGAAAAACTCAAGTTTAAACTCAAAGGTGCAGTATCTAGAACTGGAGATAAATGAACTACTGTCTTCTTCATCTTGGACTGCTGCTGTTGCTGCTAAGTCGCTTCAGTCCTGTCTGACTCTGTGCGACCCCACAGACGGCAGCCCACCAGGCTCCCCTGTCCCTGGGATTCTCCAGGCAAGAACACTGGAGTGGGTTGCCATTTCCTTCTCCAATGCATGAAAGTGAAAAGTGAAAGTGAAGTTGCTCAGTCGTGTCTGACTCTTAGCGACCCCATGGACTGCAGCCTACCAGGCTCCTCCGTCCATGGGATTTTCCAGGCAAGAGTACTGGAGTGGGGTGCCATTGCCTTCTCTGGGGAAAGCCATATTAATTGTAAGCTAAATAAGTAATAATATATATCTCCACAACTTTTTGGTATTTTAGTTCTTAAACCAGGTCTCTTCACTTCCATATTTATAGTTGCTTAAAAACAAAAAAGTGAAAAAAAATTATTTTATTAAGTAACATACAGAGATTGGGAAAGGAGAAAAAAATAAAGAAAAAGTCAAGTCACTTGCAACCCAACACCCCCATCAAGATCTCAACATATTTCCCCAGACTTTTCTCTCAAGCATGTGTGTGCATTTTTTATACAATTAGAATAATACTCGAAGTTTTACTTATTAATAATACTTTAAATAATACTCTAATATAGACAGGAACATCTCCCTATAAAATACCATATGCTTCATTCCCTCTAAGATCAGGAACAAGAAAAGGGTGTCCACTCTCACCACTATTACTCAACACAGTTTTGAAAGTCCTAGCTATGGTAATTAGAAAATAAAAAGAAATAAAAGGAATACAGATCGGAAAAGAAGTAAAACTCTCACTGTTTGCAGATGACATGATACTATACATAGAAAACCCAAAAGAAACTATTAGAAAATTACTAGAGCTAATCAGTAAATTTAGCAAAGTCATAGGATATAAGGTCAATACACAGAAAGTGCTTGCATTTCTAAATACTAACAATTAAAAATCAGAAAGAGAAATTAAGGAATCAATCCCATATAACATTGCAACAAAAATAATGAAATATCTAAGAATAAACCTACTTAAGGAGACAAAAGACCTATACATGGAAAATTGTAAGACACTCATGAAAGAAATCAAAGATGACATAAACAGATAAAGAGATATTCCATGTTCCTGGGTAGGAAGAATCAACATTGTGAAAATGACTATACTACCAAAGGCAATCTACAGATTCAATGTAATCCCTATCAAATTACCAATGGCATTTTTCACAGAACTAGAACAAAAATTTCACAATTCATATGGAAAAACAAAAAGACCCTGAATAGCCAAAGCAGTCTTGAGAAAGAAGAATGGAGCTCGAGGAATCAAGCTTCCTGACTTTAGACCATACTATAAAGCTACAGTCATCAAGACAGTATGGTACGGGCACAAAAAAAGAAATACAGACCAATGGAACAAGACAGAGAACCAAAAGATAAACCCACACACTTATGGGTACCTTCTTTTTGACAAAGGAGGCAAGAATATACAGTGGGGCAAAGACAGCCTCTTCAATAAGGGGTGCTGGGAAAACGACAAGCTACATGTAAAAAAATGAAATTAGAACAATTCCTAATGCCACAGACAAAGATAAAGTGGATTAAGGACCTAAATGTAAGACCAAAAACTATACGCAGAACACTCGATGACATAAATCAAAGCAAGATCCTCTATGACCCACGTCCTAGAGTAAGGGAAAGAAAAACAAACAAGTGGGACCTGATTAAACTTAAAAACTTTTGCACCGCAAAGGACACTATAAGCAAGGTGAAAAGCCAGTCCTTATAATGGGAGAAAGTAATATCAAACGAAACAACTGACAAAGGATTAATTTCCAAAATATATAAGCAGCTCATACAACTCATTGCCAGAAAAACAAACAACCCAATCACAAAATAGGGAAAAGACCTAAACAGACATTTCTCCAAAGAAGACATACAGATGGCTAACAAACACATGAAAAGATGCTCAACATCACTCATTTTTAGAGAAATGCAAATCAAAACTATAATGAGGTATCACCTCACATGGGTCAGAATGGCCATCATCAAAAAGTCTACAAACAATAAATGCTGGAGAGGGTGTGCTGAAAAGGGAACACAAACTGATACAGCCACTATGGAAAATGGTATGGAGAGTCCTTAAAAAGCTAGGAATAAAATCACCATATGACCCAGCAAACCCACTCCTAGGCATATACTCTGAGGAAACCAAAACTAAGAGAGACACATGTACCCCAAAGTTCACTGCAGCACTATTTACAATAGCTAGAACATGGAAGCAACCTAGATGTCCATCAACAGATGAATGGATAAAGAAGCTGTGGTCCATAAATACAATGGAATACTATTCAACCATAAAAAGGAACACATTTGAGTCAGTTCTAATGAGGTGATGAACCCAGAGCCTATTATACTGAGTGAAGTAAGCTGGAAAGAGAAATATAAATACTGCATACTGACACATATATATGGAATCTAAAAAGATGGCACTGATGAATTTATTTTAGGGAAGCAATGGAGAAACAGACATAGAAAACAGACCTATGGACATGGGGGCAGGGGAGGAGGGAGAAGATGAGATATATGGAGAGAGTAACATGGAAATTTACAATAACATATATAAAACAGATAGCCAATGGGAATTTGCTGTGTGACTCAGGGAACTCAAACAGGGGCTCTGTGACAGGCTGAAGGGTGGGATGGGAGGGAGATGGAAGGGAGGTCCAGGAGGGAGGGGACCTGGGTATATCGATGGCTGATTCCTGTTGATGTAAGACAGAAAAATCACAAAATTCTGTAAAGCAATTAGCCTACAATTAAATATATACATATATATATTTGCTTCAACAACCAATTTTTATGGTTGCATTATAGTCCACTAAATAAATTCACCATGATTGAACTATTCTGTTAGGCATTTAAGGTACTTCTGATATGCGCTATTATAATTAATGAGATTAGTTATAGTAATAGATTCATTAGTGAAGTAATAAGTTGTTTTACATATAAACATTTTTCTGTGATCTCAAATAATTTTCTCTCTTCCTCTTTCTTTTAATAATTGAAGAATTGCAGACTTTATTTCTGTTGAGTTCTGCTCATTAGTTCACCCTTTCAGATAGTAAGGGCACTTTTAAACAACATTCTAGTTTTCCAAAGGATTAAAATATCCTTGCCAGCTTTTTGTTTTTTTATAAATCTTATGTGTATGCATATGTCTTCATATAATGAATATGAATGCATATGTCTTATATAATCAAAATTCTGAACAGTGCAGAACAAATTTAAAACAATAGTAAGCCATCTATTATTGAGGATCTACTCTGTATCAAGACCTGTGAAATTACTTCATATTATTAGTCCTAAAACTTTGTTAAAACTTTGCAAAGTGTGGACACGAAGAGATGCTGCCTGGATGCCTCATCAGTCCTTCAGGAATTGCTCCAGTTGCAGAGGGCTGCCTCACCAAAGTCCAAGTACTTCTGGGAGTGGCACATTACAGATCAAAAACAAAAGATAAAGGTCTGGGGATTTTGGTTCCTCCTGGATTAACTCTCACAGGCCATTTCAGCTCCAAAGCTACAGGTGGGGTCAACTGAGGCTGTCTAATGTGCAACACAGTTCTACTTTCTCTGTTCATTTCTTCTTTCCCCCATTCCTCGTCACAGCTTTTGATCCCTAATAAATTCCTGAACACCAAACTAACGTGGGAGTCTTGTTTCTGGAGAACTCAATTGTGACAGACAATACTACTGGGTTGGCCAAAAAGTTCATTTGAGTAATATCTTGTGGAAAAAGCCAAACTGTGGTCAAACCAATGCTCATTACCACTAAAAAGATGAGGAAAACTGAGGCTTGCAAATGAGGTGGTTTATTCATCTCCAATATACTAGAACTGCTCCTATACTCCAATGCTCACTATAGATGACTCATGCCATCTACTTCTCTAATCACACTTTGGCAAGATATTTTAATACCACGGGATATAATTATATTGATTTGGAAACCTAACTAGTTAAGGCAGTTTAGTGATTTGCTTGGCTTCCCAAGCTCCTCTTCTTGGTTTCCCAATCTCCTCCTTACTTCGTCTTAGTCTTTTCAGTTTGAAAAGAATTCTCCTCAATAGAGACCATGAAAGCAAAATAGAACTTGCAAGACTCTAGTTTTTTTCCTTGATCATTAATTAGTGATTGCACAATGCACATGGGTATAGTGCAGATGTTATTTAAAATATTCTCCTTGTTGCCTTAGCACGTTCATCCAATTTTCCCTTTTTTCTTAATTTTCATGGCGAAGAAGATAGGTTCATAAGCTCTTTTTTTTTTCTTTAATACATGCTTGGTTATTGAGTTTTTTATTGGGAAAAAAAAATACTTCTTTTAAAATGAATCCTGAACAATTACCTGGTTCATTAACTGCCTCAAATTACCCCTTCAGTTTTCTTCCTCATTGGTATGCTTTATTACTGTGTTGCCCTATTCCTGACATAAACATCCCAATCCTCTTGAGGTATCTACTTTCTAATGTCTTTGGTTTCAAAAAGTTCAGAAAAATAAAATCACTTTTCCTAAACAGAGCACATGTCATTATAACCAAACACTCCCCTTTTTAGTGCTTAGAGATACAGAAACGGTCAGAATGATACTCTCAATCTTATTATTTCAGTTTCACCAACAGCTGAAGAATCAAAGAGATAGCTGAGAACTGAGGAACCACAGAAAATTCCTTTTTTCCGCAAAATTCCTTTTTTTCCAGTGAGAATTAAATAAGGGCATAGATATGCTTCTTGGGCTATAAGAACTTTTCAGGGACTTTGCTTTTAGAAAATAAGATTTCCAGCACCAGTAGAGCTAGATAATCTCCTACAAGTCATCTTGTTTCTGTGTTTATTTTATACTATATTTATAATACCTCTATAATATAGTAAGAAACAGTTTATCTATATTCTATTCCATACTGCAAGAATAATACTTCTTACTTTCTCCCCTCTCACCTCAACCAAATAACCTCTACTCTGCTTCTCCTTTCTATGAACCATGACCCTTTCTAATCGCATTAAACTCACTCTTAAACCTAAACCAAATAGAAATGTTTATTGTATATGCAGTATAAGATGCTATAAAATGTGTTCTTGGGTCCCTTCAAAATAATCATGGGAGTTTCAAAAAATAATCTGCTAGAAAAGGTAAGCTTAGAGAGTGAGATAAATAGGGAAGAAAAGTGGATATTCACCATTCTAGATATATTTGTACAACTCTTTTAACCACTGAAAGTATTTTCACATTTTTGGTCATTTTATCCCCATAAAAAAACCTCTGAAGTCAGGCAGAACAGTTATTATTAACATCCATACTGGAAAGGTAATGAAACTGGCATAAAGCAATGTTCCAGATTAAATAAATGGGAAAGCTAACACTGGAAACTAGAAATCATAACCTCCGATTTTAAAGTTCTAAATGCAACCACCACCTATGACAGACAAAATTAGTAACTGAGAAACTAGTAAGACAGGATTATCAGAATAGGTCATTTGGGGACGATACTATATAATCTATAAATGAATGCCCTCTTCTCAGCCACAAAACAACCTGTTATAAAATGCAAGGCAAAACAAGGACCTGGTCTTACCTGGTATCTCTGAGGCAGAGAGCAGAGGCAATATAACAAGGACTAAGCACCACGACAACCTAGTTGCCAACCCTACTGGAAGAGACTGCCTCGTCACAGTGCAATGGTCACGTTGTTCTAAAACTGCTGTTTTCATCTTTCCCTTTCTCACTGATTTGAAGCAAAGTATGATTATATCAGAACTGCTAAACTCAGGAACAGCAAGTATGTCTAGTATCTAGGCCTGCTTTCAGCTCCATTTTTTGACATTTTTGATTTCTTCAAGTCGTGCACTGGACTCCAAGACTCCATTTCTACTAACTGTTTAGTCTACAGGACAAAATATGGCAAAGAGAAACTTTTCGACTTTAAAAAATGTACCTATTGTAAGTTTTCCAAACACAGAGAGACAAAATACATGCCTCTATGCATATGTGTGTTTTACAAAATACTTCAAAGTGAAAAGAATTCACAGCATTTTAAATAATTCAAGTCTGTTTTCAAATAGTTGTCTAAAGTTTCCTAAATAACAGTTATAACTGTTAGTTCAAAACCTTAATTACCTCTAATAAACTACGAAGGCATTTTAGATTTCCCTCTCAAAACTGTGAAAGGAATGAAAAATGATAATATCATTCTTCAGAAAGAAACAATGGCAAATGGAAAAACGAGCTGATGTTACATCTCATCACATCCCATCAGTGTTATCAGTAATCTTTTTAAAGTATGATGTTTCAAGGAAATTTGTGTGTGAATACAGGTAACAAATATGAAATTCAAGGTAATTTCTCCAAATGAGATAACCTTTTAAGAGGTACAAGTGATATCAGAAGCTGAAATAAGCCTAAACAACAAGGACCTAGTGTACAGCACAGGGAACTATACTCAATATTTTCTAATAACCTATATGAGAAAAGAATTTGAAAAAGGATATATATATGTAAAAAAGAATCACTCTACTACATACCTAAAACTAACATAACACTGAAAATCAACTATATTTCAATTTTAAAAATATACAAATTGTATACATATAAAAGAAGTCTAAAGAGTCAGTTTAGTACAGTGGTTAAAAGCACTTGCTGTGAAGCCAGGTACTTTCCATGTCTTGGTTTCCTCATCTGTAAGAACGAGGAAACAGTTGTATTCCTAACTCAGAGGATTGCTTTAAAAATTAAGATAGTGTGAATAAAAGAAAAAGGGTGACATGCAAATACTACAAAGTAATAGCTATTGTTAGGCTAAAATCTGTTCTTAAAAAAAAAGATATCACATCAACCCACTAGAAGAGTATACAGCATATTCTGACCTCAAATACTACAGGGCTGTAGTTATTAAACAAATTATTAAACAAATGAAAAATCTCTATTAAAAATTCACAGAAAAGATATGAGGGTAGGACAAATAAATGAGAAGTGACTCAAACAGCTTTCAAATTCACTTAATTTATTACTCAAAACAAGAAGTCATGCTGGTAATAAATAGGCCTATATTAATAGAGACATTGAAATGCTTTGTTATAACAGGAAAACAGTCACAAGTGTTTATGTGCCTATTCTATTAGTAGATGATTTCTTATCTAATGTATCAAACCCAAGTTATTAACTATATAATACCACCTCTATCTCACTCCATACATTCCAGTCTTCTGAAGGCTGGAGGTGCTTTCAAATTGTCTACTGTAAAACTGGCAGCCTTTATGAGGCAAAAATATACTTCTCTCTTTTCCTCAAGAAGATAACCAAAAGAATCTGCCTCTAACCATCTAGTCACTCAGTCAGCTAGTCAAAAGATAGCATTCTATGAAACACGACCATGTGCAGCAACATGGATGGACTCAGACCTCATCACACTAAATCAAGTCAGTCAAAAAGAGAATGAAAAATACCATATGATATCACTTATATGTGGAATCTAAAATGCGACAAAAACAAACCTATCTATGAAACAGAAACAGACCTATAGACACAGGGAAGAGATCTGTGGTTGCCAAGTGGAAAAGGGAGGGGAGGTGGAGGGTGGATGGACTGGGAGTTTGGGGTTAGCAGATGCAAACTAATGGATAAACAACAAGGTCCTACTGTACAGTACAGGGAACTATATTCAGTATCTTGTGATAAACCACAATGAAAAAGAATATTAAAAAGGAATGTATATATGTATAATGGAATCACTTTACTGTATAGCAAAAATTAATACATTGTAAATCAACTATATTTCAATAAAATGATAAATAAAAGAATGAAACAGAGAGTAATATAATAACTCTTCATAATTCCAAACCAAAAAAAAGAAACAGAAACAGACATAGCCTTCTAAGCTTGTTACAGTTTTGAACCCTCAAGTCAGAAATGCAATTCCTAAATTCAATGCACAGAGCATCATAAACCTAGTAAGAGAGAAATACTAAAATTGCAAAGGATTACAGAAAGAGAAATATGACAATAATAAAAATATTTCTGGGACACTAAGTACCTCTCCATCCATTACCTCATTTAATTCTTGTAACTACCTCTGAATATATACTTTTTTCCATTTTAAACTCAAGAATATTAAAGCACAAAGGCCTCTACAAGATTGTCCACATATTTTAATAAGCAGTCATAATAGGTTTATCTTTGACCATACTTTCATCAACTACATTATAGCCCTGAAAAAACAAAAAGGTCATGTTTTCTGTGTTCCATTTCAGGTCATGACCACTTTCCATTGTTTTGTCTCAATCAATCCTTTAACTCCCTACCTCTGTAAGCTCTGTGCTTCTCTTCACCTTCCCTTATCTATCGAGGCATATCTCTAACATATATATACCATACTATACTGTGACACATATATACCATACTATACTGTAACACATATATACCATACTATACTCCTTCCTTTTCCTACTGAAGCTCTGAGTAGAATCAGAAACCATGTATTATTGGGTCTATAGTGACTAGCACAGCACTCATCATAAAGCAAATGCTCAGTAAACATTTAGTGAATAAGAAAGTGACTAAGCTTTCCTGTTGACTCAGACAGTAAAGAATTCACCTGCAATGCAGGAGACCCAGGTTCAATTCCTGGGTTGGGAAGATCCCCTGGAGAAGGGAACAGCTACCCACTACAGTATTCTTGCCTGGAGAATTCCATGGACAGAGGAGCCTGGCAGGCTGCAATCCATGAGGTCCATAGAGTTGGACATAACTGAGCGACTTTTCATAAAACAGGAAATAAACATACACAATATTAACTGGAAAAGATGAAAAGTTGATAAACGAATGATTCTGCAAAGGGCCAACTAAAAGCTGGCTTAAAACTCAACATTCAAAAAACTAAGATCATGGCATCTGGTCCCATCACTTCATGGCAAAGAGAAGGGGAAAAAGTGGAAGAAGTGACAGATTTTATTTTACTGGGCTCCAAAATCACTGAGGATGGTGACTGCAGCCATGAAATTAAAACACACTTGGCTCCTTGAAAAAAGCTATAATAAACCTAGACAGTGCATTAAAAAGCAGAGACATCACCTTTCTGACAAAGGTCTGTCTAGTCAAAGCTATGGTTTTTCCAGTAGTCATGTATGGATGTGACAGCTGGACCATAAAGAAGGCTGAGTGCTACAGAACTGATGCTTTCGAATTGTGGTGCTGGAGAAGACTCTTTTGAGAGTCCCTTGGACTGCAAGGAGATCAAACCAGTCAATCCTAAAGGAAATCAACCCTGAATATTCATTGGAAGGACTGATGCTGAAGCTGAAGCTCCAATACTTGGCCACCTGATGCTAACAGGTGACTCACTGGAAAAGACCCTGATGCTGGGAAAGACTGAGGGCAGGAGGAGAAGTGGGTGAGGTGACAGATGACATGGTTGGATGGCATCACTGACTCAATGGACATGAGTTTGAGCAAACTCCAGAAGATAGTGAAGGACAGGGAAGCCTGGCATGCTGTAGTCCATAGGCTCACAAAGAGTCAGACACAATAACAACAAAAGAAAACAAATCACTGAAAGAAACTTCAGATAACTTAGTTCCAATCTTAAAGAGTACTACTTTCTTTTTTACACCAAAACTAATATTTTACTTCATGGAAATATATATAAAATTATGATAAATCATATTTAAGTATATACTCCTTTTAATACTTTTAGTGCAATTTGGTAAAAAAGCATAAAGAATATGATAAACATTCTAATTTCTAATACACACCCTAAGAAATAAAATCTTACCAATAGTTTTAACTGTTTTTTAGCTTTTTGTCTATTTTAGGGTCAAACCAAAGACAATTTCAAATGTGTGGTACGCTTTGTTTCCGTAACTCACTTTTCTGTTTTGAAGAATATTGCACAACCGTCCACATGCTTTCTCTCCTGCTCAGACATGATTTTGGCACGTGACTTTGGAGAAAAAAATCCATCATATCCACGCTCCTTCAATGCTGGCAGAAAGAGAGTGAAGTATTGCTCTGTTTCCACTTCCTGAGATGGAAGATACATTATCACCGAC
Organism: Ovis aries; assembly: GCF_016772045.2. Classification (NCBI taxonomy): domain Eukaryota; kingdom Metazoa; phylum Chordata; class Mammalia; order Artiodactyla; family Bovidae; genus Ovis; species Ovis aries. The sequence goes on from NC_056059.1 coordinate 93,155,334, forward strand.
ATGATAGAGGAAAACTAAGATGTAAAACTGTGCAACACTGTGAGTGAAGTGCGACTAAGTTAAACACTTCACTTAACAAACATTAGCTAACTACCTTGCCTTATTGATAACAGCTACCATTTGACAATGGCAGCTTTGTAAAGCCTAAAAGAATAAAAAAATAATATGATTTTCTCAGGTTTACACAGGTAGTTAGTTGGTCCCAAATCTCTTAACTTCCAATTTCGAGTTCATCACGGAAGCCTGACATGCTGCAGTCTGTGCAGTCACAAAGAGTGGGACACAACTTAGTGACTGAACAACAACTACTGTACTTCACTTCCTCAACTGGTAATTGAACAAAATTGAAATACAAAATATGAAAGTTGGTCATATTACAGATTAAGCAGTAGGGAATTGAAATTTTTACATTAGGAGGTAATTTTTTAAAAATATTTTGTATTTCTCAACTGTGGTGGAAAGGAATGATAGTTAAAACTGAGAAGTTTAAGATCTATCAACAAAAAAATCCTACTTAAAGGAATTTTTAGTTACCTGAATACCAATAATCCAATGGTCTGTGTTAATTTGGCAGTTATTAAGTTAGACTAATTTATTACTTGACCCATAACATACTTTTAAGAAATCTTTCCAAATGAAATAATCAAGCGTGAAGATAATGATTTATGTGTGCCAATGTTTATAAAAACGTGATATTGTAACAATGAAAACAAATAGCCTTAATGTCCAACAGCAGGGAAAATGCTAAATCAATTAGCATATATTCATACAATTGGCTTTGAGAAATTTCAGTAATGCATAAAATGTATATTAAATGCAATAAGCAAGAAACAAAATATATTAATAGTGTGATCTCTATTTTGAAAACATACCTATAAATAAATAGGCAAGTGAATGTTTTAAAAAGAATATAAGAAATACTCCAGAAGTTTTAACCCTGGAGTTAATGCAACTTTCTTTGGGGTACAGGATTAGATGTTTTACTCTATTATTATTTATATTCTTTTCATATTTTGAACTTCTCTGGAATGAACACTTTATAACATAGTATTACTTTTATAATAACTTTTAAAATTATGATGCTTCTATGCTTCATACTATACTAAGGAAGAGTGTGAGGCTGTTATTACTATAAATACTGAATCAAAAGCAAGAAAATTAAATAACATAAGCCTATGCTTATTTGTCTCCATGTATGCTAAGCAGCTTCAGTTGTGTCAGATTCTTTGCAATCCTATGGACTGTAGCCTGCTAGGCTCCTCTGTCCATAGCATTCTCCAAGCAAGAATACTGGAGCAGGTTGCCATTCCCTCCTCCAGGGGACCTTCCTGACCCACAGATGGAACCCGTGTCTCCTGTCTCCTGCACTGGCATTTGGGTTCTTTACCACTAGCACCACCTGCTAAGCCCATATTGGCCTCCTCCTCCCCTCATTTTGTGTCAGTTCTCAGTGTTTAAAAGAAAATTTAGCCTTTGAAGACTTCTACTACTTCCTTATTTTCCAGAGTCAAATGAATCATGGATAATAACACAAATATAAGTAAATAATAAAGCTACTCTAACACAAAAAAATTTATTATTAAAGTAATGACTTTATTCTTAAGCTATGCAGAAAAGGAGGTGTGAAATTATAACACTTAAAATTTTAAAGTACCTTAAAGAATTTAATATGACTTGAAAACTGCTAAGAAAAAATGTACTAAAAACTAAAAACTTCTTGGCCATTCATTAGCTGAGCACTGAAAAGCAGTAAAACACTATTTCAATCAAAAGGTGCTTTGCCAGTTAAATTCAATCAAGTATCTAAATTTCTGAGGTTGCTTTTAAAAATAAGGCAAAAATGCATGATTTATAGTACAATATTTTTATATGTATATCACTGAGGAACAATGGTAGACAAGTAATTTTTTTTTACAGATCCCATTATAAATTAAATTTATATTTCTTAAAGATTCAATCTTCAGTAGTTTTCTCTTTCAGCAATACCAATGATTTGTTCATAACACGAATTAACATGAATAACGTGGTGAAATTATTTTCACTTAAGCAATCAGTAAATGAGTATAAGTTTATGGCTTATACAAAACTGTTTCACTGTGGAAATATCCTTTTTTCTTAAGAAGAGAGAAAATAATTCCTTTGGGTTTTTCTTCAAACACAAAATCTCTCCCAAAAGTAAGATCTTTTATAATTTTTAGATTCACCTTTAAGTTACAGACAATTCAATCTCTATAGTGTTACCTGAAGACTAATGATATCTGCGTCACAGTTAACAATTTCTTCCATAATTCCCTTTTTCCTGTATTCCCAGTTTAATGCCCAGGATGGGCAATAGCCATATAGCTGCCGGGTGGCATATTTATCACATAACACATTGTAACACATAACCGTGAATGATGCTAAGAAGTGGGAGAAAAAAACAAGACAAAAGGGAGAAAATTAGGCAACCTTTTCTAAAGCAGTATCACATGTACACCTACACAATCATACATGCCACACAAACATAACTCAAATATCACCACTGTGAAAAGCCTTGAGCAAGATTCTGTTAAACTATATAAAAAACTTCACCAGAGTCCATCCACCATACCAAAGTTCTTTTACCAGAATCAGAGTTATAGCTCATATCTGAGATTGTTTTTAAGGGTATTTTAATAAATAAAAATTCAAGTTTTAGGGAATTCACTGGTTGCTCAGTGGTTAGGACTCTGCACTTCCAATGCTGGGAGCACAGGCTCAATCCCTGGTCAGGTAACTAAGATCCTGCCAGTCATGCGGTATGGCCAAAAATAATCTAATTTTAAATCAATACTAACTTTTTGACACCTAATTTGCTGAGCAAAACTTTTCTCTATAAATGGAATAAAAATAAATTACAAAAGTAAATTTTAATTTTTTTCTCTTTAAAAGGCTTTCATTACCTTTCATTAACAAAATATTCATACTTAGTACTTTTTTGAGTCTCTTACTTCTCTCACTGCTGAGCCAGAAGAACACAGACTAACAAAGTTTAGTTATAAGAGAAACCTTTTTAACCAAATCAAATGCTCATTTTTAAATTTTTAAATTTTTAATTCTCATTTTAAAATTCCCTTAAACTGTAAAGGGACTGTGTGCATGCTCAGTTGCTAAGTCACGTCTGACTCTTTGCGACCCCATGGACTGTAGCCCGCCAGCCTCCTCTGTCCGTGGGATTTCCCAGGCAAGAATACTGCAGTGGGCTGCCATTTTCTACTCCAGAAGATCGTCCTGACCCACAGATCAAACCTGCATCTCCTGCATTGGCAGGTGGGTTCTTCACCACTGAGGCACCAAGGAAGCCAGTAAAAGGACTACAAGTAAACTAACAGGAAAACACAGCTTGTATCCACTGCTGCTCAAAAGTGTGCTCTAGGAAGCAGCAGCATCAGTTATCACCTTGGAACTCAGAAATGCAGAAATTTCTGGCTTCACAAAGACTTACTGAATTGGAATCTGCAATTTAACAAAATCCTAAGGTGATTCTATGCAGAAGCACACCAGTTTGAAAATACCTGATTTTTATCACTAATTTTCTATCCTATCTATCCATTAGAATCATGTTATAGAACTTTAAAAAAAAAATGTTTATCATTCCAGACTAATTTATGTTAGGATTTGGGCATTAATATTTTAAAAAAGCGTCCCAGGTAATTACAATGGGCAGGTATGGGTGAGAATCAATGGTAAGGAATACAAGAAATGAAGTAACGCTCAACTGAAGTTGATTCAGCGTCAGATGATAGGAAGATATTATGAGAAACTTAGTTCAGAGGTCTCCTGGGGATCTGACTGGTGGTCATTATGTATACTGGTACCTCTTTCACCACCTAGGATTAATTCTTACATAGTTTAATTACCATTATAGTTTTGGGGCTATAAATCACCCTTTTAACAATTGAACGTCCCCAAAATTAAGTATCAGCATTTGGTTACTTCATATTAAAACAGGAAAATTTTCACCTTCAAAATAAAATTAGGTATCATAAAAACTATGACTTGTAAGAGGAATATTAATAACAACTTATTTTAAGCAGAATTCCGAACTATAAAATGTCTAATAAACAGTAAGAAGACTATAAATGTCAAATTATCATTGGTCTGCACAAAAAGATAAAGGTTTATATTTTCTACATTTACTGCAGTTCAAGAAATGCTGAATCCTGTAATTAAACTGCTCAAATCTTCACCTTATACCATTTCTATGCCCCTGCCCTGGTATCATATTCTGTTTCCAATATAGTAAATTTGATTCAGTATAAATTATCCCTCTACAAGAGTTATCAGTCTACCCACTAAAGAAAGATAAATCTAAGTAGTTTGAAATTTTTCAGAAGAAAATTCATTACTCCTCATTTTTCTTAAATCACCAAACCTTATGTGAAGATGCCATTTGGAAAGCTCTATTATAAGAAGTAATTTTCAAACCAAGAGCCCATCATTGTGAAAGATATGAGATTCTTGTACATAAGCCTCAGGGTGGACTTTAACTCTACCCATCAGTATTTCTAAACTCATCTAAACTCAGGGGAGGTAAAACAAAGGCCTAATTTGAAGGTTAATTTCATCACAAAGCCCAAATGGCATTTCAAGTGTACCTGAAAAAAGTCAAGAAAGAATAAGAAAAACTGTTTTACCTGATGGCAGAATTTGGTCTCGTTCTTTTAATGTAATCCATGGCCTCGGAGGAAGCTGCTCTGGATGAACTGGAAAAAAAAATATTTTTTAAAAATGTAATTTCCTGTATTTCTAAAATTAGTATTATTTACTAATTTATAATGTCAAATCAGCTTCTGTTTTCTCTTCAGCTATAATAGCCCATGTGTGTACGTGCTAAGTCACTTCAGTCCTCCCAAATCTTTGTGACGCTATGGACTACAGCCCACCAGACTTCTCTGTCCATGGGATTTTCTAGGCAAGAATACTGGAGTGGGTTGCCATGCCCTCCTCCAGGGGACCTTCCCGACCCAAGGACTGAACCGTTGTCTCTTATGTCTCCTGCACTGCAGGGGATTCTTTACCACTAGCACCACCTGGGAAATCCATATGGTCTTAAAAATCTAGTACTGAAATATAATGAAGATTTAAAAGCTGAAGGAAGTTGATGAAGAGTTATGCAGAAAACACAAAACTAACATCTGAAAAGAACACAAAGAAATTCATTAATGGCATTTATATTTACACGGTATTTATTTTTAAAAGTACCTATTTAAATCCTTAAGTAAGAGGCTTATGTCTTAATTATACATGTAAACTGTACTGACTCAGTCTTGTTCCCAGAGGGAAAATGAAAGCTATGTGAAGTTTCAACACACTGATGAACAAAATTACTCAAATATTTTTAAAACAGAAAAAAAAAATGCATGCCTAAGAAAAACTACTGAATTTTCTAATAGGGCTTTCATTTCCTAATTTTAATCTTTCTTTTATAATGTTGATACAAAGCCAGAGATTAGAATGACGCTATACATACAGAAAAAAGGAAGGCACTGGTTAAACATTAATTGCTCAGATATGACTGTCGATACTAATGGAACTAAATTCTACCAAACTATCAGGTGAAAGAAAATGCACTAAGTTAAGATTTAACTACCTCTTTTTTCCTCTCCCTTTTAAACACAATTGCAATTACAGGACAGTTTGATTCAAGTTTGCAGATTTACCCAGGGAATCAGTGGCTAAGAAATGTATCCCATTTAAGCAGAAACACTCCACCATCACCCAGCCACAGAAATTTTCAACCAAGTATCCAAGATCTTTAAAAAAGTGTTATTTTACTAACCATTTTAGTGTTCCAAAAGTCTAGCTAAAGGATGCCTCTTTTAGCAGCCATATTGTTCACAAAGTGAAATGAATGTTATTTTGCATAGTCCGTATCTTGCCAAGAAAGTAATGAAGGTCATCATAAGATAACAAACCATCCAGCTGGTTCAACACACTGAATCCTGGAAAATAACCTTGCCTCCTAGGAGTGCTGTGCCAGAACTATGGCAACTCTCTCTAAAACAGAAGTTCATTATAGAAATATAATGGAGAGTAAACAAAGAACTCCTCAGCTGCTGGGATCCTTATTAACAAATAGTTAAAAACTCAGAAAGCATGAAAATTATCAAAATAAAAGTGATGTCAACATTCCGACGCTTCCCATATCTTAATACAGCCAAATTTAACAGTGTAAGTAAAACATATACTATTCCCCCAAAATAACTGAAGAACAAAAGCATAGGAAAAGATACTGTATCTCACCAGTAACCAGGAAAAACTTAAAAATGAGATAGCATGTCTTTATCTAGGTTGACAAAAAATTTTAAGTTTAATAATATCCAGGGTTGGTGAAAGTGATAAGAAATAGATACTTGCACATACAACTGGTGGGAATACAAACTGGTACAGCTATCTGGATGGACAAATGGGCACCATCTTTTAAAATTTAAAACATTAATGTCCCTGTGACCTAGCAATTCTATTTCTTGGGATCAGCCCTATCTGCTTAAAGCAGCAAACATATTCATTATGCCAATGTTTAAAAGAAAAAAGATACATGCATGCTAAAGTGGAAAGGCATGTAAGACATTCTGCTGGGTGAGGGAAAAGTAGAAAATATATAATGATAAAATATATTTTATTAATAATTAGATAATAATATAGTAGGATATATTTTATTAGAAAAAATTTAAAACACATATGCAAAGTAATACAATGCAAGAAAATTTCTACTGGTTTAATTTTTATATATAAATGTCTAGAAATGTCTATAAGGATACACACCCAACTTCTAAGTGTGCTTACTTACACAGAAGGGACTAGAATTAAAGGTAGTGGTCAAAGGAAATTCTGGTCTTAACCAGAATTTTAATATTTCTTTCAAAGAGAATAATATATTCATATGTAACATATATTTACTTAACATTGACTTTTTTCAAAGATAAAATTGCATGGCCAATGATTTGACAAAGGATCAGTCAGTTTAGTCGCTGTCGCATCTGACTCTTTGCAACTCCATGGACTGCATCATGCCAGGCTTCCCTGTCCATCACCAAGTCCCAGAGCTTACTCAAACTCCAAACGATAGGACTATATTTATATAAGCCAACAATCAAATAAAGACTGTTTAATAGCTAAATCTGTAAGGTCCTAGCACAGTACCAGAATGTGGATCAAAACTGAACACTACTCTCATCATGAACAGAAGAGACAGCAGTTAACATCTTTCAACATCATACCTAAAAATGTGATCTGAAACAATTCTCCCATTTTTATCTTCCATACATGCCACACTAAGTGCTAGACAGCCCTGAAGCCATGAGGAATAGACCTGGAGGGAGACGGGGAGAGGGGGTGAGAAAAGTGTGATTTTCCACACCTCACAGCGATCAACAGCACTGGGCCTGGATTCCCACAGTGAGGGTGCCAGCTGAGCCTGAAGAGCCAGCAAAACCCACATGCTAAACCTAAACTGGGCAGTTGCCTGCTACTGAGGTTTTTAAAAGGTCATGAGTTTCCTAACATAGTATTAAAAAATATCCAGGGCACAGGTGAAAACCACTGGTCATACCAAAGACCAGGAAAATCACAATTTACTTGAGAAAAGACTACCAACAGACAATAACACAGAGGTGATTCAGCTGTTGAAATTATCTGACAGAACATTTTAAAGTAGTCAACATAAAACTGCTTCATAAAGTTAATTACCAATTCTCTTGAAACAGATGAAAAAATAGAAAACCCCAGCAAAAAAGTGGAAAGTGAAAGTAGCTCAGTTGTGTCAATTCTTTGCGACTCCATGGACAATTCTCCATGCCGGAATACTATAGTGGGTAGCCTTTCCCTCCTTCAGGGGATCTTCCCAACACAGGGATCGAACCCCGGTCTCTCGCATTGCAGGCAGATTCTTTATCAGCTGAGTCACAAGGGAATCCCACAATAGAAGTGGACGGGCACAATAATATAGACAACCAAACATAACATTATTGAATTTGAGAACAAATCAAGAGAATTTACTCAACAAGAAGAAAACAGAAAAAAAAAAATGAAGAAAGCTTTAAGAACCTGTGGGTTCCTCAAAAGATCTAAGATTCATAAAATCAAAGTTCAGAAAGAGAAGAGACAGAATGTAGACTCAAAAAATATTCAAAGAGATAATGACCCAAAATCCCCAAATTTAACAAACAACATAAATCTACACATTCAAGAAGATGTACAAACTTCAAAAAAAATAAACCCAAAGAATCGACACCAACACCATCATAATGAAACTGGTAAAAACTAAAGACAAAGAATCTCAAAAATACCAGAAAAATGACACATCACCTAAAAGGAAACAACAGATTTCTTTCTAAAAACCATGGTGCCAGAGGAAGTGATACAATATTTTTTCAAGAGCTAAAAGAAAACAACTGTCAACCTCAAATTCTGTGGCCAACAGAACTTGCCTTCATAAATCAAGGAAAAATAAAGATGTTATCAAAGGAAAACTAAAAGACTTCATTGCCAGCAGACTGGCCCTTAAGGAATGGCTAAAGGAAGCTCCTTAAGATGGAAAGAAAATGTTAACAGCAGAAGAAATGGAACATCAAAACAGAAAGAACAAGGAAAGAGTGAAAGGATAAACGTAACAGATTAACTTTCTCTGCATGAGCTTCTTATATTGCATCTAATGGCTGAAGCAAAAACTGTAACATATATGTGGTACTCAGTGTAAGTAGAGGACATACTGGAGACAGTTATATTTGGCTGCAGTCCATGGGGTCGCTAAGAGTCGGACACGACTGAGCAACTTCACTTTGACTTTTCACTTTCATGCACTGGAGAAGGAAATGGCAACCCACTCCAGTGTTCTTGCCTAGAGAATCCCAGGGACGGGGGAGCCTGGTGGGCTGCCATCTATGGGGTTGCACAGAGTCGGACACGACTGAAGTGACTTAGCAGCAGCAGCAGCAGCAAGGCAAAGGGACACAAATGGAAGTAGGGCATCAATAATTGGCTTAAAATGAGAAGACACTATTATCAATAGACTGTGTTAAGTATGTATATTGTGATATCTAAAAAGTCATCATTAAGAAAACTATACAAGACAGTATCCTCTAAAACAGCATAAATAAAACAAGATGGTATCCTAAAAATGTTCAAATAGCCCATAAGAAACCAAGAAATGACAAATAAAGGAGAAACAAAGGAAACAGACAACAAATAACAAAATGACTGATTTCAAGTTCTACATATCAATTCTTACTTTAAATGTAAACAGTCTAATAAATATACAAATTAAATGAGTGGAAATGTTCTCTTGGTATTTCTGATTTTCTTGAAGAGATCTCTAGTCTTTCCCATTCTGTTGTTTTCCTCTATTTCTTTGCATTGATCGCTGAGGAAGGCTTTCTTATCTCTCCTTGCTGTTCTTTGGAACTCTTTGCTAGACATGGAACAACAGACTGGTTCCAAATAGGAAGAGGAGTACATCAAAGCTGTATATTGTCACTCTGTTTATTTAACTTATATGCAGAGTACATCATGAGAAACACTGGGCTGGAAGAAGCACAAGCTGGAATCAAGATTGCCGGGAGAAATATCAATAATCTCAGATATGCCAATGACACCACCCTTATGGCAGAAAGTAAAGAGGAACTAAAATGCCTCTTGAAAGTGAAAGAGGAGTGTGAAAAAGTTGGCTTAAAGCTCAACATTCAGAAAACGAAGATCATGGTATCTGGGCCCATCACTTCGTGGGAAATAGATGGGGAAACAGTGGAAACAGTGGAAACAGTGTCAGACTTTATTTCTGGGGGCTCCAAAATCACTGCAGATGGTGACTGCAGCCATGAAATTAAAAGACGCTTACTCACTGGAAGAAAAGTTATGACCAACCTAGACAGCATATTAAAAAGCAGAGATTGAAGGCAGGAGGAGAAGGGGACGACAGAGGATGAGATGGTTGGATGGCATCACTGACTCAATGGAGATGAGTCTGAGTAGACTCCAGGAGTTGGTGATGGACTGGGAGGCCTGGTGTGCTGTGGTCCAAGGGGTTGCAAAGATTCAGACATGACTGAGTGACTGAACTGAACTGAACTGAAAATGAACATTGTTCCTAAACCAAAAGAGGAGGTTGCACACAAGAAAAAGATATCCTAAAAGAAACTGAAGAAACAAAAACTTACGGTCAGGGGTAGGGGAGGCTGCAAAAAATAAATGAAAATAAAAATAAAAATCAAGGAAAATTGGAAGTTGTCAAACAGGAGATGGCAAGAGTGAACGTTGACATTTTAGGACTCAGCAAACTAAAATGGACTGGAATGGGTGAATTTAACTCAGATGACCATTATATCTACTACTGTGGGCAAGAATCCCTTAGAAGAAATGGAGTAGCCATCATAGTCAACAAGAGTCCGAAAAGGAGTACTTGGAAACAATCTCAAAAACGACAGAATGATCTCTGTTCGTTTCCAAGGCAAACCATTCAGTATCACAGTAATCCAAGTCTATGCCCCGACCAGTAATGCTGAAGAAGCTGAAGTTGAATGGTTCTATGAAAACCTACAAGCCCTTTGAGAACTAACACCCAAAAAAGATGTCCTGTTCATTACAGGGGACTGGAATAAAAAAGTAGGAAGTCAAGAAAGACCTGGAGTAACAGGTAGATTTGTCTCCGGAGTACAGAATGAAGCAGGGCAAAGGCTAATAGAGTTTTGCTAAAAGAACTCACTAGTCATAGCAAACACCCTCTTCCAACAATACAAGAGAAGACTCTACACATGGACATCACCAGATGGTCAATACCAAAATCAGACTGATCATATTCTATGCAGCCAAAGATGGAGAAGCTCTATATAGTCAACAAAAACAAGACCAGGAGCTGACTGGCTCACACCATGAACTCCTTATTGACAAATTCAGACTTAAATTGAAGAAAGTAGGGAAAACCACTAGACCATTCAGGTATGACTTAAATCAAATCCCCTACAATTATACAGCAAAAGTGAGAAACAGATTCAAGGGTTTAGATCTGATAGACACAGTGCCTGATGAACTATGGACAGAGGTTCATGACATTGTACAAGAGACAAGGATTAAGACCATTCCCAAGAAAGAGAAATGCAAAAAAGCAAAATGGTTGTCTGAGAAGGCCTTACAAATAGCTGTGAAAAGAAGAGAAGCTAAAAGCAAAGGAGAAAAGGAAAGATATACCCATTTGAATGCAGAGTTCCAAAGAATAGCAAGGAGAGATAAGAAAGGCTTCCTCAGTGATCAGTGCAAAGAAACAGAGGAAAACAACAGAATGGGAAAGACTAGACATAGTGGCTCAGATGGTAAAGCATCTGTCTGCAATGCAGGAGACCTGGGTTCGATCCCTGGGTTGGGAAGATCCCCTAGAGAAGGAAATGGTAGCCCACTCCAGTATTCTTGCCTGGAAAAACCCATGGACCGCGGAGCCTGGTAGGCTACCGATGGGGTCACAAAGCGTCGGACATGACTGAGCGACTTCACTTTCACTTTCAAGGGAACATTTCATGCAAAGATGGGCTCAATAAAGGACAGAAATGGTAGGGACTTAACAGAAGCAGAAGATATTAAGAAGAGGTGGCAAGAATATAAAGAAGTACTGTACAAAAAGGGTCTTCATGACCCAGATAACCACAAAAGTATGATCACTCACCTAGAGACAGATATCCAGGAATGCGAAGTCAAGTGGGCCTTAGGAAGCATCACTACGAACAAAGCTAGTAGAGGTGATGGAATTCCAGTTGAGCTATTTCAAATCCTAAAAGATGATGCTGTGAAAGTGCTGCACTCAGTATGCCAGCAAATCTGGAAAACTCAACAGTGCCCAGAGGACTGGAAAAGGTCAGTTTTCATTACAATCCCTAAGAAAGGCAATGCCAAAGAATGCTCAAACTAATGCACAATTGCACTCATCTCACACACTAGTTAAGTAATGCACAAAATTCTCCAAGCCAGGCTTCAACAGTACGTGAACTGTGAAATTCCAGATGTTCAAGCTGGTTTTAGAAGAGGCAGAGGAACCAGAGATCAAATTGCCAACATCCGCTGGATTACTGAAACAGCAAGAGAGTTCCAGAAAAATATCTATTTCTGCTTTATTGACTATGCCAAAGCCTTTGACTGTGTGGATCACAATAAACTGTGGAAAATTCCAAAAGAGATGGGAATACCAGACCACCTTACCTGCCTCTTAAGAAATCTGTATGCAGGTCAGAAAGCAACAGTTAGAACTGGACATGGAACAACAGACTGGTTGCAAATCAGGAAAGGAGTAAGTCAAGGCTGTATACTGTCACCCTGCTTATTTAACTTATATGCAGAGTACATCATGAGAAACGCTGGGCTGGAAGAAGCACAAGCTGGAATCAAGACTGCCAGGAGAAATATTAATAACCTCAGATATGCAGATGACACCACCCTTACGCAGAAAGCGAAGAAGAACTAAAGCGCCTCTTGATGAAAGTGAAAGAGGAGACTGATAAAGTTGGCTTAAAACTCAACATTCAGAAAACTAAGATCATGGCATCTGGGCCCATCACATTATGCCAAATAGATGAGGAAACAGTGACAGACTTTATTTTTGTGGGCTCCAAAATCACTGCAGATGGTGGACTGTGGCCATGAAATTAAAAGTTGCTTACTCATTGGAAGAAAAGCTATGACCAACCTAGACAGCATATTCAAAAGCAGAGACATTACTTTGCCAACAAAGGTCCATCTAGTCAAGGGTATGGTTTTTCTAGTAGTCATGTATGGATGTGAGAGTTGGACTATAAAGAAAGCTGAGTGCCAAAGAATTGATGCTTTTGAACTGTGGTGTTGGAGAAGACTCTCGAGAGTCCCCTGGACAGCAAGGAGATCCAACCAGTCCATCCTAAAGGAAATCAGTCCTGGGTATCACTGGAAGGACTGATGTTGAAGCCGAAACTCCAATACTTTTGCCACCTGATGCAATTTGATGCAAAGAGCTGACTCATTGGAAAAGAGTCTGATGCTGTGAGGGATTGGGGGCAGGAGGAGAAGGGGACGACAGAGGATGAGATGGTTGGATGGCATCACTGACTCAATGGACATGAGTTTGAGTAAACTCTAGGAGTTGTTGATGGACAGGGAGGCCTGGCTTGCTGCTGTCCCTGGGGTCGCAGAGTCAGACACAACTGACTCATTGAACTGAAAAGTTTTTAAAAAAAAAGGAAGAAGAAAATGCACTATTGTAAATATACTGATTCTTTGCAAAACAAACTACAGTAGATTCTTGAACAAAAACAGGATAGTGACCCTGACCCCTGCACAGTCAACACCTTTACATATAACCTTACAGCCCTGGGTATCCTCGGTTCCGCAACACATATTCAACCAAATTTAAATCCTATAGTACTATTCATTGAAAAGAAATCTGCATCTAAGTGGACCTGTGCAGTTCAAACCTGTGTTGCTCAACAGTCTATTGCATCCCCCCAAAAATCCCTACACTTACAGTTGGGGGAGTGGAGAAATTTGAAAGGCTGTTTCTAGCAATTTTAATGAAACTCTAAGGCAAAATAAGCATGGGGCCAAAATAAGCCAAGACTTTATAATCAAATCAAGAGGGAAGATTTACTCTACTGCATCTCAAAACATTTTACAAAGCTACCATAAATAACCACCTTATATTGCAATAAAGACTAACAAAAGGTAACAAAAAACAGAGGTTCTAGAAATAGATCCATACAAATGTTGATGGTTCATGACAAAAGGGCACAAAAAATAGTAATGAAAGGACAGCCTTTTCAATAAATGGCTATGGGTTAATTTAATATACAAATTTGGAAAAGTTACAAAAATTGAATCCTGTGTTACACAAACATCAATTCCGCGAAGCTTATAGTTCCAAATGTTGCAAGTGGAAAACAGAGCTTCTAGATAATAACACAGAATACATCCACGAACTTGAGGTAGGGAAAAATTCTTAAAGAGGACACAAAAGCAGTATCATACTAAAAAGATCAATAAAGCAAAGTATGTTAAACTTCTGCTGTTCATCAACAGACAAATTAAGAGAGTAAAAACCAATAACAGCATGGGAAAAGATATTTGCAACATATGTAGCAACAAACAGCTTATATATAAAACACAAGAAAAACTCTTTAAAAATCACATATACACACACCAGATATGCCATATGGCTGGGTCAACAGGCTATATTCATACAGATAAGACACATACTATTTCAAAAAAAGAAGAAAATAACAAACACATGCTTTGTATACAACCTAAAAACCACATATTCTTCATACTAAAAGGACTTCTTTAATAAATCTGATGTCTCTCTCCATCAATCAATTTTGTCTTTTTAGCCAAAAAAATTTTAAATAACATTTGATTTCCCCTTATTGTAAATCTTAGTATGTTTTTTAAATTATCATATGTAGATGGGTGTCTTCTATGACAGAATTTAAAAGAGTACTGCAAAAATATTGTAATGATGGCCTCTATGCTTGAATCTAGATTTCTCTAGCACTGTTTCAGGATTCTGTATTTTAGAAAGGCATTAGTCCAAGAAAATTATTTGAATTTAGCAGCATCTCCATTATTTTACCTGTATTTTCAGTGTTTAAGCAAAAAAAAAAAAAAAAAAAAATTCAGTCAAAATACTTAAAAGCTTTCTTATATTAAAGATTTTTCATTTGGAATACAACTATATTAATCAGATAAATGTGATGTACTTAATTAAAATCTTGCTGGCATAATTTCCACAAAGGTGAGTGAATCAAACAAATCATTTCATTCATGAAAAATGTGTACCACGTGTGGGTTCCAAGTAATCTGCATCCAATTCAAACAACTGATAACTAGGTATCTTTGTGGTTAAGAGCAAGACCATCTTGGGTTCACAGCTTTTGACATTAGTCAGCCACATATTTAAGTTAATTACTTTATTCTCTCAATTTCAGAATGCCAGTAAAAATTCCCATCTCCTAGATTCCTTAAAAGATTTGACAAGATAATGTTAACTAATGCTCCTAATATATTGCTTGGTAAATATAAAGCACTGACTGTGTGCAAAAAAGATTGTCCCACTACAATACTAATGCTGGGATATACTAATGCCAGGAACTTCCATCATATAAGCAGTTTTAAAAACTGATCAGATGCTCTTAAGCAACATGGGATACTTAGCTAACAGTAATATCTGTCGAGTTTACTGCTTTGTAATTAACATTTACCTGCAAGATTGTCAAGCATGAAGTTCAGTAGCTTTCGGGTTCCATCTGGGTCCTGGTATAAATTGAGAATATCCTGTGATAAAGGATTGCCTAAAGAACAGAAAAATAAAATCTGTTAAGAGCTACAATTGGAAGACAAAACAAACATACATGATAAAACAAAATTCTAATTTTCTAAAGTGAATTTTACTGTACTCAGTCTGTTAAATAAATTGAAAGAAGTCATATGAATTAAATATTCTGGTGAGACAGTTATAAAGAAAAACTTCAAAAGATCTAGTTAGATTTCACTGTTTATACTGCGTATCTATAATTTGGGTGTGTCAAAATCACATATATACATACATACACATACAAATATACATATTAATCTTGGTCATTTCTGAAGTAATATCACAAATTGGCACTTTGAAGTAACCCCATAGGTTCCACATATATCTTTGAAGGCAATATTCTAAATGAAAGGAAAACAGCCTTGTGTGAGAAAGAATGAATGATATTATTAAAAAGGAGAGTCTTCCTAGTTAGAATATACATGGAGAAAAGGAAGATCCTTCAAGTGAAAAGAAAACTTATCATTACCAAGATGAGTTAGTGAAATATAGAAGGAAATAATTTTTTTAATGACAGTGATCAGGGATATCTGAATACTATAACAAAACAAGCTACTGTTAACAGCCTAAATGTTTACTTAAGGAATAAAGACAGTATTTGTTAAGACAAGCATGCAAAAACAGTAAACAGATTTGAAAAAACAAAAAGTATAGAACTTCCAGAAATTAAGTTCCAACTATTAAAACAAACAAAATCTTCAATACAACATACACCAACACAAATATCTAAAATTAAATGACACTGACCAATTAGAAAGAACATGTGGTTAGAAAGAACATGGAGAACCTGGAACTCTCAGAAGTTGCAGGACACTGACGGAAGTGTAAAATAATACAACCATGGTGAAAACCTGGTGAGCGGTTTCCAACTGACTTGAAAGTGGAAAAGGAAACTTTCTGGGTTGATGGAAATGTTCTACATCTTGAGCTAGGTAGTGGTTACACAGATGTGTTTTTGTCAAAATTAGCCAAGCAGCATCCTTAAGTATTTAGGTATTTTACTATATGCAATCAGGCTTCCCTGGTGGCTCAGTGCTAAAGAATTCACCTGCAGGAGCCCAAGTTCAATCCCTAGGTTGGGAAGATCCCCTGGAGGAGGGTATAGCTACCCACTCCAGGATTCTTGCCTGGAGTATCCTATGGACAGAAGAGCCTGGCTAGCTATGGTCCACAGGGTCACAGAGTTGGACACAACTGAAGCAACTGAGTGTACATGCAAGCACGCACTGCATGTAACCATAACTAATAAAGTACTAGGGGTGGAGACCATGAATGAGGGACTTTCCTGGGAGTCCAGCAGTTAAGAATCCACACTTCCACTTCAGGGGCGCAGGTTAGATCCCTGCCTAGGGAACTAAGATCCCACATGCTGTGTGGCGCTGCCCAAGTATGTTAGTTGCTCAGTCATGTCCAACTCTTTGTGACACCAGGGACTGTGGCACGCCAGGATGCTCTCTGCCCATGGAATTCTCTAGGCAATAACACTGGAGTGGGTTGTCATTTCCTTCTCCAGGGGATCTTTCCAATTCAGGGATTGAACCCAGGTCTCCTGTACTGCAGGCTGGCTCTTTACCATCTGAGCCACCAGGGAAGCCCAAAAAACAACAAAAACAAAATGAAACAAAACAAGAAACCATGAATGAGTTAGGTAGTAGATTACACCAGCTGAAAATAAAACAAATGAACAGGAAAACTATACCCAAAGAAATTACCCAGAATGTACCACTGAGCATCAAAAAGATGTGAAGCACAAGACAATAAAAATATGGGACTTAGAGCAAGAAATCTTAATGCACGATAAATTGGAGCTCTGGGTAAATCAGTACTTTGTTTTCTGCTCCAATATGTAAAGAGATTGGAAGTTGATTCTTGCCGAGAGTTAAGAGACTTCTTCCTGGAGGAGAGGGAGGAAGTTATCATTGGCAAATGTCTTAAATTTGTAGGTGGCCAAGATCAAGGAAACACCTGGAGCAAATAGCAGACTAACCAAAAGGTTTAAAAGAAAATGCTGGGAATGAGATGTAAATATGGGCTCTGAAAAGCTCAGACATATTCCTGGGACTCTAGAAGACAAAATGCATATGAAGACCTATGCTCATGTTTAGGAAAAAACCTAAAAACAGCCTAAGCTCTCACCTCTGTCTGACCCTGAGGTTATGCAATGAAAGAAGTGAAGGACAAAGCCGAATTATAAACTTCCTGGCTGATTACTGATTGTATGCCCCCAAACACACACTGAGCCACTTGGCCAAGAGTGGGAGACTTACTAGTGACAGGCATTTATCAAAATCTTTGGCCAAGCACTAGCTGACCATAAACTGAATAAAGGCCTTAATGGCCACATATGATAAAGCACACAAAATTAGTTCTGAGAAATCACTGAAGCAACAAACAACGCACACAACAAGCAGCAACAACAGACAACCCCGGGAAGGGGAAAGAGTCTAATTTCAAAGTTGCCACATTATCTTAAAAGTCCAATTCTTAACCAAAAACCTATGAAACACACAGAGAAACGAGAGTATATCCTAAACACAGGGAAGAGATCCATCAATAAAAACTGTCCCTAAGAACAATAAAAACTGTACCCAAGGATTTACTAGAAAAAACTTTGAAATCTACTATTTTAATATGCTTAAAGAGCTGAAGAAAACCATGCCTAAAGAATTAAAGTATGAGAATGACATCTCACCAAATAAAGAATACCAAAAAATAAACAGAAATTATAAAAGGAACAAAATAGAAATTATAAAATTTTTTTGAAAATCACTAGAAGGGCTCAAGAGTAGTACCGGATGGGTAGAAGAAAAGATCTGTGACCTTGAAGAGAAGTTATTTGAAATTACACAGTCTGAGGAAAAGGAAGAAAAAGGAATGAAGAAAAATTAACAGAGCTCAGAGATGTATCAGACAACAAGTATAACAACTTATACATAATGGAGTCCCAGAAGAGGAGGAGAGAAAAGAACAGGAAAAAAAACTAAAAGAAATAATGGTCAAAAGCATCCCATATTTAATCAAAAACATTAATAGAAGAGGCCAAATAAATTCCAAGTAAAATAAAATGTAAGAGAGGCCCTGGACAAATTGTAATAAAACTGCAAAGTCAAAGAATCTAAGACAGTCGTGACACATGGTGTACAGAGCCTCAAAGTAAGATTAACAGCTGATTTCTCATCAGAAACTATAGAAGCCAAAAGGCAGTAGAATAACACATTCCAAGTACTAAAGGAAAAATAAATGAACCATCAATCTAGGAATTCTATATCCAGCAAAAATATCCTTCAAAAATAAAGGGGACAGAAAGATATTCCTAAATAAACAAAACCTGAGTTTCTCACTAGCATACTAAGCCCTCAGGAAATACTAAACAGATTCTGTTAGCTGAACTGAAAGAAAACAGAACAGTAACTTGAATCCATATGAAAAATCAGAGTACCAGTAAAGGTATTCCACACAGTAACATATAAAAGACAGTGTAAATTTAATTTTCTAACTTTTCCCCTCCTATTTAATATAAGAGATAAATGCACACAGCAATAATTATAAATCTATGTTGACAGGCACACAACATAAAAAGATGGTATTTGTAATGATAGCAGTATAAAAGAGAAGTGAATGGAGATACAGATGCAAAGTTATTTTATATTGCTGAAATTAAACTGCTACTAATCCAAATTAAATTACTGTAAACTAAGATGTTAACTGTAATCCTTAAGGTAATCACTAAGAAAATAACTCAAAATAATACAGCAAAAGAAACAAAGGAATTAAATTGGTACATTGGGAAACATCCATCTAGAACAAAAGAAGGCATTAATTGAGGAAAAGTGGAACAAAAAGAACATAACACATACAGAAAACAAATAGCAAAATAACTGACATGAATCCCACTTTATCAGCAAACACATTAGATGTAAGTGGATTAAACTCAGATTAAAAAGCAGAGAACTGCAGAATGACTAATAAAACAAGACTTATATGCTGTCTAAAAAAGGCACACTATAAGGACAAACACAGATGGAAAGTAATCTTTTACAGAAAGAGATACACCCTACAAACAGTAACCAAAAGAGCAGAAGTGGCTACATTGAGATAAGGATAACCTCAATGTCTTGTATTGATGAAAAACTGAATTAGTAGTTAAGAGCTTTTCAACAAAAAAATTTCAGGCCCATATATTTTTACTGGAAGAGTCATCCCATAAGGTAAGAAAGCAATAATACAAATGGAAACTATTCAAGATGTCTGAGTAACACTTTTCAATTCAATTTACAAAGTCAGCAGTATCCTGGTATCAAGCCAGACAAAAGCACTGCAAAAAATATACTACAGAATGTCTTATCATAAATGTACAAATCTTCAACAAAATACTAGCAATACAGTATTTCAACAATATATTAAAAACAGAACACATTATGGTCAAGTGGTATTTAAAATGGGACAAGAAGGTGAGTTCTATCTATTGACAGAAGGCTGATTATTACTGAAAAACCACCAATGTAATTCAGCAAATAAAGTAAAGAAGAAAAGTCATGCACATCTCAACAGCTACAGAGAAAGAATTTGACTAAATTCAACCTGTACTAATGACAAAAATCCTCAGCAAAAGTGAAGTAATAGAAAAGTGAAAAGTGAAAGTCATGTCCGGCTCTTTGCCCCCCATGGACTCTACAGTCCGTGGAATTCTCCAGGCCAGAATACTGGAGTGAGTAGCCTATCCCCTCTCCAGAGGATCTTTCCAACCCAGGGATCAAACCCAGGCCTCTTGCATTGCAGGAGGATTCTTTACCAGTTGAGCCACAAGGAAAGCCCAAAGTTAGCAGAAGGGAAATTTATTTAACCTGAAAAAGCATCTACCAGAAAGTTGCAGCTATTAATAATATAATTCACAATGAAAGACTGAACACTTTTTCTCCATAAAATTGAGAATGGAGCAACGATGTGCAGTGTCACCATTTCTATTTAATATTGTCCTTGGCAGTGTGATAAAGCAAACACACACACACACACACACACACACATACACACACACAGAAAGAAATGTAAAGATCTGTACTCACAGATTAAAAGGTTGTAAAAGTTCCTAGAAGTAATAAGTTTACAAATGTTTCAAGGGACAAGATCAATATACATTTAAATAAACTGCATTTTAATTATATAAAACATCAGTGAATAATTGAACATTTAAAAGGCAACATCATTTACAATAACATCAAATAACCAGCAAATCCAGCAAAAATATATAAATCTAGCAAAATATTTCCAAGATCTACATGCTGAAAACTATGAAACATTGAAGGAATAAAGAAAATTTGCATAAATGAAGACGTACACAGTATTCACAGATTGGAAGACTCAATATTAAGTGTTAAGATTAAGATATTTATTCTTCGTCCAAACTGATCTACATATGCAATACAATTCCAATTAAAATTCCAGCAGGATATTTTACAAAAATTATAAGCTGATTCTAAAATTTACATGGAAATGCAAAGCATTTAGATGTGTCAATGCAATTTTGAAAAATAAATACAGAGTTGGAGAACTCATACTATATAATCTCAGAGCTTATCATAAACCTACAGTAATCAAACATTTTGGTATTGGCAAAGATCAGTGGACAGGATAATATATCTAACAGTAGACCCACATATCTTTGCGTCAAATAATATCTTTGTCAAAGTCGCAAGAAAACTCATGTAGAAAGTATAACCTTTTCAATAAACAGCTGGAATGACTGGGTGTACATACATAAACAAACAAACTTTGCACCATATACACAAAAATTAATGCAAAACAGACCACAGACCTATACATAAAACCTAACTATAAAATTTCTAAAAGAAAATCTTCATGTACTTGGATAAGGTAAATAATACATCTTAGGTATGACACCAAAGACAATCCATAGATGAAAACAAGTGATAAATAGGACTGCAACGAAATGGAAAATTGCTTTTTAAAAGTTTCTAATCGAGGAAATAAACATACAAGCCACAGACTGGAAAAAACATCTGTAAAACATACTTTAAAAAGGATTTGAATCTAGAACATTTAATGAACTCTCAAAATCTCAGTAATTAGAAAATATCAATTAGGCAAAAGTAGCCATAATTACTCATCAGAGAAAAGACAAATTTAAGCCACAATGAGATATTACTATACTCTACTAGGATGAAAAAAAATAGAACATACTGATAACACCAAAAAGTGCTGACAAGAAGGCATGGCCAAATAAAATAGTCTCATATATTTGGCAGGAATACAAAATGAAAAATCCACTATACTCCATTATCAGCCAGATAAACAGTCTGGCAGTTTCTTACGAGGTTTAACATACATTTACCATACCACCTGGCAGTTCCACTCCTATCTATTTACCCAACAAAAAGAGAAACTTACTTTACGCAGAAATCTATACAAATGTTTACAGTGCTTTTATCCGTAATCAACCATAACTTGAAACAACCCAAATGTCCTTCAACTTGTGAACAGATAACATTTAGTAGTATATCCACACAGTCAAAAACTACTTAGCAACAGAAATGCACTATCAAAATACACAACACTGAAGAACCTCAAATACATTAAGCTACATGAGCGAATTCTGACTCAAAAGTTTACATACTATGTTTCCATATATGACATTTCTGGAAAAGTACTTGCCGAGGGCTGATGATAGTAGGAGAAGGTGTTGACTTCAACTAACCCAAATGAATTCTGGACGATACAAGAACAATCTTATCTCTCAACTGTACTGGCGGTTATGCAACTGCATACATCTGTCAACATTTACCAAATGTGAATGTCTGTCAACAAAGAGGTCATTTTCACTCCAAATAGTTTAGTAAAAAGTTGATAAAAATTTAATTTTTTCAAAACTATATTCAAGATCCAATTTCAAGAGTGACCACTAAGAATTCAGAAATAAAATGTACAAATCCCAAACCAACAGAAGTACACAGGTTAAGAAATGAACAAGGGGGGAAAAAAGTCTGTTTTAGAAAGGCAAAAAGAGAAAAATCGCACAAAGAATGGAAGCAAATTGTAGGATGGCAACAACACAAGAATATCAACAACTGGAATACAGTTAAGGTAACTGGTTTGAACCCACACATTAAAAACAAAAAAAGTCAGACTAGATTAAGAACAAAACGCATGTAAGAATTAAAGATTTTAAAATTTAAATAAATAAATAAACCCCCCCCCCAAAAAAAAGACCAAGGACCAATTATATACTATTTGTAAGAGACATCTATCTAAGCATAAGTACATAGAAAGGCTGAAAGTAAACAAATGAAAAAAAGATACATTCAAACAATTTCCAAAAGAAAACTTGCATAGCTATTATATTAGATAACAAAGACTATAAGATGAAAACACTAACAAAAGGCTCAGACATACTATCAGGTTCAATTTACCTGAAGGTAGAGCAATTCTTTGGCCACCAACTCACTGGAAAAGAACAACCAACTCACTGGAAAAGACCCTGATGCTGGGAAAGACTGAAGGCAAAAGGAGAAGACGGAGACAGAGGATGAGATGGCTGGATAGGATCACTGATTCAATGGATATGAATTTGTGCCAACTCCGGAAAATAGTGAAGAACAGGGAAAGCTGGCATGCTACAGTCCATGGGGTCACAAAAAGTCAGACACGCCCTAACAACTGAACAACAAGAGAAATATACAGGCATAGATGGTATACCTAATAAAATAATCTCAAAGGCTATAAAACAAAAGCTGACAAAACTGCACGGGGAAAATGAACAAATCCAGAATTTAAATGGAAATGTTAGCATATACAATTTAATTATTCAAAGAGCAAACAGCCTAAAATTTATAAAGATACAGAAAATCTGAGGAACACCAACAAATTTGATATAATGGATAAGTATATATAGACATGAGCCTAACAATTAGAGAAACAATACTCTTTTCAGATGCAGTAAAACATTTATAAAAATTGATCACATACAAGGCCATAAAGCAAGAATCAAAAGATGTCAAAGAACTGATTCATACAGGCTACCTTAACTGCCTATAATGCAATTAAGTTTAAAGCTAACAATAAAAGAAAGCTAATCTAAAGTCACACATGCATGGAAATTTTAAATAACTGTTGAGTCAAAGAAGGTATAATAACCTATATTAATAATAAAGTTTCCCAAGAGGCATAAATGGTAAAGAACCTGCCTGCCAATGCAGGAGACATGAGAGACACGGGTTCAATCCCTGAGTTTGAAAGATCCCCTGGAGGAGGGCATTGCTACTTACTCCAGTATTCTTGCCTGGAGAATCCCATGGAAAGAGGAGCCTGGAAGGCTACAGTCCATAGGGTCACAAAGAGTTGGACACAACTGAAGAGAATTAGCAGGCACACATGCATAATAATACTTAGGCCAAAACAATGAGAATGTTTCATATCAAAAGCATAGGATGCCAAAAAACTGCCAAGTAAATTTATAGTCTTAACAAAAAAAAGTATGATCTTAAATACTTTTATTTATTTTCAAATAAGGAACTCTAAGTATGAATAAGCCATATATCCAACTTAAAAAGGAAAAAAATTTTAATACTGATAAATGGAACAATAGAATAAAGAAAAACAGAAACAAACCAGTTTTTAAAAAATAAAAAGCAACACTGATTCACTGAAAAGAACATAACTGACAAACCCCTGGGGAAATAAATTAGAAAAAAAGATAGAAGACACAAATAATCTTACTAATGAAGAAAGGGATAATATAAACAGAGCCTAAAAATATATCTAGAGAATATCATGAACACTTTTATGCAAACAAATCTGAAAACTTTAAAAAGCTAAAAAATTTCAATATTACAGATATGGTCCAGCAAAACTGACTCATGAACAATTAGAAGGACTTGACGGTTCTTATAACTACAAATACATTGAGATGATAGTTTCACCAGGCAATGATAGTTCATGGCCTTGTTCCACAAAAATTTCAAGAAATGGATTAATTACATACTATACAAACTCTTTGAGAAAATTAAATAAGAACTGTAAAATACAGGTCTACCTTATTCGTGAACAGACAAGAAAACTCTCTTTAAAAAATTGTTGGGAAAGGCAACCCATCAGTGTCCCTGTGTTCCGTTCCTCATTCTTCGAGAGTGTAACTGACTGTGAGGTTTATCTGTCTCATGATATGGAGCAGGTTCTGTAGCTAAATAGGCAATTATTAATAAATAGGTCAAGGCAGCCAGAGCACTACTTCCATGTAACTCTTTGTACCTCTGGGGAAGCAGGACTAGTTTTTTGTAGTTAGCTATAATATTTGTTGCTTGCTTGCAAGGTGCTGGACCTTTGGACTTGGATTACTCAACTGCAATGCAAAGTGTGTGCACACAACGTGTGTCTGGACCCATCTTGTAGCTTCAATGATAATGTTCTTTGTCTCTGACCCAAGAGTCTCATGTCTTTTACCACTATCCATGAAACAATAATTGGCTAACTTAATAGCTTGTTCAAACTACCATACAACTGAACTCATTTCACATGCTATCAAGGTCATGCTCAAATCCTTCAAGCTATGCTTCAACAGTACGTGAACCAAGAATTTCCAGATGTATAATCTTGATTTAGAAAAGGCAGAGGAACCAGAGTTCAAAGTGCCAACATTTCTAGAAAATACAAGGGAATTCTAAAAAACATCTGCTTCATTGACTACGCTAGAGTCTTTGTGTGAATCGCAAAAAACTGTGGAAAACTCGTAAAGACATGAGAATACCAGACCACCTTACCTGTCTCCTGAGAAACCTGTATACAGGACAAGAAGCAACAGTTAGTACCAGACATGGAACAACAGACTGGCTCAAGATTAGGGAAGGAGTGTGTCAAGGCTGTATATTGTCATCCTGCTTATTTAACTTATATGCAGAGTACTTCATGGGAAATGTGGGGCTAGGAGATTCACAAGCTGGAAGCAAGATTGCCAGGAGAAATATCGACAATCTCAGATATGCAGACAATACCATTCCAATGTCACAAAGTGAAGAGGAACTAAAGAGCCTATTGATGAAAGTCAAAGAGGAGAGCAACAAAGCTGGCTTAAAACTCAACATTCAGAAAACTAAGATCATGGCACCTGGTCTCATCACTTCTGGCAAGTAGTTGGGGAAAAAGTAAGAACAGTGACAAATTTTCTTGGGCTCCAAAATCACAGTGACTGCAGCCATGAAATTAAAAGATGCTCCCTGGAAGAAAAGTTATGACAAACAGCGTATTAAAAAGCCAGAGACATCATTCTGCCAACAAAGGTCCATATAGTCAAAGATATTATTTTCCCAACAGTCATGCATGTTTGTGAGAGCCTGATCATAAAGAAGGCTGAGCACCAAAGAATTGATGCTTTTGAACTGTGGTGCTAGAGAAGACTCCTGAGAGTCCCTTGGACAGCAAGGAGATCAAACCAGTCAAATCTTAAAGGAAATCAACCCTGAATACACACTGGAAGGACTCATGCTGAAACTCCAAAACTTTGGCCATCTGTTGTGAAGAGTCGACTCATTGGAAAAGACTCTGATGCTGGAAGAGATTGAGGGCAAGAGGTGAAGGGAGTGACAAGGGATGATATGGTTGGATGGCATCTCTGACTCAATCGATACGAGTATGAGCAAACTCTGGGAGATAATGAAGGACAGGGAAGCCAGGTGTGCTGCAGTTCATGGAGTCACAAAGAGTCACACACTACCTAGTGACTGAACAACAATGCTCTCTGATAGATTATCTTTCACTTATTGATTTACAGACGCTCATTAGATAATACAGAAGTAAGTACCTTGCCTCCTATATGAGTGACAACTAGATTTTTAAAATGCCACTTGTAAAAAGGTACTGAGAATGTTAGATAAACGGGTATGTAGTTATTCATTATATTATTTTCTTTAAAATGTTACTCTTTTTATATTATGATATATTTAGTGAATTTAAAAGTTCACATAGTAAAAGAATCTTCAACTGTCACACTCCTTTTTATTTCAAGGGTGATGAGCAATTCGTGGGAGAAAGGTAGAAATTTTCAGTTACTGAAGTCAGAAATTTTTTATTATTTGGGGACATAAATGTTTAATGCTTGAGGAACTCTTTGGCCCGTATGTCACAGAAAGTATTGCTTTACCTTAGGACACGAATTTCAAATTACTTAAAACTTACAACTTTTCTTTCATAAAACTAATACAGTTTGAATTTGTCTTTTAAGTGACTTAACAGAACATTTCCAGCTTACTGGACTGGCCATGTATATAGTTTTTAAATTGGCCTTCTTCATATCCTAACTCCTAAAATACCCAACCCACCACTCATATTCAAGTCTCAAAACAGAATTTCTAAAAATTAACTTGGTGAGCCAGGATGATCAAAATCATTATCAAAATGTCAGTATCTATGCTTCACAGGAAGACAGGAAATGGAAGAAAGGTACTCCTTTTTCTAGTTTGAAGACAAAATGGAATCTCAGAGGCAATCCATTTTCATTGTTTCTTTTAAATATATCACAACACTATTTTAAATACTTCATTCCACCCCCTCGCCCTTTTTTAGACACAAAATACTACTATGTGGTTATTAAAACTGATGATGAATTATTTCAAGTTTTACCTCCCTAAGAATATACAGCTACCATTCATTAGGGACACTTTAATCCTTCAATTCCTTCATAAAACCAACCCTGTTTTTTACCATCTTAAAGTTATGAAAGAAGGTTGGAAGGGCTCTGATTTTCTTTCATTTCCAAAAGGTCCTTACTCTTCCATACTGATTACCTGAACATAAAATAGCACTGCCAGAAAAACAAATCTTCACAGAAGAGGAAAGGGCTGCATATAGGCATTTACCATAGAACAAACTGAAGTTTACTGAAAAGGAATTTATTCGAGAGCACAGAGAAAACTAAGTTGCATCTAGTAAAGCAGAACTGGTGCTTGACTTGAAAGTCTAAACGGAGATTTTAACAAATAAATCATCAGCAGACAAATCTCTAAAACCAAAGGCCGACCAAAGATTATAGTTTGGAAGACTAACATTTTAACCAATAAAAAAGAAGCAAGGACTAAGGAGACAACAGATATTCAGGATGATTCATTCAGTTGATACACAGTATAAATCTTCTGAGAACACGTCTCTACATGAGATAACATGGAATAGAGTTGAGAAACAGAAGATATATAATATTTGCTTTTTTAGGAATGTTACACAGTATAAAGGGTAAGTTCAACTGGGTTCAAATTATTCATTTGTCATTAACACGCTCTGCATCAATATGAGAAAGAGGAAAACAGCTCTTCTGATTATTCTTGAAAGAAACAATGGTTATCCTTGGAGACAAAAAATATACAATTATTATAATCAGTATGAAATTATGAGTTCCATATTTTGTGAAATCTAAGATTATACAAAATGATAACCATTCATACTTATTAAGAGGAACAGAAGCCCCCACTCCAACTCTAGCTGGATAATTGTTTCAACTATAAGAATAAGATTTAACATACAGAGAATAAGGTGAAATTCACACCTTGGGTGAATCCTCAAGAAAATATTTTAGATAAGTATCCCCCTGTCTGTTTACTTCTTACATGATTAAAAAAAAAAAAAAGGCAGTAAAATCCTACAAAGAAACTAAAATCACAAGTTAGACCATTCATATAATGACCCAATTTACAAAGGGTTAATTGAATAAGGCAGAGAAGGCAATGGCACCCCACTCCAGTACTCTCGCCTGGAAAATCCTATAGATGGAGGAGCCTGGTAGGCTGCAGTCCATGGGGTTGCGAAAAGTCGGACACGACTGAGTGACTTCACTTTCACCTTTCATTTTCATGCACTGGAGAAGGATATGGCAACCCACTCCAGTGTTCTTGCCTGGAGAATCCCAGGGACGGGGGAGCTCGGTGGGCTGCCGTCTCTGGGGTCACACAGAGTTGGACACGACTGAAGTGACTTAGCAGCAATTGTATAAGGAAGCCTAATATGACTTTCTTCATTTCATTCAACAAATAACATCAGCAATCCTACCACTCTTCTTTGAGCTTGTTTCTTAATGCTCCATTGTATGACTTGAGCAAACACAAACAGAACATGTTCATGAGACTTAGCAGTCTTTAAAGAAAGAAAATAAACCATACAAAAGTATATATTTTATAAGGCTTTGATTAATGTTCATTCCTTATTAGCACAAAAAATGTTTAACCAATACAGTAAATCTGCATTTAGTCCTCTGCATTCAAAATAAGCCTTTCTTCCTATGCTATGCTAGGAGAAAAATACACAAAACAAGTATTTATGTGATTTGAGTATGACTTTCATCCCAAACTGAGATGATACCATCAGAGGATGGATTAATATGCTTATATATAAACAACTGCTCTTACTACGTGTGGCTCATTTTTACTGTTATGCTTTTCCCTTATATAATATGTTAAATGCTATCTACTCTATCAAAATCAGACATTCTGACTGAGGTTATAATTTATTATGTTACATCATTGTTTTTAAATTTTTTTAAATGGGAAAAAGAAACTATAGCGCTAAGTGTTAACTTAAAATATCTCCTCTAAGAAAATTCAAAGGTTTACAGAAAATTAAAAATAAAATTAAAAAATTTTCCTTCCATCCAAACTTGTAAAAATGATGGGATCTTGTTTAAATCCTGAAGCTCAATTTGATACAGAAGAACCACTTTTCTCTTAAGAGGAACATATAGTTATAGTCTCAAAATTATACTAAAACCTGACCTAATTGTAACCAAAATGGCCTTTAAAAGGTTAAGACAGCTTCAATACTGTGTCAATGCTACCATTTAGAAAAGAAAAATCACTCACCTTTCAAACCTAGAGTTTGTAGCTGGAAGAGCCGACCAAGTTCATAAGGCAAAACCCGTAACAGATTGTTATTTAAAAGCAATTCCCTGTTTTAAAGAAAAGAAAAGAAAAAAAAAAAAAAAACTATTTTAACGTATCAAACTTTATTAACACACCCACAGTTGCTGTTCTTAACCTGCCTTTTAAGATACCATGAGTGATATCTACAATCAAGGCATTATTTCTCTATATTCATCCCAAAATGTTGTAACTACCACATTTATTAAGTGTTTCTATGAATTTACTCATTCTCAAACACAAATTAAAGATATAGGAATTGTGTATCACTCTCAAATCCACTCCGTTTTCTTGCTCACCCAAAATTCCTCTCAGATACAAATCAAGAGAGACAGGTATTTTATGTATTCAAAGACAGCAGATATCCTCGAACCTAGCCTCCTCAATCACAGAAAAAAAAAATTTTTTTAATAAACTTCAGGATTCACTACACAGTAGCCAGTAACCCATTCAAATTTTACACCATTACAACTATAGTCACTTCAAGATACAACAATCACTGACAGAAATATAAACATTAAAAATAAATAGGATAGTATAAACAGGATGGCACACATGAAGATCTGAATTTATGACTGTGAAATTTGGGGCAGATTATAGAGAAAATAAATGGCCAGTGTTATTAATTAATGACTAAAAGGTATAAAATCAGACACCTAAGAAGTATAAAAAAATAACAAAAACATATAGTAAAGGGATGGTGAAACAAGATTTTTAAAATTTTAAATTTAAACATGATAGCAATTTTTTAACATTACTACTCAACAGTAAAAAGGCAGGAAAGCAATCCTTATTTTCATTGGTTCCCCCATGCCTCAATGAGTAAAGAATCCATCTGCAATGCAGGAGACATAGGAGATGTGGGTTCAATTCCTGGATCGGAAAGATCCCCTGGAGGAGGAAATAGCAACCCATTCCAATATTCTCGCCCAGAGAATTCTACGGACAGAGGAACCTGGCAGGTTACAGTCCATGGAGTCACAGAGTTGGACACGACTGAGTGACTAGGCACACCACATACAAGGTCTCAACATGCCTATAAAATTTTCTCCTATGAAGAAATTCTTAAAGCATCCTGTTTTGTTTGTGTTAGTCACTCATTCGTGTCCAATTCTTTGAGACCCCCATGGACTGTAGCCCATCAGACTCCTCAGCCATGGAATATTCCAGGAAAGAATACTAGACTGGGTTGCCATTCCCTTCTCCAGGGGATCTTTCTGACCCAAGGATCAAACCCAGGTCTCCCACATTGCAGGCAGATTTCATCTGACCCACCAGGGTTTCTTAAAGAATCCTGAAAGACTAGAAATAAATCCATTTATTATCAGGTTTTTAAGGTTTCCTTAAGGAGTTGTCCCATCACTTCATGGGAAATAGATGGGAAAACAGTGTCAGATTTTATCTTGGGGGGCTCCAAAATCACTGCAGATGGTGACTGCAGCCATAAAATTAAAAGACGTTTACTTCTTGGAAGAAAAGTTATGACCAACCTAGATAGCATATTGAAAAGTAGAAACATTACTTTGCCAACAAAGGTCCATCTAGTCAAGGCTACGGTTTTCCAGTGGTCATGTATGGATGTGAGAGTTGGACTATGAAGAAAGCTGAGCGCCAGAGAATTGATGCTTTTGAACTGTGGTGTTGGAGAAGACTCTTGAGGGTCCCTTGGACTGCAAGGAGATCCAACCAGTCCATTCTGAAGATCCCCTGAAGGGATTTCTTTGGAAGGAATGATGCTAAAGCTGAAACTCTAGTACTTTGGCCACTTCATGCGAAGAGTTGACTCATTGGAAAAGACTCTGATGCCGGGAGGGATTGGGGGCAGGAGGAGAAGTGGACGACAGAGGATGAGATGGCTGGATGGCATCACTGACTCGATGGACGTGAGTCTGAGTGAACTCCAGGAGTTGGTGATGGACAGGGAGGCCTGGTATGCTGCGATTCATGGGGTCAAAAACAGCCGGACATGACTGAACGACTGAACTAACTAACTAAGAAGTTGTAATGTGTAAGTATACCTTGCTCGTAAAGTATGTTCCTAAAAGCTTTACTAGTAAGCAAATCATATTTTCCCAATTATTTCTGATTAGTCTAGTCTGGCCCCAAATACTTCTGATGAGATTTTTCACCTGAGTGTTAAGCAAGAATAAAGTATTTTAGCCCTATCCCACCTCAAGTCTGTCAAAAGAAATTGGTAATACATGCCCATTTCCAGCCAGAAAACTCCAAATTTAAAGGAAGGAAGGAAAAGCAGCACTCTATGGAGGCCAACTCAAGTACTATGCTCAGGCAATTTATATCATTTAATCTTCACATACATATGGAAAGCCTACTTACTGTAAGATGAGTAGCCTCCCGTAAATATTTGCATTTGGTAAATTTACAGTTTTAAACAGTTGAGTCACATTTACATTTTCTCACCTGAGAGACACCATGTTTCCTAGTTCTGCTGGTAAACTTCTGAGTTTATTGGATGACAGATCCAGGTAAACCAGATTATGAAGCTTGGCAATATCAGGTGGAATGCGACTAAGGTAATTGTCATTTAGGTGCAGCGCTGTCAAGTGTGTCAATGACCAAAGTGATGTACTTAAGCTCCGCACTCTACCTAAAAGGCAAGATATGGATTCATTAAACTCTAGGGCCAAGACAAAAACTGAGCTACGAGCACCAAAAAGTGGGAGAAAAGCCCATAAATGCATACAGATACTCTGACTGTGACATTTTAATTTTGCATTAAATGCTTTTGACTTCTTCCAAACACAACTGGTCCTTCTTTAATTCCATGCAACTTCTGTCTGACAACCATTCTTTCTCACGAATCTACCATGTATTAAAATAAGCTGCAACATAACAAGGAGACCCTTGGATTAAGGGTGATCACATGTCTCAAGGAGAAACCATGGGGCTCACCTGAGCTTTTGCAGTAGAATGGTTGTGAAGTTTTTTTAAGTCATGGTACTAACTTCTCACATACTTCATGAAAATTAACAGTACAAGGCTAATCTACACCTAGGGTTTGAATTAGTCTACATACTTTAAATAGACAAGAGTAATTGCTATGATTTAGAACTAATCTTAGATTAGCCACCCGGAAAATCATTTTGCTCCCAAAGGAGATATCTTCCCCAGCTTTCTCATATTTCAATTATACATTAATAAATCTGGTTTAAGATTCTGCATTAAGTGCAACACACTCCAGGAAATGGTCACACATTAAGCTTTACCAATGACTCAGCATCCGACAGCTAGGGTAGAATACATACTGGAAAAAGAAGACTCGGTTCAGGGTCCTAATTTCTACAATTTGTTAGCCATATTAAGCATAAGCAAATCACAGAGTTTCAACTTCTGTAAAACGTGCTATTATCTTAACAATAAACTTATATGAAGAGACTTTTAAAATGTTTTACCGAAGTGAAATGGTAAAAGATTCTGATTAAAAGAGCAGTGGAAGGTACAGAGGACAAAAAAATCTTAATAGGGAAGTGTTGCTTTTCGTGTGGCTATCAAGCAGTAGACTCAAATTTAGATCTTCTGTCCAGGGTTCTTTCTATCACAGGTTCCTTGACCTTGTCTATAATCAGGCTTTAAGTATTAACTAGGATTTTGCATTTTAATAGGAAACAAAGTTTTCAAGTGATAGAGGTTCTAATAAATAAAACACTTAAGTTTTTACCTAGGGGTAACCAAGGGATTATCAACCAGAGACAATACTGGGACTCCAGCAATCTGGAAACATTTTAGCTTGTCAAAACCAGAGGAGTGCTACCACTATCTAGTGGGTAGAGGCCAGGAATGCTGCTGAACATCGATGTGCACACAACCACTTCCAACAACAAAGAACTGTCTACCCGGAAGTGTCAACAGTGCCAAGTTGAGAAATCCTGGGTTAACCTAGTACGATTTGCTCATATTCATTATTTTAAAATTACCAATCACCTATCCACCCAGTTAGTTACCTTTTATCGAAGATACACATAGTTCCTGCCAAACTCTAATGTGGGTTTATTTAACTCTTCCAATGAAAGCATACTGAGGAAAAAATTACATTCTATGTATAGTCTGTATTATATCGATTCATAGAAGAAAAACTGTACTTATACTTTTATTTTTAATAAGTTTTTAATTTTGTAATAATTGTAGATTTACAGAACAGTTACCAAGACAACACAGTTCCTATATACCCCTCAGCCAGTTTTCCCTACTACTAGCATATTATATTGGAGAAGGCAATGGCACCCCACTCCAGTACTCTTGCCTGGAAAATCCCATGGACGGAGGAGCCTGGTAGGCTGCAGTCTATGAGGTCACTAAGAGTCGGACACGACTGAGCGACTTCACTTTTACCTTTCACTTTCACGCATTACAGAAGGAAATGGCAACCCACTCCAGTGTTCTTGCCTGGAGAATCCCAGGGATGGGGGAGCCTGGTGGGCTGCCGTCTATGGGGTCGCACAGAGTCGGACATGACTAAAGCGACTTAGCAGCAGCAGCATATTATACTACCACTGTACATTTGTAAAAGGTTTCCTAGTGGCTCAGTAGTAAAGAACACGCCTGCCAATGTAGGAGACTGGGTTCAATCCCTGGGTGGAGAAGATCCCCTGAAGGAGGAAATGGCAACCCTTTCCAGTATTCTTGTCTGGGAAATCCCTACCTGGGAAAAGCCTGGCAGGCTACAGGTGTACAAAGAGTCAAACACAAAGAGTCAAACACAACTTAGCAACTAAAGGAACAAAAACCGGGTCTCCTGCATTGCAGGCAGATTCTTTACCATCTGAGCCACCGGAGAAGCCCGTAAAGTGAAAGAATTAGTTACTCAGTCATGCCCACCTCTTTGTGACCCCACTGGCTGTAGGGTGCCAGGCTCCTCTGTCCATGGAATTCTCCAGGCCAGAACACTGGAGCCAGTTCCCTTCTCCAGGAGATCTTCTTGACCCAGAGAGCGAACCTGGGTCTCCTGGATTGCAGGTAGACTGTTTACCATCTGAGCCACCAGGGAAGCCCAAAAAGCAACGTTTGTCAAAACTAGGAAACTAAGATTGCTACTTTCATATTAACTAATTTACAGACTTTATTTGAATTTCACCAGTTTTTACACCTTTTTGTTAGAAGATTTGATCCAAGATACCATTTTGCATTTAGCTGCCATGTCTCTTTAGTCTTCTCTTGTCTAGGACAGTTTCTCATTCTTTCCTTGTTTTCAGGACCCTGACAATCACTCTATGGAACGTCCTTCAGTTTGTCTGATGTTTTCCTCACTATTAGACTGAGGTTATGAGTTTTCAGAAATCAGATTCTATTTTAACAAATCCTAAACATGTAAAGTCATGTAACACAGTTATCACTTTATAGAATAAACAGATAGCTTTTAGGATTCCTACTCTGCCAACAATGGGATGACAGGATGATGGCAAAGATATCAACTTGCAAAAATGATTACTCTGTGATAGAAAAACAAAATCTATTATATCAAAGAAGCAGGTTTTACTTAGAAACTGCACTCCCAATGCCTTCAGTTCTAGATGCCACCTGTGGCCCACGGTATTAATCTCAAAAGAAACAATGGGAACAAAGACATTTAGTCACAGATAAAACAGTAAGTTGAACACTGGTAAGTACCTCAGCATCTTGTATTTTTTCAATTAATTCATTTAATTCAAAATGTATAGCAATGACAAAAATGTAATACTCAACTCTTGTTCATTATTGAGATCATGTGTATGTGAAGTGTGAAGTCGCTCAGTCATGTCCAACTCTTTGTGACCCCATGGACTGTAGCCTACCAGGTTCCTCCATCCATGGGATTTTCCAGGCAAGAATACTGGAATGGGTTGCCATTTTCTTCTCCAGGAGATCTTCCCAACCCAGGGACTGAACCCAGGTCTCCTGCATTGCAGGCAGACGCTTTCTGTCTGAGCCACAAATCCCAGATTAAATGTTTCAGATTTCACTCACCCGAGATTTCTAATTCTGCCCAGTGAGATTTTTTCCCATTGGCTACCTCCTCTGCTGACATGATGGTATAAATTCTGCGAGGATCTGGAGGATCATATTTTTCCTTTGGCATCCCTATTAGTCTGTGAGAAAAAAGAAAAAAGATGACCAATTATTTAGTCTTATACATAAAACAGAGGGAGAAAAATGGGACGGTAAGTTTTCTTTTGCTTCCCCCTTTCCAGGCTACCCTTAAATTCTCACTAGAAGGAAAACACACGCAAAGTAGGCTAGGCTGCAGGAATTTAGTAACAGAGGCCTCAAGGAAAATGCAAAGAAGCAGGGACACTGGACTTCACAATAAAACATGGCGTTGCTTCCCAAACATTCACTGCACCCCTTCCTCTTCATTTAGCTGCTGTGCTTTCCAAGACAGACTGACCCTTTGAGAATTTCTTTGATAGACTCTGATTGGTCTAAGAGAACCAAGGTAATTCTATCCTCCTTGCTTCATGCTATTCAAATATTCCATGTCTAAGACAGACAATAAGCACAAGATATTCTCCCTGTCACAGAGATTAGTTCAGAAATATCTAATAATCACTAGGCCTAAGACTAATTTTACATTTATGGGAAAAGCAAACTTCTTTCTCCTATTGGTCATACATGAAAAAGAAGACAACCCCAGCTACTCTTGAATATCATTCAACAACTAGAAGGGAAACCAGCCATAGCAGTCAGAGACTAGAAAACAGAGAAACAAAGCCAGAGTCCTCACCAAACCACTCCTGTAGCACTCTTCAGCACTGGGCTTTTTGACTATACAAGCCAGTCTGTTTGCTTATTGTTTAAACTACTAGTTTGTGTTTCCTGTTACTTATAATCAAAAGCATCTTAATTAAGATCATATATCTTGGTTTACATGGGCCAATCTTGGTTTATATCTGTTATTCTTAGGTCACTATTAATATAATTCTCAAAAGTGTCCAATTTGGATGATGAGTTACATGGCTGCCCTAATTTAAAGTAATATTATACAGTTTTCTTTATATAACAGCAAAAATAACCAAACAATCATCAGTGACAACCAAATAGACATAAAACTCCTCAAGTGCGCAATGTATGAATCAGATGACAAATGGCCATAAAAGTAACCACTGAAGAGGTCTTAAAACTCCTGCATGCTCTCAGTTCAGTTCAGTTGTTCAGTTGTGTCCGACTCTTTGCAACCCCATGAACTGCAGCATACCAGGCCTCCCTGTCGATCACCAACTCCAGGAGCCCACCCAAACTCATGTCCATTGAGTCAGTGATGCCATCCAACCATCTCAAACCCTGTCGTCCCCTCCTCCTCCTGCTCTCAATCTCAGCATCAGGGTCTTTTCAAATTAGTCAGCTCTTCCCATCAGGCGGCCAAAGTACTGGAGCTTCGGCTTCAATATCAGTCCTTCCAATGAACAGCCAGGACTGATTTCCTTTAGGATGGAATGGTTGGATCTCCTTGCAGTCCAAGGGACTCTCAAGAGTCTTCTCCAACACCACAATTCAAAAGCATCTATCAGTATCTGCATACTATTTATAGTTACTTCTTTGCTCACACTTTAAACACACACAGATATACATACAGACACCAAAACCAAGTGTCTAAAACTGGGACTGTTTCCAAGTAGTTTAGAACCTCTATCTCAATGGAAGAGTCACTTTCAGATGGTCTGAAATTTGTTACATAGAAAGAAAAACAGGAAGAATTCTATTATGTATCAAGAAATCAAAGCTAGTTTATAAGAGTACAATCAAAATTTCCCATCCCATAATTTGCCCTAGTATTTCTGAAGGAAAAACCGTCATTTCTTCCCATTTACTAAAAGAAGCAAAGGGGAAGTTTTCCAGGTTTTTTTCATCTGTTAACAGTAATTAGCTTCCAAACCTGGTTAAGCTCTTCAGCTCTAATCTTATCACATAACTGTGTAATACTGAAACATGTTTTATTTTCCATAAATGCCTCAGATCTTCATACAGCACAAAGAGTATGATCACTTTTCACAGGGGAAAAACCTGATTTTTACCCTATGTGGCCTATGTAAAATATTTCTGAATATAACATTTTTAGGTAATAAGGTTTTTAGAATTTCTACTATGCACCATAAGGCACATGTATCTCTGTGGGTACTCCTACACACTAATGTAAGATTCTACAAAAACACAAGATTAATAAGCAAAACCAAATAAAATTTATTCAGATACAAAGACATGCTACAAATTCATCATCAACAATAACAATGGGAAAAACTAAGACTATGAAATTTTCAAATTATCTTTCATTAATTTCAAATAATTTTCATAAAACATAGTGCAAAAAATGGTATAGATGCACCTATAGCAGGGGAGGAAAAGCGACGTAATCATAAAGAACAGACAGGTGGATACAATGGGGAAAAGAGGAGAGTGGGACAAATCAGGAGATTAGAACTGACATATATATACTACCATGTGTAAAACAGATAGCTGGTAGGAACCTGCTATATATACAGCACGGGAGCTCAGCTCAGTGCTCTGTGATGACTAGAGGGGAGGGATGGGGGAAATGGGATGGAGGTTCATGAGGGAGGGGATATATGCGCATAGCTGATTCACTTTGTCGTATAGCAGAAACTAACACAACACTGTAAAGCAATTATACTCCAATTAAAAAAGAAAACAGTGCATCAGTCAACAATTTGGCAGTTTAATCAGGGCTACCATTGGACAGTGTGTTATTCAAGGGGATAATGAGTATGGAGGCATGCCCTCTTTGTCTCTATATAGTTCCTATCACATGTGTGTGTGCTCAGTTGTATCTGACTCTTTGCAATCCATGGACTGTAGCCTGCCAGCCTCCTCTCTCCATGGGATTTCCCAGATAAGAATACTGCAATTTTCCTACTCAAGGGGACCTTCCTGACCTAGGGATCAAACCCGCATCTCCAGCATTGGCAGATAGATTCTTTACCACTGCAAAGCACTCCTATCACACAGTGGGCACCTAATAACTATTTGTGGAATGAGCATGTGCTTTATAATCCTAAAAACTACCAGCTCTCTCCCACCTATTCCAATCAACAGTCAATGCTCTTCTAAAAATTAATCTCATGAAATGGTCATTAATCAATTTCCCTAAATAATTTAAAAATCTAGAGAGGAGATTAATAGTCATCATCTCTTCTGGCCCACAAATGCTAATATCTGAAATTGCTACTATATAAGAACTATATTTCTTTTTAAAAAATTGTTATAAGTCTCCATCTTTGTAAGTCTATTAAAATTTACAAAATGTTTATCGTATCCATAAAATGCTTACCAATGTCTATAATATGTAAAAACCAAAGTATAATTAATACTGTTATGTTACGTGTCAAAGGTCTCTTTTGGATTTGATTAGGAAGTCAATAAAAATACAAGTCATTTAATCCTTCAAAATGACACTAAATTTGGATAGTCTGATTGAAGTTAAAACACTTATTTGCATTAACTAATGTAGTAGAGTCTATAGTTTTGGTGCTCACTACTGTCCTAGCATCAGAACATGCTATTTAAAAACTTAGCTCAAATTTAAGAAATTGGCATTACTGAACCTCCTATTCAGCTTTATCTTCCTGCTCAGTTTCTCAGCATCAACCTTCCATCTTGGAAACATTATCACAAAAACCTATTTCAAAATAACTTAATGTATAAAATAATAATTCAAATATAACTTAAATCTATAAATGTGACACTGATAATGTGCTTTCTCAACAGGCTAAGATATAGGTCAGTCCAAGGCTTAAATACTGGATGGACACACTTCATCCAAGGAAATGTTTTATTTTGTAAAGTTTAACAGCTAATTCCTTTCTCTAACTTTATTAAATTGATGAAAGGCAGGTTTTTCAATTGGTTTTTCCAAGAATTTCTCATTTCTGCAATATCTTACATCAGTTCCCAAAGGATCATCCCATTACATCAACCTAATTTATACTAGGGAGGAGATCCTGATAATGTAACAAGAGTAAACTAAAAACCCCTTCACAACAGCCTTTTTAACTTGCACTCTTCAATCCCATTTCAATACTATGAAAAATACTCCACATAGCTCCCCAAATACTGACTACATAAGCTTCTTTGAACTTGCCATCCTCTCTCCTCCATTCCTTGAATCTTAGTATATCACCATCACAGGCTTCTCAGAATCTAGTGTAAAATTTCTGAGAGCAACTGTCAGTCCTGAACAAAGAACTTGATTATTTCTTGGTTCCTACATGAACTATCCTGAAAGAAAATCATCACTGAAGGATGATTAATTATTACATACAGTGAAGATTTTCATTAGTTTATTTCTCAGAGTCTTCTGCAAAGTTATGCAAAAACTTCAAGTAAAGTTGTAAAATACCAACTTCATGGAAAATGTATTCCAGTCCTTTTCTGGCTGAAAGTAACACTGTATGTAACACTAGGGCTACTTTGCCCTAAAAAATTTACATTTCCAAAACTGTAAATAAAATACAAGATTCCTATATAACATTCTATTCAATGAATAGGTTGTTGTAAAATATACATGAATTACCACCAAATACACTATTGCCAAGGAACCCCAAATCTCAGGTTTTTTATCTGGGGCTAGGAAAACAATGCAACGTGACTCCTCCCTGCCCTATTCTCCTCCCCCCTAAATAATAATCTGAGCCAAATCAGAGCAAAGTATTAAAGGCTAGAACTAAGCTTCTGCTAATTTTGGTTATCTGGAAAAGCTTATTAAAAACAAAAAAAAATAGCAGACTCTATAGTGGATATAAAGATATAAGTCATTATGATGTTAAACCACAGATTCCCTCAGATTACCCCCTTCTCTAAATTTAAGGTCATTTTATCTCAGTCTATAGTTCAGCACAGTTTCAGAAATTAATCGTACTTCATTTAGAATTCAGAATAAGAAACAATGCTCCAATCACCAAAGAGTGCTTCATAGTGAACCAGGCCTCTAATTCAATGAATCCAACCCTAAAATATAAACCAGTAGATAAGCACTTGGAGCCACAGACATATTAAGTCATCATCTCAACAGCAGTTTGCGGAGCAATCTTAGACAGAGATGTAGAGTTCTCAAAGTTAAAAGAAAAACTAAAAAATAAAATTAAAAAAAAAAAAGTTAAAAGAAGACAAAATTCAGCCTACGCTGCTTATATTTTAGAGCAAGATGTCAGTGTCTTATTACATTTTACATATTCTCAGATAAATCTATCTTCTGTCAGCATTTATTTCCAAAGGTTATGGAACACATTATTTGCTATTTACTGAATACCCACCTTGACTAACATCTGTCCTTGCCATCTGGCCTTAATCATTAAGACCACTTTCCTTTCTGAGAAAATATGTCTAAGTTTACCATTTTTAATAAAGAAAAATAACCACTGCACTGCAGCATTGGAAGTTTCTATTTCCTCATCAATATCTATTTTTAACTATACACAAGTATTAATCATTACAACTGTCATACAAAATTTATACCTTGCCTGTGAGCTCAGGAGCTCACAGCTGATACTTAAAAAACAGCTTCCAGCAAATCACACTGCATAAAGTAGAATCTTACTGATAAAAATAAAGATTGATGGCAATCACAAGAGCTTAGAAGACATCCTGTGATAAATAACAATTTCATCCACATTCCTACTCCTATACCAAGGGCCTCCAGGTGACATTTGTCTTCAATGACATATTCAGCTCAAGTCTATAGATGACAATAATGAAACATTCAAAAAGAGCCACTCAAAATCTTCATTATCTCCCAATCTGTCACCACTCTAAATAAAAACAAAACAAAATTCTAGTTTTACAATGGTAAAGCTACCCATCATTAAGGAAAAAGTTACCTTCAGACTTCTGGAATTTCCTGTTTCAGACTAGTTTAACATTTATTCAACAAACATTTACTGCAGGCCTGCTATCATCATGCATTATATCAAGCACTAGGACTTCAACAGTGAACAAGACAAAGGGCATCCTTGCCCTCATGCAGCTTACACCATTTTCATGTACTACGTGAGAAATAAAGTTATAAAATATTCTAATTTCAAATAATTTCACAAAGAATTTTTCATTTCTTCTTGTTAGTACTTTTTCCCCCCTCATCAGGTAATTGCATTTCTCCCTACAGCCACAATGGAAACATACAGCTAAAGGGAGAGTAAAAGATCTTTATCACAGAAGATGAGAGTAATGAATAATAGATACCCTACAGAATGGACAAGGATAGGATTAAAGAGTAGCACACCTAGGACAAGAATGGCAAATTTTAAACAGCTTAAAATTGGGGAATAAGATCAAAGATAAAAGGATAATACACATCAGTACATTTAACTTAAGGTGATGTTAGCAAATGGTTTTCTAATCCAATAATATTTTTTCTATGATCCTTATTGACAAACTGAATAACGAGGAAACAGTAGTACCAAGGATTTTTCTGCTCTTTAAAAATACTAGTACTCAACATGTTTTATTTCTATTCAGTTTATCCTTATGGA
This sequence comes from Ovis aries, assembly GCF_016772045.2. NCBI lineage: Eukaryota > Metazoa > Chordata > Mammalia > Artiodactyla > Bovidae > Ovis > Ovis aries. The sequence goes on from NC_056059.1 coordinate 93,197,048, forward strand.
TCTCCTTCATAACCAGTTATTTACCCGCCAAATGCATCAGTAACGGTTCATTCGCTCAGTCGTGTCCAACTCTTAGCGACCCCATGAATCACAGCACACCAGGCCTCTCTGCCCATCACCAACTCCCGGAGTCTACCCAAACAACCCATATCCATTGAGTCGGTGATGTCATCCAGCCATCTCATCCTCTGTTGTCCCCTCCTCCTCCTGCCCTCAATCTTTCCCAGCATCAGGGTCTTTTCAAATGAGTCAGCTCTTCCCATCAGGTGCCCAAAGTATTGGAGTTTCAGCTTCAACATCAGTACTTCCAATGAACACCCAGGACTGATCTCCTTTAGGATGGACTGGTTGGATCTCCTTGCAGTCCAAGGGACTCTCAAGAGTCTTCTCCAACACCACAGTTCAAAAGCATCAATTTTTCAGCACTCAGCTTTCTTTATAGTCCAACTCTCACATCCATACATGACCACTGGAAAAACCACAGCCTTGACTAGACGGACCTTTGTTGGCAAAGTAATGTCTCTGCTTTTTAATATGATATCTAGGTTGGTCATAACTTTCCCTCCAAAGAATAAGTGTCTTTTAATTTCATGGCTGCAATCAGCATCTGCAGTGATTTTGGAGCCCAGAAAAACAAAGTCAGCCACTGTTTCCCCATCTATTTCCCATGAAGTGATGGGACCAGATGCCATGATCTTAGTTTTCTGAATGTTGAGCTTTAAGCCAACTTTTTCACTCTCCTCTTTCACTTTCATCAAGAGGCTCTTTACTTCTTCTCCGCTTTCTGCCATAAGGGTGGTGTCATCTGCATATGTGAGGTTATTGATATTTCTCCCAGCAATCTTGATTCCAACTTGTGCTTCCTCCAGCCCAGCGTTTCTCATGATGTACTCTGCATAAATAAGCAGAGTGACAATATACAGCCTTGACGTACTCCTTTTCCTATTTGGAACCAGTCTGTTGTTCCATGTCCAGTTCTAACTGTTGCTTCCTGATGTAATGATAAAGCCCCTGGATAAAAATGAGATAGCAGTAATGATTGTTATACTTCTTTTTTAAACGGTAATCCAAAGAAAACTTTAGGGTTCCAGAAAGACAATTTATTTCTCTGTAAAAGGTAATTGTTAGGGTTAGTCTACTAAAGTACTATCACAAGGTGGGCGAAAAGCAGAAAGAATAAAAATATAACTCCTTTTCTACATAGCTAGAAATTTTCTCCCACATGTGGCATACCAGAAAAACAACAGTGGCAGCAATATAAAACATAATTTCTAAGAGGAAAAATAAAGACCTGGAATGACAAATCTACAAAGCACTTCAAAATTCCAAAATAATGCTGTTATTAGACAAGTTTCATTTTATTTCACAAGTAATCAATTTAGACAACCAAAGCTTATGACTCTTGCCCTATCATTCCAAATTAGGTCTTGGTCTCCATCACACAATCAATATCTTTAATGCTTCTTGTATTTAATGCCTCCCATTCAATCTAAAGATGCGGAATACAATTAACTATCTCAGAAAATGGGAGGTAATTAGACTAGATCAAAAATTTCAACACCAATTTTCCCAGGACTATGACTTTTCTAAAACCCTATCTTCCCCCTGCCTTTTTTTCTTCATGTAGCCTGCGTTTTCTGCTTCCTCTAGTATGTACATTCTCATCTTTTTCAGTGATGTCAAATTGCTATCCATTCTTCATGGCTTAAGTCATCTTTTCTCTTTTCTTCAGAATATTTCCCCATCTAAAAAGCAATATAAACTTGGATGTGCCCACTATCTAATATCAAGCCTTACTAGACAGCAATGATAATCCAGACCATTTGGTACTAATGGAAAGATAGACACATATAGTTCAAAGAAACAGAACTGAAAAACTAGAAATAGACCCACGCACATAACGTCAATAGATTTTCCATGAAGATAAAAAGGTAATTCAACAGAGAAAGGATAGTGGTACTGGAACAACTGGATATCCATATGCAAAAATAAAGAAGCATCAATCCATACCTTGCACCATACACAAAATTAACTTGCAAGATCGAAGTTTAAGTGTAAAAGCAAAATCTATAAAAGTTACAAAAGAAAATGTAAGAGAAAAATCTTTGTGACCCTGGATTGAGCAAATATTTCTTATATAAAACACAAAAGCATGACCCATAAAAGAAAAAGATACTGATAAACTAGATTTCTTGAAAATTTAAAACATGTGCTCTTTGAAAGATAACTAAAAAGATATGCCCAGTGATTGAGAATTTTTGCAAAATACTTATTTGAAAAAGTACTCCTGAATATAAAAGGATTCTCAAAACAACAGTAAGAAACTCCAATTTTTTAGAAAATGGCAAAAGATTTTAACAGATACTTCACCAAAGCAGATATACAGACATAAAATAAACACATGAAAAGATGCTTGGCATTAGGCATTAGGGAGATGCAACCTAAAACCACAATGAGATATCGCTACATGCCTATTAGGACAATTACATTGAAAATTTAATAGTTAGGACTGACAAGGAAGCCACACATACACACGTGCCCCACATCCTTGTACAAATGCTTCTAAATATATACGTATTAGTATATAAATACATACACATACTTACACCCTCATATTTTACGGATGGGAAAGCACAATGGTACTGTCACTTCAGAACACAGTCTTGTAGTTTCTCATAAAGGTAAACATACATTTACAGAACCCAGCAATCTCATCCTTAGGCATGTGTCCAAGTAAAATTAAAACTTATGTTCACAAAAAACCCACACAGAAATGTTTTCAGCAAAAGTTTACTGATAATCACCCAAAATTGGAAACAATACAAATGCCCTTCAACTGATGAATAAAACTGTGGTATAGCTAGACAATGAACTACTACTCAGCAATAAAAATGACTGAATTACTAACACACACAACATGGATGAATGTCAAATGCATTATGCTAAATTAAAGATGGCAAACTTAAAATGCAATATTCAATAAATTTCAACGTAAAAGAGGCCACATATGACAAACCCACAACAAACATCATACTCAATGAGTAAAAACCTAAAAAATTTTCCTCAAAGATCAGGAAAAAGACGAGGATGCCCACACTCTTGTCACTTTCATTCAACGTGGTACTGGAAGTCCTAGTCAGTACAATTATGTAAGAAAAATAAATAAAAAGGGATCCAAATCAGAAAGGAAGTAAAACTGTTTGCAGATAACATGATATGACACATTAAAAACTCAAAAGGATGTTAAATGAAACCAGTACAGTGACAGGATACAAAACCAATACATAAAAATTCGTTTTATTTCTATACACTAATACAAAGCTAGCAGAGAAATTAGGGGGAAACCCCATTAATATTTGCATTAAGAAGAATAAAATACTTAGAAATACTTTCATCATGGTAAAAAAAAGACCTGTACACTGAAAACTGTGAGACACTGATGAAGGAAATTAAAGACATAAAAAGATGAAAAGATATTCTATGCTTATGGATTGAAAGAATACTGTTAAAATGTCCATACTACCCAAAGCAACCTGCACATTCAATGCAAACCCTATCAAAATTACAGTGACATTTTTGACAGAAATAGAACAAACAATCCCTAAATTTACATGAAACCACAAAAGATCAGAGAAGCCAAAAATATTTAGAGAGAACACAGCTGGAGGCATGATGCTTCCTGACTTTATACTATATTACAAAGCTGGTGATGGTGGTGGTGGTTTAGTCGCTCAGTTATGTCCAACTCTTTGCAACCCCATGGACTGTAGCCCTCCAGGCTCCTCTCTTCGTGGGATTCTCCAGACAAGAATACTGGAGTGGGTTGCCATCTCCTTCTCCATATTACAAAGCTACAGTAGTCAAAATAGCAGGATTGCGGCATAAAAACAGATCAGCGGGACACAACAGAGAGCCAGGAAATAAACTCACAAACGTGATCAATTAATTTATAACAAAGGAGCCAAGAATATACAATGGGGAAGGATAGTCTCTTCAATGAACAGTGTTGCAAATATTGGAGAGCCACATGCAAAAAAAAAAAAAAAAAGAAAAGAAACTGAACTGAATCCTTATCTTATGCCATACATAGAAGTCAATTCAAAACTAAAGACCTGAATGCAGACTTGAAACCATAAAACTAGAAGAACACACAGGGGGTAAGAAATTCCTTAACACTGGTCTCAGTAATGACTTTTTGAATTTGACACAAAAGCAAATGCCACAAAAGCAAAAATAAACATATTGGACTACATCAAACTAAAAAAACTTCTGCTCAGTAAAGAAAACCATCAATGAAATGAAAAGACAACCTACAGAATGGGAGAAAGTACTTGCAAATCATATATCTAATAAGAGATCTAACAAGAGTATTTGCAAATCATATATCTAGAGATCTCTTCAGGAAAATTAGAGATGCCAAGGGAACATTTCATGCAAAGATGGGCTCGATAAAGGACAGAAATGGCATGGACCTAACAGAAGCAGAAGATATTACGAAGAGGTGGCAAGAATACACAGAAGAACTGTACAAAAAAGATCTTCACGACCAAGATCATCACGATGGTGTGATCACTCACCTAGAGCCAGACATCCTGGAATGCGAAGTCAAGTGGGCCTTAAAAAGCATCACTACGAACAAAGCTAGTGGAGGTGATGGAATTCCAGTGGAGCTGTTTCAAATCCTGAAAGATGATGCTGTGAAAGTGCTGCACTCAATATGCCAGCAAATTTGGAAAACTCAGCAGTGGCCACAGGACTGGAAAAGGTCAGTTTTCATTCCAATCCCAAAGAAAGGCAATGCCAAAGAATGCTCAAACTACTTCACAATTGCATTCATCTCACATGCTAGTAAAGTAATGCTCAAAATTCTCCAAGCCAGGCTTCAGCTATACATGAACCGTGAACTTCCAGATATTCAAGCTGGTTTTAGAAAAGGCAGAGGAACCAGACATCAAATTGCCAACATCCGCTGGATCATTGAAAAAGGAAGAGAGTTCCAGAAAAACATCTATTTCTGCTTTATTGACTATGCCAAAGCCTTGGACTACATGGATCACAATAAACTGTGGAAAATTCTGAAAGAGATGGGAATACCAGACCACCTGACTCGCCTCTTGAGAAACCTATATGCAGGTCAGGAAGCAACAGTTAGAACTGGACATGGAACAACAGACTGGTTTCAAATAGGAAAAGGAGTATGTCAAGGCTGTATATTGTCACCCTGCTTATCTAACTTCTATGCAGAGTAGATCATGAGAAATGCTGGGCTAGAAAAAGCACAAGCTGTAATCAAGATTGCTGGGAGAAATATCAATCACCTCAGATATGCAGATGATACCACCCTTATGACAGAAAGTGAAGAGGAACTAAAAAGCCTCTTGATGAAAGTGAAAGAGGAGAGTGAAAAAGTGGGCTTAAAGCTCAACATTCAGAAAACCAAGATCATGGCATCTGGTCCCATCACTTCATGGGAAATAGATTGGGAAACAGTGGAAAAGGTGTCAGATTTTATTTTGGGGGGCTCCAAAATCACTGCAGATGGTGACTGCAGCCATGAAATTAAAAGACACTTACTCCTTGGAAGAAAAGTTATGACCAACCTAGATAGCATATTAAAAAGCAGAGACATTATTTTGCCAACAAAGGTCCGTCTAGTCAAGGCTATGGTTTTCCCAGTGGTCATGTATGGATGTGAGAGTTGGACTGTGAAGAAAGCTGAGAGCCAAAGAATTGATGCTTTTGAACTGTGGTGTTGGAGAAGACTCTTGAGAGTCCCTTGGACTGCAAGGAGATCCAACCAGTCCATTCTGAAGATCAGCCCTGGGATTTCTTTGGAAGGAATGATGCTAAAGCTGAAACTCTAGTACTTTGGCCACCTCATGAGAAGAGTCGACTCACTGGAAAAGACTCTGATGCCGGGAGGGATTGGGGGCAGGAGGAAAAGGGGACGACAGAGGATGAGATGGCTGGATGGCATCACGGACTCGATGGATGTGAGTCTGAGTGAACTCCGGGAGATGGTGACGGACAGGGAGGCTGGTGTGCTGTGATTCATGGGGTCGCAAAGAGTCGGACCTGACTGAGCAACTGAACTGAATTGATACCTAATACAGGGTTCATATCCAAAATATGTAAAGAACTCACTAGTCAATGGCAAAAAAAGTCCAATTAAAAAATGGGAAGCCCTCCCCCCCCAAAATGAACAAAGTATCTGAACAGACCATTTTTCCAAAGAAAATATACAGATGGCCAACAGGTACACAGATTTGCATTTCCCTGATGATTAGGGGCTCAACCCCACTAATCATCAGGGAAATACCAATCAAAACTACAACGGAACATCAACTTTCACCTGTTAAAATGGCTGTTATTGAAAAGACCAGATAAATGGTGAGAAAGTGGAGGAAAAGGGGGAACCTGTGTGTACTGTTAGTAAAAAATGTAAACTGGTGCAGCTGCGATGGAAAACAGTGAGGTGGTTCCTCAAAAACTTAAAAAGCATAACTATCATATGAACTAGCAACTCCGCTTCAGCTATTCATCCCAAGAGAACAACATCACTATTTAGAAATGATATCTGCACCCCAAGGTTCACTGCAGCGTTATTTAGAACAGTCAAGACATAGTATAAACAACCTATATGCCCATCAACAGACAAATGAATAAAGAATACATGATATAAACACACAATGAAATATTATTCAGCCACAAAAAATAAGGAAATCTATCATTTGCAAACAGATCTGAAGACATTATGCGAAACGAAGTAAGAGAAAGAAAAACATTGTATGCCTGCACTCGTACATGGAAGCCAAAACAAACAAACACAGGCGTAAGATACAGAGAACAGACTGGTGGCTGTCAGAGGTGGTGATGCAGGCGGGGCAGGGAATAGGTGAAATGAGTGAGCGGAATCAAAAGGTAGAAACTTCCAGTTAAAAAACAAGTCCTCAGGATGTAATGTATAACATGGTAACTACAGTTAACAATACTGTACTATATATTTGAAATTTGCTAAGAGAGATCTTAACAGTTATCATATACACAAAAAAAATGTGTGTGTACGTGATGGATGTTAACTAGACCTTTCCCATTACAATTATTTCACAGTATATACATATAACAAATCATTGTGTTGTATACCTAACATCATGTGTCAATTACACCTCAATTTTTTTTAAAGCTATGTACTATACAAATCAATTTACATGATATTCCAGAATAATTGAACCTATGGGAACAGAAAACTGGTAAATGGTTACCAAGGGTTAAGGGTGGAGGGACGGATGGACTATAATGAGGATAAGGGAATTTTTTTGTGTGATTATGTGAACTAGACATAGTGGTTAATCTATAATTACTCATATCATCATCAGAAATACACGCAGGAAACAAAACAACTTAAGCCTTCTTGTCTCTTGGTAAAGCAAAACAATCTGGGGAAAATTCCTTTCTCATTCAAAACGCCACTTAAGTGGGTATAAACCAAAAATAAACAGAATATATGATTCCCTATCTCTAGCTTCATCTTAAGGCATTTATAAATATGTTAGCCTAAAAATAGTATAAGTGAACTTCAGCAAGTCAAATCAGGAAAGTTCAGTCCACAGCATTTTGCGAACTCTTAGTAACAATGTCAAAGAGTTATAATAAGTCAACTTCATTATTAAGTAATAAATGCTATCAGAGCTTATGTGACCTAGGCCATTTGAAAAGGAAATCCCTCCCCCTCCACTCCCCTACCAAATCTTCTAACACATGTGCACACACACAGTACAGGGGGATTATAAGCAGTTCAGGGTTGCTAAAAATATCACTGTAGGAATGGAGGGATGGTGCTATACAGGTGGGTGGAGGAAAGATCACAGAAAGTTCAAAAATCTGTTTATGCTTTCCTACAGATCATTTTCCTAACATGAAAAACTGCCAACCATGAGAGACTCTAATAATAAACATGACACTATCAATCCTGGTTGCCTCCTTCATGCATTCCGTTTTACTTTCTTCTGCTCAAAAGCATTTCTTCTAGTCTCACTTCCAAGAGGACCTATATCTACTGATTCAGCTGTCACAGTCTTAAACTATACTCTTGTTTTAGAAAATTAAAATGAGTAATAAAATGCATAAATTATCTGAAAAATTTATAAAGGCCTTAAAAACCCTGTATAGTATTAGTCACTCAGTTGTGTCCAACTCTTTGCAAGCTCATGGCCTGTAGCCCTCCAGGCTCCCCTGTTCATGGGATTCTCCAGCCAAGAATATTGGAGAGAGCTGCCATTCCCTTCTCCAGGGGATCTTTACCCAGGGATCAAAGCTGAGTCTCCTGCATTGTAGGTGGATTCTTTACCGTCTGAACCATCAGCAAAGCTGTATAACAAAAAAAAAGTTATAGCCCAAAGGTCAAGCCACACAGAATTTAAAATACATTGAGAAGAATCCAACAGTTAATAGTTAAAATTCTAGCCAGCATCTACTTTTGTGTAAGTATAAAATTACCATACAGAAAACTTCTATTTAAAGTATCTTCTAGAAAAGGAAGAAACTATATAGAAACGGACTATGTTAGAGATCTAGTTAAGTGCCCTCTTTTTACAAATTAGAGACTGAGACTCAATTTTAATAAGTGACGTGTCCAAGACACATCTCAATGGCAGAAGAAGGACTGATTCCTCAACCTGACTTCTATTCTGGGCCCTTGTTTACCTATCTGTGTTCTCTCATTTTGTGACTTAATCATATTACTTATCCACTACATTTTTACTTTAAATTTAGAAAATTAACAAGCAATGAAATGTCATCTACCCAACAACTATCTAGTTTTTCTCAAAAATGAGCATAGAAAGAACAGGATGCAGTTCGTAACATTAGAACACTTGCTTAACTTCACTAAGAACTTCACACAGGAGAAGTTCACTTTACATAGAATTTAGTTTGGCCAACAAAAACCTTACATAAAAGTCACAAACTTTAAAACCTCTTTAATCTATATCACAGTAACTTCATATGTTACAAAACAGTTTTCTCTAATCTTGACATTTTCTTCAGATAGCCAGTTTTCCTGTTTTAGCTGCCTTGTTAAGAGCTTCCAAAGACTTCAATCTCCCTAGAGTTTGTTGTTCTTATAACTCAAGGTGAGTTATCTTTGAATGTAGTTTAGGAGACTTTCTGCCAAAGATGTTCCTTATTTGCCTCTTGTCTGTAGTAAGAATGCTCAATCTGTAAACCTTGTTTCATAGTCTACATCCTTATATGATCCATATAAAATAGAAAATATTCTTATTTCTTCCCATCATAAAAGCAGGCTACAGAACAATATTTGACTGTTATCACATTTAACCCAAGTGTTTCAGAATGCACAATTATAGTCACTAGATCATAACAGATTCAGTTAGTCTAAGACTCAATTCTCTTTTTAATAACATAATCACATTTACTTAAGAATGCATTCCAATATCAAATGGCAAAGCTGGACAATACAAAATCAATATCACTTTTGTACCAACTTAATAAAGACCCAACCCTAAAATGTGCACTCATATTCTTCTTTGAAATTGAGAGAATACACTTAAATATGACTATCTCAAAACTCAGAATTCTTTAGGGTCAGCAACTAACCTATATTCTAGTTCTAAATTAAATCCTTTTTTCAGGTTTTGAAAATTAATGTAATGTAGAAATCCAGATTTAGATTACTGCATCTAAAAGAATGATTTTATGCCACAGAAGAAATGCAACAAAATCTCAAGCTTATGCCCCCAAGGGTTAATTTAAAATTCCTACTTACCAATAGTAGACTATAATTTTAGAAATGCTTCATTACTGGTTGTCCCAGCAAATTCTATTCAAAAACTTCAAAATTAACACATACTTAATGAAAAACACTATAATCTAATATATACATAAACTGCTGCATTAAAAATACTATATGATTTCTAAATTAATACTTATTTAATGAAAACCCTGTAATTTAATTGTCTACAGAGACATATGAGACATATGAAATACAGGATTAAAAAGAGCTACAGCAGTCCAAATCCACAGAACTGAGGTAGGCAAATGAACTGCCTCAGGGGAGGTTTTCTCTACAATTCAGTTTCTTCATGATTCTCTTTGAAGAGGGAAAGTTAAGAGTGCAAGAAATTTAGCTATTAAATAATAAACTTCCATATTCCCAGGAGTCAATTTCAAAGTGAATAATTCCAAAGTGAAAATGGACTCTCCCATGATGGTTAAGAAGTGATGCTAGCCATCCCAAAATGGTGACCAAAAACATGCACAACAGTAACCAGAAGATCACATATTCCATACAATCTCAGTAAAATTAACTTCAACCAGCATTCATTGTTCGTCATCCTTGTTTTTAAAAGCTAGTCTCCAGTAAAACTAGTAGCTCTTTTACATTGATAACAGCCTATTATAAGTTTCCTTTAATAAATATATGCCTTGCTGCTGCTGCTGCTGCTAAGTCGCTTCAGTCGTGTCCGACTCTGTGCGACCCCAGAGACGGCAGCCCACCAGGCTCCCCCGTCCCTGGGATTCTCCAGGCAAAAATACTGGAGTGGGATGCTATTTCCTTCTCCAATGCGCGAAAGTGAAGTCGCTCAGTCGTGTCCGACTCTTAGCGACCCCATGAACTGCAGCCTACCAGGCTCCTCTGTCCATTGTGATTTTCCAGGCAAGAGTACTGGAGTGGGGTGCCATTGCCTTCTCCGAATAAATGCCTTAAAATCCCATCATTTACTTTAAAAAAACACATGATATTCAAATAATGGCAAAATGCACGAAGTATAGCTACTACAGAAATTGGTCTACCCATCATTTGGTCCTAACATCTAACATTTGTGCCTATCTGTAATTCTATTAATAAATAATCCTAAAGAATAACATTGTTATAATCAGTATAGCGTGGATGCTTATTTTTTGTAGCCTAACCAGAAAGTCAGTAATCTATATTTAGCAAAGTGAAAGTGAAGTCACTCAGTTGTGTCCCACTCTTTGCGACTCCATAGACTGTAGCCTAGCAGGCTCCTCTGTCCATGAGATTTTCCAGGCAAGAGTACTGGAGTGGATTGCCATTTCCTACACCTCTAAAAATCAGAACAGTCCACTCTCCAACTGTGGAAGAGCACTAAATCAAGTTTTAAAAAATTTTTGAACATTTAAATCTTTGGGAAAACATCAAGATGTACTGCTAACTGAAAACAAAAACTGACTCCATATAGCATAATCCTATCTTGGTAACAAAACAATGTGTACATAATCCATACCAATGTGCAGAAAAATATCTAAAACAATAACAGGAATATAAGTAATTTTTCTTATTTAGTTATATTCGCTATGACAAATATAAAATATATAACAACGGGCTTCCCTGGTGGCTCCGACAGTACAGAATCTGCCCGCAATGTGGGAGACCCAGGTTTGATCCCTGGATCAGGAAGATCCCCTAGAGAAGGGAATGGCCTGGTAAGCTACAGTCCATGACGTAGCAAAAGAGTTGGACACAACCAAGCAACTAACACATTTTCTATGACAAAAGGACTTTTTAAATTATTAATAAACTTTTATTTTTAGGGCAAATTTAGGTTCATAGTTGAGTTTACCTGGTGGCTCAGTGGTAAAGAATCTGCCTGGCAATACAGGAGAAACAGGTTCAATCCCTGGGTCACAAGATTCCCCCAGAGAAGGAAACAGCAACCTGCTCCAGTATTCTTGCCTGGGAAACCCCATGGACTGCTACGGTCCAGCACACACATAGCTAGGTTCATAGTAAAATTGAGCAGAAAGTATATATATTCCTGTTCGCACATAGCACAACTGTCCAAAACATTTGCTATAATCAATGAACCTATGCTGACACATTATCAAAGTTTATAGGTTACAACAGGGTTCACTCCTGCTGTTTCACATTATGCCATTCTTGCTGTTTGACATGTGTATGATGACAAGAATCTACCAGTGTAGCTCCATGAAGAATAGTTTCACTGTATGAACAATTCTCTGTGATCTGCTTATTCATCCCTTCCTCTGGCAACCACTCATCTTTTTAACTGTCTCCATGGTTTTGTCTTTTCCAGAATGTCACACAGCAAGGAGAGCAAACCAGTCAAGGCAAACTAAAAGAAATCAATCCTGAATATTCACTAGAATATTCACTAGAAGGACTGACGCTGAAGCTCTAATACTTTGGCCACCTAATGTGAAGAGCAGACTCACTGGAGAAGACCCTGAAGCTGGGGAAGACTGAAGGCAGGAGGAGAAGGGGGTAGCAGAGGATGAGCTAGTTGGATGGCATCAGACTCAGTGGACATGAGATTTGCGCAAACTCTGGGAGACAGTGAAGGACAGGGAAGCCTGGTGTGCTGCAGTCCACAGGGTCGCAGAGTCAGACACAACTTAGCGACTGAACACCAACAATACAGTTTGAATCATATAGTATACAGCCTTTTCAGACTGGCTTCTTTCACTCAGTAATATGCATCTAAGGTTCCTCCATGTCTTTCGTGGCTTGATAGGCTCATTGCTTTTTAGTGTTGAATAATATTTCCACTGTCTAGATGTGCCACAGTTTACTTATCCACTCACCTACTGAAGGATATCTTGGTGGCTTTCAAGTTTTGGCAATCTTGAATAAAGACTGTTATAAGTATCCAGGTACCAGTTTTTGGGTAGCTGTTAAGTTTTTAATTCATTTGGGTAAATATCTAACAGCTGACTTCTGGGCTGGATCATATGATAATATATTTACTTATATAACAAACTGGGCTTCCCTGGTGGCACTAGTGGTAAAGAACAAACCTGACAATGCAGGAGATATACGAGACCTAGGAAGATCGCCTGGAGGAGGGCATGGCAACCCACTCCAGCATTCTTGCCTGGAGAATCCCATCAACAGAGGAGCCTGATGGGCTACAGTCCATGGGGTCACAAAGAGTCAGACATGACTGAAGTGATTTAGCATGCATGCATATAAGAAACTGCCAAACAGTCTTCTTTCCGAAGTGGCTGTACCAATTTGCATTCCCAACAGCAATGGAAGATCTTAGTTCCCCAACTAGGGATTGAACCCATGTCCCCTGTATTGGAAGGTGGAGTCTCAAGAACTGGACCATCAGGGAAGTTCTTTTAATTACAAATTTCAAAGGCACCTGACATATATTTGAAGGTATATGTAAAACTTGTACATTTTATAAAACAGTATTTTTCATAATTCTGATAATAACCTACTTCACACATTATCAATACTCATAAAGTTGTATCTTACCTAAAGATATCTGCAAAAATATCAAGATAATAGGCTCCCACTGTAAAATACAAAGATTAACAAAACAAGAAATAAAATTCTGCCAAGAAAGGTAATTTAAGAATACTTAGGTTTACAACATTAATGAGTCATGTAAAGAGATCACTGTCCAGCAGTATATGCAAGCCATTTCTATGTTTAACTGGTTTTTTTTAATTATTATAAGCCTAAGACTATAGATGCATACTATAGCACATAATTTATCTAAAGTTTATTCATCCTTTGAACCCATATTTTTCTAAATTTTTTTCCATTTTTCAGTTAAGGAAATTAATCTGATTTTGCTTGGTATTATTTAAACTATAAATGTAAGCTATTTTTCTTCTATCAATCATGCATATACACAACATAATACTAATATTTTAAAAATGATCTGGCATTAAGAAAAATATTCTAAGTCAAACCACATCTAAAAGAAATGGTAGTTGTTTTTTAGTTTATAGATTCAAAACCATATTCTTCCCAGAAAATGAACACATGCCTGAAGCATAAAGATCATATTCAAATTTATGTTTAAAAACTTATTACTAATAACACTTTACAATGTATTTATTCTTGAGTTGTTCAATAATTTTAATTCAAATAAATTACCTTGCATTACTATTCTTTTAAAGAATGAATACCTAAAGACAACAGACTACCTTCAAGCAAAAATTTCCTTTCTTATATCAGGAAATACTTGTTTCCCCAACCACCTCTGAGAATAAAATAAGAAGTGAAATCTTCAAAAAGATAAGTGATTTCCTGTCTCTTCTTTTTGAAACCAAAGTACAATGACATATAAAAAAGGCTGGGTGCTATTATCCACTGAAAAATTCCCTAACACAACACTGTAAAGCAACTCAGTTCAGTTCGATTCAGTTCAGTCGCTCAGTCGTGTCCGACTCTTTGCGACCCCATGAATCATAGCACGCCAGGCCTCCCTGTCCATCACCAACTCCCGGAGTTCACTCAGACTCATGCCCATCGAGTCCGTGATGCCATCCAGCCATCTCATCCTCAGTCGTCCCTTTCTCCTCCTGCCCCCAATCTCTCCCAGCATCAGAGTCTTTTCCAATGAGTCAACTCTTCCCATGAGGTGGCCAAAGTACTGGAGTTTCAGCTTTAGCATCATTCCTTCCAAAGAAATCCCAGGGCTGATCTCCTTCAGAATGGACTGGTTGGATCTCCTTGCAGTCCAAAGGACCCTCAAGAGTCTTCTCCAACACCACAGCCCAAACACATCAATTCTTCAGCGCTCAGCCTTCTTCACAGTCCAACTCTCACATCCATACATGACCACAGGAAAAACCATAGCCTTGACTAGGCGGACCTTAGTTGGCAAAGTAATGTCTCTGCTTTCAATATACTATCTAGGTTGTTCATAACTTTTCTTCCAAGGAGTAAGCATCTTTTAATTTCATGGCTGCAGTCACCATCTGCAGTGATTTTGGAGCCCCCAAAAATAAAGTCTGTTGACACTGTTTCTACTGTTTCCCCATCTATTTCCCATGAAGTGATGGGACCAGATGCCATGATCTTAGTTTTCTGAATGTTGAGCTTTAAGCCAACTTTTTCACTCTCCTCTTTCACTTTCATCAAGTGGCTTTTTAGCTCCTCTTCACTTTCTGCCATATTCCAATAAAAATTGATTTTAAAAAACAGAAAGAAAAATTCCCTAGATGCCTATATCCACTGCATCTATATGGGCAAGAAAAGATTTTTTCCAAGCCATCAGTTTGAAAAATCACCAAAAACAGAGAGAGAACATACTGATCAATCCCAGGAGCAACAAATAATCAAGCAGCTATGCCAAAGTGAAAATATGAGAAAGATCTACTGAATAAAACTAGTAGCAACCTAAAAAATAAGTGCTGATTAATAAAACCATCTCAGCTATCTCCCAGAAATACTAAAATAACTACTCACAGTCTCCTATCACAGCATATAACAGGAGTCTGCTCTAAAAAAGGAGTTTTCAAACCAGGTGTGATCTTCTCCTTGGGAGACATACGGCAATGTCTGAACATTATCTTTGGTTGCCATGATCTGGGGGTATATCACTAATGGTATCTAGGAAGCAGAGGTCATGGATACTGCTAAACATCCTAAATACTCAGAACAGGCCCTCAAAATAAGAAATATCTGACTCAAAATTGTCAGTTGTGCCAAGGTCGAGAATCCTGCACAAAAATGAGACCAGAGTATAATGTATGTTAAATAAGTGTTGGGAGAAATCAAGTACTATTACAAAAAAAAAAATCACATGATAGAGAGGGAAAACTCAAAGATTAGGAGTTATATTTATTCATAAGTTCTTGACTAAAAACATTCTGGCCAATTAAAGTTGTCTCTAGGTGCTAATAGAAGGAGATAGCAATTCCACCAAAGGCTGAGCATCTCAGCAATTTCCACCTTGAGACAAATACTAGATTACAGCTAGTATTCAATGAGCACCAACAATATGAAAACATTATCTATAGTGTTTTATGTATGTTCACTTGGTAATTATAAATACTCTATGTTGTATGTGTTTCAATTACCTCTATTTTGAAAGGAAAGGGAACTTGCTTCTGGTCACACGGCTGGTGGGTAGCAGAGCTAGGATTTAATGCAAGCAGTCTGGGCCTACAGTCTCAGTCTTATCCAATGCACCAATAATGCTTCATATGCTGGAAATGGGAAAGTCTGAGGACAGAGCAACAGAAAAGGAAGAAACTTCACCAAGAACTCAGGGTCTTGAGTACTAAGCAGAAGCCATCAATCGCTGAGTGTTGGGCAGGGAAGCTGAGGAAGACAAAGCCAATATAACAAACTACAGGAACTGATAAAAGAAATCTTTGAAAAACATCATACTTAACAGTGAAATTCTGAATGCTTTCCTACTAAGACCATGAACAAGGCAAGGATATCTGATCTCACTTCTATTCAACTTTGTACTGATGATTCTAGCCCATATAATCAAGACAGAGATGCAAAAAGCTCCAAAATCACTGGAGATGGTAACTGCAGGCATGAAATTAAAAGACATTTGCTCCTTGGAAGGAAAGCTATGACAAACCTAGACACTGTATAGAAAAGCAAAGACATCACTTTGCCAAAAGAGGTCCTTTGCCAAAAGGACTATGGTTTTTCCAGTAGTCATGTACAGATGTGACAGTTGGACCATAAAGAAGGCTGAGCACTGAAGAATTGATACTTTCAAATTGCGGTGCCAGAGAAGACTCTTTAAAGAGTTCCCTAGACAACAAGGAAGTAAAACCAGTCAATCCTAAAGGAAACCAACCCTGAATATTCATTGGAAGGGCTGTTGCTGAAGCTGAAGTTCTAATACTTTGGCCACCTGATGTGAAGAGCTGACTCACTGGAAAAGACTTTGACACTGGGAAAAACTGAAGGCAAAAGGAGAAAGGGGTGGGACAGGACGAGATGGTTAGATAGCATCACCAACTCAGTGGACATGAACTTGGGCAAATTCCAGGAGACAGTAGAGAACAGAGAAGCCTGGCATGCTACAGTCCACGTGGTCGTGACGAGTCAGATACGACTTGGTGACTGAACATCAATAACAACACGTGCAAAGACTCAACTGAACCCAAATGTTCTTGTTACTTTATCTGTAAGAATGAAAAACTGGGGGAAAAGAAAAGACTATCAACAGCTTAACAGATAAATAGAATTGGTAACTACATGCACATAATGAAGTACTATTCAGCAATAAAATGAAATTATCTGTACTACATAATGGTCAAAAGATCAATCCAAGATAAACATATAACAATCTTAAACATACATGCACCCAACAAGGGAGCACCTCAATATATAAGGCAAATGTGAATGGATATACAAGGAGAAATTGTCAAAAACACAGTAAGGGGAAATTTAACACCCCACTTACATCAGTGGATGGAAACTCAATAAGGAAACATAGATTTTAGATGACACATTAGACCAGATAGACTTAATTCACACATACAGAGCATTCCATCCAAAAGCAGCAGAATATATTTAAGTCCACATGGAACATTCTCCAGGATAGATCACATAGCTGGTCACAAAGCAAGCCTTGGTTAATTTAAGGAAACTGAAGTCTTATCAAGCACCTTTTCCAACGATAATGCTATGAGGCTAGAAATCAACTACACACACACAGAAAAAAACAAAACAAAACAAAAAAACCCTACAAACATGTGGAGGCTAAATAATGTGTTATGAAACAACCAATGGATCACTGAAGAAATCAAACGGGAAATTTAAAAAATATACCTGGAGACAAATGAAAACAAAAATATGATGATCCAAAATCTACGGGACACAGGAAAAGCAGTTCTAAAAGAGTAGTTTATAGTGATACAAGCTTACCACAGGAAAAAATAACAACATCAAATGAACAGCCTAACATCTATAGCAACTAGAGAAAGAAGAATAAACAAAACCTAAAGTTAGTAGAATGAAATAAATCATAAAGATCAGAGCAGAAATAAATGATAGACTAAAAAAATTAAAAGAAAAGACAAAAAAAGCTGACTCTTTGAAAATATAAATAAAATTGATAAACCTTTATTTAGCCAGACTCATACAGAAAAAAAGGGACAGGGCTCAAATCAGTAAAATTACAATTTAAAAACAGAGAATTTGTAACAAACACCACAGAAATACAATGAATCAAAAGAGACTACAGTGAGAAACTGAACAGTAATAACATGGGACAACCTAGAAGAAATGGACAAATTCTTAGAAAGGTACTATCTGAGAAGGATGAACCAGGAAGAAATATAAAATACGAACAGACCAATTGCCAGTACTGAAATCAAATTAGCAATTTTAAAACTCTCAACAAACAAAAGTCCAAGACCAGATGGCTGCACAGGTGAATTTCAGCAAACGTTTAGAGAGAAGAGTTAACACCTATCCCTCTGAAACTATCATTAAAAAAAAAAAAAAAAAAAAAAAACCTGCAGAGGAAGGAACACTTTTGAACTCATTCTATGAGGACACTATCACCCTGATACTGAAACCAAAGAAATCACACACAACACACACACACACACAAACACAATCACAGACCAATACCACTGATGAACATAAATGAAAAATTCCTCAATTATCAAGCCAAATCCAACAGTACATTAAAAGAATCATACACCATGACTAAGTGGGGTTTATTCCAGGGATGCAAGGATATTTAAATATCTATAAATCAATCAGTCTGCTATACCACATTAACAAATGGAAGAACAAAAACCAACTGATCATCTCAATAGATGCAGAAAAAACCTTTTGATAAATTTCAACATCCATATATGATAAAAATTCTTCAGAAAGGGGCATAAAAGGGCATACCTCAACATAAGAAATACCACATATAACAAACTCACAGCTAACATAACACTCAACAGTGAAAAGCTGAAATCATTTCCTTTAAGATCAGAAACAAGCAAGATGCCCAATTTCACCACTTTTATTCAATATAGTTTTTTAAGTCCTAGCCACAGCAATCAGACAAGAAAAACAAATAAAAGGACTACAAATTGGAAAAGAGGTAGTAAAATTCTTACTGTTTTCGGATGACATGATGCTATACAGAGAAAATCCTAAAAATGATACCAGAAAACTAATAGAACTCACAAATGAATTTGGTAAAGTTGCCGGATACAAAATATACAAAAATCTGCTGCATTTCTATACACTAACAATGAAATATCACAAAAAGAAATTAAGGAAACAATCTCATTTACCATCACATCAAAAAGGATAAAATAACTAAGAATAAACGTATCTAAGGAGGCAAAAGACCTGTATTCAGAAAACTTTGATACTGAGCAGAGAAATCAGAGATGAAACAAACAGATGGACAAGAGATACCATGTTCTTAGACTAGAAGAATCAATACTGCAAAAATGACTATAATACCCAAACCAATCTACAGATTCAATGCAATCTCTATCAAATTACCAAGGGCATTTTTCACAGAATTAGAACAAAAAATTTTACAATTTGTATGGAAACACAAAAGACCACGAAAAGCCAAAGAAATCTTGAGAAAGAAAAGTGAAGCTGGAGGAAACAGGCTTCCTGACTTCAGAATATACTATAAAAATACAGTCATCAAAACAGTAAGGTTCTGAGACACACACACACAGAAATATAGATCAATGAAACAGGACAGAAAGCTCAGAAATAAACCTAACCACCTATGGTCAATTAATCTACAACAAAAGAGGCACAATATATAATGGAGAAAAGACAGTCTCTTCAGTAAATGGTATTGGGAAAATTGGATAGCTATGTGAAAGAATGAAATCAGAAATTCTCCAACATTATACACAAAAAAAACTCAAAATGGATTAAAAACCTAAATGTAAGACCAGATGCTACAAAACTCAAAGAAAATATAGGCAGAATACTCTGACATAAATCACAGCAATAGTTTTTTGGATCTGCTTCCTAAAGTAATAACAACAAAATAAAAACTAAATTAAACTCAAAAAGATTTTGCACAGCAAAGGAAACCATAAACAAAACCAAAAGACAACCTACAAACTGGGAGGAAACATTTGCAAACAATATAACTGACAAGAGCTTAATTTTCAATATACACAAACAATTCATACAGCTTAATATCCAAAAGGCAGTGGCGGGGGGTGGGGGGGGGGGGCGGAGGAGGGCGGGCAGAAGACCTAAATAGACATTTCTGCAAAGAAGACATAAATGACAAGCACATGGAAAGATTCGCAACATTTCTAACTATCAGAGAAATGGAAAACAAAACTATGATGATTTCTCACCACAAAACAGTTTGAATGGCCATCACCCACAAGTCTACAAATAATAAATGCTGGAGACAGTGTGGAAAAAAAGGAACCCCTCTACGCCATTGGTGGGAATGTAAATTGGTACAACTACTATGGAGAACAGTACAGAGATTCCTTAAAAAACTAAAACCAGAGTTACCACACGATTCTGCAATCTCATTCCTGGGCATATATCTGAAGAAAACCCTAATTTGAAACATGTGCCTCTCAATATTCACTGCAGCACCATTTGTTGTTGTTGCTCAGTCACTAAGTTGTGTCCCACTCTTTTTGTGACCCTATGGACTACAGCACACCAGGCTTCCCTGCTCTTCACTTTCCCCTTCAGTTTGCTCAAACTTATGTCCATTGAGTCAGTGATGCCATCCAACCATCTCTGTCACCTTTCTCCTCCTGCCATCAATCTTTCCCAGCACCAGGGTCTTTTCCAACGAGTCAGTTCTTCCCATCAGGTGGCCAAATATGGGAGCTTCCGCATCAGTCCTTCCAATGAATATCCAGAATTGATTTCTTTTGGGACTGACTGGCTTGATCTACTTGCTGTCCAAGGGACTTGCAGAGTCTTCTCCAGCACCTGAGTTTGAAAGCATCAATTCTTCGGTGCTCAGCTTTCTTTACGGTCCAAATCACACCTGTACCTAACTATAGGGACAGTCAGTATACAGCAGCAAACTAAATGTCCACCTACAGAGGAATAGATAAAGATGTGGTACATATATACAATGGAATGTTATTAAGCCATAAAAAGAATGAAATAATGAAATAACCAGCAAAGCCCAACAATACTGGAATGGGTAGCCTATCCCTTTTCCAGGGATCTTCCGATCCAGGAATCAAACTGGGATCTCCTGCATTGCAGGCAGATTCTTTACCAACTGAGCTATGAGGGAAGTCCAAGAAATAATGCCATTTGGAGCAACACAGATGGAACTAGAGATTATCATACTAAGCAAAGTCAAGTCAGACAGAGAAAGAAAAATATCACGTGTGTTCTGATCGCTCAGTCATGTCCAACTCTTTGCGACCCCATAGACCATAGTCCATGGAATTCTCCAGGCCAGAATACTGAAGTGGGTAGCATTTCCCTTCTCCAGGGGATCTTCCCAACCCAGGGATTGAACCCGGGTCTCCCACATTACAGGCAGATTCTTTACCAACTGAGCTTTTAGTGAAGCCCAAAGTCAGGGACAGTGTTAGTTGCTCAGTTGTGTCTGACTTTTTGCAACCCCATGGGCTGTAGCCCGCCAGGTCTCTCTGTCTATGGGATTCTCCAGGCAAGAATACTAGAGTGGATTGCCATTCCTGTCTCCAAAATATCACATGATATCACTTAAATGTGAAATCTAACAAATGACATATGTGAACTTATTTACAAAACGGACACAGAAAACAAACTTATGGTACAAAGGGGAACATCAGAGGGAGAGGGGAGATAAAATAGGTGTTTTGGATTAACATACACATATACACCACTATATATATAGTGGCGAACAACAAAGTCCTACTATATATATAGCTTCTTCTTCTGCATCACTTCAGTCGTGTCCGACTCTGTGCAACCCCATAGATGGCAGCCCACCAGGCTCCCCCATCCCTGGGATTCTCCAGGCAAGAACACTGGAGTGGGTTGCCATTTCCTTCTCCAATGCATCAAAATGAAAAGTGAAAGTGAAGTCGCTCAGTCGTGTCTGACTCTTAGCAACCCCATGGGCAGCAGCCTACCAGGCTCCTCCGCCCATGGGATTTTCCAGGCAAGAGTACTGGAGTGGGGTGCCATTGCCTTCTCCATATATATATAGCACAAGAACTATATTTAACATCTTGTAATAGTCCCATCACTTCACTGGAAATGGATGGGGAAACAGTGGAAACAGAGAGACTTTATTTTGGGGGCTCCAAAATCACTGCAGATGGTGACTGCAGCCATGAAATTAAAAGACGCTTACTCCTTGGAAGAAAAGTTATGACCAACCTAGATAGCATATTAAAAAGCAGAGACATTACTTAGTCAACAAAGGTCCATCTAGTCAAGGCTATGGTTTTTCCAGTGGTCATGTATGGATGTGAGAGTTGGACTGTGAAGAAAGCTGAGCGCCAAAGAATTGATGCTTTTGAACTGTGGTGTTGGAGAAGACTCCTGAGAGTCCCTTGGACTGCAAGGAGATCCAACCACTCCATTCTAAAGGAGATCCAGTATTGGGTGTTCACTGGAAGGACTGATGCTGAAGCTGAAACTCCAATACTTTGGCCACCTCATGCAAAGAGTTGACTCATTGGAAAAGACTCTGATGCTGGGAGGGATTGGGGGCAGGAGGAGAAGGGGACGACAGAGGATGAGATGGCTGGATGGCATCACCGACTCGATGCACATGAGTTTGGGTGGACTCCGGGGGTTGGTGACGGACAAGGAGGCCTGGCGTGCTGTGATTCATGGGGCCACAAAGAGTCAGACACGACTGAGTGACTTAACTGAATTGAATAAGCTATAATGGAATAGAATTTGAAAATATATATCTATACATATATATATATATATATATATATCTGAATCACTTTTCTGTATGCCTGAAACATACACAACACTGTAAATTAACCACAATTTCTTAAAAAGGTTAAAAGAATAAAAACAAAAATAAAAGAAGTTTATGGAAAATGGGAAAAAAAGACCAACCAATTGATATACCCAACAACATGAATAAATTTCAAAATAATTTTGCTGAGTGAATGGAATTAATTTTGGTAATTTCAGGAAACTGATTCTTAGGAAAATTGACTTTTCAAGCAGTTCATCTAAAAACAGAGGAGTTGAGGAGTAGGAGGTCTATACAGGTCTTGACTTTAAAACAGCTCAGCACAAGGCCTGTATATTAATAAATTGCTAATTCAGTTGTCATTTTTCTTCATGTATATAGTCCTCTCAGAAACCTCAAGGACAGAGGAATGGATAAAGAAGATTTCCCCATGGACGGAGAAAGGGATAAAGATTTATGGCTGGAATATTACTCAACCATAAGAAAAGAATGAAATAATGCCATTTGCAGCAACATGGATGGACCTAGAGACTACCATACTAAGTGAAGTCAGAAAAAGATCTAATACAACACAGCAAATCAACTACACTCCAATAAAATAAAAGGAAAAAAGAAACCCCAAAGAGACAAGTACAACTCTAACTAGCTGGATAGGTAGGCAAATGAGAGAGTCCAGTCAGAGCTCCAGGGCTACCCAGATCCTATTGAAATCATATTCCTGACATGAAATCATATTCCTAACATTCCAAATCCAAGTAACCTGGAGTACACAGTAACTCAGAAACAGTTCTATTTTCTGTCACAGGCACAACAAATGTAACATCCATTATAGTGCAGCTTACTGTTCAACAAACTTTGAGATAACACAAGGGAAAATATTTTCCCATTTCTCTAATGAATTCTCACACTAGCAGTTCCTTTCTTTCATTTCCTACTTCAATCACAAATACAATGACAAAGTAAGAAAAATGGTTTGGGATTTTTATATTTTATACTCTTATCTGCCAAATTCTCTGAGGATTTAATTCCACAGACCTCACATCCCTCTTTGAAGGACAGTTTTAAGATACCCAGGTAAGCAGGAAAAAAAAAAACCCCACAGGATGAGAAAAAAATTTCCATACTGTTATATACTCAAGATGCTATTATGTGGTCGAGAAGGAACTATCCAACACATCTGGCATGTGTTCAAAAATAAACAAGCAAAGTTGTTGGTCTATTCTCCAGCACTGTCCTTAACATACTAACCATGAAAGGTCACTATATCTGATTGCTAGGAATTCTCCTTTGAATTCCTCTTCTCCACCATAGTTAACCTACCAAAGTTAAAGGGAGGGGGAAAAACACAAGCAAAAGTATTCTATTCTCAAGTGAAAGTGAAAGTCACTCAGCCGTGTCTTGTTTGCGACCTCATGGACTATACAGTCCATGGAATTCTCCAGGCCAGAATACTGGAGTGGGTAGCCTTTCTCTTCTCCAGGGGATCTTTCCAACCCAAGGATTGAACCCAGGATTCCCAAACTGCAGGCGGATTCTTTACCAGCTGAGCCACAAGGGAAGCCCTTCTATTCTTAAAGATGTCTACAATTTAAGATCAGAAAATTCACTGCAAGCATTCTCCTAAAACTGCTAATCAGTAACAAGTATTACTCAAAGAAAACTGTTCTCCTCAACCAGTTCTCTGTGCAATCTGAAAGCATACTAAATAAGAATCCACAGCAGAGTCTGTTGTTTTGAACATACCAGAAATGAAAACATCTTTGCCAGCATAAAGAAAGTGAAGAGTAAGTATGTTCACATCCAAACTGAGACAGGCTACAAGGGCATTTGTAAAAGGATCACAGATCATCTAGATAAGTCACACACTGTTTAAAAGTAAGCACATCAAGGGTACGAAAGTTCCTATGATTTGAAATAACAAATCTACTAGAAAAATTGGACTTAGTCCAATGCATTAAATGTGAAGTATTACGCTAATACTTCATAACAAAACAGAATACTTCATCTTTTTCTTTCTCCTGTCTTCTAATTTCAGGTTCTGCCTCGCTAACAGTATGTAAAGGCTGGTTCTTTACCACTAGCACCACCTAGGAAACCCCATGTAAAATCAAAGAATTCAGTAATATTTTGCAAGTATAATGTCTTAAGTTGGTTTGCTGCTGCTGCTAAGTTGCTTCAGTTGTGTCCGACTCTATGCCACCCCAGAGACGGCAGCCCACCAGGCTCTGCTGTCCCTGGGACTCTCCAGGCAAGAACACTGGAGTGAGTTGCCATTCCTTTCTCCAATGCATGAAAATGAAAGTGAAGTTGCTCAGTTGTGTCTGACTTTTAGTGACGCCATGGACTGCAGCCTACCAGGCTCCTCCATCCATGGGATTTTCCAGGCAAGAGTACTAGAGTGGGCTGCCATTGCCTTCTCCGTAAGTTGGTTTATATAAGCAAAAAAATCATCTGTGTATTAACTATGAAAGTTGTATTACATCAAGAAAATTTAAACAACTAATTCAAGAAAACATTTGGTTTCCATTACTAGAAAACTGAACATGATAGTGGAATCAAAAACTAAGGATTTAACTAATGAACCCTTTTCATAATAGCTTTTCTATTTTGGGGGGGGGGGAATAATTTAATTAAATCTTGAATACTAAGTTTTGTTGACTAACATCAAAGTCTGAGAGTAATCATAATCGCTGTCCCATACTTTTTGACCTGAAACAAACTACACAATGCTGATGCGAACAGCCAAGCTGATTCATTGGAAAAGACCCTAATGCTGGAAAAGATTGAGGGCAAGAGGAAAGGAGGCGACAGGATAAGATGGTTAGACGGCATCATCAATTCAATGCACATGAGTTTGAGCAAACTCCAGGAGATAGTGAAGGACAGGGAAGCCTGGAGTGCTGCAGCTCATAGGGTCACAAGAGTTGGACAAGATTTCTCAACAGAACAGCAGCAACCTGCCTTAGATACACATAGCCAAATATACATAGAGAGGTGTTAAAAAGTCTCACTTATCTGAGAACCAGAGTTTATTTAGAATTTGGAAAAGCTGTATCTAAATCTACACATCTCCATTTAAAACAGTGAAATAAAACTGAAAAACCTTAGTACCTAAACTCTAGGATCACACTCAATAAAAGGCAAAAGAAAAGCTCCATCCAGGAAAAGGTTCCAAGGTGCCAGCATCTTAATTATGAAAGAATTTAAAAGGCAAGGCCAATGCAGACTCACACTGATCCAAACGAGATAGCATTAAACAATGCAGCTAATCCACTTTTTGACAGAAATAAATGCCTAAGGAGAGTACCCACTCCACTCATACAAAAGACTGCCAAGAAGGCGGTGCTTTGCGCTGAGAGGAAAAGATTTGAACAGGAGGGGTGTCAGCTTTAAAACAGTTCCTAAAATAGTTGCTTAAAAGGATAAAGAATAAGAGAACTTACAAAGGCTTTGAGTCACGCTTGGTTCCAGGAAAAGGATACTCTGGCTCTATGTGAAAGCAAAACCCAGCCATTGTAAAACACAGATACCCAGATTTTGTCAGCAAAATGAAGAGTATTGTCCATTATTTCCCACAAAGGCAGCAGAGCCTTTAACTTGGGAGTCCTGTTTTTTCCTGACAGGTAGATACTCTGCAAAAGCAACAAAGTAAACTAAATATGAAACTCTTCTAAATTTCAACCCTATAGTCAAAATGCCAAATTCACAAATGCATCAAAGGTCACAGAGGAACAAACTTCCTGTTTTGTTACTTAAACTCATTACCTTCCTCCTGAGCTAACCAATACAGAATTTCCTCCTCCTTGTTTTGAGGCTGACAAAATGAGCATGGTATACTTCCAACATACTAGGAACAACAGACAGTTATCCAGGATCAAGGAATAAAATTTGGTATCATTTTCTAAAACCCAGTTGCACATAATCCATGTCTTTTATTTTTTCATATGATGAAAGCTAAAAGTTTTATTAACAAATTTTTTAAACTCTGAGGTTTTAAAAAAGACAAACAAAATTCAATGCTTTAAAAACACATCAAAAATCCATTATATCTTTAATTACTAGAACTGTGTTCCTTGGCCCAAAAACCTTATAGTCTAGGAAAGATGACCACATTGTAAACATTTACATCTTTCCCATCTCTTTCTAAAATGTACTTAAAGTTGCTTACCACAAAGAATATTTAACTATTTACAAAAAACTGTAGTTTAATAAAGAAATGTATAAGTTCAACAATAAGCTACTAAGAAGAATAAAATTTGAATGGAGCAATAGTCTTCAGGGGTTGATGATTGTGAAATGTGCTGTAAGTATCATAATTTGTAACTAATAGCAGTAGAAGTTGGTGTACAATTTATACACACAATATACACTGTACTGCTAATCCTATCCTCTAACCAACATGGCTCAGAGCTTAAAGCATCTGCCTGCAATATGGGAGACCTGGGTTTGATCGCTGGGATCCCTGGGAAGATCCCCTGGAGAAGGAAATGGCAACCCACTCCAGTATTCTTGCCTGGAGAATCCCATGGATGGAGGAGCCTGGTGGGCTACAGTCCACAGGGTCACAAAGAGTTGGACACAACTGAGTGAGTGATTTAACATTCTACCTATGAGAGAAAAAGGAAGAATTACAACTATTCCTCAGAGATACACTAATGATGAATCCATGCTGCATTTGTGAAAATCATCTTTCATGTGATCTATTTCTACTTCACTGACTAAAGCATCTACTTTTGCTTCACTGACTACACTAGAGCCTTTGACTGGGTGGATCACAAACTGTGGAAAATTCTTAAAGAGACCAACTTACCCGCCTCCTGAGAAATCTGTATGCAGGCCAAGAATCAACAGTTAGAACCAGACATGGAACAATGGACTGGTTCCAAATTGGAAAAGGAGTACGTCAAAGCCTGTCACGCTGCTTATTTAACTTCTATGCAGAGTATATCATGAGAAACTCTGGGCTGGATGAAGCACAAACTGGAATCAAGATTGCTGGGAGAAATATCAATAACCTCAGACATGCAGATGACACCATCCTTACGGCAGAAAGCAAAGGAGAACTCAAGAGCCTCTTGATGAAAGAGAAAAACGAGAGTGAAAAAGCTGACTTAAAACTCAACATTCAAAAAAACGAAGGTAATGGCATCTGTTCCCATCACTTCATGGAAAATAGGGAAACAATGGAAACAGTGAAAGACTTTATTTTGGGGGGCTCCAAAATCACTGCAGACAGTGAGTGCAGCCATGAAATTAAAAGACACTTGGCTCCTTGGAAGAAAAGCCATGACAAACCTAGACAGCATATTAAAAAGCAGAGACATTACTTTGCCAACAAAGGTCTGTACAGTCAAAGCTATGGTTTTTCCAGTAGTCATGTATGGATGTGAGAGTTGGATCATAAAGAAAGCTGAGTAGGAAGAACTGATGCTTTTGAATTGTGATGTTGGAAAAGACTCTTGAAAGAGTCCCTTGAACTGCAAGGCGATCAAACCAGTCAATACTAAAGGAAACCAGTCCTGAATATTCACTGGAAGGACTGACGCTGAAACTGAAGCTCCAATAGTTTGGCCATCTGATATGAAGAACTGACTCATTTGAAAAGACCCTGATGCTGGGAAAGACTGAAGACAGCAGGAGAAACAGATGACAGAGGATGAGCTGGTTGGATCACATCACCAACTCAATGGACATGGGTTTGAGCCAGCTCTGGGAGTGGGCGATGGACAGGGAAGCCTGGCGTGCTGCAGTCCGTGAGGTTGCAAAGAGTCGGACATGACTGAGCGACTGAACTGAACTTATCCTTCATGTACATTGTATGGCTTTATTTAGTCCTCATCCTATTAAAATATGTCTGTCTCTCTTACACTCTAATAAAAAGTATTCTTATTAAACATATATGGACTCAAATTACTAAACTGATTTTCAATCCCTTTTTCAGTCAATATTCATTCTGCGTGTTTCTCTGGTTTTAAAAACTGAGGACCATTCTCTTCTTGAAACTTTCCCATCTTATCTTCAGAATTAGATTTTAAGTAGGCTGAAGGAAGATAAGAGTTTATAAATGTGAGAGAAGAAAACATGTATCAAAAGCCCAGTATATGTCCAGATACTGTGCTAAATGATTTGCATGCATTATACATTAAATTTTTCTAAAATTATAAACTACTTGTTAATTGCCATTTTACCAATGAGAAAGCTGAAATACAGAGAAGCTGTGAAACATCCAACATCTCACAGCTTGTGAGTGACTGGACTGGAATTTAAACATGGCTAAATCCAACTGCAAAATCTAAACTGCTCTACTAAACCATGACAAGTTTAATTTAGACATTTCTAGAAGAAAATGAAGAATAATAATCTTGTGATTTTGGAGTAAAAAGACTTTTCAAAGCAAGGTAAAGACTGTAAAGAAAAATAATGACAAATTAAACATCATAAAAAATTTTCAATGTCCATAAGACAAAGAGCAAATTCATAAACTCAAGAGGAAAGTGGAGCAAAAGGTCTCTAATATTTTTTATGGGCAATGAGGTAATGTTTCCAAAATACAAACAGCTTTTACAAATCCATAAGAAAAAAATGTGGACCTCCCAAAGGAAAAATCAGGGTTAAAGGTCATGATCATGCAAATCACAAAAGAAGAAATACAATGACCAAAAAAAGTAAAAAAAATGTAACTCCACTAATCATCAGTTGAAGACTTTTAATCATGTGACTTTATTATCAAAATGGCAATAATCTCTGAATAATTTTTGAATATCAAAGTGTGGGGAAATAGACACAACTGGTAGGAGTATAAAAGTACAACCTGATAAGATAACAAAATTTTGAATGTGAAATCTTAATCTAGCAAGTCCACTTTTAGAAATTTACCCTTTAAAACAGTAGACAAAGGTGTTTGTTGATAACTGCAGAAAATAAGGAAATCAATTAATTGCCAATCAATAGGGGACTGAATTATACAGCACATCAATAAGATTGACTACAATCCAGTCATTAAAAAGCATAACCAACACAATATTGTAAAGCAATTATCTTTCAATTAAAAATAAGTTTAGAAAAAAATTTTTACTTAAAAAAAAACAAACATGATACATGGAAATATAAAATGATGCAGCTGCTGTGGAAAAGTCTGTCAGTTCCTCAAAAAGTTAAACCCAGATATACAGATGATCCAGTAATTCCACTCCTAGGGATATACTCAAGAAAAGAAAATTTATGTCCAAAAAAGAACCTTTACATGACTATTTCTAGGAGAATTATTTATAACAGCCAAAGAACTGGCACCAACCCAAATATTTATCAGCTGCAAACAGGTAAAATATTGTCTATCCAACTCTTTGTGACTACATGGACTGTAGCCCGTCAGGCTCCTCTGTCTATGGAATTCTCCAGGCAAGAAAACTGGAGTGGCTAGCCATTCCTTTTTCCAGGAGATCCTCCTGACCCAAGGATCAAACTCCCGAATTCCAGGTAGATTCATTACCGTCTGAGCTACCAGGGAAGCCCATATTCATACAATGGCATAAAAAGGATGAAGTCATGTTTCTTGGTTCAACACGGCATAATCTCGAAAACATTATGCCAAGTTAAAAAAGCCAGACACAAAAGGTCATACATTATATGATTCTATTTACATTAAATGCCTCGAATAGGTAAATTTACAGAGACAGAAAACACATGGGTAGTTGCCAGCAAATTAATGAATGGAAAATTTGAACAGCTAATAGGTATGAGATTCCTTTGAGGGTGATGGAAGTGTTCTGAAATTAATAGTGGTGGTTCACAACACAGTGAAAACACTAAAACCACCAAAGTGTACACTTGAAAATGGTGAATTTTGTGTTTGTGATATATATCTCAATTTTTTAAGCTATAAATTTTAAATGCATATCTACTGATAGAAAAATTGTCAATAATATGCTGTTAAATCAAAAAGCAAGTTTTAATAACAGTATCAGTTCAGTTGCTCAGTTGTGTCCAACTCTTTGCGACCCCATGAACTGCAGCACGCCAGGCCTCCTTGTCCATCAGCAACTGCCGGAATCCACCCAAACTCATGTCCACTGAGTCAGTGATGCCATCCAACCATCTCATCCCTCTGTCGTCTCCTTCTCCTCCTGCCCTCAATCTTTCCCAACATCAGGGTCTTTTCAAATGAGTTAGCTCTTTGCATCAGGTGGCCAAAGTACTGGAGTTTCAGCTTCAGCATCAGTTCTTCCAATGAACACCCAGGACTGGATCTCCTTTAGGATGAACTGGTTGGATCTCCTTGCAGTCCAAGGGACTCTCAAGAGTCTTCTCCAACACCACAGTTCAAAAGCATCAATTCTTTGGCGCTCAGTTTTCTTTATAGTCCAACTCTCACATCCATACATGACCACTGAAAAGAAAAACCATAGCCTTGACCAGACAGACCTTTGTTGACAAAGTAATGTCTCTGCTTTTTAATATGCTGTCTAGGTTGGTCATAACTTTCCTTCCAAGGAGTAAGCATCTTTTAATTTATTATGAAAGTGAAAAAGGAGAGTGAAAAAGCTGGCTTAAAACTCAAACATTCAAAAACGAAGATCATGCCATCCAGTACCATCACTTCATGGCAAATAGACGGGGAAACAATGGAAACGTGACCGACTTTATTTTGGGGGGCTCCAAAATCACTGCAGATGGTGACTGCAGCATGAAATTAAAAGATACTTGCTTCTTGGACAAAAAAGCTATGAAGAACCTAGACAGCATATTAAGAAGCAGAGACATTACTTTGCCAACAAAGGTCTCTATAGTCAAAGCAACGGTTTTTCCAGTAGTCATGTATGGATACGATAGTTGGATCATACTGCTTTTGAACTGTGATGCTGGAGAAGACTCTTGATAGTCCCTTGGACTGCAAGGAGATCAAACCAGTCAAACCTAAAGGAAATTAAGCCTGAATTTTCATTGGAAGGTTTGATGCTGAAGCTGAAGCTCCAATAGTTGGGCCACCTGATGTGAAGAACTGATTCATTAGAAAAGATTCTGATGCTAGCAAAGACTGAAGGCAGGAAGAGAAGAGGATGACATCAATGACTCAATGGACATGAGATTGAGCAAGCTCCGGGAGATGGTGAAGGACAGGGAGGCCTGGCGTGTGCAGTCCAGGGGGTTGCAAAGAGTCAGACACGACTGAGTGACTGAACAACAAGAAATTTTATTATGTTAATATGGTTATATAAGGTCATATTACCCAGAAATAGATAATGGATATCTATTCCTATACATATTATACTACTAACAGTCTTGATTTCCATGAGACAGGATAACCAGAAAATTATGGTCTTTTAGCGTCTTTTTTTTTTTTTACACAAAGAGCACATAATTATTTGCAAAAGTAAACATGAAACAATATTACCGTCTCCAAAGAAAAAGAATAATATGACAAAAATACACACAGCAAATTAAAACCAGGAGACAATACAGCAAAGATTATTAACCTGGGATCCAGAAATCTCAGAGAATGTAAATTTGTAAAAGAAAAAAAATTTTATCCCTAGGTTCACTAACCTCTAATTATTAAAGTTTAGTACCTCTTTCAACCAGACCTAGACAATCTACCATAGTAATATTAGCAGTACTCGTGATTTTTATCACTAATACAAGTTGTATTTTCATATCACATTAGTTGTTACATATAACTCAAAATATCATCTACATATATATCACTACTTTAAAATTATGGTAGTTATTAGACTCACCGCTAGATCTTGTTTTTTAACTGCATTGATAAAGGGGCACATATATTAATATATCACATATTTTTTTTTGTATTTCAATATAACACATTCCTTTTTAATCCTATTTCATTCAGTTAAAATCATTATTCTAAAAAGGCTCCACAGTCTTCTCCAGACTGCCAAAGAGTCCATATAACCAAACATCCACTCATAGCCAAGTGCAACACATTAGACAGACAATCATAGCTTATTCTAATTATTCAGGCATAAAGTAAGCAGGGCCTAAATTCAGACAAAAATAAATAAATTCCAATTTTAATCAGTTTGTCTAATACAAAATTCAAACTTTTCTTCCCCAAATCATATCCTCCTCCAGATTTTTCAGCTGCCTCTGACTTCTTCCTTCATTTTCTATCACTGATGTTACTTAAAAGCTTTCTTTTCTATCCCAATTGACACAGATCTCTCTCCTGACGTATCACTTCATATTTTAATTCTTTAAAAAAGAGCCTCCCTTCTCTCATTCTGATCTCAACTGATTCTGCATACCTCAACCAGATTAATCTTCTTAAACAATTATTTTCAAACTGCCCCAATCTCTCCAAATCACTCAATGCTCCCAATGTCTTTAATAGTGTTGATAATGACATGATCCTAGAGCCATATCTGCAATAACTATTAATAATTATTAATCAAAACAATTCTGTAGTCATGTCCTATATCATTCAAACAATATCATGACATAAAATTCACGTATTAATAACAGAAATCTAATTTACAAATGTAAAAAGCCACCCAGTGCTCTACAGTTAAACCTAGGAGAAAACTGAAATTCCTCATTCAAGCCTCTCCATAATAATCATACTCCAGTTTGCCTTATCACCTCCCTGTTCATACTGAAATTCCAGAATTTAACCAGATATTAACTCAATGTCCCTTTCCTCCTCGAAGCTGGATACATGACTTTCTGCTACTACATATTTGCAGATATAACTTTTATGATTTGCAATGACATTTGATTCATTCATTCATTCATTCAACAAACAGTTACCAGGCCCCTAAAATATACTAAACACTTAGTACATAGTAGGGGTTAAGCTCCTATTTTGTAACAAATACTTAAATCTCAGTCTAGGAGACTCCTCTTGGCTTCCCAGGTGGCACCAGTGGTAAAGAACCTGCCTGCAGACATGAGACACTGGTTCGATCCCTGGGTTGGGAAGATCTCCTGGAGGAAAGAGTGACAACCCACTCCAGTATTCTTGTCTGGAGTATCCTATGGACAAAGGAGCCTGGTGGGCTACAGTCCAGAGGGCTGCAAAGAGTCTGATATGACTGAAGTGACTCAGCACACAGACTTCCTTGGTGTTCCACTGGCTAAGACTCCATGTTCATAATGCTGGAGCCCAGGGTTCAACCCCTGGTCAGGGAACTAGATCCCAAATGGTGCAATTAAAATTTTGCATGCCACAACTAAGACCTGGTGCAGTCAAATAAATATTCTTTAAAAATCTGTCTAATGAGAAAGCAAGAGACATAAACCACGTAAATACAAGACAGTGTGGTAAATGTCACAAAAGAGGGATGCACAGATGCTAAGGGAGAACAGAAAAAGAGCATAAAGCAAAGACTAGAAGGAGGAAGCAAGGTTTCCTGGAGTTGGAGCACCTAACGTGAATTATTAAAGAAGTCCGTGAGGTCATAAAGTATAAGGTATTGTAAGCACATATAAAGCACAAACCAGACTATATAAGTCACTCATTTTGGCCAGGCTCGAGAATATGTTTGAAGAGAGAAGAGTAATAAATGATAAAACTGGAAAGGTACAAGGGGACAATATCATAATGAGCCTCACATATAATGCTATGAAAGCTCCATTTTATTCCAAAAGCAGTAAGTAGCAGCAGGATATGCTGGAAAGCAGACAAGCTGAGGAATTCCCATGACCTAAATCTGAATTCGACCTCTTGTGTCATTTATTTGCTATGTGACTTTCATCAAATTTGCCTCTCTAAGCTTCAGTTTCTTCAAATACAAAATAGGAATTGATAATATCAATTTTGCCAAGATTCTGACAAGAAGTTAATTCATGTAAATCTCCTAGCACAGGAGTCAATAAACTACAGCTTGGCCTGCCAGCAATGAATGGTTTTACATTTTTAAAGGATTGTTTACTTAACAAAAAAAGGAAGAAAGAAACCAAAGAAGAATACAGAACAGAGATCTTGCGACCCACAGAGCCAAAATGTTTACCTTATGGCCCTTCACATACAAATTTTGCCAACTCCTATTCTTAGCACAAAATAGGCAACCAAAAAATAGTAATATTATTAAGAATTTTAAATACTGAATAAATCTTCAAAGGATTTCTCTGGTGATAACACATACAAAGAAACAGAAGTTAAAACAGCAATAATGGATGTTGGAAAACAAGCAAGAATGCTGCTGTAATCCATTAACTTTTCCTTTCCTTCCTTCTAACTATACAGGTGAGATCAACTTCTACCTCCTGTCTGTATCCCTGAAGGCTACACACCCATATGTACTCTGGTATATGATACAGCATTTAATGTTCTTTGTTACTTAGCATACTTGCCTTCACTAGCTTACTACTTATTCAGGCTTACATCCACTCTAAGTGAAAGTAGTGTTAAGAGTAAATATTTTGGAGTCAAACAGACCTTGTTTTAAATACTGGTTTTTCAATGTTTGCTGCTAAGTCGCTTCAGTCATGTCCGACTCTGTGCGACCCCATAGACGGCAGCCCACCAGGGTCCCCCGTCCCTGGGATTCTCCAGCCAAGAACACTGGAGTGGGTTGCCATTTCCTTCTCCAATGTTTAAGGTTTGCAATTTAACTTGAATGGCTCCTAACAAGAAACAGTCATAGCTATCACATAAGAGTTTTCTGATTTTGCTTTGCTTTTTTACTTCGGATGTGCCACACTGTTATAAGCACTTTATGACTATTTCATTTAACCCTCACAACAACCCTGTAAGATAAAAACTATCAATTAACTATCTCCCTATTACGGATGAGGAAACTAAAGCATGGAGAAGTTAAATAATTTTCCCTAGAACTAGAAAAGTGAGGATCGAAGGCTCAATTCTTAAGCAGCAAGAGAATGAGAATCATACTGTCTAATTCACAGGATTTTTATGAATACTAATTTAGATTACATATTTAAAAGTGAAGGGGATGGCTTTCACAGTCCTTAGTATTCAGTAGTCCAATAAACACAAGTTCCACTTTCTAGTATGAAAGACTATATTTTGAACGTATTCCCCAGAATCCCGAATATAACAGTACATAGCCAGCAGAAGCTTAATAAGTATTTATTAATAGGTTAGATACACTTTGGTGATTCACGTTCTCGTTATTTCAAGGTTATCATTCTGTACATAATCGCAATATATTATTCCATAAATATGTATGTCAATTTTGCAGGAGACTACACTACATAGGAATCTATAGCTCAACATATGCTGTCAGTTTTTTTTTTTGGTTTTACTTAAATATAAACAGTATGATCAGAAAGCAACGGATATATATGTAAAGATCCCAACAAAGTCTTTGTATAGAAAGAAATTAAGGTTGGTGTATCTTAAATTTATTCTATTCTTGTAGCAGTATTTGTAACTAGTATTATATAACTGATCAATTTTATTCACTTAGGGAATCTAAGTAATTTAGGAAAAGAAAAATAAAGATTCTAAATTGTGTAAGATTACAGAGAGAGGTTCAAGATGAATACTAAGAAAGATAAAGTGTAGTAACTTCTATCTTGTATCACCAATCTGGGTCACTAATTTCTACTGTTAATAAATGAAAACAAACTAAAAGCCCCGATTACCAGATGTCCACTTAGTATGAAATATTGAGCCTCACAGCAAGGTGAACTACTTATTCCTCAAAAAATTAGAAATAAAATTTTACTTGTAGAGAGATTATAAGGTGACTAAAAAATTAATGAAAAGTAATAATCCTGCTACAAAAGAGAATACAAAACAAAAATTCTGTTACTACTTATCAGTTTTTGCCTTGTAAACTGAAGGATTCCTAGCTAGACCCAAAGTTACTTGATTTCTGAGGCTTACATGAGGGACAGAAATTTTTTAAAAAAACATTATTTAATCAGAATGTAGCTGCATGAAAACAATGAAAATTTCAAAAAGTAAATGAGGAATAATCACCACATCAAGTGAAATATAACCTTACCTTGGAGCACAAAATTTCCTTTCAAAATCTATTAAATTTCATAGAAAACTATGCAGAAAACTTACAGAAGCAAAACAATTGATTCTGAAATGTTTTGGGAAAAAAGTCAGGTGACAGCCAGGTTCAAAGTAAACATGGAATTCTTAATTAAACATACGCTTGATATCACAAAGGTTTGTTCCCTTTTTTTCAATTGTTTTGTTGTTGTTCAGTCACCAAGTCATGTACAACTCTTTGCAACCCCATGGACTGCAGCACACCAGGCCTCCCTGTCCTTCACCATCTCCCAGGGTTTGCGCACTCATGTCCATTGAATCGGTGATGCCATCCAACCATCTCATCTGCTGTCGCCCCCTTCTCCTGCCCTCAATCTTTTCCAGCATCAGGGTCTTTTCCAATGAGTCAGCTCTTTGCATCAGGTAGCCAAAGTATTGGAGCTTCATCAGTCCTTCCAAAGAATACTCAAGGTTCTATGTTTAGTAATTCATTTATGATTTAGTTTCTCCCTGCTTCCTGTGTCCCCCTCCAATCTAGCCATCAAACTAATTTTAAAAATTCTCCACACTGTTTTTAATAAATGTTTTCAAAAGTAGCAATATTCTCCACTGATCAAGAAATATGAATTACTCAAAAAATCTTCACTAAAGGATGAAAGAGCCTCCAAATGTGTATACAGATTAATAGGAAGACAATTAAAGAGCATGAAAGGGATAAAGAAGAGAGAAAAGAAGGGGGAAAAGCTTAGCCCCTCTTTCCCAAACAAGTTAATCATCGTTATCTGCCACTTGCTAGCGGTCTTAGCATCTTCATTTTTTTTTTTCACTTATTTCATATTTCCCTCAAAACTCAACCTCTACACCCCTTCATGATAAAAACACTCAACAAACTAAAACAGAAGGAAACTTCCTCGATCTGATAAACAGCATCTATGAAAACCCCACAACCAGTATCATAGTTTATAGTGGAAGAAAGAATGCTTTCCTCCCAAGACCAGAAACAAGACAAGAATATCAGCTCTTGACACTTCTTTTCAACAAAGGACTGAAGGGTTTAGCCAGGGCAGTTAAGCAAGAAAACAAAATAAAACGCATTCAGACTGGAAAAGAAGTAAAACTTATTTACAAGTGACATGATCCTTGGTATACAGAAAACCAGAGGGAATCCATTTAAAAAACAACTATTAGAACTAATAATCAAGTTCAGCAAGGCTGCAAAATACAAGATCAACACACAATAGTCAATTGTATTCTTATACATTTACAGTGAGCAGCCCAAAAATGAAATAAAGAATTCATTTTACAACAGCACTTAAAAGAATAAAATATTAAGGAATAATACCACAAACGAAGCTTAACATTTACACTCTGAAAACTACAGAACACTGTCAAAACAAATTAAAGATCTAAATAAATGGAAAGATTTTTCATAAAGCATTTTCATAAACAGGAAGACATTTAAAATTGTCAAGATGGCAATGCTCCTCAAATCGAGCTACAGACTTACACAATTCCTATCAAAATGCCAGCTGACTTCTTTGCAGAAATTGATAAGCTAATCCTAAAATTTATATGGAAATACAAGTAGATCAGTGTTTGCCCAGAATTAAGGACACGGGGAAATGAAAGGTAACTCAAAGAATACAGGATTTATATTTCAGGTGACTACAATGTTCTATAAATTTTGGGACAGCTGCACAAATGTGAATATACTAAACACTACTGAGTTATATATTTTAAATAGGCTACTTCTATAAGTGAATTATATCTCAAAAAAAGCTGTTAACCAAAAAAATGCTCAACTTAGTCCCTGGCCCACCCACCAATCCATTTTGTTACTCTCTCAGAATGCCTCTAAAGAGTTTATATTGTAGTAACTCCCACTTGTTCGCTTATTGTATTGAAATAACTAAATTATATGTCTTACTTCACTTATTCATAAGCTATAAGCTTTACAACAGTCTCTTCTATTTCTTTCTTTTTAGAACCCAGTACAATAATGGGTGGGCTTCCCTGGTGGCTCAGTGGTAAAGAACCTGCCTGCCAATGCAGGAGACATGGGTTCAATCCCTGGGTAGAGAAGATCCCCCTGGCAACTCGCATCAGTATTCTTGCCTAGGAAATCCTGTGGACAGAGGAGTCTGGCAGGCTACAGGCCATGGGATTGCAAAAAAGTCAGATACACCTTAGTGACTAAACAACAACATAATAATGGGTACAGAATAGGCCCTCAAATAGGGTTTCTAATTTTCAAAATGCAAAAGATTACAAATTACTTAGCATATAGAAGTTAGTCAGACTTACTCTAAAATCTTCCTTTTGGGGAATACAGAAATACATAAAACTCCCCAGATTCCTAATCAAATTCTTCAGAATAAAGATAAATAAAAGTGTACCTAGAGCAAGTTTTCACATTAGAACAATCCTAGACAATAAAAGAAAAAAATGCAATTCAATTAAAATTAAAGTTGTCCAGAAATAAAGTTAATTTAAAGGTTCAGTATTAGTGCAGGTGGTCAAAGAAAGTTGTAGTATTTTCATCATGAAACATGAGCACAAGTTAATAATTATGTCTTTGTTGTTTACTTGATGATTTTATTGCTCTTTCTGGGTTAAGGCTCACAAAATATTAATTACAATGACTTCAGAATTACAAAAACAGCAACAGAAAACATTAAAAAAACAGTAAGGTCGATCTAAATGACATTTCTTCAAAGTAATAATGATAATGCTCTATCCCAACAGAAAAAGAAAATTCAAAGAATGTTTCCCACAAAACTATACTTCAGAAACTGAAATTCAAAGTTAACAGCTTTTAAAGTACAAAGAGAAATAACTCAAACAGCCAGAACCCAGTAGACCACAACGGCAATCAACAACTGGAGAGTACAGGAGAGACCCACTAAAGGTTATAAAATCTAATTGTAATACTCTTTGTAAAATCTGTATCTTTAAATAGCTCC
Source organism: Ovis aries (assembly GCF_016772045.2). Classification (NCBI taxonomy): domain Eukaryota; kingdom Metazoa; phylum Chordata; class Mammalia; order Artiodactyla; family Bovidae; genus Ovis; species Ovis aries. Next base: position 93,236,566 of record NC_056059.1, read on the forward strand.
TGACATTTACTTGTCATTCAAACCCACCTTAGAAGAGAGGTCCTTCTCTCCTCCTCCTCCTTTCTGTGGCTCTTACCCCTCCGCTTCTCTTCCCACTGCTCCCCAACCTCTTCACACAACTTTACTTTTTGAAGAAGGGAAGCAATTTTAAGTATTATAATTCACCTTTTAGACATAATTTCACAAATATATGCTACCACCTGAAATAACTTCATGAAATGCCCCAAGCTGTTCACCACCCAGGGACTACAATCCCATCCCCCTTGCATTCAAATAAGGCTCTGTGACAAATTATTACCAATGAAATGTGGGCAGATGTTTGTCTTTGGGGGTTCTTAAATGTCCTGTAGGTTACAGGCAGGGCTCCAAGGCTCCAGGGAACAGTGGAGACATAAGATGTAAGGCGTCTATGTCCCTCGATTACCACATGGAGAAAAGCCACAAGCCTGCTAACAAGGAGCACCTGCACTAGTTTGTTAATGTGAGCAAAATACAAACTTACATGTGTTAAGCCACTGAAATTTTGGAATGTATTTATTACCCTAATTAGCATTACCCAAAGTAAAATATGCATGAATCTTAAATATTTCAATTCCCCCTAATTAAAAACATTTATAAGGGCTATTTTGGAAAGATTATCTAAAAGCCCATTTAAGTAACATTAAATTTTAAAACCTTAACAATTTTCCACCTTAATTTTCTTGTAAAGTAACTACTTTAAATGACAGCAAGAAGAGTCCTACTGTAAATAATAAACTTCACTGTTCACTTATTATTTCATTAACACTTATTTTCATGATTATAGAAAAATGTCTTCCTCCATTCTCCCAATTAAAAAATTACAAATTATTTTATTATAGTAATATTCATATCTAATAATAATTCAAAATGTCTAATGAAAATTATCCAATTTTGCCTGAGTTAAGGGCAAAATTCATTTCCATTTTATTGTTTTTAAAGTATTAAAAATTATCCCTAATTTTAAATAATTTTTCCTTTAAATATGATTCTGTCCGCTGTAAACGCACACACACCCATAACATATACACTTTAAAAAAACCATGACATTTTTCATTCTAATAAAGTTTTCCCCCCTATCCTTCACAAACATACTTCATAAATGTGTTAACATTTTAATGCTTTACTTGGGTTTTTTTTTTAAGCTTAACATTGCTGATATAAATAATAATGATACAAGGCCTAAGGAAACCTGGTGTTAGTAAACAGAGATATTACAAATTTAAACTAATGAAACTCCTCCCACATCATCTTCACCCTGACTTCAGCAAATAAGAAAAAAAACTATTTGATCTCTCTGTTGCCTTTACTTTAAACTCCATATCACTATTTTTTCCCACCACAATACAATTAAAATTAAATGAACACATTTACCACTCCTCGCAGAATTTTAAAAAATGGAAAATTACTGAAAGCTGATTTTTGATAGAAGATTTTTGAAATTACTGATAGAAAATTTTTGCTTCCATTCAGGAAAATATTCCAAAAGTTTTTGGTTTTGAACTGAAACAATTGCATGGGAATTGTGTGGCACTTATATTTATAAATAAACTCTAGGCCCTTGATCCTTTTTTACACTTGACTGTGTCTTAATATATATGTGCTATATATAGCTTAAAATTTTTTTCCAGGACTACATAGCAGGAACTCAAAAAAAAGAGTAAATGAAACTGAAAGATGCCCTATTCAAAAATATGAAAATAAATCAAGTATGACCAGATAGTCTCTATAAATAAGGACACAGGCTATTTTACTGACAGTCTTCGTTCTAAGAAAAAGACATCTAACATACATTTAACGTTGTGTTTATATATTCAATACCTTAAGTATATCAAAGGTATATCTGAAATATTTTATTGTCTTGATTTTTAACATATGGTGACATAATATTGCTCTCAGTAATCCAATGAGAATTTGTACTTACGTTTCTCAGTGCCCACAGTCAGGGCTGCAGGAGGAAAAAAAAACTAATATTTAACTAAGCAGCTACTATGTCCCAAAGTCGTTTTGTTTTCGATTTATCCTCAGGATCTTACTATGAATGTCTTATCTCCTTGTTACTGATGAAGAAAACAGACTTAAGAGACATTGGGTACCGTGCCTAAAGTGAAAGAACTAAGAGAAATGGCACAGCCAGAGTTCTGAGGTCTGTAAAACAAGTCCTCTGCCCACTAAACTACGTGTGTTGTTTTTCCAGTAGTGGTCACAGAAAACAGCTCGCCACCCTTCGTCCTCTTCCCCTTGACACTTCCCCACGAACGGCAGGAAACATTTCTTTGTGAGACCAGGTCCAGAAAGGAGCAACCTCTGTACATGACACAGAGCGTGGCCGGCAAGGATCGAATCTATATAAAGATTTCATCCATTGAGCTTTCAGCTAGATGAGCTAACTAGACGTAATCAGAGAGTGAGAAAGATAAAGTAAACAGCAAATAAGCATCCAAACACCACTGATACTTGGTTCTGAGATGCAGCGTTCGCCTACTGGCAGCAGACCTACCTTTACAGCTGCGTTCTGCTTAAACTACTCTCAAAATAGCTAAGAGCACACGCTTAGAGCAGACAAAAGAGGAGGCTTGCTCTAGGTTTTGGAGACTGAGGGAAAACTTGTTTGTACTCAATACGTGACTGTCTTGATTGATAATTAAGGGAACTAGAGCCAGTAAGGCAGTATCCCCTGAAATACAGTCCTGAGCTTCCCCTGTGTACCAAACTCCCTCAACACAATGCATCTCCCAACAGCCTAAGCTCGAGAGTTGGCCGTGCTGAGGAGGATGACAGCTCCAGCAACTTCCTCTTCCTCACCAACCTCCTCAGCTCGGCGCGTACACGCCTTTCCCCCTAGGAGGCAGGATAAAACAATTTCAAACGCACAGAATCCATCCAATCCTACCATCACCACAGGACAGGGAAGCCAGCTTCCATTTCTTCCCCCGCCCCTCTGAGAAAAATTTTATCTTAAAAAAAGCGTTTAAGTATTATCAACGGGAAAGTATTTGCGACGAAAAAAAGAAAAAAGGAAATATGTACTTCGTCCCTCCACACACAGCCTTAAGGAAAGGATTAAAAGAAGGGACCTCGACACCGCGTCTTCGCGAGATTTACTGCTTAGATTCACTTTCCCTCGGGTCCCACCGCCGGCCAGGGGCAGAGCTCGCAGTTGGAACGCCAAAATCTGCCTTCGCCGCTCCTCAGGAGACGCGGGGGCGGCTGAGGCGGCGGCGATCCGCGCGTCCCGCCTCCGACCCTCACCTGCCCAGGCCTGAGGCAGGGCCCCGCGCCCCGCGAGGCGTCCGGGGAGGCCGGCGGGAGGCAGGGAGGCCGGTCGGCGGGCGCGCGGGAGCCGAGGAGGTTAGGCCGCGCTGCAGGCCGGCGCGCTTCCTGCCGCGGCCCCGGCAACAGCGGCGCGGCCCCGACCCGCGGCTCCCGGGCCCGGTTGCCGTGCGTGAGCCGCGCACACACTCACCCTCCCAGATCCCCGCGGGGCAGCTCTCACCTGCGAGGCTCTCCCGAGCCTCGGCCACAAAGACGGGACGGACGCGCCACTCGGGGGTCCCGGACACTCTGAATCGGCCCCCACAGTCCCGGGCCCTGGGCGCGGACCACCCCCCAACACACACACACACATACACCGCACGCGCGCACACACACACACACCGGAACCTTCGTCGCCTCCGAGAGAGACGCGGGTCAGCCCCGCACCCGACACACACCCACTCGCTGTGGGTCCTCGCCCGCCGGAGTCCCAACTCGCACAACACCCCCACGCACATTCGGCCCTCTCCCACCTCATTTCCCCGGGAGTCGCGCTCCTCTGCCCAACGCTCTCGATGCTACTCGAAGGCACGAAAACACTCTACCTCATTCTCTTCCTCCGGCCCAGAAGAAGCAACAGCAGCCATTTCCCCGCGGCAGGGGAAACACACACATACAAACACGCGCGCGCGCGCGCGCGCACCCGGCCCCCACAGATGCTTCCCCTCTGGAGCCGCGGCCGCAGACGCAAACACAAACACCCACGGGCGGGCCTCGCTCCCGCCAGCCCGCCCCGAAGGGAAGCCGCGGCGGCGGCCGGCCGGGCCCAGATCCCGGCTCGCGCGGGACGGGCGCGCAGAGCGCCCGGGCCTGGGGTCCCCCGAGGGCCTGCGCCCCCCTCCTCACCTGCATTCAGCGCGCCGGGGTCCGGGCGGCGACGGCGGCGGCGGCGGCGGGGCGGCTGCTGCTGGTGCTGCGGCGGCGGGGGAGGCGGCGGCGGCGGTGGCGGCGGGGCTGAGGGCAGCAAAGACATGCAGGCAGCCCGCCGGGGGGAGAGGCACCGGCCGGAGGGGACGCGGGGCGGGCGGGCCGGGCCGGGCCGCCTGAGGAACCGCAAAGGCGGCGGCGAGGAGGGCGGCTGAGGGGAGCGAGAAGGAGACGGATGGGGGGCGGGGAGGGGACCGAGGGCCGCGCCGCCGGGCTTCGGGGACGGTGACCCTGGACGCGCAGGAGAGGCCCCGCGGCCGCGGCCGCCGACGCGAAGGCCCCTGCCCGAGGAAGCTGCGCCCCCGCAGCCGCTGAAGCCGCGGCTATTACTCCGAGAGCCGCGCAGAGCCTGGCCTTGGCCTTGGCCTCCTGGCGCTGGGGCTGCCGCCGCTGCGGGGGTTGCTGCTGCGCCTGCTGCTGCCGGGGCCGAGAGTGCTGCACCGAGACGCCAGCTTTCGGTGCCTCCGCTCTCGCTCACACACGTTCACACCCCCGAGAGTCGGGGGAGAGGCGTCCGCGCGATATCGGTATTGAGATTAATAACAAGGTGCGGAGAGTGCGAGAAGGAGGAGGGTTGATTGACGTGGAGGGGCTGGCGAGAGTCAGTCACTCCCCCGTGCGGAGGGGTGGGGTGAGGGGGGAGGAGGCGGAGCTTCAGTACCGAGCCTTGGCCCCGCCCCCAGGGCGCCGCGTTTGGTCGTAGTGCGCGTGCGCGCGGAGCTGCCAGATCTCTTGCCCATTTTCTCCTTTACCCTTGCTGTTTTCTTACTCGTTTCTCTTGGCATGAGTGAAGAGCCGAGCTGGGGAGGCCGGTCGGTTATCAGAAAGACACAGCCGCAAAGCCACGGGGGGTGGCGGGAAGACACTAGCGATCCCGCCTCACCCAGTGTTCGCGCCGGGACTCGGCGCTGTTTACTGCGCGGTCGCCTGAGGCGGCCTGACCGCGAAGCCCAGCCAGCGCTGCTCAAGGCGGCGATTGGGACGCCAGGTGAGATGAAGGAAGTGACCGAAGAAAATGTTTCCTGACATCTTCTGTGGTTTAATTTTTTCTTTAACGTGTAACATCTGTAAGTTGCATTGCGACAGGTAAATAAAAGAACCTGTGGCGCTCTACGTTAACTCTGTCCTATTTATTTTCTGAGGCTCCCCTCACGGTAGAAATACATTTGCTTGGCCGTGCCAGCATCATAGTGAAAACGGCAAGGAGTAAACTAGGAATATGAATGTTTACTTCGGGTATACGGCCTTGACATTTTAAGTTTATGGGGTTTAATTTTGTTTGTGTGAGTCAGCTTCAGCTTTTACCACGAGCAGTCCAAAAACAAACCAGCGCTAGAGGCGAAATACTGCTCTTACAGAGTTTTGCATAATCTTCCCAATGCCTGCTCCGGGCTTGCGCACTTAACCAGTGTCAAGGGTATATTAGCAGTGTTCAGGATTCCCCACGCACCCACCCACCCACAGGGGCGGTGTTTAACACACTAAATACGTGGTGTTGGTTGCAATTAATCTTGGGCCCTATTATTGAATGTAAAATGTCTTCATCTCTTGGGGTAAAAGTTGCTGTAAAAATGCAAATCATCATTTAGCCACAACGGAGCAGTTATTGAAAGAGTCCACCAAAAGAAGAATTGCACTATTTTCAGCTTTGTCACCAGGAAGTGTGAGTGAGTAATTAGAGAAGCCCCTCAAGACGTAGAAGACCGCAGGCTACTTTGTTTTCCATCTGCGTTGTTTCCATTTCCCTGCCTAGCAACATCACCCCCAAACCAGCTTCTGTAATGGGTCTGAAATCGTAAAAGAAGTTCCACTCATTCCTAACCATCTTGATTCTAAGGCTTTGTAATGGACAAAGCCAAACAAGTCACTTCAGGAGCCCAGAATAGTAAACCCGCCTCAGTGGCATCTTGCCACAGCATTTCTCCTTGGCATAGAAACATTTGCCCCAAGGAGAAATACTACCGAACGGTGAAGAAAAGAGGAAAATAAACACCTGAAAAACATAAATCAGATGATGGGATAGTCTCACAGATTTAAACTTTTTCAAATACCTGTAAATGTATATTCAATAGATTCCTAGGTAGTCATTCTCATACCGTAAACATCTCTGGAGGGTGTTATATTCCAGACATTGTATTTCTCATCAGAGATACAAAAATAAACATATATGGTCCCTGTTCTTAAGTAGCTTGCAGCCTTTGTAGGGGAAGCCAACCCATAAACAGGAAACAGAACACACCAGAAAGGAAAGTTTGAAAGGTAACAAAAAATTAATAGTCACAATGAGGCCCAGGAGGATAAAGCTGATGGCACTAGCAGTTTCACTGGAGCCATGTGATACCTGCCAGTCTCACAGGGTGGACTGTCAGTAGTGACTGGAGTGAGGAAGGAGGAGAGAACCTCTGGATGGTAAAGAAGCACTGATAAATGTTTGGGTTTGCTGGTCTGGAAGTTCAGATTTACATAGGCCATGTTCATTGTTGGCCTTTAAATTTAAATACTAAATGCATCACCATCCACTGAGTAATTACAATTGTGATAGAGTTAAGAATAGTGAATTTTATTATTAAAAAAGAGCAGTTGAATGCAAGTTAAGCTTAAATAATCTCTACTGTCAGGGCTGTTCTCTTTACACCGTGGAAAATAGATTGGCTTGCCCTAAAAAACAGGAAAGCCATATTTTCATATATTAATGAGTATAACCATATTGTCCAAAAAATAGGCTGTTTTTCTCATTTGGAAGAAGATTGAAATTAAAGGAATAATAATTTTCAAATAGCTGGCCCTGTACAAAATCTGAGAAATCTTTATCTTCACTGATATTTTTAAAATTCCCTCATAAATCTCCAAAAGACATTCCAATAACAAAAGAGTAGTACCTAAGCCATTTTTAAAAAGCAGCTTTATAGTAGTTCAAAGTTAACAAAAGAATAGTAACCTGATTTTGATAGCTAATTTCATGAGAATTTTCCATGTTTGACAGAGGTTGCAATTTTTCAATGAAGATTTAAAAGAAGAGAGAAAGAGAACACAAGTCTATGAAAGCGAAAGTATAGAAAAAAGTAGAGAGCGATTTTGAAAACTGAGTTTTTAGGGAACTGAAAGAGAAGGAGGCATATATTGAAAAAAAATTTTTAATAACAACACAATAAGAAAATATTTCTTTAAAGAAGTGATTTATTCAAGTAAAAATCTGGGTTAAGTAAGGCCTTTTTGACCAAAATGGTTTAATAGTAGAACTGTGTAGGGTACAACTTGTTCTGAAAACACTTATGTTTATTTGCATTATAACAGAATTGGTTCATTACTTCTCAAAAAAAAAAAGGTTCTAGTGACCACCTGCGTCTTTTCCAAATTAGCAATTAATATTTTATCTGAGTAAATCTGATCTCTCCATGTTTTTTCTGTTGGTAGCATGGGTAGCCAGATCTATAAAATCCCTTATAACTATATTCCTTTGTTTTCTGAAATTCTGTTGAGCAGCTTGCTCAAAAGGCAAAGATTTAAATTTTAACTTAAGAATGTTATTACTACTTTATAAAGAATCAAATATTATTTTATTGATATTAGTACACATTTCTATACTAATAGCTGTAAAACTTTTCAAGTATTACATTTAAATTATTTAGTAAACTATAATTAATAAAATAAATATAATTTACCTGATATTCATTATAACAACATTTAAATAGGTATTAATCAAGGTGATCTTAAATTTTTAATTCCCAGACCTCCTGACAGGTCCTCCAAACTATATTCCAGTGACATATTCTATCTTTTATTGAATTATACTCCTCTCCATCTTCCCATCTTTACTCATCTTATTCGTCTTCCTCCCTCCCCTTTTATCCTCATGTCTAATATTTTTTGACCTTGGGTATGTTCATCTAAGAAAAAAATGGCTTCATTCATTGCCTCCACACCTCTTCCAGTCCATCAGCTCTCTCTTTTCATCAACTTCCTATTTGTTCCTTTCTCTAGTATGATTATGGACGACACCGAGGACCATTCCACTCTCTTGGTCAAAGATAAACATTTTCCACCATTTTTAATAATACGCTTACTGTATGATACGCTGTGTGCTCAGTTGTGTCCAACTCTTTGCAACCCTTTGGACTGTAGCTCACCAGGATCCTCTTCCATGGGATTCTCCAGGCAAGAACCCTGGAGTGGGTTGCCATTTCCTTCTCCAATGCATGGAAGTGAAAAGTGAAAGTGAAGTCGCTCAGTCGTGTCTGACTAGTATCGACCCCAGGGACTGCAGCCTACCAGGCACCTCTGTCCATGGGATTTTCCAGGCAAGAATACTGGAGTGGGGTGCCATTGCCTTCTCCAATATGATATGCTAGTCCTAGACAAAATAATGAAGTAGACCCCATTCATTTTGATGTCCTCCTGCTTCTTCTGTCTATACTCCAAGGGTCGAGTCTCAAGTCCCTTGAACCCCGAATATTCAGAATCTCCACTCCAGCCCCATCAGCAACAGCACCATTCTTTCCAGTATTTCCCTACATTCTAGAAATGTTCTGGAATGTAAGTTCTATGACCACCACCAATAAATATCCAGTGCTTCCATTTTTTAAGTATTTGGAGGTACCTGGTGTGCTATTCAATCAATAAAATCAATTATTTTGATGTTGTACTTCAGCGATCTTCATGGAGCCTTCAGAAATATGCTTCAGAAACCACTTAGGGCATGCAGAGGGGAACAGATAGGTGGGATCACAACTAGAAAGCCTCTGTTTTACATATAGACCATCTATTTGACTGCTTCTGAATTTTCCTTTTTCTGTGAACAATGCTCCTTCCCTTTGAAGAAACTATTCCTCGTACTACAAACAGATGATTCTAGTGACAGTTGCATCTCAAGAGAGTCCCCCAACTTCCTGACTACGTGCATACGTGTTAAGTCACTTCAGTCTTGTCTGCCTCTTTGCAACCCTATGGACTGTAGCCCTCTGGGCTTTTTGCCCATGGGATTCTCCAGACAAGAATAGTGGAGTGGGATGCCGTGCCCTTCTGGGCATATGACTCAAGTCAAAGCAAGCAGAGTTCTTCCTCAGAATGTTTCCAGGCAGAACTAAAGGAAGAAGAGCTAGTCCACCATCATAGTAATCTGAGACGAGAAGGCAGGGAAGAATAAGGAAGTTTTGAGAGTGGCCAATGGCTACTCTCCGCTTTGTGTAGAGTGAATCCATCACACAGAGACGAGAAGTGTGGAGAGTAAGTCCCGGGGGGTACACCAGTGTCAGGCTCCAGTCAGCCTGGGGATCCAACTACTCACAGTGCAGTTATATTAACTAGTAAATTCTCTTGTATGTCTGAACTAACTTGACTTAGACCTCTGCAATCAAACATCCTGATCAATATGTTGTGTTTATGCATGAAAGGTCTTTCAAAGAAGGTTAAATTTTGCTAAATAAATTTGAAAGTTACTGATCTAAACTACAACAGGACAGTCTTATTGGTTGAATCATAGTTTACCAAACGTTGAAGGTCACCTGATCTTACTGCCTTATTTTCCGCATGAGGAACCTGAAGCAAAGTGACTTGCTGAATATCAGCCAGGCGGTCAATGGCGAGTCAGTTTTAGAAACTGATTTCTAGATACCTAGTTCAGCTACTCTCTTCATTCTTCTACCCTGTCATTTGTTTAATTCTCCCCAGTGATATTTTTAAGAGGTGGTTACATAGAGATACAACTGTAACTTAAAAATATAAATCACAACAATGGCAATTTAAGACACTGCTTAGTGAGAAGATATTTGGTGGCATGTGACCATAATAGACCCCTTTTTCCTCTTTGAGACTTCCATATATTTTTTAAATTGGACTCAAACACACTCTTCGAGTCTTTGATAGCCGTGTCTCCAAGTTTTAACTACCATCTTTATGCTTATAACACCCAAATCTATGTCTCCAATTTAGAGTTCTCACCAGACATTCACATCTATATTGTTAATTTCCTCCTAGGTATTTCCATTTGGACAGTCTGCATATTTCAAAATCAGTATGTTTAAAACAGAGCTTGTTGTCTTTCCTCCAAAATCTATTCCTGACCTTTCCCATTAAAATTGTACTACCATGCTAATGATTCTGTAACCATATGAATGGTCACCCAATTCATCCTAGGAATCATTTTTAACTTTTCTTCCCATAATCAGCTTGACATACTAAATATTTGTATTACTCTAGTCCCTCCATCTCAATGCACCATAACGTGGTATCGCCTAAAGCCTGAGTTTTTTGCATTTTGTCCATTAATGTACTCCTTGTTAATCAGGCTTTGCAGGTGGTACAGTGTAAAGCATCCACCTGCCAATGCAGGAGATGTAGGTTCGATCCCTGGCTCGGATAGATGCCCTGGAGAAGGGAATGGCTACCCACTCCAGTATTCTTGCCTGGAGAATCCCATGGACAGAGTAACCTGGCAGGCTACAGTCCATGGGGGTCACAAAGACTCAGACACAACTGAGACACAACTGAACATGAGCACAAGCATAACATCTTCCTAGAATATATTTTATTCATATTACTCTGCTCTTTAAAATCTTTCAGTGACTTCTCCATAATTTGTAAACTAAAACCTAATTTCACAAGCATAACTATTCCTTAATGATCTCTTACTTACTATCACTATCTCTGTCACTTCTGGCCTTTAGTGAGCTATTGCTGTTTCTGAAACAGGGCATGCTCTCTTAGGTATTTTTGCTGATGATATTCCTTCAGCATGGTGTGCTCGTTCCTATTTTGTCCTCCTCTTGAAATCATCCGTCACGATTTAACTCAAGCATCACTTCCTTTGCAAAGCCCCCTCTGGAAGCCCTAGTGAGTATTTTCTTAGCACACTGTGCTCACCCCTACTACAGTAAGTATGATTAAATTAACTAGTAATTTTCTTCTACATCCAAACTAATTTGAGTTAGACCTCTACAACCAAAACATCTGAACATCTTGTTCCTACATGAAAATTCTTTCAAAGAAGGCTAACTGCTGCTACAATAAATTTGGAAATCACTGAATGAAATGCCAGTAAGGCATTATTATTAGTTGAATTTTAGTCTTTTTTTTTTTTTTTTTTTGAAGTGTCCCGTTTGTGGAGATGAACTAGAAAACTTCTCCCTCTGGGTGAACACAATCTGTCATAACACAGCTCCCACTGACCTCTTCAGTTCAGTTCAGTTTAGTTGCTCAGTTGTGTCCAACTCTTTGCAACCCCATGAATTGCAGCACGCCAGGCCTCCCTGTTCATCACCAACTCCCAGAGTTCACTAAGACTCACGTCCATCGAGTCGGTGATGCCATCCAGCCATCTCATTCTCTGTCATCCCCTTCTCCTCCTGCCCTCAATCCCTCCCAGCATCAGAGTCTTTTCCAATGAGTCAACTCTTCGCATGAGGTGGCCAAAGTACTGGAGTTTAAGCTTTAGCATCATTCCTTCAGAATGGACTGGTTGGATCTCCTTGCAGCCCAAGGGCGTCTCAGGAGTCTTCTCCAACACCACAGTTCAAAAGCATCAATTCTTTGGCGCTCAGCTTTCTTCACAGTCCAACTCTCAGATCCGTACATGACCACTGGAAAAACCATAGCCTCGACTAGACGGACCTTTGTTGGCAAAGTAATGTCTCTGCTTTTCAATATGCTGTCTAGGTTGGTCATAACTTTTCTTCTAAGGAGTAAGCGTCTTTTGATTTCATGGCTGCGGTCACTATCTGCAGTGATTTTGGAGCCCAAAAAAATAAAGTTTGACACTATTTCCAATGTTTCCCCATCTATTTCCCATGAAGTATTGGGACCAGATGCCATGATCTTCGTTTTCTGAATGTTGAGCTTTAAGCCAACTTTTTCACTCTCCTCTTTTACTTTCATCAAGAGGCTTTTAGTTCCTCTTCACTTTCTGCCATAAGGGTGGTATCATCTGCATATCTGAGGTGATTGATATTTCTCCCAGCAATCTTGACTCCAGCTTGTGCTTTTTCCAACCCAGCATTTCTCATAATGTACTCTGCATATAAGTTAAATAAGCAGGGTGACAATATACAGCTTTGATGTACTCCTTTTCCTATTTGCAACTAGTCTGTTGTTCCATGTCCAGTTCTAACTGTTGCTTCCTGATCTGCATATAGGTTTCTCAAGAGGCGATGTTTTTATGCAGTATGCAAACTGAACCACCCTATTACCTATACTGCAATTATCCATGTAAGTACATATCCATCATTCACTTCCTAGACTGTAAGCTCTGTCTTTATCCCTGTGTGCTATCAGACACAGCATCACAGACTGTCTGACAAATAATGCTCACGGAACATTTGTTTAATTCATTAATTGAGAATAGTACTTCTCAAATCATACCATATGTCAATTTACTAGCAATTTGCTGCTAGTAAAAGAAATCAGAAATAACAGTCACAAACAAAATACATTTTATTTTTCTCTCACATAAAGGAAGTCTGAAAATAGTTGATTCAGGGCTGATATGGCCCATCTGTGATCGGTAGGAACAACTCTCCTTCTCTCTTTGGTTTTGCCATCTTTAGAACATACCTTTCTTTCCTTCCTCATAGTCTGAGATGGCTGCCAGGACCTTCTCATATGGTTGTGCCGTTTGTTTACTGCAAAGGCACCCTGCCAAGAAGTGAGATCACCAATGGAACATCTACCCAGTGGAGGAACTTTCTCTAATTCATCTACAAGAATGGATGCTTCTTTCTATCAGAGATACTATGGCCATTGGGATCCCAACTATCTCATTCATTTTCCTGGCAGGGCAGAATTATCCTCAATTTATTTCTGGTGGCAGCGTGTTTACCGGAAATACCATTTCCCAGCTTCCCAAAGGAAGCCTAGGTATAGGTGTAGCATATATATAATCCATCACCTCAGTGGTGATTGGATGCTTGCTGTATCTAAAGAAATAGTCAAAGCATTGCATTGAGTTTCATAACTAAAAGTTTTTACTTTAGAAAACTTCTAATTATGTTTATCTAAATCAAAGCTAGATACTTTCACCAAAACTTTCATGATTTGTGTTCAGAAACCAATAATCTCTCTTTCTCTCTCTGTCCCTCTCTGTCTCTTTTTTTTTCCTCTCTCTCTCTCTCTCTTTCAACTAAAGGTCAGTAGAGTTTGTTTTTGGTATCCCAAACACCATCTATCCTTAAGTCCTATGTTGTCAATTAGAAGGTTCCATTACTCTTTGCAAATCAAACAAACAAATCTCCCCTTAATAGGGTCATTCTCCTAATCCAGATACCATCGAAATTTGACGACTGAGTGTTTTATATTCATACCCGTCTGTGTAAGCCACTCGTAGCAAAGACTGTCCACCACCTTTTGTTCAAGGATCTTCAGAACCTCAAACACGCTTCCAAACTTAGCACACTTCTCCTTCATTCACTTTAGGTTCTATCCAAACTTGTTCTCTACATATGCTCTGACTTTCCCTCTCTTTGTTCACACTGTTCTTGGCTTATACTTCTCAGCCTTGCATTTGTGCATGATCAAAAGAATCACATCTTCCAAGCACTAGGTCCAATGCTCCTTCATTCCAATGCCTTCTGGATCCCACACTATCCTCATCCCCGCCCAGCCAGGTATATACCTTTATCTCCATCTGAACACCCACAGCACTTTGAGAGAAGAGACAGGCATGTTAACTTGGTGGAGTAGAAATCCTATGGCTTTTAGAGTACCACCAATCTGTGTACAAATTCTGGCTCTGTCACTTACTATACGATCCCAGGAAAATTGCTCAACTTCATCTGAAACATAAGAATAATATGTACTTGCAGGGTTGGTATGAAAACAAGTAAAATAATAAATGTTAAGCTTGACAAGAGCAAACAGCGTTTCTTGACTAAAATAGTAAATATGGTATACAGGCTTGTGCTGACTTGTATTAACACTGTGAATTTTTCAAAGATACTTTCAAGGAATAGCTATGTGCTTTCTTCCATAAGATTTTATGCAAAGAGGGTCGGGGGGTGGTGTGCAGAATCGTGAAAACAAAACACACTGACACAACTGAAAGATGAAACCACAAGTAGAAAAAGTCAGAGTATGTGTTAAATTCAAGAAATCTCTTCGCAAATAATCTCTAGGTAACCATAGCCTGAAAACTTGTGGAAATACACATATCTGTTTGCACTGGAATAGAGGCAGAAGTGATGTGTTCTGCTTCCAATTCTGTCATTAAATAGTTTTGTTAGCTTTGGCAGTTTGCCAGGATTTTCATTTCGAACTTTCTTTGTCTATCAAACATAGGGGAATAAAAACAGGATATTATATACCCTAAACAACTTGAAGATGAAGATAACTGAGTGAAAATATTTTGAGAAATAAAAATAACAAAAAAATGGTATATATTAACTCTTGTAATTATGTTATTATAATAAGGCAAATAAATGGTTTAAGAAAGTATGTCTCTTTTGGCTCTCTTCCTGCAATGAATCGCTTTATTATCAGCTAAAATGACTTGTTTGCTGACAGCACCCACTAAGCCATTCCCTAGGACCAACCCACTCACTTACCTTACTTTTTTCTTCCTTCCTTTCTTCCTTTAATAGCACAGGACTTACAATTGTCAGATAAATTAATATTTTTACCTGACCAACCTTTTTCGCAGATGGAAGATGATTACATGCTAATGCTTGGATTGACCCACATAACTGCTTTACCAAAAATACCAAATGTCATCGCGTTCTCTTGCTGAAAGCATTGAGAAAGGATATGCTTTTCTGTTGTTCCTGTACTTGTTTTTCAGGGTAACATGAAGTTCTGTGTGGCAAGCATGAGCTAGGGCTTGAAAATCCGAGAAAGATTCTATGACATCAACTCAGGCTTCACATTGATATGTAAATTTGTAGATAAAGTTATAGTCAGTTGCTATAAGGATAATCTTTCAGATGAGAAATTTCCATGAATTTGCAAATTTCCAAAAAAAATACAGATGTCCAAACTTTGAATTTATTTTTGTGTTTATTATTATTTGTATTGTCTACTTTGAAATTAAAATATCAGCACATTCAGTAGAGAAGTTGAAGTGCCTGAAAAAAAGACAGTGTATTTACATTTATCAAGATTTCACTACCTGCCACATTACTCTGAAAGCATGCATAGTACCATAATTTTGTTGTTGTTGTTGTTATCCATTTTAGCATTTCTTTACTTTTCATTGGAGGATAATTGCTTTGTGGTGTTATGTTGGTTTCTGTCCTACAACAACATTAATCAGCCATAAATATATATATTCCCTCTCTTGAGCCTCCCTCCTACCACCCGCACCATCTCGGTCTTCACAGAGCACTGAACTGAGCTCCCTGCACTATACAACAGCTTTCCACTATCTATTTTACATATGATAGTGTATATATATATATATATCAATGCTGCTCTCTCAATTCATCACCCCTGCTCCTTCTACTGTGTCCACAAGTCCATTACCTACCTCCAGGTCTCTATTCCTGCCCTGCAAATAGGTTCATCAGTACCATTTTCCTAGATTCCATACATATGCAATAGTACCGTAATTCTCCTGAAGAATTGTAAGGAATTGACATTCCGTGTTCTCTAAACATTCTACCTGAAGTTTGTGTGTGTGTGTGTGTGTGTGTGTGTGTGTGTGTGTGCTGCACCACTAGCCTTGTGGGATCATAGTTCCCTGACCAAGGATTGAACCCACACCCTACACAAGGAAAGCTCAGAGTTTTAACCACTGGACTGCAGGCAAATTCCCTGAAGCATTTTTATATTTCTTCCAGAAACCAAGTACATATTTCTGAGATTTTTCCCTGTCAACAAAGGACATTTATCATATAGCCTCTAAATCTATGTCCCATATTGTGCTAAAAGAGACTGTTGAACTAGCTACACTCTTTGGACTGAGGCCCAAGTCAGGCATTCTTTCCCACAGAAATGAAAAAGGGCTGGTTGGCTGAGTTACCCAACGGCACATGAGAAGCAGGATCAGCAAGAAGGAAACTGCTGGACAGGCAGCAACAGGTGGGACAGAGAAAAGATGGCAGGCCACGTTCCCATGGTGGGAGGCACTGAGGAGGCTCTGCCCAGATGTCCAGCTAAGATTTCGGAGCCAGAAACACAGTCTACTCCATTGATGTGAGAAAGAGTGCAGAGCTGCGTTTTAGACCTGGTAGCCCTTTGCATCTAGTTAGTATGACTGAGTTTCTCTGCATCTAGGCACTTCCCAGTTGGCACTAGTGGTAAACAAACTGCCAGCCAATGCAGGAGACATAAGAGATGCTGGTTATATTCCTGGGTTGGGAAGATTCCCTGGAAGAGGGCATGACAACCCATTCCAGTATTCTTGCCTGAAGAATCCCATAGACAGAGGAGCCTGGTGGATAGAGTCCACGGGGTCACAAAGAGTTGGACATGACTAACTGATTAACTTTCAAAATATATACTACAGTATTGCTTTTGCCCTTAAAGATCTTATATGTTAATTAAGCCTTAAGTTGGTTTTAGAATCAATAACCTGTTTTGTTTTGCTTTTATTTTGATGGTAGACTTGCCTTCATGATTAAATTTTACTTGGTATGCTATTAAGATCAGTTTTCACAAACCATCTTGTGCAGTAAACTGTGACCCAGAAGCGCACTATACAGCTGGGCAAGTGAACCTAGATGTTTAAATTTTTCAATAGATATTCCACTCATCAAATAATTTGCATTCTGAAATTTGAAATTTATACGATCTAAAATACTTCTTTAAATGTCAAATATTCAGGAGTTTTTAAACTAATACCAACTGCTGATACACCTACGCAAAACAAATTCAGTGAATTTCCACCAGCTGACCTTTAAAATAATCATCAGTTAAAGGAATTATACTCTTTTCTGCAGCTGGGATGATCTTGTTATTTATGTTCTTTCTAGAATTATACTCTAGCTTTTAATTTAGGTTGTCTGTATTGGTGGCCAAATCTTCCTAAAATAACCGAGAAAGCACAATATATCTAATATTTCAAATCACCTAATTTCTTCCTTTCTCCATATATAATATTACATTCCTTCTATATCTGCACTGTGTAGTTTTTCTATAAACAACTTTCAGACCCACTATTTCGACTTAATGGATATGTCAAACGTGGTATTTTTGGACAAATTTTTGAAATAGATCAGTCTTTTGATGTGAAGAGAGCTCTGTGTCACCCCTTAGCTCTAAAATGACTCGTGCTCATCACACATTACAATTTGTGTTCTTTGTTAACCTTCTTGGTTCCTTCTTTCTATTCAGTTCAGTTCAGCCGCTCAATCATGTCCAACTCTGTGACCCCATGGACTGCAGCACGCCAGGCTTCTCTGTCCATCACCAACTCCTGGAGCGTGCTCAACTCATGTCCATTGAGTCACTGATGCCATTCAACCATCTCATCCTCTGTTGTCTCCTCCTCCCGCCTTCAATCTTTCCCAACGTCAGGGTCTTTACAAATGAGTCAGTTTTTCACATTAGGTGGCCAAAGTATTGGAATTTCAGCTTCAGCGTCAGTCCTTCCAATAACTATTCAGGACTGATTTCCTTTAGGATGGACTAGTTGGATCTCCTTGCTGTCTAAGGGGCTCTCAAGAATCTTCTTCAACACCACAATTCTTTGGCGCTCAGCTTTCTTTCCAACTTTCACATCCATACATGACTACTGGAAAAACCATAGCTTTGACTAAATGGACCTTTGTTGACAAAGTAATGTCCCTGCCTTTTAGTATGCTGTCTAGGTTGGTCTTAACTTTTCTTCCAAGGAGCAAGCATCTTTCTATTAACCTGAATTTACACGTTCTGATTTCAAATGATATGATTTAAGAGAATCTCTATACACACTCTTTTCTCTGTTGCTTGTTATAATGCCTGAAAATTAACCATGGGGAGTCAGTCTTTTGAAAGGAAAAGAAAATCTTGTAAAATATATTAAAACATACACCATCTTAAATTAGTGTGGCCCAGCACTTGCTATGCAAAACATTATTTCCATGGAAGTCTCAGGGTATATGAACCGAAATTCTGTGGTCAAATGTATACAGGAAATGCTACACACTATACTTCTCTTGAAAACTCACAACATTAAGCTTAACAAGAAAATTGAAAAGTCGTACCTACAAAAACATGTTTTACTTCATTTAGCCCAGTGTTTTCTAAAATACACTAACCATAGAACTCTATTTACTTAATAACCATAAATGTCCCCAGGTAGAGCATTGTTGGGGAAATATTACTTAAACCTGTAATCAACAAACATTTGCTTTAGAATCAAAGTAACAGAAAGCTTGGAAATCTTGTGTTATTGATGATGTATCTTCAAGTTTGTCAGATTGCAAAATAAACCTGTAAAAGTTAAAGGACTTGGCTTAAATAATAAAGCCAAGGTTAAAATCCATATTTCATTACCATCTAATCCCTGCAAACACAAACAATACACTTCTATAATTCACTACTATAATTTAATTGAAATAAAGCAAAATATTCCATCAATGTGTTACAGAACTGTGGAGCACATAGAAATCTCTTCAGCTGGGTTACTGTGATCCCATCTTACAGGGAAAGGAATGTGAGTTTTGTAAATTTTGTTCATTTTGTTTATAAAACTGGGATCAATCCATAGGTAATGCTTTGAATCTACTTTTTCACTTAATCTTATGTTGTTAATATATTTTCGTGACATTAAATATCATTCTAGAAAATGGTTCTCAACCTATCAGGCCCAACACTCATTCATAGCAAATACTTTGTAATACCTTCTTCATTATCCTTAGGTGAAATATATATAAACAATTTATTTTAAACAAGGAAATGGCAACCTACTCCAGTATTCTTGCTTGGGAAATCTCATGGATAGAAGAGCCTGGTGGGCTACAGTCCACGGGGTCATAAGAGTTGAACACGATTTAGTGACTAAACCACCATGACCAAACAGTTTATTTTAAAAATGCCTTAGCTGTAATACAGAGGATAATTAAAAGTGAAGCAATTTATAATGAAATAATATATGAAGTGCTGAGGCATGACTTCACTGGAAGGCAGAATGAACAAGTCAGGTTTTGTATACCTTTAAGGAGCTTTCTTTTTTTTTTTTTAATTTATTCTTTATTCAGGTAACAATGGTTTACAATACTATATCAGTTCATGTGTACAACATTGTATTACTACTTCTGTATGCACTAAAGTGTACTCACGACTAAAAATTTCATTTCTGTCACTATACAGTTGATCCCTTTGACCCATTTGGCCTCCCCAACATCCCCATTTCTCCTCTTGAAACCATTACTCTATTCTCCATATCTACATGTTTGTTTTTGTTTGGTTTAACTCGTTCATTTTTAGATTTGTTTCTTTGTTATATTCTACGTAAGACTGAAATCATATGGTGTTTATCTTTCTCTTGTAGCTTCGACTCTAATGTCATGACTACAAAAGCAGACTGATACACAGCTGTGTTGTTTTGTCATCGGGGTGATACTGTCATGAGTCACATGATTTTACCAAGATGGTGAACTACCCTCGGTAAAATTCCAAACAAAACAAAATACCTCCTTTCCTTTATTTACATAATAATGGCTTTCCTAGAAAATTTACATTAAAATCATTCATGTATAATGGAGTAGAGCTCTAGATTCAGATCATATACCTCCATGAATGTCTAGAAGGACATTTGAAAATCACATAGGATGCAAGGGCATGCATCTTTTTATGTGTAGAACTTTCCAGAGAATTCTGGAACATCTAGCATCTCCAATCCCTGTCCATTAATCCAGAGTATCACTTTCCACTGCTATTCCTGTGATTACACCGTCCTAAAACTTTCTCTTCAAGCTCTCAAAATGCCCCCACCCATGAATAGGTACATACTAATTAAGGATTGCTGCTGTAGAATGTATTTTAAAGATAGCTTAGCATTCCATTGAATTAATAGGCACCAGTGATTACCAAATGTTCACTAAGTTCAAGGACACAGTCTCCTTAAATTACTGAATCATCATAAATAGGAACCACCAACTGAGAGCACACAATGTCCCAGGCATTTTATTTGCATTCGGTTACTTAACCTTTAAGCTGCCATGTAAACGAAAGAGGTATTATTATTTTCCCCATTTTACAGACGAGAAACCTGAGGCTCAAAGATACCCAGAGATACCATTTCTCAGGGAAGCCAGAATCTAAATCCAGGTCTTTTTAATGTTTAAGTCCACGTTTTTAGTCATAACCGTATGCTGCCAGACGAAGTTTGTGTTACTTCTTAGAGCAGCCATTCTCTTTCTGCTCAGTTCCTTTCTTACCTTCTGATTCAGCTTCCCTTCATAATTGTCTTTCTTTTTTTGATCTTTCTGGAACAATTCTTTTCTGGAAACATGAGGTTGCTCCCCCACTCCTTTCTCCCCCTGCCTTTTAAAGTGGAGAGCTGTTTTAGATTGGATCTGCCACAATTGGTTCTAATTAATGTCCCTACCCTCAGGCTGTCTCTGAATAAATGACTCAATATAAATGAACAAATTCAATTTTTAAAGTAGCTTGAGAATTTTTAACCTGAACTAACACGTCCAGGGAGTATTCAATTACATGTTCATTGCCTCTTTTTCCTCACCAGCCACTCATTTTTTAAATGACTAGAGGGTTACTTTCACTCCCTGACATTGACATCTAAAATATTATTTCAGTACTTATGAGTGACCTTCTCATTAGTGCAGTGTTTTTTTCTTTCATTACTGGAGTGGCATAATTTGAGGACAGAGAATGTATGTCACTGTGTCTCTGCTATGTTATATTATAATGCTTATATGTAATTAATTCACAATAACTATCTATTGAGTGAAGACGTGAAGCTAAAGTTTACACAATAATTACAAGCTAAACATAAACAGATTTACTCACTTCGATCCTTGCTATTCTGTTTTCCATACCTATAAAATGAGCTAAATTCCTAGAACTGTTACAAGGACACAGGAGATTATTTGTGTGTTGCTAGAACTATACTCGGAGAAGGCAATGGCACCCCACTCCAGTACTCCTGCCTGGAAAATCCAGGGATGGAGGAGCCTGGTGGGCTGCAGTCCATGGGGTCACTAAGAGTCGAACACAACTGAGCGACTTCACTTTCACTTTTCACTTTCATGCATTGGAAAAGGAAATGGCAACCCACTCCAGTGTTCTTGCTTGGAGAATCCCAGGGACGGGGGAGCCTGGTGGGCTGCCGTCTATGGGGTCCCACAGAATCAGACACGGCTGAAGTGACTTAGCAGCAGCAGCAGCAGCAGCAGCAGCACCAGCAGCACCAGCAGCAGCAGCAGCAGAACTATACTAGCACTAGGGGAAATTTGAAGAGTAGCTTTTCTTCCTCCTCTAATTTTTTTCCCTGCAATCTCTTTTCCTTTATAGAATGCTTTGAGCCAAAGTGTTCAGGATTCAAATTTTGGACTTGTGTTCATGTGGTGTTTTTTTTTTTTCTTTCTGCATGACATGCATATGCAGTTTGGTGGGATATACAGACATAGTCAACAAACTTTTAGCTTTATGTTGTTATTATTTTAAAAGATACAGAGCCCATTTCCTTAATTAGGAGTCAAAGTTGAAACTAGAGCATATCTTACCCACACTGCATGGATTAACTTTCTCACTTATACTGAACTGTATGTATCTCTTGAGAGAATTCAGCCTATTATGTTGTGGTGCAGTCTGAAGGACTAGGTTTTTCTTGTTGATACATGCCAAGGAGAGAAGCTAGTCTTCAGACAGGAAGGTTTGACTGAGTGGGTGGGCCCATAATTGATATGAAATGAAATTTGATCTCCAAAGATTGGGTCAGAATGTTTGGAAATGTATTTTTGTAATTACTATTAAAGGTGGCTCCCCATACCCTCCATGTGGGAGCCAAGAAGGAAGGACACAGATAAGATCTGTTTGTTTTTTGTCATTTTCCCCCCGTAAGGTAGTACATGAGCTTTGAAGGCAGAGTATAGCTTCAACTCAGATCTTCCAAATCCATGCTATTATTTAGGTTTATTTACCTTTTGTTATCCACCAATCTTTAATAAACTATTCTAGCTGGATTACAGGAAATGAAGACAGGGTCATTTGTCTATCCTAGGACCAAACTGCCTAAAGGAGAATCTTCACTCCATTCCCTACCCTCAGCATGGTTATCTCAGGGGCAATCAGTTTATTTTATTCTATTATTTTAAGGAGCACTTATTTATTTATTTTGGCTGTGCTGTATCTTAGTGGAGGCATGCAGGATCTTTGGTTGGGGCATGTGGGATCTAGTTCCCTCACCAGGGATTGAACTCAGGCCCCCTGAAATGGGAGCATGGAGTCCTAGCCAGTGGACCACCAGGGCCATCCCAATGGCAATCAGTTTGAAGATGCCAATAGCTATAGAAAGCCAGGGGAAACAGACAGGGCTGTGTGGTACAAGTGTCACCTGATCATCTGGAAATTGTTCTAATGCTAAACTTGGAAGATCTGGGTTATATTTTGGTAAAGAAAAGCAGAATCCTAACACATATGATTCATTGTTCTATCCTCAGAGACTTCCTAGTACATGGTGTTCACTAAGAATGTCTATAATAAATAAATGAGCCTGTATATACTTACTGAGCCTTGTCTTGCTATGTCTCTATCACTGTATTTCATAACCAGAATCTAAACTGCAGCACAGGCAACTTTTATTCAGTTTCTTCTAAATACTCTTTGAATAACTTCTATGGACAAGAAACTGAACTAGCTTCTCTGGGAGACACAAGCATAATATGAATAAAGCTATGTCATTTATACGTTTTATTTATTTATTTTTGTTTGTGAGTGTGATTGCAGTGGTTGCAGCTCCCGGATTCTAGAGCACAGACTCAGTAGTTGTGGCGCATGCACTTAGTTGCTCCATAGCGTGTACGATCTTCCCGGGCCAGGGAATGAACCTGCATCTCCTGCATTGCCTGGTAGATTCTCGACCACTGAGCCACCAGGGAAACCCAAGGTATGCAACTTGCTTTAAGAAGCTAGAAATCTAATGATGGAGATAGACACAGACACAAATAACTGCTTCTTGAACATAAAACCTCAGGGATGTCTCAAGTTCCCCAACTCATTACCTTTCTCTCTTTTTGCAAGCATTTTTCAACTTCTGTTTCCCTTAAGAACACTTGTACTTTTGTGCTTTATCTTCCTTGCCTTTGTTATTCCCTTGACACCATTCTTATGTTCTTTGATATCAACAATTCTTATTGTTCTAATGGCTCCTTCCTCTCTTTATTTGAACAAGCTTTGAGCACATCCTTCTTGGCTGGAGAAAAGACTTACCTGAAGGCTTTTCTTTATTTTCAAGTTTGGTTTCTTTCCTTTAAAAAAATTTTTTTCTGTACTTGAAGTTGGCCATTTGTAACTTTTGGTAGAATAGTAGAAGTAGAAGTGCATGTGCTGTCGTGTCTGACTCTTTGAGACCCCATGAACTATAGCCCACTAAGTTCTTCTGTCCGTGGGATTTTCCAGGCAAGAATACTGGCATTGGTTGCCATTTCCTTCTCCAGGGGATCTTCCTGACCCAAGGATCGAACCTACGACTCCTGCATTGACAGGCGGATTCTTCACCACCGGGTCACCTGGGAAGCCTTCTCTATATTTTCTCCAGAAGGTACTTAGTAAAAGTTTTATTAGTAAAGTAAAAAAAATCAATGCCTAGTATGCTTCTCTCCATCCTTTACCTCTTAACACATAATATATTACAGAAACTGGTTGAAATTCTTAATGGCAAACATACGCGTGCTATCTGTTATAAACAGTATTGCATCATTAAAATCAGATGAGTTAATAAAAATTGTTATCTGAATTGTGTAGCAAAGGTCCAGTAAAATGGATTCAGGGCCAAAAAATGTCATGCCACTGTAAACCTCTCTAGTTTTTTTCTGATTTTAGTGAAAGAAAAATGAGATACTACTTTGCATTTTTAAACAAATATTTTATCACTATAGCTCTGATTTCTTACAGCACTTTAGAAAACTTTTTGATGTACAATCAGCTCATTTGATCTTTACAATAACATTGTTTTGAAAAAATCAGAGTTGTGTCTCAACTATCATTTTTAGCAGATAAGAAAACTCAGAGATGCTAAATGACATCTTTAAATTCATAACATCTGCTTTTATGTGGCAGATCCAGATCTCAAATACAGGCATTCCTATCCTGTTTATTTAACTTATATGCAGAGTACATAATGAGAAACGCTGGGCTGGAGGAAACACAAGCTGGAATCAAGATTGCCGGGACAAATATCAATAACCTCAGATATGCAGATGACACCACCCTTATGACAGAAAGTGAAGAGGAATTTAAAAGCCTCTTGATGAAAGTGAAAGAGGAGAGTGAAAAAGTTGGCTTAAAGCTCGGCATTCAGAAAATGAAGATCATGGCATCTGGTCCCATCACTTCATGGGAAATAGATGGGGAAACAGTGGAAACAGTGTCAGACTTTATTTTTTTGGGCTCCAAAATCACTGCAGATGGTGACTGCAGCCATGAAATTAAAAGACACTTACTCCTTGGAAGGAAAGCTATGACCAACCTAGATAGCATATTGAAAAGCAGAGATATTACTTTGCCAACAAGGTTCGTCTGGTCAAGGCTATGGTTTTTCCTGTGGTCATGTATGGATGTGAGAGTTGGACTGTGAAGAAAACTGAGCGCCGAAGAATTGATGTTTTTGAACTGTGGTGTTGGAGAAGACTCTTGAGAATCCCTTGGGCTGCAAGGAGATCCAACCAGTCCATCCTAAAAGAGATCAGTCCTGGGTGTTCATTGGAAGGACTGATGCTAAAGCTGAAACTCCAACACTTTGGCCAGCTCATGCGAAGAGTTGACTCATTTGAAAAGACCCTGATGCTGGGAGGGATTGAGGGCAGGAGGAGAAGGGGATAACAGAGGATGAGATGGCTAGATGGCATCACTGACTTGATGGACGTGAGTTTGAGTGAACTCTGGGAGTTGGTGATGGACAGGGAGGTCTGGCGTGCTGTGATTCATGGGGTCGCAAAGAGTTGGACATGACTGAGCGACTGAACTGAATTGAACTGAATGCAGATGGTGCTTCTTGAAGTATAGGAGCTGGAGAAATATGTATATTCTCACATGTTCCTTAACCATTCATCCACTGATGGACACTTCTTATTTCCACGTCCTGACTACTATAAATAATATGGCAGCAAACATGGGTACCAATATCTTTTTGAGTCTGTGTTTTCATTTCCTTCAAATAAATGCCCAGAGTTGGAATTGCTGGATCAACTGATAGTTCTATTTTTAATCTTGGGGGGAACTTCTATACTGTTTTTTCCACAGTGATTGCACCAATTCACATTCCCATCAGTAAAACATAAGGGTTCCTTTTTCTACACATTCTCACCAACACCTGTCATTTCTTGCCTTTTGAAAGTAGCCATTCTAACAAGTATGAGAGTAGTTTTGATTTGCATTTCCCTGATGATTAGTGATGCTGAGCACCTTCTCATACACCTGTTGATCAATCTATATGTCTTCTTTGGAAAAATGTCTGTTACGATCCCATCCCATTTTTAAATTGGGGGTTGTTTGTTTTTCTTTTGAGTTGTAGGAGTTATGGAAATATTTTAGACATTAACCTCTTAAGAGACAGAGTTTTCTGATAGAAGGATTCAATGGAAATGACAAGCTAAAAAAAATAAAGTAAATATGAAAGACCTTATAATGTTTTCCCTCAATAGTCTTCGGAAGTCTTGTATATATCTAAGTCACATAAGACTAAATCTTTTAAGTGTCATAAGTCTCATGCCCTTGGTTGTTTGCCATATTGAAGGACAAACTGGGAATCAGCTGATGAAAAACATGTTTTTAAAAAACTCTTTTCTTTCCCATACTTTTCACATAAGACCAAATTCCAACAAACAAAAAATTTCTTTCCACAAATGAATTTTTAAGGCAGTTGTTTACATCCTGGTGTTTGTGAATTGGATGTTTGTCATTCAAGGAGTACAACAATGTCAAAATCAGGTAAGAAAATTCAGTAAGGTCACTTAAGATGTGGACTAAAATCTTTAACAGCTCTTATTTCTATTATATTTTTATTCCTGTGATTATACATTTGCAGACTAAGATGTGACATAAAGCAAAGAAAGCATTAGAACAGAAATATTTTGGCATCAACTTAATCTATCACATAATTGAGACTAGAGCCTGCTCCATAATAGTAAAAAAGGCAATAGGCTCATCATTCACGTACTCCTAGGATTTAGTTCCGGGTTTTGTTCTGGCTGTCAGAAAGTCTTTTGATCTAAAACATCTTATTAGCAGTTTATATTGGGCATTTAGAATGTTTTACCCAGAAAAACAGACTAAATTGTTAATCTTGTGTGTGATGTCTCATGCATTGTTTTGCTTTTCTGCTCTTGGTAGTAATTTCTGGAAGTCACAAAAGAATTTTAAACAACTAAACATGGTGTATTTTGTACACTTTTTTTTTTTTTGTCTGCACCAGGTCTTAGTTGCCGCATGCAGGATCTCTAGTTGAGGCACTGAGTTCTCTGACCATGGATCAAACCGAGGACCCCTGTGTTGAGAATCTTAACCACTGGACCACCAGGAAAGTCCCTGTTTATCTTAAAATGTTGTCCTTTTTTTTTCAAATTTTGTTTTGTTTTCTTGCTGCATTAATGTCTCCTATAAGTTTCTCTCCTTATAGTAGTACCCTAACCTGGGTACAGACCCAGGTCCTGAGGTGACTGCTTAACCAGCCAGCCACGTAAATTTGGAAGAGTCTTTTCACTTGGCCTTGATGTCTTCTCCGGGTCTTCCTTCTTAAATGTTCATCGAACTGAAGCAGGTATTGAAAAAAATTAATTGAAGGAATAAATATTAACCTGTTTTTCACATGCATGTTTGGCCAGTATTATGATAGTCTCTCAGATCTGAATGAGAGTACAAGCTGGGAATGTGTGTTAAAGGACTCCTTTCTGGAAATATCCAACATGTGGTCTCATGAAGTTAAAGTCTGGCAATCATCAATGGGATGAGCTAAAGCTCTGTGAAGACTGAAGCCCAAATTTTTATGTGATTGTTTTGAAGTTTTTAACTCTTATTTTGATGGACATCAACAGGACTGGGAAGGGGTTGGAGAAATATCCTCTCTTGCAACCTGCTACTTATACACTGCTCTTCCCTGGCTCAGACAGAAAAGAATCTGCCGACAATGTGAGAAATGTGGGTTCAATATCTGGCTTGGGAAGATCCTCTGGAGAAGGGAATGGCAACCCACTCCAGTATTCTTGCCTGGAGAATCCCCACGGACAGAGGAACCTGGCAGGCTACAGTCTCTGGAGTCTCAAAGAGTCGAACATGACTGAGTGACTAACACACACACTTATACCCTAGCATGGGAAGGATGTTGAATGCACCACTGACCAGCTGGGAGAGGCACACAGTTTTGGCGATCTTTGGGTAACTTAAGATTATCCTTGTGCCTTCTCTGACGGCTCAGTGGTAGAGTTCACCTGCCAATGCAGGAGACACATGTTGGATCCCTGATCCAGGAAGATCCCAAATGCTTCGAAGCAACTAAGCCCATGCACCACAAGTACTGAGCCTGTGTTCTAAAGCCCAGGAGTCCCAACTACTGAGCCCACATGTCACAACTACTGAAGCCCACTCACCCTAGCTCTACAACATGAGAAACCACCAGAATAGGCCCCGGCTGTCCACAACTAGTGCAAAGCCTGCTGCTGCTACTGCTGCTGCTGCTAAGTCACTTCAGTCGTGTCCAACTCTGTGCGACCCCATAGACGGCAGCCCACAAGGCTCCCCCGTCCCTGGGATTCTCCAGGCAAGAACACTGGAGTGGGGTGCCATTGCCTTCTCCTTAGTGCAAAGCCTAAGCAGCAACAAAGACCCAGCACGTGTGCTCATGCTTAGCCTCTTAGCTCGTGTCCAACTCTCTGCAACCCTATGGACCATGGCCTGCTAGACTCCTCTGTCCATGGGATTTTCCAGGCAAGAGTACTGGAGTGGGGTGCCGTTGCCTTCTCCAAGACCTAGCACAGCCATAAATAAATAAGTCAATAAAATTATTAAAAAATAAATATTAAAAGGAGAAGGCAATGGCACCCCACTCCAGTACTCTTGCCTGGAGAATCCCATGGACGGAGGAGCCTGGTGGGCTGCAGTCCATGGGGTCACTAAGAGCTGGACACGACCGAGCGACTTCACTTTTGCTTTTCACTTTCCTGCATTGGAGAAGGAAATGGCAACCTACTCCAGTGTTCTTGCCTGGAGAATCCCAGGGACGGGGGAGCCTGGTGGGCTGCCGTCTACGGGGTCGCACAGAGTTGGACACGACTGAAGTGACTTAGTAGTAGTAGTAGTAGTAATATTAAAAATAATTTTTTGGGAAAAAGATTCTCTTTGGCACTTGCCAATTATGGAAGAGGTTTAACTGTCAAATTTCCTAGTACTTTGAAAATTTATACTTTCTTGGATCATCTACTATAATTTAGTGTATAGAAAATGTCTAGATGAATAAACATGTTAATAGTGGCTATTCTTAGGGAGAGGTATTACTGCAGGGACACTTCCAGTTTTACTTTACATGCTTTCAAATTACTATATTACTTTTGTTATAAACAATAAAGAACTATAATGTACTCTATTAATAACCCCAAGCTGAAAAAGAGACTTGTCATCCAGACACTCCATGCAATGGATATGATTCTCAGGGTGGAAAAAAAAAAATCTCTACTTTCTAAAGTAGGTTTCACCAAGATGGCTTGTGTTTATGAGTACTTAGAAAAAAATTATTTTTATCACTTTTCTCCCTTCACAAATATTTCATTATTTGACTGTGCTCAGAGATTTTTGTGTGCCTAAATTTTTCAAGGAATAGAATATATTTTTGGTACATAATAGGTACTCAATAAATGTTTGTTGAGTGATTACATTAAATAAATCTTCAGTTCAGTTCAGTTCAGTCACTCAGTCGTGTCCGATTCTTTGCGACTCCATGAATCGCAGCACGCCAGGCCTCCCTGTCCATCACCAACTCCCGGAGTTTACTCAAACTCACGTCCATCAAGTCGGTGATGCCATCCAGCCATCTCATCCTCTGTCGTCCCCTCCTACTCCTGCCCCCAATCCCTAACTGTACTCTATTTTGAAATCAGAATAACTTTAAAAATAGAAGGATACCAGTTTGGGCCCTAAAACTTTTTTTCCTGGGAATCTAAAAGATTTTACAATAATCTCTAATCACTGTCTTTAAAAAATTCCCTACTTAGTTTTAGGGAATAGTTTATATAATCAAAACTCTGATTTAACAAATACATTATATATAATATAAAAAATTTTTAAGTTGTAGTATAGTTGATTTCCACTGTTGTGTTAACTTCTGTTGTATAGCAAAGTGATTCAGTTATACACATATTGGGTTGACCAAAAAGTTCATTTGCATTTTTCTATAAGATCTTATGTAAAAACCCAAATTTTTAGCCAACTCAATATATATATTCTTCTTAAACTTCTTTTCCACTATGGTTTATCACAGGATATTGAATATAGTTCCTTGTGCTACACAGTAGGACATCGTTGTTTATCCATTCTATGTATAATTGTTTGCATCTAATATTTCAATTTCTAGAGGAATTATTAAATAAGCATTTTATGTTAACAAAATTCTTTCATGTTATTTATCTTTCCTTCATGACTACTCTTTTGGTGCTATAATCTCAATTTTTAAAAAGTGATTAAATGAATGAATGCATGGATGAATAAGTGCTTTGCTTAAGATCCTAAAGGCAATAAATGGTCAAGACAGGTTAGTGTTCACTGACCCTGCCTCCCCAGACTACTGTTTGGCCCCTTAACCCCTGTTGTCTCTCCAGAAAAAAGAGGTAGTACTCTAATGGCTTTTTCCCATGGCTGTATATAAACAGGTTATTTGATTCAGTAAATGTTTGACAGGAAAAGATGAAAGATTAAGCCAAATGAACAATGTCTGCTTACCAAAGGTAAGGCTTAACATCTTGGTTTATAACTTTTCTGGGGCTCTAAAGTCACTGCAGATTGTGATTGCAGCCATGAAATTAAAAGACGCTTATTCCTTGGAAGGAAGTTATGACTAACCTAGATAGTATATTAAAAAGCAGAGGCATTACTTTGTCAACAAAGGTCCAACTAGTTGAGGCTATGGTTTTTCCAGTAGTCATGCATGGATGTGAGAGTTGGACTATAAAAGAAAGCTGAGAGCAGAAGAATTGATGCTTTTGACCTGTGGTGTTGGAGAAGACTCTTGAGAGTCCCTTGGACTGCAAGGAGATCCAATCAGTCCATCCTAAAGGAAACCAGTCCTGGGTGTTCATTGGAAGGACTGATGTTGAAGGTGAAACTCCAATATTTTGATGCAAAGAGCTGACTCAGTTGAAAAGACCATGATGTTGGGAAAGATTGAGGGCAGGAGGAGAAGGGGATGACAGAGGATGAGATGGTTAGATGGTGTCACCGACTCAATGAACATG
This sequence comes from Ovis aries, assembly GCF_016772045.2. Classification (NCBI taxonomy): domain Eukaryota; kingdom Metazoa; phylum Chordata; class Mammalia; order Artiodactyla; family Bovidae; genus Ovis; species Ovis aries. The sequence continues at coordinate 93,267,348 of NC_056059.1, forward strand.
AGTTTGGATAAACTCCAGGAGTTGTGGATAGACAGGGATGCCTAGCGTGATGTGGTTCATGGGGTTGCAAAGAGTTGGCACGACTGAGTGACTAAACTGAGACTGATAAGAAATGTTATAATCTCCATCAGCAAGTCTTTACAGTCTTTAAATATACAAACTCATATTTCTTTTCCAATGCCAAAAGTTAATTTCCCTCTATTCTATATCTGGAAAGAGAAAGAGAGAGAGAATGAACAAAGTTAAAATGGATCTGAATTACTGAGATTTCTTTGCTATATTTTATTTAATTTCACATCTTAAAATTGAGTTGGAATGGTGCTTAATAAAAAAAATTGTTATTGATAGATACATTCTGAAAAAAGAAAAAGAAAACTCAAGTTTTGGCAGTAGTAGCTTCAGTTTCAGTTTCAGTTTCAGTTCAGTCGCTCAGTCGTGTCCGACTCTTTGCGACCCCATGAATCGCAGCATGCCAGGCCTCCCTGTCTACCACCAACTCCCGGAGTTCACTCAGACTCACGTCCATCGAGTCAGTGATGCCATCCAGCCATCTCATCCTCTGTCATCCCCTTCTCCTCCTGTCCTCAATCCCTCCCGGCATCAGAGTGTTTTCCAATGGTCAACTCTTCACATGAGGTAGCCAAAGTACTGGAGCTTCAGCTTTAGCATCATTCCTTCCAAAGAAATCCCAGGGTTGATCTCCTTCAGAATGGACTGAGTGGATCTCCTTGCAGTCCAGGGGACTCTCAAGAGTCTTCTCCAACACCACAGTGCAAAAGCATCAATTCTCCGATGCTCAGCTTTCTTCACAGTCCAACTCTCACATCCATACATGACTACTGGAAAAACCATAGCCTTGACTAGATGGACTTTTGTTGGCAAAGTAATGTCTCTGCTTTTCAATATGCTATCTAGGTTGGTCATAACTTTCCTTCCAAGGAGTAAGCGTCTTTTAATTTCATGGCTGCAGTCACCATCTGCAGTGATTTTTGGAGCCCCCCAAAATAAAGTCTGATACTGTTTCCACTGTTTCCCCATCTATTTCCAATAAAGTGATAGGACCAGATGCCATGATCTTCATTTTCTGAATGTTGAGCTTTAAGCCAACCTTTTCACTCTCCTCTTTGACTTTCATCAAGAGGCTCTTTAGTTCTTCACTTTCTGCCATAAGGTTGGTGTCATGTGCGCATCTGAGGTTATTGATATTTCTCCCAGCAATCTTGATTCCAGCTTGTGCTTCTTCCAGCCCAGCATTTCTCATGATGTACTCTGCATATAAGTTAAAAAAGCAGGGTGACAATATACACCCCTGACATACTCCTTTCCCTATCTGGAACCAGTCTGTTGTTCCATGTCCAGTTCTAACTGTTGCTTCCTGAACTGCATATAGGTTTCTCAAGAGGCAGGTCAGATGGTCTGGTATTCCCATCTACTTAGATTTTACTAAATCTATTTTCCTTTCTTTTTTTTCCCTTATTACATTTCTACTGAGTCTTTTCCTGTAGTTTTTTGGAATTAAGCTAGCTGTTATACACGGAAACTTGTTTGTATGCACAAATGAATTTTTTCCCTCACTTCCTTTGATGTTCATATGAATTTTATTAAATTTTTTTGGCTTTGGAGATTTACCTCTCTTGATCTTTTGTGTTCTGAACAGCATTTTCCCTTCCAACTAATGTTCATGTGAATTAAGCTTTCACAGTTGCATTTACAAACTGCTGTGGAAATTAAAAGTTTTTCTCTGTGGCTTGCAACTCTTAGAACAAAATCCACTCCTGGTAGGAGCCAACTATGCCAAATATCTATCCCAGTCTAAGTACCAGCACAGGTTGGCAGACACCAATGTTGAATTATAGCTTTTGACCAATAGACACAAATCCTTGTCATTTCATAATTCTATTTGAAAATACAAATGTTCTTTAAATGATTTTTTCTATTCCAAATTCTTTTTCTTAGCTTTATCTGCCTCTGAAATATTTGCCAGTGGTATGTCTCAGTATAATCACTGATAAATGTACACGACTATTGTGGTGGCTTTAATTCCTTACTAAAGTTTAAATATATTTGAGATATTGCTAACAGTTATTTACAATGTTCTTTTGATTCTTTATACGGAATGAATCCTGCTGGATAATATTATACAAAACAGCAATTTGATTTATTGAAAGTAAACTTTAGTATTGAAAATCCCTACCCTTTGGGCTTATGCATATTTTAAATGTCAAAATATGCCAAGAAAGATCAATTATATTCCCTTCCCAGGTAATTAGTTACAATCAGAATTGAAAAAAACAATTGAAATACTTTTATTTGAATATTGTCACAGCATTAAATAAATTTATCATGAGTTTCTAATATAGAATGTCTAATAGAAATCCCTGTGTACCAAGATGCAGCCCACTTGTACACTTTTGTTTGGGAAAAGATGCATTTAGAAATGGTCGTTTTTTAGTACTGTTGCATTTGGAGAAGGCAATGGCAACCCACTCCAGTACTCTTGCCTGGAAAATCCCATGGACGGAGGAGACTGGTAGGCTGCAGTCCATGGGGTCTCGCAGAGTTGGACACGACTGAGCGACTTCACATTCACTTTTCACTTTCATGCATTGGAGAAGGAAATAGCAACCCACTCCAGAGTTCAGGCCTAGAGAATCCCAGGGACGGCGGATTCTGGTGGGCTGCCGTCTATGGGGTCGCACACAATTGGACACGACTGAAGCTACTTAGCAGCAGCAGCAGCAGTAGTAGCAGTACTGTTGCATTATTAAGTTCTATTCTCGTTTTTAATAGAATGTGGCAGATATCACTAACTTTCATGGGCGTCAAAGGAGTTTTGTGATGAAATTACTACAGTTCCTCCCCGCCTTTATTAAAATCCTCAATCCCCGAGGATTGTAGTGATATACCAACTCCTTAGCCTAGCAGGTCAGAGCTGCTCTTTCCTGGTGGGTCTCCTTTAAGTCTTCCCTGGTTTCTAAGCTTCCTGTCACTTCCTCTCTCAGAATTCTCTCTGACAGTCTCTGATTTTGGAAATGCGAAACCCCTCCCAGAATCCCCTTCCTGCCACCCTCCCATTTCAAACTCAGTTGTGAAATCCTGCCAAATGCCAGTCTTCTCTCCGGTTAGTTTGAGATCGCTCTTGGACAGTGGTTTTCTAGTACAGTCCCCTACTGGCACCTCATGGAGAACCTGCAAGCAGTGCAAATTCACTGGTCACATGCTGTGGTGGTGGTTTAGTCACTAAGTCATGTCTGAGTCTTGCGACCCCATTGACTGTAGCCTGCCAGGCTCCTCTGTCCATGGGGATTCTCTAGGCAAGAATACTGGAGTGGGTTGTCATTTCCTTCTCCAGGGGCTCTTCCCGACCCAGGAATCAAACCTGGGTCTGCTGCATTGCAGGCAGATTCTTTACCGACTGAGTTATGAGGGTAGCCCCAGTCACATGTTGGACCTTTGGAATTTGAGAGGGTTTAGGATTTTGTGTTTGAACAAGTACTTCTGGAGATTCTGACTCACAGCCCTAGGGCAGAGATCCACTAATATCCATCTACCTTTTTTCACAGTGGGTGCTCAACAACATTTTCATATGAAGTCAATCCTTCTAAGGAAACAAAAACAAAAACAGTTCCCCAAAATTGGATAATGGAGATATTTTAATCTGCAGCTAATTTTCCCAAAACTTGTTTACTTACTGATCACAGCTGTTGATGACCAATTTACCTAAAATTCAGCTTCCTTTGAGTATTTTTACCATCTTATCAGTGTCCACGCCTACACATTCTTCAAGCCACTAATGAAAGTTCTACTTTCATTCCAAACCTGAGATTCTCCCCACTGGGCCTTAGTCTTTTTCTCTTATTTGTTCCCATAGTGAGTTAGCAACAGGTTTCTCTTTGGTATAGCACAACTACACTCATTTCACATGCTAAGAAAGTAATTCTCAAAATTCTCCAAGCTAGGCTTCAACAGTATGTGAACCAAGAACTTCCAGGTGTTCAAGCTAAATTTAGAAAAGGCAGAGGAACCAGAAATCAAATTGCCAATATCTGTTGGGTCAAAGAAAAAGCAAGAAATTCCAGAAAAACATCTACTTCTGCTTAATTAACTATGTAAAGCCTTTGATTATGTGGATCACAAAAAACTGTGAAAAATTCTTAAAGAGATGGGAATACCAGACTACCTAACCTGCCTCCTGAGAAACCTATATGCAAGTCAAGAAGCAACACTTAGAACCACACATGGAACAATGGACTGGTTCAAAGTTGGGAAAGGAGTACGTCAAGGCTGTGTATTGTCACCTTGCTTATTTAACTTATATGCAGGGTACATCATGTGAAATTCTAGGCTGGATGAAGCACAAGCTGGAATCAAGATTGTTGGGAGAAATATCAATAACTTCAGATACGCAGATGACACCACCCTCACAGCAGAAAGTGAAGAGGAATTAAAGAGCATCTGGATGAAGGTGAAAGAGCAGAGTGAAAAAGCTGGCTTAAAACTCAATATTCAGAAAACAAAGATCATGGCAGCCAGTCTCATCACTTCATGGTAAATAGATGAGGAAACAGTGACAGACTTTATTTTCTTGGGCTCCAAAATCACTGCAAATGGTGACAGCAGCCATGAAATTAAAAGATGCTTGATTGTTGAAAGAAAAGCTATGACAAACCTAGACAGTGTATTAAAAAGCAGAGACATTACTGTGCCATAAAGATCTGTGTAGTCAAAGCTATGGTTTTTCCAGTAATCATGTATGGATATGAGAATTGTACCATAAAGAAGGCTGAGCGCCAAAGAATTGATGCTTTTGGACTGTGGTGCTGGAGAAGACTCTCGAGAGCCCCTTGAACATCAAGGAATCAAACCAGTCAGTCCTAAAGGAAATCGGTACTGAATATTCATTGGAAGGACTGACACTGAAGCTGAAGCTCCAATACTTTGGCCACCTGATTCGAATGAGCCGACTCATTGGAAAAGGCTCTGATGCTGGGAAAGATTAAGGGAAGGAGGAGAAAGGGGCAGCAGAGGATGAAACGGTGAATGGCATCAGTGACTTAATGCACATGAGTTTGAGCAAGCTCCAGGAGATGGTGAAGGACAAGGAAGCCTGGGATACTGCAGAGTAGGACACAACTGAGTGACTGAATGATTGCAACTCCTGTATTAGTTAGGAGTGATACTATTTACAAGAGTCAGGCTGCAAGGCTACAACTAGCAGAGTGGATAGGAGAAAGAAAGGATATGTGTGTGTGTGTTAGTCGCTCAGTCGTGTCCCACTGTTTTAAGACCCCAAGGACTGTAGCCCACCAGGCTCATCTGTCCATGGGATTTGCCAGGCAAGAATACTGGAGTGGGCAGCTATTCCTTTCTCCAGTGGATCATCCCAATCCAGGGATCCAACCCAGGTCTCCCACATTGCTTGCACATTCTTTACTGTCTGAGCCACCAGGGAAGCCCAAAGAAAGGATCTGGTTGGTTGCAAATAGAGTATAACCTGTACAGTCTTCTTTTAAAATAAGAAATTATAAATAATTAGCTGATTATTGCAAGGATAAAAAATGTCAGGAGAAAATTAGTAGAGATAATGAAGCATTTTTGTAGCTGGTAGATTTTTGGCACCATGATAAGGGCAGAAGAGTTTTGTAAAAATAAAGTTTCCTTCTAATCTGCTAAATTATTTGAAAGTCAACATAAAGCAAAGGAGGATTAGCCAGTGAGTATAATTTATTCATATTTTGCTATGGATTGTGATAAAGCCTGCTCTCTTTTTTTCCCATGGGCAGACAGACTCAGTGTTTTATTTTATAGCTTTTCTTTATTTTTTTTTTGAAAGGCTGCACCATGTGGTATGTCGGATCTTCGTTTCCTGACTAGGGACCAAACTTGTGGTCCCTGCTATCGAAGTAAGGGATCTTAACCACTGAACTACCACGGAATTCCCAATAACACCTTACTGTGGACTATGAAGAATACTTAAGGGATATGATATATAGTTGGAAAAGCAATGGCAACCCATTCCAGTACTCTTGCCTGGAAAATCCCATGGACGGAGGAGCCTGGTAAGCTGCAGTCCATGAGGTCGCTAAGAGTCGACCACAACTGAGCGACTTCACTTTCACTTTTCACTTTCATGCATTGGAGAAGGAAATGGCAACCCATGCCAGTGTTCTTGCCTGGAGAATCCCAGGGACGGGGGAGCCTGGTGGGCTGCCGTCTATGGGGTTACACAGAGTTGGACATGACCGAAGTGACTTAGCAGCAGCAGCATGATATATGGTCATAGGTAACTTGACAGGATTTAGGAAATTAGGCCACGATTTCATATTTTTAAATTTTATTCATTTATTTTGATTGGAGGCTAATTCAGTCCAGTTCAGTCGCTCAGTCGTAGACAACTCTTTGCAACCCCATGAACCGTATCACACCAGGCCTCCCTGTCCATCACAAACTGACAGAGTCTACCCCAAACCCATGTCCATTGAGTCGGTGATGCCATCTAATTATCTCTAACTCTGTCATCCCCTTCTCCTCCTGCCCTCAATCTTTCCCAACATCAGGGTCTTTTCAAATGAGTCATCTCTTCACATCAAAATATTGGAGTTTCACCTTCAACATCAGTCCTTCCAATGAACATCCAGGACTGGTTTCCTTTAGGATGGACTGGTTGGATCTCCTTGAAGTCCAAGGAACTCTCAAGAATCTTCTCTAACACCAAAGTTCAAAAGCGTCAATTCTTTGTCACTTAGCTTGCTTTATATTCCAACTCTCACATGCATGACTACTGGAAAAACCATAGCCTTGACTAGACGGACCTTTGTTGAAAAAGTAATGTCTCTGCTTTTGAATATCCTATCTAGGTTGGTCATAACTTTCCTTCCAAGGAATAAGTGTCTTTTAATTTCGTGCCTACAATCACCATGTGCAGTGATTATGGATCCCCCAAAATAAAGTCTGTCTCTGTTTCCACTGTTTCCCCATCTATTTGCCATGAAGTGATGGGACCAGATGCCATGATCTTTGTTTTCTGAATGTTGAGCTTTAAGCCAACTTTTTCACTCTCCTCTTTCACTTTCATCAAGAGGCTGTTTAGTTCCATACAGGTGGTGTCATCTGCATATCTGAGGTTATTGATATTTCTCCCAGCAATCTTGATTCCAGCTTGTGTTTCCTCCAGCCCAGTGTTTTTCATGATGTACTCTGCATGGAAGTTAAATAAGCAGGATGACAATATACAGCCTTGACATACCCCTTTTGCTATTTGGAACCAGTCTGTTGTTCCATGTCCAATTCTAACTGTTTCTTCCTGACCTGCATAAAGGTTTCTCAAGAGGCAGGTCAGGTGGTCTGGTATCCCATCTCCTTCAGAATTTTCCACAGTTTATTGTGATCCACACAGTCAAAGGCTTTGGCATAGTCAATAAAGCAGAAATAGACGTTTTTCTGAAACTCTCTTGCCTTTTCAATGATCCAGGAGATGTTGGCAATTTGATCTCTGGTTCCTCTGCCTTTTCTAAAACCAGCTTGAACATCAGGGAGTTCACGGTTCACATATTGCTGAAGCCTGGCTTGGAGAATTTTGAGCATTACTTTACTAGCATGTGAGATGAGTGCAATTGCGCAGTAGTTTGAGCATTCTTTGGCATTGCCTTTCTTTGGGATTGGAATGAAAATGGACCTTTTCCAGTCCTGTGGCCACTGCTGAGTTTTCCAAATTTGCTGGCAAATTGAGTGCAGCAATTTCACAGCATCATCTTTCAGGATTTGAAATAGTTCAGCTGAAATTCCATCCCCTCCACTAGCTTTGTTCATAGTGATGCTTTCTAAGGCCCACTTGATTTCACATTCCAGGATGTCTGGCTCTAGGTGAGTGATCACACCATCGTGATTATCTTGGCTGTGAAGATCTTTTTGTACAGTTCTTCTGTGTATTCTTGCCACCTCTTCTTAATATCTTCTGCTTCTGTCACGTCCATATCATTTCCATCCTTTATCAAGCCCATCTTTGTATGAAATGTTCCCTTGATATCTCTAATTTTCTTGAAGAGATCTCTAGTCTTTCCCATTCTGTTGTTTTCCTCTATTTCTTTGCATTGATCGCTGAAGAGGGCTTTCTTATCTCTTCTTGCTATTCTTTGGAACTCTGCATTTAGATGCCTATATCTTTCCTTTTCTCCTTTGCTTTTTGCCTCTCTTCTCTTCACAGCTATTTGTAAGGCCTCCCCAGACAGCCATTTTGCTTTTTTTTTTCCTATGGGGATGGTCTTGATCCCTGTCTCCTGTACAATTTCACAAACCTCCTTCCATAGTTCATCAGGCACTACGTCTATCAGATCCAGTCCCTTAAATCTATTTCTCACTTCCACTGTATAATAGGGATTTGATTTAGGTCATACGTGAATGGTCTAGTGATTTTCCCCACTTTCTTCTAGATGTTTTATAGTTTCTGGTCTTACCTTTAGATCTTTAATCCATTTTGAGTTTATTTTTGTGTATGGTGTTAGAAAGTGTTCTAGTTTCATTCTTTTACAGGTGGTTGACTGATTTTCCCAGCACCACTTTTTAAAGAGATTGTCTTTTCACCATTGTATATTTTTGCCTCCTTTGTCAAAGATAAGGTGTCCATAGGTGCTTGGATTTATCTCTGGGGTTTCTATTTTGTCCCATTGGTCTATATTTCTGTCTTTGTATCAGCACGATACTCTCTTGATGACTATAGCTTTGTAGTATAGCCTGAAGTCAGTTAGGTTGATTCCCGTTTCATTCTTCTTTCTCAAGATTGCTTTGGCTATTTGAGGTATTTTGTATTTCCATACAAACTGTGAAATTATTTGTTCTTGTTCTGTGAAAAATACCACTGGTAGCTTGATATAGTGATTGCATCGAATATATGGATTACTTTGGGGAGTATACTCATTTTCACTATATTGATTCTTCCAATCCATGAACATGGTATATTTCTCCATCTATTTGTGTCATCCTTGATTTCTTTCATCAGTGTTTTATAGTTTTCTACATATAGGTCTTTTGTTTCTTTAGTTTGATTTTTTCCTAAGTATTGTATTCTTTTTGTTACAATGGTGAATGGATTTGTTTCCTTAATTTCTCTGTTTTCTTATTGTTAGTGTGTAGGAATGCAAGGGATTTCCGTGTGTTAATTTTATATCATGCAACTTTACTATATTCATTGATTAACTCTAGTAATTTTCTGGTGGTGTCTTTAGGGTTTTCTATGTAGAGGATCATATCATCTGCAAACAGTGAGAGTTTTACTTCTTTTCCAATCTGGATTCCTTTTATTTCTTTTTCTTCTCGGATTGCTGTGGCTAAAACTTCCTAACTATGTTAAATAGTAGTGGTGAGAGTGGGCACCCTTGTCTGGCTCCTGACTTTAGGTGAAATGCTTTTAATTTTTCACCATTGGGGATAATGTTTGCTGTGGGTTCATCACATATGACTTTTATTATATTGAGGTATATTCCTTCTATGCCTGCTTTTTGGAGGGGTTTTTTTTTATCATGAATGGATGTTGAATTTTGTCAAAGGCTTTCTCTGCATCTATTGAGATAATCATATGGTTTTTATCTTCCAATTTGTTAATGTGGTGTATCACATTGATTGATTTGTGAATACTGAAGAATCCTTGCATCCCTGGGATAAAGCCCACTTGGTCATGATGTATGATCTTTTTAATATGCTGCTGGATTCTGTTTGCTAGAATTTTGTTGAGGATTTTTGCATCTATATTCATCAGTGATATTGGCCTGAAGTTTTCTTTTTTGTGGCATCTTTGTCTGGTTTTGGTATTAGGGTTATGGTGGCCTCATAGAACGAGTTTGGCAATTTACCTTCCTCTGTAATTTTCTGGAAGAGTTTGGGTAGGATAGGTGTTGCTGCTGCTAAGTTGCTTCAGTCGTGTCCGAATCTGTGCGACACCATAGACAGCAGCCCACCAGGCTCCCCCGTCCCTGGGATTCTCCAGGCAAGAACACTGGAGTGGGTTGCCATTTCCTTCTCCAATGCATGAAAGTGAAAAGTGAAAGTGAAGTTGCTCAGTTGTGGTCAACTCTTAGCGACCCCATGGACTGCAGCCTACCAGGCTCCTCTGTCCATGGGATTTTCCAGGCAAGAGTACTGGAGTGGGGTTCCATCGCCTTCTCTGAGAATAGGTGTTAGCTCTCCTCTAAATTTTTGGTAGACTTCACCAGGATTTCATATTAATTCAATGAAGAGTAAGTTAAGATATAGGGCCCAGTGTGTCATATTTTATTGTGTAGCCTGGAATTCTATTAATATATTTTATAAAAAGTTACAAGGGGGAAAATTTTGCTAATCTTTGGCCAAAGAAAGTTTAGGAAAATTAAACATTAAATGAGACCTAGCAAACTTTATAATCAGTCAAGATTATTGAAAAACAATATAATCATACTTGCTTGTCTTACTCTCAGAGGATTTTTTTGCAGCTAGTGTTTTCCAGACTGAGGGTGAACTAGAGTCTGACTGTTTCTCTGCCTTTAGGACATGACCAATTGTATTGGCTCTATACTTCACCTTGAAATTCTCCCAAGCTCTCCCAGGCTCTGAATGGATGATGGATGCATGGATTGTAGCAAGGGGATGTCTCACTGAGTGTTCCCAAACACGTTTGCTGCTGCCTGGCATCAGTCTTCTTTCTCGTCTCCTGCTGCTTTTGGTTACTGTCTGTAAGAAAGGGGGCAAAACCATTGAACCCATCTCTGTCCCAAGTGTGTCAAAGGCTGCAGTATGTGGCATTTGGAGGGTTTCTCTGATGTCCTCACTGTTACCTGGTTCCCATAGACAAGAAGTCCTGTGCTCTCAGGTCCCCCAGAGAACTCAGTGCAATGTCTTTTTTATAGTCTTTTGCCTCCCTGCCCAGTCTAATGCTCACCCTCAGAAGGCAGTGGGTAGAAGCGGGTGCTTGAAGAACACACCCAGAATTGCCTTCCCTTCACAAGTCCCTGTGTCCTTGAAAGGCTCTCACCTTTCAAGGAGCAGATGACTGCTCCTCAGAGCCAAGCATATACACACTGCAGATTCTCTGTTTGTCCAACACGTGTCTGAATCTCGGGGTGCACACAACTTGTGTTAAGTGGAGCTCTCCCACAATACAGCCACTACTTCCTGAATCCATTCTGTGTGCTGCCTACATGGGGAGTTGTGGTAACCCTGCAAAAATCCCCACCCTCACCGTTGGCCACACAACGGCCTGGGCCTCTTCCTACGGTGGATCCTTGAGCACCAGCGTGTCTTACTCTCCCTAATATTCTGTAGCCCTCCCCAATGAAAAGGGTTCTGGAGAGTGATGTATTCTTATGTTTTCTTGAAGAATCATGTGTTTTATACCAGCTAAAATGGTTCAAACTAAGGAAAGAGAAGCAATTACCAGTACATATTTTAGAACCTAAATTATTACAGTTGAAAAGAAATTTTATTTAGTAAAAAATTTCCATTCTTATCTCTATACCCAGCCATTATCATTTTTCCTTTGCTTTTTGGAGAAGTCTATTTATTTTTCTAAATACAATCTATTTTTCCCCTGATGGGTCAGAATGCCAATTTCTCCCTCCCCTTGGGTTCCTGCATATCCCTTTATTTATTATTATTTTTTTCTGCATATCCCTTTAACCTGTTATGTTTTTGCTCTCATTTTTTACTCAGGTAGAACTCCATCATCTGACCCAGAGGAGCCAGAAAATAATCTGTTATTTAGCCATTAAAAAAATTAACCCTTAATGTGACTTTCCTGGTGCTCCAGAGGTTAAGACTCCATGCTTCCACTGCAGGGGGCATGGATTCCGCACCTGATGAAGTGTTAGTCACTCAGTCGTTTCTGACTCTTTGCGACCCCATGGACTGTAGCCCTTTAGGCTCCTCTGTCCATGGGATTCTCCAGGCAAGAATACTGGATTGGATAGCCATTCCCTTCTCCAGGGGATCTTCCTGACCCAGGGATTGAATCTGGTTCTCCTCCACTGCAGGCAGATTCTTTACCATCTGAGCCACCAGGGAAGCCCATACCTGATTGGTAACTATAAGATCCTACATGCAGCCTAGCATGGCCAAAAAAAAAATTTAAAAATTAACCCTCAACCATTATCAGTATTTGTTTAGGATACATTAACAAAGTGTCATTGAAGCTGATGAACTGCAATGAAGAGTCATGCACCACAAAATTGTTGTGGCTCCTATTTTCAGATGGAAAAACTGAGGCACTGGGTAGGGAAATGGCTTGCTGGGGTTGGCCATGCCACAAAAACCTGAACTGAATCACTGATTTCTTAATTATTAAAGGCCACTCCACTCTGAGTCTCTTTTCTTCCCATCCCATTCCTTACCATTCCCTCCAACACCACCACTATTCTACTTTTTCTTTCTTTTTTTTTTTTTTTCTACTTTTTCTGCTTGATAGTAGAAAAAGAAAAAGGTTAATCCAGGGCTTCCCTGGTGGCTCAGTGGTAAAGAACGCACCTGCCAATGCAGGAGATGCAGGTTGAATCCCTGGGTCAGGAAGATCCCTTGGAGGAGGAAATGGCAACCCACTTCAGTATTCTTGTCTGGTAAATCCCATGGATACAGGAGTCTGTTGGGCTACAGTCCATGGGGTCATAAAGAGTCAGACATGACTGAGTGACTAACACACACAGTAGCAACAATAGAAAAGCTTCTAGATAGAATAAAACAATTTAGACCAGAATAAGATGCTATTGTACATAGGCAAATACTGGAATATTTGATTTAATATTTTTCAGGTAAAAATGACAAAGAAATACCTATTTAATCTTAATAATGATTATTAGCCCCTTAGCAGACCCTAAGGTCAGAGTTTGAAGAGTTCAGCTTCAGTCTGACCTAATTTTAAAAAAGGCCCTGAAGGAGTGCCACAGCAAAATGTCAAGTTCACCTCTGAGTCTACAAAACAATCTAGCCACACAGCACAGAGGGAGGAAGAGAGTCACATCCTTTCAATACTTATTGCCTCCTCTCACTGTTCTACAAAAAGAAAACATCTTCCTGAGCATTACTTTGTTACTGTTGTCACTTTTCTCAGATTTATCACATTTTAAAAACACATCACCATGTTTTAGATAAATATTTCCAACACGTTTTACCTCTGAGTGCATTAGAGATTAAAAAAAAAAAATTCTAATTAGTGTTTTGTTGCTGCTTGTGATTTCCACCCTTGGCTTTGAAGATCAAAAAATAATAGTATGTGCTTACACATTATTTACTTTCTCCCACACACTCTGATATTATCTTGCCATTTTCTAATGTAGAACATTGGCATGAAAAATATTGAGTCATAGATGTTTGTGTGTATAGACACCAGAGTTTCAGGGTAGGCTTGAAGCTTTTGTGTGATGATCAAATGTACTGACTTTGATGATAGGTTCGAACACTACTTGGGTGGCCTTGGGCAACTCACTAACTTTGTTGAGTCTCAGTTTCTTCATCTGTAAAATGGGAATTAAGGAAGCTACTTAATGTAAAGTGCTTAGCATAAATGCCCAGCATGAACTATGTGTGTAATACATGTATTCTGTTGTTTACAAACATAGACTCTGGAGTTAGGCATCCTGGGTTCACATCCCAAATCAACTACATACTTACTGTGCTAATTACTGAACTCCTCAGTGTCTCTGTTCATTCATTTGTAGCCAGATTTTTTTTTCCTTTTGGTCTGTGAGGCATACATACCAGTAGTTCCCTGACCAGAGATTAAACCTGTGCCCCCTGCAGTGGAAGCATGGAGTCTTAACCACTGGACCACCAGGGAAGTTCCTGTAACCAGAAATTTAAGCAGAGAATTATAGAGAGGGTTTTTACATCTACCTTTTCAAACTGAGATTTCATGATGAAGGCTTTGCTACTAACGCTGGCAGACAGCTGTCAATTCATGTATCTTGACTAGAATAACTAGAGACCCATGATTTTAATTAGGTTTTTGTTTGTTTAGAAAATAAAGGCATTGACTGGTGAAAAACAGAATTTATTGTAGGGCTATATATGGTAGATAAGAATCTCACCAGAACACAGGGAGATGGACAGTGATACAGCAGGCTTGACAGAAACAGGAACTAAAGCAGCATCTGTCTTCCTCTCAGAGGCAAGTAGATCTCTTCATGAGATTTCAGCTTTTCCCAGCATTCTTACTCCATTCTGTTCTTGAAACCGACTGGCTTCTTGTGACTCTATTTAAGAATCATTTCTGCTTAATCATACCTTGCCTTTTAAGGTTTCTCTAGCCTTGAATCTACGCCATGACCTTACAGCTTGAGTTCTCCTGACCAAATGTTTGAAACTTTCATTTTCCAAAATCCAGTTTTGTAAGAAGGATGAGTGGTCCAGATTTTCTTTTCAAGCCAGACCACTGGCTACAGTATGAATGGACTTTCCTTGAGTCAGATGGTCTCCACTGATCCAAATAGCAGTGGCTTGGGGAATTTCATTTATGTGGCACAGGGAGGTTTCCAAGAGCAGCAGATATAGGCAGGGCAGGAAGTTAGTGATGTTTCTGGTATCTCCATTGGAAAATGGAGGTCATGGAGTTTATATTCAGAAATTTTGGAATCCACTTAAGTCTCAGTTCAGTCTCGTTCAGTTCAGTTGCTCAGTTGTGTCCGACTCTTTGTGACCCCACACACTGCAGCACACCAGGCTTCCCCGTCCATCGCCAACTCCTAAACCTTGCTCAAACTCATGTCCATTGAGTTGGTGATGCCATCCAACCATCTCATCCTCTGTCGTCCCCTTCTCCTCCTGCCTTCAATCTTTCTCAGCATCAGGGTCTTTTCCAATGAATCAGTTCTTCGCATCAGGTGGCCAAAGTACTGAAACTTCAGCTTCAGCATCAGTCCTTCCAATGAATATTCAGAACTGATTTTCTTTAGGATTGACTTGCAGTCCAAGGAACTCTCAAGAGTCGTCTCCAACACCACAATTCAAAAGCATCAGTTCTTCTGTGCTCAGCTTTCTTTATGGTCCAACTCTCACAGCCATACATGACTACTGGAAAAACCATAGCTTTGACTCTACACACCTTTGTCAGCAAAGTAATGTCTCTGCTTTTTAATATGCTATCTAGGTTGGTCATAGCTTTTCTTCCGAGGAGGAAGCATCTTTTAATTTCATGGCTGCAATCACCATCTGCAGTGATTTTGGAGCCCCAGAAAATAAAGTCTGTCACTGTTTCCATTATTTCCCCATCTGTTTGCCATGAAGTGATGGGACCCGATGCCATGATCTTTGTTTTTCAAATGCTGAGTTTTAAGCCAGCTTTTTCATTCTCCTCTTTCACTTTCATCAAGAGGCTCTTTAGTTGTTCTTCGCTTTCAGCTATAAGGGTTGTGTCATCTGCATATCTGAAGTTATTGATATTTCTAGGAAATGGCAACCCACTCCAGTGTTCTTGCCTGGAAAATCCCAGGGACGGGGGAGCCTGGTGGGCTGCTGTCTATGGGGTCGCACAGAGTCGGACACGACTGAAGTGACTTAGCAGCAGCAACAGCAATCTTGATTCCAGCTTGAGCTTCATCCAGCCTAGCATTTCACATGATGTACTCTGCATATAAGTTAAATAATCAGGTGACAATACACAACTTTGACATCCTTTCCCAATTTGGAAACAGTCCACTGTTCCATGAGTGGCTTTAACTGTTGCTTCTTGACCTGCATTCAGGTTTCTCAGGAGGTAGGTAAGGTGGTCTGGTATTCCCATCTCTTTAAGAATTTTCCACAGTTTGTTGTGATCTACACAAGTCAAAGGCTTTAGCATAGTCAATGAAGCAAAAGCAGATGTTTTTTTGGAATTTTCTTGCTTTTTCTACAATCCAACAGATGATGGCAATTTGATTTCTGGTTCCTCTGCCTTTTCTAAATCCAGCTTAAATCTGGAAGTTATTGGTTCACATACTGTTGAAGCCTAGCTTGGAGAATTTTGAAAATTTCTTTGCTAGGGTGTGAGATGAGAACAATTGTGTGGTAGTTTGGGCATTCTTTGTATTGCTTTTCTTTGGAATTGGAATGAGTCCCACTTAAGTTTATTCTTTCTATTAGGAAGTTCAGTTCAGTTCAGTCACTCAGTTGTGTCTGACTCCTTGTGACTCCATGAACCGCAGCACGCCAGGCCTCCCTGTCCATCACCAACTCCTGGATTTTACCCAAACTCATGTCCATTGAGTCGGTGATGCCATCCAACAGTCTCATCCTCTGTCATCCCCTTTTCCTCCTGCCCTCAATCTTTCCCAGCATCAGGGTCTTTTCAAATGAGTCAGCTCTTCACATCAGCGACTTATTCAAATGGTCTTGGCTTGAGACTAACGATGGAAACATGAATTTTGCTCCAGGATCTGTTTTAGTATCATTCTATTTAAAGTGTGGTGCATAGACTAGCCTAAGGAAGCATTATTATGAACAAAGCTAGTGGAGGTGATAGAATTCCAGCTGAACTATTTCAAATCCTAAAAGATGATGCTGTGAAAGTCTTGTACTCAATTTACCAGCAAATTTGGAAAAGTCAGCAGCGGCCACAGGACTGGAAAAGGCCAGTTTTTATTCCAGTCCCAAAGGAGGGCAATGTCAAAGAATGTTCAAATCACTGCACAATTGCACTCCTTTATATGCTAAAGAATCTGCCTGCAATACAGGAGACTCCAGTTCTATCCCTAGGTCAGGAAGATCCCCTGGAGAAGGGAATGGCAACCCACTCCAGTATTCTTGCTTGGGAAATGCCATGGACAGAGGAGCCTGTTGGGCTACAGTCCATGGGATTGCAAACAGTTGGACATAACTGATCAACTAACATGCACATGCTAACAAGGTAATACTCAAAATCCTGCAAGCTAGGCTTCAACAGGACGTGAACTGAGAACTTCCAGATGTACAAGCTGGATTTAGAAAAGTCGGAGTAACCAGAGGTCAAATTGCCAATATCTGCTGGATCACAGAAAAAGCAAGAGAATTCCACAAAATTCTATTTCTGCTTCACTGACTACACCAAAGCCTTTGGCTGTGTGGATCACAACAAAATGTGGAACATTCTTAAAGAGATGGGAATACCAGGCCAACTTAACTGCCTCCTGAGAAACCTGTATGCAGATCAAGAAGCAACAGTGAGAACCTGACATGGAACAATGAACAGGCCCAAAATTGGGAAAGGAGTATGTTACGGCTGTATATTGTCACCCTGATTATTTAGCTTATATGCAGAGTACATCACATGAAATGCTGGGCTGGATGAAGCTCAAGCTGGAATTAAGATTGCAGGGAGAAATATCAATAGCCTCAGATATGCAAAATGACACCACCTTAATGGCAGAAAGTGAAAAGGAACTAAAGAGCCTCTTGATGAAGGTGAAAGAGGAGAGTGAAAAAGCTGGCTTAAAACTCAACATTCAAAAAAAAGAATATTATGGCGTCTCATCCCATTACTTCATGGCAAATAGAATGGAAAAAATGGAAACAGTGATTATTTAATTTTCTGGGGCTCCAAAATAACTGTGGATGTTGACTGCAGCCATGAAATTAAAAGATACTTGCTCCTTGGAAAAAAAGCTATGACCAACCTACTGCTAAGTCACTTCAGTCATGTCCGACTCTGTGTGACCCCATAGATGGCACCCACCAGGTTCCCCTGTCCCTGGGATTCTCCAGGCAAGAACACTGGAGTGGGTTGCCATTTCCTTCTCCAATGCGTGAAAGTGAAAAGTGAAAGTGAAGTTCCTCAGTCGTGTCCGACTCTTCACAACCCCATGGACTACAGCCTATCAGGCTCCTCCATCCATGGGATTTTCCAGGCAAGAGTACTGGAGTGGGGTGCCATTGCCTTCTCCATGACAGCATATTAAAAAGCAGAGACATTACTTTGCTGACAAAGGTCTGTAGAGTCAAAGCTATGGTTTTTCTAGTAGGTATGTGCAGATGTGCGAGTTGGACCCTAAAGAAGGCTGCTAAGGAATTGATGATGGAGAGAGTTGACAGAATGTGGTCCACTGGAGAAGGGAATGGCAAACCACTTCAGTATTCTTGCCTTGAGAACCTCATGAACAGTATGAAAAGGCAAAATGATAGGATACCAAAAGAGGTACTCCCCAGGTCAGTAGGTGCCCAATATGCTACTGGAGGTCAGTGGAGAAATAACTCAAGAAAGAATGAAGGGATGGAGCCAAAGCAAATACAATACCCAGCTGTGGATGTGACCGGTAATAGAAGCAAGGTCCCATGCTGTAAAGAGCAATATTGCGTAGGAACCTGGAATGTCAGGTCCATGAATCAAGGCAAATTGGAAGTGGTCAAACAAGAGATGGCAAGAGTGAAGGTCAACATTCTAGGAATCAGAGAACTAAAATGGACTGGAATGGGTGAATTTAACTCAGATGACCATTATATCTACTACTGTGGGCAGGAATCCCTCAGAAGAAATGAGTAGCCATCACGGTCAACAAAAGAGTCCGAAACGCAGTACTTGGATGCAGTCTCAAAAACGACAGAATGATCTCTTCGTTTCCAGGGGAAACCATTCAATATCACAGTTATCCAAGTCTATGCCCCAACCAGTAATGCTGAAGAAGCTGAAGTTGAACGGTTCTATGAAGACCTACAAGATCTTTTAGAACTAACACCCAAAAAAGATGTCCTTTTCATTATAGGGGACTGGAATGCAAAAGTAGGAAGTCAAGAAACACCTGGAGTAACAGGCAAATTTGGCCTTGGAATGCGGAATGAAGCAGGGCAAAGACTAATAGAGTTTTGCCAAGAAAATGCACTGGTCATAGCAAACACCCTCTTCCAACAACACAAGAGAAGACTCTACACATGGACATCACCAGATGGTCAACACCGAAATCAGATTGATTCTATTCTTTGCAGCCAAAGATGGAGAAGCTCTATACAGTCAACAAAAACAAGACCAGGAGCTGACTGTGGCTCAGATCATGAACTCCTTATTACCAAATTCAGACTCAAATTGAAGAAAGTAGGGAAAACCGCTAGACCATTCAGGTATGACCTAAATCAAATCCCTTATGAGTATACAGTGGAAGTGAGAAATAGATTTAAGGGCCTAGATCTGATAGATAGAGTGCCTGATGAACTATGGAATGAGGTTCGTGACATTGTACAGGCGATAGGGATCAAGACCATCCCCATGGAAAAGAAATGCAAAAAAGCAAAATGGCTGTCTGGGGAGGCCTTACAAATAGCTGTGAAAAGAAGAGAAGAGAAAAGCAAAGGAGAAAAGGAAAGATATAAGCATCTGAATGCAGAGTTCCAAAGAATAGCAAGAAGAGATAAGAAAGCCTTCTTCAGCGATCAATGCAAAGAAATGGAGGAAAAGAACAAAATGGGAAAGACTAGAGATCTCTTCAAGAAAATTAGAGATACCAAGGGAACATTTCATGCAGAGATGGGCTCAATAAAGGACAGAAATGGTCTGGACCTAATAGAAGCAGAAAATATTAAGAAGAGGTGACAAGAATATACAGAAGAACTGTACAAAAAAGATCTTCAGGACCCGGATAATCACGATGGTGTGATCACTCACCTAGAGTCAGACATCCTGGAATGTGAAATCAAGTGGGCCTTAGAAAGCATCACTACGAACAAAGCTAGTGGAGGTGATGGAATTCCAGTTGAGCTGTTTCAAATCCCGAAAGATGATGCTGTGAAAGTGCTGCACTCAATATGCCAACAAATTTGGAAAACTCAGCAGTGGCCACAGGACTGGAAAAGGTCCGTTTTCATTCCAATCCCAAAGAAAGGCAATGCCAAAGAATGCTCAAACTACTTCACAATTGCACTCATCTCACATGCTAGTCAAGTAATGCTCAAAATTCTCCAAGCCAGGCTTCAGCAATATGTGAACCGTGAACTCCCTGATGTTCAAGATGGTTTTAGAAAAGGCAGAGGAACCAGAGATCAAATGGCCAACATCCGCTGGATCATGGAAAAAGCAAGAGAGTTCCAGAAAAACATCTATTTCTGCTTTATTGACTATACCAAAGCCTTTGACTGTGTGGATCACAATCAACTGTGGAAAATTCTGAAAGAGATGGGAATACCAGACCACCTGACCTGCCTCTTGAGAAACCCGTATGCAGGTCAGGAAGCAACAGTTAGAACTGGACACGGAACAACAGACTGGTTCCAAATAGGAAAAGGAGTCCGTCAAGGCTGTATATTGTCACCCTGCTCATTTACCTTATATGCAGAGTACATCATGAGAAACGCTGGACTGAAAGAAGCGCAAGCTGGAATCAAGATTGCCAGGAGAAATATCAATAACCTCAGATATGCAGATGATACCACCCTTATGGCAGAAAATGAAGAGGAACTAAAAAGCCTCTTGATGAAAATGAAAGAGGAGAGTGAAAAAGTTGGCTTAAAGCTCAACATTCAGAAAACGAAGATCATGGCATCTGGTCCCATCACTTCATGGCAAATAGATGGGGAAACAGTGGAAACAGTGTCAGATTTTTTTTTTTTTTGGGCTCCAGAATCACAGCAGATGGTGATTGCAGCCATGAAATTAAAAGACGCTTACTCCTTGGAAGGAAAGTTATGACCAACCTAGATAGTATATTCAAAAGCAGAGACATTGCTTTGCCGACTAACGTCCGTCTAGTCAAGGCTGTGGTTTTTCCAGTAGTCATGTATGGATGTGAGAGTTGGACTACGAAGAAGGCTGAGCGCTGAAGAATTGATGCTTTTGAACTGTGGTGTTGGACAAGACTCTTGAGAGTCCTTTGGACTGCAAGGAGATCCAAGCAGTCCATTCTGAAGGAGATCAACCCATCAACCCTGGGTTTTCTTTGGAGGGAATGATGCTAAAGCTGAAACTCCAGTATTTTGGCCACCTCATGCAAAGAGTTGACTCATTGGAAAAGACTTTGATGCTGGGAGTAATTGGGAGCAGGAGAAGAAGGGGACAACCGAGGATGAGATATCTGAATGGCATCACTGACTTGATGGACACGAGTCTGAGTGAACTCCAGGAGTTGGTGATGGACAGCGAGGCCTAGTGTGCTGCGATTCATGGGGTTGCAAAGAGTCGGACACGACTGAGAGACTGAACTGAACTGAACTGAAGGAATTGATGCTTTTGAATTGTGGTGCTGGAGAAGATGCTTGAGAGTTCCCGGGACAGCAAGATCAAACCAGTCAATCCTAAAGGAAATCAACACTGAATATTCATTGGAAGGACTGATGCTGAAGCTGAAGCTCCAATACTTTGGCGACCTGTTGCAAATGAGCCAACTCATCGGAAAAGATCCTAATGCTGGGAAAGACTGAGGGCAGGAGAAGGAGGCAACAGAAGATGAGATGGCTGGATGGCAACACTGACTCAATGAACATGAGCTTGAGTGAACTCTAGGAGACAGTGAAGGACAGGGAAGCTTGGTGTGTTGCAGTCCACAGGGGCTCAGAGAATTTGACATGACTGAGTGACTGAACATCAACATGGAACAGCAGTCTCAATATCACTTAGGAGCCAATAGATTTCCAAGAAAAAGTCATAATCCTAGGCTCCACCTTGGGCTTACTAAATTAGAATATATATATATTACGATTCCTGGATGATTTGTATTTATATTAAATTCTGAGAAGTGTGGCTCTAGAATTGGTTTAGAATAGGCCTTCTAAAGTGGCTTCCCTGGTGGCTCAGTGGTAAAGAATCTGCCTGCCAAGGCAGGAGACTGGGGTTTGATCCCTGGGTCAGGAAGATCCCCTGGAGAAGGAAATGGTAACCCACTCCAGTAATTTTTCCTGGGAAATCCTGTGGACAGAGAAGCCTGGTAGGCTACAGTCCATGGGGTCCCAAAAGAATTGGGCATAAGTTAGCGACTCAACAACAAAGGCCTTCTAAAAGTTATCGAAGGTTTTTACGAAGAAACTCCCAGTAGTGCTTTAGCCATGTGAGAACCAGCGTTAAGTTGTCAGAATTTTGTAAGTTGCATGATTTTATGTTTGGTAGCTTGAAATTAGCTATTCTGGGAATGTTTATTCCATGGAAATTGGCAAATACTATAAATTTGTGTGTTTTGTACTGGAAAGCCTATTGTCAAACATTTACCAGCATTCCACTGGAAAGTTCTAAATCTAATTCAATCTGGAATTAGAACAGTCTCCTAGGGATTGTTGGACACAGAAGCTCCCATATATGGAAGGGACAAGACAATGAGTTCCAATTCCTCAGCAAACTTTCAACCTTGTATGACAATATTATTCCAGATAGTTATTTCTTTATAAAAAACAATCTGAGGGACTTCCCCAGTGGTCAAGTGTCTAAGACTTCATGCTCCCAGTGCAGGGGCCCCAGATATGATACCTGGTCAGGGAGCCAGATTCCACATGTCTTCAATCATTAGACTGAAGACTCCAAGTGCTATAACTAAGACCTGGTGCAGCCACGGAAATAAATTAAAAAAAAAATCTGAGTATGAAGCACAAGGAGGGAGGGGAATGTAGGAGTTGGTAATACTCAAAATCTAGATAGGCAGGTGGGCAGACACTGAAGATTCTCCCTGCTGACAGCTGGACAGCTTTGGGGCTGAAACCCAGACATGGAATAGCAGTTTCCAAATTGAGAAGACAAGGGTGAGTAGATTCTGGTCCTGGAGACATATCACTTGGGGAAATTTATTACTTGTATTACACTGAATATAAAATTGTTAAACAGAATGACTCCTTTCCAAGTTAATGGTAGGTATGGATGTAAATGTTTCCTGATATAATATAGGGAGTGGATTTTAAAGTGTTATCTCTAGACTAGTGCATCAGCATCACCCAAGAACCTACTGTAAATGCAAATTAATGAGCTTTGCCCTAGACCTACCAGATCAGAAACTCTGGGGAGTAGAGAACAGTGAGTTGAGTTTTAGCAAGCCTTCAGGTGATTCTTTTACACACTCCTGAAGCAGGAAATGTAGAGTTCCTTTTTTTGTTCAATCAGAGGATCCATTTTCAACTTGAACCCCAAATGCAAAGTGACTCTTCTTGCAAAGGAGTTTCTGGCACAACTGGAAGATAGGTGAGGAAGGCAGAGAACACAGATTAAGAGAACTACAGGGCTGGGCAAATATTAAGAAACTTTTCCCAGGGAAATTAGCCAGGCAGGCAAGCGCCTGGCATGATGCCAAGACTCCTGGAGAGTAAAAACCTTCCTGGAAATCAACTGAGAAAAGTTGCTTCAACGTGAACTTTGAGGAAGTGCATAAATACTTGCAGTATTTCTGCAAATACTAATAAAAGTTCTCATTTAAAGAAGGTGACATCCTAGCACACATGGGAATAAGAACAACATGTATCAATTAAGAATTATGCAGATATTGGAAGAAAGGGTACTAGAACAGTTTGCTTCAGTTTGCTTCTCTGTTTAAGAGCTGTCACTGGTTCCTTAATATAATGACAACATTTAAAGATAAGTACTTCAGCAAATATCTCATTATTAGCCCTGTATCACAGGTAAGGTAATTGAGCCCCAGAAAGGTATAGTAACTTGCCCCAAGTCACACAGCTAGAAAGTGATGATCAGTTCAGTTCAGTTCAGTTCAGTCGCTCAGTCATGTCCGACTCTTTGCTACCCCATGAATTGCAGCACGCTAGGCCTCCCTGTCCATCACCAACTCCCGGAGTTCACTCAGACTCACATCCATGGAGTCAGTGATGCCATCCAGCCATCTCATCCTCTGTACTGGATTCAAATCTAAGAAGTTTTGTCCCAGAGCACCACTGCTTAAGCAAAAGTGCTCTATTGTTTCTCTTTAATGAGAACGTCATTAAGTCTTACATATTCAAAGGCTTGGAGTTCCCATTTCAGAGGGTGCATTTCTGTGGTTTTTACATGTCTCAAGCTAAATAACCTCTTTATATATTTTTGTATAAGGACTCTGGACCCTACCTGTCTGATGCTATCAAGTTCTGACTGACAATCAGGTGAGCTACACCTCCACAGGACATTGTTTCAATAAGGCTACCACTACTGTAAGCATATTACACGCCACTCTGAATCCACATATTGGATGTTTAAATTCTCTTGTTATAATATAAGACATAAAAGTCAAACACATGGGGGCCAACTGATTCCAACTATGAAAAGGAAGGGATGTTGAATCAAAGGACCAGCCCCTCTAATTTGGATGTTTGCATTTTGTCTGAGATAAATTAGGTGAACTTGCTCTAAGTCTGGCATTTACCCTCAAATGAAATTCATTTTTAAGCATCATGAGAGCAATGGCTATTTTATTCACCCTATGTATGGAGAGTCAAAGGGCACTGCTTGTCACGTGGTAGGCACTCAGGTATTTGTGAAAGGAAGGGAAGAAAGGTAAGGAGGGAGAGAAAAAAGAAAGTTATAAAGGTATATTAAATGTCTTTGAATCTTTTTGTATAACAGCCATAAATGTGTGTGTAACCTTTGAAGTAACTGTATAGGTGTTGACAAGCCAGGCCAACAAAGTAGAAGAAAACATATTTCATGTAGAGGAGTACAATATACAAATATGAAATAAACTGTTCATGAAATTTCTACTTTGATCCAGTCCTACGGGCAGCTTCATGGAAGCAAGCTTGCAAGTCAATAATTCATACATATGTATAATGACTTATTTAACAAATATTTATTGAGAGCCTCCTACCTGCCAGGCAGGTAGTATGTGCTGAGGTCACAAAAATAAGTAAGACACCATTTCTGGCCACAAGAACTCAGACAATTAGTGGGAAAAACATACATGGTGGTGATGGTCACACAACTCTAAATTAAAAACCATTGAGTTACACAATTTAGATTGGTGAATTGTATGGTATGTGAATTACACTTCGATAAAACTGTTTAAACAGATAAAAACAGGTATAAGCCTTGTACAAAACCAGGAGTTCAGTCGCTCAGTCGTGTCCGACTCTTTGTGACCCCATGAATTGCAGCACGCCGGGCCTCCCTGTCCATCACCATCTCCCGGAGTTCACTCAGACTCACGTCTGAGTCAGTGATGCCATCCAGCCATCTCATCCTCTGTCGTCCCCTTCTTCTCCTGCCCGCAATCCCTCCAAGCATCAGAGTCTTTTCCAATGAGTCAACTCTTCCCATGGTCAAAGTACTGGAGTTTCAGTTTTAGCATCATTCCTTCCAAAGAAATCCCAGGGTTGATCTCCTTCAGAATGGACTGGTTGGATCTCCTTGCAGTCCAAGGGACTCTCAAGAGTCTTCTCCAACACCACAGTTCAAAAGCATCAATTTTTCAGCACTCAGCCTTCTTCACAGTCCAACTCTCACATCCATACATGACTACTGGAAAAACCATAGCCTTGACTAGATGGACCTTAGTCGGCAAAGCAATGTCTCTGCTTTTGAATATACTATCTAGGTTGCTCATAACTTTCCTTCCAAGGAGTAAGCAGTCTTTTAATTTCATGGCTGCAGTCACCATCTGCAGTGATTTTGGAGCCCCCCAAAATAAAGTCTGACACTGTAACCACTGTTTCCCCATCTATTTGCCATGAAGTGATGGGACCGGATGCCATGATCTTCGTTTTCTGAATGTTGAGCTTTAAGCCAACTTTTTCACTCTCCTCTTTCATTTTCATCAAGAGGCTTTTTAGTTCCTCTTCACTTTCTGCCATAAGGGTGGTGTCATCTACATATCTGAGGTTATTGATATTTCTCCTGGCAATCTTGATTCCAGCTTGCGCTTCTTTCAGTCCAGCGTTTCTCATGATGTACTCTGCACAGAAGTTAAATATGCAGCGTGACAATATACAGCCTTGACGTACTCCTTTTCCCATTTGGAACCAGTCTGTTGTTCCATGTCCAGTTCTAACTGTTGCTTCCTGGCCTGCATATAGGTTTCTCAAGAGGCAGGTCAGGTGGTCTGTATTCCCATCTCTTTCAGAATTTTCCACAGTTGATTGTGATCCACACAGTCAAAGGCTTTAGCATAGTCAATAAAGCAGAAATAGATGTGTTTCTGGAACTCTCTTGCTTTTTCCATGATCCAGCGGATGTTGGCCATTTGATCTCTGGTTCCTCTGCCTTTTCTAAAACCACCTTGAACATCAGGGAGTTCATGGTTCACGTATTACTGAAGCCTGGCTTGGAGAATTTTGAGCATTACTTTACTAGCATGTGAGATGAGTGTAATTGTGCAGTAGTTTGAGGATTCTTTGGCATTGCCTTTCTTTGGAATTGGAATGAAAACTGACCTTTTCCAGTCCTGTGGCCACTGCTGAGTTTTCCAAATTTGCTGGCATATTGAGTGCAGCACTTTCACAGCATCATCTTTCGGGATTTGAAACAGCTCAACTGGAATTCCATCACCTCCACTAGCTTTGTTCATAGTGATGCTTTCTAAGGCCCACTTGACAAAACCAGGAAGAGGTGGCC
This sequence comes from Ovis aries, assembly GCF_016772045.2. NCBI lineage: Eukaryota > Metazoa > Chordata > Mammalia > Artiodactyla > Bovidae > Ovis > Ovis aries. The sequence continues at coordinate 93,293,737 of NC_056059.1, forward strand.
ATAACTCAGCCTGGGAAGGGAAGAGGCAGCCTTCATCAATGAATAGAGCCTGAGCTGAAATCTTAATTGAAAAAAAAAAAAAGTTACCTAGGTGATATGGTACAGGACGTTCCAGAGAGGACAGAATGAACAAAGGCATGGAAGTGAGAAACAGGGTTATGTGTACGCGGTTGGGGGTCGGAGTTGGGGTGGGGGGCTGGGCCGTTGGCAGGGTTTTAAGGCCAGGGAGGTAGGCGGAGGCCAGAAGCGAGCTCGAGGTAGTCGTGAGAGGGTTTTATTTAAACTGTAAAGTGTTACAATTCGTGATCAGATTTGTTTTAGATAAGCCACACTGTCAGCTGTGACGTAATGGAAAGGATGCTGACTCCCCCCTCCCCCCGCCCTCCCGTCAGAATAACCCGTGCGTAGGGCTTGGGTCTGCCATTTTAAAGCTAGAAGTGTTATATAAATTTGTCGTTCTGGTAGTCGATTGAGCCTAAGGGCATGGTTTGTCAGCAGGGGGAACAGGGAGAGTTGCTTAATGTTCAGATTACCTTAAAACCACGCTGATCCTGCGATGAGTGAAAAAGAGTTTGTCAGTGAGTGGGACACAGCCTGGCTAATTTTTAAGAAGTCTTTACAAGGCTGGAAATGTGGTGGTGAGAGCAGATTTTCTGCTTGTCGTATTCTCCTGGGTACTCTCACAATTTATTAAAATGATCGTTCTAAGTACGCTTACAGAATCAAATAAATAAAAAGGAATAAAATAGTTGGAGCATCGCCAACAGGACCGCATTTTCCAGGAAGGGCAGATTTTCCCTGAAGGAGGTTGAACTGTCGACCCGGAACCACGAAACACAGGCACGAAGGACTGACGGGAACACCGCCACGGGGCACCCTGCAGTCCCCTCCCCTGCCCCCCCTCCTTGCCGGCTCGAAAGTCTACTTTCGTTCCCGCCCCTTTCCTCTTGGGCTTTCGAATCCCTTCCCCCTCCGCCATTTCCGGATGGGAACCTTTGTGAATTTCTTTCACTTTGAAGCGTGGGACCGATTTCGTCAACACAATCCGGAGTGGTTAACATGGCGGCGGCCGTAAGATGCTTCGGTAGAGGTAAAACAGAGGGTCAGCTGGGTTTGCGAGGAAAAATAGTTCTGGCGCGGGGTCTTCTGTGGCTATGCAGTGCAAGCCGGTCACTCTTACATGCGGGTCTGCACTGAGGGCTTGATAAGCCTCTACTTTTTCTCGGCTCTAAGTTCTCCAAAGGGTCGTTGCTACTCAAAAGCGACCTCATAGAGGTTTTCACGCCTTTCTGTAGCTGTCCACCCTAGGACTGGAGTGGCAGGGGGATGTACATGGACATCCTTCCAGCCGCCGTAGGGAAGGAGGCAGAGACATGGTTTTGTCTCCGATGCTGGAGATGTGGGCTGCGGGGATGGAGAGGAGAGGAGTTGGAATCAAAGGTTATCATTCTCTCCTTGCCACCTTTTCTTCTCAGTGCTCTCAGGATGCCTTACTCTCTTAATTTCCTTTTTATCTCACCTGTCGTTTGCACCATTACTTTGCTGGTTCGTTTTCCTATTTCCAATCTCATACCTTGGAATGCCTCAGGAGGCAGGATTCTCCATCCTTCATCCTCATGTCTTTGTATCTGAATTCACTCCTTTGGGGATCTCATCCAAGTTCTGTGGTTTGACTATTGTCTGTATCTTAATGGCTCTCAAAATTGTCTACAATAAGGACTTGAGCTGTAGATTCTTAAACTACTCTCTATTCTAGATCTCCAATTGTATATCTAATCAGCACTTACCTAGAATCAAACTCATTGTCATGACCTGGAGTCTTCCCCATCTCATTTGATGGTAACTTCATCCTTTCAGTTGCCCAGACACAAACCCTCAGAATATTCTTGACTCCTCTTCTTTTCCCTCACACTTCACATTAAGTAGTTGGCAGATCCTTTTGGTTTTACCCTCAAAATAAATCCAGAATCTGGCTGCTGCTTACTACACTGAAACGACCTTCCAGGCCATTATCACCCCTGACCTAGATTTCTCTACAATTTACCCTCAACAAGTAGTCAGATTGGTTCTTTAAGAACATAAGTCACATCACGTTGCTCCTATGCTCAGAATTCCTCAAAACCTCCTCATTTTTGTAAGTCTTAAGTCTTTAGAATAACCAATAGCTGTGCTGTCCTTTTTGTTATCAGTGATTGAGCACTTTAAATATGGCTAATCTGAATGAGTGTATTAAACATGTTAGATTTTGAGGACGTGGTACCAAAAGGTAAAATATCTCAATAATTTTTCTATATTAAAAACATGTTGAAATAATATTTTGGCTATCGGTTGTAATAAAATATGTTAATTTTTATTATTAATTAACTTCATTGGTTTATTTTTTTTTTACCCTTTTAAAAATTGTGGCCATTAGAAAGTTATTCCTGTGGCTTACATTATACCTCTGTTTGACAGCACTGACCTAGGGTCTTCCATGTCATTTGGTGCCTTACCTTCTCCTCCCTCCACTCACCCACTTTACCACCCTGAGCTCTTTTTTCTCTTCTTTACTCATTGTACTCACAGCAGCTTTTTTGTTCCATAAACACACCAAAAACATTCCTTTGTTGGGAGGACTTTTTCTCTCAAGTGGAATGGGCCTGGAACAGTTTTTCTAGGTATTTGCATTACTGACTTTTTTCAATTGTTTCAAGCCTTTGCAAAAGTGTCACCTTTTTAAAAGGGCCTACCTTAACCTTCTTATTTAAAATTAGAACCAACTTTCCCCTTGATTCTCAATTCCTTTTACCCAGAGGGTTTCGCACTGAAGTGCAAAAGTGAAAAGACTTGCTCATTTGTGTCCACTCTTTGTGACCCCATGGACTGTAGCCCACCAGGCTCCTCTGTCCATGGGATTCTCCAGGCAAGAATACTAGGGTGGGTGGTCATTCCCTTCTTCAGGGGATCTTCCTGACCCAGCAATTGAACTCAGGTCTCCTGTATTGCAGGCAGATTCTTTACTGTCTGAGCCACTAGGGAAGCCTCAGGGTTTCCCATTACCACTACCCTGTTATGTATGTTAGTATTGCTTCTCCCTACTACGATGTAAGCTCCATGAGCAAAGGGATTTTGTTCGTTCTGTTTATGAAATACTTAAAGCAGTGCTAGCACATTGTTTCATTGGCATAATCATTGTCCAATAAATGATGAATGAATACATGGATCTTCAACAAAATGCCACTCCTCTTTCATACGTTGTAAATTCAAGCTGCTTTTAGAAAAGGCAGAGGAACCAGACATCAAATTGCCAACATCCTCTGGATCATCGAAAAAGCAAGAGAGTTCCAGAAAAACATCTATTTCTGCTCTATTGACTATGCCAAAGCCTTTGACTGTGTGGATCACAATAAACTGGAAAATTCTTCAAGAGATGGGAATACCAGACCACCTGACCTGCCTCTTGAGAAACCTGTATGCAGGTCAGGAAGCAACAGTTAGAACTGGACATGGAACAACAGACTGGTTCCAAATAGGAAAAGGAGTCCGTCAAGGCTGTGTATTGTCACCCTGCATATTTAACTTCTATGCAGAGTGCATCATGAGAAACGCTGGACTGAAAGAAGCGCAAGCTGGAATCAAGATTGCCGGGAGAAATATCAGTAACCTCAGATATGCAGATGACACCACCCTTATGGCAGAAAGTGAAGAGGAACTAAAGAGCCTCTTGATGAAAATGAAAGAGGAGAATGAAAAAGTTGGCTTAAAGCTCAACATTCAGAAAACAAAGATCATGGCATCTGGTCCCATCACTTCATGGGAAATAGATGGGGAAACAGTGGAAACAGTGTCAGACTTTATTTTTTGGGCTCCAAAATCACTGCAAATGGTGACTGCAGCCATGAAATTAAAAGACGCTTACTCGTTGGAATAAAAGTTATGACCAACTTAGACAGCATATTCAAAAGCAGAGACATTACTTTGTCAACAGAGGTCCGTCTGTTCAAGGCTGTGGTTTTTCCAGTGGTTATGTATGGACTTGAGAGTTGCACTGTAAAGAAAGCTGAGTGCTGAAGAATTGATGCTTTTGAATTGTGGTGTTGGAGAAGACTCTTGAGAGTCCCTTGGACTGCAGGGAGATTCAACCAGTCTATCCTAAAGGAAATCAGTCCTTGGTGTTCATTGGAAGGACTGATGTTGAAGCTGAAACTCCAATACTTTGGCCACCTGATGCGAAGAGCTGACTCATTTGAAAAGACCCTGATGTTGGGAAAGATTGAAGGCAGGAGGAGAAGGGAACGACAGAGCATGAGATGGTTAGATGGCATCACCTACTCAATGGATGTGAGTTTGAATGAACTCTGGGAGTTGGTGATGGATAGGGAGGCCTGGCGTGCTGCAGTTCATGGGGTCGCAAAGAGTCAGATACGACTGAGCGACTGAACTGAACTGAATGAATCATGCTTAAAGTAATTTGAATCCAGTTTTTGCTCTCATTAGTTCACATTTCCTTTCATTAAAGAGATATTTATTGTGTCTTCATTTGCAAAAACACTGGGTTATTTGTTAGGAACACAATAGTGAATAAGTTATATACATTCTTTGGCCATGGTGCTTATCATCTGTTGAGAAGCAGACATTAATTGGATTGTTCTTTCCATAAATACAGTTGTCCTAAGTGCTGTGAAGGAAAAGTACAAGTTGTAAGAGTGCATGTGAGAAACCTTAGGCAATTCTGAGCCTTTAGGGAAGACTTTTCTGAAGGAGTAGCTTAAATAGAGTCCCTGAAAGATCACTGGATAGTTATTAGCTTTGGGAAGTGGGGAGTGCAAAGTAGTAATGAGAATGTCAGAGAAGGAAGGAAGATTATGTTTGAAAGTCTGAAAGTTGCAGAAAACACCTTGTATTCAAGTAACTGAAAGGAGGCAGTGTATTTGAAGTGCAGAAAGCCTAAGAGAGTGGTGTTAGATGAAGCTCCCTAGATAGGTTAGAGGTAGCTCACGGAGGACCTTGTTAAGTATTTACCTTATTTGAAGAACCATCAAGTGTTGTAAGGGTATTTGATTTCATTTTTAAATCATCCCTCTTAGTAGGAGGAGGAAAAGAAATGAAGAGGGCCAAAGATAGAAGATAGAATAGTTTGAAGTCTGTTTCAATGTTTCTTGTAGTAGGTGATGGTGGGCTGGACTGGTCCTTATGGTGGGAAGGCAAGGACTAGATGAATGAGATCTCCTGGGGAAAATGAGGATTATAGAGTTAGGTTGAGAATTCCTGGGGATCTCTAACCTTTCGTTATCATGTGTAAGAGAATCAGCTAGCAAAGGTGATGGGTTAATTTCCATCTTATTGTTGTGGGGTAGGGGTGGGCATGACTTTTGAGAATGAATGCAGATTCAGTTAGGTTCATAAGTAGTGGAGGAAATTCTGAGAGCTTCTGCTTTCTCTGAAGTAGCAAGTGAGGTTTTCTTCTAAGAGAGGAAAAGAAATACATTAAAGAAATATAATAGAACGCTACAGATAGATAAACTGATTACAGAGGAATTGAAAATACAGATATGTTCTAACAGTGCTATTTCTCTGTTGTTTTGTCACTAAGTCGTGTCCAGCTCTTTTACAACCCCATGTACTGTGGCCTGCCAGGCCCCTCTGTCTATGGGATTTCCCAGGCAAGAATACTAGAGTGGATTGCCATTTCCTTCTCCAGGGGAATCTTCCTGACCCAGGGATCGAACCCGTGTCTCCTGCATTGGCAGGAGAGCCACCCGGGGAATCAACAGTGCTATTTAAGTGGTGGTGTTTTTGTAGTTTGGTTTTTTCCTTAGTCTGTAGCAGTTTGATACCTGTTGAAAATTTTAATTTCTGGTTGTCATGACTAGGGATTCTTGAAAGTAGTGGTAGATTATTTTATAGCAGGTTGCAATTGATGCAAGAGAATTATTATTTTGAGGATCCTGCCAAAGTTGTTGGGTTTTTGTTTAATACAGTTAGAATTATTTTTTTGAAGTGTTTGCCAAATCGTGAGTGGATAATTGCTCTTCCTTCACTTACCATATGTGATTTTTCAAGATAGCTGGCTTTAAAAATGTGGGGGATCTCCTCCTAGACAGTTGCATACCAGCATAGCCCACTCAATTTGAGATTCTGGAGGATAGGAACTGGATCTCATTAGTCTATGTCTCTTTTTCCCCCTAGCCATTAAAGCCCTTTGTGCCACAAAGAATTCTCAGTAATGAACAGGTCTCCTAGACTGTCTCAGATGTCATTTCCATACAGTCATAGAATTCACAGTTTAGGTGGTTTTCCTGTACTTGTTGCTTTGTTGTGGGGTATTAGAGATGAAATTGAGTTGTTAGGCATGTGATGCCATTTGAGCTAATAATGAGGGGAAGGCCAGGGCAAGGTCTGGAGCTGGTGCATCCCAGTCAGATGTCACATTAAATGTAAAGACCCTAAGGCAGGAGTTAACCTGAGGGGCTGGGGGGATTCAGGGATCTGAAAGAAGGATCAGAGTGAGGAGGTTAGAGAGGGGTTTGGAGTGATAGGCAGGGACAAGCTCACATAGGGGCTGGTAGACCACAGTGAGGATGTGGGCGCTCCCCTGCACGCACAGCGCTCTGCACTTGGAGGCGTAACTCACGAAATGAATTCATTTGATGTGTAGACAGGTCTTACAGTTTACATGCTCTCAGTTTATCTCTTGAATGGATTTTAAGATTCTGGATTTTAACAGTCATTTTACATGAAAACTTAGTTGTGGAGTGCCAATTTAAAAAATGGAGTTTAAGCGAATTCAGCAGAAGATATAGATGATCAAACATGAAAACATACTCAGCCTAACTCTTAAGGAAATGCAAATTAATACAATTCCTTATACCATCTCTCTTCTACTAGACTGACAAAAGACTAAAACATTTGGTAACAGACTATGTTGACATGAATGTATGGAAATAGGCAACCTTTTCATTGTTGGTGACTGTGTGCATGGCACTGTTATTTCAGAGAGCAGTATTGATCAGAATTACAAATGCTCATGTCCTTCGACTGAGCACATTCCCATCTTGAAATTTCTCCTGTGAAATACTTATTTGTGTGCAAAATGGTGTTTGTACAAGGTCATTCACTGCAGGATTATTTATAATAGCAAAATATTATAAATGACCTAATGGCTGGTCACTGATTAAGTCATGATACAGCCCCACAGTGTAGTACTTTGCAGCTCTAAAAACATAGTCTTTATGAAGTGATGTGAAATTACTGCTGTAATATTTACATATGGATGTACTGTTATGAAAGATATACATGAGATTATATATATGTGTATAGGTATATATACATCTCTTATAAATAGGTGTATATATCTATATCAGCATGTGAAAATGGGCTCTAATACCTTTACATGAAAAAGCAAGGTGTAGAACAGTGAGTGGGCTTCCCAGGTGACTGAGTGGTAAAAAATCTACTTGCCAGTGTAGGAGATGCAGGAGACATGTGTTTGATCTCTGGGTCTAGAAGATCCCCTGGAGGGAAGAAATGGCAACCCACTCCAGTATTCTTGCCTGGAGAATCCCTGGATGGAGGAGCCTGGGGAGCTATAGTCCATGGGGCTGCAAAGAGTTGGACATGACTGAGCATGCGCACGCACATGCATGCACACAGACCTGTGACAGGCCATCTGACTCCTTAAGTAGCACTGTAAAATGATATCTTATTGTGGTTGAAATTAGTATTTACCTGCTTGCTAATGAGACTGTACATTTTTCCATATAATAACTCATCGTTTGTATTTCCTTTTCAGTTAGAAATCGATTCATCTCTTTTGTTTATTTTTCAGTTGGGTTGATCTTACATATTCTGGGTGTTAATTCTTAGGCCAGTGTGTGTGTGTTACTCTTCTCCCAGTTTTTGGCTTGTCTTTTCATTTTCAAGTATCTTTTGATAAACAGATGTTCTTTGTTTTTTAATTTATTTATTTTAATTGAAGGCTAATTACTTTACAGTATTGTGGTGTTTTTTGCCATACATTGACATGAATCAGTCATGGGTGTACATGTGTTCCCCATCCTGAACCCCCCTCCCACCTCCCTCCGCATCCCATCCCTCAGGGTCATCCCAGTGCACCAGCCCTGAGCACCCTGTCTCGTGCATCAAACCTGGACTGGCGATCTATTTCACATATGATAATATACATGTTTCAATGCTATCCTCTGAAATCATCCCACCCTCGCCTTCTCACACAGAGCCCAAATGCTGTTCTTTACATCTGTGTCTCTTTTGCTGTCTCGCATACAGAATCATTGTTACCATCTTTCTAAATTCCATATGTATGCATTAGTATACTGTATTGGTGTTTTTCTTTCTGACTTACTTCACTCTGTATAATAGGCTCCAGATAAACAAGTGTCGTTAACACTAACAGAGTCACTTTTTAGTGCTTTTGGGTTTTGTTTGTGAAATTGTTCCCTCCTCAAAGGTTGTAAAGATTATTTACTTATATTCTGAAAGTCTTTTAAATTTTGCCACTCACATATAAGTCCTTAATCTATCTAGATTTGATTGTGTGTGTATGGTGTGAGATAGGGATCTAAATATACTCTTATTGATAATCACTTGTCTTAGCGCCACTTATTGCATTCTTTGCCCAGTGATTTGCGATAACATCTCTATCATATTTCCATATCCATATGTGCGTAGGTCTGTTGCTGGGCTGTTTATTGTTTCATTAGTCTGTTTTTCTATACTTGTACCGATACCAAAGTGCCCTAATTACCATAGCTTCATAACAGGTCTTAACTTCTGGTAAGGCAGTTCCTTTCACTTTGTTCTTATCCTTCAGAAGTAATTGGGCAACTTGAATGCATTATCTGTGCGAAATTAAATAAATAAAATTTAAGAAAAGTTCAGGATACATATACATAATCCATAAAGATAGAGCTAACATATTCTGTTGAGTCCAAACTAGATTCAGTTAAAAATAAATGAAGACACAGTTCTTCAATTAGGTTTGTTTACTTGGCTTTCATTTCAAGAAGTGCAGTTTCCATTTTTACGCTTTTTAAAGATTGTGGTTAACAGTCACAAAATCTGGAATATTTTTGTTTTGGAAGACATGGAGAATATAAAAACTATGAATGTAATAATGAATATTAATATTTTATATGTTTTTTCTTTTAAGTCTTGATACATCATCAAAGGCATGGTCTTTCCAAGGTGACTTCTCAGACGTCTCTTTATCCTTGTTCCATATACATTCCAGTGCCTAACAGATATTTTGCAGCCGCTGCGAAGTAAGTATTTTATATTTTGGTTATTTCGTCTGCTACCATTTCAGTCTTTGATTAGAAAACATTATGCTTGGTTCCTTAAAGACATACAAGGACATATAGTTGTAAAAGTTTAACATCTCTGCTTTTTTGATAGTTCTGAAGGAGAGATATGACTAATTATAGTAATACTTCATACGTATTGAACACTGACATTCAATAACTAACTTAATCTCGACAGCAACTTTTTGTGGAAACCATTGTTATTATGCTCTTTTTTAGGGGTGGAGAGCAAGGCACCAGTAGATTATTGTAACTTGCCCAGGGTTACAGAGCTAGTAAGTGTCAGAGCCAGGATTTTGTGACATAAGTATTTAAATTGGTCTCTGCCACCAATTCCTGTCTCACAGGTTCTAAAATCCTTGTGATCTCCTCAGTCATAGGGGTGCTAGGAGAGCAGTTTTCAGAAATACCTGGCCTTTGGCCCAGTTCCAGATATAGAGCTCCTAAAACCCTTAATATTTCCTGAGTCATAAGCATGTCTCTCTCTAGTGAGGCATCTCTTGGTGGCCTCCTGAAAGGGGACTGGTCACTATAAAGACCAAGCTAAGATTAGAAGCTTGGAACTTCTAGCCCTGCCTTCCATCCTCCAGGGAGGAGAGAAGGGCTAGAGATTGAATTCATAATTGCTCATGCCTCCGTGAGGAAGCCTCCAGAAAAATCCCTGAACTGTGGGGTTTGGAGAGCTTCTGGGCTGAACTCGTCCAGCTTAGTGCATCCGGTGCTTCATCCAGATAGATAGTGTCAGAACCACGTTGAATTGCTGACTGTCCAGCTCGTATTGGGTAAGTGGAGGTTGTGAGAGACGTATCCATACATTTAGTGTCAGAATTGTTGTGAGTAGAGGAAAGCAGTTTCATATCTAACTCTACTCCCTGTGTGCATCTTACTTCCTTGTTTCTAACTTAACAGTGTATCTTGGAGATTGTTTCATATGGAGCTTTTAGTCATTTTTTTAAAAACTTGAGATAAAATCAACATATAACATTATGTTAGTTTCAGGTAGGTGACATAATGATTTTCTTTTAATTTATTTTTTTCTTGAAGGATAATTGCTTTACAGAATTTTGTTGTGTTCTGTAAAACCTTAATATGAATCAGCCATTGGTATACATAAATCTCCTCCCTTTTGAACCTCCCTCCCATTTCCCGCCCCAGCTCACCCCTCTAGGTTGATACAGAGCCCCTGTTTGAGTTTCCTGAGCCATACAGCAAATTCCTGTTGGCTGTCTATTTTAAATGTGGTAATATAAGTTTCCATGTTACTCTTTCCATACATCTCACCCTCTCCTCCCCTCTCCCCATGTCAGTAAGTCTGTTCTCTGTGTTTCTCCACTGCAGGTCTGTAAATAAATTATTCAGTACCATTTTTCTAGATTCTGTATATATGTATTAGAATACAATATTATCTTTCTCTTTCTGACTCACTTCCCTCTGTATAATAAGTTCTAGGTTCATCCACCTCATCAAAACTGACTCAAATGCGTTCCTTTGCGACATAATGATTTAATGTTTGTTTATATTGGGAAATACCACAAGAAGTCTAGTTAACATCCATCACCATATGGAGTTACAGATTTTTTTTCCCTTGTGATGAGAACTTTAGAGATTTACTCTCAGCGACTTTCAAATATACATTATAGTATTATTAGATTGTAGCCCATTATTACATTATATAATTTTTACATTGTAGTATTATTAATTATAGTCACCATATTGTACATTACATCCCCATGACTTGTTTTATAATTTAAAGTTTGTACCTTTTGACAACTTTACCTATTTCACCTGTACCCCACTCCCTGCCCTGCCTCTGGCAGCCGAAATCTGTTTTCTGCATCTGGAAGTTCGCTTTTTTTTTCTTTTAAGGTTATACATATATGTGAAATCACATGGCATTTGTTTTTCTGTCTGACTTAGTTCACTTAACATAAGAGAAAGGTCCTTCTGTGTTGTTACAAATGGCTAGATTTCATTCTCATAATGGCTCAATAATATTCCTCTGTGTGTGTGTGTGTGTGTGTGTGGATGACATTTTCTTTATGTATCCTTCCGTTAGTGGACTCTTAGATTGCTTCCGTGTCTTGATTATTGTAAATATGGCGACCGTGAACATGGGTATAATATTTCATTGGGTCTGTGTACCATAATTTTACTTAGTCATTCCCCTACTGATACACATTTATCTTTCCAAAAGACATGTGTTTTGCTATTAAAAATGATCCTGCACTGAAGGATCATGTACACAAATCTTGTCAAGTATTATGAATATTTGTAGTATGAACTCAGAATTGAATCAAAAGTTGTGTGCGTTTATAATTTTCATAGGTAACACCAAATTGCCTTCATAGAGATCCTGTATACAGTGTAATCAAAATTTTTAAACTTTGCCAATTTGATAGGTAATAAATAGTAACATCATGGCTTTAATTTTTATTTTATTATTATTGAGGTTGTCTGTCTTTTTTATCTGTTTAAGAACCATTTATGCTTTCTTTACTGTGAGTTTTTTCTTTATATCCTATTCCCATTTTTTTGCTGGTGATTAGTAGGAGGTCTTTATAAATTAGCACATATCTGCACTATAACTTTCATATGTTTTAACTGTTTATAGTGGAGGAATGGACCAGGTGCCATGTGCTCACCGATGAAAGGTCATTTAATTCTTCCTGGAGGAGAATACGGCAGGAAGTATTTGAGCTGAGTCTTGAAAGATAGATAGGATTTTGCAGGGAAATTGTGAGAAAGGTGTTTCAGTGTGGCAGAGGCATGAAAGTAAATGACGTGAATACAGGATGAAGAAAGAGGAGGCAGAAATGTTATTAGAAAGGAGACTTCCTTTGAGTCGGAATAGTACGTGGGTTCTTTTTGGTTGAGAATTTGAAAGAGTATTGGTTGTACCAGTTTGCATCCCTCCCTAGCAGTGAGTGAAAGTGTCTTAATTTTTAACAACTCTGGAGATCGTCAGTCTTTATTTGTGTTTCTTCATTGTGTATCTGATTTGTACATTTTGCCCATTTTTCTTTTGAGCTGTTTGTCTTTTTCCTTTCTGTTTTGTGGAAGTATTTGTTTGTTAGGAACGTAGATTATTTTGAGAATATTCTTTCTTTAACTGTTATTTTCTTTTATCTTATAGAAATTTTTCATTTTATGTCTTCCCCATAGTCTATTTCAGTACAACTCTAAAAGAGTTTTCCCTCACCTAGAAACTGTAGCATATGAAATATGCATGTTAAAAAAATGTTAAAATGTTAAGTGTTAAAAAAAAATTTTTTTTTCGCTGTTAATTTGAAAAACAAAAACTATGAACAGTTATTGCGGCGAGCAGAGACCACTCCCCCTTATGTTGTGTGGGCTTCTCTCGTGGTGCTTCTCTCACAGGCCCTAGGTGTGCAGGCTTCCGCAGCTGCAGCATGTGCGCTCAGCAGCTGTGGTGCACAGGCTTTATTCCTCCATGGCATGTGAGTTTTTTTAGACCAAGGAGTGAAATCATGTTTCCTGCATTGGCAGGCAAGAATTCTTGTCCACTGAGCCACCAGGAAAGTCCTAGCTGTGGTTTTAGTTTATAATTTATTGGCTTTATTATATACTAAAAAATAGTTTTTTCCTGGCTAATTTTTTATCATGAATCTGAGACAGGGTAGAGGGGCTTGGACTTGCTTCTCTCTTCTGTCTTGTCACTCTGAATCTCCTCTCTTCTCCGTGGTTTGCCAGTGATGTCTCTGACTCTGGTTCTGCTTCTCTCTTGACAATAGATTCTTTTTCTTGCTTCTTGGGTTGCATCTCAGAATTTTTTATTGACTGCTAGATACTTTGTGTAGAACAGTTGAGGCTAAAATACACAGTATTTGTGCCTGGAAAGGGAAATGTTCTGGCAAATGTTGTTGAGCTGGGGTTTGGTTTTGTTATTGCTGTGGTTACCACCAGCAGCATCAAATTTCTGGACTGTTATCTTGTGCTTCGGGTGAAGGCTGGGTTGCTGGAAGGTTTTTCCCCTCAGTGTTCCTGTTGCATGCTCAGTGTTGACCCTTGGCTGTGCAGCTACGCCTCGGAAGGGGGTTGCTCTCCGTATTCTGGCTCCTCTCCTAGTAGAAGACTGCTGTTGCTTATTGCTCAGTGCTTGTTAGGCTGGTGATGGGTGTGGAAGGGATTCTGTTTCCAAAGCCAGCCTTTGTCTTAAGCAGGCCCAGCGTTGCTGGTCCTTGGGGATGGTTTTCTCCATATTTCTCTCCTCTCCCGCCATGGTCTACATCTATTGAAGGTGTTGTGCCACAGTGTCTGGGCCCTTCTGGAGCTTTATTGGTAGATGATGTCACCATCAGGACTGTGTGCTACCCTCCCTCAAGGATAGAAGTTTTAGTATTTTTTCTTCTTTCTAGTGTTTTATTCTTCTTCTTTCATTTCCCTACACATTTCCTTTCTTTCATTTACCTGTGCCCTAGAGCGGCAGTCCCCCACCTTTTTGGATCAGGGACTGGTTTCATGGAAGACAGTTTTTCCATTGACCAACCGTTTGGGGTGCGGATGTTGGTTTCAGGATGATTCAAGTGCATTACATTTATTGTGCGCTTAATTTCTGCTATTACGTCAGCTCCACCTCAGATCATCAGGCTGTAGATCCCAGAAAGTTGGGGACCCCTGCCCTAGACGGCTTCAGGGTTACTTATCTTTCTGGCAGCAGTGGCTGCTCTTCTCTGTGCTGCACCTTCGAAGGAGGCTCTCTGTCTCCTGGCCTATTCCATTCTTTCTTAGAAGAACCTGGTGGAGGTCTGAGGACGGGTGACCATGAACTTCTCTTGTGTCTAGATCTCTCGGGTTTAAACTGTCACACTAGCACTAAAAGTTTAGCTGAGTTTTTTTTTTTTTCTTCTTCTTCTTACCTGCCTGCCTTCCTCTCATTCTTTGCTCTAGGCAAGATCTTCCTGGCTGTACACATGTGGAGTGGAGGGTGTGGGAAGATTTCAGACCTACTTGGTTGCCCTGCCATCATCAGCTCCGTGATGGATTCAAGAAAAGTTGTGATTCTGTCTGCCTGTCATTGTTAATGCTCTTTTCAGCTTTTATTTCTATTGACTAGGTTTTATTCTGTCAGTTTTTACACTGTAAGTTTAAGCAGTACTTATGCATTTCGTTTAATGAATAAACCAGCATCAGAGATGTTAGTGAATTTACTTATGTGATTACACTGAGAAATAAGAATTCCAGACATTTGCATTCCATTATTAGTTATATGCCTTAGGCATTTTCTCTTTAGTTCTGTTTAGTTCAGTTTAGTTTAGTTTAGTTTGACTGAGGTTGTGTGTCCCCTACTCTGACCCTGATTCCTCAAATTAAAGACTTACTCAGCCTTAAAAAGACTTGGATCTCTAGGGTCACAGATCTTCAAGGCTCTTGAAATGAACTTTATTATCGTACTGATTCTTTTTGGTCTTGTTTTATTTGGGTAAGACCGTGGAATTGTTTTTCCTTTCATGGTCTTGGAGTTGGGAGACAGGAGAAGCAGGGAGAAAGTTACTATCTGACTGCAGTCTCTTATGACTCATTCTGTCCACATGGTTTAGTTACCCAGGTAACTGCAGCTAAACTGTGTTTTCTCTAGTTCAGACTACCAGGTATTTCTCCCTCACCTTCCCCAAAACCTTTCTAATACAATTGTTTTACTCCCTGATAACACAGTTTTTACGTTCTCCGGATAGGGCCTTACATACTGAATAAACAACAGAGTTCTTCTGGATGTGATTCTTATGAATAAAGACACACCTTTTGGAGGGTCAGGGACAACAGCAGGTGGTGGGTTTGTAAAATTGATTATTATTGACAGATTTTAGTCAGTTACAGTGTTTTTTTTTTTTTTGGAAGAAAGTGTTTCCCTAGAATCCTGTTTGCTCTATGTTAAATGATGTTGTAGGTTTCCCTGGCGGCTCAGTGGTAGAGAATATGCCTGCCAGTGCAGGAGATGCAGGTTTGATCCCTGGGTTGGGATGATCTCCTGGGGAGAAAGAAATGGCAACCCACTTCAGTATTCTTGCCTGGAAAATCCCATGGACAGAGGAGCCTGGTGGGCAACAGTCCATGGGGTTGCAAAAGAGTTAGACACAACTTAGCAGCTAAACAACAACAATGATGTTTTACTTTATTTTTACAAGTGTTCATTTGTAGCTCAACAGTATTTTCATTGAACCATCTCAAACCATTCAAAAAACCATCTCAAATTTTGTGAAACAAGGTCCAAAGCATAAGTAAGTAAACTGCTGTATACCCAACTCAATCTCTTTATGTTCAGATTTTGCAAATATTAATTTAAAAATCACATTTTAGTCTCTGGGAACTTCATATTACTAATTGTAAATTAGATGGATAGGTTCAGTCGTGATGAAGAATTTAGTGGCGAAATCAGAATTTATGTAAGGTAAATCTGTGGGTTATAGCTACAATTTTTATTCATTTGTTTATTTTAGATAGTTTATTACTAAAACAGGCTCTCTAGGCTCCTGCCCCTGTTGGCCACTCTACTCTTTTACTAAATATAAAATGTGATTTCTTCAGTTTGGCAGGTTTCAGGATTTTGTGGTGTACTTCCACATAGTACTGAGGCATGTTGCATCCATCCACTCGGGCACCTACTTAGACTTGTCGGCAGTCCAGAAGGGCACCTGTGTCCCATTAAAAATGAGTGTTGTCATTATCTGCTATTCTGTCAAATTGCTCATTAGCTGGGAGGATACAATTATTAGTTGTAGTAATAAGAATTCTTTGAGTGCTGTAAGTGAGCATGGAATTATATGTTTGATTGGTTTTTGAGTTTTTTTTTTAAATATCATTTTAAAATCTTTAATTCTTACATGCATTCCCAAACATGATTTTAAAGATTTTAAAATTTAAAAAATAAAAATAAAAAAAAAGAAATAAATTAAAAAAAAATATCATTTTACTGTCATCCATCTCTTTTGCATAAATTTTATAGGACCTCAAGTTTTCTATTGCTGCCATAGCAAATTACCACAGACCTTGTGGCTTAAAGCAACTCAAGTTTATCATCTTGCAGTTCTGTAGGTCAGAATTCTGATATGGATCTCACTAGACTAAAATTAGGGAGCTGTCAGAGCTTCGGCCCTTTCTAAAGGCTCTAGAGGAGAATCTGTTTCCTGCCATTTCCAGCTTCAAGAGCTACCCATATTCCTTAGCTCGTGGCTCCCCCTTCCTCCATCTTCAAAGCTAGGAATGGCATATTGGGTCCATTTCATGCTCAGATTTCTCCTTCCCATTGCTGTGAGATGAGGATGAGAAAGGAGGTTTCTCTGCTTTCAGGAACTGTGTGATTAAATTGGGCCCACCTGAATAGTCCAGCATCCTCTCAAGGTAATCACCCTGCAAAGTCCTTTTTGCTGTGCAGATGTGGCCATATTTGGGAAGCCGTAATCCTGTCTACCACAGAAGCCAGACTTCTTTCTAGGATAGTATTTCCCTAATTTAAAGCATTTATGGTTAAAAGATTAAAGGTGTGATTGGAATTAATGCTGAGAAAGTGTATCATATCACCTCTACTTCTGTCTTAGCTTCAAACTCTTACCTGCAATTACCTGTGGAACACATTTTCTTAGATATTTTGTAAGCGCCTTGTTGGTGTTTGTTATGTAACAAACCACCCTGCGATTATCATTGCCCACATGTCTGTGAGCTGATCTGAGCTAGGTTTGTATAGGTGTCTCTGATGACCTTGGCTGGGCTTGCTGTGCCTCTGAATCTGCAGGTCAGCTGAGAGTTGTCTAATCTAGCCTGGGGCTCTGTGGAGCCAGCTCTGTTGTTCACTTGTCTCTCATCCTCCCACCTTTGGGCTAGCCCAGGCCTGTGCTTATGAAAATGGCAGAAAGACAAACTTACAAGTGGAAACAGATGAAGCGTCTTAAGGCTTAAGCTTAGAGCATAGAATCTGTCAGTTTTGCTTTATTCTATTGGCCTACTAGTCATGTGACCAAATCAAGGCACTTTTAAGTGGGGGGAAGTGCAAAATCACTTAGCAAAGGGACTTGAGTAGAGAGAGGAGGCAAGGAACTGCGGCCAGTGATGCAACTAACCCCACACTCAGACTCTATTGCCCCAAACTGAACTCATCTCCGTGACTACCTCCCTCAAAAGAAACCTGTTTTGCTTTCTTTATTTCTGGTTTTAGTTAATGATACTACTCATGTCTAATCATGCGAGCCAGAAACCTGCGTAGTATCCTAGTCATCTCCTTCCCCTTTGTCTTCTGTATTTACCTTGTAAAATGTCTCTGTAATCTGTCCAGCCTAGTATCATCACTGTTCTGCTTCAGGCTGTCATGTCTCCTTGAGAAGAGAGGGAGGGTTGCCTCTTTAATCCTCTCCAGTCTGCTTCCTTCAGACCCATCCCTTATATTGCAGCCAGAATACTCTGTGTGAAATACAGGCGCCACTCCTGTCCAGTGGCTTCTCACTGTCTCTAGAGGAGGCCTCTGTATCTGGATTCTCCAGCCTCCTGTGCTGCTGTTTCCTGAGGTAGAGTTCCAGAGTCAGCAAAATGTGGCCAGAGGGCCATTACATTTTTAAGTGATGTTTTTTACATTTTTAAGGGGAAAAAAGAATAGCGTTTTGTGACACGTGAAAATTACAAAATTTAAACCAGTGTTCGTAAATAAAGTTTTACTGGAATGCAGCTATGCTTATTCATTTTTGTGTTGTGTATGGCTGCTTTCGCATTCGAATGGCAGGGTTGAGTCACTGAGATGAGTCCATAAAACATTTACTGTCTGATCCCCTTCCAGAAAAAGTTTACCAACCCCTTCTCTAGTCAGCTAGAACTTAGAATGGCTCCCCTCATGTACCATTCTGTTAATCATGCCTCAATACTTTTATTACCTTGTTTCTTTGCCTGGATAACTCTGTTTTTTAAAATAATAGTTATTGAGGTACAATTTGCATACCATACAATTCACCCGCTTAAAGTGTGCAACTCGGTGATTTTTATAGTGTGTTCACAGAGTTTGTGTGACTGTCACCACAGTCTATTTTGGAACATTTCATTAATCTTCCCTGTAAACCCCATGGCCGTTAGCAGTCACTTCCCATTTCCCTATCCCGTCCCCAGCCCTAGACAACCTGAATCTACTTTCAGTTTCTATAGGTGTACCCATTCTTTTTTTTTTTTCCCACCCATTCTTGACATTTCCTATAAATGGAACCATACAATGTGTGGTCTTTTGGAACTGGCTTCTTTCACTTAGCATTCTGTGTTTAAGGTTCATAGAAATTGTAGCATGTATCAATGCTTCATTCCTTTTCACTGCCTATTAATACTCTGCTCTATGGATATACCACATTTTGTATATTCAGCTTGTTTTACCTTTTGACTTTTATTGAGTAATGCTGCTGTGAATAGTTGTGTACAAGTTTTTGTGTGTCCATGTTTTCATTTCTCTTAGGTTTATATTTAGGCTGCTGCTTCCTCATCCTTTAAGAATTGACTCTGGGATCTTTTTTTTTTTTCCGAACTCTTCCCTGCCTGCTAGGCTGGGTTAACTATCTTTTCCCCATGGCCCTGATAACATTCTCATAGTATTTACCACATCATATTGAAGTTATCTGTTTGTGTGAACATCTTCCCTACTCTGAGTTTCTGGAGAGCAACTTCAATACCTTATCCAACTTTGTATCAGCTGCAAACAGTTGAAAAATTTGCTTAATATTTGTTGAACTAAAAAAAAACTATAAAGCAGTCTATGCTTTTGAATTAAAATAAACTTTATCTTTTGTCATTTTTTTCTGTCTAATGTAAGTATATTAGCTTCCTTTTTAAGTCTCTTGGTACATATTTAGATAACTGATTTGAATTTTTTTTTAAGGCCTGCAAAGAAAACAAAAAAAGGTACTAAAGAAAAAGCATCAAATGAGAAGAAAGATGATATAGAAAAAATAAAATCATATCCTTTTATGGAAGGGGAACCTGAAGACGATGTCTACCTAAAACACTTATACCCAAGGCAGATATATGAGGTGGAGAAAGCTGTTCACTTACTTAAGAAATTTCAAGTTTTGGACTTTACAAATCCAAAGCAAGGTGTTTATCTTGATTTGACACTGGATATGACACTGGGGAAGAAGGTATGTAGACTGAATTAAAATTTATTTGTCAACAGTGGTTGAATGAATTGCTGTTTCTTAACTTAAAATATGTTTTGTCTCCTGTAATAATTTTTAGAAAATCTAATGCTCTTTCTGAACTTCAGGATGAGGAATATTAAAGTTTGTCTTTTAGCTTTCCAAATAATAATATAGAATGTTGAACTCATTCTGTAGAGTCAATGAACATGTATCTTCTATTTATCTGGAAGTCATTGGTAGGAACAAAAGTAGTGTCAGAATTAATTGAGGTATTACTGTAACTGAAAAATGACTTAAGCTGTCCAGGCATGTTGTTCCTTCTTGGTCAGTAAGGACTTTGGATAGCTCGGTGGCCTGAAGATGTGTTCCTCAGAATCCTGGGTTGAGACTAAGTTTGGATGGGGTGCCAAGCCCCTTACACTCATCTCAACCAAAACATTTCTGCTTTGTCTGCTTATATATTGCAGATCCACAAAAGATTTGTTTATAAAATTCTAAAGGTGGGAAAAATACTGGATTAGAATTGAGGTCTATTACAGCTCTCAATTTGATAGGCTTCTCACTTAAGAAATTAATTTATTTGGAGATGATACTTTGATTTTTATTCTGAGGATGTCTTTTTTTTTTTCAAACTGGAGGATCTGTTTTTGAGTACAATTTAACAACCTCAGCAGCAACAAGTAATTGAGGAGGAGGAATAAAACACAGTGCTTAAGAGCATAGGCTGACATTGTATTACAGGCCAGAATCCTGGGGTCACCAGTTACCTGCTCTTTGAGCTTCTGGTTTAACCTCTCCAAAACCCAGTTTTTCCCTTTCTTTATAAAGGGAAGTAAAATGCTTATTTTCATGCATGTTCTCATTTAATTCTATAATAATCTCAAAAGAGGAAGCTGAGACATTGAAAGTCAAGTAACTTGCTCAGGGTCACCAGAGGTGGGGGTGGAATTAGGATTTAAACCAAGGTCTGTTTCATTTCTTGGTTATTTTTTGTTTATTTCAATCCTATTGAAATTTTATTTTATACTATAGTGTTACTGTTCTTTTATTTTAAAACGTCGTAGTGTCTAACATAACCACTTTCTCAGTCAACCAGTAGTGTAATTTATAACGAAGTATTGTAGGACCACAAGTTTCATTTTGTAAATGTTAGCCACTTGTAAGCTAATAACATTGAAAAGGTTCGGTTTTCTTTCTGAGACCTTTTTTGTTCTTGACAGAGTGCTTGTAAAACAAGCCAGTATTCCCCCAGGGGATGCTATTATTGTGATTGCTTGCCATTGAAAAATTTACCGAAGCCAGTTGTGACATGTTAATAGCAAAGGAATGACAGTCAGTAAAACTGAGTTGCACGTCTGACATAAAGTGTGCTTAAGAGTTTGTGCCTTCTTGTCTGAAAAGAAATTCTCAGGAGGTTATCTTACTCAAGTTTTTCTAAAAATATGATCTTTCAATCAGTTTTAATTATGAAACGACTCTTTTTCTGGACCTTAAGGCTGTACCAAAACTATGGGCCTAGAACTTGTTTCCGTGTGAAGTCTCCGTAAGAGATCCGAGTCACAGGTCTAGACAGGTCCTTGGCCCAGTGACTAAACAAATTAGTTTTGAGGTCCTGTAAAAACTCCACCCATATTAGGGTGCCTCAAATGCATGCCATTATTTGGGATTTTCTGACTGACTTCCCATACATGTCTGGAAGTGGTGGATGGTCCAGGTGGTTTCAAAATAGACTTGCTTGAAATGGCCTTTCAGATTTGGCAGTCTGTCTTGGATTTAGAGTTAATATCATCAGATTCACCTGATTGTTTAGAATCAACATGGAAATTAGGAGTGACCCACTGAGCAGATTAGCTGGACATATTGTTCAGTGTGCATAGCTGTATACATGTCCTCCTTGATGATGTAAAAAAAAAATTATATGTTTTTTGAATTTAATTCAAGGTAGAAAACATTTATTGGCATCCATCACGTGGAAGGCCTTGTACCAGGTGCTGGGGAAGATAAAGTGAAAGTGAAGTCGCTCAGTCGTGACTGACTCTTTGCGATCCCATGGACTGTAGCCTATCAGGCTCCTCCGTCCCTGGGATTTTCCAGGCAAGAGTGCTGGAGTGGATTGCCATTTCCTTCTCCAGGGGATCTTCCCGACCCAGGGATCAAACCCGGGTCTCCTGCGTTGCAGGCAGACGCTTTGCAAACACAGATCTTAGTTTAATATATGAGACTATAGAGAAAGAAGCCACATGCCATGGAACTGTGGAGTTGGGGAAAGATGTTTATATCTTTATTTTGATTTCTTACAAAGGAAATATAATCTGTTATGCTTTAACAGGTAATCAATGAATATTTTGGATATTAGAAAAGATGAATGAATTTTTTATAATTGTTTTTCCATTGTTGTTTATTTAGAAAAAAGTGGAGCCATTTACCAGTGTTCTTAGTTTGCCATACCCATTCATTTCAGAAATGAGTAAAGTTGCCGTATTTACAGAGGTGAGTAACTTTTGTCAGCTTTTTATATCCTTTAGTTTTTTGACACATCACATTAATCAGTGATTAGAATAACTGAATAGAGTTGGAGAAAATCCTGGCATTCCCCTAGAATATTTTCCCCATGTGAAACTCAAAGCAGTTAAATGGCTTATTTGAGGTCATATCATTAGTTTGAGAAAGAGCTAAACCACAGCATTAACTTCATCATTATCATCTACCATTTTATGTTTCTCACAAGAGAAGTATTTATCCTACTAGCTGCTGCGTCCTGCTGAAACTCTCCAAACGACAACAATAACATTGACTTTAAAGCAGTGGGCCATTTAGTGCTGTGAAAACACAGAAACCACACTTTTAAAATGATCTAGTCTGTAAAGTCAAGAAAGTGACGGCAGTAACGAGTATAGTGATACAGCTCTTTGTCATTGTTTTTGTATTATGCACATTTGTTGATAAAATGCTCATGAATTTGTTTTGTAAAGTGTTTTTCTTGCTGTCATCTGTCTCACTTACAATGAAGAAATTCTTTGCTTTTTTCCCCAGAAAAGTAGAGAATATAGCTCTTAGAATGCCACAAAACTTGAGTAGTGACATATTTTTATAGTAAATCCAAATGGTATAAATGAAGCATATAGAGAAAAAACCCTAATACTGTGTATTTTTCTTTTGGATTTTCAGACAGTAGGCTAAATTTTGGTTCTCATTTCTAAAATTTAAAAATCTTTACTCTTGTAATAATGGATTGATAAAATGTCTCCATTTAAAGTAGCAAAACTAAATAATCTGTTATTTTTGGGAAATGATGTATTGATGACATTGGAGACTTAGGACCACTTGATGGGTTTTTAATATGCCATTTTGACATATTTCCTCATATATTAGTCAAGAAATGCCTTCAGTTCAGTTCAGTTCAGTCGCTCAGTTGTGTCTGACTCTATGTGACCTCATGAAGCAGCACGCCAGGCCTCCCTGTCCATTACCAACTCCCGGAGTTCACCCAAACCCATGTCCATCGAGTTGGTGATGCCATCCAGCCATCTCATCCTCTGTCGTCCCCTTTCCCTCCTGCCCCCAATCCCTCCCATCATTAGAGTCTTTTCCATTGAGTCAACTCTTCGTATGAGGTGGCCAAAGTACTGGAGTTTCAGCTTTAGCATGAGTCCTTCCAGTGAACACCCAGGACTGATCTCCTTTGGAATGAACTGGTTGGATCTCCTTGCAGTCCGAGGGACTCTCAAGAAATGCCTTAATCACCTGCAAACTAAGCTTGTTCTGAATGTACTATCTCTGATGCATCTAGTTGAAAACTGATGCAGTTTCAGTTAAAAGTAAAAAATACAGTTTTTATTTTGAACTGTGGTATTTCTGACAAAATACTTGAAAGCAGACTGAATTTCTTTAAAGACTAATGTTCAAACTATTGTATATTTTGGTAGAATGCATCAGAAATTAAAATAGCAGAAGAAAATGGAGCTGCATTTGCAGGAGGAACTAATCTCATTCAGAAGGTACAGTATTGTTTTCGTATTCATTACTTACAGAAATTGTTCTGTTATCTTTGCCATCCATTGATTTATTACATGTGGAACATAACTACTCTGTTCATATCTTTTGATAAATGGTAAGTAGACCTTTACAGAACAGATGATCTTCCTACTCTTTTGAGTCTCAAAATCAAGCTAAGGAAAAACTATCCAGACAGCCTGATATTAGTTACACTTGATTTGTATTTGTGATTTTTTTGTTTCTTTCTTATGTGTTTGTGAGAATTTTATGGATAGACTGGAAAGGACAGTATGACTCTTGTGGTTTTAAATGTGAGATTTAAGGTGAAATCTGAAAGGTAGCTTATATGGATATGTCTATTCATATTTCAAAGGCCAGATGTTTGTTTTACCTTATTGGAGTGAAAAGTGTGATTTACTTTAGTAGATTACAAAGGATAGTATCTGACCTCTATAATACGGTACTTTTGGTTACTCTTAAATTTTACCACACCAGCTCTCCCAACTCCATCAGTTCAAGTAGTATAAGCAAAACAATGTTATGTAGCCTACCTTGAGAAAATAACAAAGAAGTGGTGGAGACCATTTGAAGCAAAGACGTTTGTTTGTTTCAGTTAATTTATTTATTTTAATTGGAGGCTAATTACTTTATAATATTGTGGTTTTTGCCATACATTGACATGAATCAGCCATGGATGTACATGTGTTCCACATCCTGAACCCGCCTCCCACCTCCCTCTCCATCCCATCCCTCAGGGTCATCCCAGTGCACCAGCCCTGAGCACCCTGTCTCATGTATCAAACCTGGACTGGCAATCTATTTCACATATGATAGTATACATGTTTCAATGCTATTCTCTCAAATCATCCCACCTTTGCCTTCTCCCATAGAGTCCAAAAGACTGTTCTATACATCTGTGTCTCTTTTGCTGTCTTGCATACAGGATCATCGTTACCATCTTTCTAAATTCCATATATATATGTTGGTATATTGTATTGGTGTTTTTCTTTCTGACTTACTTCACTCTGTATAATAGGCTCAAGTTTCATCCACCTCATTAGAACTGATTCAAATGTATTCTTTTTAATGGCTGAGTAGTACTCCATTGTGTATATGTACCACAGCTTTCTTATCCATTTGTCTGCCAATGGGCATCTAGGTTGCTTGCATGTCCTGGCTATTGTAAACAGTGCTGCAGTGAACATTGGGGTACACATGTCTCTTTCAATTCTGGTTTCCTCAGTGTATATGCCCAACAGTTGGATTGCTGGGTCGTATGGCAGTTCTATTTCCAGTTTTTTAAGGAATCTCCACATTGTTCTCCATAGTGGCTGTACTAGTTTGCATTCCCACCAACAGTGTAAGAGGGTTCCCTTTTCTCCGCACCCTCTCCAGCATTTATTGTTTGTAGACTTTTTGATGATGGCCATTCTGACCAGTGTGAGATGGTACCTCATTGTGGTTTTGATTTGTATTTCTCTGATAATGAGTGATGTTGAGCATCTTTTCATGTTTGTTAGCCATCTGTATGTCTTCTTTGGAGAAATGTCTGTTTAGTTCTTTGACTCAGTTTTTGATTGGGTCATTTATTTTTCTGGAATTGAGCTGCAGCAGCTGCTTGTATATTTTTGAGATTAATTCTTTGTCAGTTGCTTCATTTGCTATTATGTTTTCTATTCTGAAGGCTGTCTTTTCACCTTATAGTTTCCTTCGTTGTGCAAAAGCTTTTAGGTTTGATTAGGTCCCATTTGTTTATTTTTGCTTTTATTTCCATTACTGTAGGTGGTGGATCATAGAGGATCCTGCTGTGATTTATGTCGGAGAGTGTTTTGCCTATGTTTTCCTCTAGGAGTTTTATAGGAGTTTTCTGGTCTTATGTTTAGATCTTTAATCCATTTTGATTTTATTTTTGTGTATGGTGTTAGAAAGTATTCTAGTTTCATTCTTTTACAAGTGGTTGACCAGTTTTCCCAGCACCACTTGTTAAAGAGATTGTCTTTTCTCCATTGTATATTCTTGAAGCAAAGACATTTGTTTTTTTTAAAGATGTGGGAAGAAGAGGCACATGTCTCCATGCTATTCTTTGGAACTCTGCATTCAGATGGGTGTATCTTTCCTTTTCTCCTTTGCCTTTTGCTGCTCTTCTTTTTTCAGCTATTTGTAAGGCCTCATCAGACTTTGATTTTTGCATTTCTTTTTCTTGGGGATGGTCTTGGTCACTGCCTCCTGTACAATCACGAATTTCCATCCGTAGTTCTTCAGGCACTCTATCAGATCTAATCCCTTGAATCTATTTGTCACTTCTGCTGTATAATTGTAAGGGATTTAGGTCATACTGGAATGGTCTGGTGGTTTTCCCTACTTTCTTCAATTTAAGTCTGAATTCGGCAATAAGGAGTTCATAATCTGAGCCGCAGTCAGTTCCCTGTCTTTTTTTTGCTGATTGTATAGAGCTTCTTCATTTTTGGCTGCGAAGAATAAATTAGTCTGATCTCACTATTGACCATCTGGTAATGTCCATGTGTAGAGTTTTCTCTGGTGTTGTTGGAAGAGGGTGTTTGCTATGACCAGTGTGTTCTCTTGGCAAAGCTCTATTAGCCTTTGCCGTGCTTCATTTTGTACTCCAAGGCCAAATTTGCCTGTTACTCCAGGTATCGCTTGATGTCCTACTTTTGCATTCCAGTCTCCTATAATGAAAAGGACGTCTTTTTTGGGTGTTAGTTCTAGAATGTAGGTCAAGAAGCAACAGTTAGAACTGGACATGGAACAACAGACTGGTTCCAAATAGGGAAAGTACATCAAGCCTGTATATTGTCACCCTGCTTATTTAACTTATATGCAGAGTACATCATGTGAAATGCTGGGATGGATGGAGCACGAGCTGGAATCAAGATTGTCGGGAGAAATATCAGTAGCCTCAGGTATGCAGATAACACCACCCTTATGGCAGAA
Organism: Ovis aries; assembly: GCF_016772045.2. Taxonomy (NCBI): domain Eukaryota; kingdom Metazoa; phylum Chordata; class Mammalia; order Artiodactyla; family Bovidae; genus Ovis; species Ovis aries. The sequence continues at coordinate 93,320,099 of NC_056059.1, forward strand.
AGTGAAGAAGAAATGAAGAGCCTCTTGATGAAAGTGAAAGAGGAGAGTAAAAAAGTTGGCTAAAAACTCAACATTCAGAAAACTAAGATCATGACATCTGATCCCATCACTTTATGGCAAATAGATGGGGAAACAATGGAAACAGTGAGAGACTTTATTTTCCTGGGCTCCAGAATCACTGCAGATGGTGACTGCAACCATGAAATTAAAAGACGCTTGCTTCTCGGAAGAAAAGCTATCACCAACCTAGATAGCATACTAAAAAAGCAGAGACATTACTTTGCCTATAAAGGTCCGCCTAGTCAAAGCTATGGTTTTTCCAGTAGTCATGTATGGATGTGAGAGTTGGACTATAAAGAAAGCTGAGTGCCAAAGAATTGATGCTTTTGAACTGTGGTGTTGGTGAAGACTCTTGAGAGTCCCTTGGACTGCAAGAACAAACCAGTTAGTCCTAAAGGAAATCAGTCCTGAGTATTCACTGGAAGGAGTTATGCTGAAGCTGAAACTCCAATACTTTGGCCACCTCATGGGAAGAACTGACTGATTTGAAAAGACCCTGATGCTGGGAAAGATTGAAGACAGGAGGAGGAGGGGACAACAGAGGATGAGATGGTTGGATGGCATCACTGACTCAATGGACATGAGTTTGAGTATGCTCTGGGATTTGGTGATGGACAGGGAAGCCTGGAGTGCTGCAGTCCATGGGTTTGCAAAGAGTCAGACATGACTGAGTGACTGAACTGAATTGCTTTAAGTACATTTTGCTTTAATTTTAATACATGTGAAATGTCACAAGTATGCTTGGTTCTGAGGGATTTTAAAATCGTTTCATTTTTACTTGTCTCTAAATTGTGATTTCCATCTATAGAGTTTTGTGATATTTTATGATATGATCTTAAAGGCTAACTGGAGCATAGCTTTCAGACATAATTTAATCCAAAGGAAAATGTTTTAGAATCAGGATTAGAAAATCTTGGAGTGGAAATTTCACATATAGTTCTTTGATGTTTCAAAATTGGCTCTGCTTTCCTGTTTGTAGTGATGAGAGCCCTGATTTTGGAGCCAAACCGCCTCTGTTTGGTTCTGGGTCTGCCACGTAAAAGTGCAGACTGATTTGTTCTCCCCAAGCCCTCAACTTCCTTGTCTAGAATGTGTGGTCAGTATTAGTACTTGCCTTGTAGGGTTGTTGTGTACACTTGCTGAGCTAAACCTTGTAACGTGTTTAGCACGTTACAAGTATTCGAAGAATACTTAGCACATTACAAGTATTCTAAGAATACTTGTCACATGCCAAGGATTCTTTTTATGTAAATATTATTATTCAGGGCTTCCCACGTAGCTCAGTCGGTAAAGCATCTGCCTATAATGTAGGAAACCTGAGTTTAATTCCTGGGTTGGGAAGTTCCCCTGGAGAAGGAAATGACAACTCACTCCAGTATTTAGAATCCCATGCACAGAGGAGCCTGGCAGGCTACAGTCCATGAGATCGCAAGAGTTGGAGACAACTTCACGTGATCTTTCTTTTTATTATTGTTCTGGGGAGCATAGTATGCCATTTAGGGATTTAAAAATTTGTAAAAAGAAAAAATAGTAACAGGAAAATAAAATTCCAGAATCATGCTTAATTTTGCTAGAGTTCAAGTTTTTATAGTTTAATGTGTAACCCCAAACTAAGGCTTTGAATGACATATTGTGGTAAGATTTTATGCAAAGAGAATCATTGGTAAGATAAGTGTTGCCCAGGCAGTATTACTCTAAAAAGTTGCTTCTATTTTAAATCAGCTAAATTTTTAAGTGGAGTATACTGTAGAAGTAAAGTAATTATTCTGGGTACCTGCCTGAATTAATTTAAAATGTCTTCTAAAAATTGAAATTACTCTCTTTGCTCTTAGAATAGAATTAGACTGTGCATAATAAATTATAAGTAAACTTGTCTTTGACCATCCCACTCCTCTTTTATTCTTTGGAGGCAAAAGGAATTTTAGTTTTAGTTCTTTGTGGAACTGATTTTAGATTCAGTTGTCTTGATGCTCCAAATTTAGGAAAGCGATATGGTTGCTAATGATTTGGCAGCTAGTGGCTATTAATTTTACATGTGATCTTGCAAAAATTTCAGCATTTTTTTTCAGTTTTGATGGACATACAAATTCAACTTTGTTGGGACTGTATGAACCACGTACACATCAGTGCAATGTTCTAGCTTGTAGAACCAACATAAGTAATCAACACTTTTGACTAACATAACCCCATGGAAGAATTAAACCTATTAAATGTTTGTTTGTTTATAATGGATGTGGCTATTTTTTAAAAGCAAACATTAGAAAATGTTTTGCTTCTGAAGATTTTCATAATTGGTAAATATGTTCATACGATCCTTGTGTTTGAAGAAAGGAATTGTGCTTAATATGTATTTTCTAAATTATAAAAATTATTACTACATTAGACCTAATTTTTAGAAAAATAAAGCTTTTTATGTAATCTGAGGTTATCTTTTCCCTCTTGATTTTCAGATTTTGGATGATGAAATTCAAGCAGATTTTTATGTAGCTGTTCCAGAAATAATGCCCGAGCTTAATCCATTAAGGAAGAAACTGAAAACAAGATTTCCTAAGTTTAATCGAAGTAAGGGAGAGTTCTTTTACTACTTCAGTACTCTATCAACAACTTTTTAATATATATGTTTAATTAGAAAAGAAAATTGCTAATATATGTGTAGAATAAATAATATGCTTTGGTATTTCAGTTTTGTGTTACATAAGAACGTGTAGAATTTTTTTCCTTTGGCATTAATATTGGTGATTTAATGTAATTTGAAAACCTAGTTGCTTTATAATACCAGATCTTTAAATTTAGGCCATATTCTTGTTTTAAATTAGTGAAATGCATTACCCACTAGGTATATTATCATCATACTATCTTATGTCTCTTTATCAAAATGACATGTATGCTCGTTTATGTTAGCACTCATCTGTATATGCTGGCTTACTGTGTATGGTTCTGCAGTTATTTCCCCTGAGCAACTTTCCCCTTGTGAATATTTGCCCCTTAGGCAATTTAGTAAGAAAAGTATGGGTGCTGCATAAATAGCCTTGTATTAAAGTATGAAGTATTATATGATAAATTCACAAGATACAGTAGGTATTCAATAGAGGAGGAATTTATACGTAGATGGGGAAATCAGAGAAGGCATCCGAAAGGGGTGACATTTAACCTGCACGTTGAATAATTTGATGAGCAGACTAAGAGGGATATTTTAAGTACAATCTGTTAATCATAGACACTGAAGTAAGTCAGAATTTACAGACTACACTGAAGAAATATCAATGTTTTCTTTGGTGGTAGTGAATAGTACCCCTACTTTGAAATGAAAACGACTATGTTAGAAAGGTAGATTGATGCTGTATTGAGCAGAATCTTGAATAAGATCCTCATAAATTTGGACCTCGATTCTGTATTCAGCAGGACTCTCTCAGAAGTTTTTTTAAGTTGGGGGATTCTTTAGAGCTTTAATCTAGCAAGAGTTTGTAAAATGTACTGGCATAAAATTGAAAGTAGAGGCAAGGAGACCAGTTCAGATGCAGTTGCCAGAGATTAATAAAGGTGAGACTTAAAGTCTTCATAATGAGTCTCGAGTAAAGAGGACGGATGTCAAAGATAATAGGACTTTGCACTATGTAGTTAGGAATGGACATGTTAAGAGAGAGAAAGGAAAGAGTCAAATGATGCTGAGATTTTTAAGCCTAGGGATCTCTCCTAATAAGTTGATATCATTAATGCAAATGGGGAGTAGGTTTGGGAGGAAAGAGTACGTTCACTAGCAGACATAGTTTCTTTTAGGTGGTGCTGAATATCTGCTGTAGATAGATGTTTTTTCAAATAAAATTTTATAAGGTAAAAGAGCTGATATTTTAAAATTTTAGTAGATGTTCGAATTTTAACTCTAGTTGAGCTAAAAAAATCCTGCTAAAATTCTTCATACATGATAGCCACGAGTGCTCATCTGAGTTATAGACCATGTTCTGTACTGTAAGCAAATTCAAATGGACTCTTCAGTTCTTTTGTTATATTGGAGTTTTGTTTATTTTTAATAGCCTGCATTGAATAACACATCCTTGTGAGATACTGGACGGAGGTTTGGTACTTGTTATTAGGAATTTCCATTATAGTAGTGTTTGTTTTCATGGAATCACACTGCATTCTTTCCTAAGTAAGACCTGAAATTGAACATTATTTTAAAAATTAAACCAGAATTGCAGTTGAATTTGAAGATAATTTTCTTAATTTTTTTCATAATTGAATTCAAGCTCAATAAAGCCAAATAATACTAAAGATAGTCAATTAAAAGTGAAACTGAATACCGAGTATATCTGTATTCAGCTCGCTTATTGCTTTGCACGGTTAACTGGTTTTTCACGGAAATTAATTTTGTCACCTTTGCTAACTTTATCCATTCTCTGAATAACTTTTGGTCTCAGTTTTCTTTAGCGTTGAGGTTTTCTAATTGCCATTGTCATCACAAAATTTGGGATAATTAGTTTTAGTCTGAAAGGTTTTCCAAGAACATTTCTTTATTACAAATAAGAAAAGTTTCCCCTGAAAATGTTTATTTTTATTAGTGGGCTTTACTTTATTTCTGCTTTCATAATGAATCATAGCTTCTGTATACTATGGTCAAGTTACCTAGGTATGTCCCCCACCTCCATTTGCTTACCGGAGCATCTTGGAAAAACAGACAGACCTTTCACCTTCCCCAACTTTTTCTTCTCAGCCACACACGATCTGTTCAACAGCACTGGCAAAACATTTTTGTTCTTTAAACATGAAGACAAACGATTAACCTGTCAAAAATGTTAAAACAGAGTACACCAGATGTGCATTAGAACAAATGAAGCTTGTTTTATGCATTTTTAGAGCTTATTCAGATTCTTGTTTAGGAACATTTGATTTCCCTTACATCCAACAAAAGACGTTGGGTACACGTAAGGGTAAAGTAGGAATTACGTTTTGAGCAAATGGATGGAATTAAAAAACAAACAAACAGGCCCCTGCAGCTGAGCTCATTAGTTTCCCATTTTGTCTTACATTTTGTCTTTGTAATGGGAGTGGGTGTAACTAACTTGGCTGGACTGAATGTGCACATTTTGCAGCATATTTAATGCTGCAGTTTTGTTTTATTTTAATTGCTTACATAACTATAAGCAAGTTCTCTCTTTTCCAATGCACATTTGGCATATTTTCTTAGTATTTCCTTTTTATCTCATTAGAAAAAAGACATTCAAAACTTGCTTTTAAAAATTTCTTTGGAAGAAATTGGGTTTCATTTTTCTTGTCAACTAGCTTCCCCCCAGTTCCCTGCCACAATGTAACCTCTAACATTTTTTCATATCTAACAGATGTACATTTTATTGATATTTTTAAACTTTTCTTTATTCCTAATCTTACTAACATTTACTAAACAGAAAATACTAGTATGAAAATATCTTGACTTATAAAGACTAAATTGTTGGCAGGTAAGGGACATGATTAGAAAATTGGACCCGTTACTGTGTGTTCCTCTTAACACATAGCTCTTAGAACTGAACAACAGTGTTGCAGTTGGAGTCTTGTCAAAAGGATATTCCAGCAGGCTTGTCTATAGAGTATTCACATCTACTAAGTAGGACACTGCTTTCTCTCAGGAAGTTGCTTTTGTATTGTATTTGAGAGTAATGGATATAAAATGATTGAAATCTAATGTCAGTTATTTTTAGCTCATAGATTAACATGCTGTACTTAATGGTATTGCTTGCATTATTGAAATAATTAGAATTCTTTGGTCATATGAAGAAAAATGATAAATCAAATGGAATTTTTGCAGGGTAACAATTAGAAATTTTTGTAAATTTCCCTCTCTCATGTACTAATAATCTAAAAACTATTTATGTGTGAAAGATTCCAGTGATGATTAGGTATGATTATTACTGCTATAGATGAATTAGTGATATATTACAACCGGTTCTATTGATCTTCTTTATTTCCCTTACTCCAGCCATAGTTGCTTCTTTGCTGTTACTCATACACACCAAGTTTTCTCCCTTCTCAGGTCTTTGGATTCATTGTCCTATCTGTCTGTAATGCTTTTTACTAATTTGTCTGGCTCACATTCTTATTCAAGTATCACTTAGATGGAGAGACCTTCTGTGACCATCCTATTTAAATATTAATCTCCACTTCCCATTACCACTAGATTTCTCATTATCGTGTTTTTACCTTCTTTCTTTTAAGGCTTATCAATCTTGGTATCTTCCATTTTTAATTTGTGGGTGTGTGCTCAATTTCTTCCATTAGCATAAGGGCATTTTTGGTTTTGTCCACTAGTATAGTCTCATGACCTAGAATAGCACCTGGCACGTAGTAGGTACTCAACAAACATATCATATGTGTCAAGCCTTGAATGTGATGGCTGTGAACAAGAGAAAGTCCATACTGGTACAGAGTGAATAGTTTTGTTTTCTGTACTAGACAAGCTGACTTACTAAACATTTATTTTTAATTTAATTAACTCAGATTTCTCTAGTTGAAGAAATAAACCAAAACAAAGCACATAACCTCAAAACCTTTATTTGTTTCCACTGTCCTTTATAGCAGTGATCTTACTTCTTTCTGTTGTCTCACACCAAGTTTCTCAGGCAGGTCTCTTTAGTGGTTGGCTGTCTCCATTTCCTTTCCAATTGTTAGTCTTCCTTACATACTTTTCTCTCATAACTCAGCTCAGATGTTACTCTCACTACTAATCGCTGTTCGTTCTTTGTCAGATTTAAAGGGCTGTTTTTAATTTTCTCTTTTTCTTGATACTGATTTTTACACTGTACAATCTTAACACTTTTTTTCCCCTAACTACTCCTCCTTTGTCTTCCCTGCCTTCTTACATTCTACTTCCTTTATCCCTGTCGTATTCCCTGGTGAAGAAGAGAGAAGGTACATTAGTATGAAATGCCTATATGTTAGTATAGGTTATGTTCATTACAAAAATTAAATAGAATTAGGAGAAGAGAAAGGAAAAGAAAGAGGAGAAAAGTAGACAAATGTAAAAGCACAGAGAAAAAAGAAAATAGAGAAAGGGGAGGCTATAACTACATCATCCAAAAGCCCTAAAAATAGTGGGAAAGATTTAACCTTGGACTATATTGAAAAGCAGAATTAAAGAGTGGCTAGACATAGACTTCCTTCTGTCTTGGCTTTGTCTCTCACTATGATTTTGAAAAAAATTTTGAACACTTTTGTGCCTTTGTTTTTCATCTCCAAAATGAGTTTTCATGATAACATGTCTCCATGGTGTTTTTATTATAATGTGCAGGAGCTCAGCATAGGCTAAGTACATGATGCATATGACCCTCAGTTACTGTTGACTCTCTATAATTCCTAAAGTAGCTATGCTTGTTCCATAATTACTTTATTCTTTTTTCAAAAAATTTTTTCCTAATTATTTTAGAACTCATTCTTTTTCATGGCTTCATATATCATTTCTACCTTTATAACTCATTTATTGAATCAGTGTATATTTATTGGGTGTCTACTGTGTGCCAGGCAGTACAATTAATGCTGAAGATTAAAAGATGAACAGATAGTTCCCATCTTTAAGGAGATGAAAATTGGCGGGTGAGAGAGTAACAAACTGCTGCTCTAAGATGCAGGAAGTGTACTAGTGGAAAATGTACAAAGTGCTTAGAGGAATGAGGAACACTTTGTAGAATCAGATTATATAAAGAAGGTAGCAGTGAAGTTGAGACTTTAACCATATATAGGCATTTTCTTTCTTGACATTCATGGGGAGAACATTCCAGGTGGGAGAAATGGTCTGTTGTAATGCACAAAAGTGTGAGTCAGCCAGTTGTGTTCAGAAAATTATAACTAGCTTTCTGTCGTTAGTTACATAACGTGCTATCAGATAGGTCAGTGGGGTTAGCAGTGATAAGCAGTGGGCCAGATCATGGAGGACTTTGTGTGCCATACTACGGAGATTAGATTTTATCCTCTGTGAAGGTAGGTGCTGTTGAAATCTATTGCCCAGAAGAATGAAATATGATTTGCTTGTTAGAATGACTCTATATGGGAGCTTTGTAAGTGATAGGGTAGTGATATGCAGATAATGAAACTTTAAGAACAGAAACCAGTGAGGTGGCGAATGCAGCAGGCTAGGGGGAAGAGGAATAAGGGCAGAATCTGAGCAGTGACAGTGACGAGACGAGGAAGGCTGTTGTGGGATATTGAGGAGGTGAAATTAACAGGACTTATTGATTAGGTATGGAAGGTGAGGGAGAAAGAAGAGTTTTGAATGAGTCCCTAATTTCCTCCTTGAGCAGTCCAGTGAGTATGATTTTAAAGATAGATACAGAGGAGATAAAGCAGGTTTGGACATGACAATAACATTGTAATGAAATGAGATAGGAAGGATGGAGGTGGGCACAAATCTATTGTTTTCTGGAAGTAAGTGTTAAGATGAAGTAGGCTGTGATAAATAAATGTGCACGTTGTAATCTCTAGAACAAGTAAAAACATACACAAAAAGAGATACAGCTTTAAACTAAATAAAGGAATAAAAATGATATACTAAATTTTTTTGTTGAAAACAAAAGAAAGCAGTATAGAACAGAGAAACAAATGAGATGAGACAAATAGAAGATGTGTATCAAAATAGAGACCTAAATCCAGCCATGTCATTAGTCAGGTTAATTGGAAATTGAATAAACACTTCAACCAAGAGGCAGAAATTATAAGATGATGAAAAAATTATTATATTCTGTCTATAGGAGACACACTTCTTATTCATTCACACAAAGAAGCTGAAAGGAAAATTAAGAATAAAATATACCATGAAAATATTTAACTATTAGAGAACTGGGTTGGCTATTTTAATACCAGACAAAATGAACTTTTAAGACAAGGAGTTTACTAGAGAAAAGGATGGATATTCTGTAACAATAAAAGGACATGCTCAGCTACAGAGAGAGCCACAAAATACATGAAGCACAAACTGACAGAAGTGGAAAGAGAAAAAAGCTAAACAAGTACAGTTGGAGATTTTAATATTCTTCTCTTAATAACTGATAGAACATATATATAGAAAATCAGAAAGTACATAAAAGATTTGTACTGTCAACCAACTTGACCTTATTGCTAGCTATATAATACCTCACTTAATAAGTGTTTGGTGTACACTTTTCAAGAGTATGTAGAACATTCATGTTAGACCATTTGCTGGGTTTTAACACAAGTCTTAATAAATTTGAAAGGCTTGCAATCATACAGAGTGTGATTTCTGGTCATAACAGTTAAGTCAGAAATCAAACTGAAAGAAATGCGAGAAATCTCTTTGCTACCCCATGGACTGCAGTACACCAGGCTTCCCTGTCCTTCTCTGTCTCCCAGTTTGCCCATACTGAGGTGCATTGAGTCGATGATGCCATCCAACCAGCTCATTCTCCAACCAGTAATGTTGGTTATTAGGGAAATGCAAATTCACATCAACATGTTTTGGCAAAAAAGGGAGAGAGAGAGAAAAAAAATATGTTAAGTTCAAAGGAAGGAGGTTTTATTTGTGATTGTTTTAGGATGGAACTGGTTTAAAAAACTCAAATATATTAATACATCATTATCTCTGGTCTGTCACTTTTTTCCAGTTTCTTATTTCTACATATTCAGCATTCCATCAACACCTTCACTTCAGTATGTTTTAATACGGAACTCTTCCTTCTTAAGCCCTGTCCTTTCCCGCTTCATTATCATTACAATAGCACTGTGATATCAGACTCAAAATTATGAAGTCATTAATTTGTTCATTCCTTCAGCAAACATTTTTCATGTTGTACTCCATATTAATTACCTACCTACATTTGGGTGGAGATACAAAGTAGATGATTGGAGATTATGAGAGAACTTGTGGCCGGAAATATGAATTTGGCAGTTATCAGTGGGTAAATGTTTACAGCAGTATGTTTTAAATGTTTAAAGAGATCACTTAAAGGGTGTCTATGGGTAGAAAAAGAGAGGTCATGTGACTGAACCCTCAGGTAGTCCACCTTTTAGAAATCGGCCAAATAAGGGTAGCTCAGCCAACAGGAATGGAATGAATAGCCAGTGAGAATAGAGTTTCAGAGGACAAGTCATGATACAGTAGGAAGAGGGGAGACATATTCTGTGAACTACTGTTGACGGGTCAAGTCAGAGGAACACAGGGTTATTCTCAGTGGAGTATTAGGGATGTAACTTGATGGAGGCAGGTCGAAGAGAAAATGGAAGGAAAGGAAGCCGAGACAGAAAGGTTGGGCAACTTTTTTGGAAAACTTAGCGTTCTTCAGAAAGTATTAGATGGTTATTGAAAGGCAGTATTTTGTTTTAAGATGAAACATTTTATAGCACGTTTGTCAGCTGCTGCTGTTGATCTGGGAAAGCAGGAGAAGCTGACAGTGTAGAGAGAGGGATGGGTGGTGTCGCTGTATCGGTGAGGAGGGAGGTATGGGATCCCGTGCTCGGATGAAGAGCGTTGGCCTTCATAAGAATGCAGACAGTTCATCCATATGACAGGGAGGAAAGCAGGATTGTAGGTATAGATTCAGGTCAGTCAGCAGGTAATTTTTTTATTTATTTTTTTTAACGTATAACTCCTCTGTTTTGGATTTCATTCTTAGCTAGGTCACCACAGAGCATAGAGTAGAGTTACCTATGTATGCTAAACAGTAGGTTCTCATTAGTTGTCTATTTTATACAGAGTAGTGTATATATAAACATCAATCTCAATCTCCCAGTTCATCCCACCCCATCCCCCTTCCCTGCTTGGTGCCCATACATTTGTTCTTTATGTCTGTGTCTCTGTTTCTGCTTTGCAGGTAAGTTCATCTGTACCATTTGTATAGATTCCACATATGTACATTAATATATATAAACTGGATAAGTGACAAGGTCCTAGTATATAGTGTGATAAACCATAATGGAAAAGAATGTGAAAAATACTGTGTGTGTGTATATATATATATGTATATATATGTATATGTGTATATATATATAACTGGATCTCTTGGCTGTATAGCAGCAATTAACACAGTGCTATAATTAAACTGTTCAATAAAAAATGAATTTTAAAAAGTTTAAGGTAAAACTAAAAAAATATATATATATATTTTTTTATATGTTAAATTTGAGTTAAAATGTTGATGATTAAAGGTTAGGAGGGTATAATGTATGTTTGGAGTCTCCTGCATGATCCTTTGAAAATTCTTGGTTTTTACTTTGATTCCTTTTTTCTCCTTTGTTTATTCAACTGCATCTTTTTCTCTACCCTAATGGAGAACAAAGTGGCATTAGAATCCAGTAAAGTTTCTATTTTTATCTCTTTCTTCATGCCAGCTTCTGTAACCATTGGTGTAGTAATGAGCTGCCTCCAGATTCTATCACTCAGTGAGATATTATTTCTACTGCTAGCTCTTGCTGCTTTTCTAGTTCCTTCCTTATGGTAAGGCAGGTCAGATGAATTTCATGTAAAGGTAAGTAAAATGTTCTTCAAAGATTTCAAGACTCCCCTGTTTCAGCTTTTATCATGTGTTATTCTATAGGTTTTAATTTGCCATCAATGTGTCTAAAGTTTGATAAGCATCATCATTGTATACACTTATTTATTGTTTATTACTGTGGAACAATAATATCACAGATTTAGTGCCTTAAAACAATGCACATTTACTATCTCAGCTTCTGTGTATCAGGAATGTGTGTACAGCTAAGCTATGTGTTCTGCTTCAGTGTCTCAAAGCTCCAATCGGGGTATCAGCTGGAGCCATGGTTTTGTCTGAGACTTGACTGAGGAAGGTTTGCTTCCAGGTTCATATGGCTTTTTGGCAGAATCCAGTTCCTTGCAGGTTTCTGGACTGAGGGTCTCAGTTTCTTGGTTCATGGCTCTCTCCATATGCCCCCTGACAACATTGTATCTTGCTTCTTCAAAGCCAGTAGGGAGAGAGACTCCTTCAAGATAAGCATTGCATTTTTATGTCATGTAATCAGTTATGCATAGTCATCATGTCTCTTGCCTAGAAGCATGTTGCAGGTCTCATCCACGCTCAGCGGTAGGGTGTCACACAAGGGCATGAACACCACGATATGGGTCACCCTAAAGTCTTTTTGCCACAAATCATTTTTTATATCTTAACTTGGATTGGATGTTTCTCTTATTTAGTAATTTTTGCTACTTGTTTAGATATAGTGATAACTTTGGATTTCTTATTTTTCTAACCAGATTCTGTTGGCCGGGACATCCCCAAAATGCTTGAATTATTTAAAACTGGACTTGAAATTAAGGTAGATGAAGAAAGGGAGAACTTCCTGGAGACCAAAATAGCAACAGTAAGTCATAGTGAATATTATTCAGTAACCCCTTTCTTTTTTATTGAAGTGATTCATTAATAATTTATGACATACCAGTCCTTTGAGCTTGTCCTTGTCACTGGCATTAGGAGTGGCACTAAATACGTACATACTTTTTTTGTGGGTTGAATTCATACATTTTAATGGTGCTGTAGAAGTCCTTTTCTAGAGTTACATGCCACTCTCCGACATTTTCTTGTGCTTTGCCTTATTTGTCATTTCTGTGTTGTTTTTGTTCTCTAATATTTTAAGCATTTTGGGAGTTGGGTCTAGATCTTATATATACCTTATAGGATATTGCAGAATGCTGAGTCTGTAGTAAATATTTAATACTACCTTAAGGGAATTGAGTAATTTGATTTTAATAAATTGTTTCTGATTATCCCTTCTTATGTTTTAAAAACTGCCCACTTACAGAAGATGCTGGAAATTAATTTCCAAAGTCATTTTTGAGACATTAATATAGATAAGGCAGATTTGTAGAGGACTGTGTTTTAAAACATATAGTTTTTGCTAGTATTTTTTAATACTACAGAATTTCTAACATACCTATTTAATGTCTGTAATTTTTTTCCTATGCAATAACTATAATAATATTGTTAGCCAAATTTACACAATGTTAACCAAGTGCCAGGCACTATTCTAAACACTTTTCATATGTTCTTTTAATCCGAACCCTATGAGAGGTGGATTACCATCTCTGTTTTTTAGATGCAGGGATAAAGGCCCAAAGAGATTAAGTAATTTTTCTAATGTCTCACAGCTAGTATGAGGCATACTAGGTGTTTGAACCTCAGGAGTCTCAAGAGTCCAGGCCCTTTAGCCTTACACCATCTTGCCTCATAACTGGAATTACTTGAAGAGCTCTTATTCCTTCTCCCATGCTACTCCTGAGAGCAGTTCTACATTAAAGCCAACAGCTAGAAGTCCAAGCTCATGAGCTGAGCGTATTACAGATCATTAGAAATATATAAAGGGCCCTTCGCTAATTTTACGGAAGGAAAACTTGGTGCAGAAAGGGGGCAAAACAAGTTTATTCCAGTCAGGGATTAGGAAACCCCTTATCACTTCCATTATCATCAAAGCTTAGCTCTAATTCATTTGGCACTAGCTCTACTGGAATCTGATGTTGGAATTTTCTTGTTCCCAAAAGGCCCTTGGCTGTGCATCTTCTTTCTCAGGGATGACAACATTGTAATATGAAACACAAGCAGAAAACCAAATACAAGTTTTAAGATCATATTCTGGAGCTGTAAAGACATAGGCATGACTACCTATTCTGCTACTTAAAGGATGGCAGGTTTTGGACAAATTTCTTTTCTGTTTTTAAAGTTTTTTAAATTGAAGTGTGGTTGATATACAATATTATTTGTTACAAGTGTCCAAGATAGTGACTCATATATTTTAGAGGTTATACTCCATTTATATTTTTATAAAGTGTTGTCTATATTTCCCATGTTGTACAATATATCCTTGTAGCTTATTTTATACATAGTAGTTTATATCTCTTTAACCCCTTACTCCTATATTGCCCCTTCTGAACAAGTTTCTGAATGTTGTTGTATCTCAAACTTCCTCATCTATAAAATTTATGTAGTAATATCTATTTCATAGTATGGTTTGGAAGATTAACTAAAAACTTTGGAATGGTATCTATCAGCTATTGTTACTCTTTTGGTTGGACTTTTTGGGTCTGTAAAGTATCTTTATGAGACTCTTTGTTCCTGGTTTTATCTTTTTCTTAAGTAATGTTTTCAGTATATTGAATAGTTAATAATTTATGTATATATCCTGACTCAGTCTATAATTAACCATGGCATGTCATTCATTCTTTTTAACAAATATCCTAGTGATTGAGACATAGGCTTCAGACCAGACTTACCTGGGTTTTTTAGAGATATAATGCTTTTTTTTTTTTAATGAAAAATAAATTAATCTGTGCTTAAATAGAATCTTTTTGAGTACTACTAAAATAGTATAGTAGAGTAGGATGTTTAAAGAATCTTAGTTCTGGGTTAGAACTGATAGAACTTTGTGAGCCTCAGTTTTCCCCCTTTCTCTATTTTCCCTGTATATAACATGATGTTGTTGGTATGTACTTTCTGGATTAGGAAGGAGTGGATGAGATAATGACCTAATAACTATTAAAAAAAAAATTCTAGGCTTCCCAGGTGGTGCTCGTGGTAAAGAATCTGCCTGCCAGTATAGGAGACATAAGAGACATGGGTTTGATCCCTGGGTTGGGAAGATCCCCTGGAGGAGGGCATGGCAACCCACTCCAGTGTTCTTGCCTGGAGGATCCCCTGGACGGAGGAGCCTGGCAGGCTACAGTCTCTGGGGTTGCAAAGAGTCACACAGGACTGAGTGACTTAGTGCACAAACACATGCACGCACTTCTGGCTAAGATGGAGTAACAGGGACTTTAACTACACCCCTCCACCCCCCCCCCCCCACACACACACCTAAAGCAGTCAGCATTATCTTGATACCAAAACCAGGCAAAGGAAATGACAGTCCAGCATCATTCATAACTGTAAATATTAAAATTATAAGCTAAACTTTAGCAAATAGAATCTAGCAGTGTGTAAAAGAATAACATATCATGATCACTTAGGGCTTATCTTAGGAATACAGGTTAGTTTAACACTAAACAATCACTATAATTTACCACATCTGTTTGTTGTTCAGTCGCTAAGTCATGTCCGATTCTTTGTGACCCCATGAACTGCAGCATGCCAGGCTTTCCTTGTCCTTCACTATCTCTCTGAATTTGCTCAGACTCATTGAGTCTGTGATGCCATCCAGCCATCTCATCCTCTGTCATCCCCTTGTCCTCTTGCCCTCAATCTTTCCCAGCATCAGGGTCTTTTCCAGTGAGTCAGCTCTTTGCATCAATCAGGTGGCCAAAGTATTGGCACTTCAGCTGCAGGATTGATTTCAGCTAACTAAAAATCAAGTCATGTGATCATTGACATGAACACTTGACAGAATTGACAGAATTGAACACTCCTTCCTGATTAAAAAGTCTCAGCAAACTAGGAATGCAAGTTAATGTCTTCAACCTGGTAGAACAGATGTAGAACAGATGTAGAAAAATCAACAGCTGATATCATACATAGTAATGAAAGGCTGAATGCTTTCCTCCTCAGATCAGAACCAAGAGACGGATATCTACTCTCACCAGTTCTTTTCATTGTTAATCTAAGGATTCTAGGTAGTGTATTCAGGCAGAAAAAAGAGACATCCTAATTAGAAAGGAGGAATAAAACTGTCATTTTTCACAAGATGACATGATTCAGCTACTAGAACAAGGAAGTGAGTTAAGTAAGTTTCAGAATACAAGGTTAATATACGGAAATCAGTTTGCTTCTATATAACAGCAATGAACATTTGGAAATTAAAATTTAAAACTAAGGAATGCCAAAGTAATGTTAAATAAATATGAAATACTTAGGGATAAATCTGACAAAAGATAAAACTCCATACACTGGAAACTTCAAAACATAGTCAAGAGAAATTAAATAGATCTAAGTAAATGATACGGTGAACCATCTTCGTGGATCAGTAAACTTAATATTGTGAAGATGTCAGTTGTCCCTAAAGTAATGTATAGACTGTATGGATCAAAATCCCATTAAAGTTTTTTGTAGAATTGACTTGATTCTAAAATTCATGTAGAAATACAAAGGATCTAGATGAGTCCAAATAGCCTTGGCAAAGAACAAAGTTGGAGATCTATCTGACTTCAAGTTTTATAAAGCTACAGTAATTTAGACAATGTGATATTGGTGTCAAGAAACAAAACAATCAGTGGAATAGAGAGTCAGAAGGAAAAAAAAGTATAAAACACATGGACAACTGATTTAAAATAATGTGCAGAAGCGTTTTTAATGGCAAAGCAATAGACTTTTCAACATATGGCACTAGAACAATTAGATATCTATATGAGATAAAATGAACTTCGATCCATACTTCATACCATGCTTAATTACCCCAAAATGTATCAAAGATCTAAATATAAAGTTTAAAATTTAAAAAAAATAAAGTTTAAAATTATAAAACTTCTAGAAGAAAAAGTTGGGTTAGGGAATAATTTCTTAGCTATAAACCAAAAGCATGATCCACAAAAATAACAAATTGGTAATTCATGCTTTTTAAAAATTAAAACCTTTTTCTCTTTAAAAAGCTGTTAAGAGAATGAAAAAATAAATCATAGATTGGGATAAAATATTTGTAAATCATCTCTGTGATAAATCCACAATGTATAAAGAACTCTTAAAACTCAACAATTAAACAGTCTAGTTTTAAAAGTCAGAAGATTTGAAATACCTCATGAAAGTATGACAAACACATGGCAGATGAATGACAAACATTGAAATATGCTCAGCATTATTAGTCATTATGGAAATACAAATTAAAATAACAGTGAGGTACCATTGCACATCTACTAGAATGTCTAAAATTTCAAAAACTGATCATACCAACATTGGTGAGGATATGGAGTGGCTGGAATGCTCATATGTTGCTGTGGGGATGTAAATGGTGAAACCCATTTGGCAAACAGTTCTGTGGTTTAACGAGTTTAATCTACTTACTATATGATCCCATCACTTCACATTTAGATGTTTGCTCAGGAGAAATGAAAGCATATGCTTATGCAAAGATTTATAAACAGATGTTTATATCAGATTTATTTGTAATAGCCAAAACCCAGAAACATGTCACATGTCCATCAACAGGTAAATGTATAAACAAACTTTGTTATTCTATACAATTGAATTTTCTTTAATAATAAAAAGAAACATTATACATGCTCTAACATGAATGAATGTTTAAAATATTGTGCTGAAGGCAAAGGGCATACAAAAGTACATACTGTGTGATTCCATTTATATAAAATTCTGACAATACAAAGTGATATGTAATGACAGAAGGCAGACTGGAAGTTGCTTTAGGGACAGAGTGGCTGGGATGGGGTGGAAATGAGGGATGACAAAGGAGCACAAGGAATTGGGGACATGATTGACATGACTGTTATCCTGACCAGTGATGGTTTCAGGAGTGTGTGAAAGTGTTAGATGCTCAGTTGTGTCCTACTCTTTATGACCCCATGGACTGTAGCCTGCCAATCTCCTCTGCCCATGAAATTCTCCAGGTAAGAATACTGGAGTGGATAGCCTTTCTTTTCTCTAGGGGATTTTCCCAACCTGGAAATGAAACCCAGGTTTCCTGCATTGTGGGCAGATTCTTTACCATCTGAGCTACCAGATAAGTGTATATGTATGTCAAAACTTGTTAAATTGACACTTTAAGAGTGTGTAGCGTATCTCTTGGAATACTGTTTAGCAATAAGAAGGAACAAACTATGGATACATACCATGATGTGGATGAACATCAAAAGCATGCTCAGTGAAAAAAAGCAGATGCAGAAACCACATTCATGTGAGATGTCCAAAAAAAGGGGTGAAACTGTAAAGACAAAAAGATTAGTGGTTGCCTGAGGCGAAGGGGTTGGCGAAAACAGGCATTAACAGTAAATGTGCTTCAGAGATCGTTAGTTTGAAAACTGACTTATGGTGTTGGTAGAAAAAATTATTTAAAAAGTCATTGAATTATGATTTAGAAAATGGTGAATAATATGCAAAATATGCCTCTATAAAGTTATCAAGTATACCTCAATAAAGATTTAAAAGGGAATAAAAAAATCTGTCTGTGATTGTATCTAATATAACTATTCCATAAAAATATTTATTATTTTAATTATCAGAGGTCACAGACTTTAACAGAAAATCTTTGAAAAAAGGTTTTCAAAGCACAGTAATATATCTTCCTTAAAAGTCTGAGATTTCCACAGGTGATGTCATTGTATAGTTGGAAATACTAGAGGTTTATTTTTGTTGTTGTTTTGTTGTTGTTCTTTTGTGTGATACAAGGATTGGCTTTAGAATGAATGTATGGATGAAAGGGCACTGACAGCATTACATATCCATTAGGGGTCCACTGCATTTTGGATAAAAGGAGGCTATCCAGAGCAGAGTTCACAAACTACATATGGCCCATGGACCAAATCCAATTGTGGCTGTTTTTTTAACAACAGACTCGTGACCTAAGAATGATCTTTTACAGTTTTTTTTGTGTGTGCTAAGACGTTCAGTTGTATTGTACTCTTTGTGATCCCATGCACTGCAGCACACCAGGCTTCCCTATCCATCACCAACTCCTGGAGCTCGCTCAAACTCATGTCCATCAAGTTGGTGATGCCATCCAGCCATCTCATCCTCTGTTGTCCCCTTCTCCTCCTGCCTTCAATCTTTCCCAGCATCAGGGTCTTTTCTAATGAGTCAGCCCTTTGGATCAGGTGGCCAAAGTATTGGAGCTTCAGCTTCAGCCTCAGTCCTTCTAATGAGTATTCAGGGTTGATTTTATTTAGGATTGACTGGTTTGATCTTCTTGTAGTCCAAGGGACTCTCTCAAGAGTCTTCTCCAACACCACAGTTCAAAAGTGTCAATATATATTATATGTAGTGAATCAATAATTTATAAAAATTGAACTTAAACTTTTCAAACAATCCTTGTCAGTAATACTGAAAGTAAAAATTTTAATTCCTGAGGTTTCACAAAATAAGAGTCAGAATTAAGAGTGTTGTCTCTATTCATTATAGGCATGTTTAGTCAGGTGTATATTTTGACATTACACAGAAAAACTAAACAGTGTCCAGATACTATATATGTCCAGATACTGTAGCCTAGACCTGCCCGAATAAAGACTTTGAAGTAATTTTCAAAGGGTGTCTGTTAGTATTTTATAACATACCACAAATCCATTTTATGTTAGCTGTGAGGCTGTCAGAAATATGTTTTGTTTTTTCTCTGATAGATTGCTTGTTTGATTTAAGAATCTTGGCCTCCAGCCTGCTTTTCCAGTACGCCAGTCCCATTGTTGATTGGTTTTCTTAACATGTCCTTTATGATAAGGTAAAAGTTCTTCCTAATTTTCTGTTAATATTGACTTTCCCATTTTAAAGATACACATAATATCTTTATATTTGTCAAAAACTGAAATGTTCTGTCTTCCTTCCTTCACTTTTGTTAATATTGACTTCTTCACATATTTCAAAATCATATGTGGTAGTGTTGTAGTTAGGTTTCATTTGCTGAGACTGATGGAGATCAAAGATAGAACTTTTCACTAGGAAAAAAATTCTCGAGCC
This sequence comes from Ovis aries, assembly GCF_016772045.2. NCBI lineage: Eukaryota > Metazoa > Chordata > Mammalia > Artiodactyla > Bovidae > Ovis > Ovis aries. The sequence goes on from NC_056059.1 coordinate 93,339,700, forward strand.
GTAAAATATGGTGCATTAGGACTTGTAGTAGGGGCATTTATCAAGAGGAAAGGACATGAACTGTAGTTTAATGGAAAGCATGGGATGTGCTCATTCGGTTATTTAACCTCTCATGGTATTTCATACCGTAGTAAATTACGACTCCTGTGGCCTGTTATGTCCGTGCCTGAAAGAGCCTGTAAAGTCTGACCCATGTTTCTGTGTATGTTTTCAAGTAGCAACTAGCTGACTTTTATGTCTGAAACCAGTTCAGTAGAATCTCACATATGTGGAAATCATTACTGTAGTTTTCATCTGTTTTAGGATTTTCAGATCAATTGTAACCTAGAAATCTTCCAGGATTAATAAAGTTAGATGAAGTTTCAGAATAAAAATGTAGATTTGTGATATAACGCACAATGGACCTTTCAAAGGGTGCTGCTGCTAAGTCGCTTCAGTCGTGTCCGACTCTGTGCGACCCCAGAGACGGCAGCCCACCAGGCTCCCCCTGTCCCTAGGATTCTCCAGGCAAGTGCAGTGTACTCTAAAATCTACTCAGTTTCAGGTTACATTTTGGAGTTTTGGCCGCTTTAAATGCTTTGGTGTTAGACAGTAACTTCGTGGGATTTCCCATGCTTTATAAAAAGTGTTCAGCTTTCAAAAGAATGTTTCGTGATGACCTGCTATAATTTCAGTCACCTTTTGCCGTTTTCATTTTTCACTTCAAAGTAATTCTTTTCAAGTATCCATGTACATACAAGCTTTTTAGAATGACTTTTCACTGCAGTATTTTTTAAAAAACCATAAAATCAGGAATCTTGATGGTTTATCTTCATTTTATCTTAGAGCATTTATTCATAACATTTCAGGTAAGAAAATAATGAAATATTACAGATTTTCTTGGAATTTATTGCTTAATAAAGTTTATTTAAGCTCTTCTTTGAAATAGGTTAAGCTCTTGTTTGTAAATACCCTCCACATCTACACATCTTTTTCTTCAGTTTATTTTGAAAAATTTTGAATGAATGGAAAGTTGAAATTATAGTATAACAAACACCTATATACTCATTACCTCGATTCACTAATTTTTGTCATATTTGCTTAGAACAACTAGTATACGTAGTTTGTTTAAAGTAGTAGATATTCTTTTATATTTTCTGAACCACTTAAAATTAAGTTGCAGGCATTATAATACTTCACCCCTAAATATTTTTATGTTCATAACCTAAGAATAAGACATTCTTCTTTATATTTTTTAAAATTTATTTTATTGAAATATAGTTGATTTATGTGTTAATTTCTACTGTATAGCAAAGTGATTGAATTATACATGTAATAGATGGGGAAACAGTGTCAGACTTTATTTTTTTGGGCTCCAAAATCACTGCAGATGGTGATTGCAGCCATGAAATTAAAAGACGCTTACTCCTTGGAAGAAAAGTTATGACCAACCTAGATAGTATATTCAAAAGCAGAGACATTACTTTGCCAACTAAGGTCTGTCTAGTCAAGGCTGTGGTTTTTCCTGTGGTCATGTATGGATGTGAGAGTTGGGCTGTGAAGAAGGCTGAGCGCCGAAGAATTGATGCTTTTGAACTGTGGTGTTGGAGAAGACTCTTGAGAGTCCCTTGGATTGCAAGGAGATCCAACCAGTCCATTCTGAAGGAGATCAGCCCTGGGATTTCTTTGGAAGGAATGATGCTAAAGCTGAAACTCCAGTACTTTGGCCACCTCATGTGAAGAGTTGACTCATTGGAAAAGACTCTGATGCTGGGAGGGATTGTGGGCAGGAGGAGAAGGGAGGACCGAGGATGAGATGGCTGAACGGCATCACTTACTCAATGGATGTGAGTCTGAGTGAACTCTGGGAGATGGTGATGGACAGGGAGGCCTGGCGTGCTGGAATTCATGGGGTTGCAAAGAGTCAGACACGACTGAGCGACTGAACTGAACTGATACACTTTTTCATATTCTTTCCACTATGGTTTATCACAGTGTATTGAATATAGTTTCCAGTGCTATCTCAAATGTTTTTTAAAGTACTTTTTTTAGTATAGTTTTTAGAATTTCTTGCTATTTTTTTCTATCTATAAATTATAAATTTGCTCTTTTGAGATTTGCTTTGTTGTTCGTTTTCTAACTTTCTAAGTTTTATGTAAGATTTGTGAGTTTTGTTTTTTTTTAATACTGAAAGAGTGAAATTTGCCTCTAATTACAAGTTTGATATTTAGTTTTTTTGTCATTATTTTCTTAGTACTTTTTATTCTTATTTGGGAGAATATTTTAAACTTTTGGAACCTTTTTTGACTTGCTTAGATTTTTGGTATGTTCTAATTTAACTGCCTTAATGGTTGAAGAATGTATCCTTTTTAGTTTCTACTTTAAAAAAATTTATCGAGACTTTCATTGTGGCCTGTAGTATAATATTAATATTCTTTCCCAAAGCATCACACGGACACTTGAAAATAACATGTGCTCTGAGGCTTCCAAGTAAAGACTGAATGAATACCACAGTGGTAACTGAATAGGAAATGTCAAATCTTAAGTCAGCAATGGAGAAAGCCAAAGAAATAAATGTCAGGATTTTTAAAAAGGCTAGGATCTGGCTCTGGATACCACAGGGACTGAGTGTTAATGCTATGTGTGGGGATGGAGCAAGAATCCTCTGAAACAGATTTAGTTGAAAACTATTGAAGATTTTTACATATTTCCTGACCCTGAGTAACTGCCCTTTCCCATGCTAGTAGGTGGCAGGAAAGGTGAAAACAAAGGTCTCTTACTGGGAGAGATCAGGAGTTGAGAAAATTTGAAAACAGGGAGATTAAGTGAGTATATGTATATGGAATATTGAGAAACCCTCCCCTCCTCCCCACCCTCTCTTCTTCCCTCCTCCCCACCCTCTCCTCTTCCCTCCTCCCCACCCTCTACTCTCCCCTCACCTGGCTCCCAGAATTCTGGTCACCAGTCTAGGCAGAAGATTGTTGTTTAGGCGCGTAATCATGTGCAACTCTTTGTGACCCCATGGAGTTTAGACGAGGCTTAATTTAAGAGTAATTATCATAATTAGGCTTTTGAACAATTTTGTAACGTTTTTCTTCCCACTTGGACATTCATGGTAGTTTTACTCTTTCAATCTCTGGATGAAGAGGTAGTTGTTCATCGTTGGTACTTTGATGAATGTTATTTGACATGATTTATTTGTAGTCTTTTTCTTTTTAATGTAGTTTGTTTTCAGACTCCCTTTTCCCTACCTTCTGCCTTCCTCCCTCTTTCTCTGTCCTTTTATTTTTTCCTTCTTTTAATAGCTCTCTGAAGTTTTTCTTTTCTATTTTTTTTTCCTTATTGCTTTTTTTCTTTTCTACTTTTCCCTTTCTCCTTGTTCATTCACCTGCAGATTGGAAAGACATGGAAAGAGAAATAAGTTTGTGGGAAGATTAATATGAATTACTTGAAAGTGAATACCACGGAATAGTTTTTCAATGATGTGCAACTTACTAATATGATAACATTGAATATCTAATCAAAAAATGTTGCTGGATAGATGCAGCCTCAGTTACTTGTGCTTAGTTGCCCTGTCATGTCTGACTCTCTGTGGCTCCTTTGACTGTAGCCCACCAGGCTCCTCTGTACATGGAATTTTCCAGGCAAGTATCCTGGAGTGGGTTGCCATTTTCCTACCCCAGGGGATCTTCCCCATCCAGGGATCGAACCCACGTCTCATATATATATCCTGCATTGGCAGGAGGAGTCTTTACCACTAGTGCCTCCTGTAACTAACAAATCAGTTGTTTATATTAAACAATGTTTTTATATAAATGTTTGTTCTCTAAAAATGTTTAAATATTTTTCTGTTATCTTACATTATTCATTCATTACATCATAAAACTTTTGAAATATATTTTAAAATATATTTTGACAGTCTTTGAATTATTACTAATTCCAAATTAGTGGCATCAGTACATTTATTATGAAACATTGATTCCTCCTGGGAGTGAGTGAAGTCCTACTCTTCCTATTTATTTTCTTCTATCCCCAGACAGATTCCTACTAGTATCATATGAAATCTGCTTAAGTAAATAAAAGAGTAAAATATTCCAAAGAAACAGTGTATTTTCAAAATATGTATGCTACTTGTTATATTTTAATTTAGAAGCTATTGCTAATTCTTTTCTTTTAATTTATTAATATGAAACTAGAACATAAACTCTTAAAAGTAATTTGGATTGAGGAACGGTTCTAAAAACTCCATTAAATATAATTGAAATTTTGAAGAACATCTTTTAAACATAATAGCCTAGCTTTGACATGAATGGTTATCATAGCATTAAAGGAAAACCAGCTGTAGCCCTTTTACAGTCACATGAATATCCAGGATGAGAGGTTAGATAACATCACCAACTCAATGGACGTGAAGTTTGAGCAAACCTAGGAGGTGGTGGTTGGAGAAGGAAATGGCAACCCACTCCAGTGTTCTTGCCTGGAGAATCCCAGGGACGGGGGAGCCTGGTGGGCTGCTGTGTCTGGGGTCGTACAGAGTTGGACACGACTGAAGCGACTTAGCAGCAGCAGCAGGCGGTAGTGGGGACAGAGGAGCCTGGAGTGCTACAGTCCATGGCATCTCAAAGAGTCAGACACAACTTAAGAAATGAACAACAAAATATCCCGATTTTGAGAACTTGTAAATAATGCTATTAGCAAACAGAACATTTTCGTAACAGGAGAAAAAGAAAAAAACAGGATAGGACAGCTCAGATTTTTGTTTATGCTAAATCACGCCAAGACCTGATTTAACTAGTGTTTCTTGTCTGGGCTTCAGATATACTTGGATCTTTGACATACATAATATAAAGGCCCTGTCTTTGATGTGCTTTTTTCCTCCTTTTTAAAGTTGTAGACATGGTCCCTTCCTAGGTGTGTATCACTGTATTTTGCTTGTGTAATAGTGAATTGTTTCGTGGCAAGAATCTTGTCAACTTGGCAGCTGATGAAAGATAATGTATATGGTAACAAAAATAAACAAGTTCAAGGGTAGGGAGTATAAACATAGTAAAATCTTGTGTTGAAATCAGAGCCTTCAGGTTTAGCAAACGTGTTAGAACAGGAGAAGTGAGTGTGTCGGAGTTCAGTTAAAACAAGATGTGAATAGTATAGCACATGGAAAATGAAGGCTTATTGTGAAGGCCCTAGGTCCTCAAGTTGAGAAAGCTGCAAGCAAGGAGTATTGCTGAAAACAATCAAATACAAACAGTAGTTGGATACAAGGCAGCAGCTCATGGGCACATGCTCACTGCCACTTCCGCTCCTCCTCTTCCTCCATTTCTTCCAGTTGATGACTAACTTTTTTTTGGTCGCATTATTTTTGGTATACTGCCAGGTACTGTGTCACAGACAAATTTAAAAGTGGAAAGTAAGCTGTAGGACATACAAGTCAAATTCTGTACTTTTTAGTTCTCATTAAAAATAAAGGAAGTAGATTGGCAGTAAATCTAAGAGAGTATGGAGTTAAGACAGAGGAGAATATAGTATTTATTCAGGGCCCAGCATATGTCAATATACTAGCACTTCATTGTGATACTCAGCGCTTCATTGTGAGAGATGTGTATTTATTTAACTGGGATGAATAGCCTTTGTAGTATTCTAGGATACAGCCTTTGGTTGGATTTTTATCAGTGTTCTTACCAGTGGGAATATTAGAATTAAAAAGAGTTTATTATCATTTCTACTTTTCTTAGCAATACTGTCGTAAAATCAGATGCTAATTTCTCAGTGCTTTTGGGAATTGAAAGTGTCACTCTCCCCTTCCATCAGATATAAATAATACCATAAGGAAAACCATACCATTTGAGAGAAACAGCATTAACTCAACAACGTAGTGATCACTTATCAACAGAAAAACACGTGATGAAAAATATAAATGTGACATAACATGGAGAAGGGGAGTACACTGACTTGGCTTTCCTTTGTTTGCAAACCCATTTCTTGATAAGTAGTTGTCAGTATACTGCACACACAGCTTTCTTTTGTTAGCTTTATTTCAAAAACCAGTGATAAATATGACAGCTTTTACCGAATTCTGTCTTTATCAAAATCCTAGAAAGTGAATGGATCTGAAAGAGAATTCCCTGTGATTTTCATTAGTATTGTTGTTGTTGCTGTTGTTCAGTCACCCAGTCATGTCCAACTCTTTGTGACCCCATGGACTGTACACCCCGTGGACTGTAGCATGTCCATGGCATCAGTGATGCCATCCAGCGTTCATTCATTAATGTTACTTCTAAACAAATAATAACATTTAGAAATATAGTATTTATAGTAAACAATAAAAAAGCTGTAAGATCTTATTAAGAGTTATTAAATATATTAAATATAAAGACAAAATTAAGCATTTTTCAGATAGATTATCATGACCAATGATAAAGGCTGCTTCTGTCTCATAGGACTCATAGATTTTGGTAAAGGTATTGAGTTGTTAAAGTGGTATAAAGCATAACTCATACTGCAGCTTGTCTTTGCATGAATTTTCATTTATTCGGAGACAAATAATGTATTCTAATACAGGAGTTGGAAAACAGTGGCTCTGTGGTCTATTTTTATACCACCTATGAACTTAGAATGGTCTTTTAAAAAGAGAGTATGCAAAAGAAGTCATACATGACCCTCCACGCCTAAAATATTTACTCTTTGGTCCTTTACAGAAACCCTAAAATATAAATATATAAAACATAAGCATGGGAAGTTCTGGTTCCAAGTGAGCTGATGTAATAATCACCTGACTCTGTGTCTCTCTCAGTGAGTACACCTATTGTAAACCTTGGACAGAATGCCCGGAGCAGCTTTCTGAAGACTCTGAATAGTAAAAAGTAGCAAGAGAATTAGGAAAGACCAAACTTTGAAATGCCACCAGACTGGGGGTGAGTTTTCCATTTTTCCATTTGTGTTGTCACATGGCCTGGTCTCAACATAGTGTGGGACCAGGCAGTGGACATCATTGTGGACAGAGAGAGCCCCAGGAGGGCTCTAAGAGAAGCCCTCAACCTCAGGCTTGGAACGTAGAGATTATGGCTCCTAACGGTGATAGTGGGCACAGAGGAAGACATAGGTATCTAAAGCTGAGGAAGGGGGTTGCCTTCGTTTCTGTTGGAGGATCTATGGTCATGAGAGGTTGAGACGTGCAACCTGTTCTTATTTTCTCTGACTTCCTGCCAGTTGGCCCCCACTGCCTGAACACTTGGAGAAAGTAAGAGGCAAAGTGTAAATAAAACCTCAGCTTTCTGGGCAGAGTGCTGAAAAGGGAGAGCCCCAGGGAATCAGAAAGTACTCATTTATCTACAAGAGAGGGGAACTTAGGAAAGGGATCTCAGAAGAATTAATGTAGAAACTCTTGGAGATGAAATTAATGGAAGTGACAGAGGAAAGAGTCAGAGAACTTGAAGATAAATCATAAAAATTACGTAGTCTAAAAAACAGAGATGAAAGATTGGGGAGGGGGAAAGAGCATCAAGGCCCTATGGAACGACAACAAAGCTCTAACTTTCGTATCATTGACATCTCAAAAGGAAAGGAGGAAGTATTGTGCAGAAAATTACTTTTTAAAAAATGGCAAGATAACAGACAAACTCATATAGTGATGGTAGGAATACAAAATAGTACAGCCACTCTAGAAACAGTTTGATAGTAACTTGTAAAGCTAAACATATATTTACTGTAAGGTCTACCCATTCCATTCCCATAGAGTTGAAACATTTATGATGAAATCAGAACATAACATTCACACAAATAGATAACCACACAAATATTTGTAGGAACTGTATTGATAATTATCAAAAAATGGAAAAAACCCAGTTATCCTTCTATACATGAATGACTTTAAAAAAAAACCCTCCAATACATCTGTGTAATGGAATACTACTCAGTGATTTAAAAGAACATGTGAACAATTGATAGACACAATAATTTAGGACATTTTCTCAAAAGGTTGCATACTGTAACCTGATGGAAAGTAGTCTCAGAAAGTAACATACTGTGCTCGCTTCGGCAGCACGTATACTAAAATTGGAATGATACAGAGAAGATTAGCATGGCCCCTGCGCAAGGATGACATGCAAATTCGTGAAGCGTTCCATATTTTTAAAAATCAAAAAATGGGCCAAAGAACTAAATAGACATTTCTCCAAAGAAGACATACGGATGGCTAACAAACACATGAAAAGATGCTCAACATCACTCATTATTAGAGAAATGCAAATCAAAACCACAATGAGGTACCACTTCACACCAGTCAGAATGTCTGCAGTCCAAAAATCTGCAAGCAATAAATGCTGGAGAGGGTGTGGAGAAAAGGGAACCCTCCTACACTGTTGGTGGGAATGCAGACTGGTACAACCACTATGGAAAACAGTGTGGAGATTCCTTAAAAAATTGCAAATAGAGCTGCCTTATGACCCAGCAATCCCACTGCTGGGCATACACACCGAGGAAACCAGAATTGAAAGAGACACATGTACCCCAATGTTCATCACAGCACTGTTTATAATAGCCAGGACATGGAAACAACCTAGATGTCCATCAGCAGATGAATGGATAAGAAAGCTGTGGTACATATACACAATGGAGTATTAATTACTCAGCCGTTAAAAAGAATACATTTAAATCAGTTCTGATGAGATGGATGAAACTGGAGCCGATTATACAGAGTGAAGTAAGCCAGAAAGAAAAACACCAATGCAGTATACTAACACATATATATGGAATTTAGAAAGATGGCAGTGATGACCCTGTATGCAAGACAGCAAAAAAGACACAGATGTGTATAGCGGACTTTTGGACTCTGAGGGAGAGGGAGAGGGTGGGATGATTTGGGAGAATGGCATTGAAACATGTATACTATCATGTAAGAATCGAATCACCAGTCTATGTCCAATGCAGGATACAGCATGCTTGGGCCTGGTGCACGGGGATGACCCAGAGGGATGTTGTGGGGAGGGAGAAGGGAGGGGGGTTCATGTTTGGGATCACATGTACACCCGTGGTGGATTCATATCAATGTATGGCAAAACCAATACAGTATTGTAAAGTAAAATAAAGTAAAAATAAAAAATAAAGTAACATACTGACACCAAAAGCATAGGCAACAAAAGACATAAATTGTATTTTATCAAATGCATAAGACTCTTGTGCATCAAAGGATGCTATGGACAGAATGAGATGGCAACCCACTGAATGGCAGAAAATATCTGCAAACTATATGTGCGTGTGTGTGTGTGTGTGTGTGTGTGTGTGTATATGTGATAAAAAGCATAGCTAAAATATAAAGTACTCTTATACCTTAATAATAAAAAGACAAATAAAATGAGCAAAGGATTTGAATACATGGGTTGGAAAGATCCCCTGGAGAAGGGAATGGCTACCCACTCCAGTATTCTTACCTGGAGAATTCCATGAACAGAGGAGCCTGGCGGGCTACAATCCATGGGGTTACAAAGAGTTGGACACGACTGAGCGACCAACACTTTCACTTTTTTCACTTCTCCAAATAAGATGCACAATGGCCAGTAAACACATGAAGATACTCAGCATCATTAGCATCAAGAAAATGCAAATTAAAATCAAAAGGAGATACTGTATTATGCCTATTGAAATGGCTGTTATCAGAAAAGCAGAGATTAGTGCTGGTGAGAATATGGAGAAGTGGGAAGCCTGGTGCAGTGCTGGTGGGGATGTGAAGTGGTGTAGGAGCTGTGGAAGATGGTATGGTGGTTCCTCAAAAAATTAAACATACTTACCATAAGATCCATCAGTTCCGCTTACAGATACATACATGTAGACCTGAAAGCAGGGACATAGATAGATATATGTATATTCATAGCAGTGTGGTTCACAAGTGTCAAAGGATGGGTGGATGGACAGAATGTGTATGTACATACAATAGAATATTATTCAGCCTTAAAAAGGGAGGAAATGCTGATATTTGCTACAACATGAATGAAACTTGGAGACATTATGCTAAATGAAATAAGCCAGTCGCAAAAGGACAAATATGTGATTTCAAATATTATATGAGCTGCTTAGAGCAGTTAAATTCACAGAGACAGAAAACAGAACGGTGGTTGTCAGGGGCTTATGGTTGAAGGGAATTGGAAGTCAGTGTTGAATGGATACAGAGTTTTAGACGTGGAAGATAGAACAAGTACTGGAGGTAAGATGGTCAGAGCCGCACAACAACGTGAAGGGCTTAATGCCACTGAAACTGCGCGCTTCAGAATGGTTAAAATGGTAAGTTTTATGTATATTTACCACAGTTTTTTTAAATTTTGGAGGAGGGAAAGGTTACATGTTATTCCATCTGTATGATCTTTTAGAAAAAACGAAGCCATCGTGACAAGTCGCTAGTTGCCAGGAATCACGAATGGCTAAGGGAGGTCACGTGAGGGAGGGGTTTTGGTTCTGTGTGTAGTATTGTGATGGCGGTTGCTCAGAGTTTGCATGAGTTAAAATTGATAGTACTGTACACCCTGAAAAGGTCAATTTTACTGTCTTTCAGTTAAATATGATTATCAATATGTATAAGCCCGTTGCTCGGTGGGGGTGGGGGGGGGGTCTCTCAGTACCAACAGTGAGAATGGATTTTATTTTGTTTGAAGGAAACACGAAGAGATAAAGTATGCCTTTCATTTTTTCACCATTGTAAGGGACTAGTTTTATAATTTAAAATGCTAAGCTAAACCTAGTGTTCTTTTTTTGTTGTTGTAATTAACAAGTGGTAACATGTATATAATATTTGAAAGATACCAAATAGCATAAATAAGATTATAACATTTTAAAATTGCAGTTGGTAACATTTTAGTACTGTTCATTATTGCTCCTTCTCTATGCGTGTATTTTGTGTGTATGTGTTAGTTCAGTTCAGTTCAGTTCAGTCGCTCAGTCGTGTCGGACTCTTTGTGACCCCATGAATCACAGCACGCCAGGCCTCCCTGTTCATCACCATCTCCCTTATTCGTGTCATCAGGGCTTTAGGAAAAAGGAGGAGATTTGCAAGGCACTATGTGTTTATTTCTTGTTTATGTAATTACTGTTATACTATATACTGAATTTTGTCTTCTCCTTAAATAGTGTATCTTGAATATTTTCCAAAATTATTAAAATTCTTGCAAAGCTTTATTTTCATAGTAGTATCTTGTGGATATATCATAATTGATTCAACCTCAGTCCTTCTTTGGGGCCGTTTAAGTTTTTTCCAGCATCACTTGTTTGTTTATTTGGGTGTGCTGGGTCTTACTAATATTACAGTTGCCACACACAGCATCTTCACTGTGGCTTATGGAATCTTTTGTTGCAGCCAGTCAGCTTCTCTCCAGTTGTGGCATGGGCGTAGTAGTTGCGGCGCGTGGGCCTAGTTGCTCCACAGCGGGTGAGATCTTAGCTCTCTGACCAGGGATCTAACCCATGCCACCTTCATTGGAAGGTAGATTCTTAACCACTGGTCACCATAAGTTATTATTATAACCGTCATTCCTGTGAACGTATATTCACATTTTTCGTGTGCACAGAATACGTCTGTGTGTAAATGTACAGCCCTGTTGAAAAGTCTGAATTTAGTGAAGTGCAACCATGAAATAGTCTTCCCCACTCCTCGATTCCTAGCGTGCTATGCAGTTTCGCTTCTGTCTTATACACAGGCATGTGAGGTGAGTGACAGGCATAATTCCAGTGATCTAATTCAGAAATTAAAAGTGCAGTGAGATCCAGTTCAAAACTCTGATCTCATATCCAAAGCTTTTCCTTGTTCAAGTTGGAACCAGGCTTTTATGGCTCATGCTCTGAAGCGGGGAGGGCTTATTAAAATTTCATTCACACCTTCTTCCGCTCTAGACTAGAGTGTGGCAGTGACTCAATACAGCTGTAAACGCCTCGCTCCACTGCAGGTTCCAGGCATAACTCCCCTGTGTAACGGCTTAACAAAGGGAGTAGAAGCAACTTACCTGCTTGTGTTTGTGGCCCCGCTTTGGTTGTCGCTACTCCTCTGACCAGCTCTTACTGATTTGATGTCCTTCAGGCATATGTTTGTTCAACCACCAGTTCCCTCTTCTGGCAGTGCCCCCAGTCCACACAGGAGCTTCTTGGAGCCTTGCCTCTTGGCCTGCTGTTGCTTTGCATGGTTGTTGATTATGGTGAAAATATTATGACCTTAATTGTTGGCATCTTTCTTTAGAATATAGAGTGTGGATGCAAGCATGTGTGCTAAGTCATGTTTGACTTCTGGTGACCCCATAGACTGTAGCCCGCCAGGCTCCTCCGTCCATGGAATTTTCCAGGCAATAATACTGGACATACCCTCCTCCAAGAGATCTTCGTGACCAAGGGATCAAACTTGCGTCTCATATCTTCTGCATTGGCAGCTGAGTTCTTTTCCACTAGTGCCACCTGGGAAGGCCAAGAATATAGGGCATTAAATGCCTTTTTTGCTTTCAGATGTAGACTCTGGTCATCAGTCCTGAACAAACTTCCAGAAAGGCCGCATGCAATATCTTGTTTCAAGTGTGTATGTAAAATTTGCGGCAGTTGTCAGAACAGTTGCTGAGCATTTTTCCTACTTTTATTTTAAATGGCAGTTCAATTCTTAGCTTGAAAAAAACATTTTTTTGCCTCATCTGCATAAGTAGATGCATTGTAGGATACATTGAAAGTCTATCAGCACCCAACAAAGGTTTCTGTTAAACACACAAAACAAAAATCATTTCTGTTGTAGCGATGATGAATGGTTTCTTTTGGCCACTACTTTCCCAGGCATCCTTTGGTCTGTCTTCCTCACCAGGGGTCTGCAGACTGTGGTCTGTGGGACCCTCCCAGCTCTACAGCTGTTTCTGTAAGTTACACTTTCTTAAGCGCAGCTGTGGTCATCGTTCATGCATTCTCTAGGATGACTTTTGCACCACAACAGCAGAATTGAGTATTTGTGACAGCCCATTTGGCCTGCAAAGCCCCAGATATTTTCTCTCTGACCAGTTATAGAGAAAAGTCTGGCAGTTCCTGTTATACACCCTTCCTTTAAAATTCTTTCTAAAATATAGCTCAGAAATACCAGTTGTTTACTTATAAACATTAAGTAGCTTCTCATGGTTGACAGAATATAGTCTAAAATCTTTAGGGCTTCCCAGGTAGTGCTAGTGGTAAAGAACCCACCTGCCAATGCAGGAGGCATAAGAGATGCAGGTTCAGTCCCTGGGTCTGGAAGATCCCCTGGAGGAGGGAGGGCAAGGCAGCCCACTCCAGTATTCTTGCCTGGAGAATCCCATGGACGGGGGAGCCTGGTGGGCTACAGTCCATGAGGTCGCAAAGAATCAGAAACAAGGGAGGCGACTTAGGATGCACACATTCTAAAATCTTTAGCTATAGATTCAAATCTTTTTACAGTGTCGTCTCAAATCACTATGCCAAGTTCAAATTCAGGGTTTCCTGTTATTTTCAGTGATGTAACTTGATGTCTGGCGTTGCAAATTGGCTGAGTTTGGCTCCCAGACTTGTTTTATTTTATTGATTCAGCATTTAAAAACTAGATGATATCACCCAGAAATCCAGATTCCTTGTTATTCTTGATGAGTCAAGAGTTCTGATAAACTGGCCCCAGAGACCTCAGTGTAACATTTTGTTAGCACTGAGTGGCCACTGCCTCCTCCCTGTGGGGCAGTGCTGTTCACCTCTGCACAGCCTGTGTCCTGCAGGTCATATATGCACATGCACTCAAACCTGGTCTGCTTCAGTCGTGCATGTTACCAGCTCTGGCCACTGGAGTCATTTGAGTTTGCAACCAACCCTGGGCAGTGAGATGCCTCCTGGTCGCCTGAACCACCTGTTCTCACAGTACCGTGTGCTCCTCCCTCTGCCTAGTAGATCCTGTTTGTCTTCAGAACTCTTCATCCTTTAAGCCTCCATTTAAATATCACCTTTGTGAGGCCTTCCCTGTCACAGTCACTTCTCCTTCTGTACCCTTGTGGCACTTTGTTCATTTAGTTTGAGTGGCACCTGTCAACGTTGTATTTTAGTGACCACATGGTAAGCTCCTTGATGGTAAGATTTGTGTCTTCCTCATCTTTCCATTCCTAGGCCCCAGTCAATGCTCAACAAAGAGTGAAGGCCAAGTGAATGTTGCTAGATTGTGTGCTGTGAACATCTAAAAGCTGGGAATGTAGAAAAGGATTCATTCGGCAGAAAGAAAAATTTGCATTTTTCCCACTTAAATGCGTATTCTTTTCCTTTCAGTATTTCACTTAGTTTTCTCTTTTTCTTTCCTTAGTTTATAACAAGTCATTTGTGTTTTCCAGAGAACGGATACTTCAGTTTTCATAAGGATTACCATCACTTTCTAGCCCAGGGTCACAAGCTAGTAAGCAGTGGAAGTGGGTTTCAGAGTTACATTTCTCTGCCTTTAGAGCTCATGCACATAGCTGCTGGACCACTCTTTATCATCAGGCTGCTTTTGAATAAGTTACAAAGTTTTCTAAGTCTCAGTTTCTAATTGTAAAAGGAAAACGATAATGGGACCCATCTTTAGGATGTTTGGGAGAAATAAGTGAGAATGTGTAAGTGCTTAGAATAGAGTTGGCTTAGAGTAAGCACCCAATAAATAGAGCTGCTCTATTTCTACTACCTCTACTACCACCCCGACCACTACCACTACTGCTGCTGCTATCACTTTCCTTGATATTGTGTAGGAAATACAGACGGTCTTCTTTTTCTTGCTTTAAACCTTCAGGAATCAAGGGAATTAGGAGTGTTGGCCCACTTGCAGAAACCACTGCCAGGCTACCCTGTGTATGATCCTAGATCATTGCACTTGGAAGAGATTTGGAAGGTCAGATGTTCTAACAAGTGCTTATTCAAAGCAGCAGTTCTCTCTGCAGTTTCCAGTTAGAGATGATCAGTCATCTAGAGGCTGTTGGAACATTTACAGTGACAGAAGCGGGCCACTTTAGGAGGAACACAGGAGTGTTTAAGAATTGTGTGCACATACTTTGCTTTTCTTTTTAGGTCCGTCCCCTGTAAAATGTAGACAATTAAGTTGAATCCTTTTTCCATACTCTTGTCCTTAGTCTTTCAAAGTATTTGAGCTGACTTCCAACATTGGTAGTTCTCCAGGTGTGGCCCAAGGGTTCCTTTTAACTGAGACCCTTTCCTCAGGAGCTTTTCTTCTCTCCTCCTCTTTCTCTTAACCTAAGAATCCTTGAAGACCCTAAAAACATGAGCTAAAATTTTTGTGTGCCTGAGTACCTTATTCTGGAGCAAGATTTGGTAACCGAAAAAAGTTTAAGAATCACAGCCTCAGACAGTCTCATGACTACATTTTGTCCTGCATGTATCTGTATCTCAAAGGGACAAAAAGTGGTTAAGAATCACAGTTGTTTTAGTTCTCCCATAATGGTAGAAAGTGATTGAAAGCAGAAGTTACGATTGCATGGATAGAGGAAAATCTGAGAGTCAAAGAAATGAAGTTTACCTATATCCACTGAGCCACCACGCTGACATCTTTGCGAAGTTGTCTGTCTGGTGTGCTTAGAAGATAAGTGCATGCTCAGTTATGTCCAACTCTTTGCATCCTCATGGACTGTGTAGCCTGCCAAACTCCTCTGTCTATGGTATTCTCCAGGCAAGAATACTGGAGTGGGTTGCCATTTCCTCCTCCAGGAGATCTTCCCGACCCAGGGATCAAACCTGCGTCTCCTGTGTCTCCTGCATTGTAGGCAGATTCTTTACTCACTAAACCACTTAGAAAGGCCTTAGTGTGCTTAGCGAGTTATTTCTGATATAATAAGGATGAAAGCAGAAGGTAGGATTCAGTAAATCAGTCTTTTCTTAAAAACATTAATGGGGGCTTCCCTGATAGCTCACTGGTAAAGAATCCACCTACCAGTGTAGGAGACCCAGGTTCAGGTCCTGATCCGGGAAGATCTCACATGCCATGGAGCAGCTAAGCCCATGTACCACAACTTTTGAGTCTGTGCTCTGGAGCCTGGGAGCTGCAACTACTGAGCCCACGTGCCACTACTACTGAGCCCACACACCCTAGAGTGTGTATTCTGCTACAAGAGAAGTCACTGCAATGAGAAACCTGGCAACCCACTCCAGTACTCTTGCCTGGAAAATCCCATGGACAGAGGAGCCTGGTAGGCTGCAGTTCATAGGGTTGCTAAGAGCTGAGTGACTTCACTTTGACTTTTCAGTTTCATGAATTGGAAAAGAAAATGGCAACCCACCCAAGTGTTCTTGCGTGGAGAGCCTGGGGGATGGAGGAGCCTTGTGGGCTGCCATCTATGGGGTCGCATAGGACAGGGCAGGGGAGCCTGGTGGGCTGCCGTCTATGGGGTCGCACAGTGTTGGACACGACTGAAGTGACTTAGCAGCAGCAGCAGCATACTCATAAAACATACAACTTTTTCATAATTTTATACAATATTTAAAATAAAAAGTAAAGTGAGATGTGTGACTATATTTATTTTAAGATTTAGTAGAGGACATAGTACTAACTATGAAAGACTAAGGACAAGAATACACAGAAGGACTGTACAGAAAAGATCTTCACGACCCAGATAATCACAACGGTGTGATCACTCACCTAGAACCAGACATCCTGGAATGTGAAGTCAAGTGGGCCTTCGAAAGCATCACTACGAGCAAAGCTAGTGGAGGTCATGGAATTCCAGTGGAGCTATTTCAAATCCTGAAAGATGATGCTGTGAAAGTGCTGCACTCAATATGCCAGCAAATTTGGAAAATTCAGCAGTGGCCACGGGACTGGAAAAGGTCCGTTTTCATTCCAATCCCAAAGAAAGACAATGCCAAAGAATATTCAAACTACTGCACAATTGCACTCATCTCACCTGCTAATAAAGTAATGCTCAAAATTCTCTAAGCCAGGCTTGAGCAATACGTGAACCATGAACTTCCAGATGTTCAAGCTGGTTTTAGAAAAGGCAGAGGAATCAGACATCAAATTGCCAACAGGCACTGGATCATGGAAAAAGCAAGAGAGTTCCAGAAAAACATCTACTTCTGCTTTATTGACTATGCCAAAGCCTTGGACTGTGTGGATCACAATAAACTGTGGAAGATTCTGAAAGAGATGGGAATACCAGACCACCTGACCTGCCTCTTGAGAAACGTATATGCAGGTCAGGAAGCAACAGTTAGAACTGGACATGGAACAACAGACTGGCTCCATATAGGAAAAGGAGTACGTCAAGGCTGTGTATTGTCACCCTGCTTATTTAACTTCTATGCCGATTACATCATGAGAAACACTCGGCTGGAAGAAGCACAGCTGAAATGGAGATTGCCAGGAGAAAGAAACATCAATCACCTCAGATATGCAGATGACACCACCCTTATGGCAGAAAGTGAAGAGGAACTAAAAAGCCTCTTGATGAAAGTGAAAGGGGGGAGTGAAAAAGTTGGCTTAAAGCTCAACATTCAGAAAACGAAGATCATGGCATCTGGTCCCATCACTTCATGGGAAATAGATGGGGAAACAGTGGTTACAGTGTCAGACTTTATTTTTGGGGGCTCCAAAA
Source organism: Ovis aries (assembly GCF_016772045.2). Taxonomy (NCBI): domain Eukaryota; kingdom Metazoa; phylum Chordata; class Mammalia; order Artiodactyla; family Bovidae; genus Ovis; species Ovis aries. The sequence goes on from NC_056059.1 coordinate 93,357,243, forward strand.
TGACTGCACATGGTGATTGCAGCCATGAAATTAAAAGATGCTTACTCCTTGGAAGGAAAGTTATGACCAACCTAAATAGCATATTCAAAAGCAGAGACATTCCTTTGCCAACAAAGGTCCGTCTAGTCAAGGCTATGGTTTTTCCTGTGGTTACATATGGATGTGAGAGTTGGACTGTGAAGAAAGCTGAGCACTGAAGAATTGATGCTTTTGAAGTGTGGTGTTGGAGAAGACTGTTGAGAGTCCCTTGGACTGCAAGGAGATCCAACCAGTCCATTCTGAAGGAGATCAACCCTGGGATTTCTTTGGAAGGAATGATGCTAAAGCTGAAGCTCCAGTACTTTGGCCACCTCATGCGAAGTGTTGACTCATTGTTTTCCAATGACCCTGATGCTGGGAGGTATCGGGGGCAAGAGGAGAAGTGGGCAACAGAGGATGAGAAGGCTGGATGGCATCACCAACTCGATGTACGTGAGTCTGAGTGAACTCCAGGAGTTGGTGATGGACAGGGAGGCCTGGGGTGCTGCAGTTCATGGGGTCACAAAGAATTGGACACGACTGAGCGACTGAGCTGATAGCATTAACGATTAGAGGTGCTAAAATTTGGACAAAAGTGTAAGCTGTATTTTAAAACAGTTTATGTATGTTAAGATTTTATGAAATCATTGAGGGCATCTGTTTTGCATTTCTGGAGCCTATGTTGTTAGTTTACAGTAGGAATGGCCGTATAGGTCTGCAGAAAGTATAGTCACAAACATCTGAGTGTAGTATACAATGTCCAGCAGTCTAGCTTGTAACTGTTAAGGAAGGTATTTGGACCTCTTGCTTTTTCTTGTATCTATTACTTTCCCAAATTTGAGGTAGCTATAGGTCTTTGTGGGCTTCCCTGGTGGCTCAGTGGTAAAGAATCTGCCTGCCTAGCAGGAGACGCGAGTTTGATCCCTGAGTCAGGAAGATCCCTGAGAGAAAGAAATGGCAACCCACTCCAGTATTCTTGCCTGGGAAATGCCATGGAGAGAGGAGCCTGGCGGGCTGCAGTCCATAGGAAACGACCTAGTGGCTAAAGAACAACAATAGATCTTTACAAAGGATAAATCAATTCCTTAGAGCAGTGTTGGTTACTTCAGTTGATAATAGAAAGAAGGACCTTTTGAGGTGAAGGGGAGAATTAAGAGACGAATGAAAAGACACGTGTTGATACTCTACATGTTTTGTTTTCTTTTTCTGCCATAGCAAATGTACGGTACCTTGTTTGTCAGTGAACTACTTGCTTTGATGGAATTTAATGTCTGTAAGGTCTATGGATTTAATAAGGAGAACTAAGCATTGCTTGATTTTCTTTTTTCTCCCCTCTCAAACCTCCCACTTATGGATTGGCATAAAATGAAAATTCCTCCAATAATGTCCAGACCTTCTCATTTAGGGTTTGATACTGTATCATACCCAAGTGCATGTTGAATAAATATTGTCTGATGATGATGAGAAAAATTTTCTTTTCAGGAGGAATTCTTTATATACTTATGTACCACATTTCTCACAGTGGTTTCAAGAGTCATTGGGAAATAGAATTCTTGTTTGATCTTGAATTCTTACTGTGTAATTTTTACCAATTACACTATTACAAGTTTTAAATGAATTTTAAAAACTGTATTCATTTGACAAATTGCAAAATCCTTTAAACATAGGACTGTAACAGAATTGATTTTTAGTGGCATATTTAAGAGAATAACATGCATTGAATTTTGAATGAGAAACCCTAGGACTTTCCAAAGATGCATGCTGGGTTAGGTGTTTTATTAATAGGGCTCATTCACTATATAGGACTTACTGTAGCTTTTGCTAAGTAGGAAGATAATCGTTATTGCAGTTAGAAAGTGTTAGCATAGCATCTTGGAAATGTCTCTGTGTGAGATATGTGTTATCTGAATGTGTGTAGTCAAGGACTTTCATTTTGGACTTTTGAAAGCATTAACTTTAAATATTTTCTTAAGTTTCTTTTAAAAAATAAATTAACAACTTTAAGAAAAAAATATCACTGATTCCTGGGATGGAGAAGTGGCGGGTAGGGATGGTATATTCTACCCAACAATATGCTTTGTGGAAATTTGGAATTCAAGGAATCACAGGTGGGAACCACTTCAAAATACTGTGCTGTAATATGTTCTAAAAGGTAATTGAGTCTTGCATGTAGAGACATATAAACGTAGCATTCTAAAAGAAGAGCTTTAGAAGTTTTTTCTTTCACAGTAGAATCCCTTAGTAGATAATTTGCATTAGTTGAATATTTGAAAAAACTGTATGGAATAACTATTGATACTGTTACCAAAAATTGTACTGTTGTCTTACTTTTACATCATTAATGTTATGTATCCTTTTCTTTCAGCTGGATATGCCAAGTGACCACATAGCTGCCAATCTACAAGCCATTATCAATGAAGTTTGTAGGCAAAGACCACTGAATTTGGGTAAGTGGTTCACTGGGGTTAGAATTTCCTATAATCCTGGGATGCTTTAAAAATGTAAAATATTAAAACAGTCCAGTTAATATGCAACTATAGTAACGTGATATTTCCAGGAGTTAAAGCAATACAATTGAATTCACCAAAGTATTCCTGATCCTTGTTAATAAGTTGTACTTGTTTAGAGAGGAAACCTCTTTAACAGTAATAGGGAATACACTGTGAAGCCTTGATAAATTCCCACATTATTTCTATCATTAAATGTAATCAAATTTGAAAGAAAACTGTAACAGATTGCGTTAAACTTAAAATAGTGTTTAAGCAGAAACTAAAATCATTTGTGAGATAGATCATATTGTGAGCCAGACCATTCACTTTGTCACCGGTACTAGCAGTTGGCTTTCTTTATCTTATTTATTTTGGAAAAGAGACAAAGTTTTAGTCATGTCAGAAGAATCACACTTTTTATAAACGGGGTGATTCATGGAGAACAGTGAAACTTGATGTAGCAGCTGTGTCATAAGCTCAGAACATGTATAATTCCCACTGTATCACTTGCCATTCACAAAAATGTGTTCTCTTGTGGCTGACTGAAACCAATCAAGAGTCTATTTCCCTCAAATGACTCAGTACTTACAGGCTTCCCGTTATAGGAGTCTGTCACATTTTGTTTTATAAACCACATGTATAATTAAAGTACAATCTTAGGCTATATTTAACCTTCTTTGGGAGTTAAACCCACTGGTGAATATGTTAATTCTGTTCTGCTAAGTATGACCATCAGTTCAGTTCAGTTCAGTTCAGTCACTCATTAGTGTCCACCTCTTTGCGACCCCATGAATTGCAGCACGCCAGGCCTCCCTGTCCATCACCAACTTCCGGAGTTCACCCAGACTCACATCCATCGAGGCACTGATGCCATCCAGCCATCTCATCCTCTGTCGCCCCCTTCTCCTCCCGCCCCCAATCCCTCCCATCATCAGAGTCTTTTCCAATGAGTCAGCTCTTTGCATGAAGTGGCCAAAGTACCGGAGTTTCAGCTTTAGCATCATTCCTTACAAAGAAACCCCAGGGCTGATCTCCTTTAGAATGGACCGGTTGGATCTCCTTGCAGTCCAAGGGACTCTCAAGAGTCTTCTCCAACACCACACTTCAAAAGCATCAATTCTTCAGCTCTCAGCTTTCTTCACAGTCCAACTCTCACATCCATAAATGACCACTGGAAAACCATAGCCTTGAATAGATGCACTTTTGTTGGCAAAGTAATGTCTCTGCTTTTAAATATGCTATTTAGGTTGGTCATAACTTTCCTTCCAAGGAGTAAGCGTCTTTTACTTTCATGGCTGCTATCACCATCTGCAGTGATTTTGGAGCCCCCCAAAATAAAGTCTGACACTGTAACCACTGTTTCCCCATCTATTTCCCATGAAGTGATGGGACCAGATGCCATGATCTTCGTTTTCTGAATGTTGAGCTTTAAGCCAACTTTTTCACTCTCCTCTTTCACTTTCATCAGGAGGCTCTTTAGTTCCTCTTCACTTTCTGCCATAAGGGTGGTGTCATCTGCATATCTGACGTTATTGATATTTCTCCCGGCAATCTTGATTCCAGTTTGTGCTTCTTCTAGCCCAGCGTTTCTCATGATGTACTCTGCATAGAAGTTAAATAAGCAGGGTGACAATACACAGCCTTGACGTACTCCTTTTCCTATTTGGAACCAGTCTGTTGTTCCATGTCCAGTTCTAACTGTTGCTTCCTGACCTGCATATAGGTTTCTCAAGAGGCAGGTCAGGTGGTCTGTATTCCCATCTCTTTCAGAATTTTCCACAGTTGATTGTGATCCACACAGTCAAAGGCTTTGGCATAGTCAATAAAGCATAATAGATGTTTTTCTGGAACTCTCTTGCTTTTTCCATGATCCAGCGGATGTTGGCAATTTGATCTCTGATTCCCCTGCCTTTTCTAAAACCAGCTTGAACATCTGGAAGTTCACGGTTCACGTATTGCTGAAGCCTGGGTTTGAGCATGACTTTACTAGCATGTGAGATGAGTGCAATTGTGCGGTAGTTTGAGCATTCTTTGACATTGCCTTTCTTTGGGATTGAGATAAAAACTGACCTTTTCCAGTCCTGTGGCCACTGCTGAATTTTCCAAATTTGCTGGTATATTGAGTGCAGCACTTTCACAGCATCATCTTTTAAGGTTTGAAATAGCTCCACTGGAATTCTGTGACCTCCACCAGCTTTGTTTGTAGTGATGCTTTCTAAGGCCCACTTGACTTCACATTCCAGGATGTCTGGCTCTAGGTGAGTGATCACACCATCGTGATTATCTGGTCATGAAGATCTTTTTTGTACAGTTCTTCTGTGTATTCTTGCCACCTCTTCTTAATGTCTTCTGCTTCTGTTAGGTCCCTACCATTTCTGTCCTTTATCGAGCCCATCTTTGCATGAAATGTTCCCTTGGTATCTAATTTTCTTGAAGAAATTTCTAGTCTTTCCCATTCTGTTGTTTTCCTCTATTTCTTTGTATTGGTCGCTGAGGAAGGCTTTCTTATCTCTTCTTGCTATTCTGTGGAACTCTGCATTCAGATGCTTATATCTTTCCTATTTTCCTTTGTTTTCTCTTCTCTTGTTTTCACAGCTCATTGTAAGGCCTCCCTAGACAGCCATTTTGCTTTTTTGCATTTCTTTTCCATGGCAATCGTCTTGATCCCTGTCTCCTGTACAGTGTCACGAACCTCTGTCCATAGTTCATCAGGCACTCTATCTATCAGATAGATTGTTCTATGTCTTGGAGAACTTTGATTTCAGTATAAAAACCTCTGAGCCTATAGCAGGAATAGAATGATGAGTGTGTGTGTGTGTGTGTGTGTGAGTGTGTGTGTGTGTGTGTGTGTGTGTGTGTGTGTGAGTCGCTCAGTTATGTCTGACTCTTTGTGATACCATGGCCTGAAGCCCACCAGACTCTCCTGTCCATGGGATTCTCCAGGCCAGAATACTGGAGTGGGTTCTCATTCCCTTCTCCAGGGCATCTTCCCGACCCAGGGATAGAACTGGGTCTCCTGCATTGCTGGCAGATTCTTTACCACTGAGCCACCAGGGAAGCCCTAGAATGATGAATAGTAAATCTTTAAAAGCAGTGTAGTTATCTTCTCTTTGCCATTTTAAATGACGTCCCTTAACATTATCTTTATAAAAGCTTTTTTAATTTTTAGGGAATTTGACTAAAAAATGTTTGGTAACACAAAGGTAGCATATGTGCTGACTGTTCTAAATAAATATTGAAATCTTGCCATCTAAGGTAAATATTACCACCTGCTCCCTTTATGGTTGTCGTTGCAATAAAATAAATTCTAGATGATCACCTTCTGGAAGAGAGAAATGAATTATTAGTGATTATGTGTGGTTTCATTGATAAATCTCTAGTAAACTCTAGTCGAGCTGGTTTTAGAAAGGGCAGAGGAACCAAAGATCAAATGGCCAACATCTGCTGAATCATCGAAAAAGCAAGAGCGTTCCAGAAATACATTTATTTCTGCTTTATTGACTATGCCAAAGCCTTTGGCTCTGTGGATCACAATAAACTGTGGAAAATTCTTCAAGAGACTGGATACCAGATCACCTGACCTGCCTTTTGAGAAATTTGTATGCAGGTCAGGAAGCAACAGTTAAAACTGGACATGGAACAACAGACTGGTTCCAAATAGGAAAAGGAGTACGTCAAGGCTGTGTATTGTCACACTGCTTATTTAATTTCTATGCAGAGTACATAATGAGAAACGCTGGGCTGGAAGAAGCACAAGCTGGAATCAAGATTGCCGGGAGAAATATCAATCACCTCAGATATGCAGATGACACCACCCTTATGGCAGAAAGTGAAGAGGAACCAAAAAGCCTCTTGATGAAAGTGAAAGAGGAGAGTGAAAAAGTTGGCTTAAAGCTCAACATTCAGAAAACGAAGATCATGGCATCTGGTCCCATCACTTCATGGGAAATAGATGGGGAAACAGTGGTTACAGTGTCAGACTTTATTTTGGGGGGCTGCAAAATCACTGCAAATGGTGACTGCAGCCATAAAATTAAAAGACGCTTACTCCTTGGAAGGAAAGTTATGACCAACCTAAATAGCATATTCAAAAGCAGAGACATTACTTTGTCAACAAAAGTGCATCTATTCAAGGCTATGGTTTTCCAGTGGTCATTTATGGATGTGAGAGTTGGACTGTGAAGAAAGCTGAGAGCTGAAGAATTGATGCTTCTGAAGTGTGGTGTTGGAGAAGACTCTTGAGAGTCCCTTGGACTGCAAGGAGATCCAACCAGTCCATTCTGAAGGAGATCAGCCCTGAGATTTCTTTGGAAGGAATGACGCTAAAACTGAAACTCCAGTACTTTGGCCACCTCATGCAAAGAGTTGACTCATTGGAAAAGACTCTGGTGCTGGGAGGGATTGGGGGCAGGAGGAGAAGGGGATGACAGAGGATGAGATGGCTGGATGGCATCACTGACTCGATGGACGTGAGTCTGAGTGAACTCCGGGAGTTGGTGATGGACAGGGAGGCCTGGTGTGCTTCACGGGTCGCAAAGAGTCAGACATGACTGAGCATCTGAACTGAACTGAACTGAAACTCTAGTACAACTAGTTTGCCTTCTTCTCTAGAAATGAAACAGTCTTCCCTTTGTTATAATTTAAAATAATAGTTCTATAATATCAGTACTTTTCAAGTGAATCTATAACACGAATCCTATAAGGTTTCTTTTTGTATGTTTGTATTTGCTCATTAGGTGTTTGAAATAAAATGAGAATTGATTCTTGTCTCTGTTTTCAGGACCTTTTGTGGTACGTGCTTTCCTTCGAAGTTCAACAAGTGAAGGTTTGTTACTAAAAATCGAGCCATTGTTGCCTAAAGAAGCGGAAACCAAAGAAAGTGACAAAAAAGCTGTGTAAACGTGTTGCATTGTGAAATTATTCTCACTGGATCGAGAAGCAACAGTGAAAATTATAAAACTGTCTGTTTTCTAAGTTTGGTGTCTTATTATTAATCATCATACGTGAAAGTAAATTTTAACCCTGGAAAATCTTAGAACACTTTCAAAAATAAGGAAATAAAATTTGCTGTGTGTCTAAACCTACCTTTTAGATCCTGTTATATTTTCTTCCTAAGAATTCAGATTCTGCATACTGGTAATTATAGCAGCAATTTCTAGCTTAAGAACTGTCCCTTGAGAGCTATACCATCTGAGAGAAAAGTAAGGTCCTCATTTCCCACAAGACAGAAAATGGGAGAACTGTGGGCTCTTTCACAAATATGACTCTTCTAAAGAAAAATTATGGATAGTCTTCGTTCTGGAAACTTGTGAATGTCTTTTGTGATAGCATGAGTATAGAAAATGACTGATCCATTAAAATGGATGGGAAATGTTTTTCCTCTTAGGAATCAGTTTATATTATTTGTATTTTTTGTAACAATACTGTATATTTTAACGGTACTTTGCAATATTAAAAGGCACAGTGTATAGTATTTTTATATATTTACTCTCTTCGTTTGATCTCAATTCCTCTGCTTAATAGCAAGTTGTTCGTGTTTGTAGAATGAAAATCCCATGAGGTAGATAAAGCAACTTAATTTATGGATGAAGAATCAGGCTAGGAAGTTCAGCCACCAATTTGCAAACTGGTGTTGGTCCCTAAATGCTTACTGGTAAGTGACAAAACAAAAAAATTAAGGATAATTTTGTCGTGTAGTTGCCAGCTGTCCTTTCTTGGAAATGATTGATTTCCTTTACTCTGAGACTGTCTTTCACTTTTTTAGGGGATGTTCAAGGGCTTTTTCTGATACGAAATTAGATGCTATTCCTTTCTCCAGGGGATCTTCCCAACCCAGGGGTCGAACCTGGGTCTCCTGCATTGCCAGCAGATTCTTTACCATCTGAGCAGCAAGGGGAAGCCCTGTGAAATAATAGTGCTGATAAATTTGTTAGTGGGTTTTAATAACACTCACTTTGTAAAGAATAATTTGACGGCTCCCTCTAGGTCTCCCCGTTGTTTTTGAAATTTTAGTGGTCTGAGACGTCCAAATGACTGGACCCTGCTAAGCTTTTTTCCCCCACAGGAAAATTAAAATTTGACGACTGTTTACTGAAAACAACTGTAACATTGACTACAAAACAGTCACAGCAGTCACCTTCTGTTGAGTGCCTGCTGCTGACTTCTGCTTTATGTGTATTCTCTCATTTCCTCCTCATAGGAGCTCAAGGAGGAAGGTGAGACTCTCATTTCACAGAAAAAGAAATGGAAACTTGTGTGAGGTCCCATATGTGGCAATTTAAGATTTAAACCTATGTTTGTCTGATTTTGAAGCCTATTCTTTCTAAAAGCCTGTTCAGCCATTTTACCTCCTTTTTATATATGCTAAGGTAAACTGTTTGACCAGTTTCAAGTTGTAAAAATATTGAATAATTACACTTCAGTTTCTTGGTGTGTCTGATTATGGGGTTCCAGAGGAATTAATGGCACCCCACTCCAGTACTCTTGCCTGGAAAATCCCATGGATGGAAGAGCCTGGAAGGCTGCAGTCCATGGGGTCGCTAAGAGTCAGACATGACTGAGCGACTTCACTTTCACTTTTCACTTTCATGCATTGGAGAAGGAGGTGGCACCCCACTCCAGTACTCTTGCCTGGAAAATCCCAGGGCGAGGGAGCCTGGTGGGCTGCCATCTATGGGGTTGCACAGAGTCAGACACGACTGAAGCGACTTAGCAGCAGCAGCAGCAGAGGAACTCAAAAGCCTCTTGATGAAAGTGAAAAAGAAGAGTGATAAAGTTGGCTTAAAGCTCAACATTCAGAAAACTAAGATCATGGCATCTGGTCCCACCACTTGATGGGAAATAGATGGGAAACAGTGCAAACAGTGTCAGACTATTTTTGAGGGCTCCAAAATCACTGCAGATGATGATTGCAGCCATGAAATTAAAAGACGCTTACTCCTTGGAAGGAAAGTTATGACCAACTTAGACAGCATGTTCAAAAGCAGAGATATTACTTTGCCAACTAAGGTCCATCTAGTCAAGGCTATGGTTTTTCCAGTAGTCGTGTGGATGTGAGAGTTGGACTATGAAGAAAGTTGAACACCGAAGAATTGATGCTTTTGAACTGTGGTGTTGGAGAAGACTCTTGAGAGTCCCTTGGACTGCAAGGAGATCCAACCAGTCCATTCTGAAGGAGATCGGCCCTGGGATTTCTTTGGAAGGCATGATGCTAGAGCTGAAACTCCAGTACTTTGGCCACCTCATGCGAAGAGTTGACTCATTGGAAAAGACTCTGTGCTGGGAGGGATTGGGGCCAGGAGGAGAAGGGGGCGACAGAGGATGAGATGGCTGGATGGCATCACTGACTCGATGGACGTGAGTTTGAGTGAACTCTGGGAGTTGGTGATAGGGAGTCCTGGCATGCTGCAATTCATGGGGTCACAAAGAGTCGGACACGACTGAGCGACTGAACTGAACTGAGCACGGCTGATGTGAATAAAGTAGAAATATAAGAGTTGGAGGAGTGGGTTGAGAAGGAACATTGATGGAAGGAGTGAAAAAAATATCTACTTGTTTCCCACAGTTCCGGTCTTCTAAAAGTTTTTTGTTCAGTCGCAAAGTTACGTCTGACTCTCTGCGACCCCAAGGACTGCAGCTTGCCAGGCTTCCTTGTCCTTTACTCTCTCCTAGAGTTTGCTCATATTCATCCAGGCATCGCGTCCTCTGTCGTCCCCTTCTGCCTTCAGTCTTTCTCAGCATCAGGGTCTTTTCCAATGAGCTTGGCTCTTCACATCAGGTGGCCAAAGTATTAGAGCTTCAGCATCAGTCCTGGAAACATATTGATTGTTAAAGACCCTAATTCTCAGAGCAGAAGCACCATTACTGTATTTGTAAATTTTCTTCCAACTAATCAAGTATATCTTATTAAAAATTTTAGCAATAAAGTATCACTCAGTGCTACTACTCAGGTAACCAGTATTAATATTTTGGTGCTTTCCATTATTTTATTCAGTTGACAGAAATAAGAACAGAGGGAACATGCACACAAGTGATGTTATAAAGTAAGGATTTCCCCATATTACTTAAAATCTCGTATGAAAAGCATCATTTTAATGGTTGAGCAGTATTTCATTCTGGTGACCCTCTAATTTATGGAATCATTTCCCAATTTAGGGGTATTTAAGTTGCTTTCAGGTCCCCCTCGACCTTTATTATTTAAAACCATTTGGAGAAAATCTTTGAGGATAATTTCTTTTTCTCTGTATTTCTAGAAGTGACATTTCCGAGTTGAAAGGTATGGTATGGTTGAAGGTCTTAATTATGTCTTAGAAAGGTGCCTTTCTGAGCAGAACAAACCAGAACAAGGAAATACGGTTGGAAAACTTGCTCTGGGCAAGAGCATTCCAGGGTCCTGTTAACTGGCCTATGAATAAATTACTCCCTAACCTCCCATTAGAGCGTTTTTCCTTTTGGCTAACTAGAACTAATGTTGAGTGTTCATAATGGTATCCTTCTGGAAAAAGAGAATTGCACTAGTTTATTCTTCACATAAACCCCTTTTTAAATATTGCATTATTAATGTACTTTATTAGAAAATAGTAAATTAAAGTTTTATGTTTAAAAAGAGTAAAAATTTTAATATGTGTATGGTAAATACTTGTAACTCTCAAGTATTAGCCTGCATCCAAATCTCCTGGAGAGCTATCAGGCTCGAACTGCTAGGCACCAGTTGGCAAAGTGAGGTGGACCTTGAAAATTTACATTTCTAATAAGTTCCTGTTGCCAAACCCAAGTTTGTGTGCCTGGTGCACACTCAGTAAGCCCAAACAAACCAAACAGGGGGTTTGGAGCAGAGAGAGGTTTATCACAAGGGCCGAGCAAGGAAAATAGGCTGCTAGAGCTCAAAAAGTCCGAACTCTGAAGAGTTTTTATCTGCAAAACGTAGAGGGGAGGGCTGCAATGTGTGTGACCTTCCCCTGGAACAGTGTGATGATGTTCCAGGAATCTCAGTTATTAGCCTTCTGATCCCAACCAGTCTGGGATCCAGAGCTTGTGCTCTGCCTGAAGTTACCATCCTCCACCTGGATGGGAATTCTTAGTTCTTGTCGAGGAACTATGAGATTGTTCTGTACAGCTCTTGAGGAGGAGCGGGGCCCTGTCCCGGTGCTGCGCTATTCATCCTTGACTACCTTTCCTTTGTTTCTGCATTCGTTCAGTCTTCTGTTTGAATCTGCCCTCTTGAACTCTGGCAAGTTCTAGGAAGTTAAACTTTTCCCTACAAACAAGGAAGTGTGGAGACAAGGAAAGGCTTTTTCACATAGGGTCCTGCTTGGTTTCATTCCCTGATGATGTTGCTCCAGAGAATATACTTTGAAAACCATTGATATTTACTAATGGATCTTTTAATCCTGGGCTTAAAAAAACTCTGGTTTTGATATCAGCATCAGTTTATTTTCAAATTTGGCGGGTAATTCTGGTGTAGTAGGGTTGAGAATCACTGGTGTGTATACAACTAATGAAGTTATAAATGATTAAAAATTTTTAATAGATTTTAAAAGACTGAGATTAAAAACTAATAATATACCAAATTTAAGAGCCAGGACTAGTTTCTAGCTTTCTGGTCTATCCCTATGTGTAAACAATTTAAATCTCTATGGGAAAACAAAATCTGAAATCTTCTGTAAAATTAGGACAACAATAAGGTGATCACCAATGTACTGGAACAGAAATTTTATAATACAGTTTTTATAGGTGGCATTTCATGTTGTTAGAAATGATGTGATATAACATTATTAATTATCATTACTATTATAAACATTTATAAACATAAATTTACTGTTATTATCATTATCTTGTTAAAAACAGGATATTTATGCTGGGATGGGGAGACCTATTCAATAGTGAGTTTTTTAAGAGCAAGTAGTTAATCACAGTGTCCAGTAGGTGGCAATAATAATCTTTCATACAACTTTTAAAAAATAGTTATATACTTACTGGTAAATACTTGTTTTCTCATTTGATTATACAAATGAAATAGCAAAAATACTTTATAGACAACTTGGAACTTTGTTTCTGTTTTATCATTGAATTTTTCAAGTATACAGGAAAAAAAAACACCCATTTGCTTACCACCTAGCATCAGCAATTATCAAATTATGCTGTTGTTCTAGATATGTCTATCCCTTCCATCTACCTACTACTCCTCAGCTTGTCCTCATCCTTGCCAGAGTAATTAAAAGTAAATCCCAGTAAGAGTTTTAAGAATAGTCAAGCTATAATTACAAGATGATTTTAGATCCGTTTTTCAGAACCCAGTTTATTTGTGTTCTGCCCTGGCCATTGAGGGCATTTAGGTTCTTAAGATTGTATTTTTCATGTAATAATGGGTGAAAGCCCTGTTTCTAGTTCTTTGAGAATAGTAACATATTAGACAAAAGATTGTATATAAATATTAAACAGTTTTAAAAGAAAAAAGTTGGTATCCTCACTTAAATTTTTATTTTGAATCAAAATATGAGATTAGAAATGTAACTATTATAAGGAATAGTTTGAAATAATATGCAGCTTTCATTCTGAGGATATCCAAAAGAATAGAAAATCTTCAGTCAGTTCAGTTGCTAAGTCGTGTCTGACTCTTTGTGACCCCATGGACTGCAGCATGCCAGGCTTCCCTGTCCATCACCAAATCCTGGAGCTTACTCAAACTCATGTCCATCCAACCATCTCATCCTCTATCGTCCACTTCTCCTCCTGCCTTCAATCTTTCCCAGCAAGAGGGTTTTTCTAGTGAGTCAGTTCTTCGCATCAGGTGACGAAAGTATTGGAGATTCAGCTTCAGCATCAGTCCTTCCAATGAATATTCAGGACTGATTTCCTTTAGGATGGATTGGTTGGATCTCCTTGCAGTCCAAGGGACTCTCAAGAGTCTTCTCCAACACCACAGTTCAAAAGCATTAATTCTTCGGCGCTCAGCTTTCTTTATAGTCCAACTCTCACATCCATACATGACTACTGGAAAAAACATAGCTTTGACTAGACTTTCAGTTCAGTTCAGTTCAGTCACTCAGTCGCATCCGACTCTGCAACCTCATGAACGCAGCACGCCAGGCCTCCTTGTCCATCACCAACTCCCGGAGTTCACCTAGATTCATGTCCATTGAGTCAGTGATGCCATCCAGCCATCTCATCCTCTGTCGTCCCCTTCTCCTCCTGCCCCCAATCCCTCCCAGCACCAGAGTCTTTTCCAATGAGTCAACTCTTCACATGAGGTAGCCAAAGTACTGGAGTTTCAGCTTTAGCATCATTCCTTCCAAAGAAATCCCAGGGCTGATCTCTTTCAGAATGGACTGATTAGATCTCCTTGCAGTCCAGTTCGGTTCAGTTCAGTTGCTCAGTCCAGTCCGACTCTTTCCGGCCCCATGAATCACAGCACGCCACGCCTCCCTGTCCATCACCAACACCCGGAGTTCACTCAGACTCGCGTCCATCGAGTCATTGATGCCATCCAGCCATCTCATCCTCGGTCGTCCCCTTCTCCTCCTGCGCCCAATCCCTCCCAGCATCAAAGTCTTTTCCAATGAGTCAGCTCTTCGCATGAGGCGGCCAAAGTACTGGAGTTTCACCTTTAGCATCATTCCTTCCAAAGAAATCCCATGGTTGATCTTCGGAATGGACTGGTTGGATCTCCTTGCAGTCCAAGGGACTCTCAAGAGTCTTCTCCAACACCACAGTTCAAAAGTATCAATTCTTCGGCGCTCAGCCTTCTTCACAGTCCAACTCTCACATCCATACATGACCACTGGAAAAACCATAGCCTTGACTAGACGGGCCTTAGTCGGCAAAGTAACGTCTCTGCTTTTAAATATGCTATCTAGGTTGGTCATAACTTTTCTTCCAAGGAGTAAATGTCTTTTAATTTCATGGCTGCAGTCACCATCTGCAGTGATTTTGGAGCCCCCCAAAATAAAATCTGACACTGTTTCCACTGTTTCTCCATCTATTTCCCATGGAATGATGGGACCAGATGCCATGATCTGTAACTATAGCTTAACGTTTCAAGATGGAGGAGTAGAAAGACATGCACTCATCTTCTGCAAGTGAAGTCACTCAGTCGTGTCCGACTCTGCAACCTTGTGGACTGTAGCCCACCAGGCTCCTCTGTCCATGGGATTTCCCAGGCAAGAATACTGGAGTGGGTTGCCATTTCCTTCTCCAGGGGATCTTCCCGACCCAGGGATCAAACCCAGGTCTCCTGCATTGCAGGCAGACGCTTTAACCTCTGAGCCACCAACTCCAAAATTACAACTTGCTGCTGAACAATTGCCTACAGGAGAATGTTAGATCCCACCAAGAAAAGATACCCCACATCCAAGGGTAAAGGAAAAGTCCTAGCAAGATGGTAGGAGGGGCAAAATGGTGTTTAGAATCAAACGCCATACCCACCAAAGATACTCAGAGGGTTCAAACAAACCTTGTGCACATCAGGACCCAGAGACTTACACCAGAACTTACGCATTACTGGGGAAACAGACTCTTGGAGGGCACAAACAAAATCTTGTGCACACCAGGACCCAGGAGAAATGAGCAGCATCCCTAGAAGAGACTGACCCAGACTTGCCCATGAGTGTTCAGGAGTGTCCAGCAGAGGCGTGGGTAGGCGGTGGCCTGCTGCAGGGTTGGAGGCACTGAGTGAAGCTGTGTATTTGAAGGAGGTTGCCTTTATCTTCTTTACTTCTACCATAATTTGGCCTCAGGTCAAACAATAGGGAGGGAACACAGCCCCACCCATCAACAGAAAATTGGATTAAAGATTTACTGAGCATGGCCCCGCCCATCAGAACAAGACCCAGTTTCTCCCTCAGTCTCTCGCATCAAAAAGCTTCCATAAGCCTCATCCTTATCCATCAGAGAGCAGACAGAATGAAAACCACAATCACAGAAAACTAACCAAACTGATCACATGAACCACAGCCTTGTCTAACTCAGTGAAACTATGAGCCATGTCATGTAGGGCCACTCAAGACGGATGGGTCATGGTGGAGACTCCTGACAAAACATGGTCCACTGGAGAAGGGAATGGTAAACCACTTCAGTATTCTTTGCTTGAGAACCCCATGAACTGTATGAAAAGGCAAAAAGACAGGACACTGAAAGATGAACTCCCCAGGTTGGTAGGTGCCCAATATGCTACTCAAGATTGGTGGAGAAGTAACTCCAAAAAGGACAAAGAGACAGAGCCAAAGCAAAAAAAAAAACCCCAGTTTGGGATGTGACTGGCAATGAAAATAAAGTCTGTTGCTGTAAAGAGCAATATTGCATAGGAACCTGGAATGTTAGGTCCATGAATCAAGGCAAATTGGAAGTCGTCAAACAGGAGATGGCAAGAGTGAACATAGACATTTTAGGAATCAGTGAACTAAAATGGACTGGAATGGGCAAGTTTAATTCAGATGACCATTATATCTACTACTGTGGGCAAGAATCCCTTAGAAGAAATGGAGCAGCCATCATAGTCAACAAAAGAGTGTGAAATGCAGTACTTGGATGCAGTCTCAAAAATGACAGAATGATGTCTGTTCATTTCCAAGGCAAACCATTCACTATCACAGTAATCCGAGTCTATTCCCTGATCAGTAATGCTGAAGAAGCTGAAGTTGAATGGTTCTATGAAGACCTACAAGAACTTTTAGAACAAACACCCCCAAAAGATGTCCTTTTCATTATAGGGGACTGGAATGCAAAAGTAGGAATTCAAGAGATACCTGGAGTGATAGGCAAATTTGGCCTTGGAGTGCAAAACGAAGCAGGGCAAAGGCTACTAGAGTTTTGCCAAGAGAATGCACTGGTCATAGCAAACACCCTTTTCCAACAACACAAGAGAAGACTCTACACATGGACATCACCAGATGGTCAATACTGAAATCAGATTGATTATATTCTTTGCAGCCAAAGATGGAGAAGCTCTATACAGTCAGCAAAAACAAGACTAGAAGCTGACTGTGGCTCAGATCATGAACTCCCTATTGCCAAATTCAGGAAGTATTACTGTATTCTTTTATTGAAAAGAAACAGAAGGACATTAGGTAAATTTTGCAAGTAGAATTTAAAGAAAACAATGACCCATAATTCTTTAAAAAGCTGCTTAACATTTTGTTGTGCTTTTTCTTCTCTTGTAGAAGTCTATTTCTGCCCCGTCCCCCCCCCCCCCCCAAATAACATTGTTGTGATCATGCTGGGTATAGGGTAGGAAGAGAAGTTGGCTTTGGAGGTTTTTCACATGTCTAGCTCTTCAGGCTTTGATTTGAAAAAAGCCCACCAAAAGCAATTTTCAAGTATTTGCTAAATGAAAGGCCTAAAACTTCCTGTATCTCATCATTATATGTTACATAAAACTTCATAGCATTGTTTCCTAAGTTGGTAATTACTTTAATGAAAACTAATTTATATAAATTTTTAAGTTAAATAGGATAACCCAGTGTTTCCAAAAGGGCAATAAGTATACCATTAATGGCAAGAAAGACCAAGAAAGGAATTTCGATGGTAAATGAATCACATCTTAGAATTAATAGTTAAGTACTTTTTACTGTATTATAGGAAAATATAACTTGCACATGAAAGAATATGACTTCATTGATACTGTTGCCTAGGTGACTGTTTGTAAAGTCTATTTAAAAACATTATTTATTTTTCAGTTGCTCAGTCATGTCCTACTCTTTGCAACACCATGGACTACAGCATGCCAGGCTTCCCTGTCCTTTACCATCTCCTGGAGTTTGCTCAAACTCATGTCCACTGAGTTGGTAATGCCATCCAACCATGTCATCCCCTTCTCCTGCCTTCACTCTTTTCCAGCATCAGGGTCTTTTCCACAAGTTGCCTTTTCATATCAGGTGGCCAAAGTATTGGAGCTTCAGCTTTAGCATCAGTCCTTCCAATGAATATTCAGGGTTGATTCCCTTTAGGATTGACTGGTTTGATCTCCTTTCAGTCCAAGGGACTCTCAAGAGTCTTCTCCAGCACTACAGTTTGAAAGCATAAATTATATAAATATGTAAACTATGTAAACTGCTTTTCAAATTGTTTATACCACTACTCTTAACTTAGACTGGAAACTACTAATCTGTGGCTCTCGTGTTGTCATCCCCTGTGTCCAGCTAGGCAGATTATGACGGATGATGTGACTCACGGAAGGCTTTCCCACTGATTGCTACGTGGTCTCAGGTATTTTTTTCTCTTAGTACAGTGCTCCATGTAGTCATACTGTTGACTAGAAGTGTATTGGAATATTAAAACACTCTTTTCATCCTGTGCCTCAAGGTACAAGGTAATCAACTTAGTCTTGAAATTTTTTCAAATGTTGCCACTGTCACATAAATGCAACTCATTCTTAGAAAGCTGTCATTTCAATCTATTAGTCATGTTAACTGAGGAGCTGGCTTATTCTTACTTTATTCTTGTTTAGTTAAAATATTTTTGTTTTCCTTCCTATTTTAATATTTAATTGAATTTTTTTCATTTGGACTAGGAAAAACTCTGAGACGTTTACTGCAGCTTTATAGCTCAAAGTTAGGGAAAATGACTTAAAAGAGGAGGAAAGATGATACAAGGTTACACATGAATGCTGGCAGTTTAGGAGGTTAGGGAGGCCTTCAGTGGCCTATATGGATTAGGAGGATGTTGGTTATGTATGATATATATTGATTATAGCTTGTCACTTGAAATTAATATGTGGTTTTGAATTACAAGTAGCATTTTTCAAAGTGGAAAGTTAATGAGTTGCTTCTTAAAATTTTGACTAAGCTAACATGATAAAGTTGATAATTAAACCCTAAAAGATAATTCAGACCTGAGAGGAATAAAAGAATGGAGGGAGGAGGGATTGATGAAAAATAAAAGGGTTTCATGATATGCATGAAACCAGGATTCAAGTTTTAGGAGTCGTAGTTTATGCTAACATCACATTCTAACTCCAGCTCTTACTAAATGAGCATTCACTGCCTTATGAACCTCAGTCTTTTTGGCTATAACACAGTTGTAAGAAAGATCACCCTTATTAACTCAAAGTGTTATAAAAACCAATCAGATAATATAAATGAAATTATTTTATAAAATCAAGATACAATCAGCTGCTGTTATCATAAATACTAGGATAATATGTGAGCCTCAACATGTAAATAACTCAAACTAGATTAAAAAAAAAATTCTAGCTTTTCATTTCTGCCCATAATGGAATAACATGTATCAGAGTTGTCCCTCTACCTGTGAACAGCTAGAAAACTGGACAAAATACTTGAAGCAATTGTTTTCTGACTTTGGAAAACATGCAGTACTTGAGTGTGTTCTCTGAATAGATGGAAATGAATAAGTCATACGGAAGCCTCAGCATTCTTACCTGATGTCACTTTCCAGACCCAGTACAGAAGAGGGAGACCGAGGAATGCAAGGCAGTCTCTGTATAGAAGCCACGGAGGTCTGATTTTGGGAAGGTTGTGGCAGCTTCAGTTTGTGAGATGCAACACCAGAGATGTGGGAGCTATGCAGAGGAGCTCCAAGGCTCTGCAGGAGGTTTCATTGAGACTTTGCTCTGTGCTAAATCACTGCAGATGGTGATTGCAACCATGAAATTAAAAGATACTTACTCCTTGGAAGGAAAGTTATGACCAAACTAGATAGCATAGTCAAAAGCAGAGACATTACTTTGCCGACTAAGATCTGTCTAGTCAAGGCTATGGTTTTTCCAGTGGTCATGTATGGATGTGAGAGTTGGACTGTGAAGAAAGCTGAGCACCGAAGAAGTGATGCTTTTGAACTGTGGTGTTGGAGAAGACTCTTGAGAGTCCCTTGGACTGCAAGGAGATCCAACCAGTCCATTCTGAAGGAGATCAGTCCTGGGTGTTCTTTGGAAGGAATGATACTACAGCTGAAACTCCAGTACTTTGGCCACCTCATGCGAAGAGTTGACTCATTGGAAAAGACTCTGATGCTGGGAGGGATTGGGGCCAGGAGGAGAAGGGGATGACAGAGGATGAGATGGCTGGATGGTATCACCAACTCTATGGACATGAGTTCGAGTGAACTCCAGGAGTTGGTGATGGACAGGGAGGCCTGGCGTGCTGCAGTTCATGGGGTTGCAAGGAGTCGGACACGACTGAGCGACTGAACTGAACTGAACTGAAGTAAGGTGCATGTGCATAGTATGAAATGCCATAGGCTAGATTAAATGCAATTACTGGGAAGCTGTAAGTTGAACAGTTCACAGAACCTACATGTGGCTGAGACACACTTCAGTTTTGGCCAATAGAGTGGCAAGTGAGCAATCAATAGATACCCTAGAGTTATATCTTTGGATGGGGCTAAAGGAGCTCTAGAGTAAAGGCTACTCTAGACCACCAATAATAATTTAAAAACAATCTCAAAAGGATCAAACTAATTGGCAAGTAACAGCCTGCCAAATTCCACACTCTTTAAAAGCAGAAAACAAAATCCAAAATTTTAAGAACATAGTTTTTATAGTGTCTGTGTGTATGCTGTTTGCTCAGTGGCTGACTCTTTGGGACCCCATGAACTGTAGCCTACCAGGCTCCTCTGTCCATGGAATTTTCCAGACAATATTACTGGAGCAGGTTGCCACTTCCTACTGCAGGGGATCTTTCCGACCGAGGGATCAAAACCACTTCTCTTGTGTCTCCTGCATTGGCAGGCAGACTCTTCACCACTGTGCCACCTAGGAAGCCCTACCCAATAAAAATTATGACAGAAAAATGTGAAGCAGAAAATCAGTCAGTAGAAACTGACTCAGAAATTATGGAAATGAATGAAATAGCTGACATGGGCTTTAAAACAACATCATAAATATGCTCAAGTATGTAATGGAAAATATGAACAGAATGAGAGAAATGGAAGACGTTAAAAATAGGCAAAGGGAACTTTAGAGCTTCAGTGCAACTTAGAAATACAATATCTGAATGAAAATTTCACCTACAGATTATCAGCTGATTACCCACCACAGAAGAAAAGAAGCATGACTTGAAGATACTGCAATAGAAACTATATAAATTGAGATACAGAATGAAAGTAATAATAAAAGGCCAGATCCTCAGTAATCTGAGGAATATGATCTCACATATGCAAAATTGGAGTATCTTAATATGGCAGAGAAGAGGAGCTGGGAAATATATATTTGAAGGAATAACAGTTTAACAAACAGGATGAAAACTATGATTTCTAAATCTAAGAAAACAAACTCCCAGCAGGATAATTGAAGGGAAAACCATTTTAAAACATATCATACTCAATTTTTTGAAAACCAGTGATAATGTAAAACTCTTGAAAGCAGCTGGAGAAACAAAAGCAGCTGGGATAGCAAGATAAATTACTGATTTCTTCCCAGAAATAATGTAAGCCAAATAAGGAATGGAATGATAACTGTAATATGGTTTTAAAAAGTTAACATAAGATTCTATGTAAAGCGAAAATATCCTTCAAAGATGAGCGCAGTATAAAGACTTTTTTTTTGACAGATAAAAGCACAGAGAATTTATTTCCAGCGGACCTTAGTTACAAGAAATATTAAAGGAAGTCTTTCTAGAGGAAGAAAAGTGATACCAGTAAAAACCCAGTTCCAAATGAGTGAAGAATGCCAGCAGTGGAAAATATATAGGAAAATATGAAAAATGCTTTTCTAATTTTATCCTTTCTTTAAAAAAAAATTACCTTTTAAAACAAATGTAACAGTGAATGGCAGGTCTTTTAACAGATTTGAAGGAGGATGTATGAAAAGAGTAACATATAGGTCGGCATGGTATATATTTATACTTGGCTCCTTTCATTTGGGTTGGGTGCAGTTTTCTGTGTTTACCTACTATGTTTTTTAAATCTACTATTTTTAATGGATGAAATCCAATATCAAAAGTCAATCTAAAATTTTTTGCTGTTGTGTTAAAACCAATTTGCATTTTTGAAAACAAGTATTGTAGTAGAACTGACTGTATAGTTCACCAAATATGACAAAAGTTTGCACCTGTGTTCAGTTCACTTCAGTTGCTCAGTCATGTCCAACTCTCTGTGACCCCATGAACTATAGCATGCCAGGCCTCCCTGTTCATCACCAATTCCCAGAGTTTACTCAAACTCACGTCCATTGAGTCGGTGATGCCATCCAACTATCTCATTGTCTGTTGTCCCTTTCTCCTCCCGCCTTCAATCTTTCCCAGCATGAGGGTCTTTTCTAGTGAGTCAGTTCTTCACATCAGGTGGCCAATGTATTGGAGTTTCAGCTTCAGTATCAGTCCTTCCAATGAATATTCAGGACTGATTTCCTTTAGGATGGACTGGTTGGATCTCCTTGCAAGGAACTCTCTAGAGTCTTCTCCAGTACCACAGTTCAAAAGCATCAATTCTTCAAAGCTCAGCTTTCTTTACAGTACAACTCTCACGTCCATATGTGACTACTGGAAAAGCCATAGTTTTGACTAGGTGGATCTTTATTGGCAAAGTAATGTCTCTACTTTTTAATATGCTGTTTAGATTGGTCATAACTTTTCTTCCAAGGAGCAAGTGTCTTTTAATTTCATGGCTGCATTCACCATCTCTGCAGTGATTTGGGAGCCCAAAATAATAAAGTCTATTGCTGTTTCCACTGTTTCCTTTCTATTTGTCATGAAGTGATGGGACCAGATGCCATGATCTTAGTTTTCTGAATGTTGTTTTAAGCCAACTTTTCACTCTCCTCTTTCACTTTCATCAAGAGGCTCTTTAGTTCCTCTTCACTTTCTGCCATAAGAGTGGTGTCATCTGCATATCTGAGGTTATTGATATTTCTCCCAGCAATCTTGATTCCAGCCATATATGTGTAGGTACATCTAATCCAGCATTTCTTATGATGTACACTGCATATAAGTTAAATAAGCAGAGTGACAATACACAGGCTTGATGTACTCCTTTCCTGATTTGGAACCAGTCTGTTGTTCCATGTCCAGTTCTAACTATCCATTCTTGACCTGCACACAGATTTTTCAGGAGGCAGGTCAGGTATTCTGGTATTCCCATCTCTTTGAGAATTTTCCACAGTTTGTTGTGATCCACACAGTCAAAGTCTTTGGCAGAGTCAATAAAGAAGAAGTAGATGTTTTTCTGGAACTCTCTTTTCGATGATCCATGGTGCCATGATGAAAATCAAGATACAGAACATTTCCATCACCCCCAAAACTTACTTGTGGACTTTGTACTGATTCTTACCTTCAAGATTCAGAACAGTTCCATCACCCCTTGCTTCAGTAACAGTCAGTACACAAGACATTTGTATTTTGTCTCTATAGCTTTGCTTGCTGTAAAATTTCACATGGATGGATCATACACAGTTCTTTATAGGTTTTTATATTTTAAAACTCAGAATCCATGTTGCCACATGTATCAATAGATGTTTCTTTTCTATTGCTGAAATATTTTCTGTTGCATACCAAATGTGTTTATCCATTCATTCACCTGTTAATAGGTATTTGTGTTGTTTCCACTTTGCAGCTACTATGAATAAAAATTCTGTGAACATTAATATGCAAGCTTTTTTTTGGTGGACATTTGCTTTCTTTTCCCTTGGATTAATAATGGAACTGCTAGGTCATATGGAAAGAGACAGCTTTCATAAGAAACAAGCAAACAGGTCTTCAAAATGGTTGTACCATTTTATACCCTCAATAGCAATGTCTGAAAGTTGAAATTGTTCCATATAGTCCAGAACAGTTGGATTTTTAATGTCTAATTTTAGCTATTTTAGTGGGTATGGAGTGATGTATCATTGTGATTTTAATTTGCATTTCCCTGGTGACTAATGATGTGGAACTTCTTTTTATGTGCTAATTAGCTATTCTTCTCTATCCTTTGGTAATTAGTGCAAGGTGTCTATTCAGATCTCCTGCTCTTTTGAAAAATCGGACTGTCTTCTTCTTATTGAATTGTAAAGGTACTTTATATTATCTGGTTTCAAGTCCATTGTCAAACATATGTGTTGCAAATAATCTTCTAGTTGAAGGCTGGCTTTATTTTCTTAATTGTGTCTTTCAAAGAGTGGAATTTTTAAATTTTTGTGAAGTTTGTTTTATTACTATTTCTTATATGGTCAGTGCTTTCTGTGTCCTAATATAGCTTTTCCCTCATAGAAATTGCAACATTTTTCTTCTGTATTTTCCTCTATTACGTTTCTTTTATAAAGTTAAAAAGTTTTAACCTCTACTTTTAGGTTTCTGATTTATTTCACATAAAAATTTTAAATGATGTAGTGAAGGAAGTATAATTGTTCCATACTGATATTCAGTTGCCCTAGGACCTATTGTTGAAACGACTATTTCCCTAGACATTGCATCGTGGTAAAAAACCTATTAGCCATATATGTGTAGGTTCATTTTTGAACTCTATTTTGTTCTACTGATCTGTTTATCTATCATCATAGTAATACCACACTGTTCTTTTAACTCTGAATCCATGTTGCCACATATATCAATAGATGTTTCTTGATACATGTGACAACATGGATTCTGAGTTTTAAAATATTAAAACCTATAAATAACTATGTATGACCCATCCAATTTATAGTTAGTCTTGAAGTCAGAAAATATGAGCATTCCAATTTTGTTTTTAAAGATTTGTTCTGGCGGTTTTGTATCACTTGTGTTTCTATCTAAATTTTAGAATCAGGAAATACCTTGGTGGTCTAGTGGTTAGGACTCAGTGCTTTCGCTGTAGTGTCCCACATTCAATCCCTAGTTGGGGAGCTAAGATCCTGCAAGCCATGTGGTTCATCCCCATACAAAAATCTGCAAATAATAAATACTGGAGAGGATCTGGAGGAGTGTGGAAGAAGGGGAACCCTTCCACACTGTTGGTGGGAATGTAAAATTGGTGCAGCCACCTAGGAGAATAGGACAAGTTCCTTAGGAAAACAAACAAACAAACAAACTAAAAGTAGAGCTGTGCAATCCCACTCCTAGGCAAATATCCAGAGAAAACCCTAATTTGAAAGGATAAATGCTGAAAATTCCTGGCAGACCAGTAGTTAGCACTCAGTGCTTTCACTGCTGGGACCTGGACTCAAAGAGTTGCAAAGAGATGGACATGACTGAAGCAACTTAGCAAATGTGATTTTGATTGAGATTTCATTGTATCTATATTCTAATTTAGAGAGAATTGGTACGTTAACAACACTGAGTCTTCTAATCCATGACTGATATATCTCTCAGCAGCTTACTTAAATCTTCTTTAATGGTTCTCAGAAAGAAAAAATTTGAAGAAGTTCTGTCCTGTGCCTAATTTGATGATTTTGTTGATGTTGTTGTTGTTCGTGAAAGTGTCACCCAACTCTTTCTGACCCCATGGACTGTAGCCTGCCAGGCTCCTCTGTCCATGGGATTTCCCAGGCAATAATTCTGAAGTGGGTTGCTGTGCCCTCCTCCAGGGGATCGTCCCAACCCAGGGATCAAACCCACATCTCTTATGTCTCCTGCATTGACAGGTGGGTTCTTTACCACTACTGCCACCTGGAAAGCCCCAGGAAGTTGTTTCTCATGAGTAGGTATTAAATTTTACCAAGTGGTTTTTCTGAATTTTATTTAGAGAACCATGTAGATTTTCTTTTTTAGTTTATTAATATGGTGAATTACATTGATTATTTTTCAGAGATTAGAACAACCTTCCCTTACTGGGGTAAACCCCATTGGTCATGGTGCATTATTCTTTCTATATATTGGTAAGTTGGATTTCATAATATTTTATTAGGAACTTTTCCAACTAGGCTCAGAAGAGAGATTGGTTTTTAACTTTCTTTTCTTATAATAGGTTTACTTTTGGTATCAGGGTAATGCTAGAATCATAATGAGTTGAGAAGTCTGCCCTCTATTTTCTGAAGCTTTCTTAAGATAACTAATTATATTTTCCTCAGATGTTGGATAAAATTCACCAGTGAGTGTGTCTTGAATTAGAATGGGTTTTTTTTTGTAAGATTTTAAGATATTTCACTTATTCAAATAATATAGGGGTCTTTAGGTATTTAATTTCTTTATGCCAGTTTATGCTTTTATAAATTTTGGCTATCAAGGACTTGGTCTGTTTCTTCTGAGTTCTAGAATTTATTGCAATAAATATGTTTAAAACATTCTTTTATGATTATTTTAATATGTGTATAATCTATGGTGATATCGCTCTTTCATTTCCGTACTGGTAATTCATGTCTTCTTTTTTATTTTTTATTCTTCTAAGCTAGTTTATTATTCTACTGATCTCTTTAAAAATTTAGATTTGGATTCATTGATTTTTCACTGTTGTTTGTATTTTATTTTTAATTAGAATTTTTATAGCAAATTTATTAAGATATAGTTCACATCCCATATAATAATTTACCCATTTAGAGTCTACACTCAAAGTTGTCTGTCTTGGTTTTTTTTAGTATTATATATTCAGAGTTGTGCAACTATTACCATAATGAATTTGAGAACATTTTCATAACCCCAAAAAGAAATCTATCCAGTCACTCTTCATTTTCCCAATGTACCCTTCCCCAGCCCTAGACAACCACTAAACTACTTTCTATCTCTATAAATTTGCCTCTTTTGGACATTGCATGTCAATGGAGTCATCTAATTTGTGGTTCTTTTGTGACTGGCTTCTTTCACTTAGCATGTTTTCAAGGTTCACTTATACTGTAGCATGCATATGTTTATTTCTATTGTTGAATATTATTCTCTTGTATGGCTACATCACACTTTGATTATCCATTCATCAATTGATGGACATTTGGATTGTTTGCCGTGTTTGGCTATTGTGAACAATGGTGGTATGTTATTTGTGTACAAGTTTTGTATGGACATATGTTTTCATTTTGCCTAGTATATATACCTAGTAGTTGAATTGTTGGGCCAAATGTTAACTCTGAGGACATACCAGGCTGTTTTCCAAAGTAGCTGCATCATATTATATTCCCATCAGCAGCTTGGGAGGGTTTCTCTTTTTCCACATCCTTACCAATTCTTGTCATTATCTTCTTTTTGATCATAACCATTCTAGTGAAGGACAGTGGCAAAGAATGTTCAAACTACTGCACAGTTGTGCTCATTTCACATGCTAGCAAGGTTATGCTCAAAATCCTTCAAGCTAGGCTTCAGCAGTACATAAACCAAGAACTTCCAGATGTTCAAGCTGGATTTGGAAAAGCCAGAGGAACCAGAGATCAAATAGCCAACATCAGTTGGATCATAGAAAATGCAAGATAATTCCATAAAAACTACTTCTGCTCAGTTGACTACACTAAAGCCTTTGACTGTGGATTAAAACAAACTGGGAAATTCTTAAAGAGATGGGAATACCAGGTCACCTTACCTGCCTTCTGTAAAGCCTGTGTGCAGGTCAAGAAGCAACAGTTAGAACCAGACATGGAACAACGGACTGATTCCAAATTGGGAAAGGAGTACATCAAGGCTGTATATTGTCACCCTGATTGTTTAACTTATATGTCGTGTACAAATTGCAAAATGCCAGGCTGGATGAATCAAAGGCTGGAATCAAAATTGCCAGGAGAAATATCAACAACCTCAGGTATGCAGATAACACCATCCTTATGGCAGAAAGCAAAGAGGAACTAAAGAATCTTTTAGTGAATGGGAAAGAGGAGAGTGAAACAGCTAGCTTATAACTAAACATTCAAAAAACTAAGATCATGGCATCCAGTCCAATCACTTCATGGCAAATAGATGGGGAAAAAGTGGAAGCAGTGACATATTTCATTTTCTTGGGCTACAAAATCACTGCA
Source organism: Ovis aries (assembly GCF_016772045.2). Lineage (NCBI taxonomy): Eukaryota > Metazoa > Chordata > Mammalia > Artiodactyla > Bovidae > Ovis > Ovis aries. The sequence continues at coordinate 93,384,522 of NC_056059.1, forward strand.
GACAGTGACTAAAGTCATGAAATTAAAAGATGCTATGGCCCCATGTGGGTCTGCAAAAAAAAAAAAAAAATGATGCTTGCTCTTTGGACAAACCTAGAGAGCATATTAAAAAGCAGAGATATCACTTTGCCAACAAAGGTCCATATAGTCAAAGATATGGTTTTTCCAGTAGTCATGTATGGATGTGAGTGTTCGACCATAAATAAGACTGTGTGCTGAAGAATTGATACTTTTGAACTATGGTGCTAAAGATTCTTGAGAGCCCTTTGGACAGCAAGGTGGTCAAACCAGTCAATCCTAAAGGAAATCAGTCCTGAATATTCATTGAAAGGACTGATGCTGAAGGTGAGAGGGCAGGAGGAGAAGGAGAGACAGAGGATGAGATGGTTGGATGGCATCACCGACTCAAAGGACGTGAGTTTGAGCAAACTCTGGGAGATAGTGAAGGATATGGAAGCCTGGTGTGGTGCAGTCCATGGGGTCATAAAGAGTTGTACATGACTTAGTGACTGAACAACAATCCTAGTGGATGTGAATTGGTATCTCACTGTGGTTTTGATCTACATTTCCATGATTGCTAAAGATGTTCCTTTTCTCCTGAGCTGGAGTTTGGTAGAAACTGTGTTGACTTTGTAGATAATTTAGGGAACGTTGCCATCTTGGTAACATTTTTTCTTCCGTGAACACAGTATGCCTTTCCATTTATTTAGGCCTTTATTTTCTTCAGTGATATGTTATAGTTTTCAGCCAGAAGTCTTGTACTTTTGTTAAATTTATTCATAAACATTTTCTTCTTTTTGATGTTATTATAAATGAAGTTATTTTCTCAGTTTCATTTTTGGAGGGTTCGTAGGTATTGTATAGACCTACAGTTGACTTTTGTGTACTACTCTTCTATCCAGCAAACTTGGATTGTTGAACTTGATTATTACTCTTAGTTTTCCCTGATAGCTTAGTTGGTAAAGAATCTGCCTGCAATCTTTCCTGCAATGCAGGAAACCCCGGTTCAATTCTTGGGTCAGGAAGATCCCCTGGAGAAGGGATAGGCTACCACTCCAGTATTCTTGGGCTTCCCTCTTGGCTCACCTGGTAAAGAATCCACCTGCAGTATGGGAGACCTGGATTCCATCCCTCGGTTGGGAAGATCCCCTGGAGAAGGGAAAGGGTACCCATTCCAGTATTCTGGCCTAGAGAATTCCACAGACTGTATAGTCCATGGGGTTGCAAAGAGGCAGACATGACTGAGTGACTTTCACGTGTGTGTGTGTGTGTGTGTGTGTGTGTGTGTGTTCCTTAGGATATTCTGTATTCAAGATTATGTCATTTGTGAATAGACATAGTTTTGGTTCTTTTTTTTCCCAATCTGGATGCCTTTTATTTCATTTTTCCCCACTACCTCTCTGGCTGGAAACTCCAGTGCAGTGTTGAATAAAAATGTCAAGAAAGGACATCCTTGCCTTTTTTCTGATATTATGAGGAAAATGATCAATTTTTCATCCTTAAGTTTGATTGTTGTTGTTGTTCAGTCACCAAGTTGTGTTCAACCTTTTTGGGACTTTATGGGCTGCAGCCCACCAAGTTCTTCTGTCCATGGGATTTTTCCAGGCAAGAGTACTGATGTGGGCTGCCATTTCCTTCTCCAGGGTATCTTCCCAACTGAAGGATTGATCCTGTGTCTCCTGCACTGGCAAGGAGATTCTTTACCATTGAGCTATGAGGGAAGCCCATAAGGAGGGTTTTTGTAGATGCTGTTTGTCATATTGAGGAAGTTTCCTTCTGTTCTTAGTTTGTTGAATATTTTTATCATGAAATGTTGAATTTTTAAACATGTTTTGCATCTATTGGGATGATTCTGTTGGAATTGTTCTTTATTCTAGTGATATAATCTATTAATTGATGTTTGGATGTTAAGTCACTGTTGCATTTTTGAGATAATTCCTGCTTGGTTATGTTGCATAATACTTTTTGTAAATTGCTTGTTTCAGTTTGCTAGTATTGTGTTGAGCATTTTTGCTTATATACTCACACAAAATTGCTTTATGGTTTTCTTTTTTTGTGAAATCCTTTGTGTGGTTTTGGTACTGAGGTAATACAGTCCTCATAGGAAGAGTTGGGAAATGTTCACTCTTCTGTTTTCTGATAGTTTGTGAAGAGTTGTTATTTTGAAAAATTTTGTTTGAACTAACTAGTGAAGCCATCTGGGTCTCAACTTTTCTTCTGAATAATATTTTAATTTCTAATTTAATGTCTTTACTTTTTCTAGATCTATTTGGATTTTCTTTTTCTTTTTAAGGTAGCTTTGGTAGTTTGTGCCCTTCAAAGTTTATCCATTTCATTTAGTTACCTAATTGGTTTCCATACATTTGTTCATAGCATTCCCTTGTTATCCTTTCCTGTATGGTCAGAAATAGTGTCTTCTTTTTCATTCCTGACTGTAGTAATTTGAGTCTTCTCTTTTCTTTGCTTGAAGAGTCTAGTTTAATGTTTGCCAATTTTATCAATTTTTTCCAAAAAAACAGGATTTACTTTTATTAGTTGTCTGTATTGTTTTTCTATTTTCTATTTGATATATTACTACTCTGATCTATTATTTCCCTCTTTTTGTTTGCTTTAGATTTAATTTGTTCTTTTTCTATTGTCTTAAGATGGAACTTTAGATTATTGATTTAAAATCCTTTTTTTCTTTTAATGTAGGCATTTAAAACTATAAAAATTTGCTTTAGATGTGTTCCATAAGTTTTGGTATGCTGTATTTTCATTCATTCATCTTAAAGTGTTTTCCAATTTTCATTGTGATTTCTTCTTTGACCCATTGGTTATTTAGTGGTGTTATTTAATGTCTATACCTTTGTTAATTTCCCATATTTGCTTGTTATTAATTTATAATTTCTCTCAATTGTGGTAGTTGGAGAACATACTTGATATGATTTCAATCTTTTAACATTTATTAAGGTTTGTTTTATGGCCTAGCATATTGTCTATCCTAGAGAATGTTCTGTGTGCACTTGAGAAGAATATGTATTCTCCTGTTGAGTAGAGAGTTCTATAAATGTCTTTTAGTTCTAGTTGGTTAAAGCTGTTAAAGTGTGCTACATTTTTATTAGGTAGTATCTTTTTTTCTCCTTTTCTCCTTGTCCCCACTCCCCCTTTCTCTCCTTTTCTTTTGTGTCTGTATGTGTGTGTGTGTGTGTGTGTGTGTGTGTGTGTGAATGACATATTATTCATTATTTTTTATGCCCATTTTCCTCCTGGGTCATTCATTTTTGTTGAGGGGACTTTTATAGCTATATGATTTTTAGGAATGTTTGGGCTGAGTTATAGAACTGACTATATGCTTAAAATGGTTAGTTTTTAAAATATAAATTATAGGCAATGGCACCCCACTCCAGTACTCTTGCCTGGAAAATCCCACAGGTGGAGGAGCCTGGTAGGCTGCAGTCCATGGGGTTGCTAAGAGTCAGACATGACTGAAGTGACTTAACAGCAGCATACTACATTAAAGTTGATTTTAAAAGAAATTAAAAATTCTGGGTAAAAAATATTTAAGATTATAAATTGTAGTTTCTTAGAGTAACAAATTATTGTATTGAACAGGATGATTTTGAAAACTTACTCCCTTAAAAGAGATTTTTAAAAATCTATCTCATTAGAACTGATTCAAATGTATTCTTTTTTAATGGCTGAGTAATTAAATAAAATAAAATAAATAAAAAGTAAAAAAAAAAATCTATCACACCCTTTTCTAATGGGTATTTAAATCTATTTTTCACTTCCCCTGAACTTATATAAATCCAATTTTTCTCTACAAAGTTCAGATTTTTTTTAATATTGTTTTGTAAAATTCTTCTGCCTTTATTGTTATTATTTAAAGTTTTTTAAAGTTACTGATAATTGGAAATATCTGACCTTAAAATTCTAGCTGTCAACCATGTCAGGTTAAGAGAGCATATTTACATCAATTGTCCTTTGTTCTAAAATACAATGTTTTCCTTATGTTCATTTAAAAAGAAAGGGTTGGTTTCAACTATTACTCTTCTCCCAATATTGCCTGTGAAGTAAAAAGCAATTTTGCATAGGTTAAAAGCCTAAATTAACCCTTAAAAAAAAGCGGGTGGACTTGTCAAGTCATCTCAATGGACTCACTCAGAATTCAAAGGAACAATAAATCAGAGCCTTCATTATATGTCTTTAGCCTGGAAAAAATCCTTTTGCAAGAGAAAGCTAATCATTTAACAAATATGCATTCCCATGGGAAAATGTTTGCGTATACTAATGATAACCCTCAACATTCTAAAAGAATAAAGTACTCAACAAAACCCTTTGAGTACTTACTAAAAGTAAGGTATGGTGTGAATTTGGTATAGCAATAGTTTATAATGTTGAAGGCATGTTTTGAGACTTATATCCAAGTTTTAATATTAAGGTCAATACATATCACTGGGCTTCTAGTTATGAGAACTGAAGTGGTGGAGGTGAATGAATAATGCTGTCATTGTTTTTCCAAATGTTTATTTTAATAGATCTGTCTCAGGTGGTTAATTCTAGTTGATGCTAATAAACTTCTTTTGATTTGGTTTGAAATAATGATATATAGAAAAATGAATGAATGTTCTCTAAAAAGACATCTTATAAATGTAAAATATAAATTTTAACTTAAACATATAGTCTGGCTGTAAATTAAGGAACATCAGATGGTGTTCTTCCTTTATAATGCTTACTACAATGTTGTTTGCGTGTTCATTTGTTTAATGTCTGTGTCCCACATCTGACTCTCATGTATATATTTTTTATCACTATATGGCCAGTACCTTGAGGGCAAGAGGAGAAGGGGAAGGCAGAGATTGAGATGGTTGGATACCATCACTTACTTAATGGACATGAGTTTGAGCAAACTCCAGGAGATAGTGAAGGACAGGGAAGCTTGGCGTGCTGCAGTTCATGGGGTTGCAAAGAGTCAGACATGACTTAGTGACTGAACAACAACAATCCAGTACCTAGAACCATGTCTGGCGTGTAGCATATACTCTAAAAAACTGTTGAATGGTCAAATAAATAAAATGTCGAGACCTGCCTTGAAATCCAATCTTAACTCGATTCTCACTTAAGAAATAAGTCGAGCAAGTTACACTCTTGTCTTCCTTTTCCCCTTCGGTAGTTTAGTGATAACAATACCTTACATATAATACATTATGTTTATATAATATTCAAAACATTTTCACAACATTCACTGAATGATTACTATGTACCAGGTGCACTTCTAGGTTTTAAGGATACAGCAAAACTTCTAGGTTTTAAGGATAAACCAAAAAGAACAAAAATCTGAACCTTCATTGAGTTTCTGTTCTAATGAAATCTGCTGTTTTGTTTTGGTCCTCACAACAACCCTGTGAGGTGAGTAGGACTGATACTATTAACTTACTACTGTGGAAATAGAGACTTGAAATTAGGTGGTTACTCCAGATCAATGCCAGACCATGTGTATGGATGTGAGAGTTGGACCATAAAGAAGGCTGAGCGCCGAAGAATTGATGCTTTTGAACTGTGGTGTTGGAGAAGACTCTTGATGGTCCCTTGTACTGCAAGGAGATCCAACCAGTCAATTCTAAAGAAAATCAAGCCTGAATATTCATTGAAAGGACTGATGCTGAAGCTCCAATACTTTGGCCACCTGATGTGAAGAGGTGACTCACTGAGAAAGACTGAAGGCAGGAGAAGGGGGTGACAGAGGATAAGATGGTTAGATGGCATCATCGACTCAATGGACATGAGTTTGAGCAAACTCTGGGAGGTAGTGAAGGACAGGGAAGCCTGGCATGCTGAAGTCCATGGGGCCACAAAGAGTTGGACATGACTGAGCAACTGAACAACAATCAGATCAATCAGCTAGTGAGTCCAAGAACCATCTATTTTATATCCAATGCTTTGTCTTCCTCCCCTAACTCCTCATTTATCAGGTAGGAACTTTTTGAGGAAAAATAAGATCCAATTTATACAACATCTTCTAAATATACTGCATAAATACAAAGTGATGATGTGATTCAGGCTTTAAAGTAGCTTTAAAAATTAGGGCATTACAAGATACCTTAAATCCCAAAGGAAATTTAATATTTTGGCCTGATCTTCTTTCTTTGGATATGACTTGTTATTTATGTAGCACCTGACTCTTATACCTAGACCCTTGGCAGTAGGAGCTGGAGCTTCCTGCTGTTAAATGTTCTAATACTGTACATTAGTATGGAAATCTAGACAGTGCCCATAGTGGATAACATATGAGTTGCTGAGCAAGGGAAACTATTATGCCATCTGCTGCCTCTTATAAAGTGTGTTACTACCCTACTCATTTTCTGAATCAACATACCAAAGGCACCATAAGTAATGTAAATGATAGTGGCTTGCACATTTTTTAACTAAAGCAGTTTATAAGAAAGAAACTTTGTGCCTCTTCTCAATTTTAATTGATGCCATGGAAAATTATTTTTGTCCTTCAAACTGTTTTAATGGGATAATCTTTTACTAGACAATCAGATAGCCCATATTCAAATGAATGCAAGAATTTTTTTTTGTAGTGAACTTATAGCAGTTCTTGTGCTGATAATAAGCTGTTCATGGAAAATCTGGCATTTAATTTGAGCACTTTAAATTTTAAAAAGGATAAAGTACCCCCAAATATGCTTAGGCTTATAGAGGAACCTGGAAAAATAGATCTATTTGATTGAAGTGACAAAGTAATTTGTTTATAAATATGCCCTAAAGGCCATACATTTGATATAATCCTATTTGATCTTTTATCCTACTATAGAATTAGGTATCCATGGAAAAACACTTCTCAAATTGTGTTCCTTGAGTGTGTTTCTTAATATTAATAAGTATTACTGGAGAGAAGAAAGGTTTCTGTAGTCAAATATGATGAAAATGCCGTTAAAGAGGTTTCCTCAGTCAGAGCCTATAATATGTTACTTGGCCAACAAAGGTCCATAATATAACCAAAGCTATGGTTTTTCCACTAGTCATGCATGGATGTGAGAGCTGAACCATAAAGAAGTTTGGGTGCCAAAGAACTGATGCTTTTGAACTGTGGTATTGGAGAAGACTCTTGAGAGTCCCTCGGACTGTAGGGAGGTCAAGCCAGTCAATCCTAAAGGAAATCAACCCTGAATATTCATTGGAAGGACTGATTCATTTAGCTTAGTTTGTCTTCATCATCTTACATAGATTGTTAAATAACTCTTTACCTCAGCACTCACTATTCAATAGAAATAGAATGCAGTCTGAAAACCCAAGTCACATACATAATTTTAAGTTTTCTAATAGCCACATTAAAAAACAGAAGATAAAACAGGAGAAATTAATTTTTATAACATGTTTTATTTAGCCCAGTATACCCAAAATATTATCATTTCAACATGTAATCACTACAAAATTGCTGCTACAGATACATGCTTATGGAGAAGGAAATGGCAACCCACTCCAGTATTCTTGCCTGGAGAATCTCATGGACAGAGGAGCCTGGTGGGCTACAGTCCATGGGGTCGCAAAAAGTCGGATACAACTGAAGCAACTCAGCATGGCACGGGTTGCCTGCTTAGTCACTCAGTCGTGTCCAACTCTTTGAGACCCCAGGAACCATGGCCCACCAGGCTGCCCAGTCCATGGAATTCTCCAGCCAAGAATACTGGAGTAGGTAGCCATTTCCTTCTCCAGGAGATCTTCCTGACATAGGGATCGAACCAGAGTCTCCTGCATTGTAGGTAGATTCTTTATCCACTGAGCCATCAGGGAAGTACTATATATATGTATATATATATATATGAGTTCAGTTCAGTCACTCAGTCGTGTCTGATTCTTTGCAACCCCATGAATCGCAGCACGCAAGGCGTCCCCGTCCATCACCAACTCCTGGAGTTTACCCAAATTCATGTCCATCAAGTCAGTGATGCCAACCAGCCATCTCATCCTCTGTCATCCCCTTCTCCTTCTGCCCTCAATCCCTCCCAGCATCAGACTCTTTTCCAATGAGTCAACTCTTCGCATCAGGTGGCCAAAGTACTGGAATTTCAGCTTCAGCATCAGTCCTTCCAATGAACACCCAGGACTGATCTCCTTTAGAATGGACTGGTTTGATTTCCTTGCAGTCCAAGGGACTCTCAAAAGTCTTCTCCAACACCACAGTTCAAAAGCATCAATTCTTCAGTGCTCAGCTTTCTTTACAGTCCAACACTCTCATCCATACATGACCACAGGAAAAACCATAGCCTTTACTAGACGGACCTTTGTTGGCAAAGGAATGTCTCTGCTTTTTAATATGCTATCTAGGTTGGTCATAACTTTCCTTCCAAGGAGTAAGTGTCTTTTAATTTCATGGCTGCAGTCACCATCTGCAGTGATTTTGGAGCCCAAAAATATAAAGTCTGATACTGTTTCCACTGTTTCCCCATCTATTTCCCATGAAGTGATGGGACCAGATGCCATGATCTTCGTTTTCTGAATGTTGAGCTTTAAGCCAACTTTTTCACTCTCCTCTTTCACTTTCATCGGGAGGCTTTTTAGTTCGTCTTCACTTCTTGCCATAAGGGTGGTGTCATCTGCATATCTGAGGTGATTGATATTTCTCCCAGCAATCTTGATCCCAGCTTGTGCTTCTTCCAGCCCAGCGTTTCTCATGATGTACTCTGCATATAAGTTAAATATGCAGGGTGACAATATACAGCCTTGATGTACTCCTTTTCCTATTTGGAACCAGTCTGTTGTTCCATGTCCAGTTCTAACTGTTGCTTCCTGACCTGCATATACGTTTCTCAAGAGGCAGGTCAGGTGGTCTGTATTCCTATCTCTTTCAGAATTTTCCACAGTTTATTGTAATCCACACAGTCCAAGGCTTTGGCATAGTCAATAAAGCAGAAGTAGATGTTTTTCTGGAACTCTCTTGCTCTTTCGACGATCCAGCAGATGTTGGCAATTTGATGTCTGGTTCCTTGTCTTTTCTAAAACCAGGTTGAACATTTGGAAGTTCATGGCTCACGTATTGCTGAAGCCTGGCTTGGAGAATTTTGAGCATTACTTTACTAGCGTGTGAGATGAGTGCAATTGTGCGGTAGTTTGAGCATTCTTTGGCATTGCCTTTCTTTGGGATTGGAATGAAAACTGACCTTTTCCAGTCTTGTGGCCACTGCTGGGTTTTCCAAATTTGCTGGCATATTGAGTGCAGCACTTTCACAGCATCATCTTTCAGGATTTGAAATAGCTCCACTGGAATTCCATGACCTCCACCAGCTTTGTTTGTAGTGATGCTTTCTAAGGCCCACTTGACTTCACCTTTCAGGATGCCTGGCTCTAAGTGAGTGATCACACCATCTTGATTATCTGGGTTGTATAGATCTTTTTTGTACAGTTCTTCTGTGTATTCTTGCCACCTCTTCTTAATATTTTCTGCTGTTAGGTCCATACCATTCTGTCCTTTATCGTGCCCATCTTTGCATGAAATGTTCCCTTGGTATCTCTAATTTTCTTGAAGAGATTTCTAGTCTTTCCCATTCTGTTCTTTTCCTCTATTTCTTTGCACTGATCGCTGAAGAAGGCTTTCTTCTCTCTTCTTGCTATTCTTTGGAACTCTGCATTCAGATGCTTATATCTTTCCTTTTCTCCTTTGCTTTTCACTTCTCTTTTCACAGCTATTTGTAAGACCTCCCCAGACAGCCATTTTGCTTTTTTGCATTTCTTTTCCATGGGGATGGTTTTGTATATACATACATACATAGATACATACATGTTTTATATTATTATTTCCTGCACTAATTGAAGTCCAGTGTGTATTTTACACGTTCAGCCATCTCAGTTTGTACTATCTATGTTTGAAGAGCTTGATAGCCACCTGTGGATAACGGCTCTAATAATAGGACAGTATATCTTTAAGTGCTTTTTCTTTCTGAAGCTTCTCCCCTTCCTCTTCCTTTACCCCACGTCAGCCACCGTGGTATATCTATATCAGATGGTATCATTCCATTGTTTAAGATCTTCAGTTGATTCCATGTTACTTCAATATTCAAGATCCACAATAATCTGTACTTACCTTTCCAGCCTAATCTCCCTAACCCCAGTCTAAATTCCATACATACTGATCTATCTGTGGTTGCTTTCCTAAGATATCATACCTTCTCTCCTCTTTGTACACCTGACTACTGTTTGGAATAATCCTTCCCAGCTGCTTTACCAAGTAAAGTCCTGTTCACCTCTCGCCCTAGATTTCACTTCTTGCAGGAAACCTTCCCTAAATGTATAAGTCTGGATTAGGTGCTACTCCTGTGAATTCTCACTGTACTGTCTGCTCACCTAATATTAGTACTTATTTCACTATATTTTATTGTAATAACTTACCTCTAAGACCTTGGGATTATGTTTGTTCTTAATTCCATGATTTAACTAACTAGAGGCTCCTTGAACACCTTGTACATGCTTACTAAATGATTTTTAAATGAAAGAATGGGAGAGATAGGATAATGTAACAGCCAAAAGACCTCTGCCCCACCTCCCGTGATGACACCATCAGTTTCTAATTCCCCACACCTGGAAGTGTATTCATTCAGCAAGCCTTTACTGATTTGTTGTGTGTCAGGCACTGGGCTAGGTATTTCCTGGCACTGTTGGAAATAGTGTGGATAGATCAACAATAGATGAGTATAGATCAACAATAATACATATTCCTTTTATGTTACCTTATAGTGTAATAGCCTTAAATTATCATGCATCAAAAAAGTACCATCAGTTAAAATTCTGTGACTACAAGAAACAGACCCAGTTCTTTTTGAACAACAAAAGGGGATTTATTGGAAGGACACTGGTGGTAGGCTATAGAATAGAAGTACTGAAGCAAATTTTAGAAAGCTTTGGGAAGGACAAGAACCAAGATGGCTCCAGATTTCTCAGTCTTACAAGTTCACAGATATGGTTAGCAAGTATGTTTCCATCAGGAAATGATTCTAAGAGGAGGAGTAGCAGGAAAGCATCCCAGGAAGATAAAAACAATTATCTGCTGCAGTTATGAAAATAATCCTCAAAGACTAAGCTATGGAGAAGGCATCTGAAGGGCTTAGTCAACTTCCTAATGGTTATTATTTTAATTAACTATCATGTGGAAGATCCAATAATCCAAGTAAAATTTCCACCTTTGCATCTGATTCATTCATTTATGATTTGCATTTATTCAAACATAGAGGACATATCATGTCAGATACTGCTGAGAAAAAGGATTATAAAGATGAATTAAACATAGTCCCTGTCTTCAAAGAACATGGTCTTGTATGAAAATAATCATGTATGGATACTATGGAGAAACTGGAATAAGCTTCATAGAAGAGGTTGGGCTAGGATGAACATTAATTTACCCTTTAGACAAGCGGTGGAAAAGACTTCTAGAATCCCAATAGAGGGAATTCAGATGAGCAGTCATCAAAACAGAAGAGAGATGCCTATATTGAAGAACTACACATAATTCAGAATTTTAAGAATATAATGCCCCTCTATGTGTGTGTCAGGAGAGATGGGGGTGGAGAGAATGGTTAGTGATGAGACTGAACAGCCAAGTAGGTGTGAGAGCATGAAGGACTTTGCATACCACAATCAAAGATTAAGAAATCACCTTGTGTACAATGGGGATGAGTGTGAAGAATCCCGGAGAAGGGATGGTGATGACCAGGTTTCCGTATTAAAATGAGTATCTGATGGCTATGTAATCAACAGATTGAATGGAAGAAAAATTAAAGTCAAAGAAACTTGCTAAGTATTATATGATAAAATTAAGGAGGAAGGTGGTAAGGTAATGACAATTGGGAAAGAGAGAGGCAGTAGACAAAGAACATATTTAGTCCATAGTATAAAAACCCTTTATGATGTGGGATTTTTCCTTTAAAATTTTTTTGGTGCCCAGTAACAAAAAATTGAATGCAAATAATAAAAAGAGTTCATTGGCTCACATACCTGGACAATTCAGAGGAGAGTGGGTTTTAGGCTTAACGGTGTTATTTAAAGAATTTATTATCATCTTGTAATTCTGCTTTCCATAGTGTCAGATTATTTCAAGTTGGGTTTTCCTCCTGGTGACAAAATGACTGCAGCAATTTCAGGTCTCACCTCAGAAAAACACAAGATCCAGAAAGAGAAAGTGTGCAGGTGACCCTTTGGAAGCTTTCATAGAAGAGAAAGAAAATGAAGTTATTCTTGGCCCATTCATGAGCTAATCCCCATGGCCCATTTCAAATTTGCTTAAATTAGTTTATCTGAACCAATCACTTTAGCAAGGAGGATGAGTCCACATGTGGGAAGCGAGTCAACTTCCGGCAGGCATCGGAGTCTCATGAATGGAGTGGATCCCAAACTGGAAGCCCAGGTAGGAGGAGATGAGAGCTGGGGAAGTTTTCTCAGGTGTCTGCTCTTTCCAGAATATCGACTGAGAGAGGAGGAAGGTGTATAAACAGAGATGTAGAGTGAAGGAACGGAGAAGGCGATGGCGCCCCACTCCAGTACTCTTGCCTGGAAAAATCCCACGGATGGAGGAGCCTGGTAGGCTGCAGTCCATGGGGTCCTGAAGAGTCAGACACGACTGAGCGACTTCACTTTCACTTTTCACTTTCATGCATTGGAGAAGGAAATGGCAACCCACTCCAGTGTTCTTGTCTGGAGAATCCCAGGGACGGGGAAGCCTGGTGGGCCGCCGTCTATGGGGTCGCACAGACGGACACGACTGCCATGACTTAGCAGCAGCAGCGGAGTGAAGTAAGGATTTTTTTTTTTCTATTTCCGTTCGTTTTCTCTTTCTTCCTTTCTTTTACTGGAGATAATTAAGCATGTTTATTGGCTCATACCTTCATTTGGATCTCATTGGTCAGCATTGTGTCACATGGCCATGCCCAGTTTCAAGGGAGGCTGGAAAAGTACTGGCCGTGTAGCAGAAGTCATCAAGGGAAAAAGAAAATGGGAACCGCTGGTGAGTTGCCAAAACGCAAGAATCTGCAGTAAGTACTTCTTTTGCAGTCTTTTTCTCCCCAGCTTCCAAGATTTTGAATGTGTTCCTTTCCTTTCTACTAAGATTGAGAAGTGAATGAAGTGAGAACAGTAAACATACACTCCAGGGTTTACTTTGCTGAGACAGGGGTTTAGTTTTCTTGGTCTGACCTCCCACTAACATGAAGTGAATGGCTCCATGGGAGGGATAAAGATGAACCCTTGTATCATGGTACATTAAGTCCTAGCAATTAATGTGTAAGACAGAGTAAGTCACTCTTTGATCAAGTACAGTAGAAACCATTTCCTTGAAGAAGTCAAGTGTCAGGTTATATATGAAGCTCTTGTACCAGTACTGTGACAGCTGATTCGGATGGCGAGGTGATCCCAAACTGCTGAGCCTTGTTTTCCTCAACCAGAGATCGCATCAGAAATGAAGATGAATAAAAATTGATCTACTATATAAAACAGATGATCCAGCCAGATCAGACTGCCTTCTCACAGTCAGGAGTGCTGCTCTCGCTGTGGTTCTGCTTTACAAGCCGGCCTTCTTGACAGCAGCCATCAAGCAAGAGTATGAGGCGAAAGCGTCTATGGATCCTGCTGGCGTCTATTGACCTAACACGGCTCATTCTTCATCACTCACTTCCTGATACATAGAAATGAAGTCAGAATGATTGAGTACCTTGAAAGAGCCAGTGTTTCCAGCTCTGGAAGCACACACTGCTGTGCTTCCCCGTTTATTTCTCATCAGTGGATTTGCTTCAGCTGTTATCCAGCAGCAGGGAGACCATTACTGCATGAAAATGTTCCATGACAGTGACATTCAGTCAGTGTTCTAAAGCCCAGCAGGGGCCCTGGACTTTCTGGATCCCTCTAAAATTATAAGATAAGCAACTTACATTTGAATAGTAATCAGACTACAAATTTGGAAATTCAAGCTTATCCCTATTTTGTGAGCCGTAGCTCATTTTCCATCTTCAGGTAAAAAGTTCTGAAAGTATCAAGGATAGTTAAAAATTCCCTGATAGTTAGATAATCCACAAACTCCAGTTTATCACTGAACTAGCTAGAGATGACTTTCCCTAAGGCATTTGTCTGTCCTTCTCAGACCAGCATCTTCTCTGATGGCATTATCCTGTTATGTGAACAAAGACACTGATTTTAATTACATGGAAATTGATGTTTACTGTGAACTTTTATGAAGAGTAATTATTATATTTAAAAAGGATCCAAAGAGTACTTACCCATTTTACAGCCTTTGCTATGGGTGTAAATGCATCTGATCTCCAGGTTACAGTAGTAACAGTAGTGAGATTGAATTTGTGTGTTGATCCACATTTATGTATTATTTTTTCAGGTATCATATTTCTGATGCATTTGTAGTTTTGCCTATCCACAAATGTTGATGTCAAGGCTTTGTTTAGCTTGCCTCCTTCTCAATATATTGCTACTTCTTCTGTTACTCCCTAAGCTTGTTTGGACACATTACCAGAAACTTTGCTTTCATGACTAGATTTTGCCTTCCTCAAGTCAGAGATCCCTTCTTAGGCAGCTTTGCAAATCTTCCAATAAAGCCCAATGCCTGACTCATGGAAGGTGTTCATGTAAAAGCTGAAGAAAATGAATCTAGGTCAGAGAGATTAAGTGGGACAAATGAAATAATCCATTTGTCTACATTGCCTTATCTGGAAGAGGTTAATAGCCTGATTTACATCAAGGTGCATGTATTTTGCGGATTGATATATGGTGGTAATCGCTCAGAAAATGATCGTTGGACAAAATTCAAGACAGAAGGCTCTCGGCTGTAATGTGTCTGCATAAACCCTTCCTCTCCTTATTTTGCTGACGTGGCAAGTACTTGAGCAATTTGCTATTTGCACCCATCCCTTCATGGGTCTATACAGTATTACTGCTTTACAAGTTTATCATTACCATCGAATAGTTTTCTTCAGAATTGGTATAATTTCAGAATTTAATTAGGAATCAGAACAAGGGTCAGTTGGTCTCTCAAAAATATGATCCTTTTTGCCTGATACCCATTGCTTAACTTGAAAGAACTGGAAGCCAGCAGTGGTGTGAGGCCAGGTGTGTTTATCCATCTGCTCCACCTGAGAGCTGAGGCTACTTCATGCATTGATGAAAATGCTCTAGCAGGTGCAGGTCTTAGAAATCAGTTTACATGATTAAAAGCTTTAATGCCTTCTCCAACTTCACTTCCTGCCCAAGGTCAAGGGATCCTGAGAGGACTGAACAGTCCTCTGTGACTGTTCCCTCCCATTCGAATATGGAGTCTTCATTTAGAGCAGTGGTCCCCAACATTTTTGGCACCAGGGGCTGGGTTTCATGGAGAACAATCTTTCCATGGTCTAGAAGTAGGGGGGATAGTTTCAAGATGAAACTATTGTTTCATTTATCATGCAGTTTATTTCTACTATTATTACATTAGCTGCACCTCAGATCATGAGGCATTAGATCCTGGAGGTTAGGGACCGCTAATATAGAACATCTCAGCCTGCCTTAAATATGCTTTTAGCCCTTGACTCAGTAATCCCCCTACTGGGAATGTAATAGAATGAAGTTGTCAGTGACCCATTCAGATATTTATATACAGATCACTTGTTTTAACATGTTTATGATATCAAAAACATGGAAACAATCAGAATGCCTAAGTAGGAAACTGACTAAATACTGATGTAAGCACACTGAGGAATCCAGTGAGGCCACTAAAAATAATTTCTTTAACAGGATAAGGAAATGTTCATTATATAACATGAATGCAAATATTGATATATATAATATCATAATTTTGTACAACAAACCATACATATATCTATAATTTTAGAAAATGTATTTGGCTAGTGGGATTATTTTTATTTGGTCTCTGGGCTTCCCAGGTGGCACTAGTGGTAAAGAACACACCTGCTAATGCAGGAGACATAAGAGATGCAGGTTCAATCCCTGGGTTGGGAGCATCCCCTGGGGGAGGGCATGGGAAACCACTCCAGTATTCTTGCCTGGAGAATCCCATGAACCGAGGAGCCTGGCAGACTACATAGAGTCCAAAGAGTCACAAAGAGTTGGACACAACTGAAGCTACTTAGCATGCACACTGTGAGATTATAGATATTTGCAAATATTTTTCCCATTTAAGCCTAACTGTATTTTCCAGGTTTTCTACAGTTTTTATCAAAAGAGTTCATTTTTAATAATAAATTATTTCAGCTCTATGTTTCTAAGTGATACCCAAAAGATGATGATTCAGTTGAAGTGTGGGTAGGTCCTTGTGAAGCAGACTGTAAAGGCAAGAAGTGGGGTGACAAGCTCAGCAAGGTCATGGCACCAGTGTAGGGGAGGGACTGCTCACAGGTTTGGGTCACCCTAGCCTAGGGGATCTCTGAGAAAAAACTGAAAATTCCATGCCAAGTCAAACACATGCAGAGCCTGATACTGCTTTCAGATGATACACTGTTACCTTGTTGACGTTAGTATGGAGACAGCCAGGCCTGGTTTTGTTGACTGCAATGGAGTGACCGTGAAGATGAGAACCGGGGTCAGCAGGTAGAGTCCACCTGGCTAAAGAAGAGTCTGGAAGCAGAGCTGGAGGGACAGAGCTTATTGTAAGTGATGAGGGAGAAGGAGTAAACCCAGCAGACAGAGCAATGATAAGTTTTCCCACCAGACGACAGAACACAGCCGCAGGATACAGGGCCGAGTGATACGTGGAGATCCAGAGACAGCAGAGGGAGCCTGGGAAAAGTTCAGTCTTCTTTAACCACTCCTCTGCTCAATACCTTCCAATAGCGACTCAGAGTAGAAGTCAGTCTTGTGAAAACCTGAATTTTAAAAGTGTGCCCTTGGAAACCGGCTTGAAGCTTCACATTGCCGTCTTCTCCGTGGTTCTTGGACTGCGTGAGGCTGGCAGACTCCTCTGAACCCTCACAGAGCCACAGTGCCTGAACTTGGAACCTTGGATGGAACCTACAGCAGCTTTAATCCAGAAGGCGACCTGGAAAGGGAAACCTTGATAAAGAGATGCAAACTGGCATCTAGATGGGGGAGGTGCTGTCGGGAGCACAGTGAAGCTGAGAATTTGGGTCTGGGGCAAAAGGTATCCTCGCACTTTGGGCATTACTGCCTTTGTGCAGAGATCGAGTCCTCTGGGTCCTGCAGAGAACATCACCAACGTGCTCTACTGCTTCAAACAGGTTTAAGTAATGAGGCTGTGGATTTAAGACTTACCTGCTGCAATTCCATTAATTTGTTCCCAAGATCTGAAGTTATACCACAGTCATCTTTGTTACTAACTGGTTGACTGAATGGATATATGATAAGCAACTACTGTGGGAAGTTAAGGTGGAGGAAAGAATGAGACGTGGAGGAGAAGAAAAGAAGGTATTGATGTCAGAAAGTGGTCCCTGGGAAGCCCAGGGGATGGGTCAGGATGGTGTGTGGCTGTACCTTGCTTTGTTTTAACAAAGCAGAATCAAAAGTGCTGCTATTAGAATTTTGAGTGAACATTCTGATATGTACCCAGGAGCCATTGGTCTAAATCTACCTCCAACCTCTCTGAGGTCGGAGACAGAGGCAGCAAGAGAGCTGAGAATAGAAGCCCTGAGCACCTGCCTCCCACTGTGACCTCTGTTAACCACACAGAACAAGGTGTATGCACACAAAGCATTTTTTATTATTAGTGATGGGAAGCAGAGCTTGCCAAGTTCAGAAGCTTCTTTGAAACCAGAGGTTTGGTCTTTGCAAGCTGAACACTGACACACAAAAAATTCTTTTTTCTTCTAAGGAAAAGGAAAATTTTCTAATAATAAAGGATTCAAAGATGTTTTCCTAAACATGAGTGGGTGTTTTAAAGCAGCGCTTTTTTTTTCTTATTTAAATATAAATGCATCTGAAAGGGCTGGATTTAAACTGTCACATGCATTTCTCAATCACATCTTCCTCTCCCTGACTAAGCCCACACAGAGAAATCCAACAGTGAAGATCTGTGCTTGAAACCCATCGTAAACACAAGCCAAGGTAACCACACAGGTTTCTTGGTTCCACCTGCCTGGTTCTGCTGGGTTTTGACTTTGAATCAAATAAGAGAAAAGCCTAGTACAATGCCTGGCGTGGAGCTGATGTAGGTTTCCCAAAGAGACTAATAATTTTTCCAGCTGAGTGTGGTATTAAGTAAGAGGACTTTTGTATCGGTACTCGGCATTTGCTGTCTTGCTGTCCAGCAGGGTAGCTCTTTGACATGTGACTATTTAAGTACAAGTTTCATTAAAATTAAATAAAGTAACTAAAGTCAATAATGTTGTTCAGTCACCCTGTTGCGTTCGACTCCTTGCGACCCCATGGACTGCAGCATGCCAGGCCTCCCTGTCCCTCACCATCTCCCAGAGTTTGCCCAAGTTCATGTCCATTGCATTGGTGATGCCATCCAGCCATCTCATCTTCACCCTCTTCTCCTTCTGCCTTCAATCTTTCCCAGCATCAGGAGCTTTACCAATGAGTCAATAGACAGGTAAGATGGTCTGGTATTCCCATCTCTTTAAGAGCTTTCCACAGTTTGTTATGATCCACATGGTCAAAGGCTTTAGCATCATAGATCACTGCCTTGTGGTGGCAAAAGGGCTTGTAGGCTGTGAGCCTTGCCATGTAGGGCCACCCAAGATGGACAGGTCACAGTGGAGAGTTCTGACCAAATGTGATTCACTGGAGGAGGGAATGGCAAACTACCCCAGTATACTTGCCATGAGGACCTCGTGAAATAAAAAAGACAAAAAGTCGATAATACTGTATTGCATATTGCATGTTGCTAAAAGAGTAAATCTTAAAAGTCCTCATCACAAGAAAAATTTTTTATAGCTATTTATGGTGACGACCACTTTGCAGTGTATACAGATAGCAAACCATTCTGTTGTACACCTGAAACTAATGCAGTATGTCAGTTATATCTCAATAAAATCAGATTAAGTTTTAAAATTTAGCTATTTGCTAACACTAGCCACTTACCAAATGCTCGATAGCCACATGTGGGTAGTGACCATTGTATTGGACAGCACTGTTCTAGAACCATTCCATCATGGTAGATGTTCTACTCATATCCCAAGTAGTTCAGGTGCTAAACGTGTGCCCCTCAGGATATATAGCAACAGCCTTGAAGTTTTTCAACTAATAAGACAGTTCAATAGCAATCTATTAATCTCATTCAACAAATATTTATTGAGTACCTATTATTTCCTCACTTTGCTTGGCTATGGGTCAGGTAGGTGCTGTAGCTTAAGATTTCAAAGGAGGCCCTGGGATAGAAAATGCAAAGAATTGGTGGTATTTGAGGTGAGACTATTGTTTGCCACTAGGTAAGTGGGCTTAGGAGATGTGACCTGGGACCCCATAGGTGTCTGCTACAAATACTTTGCAACTATGAGTAATTATTTTGCCTTCAATTTAGCATTCACTGTTACTATGATTTAAAATATTTTAGTAAGTTCCTTTGAATGTGGTCCAAATAATAGTGCTGAAAAAGTGAGCCTGAAAATTGGTATCTTTGGAACAGAAATTAGCTGTGCTAAAGTAAGGCCAAACAAATACCCTAACACACTGCTGTTAATTTAGGAGAAAGCGTGTTATGAAATGGGACTTTCCTTGTGGCTCAGATGGTAAAGAAGATGCCAGCAATGCGGGAGACCCAGGTTCAGTCCCTGGGTCGGAAAGATCTTCTCGAGAAGGAAATGACAGCCCATTTCAGTATTCTTGCCTGGAGAATTCCATGGACAGAGGAACCTGAGGGGTTACAGTCCATGGGGTTGCAAAGAGTTGGACATGACTGAGCGACTTCACTTTCACCATGCTATGAAATATTAAAGATAAGCTTGAGAAAAAAAGCAAAAAAGACGACACTATAGTAGACGGACATGCTGTGAGAATTCATCTCTCCCTAGTTGCCATGTTTTCCTATGGAGAAATTAACCTGGCATTATGTGAGGCTTAATGACCCTCACATGGGATGGCCATGAACAACTTTCTCCGTCTAGATACATTTCTGGTGAGGGCAACCTATAGATTGGCACTCTAGACAGCCGCCCGGATAGCACCTCCTGCTGGTTAGTTTCAATCTGGCACTTGGTAGTAAAAAAACATCGTGGTTGCCTCCGTTATATCCATTTCATCCTCTTGCTTTGGGTAGAAACCTTGTGGCTTAGTGGGATCAACTTCTTCCCTAGCTCTAAAGGTGAGTTCTTACTGGCCCCAGCCCCAGCTATGTTATGGGTTCAGGCACAGGCTCATTTCCCAGGTCTGAGATTACTATGGTGATAACTTTTATGGCCACAGTACTCTTTTTCAGGGGTAGGAAAGTTCCAGTGTGAAGCATAAGGATTTGGTTTTATGGTGGGAATGAAGGGAAGCCCCTTGTGCCTTGACGGTAAATGAGAAAGCATTTGACCCTGGGAGCTGCTGGTAGTCACTTTGCTACCGTTAGGAAAGCCAGCCTAACTAAAAAGTCAATACAAGAAGGAGAACACAGTCAAGGGAAGCACCAACAAATGGGGAAAATGGCCCTGATGGTATTGCAAACCTTTTGCTCGAAGTGACCCTAAGGTTGGCTCTCTATGATTTGTGTTTATGTGAGTCAATAGAGTCCCTTATTCTCTCAATTTAGTTCAGTCACTCAGTCATGTCCGACTCTTTGTGACCCCATGGACTGCAGGATGCCAGGCTTCCCTGTCCATCACCAACTCCTGGAACTTACTCAAACTCATGTCCATCAAGTCGCTGATACCATCCAACCATCTCATCCTCTGTCATCCCCTTCTCCTACTGCCTCAGTCATTGCCAGCATCAGGGTCTTTTCCAGTGAGTCAGTTATTCCCATGAGATGGCCAAAATATTGGAGTTTCAGCTTCAGCATCAGTCCTTCCAATGAATATTCAGGACTGATTTCCTTTAGGATGGACTGGTTGGATCTCCTTGCAGTCCAAGGGACTTTCAAGAGTCTTCTCTAACACCACAGTTCAAAAGCATCAATTCTTTGGCGCTTAGCTTTCTTTATAGTCCAACTCTCACATCCATCCATACGGGACTACTGGAAAAACCAAAGCCTTGACTGATGGACCTTTGTTGGCAAAGTAATGTCTCTGCTTTTCAATATACCATCTAGGTTTGTCATGGCTTTTCTTCCAAGGAGCAAGCGTTTTTAAATTTCATGGCTGCAGTCACCATCTGCAGTGATTTTGGAGCCCCCCCCCAAAATAAAGTCTAACATTGTTTTCACTGTTTCCCCATCTATTTCCCATGAAGTGATGGGACCAGATGCCATGATCTTCGTTTTCTGAATGTTGAACTTTGAGCCAACTTTTTCACTCTCCTCTTTCATTTTCATCAAGGGGCTCTTTTGTTCTTCACTTTTAAGGGTGGAGTCATCTGCATATTTGAGGTTACTGATATTTCTCCCCACAATCTTGATTCCAGCTTGTGCTTCATCCAGTCCAGCGTTTCTCATGATGTACTCTGCATAGAAGTTAAATAAGCAGAGTGACAATATACAGCTTTGATGTACTCCTTTCCCAATTTGGAACCAGTTCTTTCTTCCATGTCCAGTTCTAACTGTTACTTCTTGACCTGCATACAGATTTCTGAGGAGGCAGATCAGGTGGTCTGGTATTCCCATCTCTTTAAGAATTTTCCACAGTTTCTTGTGATCTCTAAGCCAGTTTAAATTGTGTTCGGGCTAGAGAAAGCTTCCTAACTGATAACAGACACTTAGAAATAAATATTCTTTTTCCTTCCCTTCCATCAGTAGTATCTTTAGAGCAATCAGGTTTAAAAGAGAAAGTTATAAATGAATCCTGTAGAAGACTGTCTTTTTTCATAACCCTAATCAAATGTGCTGGTCTTTTTCCACTCAAACTTTTTTTTAATAAACTTACTGTTTTACTATTAGTCTCTCGTCATTGGCAATTCACTTCTAAATTGATTTACATTGCTTATAAAGTGAAACAACATCTATCCACTCAGTTTAATTACTGGACTCTGATTGCTTACATAAATAAACAACTCTCTGCATTTGAGAGTCTAGGCATTGCTGTCCTCAGATTGGTTGGACTCACTTGTGGTCCCGGGGTGGTCAGTGATATGTGTGTGTGTAGGAGTTCTGATTGTAACAATAAAGTAATGTTGCATAATTTCATATTTTACAAAGTACATAATTACCTCCATTTGTCCTAGATATATCTCCAGCAACGTCTATTTCAAACAGATTCTGCAAATTATCTCCCAATAGAAATGGCTGAAATTATGGATGCATTTATATTTTATAGTTTACACCAGGACATCTGTGTAAATAAAATGTATATCATTGTGGGCACTCTCTGTTGCTAGTGATGGAGGATGTAACTTAAACTGATTTAACAGAGAAGGAGAGTTTAGGGGTCTGTGTAACTGAGAAATCCAAGGGTGTTAGGAAGGGCAGAATTTGAGGTGCAAACAGTGCTGTGGGGACGCAGCTTCTGTCTGTCTCATGCCTGTCTGAGTTCTACTCTCTGCTGCCCTGGTTCCATCCTCAGGCTCCACGTGTGTCCTCTTGGCAACTCCGAGTTCCCTCACATCCCTTAGTCCAACAGAATCGTGCCTACTCAGTTTTTCAGCCATGTCCGACTCTGTGACCCTATGCACTGTAGCCCACCAGGCTCCTCTGTCCGTGGGATTCTCCAGACAAGAATACTGGAGTGGGTTGTCCTGCCCTCCTCCAAGGAATCGTCCCGACTCAGGGATGGAACCCACGTCTCTTAGGTGTCCTATATTGGCAGGCGGGTTTTTTACTAGCATCACCTGGGAAGCCCAACAGAAGGGGAAGTCTCCCCACAAAATCTCAAAGAGAGGTCTCATAATTTAGGTTAGTTGGCACTGATTGGCCTGAACCAAATATTGTGATGGAGAAATAGAACACAGAGATCTGCTAAGAATAGGTCGTATTCTCAACCTCTTCATTCAGTGGAAGAGTAGTTCCCTGGAACCACATCCACACCTCCTGGAAAGTAAACAGAATCCTAAATATGCATGCATTGTATATTCCTCCCTCAAAAAAAGGGGGCATTCGTGATGGGAAGTGAAAGGACTACAAACCGTCACAAAGCGAGGTCATATCCCACTCTTATATTTGAGCTCCAGGGGGTGGTCTCGTGAAGCGAGGCTTTTACCATTTACTGTGTATTTTCCCATTCAGGTTCCTAGGAAGTAATCAAATTCCTTTTGGTGGAGTTTCTTTGCCTTTCCTTCTGGCCATATTTGGGTCCTGTCTGATCACTGAGTTTTCTACAAGTTAAATTCTTGTCTTGACAGCCAGAGTTCATGATTCTACAAGGAACTGTTAAATTTATTGGCTGTTTGCTTTTTTTTTTTTTTTAAGGCAATTTCATCAGCCTCACAGTTTGATTTATGAAAACCAGCAATGGCTGGTAGAATAGGAATATTCTGCTTGCTAGGTTCTGAGGCAGCTGGCTAATTCTGATAAATAGGAAAATAACCAAAGAGAGCATGGAGAGTGCATTGGAGCCAAGAAGTATGCTGCATAGACACTGCCACTATCACCCCTCCCAGTCCCGGAATATTGGTTCTATTTAGAGGTCTTAGAGATGGTCTGTCTTGGGACCAGTGTCCTGAAAAGGGGTTAGTTTTATTTTTAAAGAGGGTAGTGAAAATGCAAGGGCATTTCCAATTCTGGAAGGTTAAAATTGCCCACTGAGAAATTTGCTGATCTTCTAATTTGGCTGTTAATCAAACAACCTAAAAATAAGGGCTGCTTTAAATAAATGACTAAAATAAATCACTCAAGAGAAAGTCCCTATCTGTTCCTCTCCAACAGTCCAAATATACCTTCTAATCACTTATTTATTCCCCTTTAAAGCTAACAGGGCTGGGTTTGTTATCTTTACCTAGCCAATATGAGCTCCTTTGTGTTTTTTTTTTTTAATATTTATTTATTTGACTGCACCCGATCTTAGTTGTGGCAAGTGGGATCTTGTTCCCTGACCAGGGATTGAACTTGGGTCCCCACACTAGGAACTTGGAGTTAGCCACTGGACCACCAGGGAAGTCCCTTGATCCCCCTTTTTATTAAAGTTATGTGAAGAAATATACTTTCTTTTTGCCCGTTTAAAAGAGCATATTTTGTTATTTATTTTTGCCAAGGAAGATGTTACCTAGAGCAAATTCAGGGAGTCCCAAAGAAGAAGTTGAAATAATATGAGGGAACTAGATGTCAGGAAAAAGCAATGAACTTGAAATTTAAAAGCTAGAGTTTAAATTTAGTCCAGCCATTACAGTGTTACCTTGACCAATTTGCCTAACCCTCTCTGAGCTTGTTTCTGAAGAATACAGAGAACAAGGAAAAGGATCCAAAGCCACATAGTAATTCGACCCTCCTCAGAACTGAAGAGCTCCTAGGTGAACTTTGCATCTTTTCTCCAAATGCTTAAAGCATTGTGGGTGGATGGATATTTACTCTATTTGAAATTATAACAAGAATACCTCTGATTTATGTAAGCTTTGCCCTCAAAGGACTTTCCTTAAAAAGAAATAATTTATTCTAAAATCTTTAATATGACTAGAATAAATGCCACTTCTTTGTATCTGCCAGTGTTTTGTTATCATGTTACAGTGATAAGCGTTAAGTTCTGAGAACTGGAGTTAGGCCGAGTACTACTTTGATCATAGGTTCTCATAGGTGTGTGCTTGCTCAGGCACTCAGTCGTGTCCAACTCTTCGCAACCCTGTGGTCTGTAGCCTGCCAGGCTCCTCTGTCCACGGCCTTCTCATAGGTACAAATCCAAATCTAATTTGGATCATACCCAGGAATTGATGAAACTTCTACCCAACCTTAACATGAAGACAGAAAAGAATGTGATGGGCTTGGGAGGAGAAAGCCTTCAAATGCCAAGCTGAGATGTTCTGCATTCCAGGTCCCAAACTCAGCGTTTTAAAATGAGCCTTTTTATTTTTTTAAAAAAGCAAGGTTCTTCTGGTTCCATTCTATGGTTCTTGCCCCATGTTTTTGTTGTTGTTGTTGTTGACATTTTACACATTATACCAGGTACTCATATGGAAGAAGGTAATATTTGATAAATATTAATTTTCCCAAAGATAATTTTTTTACCTAGTCAAATTAATCCAAGTCATTCCTATCTTCAAACTCAAATCAAGCAAAAAGGAGAAAAACAAGACAAAATAAAACTTGCAAATTTTTTCTTTTAAGTTAGCTTTCCTTTCACTAAAGAAGTAAGTTCTGACTTCACTGGAAAGTTTTCTATGTCACTTTTTCAAATATAATCCTATCTTCTGATGATCCAGATTAGAATAAAAGTTTCTAAGCCTTTTGGAGTAAAAGCAACCAATCATGGTTAACTTGCAACTCTTTCTTTATCCTTGTTTTCTTCCTTATTCTGGACAGTTTTTAAAAAATTATATATTGCATGCATAATATATAACATTTTAGTTTTAAAGTTAGTACAGTTTATAGCAGGTTTATTGACATATAATTCACATACAATTTACTCTTTTAAAAAATTTTGCATGCATGCTTAGTTGCTCAGTCATGTCCGACTCTTTCTGACCCTTTGGACTGTAAACTGCCAATCTCCTCTGTCCATGGGATTTTTCAGGCAAGAATACTGGAGTGAGTTGCCATTTCCTTCTCCAGGAGATCTTCCTGACCCAGGGATTGAACCTGAATTTCCTGGGTTTCCTGCACTGTGGGCACATTCTTTACCCACTGAGCCATATTGAAATATAATTGATTTACAGTGTCATGTTAGTTTCAGGTGTATAGCAAGCTGATTCATATACATATATGTATACATATATTCTCTTTTCAGATTCCTTTCCATTATAGGTTATTTACAAGGTAACTCATCCTTTTGAAGTATACAATTCAGTGGTTTTTAGTATGTTCACAGAGTTGTGTAATCATCATCCCCAACTGGAGAAGGCAATGGCACCCCACTCCAATACTCTTGCCTGGAAAATCCATGGATGGAGGAGCCTGGTAGGCTGCAGTGCATGGGGTCACTAAGAGTCGGCATGGCTGAGCAAATTCACTTTCACTTTCACTTTTCACTTTCATGCATTGGAGAAGGAAATGGCAACCCTCTCCAGTGTTCTTGCCTGGAGAATCCCAGGGACAGAGGAGCCTAGTAGGCTGCTGTCTATGGGGTCTCACAGAGTCAGACACGGCTGAAGTGATGTAGCAGCAGCAGCATCCCCATCTAATTCCAGAACATTTTTTATGACTCCAAAAAGAAACTCTGTACCCACTGGCAGTCACCCCCCAATTCACCCTCTCCCTAGGCCGTGGAAATCACCAATCTACTTTATGTCAGTATGGATTTGCCTATTCTGACAGTTTTTTACATTTCATATAAATGGTGTCATACAATTTGTAGCTTTTTGATTCTGGCTTATTTTCATATAGCACAAAGTTTTTAAGACTCATCTATGTCTTAGTGTATATCAGTACCTTGTTTCTTCCTATAACCTAATAATATTCTGTTGTATGAGTATACCACGTTTTGCTTGTCCATTTATCAGTTTATGATTGCTTCCACTGTTAGCCTATAATGTTGCTATGAATGTTCATGTGCAAATCTTTGTGGGGACATATCTTTTCAATTTTCTTGGGTTGTACCTAGAGTGGAATTACTGGGTCATATGGTAACTCTAGGCTTAACTTTTTAAGGAACTGACAACCTGCTCTCCAAAGTATCTGAATCATTTTACATTCTTATCAGCAGTATATGAGGGTCCAATTTCTTCACATCTTTGCCAAATCTTATTATTGTCATTCTTTTTAGGATAGCCATCCCAGTGTGTATAAAGTGGTACTTCATTGTGATTTTGAGTTAAATGTATTTGGATTTGAAAGCATTTTTCAGACTTTTATGGTATCTTTTTTTGATTAATAGCTGTAGCTATAATGTATTGAATATCTTTCTAAGCATTATCTTCAGTTCAGTTCAGTCGCTCATCATGTCCAACTCTTTGCGATCCCATGGACTGCAGCACAACAGGCCTCCTTGTCCATCACCAACTCCTGGAGTCTGCTCAACCTCAAGTCCATTGAGTCAGTGATGCCATCCAACTATCTCATCCTCTGTTGTCCCCTTCTCCCCCTGCCTTCAATCTTTCCCAGTATCAGGGTCTTAGCAAATGAGTCAGTTCTTTGCATCCAGTGGCCAAAGTATTAGAGTTTCAGCTTCGGCATCAGTCCTTCCAATGAATATTCAGGACTGATTTCCTTTAGGATGGACTGGTTGGACCTCCTTGCCGTCCAAGAGACTCTCAAGAGTCTTTTCCAACACCACAGTGCAAAAGCATCAATTCTTCAGTGCTCAGCTTTCTTTATAGTCCAACTCTCACATCCATACATGACTACTGGAAAAACCATAGCCTTGACTGGATGGACCTGTGTTGGCAAAATAATGTCTCAGCTTTTTAATATAGTGTCTAGGTTGGTCATAACTTTCCTTCCAAGGAGTAAGCATCTTTTAATTTCATGGCTGCAATCACCATCTGCAGTGATTTGGGAGCCCCCCAAAATAAAATCTGACACTGTTTCCACTGTTTCCCCATCTATTTCCCATGAAGTGATGGGACCAGATGCCATGATCTTAGTTTTCTGAATGTTAAGCTTTAAGCAAACTTTTTCATTCTCTTTCATTTTCATCAAGAGACTTTTTAGTTCTTCTCCACTTTTTTCTATAAGGGTGGTGTCATCTGTATATCTGAGGTTATTGATATTTCTCCCAGCAATCTTGATTCCAGCTTGCATTTCATCCAGTCCAGCGTTTCTCATGATGTACTCTGCATATAAGTTAAATAAGCAGGGTGACAATATATAGCCTTGATGTACTCCTTTTCCTATTTGGAACCAGTCTGTTGTTCCATGTCCCATTCTAACTGTTGCTTCCTGACCTGCATACAGATTTCTCAAGAGGCAGATCAGGTGATCTGGTATTCCCGTCTCTTTCAGAATTTTCCACAGTTTGTGGTGATCCACACAATCAAAGGCTTTGGCATAGTCAATGAAGCAGAAATATAGGTTTTTCTGAAACTCTCTTACTTTTTCAATAATCCAATGGAGTTATAATTAGAGCCAGCCCTTTGTGTTCTAGGGATCCACATCCAAGGTTCAACCAACCATGGATCAAAAATATTCAGAAAGAAAAATTCTAGAAAATTTCAAAAAGCAAATATGAATTTGCCATGTTGGCAACTTTTATATAGCATTTACATTGTATTATGTATTATGAGTAATATAGAGATGATTTAAGGTCTACAGGTGGATGTGTATAGGCTATATGGAGATATTTACAACATTTTATATAAGATACTGAACATCTACATATTTTGGTATCTGTGGGGGTCCTGGGACTTATGCCCTGCCAATAACAGACAACCACTGTATTCCTATTCTACAAAGAGACCAAAGTAAGGAAAATCAAGTGCTGTTTACGGTTTTCATTAATGGTGGAGTCAATTTTTGCATTCAGGGCTGTCCAACACTTATGTCCCTGCTGTGCTGTGCTGTGCTGTGCTTAGCCACTCAGTCGTGTCCAACTCTTTGTGACCCTATGAACCATAGTCTACCAGGCTCCTATGTCCATGAGATTCTCCTGGCAAGAATACTGGAGTGGGTTGCCATGCCCTCCTCCAGGGGATTGTCCCAGCTTAGGGACCGAACACATGCCTCCTCCATCTCTTGCACTGCAAGTGAATTCTTTACTGCTGAGCCACTGGGGAGGCCCCATGCTATAGAAACACACTCTGAATCTGGTAGTTCTCAAACTCACAGCCTTTGAATTTTGATACACAAAGTCCAGTGAATCTTTTCAGTCCAATAGAGAGACTTTAAGGTCTTTGAGAATATCTATTTAGATCCTGGTCCTAAATCCTGGAGAAGATTCAAAAGGAGCCTCACTTGAGCAATTTGTCTTGCTTTTCTCCTTGCCCAACCTAATCTGCTTCATTATGATTATCAGAATATTCACTAGATGCTGTAGCCCTGACTTCAGGGATACTAAAATTTCTTGTACTGATGTGGATAATTTCCTGCCTCAGAGGTATAATTGCTTACATTATCTGGTCAACAGTCCTTTAATCCAGAAAATCTTGTGTTATTGGAGGAGTAAATTCAATACCTTTGTTAAGGAGAGCTGAGATCCTGTAGCAACTGTTGCCCTCAAGATATAGCCCTTGTTTCTATGACTTCCTTTTTTCCAATTAATCTTACAAACTCTATGTTACCTGATTATGTGTGTGCATGCTCAGGCGCTCAGCCATGTTTGACTCTTTGCAACCCGGTGAATTGTAGCTCACCAGACTCCTCTGTCCATGGAAGTTTTCAGGCAAGAATACTGGAGCAGGTTGCCATTTCCTCCTGCACGGAATTTCCCAACCCAAGGATCAAACCCACATCTGCATCTTTGGATTCTTTACTGCTGAGCCATTGGAAAAGCCCTGACTCTGCCTTTTTAAAAACATAAATCCAGTCTAGTTGTTTGTCTTTCAGTTTATTATTCAACCTACCTATGTATAATTTTTATTCAAGTAATATAGGTACATGATTAAGGGTACTAGTCTCTCACCCTGTTTATTCCATCTTTATCCATTAAAGTAGCACATTTCTGAGATTACTTCAATGCCTCTAAATATGCTTTTGCTATTATGCTTGATTTATCACTTTTAGACATTATCTAAATTTGCAGTCTCAAAAATAAATGAGAGAGGTTCTTGAAAGATGGCGGAGGAATAGGACGGGAAGATCACGTTCTCCCTCACAAATTCCTCAAAAGAACATTTCAACACCGAGCAAACTCCACAAAACAACTTCTGTAGGCTGGCAGAGGACATCAGGCAACCAGAAAAGCAGACCATTGTCTTCAAAACAGGTAGGAAAAAATATAAAAGACGAAAAAGGAGACAAAGGAGGTGGGGAGGGAGCTCCGTCCCGGGAAGGGAAGCCCATCCCGGGAAGGGAATTTTAAGAAGAGAGGTTTCCAAACACCAGGAAACACTCTCCCTGCCGAGTCTGTGGCGAGCCTTGGAAACACAGAGGGCAACATAACAGGAAGGAAAAATAGATAAATAATTAAAACCAAGAGATTACAAGCCCACCAGTAACTCCCCCAGCGGAAAAGCAGCACAGACGCCTGCATCCGCCATTGGGAAGTGGGGGCAGGGCAGGGACGCGCGGGAGGCGTGGGCTGCAGAGCTTTGTAAGAATCGGGCAGGAACGCCCCACGCGCAACCAGAACGATCTAACTTGGGCTAGCAAACCAGACTGTGGGATAGCTACCACGCGAAAAGCTCAAACATAAGACACCATCAGGACTGAGCACAGAACAAAGGACGGAACGGAAAAAGCCGGCTGCAGACCATTCCCCGCCGGGGACAGGCAGCCAGAGCCGTAAGGACTGGAAAGGGGCAATTGCAGACCCGGAGAGACTTTACGTACCTAACTGCAAGCAGGCTCCTTTGCTAAGACTTCTGGGGATGCTGGACAGTCACAGTCTGCTTCACGGGGTGCGCCAGCGGTCCACCCAGAAAGCTGAGCAGCAGCGGCGGAAAAGGTGACAAGCCGCGGCGATTGCGCTCGCCAAACTCCTGAGCTACTCGGACCTGGGAAGGGCACAAAGCGCAGTCCCAGCCGCATTTGTGCCTCTGAGGGCTGCCTGAGGGCCGAACCTGAGCGGCTTGGACCGGGGAAGTGCACGCAGCCTAGGGCCGGCCCCAGACGGTTCCTGGCTGAGCATCGTAGAGCCGGAGCGGTTTGTGCGCCGCGAGAAAGGACAGGTCAAGCGGGGCAGAGATACTGTGTACACACGACAGTGCTATTTGTTTGCAGCATCCCCCCTCCCCACAGCGCGACTGAACTAGTGAGCCTAAAAACCAGCAAACAGAAGAAGTTCAACAGAGGAAACCACCTTGGAAGTGAGCCCACACAGCCCATAACATCAGAGAAGAGCCAGATATATTTTTAATTTTTTAATATTTTTAAAATCATTCTTTTTTTTTTTTGCCTTTTGCTTTTTTTTTCTTTTTTTCCAAGCTTTTTTTTAATTGTTAAGTCTTCTATTTCTCCTCTAATTTTTATTTCTATAACCTAGTATTACTATTTAAAAAAAAAAAAGACTTTTTTTTTTTTTAAGGCAAACACCATATATACTCTTTGGATGGTTGTTGGTGTTTTGTTTTTTTTTTTTTTTGTTTGTTTTTTAATAATTCTTTTTTTCTTTCTTCCTTTTCCTTCTGCTTTTCTTTAATATTGTATCTTTGAAAATCCAACCTCTACTCCAGATTTTTAATCTTTGTTGTCAATTTTGTACATTTAAAAACCCAAACTTCACTACCCAAGTTTACCTGAGAGCGAGATTACTGGCTTGTCCACTCTCTCCTCCTCTGGCCTCTCCTTTTTCTCCACCAGGTGGCCTCTGTCTCTTTTCTCCCCATCTCTTCTCTATCCAACTCTGTGAATCTCTGTGTGTTCCAGACGGTAGAGAACACCTAAGGAACTGGTTACTGGCAGGATTTGTCTCTCTCCTACTCATTCCTCTCTCTTATCCTCCTGGTCACCTCTGTCTACTTCCTCCCTCTCCTCTTCCCCGTATAACTCTGTAAATACCTCTGAGCAGTCCAGACTATAGAGCGCACATAAGGAAGTGACTACTGGCTAGCTTGCTCTCTCCTCTCTTGATCTCACCGCATCTCATTCCAGTTACCTCTAACTACCCCCTCCATCTTCTCTTCTCCTTGTAACTCAGTGAACCTCTCTGAGTGTCCCTCAAGGTGGAGAAACTTTTCATCTTTAACCTAGATGTTTTATCATCGGTGCTGTATAGATAGAGAAGTCTAGAGGCTACTGTAAAAATAAAACTGAAAACCAGAAGCAGGAAGCTTAAACCCAAAGCCTGAAAACATTAGAGAACTCTTGAATTCAGGGAACATTAAGCAATAGGAGCTCATCAAATGCCTTCATACCTACACTGAAACCAAGCTCCATCCAAGGGCCAACAAGTTCCAAAACAAGACATACCATGCAAATTCTCCAGCAACACAGGAACACTCCCCTGAGCCTCAATATACAGGCAGCTCAAAATTATCCCAAAACCTTTGATGTCTCATAACCCATTACGGGTCACTCCACTGCACTCCAGAGAGAAGAAACCCAGCTCCACCCACCAAAACTCCAACACAAGCCTCCCTAACCAGGAAACCTTGACAAGCCACTGATAGAACCCCGCCCAAAGTGAGGAAGCTCCATAATAAAGAGAACTCCACAAATTATCAGAATATAAAAAGGCCACCCCAAACGCAGCAATATAACCAAGATGAAGAGACAGAGGAATATTCAGCAGGTAAAGGAACAGGAGAGTTGCCCACCAAACCAAACAAAAGAGGAAGAAGTAGGGAATCTACCAGAGAAGGAATTCCGAATATTGATAGTGAAAATGATCCAAAATCTTGAAATCAAAATGGAAACACAGATAAATAGCCTAGAGACAAGGATTGAGAAGATGCAAGAAAGGTTTAACAAGGACCTAGAAGAAATAAAAAAGAGTCAAAATATAATGAATAACACAATAAATGAGATCAGAAACACTCTGGAGGCAACAAATAGTAGAATAACGGAGGCAGAAGATAGGATTAGTGAAATAGAAGATAGAATGGTAGAAATAAATGAATCAGAGAGGAAACAAGAAAAACGAATTAAAAGAAACGAGGACAATCTCAGAGACCTCCAGGACAATATGAAACACTCCAACATTCGAATTATAGGAGTCCCAGAAGAAGAAGACAGAAAGAAAGATCATGAGAAAATCCTTGAGGAGATAATAGTTGAAAACTTCCCTAAAATGGGGAAGGAAATAATCACCCAAGTCCAAGAAACACAGAGAGTCCCAAATAGGATAAACCCAAGGCGAAACACCCCAAGACACATATTAATCAAATTAACAAAGATCAAACACAAAGAACAAATATTAAAAGCAGCAAGGGAAAAACAACAAATAACACACAAGGGGATTCCCATAAGGATAACAGCTGATCTGTCAATAGAAACTCTTCAGGCCAGGAGGGAATGGCAAGACATACTTAAAGTGATGAAAGACAATAACCTACAGCCCAGATTACTGTACCCAGCAAGGATCTCATTCAAATACGAAGGAGAAATCAAAAGCTTTACAGACAAGCAAAAGCTGAGAGAATTCAGCACCACCAAACCAGCTCTCCAACAAATTCTAAAGGATATCCTCTAGACAGGAAACACGAAAGGGTGTATAAACCCGAACCCAAAACAATAAAGTAAATGGCAACGGGATCATTCTTATCAATAATTACCTTAAACGTAAATGGGTTGAACGCCCCAACCAAAAGACAAAGACTGGCCGAATGGATACAAAAACAAGACCCCTCTATATGCTGCTTACAAGAGACCCACCTCAAAACAAGGGACACATACAGACTGAAAGTGAAGGGCTGGAAAAAGATATACCACGCAAATAGAGACCAAAAGAAAGCAGGAGTGGCAATACTCATATCCGATAAAATAGACTTTAAAACAAAGGCTGTGAAAAGAGACAAAGAAGGCCACTACATAATGATCAAAGGAACAATCCAAGAAGAAGATATAACAATTATAAATATATATGCACCCAATATAGGAGCACCGCAATATGTAAGACAAATGCTAATAAGTATGAAAGGGGAAATCAACAATAACACAATAATAGTGGGAGACTTTAATACCCCACTCACACCTATGGACAGATCAACTAAACAGAAAATTAACAAAGAAACGCAAACTTTAAATGATACATTAGATCAGTTAGACCTAATTGATATCTATAGGACATTTCACCCCAAAACAACGAATTTCACCTTTTTTTCAAGTGCTCATGGAACCTTCTCCAGGATAGATCACATCCTGGGCCATAAATCTAAACTTGATAAATTCAAAAAATCGAAATCATTCCAAGCATCTTTTCTGACCATAATGCATTAAGATTAGATCTCAATTACAGGAGAAAATCTATTAAAAATTCCAACATATGGAGGTTGAACAACACACTTCTGAATAACCAAGAAATCACAGAAGAAATCAAAAAAGAAATCAAAATATGCATAGAAACGAATGAAAATGAAAACACAACAACCCGAAACCTGTGGGACACTATAAAAGCAGTGCTAAGAGGAAAGTTCATAGCAATACAGGCATACCTCAAGAAGCAAGAAAAAAGTCAAATAAACAACCTAACTCTACAACTGAAGCAACTAGAAAAAGAAGAGTTGGAGAACCCCAGAGTTAGTAGAAGGAAAGAAATCTTAAAAATTAGGGCAGAAATAAATGCAAAAGAAACAAAAGAGACCATAGCAAAAATCAACAAAGCCAAAAGCTGGTTCTTTGAAAGGATAAATAAAATTGACAAACCATTAGCCAGACTCATCAAGAAGCAAAGAGAGAAAAATCAAATCAATAAAATTAGAAATGAAAATGGAGAGATCACAACAGACAACACAGAAATACAAAGGATCATAAGAGACTACTATCAGCAGTTGTATGCCAATAAAATGGACAACATGGAAGAAATGGACAAATTCTTAGAAAAGTACAATTTTCCAAAACTGAACCAGGAAGAAATAGAAAATCTTAACAGACCCATCACAAGCACGGAAATTGATACTGTAATCAGAAATCTTCCAGCAAACAAAAGCCCAGGTGCAGATGGCTTCACAGCTGAATTCTACCAAAAATTTCAAGAAGAGCTAACACCTATCCTACTCAAACTCTTCCAGAAATTGCAGAGGAAGGTAAACTTCCAAACTCATTCTATGAGGCCACCATCACCCTAATACCAAAACCTGACAAAGATGTCACAAAAAAAGAAAACTACAGGCCAATATCTCTGATGAACATAGATGCAAAAATCCTCAACAAAATTCTAGCAATCAGAATCCAACAACACATTAAAAAGATCATACACCATGACCAAGTGGGCTTTATCCCAGGGATGCAAGGATTCTTCAATATCCGCAAATCAATCAATGTAATTCACCACATTAACAAATTGAAAAATAAAAACCATATGATTATCTCAATAGATGCAGAGAAGGCCTTTGACAAAATTCAACATCCATTTATGATAAAAACTCTCCAGAAAGCAGGAATAGAAGGAACATACCTCAACATAATAAAAGCTATCTATGACAAACCCACAGCAAACATTATCCTCAATGGTGAAAAATTGAAAGCATTTCCCCTAAAGTCAGGAACAAGACAAGGGTGTCCACTTTCACCGCTACTATTCAACATAGTTCTGGAAGTTTTGGCCACAGCAATCAGAGCAGAAAAAGAAATAAAAGGAATCCAAATTGGAAAAGAAGTAAAACTCTCACTGTTTGCAGATGACATGATCCTCTACATGGAAAACCCTAAAGACTCCACCAGAAAATTACTAGAGCTCATCAATGAATATAGTAAAGTTGCAGGATATAAAATCAACACACAGAAATCCCTTGCATTCCTATACACGAATAATGAGAAAGTAGAAAAAGAAATTAAGGAAACAATTCCATTCACCATTGCAACAAAAAGAATAAAATACTTAGGAATATATCTACCTAAAGAAACTAAAGACCTATATATAGAAAACTATAAAACACTGATGAAAGAAATCAAAGAGGACACTAATAGATGGAGAAATATACCATGTTCATGGATTGGAAGAATCAATATAGTGAAAATGAGTATACTACCCAAAGCAATTTACAAATTCAATGCAATCCCTATCAAGCTACCAGCCACATTTTTCACAGAACTAGAACAAATAATTTCAAGATTTGTATGGAAATACAAAAACCTCGAATAGCCAAAGCAATCTTGAGAAAGAAGAATGGAACTGGAGGAATCAACTTGCCTGACTTCAGGCTCTACTACAAAGCCACAGTCATCAAGACAGTATGGTACTGGCACAAAGACAGACATATAGATCAATGGAACAAAATAGAAAGCCCAGAGATAAATCCACACACATATGGACACCTTATCTTTGACAAAGGAGGCAAGAATGTACAATGGAGTAAAGACAATCTCTTTAACAAGTGGTGCTGGGAAAACTGGTCAACCACTTGTAAAAGAATGAAACTAGATCACTTTCTAACACCGCACACAAAAATAAACTCAAAATGGATTAAAGATCTAAATGTAAGATCAGAAACTATAAAACTCCTAGAGGAGAACATAGGCAAAACACTCTCAGACATAAATCACAGTAGGATCCTCTATGATCCACCTCCCAGAATGCTGGAAATAAAAGCAAAAATAAACAAATGGGATCTAATTAAAATTAAAAGCTTCTGCACAACAAAGGAAAATATAAGCAAGGTGAAAAGACAGCCTTCTGAATGGGAGAAAATAATAGCAAATGAAGCAACTGACAAACAACTAATCTCAAAAATATACAAGCAACTTCTGCAGCTCAACTCCAGAAAAATAAACGACCCTATCAAAAAATGGGCCAAAGAACTAAATAGACATTTCTCCAAAGAAGACATACGGATGGCTAACAAACACATGAAAAGATGCTCAACATCACTCATTATTAGAGAAATGCAAATCAAAACCACAATGAGGTACCACTTCACACCAGTCAGAATGGCTGCAATCCAAAAATCTGCAAGCAATAAATGCTGGAGAGGGTGTGGAGAAAAGGGAACCCTTCTACACTGTTGGTGGGAATGCAAACTAGTACAGCCACTATGGAGAACAGTGTGGAGATTCCTTAAAAATTGCAAATAGAACTACCTTATGACCCAGCAATCCCACTTCTGGGCATACACACCGAGGAAACCAGAATTGAAAGAGACACATGTACCCCAATGTTCATCGCAGCACTGTTTATAATAGCCAGGACATGGAAACAACCTAGATGTCCATCAGCAGATGAATGGATAAGAAAGCTGTGGTACATATACACAATGGAGTATTACTCAGCCGTTAAAAAGAATTCATTTGAATCAGTTCTGATGAGATGGATGAAACTGGAGCCGATTATACAGAGTGAAGTAAGCCAGAAAGAAAAACACCAATACAGTATACTAACACATATATATGGAATTTAGGAAGATGGCAATGACGACCCTGTATGCAAGACAGGGAAGGAGACACAGATGTGTATAACGGACTTTTGGACTCAGAGGGAGAGGGAGGGGTGGGATGATTTGGGAGAATGACATTCTAACATGTGTACTATCATGTGGATTGAATCGCCAGTCTATGTCTGATGCAGGATGCAGCATGCTTGGGGCTGGTGCATGGGGATGACCCAGAAAGATGTTATGGGGAGGGAGGTGGGAGGGGGGTTCATGTTTGGGAATGCATGTAAGAATTAAAGATTTTAAATTTAAAAAAAAAATAAAAAAATAAAAGCAAAAAAAAAAATGAGAAATGAAAGATTTATTCATCTTTTCTCTAGTAACTTAAGAGATATTCTCCCAGTCTTAATTTTTTATTTCCCCAACTATAGGCATTATTATTATTATTATTATTATTGTTGACTGCCTGTCTTATCAGATGAGGATGCTGATCCCTCTACCCTTCCATTTAGTTCCTCTCTGTGCCTTCCCCTTCCTAACTTTCAACATCTATACATTTTCATTTGCATTGTCAAAGAAGACAGCACTTATTGTCTATTGCATAACCAGAAGTTAGTCTTCCTATAGGTTGAGTCTAAAAGAAATAAAATGTTCTCATCATTTTGACTTTATAAAAAACCTTTTCCATTCAGTTCAGTTCAGTTCAGTCGCTCAGTCGTGTCCAAATCTTGGCAACCCCATGGACTGCAGCACGCCAGGCTTCCCTGTCCATCACCAACTCCTGGGCTTGCTCAAACTCATGTCGGTGATGCCATCCAACCATCTCATCCTCTGTCGTCCCCTTCTCCTCCTGCCCTTAATCTTTCCCAGCATCACGGTCTTTTTCAATGAGTCCGTTCTTCACATCAGGTGGCCAAAGTGTTGGAGTCTCACGTTCAGCATCAGTCCTTACAGTGAATATTCAGGTCTGATTTCCCTTAGGATGGACTGGTTGGTTCTCCTTGCAGTCCAAGGAACTCTCTAGAATCTTCTCCAACACCACAGTTCAAAAGCATCAATTCTTTGGTGCTCAGCTTTCTTTACAGTCCAACTCTCTTATCCCTACATGACTACTGGAAAAACCATAGCTTTGACTAGATGGAACTTTGTTGGCAAAGTGATGTCTCTGCTTTTTAATACGCTGTTTAGATTGGTCATAGCTTTTCTTCCAAGGAGCAAGCTCCTTTTATTTTCATAGCTGTAGTCACCATCTGCAGTGATTTTGGAGCCCCCCAAAATAAAGTCTGTCACTGTTTCTATTGTTTCCCCATTGATTTTCCATGAAGTGATGGGACCAGATGCCATGATCTTAGTTTTCTGAATGCTGAGTTTTAAACCAACTTTTTTACTCTCCTCTTTCACTTTCATCAAGAGGCTCTTTAGTTCTTCACTTTTTGACATAAAGGTGGTGTCACGTGCATATATTAGGTTATTGATATTTCTCCCAGCAATCTTGATTCCAGCTTGTGCTTCATTCAGCCCCACATTTCACATGATGTACACTGCATATAAGTTAAATAAGAGGGTAACGATATACAGCCTTGACTTGACGTACTGCTTTCCCAATTTGGAATCAGTCTTTTGTTCCATGTTCAGTTTTAGCTGTTGCTTCTTGACCTGCATGCAGATTTCTCAGGAGGCAGGTCAGGTGGTCTGGTATTCCCAATCTCTTGTAGAATTTTCCACAGTTTGTTGTGATCCATGTAGTCAAAGACTTTGGCATAGTCAATAAAGCAGAAGTAGATGTTTTTCTGAAACTGTCTTGCTTTTTTGATGGTCCAGCAGATGTTGGCAATTTGATTTCTGGTTCTTCTGCCTTTTCTAAATCCAGTTTGAACATCTGGAAGTTCATGGTTCAGGTACTATTGAAGCCTGACTTGTAGAATTTTGAGCATTACTTTACTATAGTGTGAGATGAGTGCAATTGTATGGTAGTTTGAATATTCTTTGGCATTGCCTTTCTTTGGGATTGGAATGAAAACTGACCTTTTCCAGCCCTGTGGCCACTGCTGAGTTTTCCAAATTTGCTGGCATATTGAGTGCAGCACTTTAATGGCATCATCTTCTAGGATTTGAGATAACTCAACTGGAATTCCATCACCTCCACTAGCTTTGTTCGTAGTGATGCTTTCTAAGGTCCACTTGACTTCACATTCCAGGATGTCTGGCTCTAGGTGAGTGATCACACCATCGTGGTTATCTGGGTCATGAAGATCTTGTTTGTATAGTTCTGCTGTGTATTCTTCCCACCTCTTCTTAATATCTTCTGCTTCTGTTAGCTCCATAACATTTCTGTCCTTTATTGTGCCCATCATTGCAT
The DNA here is from genome assembly GCF_016772045.2 of Ovis aries. Classification (NCBI taxonomy): domain Eukaryota; kingdom Metazoa; phylum Chordata; class Mammalia; order Artiodactyla; family Bovidae; genus Ovis; species Ovis aries. Next base: position 93,424,015 of record NC_056059.1, read on the forward strand.
GAAATATTCCCTTGGTATCTCTAATTTTCTTGAAGAGATCTCTGGTCTTTCCCATTCTATTGTTTTCCTCTATTTCTTTGCACTGATCACTGAGGAAGACTTTCTTATCTCTCCTTGCCATTCTTTGTAACTCTGCATTCAAATGCGTGTATCTTTCGTTTTCTTCTTTGCCTTTAGCTTCTCTTTTTCTCTCCTTTGCCTTTTCCATTAGAACTATAAAAATATTATTCCACTGTTATCAGTAACCCATGTTGTCATTGTGAAGCTGTTTTCTATCTTGAGAACCGTCACTTTGTAGGTAAGCAATTTTGCTTTTCGGGAGGATTTGGTGGTTTTTTCTTTATTCTTCATGTTTCTGATTACCTATATGGCTAGAGGTCTTTTTTCATTCATTGTAACTGAGCTTTTGGGGACTTCCTTCATATGGCGACTTATATATCCTTCATCTCTAGAAAATTTTCTCATTTATTTGAAAATGTCCTTATTTCTGTTTTTTTTTTTCTCTCTTCTTCCTTCTGAGAACGTCTCTTAATTGATGTTGATCTTTGGTATTGATGTTATTCAATTTCTTTAGAAAACAATCTTGTATATTTTCTTTTAGACTCTATAAATTGTTCAAGAGAGCTGGAGAGGTGAAATTTTCTGAAAACACACTTGATTTTTTTAATTTTAAAGAAATTTAAAAACTTGAAATACAGTTGATTTACAACGTTTTGCTACTTTCAGGTGTATGTGTTACAAGATATTGAATATAGTTCTCTGTGCTATCTCCAGTAGAGTTCTTATTTTTAATTTTATATCTAATAGTGTATATTTATTAGTCCCAAACTCCTAACTTATCCTCCCTTTCCCCCTTTGGTAGTCATAGGTTTGCTGAAACGTATTTTAATGAATTCCTCTATTTTTAGCCCAAACTCAGTGCCACCATTTGTTGTATCTGGTGTCTGTGTCCTGTTGTCGTCGTTTCAGTCGCTCAGTCGTGTCCAACTCTTTGCGAGCCCGTGGACTATAGTTGCTGGTCTCGCCTGACCATGGGACTTCCCAGGCAAGAACACTGGAGTGGGTTGCCATTTCCTTCTCCAGGGGATCTTCCTGACCCTGGATCAAACCCACGTCTCCTACACTGGCAAGTAGATTCTTTACCCCTGAGCCACCGGGGTAGCCCTCTGTTTCCTGTTCCTCTCCTGTATTCTTCAGATTGTCATTCTCCCTGATTGTATTCACTTTCCCACGTCCAATACGTGTATATGTGCACACTCCTCTCTCTCCCTCCCGCCTTCCCTGCCTCCATCTCTCTTGACTGAGGCTTCTTCATTGCTTCATCAGGAAACACTTCTCCATCAGAAACTGATGGAGTTTTCAGTTTTCCAGAAATTGACCTAATATATTGTTCACTAGTAGAGCCCTTCCTCTTTAATTTTTTTGTATTCTGTTTCTGACATTTTCATACCATCTCAAGAGGAAGAGAAGATAAATGTATATAACTGTTTCACCATACTGACCCTCTAACAAATCAAGCTCTCGGTCAGGAACTACCTGCCTTTGATCTGTGCAGATCTTTCCCTCCTTATCATTAACTCAGCTTCCTTCAGATCACCTGATTTTGCTCCACATGAGCCATTATTTTGGCTCAGCTGCTCGTATTTGCCATTATTACTGTTGATACAGAGAATTTCCTTGATGTATTACAAAACAGGGCTGAGAACCACTGTCTAGTGTTTAGGATTAGTGAATTATAACTAAACTGTAGTCACATTATTATTTCCTTTAATGAAAGTGGCAGAGTTTAGCTGTGCATTTGGGGTGGAGTCCAGGGGAGTGAGGAAGAGGAGGGCCAAGTCATAATTTCCTTAAAGTACAGCATCTACAAGGTTGCTAAAGAGGGTGATAAATTGTTTCCCATCCTCAGTAAGTATAGCCAAGAAGAAATAGGCTTATGTTGGAACATGAGAGGTTTTTAGAAACAGTAGGAAACATTTCTGAGTGAGAAAGAATTCATACAGGAAATCATGTACTTTCCTTTTTCTTAAGTACCCTTAAAAATAGTAGAGGGATTCATTTTGTCTTCTGTAAGTATTTAAATGTGACCCAAAGCAGAAGCAGGAAGGTTGGACTAGAAGACCTATCTAGCTCTTTTCCCTACTAGGATGATGATGAGAAATAACAACAATAATGATAATGGCTGCCGTTTATTGAGCACTTATAATGTGCCTGCTTCTGGGCTAAGTACTGACATCCTGATCTCATTTGATTTTTACTACAAGCCTGTGAAGTAAGAAATTTCACAGATGAAGAAACCCATTGTCCCAGATTCCTAAAGTAACACAGATTCAGGTCCAGGTCTGTTTGACCACAAACACATTGATTTGCCTCTTTTAGGATGACAGGATTTACATCTTCGAAAACAATGCCTTTACCAAGGACCACTGTCCCTCCACTATTCTAAGTAATACGTGTAGCTGTAGCTGTTTTTAGGTGGTTTGTTCTTTGCTCTGTATTTTGGCATCTAGTCAGACTGAGATGATGCTTCTTTCTTTCAACGACTTGAAGAAAGTTTTCTAGCATTATTAAAAATGTGTCACCTCCAGGCTGTCTTTCAAAGTCAGATTACTTTTCGCTATAAACACAGAAGACCCTTAAAACTCATCATTCAGTATGGAGCTTGGCTACGGCCCTGAAGAACTGACTATTCAGGAAACGGCTTCTTAGCTCAACCGCAGAGCCTCCGGCCAAATCTTAATGACTTTGCAGGGTGTTGGCAGATCCTGAACTATGGCAGGCGACATTGCTTCCTCATGAGGATACTCTTCACATTCACCTTTTAAAACTGTATGTGCTTCATATAGGATAAAAGGAAAAAACAAAAAACTTCTAGTTAAGGAACACATGTACACCCATGGTGAATCCATGTCAATGTATGGCAAAACCACTACAATATTGTAAAGTAATTAGCCTCTAATTAAAATAAATAAATTTATATTAAAAAAAAGGAAAAACCTTCATCCCCACAGAATCTTCAGATGAATTCTATTTCATTTTACAAGCCTCGGTTGCATGTTTCCTCTTGCTCTTGTTGGCTTTACTGTTCATTAAACAGTTGTTTGCCCCTTTCCTGTTTATACATCTGAGTGAATTGGAAGGTGCATGCGGTACTTATTTTAAACCCACTTAAAAGGCACAAGAGCAATAAGAAAAGGAAGGAAGGAAGGGAGAAGAGAAAAGATGTTTACTCACTTGTCGTGGTGGTAAAGACAAATCCAGTTGAGCACATCTCTGTCATAATATTGGCCAAAAAGTTTGTTTGGGTTTTCCCAAATGAACTTTTTGGCCAACTCAATATGAAGGGTTAAGTATACCCCAAATGAAATCCTGCCAACTAAAACAATCACAGAGTTACATTTAGCCTACACGGTGATTGCTGTTGCAAAGGAATTCTGTCTCCCTTCAGGCATCTATACTTTTTCCCTTTCGTAGTATTTATCCTGGGGGTGACCAAGTGGGAGTCTTCTAGCTGCCATTGGCTGGCAGGCCACTGCCGTCTAATTTCCCTGTCATTTCCTCTCCCTCCTCGCTTCTGAACTCAGTTTAACCAGGATTGTTGAAAAGATGGTGGTGGAAGCAGCAGAAATGACTGGACAAGTCTGGTCTATGATCCTGCCTTTGCATTTATTCGCCTTTCTGTCCATCCATATTTACTGACCACTTCTTTCATCCAATTATAGGAGATACTCTTGGTCACACAGTCGCATGATAAACACATTTCTCTTTTCTTCACATCACTATAAAAACATGCCATTAGTAGGTCCTGTGATGTCCCTGTCACATCCGAAACCTTAAGCTCTTAGTTTGCTCTGCACCAGAAAATAGGTTGAAATCCACAGACTCCTGCACAAGCTAGAGACAGCATCCTAGTCACATTTGTACCATGTTTTAAACAACTCTGCTTCACAAATTAGGTTTTCCTCCTTTATGTAGAGGCTTTATGAGAATTCTCTGTATTATTACCTTCATTACTGGCCTCAGCAATGACAAATTTCCCAGTCTGGGGACAGCAGAAAGAAAGAGAAAGTGACCCTGTCTAGACACACTCTAAAGTGCCATAAGTGCACTTTGGAAAAAGTACGGAAGTCTGCTGATTGAGATTCAACATAACACCTGTTAAATCAGGTGATGAAACCACAACAATTTAGTAGATATAGGACATAGAAAGACAACAAATTTATGTAACAGGAAAAGAATAAAGTATGCATACAATTTTAATAAATGATGTTGGAAGACATGGAAAATCAGATAGGGTAAGATTGTTCATTAAGTGGTCTCGGGAGACATGGTTTTATACTCAGAGCCAGAAAAGTCAATTTAGACTTTCACCATATCTGAAAATTTATTCCAGGTAGACTAAATATAAACTATTAATAAGGAGACACAGTAAGTGACTGATCTCTAGAAGGGAATGTACTCTCTTGGTGTAAGAGCAAAGATAAAAAATTACAAAGTAATTTATTATCATTTGACTACATAACAGTGTGGAACTTTTATATACCAAAACCCAATAATGACGTAAAGAGCTAATATCTCTTATATTTAAAGACCTTGTACAAACAGACAAGAAGAACACTATGACCCAATAAGAAAAGTGGGCAAAGAATATGAATAGTCAATTCACAAAGGAGGAAATTTCAGAGCCTAGTTAAGATGAATAAATATTCAATTGTGTCTGTAATCAAAGAAATGAAGCAAATGTCTTTTGTTTCTCCTATCAAATTAGCAGAGTTTCTGTACTGGTTGGGTATATATGTACATATATACATACATCTATATATGTAGATATAGAGGTGGAGTTAGGAATGTAAAGGGAGTAAGATCTCTTATCTGGGAGTAAGATCTCTGAAAAATAAGAAGGAAGAAGAAGGTCTGACATTCATGTAGTATGAACATCCTGTTATAGCAATCTATTAGGAAAAACAGAGACAACTTTCATAACTTTCAAATATAAACTCACATAATCCTTATATCAGCCCTATGCTTTCCTGATCCCTGTGTTAAATATGAAGAAAAGAAGGCACAGAGGATAAGTAAAATGCCCAAGGCAGAGTTCGGCCTTGACCCCAGGCAATCTGCCTTCTAGTCAAAGCTATGGTTTTTCCAGTAGTCATGTATGGATGTGAGTGACATGTGACAGAGTTTATTTTCTTGGGCTCCAAAATCACTGCAGATGGTGACTGCAGCCATGAAATTAAAAGATGCCTGCTCCTTGGAAGAAAAACTGTGACCACCCTAGACAGCATATTAAAAAGCAGAGACAGTACTTTAAGGTCCGTCTAGTCACCAGGAGAAATATCAATAACCTCAGACATGCAGATGACACCATCCTTATGGCAGAAAGTGAAGAGGAGCCAAAAAGCTTCTTGAGGAAAGAGAAAGGGGAGAGTGAAAAAGTTGGCTGAACACTCAACATTCAGAAAACGAAGATCGTGGCATCCGGTCCCATCACTTCATGGAAAATAGACGGGAAACAGTGGAAACAGTGTCAGACTTTATTTTTTGGGGCTCCAAAATCACCGCAGATGGTAACTGCAGCCATGAAATTAAAAGACGCTTACTCCTTGGAATAAAAGTTATGACCAACCTAGATAGCATATTCAAAAGCAGGGACATTACTTTGCCAACTAAGGTCCATCTAGTCAAGGCTATGGTTTTTCCTGTGGTCATGTATGGATGTGAGAGTTGGACTGTGAAGAAGGCTAAGCGCTGAAGAATTGATGCTTTTGAACTGTGGTGTTGGAGAAGACTCTTGAGAGTCCCTTGGACAGCAAGGAGATCCAACCAGTCCATTCTGAAGGAGATCAACCCTGGGATTTCTTTGGAGGGAATGATACTGAAGCTGAAACTCCAGTACTTTGGCCACCTGATGCGAAGAGTTGACTCATTGGAAAAGACTCTGATACTGGGAGGGATTGGGGGCAGTAGGAGAAAGGGACGACCAAGGATGAGATGGCTGGATGGCATCACGGACTTGAGGGACATGAGTCTGAGTGAACTCCGGGAGATGGTGATGAACAGGGAGGCCTGGCGTGCTGCGATTCATGGGGTCGCAAAGAGTCAGACACGACTGAGCGACTGAGCTGAGCTGAACTGAACTGAGTCAAAGCTATGGATTTTCCAGTAGTCATGTATGGATGTGAGAACTGGACTATAAAGAAGGCTGAGTGCCAAAGAATTGATGCTTTTGAACTGTGGTGTTGGAGAAGACTGTTGAGAGTCCCTTGGACTGCGAGAAGATCCAACCAGTCCATCCTAAAGGAAATCAGTCCTGAATATTCATTGGAAGGACTGATGCTGAAGTTGAAACTCCAATACTTTGACCATCTGATGCAAAGAACCAGCTCATTGGAAAAGACCCTGATGCTGGGAAAGATTAAAGGCAGGAGGAGAAGGGGACGACAGAGATGGTCAAATGGCATCACTGACTTGATGGACATGAATTTGAGCAAGCTCCAGGTGTTGGTGATGAACAGTGAAGCCTAGTGTGCTGCAGTCTATGGGGATGCAAAGAGTCGGACATGACTGAGTGACTGAACTGAACTGAACTAGAGGAGGAAATGGCAAACCACTTCAATATTCTTGCCAGGAAAATCCCATGGACAGAGGAGCCGATGGGTTACAGTCCACCGGGTTGCAAAAAGTTGAACATGACAGCAACGGGTCATGTACTTGTATTACAGTGCCTCTTAAGTATAATGTCCAATATTAAGCAGTTTAAAAAAATGATATAATGAAAGAATTTTAATGATGTGGAAAAATGCTTATGGCATAAAATTAATTGGAAAGAGCTGAATTCAAAATTATCTATATAATGAAATCCCAATTAACTGTAATATGCATAAAGTAATGGATGAAGATAGAGTAAATTATTAATAGTAACTACTTAGTGAGAGGTGAGGTGCAGGGTCACCAACTCATCCTGGCTTGCTCTGGACATTGCTGTTTTTCCCCACATTCTAGAAATCCTCTCAATTCTTGGACAAACTGTGATGATTGGTCAACCCAAGCAATTTTAATTATCTTTTTATATGACTTAGGTTTCACCAACCTCATCCCACCCCCCCACCGCCCTGTCATTTTCTAAAATAAGCCCTTATTACCTGGGTAATCAGAGAAAGAACAATAACAATATACTCTTAGAAGAAGAAATGGAAGCATGCTGGCTGTATTTTGGTTGAGGAGAGATTTGAGATAGATGAGAGCATCCCCAAGTAATGACGAAGGGATGAATCAGTAACAGGAAATTTTAGTTCATCTCATCCATTCAGTGCAACTCTAGGCTCTGGGGATACAGAAATGAAGAAGGTGACAATCACTTGCTGTCAGGTGTCTATGCCCTAGTAGATCAAGGCATTCAGTAAGCAAACGGCAGCACCTTCACACTGTGGCGTAGAGTACCGTGCAGAAAGGAGGTAGGGAATATAATAGAGAGCAATGGTTGGGGATACTCTAGAGAGGAGGGTGGAGGAAGCCTCTGTGGATTGGTGGCTTTTGATTTGGGACTAAATGAGAAGTGGCATTATAAACGTTGTTAATGCAACTATAAAACTGAACTGAATGAAAAAATTTCTAGCAACTCATATCTTCTCAGACCTGGAGATCTGAGATCGAATTTTGAGAGCTCACTCATCTCTGGAATTCCTTGGCACCATATTCTCAACCCAAAGGAACAGTAACTAAAAGAGTATGTTCACAGTTTTGGAGCCTGTGAGAAACTGGGACAGTTTGTAAAAATGGAGGCTTGTGAAGGGTAAAATTCATGAAATGTCAATTACCAGAGACTTTTTCCCCCAAGTATATTTTGGAGCAGTAATGACACACCTTGACTTTATAATTATTCCTGCAAACAAAGGCTTGTAAAATTAGACTAATGCTTGTGTTTGAAGGATCTCATTTTTAGCATGAAACTACTTGAAGCAATATGCATTTTGAAGGAATAAAGACTAGCATAAAGGAAGCTGCACTTAGCAAATGCATAACTCCTTAAAACGAAGGCTAAGCACTCAGTTTACAGAAAAGAGAAACGAAGCACCCAGGTTTGCCAAAGTCAACAGAGCTTTTGTGGCATCATGAGACTAGCAGAAGTAATGTCTCTTCTGAAACTTTTAAACATTGAGAGCCTGTTTCATAAGGAGAGATAATAGGTTCAAAGAACTCCTTGACTTTTCATCAAGGTAATGGCAATCGATGGAAGAAATCATTCAGTAAGAACAGGAGGGGTCATGCTGGAACAGGATGCTAAAAACAAAAGGGGGGTTCTTGTTTGTTTTATTTTATTTTTGCTTATTTATTTGGCTTCACTGGATCTTAGTTGCAGAGTGTCTAGTTCCCTGACCAGGGATCGAACCCAGGTCCCCTGCATTGGGAGCATGGAGTCTTAGCCACTGGACCACTAGGGAAATTGCTTTATTTTGTTTTACTATTAAACTAGAAGCTTGATGTCTTCCTAATATCTAGCCAGGCAATAAAATAGGACCAGGGTGTCATAATATATTTTAGATTATACTACTTATATTACAGAACTAGTCCTAAGAAGACTGTAGTATTTGTTCTGTCACATTCTTTCCCTGTGTCTTTCTGAACATACTCTTTAGGAAAAAAATTGTTAAAATGCTTATTAAACACTTTTTATGCTTTAAACTGATTATGTGTATGGACTTTAAGAAAGGAAATAAGCTGTAGAATGGATTTTTTTCAGTCCTCAGAGAAATTTCTATGGAGGAGATGCTTTTTCTGGGTACCAGTTCAAGCTGGATATCAGTGTCTGCTGGTAGACTTATCGTAACTGAGAACACTGAGCTTTTCTTAAAAAAAACATTCCTTAGCTGAAGTGAATAATTGGAAATGCTGAGCCACTAGAACTTCAGAGATTAATTCCTCCATTAATGGCACGAGGTGATAGAGAGAAACAATCAGGCTAAAGAAGAATAATCAAACTAACCCAACTGGGGCATTTCATCTGATATTCGAAATTACTGGGCCAAAACTTTGATCTTCAGTTTTGTTTGAGGGAGTTTTTGTTCATTTAAAACTGCAGAAACCTTCTGTCTTTGTGTGTCCAAACTATGTTCTGATATACAGATTTCTTTTAATCCTTTCAGGTAATAGGATACAAAGTAGTATTTCAGGGGACTGTGAGCTGCAAAATGGTTATTTAGTGACCCGTGTCAGATATTCCCAGAAGGCTTTGGGTATATTTTTAATGTGCTTACTTGATAGCCACAGGTCCATTCAGTTATATTAAACTCAGAGGCAGACCATCTTACTTTGCTAAAAAAGAACAATGATGCAACAGGAAGTCAGATGACAAACACAAGACATTTGTGTTTCAAGATAAACCAAATAAGGCACACCCTGGATTTGAGTAACAGTTGGGGATGGGGTAGATTTAAGTAAGAAAATTTCTATTTAGTAGCTAGTTCTGCCAGTGACAGATACATTTTCTCTGCTTCCCTGGTGGCTCAGTTGGTAAAGAATCCAACTGCAATGCAGGAGACCTCAGTTTGATTCCTGGGTCAGGAAGATTCCCCTGGAGAAGGAAATGGCAACCCACTGCAGTATCCTTGTCCTTTAATTAACTTGTCTAAAGGTTACAGATAATTAAGTGGTAGATGCAAGATTCCAGTAGGAGCTCCTTGGACTTTGGAAAACAAATTCCATCACAATTACTGTTTCTCAAATATAGTGCTTTTCCTTGAGAATTAATGGATGGGGTGGTTTTCCTTGCCAATGTCACTCAGAAGAAACATCCTCTTTCTTTGCAGTCGTATTTATGGAATATTCACAAGTTCTTCAGGTCCATGGCTGTCTAACTGGTAAAAGAAGAGACAAATCACGATGGAGAACTCCACAGCATCGTCACCCTTGTGGGGAACAAATCAGGCACGCATCATTCCTTTAGCCCTAGTACTTGGAACTCTAGTGGGATTAGTTACACACGCAAGTCCTGTTTGAGTTTTCCATGTGTTGGGCTTCAGAAGAACTGTTCACATGAACGAGTGAACACTTCAACAATAGCCAGCATTCACGGGATGCTTTCCAGGTGTGAGGCACTTGTGCTGATTATCCCTGTTATCAACACGTCAGCTCTCCAAGCTGAGTACTATTGTTATTATCATCCTCACATTACAGATAAGGTCAAGGTCATTCATACTCTAACTGGTAGAATAAGAATTAGAACCTATATGACTCCTGACATCAAAATACTATAATTGTTGGGACTTCCCTGGTGGTCCAGTGGTTAAGACTCCTTGCTTCCGATACATGGGGTGTGGGTTTGATCCCTGGTGGGGGGCCTAAGATCCCACACCTGGTATGGCCTAAAATATTTTTTTAATGCTATAATTTTTTATGTGATATCTGGTAGTTCTTTAGGTTAGTGTTATCAAGTGTCTTGAAACTGTGAAGTGAAGTGAAGTTGCTCAGTCGTGTCTGACTCTTTGCAACCCCATAGACTGTAGCGTACCAGGCTCCTCTGTCCATGGGATTTTCCAGGCAACAGTACTGGAGTGGACTGCCATTTCCTTCTCCAGGGGATCTTCCCAACCCAGGGCTCGAACCCAGGTCTCCTGCATTGTAGACAGATGCTTTACCATCTGAGCCACCAGGGAAGTCCCTTGAAACTGTGATGTACTATAACTCTCAAACATCCTAAGTAGTTTGTAATTAAACTATATAATATATTGAAATTTGCAATGGTTTGCTTTTTTGAAAACTAGGAACATTCAAGGATTTCTCTTAAATACCATCATCCTATACTGTTTGTATTCAAATATATTTCATTTTGGGCTTCCCGGGTGGTGCTGGTGGTAAAGAACGCACCTGCCAATACAGGAGACATGAGAGACTCCGGGTGAATCTCTGGGTCGGGAAGATCCCCTGGAGAAGGAAATGGCAATCCACCCCAGTATTCTTGCCTCGAGAATCCCATGGACAGAGGAGCCTGGTGGGTTACCGTCCATAGGATCGCAAAGAGTCAGGCATGACTGAAAGAACTTAGCACACATGCATATTTCTTCTTGTGTGAGATAAATGTTTGTAATCACAGCCAACATGCAGGAAACTGAACCCAACCCTATCTGTTATCCATTGTGCTACTTAGATTTCCTATCTTGAATCTTCAAAAGTCACCTAAAAGGCCTGACACAAGCTTGTCTTTCCAGGTAGCAAGTGCAGTCAGTTATTGGGAAAAGCATGGGAATAGGGAACAGAGTAGTTCCAAGTGCAGATGGCAGGGTCGAAGCCAGCCTTTCAGCGCCTACCAGCTCTGTAATTTCAGGGGGGTTCTTTACCCTCCCAAACCTTGATTTCCTCATTAAAGAAATGGGGATAATAAAAGTATGCAACTCATAGGGTTGTGGGGAGAATTAAATAAGATCATCAAGCAGAAGCGTTTAGCACGGTGCCTGGCTTAGAGTAAGTGCTCAACAATGTTAGCTGATATTAGCTGCTATTCTAAAGGTTTCTTTCTTCCCCTCGACTCAGTGAAGTCTAGTTAGATCATAATAATCTGAAATAAGGAGCTATATTTTTACTTTAGGGTGAGCTGAAGAAGTCTGTGACATGGTATTATAAATGGGTGTATAATACTTGGTTTATTTTATTTGTAATGCCATGTATTATGAGAGGAGAGAGAAAAGATGGCCAATAAATAGCTCTGGGAAGGTTAATAAAATATTTACTCTTGTCCATCTAATGTTATAGACTAGTGAGCACCATTATTAAGTCTTGTTAGTAGCAACACTGTATTCAAGATGATGAAGAATTTGTATTTAGACAGCTTTTAATCATTTCTTGCTAGTTATTGATTTTTTTTAAAAAAAGCTAATCATTAATGTAATAGAAATGAGCACATTTTGAATTCTTTGGGAATTTATTTTTTTTTTCTCCTTATAACTTGAAAATAGCTTATGCTATCTGCACAGAGAGTTAAGAAAAAAAAATCCACATCATGCAGACCGACTTGGTGTTAAGAGCCAGTAGAAGGCACTGAGCAGGCTGGACTGAACAGTAGGAAGCACCGGCACCAGGGCCCCGGGTCCCCTGCGGCCTCTACACAGGTACTGCTGGGCACCACGGGCTGTAATATCACCTGTCAGCATTATTGCTCTCATTCTCTTGATAGGTTGTTATGTATTATGATAAAACATTGCTCACATGTCTGCAGGCGTGTAAAGTCACTTCGGTCGTGTCTGACTCTTTGTGACCCTACAGACTGTAGCCCGCCAGGCTCCTCTGTCCATGGGATTCTCCAGGCAAGAATGCAGGAGTGAGTGGCCATGCCCTCCTCCAGGGGATCTTCCCCGCCTAGGCATCGAACCTACGTCTCTCGTATCTCTTTTATTGGCAGATGGGCTCTTCACTGCTAGTGCCACCTGGGAAGCCAGCAACATATTTAGGTGAGCCTTATTTTCAATAACTGCCACACAGGTTTCTCATCTTCAGTAATATTATACTCGTGTTTTCTGACTCAGGACCGCATACTTTATAGACTCTATGGGAGAGCAGTGAAGACTTTTGGCTTTTGAGATGAAGAATAGCGTTTCATATTGTGCTCTAAATGTTTTATGTATGCAGCCTTGTCTTCTCAATCTCTTTTGTACCTACCTGTGTCTCCAGAGCATCTGGCACAATCGTCTCTGTCTGAATGCCTTCCTATTGCCTGTAGTTAGATATTCTTTCCAGCAGGAGGAGTATGGTGATTAAGCTGGCTTTCTTTGACTTCTTAAATACAAAAGTACTTGAGCTACAATAAAAAGATGTCAGAAGTTGTGAATGATGGAAAAAAATGGAGACAGCGATTTTGTTTTTATTGATATTAACCTTATTAACAAATGGAGTGAATGGGAAAGCTTCTTACACAACTCCCACCTCTGGTGAGGAAGGTAGTGTGATGAGATGAAACGAACATGAAGCAAGAATTGAATTTAGACAGAGAAATAAGAGTTCTGGTTCTAATCTTGTCAACCACTAGTCAGATAATTTTGCATTAGTTATTGAATTTTCAAGGGTCCCTTGGACAGAAGGAGATCAGACAAGTCAATCCTAAGGGAAATCAACCCTAAAGGGTTGAAAGGACTGATGGTGAAGCTGGAGCTCCAATACTTTGGCTCCCTGATGTGAAGAGCTGACTCATTGGAAAAGACCCTGATGCTGGGAAAGACAGAGGGGAGGAGGAGAAGGGAGCAACAGAGGATAAGATGGTTGGATAGTATCACCAACTCAGTGGATATGAACTTGGGCAAACTCCAGGAGATAATGAGGGACAGGGAGGCCTGGTGCATTGTAGTTCATGGGGTTACAAAGAGTCAGACATGACTTAATAAGTGAACAAGAACAACATTGAACTTTTCTAGAACATACTTTCCTTATGAGTAAAACTAGAGGCTTGGGACAAATATTCTGATCCTCTTAAGAGTCTATTTTTTGCTGTTCTAAGATAAACAAAAGCCAACATCTGCAGTGAACAATTTTCCAGGAGCTGATTATGAACCCTTCACTGTAAATCAATACTGCAGTGTTAAAAAATGGTCTAATTCTATGCAGAGAATTTTAAGATAAATAGAAGTGAAATAGATAAAGATATTTTAGACCAAAAAAAGGCAACAGTGAAATCTTAGTGATTATAAAAAGTTAGGTAATTAACCAAAGTAACTTAGCAAGAAAAGCAAGCAACAAAACAAAACCTCAAATCTCAAATAATTATTGACAAAATTTCTTTGAACTCTTCCAGGAGATGTTATTTAAGTTACTTTTAAATCCTGGCAGTTTCCTTTATAAAACTCATAGAGACTTCCATTTCTGGACTTCATAGAGTAACTAGTACCAGACTTTCCTTCCCATCATAAATAGCTGAAAAACTCAGCAAAACATGCAGAACAGTTTCTGTTAGACACTGGGTGTGCAATAGGCGGTGCGAGAGTGTGATCCCTAAGAGAAGGGAAGCAAATAGGCTTAGCCTTACAATCAACCTGAGTTTTACTTGGAAGTATTTTCTAGATCATGATGTAGGGAGGGAAAACCCCAAGGAGAGGATGGTAGTCTCACTGAATTGAGGGGACAGAGTCTGGAGGAACCTGGGGAGGCTGGAATTTGTGGCACAGAGTAGCAGAGAAAAGAGTGTTATCTAACAAAAAACCCTTGCAAATATAAATAGGGTCTCCATGAATTAATTGTTGAACACTGTATTATGAATTTCTAAAATACTCATGAAGTCCAAATAAAAACCGTAAGGGAACTGTAGATTAAACAATTTTCAGAGATAACATTGGGTGGAGACATCTGAATTCCCATCGTCCAGAATGGAGAGAACTTGTTGAATTTCTGGGACATTCATAGAGAATCCAGAGGATCATGGATTAACAGTATGGCTAAACAAGCCCTAGCATAAAGATTACTCTAGACCTATCTTTACAAAGTTTAAAGACAAGTCTCAAAAGGATCCAGCTGATCTTCAAGCAACTAAACTCGCAGTAACTTAATTATTTTTTGTTACTTTGTTCATTTTGGCCTTTAGCAAGTAAATTTAATTTCTTTAAATTAATATTTAAATAAATTGTTACTGTTTTAGAGATCCTTTTTGAATGCTTCTAGCAGCAGTTATTCTGAGACTGTGTTTTTGCTCTTTATTTTAACCTGAGGGTTCACAGTGCTGTACATGTTCCATCAGCATATCACACTTGCAAAGAAAGTTCCGTGATCAAAGAAATTTGGGAAGTCTAAAGCAGATGCATATTATAATCATCCAAATAGTAAACAATTATTTTCCCTTGATTGGAACTAAGATGCTATATGGAGATGGTCCTTTTCAACTTGCTTCCAATAAGCTCTTCTGAAATTTTTGAAGGATTGAGTGATGCATGGTATGCATATGTAAAATTGCTTTTACTTTTGCTTATTGCTTTTTTCTAATATCTTTATTGTATCTGAATGAGACTCTCACTTTGTATCACTTTGCATGAAGATGACAGTTCATTGTATATGGAAAGGAATTGGTTGCTATCCAGAAAATCTCTGGGAATTGCTGGCTTTAAAACACTGGGAGAGTTGGGGATGTAATAGGGAAAGTGAAAACGAAAGTAAAATCCTTAGTCGCTCAGTCATGTCAGACTCTTTACGACCCCATGCTGTAGCCCAACAGTCCTCTCTGTCCATGGATTTCCCAGCAAGAATCCTGGAGTGGGTTGCCATTTGCTTCTCCATAGAATAGGGAACCTCACTGGAAATCAAAATTCTCCTATAGTCTGATCCATTCTCTCAAAAATTTAGCCACTGTTTAACGTAAAATACTCTTTAGCTTTTTGGGTTTGAGTTCTGCTTGCTTTAAAAAGGAAAATTCCGGATAACAAAGCATTACATTAATAACCAGATGATCTTCACTGCTGATTTTGTGTGACTTCCCTCTTTCTGCTTTTCCTCCCCATACCTATACCTAGAATCTCAGAATCAAATCTCTTATTCTGATTTTGGCAGAGTTTATGGAACAGGTGATGGACAAAGTTTGAGGTCCTTCAAAAAGAAGAGCTTTATAAAATTCAGAATGTTTTGTCTCCCCTACCCCCTTAGAGCTGTGTTGTAGTGCTTAATTTCTTATTTTTCTCAAAAATCCTAAGCTCTACTTGACAACTTAATTAACCAGGACTGTGTATACTCACACGTATTTGTTGATAAGAGGAAATCACTGTTCTGTTTAACTATTTTGAAAAACAGATTATGTTTTAAAAGTTTATCAAAAACAATAGTAGAATTACTTCTACTCAGCAGTTAAAAAGAATTCATTTGAATCAGTTCTGATGAGATGGATGAAACTGGAGCCGATTATACAGAGTGAAGTAAGCCAGAAAGAAAAACACCAATACAGTATACTAACACATATATATGGAATTTAGGAAGATGGCAATGACGACCCTGTATGCAAGACAGGGAAAGAGACACAGATGTGTATAACGGACTTTTGGACTCAGAGGGAGAGGGAGAGGGTGGGATGATTTGGGAGAATGACATTCTAACATGTATACTATCATGTGAATTGAATCGCCAGTCTATGTCTGACGCAGGATGCAGCATGCTTGGGGCTGGTGCATGGGGATGACCCAGAAAGATGTTATGGGGAGGGAGGTGGGAGGGGGGTTCAAAAAAAAATAAAAATAAAATAAAAATTAAAAAAAAAAAAAAAAAAAAGAAACAACGTCCAAAAAAAAAAAAAAACAATAGTAGAGCACAGACCTCTACGAAGTTTTCTTTCTGTAAATACAGAAAATGTGTATCATTGGTTCAAAAACAGTTTCTTAAATGTTCATTCAAAACATGCTTTTGTGCGCATGCAACGGGTATTACGAGAATCAACATGCATAGTTCCATCACTTCATTCTTATCAGTTTGGGATATTGTCTAATTCCCTCCTTCCTACCACGCTTTGTTTCTGTGTTCTGTGAACTGATTCTGACAAAATCATGTTTTTACTTATCTACTGCCCTGCCTGGTCAGAACAAGTTACTCACCCTCAGTGTATCAAACTCCTCATCTGTAAAATAGGAACAAAGCTTGGTATTTTGTTTGTAAGTGACCTTCTGACGAGGAACTGCTGCTCCCGTATCATTTAGTGTTTTGCTGCTAAGCAGCCGGATGCTGGCTGTGAACAGTCTGTGAGAGGGTACACTGATGGGGGGAGATGTTCAGTTACAAGTGCACAACCATGAGGAAAGACTAAACTGCTGACATCTTTGTTATGATAACCTTGATCAGACTGCCACCGAAACACCTGAGGCATTATTCACTTCATCCTTATGTGGTCAGTGAATTCATTTTTATTCCATTCTGCTAACGTGTCTCATGGTTTTAAAACAGCTTCTAGCTATTTCACTATAAGAGGATTCTATACTCTCATTGTGAGCTATCTCTTAAGTCCAGTGAATGGTATCATTTCTACATGTCGCATTTAGATGGAAACATTCTTCACAAAACAGATTGAGCTGTCTAATACATCGCATGATCCCATGCATCCAAGTGGAATAACATGAATCTTGGTGGTATCGATGCGCTCCATGGGGAGACCATGGCTGCTTTCATGATCAAGAAATGAAAACTTTCTTCTGTATTCAGTTCAGTTCAGTACAGTCGCTCAGTCGTGTCCAACTCTTTGCAACCCCATGGGCTCCAGCAAACCAGGCTTCCCTGTCCATCGCCAACTCCCAGAGCTTGCTCAAACTCACGTCCATCAGTCAGTGATGCCATCCAACCATCTCATCCTCTGTCGTCCCCTTCTCCTGCCTTTAATCTTTCCCAGCAGCAGGGCCTTCTCCAATGAGTTGGTTCTTCACATCAGGTGGCCAAAGTATTGGAGTTTCAGCTTCAGCATCAGTCTTTCCAATGAACACCCAGGTCTGATCTCCTTTAGAATGGACTGGTTGGATCTCCTTGCAGTCCAAGGGACTCTCAAGAGTTTTCTCCAACACCATGGTTCAAAAGCATCAGTTCTTCAGCGCTCAGCTTTCTTTATAGTCAAACTCTCGCATCCATACATGACTATTGGAAAAACCATAGCTTTGATTAGATGCACTTTTGTTGACAAAGTAATATCTGTGCTTTTTAATATGCTGTCTAGGTTGGTCATAACTTTTCTTCCAAGGAGCAAGTGTCTTTTAATTTCATGGCTGCAGTCACCATCTGCAGTGATTTGGGAGCCCCCCAAAATGTAAAGTCTGTCACTGTTTCCATTGTTTCCCCATCTATTTGCCATGAAGTGATGGGACCAGATGCCATGATCTTTGTTTTCTGAATGTTGAGTTTTAAGCCAACTTTTCACTCTCCTCTTTCACTTTCATCAAAAGGCTCTTTAGTTCTTCTTTGCTTTCCGATAAGGGTAGTGTCATCTGCATATCTTAGGTTATTGATATTTCTCCCGGCAATCTTGATTCCAGCTTGTGTTTCTTCCAGCCCAGCGTTTCTCATGATGTACTCTGCATAGAAGTTAAATAAGCAGGGTGACAATATACAGCCTTGATGTACTCCTTTTCCTATTTGGAACCAGTCTGTTTTTCCAAGTCCAGTTCTAACTGTTGCTTCTTGACCTGCATACAGATTTCTTAAGAGGCAGGTCAGGTGGTCTGGTATTCCCATCTCTTTAAGAATTTTTCACAGTTTGTTGTAATCCACACAGCCAAAGGCTTTGGCATAGTCAATAAAGCAGAAGTAGATGTTTTTCTGGAACTCTCTTGCTTTTTAGATGATACAACAGATGTTGGCCATTTGATCTCTGGTTCCTCTGCCTTTTCTAAATCCAGTTTGAACATCTGGAAGTTCACGGTTCATGTACTATTGAAGCCTGAGTTGAAGAATTTTGAGCATCACTTTGCTAACATGTGAGATGAGTGCAATTGTGTGGTAGTTTGGATATTCTTTGGCATTGCCTTTCTTTGGGATTGGAATGAAAACTGACCTTTTCCAGTCCTGTGGCCAATGCTGAGTTTTCCAAATTTGAAATAGCTCAACTGGATTTCCATCACCTCCACCAGCTTTGTTCGTAGTGATGCTTTCTAAGGCCCACTTGACTTCACATTCCAGGATGTCTGGCTCTAGGTGAGTGATCACACCATCATGGTTATCTGGGTCGTGAAGATCTTTTTGTATACTTCTTCTGTGTATTCTTGCCACTTCTTCTTAATAGCTTCTGCTTTTATTAGGTCCATACCATTTCTGTCCTTTATTGTGCCCATCTTTGCATGACATGTTCCCTTGGTATCTCTAATTTTCTTGAAGAGATCTCTAGTCTTTCCCATTCTATTGTTTTCCCCTATTTCTTTGCATTGATCACTGAGGGAGACTTTCTCATCTCTCCTTGTTATTCTTTGCAACTCTGCATTCAAATGGGTATATCTTTCCTTTTCTCCTTTGCCTTTAGCTTCTCTTCTTTTCTCAGCTATTTGTAAGGCCTCCTCAGACAACCATTTTGCCTTTTTGCGTTTCTTTTTCTTGGGGATGATCTTGATCCCTGTCTCCTGTACAATGTCACAAACCTCCGTCCATAATTCTTCAGGTACTCTGCATTAGTCCTATTTTTACTGATTTGTATGACTCCAAAACCAAGTTCTTCAGTTCCCAGAAATGTCTTGACTCATATTTCTTTATTTAAAACAATATTTTTACTATGAGATTAAAAATTTAAGAATAAATTTTAAAAGATATGCTTCTAGTCAGACTCTACTCATAACATTTTTGTATCATTTTTTATCAGTTCATGAACTCTTTCTGATAATCTTTGATGAAGTAGATGTATAGTGAAGTAAAGGTTGTTCAGTCGTGTCTGACTCTTTGCAACCCCCTGGACTGTAGCCCACCAGGCTTCTCTGTCCATGGAATTCTCCAGGCAAGAATAGAGGAGTGGGTAGCCATTTCTTTCTCCAGGGGATTTTCCTGATCCAGGGATTGAACTCGGGTCTCCTGCATTGTAGGCAGATTCTTTTCCATCTGAGCCACCAAGGTAAGCACTTATGAATTATTTGATAACTGATTCTCAAAGCTTACCCTTTATCTCTCTATATATTTATCTTCTATTTTAAGGCATAAATATGTAAGTTTTTGTTTAACATTAGCTAAAATCAGCATCAAAAAAATCAGGGAACAAGAATTAAAACTTCATGGATTCATTTTTTATTTATACAACTTAGAAATTTTTTTTTAGGTGAAGCCCTCATTTTTTTTAAGCTGCATGAGTTTTTGGTTTGAATTGCACATCAAAGATTCTGGTATAGTGCACATTTTAGGTGCCCATATCTTTATGAATAATATATTCCATATCTTTTTTCCTCTATTGATCTAAGAGATATGTTGAAGTCGTTTATTATGATGTTGTTTGTGTCAATTACTCTTTTTATTATCCACATTTTTTTGCTTTATACATTTTGATGTTACATTTTTTGATCCATAAATTTGGATGATATAATATCATCCTGGTGGTTTGTAACTTTAATCAACATAAGATATTCCTTTTGTTTAGTTAATACTTTACCCCTTTGAATTCTATGTCGTATGTATATTTATTATTACCACTCTGTATTTTTTCTTGTCAGACTTCTCTTGATGTATCTATTTCTTTACTTTCAAACTTTTGCTGTCATTTTGTACCATATGTGTCTCTTATAAATAAGACATGAATAAGTTTCATTGCTTCAGTTCAGTTCAGTTTAGTCGCTCCGTTGTGTCCAACTCTTTGCGACCCCATGGGCTGTAGCATGCCAGGCCTCTCTGTCCATCACCAACTCCTGGAGCTTGCTCAAATTTCCATTGAGTCAGTGATGCCATCCAACCGTCTCATCCTCTGTCATCCCCTTCTCCTCTCACCTTCAATCTTTCCCAGCATCAGGGTCTTTTCCAATGAGTCAGCTCTTCGCATCAGGCGGCCAAAGTATTGGAGTTTCAGCTTCAGCATCAGTCCTTCCAATGAATATTCAGGACTGATTTCCTTTAGGATTGACTCGTTTGATCTCCCTGCAGTCCAAGGGACTCTCAAGAGTCTTCTCCAAACCACAGTTCAAAAGCATCAGTGTTTCAACACTCAGCTTCCTTTATAGTCCAACTCTCACATCCATACATGACTACAGGAGAAACCATAGCTTTGAGTAGATGGCCCTTTGTTGGCAAAGCAATGTGTCTGCTTTTTAATATGCTGTCTAGGTTGGCTTCCCGGGTGGCTCAGCTGGTAAAGAATCCGCCTGCAGTGCGGGAGACCTGGGTTTGATCCCTGGGTCAGGAAGTTCCCCTGGAGAAGGGAAAGGCTAGGCACTTCAGTATTATGGCCTGAAGAATTCCTACAGTTCATGGGGTCACAAAAAGTCTGACACAACTGAGTGACTTTCACTTCACTAGGTTGGTCATAGCTTTTCTTTCAAGGAGCAAGCGTCTTTTAATTTCATGGCTGCTGTCACCATCTGTAGTGATTTTGGATCCCCCCCCCCCAAATAAAGCCTCTCACTGTTTCCACTGTTTCCCCATCTATTTGCCATGAAGTGATGGGACCAGATGCCATATCTTCGTTTTCTGAATGTTGAGCTTTAAGCCAACTTTTTCACTCTCCTCTTTCATTTTCATCAAGAGGCTCTCTAGTTCTTCTTCACTTTCTGCCATAAGGGTGGTGTCACCTGCATATCTGAGATTATTGATATTTCTCCCTGCAATCTCCATTCCAGCTTATGCTTTCTCCAGCCAGGCATTTCACATGATGCATATAAGTTAAATAAGCAAGGTGACAATATACAGCCTTAAATCCATTCCTTCAACATTCATATTTATCATGATTATTAACATTTTAATTTTTTTCTTGCCATCATCTCTTAAGCTTTTGATTTATCATGCTCTTTGTTGTTGTTTTTTTTTAATTTTCACATTTGCTGATTTGAGGTTTGATGTTTTTGTATTTGCTGATTTGATATTTTTGTTCCTTCTTTATTTCACCTTTAGTGACTTGGAGAGTATCATTTGGTGTGATCTGGGGTACTTAGAAGTTTTGGCTTCCTGGTTCTTTAGGAAACTTCTTCCATCAGTCCATATGGGGCTATCAGTCACCGTGACAGAGGTGTGGTCCTAGTGACTAAACCCTATGTGACTGAAGCTGGCTAGTCAGAGCAACTCTCTTGTCTGCTCATGAAAATGAAATCAAGAATGAGCTCATCCCTGATTGGGACCTTCTCTGGGATCAAAATGATTATCACCTCCTTCACAATATCATGTAACCTTTAGTATATTTTGGGCTTCCCTGGTGGCTCAGATGGTAAAGAATCTGCCTGCAGTGCAGGAGACCCGGGTTCAGTCCCTGGGTTGGGAAGATCCCCTGGAGAAGGGAATGGCTACTCAGTCCAGTATTCTTGCCTGAAGAATTCCATGGACCAGAGGAGCCTGGTGGGCTACAGTCCGTGGGGTCACACAGAGTCAGACATGACTGAGTGTCTACACTATCCCTTTTAGTATATTTTGACTCCTCCCCACTCTCCTCTAAAATCACCTCTTTAACTGAAGTTATTTTCAACTTTAATTGAATTTTGAAGCTTTTACAGTATAGTTCTTTCATTTTCAAGATATTTAAATGTTTTCTTAAATTAAGCTTTAAGTCCATATAAACATTTCTTTATATTTATGTATAAGTTTACTAGTTTCCTTTTTCAACATTATTTCTTATATCTCATGTCTCCCTATTTTTTAGATACTTTAATTGTAGGAATATGTATTAGAATTTTTTCAGAAACCTTGAGTGAGTATGAAGTTTCTGATTACTTAGTTGAATAAAAATTTCTCATTTGTTTTCACATTTCCATGATAAAATTTTATATACAAATTCAATTTGTAAAATTTTATATAAAAATTTTAAAATTTTTTGCATAAAATTTTATATAAAAATTCAGATTCACAATTCCTTTCCTTTAGAACTCTATAGAAAATATTACAGTATCTTTGCATCCCATGAAGAAGATAAAAAGTTTAAAGCCATCTGAGTCTTGACCATTTAGGACTATTTTTCTAAAATAATTTTATTTCTGGAGATGAGAAATCTGACCCGAATAATTTTAAGTGTTTCCTTTTTCATTATTATTGCTTGGGTAAAACTAAAGATTCTGCTGTTCCTTGGCTCAAAGAAAAAAACTTTTATTGTTATTCAAGAAACTGTTTAAAAATAATCTTTAAATAATTCAAGTTATATATAAATACATACTTACTGTGTTCAACTGCAGTAATACCCAGAATAAAAGCTTAGAATCTATCCATCAGCCCTTTAATTTCCCCACGGTCATATGGTAGCTATATATCTCACCAGCATGTACCTATAGGAGCTGCTACTCTGAGACTGCATCTTAGGGTGCATGATCAAGGGGCAGGGACAAAAGGTTGAACAGTGGAAAGTTTATTGATTTCACGGCATGTGCCTGAGATACAGGATTTAATGCCCTGGCAAAGTCCCCGGGAGATGGTATGGACGTGCTACTGAAATGACTGCTGCTGCTGCTGCTAAGTCGCTTCGGTCATGTCCGACTCTGTGTGACCCCATAGACGGCAGCCCAACAGGCTCCCCCGTCCCTGGCATTCTCCAGGCAAGAACACTGGAGTGGGTTGCCATTTCCTTCTCCAATGCAGGAAAGTGAAAAGTGAAAGTGAAGTCGCTCAGTCGTGTCCAACCCTCAGCGACCCCATGGACTGCAGCCTTCCAGACTCCTCTGTCCATGGGATTTTCCAGGCAAGAGTACTGGAGTGAGGTGCCATTGCCTTTTCCGGGAATGACTTTTAGGAGCATAGAAAAAGTGATGGCTCATAAATTATATGAACTTGAAATGCCAGAATTTCTGAGTGAGACAGTGGAGGAAGGGATCAAAAGGCCCAAGGAACTTGGAATGCTGAAGTGGGTCCATGTTATGAAACCAGAAGACCCACTAGAGCATCATGTTCCAGAGGTGTACCTAGAGAACATACCACCCACCAAGGCCATATGGAAAGTGCTGGTGGGAGCATCACTAATGATTGCTGCTGCTGCTGCTGCTGCTGCTAAGTCGCGTCAGTCATGTCCGACTCTGTGTGACCCCTTAGACGGCAGCCCACCAGGCTCTGCTGTCCCATTAGTCTGTCCTTTGTATGGAAGAGGAGATTTTAATGGGAGGGGAGATTGTTATAGTTCTAGGTTGAAAAGAACCGGAAATAGTGTAGGCCAGGTGGCAGCACTTAACTGCTAGAAGCCAGGTGGATATAATTACTGTAAAGAACTACAGGCCTGGAATGACAGCCAAGGGGATCTGACTTGAAGAGAGTTTTGTAAAAGGGTAATCAAACAAGTGACCCCATGGGCAAAATAGATGAGAGCCAAAATAGGTACTACTCAGTGAGTACCATCATAACAAATCAAGGATAAGTAATCAGAAACTTCCCTGGTGGTCCAGTAGTTAAGACTTTACCTTCCAATGCAGGGGGTGTGGGTTCAATCCCTGGTCTGGGAGCCAAGATCCCATATGCCTCGGGGCCAAAGAAACCAAAACAGAAGCAATGTTGTAAGAAATTAAATAAAGATTTTAAAAATGGTCCACATCAAAAAGTCTTTTTGGAAAAAAAAAAGAGATAAGTGATCAGAAGACTGAGAGCATTGCCTCAATAAAAACTCATGATACTTTGCCCAAATACAGACCTGAACCAATGTTTAGACCTGGAGCACATTGAATGAAGAGGAAGCTGGATCCACAGGAAGAAAGCCCCTACAACGTGATGACAATGATTATAGTAATAATTCTGCCATCTCTTCTCTAAAGAGATGTTGTCATTTACCCAAGTAAATGCACTCTCGGAAAAGAAGAGTTGTGGGAATAATAATAGTCCCTGCAAAGATGTCCAGGTTATAATCCCTGGAACCTATGACTGTTATGCTGTATGTCAGGGAGAATTAAAGTTGCAGATGGGACTTCCCTGGTGTCCAGTGGTTGGGAGTCTGCCTGCCAATGCAGGGCAGCTGGGTTTGATACCTGGTCTGGGAAGATTCTACATTCTACAGAGCAACTAAGCCTATGTGCCATAATTACTGAAGCACAGCCAAAAATAAAAATAAATAAATAATTTTTTTTAAGAAGTTGCCGATGGTGGAGAGTTGCATGGAAACACATGTATTACCATATGTAAAATAGATTTCCAGTGGGAATGTGCTGTATGACTCAGGGAGCTCAAACCCATGTTCTGTGACAACCTAGAAGGATGGGATGGGATGGGAGGTGAGAGGTGGGAGGGATGTTCAAGAGGAAGGGGACATGGCTGATTCATGTTGATGTATGGCAAAAACCTAAAAGAAAGCTGAGTGCCGAAGAATTGGTGCTTTTGAACTGTGGTGTTGGAGAAGACTCTTGAGAGTCCCTTGGACTGCAAGGAGATCCAGTCAGTCCTAAAGGAAATCAGTCCTGAATATTCATTGGAAGGACTGATGCTGAAGCTGAAACTCCAATACTTTGGCCACCTGATGCGAAGAACTGAGTCATTTAAAAAGACCCTGATGCTGGAAAAGATTGAAGGCAGGAGGATAAAGGGATGACAGAGGATGAGATGGTTGGATGGCATCACTGACTCGATGGACATGAGTTTGAGCAAGCTCCAGGAGTTGGTGATGGACAGGGAAGCCTAGCGTGCTGCAGTCCATGGAGTTGCAAAGCATCAGACACGACTAAGTGACTGAACTGAACTGATGGCAGGAACCAGCATAGTATTGTAAAGCAATTATCCCTCAATTAAAAGTAAATAAAACTTTAAAAGTAAAAAAAATATATAAAGTTTCAGATGGAATTAAGGTTGCTAATCCGTTTACTTTAAATGTGGAAGTAAGAGGAGAGACAAGTGTCAGAGTGATGCAACATGAGAAAGACATGACCAGCTATTGCTGGCTTTGAACATGAATGGGGCCCACAAACCAAGGGAATATGGGAAAATTTTAGAAGCTGGAAAAGGCACGTCAGTGGATTCCAGAAGGAACACTAACCTTGATTTAGCCCAGTGAGACCCATTTTAGACTTTGACCTCTAGAACTATAAGATAATACATTTTTGTTGTTTCAGCGTATGAAATTTGTTACAAAAGCAATAGGAAATGTACAAGCAATAGAATACACTGATACTCATCCATTTAGTTTGCAAGTCTAGCCACTACAGGAGCCAGATAAATCCTAGAGGATAGCATTAGGCTACTGCAAACTTCCTCCAAGTAGTAGCCCCACTTGCAGCCCCTGTGTAAAGTGTTAATTTGCTAGCAGATTAATATGGCCTCAAGTACATGGATTGTGGCCCCTGAGTTGGCAAATGCTGTCTTTTCCATTCCAATCAGAAAGAAAAAACAAAAAACACCTCTCAACATGGAATGGGCAACAATAGATATTTACAGTTTTTCCCAGGGCTACTTTAAATTTACTACCTTATGTCATAGGATAGTCTATCGTAATATAGTCTGAAGAGGTCTGGATCATGTGGATATCCCCTCAAATAACACATTGAGCCACTACATCAAACATATTATTCTAGTAGTATCAGGGGACCAAAAGTGGCTAGCATCCTGGAGGCCTTGGCAAGATACCTAAATACCTAAGGGCTGAAGGTAAACCCTACAAAGATTCAAAGGTCTATCACACTGGAAAAATTTTCAGCTGTTCAGTAGTTGTGAGTGTGCCAGGATTTCCCTTCAAAATAAAAGACAAACTATTGAATCTTGCAACTTCCTTCATGAAAAAGAAAATACAATGCCTGGTAGGCCTTTTTGGATATAGAAGGCAGCACATTCTGAGCTGAGTGCTGAAGAACTGATGCTTTTAAACTGTGATGCTGGAGAAGAATTACTTGGACAGGAAAGAGCTCAAACCAGTCAACCCCTAAACGAAATCAAGCCTGAATATTCATTGGAAGGACTGATGCTAAGTTGAAGCTCCAATACTTTGGCCACCTGTTGTGAAAAGCTGACTCATTGGAAAAAGACCCTGATGCTGGGAAAGATCGAGGGCAGGAGAGGGGACCTGATAGAGAATGAGATGGTTGGATGGCATCACTGACCCAATGGATATGAGTTAGAGCAAAGTTTGGGAGATAGTAAAGGACAGGAAAGCCTGGTGTGGTGCATTCCATGAGGTCTCAAAGAGTCGGACACAACTGAGTGACTGAACAACAACATTCTAATGTGGGAATGCTACTCCAATCCATATACTGAGTATCCCAGAAGGCCACTATCATTTTATGGGGCGCAGAACAACAAAGGGTTCTGCAGCAGGCCCCTACAATGTTAGCAGCTACCTGGCAGACTCTAGTATATTCAGTATATGAATGAAGTGATGCTGTGTGGGGTTCATGGGAAACTACTGTAGTAGAATCAGGCTTTTGGAGCTAGACTATGCCCTCTTGGCAGATAATCATATGCTTTTTGAAAAACAATTCCTGCTGTGCTACTGGGCTCTGGTAGAGATGGAGCATCTGACTCAGAGATACCAAATGACTATGCACTTGGAACTGGATTCTATCAGATCCACTCAACTGTAAACCAGGGCAGGCTCAGTGGCAATCATTGTTAGAGGAATATGGTGCATCTGGGGTCCAGCATGAGCAGGACTAAGGACATAAGCAAGCTGCATGAGCAGGTAGCCTGGATCCTCAGGCCATCTACGATTGCTGCATTTCTCAGCTCGTCCCTGTTGACATTGGGGAGATCACTTATAATTAGACAGCAGAGCTTTCCAGATGGGGCAGCACAGTATATGGCTTGTTGTTGCCCAGTTGCTCAGTCATGTCTGACTCTTTGTGACCCCATGGACTGCAGCACGCCAGGCTTCCCTTCACCATCTCCCAGGAAATTTGCTCAAACTCATGTCCATTGAGTCAATGATGCCATCCAAACATCTCATCCTCTGTCGTCCCCTTCTCCTGCCCTCAATCTTTCCCAGCTTGAAGGTCTTTTCCAGTGAGTCAGCTCTTTGCATCAGGTGGCCAAAGTATTGGAGTTTCAGCTTCAGCATCAGTCCTTCCAATGAATATTCAGGACTGATTTCCTTTAGGATGGATTGGTTGCATCTCTTTGCTATCCAAGGGACTCTCAAGAGTCTTCTCCAACACCACAGTTCAAAAGCATCAGTTCTTCAGTGCTCAGCCTTCTTTATAGTCCAACTCTCACATCCATACATGACTACTGGAAAAACCATAGCTTGGACTAAATAGACCTTGGCCAGCAAAGTGATGTCTCTGCTTTTTAAAACGTTGCCTAGGTTTGTCATAGCTTTTCTTCTAAGGAGCAAGCAGCTTTTAATTTCTTGGCTGCAGTCACCCACTTGCCAAATTTGTATCAGATTCGGCTTCCATAGAATCTAGTCTTTGACAGCCCAAAATCCCACTTCCATTTCCAGCTTCAGGTACTAAGAAAATGTAGTGTATATTTTTTTAGGTCTTTCTATAGGTCTATATGTGTGTATGTTTATATACAAAAACACATCAACATTTAAAATGTAAACATTTTTCTTCAAAGAAATGGGATCATACTGTATATTTGGTTTTCTATGACTAGACATCGTTTTGGAGAAGGCAACGGCAACCCACTCCAGTACTCTTGCCTGGAAAATCCCATGGATGGAGGAGCCTGGAAGGCTGCAGTCCATGGGGTCGCTGAGGGTTGGACACGACTGAGCGACTTCACTTTCACTTTTCACTTTCCTGCATTGGAGAAGGAAATGGTAACCCACTCCAGTGTTCTTGCCTGGAGAATGCCAGGGACGGGGGGGCCTGGTGGGCTGCTGTCTATGGGGTCGCACAGAGTTGGACATGACTGAAGTGACCTAGCATATATATATATATATATATATATATATATATATATGCCTAAGGAAGGAGAGATATATAGAGAGATATATAGACACAGGGTTATTATAGGAATTGGCTCGCACTGTTATGGCAGCCTACCACCTGCCATCTGCAAGCTGGAGAACCAGGAAATTTGGTAGTGTAATTCAGTCTGAGTCCGAAGGCCTAAGAACCAGGAAAGCCAAGGGCATAAGCCCCAGTCCAAGTCTGAAGGCCTGAGAACCAGAGCCAGTGTCTGAGGGCAGGGGAAGGGGAAAGTGCTAAATCACACAAAGGGAACAAGTCTGCTCTCCGTCTGCCTTTCTGTTCTGTTCAGGACCTCAAGGGACTGGATGATGCCAGTCTACATGAGTGAGGATTCACTTGGTCTACCAACTCACATGCCAAATCTCTTCTGCAAACACCCTCACAGACACCCCCGGAAATAATATTTTACCAGCCTTCTGAGCATCCCTTTAGCCCAGTCAAGTTGACATATAAAACTAACCACCACAAGCATCATATTATCTTGTTTACTGTAGCTTTGTAGACTGAGATTATTCACAGTTTTGGATATAGCAGTTCATCTTTTTTTTTTTTAAACTGAAACCAAGTGGTTGTGTGATTCCTTAAAATAAGTTCTTTTCCAAAATTTTTTTCTCTTCTAGCTCCTTTATATTTTCACATAAAATTTAACTTCTGCTTTTGGCAAAGATGGAGTAACAGGGACCTGAAATACCCTCATGCTTGAAATAACTAGAAAACTGAACAAAATACATGAAACAACAGTCTTTAGGCATCGGACATCAGGCTGTGCCAGTCAGATCACTGAGATGAGAAACAGGAGATGAGCTTTGTGATTGCCTCTTTACTGCCTGGAGAAGGTTTCCAGGCCACAGCACAAGGAGGAGGAGACCCAGCAGAGCCTGACAGTCTTCCTGAGTTGAGGAGAAAATGTTGAGAATCTTGCGAGGACAAGCAAGAGTTCCTAGGGCAGAGTATAAAGGACCAGAGACTGTCAAGAGAGTTCTGAAGATCTTCTGATTTTCTGTTTTAGTTGGTCCTCTGCTGGGTACCGATAATTACATGTGTATGAGGAAAAGTGCTTGAGGCTGGGGATAGAATGGGATAGAATTCTCTCCCCCAGAGGCAGAGGGAAAAATCCCGGGTGCTCACGTGGGGCCTGAAATACATCACGTTCTCACCAGCCAGAATGAAAGGTCTTGTAATTCACAGGGCATTGGGCAGAGAGTTCAGGAAGATATGGGAGCCAAATGAGACATTGGCTAGAGCTTTTTTTTGTATCTTACCTCACAAAGTTTAAAAGCAGACCTGAAAGAATCAAACTATTTCCAGGAAACTAAACTTTGTATTCAAACACAGAAATATCCAGCACCAACAAGGTAATATTCACAATGTTTAGAATCAAATAAAAACAAGAAAGCACCCTACACTCTTTTTAAAATTTAATTGGAAGATAATTGCTTTACAGTATGTGTTGTCTTTTTCCATACAACACAATTCAGCCATAAATATACACATGTCCCCTACCTCTTGAACCTCTCTTCCACCCCCCACCCCATCCCACCCCCTAGATTGTCACAGAGCACCGTGTTGAGCTCCATGTTATACAGCAACTTCCCATTAGCTCTCTATTTTACATATGGTAATGTATATGTTTCAATGCTACTCTCTCAATTCATCCCTACCCTAAACTCTTTAGTATAGTATAGGGTGCTTCCTTTTTTGCTAAAAAAAAAAAAAAAAAAAGATGCTAAATATTATGAATATTACCTTGTTGGGTGCCCTGTGATGACCTAAAAGGGTGGGATTCAGAGGAGTTGGAAGGAGGTCCAAGAGGGAGGGGATTAAGATAAGGATTTTGAGATAGGATGGGTTATCTTGGGTTATCCAGGTAGATTCTAAATGTAATCCCAAATTGATAAAGGAAAGAAGACAGAGGGAGATTTGATTACAAAGACAGAAGGCAGTGTGATTACTGAAGCAAGATGTTACCCAGCTGGCTTTGCAGATGGCAGAGGAGCCATGAGCCAAGGAATGCAAGAAATACAGCCCTAGATGCCAAGAAAGAAATGGAAAGAGTCACCCTTTGAGCCTCCAGAGTGAATATGACCCTGCAGACTCTGATTTTGGCCCAGAGAAGTGGATTTCAGACTTCTGACCTCCAGAACTATAAGAAAAAAGTATATGTTGCTGAAGAGTCAGACACAACTTCAGTTCAGTTCAGTTCAGTTGCTCATTTGTGTCCGACTCTTTGCGACCCCATGAGTTGCAGCACGCCAGGCCTCCCTGTTCATCACCAGCTCCCAGAGTTCACTCAAACTCACGTCCATCGAGTCGGTGATGCCATCCAGCCATCTCATCCTCTGTCGTCCCCTTCTCCTCCTGCCCCCAATCCCTCCCAGCATCAGAGTCTTTTCCAATGAGTCAACTCTTTGCAAGAGGTGGCCCAAAGTATTGGAGTTTCAGCTTTAGCATCATTCTTTCCAAAGAACTCGCATGGCTAATCTCCTTTAGAATGGACTGGTTGGATCTCCTTGCAGTCCAAGGGACTCTCAAGAGTCTTCTCCAACACCACAGTTCAAAAGCATCAGTTCTTCGGTGCTCAGCTTTCTTCACAGTCCAACTCTCACATCCATACATGACCACAGGAAAAACCATAGCCTTGACTAGACGGACCTTTGTTGGCAAAGTAATGTCTCTGCTTTTCAATATGCTATCTAGGTTGGTCATAACTTTTCTTCCAAGGAGTAAACGTCCTTTAATTTCATGGCTGCAATCACCATCTGTAGTGATTTGGGAGCCCCCAAAATAAAGTCTGACACTGTTTCCACTGTTTCCCCATCTATTTGTCATTAAGTGATGGGACCGGATGCCATGATCTTCATTTTCTGAATGTTGAGCTTTAAGCCAACTTTTTTACTCTCCTCTTTCACTTTCATCAAGAGGCTTTTTTGTTCCTCTTCACTTTCTGCCATAAGGGTGGTGTCATCTGCATATCTGAGGTGATTGATATTTCTCCCGGCAATCTTGATTCCAGCTTGTGCTTCTTCCAGCCCAGTGTTTCTCATGATGTACTCTGCATAGAAATTAAATATGCAGGGTGACAATATATAGCCTTGACGTACTCCCTTTCCTATTTAGAACCAGTCTGTTGTGCCACGTCCAGTTCTAACTGTTGCTTCCTAACCTGCATATAGGTTTCTCAAGAGGCAGGTCAGGTGGTCTGGTATTCCCATCTCTTTCAGAATTTTCCACAGTTTATTGTGATCCACACAGTCCAAGGCTTTGGCATAGTCAACAAAGCAGAAATAGATGTTTTTCTGGAACTCTCTTGCTCTTTCGATGATCCAGCAGATGTTGGCACAACTTAGTGACTGAGAAACAATGTGTGTGTGTGTATATATACATATGTATACTGTATATGTATGTATACATATGTATGGGCTCTCCAGGTGGCTCTCCAGGTGGTGCAGTGGTAAAGAATTCGCCTGCCAATGCAGGAGACATGGGTTCGATTCCTGGGTCAGAAAGATCCCCTGGAGTTGGGAATGGCAACCCACTCCAGTGTTCTTGACTAGAGAATTCCTCACAGGCTACAACCCAGGAGGTCATGAAAGAGTTGGACATGACTGAGCACACATACATATGTATGTATATATTCCTATTATATAGATGGTAAAGAATAAATATATTCTTTTTTTTAAAAAAGTATATGTTGCTGTAAACCACCACATAGTGGTAATTTGTTACCGCAGCCATCTTGCACAGAAACCAATATATATTTTGGTATCAGGAATCAAGTACTGCAAAGCGTTGAAGGTGGAACATGGTTTCTTCTTGTTGATTATAGTAAAATGAGAGAAGAAAGAGATAAATTAAGAGAAGAATTGTTAAGCAAAAAGAAACCAGAATTTGATGATTTAGAAAATCCTTAGCCTATCCAGACTGCAAAAAAAAAAACAAAGCTAAAATTTGGAGAGTTATTGCCAGAAAAAGTATGCTCTAAAGTGGTGCAGTGGCAAAGAATTCTCCTGCCAAAGCAAAGGATGTGAGTTTGATATCTGGGTTGAGAAGATCCTCTGAAGCAGGAAATGGCAACTCATTCCAAAATTCTTGCCTGGAAAATTCCATGGACAGAGGAGCCTGGTGGGCTAGTCCATAGGATTGCAAAGAGTTGGACACGACTGAGTGACTGAGCGCACACACACACGTCAAGAGAAAACCAAGGGTATGTCTGTATATCTTTTGCTAGTGCTTTGGAAGAATCAAATGATCAGTATATTCATTCATGCAGAGCAAATTTGAAGGGATGAAGCACATGATTCATGGATCTCCTTAGCCATCTCAGCAGAAGTCAGAAAAAGATGTGATTGCTGTAGAGGAGCCTATTGTTTAATGGCCTACATTTCCATGCCATACATCGGAGACTGACAAGAATGTTGTATCAGCAGAAAAACTGACAACTTAGACTAAAAAGGACAAGCAACAGGATGAAATGAAAGAAGGTTGTTGGTCCCCCAGAATTCCACAGGCAGGAAATATGATGTTCTACCCTTCAAGAAAAAAGGATGACTTTAAGGGTAAGGCATTGGGTCTAGAGGTCAGAGCCAGGAGTTACAGAGGATTATTCCCAGCCTTTGAAACCTAACAAAGTCTGGCCAGTTGGATTTTGAAACTGCTTGAGACCAGTGGCTCTTTTTCTTCCATGATCTCCCTTTTGCAGTGAGAATGTCTGTAACTGTTATCCTATGCCTTCACTGTATTGTGTGAGCACACATCTTAATTTGTTATGGTTGCTATAATAAAATCCCACAGATTAGGTGGCTTATAAACAACAGAAATTTATTACTTGCAGCCTTGGAGGCTTGGAATTTCAAGATCAAGATGCTGGCAGTTTTCATGTTAGGTGAGAGCCTGCTTACTGGTTAACAGACAGCAATTTCTGGCTGTGTTCCCACGTGGTAGAAAGGAGCAAGGGAGATTTCTGGGGCCTCTTTTATAGGGTTATTAATCTCATGAGGGTGAGATTAATCTCATGAGGGTGAAACCCTCATTACCTAACCACTTCCCCAAAGCCCCATCTCCTAATACCTTCACCTTGGGGATTAGGATTAACATATGAATTTTGGAGGATACAAACATTCAAACCACAGCAGCATATAAGTAGCCTGCTAGTTTCACAGGTTCACAAATTGGGGAGAATTTTGCTCTAGAATGGATTATATCCAGAATTCTATCCATATTTGGCTTAGATGATGAGATTTGGGACTTCTTGAGTTGATGGTATGTAGGTAAGATTTCGGAGAAGGCAATGGCAACCCACTCCAATACTCTTGCCTGGAGAATCCCATGGACAGAGGAGCCTGGTAGGCTGCAGTCCATGGGGTCGCTATGAGTCAGACACGACTGAACGACTTCACTTTCACTTTTAGCTTTCACGCATTGGAGACAGAAATGGGAACCCGCTCCAGAGTTTTTGCCTGGAGAATCCTAGGGTCGGCGGAGCCTGGTGGGCTGCCATCTCTGGGGTTGCACAGAGTCGGACATGACATGACTGAAGCGACTTAGCAGCTGCAGCAGGTAAGATCTGGCACCTGCAATAATAGATTGAGACTTTTGGAGATGTTGGGATGTAATAGAGCAACATCTCCCCTCACTGAAGTCATTAGTTTCCCTTTGCTTGAGGATCTGAAATGGCCTCCCTTGAGTTGGTTAGTCTGCAGCAAAATGCTGATCTCCTTTAGGACCACTTCTGCTTCCTCTCATTACTGCTAGACATAGCCAGACTCAGACCTCTTCACATCCCAGAGGGTGAAATCCCACGAGAAGACACCATTTGCCCCCAGATGATTGCAATATACACTAGAGAAACATGTATGGAAATGGATCCTAAGGGTGCTAGATTAGGACGTCCGGAAATCCCTAAATTCTGATTCTTTTCCTTCCCCTATGCGCAGTCTCCCTGCTAAATGACACCAAGTTTATTTGGTAGTCTAGAAGGAAGATATACCATATACATTTTTGGTAGGTTAGGAAGGTCCTTCCTCAAGAGAACACCAGCCTCCTCTTTATTCATCTTCAGGGGACTTTAATCCTGGGAATTGATTGAGGATTCACAAGTCTCTACTGTAGTGGTAAAGTCAGACTTTTTAAACATTAAGTCTAAGCTCTTTCACTTACATACATGAAGAAAGACTTGTTCACTGCCTCTCTATTTCAGTCCTAAGGGCGCTGTGATCGATTCACCAACACAAAAGCTCTAAGCAGGTTTAAAGAGCCTCATGACTACTTTGACTCTGCTTTCATTACAGTAACCATAGATGCCTTGTCTTTGAGGATTAAGTGCTATCACTTGCTCCCTGTCACCCTAGCATTCCGTCATCCTCAGTGAATTCATTGA
Source organism: Ovis aries (assembly GCF_016772045.2). NCBI lineage: Eukaryota > Metazoa > Chordata > Mammalia > Artiodactyla > Bovidae > Ovis > Ovis aries. Next base: position 93,458,791 of record NC_056059.1, read on the forward strand.
GTCCAGTTAGATGGCAACTTTTCTCATACTGGCTTGCAGAGAATAATCACCACCAAGCTCTTCAAGGACACCAGGGCTAACCTGATCAATGAACTTCTCTCTTTTTCTCTAGGTTGCAAGATTTAGCCATTGTATTAGTTTTCCCCCAAAACTTATATGCTTTTGGTTTTATTGATATGCACTTAGTCTTTGTTTTGTATTTAATTAATTTTGTTTATTAATGCATTTCTTTAATTTCTCTATACTTAATTCATCATTTTTTCTTGATTCTGAGTTAAAATTTTGGTGTTCTTTGTTTTCAATCTTTCTTAACTTTGATAAATTATTTTAAGCTGTAAGCTTATTTCTTGCTTTGGATATCATATGTCATAATAAACTGGATCACATATGCTTTGAAAAGCAATTTTCTTTGTCATTCATTTTTCTGTAGTTTGTAACTTTGGTTTTGATATCCTCTTTAAACCAAGAGTTATTTAAAAGAGTGCTTCTAAATCTCTAAGTGCACATATTTAAAACAAAAATTATTCTTTTCTTGTTATGCTTGCTTTTATTGTGGTTGTTAGCAAATATGTTATATATGATTTTTTCCCTTGAATTTATTAACGTTTTATTTATGGCCTCATACATGGACAATGATTATAACTGTTCTCTGTGCTTAAAAAGCAAATACAATCTTTACTTTGAGGGGTTAAGAAGGAAACCTAGTTCTGTTCCTTTTTCCTATATCTACTGTCTTATCCCTCCTGCCTCTCACTTCCAACAATAATTTCAAAATTCTGCTCTGGGTCTCTGTTTTAACATTCCCCAATTAAAATAGATCAGTGGCCTTCACCACTGTATTTCCCTACTTCCTCTTCCCCCTCTACCACCATCTTCTAATAAACTTTTATTTCAAAACAGCATTCTTTAACCCTAATTTCTAGACATTATTGACATTTTAGCTCTAAACTGTTGTTTGCTTTTCCTTGAATAATGCCTTTTCACTTTTTATAATCCTCATCGAACATATATTTTATTCTTCAAAAATTGCATTATCATCGTTTTAATTTTAATATTTTTTAACAGTTTTTAAAAGCAATTTTTTTTTTTTTGCTTACACTGTTTCTTGTGAAAATGAAAGTGAAAGTGGCTCAGTCTTGTCTGACTCTTTGCGACCCCATGGCCTATACAGTCCATGGAATTCTCCAGGCCAGAATACTGGAGTGGGTAGCCTTTCCCTTCTCCAGGGGATCTTCCCAACCCAGGGATTGAATCCAGGTCTCCCGCATCACGCAGATTCTTTACCAGCTGAGCCACAAGGGAAGCCCAAGAATACTGGAGTGTGTAGCATACCTCTTCTTAAGCGGATCTTCCCAACCCAGAAATCGAACTAGGGTCTCGTCCATTGCAGGCGGATTCTTTACCAAATGAGCTATCAGGGAAGCCTTGTACACTCAGTCTTATACTAATTTGAGATTCTTTGCCCTGAATTAGTTTTCTCTTTGCTTCTTTGTTGCCTAGGGAGGATATAAAGGTAGTATATTTGAGAGCATGTAAAATTTATTCTCTTGCTCTTCCATGGGGATGGTATCTAGGCTGGTAAAGAATTCTTGAATCTTACTTCTTAGAAATATTTTTCCCTGTCTTCCAGAGTTGCAAGTGAGGAGTCCCTTGTGATGTTCTTTCCTAAGTTAATCTGTGTGTGTCTATGTGTGTGTGTGTGTCTGTGTGTATGTATATGTATATTAATGTCTGGAATTATATTTTCTTCTTGGGAGTCACAGTTTTTTCAGATTTTTTTCAAAATTCATCTCACTTGAAAATTAATTAACGCTTACTCCTTGAAAGTTATGACCAACCTAGATAGCATATTCAAAAGCAGAGACATTACTTTGCCAACAAAGGTCCATCTAGTCAAGGCTATGGTTTTTCCAGTGGTCATATATGGATGTGAGAGTTGGACTGTGAAGAAGGCTGAGCGCTGAAGAGTTGATGCTTTTGAACTATGGTGTTGGAGAAGACTCTTGAGAGTCCCTTGGACTGCAAGGAGATCAGCCCTGGGTGTTCTTTGGAAGGACTGATGCTAAAGCTGAAACTCCAGTACTTTGGCCACCTCATGCGAAGAGTTGACTCATTGGAAAAGGCTCTGATGTTGGGAGGGATTGGGGGCAGGAGGAGAGGGGACGGCAGAGGATGAGATGGCTGGATGGCATCACTGACTCGATGGATGTGAGTTTGAGTGAACTCTGGGAGTTGGTGATGGACAGGGAGGCCTGGCGTGCTGCGATTCATGGGGTTGCAAAGAGTTGGACACAACTGAGCGACTGAGCTGAACTGAAAATTAATTATGCTTGGCACATTTTATCTGAAAAACAATCTTTCTTCAGTTCTCTTTTCAAACTTAGCATTTGTATGTTCTCTCTTTACCTCTTGGAATGGACATTGTTTTGGATCTGTCTTTTCATTCAGGACCTTCAACCTTTCTGTTATGGGGCTTCATTGTAATACACTTCTTCTATCTGACCTTTCATACTTTTAATTTTGTTTTCAGAAGTATCCACTCTGTTTTGGTGTTCCTCTAATGAATTTTAAAATTCAAGTACTATGATTTAAAAAAAAAATCTTTTCCAAATAAATATTTTTGGTTTTCTAAATCTTCATTTAGCAATCTTCTTGTATGCTACTGATTTACATAGTACTTTTCTTAAATGTATTTTCTATCTAAATCTGCCTCATGGGAGACATCTGTCCTAGTTTTTTGTTTTATGGTTGACTTTTTTTTTTTTTTTTGCCCTGTTCTTCGTCCTTTAAGCTGCTGAGCCCCTGACATAACCTGAGATCCTTATTTGCTTTCCCACAAGAGTGCATGGGGAAGCCAGCTTGTTGGGATCTCTCAGTCAGTGGTGGAGGGAAGATGAGAGCTAAGAAGGAAGCTTATCAGTGAGTGTGAACTTGATACACTATCAGCATTCTTCACTTCGGGGTGTGTATGTGTAGTGGATGGTAGTGGCCCTTCTTCACTCACAAGAAAGAGGGCAACTCAGACCAATGGTACAGTTCCTCCCAAGAGTGGTCTGCAATGGTAGAACTAGAGGGTTCCCTAGTTTGGAGCTATAGGCTCAAACCATTGGATACAAAATCAATATGTGTCTTCCATTTCCACCAGGGTGACAGGCCTTCTCCTCGGATGACTGACTTTGAGTCTTTTCAGCTTTGTAAAGATGCTTTATAGAAGCTGCCTTAACTAGGCCAAACAAACTGTCTGTAGGACACTAAATCCTAAGTAGGCCACAGTTTCTTCATTTTCCTTCCCAGTCCCAAGACCCTGCCCACATTAGCCATTTATGTCACTAATCAGCTGGGAAAGGGAAGCTCTGGGCTCAGCATGAGCAACTACTGTTTCTTTGCTTCTTTCCTTGTTTTCTGTTTCCTCCATTGAGAACTCTTATTAAACAGAGTCTCCTGGAGTTATATTTTATTGCTATAAATTTTGGAAATGTCCTTAGCTTTATCTTCTGGCTACCAATTAAAGTCTTCAGCCATGTATGTTTTATTATTCAGAAATTCTATTAAGTTTTCCTTATTTTGGAAATTTTATGTTGTTTTCTAAAAACTCTTTTCTGTTCTTAATTGCTCTTTTTTCCCCCATAGACTCCAGAGCTTGTTTTACAAAAGTACTGTCCTTTTAAATAACTTTGAGGATATGAATTTAATCTTTTCAAAAATTTACTTGCATGATGCTTTTAACTCTGGGGTCAGTTATTTTGTTTGTTCATCTTTATATTTCTGTTTCAAGCTGTGGTTCTTTTCTCAGAGACCTGGTACTAAAGAGCTCTGTGGATAAAAGCACATAGGTAAGATTCCTTCCAGTTACTGGGCACTGGGCAGGCAGGCTAGCAGGGGTCCTCTGTAACTGCTCAAGTTAGAAGGGTATTACTAGGATATAGTGTTTTACGCCATGAATAACACTAATTAATGTGACTATTTTTCAGAGTGTTATTTTGTTTTTAAAATATATAGGTAGCCACTTATAGAAGCCCCAAATTTATACTAAAAATGAAAACAGTTAAGGTTATTTTTGGTGGTATACATAAAGTAGCATCATATAAACAACTTTCAGTTCAAAACTTCAATTCTTTTAATATATTCAGGCTACAAGAGGATTTATAAATATAGTTGTGGATCAAAACAAATTCCCTCTTTATTTTCAAATACATTTTAGACAATCAAAGTAGGAAACTTTTGGGGGCATTTTTATCTATGAGGGGAGAACATAGAAAAATCAAAATGTTCTAGCTACGCTAGATTGTGGAGGAATATATATGCATAAACTTTGTTTTGTCCTTGGATGTCTATATAATTAACTGCATTTTTAGAGCAGGTCTTTCCCTTTACTTGTTTGAGTGGGCTTTCTTCTTTGTAACAAGGCTCTTTGTTATGTCCACATTTATGTAAATTAATACAGTTGCATATTCTTTACATTTTATTAAAAGCTTTGGCCTTGCTTCATTGTAAGTTAAATTTTCTATACCGATGCCATGTTTAATATATCTTTGACATCTCTGGTTCAGATTCATACTAATTTGTTTTTGGACATCTTTTTAAAATTTATTTGACTATGCTGGGTCTTAGTTGTGGCACACTGTCTTTGCTGCAGGATGTGAGCTCTTAGTTGCAGCATGTAGGATTTGGTTCCATGATCAGGGATGGAACCCATCCCCTTGAATTGGGAGCACAATGTCTGAGCCACTGGACTACCCAGGAAGTCTCATGCTGATAACATTTTGTCAAGAAGAAGCACAATGGTAGATGTTAAAGAAGGATGCTCAAGTTGATAAGAGCGAGCCAAATCAAAGAGATACCAACATCTCTCTCATCTCAGAGGCACTTTCAAATTCTGCACACTTTTTGGTTCTATGCAAGATACGAAGGGACACAGGGTCATGGCTCTTCACTGTCTGCTTTCCCACATTCTTTTCTTCTTGTGCCCACAGGGGAAATATTTCTCAACTTTATAACCTCCTAAAAATGACAGCAGGTTCAGGACCGCCTGTCTGCCAGTGGACTCCCATGAGAATCCACGGCCAGTTTTCCCCTGTCTTTTCAAAATCCACAATCGTTTTAAGATTGAATCACTCCAGGGGCACTGAAGCCAGACTTATTGCAGCTCAGCTGTTACTAGATGCTTATAAGATAAGAGATAAAAACAACAATATTAAATGCTAATTGATTAGTATGAGCAAACATACCAGACTCACAGTGATAGTAAAAGTTGCAGCTCCAGTTACACCATCACTGGAAATCTTCAAAAAATAAAGACACTGAAAGGTAATTTGTTTTCCATGGATCAAGGTATGAGACCATTATCTTTGCTTCCTGCTTCTTATTCACGATTAAAGAAATATCATCATTATCATCATTGACATCATCAGTTTTGATTTATCTGAATGGCCTGCTGAAAAAGACCTCTGGGAACATTTACATATCCAATTATTGCAAGGTGATTATTCATAACCTTTAAACTGCCTCACACAGAAAAATGCCTGACCTAGCTGGAAGTTCTTAATAATAATACTTTACACTTGTATAGTACTCTTAAAGTTTCAAAAGATTTCCATATCTATTTTCTTAATTTGAGCCTCTAAACAACCAGTTTGATGAGTAGATTACAAGTATTGCTATCTCCCTTTTATAGATGAGGACCTAGAAGAAGATCTATTAATGACTTTATATGAAGTCAGTCAACTATCTGGTCTCAGAACTTAGACTGCATCCTAGATGTTACTCCCTGGACTCAGTGAGATAACACTATTTGTCTTCTCTCAGTTTGCAAAGGTCGGTATCTTCAGGTTGCACTGAAAATGATCTCAAAATAATCAACATAATGAGTTTACTTTTGAAAATGTGGAAAATGTTGTTCTTTGTCATTTCTGCTTTGAGGTCATTAAAAACCCTTGGTGTGGGGGATGGGAGGTCTGGTCTGAGTTCAAGTAACATTGATTCCTAGTTGTGTTACCTCAGAAAGAATACCTTGAAAACAAGCCAACTTCAGGAGCCAGTTTGGCGGTCAGGGGAGTTTTCTCTAATAGAGAATATATCTGGTCTTCACTGCCTTGTGGACTTACTTTCTTTGTGTGTGCTATTGATGGAATGCTGGTGTTCCATTCCCTACCCTCACCCCAATTCATATATTGCAACCTACCCAACATGATGGTATTTGGAGATGGGGCCTTTGGGACATGATTAGGTCATGAGGGAGCTCCCCTGGTGGCTCAAGTGATAAAGAATCGGCCTGCAATGCTGGAGACACAGGAGAGGAATGTTTAATCTCTGGGTTGGGAAGATCCTCTGGAGGAGGGCATGGCAACTCACTCCAGTATTCTTGCTGGGAAATCCCACGGACAGGAGAGCCTGGAGGGCTACGTTCCATGGTGTTGCAGAGTCAGACACGACAGAAGTAACTGAGCACGCAGGCACAAACCATCACAAATGGGATTAGTGCCCTTATAAAACAGGCCCCAGAGAGCTTCCTTTCCTTTCTCCTATGTGAGTCTACAGCCAGAAGGCAACCATCCATGAACTAAGAAGCTCTCACCAGATACCAAATATGCGTGCACCTTCATCTTGGATTTCCAAGCCTCCAGAATTGTGAACAATAAATTTCTATTGTTTATCAGCTCTCCAGTCTATAGTATTTTATTGTAACAACCTGAATTGACTAAGACAGTAGGTATGTGATTAAAAATATATTTTTAGCATAGTTATTGTGGTTATTACCCCAGTAACCATTCCAGTTTCTCTTACTACCTAACAACTTTTCATTCAGGCATCCACATCTTCCTCAGGAAGCCATGTACTTTGGGATCTCTGGTTTGTGTCTGTGCTTCTGGAATAATTATGAATATATTCTCTTTAAATCACTTTCTAAAGTATCTTGGTTTGGGTAACAAATCAGTCTCCCTATTTTGAGAACTTGACTCCCGACTGTAGGGGTGGAGCTTGTCTTATGACTCAGGTCTGAGCTAGTGCATGAAATCCCATACTCTGTTAAATATGTTGATTCAGGGGTGAGCATGGGAGTGAATATGAACCAATGAAATATAATAAAATGTCTGCTGGGGGTTCACAAGGAAGCAAATTCCTTCCTTTTTTTTTAAAGATAGTTCTGGATCAATTCTCTGTAAATTAAACTAAGAGGCTTGTAGCTCTGAGAATTGCAGGCAGTTATTTTGTACCTAAAATCAGGAGCCAAGTGGAAGATGAAGTTGACACAATGGAAAGCAGCATCCATCATGATAGGTCAGGTTATTGCTTAACAAAATAAAGTTTCTTTCTTACAGTAGGTGTTCAGTGAGTACTGGCAGGGCTTTGGTTCTAAAGAGTAATTCAAGGACTTGGGCTTATAGAGGCTCCACCATCTAATGATGCTGCCATCAGAGGTTTCAGCCTTCACTCAGGCAGGGAAGGGAGCATTTCTGTAGTCACTTTGGCTTGAAAGTAACATACCCTATTGTCTAAAACAGTGCTGTCTGAAACATAACGTGAGCCACATGTGTAATTATTTTGACTAACTTTATTGTTATTGCTGTTGTTACTAAATTTGGAGGTAAAGTTTGTTTTCTAAAACTTATTTGTTTATTGTCTGTTTGAAATTAGGGAATAGTTTTGTTGCTGTTGCCCAGTTGCTCAGTCGTGTCCGACTGTTTGTGACCTCATGGACTGCAGCACACCAGGCTTCCCTGTCCTTCACCATCTCCCAGAGTTTGCCAAACTCATGTCCATTGAGTCAGTGATGCCATCCAACCATCTCATCCTCTGTCGCCCTCTTCTCTCACCCTCAATCTTTCCCAGCATCAGACTCTTTTCTAATGAGTCAATTCATTACATCAGGTGGTCAAAGCTTTGAAGCGCCAGCTTCAGCATCAGTTTTTTCAATGAATATTCAGGACTGATTTCCTTTAGGATTGACTGATTGGATCTCCTTGCAGTCCGAGAGACTCTCAAGAGTCTTCTCCAACACCACAGCTCAAAAACATAAATTCTTTGGTGGTCAGGTTTTTTATGGTCCAACTCTCACATTCATACATGACTACTGGAAAAACCGTAGCTTTGACTATACAGATCTTTGTTGGTAAAGTAATGTTTGCTTTTTAATATACTGTCTAGAGGGCTTTCTGGAGAAGGCGATGGCACCCCACTCCAGTACTCTTGCCTGGAAAATCCCATGGACAGAGGAGCCTGGTAGGCTGTGGTCATGGGGTCACGAAGAGTCGGACACGACTGAGCAACTTCCCTTTCACTTTTCACTTTCATGCATTGGAGAAGGAAATGGCAACCCACTCCAGTGTTCTTGCCTGGAGAATCCCAGGGATGGGGGAGCTTGTTGGGCTGCCTTCTATGGGGTCACACAGAGTCAGACACGACTGAAGCGACTTAGCAGCAGCAGAGGGCTTCCCTGGTGGCTCAGAGGTTAAAGCGTCTGCCTGGAATGTGGGAGACTCAGGTTTGATCCCTGGGTTGGGAAGATCCCCTGGAGAAGGAAATGGCAACCCACTCCAGTACTCTTGCCTGGAGAATCCCATGGAGGGAGGAATTGGGTGGGCTACAGTCCGTGGGGTTGCAAAGAGTCGGACACGACTGAGTGAGACTTCACTTCACTTCACTTCAGATTTGTCATAGCAAGCATCTTTTAATTTCATGGCTATAGTCACCATCTGCAGTGATTTTGGAGACCCCAAAATAAAGTCTGTCTCTGTTTCCATCGTTTCCCCATCGATTTGCCATGAAGTGATGAGAATGGATGCCATGATCTTGGTTTACTGAATGTTGAGTTTTAAGCCAACTAGTTCACTCTCCCTCACTTTCATCAAGAGGCTCTTTAGTTCTTCGCTTTTTGCTATAAGGGTGGTATCATCAGCATATCTGAGGTTATTGCTATTTCTCCTGGCAATCTTGATTCCAGCTTGTGCTTCATCCAGCCCCACATTTTGCATGATGTACTCTGCATATAAGTTTAATAAGCAGGGCGACAGTCTTGATATATTCATTTTCCTATTTGGATCCAGTCTGTTGTTCTACGTCCAGTTCCAACTGTTGCTTCTTGACCTGCATACAGATTTCTCAGGAGGCAGGTAAGGTGGTCTGGTATTCCCATATCTTCAAGAGTTTTCCACAGTTTGTTGTGATCCACATAGTTGAAGGCATTGGTGTAGTCAATAAAGCAGAAATAGGTGTTTTTTCTGGAACTCTCTTGCTTTTTTAATGATCCAGCAGATGTTGGAAATTTGATCTCTGATTCCTCTGCCTTTTCTAAATCCATCTTGAATATCTGGAAGTTCATGGTTCACGTACTGCTGAAGCCTGGCTTGGAGTTTTGAGCATTACTTTGCTAGCATGTGAGATGAATGCAATTGTGTGGTAGTTTGAACATTCTTTGGCATTTGCTTATCTTTGGGATTGAAATAAAAACTGACTTTTTCAGTCCTGTGGCTAATAAAAATATTTAAGTACAAATTTTTGTGTGAAATGATAGGTTTTCATTTCCCTTGGCAAATATTTAGAGGAGTGAGATACCTAGGTCACATGGTCACTTCATGTTTACCTTTGTAAGAAACTTCCAAACTGGTTTCCAAAGTGTCTGCCTCATTTTACATTAGCATCAGCAATGTGTATGAGAGCACCAGTTCCTGTACATCCTTGCCAGTGCTTGATACTATCAGCTGTTTTTTCAATCATTCTCATAGATTAGAACTCATTCTCATATCTCATCTCATAAATAGATTAGTGGACATATGTAAACCCAATTTTCTAGAAGCTACATTTTAAAAAGTAAAAAGAAACAAATGAAGTTAGTTTTAATAATACATTATATTTAAGAGTTTGTTCAAAATACATGTAGTTAATATAAATAGAGATTTAAAAATTTGTTTGTGTTTGTACTAAGTCTTTGAAATCTGATATATATTTTATACTTTCAGCACATCTTAATTTGGACTAGCCACCTTTCAGGAGCTCAATAGCCATATGTGGGTGGTGGCTGCTCAGTTGGACAGTGCAGGTCTAGACCTAGCTCATGGCCTCACTTAACTGTGAGCAGGCTGGGAAAATCTGATATCCAGTGTTTCCAGAAAATGACCATGAGCCCTAGTAATGTCTATCACAAAGGCAGAGCAGAGAAAAAGAAAGAACTCAGGTCCTTAATGACATCATTCAAATGCTAAATTGGATCCAATCTGAAGGTCTTCTAAGGAGAGTGTTAGTTTCTAATTATGAAAGAGTAAATACTACACATATGGTTTAGCCAGTTTGAATTAGCTGATTCTGTCATTTGAAAATTTCTCTAATATAATTTTGCATTGTACAGGTAAATGTGTTCAATAATATAGATGAATGAGAAAATACTGATTAGCTAAAAAAAATTATTTTTAAAAATTTATTTATTATTATTTTCTGGCTGTCTTGGGTCTTTGTTGCAGCATGGGTTCAGTAGTTGTGGTCATGCCACCTCAGTTTCCCAGCAATTTGTGGGATCTTAGTTCCCTGACCAAGGACCCAGCCCCTGTCCCTTGCATTGGAAGGAGGATTCTTAACCACTAGACGACCAGGGAAGTCCTAAAAAGAGGAATGAAAACTCAGATCCTCAGATGGTATTCTGGTGTATAACCTTTGAGATACGTGTGTATGCATGTGCTGTGCTGTGCTTTAGTCACTCAGTCATGTCCAGCTCTTTGTGACTCTATGAACTGTAGCCCACCAGGCTCCTCTGTCCATGGGATTCACCAGGCAAAAATACCGGAGTGGGTTGGCATGCCCTCCCCCAGGGCATCTTCCACACCCAGGGATAGAAACTGTGTCTCTTACATCTTCTGCATCGGCAGGAGGGTTCTTTACCACTAGCACCATCTGGGAACACTGTGTGTATGAATATGTGTATAAATGCATGAACGTGTATGTGTATGAGCAAAATCATTGGAAAATTATATTATTTTCTTACAACCTATGTTTTTCATCCAATAATACTTTAAAAGCAGCTTTCCACGTCAATACATATACATTTAAGATATGGTTTCTTCGGTCATGTCTGATTCTTTGCCACCCTATGGACTGCAGCATGCCAGGCTTCCCTGTCCTTCACCATCTCCCATAGTTTGCTCAAACTCATGTCCATTGAGTCGGTGATGCCATCCAGTCATCTCATCCTCTGTTGCACCCTCCTCCTCTTGTTCTCAATCTTTCCCAGCATGGTTTATCCCAATGAGTTGGCTCTTCGCATCAGGTGGCCAAAGTACTGGGGCTTAAGCTTCAGCATCAGCCCTTCCAATGAGTATTCAGGGTTGGTTTCCTTTAGGATTGACTGGTTGGTTCTCCTTGCAGTCCAAGGGACTCTCAAGAGTCTTCTCCAGCACCACCGTTCAAAAGCATCAATTCCTGGGTTCTCAGCTTTCTTTACAGTCCAACTCTCACATCTGTACATAACTACTGGAAAAAATCATAGCGTTCACTAGACAGATCTTTCTTGATGCAATGTCTCTCTTTTTAATATGCTGTCTAGGTTTATCATAGCTTTTCTTCCAAGGAGCAAGCGTCTTTTAAATTTCAAGGCTGCAGTCACCGTCTGCAGTGATTTTGGAGCCCAAGAAAATAAAGTCTGTCACCATTTCCATTTTTTCCCCCATCTATTTGCCGTGAAGTGATGGGACTGGTGCCATGATCTTAGTTTTTTGAATCTTGAGTTTTAAGCCAGCTTAAACCATTTCAGCATTCTTGCCTTGAGAATTCTATGAACAGTATGAAAAGATATTGTTTTTAATCTCTGAATAATATTCCAGTTTATGGATGAATCAATTCACTCAACACATTTTGTATTACAGGTTGTTCACAGTTTTTTACTGTTTAAATAGGGGCAGGGACAGAGGTGCTGAATTTTAGAATATCTCCTTATCTGAAGCAAAAGCAAAGTGTATTTGGAAATCCTGATTTCTTTCTCTCTCATCTCATCTTTTTACACCTGGCTTCCTTCAGTTATTTCAGTAGAAAAAAATACAAATGGGGGTATACAGCTCAGCATGGCAACTGTGTGACTGGTAAAACTAGTTTCTTATAAAATTTTCAGTAATGTTTTCCCGTTATCATGACCATGGTTATTTATTACCAGTATTGTTTAGATAGGTAGGTTATTCTAGATGTTCTAGATGTAACCAGAAACAAGTTGTTGTTGTTGTTTTTTTAAAATCTGTTGACAAGTATGTACTTGTGGGGTTGCCCTGGTAGCTCAGATGGTAAAGAATCTGCCTGTAATGCAGGAGACCTGGGTTCAATCCCTGGGTTGGGAAGATCCCCTGGAGAGGGAAATGGCAACGCACTCCAGTAGTCTTGCCTGGAGAATCCCATGGACAGGGGAGCCTGGTGGGCTATAGTCCATGAGATCACGAAGAGTCAGACACGACTGAGTGACTAAGAACAGCACAGCAAGTATGTACTAGTAAAGTGTGGGATGAATCTGGTCCAGTTCTGTAGGATTTTTATTTAAAAGACAAATCCAGTGTAATCTGTGCAGGAAAGCAATTGATTAAATGTGCAGAAATGAGTTATCTTCTTTTTCTTTATTGGCTGCTGTGACCATTTGGTATTTTTGGTGACCTCTGAAGCTTGGTTTTCTGCTGTGCTATTACATTTAACATAGGATGATATCACAGATATTTAACAGCCTGGGAGGTAGGGACACTGAGCAGGGAGAGTATGCCACAATTAATATGACCAAACCAGCGTGGAAGAGTTGGGGGGCCATCCCAAGTGGGGAAGATAAAACAAGGAAAATTTAAAAACTTGGAATTTTAATTTTATCCCTGGAAAAAAATCGTAGATATGAAAGCTATTTTCTTGGTTTTCATTTTACATATCTTTCCACTAACAATGCTGGGAAAATTATCATTTCTCACAAAAATAAATGGCAAATAGCTACTTCTTTTCTGGAAAGCAATATCCATTTTCATAGAAAAGGATGAATGCTCTGAATATATGAAAAATCCTTATAATTCCACGTAGAACCAAAAACTCTACTAACAGGAAAATATAAAGAGGCCATTCAGGCACACACACCCCCCCCCCCCCCCCCGCCCCTCGCCCCCGCCCCCACCCATCCACACACACACAAAGATAAAAAATATAGGAATGTCCATTTCACAGACAGGGAATCTGAGGTTCAGGGAGTTTAATATATCCGAGTGACACAGTTAAAAAATGATGTTAGGCAAAATGCTATTTTACCTTTTGAGATATGTAAAGACTAAATGATAGAATAAAAATGAAAAATATGCCTGCCTTTCACCCAGAGATTTCACCTACAAAAGTTTATCCCAGGGAAATAATTGGGTAGCTGCAGAAAGAACCATAAGAATGGTTAGTACTGGATTATTATAAAGGCAAAAATGGGAAACAGTATAAATGTTCTTCAAAAGAGGATTGGCTCAATATGTAAAGACATATCTATACAGTGTAAACCCAAGCAGCTCTTAAAAGGAATGAGGTGGATCAATGTGATTTGGTTTGGAAATCTGTAGCCTAGCTATTCTGTTCAGTGGAAGAGAAAAGGCAGGTTACAAAATAGCATGTACATTCTGATTGTATTTTTTTTTTAAAAATTATATTTAGTTAAGCAGAGAAAAATGAATGATTTTGCTGTGGTTATCTGTGTGTGGGGGTTAGAATATAACAGAGCCCATCAGTTTATATTGTACTCATGTACAATTTAAATATTGTACTCATGAATATTTGAATATTCTTTTTGACCTAAGTATTTGATGCGGAAAAATGAAAGCAAAGTTTCAGAGAATAGCAAGGAGAGATAAGGAAGCCTTCTTAAGAGAACAATGCAAAGAAATAGAGGAAAACAATAGAATGGGAAAGACTAGAGATCTCTTCAAGAAAATTGGAGATACTAAGGAAACATTTCATGCAAAGATGGGCACAGTAAAGGACAAAAATGGCAAGGATCTAACAGAAGCAGAAGATGTTAAGAAGAGGTGGCAAGAATACACAGCAGAACTATACAAAACAGATCTTAATAACCTGGATAATCATGGTGGTATGGTCACGTCCCTACAGACATCCTGGAGTGTGAAGTCAAGTGGGCCTTAGGAAGCATTTTTACGAACAGAACTAGCGGAGGTGATGGAATTCCAATTGAGCTATTTCAAATCCTGGAAGATGATGCTGTGAAAGTGCTGCACTCAATATGCCAGCAAATTTGGAAAACTCAGCAGTGGCCACAGGACTGGAAAAAGTCAGTTTTCATTCCAATCCCAAAGAAAGGCAATGCCAAAGAATGCTCAAACTACCACACAGTTGCGCTCATCTCACATGCTAGTAAAGTAATGCTCAAAATTCTCCAAGCCAGGCTTCAGCAATACGTGAACCGTGAACTTCCAGATGTTCAAACTGGATTTAGAAAAGGCAGAGGAACCAGAGATCAAATTTCCGACATCTACTGGATCATCGAAAAAGGAAGAGAGTTCCAGAAGAACACCTATTTCTGCTTTATTGACTATGCCAAAGCCTTTGACTCTGTGGATCACAATAAACTGTGGAAAATTCTGAAAGAGATGGGAATACAGACCACCTGACCTGCCTCTTGAGAAACGTATATGCAGGTCAGGAAGCAACAGTCAGAACTGGACATGGCACAACAGACTGGTTCCAAATAGGAAAAGGAGTATGTCAAGGCTGTATATTGTCATCCTGCTTATTTAACTTATATGCAGAGTACATCATGAGAAACACTGGGCTGAAGAAGCACAAGCTGGAATCAAGATTGCTGGGAGAGATATCAATCACCTCATATATGCAGATGACACCACCCTTACGGCAGAAAGTGAAGAGGAGCTAAAAAGCTTCTTGATAAAAGTGAAAGTGGAGAGTGAAAAAGTTGGCTTAAAGCTCAACATTCAGAAAACGAACATCATGGCATCTGGTCCCATCACTTCATGGGAAATAGATGGGGAAACAGGGGAAACAGTGTCAGACTTCATGTTTTGGGGCTCCCAAATCACTGCAGATGGTAATTGCAGCCATAAAATTAAAAGACGCTTACTCTTTGGAAGGAAAGTTATGACCAACCTAGATAGCATATTTGAAAGACATTACTTTGCCAACAAAGGTCCGTCTAGTCGAGGGTATGGTTTTTCCAGTGGTCATGTATGGATGTGAGAGTTGGACTGTAAAGAAGGCTGAGCACCGAAGAATTGATGCTTTTGAACTGTGGAGAAGACTCTTGAGAGTCCCTTGGACTCCAAGGAGATCCAACCAGTCCATTCTAAAGGAGATCTGTCCTGGGTGTTCTTTTGAAGGAATGATGCTAAAGCTGAAACTCCAGTACTTTGGCCACCTGATGCAAAGAGTTGACTCATTGGAAAAGACTCTGATGCTGGGAGGGATTGAGGGCAGGAGAAGAAGAGGATGACAGAGGATGAGATGGCTGGATGGCATCACCGACTCGATGGACATGAGTTTGAGTGAACTCCAGGAATTGGTGATGGACAGGGAGTCCTGGTATGCTGCAGTTCATGGTGCTGCAAAGAGTCAGACATGACTGAGCGACTGAACTAAACTAATTGAACAGAGAACTTCCAGATGTACAAGCTGGATTTATAAAAGGCAGAGGAACCAGAGATCATAGATCTAATATCCACTGGATCATAGAAAAAGCAAAGGAATTCCAAAAAAAATCTGCTTCTGCTTCATTGACTAGATGAAAGCCTTTGACTGAGTGGATCATAACAAACTACAAAATTCTTAAAGAGATGGGAATACCAGACCACCTTATCTGTCTCCTGAGAAACCTGTATGGAGGTCAAGAAGCAACAGTTAGAACCGCACATAGAACAATGGACTGGTTCCAAATTGGGAAAGGAGTACATCAAGGATATATATTGTTGCCCCACTTATTTAACTTATATGCAGAATACATTGTGTGAAATGCTGGGCTGGATGAATCGGAAGCTGGAATCAAGATTGCCAGGAGAAATATCAATAACCTCAGATATGCAGATAACACCACCCTTACGGAAAAAAGTGAAGAGGAACTAAAGAGCCTTTTGATGAAGGTGAAAGAGGAGAGTGAAATAGCTGGCTTAAAACTCAACACTCAAAAAATTAAGATCATGGGATCCAGTCTCATCACTTTATGGCAAATAGATGGGGAAACAATGGAAACAGTGTCAGATTTTATTTTCTTTGGCTCCAAAATCACTGCAGATGGTGCCTGCAGCCATGAAATTAAAAGATGCTTACTCCTTGGAAGAAAGGCTATGACAAACCTAGACAGCGTATTAAAAAGCAGAGATATTACTTTGCTGACAAAGGTCCATATCGTTAAAGCTATTGTTTGTCCAATAGACACATATGGATGAGAGAGTTGACCATAATGAAGGCTGAGCACCGAAGGATTCATGCTTTTGAACTGTGGTAATGGAGACGACTCTTGAGAGTCCCTTGAACAACAAGGAGGTCAAAGCAGTCAATTCTGAAAAAGAAAAGCAACCCTGAATATTCATTGGAAGGACTGATGCTGAAGCTGAAGCTCCAATACTTTGGCCATCTGAGGTGAAGAGCCGACTCATTGGAAAAGACCCTGATGCCGGGAAAGAGTGAAGCTGGGAGGAGAAGCAGACAACAGAGGACGAGATGTTTGGATAGTACCACTAACTCAATGGACATGCATTTGGGCAAACTCCAGGAGATGGTGAAGGACTGGGAAACCTGGCATGCTGCAGTCCATGGGGCCACAAAGAGTTGGACACATCTCAGAGACTGAAAAAGGGAAGGTTCAACCTGGGGCCTTGCTAATGGGCAGGAGAATGTAAGGCAGAATAATTAAGATAGTTAACGGCAAGGACTCTGCACTGAGGTGGTGGAGTTAACACTTGCTGAGTTTCTACATGTTCCTTGATGGCCCAGCTCCCCTTGCAGTTAGGTTAGGGTTGCGGGACTCTTGCCACTAGACTCTGAGAGAAGGGGCTGAGGCACTAGGGATTTCAGTGCCTGTTTTATAGCTCTCTGGCCCTCATGCAGAAGCAGCGCAAGCCTAGAGTTCCTCGATGGCCTAGGAATAAGAGGTTGTCAATGCTCAGGGGCCGATGTGCAGGAGCTGTAAATGCACAGGGGCCAGGATGTGATTGAGAAATAAACTTGCGTTATTTTCAGACACTGCGATTTGAAGGGTTGCCTGTCATTGCAGCTAGAGTGCTTATTCCAATATGCTTTGTGATGTATTAGCTCTCTTGACTTTGGGCGGATTATTTAAATATCAGCATCAGTTATTTCTCTGGTAAATGAACATACTAGGAGTACCTATCTCACACGAGTATTGGAGGATTAAATAGACAAGTATACAGTGTTAGCCACAAAGCAGTCAGTGTGTGTTACCTATTATTGTTGGTAATACTATCATTTAGAGCAGGAATGATAAATCTTGGCCCCTAAATGGGCAGTCACAAAGCCAGAGGCATGCTGATAGATGATAGCAGGACTGACCAAGGAGATTTGGTGAGACATGTTCAGTTCAGTTCAGTTCAGTGGCTCAGTCGTGTCTGGCTCTTTGCGACCCCATGAATCGCAGCACGTCAGGCCTCCCTGTCTATCACCAACTCCCGGAGTTCACTCAGACTCACATCCATCGAGTCAGTGATGCCATCCAGCCATCTCATCCTCTGTCGTCCCCTTCTCCTCCTGCCCCCAATCCCTCCCAGCATCAGAGTCTTTTCCAATGAGTCAACTCTTCTCATGAGGTGGCCAAAGTACTGGAGTTTCAGCTTTAGAATCATTCCCTCCAAAGAAATTCAGGGCTGATCTCCTTCAGAATAGACTTGTTGGATCTCCTTTCAAATGGGTGTCAATACAAGATGTACAAATGAGGGACTTCCCTGCAAGGGGCATGGATTCAATCCCTGGTCAGGGAACTAAGATCCCACGTGCAACATGATAGAACTGTGTGCATGCTCAGTCATGTCTGATTCTTTGTGACCCCATGGACTGTAGCCCGCCAGGCTTCTCTGTCCATGGAATTCTCTAGGCAAGAATATTGGGGTAGGTTGCTGTTTCTTTCTTTAGGGGATCTTCCTGACCCAGGGTTTGAACTTATGTCTCCTATATTGCAGGTGGATTCTTTACCATTGGCTCCACCCAGGAAGGATGCAAATGGTGTGCCCTCCCAACCCCCTGACAAAAGACATACCAATAAAAAGCCTTGAGGAGGTAGACTCGGCTTTCTCTGGCTCTTGAACTTCTGTCAGTGGAAGCATTGGTTGTTGAAATGAAGCACTCAGACTTACAGGTTAATGTATAGACATAAGTTGGTTATGATTAGTTGCATGTTCATAAAAATGCTTACTAAATTTCTACCATAATGAAATAGGTTAATATAATTCTTTTACCAATATTTTAATTTAAGTGGCCACAGGAAACACTAGATATCCCTCATATTACTGGATTGTTGGTTGACTCTTTTAACCATTGGGTCATCCAAGGATCTCAGTACACAGACTCTGGGCCTATCAACTCTCTGTCTCATTAGATGATACGAGTAGGCCAGTGTGTGTCCCTGTTTTGGGCTGCTGGTAAACTGAGGATGTGAGAAATAAATATAGCATAGATGAATTCAGGGTAATGTGGTAGTGCCCTTACCCTGGCCTGCCCCCCTGTTCCCTCCTACCTTCATTTCCTTTCCTTTTAAAAAAGTGATATACTTGCATTAAAAACAAAATAATAGATAACTTTTTGAGACTTCTGTAAGACTTTTTAAAAATAAAGTCAAATTGGTTCTTGAGAGAGCAGATTGTCTAAGTTACTCCTAGTCAGTGGTGGCTACAAAATTTCTGTAAAGTTGGCATTAGGATGGTAACGTGGTTGACAGAGTGTGCTGGAAGCTGAGTTTTCACAGCACTTTACATGGAATAAAGAAAATGTCAACTTTCTAAATAAAAAATGGGAGAGGATTCTTTTTTTGGGAAAAGGGGATTTTCCAAACCAACCCCATCTAAGTGACCACTGCTCTCATGTTCTTCCTATTTTACTCATTCTTTTAACAAACGTTTAATGAGTGCTTACTATGTGCTCTCTGCTATAAACTGCAGAAAGCACTTAAAGAGATGGGACTACCAGACCATCTTACCTGTCTCCTGAAAAACCTGTATACAGGTCAAGAAGCAGCAGTTAGAACCCTGTATGGAACAATTCATTGGCTGAAGATTGAGAAAGGAGTATGACAGGGCTGTCTGCTGTCACTCTGTTTGTTTAATATAAATGCTAA
The DNA here is from genome assembly GCF_016772045.2 of Ovis aries. NCBI lineage: Eukaryota > Metazoa > Chordata > Mammalia > Artiodactyla > Bovidae > Ovis > Ovis aries. The sequence goes on from NC_056059.1 coordinate 93,478,073, forward strand.
GCACATCATGAGAAATGCTGGGCTGGATGAGTTACAAGCTGGAATCAAGATAGGCGGGAGAAACATCAACAACCTCAGATATGTGGATAATACCACTCTAATGGCAGAAAGCGAACGGGAGCCTCATGATGAGGGTGAAGGAGGAGAGTGAAAGAGCTGGCTTAAAACTAAAGAAAAAACTAAGATCATGGCATTTGTCCCCATTCAGTTCAGTTCAGTTCAGTCGCTCAGTTGTGTCCGACTCTTTGCGACCCCATGAATCGCAGCACTCCAGGTCTCCCTGTCCATCACCAACTCCCAGAGTTCACTCAGACTCACGTCCATCGAGTCCGTGATGCCATCCAGCCATCTCATCCTCTGTCGTCCCCTTCTCCTCCTGCCCCCAATCCCTCCCAGCATCAAAGTCTTTTCCAATGAGTCAACTCTTCGCATGAGGTGGCTAAAGTACTGGAGTTTCAGCTTCAGCATCATTCCCTCCAAAGAAATCCAGGGCTGATCTTCAGAATGGACTGGTTGGATCTCCTTGCAGTCCAAGGGACTCTCAAGAGTCTTCTCCAACACCACAGTTCAAAAGCATCAATTCTTCGGTGCTCAGCTTTCTTCACAGTCCAACTCTCACATCCATACATGACCACTGGAAAAACCATAGCCTTGACTAGACAGACCTTTGTTGGCAAAGTAATGTCTCTGTTTTTCAATATGCTATCTAGGTTGGTCATAACTTTTCTTCCAAGTAGTAAGCGTCTTTTAATTTCATGGCTGCAGTCACCATCTGCAGTGATTTGGGAGCCCCAAAATAAAGTCTGACACTGTTTCCCCTGTTTCCCCATCTATTTCCCATGAAGTGATGGGACCAGATGCCATGATGTTCGTTTTCTGAATGTTGAGCTTTAAGCCAACTTTTTCACTCTCCACTTTCATCAAGAGGCTTTTAGTTCCTCTTCACTTTCTGCCATGAGGGTGGTGTCATCTGCATATCTGAGGTGATTGATATTTCTCCCGGCAATCTTGATTCCAGCTTGTGCTTCTTCTAGCCCAGCATATCTCATGATGTACTCTGCATATAAGTTAAATAAGCAGGATGACAATATACAGCCTTGACATACTCCTTTTCCTATTTGGAACCAGTCTGTTGTTCCATGTCCAGTTCTAACTGTTGCCTCCTGACCTGCATATACGTTTCTCAAGAGGCAGGTCAGGTGGTCTGGTATTCCCATCCCTTTCAGAATTTTCCACAGTTTACTGTGATCCACACAGTCAAAGGCTCTGGCATAGTCAATAAAGCAGAAAGAGATGTTTTTCTGGAACTCTCTTGCTTTTTCGATGATCCAGCGGATGTTAGCTATTCTGGCAAATAGGGCAGGAAAAGGTGGAAGTACGGACAGATTTCTTCTTCTTGAGCTCTAAAGTCAATGTGGATGGTGACTGCAGCCATGAAATCAGAAGATGTTTGATTTCTTGGCAGGATAGCTAAGACAAACCTAGATAATGTGTTGAAAAGCAGAGACATTATTCTGCCAACCAAGTTCCGTATAGTTATGATTATGGTCTTTCCAGTGGTCAGGTATGGTTGTGAGAGCTGGATGGTAAAGAAGGCTGAGCTCTGACAAATTGATGCCTTTGAATTGTGGTGCTGGAGAAGACTCCTGAGAGTCCCTTGGACAGCAAGGAGATCAAACCAGTCAAACTTAACGGAAACCAACCCTGAATACTCATACTTAGTCCTTCATTGGAAGGACTGATGCTGAAGCTGAAACTTCAGTATTTTGGTCTTCTGATGCCAATAGCTGACTTATTGGAAAAGTTTCTGATGCTGGAGAGGATTGAGGGCAGAAGGAGAAGAGGGCGTCAGAGGATGAGATCGCTGGATGGCATTGTCAATTCACTGGACATGGACTTCGGCAAACTTCAGGAGATGGTGAGGGACAGAGGCCTGATATGCTGCAGTCCATGGGGTGGCAAAGAGTTGGACAGGACTGGGTGACTGAACAACAACAACTATGTGCTTCAGGTACAAAGGTGACAGTCTCAGTCCCTGTGACCACCTCGGACCCTGAGAGACGGAGGGTGAATTGCACGATCCTGGGTCCTGCTGCTAAGTCACTTCAGTCGTGTCCGACTCTGTGAGACCCCATAGACGGCAGCCCACCAGGCTCCCCCGTCCCTGGGATTCTCCAGGCAAGAACAGTGGGGTGGGTTGCCATTTCCCTCTCCAATGCAAGAAAGTGAAAAGTGAAAGTGAAGTCACTCAGTTGCAACCCCATGGACTGCAGCCTTCCAGGCTCCTCCGTCTATGGGATTTTCCAGACAAGAGTACTGGAGTGGGGTGCCATTGCCTTCTCCCCCTGGGTCCTGTGAATAGGCAATTATCAGTGCTGGGTGGTCAGACGTTTCCTTTCGCTTTGGCTAGTAGAATTAGTTACTGGGATCTGCCAGTTACAATTTAACCAGTTATTCTGAAAAGTGAATGTTCCCAGCAGCACCAGTGCAGAGTAAACATCCACGGATTATGGAGATGGCAAAGACTGGAAATAAATGGGGGCCCCTGCTGTTTCACAGCTCAGGGGTTCAGTGCTTGGATAACTCCCCTCTGACAGGTTCACGCATCTCGGGTCAGCTGAGAGACCCAGATCGTCTCTTCTTTGGGCCAATCAGAATCCAGACAGCATCTCTCTGATGCAACTGTTCTCATCAAATAATTAACCCTAGACCAGCTATTTTCATTTGGTCCTATAAAAATCAGCTGCCATCACTTAGTCCTGAGCCGGAATGAAGACCTCCCCTCTTCAAGCGCCTGTGCCAGCCTGCCTTGCCCGGACATTTCCTTCCCAGTCTTGGGCATTTGGGGGCGCAGTTGAAGGCACCGCGCCGAGGCCGTGTAGTGTTCCACTGACAACCTCTCTCGGGGAGGGATAGGGGTGCACTCACTGTGGGAGGCCCCGCCTCGGACACACACACACACCGAGATCCTCCCAGGCTGCTGGTAAACCCATGATGCGGCAACCCGGGGGTCCCAGAGCGAGGAAGATGGGTCAGATCCGCCTCACTCTCAGTCCAGCTGGAGTGGCGGGGTGTAGGGTGCGAGCCTTGCCGGGGCATTTGAAGGTGGGCGTACCGCCTCCCAAGTGAGGGGTGTGCATCCTCTTGGCGGGCCCCTCGGCTGCAGAAGTCAGGACCACGCCATCTTCCCCTCCCCTTCCCTCGATCCCGCCCCAGACAAAGGCAATCTGAACTCCAGCCGAAAGAATCAGGGGATCAGGTTGCTCTCTCGGCCTCCCCTCTCTCCCCCTCCGCCCCTCCTAGCTTCTCCCCTTTCCACGTGACTCTCAGGAATCTTTTGCCAAAGCTCGGAGTCGCTGGGTCCATTTTCACTCCGAGCTCAGGAGAGAGGAAGGAGGGGAGGGAGGCGGAGCGTCTGTCCTTTAAACGCGGGGCTCCAGAGGGGGACTGAATTTCTGCGTTTCCGGGCTCTCTGGTCCAAGTGGCTCTAATTCTGGGGTCCCTTCCGGGCTCTCCAGCTCTTTCCTCCTTGCATTTGAAATGATGGCTCCTCCTCCGCGTCTGTAATCGCATCTCGACCCTGCAGACCGGCTCCGGGCGCACAGTGCGGAGGTGGCCGCCGGCGCGGACAGACCGCGCCCGGCAGCGCTCCTCACCCCGGCTGGCGGCTGGGGCGCGAAAGTAGCGGCTGCGTCCAGCGGCGCCACCCCCGGGCTCTCCTCCGGAGCATTCGCACGATCTGCGGCAGGGAGCGCAGCCCGAGGCGGCGCCGGGCGGCCGCAGCACCGGCGAGTCCCGGGAGCCGACCGCAGCGCCGCACAAAGTTTCCCGCGAGCCTCCCGGAGTGGCTGAGGTCCGCTGAGCCCTGGGGGCCCAGCGCAGAAAAAGGGGTGGCTGGGTCTTTCGGGGCTCCCGGCAACCCCTTTGGCCGACGCGGCGCCGTCGGAGAGTGTCCAGCGAACTTTAAAAAGGTGCCGCCGAGGAACCTGCGCGGGGTCTCCACGGTTTGGGGAGCCGGGAGCCGACGTGCCGGAGTCTCCACCACCGGGGACCCGGGAGTGGATGGGTCCGGCCTGAAGGAACTACTGGGAGATCAGGTCGGCCGGTGACCGGCAACTTTCCTGCTAGACTTGGCCTCGGGGAGCTGCGTGCGCCCTGCCTTCTCTTTTATTCTCCCAGCTCTGCCCGCGTTGGCGCCCTGCTGGGCTGGAGAGCTGGGCGCGTTGTCCCCCGGCTGTGAGTGAATTGAAACCCCTCCCGCCCCGGCGCCTCGGGGCTGATGTGTGTCGCTCTCGCTGTTCTGTCGCCTCGTTTCCCCGGAGGTGACCGCTCGCCGCCGCCCCCTATTCTCGGTGCGCCCAGCCAGGGGCGCGGAAGCCTGCGTTTCGGCTGATAACTGGTTCTTGGATGCTGAAAGCTGGGCTTCTCCAGCGTGAGTGCCGAGGCGGCAATGAGTGTCTTCCAAGTGTGGCTCGCGATGGCTCTCACATTGGCGGAATTTGCAGCATTGCCTCATCATTCTGAAGGTGAGAGAGCGGTGCTGTGTGTCTGTCTGTGTGTGCGCGCGCGTGCGTGTGATCGTGCTCTTTTAAAAGCTCAGCCGGTTTATGGTATTGTGAGTCAGATGGAAGTTTTTTGGGGATGGGTAGGTGGGTGGCCGGGGATCTAGAGTGGGTTTTTTTTCTGAGAAGATTCCATCCAACTCCTGATTATTTTGCACGCGGATCCAAAACCCCACTCCTCTCTGCCCTGAGCGCATTTTGGCGGGGGAGGGGCGGGGGTAGCGGCCGTTGAAGGTGCTATCCCTGAAATTGGATTCTCTTTATTCCACTTCCCTGGTGCCCCCGAGTGGAAAGCAACTACATGGAGCGTAGGTGAGAAGAGAACAACTGCTCTTACCTGCGTAAAAATACTTCTGCTCCCATGAAACATAAAATCCGGCTCCTTAAAACCCCCCTCCTCTCCCGCCCTCCTTGCCCCAGTGGGTCTCCCCGTAAATTCCAATTAAGATTTTATAAACCGGTTAGAGCGTGTTCTGGAGGTGGGCAATTCAATCGCACTAAAATAAATCTTCCTAGTACAGAAAGGCACCAGGCTGCCTCCTCCGCGGAAAAGAACTGGTTAATAAGAGTTTAGCTCCATTCTCTGACTTCGCCCTCCGCCTCCCAGTTTTCCTCCGGGGCTCCAGTCTACGTGTAAAAACCCTGGAGCTGGGGGACAGGAAGGAGAAGGTGGGAATTGTCGCCATGATAGCAAAAGCGATGTGAGCTCGGGCAAATAAATGCACCGATAAAAAGATCAAGAGTTTGGGGGTCCTGGGATGCAGGCGCCGGGAATTCCCACCTGCTCGGAGTCGCCGGGAAAGTCGCCTCTCTGGGCTTAGGGAGGGGGAAGGGAGCCGGTGGGCGGAGGAAGACGGCTTAATCCACCGCGCTGGGCTCTCGGCTTCCCCTCCCGGCTCCATTCATTATTCATCCAGCTTCAGGAAGGAGGGTTCACCTGCCCCGCTTCAAATCAGAGCCGCAGCGGCGGGCGCCGCGGGGCTGGGAGCCTTCTCCGCGCAGGTGCGGACTGGGGGCGGCTCGCGGGTGCGGACCCGGGCAGCCGGCGGGGGGGGGGGGCGGCCGCAGCCCCCGGCGGGACACAGCCCTGCTAGGGTGGACCTGCAGCCACCTGAGCTGCTGCCTTTTCCTAGCTAGCTTCCTGAGAGAGGGTGGCGTGGCTTTGGAAACGCACAGCACTGGGGGCTTGCTTTTAGGTGAAGGGACCGTCTGCCTGCACCCTCCCGGGAAGTATGTTAAGAGTATACGGCCCCGGGAAGGAGCAGGTCTGGGACCTGTGCAGCCCTTTTCAAACAAGGCATAACCTGTAGAACCATGTCTTTATGTGTGCGTGTGTTTGCAGACTTAGAAAACAATAAAACTTAAAGGGCTTAATTGTAGTGAAGCAGATGGGGAAGTCAACCTAGGACACCCCAGTGTGAACTTGAGACGTAGAAAAATTACATTGTCACCGAGTGATGGGAGTTTCCTATTTAGGATCATATCCCGGCCACGCGGAAGACGTGCTATCTGTACCCCCATAGCTCACCAGGGAGGTGTTGGAATAGAGCAACGATTGGCTCCTCAGAAGCAGATCTTTTGAAATGACAAAAGTCATTATGAAGGGCCTGGAGGGTTCGCTCTTTGGAAGACTGGTTGACAAAAAGGGCAAAGTTTAAGAACGTCGAGTTTTCAGACGAGGGAGAGGAAATGTGGGGCGTGAGGGGCACTATTCCTCCGAAGAGTCTTTGGATACTTTGCTTCTTACTGTTTCAGCCCACCTTCAGAACATTCTAGAATCATCTCACAACTTGGATTGATACATGTTTGAGAGTTTCCATCCAAGTCATAACGATGCTTGAAAGAAACTGAAAGTCTCTCAGTCGTGTCTGACTCTGCGACCCCAGGGACCATATAGTCCATGGAATTCTCCAGGCTAGAATGCTGGAGTGGGTAGCTGTTCCGTTCTCCAGGGGATCTTCCCAACCGAGGGATGGAACCCAGGTCTCCCCCATTGCAGGCGGATTCTTTACCAGCTGAGCCACCAGGGAAGCCCCATGCTTGCCTAATAATGAATGAATGAGTAGGGAAATTTATGGAGCACATACTATCTGCCTGGCACTAGGCTAAGCGCTTTTCATATTTAATCTCATTTAATTAAATTAATTAAATGATAACAGCCCCACAACCGGAAAATCAATTGTCATCTGATGAGACTTTTGATTTGATTCCGTCAGGGTTTTCTTTTTCTCTTAAAAAAATAAGAGCATTGAGGTCAGAGATGGAGAGCTTAAGGATCTTAAATATTTCCTCAAGTTTTTAGTACTAGTCCTGGCAATGATTTTTAAAAATGGAAAAGAAGTATTCACATGTGTGGGTCTCTTGATGTGACCAATTCTGTGATACTTTTGCTGTTCAGGCAGAATTTGTTTTCTTCTCAGTGCTCAGAGAGCATGTCATATATGTTTCTAGTAAAACACCATTTAATAATTCAATAATTTTAGTTGATAAAGATTCAGTCTTTTTTTTTTTTTCTTCTGGGTTAATTGCTTTTATTGTCCTCATTTTACATTCAAAGAAATTGCAAATTAGTGCCTCAGCAAAATAACCAATAAAACTAACTTTAAAAAACTAATAAAATGATTAATCAAATTAAAGATGCAGTCGTCTTCATTTAACTGTGTGCTCACTGAGGGCTTAAGAAGGCTTTTGGTTTTTATATCTCCAGCTCAGCTCCTGGTACACAATAGGTACTAAGAAATATTGTTCAGGTGAATGAGTATTGCCAGACCACATTTCAAATTAAGCTTAGACTGCTGCCATGTGGCCTTGAATGAACCACCTAACTTCTTTAGGCTGTGTTCTATTATTTATCAAATGCAGAAATTGGCTAGGTGATAGCTCTACAATACTTGTGCTAATCATCCAACATAGAAAAAAAAAAGTTCGATATTTACTGCTTTATTTGCAATCAGTTGCAGTTTCCTAGTTCTGAATTTTATTTTAATTATTAAAAGAAAACTGAAGTTTTACCAACAGGTAATTGACAGTGTTATTTTACATTTTCTTATATCATCAAGCTGACAAACCACTATGATTTGACAACTTAAGAAAATCAGAAAATCACAGACACTTCTAACAAACATGGCTACTTTCTGAATCAGATGGGCTCTTCCATGACATTTCCTGGAGAAGAACATCTTGAGTTATGTTGACTCTGGTTGTGTGAAGTTACACTAGGTAAAACCTTTTGGCTGGTGGATAGAGAAAGATTCTTGAATTAGTCAGAGAACTGAGTTGTAGTCTGTGTCCATTACTCCCCATGTGACTTCAGCCATTTTTACAGTCTTCCACGAGAAGGCAATGGCCACCCACTTCAGCACTCTTGCCTGGAAAATCCCATGGATGGAGGAGCCTGGTAGGCTGCAGTACATGGGGTCGCTAGGAGTCGGGGACGACTGAGCGACTTCACTTTCACTTTTCACTTTCATCCATTGAAGAAGGAAATGGCAGCCCACTCCAGTATTCTTGCCTGGAGAATCCCAGGGACAGAGGAGCCTAGTGGGGTTGCACAGAGTTGGACATGACTGAAGCGACTTAGCAGCAGTAGCAGCAGCAGTCTTTTTCCTTTAAAGGCCATTAATGGAATATATTGAAATGGATAATTTGATGGTGTTTCATTTATGGGTGGATCATCCTATTTGGTTCTACTCTTGGCTGGAGAGTTCCTCCTATGTAAGAGTCAGTGCTTAAAACTCAATGTTAAGGAAGGAAAGACATTGGATGGGAAGAAATAACCTATCTCTTCGCTCTTTCATTCCACAAATCTTTATTGAGAGCTTATGTATTGGGTTATCAGGTTATGTCTGGTAGGGACATATAGACATCAAAAAAAAAATCATAATACCTGCCCTGAAGGAGTTTACATTCCTGGAAAACCATTAAAATAGATAAGAGAGCCATAGGGACATGTCAACATTGACCCTTGGTGGGTTTACCAATATTGAACAGTTGCAACTCTGAATCTTTTGGCTTTTGCAACTAACTACTAGCAGAAATAAAGATGTGTTTATATTGTCATAGGCTCTTATGTCCCTCATATTATATTTATGTTCTCCTCTGGGGATTGGATTCTAGGTGTTATCCTCTGCAAATAAATCCTTTAGTGAGAGCACAGCCATCTGTATTCACTGTTGTGGACTTGAGTGGCAATATTACTCAATTTTACTCAGACATGAGTAGTCGTAAAATACTCGGCCACCACTTGGCTTAGGAGAGGGGAGGGGTTGCCACATGGCATAGCTGGAGCCCTGTGCCAAGTCTTACATTAGTTTAAAAACAGTTGGCCCATTTTCGATTTAACTACTCTATTAATTGATCTGACTCCTGGTTGACAATAATCAGGACATGAGTTGTCCTGTCAGTTCAGAAAACGATTCTGTTTTAACTATTCCACAGTGTGCAAGCCATATGCTGAATTAGAGCACAACATAAAAGCTTGAAAATTTAAATGCCAACTTGTGGCTGCTTGTTCCTAGTGAGTCATGATTTTGTGATACCATGGTCTCCAAATTTTTTCATATCTTATAATCTTATCTGCCACTATTTCTTTGAACTAATGGATCTGACATTTTGAGAGTCTTAGGTTTTAACATCTCTAATTTGCTCATGTTATCAGGTAGGGGTTTCTATTGTGAATAGTTTCAGGCTGTGAGTACAGGTGCAAATTGTATCTCAAATTTCCTCTGAAAACTTCAGACTTTATACAAGTGTTTCATAATAGACTCCCTTATAATGTGCCAGTGGGCCTAAAAACAGACATTTACTTGTTTACATGAGTATGAAGTGACATTTTGTCTATGGGACTTGCGAGAAAGGCACCAACCCCAAGTGGGGATGGTCACATGATCTCGGCTTCCTTCTTGGCACTGTCTGATCCCTTCACCCTGTAAAACTTCACGTACTTTCTCACAGGTGTCAGAACTTCAATTACTCGCGGTCTCAGCTGTGCTCCATGCCCTAATACTGGCCAAGCTCTTGGTCAGAGGCCTCTGGTTCCTCTTGTCTTTTTCCTTGTTTCCCTTCTAGAAGGCCTGTTTCTCCTTCTAGATCCGCATCACTGTGCGTGCATGGGCATGTGTGCTAAGTCGCTTCAGTCTTGTCCAACTCTTTCGCGACGCTATAGAGCCTAGCCCACCAGGATCCTGTTCATGGGATTCTACGGGCAAGTACGCTGGAGTGGGTTGCCATTTCTTAGGCCGCCGTGTCTTCCCTACCCAGGGACTGAATCCGCGTCTCCTATGTTTCATGCATTGGCAGGAGGATCTTTACCACTCGTTGGTCAGAATTCCCATTAATCTGGAGTTGCCTATCAAGTTCAAATAAGCCAAAATTGAAACCTCAGAGTTGCGATCATTTCCATAAGAGGAAAAGTGATGTGATCATTTCCATAAGAGAAAAAGTGATGAGTGGAGACAGTAACTTTGTTTTCCAAAGTGTGTGGGTTGATTGATTAGTGAAAAGGCAGCACCAGAAGCTGCACCCAGCGACTTTGTCTCCCGGTGGGTGTGAAGCTTGTGTGGGTATGGGAAAGTATGCCTGCACACGAGGACTACATCTGGCATGGGGTGGTGATGAATGTTTGATGGAACTGGGCGTTACAGTGGAATGCTTTCTATCCTCCAGAAAGACGCAGTGAGGTTTTGGAAGTCATGTTAGTACTCATTTCTGCAGCTGCCTTTTGGGTAGAGCTGTTGTGTTGCAGGAAAGCCTGCAGAGGCCAAGGCTTATTTCTTTCAGAATTGTACATCCTACAGCAACCCAAATTGAGTTAACTCCTTTTCCTAATGATAGGATTTATCAGGAGTTACACATAGTTTTGACTTCAGTATCTAGCAGATATTTGGCTTAACAAAGTTTGTTTGTGGGGCCCCACTCACTTCCACTTTATTTTTTCATGGTACAACAAACTTATAACATTTGTCCAAATTTCCAGAAATGGACTTTGATATGAATTGAATACTTGGATACTTCTTAAGATACCTGATACCTTTTAGAGGTTTGAAAGGATAGTGGCTTTTGAAGGGTAGTGCTGTGGAAGAGGGTAATAAAATTATTTGAGGATGGTTTTATCTAAAGGTTAAATTTTGTTAAATTTTACCTAAGTGATGATCTTTATGTTAGACTTTGAAATGTCAGAAGTTGTTAAATAAGTATGTGTTTTAAGAATTGAATTGTGTTGATATGTATTTATTTACCTCTATATGATTATTTTGGAGAAGGAAATGGCAACCCACTCCAGTATTCTTGCCTGGGAAATTCCATGGGCAGAGGAGCCTAGCAGGCTACAGTCTGTGGGGTTGCAAAAGAGTTGGACATAACTTAGTGACTAAGCATATGATTATTTTATATATATACCCGCATGCCACATGATTATTTTATAAATGTATCTATATCCAAGTGTATGTATATCCTTATGATATACCATAGACTTAAATAGTCTTTGGAATAGAATTTCTTAAAGAAAAGTAAGTTACTTAGGAAGAACTTCCCCCAAGGTTTTATCTCAATTTATTCTTATTTGAGTGTCAAGGGCACAAAAGTCATTTCAGTAAATTTGCCCATAGAGATCTTTGATTCAAAGCCCAAGTGTAAATAACCATTTAATTTTCTTTGAATATTATTCTTCATTCCGCTATTAGTAGATAATGTAGACCAGTCCTAACGTCATGAGAAGTTAATAGTATTGAGACTTTCCCAATGATCTGTTGGAGGCGAGGCACTGTAGTAAAATGTGTCCTTTGCTCATTGGCCATCCAAGTATGGCACATTGTCAGGGTCTGCTCTTGGTGTGTGTATGCTATTTCAATCTGCTTTGAAGTGTGTTTCTGAGCTAGTAGCTGTTCACACACTGCCTGCATGTTTATAGGTTAAATCAACACCTGTTGTGCTGTTCAAAAATCGTTTTAGACAAGGAATCATCATGTGGGCTGGAAAGCTTCATGAAGGAGATGTGATCAAGTTCAAGGAACTTGATTAGACCAAATGCATTTCCTGCAGGAAACGAAAATGAGTAAAGGCATTGACAATAGGAAAATATTACCATGGGATCCTAAGTTGGCCTCTTGGGTTCGACTGGAGAATTTGTGTAAGTGAAGAAAGGCCAAGCAGCCTGGATCAGTAAACTGGGGCTGGATTATGGAGGCTTTGCTGATTTGTCATATAGGAAAATGCACACTGTATGTATCACATGTCGTTGGAAACATAGTTATTTTAAAATTCAGATGATAAGCTTCAACAGTGCCTTCCCTCATGTGTGTCCTAGAAATATCGTTTTAGAGTTTGGGGTTATTTTCGCAAGGGAAGAATCCTCAAGCTTTTAAGTCTTTGGAGAAAGCAGAGTTTGCTGATTATGATGCATGTAGATGCAGTTTTTGTGTTAGTTGGCCAGAGCTGTGCCTGTTGGTCTGTTATGTACCTCTTTTAATTTCTTGTTTTGTTTTTCTCCCACAGGTGCTTGTGTCTATCAGGGTTCCTTGTTGGCGGTAGGTCATTCCTCATATATTTGACTTATTTCTTATGAATGTAGAATACTTGATTGAGGTTACTGAGTGAGGTGACCCTGTCATTGTAAAATATGTTTATTTTCCTTCTCGGTTTGAGGATTATCCCTCATCCTGGCACAATCATGCTCAATTACTTAATACCTTTTCCAGAGTGAATTAGTTCCATTCAGATGCTCAGGTATTGGAAGAGAAATTCAGACACCCAACACAATTTGCATTCAGTGGCTGTCCCGTGTGTTCTTTCAATCAGAGAGAAAATTAGGTGCCATTCTCTTGTCAGATATGAACTAGGGCACAACTTCTTTATCTCGCTGTTGCATTTTGAATCCCCCCTCCAAGAAAATCTGTGATTATTGAGTACAATGTGGAAGATCCTGACCATTGCTTTGCATTAGACATTTAAGTGTTGTAAACAACAAACAAATTAACATTATATCTCTGAATCTTTGCCATGTAGAGTAGAATTGATTTTGAATCTAATGTCAGAATGACTTGTGGGATAAGCTGATGCAAGATTCCTGCATTTCTTTTTATTAATAGTGTACTGTGGTGCATAACAGTATGTTAATGCCTTATTGAAAAGACCATCTACACTCCATCAACTCTAATAAATGGTGTGACAAGTCATTCTTCACCACTTTTTTATTTTAGTTTAATAAATGCTATAATAAAAAAAAAGAACTCAAATGGTTGGAAAGGGTTTGCTCATTTACATCCCAACCCGCTATTGACATGTGTGATACTAATATGTCATCTTGAATTATCCTTATGGAATTGAAATAAATGAGAAATATTTGAAATATCTGAGAATCTAGATAATTGTAGATGTTCACAGTAATATTCTTGAATCTGAACTTTATGTAATAGAGTTACTGCTCTGGAGATTTATGAGCATTTTCCTTCCTTATATTTTTCTATAAAGAATCAGGAGAAAGCCATTTTCCACTCTCTTTTCCATTCCATACCCTTAAAAGCCTACTTTTCCTTTGGTTTCTTCTTTAGTACATTTTAAGAAGCATTTTAAAATCAAAGTGCTATAAAGTATATCATCAGTTTGGGGGAGCTGTAGAGATCGTTTGTCCATTTTAATACAAAGAAAATTACTTGTTGTATAGAGTGCTTCCTAGCTTTTCAGAATATTTTCATAGCTATCAATTATCTACCTGATACATACAGTAGATCAGTGAAATAGACAGGCCACATGTCATTTTATACCCTCCCTCTTTTTCATGAAGAACCAAGAGTGAGAGAGACAGAGACCTGCTAAAGGTAACTGACCTTTAAGGAGTGGGCCAGAACAAAACAACCTGACTTTTTTCTGGTTGTTCCTCCTGAGTCTGAAGACAGTGTCCTGACTGCCTTCTGTGTTTGGTGTGGCAGCGTGGTAGTGGACATTTGAGTATGACTGTAGCAAGTACTGGAGAGGTCAGTTCGGCTGGATCAGGTTAAGGGAGTGGTCACCAGCATGCCTGTGACCCTTGCAGTTGGCTTCTTTACTTACTAAGACTTTGGTGTGTTTGTTTCTATATGTCCTCAAGCCTGGTATACTTATGATTGTGGTTATGCAACTCAGTGAGAAAGACAATACATTTGCTGCAATAATAAAGATTGTTATTCAACAAGTATTTATGGAGTGACACCCCTGGACCTGCTATTCTAGGCACTGGGAATGCATCTGGGAACAAGCAATATCAGATTAATGCCAAGAGGGAAAACATAAGGAGAGGGGAGAGATAGAAAAGGCTAAATAGGGGACAGGGGTGGCCTCTTGAAATAAGGGGACAGGGAATGGCTCCCCGAGGAAGTGAGGTGACATTTGAAGAAAGATCAGAGGGGCACAGTAAGAGCTGGCCCACCGGACGTCCAGGAAGAGAGAACTGCAGAGCAGGGAACAGTGAGTGTCAAGTCTGAAGCAGGAGCTTGTTTGGCCATTTGAAGAAGGGCGTGGAGGTCAGTGTGGATGCAGCATGTGACCCAGGGGAGTGTGGTAGGAGACGAGGTCAGAGAGGCAGGTGGCGACCGCGCGGTGGGTCCTTGCATGGATGTTAGCTTGTCCTTCCAATCAGTGGGTGAGCCGCTGGAGGAGCTAAGAGCAGAGGAGTGACGAAACCTGACTTACAGTTTAATTAAACTGCTGAGGTGGGAATATGAAAATAAATAGCATTTGTTTCTAGGGAAACTAGAATACTTAGAGTTGAATACTTTAAGAGGTGAGTTGCTGAAAACTTGCTGTCAAATTAAGGGTGAGAGAAACAATTTTAAAAGATTGGGGGAGAAACACAAAAGTCCAGAGAGATTCTGCATTTGGGTTTATTTGCAACCATGTGAAGTCATTTTTCCATTTTAAAGAACTTCAGGACTTCAGGCTGGCAGGGAGGTTGGTGCATTGTGGCCATAGCTGATTGTCTGCTTAATTCACTGCTGCTCTCTTACCACACAGGCTGGTCTTGAGGAAAAGCACTGTACCTGCATCAGTGAAATTGAATGAATATGCATTTATGTATTTTTAATTTAAAACCCAGACTTTAAGAACCTTTATATACTGTTTAAGCAACTCCTTGGGTGAGAGGATTTCTGTGGTAAGAGGCATGGCATTTGGGAGCTGGCTGTGAGGATGGTGGTCTGCTGTCACCGTCCCAAACCCTGTGAATCCTACCTGTGGGCCTTTTAGAGCTGGGAGTGACTTCAGGGATCATGTAGTCCAGACCCTCCATTTATAGCCGGGGAGCTGGGGTAGGACTGTGAAGTTCTTCACTTCTTAAATTTCTCAGGTGGGTGTTGTGTGTTAGCCGCTCAGTCATGTCCAACTTGTGACCCCATAGACTGTAGCCCATAAATCTCCTCTGTGTATGGAATTCTCCAGGCAGAAATACTGGAGTGGGTTGCCATTCCCTTTTCCAGGGGATCTTCCCAACCCATGGACTGAACCCTGGGCTCTAGCATTGCAGGCAGATTCTTTACTGTCTGAGCTACCAGGGAAGCTCATTTCTCAGGTACTATGCTTAGTTGCTCAGTCGTGTCTGACTCTTTGTGACCCCATGGACTGTAACCTGCCAGGCTCTTCTGTCCATGGGGATTCTCCAGGCAAGAATACTGGAATGGGTTGCCATGCCCTTCTCCAGGGGATCTTCCCAACCCAGGGATCAAACCCAGGTCTCCCTCATTGCAGGTAAGTAACCAAAAATGGAAAGTGGGTCTGATTGAAATGGCAAAGCATCAGCTTTACTCAGAATTCCATGAAACATACCAACCAAATGAGGACACGGATCCAAGCACTGGGTGCTGGTTGCTCTCAGTCCTGTGAATATTCCTTCCTCTGGTACGGCTTCTATCTCATTATTAGTTGCCTTGGAAGTGATCATATAGAGTGGAATATTCATGATGCTTGTAGTCTGACAGACCTTAAAAAAATGATTTTAAATCTAAGTATGGTTGATTTACAATGTTGTGTTAGTTTCAAGTATACAGCAAAGTGATTCAGTTATGTGTCTGTGCGTATGTATATATACCTTTTTCAGATACTTTTCCATTTTAGATTATTACAAGATATTTATATACTTAGCCGTGAGATATAGGAGGTCCTTGCCGATATCTGTTTTACATATAGTATTGTGTGTATGTTAATCCCAAACTACTAGTTTATCCCCGCCGTCCCCACTTTGGTAACCATAAATTTGTTTCCTATGTCTTCAAGTCTTTCAGTTTTGATTATTGGGTGCACTGAGTCTGTGTTGTTGCACGTGGACTTTCTCTAGTTGAGATGAGGAGGGCTACTCTCTAGCTGCGGAGCGTGGGCTTCTCATTGCGGTGCCTCCACGTTGTGGAGCATGGACTCTAGACTGCTCAGACTCAGTGGTTGCGGCATGTGGGGTTAGTTGCCTGGTGGCCTGTGGAATCTTCCTGAAACAAAGATTGAACCTGTGTCCCCTGCATTGGCAGGTGGATTCTTAACCACTGGACCACTAGGGAAGTCCCTCTATTTCTGTTTTGTAAATAAGTTGATTTGTTTCATTTTTTTTAGATTCCACATATAAGTGATATCATATGATATTTGTCTTTCTCTGCCTGATTTCACTTAGTGTGATCATCTCTAGGTCCATTCATGTTGCTGCAATGTCATTATTTCATTCTTTTTTTATGGCTGCATAATATCCCATTGTATATACATGCTACATCTTCTTTATTCATCTGTTTATGGACATTTAGGTTGGTTCCACATCTTGGCTATTGTAAACAGTGCTGCTATGAACAGTGGGGTACACATATCTTTTCAAATTAGAGTTTTTGCTGACAGACCTTGCTTTGATTCTTCCTCGTCGGCTACAAACCAGCTCTGTGACCAAGTTAAATAACCTTCCTGAATCTCCATTGCTTCCTGTATGAAGCAATGGATATATATATATATATATATACATATAGATCCTTTCCTGAATGATTTTGTAAAGAAGATAATGTGGGGAAGACACCCAGATGGTATAGTTGGCATGTAATTTTCTGCAATAACAAAATTCCTCTTTATGAACTAAGAAGGAAAGGAAAGAGAGTTAATCAGCACCTCCTATGTATTTTACACTCTCAACAATCCCAGGAAACAGGCATTGTCTTTACAGATAAGGAACCTGATTCTCAGAAAGTCTTAAGTCAGTTGTTCCAAATCACACACAAGTAGTTGGCGCTTGACAGAGAGCATGTTCCAACCCAGGTCTGACCCTAGAGCCATTTCACTGAGCATGCTGTTTCTCACAGCCAGGCCAGTCTGCTTGTTGTCTCTAAGCACAACTGGCTTATTTTACTTTCAGCCCCGTGTGCCCAGCCCCTCCCTGCTGCACCTGTTGTGCAGCTGTCTCTGCCAGTCTCTGGCCTGACCTCCTGCAAAAGCCAGCTGTCCCTGGCTAACCCCTTCCCAATTAGCATAGGCTCTCCTGCACTGAGTGACGAGTGAAAGATGCTTAGTCGTGTCTGACTCTTGCAACCCCATGGGCTGTAGCCCTCTAGGCTCCTCTGTCCGTGGAATTCTCCAGGCAAGAATACTGGAATGGGTAGCCATTCCATTCTCCAGGGAATCTTCCTGACCCAAGAATTGAACCTGGGTCTTCTGCATTACAGGCAGATAGTTTTACTATCTGAGCCACCAGGAAAGCCCAGCTGTGCTAAATTCACCACTTGAAACAAGGTGGGTTTATCATTCCATCTTAAAGTATAGTACATGCTGTATTATATGTGTATCCACACAAATCTCAACTTTTGGTGGGATAATGTATGGTGTTACCCAACTTTTGACAGCTCTGAGGACTCATGGGGACACTTTGCAGTGATTTCATTCTAGGCCCCATGTAGCCATTTCTTAGTGATGTGCTGATCTCAGCTGCCTCTTCTTTTTACGACTATCTTCCTTCCTTTCTCTTCTTTCCATTCCTCAGGTTAGAAAATACCCAAGAAGGTCCTCTACCTTTAGAAATGTTGTGTAGTCTATTTTGAGGTATTTTTCTTACCCCACAGTATCCCTGCAGTCCTGGACTGTCTGGACTTTCTCCAAAGTCAGCTGCAGTGGGAGAGAGAGTGTGGCTGGATTAAATCAGGGATCTGTCAGAGGGAAACTCTCTACTTAATATGTTTACCTGTGACAGGGCATCATGTGTGAGGAGGACAATAGCTTTGATTTCAGAGTTTTCACCTATCTCTTGGTCTTTTCCATCTGTTACCGAGTAAAAAGAATTTCACTTTCCTTTGGCGTCACCATAGTCAAACATCTCCCTCATAGATTCTTCCTGAGGATGGATGGTTGGACTCTTCAGTTTTCACATCTGTAAAATGGAGACAACCAATTCACTTCACAGGATTGTTGCAAAGGTAAAGGAGATCAGCAAGAAGCACTTAGCCCAGTGCTTGTGACCGATGATAAAGTTTTTGCTGTGTAGTTGTGTAGTCATGTCCAACTCTTTGTGATCCCATGGACTGTAGCCTGCCAGGCTTCTCTGTCCATGGGATTCTCCAGGCAAGAATACTGGAGTGGGTTGCCATTTCCTTCTCCAAGGGATCTACCTGGCCCAGGGATCAAGCCCATGTCTTCTACATTGGCAGGCAGATTTTCCACCTTGGAGCCACCAGGGAAACCCACAGTAAAGGTGAGACGTGGCAGTCAGTCTGTAACCACTCCTTATGGTGAGCACTGATGAAAAACACAAGATACCAGCCCCAGATAGCTGAGATGCATATGAAAGGAATGATTCAGTGCCCAGACTCTTGTATCTTCCCATACGCAGAAAACCGCTAACTTTCTTAACTTGAGATATATGGTTTTCTTTAATTCTCAGAAATACTTTTGATGTTCCGATTACCTGCTGTTTGTTGCAAACATCTGTATAACCTGACTTCTCCCCTCTGCTCCTTGGAGCAGTTCTCTCAGGGTCTCTTGAGGTGCTGTCTCTTGGGCTTGAAGTCCTAAAAATTCCCCCTAAATAAAACAGAATTCCCAACTTTTAGGTTGTGACTATTTTTTAAGTTGACAAAGGTTAGCTCCTATGATCGTTGCCGTGAAGCAGTTTACAGTTAGCAAAGGTGGACACAACTGTTCTTCCTCAGATTAACAGTGTTGAGTGTTGGGATTTTCTTCCTTGGAATCCTTTTCCTCACAAATGCTGGCAAAATGAATCATGAGGCATCAACTTTTAGCACATTTGAAAGGAGGAAAAAGTTTTCAAGAACAGTGAAAATTGTGGAGTAGTTAGTATATTAATGCATAATATAACACAGTGGCTGGATCCAGACTTTGGAGTTTAAATCTTGATTCTGCTACTACTTGCTGTCTGGTCTCAGCTCTGATACTTTAAATGGCTGAGGAAAAACACAAGATACCAGCCCCAGATAGCTGGGATGCATATGAAAGGAATGATTCAGTGCCCAGACTCTTGCATCTTCCCATACACAGAAAACCGCTAACTTTCTTAACTTGAGATATATGGTCTATATAATATAGATATATTGTCTATATAAGAATATTCCTCATGGGGCCGGTGTGAGGATTACCTAAGAGCATACTTATGAAAGAACCCAGAACTGTGCTTGGCAAGAACGGATGCTCACATCACCTAGGTGACAACAAGATGTCGGAGTGGAAATGACTGTGTGATAGAAGCCAGCGTGTCTTAGTTTGGGTCCTGGCTCGGTAATTACTGGCTGTGTAGTATTGAGTAAGTCACCTGAATGAAATGAAGTCTCAGTTCCTAAATTTGTAAAATGAGAGCATTAGATGAGACCCTCTCCAAGATTCCTTAGCACAGTGCCATCCGACGGAACACTCTGTGCTGATGGGAATGTCCCAGAGCTGCATCCTCCAGTATGGTGGCTGCAGACCACATGTGGCTGTTGAGCATTTGAAGTGTGGCTAGTGACACTGAAGAATGGGATTTTAAATTTTGCTTAATGTTAACTGAAATTCAAATGACCACACGTGATTCCTGACTATTGTATTGGACTGTGCAGTGTTAGAACTTTAAAACTCTAAACTTTAAAACTCTTAACTTCAGCTTGAATTTTAGTCTCATGGATGGTTCTCACCCTGGGTGAAGGCTTGCTGTTGTGTTGTTATTAGTTTGAGAAAGGTCACAAAAACTTGTTAGAGCCCTTGAGATTGTTATTTGTTTGTTTACATCATTGTTTTATAAATATATACATATGGGTATAATTATTACAGCACTGCTCTCGCCATATGGCTTGATATATTTTCTTGAATAAAAGAAAAAGGAGTGGAGTTACAACTGAGCCTTCATCTGCAATCAGTCCTATATATTCTGGTAATTTTTTCCAGCTTTATTAGGTATAACTGATAAATAAAAGTTATATTTATTTAAGATGTACAACTTGACTATCTGATACGTGTATGCAGTGTGAAGTAATCACCACAATCAAGGTAATAAAGGTATCTATCAGCTTAGTCGCCCCTTCCGTCTTCCCTCCCTCTCTTCCTTCCTTCTATACTGAGAGCACTTCGGATCTACCCTCTTATCAGCTTTCAAGTATATAACTTCGTATTGTTAATTATAATCACATTTGTCCACATTTCTCATCTTGAGTAAAGTGAAACCCTGTGCATGCGTGTGTGCTAAGTCACAGCAGTCGTGTCTGACTCTTTGTGACCCCATGGGCTCCTCTGTCCATGGGATTCTCCAGGCAAGAATACTGAAGTGGGTTGCCATGCCCTTCTCCAGGGGTTCTTCCCAACCCAGGGACTGAACCCGCATCTCTTATTTCTCCTACATTGCCAAGTGGCTTCTTTACCACTGGCGCCACCTGGGAAGCCCATGTGAAACCTTGTACCCCTTGCCTAACCTCTTCCCTTTTTCTCTTGCTCCCTCCCACTGCTAACCCTCTGTTCTCTACTTTATGAGCATAACTATTTTAGATTCCAACTATAAATGAGATCATGCCATATTTGTCTTTCTACATCTGGTTTATTTCACTTAGCATAATGTCCTTCAGGTTCACTTGCGTTGTTGTGAAAGGAGGATTTCATTCTTTTTTAAGACTGAATAATATTGCATGGCAACCCACTCCAGTATTCTTGCCTGGAGAATCCCATGGACAGAGGAGCCTGGCCGACTGCAGTCCATAGAGTTGGACAGAGTCGGACCCGCCTGAAGCAACTTAGCAGTATTCCACTATCAATATTATATTTTCTTTATCCATTCTTTTGTTGATAGGTATTTGGATTGGTTATTGGGAATAATGCTGGGAAGAATAAGGGAATGCAGATCTCTTCAAGATCCTCATTTCATATTTTGGATATAAATCCAGAACTGGGATTGCTACATCATAAAGTAGTTCTATTTTCATTTTTTTTTAGAACCCTCCATACTATTTTCCATAATGGTTACACTAATTTATATTCTCACCAACAGTGTGTAAGAGTTCCCTTTTCTCCAAGTCTCTCCAACACTTGTTATCGTTTATCTTTTTATCATAGGCAGTTTAACAGGTCTGAGGTCCTATTTCATTGTGGTTATAATTTCCTTCTGTTATAGATTTTATAAAATATTTTTGGTGTTTTGGCAGTGTCTGATATATTTGTGGGAGTGTTATCCACTGTATATGGTGGTGAAAGAAATCGAAAACTTCTGGTCTAGTCTGTAAGCCTTGTTGATCAGGGTTAAAGAGGGTTAGAGAAGGCAAGTAGAGCTCCTCAGTGCTAGTGTCATTTAAAACACTTGATGTAGCGTAATTTTCTTTTATTCGGAAGTGTAACACAAAAGAGGTTGACCATAGAGATGAAAATGTCTTAGACTTATATTTGTGCTGGTATTCATCAACATGCTCAAGAATTTTCATGGAGAAGAGACATGAGAATTTGGAAGCTTTCTCTATTAAGTACTCAGCGCCCCCCTCCCCCCGACACTTAGTAAATCTGTAATTATTCTGAGGTAAAAACTTAATTTTTTTTAATAGAAAATTAACAACACGTCATTACTGTGCTAGGTGCTGAAATAAAATTTGAAAAATAATGAGAGTCCTTTAACTAGAGATATTCAAGTGGAGACTGGATAGCCTGTGTCATAAATGAGATACTGGTGCTTTGGTCTCAGTTCAGTTGCTTAGTGGCTCAGTTGAGACCCTCATGGACTGCAGCACACCAGGCTTCCCTGTCCATCACCAACTCCTGGAGCTTGTTCAAACTCATGTCCATCGAGTCAGTGATGCCATCCAACCATCTCATCCTCTGTTGTCCCCTTTTCCTCCTGCCTTCAATCTTCCCCAGCATCAGGGTCCTATCAATGAGTCCATTCTTCGCATCAGGTGGCCAAAGTATTGGAGTTTCAGCTTTAACATCAGTCCTTCCAATGAATATTCAGGACTGATTTCCTTTAGGATGGACTGGTTGGATCTCCTTGCAGTCCAAGGGACTCTCAAGAATCTTCTCAACACCACAGTTCAAAAGCATCAATTCTTCAGCTGTCAGCTTTCTAGATAGTTCAACTCTGACATTCATACGTGACTACTGGAAAAGCCATAGCTTTGACTAGATGGCTCTTTGTTGGGAAAGTAATGTCTCTGTTTTTTAACATGCTGTCTAGCTTGATCATAGCTTTTCTTCCAAGGAACAAGTATCTTTTAATTTCATGGCTGCAGTCACCATCTGCAGTGATTTTGGAGCCCCCCCAAATAAAGTCTGTTACTGTTTCCATTGTTTCCCCATCTATTTACCATGAAGTGATGGGACCAGATGCCATGATTTTAGTTTTCTGAATGTTGAGTTTTAAGCTGAGCCAACTTTTTCACTCTCCTCTTTCACTTTCATCAAGAGGCTCTTTAGTTCTTCACTTTCTGCCATAAGGGTGGTGGTGTCTGCATATCCGAGGTTATTGATGTTTCTCCCAGCATTCTTGATTCCAGCTTGTGCTTAGTCCAGCCCAGCATTTCACATGATGTACTCTGCATATAAGTTGAATAAGCAGGGTGACAATATACAGCCTTGACATACTCCTTTCCCGATTTAGAACCAGTCTATTGTTCCATGTCCAGTTCTAACTGGCTTGGTCTAGAAGACTTCAAAAAGCCTTTCTAACCTGGGTTCTGACTTGTGTGAATTGACAATTAGAGCTGTGTGTTTCTGCCTTAACGAAGCCCTTGTAGGGGTGAGAAAATTTCCTGATCCCAGAGCCGACAATGATGGGTTTCTTCCTGCATTCCTTCCAAAGGACCTATTTTATACCCTTGGGTACCGGGTGTTGAGGACTGGGCTCTAGGTGCCTCAGATGATTCTTTTTATTCTATTCTTCTTTTTTAAAAAAATAACTTGGCCACATTACATGGCACGTAGGTTCAAATCCAAGGCACCTGCACTGGAAACTTGGAGTTTTAACCACTGGACCACCAGGGAAGTTCCTCATTTTTTCCTTTGCTGGGTTTTAATAAATTGTCCACCATAATCAGATGTGGTGATTCGTATCTTCTGGGAATAATTGTGAGAGAATGAATACAAGAGATTTTGTGCTTTTATTGATGAATAATCCATATGCGTTTAGATTTTTATTCATATTCTTGTGGTAGGAACAGATGTTTTAAGTTAACAAATACATTTCTTATGCTATTGAATTTTGAAGATGCAGCTGAGCTTGGAAGCCATATTAATTTGTTCAGAATGTGGTAGCATGATCATATATCTCAATTTTCTGCTCAGATCATACATTTCCCACACCTTTTTAAGTCTGTGTCATTTTTACTACAATTGCCTAGTACCTCATTTTCTTTTTTTCTTCATTTGTCTATTTATAAATACAAAATATATACATGTACATGTTTATTTTATACATAGTACGAAATAGATATGCATATGTATAGGTACCCTAGAAAAGAACTGTCACTCATTTATAACACCTTATAGTGTTATCTCATTATTGTTATTTTTAAAGCTGTCTGCCTATTATGGGAAAAGATAATATATAAATATCAAGTGACATTTATGAGTTAAGCAAGCTTATATTTTCTTGGAGTATGAGTGGCAAATGTCTAAAGAAAATTTTACTTTGAAAGTCGCATATGGATGGCATTCTGCTTCTGTGATAGGAAGGGACACTTAAATATAAAGTTGGCATAAAACAGTTTTTAAAAATCTGAGTGGTTTTATGTAAAATAAGTCCATAGCCACTGGTATGCCAGCTAAATTATTTTTAGTCATAATTTCTTAGTTTCCCAGAGTTTATAAACTAAATGAAAGGAAGAAGGAAAGGGAAAAACTTTCCTAGTAAGAAACAGTTTATTGTTAGTACCCAGAAGATGCTTGAGTTTGGGCCATGACCTGTGAGTTCTTTCCTGACAGCTCCCAAGATTGGTTATTTATTAAATTTATGTTATGCCTTTCTTCCAAAGGGAAATTGGGTGGGTGTGGGAGGGGCTGGGGAGAGGAGGGAGGATGTCTACACGGGAGAGCAGATTTCATAGTTCCTTGGAACTTACATTCTTGAAATGGTTTTATAATCATGAGTAGAAGAGAATTCTTAACAGAGATACTTATTCTGTGCCCTGACTGTAGTTTCCTTCTAACCCAGAGGAAACTGTATCTAAAAGATGAGAGGAGAGAAACAGAAGAAACTCTAACCTGAAATCAGCGGCGTGGGAGAACCCTCTGCCTCTCATATTTACTGTTGGTATGTGTGGTAGCAGTAGTAAGACCTCCCTGGTGGCTCAGATGGCCGCCTGCAATGCAGGAGACCAGGGTTTGATCCCTGGTTTGGAAAGATCCCCTGAAGAAGGGAGCTGCCCACTCCAATATTCTTGCCTAGAGAATTCCATGGACAGAGGAGCCTGGAGGGTTTTAGTCCATGGGGTCGCAAAGAGTTAGATATGACTGTGACTAAGCGTGCATATGTAGTAGTAGCGATCTACCTGGATTGCAGATATTTATCGATTAATTTCCAAGTACTAAAAGATATGAGTTACAGACCCTGGGTTCTCCTTTACCCTGCTGGCAAAGTCCTATTTTTTTTCTCTTCCATTTCTCACCCCTTGCCCACTTGTGTAAATGCTCATTGCAAGCTAGTTAGGAAGCTTATATTTCCTTGCCAGGATTGGCTTAAGAGTGAGTATAATACCTAGTTGTGCCTAGTGAGATGTTCAGGGAAGTCTTGGGTGCTTGAAAGAACACTAAAGATTTCCTTTTCTCCTCCAGTTCTGAAACAAAGAATGAATATAGAAGTAAAAATACCACCATAAAAGTTTTTTAATCAATGAAATGAAGGTGGAGAGTATAATTTTAATTCTGTCTCTCTTAAAAAAATTTTTTTTTTAATCTTTTAAAATTTGTTTTAAATCTTTCAGTATAGTACCTGGAAAAGTAGAGTTGTATAGTACAATAACTGTCGTACAGGGGCTGGCATTGAGTGAACAGGCAGGAAGAGTTACTCATGGAGGAAGGAGAGGAGGTGAGAGATGGCAGAGCTGAAGGACCATCAGCAATAGGAGACAGAGGGCAGAGCTTTCATTTCTGAATCAAATAGGCTTTCTGATTCTGAACCCCCACAATCCCACACAAACCCCCAACTAGGCACCACAGACAAAGCTTTGCTGAGGCAGCTTTCTCATGTAGAAGGTCTGCTTAAGTGTGAATGATTGCTTCAAGAAGCAGAGAAAAGCTTATGCTCTCGGTTGAAAGATTTGCTTCTAGAAGAGGAAGGAAGACAAAACTGAGTTAAGCATGCCCAGTTACTCTGTTAAATTTACTAGTCAGACAGATCATGTCATTTTCCCAGGGATAAGAAAGCCCTGGAGTTACTCACAAAAAGGAAACTGCAGGAGAAAGAATTCTTTATTAATGAGAAATTTTATTTTATAATTATTAATTTAAATTTCTTTTTTTTCTGGAGGAGGTTTGGCTTTTTAAATTTTATTGATTGATAAATTGAAGTATAGTTGATTTTATATTAGTTGTGGTGTTGGAGAAGACTCTTGAGAGTCTCGTGGACTGCAAGGAGTCCAGTCCACCCTAAAGGAGATCAGTCCTGGGTGTTCATTGCAAGGATTGATGTTGAAGCTGAAACTCCAATACTTTGGCCACCTGATGCGAAGAGCTGACTCATTTGAAAAGACCCTGATGCTGGGAAAGATTGAAGGCAGGAGGAGAAGGGGATGACAGAGGATGAGATGGTTGGATGGCATCACCAACTCGATGGAGATGAGTTTGAGTAGACTCCGGGAACTGGTGATGGACAGGGATGCCTGGTGTCTCGAAGAGCTGGACACGACTGATCTACTGAACTGAACATAGTGATTATATATATACATGTATATATATAATTTTTATTTTATTGGCTGTGCCAAGTGGCATGTGGGATCTTAGTTTCCCAACCAGGGGTTGAAACTGTGCCACCTGAATTGGAAATGTAGAGTCTTACTCTTAACTAGATCACCAGGGAAGTCTCAATATTTTTATGGCTTATACCCTATTTAAAGTAATTGCAAAATAATGGCTATATTTCCCTGTGCTATACCCTATATCCTTGTTGCTTATCTATTTTATACATAGTGGTTTTTATCTCTTAACCCCATACCCCTATCTTGCCCCTACCACTTCCTTCCCACTAGTATCCCCTAGTGTGTTTTCTGTGTCTATGGGACTTTTTAAGTTTTTTTAGATTTTTAAGATTACATGTTTCAGTGGTAATGTTCAGTATTGGTCTTTCTCCATCTGATTTATTTCACTAAGCATAATACTTTCTAGGCCCATCCATGTTATTGCAAATGGGAGAATTCCACTCCTTACAGCTGAGTAATATTCCTTTGTGTATATGTTTACATCTTCTTTATGCATTTATCTGTTGATGGACATTTGTGTTGCTTCCATATATTCAGTTCAGTTAAGTTGCTCGGTCGTGTTGGACTCTTTGTAACCCCACGGACTGCAGCACGCCAGGCCTGCCTGTCCATTACCAACACCTGGAGCTTACTCAGACTCATGTCCATTGAGTCACTGATGCCATCCAACCATCTCATCCTCTGTCAGCCCCTTTTCCTCCTGCCTTCAATCTTTCCCAGCATCAGGGTCTTTTCTAGTGAGTCAACTCTGTGCATTAGGTGGCCAAAGTATTAGAGTTTCAGCTTCAGCATCAGTCCTTCCAATGAATATTCAGGACTGATTTCCTTTAGGATGGACTGGTTGAATCTCCTTGCAGTCCAAGGGACTCTCAAGAATCTTCTCTAACAACACAGTTCAAAAGCATCAATTCTTCAGTGCTCAGCTTTCTTTATAGTTCAATTCTCATATTCATACTTGACTACTGGTAAAACCATAGCCTTGACTAGATGGGCCTTTGTTGACAAAGTAATGTCTCTGCTTTTTAACATGCTCTCTAGGTTGATCATAGCTTTCCTTTGAAGGAGCAAGCATCTTTTAATTTCATGGCTGCAGTCACCATCTGCTGCTTTTGGAGCCCAGAAAAATAGTCTGTTACTGTTTCCACTGTTTTCCCATCTATTTGCCATGAAGTGATGGGACTGGATGCCATGATCTTAGTTTTTTGAATGTTGAGTTTTAAGCCAACTGTTACACTCTCCTTTTTCACTTTCACAAGAGGCTCTTTAGTTTTTCTTTGCTTTCTGCCTTAAGTGTGGTGTCATCTGCATATGTGAGGTTATTGGTATTTCTCCCGGCAATCTTGATTCCAGCTTGTGCTTTGTCCAGCCCAGCATTTCTCATGATGTACTCTGCATAGAAGTTAAATAAGCAGGGTGACAATATACAGCCTTGATGTACTCCTTTCCCGATTTGAACCAGTCTCTTGTTCCGTGTCCAGTTCTAACTGTTGCTTCCTGACTTGCATGCAGATTTCTCAGGAGGCAGGTCAGGTGGTCTGGTATTCCCATCTCTTTCAGAATTTTCCACAGTTTATTGTGATCCACACAGTCAAAGGCTTTGGCGTAGTCAATAAAGCAGAAATAGATGTTTTCCTGGAACTGTCTTGCTTTTTCGATGATCCAGTGCATGTTGGCAATTTGATCTCTGGTTCTTGTGCCTTTTCTAAATCCAGCTTGAACATCTGGAAGTTCATGGTTCATGTACTGTTGAAGCCTGGCTTGGAGAATTTTGAGCATTACTTTGGTAGGGTGTGAAATGAATGCAATTGTGTGGTAGTTGGAACATTTTTTGGCATTGCCTCTTTTTGTTATTGGAATGAAAACTGAGCTTTTCCATATATTGGTTTCCGTGTATTGGCTATTATAAAAATAATGCCACTCTAAACATTGAAGTGCATGTATCCTTTTGAATTAGTGTTTTCTTTTTTCTTTAATGTATTCCCAGGAGTGGAATTCCTGGATCATATGGTAGTTCTATTTTTATTTTTTTGAGGAAGCTCCATACTGTTTTCCACAGTGGCTGCATCAATTTACATGCCCACCAACAGTTTGGAAGGGTTCTGTTTTCTCCGTATCCTTGCCAATATTTAGTTATTGACTTTTTGATGATCTGACAGGTGTTATCTAGATGATACCTAGTTAATTAGGTGATAGCTAATTGTGGTTTTGATTTGTATTTCTCTAATAATTAGTGACATTGAGCATCTTCTAATGAGCCTATTAGCCATCTGTCTACCTTCATTGGCAGACTGTCTGTTCAGATCTTTTGCCCAGTTTTAAATACAGGTTTTTTTTTTTTTTTGATGTTGAGTTGTGTGATTGTTTATATGTTTTGAGTATTAGCCCCTTACAGGTCATATCATTTCTAAATATTTTCTCCCATGTTAATGGGAAATTCTAAAACTTAGTCTCTGAACATTGGCATGTGGAGATGGGATCCTTGGAGCTCCTCCAGTTAGCTCCTCCTGATCCTTGCAGCCATTAGACTACCTAGCCAGCACATGCATGGAGGGAAAGGGTGGAAAGAATTTGGTTTCTTGAAGAGTTTGGTTGTTATCTGCTGAGTTAAGCAGCACAGGAACTGATCTTTCTGGGGAATTGTTAGAGTTAAGAAATTCCCTCATTGATTGCTGCTGCTGCTAAGTCACTTCAGTCGTGTCCGATTCTGTGCGACCCCATAGACGGCAGCCCACTAGGCTCCCCTGTCCCTGGGATTCTCCAGGCAAGAACACTGGAGTGGGTTGCCATTTCCTTCTCCAATACATGAAAGTGAAAAGTGAAAGTGAACTCACTCGGTCATGTCCCACTCTTAGCAACCCCATGGACTGCAGCCCACCAGGCTCTTCCACCCATGGGATTTTCCAGGCAAGAGTACTGGAGTGGGGTGCCATTGCCTTCTCCCTCCCTCATTGCTTAAGCCAGTTTAAGTTGGATTTTATGTTTACTGTGGCTGAAAGCATTCTAACTGATATCCTACAGTCAGATAATGAGCTCAGTTGAAATCACTTTGGGGTCAGCGTCATTGTCGTGTGCAGCCGCATAGTTAAGGGTGTGAGCTTCAAATCCAGACTTCCTAACTTTGAGTCTGGGCTCTTGACTGCTGTTCAGCCTTGGGCTACTTATTTCATCTTCAAGTTGGAGATTTTTTTAAAAATTAATTTTTAAAGGAGTGTGGTTGGCTTACAGTGTTGTGTTTGTTTCAGGCATACAGTATTGAGAATACTGTTATTTATGGCGGACATCACTTTTCATCTTGGCCTGAAAATGTGGGTCAGTTTAGAATTGGAAGAGATGAGAGAAAAGCCTTTTTCGATAGAGGATCAGTATAAATAAAAGCACAAATGGCAAAGACAGTCCGGTTTGAGTAAAGTGTGAAAAATGATGGGATAAAATACCGCAGAGGGATTTTTAAACTCCAAATCACAGAGGGCTTGGAATAAAGCATGTGAATTACATTCTGTAGACCAATTGGGACCCTTTGAAATGGAAACCATTTGCTCTTGAATTCTGACTCTGTTACTAGAAACTGATTGTTGTGCTGCTGGAAGTGAGAAACCGTGGCACCATCTTTTGCCATGGTTCTCCTTCTTCTCATCCTCGTCAGAGTCCAGATGTAGTTGTCCTGTTGAGCACTGGAGAGGTGTGAGTGGCTCCATGCAACTGGTCATCATTGCTTGAAAAAAAGGTTAGTGTACCGATGTACTTCAAACAGTAAGTTGGTACTGTTACATTACATTCATTATTAGGTCAGCAAAAATGGGTACATCTTGGATTATGTGAAATGAAACTTCCTGTCAGTAGGCATTAGCCCACTCCTTTAATATTGATGCTTATAATTATTCTCCCTGAGGTGGTGGCAGAATCTTTCTCCTTCTTTAGTCAGCATTTCTTACTTCTACTTCACAACTTGCAAAGATTAAATTATGTTCCAGAGAGTAGTAAGATAAATAAAGTACATTTTAGGGGCTTCCCAGGTGGCACAGTGGTAAAGAATCCACCTGCCAATGCAGGAGATGCAAGAGACATGGGTTCAATCCCTGGGTTGGAAAGTTCTCCCTGAGTAGGAAATGGCAACCCACTCTAGTATTCTTGCCTGGAGAATCCCATGGACGGAGGAGCCTGGTGGGCTCCAGTCCATAGGGTTGCAAAGAGCTGGACATGACTGAATCCACACGTGGGCACGCACAAACATACACAATGTACATTTTATTGTATTAAAGTTTTTCGAATGGAAACCTTATTTTATTTATCCAAACCCTAGGATTTGAAGAGTATAATTTTTCTCCTGTGCTGGACAATAGAACTTACTAGCTTTTGCTTGCTTTTCAAATTTTATCAGACTTATCATTCCTATGTTTAAAATATGTCATTAAAAAAAAGACTAACTGTGATAAGATACTTTTAAAAATTGTAGGACCTCTGGAAAAATATGAACTGCTAGAAACAATTCTTAATAGTTTGACTTAGGAGAAGAGAGGGAGATTTTATGGGAATAAGATAACTCAAGTGCTTACAAAAAGGGGAGAAACTCATATTTCTTTAGTAGAATGAATTAAGCTGTTGAAGATAAAGCACCTTTTTATATTTCTTACTCTGTTTCACTGAAGACTTGGAAGAAAAACTTTAATAATAAAAGGCAGTAGATAAATATAAAGCATAATACAAGAAATTCTGTGAGTATCAAGACATGTGAACTCCTGTAAGATGTTTTTATTCAAACTGTTAGGATCAAGAATACTTAATAAGTAAGCTTATATCTTGAAAACTAAGAATTCTGTTCTCTTGTACTGTAAATAAATTATTGAGCTAGGAAGAACATAAAGAGAATAAATAATAGTATTTTGTAAAAAACCAAACCACAGACCTCAGAATATTATCTTAACTTTTGAGAATGATAACTTTGATTTTTGGTTTTTCTAAATGAGAATTGCCGTTAATATGTTTTAATATAATATTAATTATATTAAAAGTACTATTAGTTTGTTCTAAAGAAAAGAAGCCAGTTGTTGTTGTTCAGTCACCCAGTTGTGTCCAACTCTGCGATCCCATGGACTGCAGCATGTCAGGCTTCCCTGTCCCTCACCATCTCCTTAAGTCTGCCCAAGTTCATGTCCATTGCACCAGTGATGCCATTCAGCCATCTCATCCTCTGACATCCTCTTCTCCTTCTGCCTTCAGTCTTTTCTAGCATCAGGGACTTTTCCAATGTGTCATCTGTTCGCATCAGGTGACCAAATTACTGGAGCTTCAGCCTCATCATCAGTCCTTTGAATGAGTAATCAGGGTTGACTTCCCTTAAGATTGACTGCTTTGATCTTCTTGCTGTCCAAGGCACTCTCAGGAGTCTTCTCCAGCACCACAGTTCAAAGGCATCAATTCTTTGGTGCTCTGCCTTCTTTACCGTTCAGCTTTCACAACTGTACATGACCACTGGAAAGACCATAGTCTTGACTATATGGACCTTTGTTGGCAGAGTAATGTCTCTGCTTTTCAACACGCTGTCTAGGTTTGTCATAGTTTTCCCGCCAAGAAGCAATTGTCTTTACATTTCATGGCTGCAGGAGGAGAAAATAGTAAACTACCCCAGTATACTTGCCATGAGAACATCATGACATATAAAAAGACAAAAAGAAGTCAGACAAACATACAGTATAAAAGAAGGGAAAGGTATTAATTTCAGTTACTCCATACATAAGCAAAAGTAATGATTGCTAAATATTAGATGAATTTATTGCAGAGCTTTTTTTTTTTTTAGTTTTTATTTTTAAATTTTAAAATCTTTAATTCTTACATGCATTCCCAAACATGAACCCCCCTCCCACCTCCCTCCCCATAACATCTTTCTGGGTCATCCCCATGCACCAGCCCCAAGCATGCTGCATCCTGCGTCAGACATAGACTGGCGATTCAATTCACATGATAGTATACATGTTAGAATGTCATTCTCCCAAATCATCCCACCCTCTCCCTCTCCCTCTGAGTCCAAAAGTCCATTATACACATCTGTGTCTCTTTCCCTGTCTTGCATACAGGGTCGTCATTGCCATCTTCCTAAATTCCATATATATGTGTTAGTATACTGTATTGGTGTTTTTCTTTCTGGCTTACTTCACTCTGTATAATCGGCTCCAGTTTCATCCATCTCATCAGAACTGATTCAAATGAATTCTTTTTAACTGCTGAGTAATACTCCATTGTGTATATGTACCACAGCTTTCTTAAGTGTGTGTGGTGAGTTGTGGGTCCATAGTAAAAACAAGCATCACAATATGCATATTTTGGGTCACTTTTTAAAATTTAATACTATGTAATTAATATCTTTATGTCAATATATATCAATCTATATCATAAATTCATCATGTGTACACTGTAAGTTATTTTAGCCATCCCTATTGATTGGTATTCATATTCAAATATGTTAGTATTATAAGCAGCACTGTGATTAATATTCTTGTAACAATTTTTAGTTATTTTCTGAGGGTAAATTCCTTAGAAATACAGTTTTTCAGCCACATGATATACACATTCATTCTTTTTGTAACTGAGTAATCTACTTTATATAAAGCAGATAAAATGGAATATATGTATATACACACACACACATATATATATATATATATGTTTATATCACATCTTTTTAGCCATTCACTTGTTGACGGATGCTTAGGTTGCTTCCATGTCTTGGGCTATTGTAGATCGTGCAGCCATCAATGTTGAGGTGCATGTATCTTTTTGAATTAGAGTCCTGGATTGTGAAGTCAAGTGGGCCTTAGGAACCATCACTACAAACAAAGCTCGTGGAGGTGATGAAATTCCAGTTGAGCTGTTTCAAATCCTGAAAGATGATGCTGTAAAAGTGCTGCACTCAATATGCCAGCAAATTTAGAAAACTCAGCAATGGCCACAGGACTGGAAAAGGTCAGTTTTTATTCCAATCCCAAAGAATGCTCAAACTACCACACAGTTGCACTCATCTCACACACTAGTAAAGTAATGCTCAAAATTCTCTAAGCCAGGCTTCAGCAATATGTGAACTGTGAACCTCCAGATGTTCAAGCTGGTTTTAGAAAAGGCAGAGGAACCAGAGATCAAATTGCCAACATCCACTGGATCATGGAAAAAGCAAGAGAGTTCCAGAAAAACGTCTCTTTCTGCTTAATTGACTATGCCAAAGCCTTTGACTGTGTGGATCACAATAAACTGGAAAATTCTGAAAGAGATGGGAATACCAGACCACATGACCTGCCTCTTGAGAAATCTGTATGCAGGTCAGGAAGCAACAGTTAGAACTGGAAATGGAGCAACAGACTGGTTCCAAATAGGAAAAGGAGTCCGTCAAGGCTGTGTATTGTCACCCTGCTTATTTAACTTCTATGCAGAGTACATCATGAGAAACGCTGGGCTGGAAGAAGCACAAACTGGAATCAAGATTACCGGGAGAAATATCAATAACCTCAGATATGCAGATGACGCCACCCTTATGGCAGAAAGTGAAGAACTAAAGAGCCTCTTGATGAAAGTGAAAGAGGAGAGTGAAAAAGTTGGCTTAAAGCTCAACATTCAGAAAACTAGGATCATGGCATCTGGTCCCATCACTTCATGGGAAATAGATGGGGAAACAATGGAAACAGTGGCTCACTTTAATTTCTGGGCTCCAAAATCACTGCAGATGGTGATTGCAGCCATGAAATTAAAAGACGCTTACTCCTTGGAAAGTTATGACCAACATAGACAGCATAATAAAAAGCAGAGACATTGCTTTGTCAACAAAGATCCGTCTAGTCAAGGCTATGGTTTTCCAGTAGTCATGTATGGATTTGAGAGTTGGACTGTAAAGAAAGCTGAGAGCTGAAGAATTGATGCTTTTGAACTGTGGTGTTGGAAAAGACTCTTGAGAGTCCCTTGGACTGCAAGGAGATCCAATCAGTCCATCCTAAAAGAGATCAGTCCTGGGTGTTCATTGGAAGGACTGATGTTGAAGCTGAAACTTGAAGGCAGGAGGAGAAGGGGATGACAGAGGATGAGATAGTTGGATGGCATCACCAACTCAATGGACATGAGTTTTTGGGTGGACTCTGGGAGTTGGTGATGGACAGGGAGGCCTGATGTGCTACTGTTCATGTGGTTGCAAAGAGTTGGACACGACTGAGCAACTGAACTGAACTGAACTTTTCTAGATATATTCTCAGGAGTACAATCATTGGTAGCTCTCATTTTAGTATTTTTTTTTTAAAACCTCCATATTATTTTCCACAGTGGCTGCACCAACTTTGTATGAGGGTACCCTTTTTTCCACACCCTCACCAGCCTTTAGTATTTGTAGAGTTTTTGATGATAGTCTTGAATGATGGATTTTTAAAGACTGATGGAAAATATTGATAAATTTGATAAAAATTGAAAAAATATCTTATAATGTAAAACTAAAAAAAAATCGAAAATAGAATTCAGATTTTTAAAGTAGTGTCTAAAGGATTACTTAGTACTTAAAAAGAATGCATGCAAATATTTAAGAATATCACCAAACTTTAGGAATTTAACTGGCTAAAAATAAGACTACAGAGTTCACATAAGAGAACTGATGCTGAAGCTGAAGGTCGAATACTTTGACCATCTGATGCAAAGAGCTAAAATATTGGAAAAGACCCCCATCTGGGAAAGATTGAAGGCAAAAGGAGAAGGAGACAACAGAGGATGAGATGGTTGGATGGCACCACTAACTCAATGGACATAAGTTTGAACAAGCTCCAGGAGATAGTGAAGGCCAGGGGAGCCTGGCATGCTACAGTCCATGGGGTAGTAAAGAGTTAGATGTGAATTAATGACTGAACCACAGAACAACAATTAGAGAAAATACAAGTAGCAAACAAATATATTAAGAAGAACCATTGTTAGTAACCAGGTAAAAACTAAGTCCATAATGGGATATCACCTTACACCTACTAGAAAAAAATTTAACCGATCAAATCCAGTTTTGATGAGACTTCTGGGAATTTGTCCTACGGAATTAATTTAGAAGAAAAATTATACATCAAGAAGTATTATTTATAAACTAAGATTTTATCTAAACATCTGTATTATAGGAGTGGTTGAGTATATCATCATAGATTAAGTTGACGTGGGACATTATATAGCCATTAAGATAATAGATGTGAAAAGCATCTAACCATGTAGACCCATTTATGAGGTAATGTTAAGTGAAAGGCAGAGTACTCAATTCACAACCCATGATTAAAACCACTCTAAAAAATATGCCTTTCTGTGATTGGAGTCTGATAAAAGGGGAAAACTCATTTTATGTCAAAAGTTGAAGGAGAAAGCTTATGAAGTAGGGGGTTTGGAGTCAGAGAAGAGAGAAGAGAGAAGTTACGAGACTGAAGAAACAGTAGATGGAGATGAGAAAGGATAAATGGATGGAGTGGGGTCAGAGCTTAGATGGCAGGGATCCCCAAACAAGGTTCTTTTTCTAAAATGGAAGCAAAGTAGAAGAAGGCATATGAAAATTCATTTATTTAGGACTCAATTTAAAGTAAGTGATGGAAACTCAGTTTAAACTGGCATAAGCAAAGCCTGTGACCTGTGGCTCCCTTAACCCAAGCGTTTAGCTTCGGGGGGTGCGTCCCTTTGCTCATGTGGCACACCTGTGTTATCTGTGCACTGCTCTTGCTTAGCACTATCTCAAGGCAGTCTCTTTGTGGGAGCAACATTGGTTTACATAGTTCAAATAACTCTTATTCGCAGAGAGCCCCTTTCTGGAGTGATATTGACAGTCAGAATTCTAGGAAACTCCCTGCTTGGTCCGGCTTGAATCAAGGATTGCACGCCCAGCTATAATCATATCCTCACTGGGGAAGAAGAAAGCTTATGATTTACCAACATTACCAAGCAGAGGAGGGCAGTTTAACAATGAAAGCATGCTGGCCAAAGAGACAGAAACAGATGTTCTCCACAAAAATAAATAGACATTAGAGGGCTGTGTGGCTCAGTCTTAAGTGAGAGCTACCATCTGCTTGACTGACCTACTCAGCGAGGCTAGAGCAAGTATCACTGGGCCCAGATGTCCCATCTCTCACCTTCTCTCATTATGGTCAGCCCTGGACTAATATCCATGTTTACTTGTGTTTGTCTGAAGTTGAGAAAGAAAGTTAGTTGGACCCATTTCGATCTATAGTACACCTTTACTTGTCTGAGAAGAATACTCAGCAAACATCAACAGGCCTAGCTGATGAATTAGGGCCATGCTGAGGCTCTTTTTGCTAATTTGGAAGGGTGTGAGGTGAATGGGTAGTAGGTTAGATGTTAATGCAGTTTGAAATGGAGTGTTTGATTGTTTTCTTGAATGCTAGTTTGGAACATTTCTTGGATCTTAGTTCTTAGTTTCATTTACTTTCCTTTGATAAATGACTAGTACAAACAGAAAGATGTTTGTAACGGAGACTGAAAATGCATTGACTAGAAAGGTGAGGCTTATTGCTTACGGGATGTTTTCCAGTCCTCTGGAATGGGTCAGTGATCTGTACAGCCTCCATGGCAAATTCATGGTCCTGCCGTGAAGAATGACAGCAGAGTGAGGCAAACTGGGGCACTTCAGGTGTTAGGAGCTTTAGACTGTTATCTGAAAGGATTAGCATTTCTAGCATTTTTGCAGTTGTTACTGTTCAGTCGCCCAGCTGTTTCTGACTCTTTGTGACCCCATGGACTGTAGCACAATGTCCAAAAGGAAACAAATCCCATTCTTTGATTCCTAAAAGTGTGGAAGGAAGATAGCAATTTTCTGGTATTAGACATAAGTTAAGAAGCTTGATAATTTCTCTGTCCTTAATTTGTTATTGTTGTATTGCTAGTCATGTCTGACTCTTTGCGATTCCCATGGACTGTGACCTGCCAGGTTCCTCTGTCCATGGCATTTTCCAGGCAAGACTACTTGAATGGGTTGCCATTTCCTTCTCCAGGGGATCTTCCTGAGCCAGGGATTGAACCTGCGTCTCCTGCTTGGCAGGTGGATTCTTTACTACCGAGCCACCTGGGAAGCCCTGCTCCTTAACTTGCATCTGTGAGTGTGTGTGTGTGTGTGTGCACCAAGTTGCTTCAGTCATGTCCAACTCTTTGTGACCCCAAGGACTGTAACCTGCCAGATTCCTCCGTCCATGGGATTCTCCAGGCAAGAATACTGGAGTGGGTTGCCATGCCCTCCTCCAGAGGATCCTTCTGATCCAGGGATCAAAGCCCTGTCTCTTATATCTCCTGCACTGGCAGGTGGGTTCTTTTCCATTAGCACCGTTTGGGAAGCCCCCATCCTTAACTTAGTGACTATCAATTAAGCTTTCTTTACCCCTGTGTAAGGGAGCTTTATTTGGGATATTTCATTTACTTGCTTCTATTCATTGAGACCCTCAAAGACTGCTTTTAAGGAAAAGAAATAAAAACTCTGCCTTTTTGTATTAAATCATATATAAAAGGATTGTGACTCAATGTTTAGATGTATATTGCATTTCATGCTGGTACTGACATTTCTCAGCATGAGTTTTGTATAGTTGAGACTCCTTACTGCTCAGGGATTCTAGATGCCACGGGATAAGTTTTGGTAGTTTAGGCAAAGGAGCATAGGTCAGGATTGAGCAAGCGAGAGAGCTTCCCTGGTGGCTCAGGTGGTAAAGAATCTGCCTGTAACATAGGAGACCTGGGTTCAATCCCAGAGCTGGGAAGATCCCCTGGAGAAGGGAAGGGCTACCCACTCTAGTATTCTTGCCTGGAGAATCCTGTGGACAGAGGGTCTTGAGGATGTCTTGGGTGGAAGGAGGCATGTCATTTTTCACCAGTGTGAATCTAAAATATTAATATTTATGAGTCTTTATGTAAGAGAACTGTGTGGAAACATTGGAGGATATGCTGGGGAGAAAAAACAAAGAAACAGAAATGTGGGTTATAAAGGTCTTTTTGAAAAGAACTTTGGGAGCCACTGGTTTTTATAGCCAGAACTGTCCTTAGAAATCATGGCTTCATGCTTTCATTTCTTATTGTTGTTGTTTTATCTCCTTGTAAGGATTTTGTGTATAGATGTCAGAAGCAGCTTGATTTTTAGTGTAGAGGTTGTTCTATGTCTCTGCCTTTTGGCATGGTCTCTAAATTCTGTTTTCTTCTCCTCCCTATCCTCCTCCTCACCTGCCTCCTCCTGTCTTCTTTTCTTTTTTGGTATATGTCCTAGCTTCTCTCATCTACATCCCTCTGTTCTAATATCTCAATTTTAACCCCAAACTGATGATGTAATAAAAGCATGGAAACAAATTAGGAGCCAGAACTAAGAGCTTTCATTTTCAATATTTACAATCATCTCCTTATTATATTTGATTATATATATATATTTTTTCCCTAGTGGCTCAGCTGATAAAGAACACCCCTTCCCATGCAGAAGATGTGGGTTTGATTCTTGGGTTGGGAAGATCCCGTGGAGGAGGAAATGACAACCCACTCCAGTATTCTTGCCTGGGAAATCCTCTGCTATGACCAGAGGAGCCTGGCAGGCTACAGTCCAAGGGGTCAAAGAGAGTAGGACGCAACTGAGTGACTAACACTTCCACTATCTTTTCATATATGTGCGTGTATTATAGCCATTAAAGCTATTTTGCTGTTAGTCCTGTCTTGAAAACTGCCATCTTCTGGTTCCCTGTTTGGTCTCAAGTATTAACAGGTGTGCTCCTGTGTACAACTTACTCCACACAAATGGAATGACATCTCACCTTGGTAACTGTGCTCATGGCAAATACATCTGTTTGGAACATAGCTGAGAAACAGGAACTAAGGTCTGCAAGGAGCCACGGGGTAGCACGATGTCTATGCCTCCAAGGGCTTGATTGTTTTATTCCCCCAGAGCTGCAGAGAGCATTCCTGTCCATACGTGTTAGAGGAGGAGGCGTAATTGGAGTGTTCAGCAGTGTTGCATGGAGAAGAGGCTGGTGCGCCCAGGCATTTAAAAGAGAGAGTAGCAGGCATAGGTAAATGCCTTGGGCAAAGACTTGAGTTTTATTTCCATATATATATAAAATACACATAATGCATATATATTTAAATCATTTTTTATATCATAGACAAGATGTCAATAAAAAATGAAATCTTTTCTAAGTGAAGTAGGTTTTATCTTAATAAGATACTTTCTATTGTGTAGAGTTTCTACATGTGAATTGCTGAGGAGGCATCTGCATTGGGAAATACAGTGTGAAACAATATTTTCTGTGTTCAATTCTACTTTTGCCAAGAGTACATAGTTTCAACTATACAAATGTGCTTTACAAGAAGATACATGTAAGCATTCCATGAGATGCCTCTTGGGATGCATTCATTTTGGGTTCACTTTACCACCTGAAATTCTTTTACAGTTATGGGGTATTTATTTTCAGTTCATTTCTAATCTTCCATTTGTGTGGCAAGATTATGCTATTTTTCCTTTTAAATTCTTCGTAACTACATTACCATTTTTTTTTTTTTTTTTGACTGTGCTGTGAGACTTCCAAGA
Source organism: Ovis aries (assembly GCF_016772045.2). NCBI lineage: Eukaryota > Metazoa > Chordata > Mammalia > Artiodactyla > Bovidae > Ovis > Ovis aries. Next base: position 93,517,528 of record NC_056059.1, read on the forward strand.
TCTCATTTCCCTGACCAGGGATTGAACCTAGGCCCAGACAGTGACTGTGCCAAGTACTAACCACTGGACTGCCAGGGAATTCCCTTAATTTTTGTTTCATTTTGGGCTATAGTTGAATAACAGTGTTGTGTTAGTTTCAGGTGTTATTGATACTACCTTTTAAATCTGTCCTTGATGTCTTGCTGGATTGATCTGAACTGGGATGTGCAGACGGGTGGTGTTGGGACAAGTCTGTCCTCCTTGCCTGTACTGGAGAAACAAAACCTCCCTACCTGATGCTGAAAGCTTGTGTTTAACTGCATTCCGTGGTTTACCTGGGGCCTGATATCTCCTTGAAAAAGAGCTTTAACTCCAAAAGCAATTGAAATTCAGACATCAAATGTCACATCTTAAGGCCTGTGAGGCTGGCATAGTATGGGGCCAAGGATAAGAAAGACTGTAAAGAGGGACAGTAGGTTTCCTGAGAGGAGAACCTCACCCACCCCATACCTTCCAAGGACAGTTTGGCATGGTGGAGCGTTCCAACAGAACTTTCTGTATCAGTGAAAATGTTCTGTATTTGTGATGGTGGCCACACACTACATGTGACTGTTGAATCAATGACATGTGGCTAGTGTGAAAGAGGAGGAAGTGGATTATAAAGTTTATTTTTAAATAAATTTAAATAGCTGCATGTGGCTAGTACCAATCGTATCAGCAAACACTCATATTGACTTTGTAGTAAAACTGATAATCCAAAAAAGCAGTGGTTCTAGGTATAGTTTTGGGCAATACAGAAACTCACCCCACACAGCCTGTCAGAGCAGTTTTGCACATAGAAAGGAGATGTGGGAGGGGGTAAAATGGAAAGAGCCACAATATTTGGAATTCAGACACTCTTAGAGACCTGGGAGATAAATTGACAAGAACCTTATCACTAGCTTTCCCAACCCACCCTTTGCTGGCACGCCCACCTAGCTGTTCATGTCAGCTAGAGATATATGGGTGCCCCAGAGGTTGGTGTAGATGGCAAGGAACTCCGCTGCTGCTGTTGCTAAGTCACTTCAGTCATGTCCGACTCTGTGTGACCCCATAGACGGCCTCTACCAGGCTCCTCTGTCCCTGGGATTCTCCAGGCAAGAACTCTAGACTTGGCTAAAAGATCCACACACTGCAATGAAGACCCCCGTGTGCCACAACAAAGACCTGGCTTAGCCAAATAAATAAATATTTTAAGAAATGAACTCTGTTATTTTCAGGCATTTTTGTTTCTCTTGGCCATATCTTTTAGAAAAGAGGGGGCCCCTCCTCAGACATAGTGATAAATTTTCTTTGGCCTAAGTCAGTGGTCTTCTTTTTCTTCATTTCTACTCACATATCCTCAATATAGTTTTGAAAATCATGTACATCTTTACATATTTACAATTTTATATCTAAATTTTTTTCATAAGATGCATGAGTTGCAGGGGATGTACTTTTTTGCGTATGGAAAACATTGACATTTTAGGACTGTTACAGTTCCATCCTAAAATGTCATATACCCAAACAGAATCAAATGTAGCAATTTTATTTCAACCATCATCCATAAAAAGTACAGAAACTCATCTTTGTAAGGAAATATACTTTGTTTCCTTCTCAAACTTTCATTTCTGATCCAATTTTCCTTGCAGAATTTATCCTTATGTAATTTATTTTTATGCTTGAAAGTCTTCTATTGATTGCCCTATTATACTTTTCTGCAAGAAAATATGTGTATAACCTTAAATTTAAAACATTTGTAATGTTTCCTGTGACATAAGGCTTTTAAGTGTTAAATAGTTTCTTTTGGATTGAGTTATCATTGTTGAGCAAAACAACATAAATACATTACAAGTTTTGATAAATACTTGTTAAATGTTAGGAAGTACAGTTTTATCAGGAATGCATCTCTTAACAAGATGGATGGAGCTTTTTTCCCTTCGATTAGTTTATGCAGAATACATATTATTTATTACTATATGAGGCACAGTTAAGCATCAATTCTATTTCCATTTTTCACTTGTCTGCATGTAAACTCTGTGAATTTCTGTTCACATAATAAGTAGATAGGGAAGAAAGGAATTTGTTATAGCCTCTTTGAACTCCTAACCTTCTATGTTGTAGGCTAAAAATCAATTGCGATCTATCATGAAACATTACTTTTAATGATCCACTGAAAACTTGATTAAGTTCCTCCTCAATTTTATTAAAGTCAAAGGATTGCTAGCTGTCAGATTTGCAGAAAGAATAGTTACAAGTTAGCAGAATAATTTACTTTCTTAACACCTACATTGATATTTCAAAATGCTCTGGTTTTTGGTGACTCTGAGATTTTAACATACCAGAGCATCATATTATATAAAAATTCAGGATGGTTGAGATGTGTGCTTCTCTTTTATAGTGTGAAAGGCTTAGCCTATCCTTAGAAAAGAAAGCATATGGATATGGGCATCTGGAAATTGCTTTAAATTGTCTGTTCTCACTCTACCCTTGAGGAGACTTCACATAGCTCCAGGGATACAATATTCTGTGTTCAGTCACTAAGTTGTGTCCAACTCTCTGCGATCCTATGGACTATAGCCCACCAGGCTCCTGTCTGTGGGATTTCCCAGGCAAGAATACTGGAGTGGGTTGCCATTCCCTTCTATAGTACTCTAATACCCTCCATTTGAAGGCTGATAACCTACGTATTTGCATGGTTCCATTCCCCTGACTTGCGTGGCATAAGAGGCAATTCTGGATTCTGGGAGGCAAGGAGAAGTGTGCTGCAAGATTCTGGGAAATGTCTCCTTGTTCTCAAAAAGAAATCCAGGAAAGAGTCAGTCTCTTGTTCCTCTGATGTGGTTGTCTGTGGTGCTGTGGAGCAGCTGCAAAAATACACTGATCATCAGGCGACTAAGCTTAAAGACAGAGTGACAGCTTAGCATGTCAGAACAGAAACAAAGAAGAGAATTGGAGTCCCAGTCGCATCACTTCATGGGAAATAGATGGGGAAACAGTGGAAACAGTGTCAGATTTTATTTTTTGGGGCTCCAAAATCACGGCAGGTGGTGATTGCAGCCATGAAATTAAAAGATGCTTACTCCTTGGAAGGAAAGTTATGACCAGATAGCATATTCAAAAGCAGAGACATTATTTTGCCAACAAAGGTCCGTCTAGTCAAGGCTATGGTTTTTCCAGTGGTCATGTATGGATGTGAGAGTTGGACTGTGAAGAAGGCTGAGTGCTGAAGAATTGATGCTTTTGAACTGTGCTGTTGGAGAAGACTCTCAAGAGTCCCTTGGACTGCAAGGAGATTCAGCCAGTCCATTCTAAAGGAGATCAGTCCTGGGTGTTCTTTGGAAGTAATGATGCTAAAGCTGAAACTCCAATACTTTGGCCACCTCATGCGCAGAGTTGACTCATTGGAAAAGACTCTGATGCCATTGGGGGCAGGGGAGGGATTGGGGGCAGGAGGAGAAGGGAATGACAGAGGATGTGACGGCTGGACGGCATCACCAACTCGATGGACATGAGTTTGAGTGAACTGTGGGAATTGGTGATGGATAGGGAGGCCTGGCGTGCTGCGATTCATGGGGTCACAGAGAGTCGGACATGACTGAGCGACTGAACTGAATGTTACTGTTGATCCCCTGAACTAACCAAGCCTAGAAACACTCTACCTTTGAACTTCTTAAACAAAAAAGATTCCTTATTTGTTTAATCCACTTGGTTTTGGGTACTACCGTATTATTATTTTAACATTTATTGTGATAGAATTAACATATCATGATTAACTGATTTAAAATATACAATTCAGTGGGTTTTGGTATGCCCACAGACTTGAACAACCATCACTGCAGTCATTTTAGAACATTTTTATCACTCCACAAAAAGAGCACCTATACCCTTAAGCAGCATTATCTCCCTCCTAGGATTTCTCCCCACTCCCACCCCATTTCAATCCTAGCCAACCAATGTGCTTCTTTTTGTCTGTATGGCTTTGCCTATTCTGGGATATTTCATATAAACAAAATAATTTCTGTGTGGTCTTTTATGACTGGCTTCTTTTACTTAGCATAATCTTCTCAAAGTTCATCCAGGTTATAGTGTGTATCAATACTTGATTCCTTTTATTGTCAAATAATATTCTGTTGTATAGATATACTGCTTTTTATTTATCCATTCATCAGTTGATGCCGTTAGGGCTGCTTCCACTTTGGCTATTGTGAATAATTCTGCTATAAGTATTTGTGTACAGGTTTGTGTGTGAGTATGATGCTTGCTCCTTGGAAGAAAAGTTATGACCAACCTAGACAGCATATTGAAAAGCAGAGACATTACTTTGCCAACAAATGTCCATCTAGTCAAGGCTATGGTTTTTCCAGTAGTCATGTATGGATGTGAGAGTTGGACTGTGAAGAAAACTAAGTGCCGAAGAATTGATGCTTTAGAAGTGTGGTGTTGGAGAAGACTCTTGAGAGTCCCTTGGACTGCAAGGAGATCCAACCAGTCCATTCTGAAGGAGATCAGCCCTGGGATTTCTTTGGAAGGAATGATGCTAAAGCTGAAACTCCAGTATTTTGGCCACCTCATGCAAGGAGTTGACTCACTGGAAAAGACTCTGATGCTGGGAGAGATTGGGGGCAGGAGGAGAAGGGGACGACAGAGGATGAGATGGCTGGATGTCATCACCAACTCGATGGACATGAGTTTGAGTGAACTCCGGAAGTTGGTGATGGACAGGGAGGCCTGGTGTGCTGCAATTCATGGGGTTGCAAAGAGTTGGACACGACTGAGCGACTGTACTGAACTGATGTATTTTCAGTTCTCTTGAGTATATACCTAGTAGTGGATTGGTGATCAGACGGTCATTCTATGTTTAATCATTTGAGGAACTGCCTAACTGTTTACCAAAGTGACTGAGCGATTTTACAGTCCCACTTGCAGCATATGAGGGTTCCAGTTTTCCACATCCCTGACCACACCAATTATTTTCTGAATTTCTGACTGTTTAGCTGCTGCTCCATTGTGGTTTTGATTTGCATTTCACTGATGACTAATGATATTGAGCATTGTTTCATGAGCTTAAGTGGCCACATGTATATCTTCTTTGGATATTGTATTATCTAAATCTCTTTCACTTAAGAAAATTTCAAACATACACAAAAGAAGAAAGACTAATATAATAAACCTTCATGTTCCTATCACTTATTAATAATGATCAGTTCAGGACCATCGACTACCTTGTCAATGTTCAGATTTTTTCTGATTTTCTAGTGGGTTATTGTTTGTATTTGGATTGTTTAAGCATAATTCAAGTTGGTCTATACATCTGTTAATCTTTAAGCATATATATCTTTTTTTCCCTCGTGATTTATTTGTTGACAATACTTGTTTGCTTGTCTTGTAGAATTTCCTATATTACAGATTTTGCTGAATGCATCTCTGTGGTGTCATTTAACATGTTTTTCTATCCTTGGTATTTTCTGAAAATTTGTAGTTGGATTCTTTACTTATTTGAATTCTTAAAAAAAATTAACATAGATCGGAAAACTACTTTTATTAAGAGGTACATGGTTTTCTCTATTTTATTGTGATGTTAAGAGTGATAATTAGGTTCAGGGTTATCAGTTTGACCATACATTATAAAGTAATCCATCAGCTTTTCACCTAATTAGTGTTAGCTGCCGTCAGTGACCGTAACTTGAATCTCTGATTTTATTCGATTTTAGCGAAATGCTAATATTCCAGTTTTAGCATTCTTTCCTCATCTATGAGCTTGAATCCATCTAAAAGATGAAAGTTCCTGTGTCATGTAAGTATCTGATTATCCTAAGGCACGGTGCAGAGAGGAAAAGCCGGGTGGATTCTTGGTTGGTTGTCTTTCTCTTTTATTTACCAGTTTTAAGAATATTGGTGTGGTTCTCCGGCATTAACCAAGAGCGGCCAGTGAAGTTTCCCCTTTTTGCTTTTGAAAGCTATGTTATTATGGATTTGTGGTTATTTAATGTTTTTGAGGTGTGACAGCTCTCTGCTGTTAACTTTCCTTCTGCTGCTCAGGCTGTCTCATTTTTGGGTGCCCGCATGCTCAGTCGCTCAGTTGTGTCCAGCTTTTCATGATGAGTCCTATACTTTCATTGTTCCCTGGTAGCTCAGTTGGTAAAGAATCTGCCTGCAATGCAGGAGACCCTGGATCGATTCCTGGGTTGGGAAGATCCGCTGGAGAAGGGATAGGCTACCCACTCCAGTATTCTTGGGCTTCCCTGGTAGCTCAGCTGGTAGAGAATCAACCTGCAATGTGGGAGACCTGGATTCAATCCCTGGGTTGGGAAGGTACCCTGGAGAAGGGAAAGGCTACCCACTCAAGTATTCTGGCCTGGAGAAATCCATGGACTGTATAGTCCCTGGGGTAGCAAAGAGTCGGACACGACTGGGCAACTTTCACTTCACACTTCACACCAGTCCATGGTGACAACTTCTTTGATTCTGGGATAGAAGATGTTCCATCCTCATGCATCCCTGCCTTAAGTCTGTAGAGTCAGCCCATTTTTCCAATATGGGAGTGGTATTCAGGGGCCAAAATCTAAGTGCTGAAAACTACATATTATTCCTGAATTGATCATTGTTTCTTGATCCTTTCATAGGACAGAGCTAAGAAATATATATTTTGTTAAAAAGAAAATGAAGTATGAGTTAATACTTAATTCCCTTTCAAATTTAGGAATATTTTTGTTTTCCTGTGTCTTTTCTTTTGAAAAGCTTATTTCACATTGACACTAATATAATGAAACATATGCAGGTACTATGTATCTGTGATAATTTTATATGAGCAAAGCATGGTGAATTGATCAATATGATTATTGAAAATAGTTTAAGTTTTTTTTTTTTTTTTTTACTCTTTAAAATGTACTCTGTTAAGGATAGTCAAACTTCTGTGTTTTAAGGTCATTTGATTCTTTCTGTAAGATTAAGTATGCTGTCAAACTTTTGGATTTGATAGGTAAGACCTGGTAACTCAACATTAATTACATTTCTGTGTTCATGTATTTAAAGGCCGTTTACATTTCTTTTACGCATTATTTACCCCTCCAGCCCATCAATGTTGATCTTTGGATTCTCTAGTTTTAAAGAAGTTTATACCACTTGTACTTGGTCTTTCTGTGACTTACACCTGAAAACATCCTAAAAAATAAATCAAAGCTACCAACTTGTGGGCTTCAGGAACCGATCGCAGCATTAAAAGTCAGATCGCATCAGCCAAGCAGTGATGACAGAGCTGGAGGCAGAAGCTTTGAATATTTGAAAGACCTGTCCCCCTGGGTCCCCATCCCAGCTTCCTCTTCTGGGGACTCTTAGACACGAGAAGCGGGAGGGAGACTCACCTCTCACCAGTCACGTGAGAGTTGTTGATCCTGTGAACTTAGCTGTTGTTCTTGTTGTTTAGTTACCAAGTCATGTCCAACTCTGCAACCCCGTGGACTGTAGCTTGCCAAACTCCTCTGTCGATGAGATTTTCCAGGCAAGAAAATTGGAGTGGGTTGCCATTTCCTCCTCCAGGGGATCTTCCCTACCCAGGGAATGAACCCATGTCTTTTGAGTCTCCTGCATTGGCAAGTGGATTCCTTACCACTGAACCACTTGGGAAGCCTATGGACTTTGTAACAAAGTGTTAACAGAAGTGATAAATTGGTTGGATCCACCTAAGAGGCCTTGCCTTTGTTTTTATCTTCTTTTGATATTTATTTATTTATTTATTTATTTGGCATGCCCAGTCTTAGGTCAATGGACATGAGTTTGAGCAAACTTTGGGAGATAGTGAAGGACAGGGCAGCCTGGCCTGCTGCAGTTCATGGGGTCACAAAGATTCAGATACAACTTAGTGACTGAACAGCAACAGCAACACTGGGGTCTTAGTTTTGGCATGGAAGATCTTTAGCTGCAGCACGTGGGATCTTTTTCAGGTGCAGCATGCAGATTCTTAGTGGGATCTGGTTCCCTGACCAGGGATTGAACCTGGGCCCCCTGCATTGGGAGCCTGGAGTCTTAGCTACTGGACCTCCAGGGAAGTAACTCCCCATTGCCTTTGAATTATGCTTTGATTATATATGGACTTTCTTTTGATTTCTTATTACTTTCCTTTGGTGAATTCCCAGTTTTTAATTTATCTCTGACTCTGGGATACAAACTCCAGGTCATTTGAGTTCTCATTTTGTCTGCCTAGAGACCGCATATTATGAAATTAGCCAGGTGTCTGGGCTCCTTATAGAATATAAATTAGATCTAGCTCTTCAAACTTCACTTTTTCAAAATCTACTTGAAATCAGCCATGCTGACAATGTGTAACAATTTTCCGTGAAGACCTTGACATTGCAATCTTGTGACTTAGAACCAACCAGCCCTGAAGCTGTACTTCCTTGCTCTACACATAATTGGGTATGCATAGGCCAGGCAGAGTTTATGTTGTACAAGAACATAATACTCTAGCAAAACACGAACAGTGCATTTATGACCATTGCCGCAGGCAAGAGCCTTAAGGCGCAAATTGGAAAGAAGCTAATTCACTTGATGTAAAGAACATATTAAATGAACTGAACAGTTTCTAGTACGGAACTGTGTGCTAATGTAGAAAGTTCTGAGCATTTATGGAATTTGAGGGCCAGCTGTTGATTCAAAACTACAGGAAGGTAAACAGGTCTCAAAATTATACTAAGTTGGAAGCTGTTTTTTCTATTGAAAAAAATTTCCCCCATTTTTTTCAAAACTTACTTTACAAACTACCATGATAGATAGAGTGCAAAATTGGGCTCTGAGAGCCCAAGAGGTCTTCCTAAACTCAGTCACTTTCTTATTTCATCCTTGAGTTAGGCTAATGCTGTTCCCGTGGCCTTTAAATCATTAACTCATCTAGGCTCAGAATCATTGAACTTATAAATCACGCTGTTCCTATAGTATAGCTGTGTGTTGCAAAACACGATTTTCTCATTGTCATTAACAGAACAAATGCCCATAGGAGATTTTTTCCTAGAAGTCAACAACAAAACAAAGGCATTTGTCCTCTACTTGATATAAAGGTTGTCATTGCATAGAATGGTCTCTCTTATCCTTTTGCACATTAACTGAGCATAATTTTCAAATGTAAAACCTCCAAAAGGAGCATAATTCTGGAAATGGCAAGATTATAATTATGTGAAGCATAAAAGATAAATTTGTGGTTTATAAATCATGGATATTAATATTCAGCAGGAGCCTAATTCACAGCAAAACTTGAAATAACTACATTGTTAAAAATAATTGAATTGGGGTGTTAGAAGAAATTTTATCAGTTAAAGATTATTTTTGTGGGGAAGGTTTTGGGCCATCTGGGCTTTAAATTTGCATATAGGTGGGGCTGTTTTCATTGCTCTTCAAAACAGTGGCATACGTTTTAATTAATTTAGCTTAATTTTTTTCATTCCTACTATGTGTCCCTTACCCCTCTAATATGTCACAAATGCTTGGTTGTTTCATTTATTTCTGAATTTATCTTCCCTGCTCTTTATACTGCCATGGATCTTGGTTCATGCCACCATTAATTATTTTTTTTTTGGTATAGTTGTTTTACAATGTTGTGTTGGTTTCTGCAATATAACAAAGTGAATCAGCTGTAAGTGTATGTACATATGTCTCCTTCCTCTTGGACCTCCCTCCCATGCCCATCCTTCCCACCCCTTCTTGGTCAAGTTTGAGTTTGATTTCTACAGGGCCCTCTGACGTGTACATATTACCCTCCAGACCTGTGTCCTTCAGATCCTTTGATACAGCATCAAGAGATACCTAGTTGATGGGTGAATCTTATGTTTCTCTTCTGCTTAAAACTCCTCAGTGCCATGCCAGTATCTACAGAGTTGGAATTTACTGTGCTCTGAAGGGCCCTGGTGGCTCTGGGTAGAGAGAATGAGTCAAAATAAACTTTACTCCTGAGTAATGCTGGACTTTTCCAGTGGACTTTAATTGTGGCTAATTTTCAAAAGGGAAAACAGATTCACTGCTTCTCACACAGATTTAGTTTTAAAAGTCATGCATGCTTCGTTTCTGGGAGCTGAAACCTGGATGCCTCAGAGGGAAGCACTTCCCTGACTAGTATTTCTGGAACTTTCAGTTCTTATTTTCTCACTGGTTTGGTGGAAAGAAGTATAGAATGGTGGGAAAAAGGGACTTCAGGATGCTCTTTGACCCATATCCTCCTCTGCTTTCTTATGTAGTAATTTTACCCTCTTTTTTCAGTTGTTATTTACTTAACCTGTGTGCGCTTCAGGCTCCTGTTCTGTAGGATGGGTTACCACGAGGACTAGCCTATGGTGGGTGCTTCATCAGTGGTGGTGGTACTGCTCTTTGGGGTCTTTGGCGGGCCTGGGGGGAGGTAGGTTTGAAGGAACTTACACTGTTATTCCTTGCACTTGTGTCACCCTTGGATGCATTCATAGATCACAGATTAAGAGAGATTCAGACTTCAGAGCAACCCCGGTAGTTCCACACAGAGCTAGCCGAGGCTCTGTCTTGTATGTGTATACAGTCCAGATGGTCTGTGTGCACAGAGTGGGAGTTGCGAATCTCAGAAGGGTTGCTATAGTGAGTGATGACATGAGAAAGAGGAAACTCATCTGGCTTTAACCTTTGCTTCTTGTGTAGCTTGGTGTCAATGAAAAATCACAATGAGGCACATATAATCTTCCTTTAGTCACCCCTTCTTTTGACTACATTGGTTCACCCCAGGAAAATTCCAAACCCAAGCCTGTGGTCATATTCCTGTCTTGATTCAGGAGCAGCCAAAAGGAGGGAGCCACTCTCAAAAAAAAAAAAAAAAAAAGTAGGTATGTATTGAGAAGCATTCAAGATATGATAAAGTTATTCTAAAATGGAAAAGTACCACAAGTACCAGCTTAAAACTCAAATGCCTGTGCAGGAGCCATGAAAAAAAAACAACATTTCAGTAATGGAAGGGAGTTAACCAGGGTTTCTAGGGGCTAAGATAGAAAATGCCAAGTGTAAATTGAAGTGAATCTCTGTTTTTGCAGCTGTTATGACTGGGGCACATTGCTTATACTGGGAAAGAAAAACAATATTTATACCACTATGACAACTGATTATATTTAATATCTATTCCCATAAAAACCTTATTAAGATTTTCAGAAGATTAAGTTACCAGGATTAAAATTATTTTTGTCTGAATAAATTAAATCAGGAATAGCAGGTATTTAAAATATGAACTACCAGATCTGCTGTATCTGGCCAGATGCTCTCCAAATTTTTATTTTATTTTTTTTATAAAGACCATCTGCTCTAAGTGGAGGTGCCTATTAACTTTTCCAGTAGTAAAAGAAATTTGCATCTGAAGACACAAAGTCAGTGAATTGTGAAAGAACACGGTTATGAAGACAAAATTAAAAAATCCTCTGACACCCCAAGGACCAATATAAAAGGGTTCTATTTAGAGAAATTCTGTTTGTGAAGCATCTATTTTCAGTTATTTCTGTTAAGGTTACTATGAGCAGCAGTCTTAGATTTTAATAGATGCTGTATGATGTTGTAGGTAATGAGAGTGGGCTTTGCCTAACAGTTCATCTGTTTATGGAGCCGACTTTCCTGTCCTTTACCCCAGCCTCAGTCTTGATGGCCAGTCTGCGACAGCACAGCAGGCTATCTGAAAATCATCAAGCAGTTAGAAACGCAACATCAATATGAAAGGAGCAGGTAAAATTTTATATGTCACTTAGTGGGGTTTTGTGACTATTAAAGTGAAATTAGGAAAGCCTGCAATGTTCCATCTTTATATTATCCATATCTTTCCAAAGGACTTTGGGTCACACAACATCTCTCATATTAGGGAAAAGATGAAAAGTGCGATCAGTGGATTTTGGATAATTCTCTCAAATGAAAATGATGACAAGTGTTTCAGTTTACTTATTTGGGTTGTTTGAGGTAGCAGAGATTTTTCCTGAAGTGAATGAATTCAAGCCACATGCAATATTCTTTTCTTCCCCTATTTGGATTTAATATACGTTTGAATCTTTAGCTTAAAAAGCTTTAAAATTGGAATTTTTCTGACTTTTATCTATAATAGAATCTTAATAATGTGGAGTGTTCTAATACGAACTGTGTGATAGGAACTCTCTTTTTTTGGTGGAAATTTTGCTGAGTTGAAATTTGACGTTGCATTAAGAAAAAATGTGTAATTACTTATTACATGTGGTGTGCTGTGCTTTGTCGCTCAGTCGTGTCCGACTCTTCGCGACCCCATGGACTGTAGCCTGCCGGGCTCTTCTGTCCATGGGGATTCTCCATGCAAGAATGTTGGAGTGGGTTGCCATGCCCTCCTCCAGTAATTATTGCATAATCATTGCTTAACCTATTAAAACAGATTGTTTTCAAGCCTATTAATGGAACCTATTTATGGACTGTCAGTTGAGTATTTGATTCAGTTATAAAGTGCCACTTAGGAGTGTAAACTCTGGAGCCAGCTGATCTAAGTTCAGATTTGGATTCTTTTATTCCACAGCTGTTGATCCTTGAGCAAGTTACAGAATCCCTATGTTTTGATTTCCTCATCTGTAAAATGGGATAATAATAGTACTCAACACTTGGGGCGATTGCGGGGGATCCAGCAGTTTCATGTATTTAATACAGTGTTTGATACAGAATAAGCACTCAATAGGTTATTATTTTGTAGTCTCCCTGGGAGTTAATATACGCACCCAAAAGAAATAAAACTGAGTTGAAAATATACTATAGCCAGAATAGTCACTAATTCTTAAAGCAGCTATGCTCCAATTAAAGAAAAACCAGAATATTCACTAATTCTTTTTGATGATACTACTTATTCTTCAAATGAATATTAGTATGTTTTTTATTTATGTGTTTGTTAGCTGCTCAGTCATGTCTGGCTCTTTGTGACTCCACAGACTGTAGCCCGCCAGGCTCCACTGTCCATAGCATTCTCCAGGCAACAATACTGGAGTGGGTTGCCATGCCCTTCTGTAAGGGGATCTTCCCGACCCAGGGACCAAGCCTAGCTCTCCTGAACTGCAGGCAGATTCTTTACCATCTGAGCCACCAATGATTTTTATTTATCAATTAACATTAAATTACAGATAAGATCAAGCAATAAAAGATAGATATTATTCTTAATTATATTCATATTTTCAAGTTACAACCTTTGTGACCAAATTCCTGATATGACCAAATTCTCGAAATCTTCCTGAGGTATTTTTGAAGAGACACAATAAATAACTCCTTTATGTAACATTTACCTTTGTTTGAATGGTTTGTCTCCCCTTTGAAACTGGCAATAATTAATTTTCACAGTGAAAACACAGTTGCTAGTTTCTTTAATGATTTCACATATCAAAGAGGTCCCTGTATTGATTATTGGTAGATACTGCTTGTAGTCTATAGCTGATACAAGCCATGAGTAGTTTATTTATATGTCTGTGTCGTTAGCTTTTGGAAGCAAACGTGAATGTGAATAGCTCGCAAAAATGAGGGAGGAGGGACAAAGGTGTAGGTGCCAATTTATCTAAAAACATTTCATTAACACTTGCAATTCATTTTGGTTTAGTGTAAATTCCAGGTCTGGAGTTAGATAATGTTCTTATTGGTTGTTTGTTAGTGTTAGTCATTCAGTCATGCCCGACTCTTTGCGACCCCATGGACTGCAGCTCACCAGGCTCCTCTGTCCATGAGATTTTCCAGGCAATGATACTGGAGTGGGTTGCCATTTCCTTCTCCAGGGGATCTTCCCAGCCCAGGGATCGAACCCAGGTCTCTGCAGGCAGATTCTTTACCGAGTGAGCTACAAGGGAAACCCATTGATTGTTTTTTTTTTTTTTTTTAATTTTAGTTTTTTATTTTTTAAATTTTAAAATCTTTAATTCTTACATGCATTCCCAAACATGAACCCCCCTCCCACCTCCCTCCCCATAACATCTTTCTGGGTCATCCCCATGCACCAGCCCCAAGCATGCTGCATCCTGCGTCAGACATAGACTGGCGCTTCAATTCACATGATAGTATACATGTTAGAATGTCATTCTTCCAAATCATCCCACCCTCTCCCTCTCCCTCTGAGTCCAAAAGTCCGTTATACACATCTGTGTCTCTTTCCCTGTCTTGCATACAGGGTCGTCATTGCCATCTTCCTAAATTCCATATATATGTGTTAGTATACTGTATTGGTGTTTTTCTTTCTGGCTTACTTCACTCTGTATAATCGGCTCCAGTTTCATCCATCTCATCAGAACTGATTCAAATGAATTCTTTTTAACTGCTGAGTAATACTCCATTGTGTATATGTACCACAGCTTGCTTATCCATTCATCTGCTGATGGACATCTAGGTTGTTTCCATGTCCTGGCTATTATAAAAGACAGCCTTCTGAATGGGGAGAAAATAATAGCAAATGAAGCAACTGACAAACAACTAATCTCAAAAATATACAAGCAACTTATGCAGCTCAATTCCAGAAAAATAAACGACCCAATCAAAAAATGGGCCAAAGAACTAAATAGACATTTCTCCAAAGAAGACATATGGATGGCTAACAAACACATGAAAAGATGCTCAACATCACTCATTATTAGAGAAATGCAAATCAAAACCACAATGAGGTACCACTTCACACCAGTCAGAATGGCTGCGATCCAAAAATCTGCAAGCAATAAATGCTGGAGAGGGTGTGGAGAAAGGGAACCCTCCTACACTGTTGGTGGGAATGCAAACTAGTACAGCCACTATGGAGAACAGTGTGGAGATTCTTTAAAAAATTGCAAATAGAACTACCTTATGACCCAGCAATCCCACTGCTGGGCATACACACCGAGGAAACCAGAATTGAAAGAGACACATGTACCCCAATGTTCATCGCAGCACTGTTTATAATACCCATTGATTGTTTAGGTTTAGGCAAATGGCAGCTTCTCCACGTCTCAGTTTTCTCATTTTGAAAATGGACATGAAATTATGTACCTATTTCACAGGGTTCTTGAAAAGCCTATGTACTACTACTAACAGTTGTAACTGCAATTTGCTATGTAGTTACATGGTAGACATTGTATTAAGTGCTTTACCTGCAGCCCTCATGATTAATCTTCTCCAAAGGGCTATGAGATAGCTACAGTCATTATTTCCATTTTATGGAAAAACAAGCATAGAGAAAATAAGGAACTTCTTCAAGGCTTCACTGAAAATGGCAGAGCCAAGACTGCTTGGTAGAGGCCAGTCTGCTTTGCCTCTTATAAAACTTCCAGAGTTTTTTCCTCTTATAAAACTGGGAAAGTTTAGTGGCTACAATTCAGCATTTAAAACATTAGACACAGGTAGATGCAAAACTATTATATATAGGATGGATAAACAGCAAAGTCCTACTGTATGGGATGGGAAACAACATTGAGTGTCCTGTGATAAGCCGTAATGGTTTGTGTGGTTTAGCCATGTCTGACCTTTTGCGACCCCGTGACTGTAGCCTGCCAGACCCCTCCATTGCCATTTCCTTCTCCAGAGGATCTTCTGGACCCAAGCATTGAATCCTTTCTCCTGCATTGGAAGGTGGATTCTTTACCATTGAGCCACCAGGGAAGCTCAACCATAATGGAAAAGATGCAAAAAAGAAAGTGTATATATGTTTAACTGAATCACTTTGCTATAGAGCAGAAATTAACACAATACTGTATATCAACCATGATAAAAATTTTTTTAAAAAGTATATTAATTTTCATAGAGTGATTTAGTAATCTACTTATTATCAAGTGCACAATTTTGAAAAAATAACAGAATTGTAAGGGTTCTAGATAATAAACTATTGCTAGAATTACCCAGTTTCTTTGAGGATAATACTTGCTGTCTGCTTGATACCAATGTCCATTTGAGAGGTAAAGTATCTGTGATGACTTGCCAGAATTTTCCAATTTTCCAATTTAGTCATAAAATTTACTAAAATTAAGTTCTGGATTTAGGGATTTTGCTTAGTGTAGTTTTAGTCACACATATGCCAGCTTAACCTGTGAAACCAGCCAGAATGAAGTTAGCACTCAGCCTGTGTTCAAACTGGAGCATTCTTCCTGTGAGCAGCCCCTTCACCAGGAAATGTCTTCAAAATTCACAATTGTAAAAGCTATGAAATATCTGTAAATAAAGAAATGTTTAAAACCCATCTAACTGACCAGAAAGATCTTTATTTTGAATGTAAAAATGTCAAAACTTTTTCAAGAGAAGAAATTCTATCCTAATGTTGTTAGATCCTGCTTGGTTAGGTTTTGTTCAAACAATGAAAGCCTCTTTGTAGGTGGGGGCTGGGGAAGACTATTTCCTGATGGTCTACTAAATTGATAATAAACTAAATAAACTAAAGAGTTTATTTTTAATTTGCTTATTTGGAATTTAGAGCGTATTTCTCCCACAAAATAATTTACAAAATCTGGTTGGGTCTATTTAAGGCTTGGTGAAGTCTCACTATTTATTATATTATCTTGATTTTGAGCTTAAGAGTAGAGAGAGGACAGATAGGGGCTGATTTGTGTCCTCCTAAATTCATATGTTGAATTTGTAATTCTTGGTACCTCATAATACAACTGTACTTGGACATAGGGCCTTTAAAGAGGTTATCAAGGTAAAATAAGGTCATTCGAACAGACCTTAATCTGAAATATCTGGTGTCTTTATGAGAGGAGATCAGAACACTGACACACACACACACACTGGGGAGGCTGTTAGGATCCTGGAAAAAGGCAACCACCTGAAAACTGGCCCTGTCCACACCTTGATCTCCTGACTTCTACCCTCCAAAAGCCACACACCTTGTGATACTCTGATGGCAGCCCTACCGACTGAGACGGACACCATATGGTGTGAGGAGAGTAACCTTGCCTCTAGACTGAAAATGCAAAGACAGGAGTTAGTCTGTAGTCCTCTTTTACTTTTTGTTCTGTTTCCCTGCTTTTCCCATTGTCTTCTTGCCATTCTGCATTCCTCTAGTATAATTCTCTTCTTCAATGTGCTGGGTCAGCATGGATCTTGATTCTCTCCAAAGTGCTCCCTTTGCTCCAGATAAAGTTAGGAATAAAGAAATAAGCGATGTTAGTGGTTTTAATCACACATACTGGAATGTGAGTGCCCGCTGGCCCCTTCGTTCCCTAAATATGTGTGCCATGGGGGCATGGACTTTGTTTAGTGGCCAACATATTCCCAGAGCCACAAATAGCATCTGACATGTGGCAATTATTTCCATTTATATTTTTAAAAACTAGAGTCGAACTCAAATGAATCTCTTAATATAGCAATTGTAGACTGTTTATGGGCTTCCCTTGTGGCTCAGCTGATAAAAAAAAATCTGCCTGCAATGTGGGAGACCTGGGTTCGATCCCTGGGTTGGGAAGATCCTCTGGAGAAGGGGAAGGCTACCCACTCCAGTATTCTGGCCTGGAGAATTCCATGAACTATATAGTACATGGGGTTGCAAAGAGTTGGCCACAACTGAGCGACTATCACTTTCTTTCTTTCAGACTGTTTATAAGCAAGTAGACTGCTTAAAGGCTTTCTAGAATGTGGTTCTTTTTTGTGGTAGTGGTTGTTGTTGTTGAGGGGAACAGTCGCACTAGCCCCCTGAGTGAATGCACACTCCTAGGATCACTATGGTTTTTTTTTGACATTTCCTCTCTTTCTAATTCAGTACCCATAGATCTTTAAAAAAATCTCCTCATTGCTTTAGCTTATAAGGGCTCTGCTGGTATTGCGGGCCAGATGTCAGCTTTTGGGACTGGAAAAGGCATGGGGCAATGAAGGAAGAGACCTTGGTGTATCAGGGTCATTTGAAAGTAGAAGGTGACCTCAGAAACTTATTTTTTACTTCATCAGGTGCCATGTAATACCTGAAAGGAGTTGGTGTGAAATGTGGAATAAGGATAAGTCAACTTGGAATGCTTCTGTAACTGGCCCTTTGAGACAGAAACAATGGCTGTGATGGGTATTTTTAGCGAATGACAGCAGGCTGTGAGCCCTTCTTCTGTCTGTGCCCTGGTTCCAGCCCTTTCCTCCACTTGTGAAATCCTTGGGGCCAAGTTTTTGCAGGATGGAGGTGAAGGTGTACGTTAGATAGGTAAATTAAAAATGTATTTATTGATTCAATAAACACTTAGCACTTACTATGTTCCAGGCACCATTCCAAGTGGTTTATACATATTCATTTACTTAATCTTTATCATATCCCAAGGAGAAGACTCTGGCAGGAGAGGTTTTCACTCTAGATCACAAGTGAGAACACGGCTAGGGGAGATTCGTTCCCAGGCTGTGTGATTCTGCAGCGTGAGCTTTTCCATGAAAGAACTGATAGCTGCTGGGTGCTTTGTGGAGTAGCATGGAAGACAGAGAATGCCAGGTTTGGGAGAGAGATGTTGGATATGATGGTGACACAGTTAGGGGAGAAATGAGGGAAATAGCTTATTATCATACTGAATTGATCTCTAATTCATCCCGTTTTGTATACGTCTTCCTCCTCCACTGTGGTCATGTTAACGCTGTAGTCGCCTCTGAGGGAGCTGGGTGTCTTGAAGCACTAGAAAGGGAATATCCCGAGAAGGAAGTAGCATCTGGAAGCTGGAGGGGAGAGAGGCAGCCCAGGAAAGAAACTGGTGTTGCAATGGGGGAGGGCAGGCTTTGGGTCATGACGCAGCCCTAGACATGATGTTGACTCTGTATATTCTTTAACAAATGAAAGTGGTGTTAGATTTCTACTTTTAAGGTTGTGAAGATATAACAAGAAATAGAGCATGGACCTTAAAACTGGAAAGGCAGCAAGCTCAAGAAATCTAGTAGTTTTCATTTATTATCATGTAACTCATTTTTTTTTTTTTCCAAATGAAGGTAAGCAAGTCAAACATAGGCATTCTGTTTCAAGTAAGAGTGACCCACTTGGCTTGCCCCCTCTCTGCCTGCCCCTGTGTCTTTGAGGGGACTCCAAGTCTTCTTCAGGGAATAGCTTCAAAGTATAGTTTGAAAACTACTTCTCTGAATCAACTTCTGTTCTGAATATGAGAAAATTTGGCCAAGAGACATTCAGTGTCTTCCCAGCAGTTGTTCAATGACATTTTCACTCTCTGAGGGTTCTGTCCCCATTGGGAAAACCATCTCTCTGTGAAACATTCTGAAAAATTAAAAGTTCATATCAAAGTAAGCATTTTAATAATACCTGTCACATACTGAATACTTGCAATGCTCTTTGAGGTGTGCAAGGACAGATTCACAAGTGTGTGCCCTGTGCAGTATCACAAGTTCCCCATTCAGAAGGGCTCCACGCTTGGCTTTATGCTCTGCTGTTGCCATCTTGAAAATTTTAGTAGTTTTTGAGCGTGTTTTCATTTTGCACCAGACCATACAAATTATGTAGCTGATCCTTGCTCCCGATACGTATATACCTCATTTATCCTAATACTCCAGTCATATTCAAGTGTGGATATTAGTATCTCTATTGTACAATTAAGGAAATTGAGGCAAAGATTATTTCCTGAAGATCACATGTTTTGTGAAGGGGCAGAATGGGGAATGTAGTCAAGAATTGTTGGCTTTCAAGCCCATTGTCTTTACACCGTAGGTTAGTGTTAGTCTAAAACAAGACTGTGCTGGAGAACGGAAGGGATACTAGTGTTAAGTCTTTGTTTGAACATACGTAGGAGCTGCCGAAATGCTTAGCCTGGCTACAGGAGCCATTTAATATGGATAATCATCCTTTAATTTTTAAACATGGTTAACTTGATAGTTTAAAAGCATAGATTATTATAAGACTGATTTATATAGTACCATTACTCCATAGAGCTGATGGCTGACTCCACAAGTGTGATTTTGTTTCTTTACAAAAGGAGAAGCTGAGAAACATTTATGAAAGAACATGTTTTAGTTTAGCTGTGAACTGCAGGCAACTTCAGGATCTAGAACTCCCTTGTGCTTGCTTTTGTTTCAACATTCAGTCCTTGTGGTTTTTTTTTTTTTATGTCTTCCACATACAGGCATGAGACAATATAGTGGTTTTGAATTGTTTTGATGAGAAAGTCAATAAATTAGTTGGTATTCCTGTGTTTACATCTGGAAGAACCTAAAACTATGCTTAGTCTCCTTTTCCTCTGAAATTTCAAACTGGGAGTGTCATTTTTAACATTTTTCATCCAAAGCATTGGTGAATTTTTTTTAATCGATACCTAGGCTAGAAAACTGGAATTTTCTATCTAAAGAAAATTCTTGACTGAGAATTTCTGGTTCTGATATTCTTGGACAACATTGTGGCTCAAGTTGTAATAATACAAATAATTTATATTTGTATAGTGCTTTTAGTTCATAATGTGTTTTCACATTTGTTATAGGAAAAAGGATAAGACAGCTGAATGGAGGAAAGAAGGAACATTGGCCTGATATTCTAACAGAACATGAAGAATATGAAATGAGGGTTCTAGAACAGGAGCAAAGCTGCATACATAGAGGCAGGGCCCTAAATAGAATTCAGGTGTGTGGTTGCTTGCTCTGCTATTGTCTTTTTGGTCTGCTTCACTCATTCAGCAAATAGTCAGTGAATCTCAAAATACCAAGCAAAATCCACTCCCTTTTAATACCTCGAATGATACTGTAGCGACTCCATCAAGACCTAACATTGCAAATTTATATCAAGATCATTTTTTAAGTTGAATGGCACTTCTAAAATGTTCTGATCAATTGAACTTCTTTGATCAAGGTTAAAAATGGTGATTTTCAAAAGAAAAAAAAATTAGAACACTTTTTTTTTTTTTCTTTTTCTGAACTGTTGAACATACTTTCTTAGGTACTTCCCAGAAAAGAAACCATTTCCAGAGGACCTCCAGCAGCACTTTTACAGAGGAAACAGCACAGAAAGCATCCCTATCACTACTCCTCTAAGTCCTTGAAAACTCAATTAGTGAAGTTCATGCCCAGAATCTGTCAGACCGGTTGTAACCAGAGAGTAGTAATGGCTCAATTCTTTAGTTATCAAAATGTCACTTCACATGAAATGAAGGAACCCTAAGTACCCATATGCTAATTGGATTTATTCCGTGCATGTTGGCTGTTATCATTTTCACGCTGAGTATGAACTTTACTGAATGACTACAAATTCCCCTCAATTCTCCAAGTTAGGATGACATTGGGTACCACCTTCACAGAGGTATTTTAACTTCTAGCTGAACAGTGTAGATCAAGTAAAAGCTGAAAATTGGACAAGAGATTGAGTGGGGAAAAGGTATTAAAAAAAACACACAACTGAGTTAAGCTGTGTAAACTAAATAGGTGAAGTCATGAGGACTAACATGACTTTTTTTTTTTTAGTGTTTATTTATTATATATGGCTGCGCTAGATCTTCGTTGCTGCATGTGGACTCTGGCTAGTTGCAGTGCACGGGGTTCTCATTGTCGTGGCTTCCCTTATTGTTGTAGCTCATGGGCTCTAGAGCACGGACTCAGTAGTTGTGGCACAGGGGCTTAATTCCCCCAAGACGTGGGATCTTCCTGGAGCAGGGATCGAACCCATGTGCCCTGTACTGGCAGGCAGATTCTTAACTATTGGACCATCAGGGAAGTCCAGTGTGGACTATTATGAAGATTTTATTGACTTGAGATTGAAATTAACACATTGCTATAGATTTCTCTTGGGCGGACATGTCTAAATTTATTGCCTCATAATGAGTACACTCACCCCTCTTTAGGATCTGAGGGGTGGGGCCAAAAGAGAGAAAGTTTCACCCAAAGGAGAAGCCAGCACAGAAGTAGAACATTGAGCGATTCTCCTATTCTTTAAACCAAAGTGAAAATGTAATCTAGATTTGAAGTGACTACCCACCACCACCTTTGCTTTTCGCCACTTTTTTCACAGCTATTTGTAAGGCCTCCCCAGACAGCCATTTTGCTTTTTTGTATTTCTTTTCCACGGGGATGGTCTTGATCCCTGTCTCCTGTACAGTGTCACAAAGCTCAGTCCATAGTTTATCAGGCACTCTATCAGATCTAGTCCCTTAAGTCTATTTTTCACTTCTACTGTATAATCATAAGGGATTTGATTTAGGTCATACCTGAATGGTCTAGTGGTTTTCTCTACTTTCTTCAATTTAAGTCTGAATTTGGCAATAAGGAGCTCATGATCTGAGCCACAGTCAGCTCCCAATCTTGTTTTTGCTGACTGAAACAGTGGAAACAGTGTCAGACTATTTTTTGGGGCTCCAAAATCATGGCAGATGGTGATTGCAGCCATGAAATTAAAAGACGCTTACTCCTTGGAAGGAAAGTTATGACCAACCTAGATAGCATATTCAAAAGCAGAGACATTACTTTGCCAACAAAGGTCCATCTAGTCAAGGCTATGGTTTTTCCTGTGGTCATGTATGGATGTGAGAGTTGGACTGTGAAGAAAACTGAGTGCCAAAGAATTGATGCTTTTGAACTGTGGTGTTGGAGAAGACTTTCAAGAGTCCCTTGGACTGCAAGGAGATCCAACCAGTCCATTCTAAAGGAGATCAGTCCTGGGTGTTCTTTGGAAGGACTGATGCTAAAGCTGAAACTCCAGTACTTTGGCCACCTCATGGGCAGAGCTGACTCACTGTAAAAGACTCTGATGCTGGGAGGGATTGGGGGCAGGAGAAGAGGACGACAGAGGATGAGATGGCTGGATGGCATCACCGACTCGATGGACGTGAGTCTGAGTGAACTCCGGGAGTTGGTGATGGACAGGGAGGCCTGGTGTGCTGCAGTTCATGGGGTCACAAAGAGTCAGACATGACTGAGCGACTGGACTGACTGAACTGAACTGACTGACCCACCACCACCACCGTGGCTCAGAGTGTAAAGAATCTGCCTGTGATGTGGGAGACACGGGTTCAATCTCTGAGTTGGGAAGATCCCCTGGAGTAGGAAATGGCAACCCACTTCAGTATTCTTACCTGGAAAGTTCCACGGAAAGAGGAACCTGGCGGGCTATATAGTCCATGGGTTACAAAGAGTGTGGACACAACTGAGTGACTTTCACTTTCACGCACCACCACCACCATAGAATAACAAAACACTCTTGGAGATGGTGGTGTGTGTGTGTGTGTGTGTGTGTGTGTGTGTGTGTGTGCATGGGGGGTGGCTTTATCTTCTACATGTGAAATATGCCAATACCCACCTCTGCTTATTCTGGAGCCCAAAGAGAGGCAGGGGAAGCTGCTTGCTACTTCTTAATGAACAAGTTTTTCTGCTTTTCCCTTTAAGACTTAGGCAAATAAGAGTACCTTGGGTTCAGGGACTTCAGAAGTAGCTACAGGGGAGCTCTGAGGAAAGCCAACTGAAGCCAGCCTGTAAGTCCTGAAGGGACCAGTATTTAGACTTTTTTTTTGGCTATGTCAGGTCTTAGCTGTGGCTAGTGGGATCTTTAGTTGCAGCATGTGGGATCTAGTTTCTCTGCCAGGGATTGAACCTGGGACCCCTGCATTGTGGGTGTGGAGTCTTAGCCACTGAACTACCAGGGAAGTCCCCTAGACTTTCTACATCATCTCTAGGAGTCACTCACTCTTGGATACTGAGATGGTATTGGAAGAAGATATTCACTGAACAATTTAAATTGTTAAATAAAACATTTGGCATTGTTAGTCATTTTTTTGTCAGTACTTTAATATACCCAAGAGTCTCAAATGCAAGTGTTTTAGTTCTCCCTTGCCCTCTGAGAGGCCATGATGGGCAGGTGGCCTTATAGGTCTACGTGTGTAGATTATGACTGTTTCTTACAGATCTCCTCCTCCTGGGGATGGAGTGGAGATGGGGGCTTGGGGACAGAAGAGATTGCTGGGCTGGATGAGGGATATCCATTTATGAAAAGTAGTATGTTACAGTTCTTCACCTTAGCCTTGTAGATCAGTCATGCTGATGGGAGGAGCTAAGCTCTGTGCCCAACGGCCAGATTGCAGCCCCTGCACCTTCCTGTCCCCAGCATTTGATGGGATCAGATGGAGCGGAACACCTACTTGTGGGCAGCAGCCTCCTCCACGCTCGGAGCTCATTTAGCTCAGTCCCCTCAGCTAGCTCTACGTCCTCTATTGCTCTGGAACTGTGACAGTGTTTTTATTCACTGTTTTACTCCAGTTTCCTTTAGGAGTGGTTGTGACAACTTTGACATTAAATGCAAGGTGGAAATGAGATGTTGAGAAATAAATCAGAACAAAGATCCCTTGAGAGGCTGCTGAGCCAAGATAGCACCAGGCTCACCGCACTTGTCTTGGTCACTAGGACCTTAACATGTTTGCTCCATAATGTCAACAACGATTTGCAGAATATTTAGTATAAATCTATCAAGGACAAGAGAAAGTGAGAAGGATGGAAACGTAGCCTTGGCAGACATGTAGAGAAGACAGAGATTCAGTGCCACCCACCAGATTCTTCTTCCTTTGAACAATTAGGGTGTGTACACAGTTGGTTTTATCTGTATACATGCAGATCACTATCTTCTTTTTAAACTCTTTTTTTAAAAATTGAGGTGTAATTGATTTAAAATGTTAGTTTAAGGTGTATGGCATAGTGATAACAAATGTCTATAGATTATATTCCACTTAAAATTATTATAAAACATTGGCTGTATTCCCTGTGCTGTGTGAGCTTCCCAGGTTGTGCACTGGTAAAGAATCCACCTGCCAACGCAGGAGATGCGGGTTGCATCCCTGGGTTGGGAAGATCCCCTGGAGGAGGAAATGGCAACCCACTTCAGTATTCTTGCCTGGAAAATCCCATGGACAGAGGAGCCTGATGGGTTACAGTCTATGGGATCAAAGAGAGTCAGACATGGCTGAGCAACTGTGAGCATGCACAGACACCCCTGTGATGTATGAGATATTCTTATACAGAGTACTGTCTTTATTCTTTTACATCAGTAGGTTTGGTCTTGCTAGCAAGATTAAATGATTCATCCTATGCATTTTTTTTTGTTTGCTTTCATGCTATTTGTTAATGAATGCATTTCAGAAAAAGAGAAAATGAGATATAAACTTGTTCATTCATTCTGTCAGGTTGGCAGAAATTCACTGCATAGCAGGTATGTCTACCACGCTAGTGCTGGTAGTATAGCTATGAAAGGCCAAATGCTTGTTTTTCAGGAACTTACAGTAACGCCAGAAGACTTTTTAGCTAAAAATTTTAAAAGAAAGCAAATAATACGTACTTCCATATTAAAGAAAATAAGTCCTGTTTTGAAATCATACCTGTATCCTATACTTCATATCCTGCAACAATTTTCTGCCGAAGTTACAGAATGCTTTATATTCTTATATTTTGTGAGAAAGTTGAACTAATCCTGAGGTTCTGACAAGGTGTTAAGCCTCGCCTTGCCTCATGTTGCCTTCCTCCATTGATTGTTCTTCTGATTTAGATTGATTGGATTTATTTGTTTTCTCAGCGGTGGGTTGATTTCCTTCCCAGTCTTTCTTTACTTTAGACCCAAATTCTTTAGAAAACCTGCTGTTCCCCAGTCTCTCCTCCTGGCATCAGATGGCTCTGTGTGGATGGATCCCACCAGTCTGAAAGAGTATCTTGTTCTGAAGCCCAGAATTCAGGCTCAGGTTGGCATAATCTTCAGAAGAGTAAATGTTTAAGGGGAGTAGTTGCCTTCCACATCTGCTCTGTACTGTTGATCTTACCTAACATAGTATGTTTGTATATGATTGTGCAACACTCAGTTAAAATCCTTATTTTGGAAGAGGTGAGAGAGGTGGTTGGCAGGTATCATAAAATTCTAGGAATTTGGTTGTTCAATGCATGGAAGACTCAGTGACAGGGGAGATGCTGACATCCTAAACCAGGACCTCTTATGGCTTTTCTCAGAGGGTGTGGGGAGGAAATGAGGAGAAGCCATGGGGTAGGAGACTTCTTGGTGCCTATGAAGACCCCCGAATATTCACTTTTTTTTCATTTGGGTAGATAGATGGTGGGGGGGATGATGTAGGCCCCTTACTGTTATTTTCAAACTTCCTGATCTTAACAGAGCAACTGTTGGATATAGGCTAAAATATGAAACATGACCAACCTTGAAATCGGTACATAAACTGTGAAATGTAAGATGAGGTTCTGTTTTGCCACAATGCAAAAGTCATGAAGAGTTACTTAGGGTAGAGACGAGACAATTTGGAGTGTATGTGGTGGGGGAGCAAGACAAGCCTACTGCTGCCATATTTATATCCCAAGATGGAGTGCCTTCAAGAGATATGAAAGGATTCTGAACCAGGGAAAAGTGTATATTTTAAAAATGATATTGAAAAAAAAAGACACTAAAAAACAAGTTTTTGCATGTTTGACATCTCAATATTTTTTTCATATATTGAGAATTTCTTTGATAATCTCCTTCACTTTAATGAGTATATTGCCTTGCTTTCTATGTTTTTTCCACAATAAATCTAAATTTTAGTTGAATTAAACATTTGTCAGAGTAAGAAGGGAAAATGTCTAATTGCATGTGGTTATCATATTTTTGATGCTTGACTGAAAACTGTAATAAGATCGCCTTATAATAATGTATAGAAAAGCAATATAGAAAGCTAACTGAACAAATGAAACTAATGAATAACCAACAAATATATAAAAAAATTTTTACTTTTGCTATTGCTTTAAAGGAATCATAAAGTCATTTCATGTATATATTTATAATTTAACTATTCCCTAGGATACATAATTCTGGAAATCACAAATCTATAATTTATTTTACTACATTTTATGCCTCAGTTGGGCTTCTGTGGTGGCGCAGTGGTAAAGAATCCACCGCAATACAGAAGCTGCAGGAGACATGGGTTCGATCTCTGGGTGGGGAAGATCTCTGGAGGAGGGCATGGCACCCACTCCAGTATTCTTGCCTGGAGAATCTCCATGAACAGATGAGCCTGGTGGGCAGCAGTCTATGGGGTCACAAAGAGTCAGACATGACTGAAGCGACTTAACACAACACATACCGCAGTCATGTGTGAGCTTTTCAATAGAAAATAGGTGACTCTCTTTTCTAATAGCTATTTCTTGAGACCTCTGACTTACGAAAGGGCTTTGAAAGCATTAACACACTACACAGAAATTAGGATTCAAATCATTCAATTTGATTCATTCAATTTGGTAGTTTAGTCTCTAAATTGTGTCCGACTCTTGCAACCCCATGGACTGTAGCCCCGCCAGGCTCCTCTGTGCGTGGGATTTTCCAGGCAAGAATACTGGAATAGATTGCCATTTCCTTCTCCAGGGGACCTTCCCGACCTAGGGATTGAACCTGGGTCTCCTGGACTGCAGTCAGATTCTTTACCGACGGAACTACCAGGGAGTTCCCCTCATTAATATTTAGGCCTCCAGAAATGGTTTATGAAAGTACTACAAGAGTAGTGATATATAACTGTCTTTGCCAAATAAATTCTGTTTGTGGCTACTTGTTTCTTAGTTACTGTAGTTATGAAATGTCCAAACCAAAACCATTAAATGGCTATATTCAATCTTTCTTTCTTTTACTACTTTTATTATATTTCCAATAGCTCCTCAAAAGCTATGGCAGCAAGTTCAAGTTTTTAGACTAGTAGCTCTTAACCCTGACTTTGAGTTATAGTCAGGGTATTTATTAAAAACCCAACCAGCTAACTCAGTTCTGAGGATTCTGATTCAGTGAGACAAAAATGGATGGCTGCAAGTATCCCAGGTGATTTGATGACTGATCCATGGACCAAGGTATGGGAAACTCTAGTTTTGAGATCATCACTATCAGGTAATGGAAACAAGCAAAATGTCGTGACTGACAGCTGGGTGTCGTAATTGAGTGGTTCAGATTATGCTTTCTGGGAGCAGCTAATGTTACTACATTGAAGAGAGAGGAAGAGCCTCTCTTGTCTGTTTTCCCTTCTTGTCTACTGAAGCAAAACAATTGCAAAATCCATCTTTTTTTCCCCGTTTGCTCCTTTTTTTTTTTTTCTTTTAGTCAAACTGATGGGGGGAATTTTTTGAAGTTATAAATGAATGTGTTTCCTTAACTGTTTGCTTCATAGAACATATTTGAGCAGAGTACAAGTGTATTGGAATTTTATATATTCTGCTTGTTTTGGAGTTGACAGTGTGTTTGGTTTTATTTAAAATGTACACTGATTTTTTTATGACCAGTGTATATGCCAAATATCTTTAATCTGAACAAATAATTTTCCTTGTAAACAATAAAACACCAACAATAACAAACTTTGTATATGTGACTTCAGACAATTAAATTATGATTTCCTCTGTGATAGTGGCAGCAGGGCAAGAATCAACTTTGCCTTCATCAACATGTGGGGCTGTTACATGTATGAGTTTGTCACTAAGGTTTAATCTAGAGTTATCCAAGGTGTACTACCTCTTCTCAGTAAGGCTTATATCTGAATCCATGGGGTCACAAAGAGTCAGACAGGACTGAGTGACTAACAGTTTCTTTTTGAGATTCTCAAAACACCTTTCATGTTTCTCTCATTCCTGCCAGTTCTCTGGGTAGGAGTCTTGGTCCCGTGGTGAGACGGTGTACTGGGGAGAAGCCCACAGTAGCTCTGGCTTGTTCTCTACTGGGGTCCAGGCCAGCCAGGTTGACGAGACAAAGGAGCACGTGTGTAGAGCTGCCGCTTTGGCCAGTCTTGCTTCAGAGGAGGGTGTTTGGTACCACGTCTGACTTCAAGGATTACTGGTGTGCGGCATTGAGCATACTCTTGGGGACTTGAGTATGCATGGGGTTCACATGCATACTCTGTGACTTTAGGGGTCTATTCCAGAATGATTTATTGTCTCTCAGTCTTTGAATCTTAGGATACTTAAGCTTGGTTCCTGGATTTTCTCTGCTGTAGTCTCAACTGAATTAAAATCTTGCTACATGTGGGTTCAGAACCTAGATTTGGGCCAAATCTGGTGCTGCGATACAGATAAATTGGATGGAATGATTGTGGTTCTCATGTTGGTTTCATAGCCTTACCTACTTTGTGGGAAATTGTCTCAATCCCAGGACAAGTCAAGGAAGACATCCAGGAAGACATACACCCAGGGAACTCGAGGAAATACAGCCCCTGGATGCTTTGATACTTTACTCTTCTGGGCTACCAGCTTTCTTTGGAAATGCAGTGAAAGTTCAGAATCCACTCAACCAGTCTTGCCTCCAAATTGACCTTCTCTGGAATCTGAATGATCTAGTATGCAGGCTGGTTGGATCTTTCTCCTTGGAGCAATAGCCACATAAACAAATTTTTGTATAATCTCCAGAGTAGAAAGAGGCCTGATTAGGGTTCCTGCTCTATGTGTTTGTTAGCCGCTTCGGTCATGTCTGACTCTTTGCAACCCTGTGCATGGTAACCCACCAGGCTCCTCTGTCCATAGAATTCACTAGGCAAGAATACTGGAGTGTGTTGCCATTTCCTTCTCCAGGGGATCTTCCTGACTCAGGGATCAAACCCAGGTCTCCCACAATGCAGGCAGATTCTTTACCATCTGAGCCAACAAGTAGGCTAAAGTAAAACAAGTTCCTTTGAAGAGTTTGGCCCAATTCTGATTGTAATGCTTTCTTTTTGCTGAGGTTTAAATTTTTTAATAAAGCTCACCTCCCTCCACACCTTGGAAGCATCCTGGGGCCTCTGTAATAGAGTGGGAACCTCAGGTAGGGTAAGGGACTTTGGAATGGTGCTGGCCTTCATTCCTTCCTTGGGTGTGACTGCAGGGCCCTGGTCAACAAGTATTGTAATCAAGCATACTGTGCCTTCTGTCCCTCCTGGCACAGCTTGTGAAAGCACTGTATTAAGTTATAGTGCAGAAATTAGCCATCCTGGCCTGGGAGACTTATCCCCTTGCTGGATAGTAGGTAAGGAGGGTATTTTATCAGACTCTCTGCCACCCTTCATATTTATTGATAAACAAAGACTTCTTTGGTAATGCTTGAGCTCTGCTCAGACTGGACTGTGTATGTTTTGTAAGAAAATAACTATGGTGTATGCCTGTCTAAAGCAGCACAGTAGACTTGGCTGGATCTTTTTGTCTCACTGCACACATGGCAGATTTCATTCTGAATGGCCACCTATGGCAGTTGAACTATGAACAGTTCTTGGATGATGAGCCTTGGGTGCCAAAAGTTAAAGGTGTCGCTGTGATCTGGACTTGTGGGGTCTATCTTAGATTCTAGAATCTGCAGTCTAGATCCCTAAAGGATAAGAACTGTATCTGTTTATGCCTCAGCAGCATAATAGGTGTATGATACGGAAATCCTTGGTATTCTTTGTGTTGAAAATTCTTGGTTTTATCCATCTGCACAGAGCTAGACCAGCCTACCTTCCCTTCCTCAAATTTTATTCTACCCTTTGATTTATTTTTGGATCTAGCACATTGTAAAATGTTAGTGTTGATTCATAGTTTTATTCCTATCTCATGTCTAATCATAGATCATGAAACAGTGAATAAGTAAGAAGGTAAATGGGGAAAGCACTGTTGACAGAGGATATCATTCACCAACTTCCTCATGTGCATGGAGACCTCTAGAATATGTTTATTTTATGTTAGTCAAAGCTTTTGTTCTGATAACAAGCAGTTTAATGGAACGTTGAAATTATTGCCCCAGGATAATTAAAAGCCACTCAGAATGAACCCCAATATTCATTAATTCATAAAATACTTTTTAAGGTCCTGGTAACTTAGACAGTAACAAATCCAACTGCAATGCAGGAGACAGGTTTAATCCATGGGTCAGGAAGATCCCCTGGAGGAGGGAATGGCTACCCATGCGAGTTTTCTTACCTGGAGAGTTCCATGGACAGAGGAGCCTGGTGCACTACTGTCCAAGGGGTTGCAAAGAGTTGGAAACAACTGAGCGACTAACATGTGCCCAACATTTTACTAGCCATTAGAATATGGTGATTCAGACAGATGCTGTCCTGTATTCATGGAAATAAATCTTGATGGAGGTATGATTAAACAACTATTAAAGAGATTGGGTGAAGGATGTTACACGCAGGGGGAACAGTATACCTGAAAGCTGAGAGAGAGGGAGAGAGCCCGAGCGAGAGGAGTATAGCATGTTGGAGGAACCAGAAGCATTTTGGAATGACTTGAATGTGGAGTAGTGGTAGAGAAGTGGTGAGAGAGAAGGCCAAACAGAGAATTCTCTGCTCCCTAATGAAGGATTAGAAGCCTTTTAAAGAAGTTTAGACTTTATCTTAAGGCAGAAGGCATTACTGTAGGATTTTGAGCTAGATAGAGATGTGATTGTTTTCACATTTTCATAAAGGTGTCTATGCTCTGACTGTGGCCTGGAGCACCACTGTTGTTGACTATTGCCCCATTCACTTGGGTTGATCCCTGGGTTGGGAAGATCCCCTGGAGGAGGATCCACTCCAGTATTCTTGCCTGGAGAATTCCATGGACAGAGGAGCTTGGTGGGGCTACAGTCCATGGGGTTGCAAAGAGTTGCACACGACTGAGCAGCTAACACACACATAATTAGATTACAGGGTAGATTATTAAAATATAAGAACTATGTATAGCAGGGGTCTCCAAAATGCTAGACCATGGACTGGTACTGGTCCTTGGCCTCTTAGCACTGGGCTGCACAGCAGGAGGTGAGTAGTGAGTGAGCAAGCAGCCACTCCCCTTCACTCACATTGCTGCATGAGCCCTACCTCCTGGCAGATCATCTGAGGCTTGAGATTCTCACAGAAGCGTGAACCCTACTGTGAACTACGTTCAAGGGGTCTAGGTTGCCTGTTGCTTATGAGAATCATCTGGAAACCATCCTAACTCCCCTCTGTTTGTGGAAAAATTGTCTTCGATGAAACTGGTCCCTGGTGCCAAAAAGACTAGGGACTGATGATATATAGAATACATCAACTAGATTTTTTTGTGTTTAATAGCTTTAGTAGTACTGATTACAGATTCAGTGCTGTATACTTATTGCTAGCAATGATGATGTTAATCAAGTCCAGCCAAATCAGAATCACTGATTCACATCTTAGTTTTTTTCCCCCATTCTTCTGTCTTAAAAAGTTGAAATTGTGAAAGTTGTAACCAACCCCAAAAACATACTCAGGTGGGCATTCAGTCATTCATTAACCCCCTTCATTCGTAGACAATCCCTGCATCCACACTGCTTCCAGGCACAGAGGATGTGGGGATAGACATGGCCCTACCCTCGGGCAGCTCGTAGCTTGTGGGGAGAGCTTGCTACAGGCTGTAGAGTTAATAGCCATCACTTCCGCTGCTATGAAGCTATGGTACCAAATAAACTGAATTGTTGCTTCTGATATTTTCTGATCTTCCTTTCAGGTATTATTAACACTTGAAGTAAAAATTACATTTTTTTTTTTCCTTAAGATACATGCAGGTTTTTGAAGACATGTTACATTCTCCTGTGCTTTCATTGTGCCTTGGATAAAAGCATATTTCAGAGGAATAAATTCTTTTAGGTATTAAAATTCTGAGACTGGTATATAATCACATAGGATTTGCTATAGAGGTTTAAATTTATAGAAATCTTCTTGACTAAATCTATTTGACTGAGCCGGGCTCAGCCATGGCAGACTTTTCCTTTCAGCTCAGCTTTCCTTGAGACTCCTCGACCCCATCCAGACTATCATTCTTTCTCCTCCACTATTCCCGCCCATACCTCTAGAGTTATTATTCTGTTTCTTTTGATATCAAGTGAGGAAAATGTTTGCATCTTGATGATTACAGAGGAATTATGGAGTCTGGTGAGAGGCATGACTGTTGTGTTGAAAATGTCTGTGCTTCATAATAAAAGCAGCGTAGGCAGAAGCCGAAACTGCTTACCGTTCTTGACACCTGAGTTTGTGCCACGTGGAGATGATATGTTAGCGTTAGAAAGGCGTGTTTACCTCGGAGACGCTTTTCAGGGCTGAAATCTACAGCAGTGTAAAGAACATTAGAGCGTTTGAGCATCATGCCAGAGAGCCCAGTGGTGTTAAGTGACTGGCATCGTAGATTCAAGTGGGAAGAAAAAAAATTAATTAGTCATGACTTATTCAGGCATGTATCCTACAAGAATGGGTAAATGTGAAATGATTTTGCCGGCATTAGCTGGAGTAAATTAAGGACTATGTAATAACTTTGGTGTGGTTTTAAGTAGTTGCTGATGAATAGGTACCTGGGACCGTCTCCATGGGGATAGTTTGTTTTATTAAGTGAATTCACTAACCAGGTTATTAAAGCGCTCTCCTGTTTCAACATGGCCCCAAACTGAACCTGTGGAATCCTTTCCCTTCCCTTCCTGTGTGTGCTGCAGATCTGCAAGGCTGGTGGCTGGCCAGCGCTGCCTTGTGTTTCCTGGTGGTTTCTCACCAGCTCTCCTATCAGTAAGTGACCTCATGCAGACCCGGGCCCCCCTGAAGAGGGTGTGTAGAGTCAGGAGGGGCAGCTAGTTGCTATCGATTTGTACTTCCGGTTCGACTGGGAGAACAACCCTATTCCTGTTTCATTTCAGAATTAGTTCAGTGTT
The DNA here is from genome assembly GCF_016772045.2 of Ovis aries. Taxonomy (NCBI): domain Eukaryota; kingdom Metazoa; phylum Chordata; class Mammalia; order Artiodactyla; family Bovidae; genus Ovis; species Ovis aries. The sequence continues at coordinate 93,551,006 of NC_056059.1, forward strand.
TATACAAAAGTGAGGTCTTTGTCTGGTGGTCCGTCATGGACCCCTTAAAATAAGATAAAAACAAAAGTCAAAAAGTATCTCCGGCAACATAAGCAGTAGGACCAGGCACTGTCTGAAGTGGGTGTTAAGAGCTCTCAGTCTAGCCAAGTCGTACTCTGAGGAAGCTCAGCTTATGTTCCTGATGTGAATGCATGCATGACAGTTTCAGTGTAAGTACCGCAGAGTTATAACACTTTTGGGGCTAAAGTAAGGAAATAGCTAGAAGAAAAAGAATGTCTGGAGATGCAGGAGCCAGGAGCAGTGATAGATTTCTTTCAGGTAATTCAGGAGACAGAAGATGATAGGGAGCAGAAGCTGAGAGATTTTTGCCTGGGGCAGAAGGAGGAATGTTTCTTCCTTTGGAAAGCTAAAAAGAAGAAGGGATGGCAGTAGATTCAAATGCCTATGTGGGAGGTGGGTGCGAGGAGAGGGGTGAGGTTTGCAAGTGAGGATGCAGGGTTTGTCAAGAGTGGTTGAAGTGGGGCACAGCCACTGAATGGAATGGGAGGGAGTCTGGCTTTGTTGGCTCAGCCGGGGCAGATGCTGGGGGTCTGCACGGAAGGAATGGTCCTGCCAGATAGCCCAGTGTTTACAAGTTTGGATTTGGAGCTGTTTGCTGGCCTTGTATCTCATTTTGCCCTCTCTAGCTCCTTAAATTCTGACTTCTCAGCCCTAAGTTCCGTTTACAAGTCAACCTGTGTGCGCTTATTCGCTCAGTTGTGTCTGATTCTTTGTGACGCCGTGGACTGTAGCCTGCCAGGCTCCTCTGTCCATGGAATTCTCCAGGCAAGAATACTGGAGTGGGTTGCCATGCCCTCCTCCAGAGGATCTTCCCAACCCAGGGGTCTCCCATGTTGGAGGCAGATTCTTTACCATCTGAGCCACCAGGGAAGCCCAAGAATACTGGAGTGGGTAGCCTATCCCTTCTCCAGGGAAACTTCCTGACCCAGGAATTGAACCAGGGTCTCCTGCATTGCAGGTGTTTTTTTTTTTTTTTTTTTTTAAACCAGCTGAGCTACCAGGGAAGCCTACAAGTCAACCTAAACCCCTCCAATTAGACATATAATCAGCTTCTCTGCATCTATATCTTTATCTCTGCTTCCTGACTATAGTCCTTGTTGCCAGCTCAGCAGTTTGGCAAATGGATTTCGGGGTAAGAAATACATTACAGGATCCAGCCCTCAAAACTTTCTTCTCTTTCCCAACTTTAAGGCAGCCCTCACTGTTTGAGCTTGTGAGTTGGACTCAGACAAATGGAGCAGACCAAAGACAAATAAAAGGATTAGTGAGTGACCTGGTCAAGGGTCCAGTTGTGATGGAAAGTGGAGTCATTGTAGGGGTATGTGAGGTTTGTCTAATTGTGTGTAGCAACCCTGAGAGATCAGGTTTTGGGTTGGATCCACTGTGGCTTGTGGGGAGTTATGAGAGAAGATACATGAGGATTTATGAGAGAAGATACATGGATGAGGAAGATGAGGGGTCCACAGTGGGGTTGTTGATAGAATGACAGCAGAGGATGTGTCAGCTGACCAAGACCTTAGTAATGCCCAAGATGGGAGAAGGAAGTGGTACTATGATCTCACACCCATCTTATATTTATGTGGGCAACTCTTGGGTGTGCTAAGTTGCTTCAGTCATGTCCCACTCTTTACAACCCCATGGACTGTGTAGCCCACCAGGCTCCTCTATCCATGGGATTCTCCAGGCATTAATGCTGGAGTAGGTTGCCCTCTTATTCCCACCTTAACTCTCTCACCTTTTTAAAACCATAGGGATATATTGAGAATTCATAGTCAGGTTAGAGCTAACCCAAAACGTCCTTTCAAGGCCCATAATTCCGCTATGTTTCACACAGAGAAAGAGCAGATCAACTCGCTTTATCAATGATGCCAGCAGAAAAACAATGTATCTTTAGACTTTTAGCCCTATACTGGCCTCTTTTCTTTCTTTCTTTAAACCTCATTCATCTTGCATATGTGTCTTCAGTACTTTACCTGGAAGATTCCTGAGCTGTGTCTTGGGAGGGCTGGAATTCTCTGATGTCCTGATGCCAGTGTTTTTCTTTCTTTCCTTTTAATGATGTTTGCTGTGAATCCTTCCCTCAGCATGATTATTTCAAAGTCAGGATTCCATTATAGGTATTCATGCAGTGTGGGCTGTTGGCCAGGTTCCTATAGATCCTAACCAAGAAGACTCTCTTTCCCATTGTGGGAGGCAGGTCTTGTGATGTGTATTCCGAGCTCTTAAGAGATGCTGGACATGTTACCAGTAGTAGCGCTTTCTTTGGGCCTCTGAATTGTTAATTTTTCCTTCCTGAGCTGTTCATGGTGGCGACTTTGGCCCTAGAGGTTTTTTCCTTCATCTGCTACCCATTTTCTCAAGTTTATTTTCCTGCCGCTTGTCCCTCCTTTTCATGTCAGTGCGTTAGCACTGTGGCTTCCAAGAACTGTGCCTGTAACCACATTATTTTCACTTGTAGGATTAGATTTGGTCTCCAGGAAGTCATTGATCCATTACTTAGCAATGAGAGAAGAAAAGTGGAAAGCCTGAGACACTCACAAGAAAATTGCTGTTCTCTCTTCTTTTTCCTGCCAGGATCACTCCTTTCATGATCGATAACTCCAGAGGGGCTTCTGGGAGACGTGTTCAATGCTGTGGTTTTACTTACTGATTTAAAGCCCCATATGACCTAGATCAGTATGTGAGTTATCAATTACTATATCAAATTAATAAATGACATTTTCCATATCCTACATATGGGAGTAAGTGCTTTTATATGCATTATTTCATTTATGTGGTAGAGGAATCTAAAGTTTAAAAGTTAAACCACTTACTGACAGCCTTTAGCTGTGATGTGTACATAATACTTAGTCACTGAGTCGTGTCTGACTCTTTGTGACCCTTTGGACTGTAGCCCACCAAGCTCCTCTGGCAATGGGATTTTCCAGGCAAGAATACTGGAATGGGTTGCCGTTTCCTTCTCCAGGGGATCTTCCCAACCCAGGAATCAAACCTGCATCTCCTGTGTCTCCTGCATTGCAGGCAGCTTCTTTACCCACTGAGCCGTTGGAGCTTAGTGGTATGAATGGGATTTGACCCCTCTTGTCTGAGTTCAGAGTCTAAGGAGCATGATCTTTTTCATCCAAATTTTGACATCCTCAAAGGACAGTTGCATACTGGCAGGGTTTATTTGTATAAAATTGTTAGATCATGAGCAGTGTGATTAAGCTGACTATATATTTGAGACCTCCAGTAACAAAGCATATTGTAAAAGCCAAAAGCCCCCACCCATACTCACAAATAGAAACAAATTTTGATCTGTGTTGCTGATGCCTTTCTCAAGTGCCATTTATTTCTAAAACTCTTACTATTTTATACTCAGTCTTTCTCTTTCATTCTCTTTCTTCCTGATTTTTCTTGTTTCATTTTTCCTGCTTTTGTGTTCTCTCTTCTTTCAGTAACTCTCCCAGTATATCTTCTTAGTAGGGGTTTCAGGTGCATGCATGAATTATTTACTGTTACTGCCCTGTGTTTCTGCAGTGGATTTGTGGAGAGCTTTCTCATGGGGGCACCATCTGCAATTATTAATGACAGTTACAAACTGATCTGAGCAAGAAACTTAGAAACACGTGGGCATTTTCTTGTAAGATTCCGAATGCCCATGTAAGCATAAGAGGAATGGAGGAAAGGCCTTCCAGGAGACAGTCAGGCTTCCAGATAGGTAGACCATGTCAAAGACAGTCATTTCACAGACACCCCATAGACAGTCATTTCATCCTGAGCACTGACTAATTCTAAAAGCTTTTTAAATTTGGGGTATCTTAAGGATAGGAGTTTCTATTTTGTTTTTTGGTAATATCCATTCCAACTAGATCTTATCTCAAGGGTGGTGCTGCTGCATGTGGTTGGGCATGTTGTGCACTGAGCAACGCTAGGGGACACTGTTTCCATTTCTACTCAACTGTATATGGAAGCCAGTCTGAGGATACCTAGTCAGTTCTCATTATTTGCAATAGTTATATTCCATAAAAGAGCCATGGGAGAAGGCAACGGCACCTCACTCCAGTACTCTTGCCTGGAAAATCCCATGGACGGAGGAGCCTGGTAGGCTGCAGTCCATGGGGTTGCTAAGAGTTGGACACGACTGAGCAACTTCACTTTCACTTTTCACTTTCATGCATTGGAGAAGGCAATGACAACCCACTCCAGCACTCTTTCTTGGAGAATCCCAGGGACAGCAGAGCCTGGTGGGCTGCCATCTATGGGTTCGCACAGAGTCAGACACGACTGAAGCGACTTAGCAGCAGCAGCAGCATAAAGTAGTCATGAACAGTAAATTAGCAAACAATGAACCTTTGCTTCAAGGAGAGTCAGGCTTCTGTGAGCCTTTGATCACTTTTTCATCAGCTGATCAACACAGAAACTTGTTTTATGTGTGTTTTTGTTGTTTAACATACGCTATTGATCCATTAACACTAAACTTATGGCCAACAGCAGTGTAACTCATGCCTGAATAAAGAGTGTCTAACACAGTTATTTCCTTCCTGAGAACCATCACAACGTTCTTGAACTCAGGAACACCAGATAGTACCTCAGCACTACACTCAGAGGGCATTTTAAACTGCAGAATCACTGATGAAAAGTACAGAAATGTGAAGAATGTGGCACTAAATAGACTGCAAAAAAGGACCCTTGTTTATAGTTTGGGATCAGAAACAAGAAGGCAGAGAGTCCCCTTATTTGACTTAAGCTGGGAATGTGATGGCAGGTGACCCAAATTTCTTGTTGCTCTCTTCATATGTTTGAACAACCATGAAAGCACAGTAAGTATTGATTTGGAGGTTACAAATAAATTGTAGCCAGTAGGTGAATTTGCAAATATGGGATTGGTGAGTAATGAGGATCAACAACTTATGTTCTTTTAACTAAGAACCAGAGGAACCCAGGGCAGGAGGTGTTGCACTGTGACTCATCCTATGGACAGTAGGCTCCTAGCAGTTAGAGTTGGGAAGAACTCTAGATGGCACCCAGCTTAATCTTGCCAGCTGTTGGATGAGGAAGAGGCTCAGAGACACTATGTGGCCTGCGGAAGGCCATGCAGCTAATGCCTGCGGAGTAAACACTTAGGCTGGAGTAGTAGTTTATGGGGACAGAGGCCTGCTGCACCAGGGATGCCCTGCCCGTTTCTGTGCCGTGGTGAGAGTCCTTGCAGGGCTTCCTGGAGCTCATACTTAGGAAGGGAAGGGCTAGGGAGGTGGTGTCATGAAATAGCTCTTCCATGTGTGGGCTTTAGTCACTCTATTCAGGCTACTCTTACAGAATACCTCAGGTATAACAGAATCAATATCTATTTTATAAACAACAGAAATTTAGCTCTAGAGGCTGGAAGTCCCAGATCAAGGCACCAAGAGATTCGGTGTCTGGTGAGACTCCTAGTTCCTAGTTCAAAGACAATCATCTTGTTATGACCTCACATGCAGGAAGGGGCCAGGGCTGTCCCTCGAGCCTCTTTCATGAGGATATTAATTCTGTTCTTTTTTTTCTTTTAAATTTTGCTGTGCCGGGTCTTAGTTGCAACATATGGGATCTAGTTCCGTGACCAGGGATTGAACCTGGGCCTCCCTGCCTTGGGAGCATGGAGTCTTAGCCACTGGACCACCAGGAAAGTCCCACTAATTCTGTACTTCAGGACTCTGTCTTCATGACTTAATCACCTCCCAAGACCCCATTTCTAAATGCTGTCACACTGGGGATTATGTTTCAACATGAATTTTTTAGGGGCACACAAACATTCAGTCTATAGTTGCCTTCCACATATTTTATTTCTTTGTTCAAGAACTGTTTTTTGCATACTTGCTGTGTGGCAGCACTATGCTGAGTGCTAAGATGTTAGGGATGAATGGGACCTCATGAGGAATTAAGAGCCCGCTCAAAGGCCCTCCTAGGGGTGGGCACCAGAATACATAGGCTGGAGGCCATTGGCACTGCGCCATCTGGAAGAAAAATTCCCAGCAAAAAAACACACAAAAAAACAACTCCCCAAAGAAGCTAGACTTAATGTCACATCTCAAACTCCTGCCCTAAGAAGCCTCTTATGTCACCCACCCAGCAAAGGTTTTTTCTGAATCAAAATAGGGCTGGACTATACTTAAAGGGCTTTTATAGTCCTTTGGCTCATTTCTATTCTCAGATACAGAAAAGATGTGAAATGTGTGATAGAGTCTAATGCCATCCCTTTATGTGGCCACAGTAAAATGCTTAAAGGGTCTCTGTAGCCTCTATTGGTTCCAGGGAATTAGACCCAATAATTCTTACTTGTTAAATGCTAACTGAAGACTTTGCTCAGTCATGTCAGACTCTTTGCGACCCTATGGACTGTAGCCTTTGTCCATGGGATTCTCTAGGCAAGAATACTAGAGTGGGTTGCCATTCTCTTCTCCAGGGGATCTTCCCAACCCAGGGATCGAACCTGGGTCTCCTGCATTGCAGGCAGATTCTTTACCCTCTGTGCCACCAGGAAGCCCACATGCTAAGTAAAATTTAATTATGTACCTGTATCTGTATGCATATAAATATATATGTGTATATATTTTCTCCTCTCAAGCTTAAAAGCATAGAAGAGAGAATGTTTGATTATGATAACCATATCCTCTCTTGGAGATAATTGACAAGGAAAACTTGATGCATTGTGGGGGAAGGTGCCCCATGTCTGGTGTGTGTCATTCTGGCATTGGTGCATGTCTGCATTCCGTCCCTGAAGGAGAGCTGAGCTTCACACCTGGATTGGGGGCGTGTGTAGTGGTGTAAGTGATAGTTAATAAGATTTGCTTTGGAGTTAAGCTGAACTGGGTTCTAATCCTGTCTCCATGTCACCTTGGGCACGTTACTAAAGTTCTCTTTGCATCCAGATTCTTATCTGTGAAATATGGTAATAACATAGTACATAGAGATAATTATATAAAATGCTTAGGGTTATGTTATATAGATAAGGCTGGGTAAATGGTATTTTTGTAGTAGTAATTGGCCAGTAGATTCTAGTTGTTATCAGGGTCTGTGTGCATGCAGTGTACATTAGTTTAAGGCAAGAGCTTCCAACCTTGGACTCTGCCACTGGGCACGTGTCTTCCTTCTGCACGTGGTCTTAGGCTGATAGGCAGTTCTGCCTTCCATCCCTGGCCTGCAAAGAGCTTCACTTCCACTTGTATTGGTGTCACTTAGCCCTCAGCTGCTGTCATTTCAAGTAACGATTTTGTTCATTGCATTTAATAAGCACCATCATGGTTTATATTTTAAATTTATGCAACTGTGGAGCTTAGCTAAGAAGAGTAAGGATGGCCACAGAGAGCAGGAGCTGAGCTGTATTGTTTCTGGAGGGCTCCATGCCAATTTCTGGTGAGGATGTGGTCAAGAGGTTGGGGAAAAGTAAGCTGGGGATCAGCAGTATTACAGGTAAGCCCAGACGTTCATCCAGGATGTGTGTAGAGGAATATATCTGCAAGGGTATGCAATTTCTTTTAACTCTTGCTCTTACTGCTTGTTTTTATAATGAGATTGGGTTTTCAGCCTTGATAAAAATCCCAACTATTACATAGTAATTCTCTGTTACCACTGGGTATCCTTGGACAGGTGACTTAATCTCTCTGAACCTCAGTTTCTCTTGCTAGAAAATGGGGGGATAGCTTTAGTACCTATCTCCTAAGGTTGTTATGAGAATTGAATGAGATAAATGTGTGCATGAGGAAATGAATGTGCATGAGATAAGGTGGGACCATGAACTTAGCACAATGGCTCCCTTATATCAGGCAAGCATTTGATAAATAACATTTGATAAATGCCAGCTGAAATTATTTAAGTTACTATTGAACTGTAGTTAATAAATAAAGAGTAAGTTTGATCTTCCTTCACCTTAAATAAGTAAATACCAAATATGAGGATCTCTGTAGTTTCCAGTCCCTGGGATTTATAAGCAGTGACTGTGTATGTGTGTGCTTGCACGTGCATGCGCAGATCTGTACATCTGTGTATTAAATCGGGCATCCTTGGTGGTTCAGTAGTAAAGAATCCACCTGTAATGCAGGAGATGGGGGAGACGAGGCTTCAATCCCTGTGTTGGGAAGATCCCCTGGAGGAGGAAATAGCAACCCACTCCATTATTCTTGCCTGGACAATATTATGGACAGAGGAGCCCTCTGTTTATTTAAATGAGAATGATCTAGCTCCCTAGTTCACAGACTCCCCTAGTTTGGGAAAGTGGTGCAGTATTCTTCGGAAATAAGTCATCCCCCCTCACGGTGCCAGCCTCAGACAGATGGGGAGGCAGGCAGGTATTTGACTTACGGGCTGAAGAGCAGGAGTGTCAGCAAGAATACGGTGGAATAAAGAAAGAATGTGGAGCAAAACCACCGGTGAACACCTAGCAGATGACTGATTAAGCGGGGAATATGGCGGGATGTATGATAAAATCATTTTCTGAAAAAGTTCTCTTATTTTATATTTGATCTCTGCCCCCTATCCCCAAGTTATGACTTTTAAGATATATTCATGTATGAAAGAGCAGTTTACAGGCAACCTAGGACAGTGTTAATTGGTTTTTATTTTGGTACTCATTTTTACCTTTTAATTCCTAGTTCCCCCAATTTATCCTTTTCTCTCTAGTAAGTCTTTTGTGGATTCTGAAATACCATCAATGTGGCCAGCATTCTACATTGGTGATGGTTTGTTAGTAGGGGAGAGTCTGGGTTGTAGAATATTAATAATGTGTCAAACAACGAGTGGTGAGTTAGCATAAATAATTTCTTCTTGATTTAAAGAAGGATTGTAGTTGATAACCCTGTATTGTAAAATGAAATATACTAAGAACTGTAATGTTCTCACACACACAAAAAGATAAATATATGAGGTTATGGATGTGTTAATTAACTAGATGGAAGAAATCCTTTCACAATATATATTGTGTGTGTGCTCACTTGTGTCTGACTCTTTGCAGCCCCATGAACAGTAGCCCACCCCTTTCCTCTGTCCGTGGGATTTTCTAGGCAAGAATACTGGAGCGGGTTGCCATTTCCTACTCCAGGGGATCTTCCCAACCCAGGGATTGAACCCATGTCTCCTGTGTCTCCTGCACTGACAGGCGATTCTTTACTATTAGAAGGTGAATGTATATAAAATCATGATGATCTTCACTTCCAATATCTTACAGTTTTGTCGGTTATACCTCAATGAAGCCAAAATTTTAAAAAAAATTTCTAGGAACAGTATTATTAATACTTAGGTGATCAGATATTAAAAAGGAGGTTGAATTATGCTAGATAATGTATTATCTTGCCTCTTGCTTAATTTATAGGTTGCACAAGTTACTACTTAAAGCATTTATTCTGTTGGCTGAAATTTCTTATCTAGAGATATTTATTAAACTGTATTGGATTTGACGTTTAGCCCTCTTTAACTTATTTGACTGGTAACTCTTTTGATTAAAAAAATAACTGATGAAACTTTCACTTTCTTTCTAATTCTATTTTTACTGTTTATTATGGAAAATTCCAACCAATTACAGATGATTAACGTAACAAGTATCTATGTATTATCATCACCTGGAAACTCATGGCCAGAGTATTTAATCACTTACATGCTTCTTTCCATCTTGTATTATTTTAAAGTAGATCCATTTGCTTTATCATTTCATCAATAAATATTTAAGATGTGTGTGTAATGATAGTGACTCTTTTAAAAATAGAGTCAAAACAACATTTTCGTATCTAACATAATTAATTGTTCCTTTATAACTCAGATATTAAGTCATGTTTGAATTTCTGTCTCTATTTTGTTCTTCGTTTGTTTATAAGGATTCATGTTAGGTCCAGATATTGTAATTGGTTATGATTGGGTTTGATTATGTTCCATTTTACTTATCTCTTTAATAAACTTTTTTCAAAGCTGTTTTTTTTTTTTTCATTTGAGATGCTGTCAATGTAATTATTGACAATGTAATTACATATATTGAAATACTGTCAATGTACTGTCAAACTAGATTAGCTTCCTAGCTCTTTTAAGAACTGGAATAGTTCAGTTCAGTTCAGTCGCTCAGTCGTGTCCGAACCTTTGCGACCCCATGAATCGCAGCACGCCAGGCCTCCCTGTCTAACACCAACTCCCGGAGTTCACTCAGACTCACGTCCATCGAGTCAGTGATGCCATCCAGCCATCTCATCCTCTGTTGTCCCCTTCTCTTTCTGCCCCCAATCCCTCCCAGCATCAGAGTCTTTTCCAGTCAGTCAGTTCTTCGCATGAGGTGGCCAAAGTACTGGAGTTTCAGCTTTAGCATCATTCCTTCCAAAGAAATCCCAGGGCTGATCTCCTTCGGAATGGACTGGTTAGATCTTCTTGCAGTCCAGGGGACTCTCAAGAGTCTTCTCCAACAGCACAGTTCAAACGCATCAATTCTTCGGTGCTCAGCCCTCTTCACAGTCCAACTCTCACATCCATACATGACCACAGGAAAAACCATAGCCTTGACTAGACGGACCTTAGTCAGCAAAGTAATGTCTCTGCTTTTGAATATGCTGTCTAGGTTGGTCATAACTTTCCTTCCAAGGAGTAAGCGTCTTTTAATTTTATGGCTGCAGTCACCATCTGCAGTGATTTTGGAGCCCAAAAAAATAAAGTCTGACACTGTTTCCACTGTTTCCCCATCTATTTCCCATGAAGTGATGGGACTGAATGCCATGATCTTTGTTTTCTGAATGTTGAGCTTTAGGTCAACTTTTTCACTCTCCACTTTCACTTTCATCAAGAGGCTTTTTAGTTCCTCTTCACTTTCTGGTATAACCATGAGCCAATTACTTCACCTCTCTGAGTCTCAGTTTTCTAGTTTGTAAAATGATAGTGTTGAGGTAGAAGACCTTTAAATTCATCTACAGGTCTCAAATTTTGTAATGATGTAAATTACTTGCAAGAAAAAAAAGATATTTGTTTTTTTCTATGTCCTTTTGAGAGTGGAAATGGCTTTTAGAAAGGTCACAAGTTAGAGCCACAGATAAAGCATTGGATGTTGACTGAAAGATTCTTTTTTATTTTTTTAAAGAGGAAATTCTGTTTTCATGGAAGTTGATATTTGACATCATTAGAGCACTCAAACCATCCTTTTCACCTGTATTTAACTTATTATGGTCCAGCACTGATTTGAAGTTGGTTCAGTTCAGTTTAGTTCAGTCACTCAGTCGTGTCCGACTCTTTACGACCCCATGAATTGCAGCACAGCAGGCCTCCCTGTCCATCACCAACTCCCGGAGTTCACTCAAACTCACGTTCATCGAGTTGGTCATGCCATCCAGCCATCTCATCCCCTGTCATCCCCTTTTCCTCCTGCCCCCAATCCCTCCCAGCATCAGAGTTGGTTATGAGAGATTAAAATATTTATTTTGGATTTAATTTTAAGAACCTGTTAGGTGAGTGAGTTCTCTTGGCAATGGTGGACAATGTTATTTTAAACTATTCTCCTGCTGAAAACGACTGGAAAATACATACAAAATATGAAAAACATTTTGATTAAAGGTGTTAGGAGAGCAATTAGGATAGTAACTTACGGGACCAAGATACAGGTGAGGAAATGTGCAAAAGTGGCAGTTGAGAGTGGGAGCATGGCTGGTAAATACCCTAGACTTTCATTTGAGAGCTTGAACGATTGCACCCTAGAAGCAAGAATAAGCAGGAAATAGACCAGTCCCACAAAGACTGCAGCTAAGCTATGAATCAGGTCAGTCTTTGGTTGGATTAGAATAGCTTAAAAATTATTGGTACCATTAGACTAGCTGCCTGCCAAAAGTGAAATTATTCCTCTCTGGAGGAAGATAGCATCATCTAGAGTTTCTAATGAACTCTACTAGTTTTAAAAAAAATACATAAAAATTGTTCTCTGTTAAAGCAGCAATAGCCAGGTATATAAGACAGGCTGTAACTGCACATTAAAAAGGAAAAAAAAAAGATAGGAAAAGGCCCACCAGGGTTTCAGGTAATGGGACTATCATAGTCTTTACAACAATGATTAATATGTTCAAGGAATTAAAAGATAGGGCTGAGAATTGTAGTAGGCAACTGGAAACTAAGGAAAAGGACCAAATAAAGTTATATAATTAACTGAATAAAACAACTGATTAAGAACATTTAATGGCTTTAACACATATGACATGGTTGAAGAGTGAAGTAGTGAACTGAAAGAGCAGAAGAAAATATTTAGTCTGAAACACAATGGGCAAGAAGAAAGGAAAATAGAGTAAGCAGTGTAAGAGAAAAATGAGATCTGGTGAAAGGTATAGCATTTGTGTAACTGGTGTCCCAGCAGGAGAGGAGAGATGGAACAGGAAAACAACATTTGAAGACTAACTGAGAGAGATCAAGGATGGACTTTGGACTCTATACAAGATAAAGGACAAAGAGAAATCTTAGTATAAGTACTGAGAACCAACACAAAGAGAAAATCATGAAATTAGCTAGAGAATAAAGATAACATTACCTTGAATGGAGAAACAAGGTACGAAGATTTTTTCAGAGGAAACAATGAAAGCAAGAAAACAATGAAAAGATGTTTTCAAAATGTGAAGAAAAACAACTGCCAATGTAGTATTCTATACCTAGCAAAAAGAATCCTTCAAACTTAAACGTGAAAAAAGATACTTCAGACAAAACTGAGAGAATTTATGGTATGTAGATCTATACCAACCAAAATACTAAAGAACATTCTTCAAGCAGTAGAAAAATTATATCACAGGGAAGCTCAGGGATACAGGAAGGAAATGAAGAGCAAAAGAAAAAAAAGGTAAATGGTACATATGTGAGTTAATCTAAATGATTATTAACTATGCAAAAAGGAAGTATATATATAATTAAAATGCACAGCCAAAATAGTACATAGTTTGGGAGAGGATTAAATAAAGAAAAAACATTCTAAAATCTTTGTGTGACCTAGGAAGTAGTAAAAACACTAATTTAAGTTAGATATTGCTAGGTCAGGAATGCATGTTGTAATTTCTAGGGTATCAACTGAAAGCATAGTTAAGGAATGAATAACTAACAAGAAAGTTAAAGGGAAGGAAATAGAATAATAAAAATTCTTGATAAACCCAAAATAAGGCAGAAGAGAAAGAGGAACAAATGTAAAGCAAATAGCAAGAGGGAAAATTTAAACGTAAATATGTATTTAATTCCATTGAATATAAAATATCAAAGCCTTCCACCAAAAGATAAAGATTATTGGCCTGGAAAAGTAAGCAAACAGAACGTGAGTATATAGTGCTTACAAGAAACACATCTTAAATATAAAAATTCCAAAACATTGAAAGTAAAGGTTTAGAAAATGAAAAATCATACAAACACTAAATGAAAGATAGCCAGTATAGCTATGCTTTCTTAAGGCAAGAAGAATTTCTTGGAGCAGCATTTTATAATAATAAATAGGTTAATCCACCAAGAATCTATACCATTTTTAAATGAATCTATACCACTTTTAAATGTGTATATACCTAATAATATGACTTCAAAATATATAAAGCAAAAATTGGAAGTATCGCAAGGAAACACAGACAAACCCACAGTGACAATGGAAGATTTTAATATAACTTTGATGATAATTGATATATAAATGGACAAAAAAACCCAGAGGGTATAGGATATTTGAACAAATTAGTCAACCTGACTTAATTGATATACAATATGTAGAATAGGACACACAACTGCAAAATATGCATTTCTTTTAAATGTATACTGTACAGTTGCCAAAAATGAACATGTACCAGTTATAAAGCACATTTTAATTTCCAAGGAATTAAAATCCAAAAAGTACACTTCTGGGCACTGAGAAAAAAAGCTAGAAATTACTAACAAAAGCAACTTAGAAAATTCTCAAATATTTTAGAAAATATCAGTGTCTTTCTAAATAGTAAGTCGAAGAAATCGCAAGATAAATTAATATTGAACAGAATGATAAAAATTCTATAAGGTACAGCTAAAGCACTGAATAAAGAGAAATTAAAAACTTTGAAATATGTGTAAATAAAACTTTTAAAAAAAGGCCAAAAAAAAAATCTCAAGAAGTTTTAGAAAAGAATAATAGGTGAAACCTAAAGAAAGTAGAAGGAAGAAAAGAATGAATATGGGAACAGTATTAATGAAATAGAAGCAAACATTCAAAATGAGTGAATAATGTCAAAATGTTTTGGAAAGATTAGAAAAATTGATAAACCTCAGATGAGACTGTGTTCTTTGACTTTGGAGAATTACTATTTGGGCCAACAAATACATTCTAAAATTGAGATTGCTGCTTTATCATTACCTTTTTTCCCTCTTTCTTATTTTTAAACATTAATGTATGTATATAACATTTAAAAAGATCAGTACTTTTGTAGCCCTATGTTCATTACTTAATCAGCTTTAAAAAGAAACAACTTCTTACCTTTCTTTTCATTATAAAATGATATATGTTCACTGAATGAAATGCACATAAAAGGAGATTTACTGGAAAAATTTCAAATTCCAGATAGCAGTTGTTTTTGATGTATATTGTTTGAAGCTCATTTCTTTGCTTATAGAGTTACATATATTTATAAAAATGTGATGATGTGTACTCTGTAATCTTTTTTTCTACTTAAGATTGTATGATGACTATTTTTCTATGTCATTAAATATCTTTCTATTGAATTATTTTAATGACCACATGACCTAAATTACTCAAGTGTATGAGTTGCCTGTGTTTGGACATTTAGATTGTTTGCAACATTTTTGCTGTTATAAACAGGTCTATAATAAACATTCTTGTAACCAAATTTTTGTGCAAATCACTGATTATTTCCTTTGGATGAATACTTGAGAGTGAAATTGCTGAGAGGAAAAAATAATCATTTTTAAGGCTTCCTATATTTATTGTCCGATTATCTTCCAGAAAAAGTGTGCTATGTTATAATGTCATCAACATCAACAGAGTATAAGCATATCCATTTCCAATACTGTCTCCAACATAAAGCATAACCTTTTAAAATAAACTTCACTTAATTATCTTAACCGATTCTAAAAGTGCCTCAGTACTAAAGAATCCACCTGCCAAGCAAGGGAATTGGGTTCTATCCTTGGGTCAGGAAGATCCTTTGGAGGAGGGCATGGCAACCCATTCCAGTATTCTTGCCTAGAGAATTCCATGAACAAGGGAGCCTGGCCTGCTACAGTCCTTCGGGTCACAAAACATCAGATACGACTGAGTGACTAACACACTTAGAAGCCCAGAAATCACACTGTGGATACATGCAGGTGTCTTTTGGAAGTCAGCATCTCCAGTGAGCTCAACAACTTCAATTTATAAAGTACTTTAAAGTTTACAAAGATTTTTATGTTTTTGTTATTGATAAAACTATAAAAGAACTGCATTAAAAGATATTTTAAAAATGCACCCCCTTTCCAAACACTGTAGCACAACTATTTTTAATTCCTGTGTTCATTTTTTTTTAGCAAAGTAATAATGTACATAGTCTTAAAATACAAATAGTGAAACAAGATTTGCAGCTCCCCTCTTCACAAGTTCTGTCACCCTCCAGAAGCAGCCACTTTTAATACTTTTAGTTGTTTCTTCAGGCATATTTTTCCACATTGCAAAAATATCATAGAAATACTGCTATTTCTTGATTCTTTTTTTAAGGTATCAGTTCAGTTCAGTTCAGTCACTCAGTTGTGTCCGACTCTACGGCCCCATGAATTGCAGCACGCCGGGCCTCCCTGTCCATCACCAACTCCTGGAGTTCACCCAAACCCATGTCCATCGAGTTGGTGATGCCATCCAGCCATCTCATCCTCTGTCGTCCCCTTCTCCTCCTGCCCCCAATCCCTCCCAGCATCCGAGTCTTTTCCAATGAGTCAACTCTTTGCATGAGGTGGCAAAAGTACTGGAGTTTAAGCTTTAGCATCATTCCTTCCAAAGAAATCCCAGGGTTGATCTCCTTCAGAATGGACTGGTTGGATCTCCTTGCTGTCCAAGGGACTCTCAAGAGTCTTCTCCAACACCACAGTTCAAAAGCATCAATTCTTCGGTGCTCAGCCCTCTTCACAGTCCAACTCTCACATCCATACATGACCAATGGGAAAACCATAGCCTTGACTAGACGGACATTTTTTGGCGAAGTAATGTCTCTGCTTTTGAATATGCTATCTAGGTTGGTCATAACTTTTCTTCCAAGGAGTAAGCATCTTTTAATTTTATGGCTGCAGTCACCATCTGCAGTGATTTTGGAGCCCCCCAAAATAAAGTCTGACAGTGTTTCCACTGTTTCCCCATCTATTTCCCATGAAGTGATGGGACCAGATGTCATGATCTTCAGTTTCTGAATGTTGAGCTTTAAGCCAACCTTTTCACTCTCCTCTTTCACTTTCATCAAGAGGCTTTTTAGTTCTTCTTCACTTTCTGCCATAAGGGTGCTGTTATCTGCATGTCTGAGGTATAGATGGCACCTATTGATTTCCAAGACGATCAGTACGTAGCTCTCCCTTATATACACACATATCCCATGCCTCCTCCTTCTTCATATTCTATAGCACCTTCCCATGCTCCCTATATTATTTTGAAAACCTTTTTTCATTATGGAGAATTACATACAAAAAGTAGTGAGGAGAGTGAGCCTAGGTATTCACTAGCTTCAACAGTTATTAAGGTGGGATTAATCCAATTTAACCATATTTGCTACCTTCCTACTCCTTCAAATTCCCCTGTAGTGAATATTTTGAAGGAATTCCTTCTCATTCTCCTCCTCTTCCTTCTGTTTCTCCTTCTCCCCACCCCCTTCTCCCTCTCCCTCCTTATCTCCACCTCTCCCTTATTTTTCCCACCCTCCCATTTCTCTTCTCTCTGTCATTTGATTTCGGATCTTTCTGCAAGGGAGCCTGGAATCATTTCTGGGGACGGGGGCTGGTGGGCTTCCCATTGAGTATTCAGCCTTTCACTTATCTCTTCCCTTTTCATAAGATGTTCCACTCAGCTATGCTTGGTAGTGCATGGTTCAGAGCATTTCTGGTTCAGCCTCCTCACAAATTAAATCTTTCTTCCATCAGAGTTGTGTGGGGCTGGTCAGAGGTAGCTGGTAGCTCTCATTTGCAGCCTTTCCAGGGCTCTGCAATGTTGACCACCACCTTAGAGGTACTTAAAGCTGAGAAACCTCAAATGCCAGTCACTATTTGTCTGTCTGCTTCCTGTCTCTAAAAACTGTGAGCTCCTTCATCCACTGTAATTGCTACCTCTTCCCTTTGACAAGGATTTGTATGGCTTTATCTCTTTTCTTTCATTTTAGTGGGTCTTTAGGAAAAAGTGAAGGTAAACACCTGTTCTACTCACTGCATTTCACTGTAAGACTTAACACAGTGATTTTTATTTCTGCAGGTTACCTTTCTAAAGTATTTAAGGAGACAAGAAAGGAAACAAGAAGGAAGTAAAGGAAGGAAGGGGAGGGAGAAAGAAATGGATTTGGTTACACTGAAGGAGAGCTGCTGATCCAGGTGCCATAAATCCCCACAGGGAGTAAAACCAGGACTGAGTCAGGGCTTGAGTTTTCTTCCTAGGGCCTCTCGTGATGTGTGGTCATAGGTGGACCTTCGTCTGGAGAATAAGAAGGATGACATTTGCCAAACGAGACACTGGTGATCTTTGGCTCAATACAGCAAACATTTATTATAAACAAATCCCCAAGATCACTTTTCACCTTTTAAACAGAATTAATTTAATGATTTAGTTCTGCTTGATCAAACAGGGGATTAGATTTCTTTCGAAATGAATGGAGAAGTACTTCCATTTCCATTGTGGTTTATTCTGTTCTTCAAACAAGTTTCTTCTTTATCACCAACTAGAATGTGGGTCCCAGAAAACATTCATTCATTCATTCACTTATGCATTGTTCCTTTCTTTTGATTCCCAAAGCAGGATAACGTTTTCAGTAGAAGATTTAAGGCTTAAAGTGGTACAACCTTGTTTTCATTGTTAATCAAGCATTTCAGCACAAATTAATTGACCGCTGTTATTTGGCATTGTTTAGGGTCCTTTAGACCAAAAGGTGAAGAAGGTGTGATTTTTTGGGGTCAATGTGAAGAATTTATACCTTGTAAAAATCTGACCTCTATTTTAAAGAATGAAATATATTGCAAGTTGAGAAAGTAATTTTGCACATAGAGTGAATCACTAGTCAGGAAACCAAGGTCCTGGTAGGGAGGTCTTATTCCACAATGGTAAATCCCACAGGCTTGGAATCAGTGAGACTTGGCTTTCCTTCCAAGCTTTGTCATTATTTCTAGAGGGAAGTCATGGCTCCTCCTTTAGCCTCAATGTTTCCATCTGTAAAATGGAGAGAATAATACCACTTAGCACATTTGGCTTAAAAGGTGATAACACATGTAGAAGACCTGAGACCTGACTCTGAGGGAGGTTAATGGCAGGTAGAAGCTTGTAAGGAGGGCAGAGAATGTCAAAGGTTGTGAGCTCACATTTCCAGTTCTGCCTTTTCTAGGTATGCAGTGTTCAATAAAATGTCTCTCGACTTCAGTTCCCTTGTGATTAAAATCTGGATATGTTGTCTGTCTTATAGAGCTGCTCCAAGGATGGTGTTAGACAGGATAGTTTGCTTAGTCTTGGCCGTGTTTTTTGTCAGTTTTATTATTAAGAGGTTAGGGATACTGGATGCTCGATCATGGTGAGACTGTGAGGAAAGCTGAGCATTGGTTGGAGAATTTGTCTGCTATGCTGTTTGGTTACCTGATCTTTGTGATGCTTTTCTGGGTTGGGCTTTCCAGAAAATTTAACTTGAATCTAATTCATTGTAAGAATTTTCATGACATGTTGTGTGGAGATAGGCCAATCTGGAGATGATCTTGGAAATAAAAATTAAAATGAACTAATTTATCTGGCATGGTATGTGGTGAAGTTGTCATTACTTCACTGTGAATTTCAAGACCTTCTCTTCTATAAAACATGTGAACAGCTTCTAGAAATGAAGAGTTATTTGTGGTTTTTGGTTTGCTAGTTTGAAAGAGCAGAGGAATGAGTGTGTTTTTTTTTTTTCCCCCTCCAACTGGCAAGTTAGCTGCTAGTGGAGAATCATTAGAGCTGAAAAGTGGTCTAGTGATCACCTGATTAAAATTTTTAATTTTATTGATGAAGAAATTAAGCTTTAAAAAGGCTGCTACTTGTCTAAGACCACATAGCTATTAACTAGTGAAGCCTAGGAAAATAGCCAGGTCTTTGTTTAAAATTCAGCTAAAACAACATTATATAGTAAAATGGCCAATATAATATTATAATCAAATGGCTTAAATACTTTCTCATCCATCTCAACCTAGAATACAAAAGATGAAAACCTAAAAGTTTTCTAAACAAGTTTGTTGAAATCATGTAAGAATTAAAAACAAACAAAAAATCAAATCATCAATGAATTGAGACGTAGTAAGCATTCTTCATTTTTTTTAAAGGTTTTTAAAATGTGGACCATTTTTAAAGTCTGTATGGAATTTGTTACAATATTGCTTCCATTTTATGTTTTGGTTTTTGGCTGTGAGGTCTGGGGTTTTTGCTCTCCAACCAGGGATCTAACCCATACCTTCTGCCTTGGAAGGTGAAGTCAACCACTAAACCACTAGGAAAGTCCCATAGCAATCATTCTTGAGTTTCTAGATTAATGCTCTGATTTTCATAGGCTATATAGATATTAATTATGTATTTTATTCTTAATTATTTATAACAAAATATATCAAAAGCATGAAATTCACCCCATGTGAAGAATTCTGGTGATCAACACTGCTTATTTGGGGACCATAGTCATTAATGCTCGATAGCTGGACCTGAACTCGGCCTTTTTGATTTCCTCTTTAAGGAGACCCATCCTTTTCTTAATAGTGTTTATTGTTGCAAATTATATTGACTGTGAATACACAGTGTGTCTAGAGGAACACATGCACCAGCAAAATCCATCTGATTTGCGTTTCATCAACTGGAAATGAGGCATTCCTGATGGGCAGCAGAAGGGACAAAGCTCTCCTGTGAATAATTCCTTTTTAGTTTGAAATAGGGAGTGGAGAGGGCTTTGCTGGTAGCTCAGCTGGTAAAGAATCCTCCTATAATGCAGGAGACCTCAGTTCAATTCCTGGGTCAGGAAGATCCCCTGGAGAAAGCATAGGCTACCCACTCCAGTATTCTTGGGCTTCCCTGGAGGCTCAGATGGTAAAGAATCCATCTGCAATGCGGAACACCTGGGTTCGATTCTTGGGTTGGAAAGATCCCCTCAAGGAGGACATGGCAACCCACTCCGGTATTCTTGCCTGGAGACTCCCATGGACAGAGGAGCCTGGTGGGCTACAGTCCATGGGGTTGCAAAGAGCCAGGCAGACTGAGCAACGGAGCACAGCACAGGAGCCAGAGAAATCTTTTAAACTCTCAAAGATTGCAATTCACACACTTTGGGGAGAGTCATCTCAGTGTTGCTGTTCCTTTCTGTGTTAAGTGAAGCTCCAGATTTGGAATTCTGTTGGCTTTTTGTATTTTGACTCCCCTCAAATTCTTGGAGGAGGGAGTGACTGGGAACAGCATGGTCCTGGAAATGGTGGAGCTGAGGAAGTGCCTGCAGCGTGAGAGGACCACAGCAAGTGCCGTGCTTTGATTAGCTGTCCTAAGAGCCTGCGCATCCTTGGCAGGAAAGAAGCAATTGGCTTTTAATTATCTAGTTTTAGGTTTGCATTATTGCTTCCCTCTCCTTCTTAAATTCTGCTTCTGACGAGTTAGCTTTTCTCAGTCTTCTATATTAGACTTTATAGTAAACACTGCAAAATTATTATGGGGTCAATATATACTCACAGTTAAGGATTTAAAGAGAACAAAAAGGTTGCGCAATGCACTGCACACTCCCTCCAGTCTCACTCTATAGGAGCCACCATCGTGGGTGTCCTAGATATTTTCTATATGAACGCACCCCTGCATGTATAGATATGTATTTTTCTTGAATGGGAGAGTAGTGTATATGTGTATGCTTGCATGCATGGTGCCTATGTGCTCAGTCGTGTCTGACGTTTTGTGACCTCATGGACTGTAGCCCACCAGGTTCCTCTGTGCATGGGATTTCCCAGGCAAGAATACTGGAAGGGGTTGCCATTTACTTCTCCAGTTATATATGTGTGTGTGTGTGTGTGTGTGTGTGTGTGTGTGTGTGTGTGTGTGTGTGTGTGTAGATATCTTTTTGCATTACTACATAGAGTGAACTCTTTCTTTTAAATGGCTGGGTAGTTCTGAATGTTAGGGATGTTCCATCTTTTATTGGTTTTCTCATATTCTTTCCTCTCTTCCTGAAATAATATACTTCAAGACAAGCATTTAGTCAATCTCACACCTAAGGCTTGTGTCTTCTGGAGGAGGCTCTATTTTCCAACCTTGGGAAGGCAAGCCGGTGGCAGCCTGGGGGCTGTTAGCTGTCACCATCTGCACCTCTCTTCAGGGTTTGAGGTGCGGTGTGTGTTTTTGTGTTTGCCAAAGCCAGAGTTGTGGTCGTGGCTCCTAGGTTCAGTGGAGCGTGGAAAAGTGAGTGGGAAGTTGGGTACGTCAGTGACAAATCCTTAGATTGGACATAATGAAGCAGAAAATCAAGGTACTGTGCTGTCAGAATTTTCCAGGTCAATAATGCAGCTCACTCTCTTTTCAAGTCAAGCCAAATCCAACAACTTTGCCATTTTTCCCAGGTAGGAGGAAAGTCCCAGAGCTTGTAAAGCCCATCTCAAGAGCCCACAGACTCCCAAAGGAAGTGGAAATGTCAGTTTTAGCCTGCCTTCAAGGGAGAGTGCTGAACTTTGGACGAGATAAGCAGTTTTCATATTTCTTTTAGAAAGGGAACCTATTTTTCAAATGAAATGTCTTTTACAATTCCCAGTATATAAAAGACATGAAGGGCTTCCCAGGTGGAACTGGTGGTAAAGAACCTGCCTGCCAATGCAGGAGACGTGAGAGATGTGGGTTTGACCCCTGGGTCAGAAAATATCCCCTGGAGGAGGGCACTCCAGCATTCTTGCTTGGATATTTCCATGGACAGAGGAGCCTGGCGGGCTCAGTCCACAGGGATCACAGAGTTGCACATGACTGAAGTGACTTAGCAGGCAAAAGAGATAAACATGGAACTGTGGGTTGTGTATGTTAGATTGGGGGTCTGTTTGGTTCTTCCAACTCCAAGCCCTCACAGCCCCATCAATTCCCACAGGCTGGCATCCTCCAGGACACAGGAAAAATAGACAGCATTTCATTTCATCCAAGATGTTGAGTTTAATTTTTCTTTAACTTTAAATAGTATTTGGACACCATGAAGAGTTTCTACTTTGCCAATAATTTCAAGGAGGAAATATCTTCTTTTTGTGGATAAAGAGCCTGCTGAGTCTTTGCTGGATCAAAGGGCAGCCTTGGTTGAAGAGTGGATGTATCCCATCAGTTAAATTTTAGCTCCTAAAGAAAAATTTAGAAATATGCAGACTGGAGAAACTAGCTTATAAGGGCAACAAGTCTTTACACAAATTCCAAAGCCTGTGAGATTGATTGCTTTCAGTGTTTACTGCAGCCAAATGATTAACTCAGGACCCTGAAACTGAGCTCTCTGGAGAAGTGATTTATGTTGGGAATGCAGAGAGGATGTTTGCATATGACCATCAGATTTCTTGGTGAAGCCTTTTAAACACTGTTTATCTTGGGGACACCCACTACTTACAGCATGTGTATTTCCTTTTGTGTTTTATAGTCCTACACCAGAGGCCAAGGCCAGGCTTGTAGTAAGTACTGAGTCTGATTGCTCAGGGCTTTCTGTGGGATGCCGCTGAGTCTGTGGGCAAGTGTGTACGTGCTCAGTCACTCAGTCGTGTCCAACTCTTGCGACCCCATGGACTGCCGCCCTCCAGGCTCCTCTGTCCATGGAATTTTCCAGCCAAGAATATTGCCATTTCCTTCTCCAGGGGATCTTCCTAACCCAGGGTTCGAACCCCAAGTCTTTTGCATCTCTTGCATTGGTAGGTGGATTCTTTACCAACTACATGCTCTAAACTACCTGAAGTGTATAGTGCTTTGAAATGAAAATAATTGGTTTTAGGATTAATCTATTTTTCTAAGCCAAAGAAACACAATGCCCGCAAACACTGAATCATACTATACATATTTGGGATTTCAAAAATAAAATATGTGTTGATCAAAGAGCCAACTTTTATGGAACCTTCTTTTAAACACTTTTCTCCCAGCTTTAGGTTTTATTATGGATGAAAAGCTCCCATTTTCCCCACACTGAAATAACATATTTTTTTTTTTAATTGAGCGGGCCAGGTTCTAGGTCTTTGGGATACAGCAGTGAACAGAAGAGACAAAATTCCTGCCCTCAGGGGACCCTCACTTTTGTTCTCTTGTAACTAGTTTTTTGTTTCTTTTTTTTTAATCTGGCAGGGGCTTCCCTCCTGGTCCAGTGATTGAGAATCCCCCTGCTAATGCAGGAAACAGAGGTTAGATCCATGGTCTGGGAAGATCCCACATGCCATGGGACAGCTAGGCTCCCTCGCCAGAGCTGCTGAGCTTGTGCTCTAGAGCCTGGGGCTGCAACTAGCCCTTGAACCGCACCTAGCCCTTGTGCCCTAGACCCCGTGCTCGGCAACCAGAGAAGCCACTTCAGTGAGAAGCTCGTGGCAGCACAACCGGAGAGTACCTCCTGCTCACCGGAAGCAGAGCAAAGCCGGCTTGTGGCAACAAAGACCCAGCACAGCCAAAAGTAAATAAATAGATTAAATAAATGAATATTTTTTTAAAAAATCAGGTGGACAACATCTGCTGCACATTCTGCAAAAGGGGTAACGTGAGGGAGGCAGTGTGCTGCAGGGTAGTGAAACCTGCAGTTTTGGTAGGTGAGATTTCATTTTCTGTGCACTCGAGGTGGGACTCTTGGAAGGTGATCATGCGCTTGTCCTGAGTACAAAAAAATAAATAGCACACAGTTTCTCAAAATGTGTTATTACCTACCTGCATGGGAAGAGTCAGGCATTTTCTTAAAAATACATGTCCCTCTAGGTGTAAAGCAAGTTTAAAAGAAAAAGCATTCAGTTGCCATTCTCTTCCAATAAGGAGCATCAAGAGAGGTGAAGAGTAGCTGATAGAGAGATGCTTTCTTTCATTCCCCAGGGCCGGGGATTTCTAAAGCCTTCATGTTTCTTATCTTTCTATGAGAACCAGCAGAAGTGCTAAAGCCTAACGGCTGATGAGAACTTTAAAGAATTCTTACTTTTTGTTGGGAAGATATATAAATTTTTTAAGGTAGTACCTTTGCTTGGTTTTGAAATAATATCTTAGTCTGTGGATGGATGAATCAAGGGCTGTTCTGAAAAGGACTGATTCTAAGCAACATCCAGAAGCTAAATCATTATTTGTGTTGTTCTCTTTATTCCTTGTTGTGTCAATTTATCGTACCATTATGCTATATTTTAGAGAAATGAATGTAGATGTTGCCAGCGAAAAAGGTTGAAATATGTTTATAAACTTCAATCAGTGTCTTTCCTTGTGAACTGTTGTGTGTTTGGAGTGTGATTTCTGAAGAGATGGGGTACTGCTCCAGGGATCCCACCCACACTCCCCCCAGGAAAGATTGCAGGAAGGAGACTGAGAAGCTTAAGGTAACTGAACACATGGGGGTCCATGTTAAGTTTTTCACCTGCATACCTTTGTCAGATAGACTCGTTCTTTATATATAAGCCTTTTTATAAATATTTGCCAGTTCTTACACATAGTGACTCATTCAGTTTTGGAGTCATTGATTCCTTCCATGGATATTTGTCAAGGTCTTACTGTGTGCTGAGGAAGCAGTGGGAATAAATAAAGTGCTCCTTTGGTTTGGTCTAAATCTGTTTTTCAGAGGTAATGCATTATATATGACATGGCTATAAATTGATGAGACATTTCCCAGAGAAATCGGTCTCATTAGTTGCAGTCGTGTTCCATCAGCCTACTAGTCCTACTCACTTGACTGCCTAAATGCAGCACAGAGCTCTCTTCCCTTCTTACCCTGTAATCTGGTGTGTGAACCTTCATGATTGCTTCCCTAGATCGTTACTGGGAACAACTCATCCTGTTTCACTGGTGTTCTCTTCTCGTCTTACCATCTTCTAGGTTCTTCCACACTGACGCTACAGGGATCTTTCTAACCTGAAGTTTGATCATATACCTGAGGTATTTGTCCATGACATGTAAGATCTTCTGCTAGTCTTATAGCCCTAATTCCAACTATGCCCCCTCACCCACCCACGTTTTGTGTTCTGGGAAACTCCAGTGTCCATATCCACTAGACTGAGAGTTCTGCGAGGGTAAGGTCCATGCCTGCTTGGGCCTCTTTGAATTTCTGGGATCCAGAATGGTGCCCAAGATATAGTGGGGTTCTATAAGTTTTTGTGGAATTGAACTGAGTTGCGTAGACTCTCTGAAACTAACAAGCTTTCAGCTTGTTAGCGATCCAAATTACATTGCCTTCTGTCTATTCCCTTAAATTCTTATTTGATGTATTCAGCATTGTTTGTCAAAGCACTTTGTGAAAATAGATGGCTCTTTCCTCTCACTGCTCAACAAAACTCAGAAGTAATTTTGTAACAGCACTTGATGAGTGCTAACGACTGTGTATTTCATCAGGTTGTCCTCCTCCTCATCTGATAGCAGGAGGTGGTATTGGCTTCTAACATAATAGGAGGAGTAAAGCAAGGCAAGAGATTCGTTCACACTGTATTCTGCAAAGTATCTTTTGTCTTCGGTCATCCTGAGAATGGAATAGGCAATAATTTAACTCATCATTTGCTCATCACTTCTTGAATTTGCTTTACATTTCAAAATCATTCCCTTTTCATATTTTGTAAAGCAGTTTTCTTTATAACATTGATTCTTGCATTTTACCCAGCAATGTTCAACCAGAATTGATGGAACCGCTGTTATTTCAAGATCTCTTTTGTCCAACAAGACCAAAATCTTTACTCAAGAAATTTCTACAAGTTCTTTAGGCTTCTTGTTCAGGAGAAATTCCTCTATCCTTACAAATTTAGATTGCAGATTATTCATTATGATTTGCCTTGTTCACAGCCAGATTTTAAACAGTTTTTTAAAAAATTAAAGTGAAAGAAAATGTTAGTTGTTCAGTTGTATCTGATTCTTTGTGATCCCATGAACTGTAGCCCACCAGGCTCCTCTGTCCATGGCATTCTCCAGGCAAGAATACTGGAGTGGGTTGCCATTTCCTTCTCCAGGGAATCTTGCCAATCCAGGGATCAAACCCGGGTCTCCTGTATTGCAGGCAGATTCTTTACCATCTGAGCCATTAATTAATTAATTTTTGACTGTGCTGGGCTTTCATTAGTGCACGGGCTTTTTTCTAGTTGTGGTGAGTGGGGGCTATTCTTCGTTGTGGTACTTGGGCTTCTCATTGCAGTGGCTTCTCTTATTGGGAGCACGGGTTTAGGGTGCGTGGACTTCAGTAGTGACAGCTCTCAGGCTCTAGAGCACAGGCTCAATAGTTGTGGCACACATAACAATAGTTGTGGCATGTAGGATCTTCCCAAACCAGGGAAGGAACCTGTGACCCCTACATTGGCAGATGAACCCCCATCCACTGGGCCACCAGGGAAGTCCCACAGTCACTTCTAATTTATGGGATTTTATTTTCTTATCCCTCCTTCATGAGACCAAGAGACGATATACATATGCGTGCAGCCAATATATGGCATGCCTTATTATACTGAGAGATGAGTCCACTTATTATCAGGCTTGCTATCTTGAGTTGTGTTTCATGGAAACAGATGGACAATAATGTCATCCATAATTTCTTAAAATCTCCTCATTCTTTTAAAACTAATGGTGTATACTTCACAGGGAATTGTATTGTCTCTGTAAAGAAGAAGAAATTCAGGCTTAGTGGAGTTAAGTAACTTGCTCAAGATAACCCTGCTCTGTTTGCCTAAAGTATTTTTTATCTCGAGATTTTATCAAAGCTCTTAAACAAAAAACAAAAAGAACGTTACTCAACTTGGAAAACTAGCAACGTTTGCCCATTTTAAGAAATCCAGTTGCATTAGAAGGATCAGAGGCATTAAATTTCTTTTCAGGCACATTTAAATTACATTTATGTAATTATTTTCATAACCTTTTAAAATCATTCTCTTTGTTACTATATAAAAAGTAAGAAAATCTATGTTTAATCCCAGGAGGGAAAAATATGAAAAATAAGCACAGTGGAAATCTTAGCAGATGGATAATTAAAAGCAAACAAAGCCGAATGATCTTGACAGTTGATCACAGTTCCATATATCAGAATGTGTGCTTTGTTTGGGAGATCAGGTACACTCAGTCCTTGAATGTGTGCTTGTGTGCCAAGTGGCTTCAGTTGTGTCTGACTCTGTGTGACCCTATGGGATTCTCCCAGCAAGATTGGTGGAGTGGGTCACCATGCCCTTTTCCAGGGGATCTTCCCAACCTAGGGATCTAACCCGTGGCTCTTATGTCTCTATCAGTAGGCAGGTTCTTTACCACTAACGCCACCTAAGAAGCCCCCTTGAATGTATAGCAGCAGATAATTGTTTGTCTTAGGCCTTTTCCACCCTGTGGTCTGGTGTGCTTCCTTCTACCCTCTTGCTGGCCCAGTGAGGAACAGAAGCGGTGAATTATTTTTGGATGAGGCATTGGTTGGTGTTTGATTATTTTCATCACTTCTCCGTTATGTTCACAAAGATAATAAGACACTGATTCAGGTAGCTGCAAGTGAGGTGAAGTGAAGTGAAGTCGCTCAGTCGTGTCTGACTCTTTGTGACCCCATGGGCTGTAGCCTACCAGGCTCCTCTGTCTATGGGATTTTCCAGGCAATAGTCCTGGAGTGGATTGCCATTTCCTTCTCCAGGGGATCTTCCCAACCCAGGGATCGAACCCAGGTTTCCTGCATTGTAGACAGACGCTTTACCGTCTGAGCCACCAGGGAAGTCCAGGTAGCTGCAATAAACTGTAAAATCCTGAGGCCATGGCTTCTTCAGCTTGTATCCCTAGGACCTAGGACAGGGCCCAACTTCCGGTAATGTCTGGGTGTGGGTTTGTTGGCTGGAGCAGTACCACCTGAAGGTGCTGTACACTGGCTAAGAACTTGCAAGGGGACTGCTTTATTTTTAAAATGAATTGATATAATCTGAGGCAAAACTTTCTGCCATGTGTTTAATGTAAGAAAAAGATTGTTATTGTTATTTTGAAAACACTGAAATATGAAAAAAGTAAATGGATCTAATTTTTCTTAGAGCTTGTTGCCAAGAGTAAAATAAATAGTGTAAATTGTACTGAAATGGGAAGAAAAGAAAACAAAAGCTAAGGGTGGGAGAGATTATTTTTAGCCGGCAAAGTTATTTTCCAATACTGTTGTTTTTGTCATGACCTTTTCCTCAAGTTTACTGATGATACAGTCATTTGCTTTTTCTCTATAGAAACACATGGCCTTCTTGGGGCTTATTTATAACCCATTGTGAAGAGCAAGCAGCGAAGAAGGCTCAATTATGCATTTTAAACACCATGCTTCGTGTGGTCAGGATGAAATGTTACTCTGCTTGTACGAAGGTATCTTTTACATCTGAGCAAGCATACCTGGCTTACTTTCGTCGACTTCCTCTTCTCTTTTTTCTCTGTTCAGGAAATCAGTTTGGTTGGGTTTCTTGTGCAGGATGAAACCCATGGACTCATACAGAGCTGGCGAGTGGGCCATCAATGGGATCTCTGTTAGCTCATTTTTCATCAGGGAGATACGCTTCTTTCCCAAAGCTGTGATCTAGGAGAGCTGCCAAGCAGCTAGTTTTTAAAAAAATAGACACAAAACAGCAAACAACGTAATTCTTTCATGTGGCGATCTGTCCCTTTGCGCTCATTATCCTGTGGCTGGCTGGTCAGTTTTAAAATAGAGTCCAGGGTTCCTTTGCCTTCGGCTGTTTCTGGGCTCATGGAATCTTGGTCAAAGCTTGATTCCAAATAATTGTTCATGACAGCATTCAAAGGGTGAAAGTGAAAGACTGTCTTTTTTGTATGTTGGGACTAAATTAAGAAATAGTAGAGAAGTTCATGAACAGTTTCTCAGGCTCACTTCTATAAGCTTAGTAACTTAGCATTTGCGAAGCTTTCAGGTCCTTATTAGAACCTGTGAGTTGTTTGAACCCAAAGTCCTCCTCTTTTTTGATATCACTGTCTATCTCTTTGATAAGATCGATACTGGTGGCTTAAAACTCACATGTATTTTCTTTCTGGATATTCATTAGGGCTAGTAATAGAATAAGCCCATGGACACAATTTGCTTGCATCAGCTTCGTTCTGTGAATGCCTTTTTGGTAGCCAGAGCCAGCTCTCTTGACCAGAGAAAGCAATGATGCTCACCCAGTCAGTGGGGGTTATTTATTTATTTGTGAACACTTGAATTTAATTTATGTGCAAAATTCTCTTAAGAAGCAGTTGCTTCCTTAAATGAGGCTTTGTCCCCAGGTGGCTTCAGCAGTCTGAAAAATGACCTCTGTTTTAAGGATGATTGAATTGTATCTGCTAATTCTAAATATTCCACCATTAGTGAAAACTATCCAACAATCACTTTGGGGACCTGGAGCACATGTTGTTTTAGCTCAGCTGCTTTCATCAGGGTACTGCTGTGGCCTCTCTCTCTCGCTGCACGCCCGCACTCTCCTTTTACTGACCTCTGCCCCACCCCTTCACCCCTTCTAGACTGGCCTTTCCAGCTGTTTTCTCTACCCTGTGGGAGCTTCTCCTTTAAGTCTGCTGAGAGAAGAGAGTGATCACTGGCTATGATGCTCAAGCAACATTCGATGAATTAAACTCCCACACAGACATTGTAATCGATAAGCAAAATATGTCTATTTTGCCTTGAAAAGACATAGCTTGTTATGTTTTCAGGCTTGCTGTAGTAAATAATACGCTTGAGACAAATGGCACTTGGGGTCTTTTAATCTCAGTTCTTTGGAGCGAAGCTAATTTTTTGTTTGCATTCTTACACCTCACATGACCTCTTTTCCCAAAGCAGGCTGGCTGTTGGATTCTCTGGTCCATTTAGCTGTGCCATTACTGTTTCGTTCTCTTGCCGGAGAATGGCTGTTTTGTTTGCTATGCTGTGAAAGTTACGATCACTGTGTTGTGGCCATGGGCATCCGGTAGTGATGAAGAGCAGCTTCAGTGATTGGAATCACTACCTGTTGTCTGGGGTAGTTTTACTATAGCCCTTAAAACCAGACAGTAAGTAGCAGGAGCTCTTTGACAACGAGGGCAGAACTTCTCAATCACACATTAGTCAGCAGTGTGCCACACATTTGATACCATGTGTGATGGGGCAAAGGTTACCAGCGTGTGGGTGTTCATGGACTTTCCAACACCCTACTTTCTGAGAAAGAAGGACGAAACTCCATGAACGAATTTTTGAGAGAAAAACAATCAAATTAGAATACAAACTATTTCCTTTGGGGCTTCATTGGGGGGGAACCTTGCTATAATGGGAATATAAAGGAGGGGCAGGAATAGTTTAGAGAGAAGTGACCTGGAAAAGCAGAAAAGGTATGATGATGCAGGTAAGTGAGAGTTTTCTTGCAGTGGGACAGTGAGTGGCTCCTGTAAGTCACTCGCAGGGGTGAGTCACTCATGGGTTGTGTGAGAATGATATAAGATAGAGTTTTCAAGTTGCTATGGACTCTGTTCTTAAACTTCTTTAATGACTGTAAAAAATGCAAGAGGAAATGGAAATCCTTCCTTGGGTCACAAGTTTAAATTGTGACTTTGTTTCTGGACTGTGAGGATCATGGCTTTTGAAGTTTGCAGTGGTGATTAATATGACACATTTTGGGGTTGATTTACCTTTAAAGATAATTTAGTACTAATTTGTGATTATTCCTGTGTCATTACTGTCATTGATAATCACTTAAAATATTTTTCTCCCATGGGAAAGAAAGGATACCCGTGGGATAGCACCTAATCTCCAACTTCTCTTATCTACTCCACAACTCAGAGTAGGTATCCATTACTATTAAGAGATACTATTAATAGTGTTAATCAGTGTGACAGTTACATTTATTTATAGTGCTTGTCATTTGTGATTTTATAGTTTTTAATTTACCCATGGGTAAATTTTTAATAAGGAGGAAGGCAAGGGTAAATGAAGAAAGTCTGAGTTATATGTCTGTATCTCCGCTGACCATAAAATGTTTGAAATGTTTCTCTTAGTGAAAATACGACAGTTCTGTGAGTCGTAAACTCAAGAACTGTAGGTCAAATACATCAAATAGTATCTATTGACATGTTTTATTTGTCTCTCGTGGTGTTTCAAAAGAGCTGCGTCTATTTCCAAAATGTCAGTTTATGGAGATTTCATAAGAAAATCTGAATTTCTAAATTGTCTTAAACAGTTGGAAGGTTTGGGGACATTGGCCGCATATTCCCACGGCCACTGACATTTGGGCGTGTTCTGAAGTTTTGCTCATTAGGTGGGACTTGTACATGTCAGTTTGTTGTTGTCTCCAAAATGCTGTTTTCTTGGACACTTCTTTTGTTTATATAGACGTTTAGTAAATGCTATTCCTAACTAATCACTAAATCAAAAGTCAACAAAATAAAGTTTAAAAAGTGTGTAATAATCCTAGTATTATTAATAATGTTAGACTGTAATGTAAAACATAAAGTAGGGGTTATTTATTTTAATTAGAATATTTTATTTAATATTTTTTACACAGCAATATTTCTGATATTTTTCAGTGTCTTATTATCTAGATGCAAGCCTGAGCTTTTTAAAGATCTAAAAAGAAGATGTTTTATAAGAAAAGGAAAGAAATAGGATTGTTTTAATTAAAAGAAGTAATCATATTTTTTTCTTTTTGATTAGAATTCATCTTTTCCAGATCTTTAATCCATAGGTTATATTAGTAAGTGGGCCGGTGTACATAAATGAACTCTATTGTTTTACATTACTTTAGATTGTCATGCCTCTGGATTAAGGTGGCCTGGGTTTAAATTCTGACTCTACCACACACAAGCTGTGTGAGCTGGAAAAGCCAGAGCTTCTCTGTGCCTGGATCTTCTCACCTGTGATTCAGGAATCATTACAGTACCTACCTTTAGAGGATTGTTTTGATGACTGAATTGAGAAATCTAAACAGGGCAGTTGGCTCAGAATGAGAACTTAATAAGTGTTACCTATTTACTTCTAGATAAAGCATCTTTAGTGCTATTTTTTTTTTTCCTGGAGCATTATTGGGAGTATGCTAGGTATGTCTACATTATCTGTCTGAAGTAAGGTTGTAAAACTCTGCCCTAGGAACTGCTCTTGTACTAAATTTCAACTTTAAAAATTTCATCTAAAACCATAGATCTTTATCTGTAAAATGAGGAGACTACTTTTTGTCCTCTACCTTGTAGCGCAAAACAAGATAGAAATTTTGTAGTGGTAATTGAGGCTCTCGATAGGAAAAATGCTGAAAAGACTTTGTCTTCCATAAATTAATTTGATGATGAGTTTTGTTATCCGTTTTACAATTTCCAATTCTGTGCATTTCCCAAGCATTGGTAATCAAATATAAAAAAGCATGAGTGTCAAGTTGTGGCCAAAAGATAGGCAAACAGCTAATTCATTGTATGGAAATATGTTTGTTCTTACTGTGTCTCTTGTAATATATGTCATTTTAATTTTTTTTTATTTGGAGGATAGTTGCTTTATGATGTTGGGGAGGTTTCTGCCTTATAGCAATGTGAATTAGCCATAAGTACACATATATCCCCCCCACCCCCGCTCTTGAACCTCTCTCCCCTCCCTACCTATCCCATCCCTCTGGGTTGTCACAGAGCACTGAGTTGAGCTCCCTGTAGTATGTAGTAGCTTCCCACTAGTTCTATTTTACACGTGCAGTGTATATGTTACAGTGCTATTCTCAATTCAATTCATCTCACCCTCTCCTTCCCCTGATGATATGGAGACAAGGGAACGCTCTTGCACTGTTAGTGAGAATGTAATTTGATACAGTCACTATGGAGAACAGTAAGAAGATTCCTTAAAAACGTAGGAATAAAACCACCATATGACCCAGCAATCCCACTGCTGGGCGTATACCCTGAGAAAACCATAATCTAAGAAAATACTGCAGCACTATTTACAATAGCCAGGACATGGAAGCAACCCAGATGTCCATCTACAGATGAGTGGATAAAGAAGCTGTGCTCCATATATACAGTGGAATATTACTTAGTCTTAAAAAGGAACAAGTTTGAGTCAGTTGAATTGAGATGGATGCACCTAGAGCCTGTTACACAGAGTGAAATAAGTCAGAAAAAGAAAAACAAATGTTGTGTATTAATGCATATATATAGTGAATCTAGAAAAATGGTACTGAAATCTATTTGCGGGACAGGAATAGAGATGCAGACATAGAGATCAACATTATTTTTCTTGAAGTTGCATTTCACTTCTTGCTCGAAGGGAAAGCAGGTTTTCCTCCTATGCCTAAAAGGAATCCACAAGAAAAATGTTTTTCAATCGTCATGTATAGGACAAAGCACTAACTTGGATGATGTTCCGCATCAACAGGAATTTATGATAATGTCCTTCCATTTTGTTCCTTGTTCTTCTGGAAAACTTTGTTTTTAAGTGGGAAGAGATAGATATGGTGACATGGGAACTATTTTTTGGATCCAGAATTGCTATTGTTTTATACCATAGGAATTCCACGTCACCGGGCACCCGCCGTCCTCTCTGAGGAGGCAGAAAGCAGTATTTCACTGTTGTAAATCAAGATTGAGAGTGATGGGTGACGTTTGAGGCAAACATCCTCTTAAATGATTGCAAAAACACAAATCTCTCTCAGCTGGAGGGTTTTCAGTGTAGAGGATCTTGTAAATTTTGTCTCGCTGCCACTGACATTGTTGTTACATTTATTCCATTTCTGTCGCTGTCTGTTAGGTGGATGTTTGACTCTTATCTGATAACTGTGGAAACCCAAGTTATTTCTCCTGAGGCTATCAGGCAGAGGAGCCTTTCAGAAGCTGGTTGGTTCTAAAGGATAAAGCTGCTTTTTCTGAAGGGAAGACATAGTTTTAGTTCCTTGCTATGTCAGTGTAAGGTGAAAGTGTTAGTCACTCAGTCGTGTCTGACTCTTTGTGGCCCCATGGACTGTAGCCCGCCTGAATCCTCTGTGCATGAGTGGGTAGCCATTCCCTTCTCCATGGGATCTTCCCAACCCAGGGATTGAGCCCTGGTCTCCTGCTTTGCAGGCAGATTTTTTACCATCTGAGCCACAAGGGAAGCCCTGTTATCAGTGTAAATGATCCTATATTTGGGGAAAGAATAAAATGGAATTATGTAAGAAAAGTAAGTTCTGAGTATTTATTCCAGTAAATAGTCCATGGGGTTGCAAAGAGTTGGACTCGACTGAGCAACTTTCACATGGAGGAGGACATGGCAACCCACTCCATTGTTCTTGCCTAGAGAATCTCATGGACAGAGGAGCCCTGGTGGGCTACAGTCCATGGGGTCACAAAGAGTCAGACATGATTTAGCAAATAAACAGCAACAACTACACAGATGTAGAAAATAAACCAGTGGTTACCAAAGGAGAGACAGAGGGTGGTGGGACAAATTAGGTAGATGGGATTAATAGAGACAAACTCCTATGTATAAAATAGATAAGCAACAAGTTTATATTGTATCAGATAAAGAATTACAGCCATTATTATGTAATAATATTTAATGGAGTATAATCTGTAAAATGGAGAAGGCAATGGCAACCAACTCCAGTACTCTTGCCTGAAAAATCCCATGGACGGAGGAGCCTGGTGTGCTGTAGTCCATGGGGTCGCTAAGAGTCAGACACGACTGAATGACTTCACTTTCACTTTTCACTTTCATGCATTGGAGAAGGAAATGGCAACCTACTCCAGTGTTCTTGCCTGGAGAATCCCAGGGACGGGGGAGCTTGGTGGGCTGCTGTCTATGGGGTCGCACAGAGTTGGACACGACTGAGGCGACTTAGCAGCAATCTGTAAAAATACTGAGTCACTGTGCTGTAAACCTGAAACTAGTATAATCCTGTAAATCAATACTGCCATTAAAAAATTAGAAATTTAAAATAAGTAAAAAAGAAGTAGGTGAATTTCTTATGGAGAATTGATAAAGTCTGTATTTTCTGGATGGTACAAACCACCAGACACTTAATAAAGTGAATTTCTATGAAAAAAAAAAAATATCATTCACACACACACACAAAACTCTTGGAATAGTCAGGTAACTTGATTAACCGGCCCCAGGAATAAATGAAATCTTTGACCCTAAAATTTAATTTAAATAGATTTTCTTAAATAATGAGAGACAGGATATCAATTTTTCTTACAATAGAGAGAAAAACACAAAATTTTCAAGGACTGAGAAATATAAATTACTTGAAGTTGCTGCTAATACTGCTAAGTCGCTTCAGTTGTGTCCAACTCTGTGCGACCCCACAGATGGCAGCCCACCAGGCTCCGCCGTCCCTGGGATTCTCACTGGAGTGGGTTGCCATTTCCTTCTCATCTATATAAATAAAGGTCTATGCACATAAACTTACTCATAAAAAGATGAATTAAAATGAAATGAGAAAATGTGAATAAAATATTTTTTATAGAGTGAGGCAATGCTCCAAGAGTCTCCATGAACAGTGGATACTGTGTTTGGACTATATACTCCATGGAATTCTCTGGGCCAGAGTACTAGAATGGATAGCCTTTCCCTTCTCCAGGGGATCTTCCTGACCCAGAGATCGAACCCAGGTCTCCTGAATTGCAGGTGGATTTTTTTTACCAGCTGAGCCGCAAAGGAAGCCCTGTGGCTCCTCCTCCATATAATGGTTTTATTAGCAGAGATTATACCTTTGTGACTGGTTTCTTTCTAAGTTGTGGGCATTTTCTAATGCAAACCCTCTTTCCTCTCTACCTCTCCCCTACTTGCCAAGGGAATGGTATTTTAAATTACAGTGAATGAGGGCTAGATTTCCATTCTAACCAACAAGCCTTTGTAATTCATATTGGGGCTGATCTAGAGTGCTATAGTTTCTTATTGTTTCTTTGGAAAAATTAGTCCCAAGTCATAATGTGACATATGATTTCCTTTATAGCTCCAATATTGACAAAAATAATATTTTCCCTTTCCTTTTGCACTCAAACTGTTAGATTTCCCCATCCCCCCCACCCCCTCCTGCCTTGAACACATACACCCATCCCCTCCGACCTGGGCAGTGTGAGGAGTTCTAATTCATTTTCTTCCTTCTGGTGCAGAACCATGAAAAAGTTGTGCACGGTCACACCTGACAAAGATGGCAGGGGGAATGGGTTTTTGCTTTGCTTGTTCAACCTCCAGTGTCCCCCAGGTGGGAACTGCACTGGGCACCAGGCTGGAACAAAGTGATTCGGAGAGGCTGGAGACAAGTGCAGGTTCCTGCCCTGGACAGAGAAATTGACAGGGGTCAGAGTGGCCGCCGTCGTCAGAGTTCCTGAGGACAAATGTTAAGTCAGTGATAGGACGTGAACCGTGAACTTCCAGATGTTCAAGAAAAGGTTTTAGAAAAGGCAGAGGAACCAGAGATCAAACTGCCAACATCCGCTGGATCATGGAAAAAGTAAGAGAGTTCCAGAAAAACAACTATTTCTGCTTTATTGACTATGCCAAAGCCTTTGTATGGATCACAATAAACTGTGGAAAATTCTGAACGAGATGGGAATACCAGACCACCTGACCTGCCTCTTTAGAAACCTGTATGCAGATCAGGAAGCAACAGTTAGAACTGGACATGGAACAACAGACTGGTTCCAAATAGGAAAAGGAGTACGTCAAGGCTGTATATTGTCACCCTGCTTATTTAACTTCTATGCAGAGCACATCATGAGAAATGCTGGGCTGGAAGCAGCCAGGAGATTAAAAGATGCTTACTCCTTGGAAGGAAAGTTATGACCAATCTAGATAGCATATTGAAAAGCAGAGATATTACTTTGTCAACAAAGGTCTGTCTAGTCAAGGCTATGGTTTTTCCAGTGGTCATGTATGGATGTGAGAGTTGGACTGTGAAGAAAGCCGTATGCCACAGAATTGATGCTTTTGACCTGCGGTGTTGGAGAAGACTCTTGATAGTCCCTTGGAGTGCAAGGAGATCCAACCAGTCCATTCTAAAGGAGATCAGTCCTGGGTGTTCATTGGAAGGACTGATGCTGAAGCTGAAATTCCAATACTTTGCCCACCTCATGAAGAGAGTTGACTCATTGGAAAAAACCCTGATGCTGGGAGGGATTGGCAGGAGGAGGAAACGACAGAGGATGAGATGGCTGGATGGCATCACTGACTCGATGGATATGAGTTTGAGTGAACTCTGGGAGTTGGTGATGGACAGGGAGGACTGGCGTGCTGTGATTCATGGGGTCGCAAAGAGTTGGACACAACTGAGCGACTGAATTGAACTGAGGATGTGGCAGAGCAATGGCTAGATTTGCTGCTGAAGTGGATTTCAAGGGTGGGCAGGAAGGAACATCTTTGTATTGGATGCTTAGCATTTTCCAGTGGAGATGGTGGAGCAGTATTTTGATGATTGAAAGACTATAAAAGCGATATTTTTATTTATTTATTTGGCTGTGCTGAATCTTAGTTACATGTGGGATCAAGTTCCCTGACCAGGGATCGAACCCTGGACCCCTGTATTGAGAGCACAGAATCTTAACTACTGGACTACCAGGGAAATCCCAAAGGCATATTTTTAAAGTGGTATGTTT
Source organism: Ovis aries (assembly GCF_016772045.2). Lineage (NCBI taxonomy): Eukaryota > Metazoa > Chordata > Mammalia > Artiodactyla > Bovidae > Ovis > Ovis aries. The sequence continues at coordinate 93,588,867 of NC_056059.1, forward strand.
GTAACTCCAGAGCCACTCATAATGCTTTAGAATAATAAAAGTTCTGAGTCAGTTCAGATTAAAGAATATAACATAAGGAGCAGAAACTGCATTTATGACCAATTAATACAACTAATCTTTTAAAAATTTCATGAATAGTTAAGATGTAGGAAAAGATTTAGAAAGGTTTTCATTTTATTAAAATGCTGGTGTGAATTTAGTACTTATGTAAAACATTAAAATTGTTCTGAAGGGGAAAAAAACCTTACCTGAGATAATGCTTTATATAAATGTAAGTTATTACTATATAATGACTTTCCTACAAAAGAAATCTAAAGGCTATTTAAAAATCTCAGTTTTTATTATGAAAAGTTGAGCATTTTAATGAAGTTGTATTTAAACATGGGCACAACATTGTTAATATGTTTTTTGTCTTAAAAGCTTGGTAATATTTTCCTCTTTCCTTTTTGTTCTCTTTTTTTATGTAGGTCTTTCTAAAAGTAACATCTGATTTTCCTGATTCATCAGCCTAAAGCCAGTCTAAAGTTCTTTCTCAAAATTTTTATTTTCTTGAACCTATTCCTATGGTTTTTTAAAAAGGTCACTCTGCTTAAGATTCATTCAGTTATTCATTCATTCAGGTCCAATACCAGGCTATGCTGCTGCTGTTGCTAAGTCGCTTCAGTCGTGTCAGACTCTGTGCGACCCCAGAGACGGCAGCCCACCAGGCTCCTCTGTCCATGGGATTTGCCAGGCAAGAGTACTGGAGTGGGTTGCATTGCTTTCTCTGATACCAGGCTATAGGAATACACAATTAAGGAAAGTAAAAGTTTCTGCCCTTCTAGCCTTCAGTCCTTTAAGTCAGAATACAAATTAAGAAGTCAGCTTTGGGAGTAATTCTCTTGATGCTCTATAAATTGAAGGCTAATCATCCTGGAATCCTCCTCTTCCCTCACCTCTACCACTCTACCCTCTTTTTGTAGGAAAAAAAAAAGAAGAATGATTAATGTCCAGGTAAAAAATCAGAGCTTTCTGAGCTAATGGTTTTTTAAAGCTGACTCATGACCTTTCTTTTGACAAATCAGAAATTAATAAAATACTTTTATCAGTGTCTTTAGCGTATAATACACAGAAAAACTGTACAAAAAAGATCTTCATGACCCAGATAATCATGATGCTGTGATCACTCATCTAGAGCCAGACATCCTGGAATGTGAAGTCAAGTGGGCCTTAGAAAGTATCACTACGAACAAAGCAAGTAGAGGTGATGGAATTCCAGTTGAGCTATTTCAAATCCTGAAAGATGATGCTGTGAAAGTGATGCACTCAATATGCCAACAAATTTGGAAAACTCAGCAGTGGCCACAGGACTGGAAAAGGTCCATTTTCATTCCAATTCCAAAGAAAGGCAATGCCAAAGAATGCTCAAACTACTGCACAATTGCACTCATCTCACATGCTAGTAAAGTAATGCTCAAAATTCTCCAAGACAGGCTTTAGCAATACGTGAACCGTGAACTCCCTGATGTTCAAGCTAGTTTTAGAAAAGGCAGAGGAACCAGAGATCAAATTGCCAACATCCACTGGATCATGGAAAAAGCAAGAGAGTTCCGGAAAAACATCTATTTCTGCTTTATTGACTATGCCAAAGCCTTTGACTGTGTGGATCACAATAAACTGTGGAAAATTCTGAAAGGGATGGGAATACCAGACCACCTGATCTGCCTCTTGAGAAATCTGTATGCAGGTCAGGAAGCAACAGTTAGAACTGGACATGGAACAACAGACTGGTTCCAAATAGGAAAAGGAGTACGTCAAGGCTGTATATTGTCACCCTGCTTATTTAACTTCTATGCAGAGTACATCATGAGAAATGCTGGACTGGAAGAAACACAAGCTGGAATCAAGATTGCCGGGAGAAATATCAATCACCTCAGATATGCAGATGACACCACCTTTATGGCAGAAAGTGAAGAGGCACTAAAAAGCCTCTTGATGAAAGTGAAAGAGAAGAGTGAAAAAGTTGGCCTAAAGCTCAACATTCAGAAAACGAAGATCATGGCATCTGGTCCCATCACTTCATGGGAAATAGATGGGGAAACAGTGGAAACAGTGTCAGACTTTATTTTGGGGGGCTCCAAAATCACTGCAGATAGTGACTGCAGCCATGAAATTAAACGAAGCTTACTCCTTGGAAGAAAAGTTATGACCAACCTAGATAGTATATTCAAAAGCAGAGACATTACTTTGCCAACTAAGGTCCGTCTAGTCAAGGCTATGGTTTTTCCTGTGGTCATGTATGGATGTGAGAGTTGGACTGTGAAGAAGGTAGAGTGCTGAAAAATTGATGCTTTTGAACTGTGGTGTTGGAGATGACTGTTGAGAGTCCCTTGGACCTGCAAGGAGATCCAGCCAGTCCATTCTGAAGGAGATCAACCCTGGGATTTCTTTGGAAGCAATGATGCTAAAGCTAAAACTCCAGTACTTTGGCCACCTCATGGGAAGAGTTGACTCATTGGAAAAGACTCTGATGCTGGGAGGGATTGGGGGCAGGAGGAGAAGGGGACAACAGAGGATGAGATGGCTGGATGGCATCACTGACTCAATGGACGTAAGTCTGAGTGAAGTCTGGAAGTTGGTGATGGACAGGGAGGCCTGGTGTGCTGCGATTCATGGGGTCGCAAAGAGTTGGACACGACTGAGTGACTGAACTGAAATGAACTGAACTGAACTGAAGGAATTCTTGCCTTACTTTTTATAGTATTTTTCGATGTATTTTAAACAGTCTCATCTTATGAAAAGCTCCAATAATCCTACATGGTGTGTTCTTTAGTGTCCAGCTCTTATTGGACACTATTTGTGTTGACTTGAGAAACTCCAGAGATCTTGGAAGTGAAGCAAAATATCTTCATTGAAAGCACGTCAAACTGCTCAATTAGGAGACCTGAATTATACTAGCTTTATTAGTGTCTACTTTTATCACTTACCTGCTCACAACTATGTTTACTAACTTGCAAAATGAAGACCTATGGTAGATGATTGTTAAGAGTCTATGAGTGCTCGAGTGCTAATTCACTTCAGTTGTGTCTCACTCTGTGAACCCATGAACTGCAGCATGCCAGGTTACCCTGCCCTTCACCATCTCCCAGGGTTTACTCAAACTCATGTCCATTGAGTCGATGATGCCATCCAACCATCTCATCCTCTATCATCCCCTTCTCCTGCCTTCAATCTTTCCCAGCATCAGGTTCTTTTCCAATGAGTCAGCTTTGGCAATACCAGCTCTGAAGTCTTGGGCAAATCACTTCACCTCCACGGGAGGAGTGAGGCAGGAGAGTCTTAGGAAAGCAGAGAAAATGTGGAATGGCAGTTGTATAGGGATCTTCTTTTAATTAATGAAATACTGTTTCCTAACTGTGAGAGTTCAGGTGAGGTTCATTTCATTTCAGTCCAGTCACTCAGTTGTATCTGACTCTTTCCCACCCCATGGACTGCAGCACACCAGGCCTCCCTGTCCATCACCAACTCCCGGAGCTTACTCAAACTCATGTCCATCGAGTCAGTGATGCCATCCAACCATCTCATCCTCTGTGGTCCCCTTCTCCTGCCTTTAATCTTGCCCAGCATCAGGGTCTTTTCTAATGAGTCAGTTCTTCACATCAGGTGGCCAAAGTATTGGAGTTTCAGCTTCAGCATCAGTCCTTCCAATGAATATTCAGGACTGATTTCCTTTAGGATTGAGTGGTTTGATCTCCTTGCTTTCCAAGGGACTCTCAAGAGTCTTCTCCAACACCACAGTTCAAAAGCATCAATTCTTCGGTGCTCAGCCTACTTTATGATTCAACTCTCACATCCATACATGACTACTGGAAAAACCATGGCTTTGACTAGACCTCTGTCGGTAAAGTAATGTATCTGCTTTTTAATACACTGTCTAGGTTTGTCATAGTTTTCCTTCCAAGGAGCAAGTGTCTTTTAGTTTCATGGCTGCAGTCACTGTCTGCAGTGATTTTGGAGCCCAAGAAAATAAAGTCTGTCACTGTTTCCACTTTTGCCCCATCTGTTTGCCAGTAAGTGATGGGACCAGATGCCATGATCTTAGTTTTTGGAACGTTGCGTTTTAAACCAGCCTTTTCACTCTCCTCTTTCACCTTTATCAAGAGGCTGTTTAGATCCTCTTTGCTTTCTGTCATAAGGGTGTTGTCATCTTCTTGTCTGAGGTTATTGATATTTCTCTTGGCAATCTTGGTTCCAGCTTATACTTCATCCAGCCTGTCATTTCATATTATGTACTCTGTATATAAATTAAATAAGCTGGATCTTCTTTCTATTATGAGAAGATGGAAGTGCCTGGGCTTGCAGAGATCATTTCTTTCATAAACATCTAGCTATCTGGGTACAATCTGGCTTTCTTTATTGTTCACATGCTAATTCCTTGTTTACAGTAAGAGATGGTGAATGTGGCAGATGGCAGCCTCTCCCCTTCCCCCAGCTCCCCAGCACTTAAAAGGGAGGAAGTAGCTGATGGCTTCCAAATAGCTGGCTTTGTTTCACCTGGGCGTGGAAACTTGCGTTTGGAAAAAGCTTGTTTATTGGTAGAGGTAAAACAGAAAACATTTCATTTCACAATTGTGTTTGCTGGTACTTCTGCAGTTGGCTAACAGGTTGGCTTAAGGGCTAGCTCTTCTGGAATGACCTCTCCAGACTGGCTTTTGGCTGGGCAACTAGATGAGAGTTTCATGTAGTCTTACCATTCCTAAGGCTAGCCTGGGCTTATTCTCTGGACAAAGGCTTGTGTCCCAAGAGTGTGAACCTTGGGACATACAAGGACTTTTAAAGTCTGTTAATTCTAACAGATTCTGTTGGCTGAAGCAAATCTCTAGGCCAGCTCAGATCTATGAGATGGAGAAATAGACTCCAAACTCTTATTGAAAGGGCATGGAAACAGGGAGGAGTGAAAAAGTAGTCTGTTCTGCAATGAATTGACTTTCAAGCCCCTTTGAGCTCTAAGGTTTGCTTAATGGATAAGTGATCTAACTGGTTATTTAAATACCTACCACTGTTCTTAGGCACTGAAAAAAATAGAAAAGAAAAAATAACACTCGACTATATGGAAGGCACTTTGTATTTTACAAAATCAGTTTTGCTTTCTAGAGAAACATAAAGTAAATGATACCCTTGAGGATCTGGCAATGTGGTTAAGCAAATGAGGCTCATATATTAAAACAGAAAACATTTCTAGACCATCGAATTTTCTTTTGTATGGAAACTTGTGAGAGCTACAGGACAGGTGGCAAGATGGACTGGAATTGTCTGCTAAGTGTTGAAGGGTGAGGTGGCAGTGGTTAGATCCAGACTAATCAAACTTTTTTGCTTTTGATCATCTCTTATATTTATATACACAGAGAGCAAATGACAATTTAATTTAATTAAGCTATGGAAAATTTGGAAAACTCAGCAGTGGCCACAGGACTGGAAAAGGTCCATTTTCATTCCAATTCCAAAGAAAGGCAATGCCAAAGAATGCTCAAACTACTGCGCAATTGCACTCATCTCACATGCTAGTAAAGTAATGCTCAAAATTCTCCAAGACAGGCTTCAGCAATACGTGAACCGTGAACTCCCTGATGTTCAAGCTGGTTTTAGAAAAGGCAGAGGAACCAGAGATCAAATTGCCAACATCCGCTGGATCATGGAAAAGCAAGAGAGTTCCGGAAAAACATCTATTTCTGCTTTATTGACTATGCCAAAGCCTTTGACTGTGTGGATCACAATAAACTGTGGAAAATTCTGAACGAGATGGGAATACCAGACCACCTGATCTGCCTCTTGAGAAATCTGTATGCAGGTCAGGAAGCAACAGTTAGAACTGGACATGGAACAACAGACTGGTTCCAAATAGGAAAAGGAGTACGTCAAGGCTGTATATTGTCACCCTGCTTATTTAACTTCTATGCAGAGTACATCATGAGAAATGCTGGACTGGAAGAAACACAAGCTGGAATCAAGATTGCCGGGAGAAATATCAATCACCTCAGATATGCAGATGACACCACCTTTATGGCAGAAAGTGAAGAGGAACTAAAAGCCTCTTGATGAAAGTGAAAGAGAAGAGTGAAAAAGTTGGCCTAAAGCTCAACATTCAGAAAATGAAGATCATGGCATCTGGTCCCATCACTTCATGGGAAATAGATGGGGAAACAGTGGAAACAGTGTCAGACTTTATTTTGGGGGGCTCCAAAATCACTGCAGATAGTGACTGCAGCCATGAAATTAAACGAAGCTTACTCCTTGGAAGAAAAGTTATGACCAACCTAGATAGCATATTCAAAAGCAGAGACATTACTTTGCCGACTAAGATCCGTCTAGTCAAGGCTATGGTTTTTCCTGTGGTCATGTATGGATGTGAGAGTTGGACTGTGAAGAAGGCTGAGTGCTGAAGAATTGATGCTTTAGAAGTGTGGTGTTGGAGAAGACTCTTGAGAGTCCCTTGGACTGCAAGGAGATCCAACCAGTCCATTCTGAAGGAGATCAGCCCTGGGATTTCTTTGGAAGGCATGATGGTAGAGCTGAAACTCCAGTACTTTGGCCACCTCATGCGAAGAGTTGACTCATTGGAAAAGACTGATGCTGGGAGGGATTGGGGGCAGGAGAAGAAGGGGACGACCGAGGTTGAGATGGCTGGATGGTATCATGGACTTGACAGACGTGAGTCTGAGTGAACTCCAGGAGATGGTGATGGACAGGGAGGCCTGGCATGCTGCGATTCATGGGGTCGCAAAGAGTCGGACACGACTGAGCGACTGAACTGAACTGATGGAAACTAAGAGTTTGCAGATGAATAATTAATCTCAAAACTTGTTTCCTCCTAGTTTAAGGATGAAGTTATATCTTGACTACAGAATTTTAGTAAATAAAATCTATTTTCAAAAGAGTATGGAATTTTTTCAATACTTGCAAAATACGTTAAAGTAATGGCTTTTTGAATAAAGTAAGTGGGATTAATTTTAACCAGTGGCAGAAGTTGCTAGTTCATTAAAATCTCTTTCCCCTTCCTGCCTCTCCCAACCTCTCACGCAGCTAGATATATCATTTGATTAAGTTCTATCTTAAGGAATGTGAATAGAAAAATACATGCCACTTCCTGGCTTGTTCCATGAAACCTCCAGGAACTGCTTTTCCATACTTCCCCTTTTATTGGCATCTGGGTTGGCCATACCCAGAGTGACTTTGGAAGCCCTTGACTGAATGATTGCCTGGAGTATACACCTCTTTCAAACAGGAGCATCTGTCCTAGATTATTAACTGAGCAAGGGATGAAATTCTCTTGTGTTTAATCACAAAACATAGTGGACCTATTTGTTTTATTAGTATAGTCTACTGCAACTAATACAATAAATAATGCATTGACATAAAATCATGATGGGCTAAAGAGTTTTCTAGACCATCTTCTCTATCTACAGATACTACTTTTGATACAAAGTTGAGTTCATCAAACATTTATTGAGTTTTCCATCTACAGGAATCTGAGCTCATTGCTGAAGACAGAACTGAATAAGATTGTTTCTGCTTCAGAGAGGGCACGATCTCATAGGAGAAATACATATATAAAAGAATGATTAATATACAGTGTAGTAGACCTATTTTGTGGTATCGTTGTTGTTTAGTGGCTAAGTCCTGCCTAACTCTTAGGCGTCTCCATGGACTGTAGCCCGCCAGGCTCCTCTGTCCATGGGATTTCCCAGACAAGAATACTGGAGTGGGTTGCCATTTCTCTTCAGGGGATCTTCTTGACCCAGGGATGGAAACCAGGTCTTTTGCACTGAAGGTATATTCTCTACTCCTGAGCCACTGGGGAAGCCCATTTTGAGGTATTTTACTATAGAGACCCTATAATTTAGTGACTCAAACAAGATAAAGAATTCTTTCTTGAGGGGATTCAGAGTAAGGTGGACAATCCAAGGTGGGTAGGTAGCTCTACTCTAGAGAGTTATAATATTGATACTGATAAGAATTATTGCTATTGATTTTTATTAATAATGATCATTCCAAGTCCTTAAGTATAATAACTTCTTTGATAGTTTCAAAAACCCATATGAACTAAGTACTGTTTACTTTCCCTTTTTACAAATAAGAAAATCTAGGCATAAGTTGTTTAAATTACCCAAGTCCATATAGCTAGGACAGGACTTAGCAGGGCTTTGAACCAGGCAACGTGACCCTAGGCTGTTAACCATCACGCTCTACTTTGATAAGCAAGCTGATGCAATGAGTAGTCATTGCAGTAGGGGGACAGCCATTTATCTTGGTGACAGTTGACTGATACTTTTAAAGCATTTTCTATTAGCGCTTATAAACGTAGCTTGTAATGTTGGACTTGGTGCTTGTTGTTACGCTACATTATGTGTTTTTATGTGTTTTTTGTTCCAAACATATCATGCTTCTTTGAGGCAATTCTGATTTTCGTGGGTTTCTATTTTGTTATGCAGTCAATGAAGGTTCTACAAGTTCAAAAAAATTAGTGATGACTGTTTGCATATAGTCTTTCCAAGCTGAGTCTTTGTGGCTCTCAAACCTCTTCAGAATGTGGAATACTGACCTTCATTCACTAAGTGCTTGACAATGGACTTCTTGCTGAGCGAATATAGAATAATTCTCTACGTTGAGTTCATCTCCTGAGTGCCATCAGAAGCTTCTGTGTAGGTCCTCTCCTTGTCCTCCGTGTTTGCCCTGCTGCTCTCACTCAGACGATAGTGTCCGAATGTTCATCTCTCCCCGATACTCCTTAAAGGAGATTGAAAATGACTTTTCATAGCATGTTTGCCTTTTTCTCCTATAATATTCACACAAGACAGTTCCTCAAATATAAACCTAATCTGAAACCTCAAGTTCTCTTTTCCATGTGTGTGTGCTCAGTCATGTCCTACTCTTTGCAACCTCAGTCCATGGAATGTTCCAGGCAAGGATACTGGAGTGAATTGCCATTTCCTACACCGGGGCCTCTTCCCAGCCCAGGCATTGAACTGGCGTGTCTTGGTTTCCTCCTTTGGCAGGCAGATTCTTTACCACTAGTGCCACCGGGGAAGCTCCACAGTCAAAATGTGCAAAGTGCCATTCTTCACTACTGTCCATTATACTTTTTGATTTAATCAGAGTACTGAATTTTCTTGTCTGAGACTTGAAGCACAGCCAGAGCGTGTCCCCGGCCTTGATGCATTGACTTTCAAGTGGGGATAATTTTAGTTTTCCTTAAAATATTGTGACTGCTGTTCTACTTTTCTTGTTCCCCTGTGGTCATTTTCTCCTGTGGGGATAAGAGTGGATAGAAGTGAATCCTGAGCATCCCACCTGTTGCATCCTGAATGCCTCTGGTGAGAAACCAGCTCTTAATAAAGAGGCTGCTGCTGCTGCTGCTAAGTTGCTTCAGTCGTGTCCGACTCTGTGCGACCCCATAGACGGCAGCCCACTAGGCTCCTCTGTCTCTGGGATTCTCCAGGCAGGAATACTGGAGTGGGTTGCCATTTTCTTCTCCAATGCATGAAAGTGAAAAGCAAAAGTGAAGTCGCTCAGTCGTGCCTGACTCTTAGTGACCCCATGGACTGCAGCCTACCAGGCTCCTCCATCCATGGGATTTTTCCAGGCAAGAGTACTGGAGTGGGGTGCCATTGCCTTCTCCAAATAAAGAGGCGAGGCAAGTGCTAAAAGCTTCTTGGAGATGCGTCCTTCCCAGGGCCACCGCATCTGGTTAATGCTGAATCTTTTTTGGATTTTGTGAGGGTGCTCTGTGTGCAATGTCTGGCGAGACAGCATAAAGGAAGGAACTGGGCAGTATCAATTTACTCAAGTTGGCAGCTATTCACTGGGAACTTTTGATGCATATTATGGTCCAGGTTGGGACTGCTTCATATTCTATAAGAAGGGTTCTGGAAGTCCAACAGGCCTGACAAGAGAGTTGTAAGTTTACAGGCTGCCCTTTTATCCCTTGAGTATAATTGACTTGAGCCATTTAGGAATGAATTAAGTCCTTTTTGTCATTTATCACGCGTTCATCATGTTTGCCCAAACAAAGTTTCTGTGGTCAGTCAGGCAGTGAATGGGGAGCTGGGAATTCCACGTTGCCCGACTGGGTCTACTTTTCTCTAGCCACATTACCTTGGGCAAGTTGTTTCACTTCTGTTCTTTCTCCCTACAGCAAAGCTAGTTTCGGCTCGTGGAATTCATGGGCTGGTACAGGGGGTGGCATGGAGAGTGTGCCACAGTGGAGTTTAAATCTGTTCTCTGCCACTCACCCAGTGTGTAACCTTGGTCAGGTTGGTTAATCTCTCAACTTAGATGCCACCTCTCAGACGGGGAGAGGCATGTATACTTCACAGGACTGTTACAAGGATTAGGTAAGGCTATGCCCAGACACACCAAGGACATGATTCAGCACATTTGTTGTTGTTTTGTTGTTCAGCTGCCAAGTGGTATCTGACTCTTTGCAACTCCATGGACTGCAGCACGCCAGCTTCCCTGTCCCCCACTGTCTCCTGGAATTGGCTCAAATTCATGTCCATTGAGTCAATGATGCACATCTAACACATAATAGGTGCCTATTAAATTCTAGTTACTATGTTTCATTATTATTATTACTAGCTGTTACCAAGTTTTCAAACTGGGTGAGATGCCGGTAGCAGCAGAGGTGCAAGGAATGTTCTTTTGTAAAAAGATCATGCCTATTGATATGTAAAAGCATTATTTTCCGATGCAATAGTAATCATTATATTTATATTAGAAAGCGTTTCTTTAGAAACTTATTTTCACAAATAAAAGAGAATAACTTCAGACAGCTTCTGAGATGAGAATTAGTGTGTCATAGCAGAAAGAGCATGAGACTCAGGAGCTGCCCAGATCTCGCCTTAAATTCTGGCACTACCATGAACCTTGGAAAAGTAGCTTGTGACCTTGGAAAAGTTAATCATTCCTCTAAACCTCAGTTTACTCATTCATAAAATAAAGGTGAGATGATAATGTTCATATAAATAAGAGTCATTCTGAGAATTAGAGCTAGTATATAAAGTTGGTTACATCTTATGCATACTGTACGATTAACTAATAGCACACAGCAGGATTCTGCTGTGTGCCTTCTTATGGTGTGTTGAATGTCACCTTGAGCTTCCAAGATCCCCCAATTATGTCGTCTGTTGTTCTGCTCTTAAAGCATCCTGTTCTTTTCCTTCACGAAACTTAATCATCATCTGCTGGGACTTCCCTAGTCATCCAGTGGTGAAGTACCTGCCTTCCAATGCAGGGGACGTAGGTCTGATCCCTAGTCAGGCAACTAAAATCTTACATGCCTGGGAGCAAATAAGCTGGTGCACCACAGCTAGAGAAAGCCCATGGCTCTGCGACTAAGAGCCCTCACGCAATCGGGCTGAAGACCCAGCAGCCAAGATTTAAAAAACTAATTAATTAATTTTAAAAGTCATGATGTGTCTTCCTCGTTGTATTTATGTTTGTTGACTGTCTATCTTTTCCTGTTGGGCTGAGGCCTGTCTGTTCATCATTATATAACTAACACACTGCCTGGCACATAGTTAGTGCTCAATAAATCTTTTTTAAATGACTGGATGAAAGAATAGCCAATAACCAACGCTGGTGTTTCTCCTCTGTAAGCACACATCGCTTATTTGTCACTTTGTGTCATACTGCCTCGTAATATCACTTGTTGTCTTGTTAGTTAGCTCTTGTAAAATTGCTAGTTATTTTCTTATACTCTCTGATTGGTTGTAAACCCTTAAAGTGCTGGAGCCCTAGACTAGGCCTGCATCCCCACACACAGTACTGTGCTTTACACAGTCATTATTTGGTGAATAAATGAACCAGAAAAGGAGAAAAAAGCTCATTCTGAAGATGTCACCCAAGATTAAGCTTTGGAGAAATGTCTGGAGGTCAGTTTGAGCTCAGCCTTCTTTGTTGTTCCTATCTATTGCATTGTAATTGGGCTTCCCTGGTGGCTCAGATAGTAAAGAATCTTGACTGCAGTGCAGAGACCCAGGTTCAATCCCTGGGTTGGGAACATTCCCTGGAGGAGGAAATGGCCACCCACTCCAGTAGTCTTGCCTGGAGAATTCCATGGATGGAGGAGCCTGGTGGGCTACAGTCCATGAACTTGCAAAGAGTCAGACACGACTGAATGGTTAACACTTCATTGTGTTAGTGATAGTGATCATGGAATTCTCCGGGCAAGAATCCTGGAGTGGTAGGCATTGATTAAACCTGGGTCTTCTGCATTGCAGGCAGATTCTTTACCGTCTGAACCGGAAGGCCCTGAGAGATGAGAAGAAAAGCTGTACTGGCCAACTCTCTGACACTGCCTAACCTTCCTTATAAACTCATCTTGGTGATTGTCTCCTCACTGCTGTGGTGGCCCTGCTCCACGGCCACTCTGTGTCAGCAGCAGAAATCTCTCAGGTTTTGAGTTCCTTTTTCTCAGGTCTCTTTCCTCCCTCTCTAATGTTGAAGGGCTCTTTGGCTTCCTGCATCCCAGTCCACTCTTTTTTGCCAGTTCTTTTTTCTTTTTATTTACTTTTAACACTGTCTTTAACATTCCTGTCTACCAGCTTTAGTCATATTCAAGTTCAAAGTAAGCCAGCTCCTTCTTTAAGTCTCTTCCTGTGAGCCTTTACTGACCTACCATCAGCTTGAATTTACTTGGCTCTCTTTCTGCCCTGATTTGGTACCTTGAAAACCATGAAATCTATCCTCACCTGAACTCTCACTGTTAGTATTTTATTAATTAAAAGAAGATTCCTATACAACTGCCATTCCGCATCTTCTCTGCTTTCCTAAGACTCTCCTGCCTCACCCCTCCTGTGGAGGTGAAGTGATTTGCCCAAGACTACAGAACTGGTATTGCCAGAGCTGGAACTTGATCTCCTGAATTCTGGCTTCAGAGTCACTTACATTCCCTACTGCTTTTTTATATGTTCTTTATGTGCCCATACAATCCACGCAAAATATATACTTGACATAATTTTTTAGTGATTTTCTTTTACATAAATATACTATATAATGCTTAAAATTGGACATCTTACTCTTTTTCACTCAACACTGTGTTTTAGAGTTGAAGGTATTCTTAAGTCCTCCATCTTTATACCCATTTTTGTCAGATTCTCCGTGGACTCTTTTTGTGGTTTCTCTCACCACCTGATCCATGCCCAGGGTCACACCTGTAACGCAGCCCATTTGCCCAATATATTGTCACTCTTTGACAAGGAAAACGAAATAAGCACACAGCTGTGAAAGTACTGCCTCCTGTCTGCTACTGCTGTCTCTCTCTAGCACATCACAGTCGCCTCTTCAGTTTTCCCAAGATTTAACTGTGATCTTGCTCCTTCCCCTCATCACTTTCTTCTGTGTCTGCTTCCTACTAAGTACAGGCTTCTGGCCCTTAAACCCCTATAAGCCACCTTGCCCTGTCATTCTAGTTGTAGCCGTACTTACCTGGCACAATCCTCTGTGCGTTTCTATGGCCACTCCTTTTTCATGTCATTGGGATGTAGGATCTCAGTTCCTGGACCAGGGATCAAACCCCTATGTCCTGCATTGAAAGGTGGATTCTCAACCACTGGACTACCAGGGAAGTCTCAATGTAGTTTGTATTAATCGAGTAGGATCATCCAAGAAAAGTTAAGTTATATTTAATACCACTGTTTAAAAACTTTTGTTTCCATTAATTTTATTAGCCTAAAGAACTATTAGTCTATTGAGATTCTTTTGTGAAGTTTTTGATTGAAAAGCCCTTTGAGACCCCTTTGTATTTTAAAACTATAATTTTCCTCTGAGTGTTATTATTTTGGATTGAATTTAGAGGTGACCATAGGATAAAAAATAATGCTTTGTGCCCTCTCTGTGGGTGGCAATATTTTACCCGTGATGTCCAACAAACAGAAGTGCATTGTGAGCTGTTAATTTAGAAGGTGGGTGTTAATAACAGTCCACAGCTGAGGAGTGCTAGAAATACTGGCTTTATGTTCTGCAGGCTGGTCTATTTCTGGCTTTGAATCTCCATGCTGTCAGAGGGACAGAATGATAATACCCTAAGTCCTTCTGACATGTTCTATTATCTTCTTGGAGTTTTGTTACAACTAAAGTCTTACACACTGCCAGTTCTTCCCAGGTTTTCCAGGGAAGTAGTGTGTCTCTATCTTAAGTCAAAACTAGTTGCTGAGAGGTATCTCTGACACTCTCCTCACTACCCCTGAGAGCTCCTTGGGTTTAGGAGTCTTTGGCTGCTCCTGAAAAAGTGTGAAAGTGTTACTCACTCTGTGTCCCATGGACTCACTTCTCTGTCCATGAAATTATCCAGGCAAGAATGCAAGAATCCTGGAGCGGGTGGCCATTCCCTTCAACAGGGGATCTTCCTGACCCAGGGATTGAAGCTGCGTCTCCTGCATTGTGGGCAGATTCTTTACCATCTAAGCCACCAGGGAAGCCCCTCCTGCTCTATCCTAAAAGCATAAGTATCACCCCTGCCCCCACCCCCTGACAGCCGGGGGTGCCCTCTGCCTAGGGCCCCGTGAGCACAAAGTCACATCTCTCTGCTGCTGCTGTGCTCTGTCATGTCTGACCCTTTGTGACCCCATGGACTGTAGCCTTCCAGGCTCCTCTGTCCGTGGGGTTCTCCAGGCAAGAATACTGGAGTGAGTTGTCTTTTCCTTGTCTGGGGGAATCTTCCCGACGCAGGCATCGATCCCTCTGTCCCCATAGGAGGCGGATTCTTTATTGCTGAGCCATCAGGGAAGTCTCTGTCACTAGAGGAGTCTTATTACCTCCAGAGCTGCTGTGGAGAAGTGGGGTCCAGTCTGTCTTTATTCCCAGCCCCCTCTTTTTTTCAGTTTCTTTCCTCTTGATATCAGCCATCCTTTACATAATCCCCTGCAATCCTATGCCCAAGGAACTATCTTGTTCTTGAACATAGGAAGCAACTTAGAATTGAAACTGTAAAGTGATATGGCTCTTGCAATTATCACTTTAGCAGGGATATTTTGACTCTATTCACTTACTTCATCACTACTCATTCTTAACTAACCCACATCTTTGTATAAAGTGCAGAAAGCTGGGACTGTGTTTACTGATTAGTGGTGAAAACCAACAAATCCTAATGGAGAAAACTATTAGGTTTTTTTCAAGATCATTTTTATTTCCTATTGGGAAACTGGAAAAAATGCTCCTCACTTAAAACATTGCCTTGGAGAGCCATCGTGGATAAAAATGACGGGGCAGTTAAAGCAATAAAAAACATTTCTCTTGGCATTACACTGTTATTGTCAATGTGCTTAATAATTCTTACTACTGCTTATCATCACTGACTGTGTACATTAAGCTTCATTGTACAGATGGCATAACTGGGTGCTACGTGACTGGCTCTTGATTACCGCATCCCTCGGTGTCTGCTGTTGTCTCCCAGGCTTCAGCTGAGCACACAACTGCATCTGTGAGATCAGAATAGCAGCTTCTTTTATTTTTAGGACCAATCTCTGCTGCTTAGCCTCTGAATGAGGCTCGTGTGTCCCAGGAGCGCTCCGTAAATTGAATTTTGCTGCGTTCACCGCTTCCACTTGGAAATGTGTTGGCTCATGTTCTCGACTACACAAAATCATGGTCCATTTAGGTCACATAAAACACCTTATCGTTAATTTAGGGCCTGGTGGGCAAAGCTCTGTTAATGCATCTCTTCCGTATTTGGTATGTTTATGAGACCTGCTTAACAAAGAGGTGAATATCATTTGAATATATGGGAGGATTATGTGTCTGAAGAGAACATAATGAGGGGACAGCTGGATGGATAATAATGCTGCCTGTCAAGGGCAGGAGCAAATGCATGATTCCTGTGCATACCTCATACCCCCACCCCTTCCATGGAATTCTCCAGGCAAGAATATTGGAGTGGGTTGCCATGCCCTTCTCCAGGGGATCTTCTCAACCTAGGGATCGAACTCGGGTCTTCTGCATTGCAGGTGGATTCTTTACTCCCTGAGCCATCATCTGTCTTGGGTGTAACCAGTACAGAGGCGAGGGGAGAGGGAAGAGATAGCAGAGGTGTATTCATTCCTCTGTCTCGAAAATGCTGAGCACACCAGTTGTCTAACAGTTAAGATAAGCCGAGTATTTGGCTAACCAGTACGGGTCGTCTTCAGGCGCTAAAGTAGCCTGGAATATGATTTGTCTTGGGGATAAAATGACAGGATTATAAATCTTTAAGTAGGCTCTCTTAACTCTAGTAAGATGAAAAGCTGAATTAGGTCAGAAGTCTCAGGCAAGAGAACACGGTCTAAATCTTGAGCCATTTGCTTGAAGTGGGAATACCTGTGTAAGAATGGTGGGGCTGGATGTTTTCATTTGGAAACAAAATATAAACCCTAAATGTAAATCACTGAATGTTCTCCTAGCCGCATACAAATAATGCATTACACTCATGCCCAGTGTTATTGAGGCAGAAAGGCATTACTGTTTTCAGTAATGTTCTGTGAAGATTTTCATTATTGAATCTCAGCAGGCTTCATTCTAGGCAGAAAGATGGAGTAGGTGAAATCAGCTTTTGTTGTTTCCAGCAAAGGCAGCCACTCCTCTCTGTTGGGCCCAACCTGACACTGCCCAGCAGAATTCTGGCCCCTTGTCCCATTGCCCAGGGTCTGTTTTTGGAGGGGCAGGCCCCTCTTTGGGCTATGTTAGCGCTCATGTTCTTAGCTCCCATCAGTTAAACTCCTACTGTGCGCCTGCCACTGGGTAAGGTGCTCAACACACATTCTGCCTGTAATGTTTGCACCCCGGGTGGTGAGCGCTTTCCTTGACGTTGTTCTGCCCTCCTGGATCTCCCACCATTTCCTCTCACCTCTGACATCCCTCCCAGGGACGTATTTACTACTCCGGGACCACGTTTCCACAAATGAAGCTCTTAGAACTTCCAAGGAGAAAACCAAGCCTCCCTATTTGTCTGGGATGATACTTGAAGTGAAGTGAAGTGAAAGTCACTCGTTTGTGTCCGACTCTGCAACCCAATGGACTATACAAGTCCATGGACTTCTCCAGGCCAGAATACTGGAGTGGGTAGCCTTTCCCTTCCCCAGGGGATCTTCCCAACCCAGGGATCAAACCCAGGTCTCCCTCATTGTAGCAGATTCTTTACCAGCTGAGCCACAAGGGAAGCCTATACTTAACAGTCATTAAATGTTAATTGTATGCCAGACCCTCTGCCAAACATTGCATCTCACTTAATCTTTACAATAGCCTCTCAAGGTAGGAACAACCATCTCTGGGCTTTAATTTTTTTTAGGTGGGGCCCTGTAATGCTTAGTTGTGATTGCATCGCACAGGCTTCTCTAGTTGAGGCTTGGGGCTTCTCTAGTTGAGGCTTGGGTCTTCTCTAGTTGAGGCTTGGGTCTTCTCTAGTTGAGGCTTGGGTCTTCTCTAGTTGTGGCACGGGGGCTCAGTAGTTGCGGCCCATGGGGTTAGTTGCCCCGTGGCATGTGGAATCTTAGCTCCCTGAAGGGATCAAGTTCAAGTCCCCTGCATTGGAAGGTGGATTCTTAACCCCTGGGCCACCAGGGAAATTCCCATCTCTGTTTTATAAATGAAGAACTGAGGTTGGAGAGGCCGAGTAGAGTCTCCAGGGCCACTCCAGGGCTAGGAAGCACTAGCACCAGGCTTTGAGCTTGCGGCTGTCTGTCCTCTGTTCTAATAACCCGCTCTTTCTAACCTGCTTTTCTTGTTCTAACAAAGAGCTAGTGAGAGAAAGAGGAAGAGTGAGAGCAAGTGAGAGAGAGAGAAAAGTTGTTCTCCTCTGTGTCCTCTCCCCAAATGCAAAGTTCTCCTTCTCTGGTTCCTTTCAGCATTGTCATATTGTAACATTGGCTTGCTAGTTAGAGGTCACATCAGTCTTAGATGCCCCTCACAAAGGAATTTTAGATGAAATAAGGTCCAAGAAGAAATGGCAGACTGGACACTGGACAAATCAAATTAGGAAGGCAGGTCCCTTTAGTGTAAACCTTAAGTGGTCCAGGCTTGAAGGTTGAAAAGATGAAGGCATTTCTGATATCAGTCAGAAAATACTGTCATCCTTCTCTTCATGCCAATGGCATCTTGCTCAGATCTTATCAAATGGACCGAAGATTATTTTCCTCTGACTTTGAACAAAAAGAGTAAAGGTCGTCTCTTAGTACATGTTTTTAAAAGACGGTATTTTCTAGTGGATTGACTTCATCTTCAGTACTACCCAGACAGGTGCCATTGCTGTTCCTCTTGTGGTTGGACCAGCGCTGCTGGAGTGACTGGAGGAGATTCTGGGGTTGTGTGGAGGTGGCAGCACTGCTTGTGTGCCCAGGGGAGGAGGGGCACCTTGCTCTGCCATGGGGCCCACCCTTCAGTGTTTTGATCTTGACTGGTATCTGGCTGTGTCAGTCAGGGCTTCTGTGGGAAACAGACTGCACACCTAAGTCAGGTAATTTGAGGGGAGATGAAGGGATTCTTTTCCAAAGGTGAGAGCAATGTGTGGTATAAGGAACCCACAAGGCTGGTGCCCTGCCCCAGGGTTACTTAGATCAGAGGGCCAATATTAATTCCCTGTCTGAAAGGGCCAGGGGATGGAGTGGTGATTGGACCTGGAGCAGAGCCAGCCTGTGGAGATGGTTACCTTATGGAAACCCTGCTCTTGAGATGAGGGATGGGCCATATGTTGATGCCCAGCAGGGAGGAAGGCAGGGACATGAATAACCTCCCTCTCCACCCTTCCTCTGATCTATTGCTGCGCCTCCCTTCTGGCCAAATCCTCCTGGGAGCTGGGCGACATAGGAGGCTGCTGGTGTGGTTCAAATGGGCTACCAGCCTTGGCTGAGAACAGGGCTAAATGGAAGACATCCGGCACACAGTCTGTCAAGCCTGCTGCATAGTTACACCCCTGAAAGATTCTAGCTCACTCTCTCCTGGTGAGTGTCATTCTGGGAATCAATAAGATTAAGATGTCAACCACTCAGATATTAGTGAATTGGATGTCAAATCCTTCATTGGCCCTCAGGGGAAGTTTCATGTCAACTCTAACCACATGAAAGGTAACACCTATAGTTTAGTTGTACCCTGGTTCAGAAAACAAAATAATTTTTCTTTTAGTAGGTATCTTCCTATTTTATGTGACATATTGCTTTATCTATCAACACTTATGAGAATTGGTAGTTTAAGAAAAAAGACTCAAAACTAAGAAGCCTGTAATATCATTAAAATCTTGGATGTGGAAAAGTGTACCTAATTTATCTTCTACTCAGAGCAGAAATTCTTTCTAAAGGGCCCTCTGTAATCATCCATGGGAGGACTTGAAACTCCATCCATTCCCTTTCCATCAGATGTAATTGTTAGAAAGCGCTTCCTTGTATTGAACAGAAATCAACTCACTATTCGTTTCACCAGTTCTAATTTTTTCCTTCAGAGCCACATAGCCTAAATCTCATCATCCTTCAATTATGTGAAGACAGCCATCTTTTCTCATTTCTAGGCTATGCATCCCGTTTTCTGCAACTTGTCCTTGTATGATACAATTTAATTCAATAAGCATTTGTTGAGCCCCTGGCTGTATACTAGGCACTTGGTCCAGGGTCTAGGAGAGTATACCTACTAAGCTTACAACATAGTGGGGGAGAGGAATAGAAACACTTAACAGGCACAAGAGAGAAGGAAGTGTGTTGGGTAGAAGTTTCACTCACATACTGTTTCCAAGTTGTGGGTTAAACTTAAACAGGATAGGAACTAGGGAAGGGAACTTAGGTTGTCATTGAAAGCCTTCACCAGGTTGAAACCAGCCAGTTAAATCAATGGGTACTGTCATTCAACCTACTCTCAGTTCTGGTCATGTTATCTATCCATCAAGACATCATGGAGGGCATTTGCCATGCCTTGCTGAAAGCAATATGATGCCTGTTCCAACAATCATCAGTCACTGGGCTGCGTGCCTCCATAGATGCAGAGCTGGGTGAGGAGAGTGGAGGTTGTAGCCCAAACCGCATGTTTCCCAGGAAATGGCCCAGAATTTGATCTTCAGGACACTTTCCAGTACCTCAGTTTTCCCATCTGCCAAAAGGGGGGGCAATCATTTATCTGTGAGGCATACAGATACATAGAGGAAGGCGATAATATTCTTTTTTTAGTCTTGTTCTGAATTTTCAGTTAAGAACACAGCAAAAGAAATCTTGAAAAGGTGACTTAGAATGAGGACACAGAGCAGAATTGGGAAAATCCAGCTGTTCTCAGTGAAAGTGTATCCACAGCACAGGCCCCCTTTGGGGTCATTTGCATTCCTCTCATTTTTTTCCGCCTAGGGGCCCTTTCTTGACATCTGGCTCTCCGCAGAGACAGCACCTGTGGTGGCCTCTTCTTTTTCGTATCCAGTACCAGCAGGTAGTGAGGCGTGTTTAGCCTAGACATTGCTCACAGTCTCCTCAGGCTTGGGATGAAAGAAAGTGGAATTCCCCTGAATGAGCGGAAAGTGTTTCATTAAAAATCTCTGTTGCATAAAACTGTTTATAATGTGGAACTTTGAATAGCAACTCTTTCCCTGCTCCAGAAAATATATTTTAAATGACATCTCTATAAACTTTGAACGTGTCGTGCGTACAGAAATCCAGAGAAGGTAAATAAAGGGGAGAGTCTAGATATTTATTTAGTCCAAATAACTTACCTCGGAGGATTTACTTTCATCTGAAGGTAGAATAAAGCCTGATGCTGTTAAAAGACACCTTTTGCCTGTCTCTAGGCATTTAAAGTGCTTACTGGCAGACACTTGTGAGACAAATGGATATAAATGTCATCTCTGATGGCCCGGTAAATACTAACTGCCCCAGGGAGGCGTGGGGCTGGGGGATAGGCAGATGCTACAAGGATGCTGTGGCAATTGGGATCCATGGATAGATGTGGCTGAAAAAATTTGATTAACAAATAGTCTTGTATATATGAAGCTTGCTCTTTAACTTCTGGTGATACCATTATATTTATATGAACTTATTTAACCAACCAGGGCTTTCCTGGTGGCTCAGCAGTAAAGAATCCACCCGCAATGCAGGAGAGGCAGGAGATTCAGGTTCAATACCTGGGTTGGGAAGATTCCCTGGAGAATGGAATGGCAACCCACTCCAGCATTCTGGCCTGGAGAATTCCATGGACAGAGGAGCCTGATGGGTTACAGTCCATGGGGTCGCAAATAGTCGGAGATGACTCAAGTGACTGAGCACAGTACATTTAACCAACCAACACTGATCAAGTGTTCCCTATGTGCTAAACACTAGGAATATAGAAATAATAGTCATTTCCTGTTCTTAAGGGATTCCCAGTCTAGTAGAGGAGACACACAGGTAAACATTCATTCATTCACTAACAAATAGAGCATAAGGAGTGTCTCAGGCACTGGATGTGCTGGTGCGTGTGTAAAATAAGCTGCTGCTGCTGCTAAGTCGCTTCAGTCGTGTCCAACTCTGTGCGACCCCATAGACAGCAGCCCACCAGGCTCCCCCGTCCCTGGGATTCTCCAGGCAAGAACACTGGAGTGGGTTGCCATTTCCTTCTCCGATGCATGAAAGAGGAAAGTGAAAAGTGAAAATGAAATTGCTCCGTCATGTCTGACTCTTAGTGACCCCATGGACTGCAGCCTACCAGGCTCCTCCGTCCATGGGATTTTCCAGGCAAGAGTACTGGCGTGGGTTGCCATTGCCTTCTCCATAAAATGGAGATATATCCTAATGTTATGAAATCTTTAGTCTAGTAGGGGAGATGGACAGTGAATGATTGTCCAGATAACCACAGAATTATATGCATAAGAAATGCTGTAAAGGGAAAGCTCAGAGTGCCATGAGAATGCATGACAGGGGCAGCCAAGTTGTCTTTTTCTAGTTATATTACCAGGTGATAAGTACTGCAGTGGAGATATATACAGGGAGCATTGAGCAGTGCAACGTTACCTAGACCAGGGCAAGTTAAAGAAGGTCGCATATGAGAGGCAGCAGCTGGGTCTTAAAATATGAGTAAGAGGTAACCAGGCAAGGAAGAAGTGTGGACTCCCTCCTGGGTCTCTGATTTTCTTTCTCTGGGTGGATGGTGATGCCAGTCAGCTAAATAGAGGCATGAGGAGAGTAGGGTTAGAGAGAGTGACACTAACTTTGATTTGGGTCCTTTGGAGTCTGAGGTAATTGTGCACATCTAAGTTAAGATACCCTGAAGGCAGAGAGCTCATGGCTCAGTGTGGAGGTGACCTGGAAATCACCAGCAGCAGATGAAAGCTTAGGAATGGGTGAGAGAGGGAGAAAAACAAGGACTCAGCCTGGGAGGGGTGTCCAGCAGGAGAGCGGGAGCTGGAGGAGGAGGTTGGGAGCAGCTGGACGTATAGGAGGAAAACCAGGAGAGAATCATGAGGAAGTCACAGAGATCAAGACAGGGGTTGATGGTGTTCAGAGTTGTAGAGGGGTCAGGCCAGATATGGACTTATCTGGTCACTGGGCTTCTGTAAGGAGACCATTGACTTCTTCAGTAGGTGCCATTTCATGGGCTAGGAAGAGCAACGGACTGAATGGTGGGCCTGGACGTGGTCACAAAGCTCACAGTTTCTGAAGCTCATGTCTGTATTTTTCCCCAAGGGTATTTTCATTCCCAGGGGAGCAAAGCCTTAAACCCTAAGAACAAAGCTATTATCACAAAATATTAACAGTCACTCGGTAAGGGAGAGAGGGAACTGTCAGTGTCTGCACAGGAGTGGTTTTGGCTTCCCCTGAAATCAAGACCACATTCAGATAGGTGGTCCATCTTTCTGGCAAGATGGGTCAGGACTGTGCCGACTGGGCCCAGAGAAGGTGTATATTCCATTGTTTCCCTGTTAGTATTAGAGTGTGCTCTGTTTTGGCCCCTGTAAATAGTGGCCTTGCCATACTCTACTGTTGAAATGATCTCTTTAGTTTTGGTGTTGAAATGTATCTTCTAGCAATTGGGTTATAACAAGGTCGACTTCTGTGATCAGTCTCTAGTTCTGGGCATAAGGTATGGGAAGGCATTATTTAGTATTTGCTATCTGTTCTGGCTTTTTACTCTCCTTATGGCTTTTTAAATTTCTGTTTATATATTAATAGCCATCCAGAGCATTCGATGGTCAATGCATTATGTATTTCAAATGTGTTAACTAATTAAAAAGTAAAAACAAACCCAGAAACATGAAAATTGTGAGAGCAAAGAGGTCGTATGGGGAAAGCAAACTAACATTTATTTACTACTGCTTACTGTGTTTTCCCAGATGGCTCAGTGGTAAAGAACCTTCCTACCAGTGCAGAAGATGCCGGTTCGATCCCTGAGTGGAGAAGATCTGGAGAAGGAAATGGCAGCCCACTCCAGTATTCTTGCCTAGGAATCCCACGGACAGTGGAGCCTAGGGGGCTACAGTCCATGGGGTCGCAAAGGAGTCAGACATGACTGAGCAACTGAGCGCAAGCATAATAATGTTCTAGGATGGCTCTTGCTGGTTAAACTGGGTCCATTGATCAGCAGTGTCAGTGTCCACTCGGAGCTTGTTAGGAATGCAGACCCACAGGCCCCACCCAGACCTGCTGACTCAATCTGTATCCCTGGCTATTTGTACTCACAGTAGAATCTGAGAAGCTCTGTTCTCCGTACTTTTTCAACTATCACGTTCAATCCTAATAGTAAACCTGTGATATACATAGAGTTATTCCCCATTAAGTCAGGCCTCACTGGAGAAAGAAAACCAATAGGAGATACAATGAAGAGATAAATTACAACCATGTTGATCTACATGAATATAGGGGCTAGTTAAGCATGTCTGTATCCATAGAATAGGCAGTTGGGAAGGGACAGTCATGGGCAGTCTGTAATCCTGGGCATAGGTTGCAGCTCTTGTCCACAGGCAATCAGGAAGAAAAAACCTAGAGAAGGTGAGTTCAGTCATAGACCCCGCTGTTGTTTGGTGTCTGGTTCACTGGGAAGAGCCCAATCCCTTATAAGGGCTCACCAAATTAGTGCAGGCCCACTGAAGATGATGGAGAAGGCAACCCACTCCAGTACTCTTGCCTGGAAAATCCCATGGATGGAGGAGCCTGGTAGGCTGCAGTACATGGGGTCGCTAAGAGTTGGGCAACTTCACTTTCCCTTTTCACTTTCATGCATTGGAGAAGGAAATGGCAACCCACTTCAGTGTTCTTGCCTGGGGAATCCCAGGGACGGGGGAGCCTGGTGGGCTGCCGTCTATGGGGTTGCACAGAGTCGGACATGACTGAAGCGACTTAGCAGCAGCAGCAGCAACTGAGGATGATGTCCCTGAACATCAACCAATTAGGGACTTCAATTACATCTGCAAAATCCCCTTGCTGCAGACCTAGGTTAGCATTTGGTTGAATAACTGGAGCAAAGTTAGTGTATTGCTTTACCTTCTCTTCTATCCTCATAATTTAGTCCAGCCAAGTTGACTTAAAAGACCATGACATCTTCATTTTTTAGCAAACACAGGTCAAGTAATTTATTTTGGATCCTGCAGTTAGTAAATGGTGCCCTAGTATTCAATCCCGGGACTGTCTACCATGCTGGTTCTGTAAGAATGATCGCTTTTCAAAACTGTTAACCAGGCCAGTACTTAAAGAGTTAACACTGCCCAACAATTGAGTAACAACTATTTGCAGAGCTCTGGGTATATCTTGTATAGGCCTATCTATGGTAGGTGCTGTGTCCCTGCCTGTCATTTAGCAGAGTGCAACTAAAGTGGAATGCAGTCAACTGATCGAAGCGGTTTATAGTATGTAGCTCTTTTGTTGGGTTGAGCTTTATTAAAGTAAACTTGATTTATCAAGATTATTGTCTTGTGGAATCTGGACAAAGTGTATTTGTGCCAGAGTTTATAGATTGCAGGTTGGTTGCTAGCCTTTTTGAATAAACTTGCAGGTGATTTTGAGTCTCTGTTTTTTTTGAGTCTCTTTTTTTCTTCACTGCAGAAGTCTTCCTTTTTTAACCTCAGGGTATTTCAGAGGATACTTGCGTGTGTGTGTATGTGTGTCTGTATGTTTTAGTCCAATAAAGTTATTTGCTTTTCTTGATTGTTGGAAAACGTGCTCCAACAAGTGGAGCCCAGGTGCCTTGCATTGCTGACTGGTTGATTGTCATATGGTCCTAATTTTAGAACATGCATTAGTTTGGTTAGCATTTTAAAATATCTACACTTAAAGCAGATCGTGCTGTGCCATGCTAAGTCGTTTCAGTTGTGTCCTACTCTGTGTGACCCCAAGGACTGTAACCCACCAGGCTCCTCTGTCCATGGGATTCTCCAGGCAAGAATGCTGGAGTGGGTTGCCATGCCCTTTTCCAGAGGATCTTCCTGACCCAGGGATCGAACCAGCATTTCTTAAGTCTCCTGCATTGGCAGGTGGGTTCTTACCACTAGCGCCACCTGGGATGCCCTAAGGCAGGTCAGGAGAAGCAAAATCTCTGACGCATAGACTGCTAATAAAATTTGTCCACTTCTTAAAAATCATCAGCCCTTGATTTAGACTCCTCTGCCTTATGATTTCCATGTCTTCATTTCTTGTTTCTATCCTGATGACCCACATTTCAAGTCCAGGCTTAATTTGGCATTTTCTATTGAAAATATATCTGTGGGTCCCTTGGGAGCTGTCCTCTCTGCTGACCCTGTCCTATTAACCTGCTGATCTGAGTTGCTTTCTTGGGCCTCATGACTGCTAAAGGATCTTAACCCCTAAGTTAAACATTCTACAGCTGCCCATGGGAGAGAGAGGATGATCTGGTAAGATACGTAACTCTTCAGTAACATTGGAAACCTGGGGTTTTCAAAATAAATAGGTCAGGAAATTAGTAACCTATGGCTCAACTTGCAGAAGATTCAGATATAAGTTTAATTTTACCTTTCCTTAAAAACAGCTTTGATGAATGGCTGATTTTATAGAGCGGTGAGAAACAGCTGTTTGACAGACTGCTTGGGAAATTAAGATCTTGCTCATACTTTTTTTTTGCCTTCTCGAATCATGAAACCTTGATATGAGGCTGGGCCAGAGAATGCTAAATGGTGATCAGTTATCAGGGATATCTATTATAAATGCCATCTGTTCAAGGCTTCACATATATTTAATAGCATTTTTACTGAAGTACTCTATTTATCATAAAACCTGTCACTTGTGAACTCTGTGAAAGTCTATAATAATTTGAAGCCAGCCCACTAAGCTTGGATCACATGAGGCTTATTAGCACTTGCCAGGTCAGGACCTTCTTGGGCTCTTGCCCTGTCTCTTTATATAGATGTAGTTTTTAATGATAGGCTAGTATATTTTTTTCATCCCAGATTTGTCAGCCAGACCAGAGCAGCAGTATGCAAAGTGACTCAAATTATTCTACAAATGGTATCACAGTCCTATTCTTTGGTGATTTCCCTATAGACCATATCAAAATTGTGTTCTGATTAATTACTTTTCTGGTGGCAACTAAATATAAAAATAACAAGATCTGAGTTTGGTGGCTGTCTCCCATGGGGTAAAAGCTCTCAGTATATCATGCCATAACTGTTCTGTGTTCCTCTTCTTTTCATCCTATCACCTTCACCATGCCTAACTATGTCTAAACTCCTGCAGAATTTTTTTTTGTTGATTTTATGCCAACTTGTATTACAATAATATGTATACCTAGCTACTCTTCAAATCCTCGAGCCTAAAATCTGGACTGATTTACTTAGGTTTCTTCCAAAGCACTCAGTAATATTTCTGAGTGAATGAATACACAAGTAAAAATGTTGGTGCACATAAAGAGAAACTGTGGTCAGTTCTGTATGCAAAAGGTGGACAGGAGAGCTGAAAGGAGCACATGAGCTCAGCTTCCTTTTTGATGTTGGAGGTCCAAACAGAGCTGCAAGATTCCTTGTGTGTTTCTCACTGTGTTTCTCTACTAGAAAGATGAACCCTTTAACTGAGTGTGATGTTTGAGAAGGGACATACATGGAATGGTGAGAGGGGAGGCAGCCTCAGGCCTTGTCATTTTGGTCACCTGGGCAACCAACCAGAGGATGAAGTCACCCTTACACCTGCCCTTCCCATTGGTTAGGATGATGATTTGTAGACTTCCCTTACACAGGCGAGGAGGGGTGATAGGCAGAAAACTGAACTAGCTATTTGCTCTTTGGAGAGGGAATCACTCCACCAAACTTTGTCTCCGTAGCATACAGCCCCAGATGGTCGCTGTCTGCTGAGGCATTTCTCAGGGGAGAGCTCAAGGGACTAAACTCATGGAGCTAAAACTGATTTACAGACAGCATCAACGTTAGATTTTTATATATGCATGCTAAGTTGTTTCAATTGTGTCTGATTCCTTGTGACCCTATGAACTATACCCCACCAGACTTCCCTGTCCATGGGATTCTGCAGGCAAGAATACTGGAGTGGGTTGCCATGCCCTCCTCCAGGAGATCTTCCTGACCCAGGGATTGAACCTGCGTCTCTTATGTCTACTACATTGGCAGGTGGGTTCTTTACCACTAGCGCCACCTGGGAGCCCCTTAGAGTTTGTACTTGTTTCTGTTTGTGAGATGCCACAGGAGGTGCTTTGGGCTGTACAATAAAATAAGACCTAAATTTGAATTTGCCAAATACATGAGAATATGACTAATAGGTGAAAATTTTCTGACTGTGTCGCCCTTCAACAGCAATGCTGTTAGCCTTTGCCTTCCAGATGAGAGGGGAGTAATTTTCCCCTTTCTCTTCTATGGAAGCTGTAGTGGTATGCATTTACATAAGCTTGACTTCCTTATGGAAAAAGGGCAAGTATATAAGTCAGAGTTCCACCAGAAAAACAGAACAAGTAGAATACACACACACACACACACACACACACATTTATTTAGTTAGTTAGTTATGCACGGAATTGGCCTGTACAGATTGAGAGCTCTGGCTAGGCCCTTGGACTCTGCAGTCCATCATGAAATCTCTTCTTTCTCAGGGAAACCTCAGCTCTTTTCTTGAGGCCTTTCAACTGCTTGGATCTGGTGCCCCCAGATTATTGAGCATAATCTCCTCAGTCAACAGATTGTAGATATTAATCATCTCTACAAAACACCATCACCGTGACACCTAGATTAGTGTTTGAAAGAATACCTGGGGACTCCAGCCCAGCCAAGTTACGACATGAAACTATCACCACGTTGAGTTTCCTCTATATACTGACTCTGTGATGTGGAATTTTCTGCATTGTTCCGGTGAAAGGTCCCTGATACCAGGGTCACGAGCTCGGTCCCTGAGCGGATAGTTGGCATTACTCTGCCCACTGCCCTCAATTATAAGTGGCCGTAAGAAAGCAGCAGCATGAATGGACAGTCATAAAAACAGCACCATAGGTGGAAAACAGCTCGAAGCACATGCTCTACAGATGTGGTTTTATTTCCAGCTGTTAACTAATTAGCTTTGTCCAGGTGAAGAGGCACTGTGGCATTTTCATTGAATTGCAAGTGAGACACAGAGAGGGGTTTAGGGCTTGTCTGTGCTAAACAAGACAGGAAGTCACTGGGGGCTTGCCTTGGAATATCCATCATCTGCTTCCAGTTCTGATGTATTTACCTGTACGCTTCTCTTCTCCTGATTTATCTGATCACAGATGGTAGCAATCTCATTAAAATGCACAGTTGTGGACAATATCTTCATTTTCATCGCACTTAGGTTTAATCTTTCACAGCTGAGGGGTAAGAGGTGCGCTTCTTCTTAGTTATGTTGGGAGTTGATGAGCAAGTCAGTGCACCATCTTGCTTTCCTTTGGTCATATTGGGCAGCCTCAATCGTTTCCCTTAATGTTCCCATTACTGGCTTTCACCCTCTCGATCACTTTTCTTGTGCTTCTTGGAATCTTCCGTATTGCTTTTCAGTACGGAGCTTGGAAATGTGCTCTCAGCAGTCCCGGTTCAGAACGTGGTGTGAGGAGAAGGTAAGGACATGGTTTTTATCACCCCGAGGATGTGTTTGCTGCCTCTTTCTCCTCTGAACTTAGTATGCCTCGGGCGTTGTTGTGGACCTGCCCTTTTAGCTCTATATGGGCTCTGCCTAGGCTCCCATCCAGCTCTGCGGCTCCAGCTATGTCATCTCTACTGACTCACCAGTGTGTTCCTCTATCCCTGATCCCTCCCGTGTGGACACAGAAGGAACATCTCCATTTGATGGCTGGATGGCATCACCAACTCAGTGAACATGAGTTTGAGCAAATTCCAGGAGATAGTAAAGGACAGGGAAGCCTGACGTGCTGTAGCACATGGGGTCGCAAAGAGTCCAACTTGCTGAATGACAACAATTTACATGTCTAGTGGAACTTCTGACTCCACAAATTCAAGAGAGAACCCTTGATTCCATAACTTGTTCACAACCTGTTTCTTCCCATTTCCCTCCATCTCATATAATTTTTGGCTTAAGATAAATCTTGCTTTTTTTTTTATAACTCTACCCTCCAATCCATGATATCCTATGCTTCTATTCCCTAAAACGGATACTAAGTCCTTTCTAGCCCATTACCTCAACCCTACTCCTAAATACCCATCATGTTTCGCCGAACTGACGTAGTAGTTTCTAACCTGGTTTTTCTCTTTCTACTGTTGCCCGGCCTTACCTTTCATGGCCACAGAATACCCAGCTGACCTCAGTGTAGTCAGGTCAGCCCCTCCCCTGTGGAATGCCCTCCAGTGCCTCTCTGTTGCAAGTAGTCTAAATGCAAATCCCCTACCATGATCTCCCCACCTCCTTCTCGGACCTCATCTCACATTGTTCACCTCTGCACTTACGCAGCTCAGCCACCATGACTTCTTTTCCTGTGCCAAGCTTATTACTAACTCATTGTGCATGTCCATTCTTTTTTCTGGAGACACTCTCCCCAGAAACCTTAAGTGATCGACTCCCTCTCTTCTTTCAAGATCTCAATGTAAAATCACTCCCTCAGAGAGACTGTTCCCTCTCCCTGCTCCCTCCCCCATCACCCCCACCCACCGCTGGTTAGTCTTTATTAAGTTGTTTGGTTATTTACTGTTTACCACTATCGACTAGACTATACTGTTGTCAAGGCAGGCTCTTTAACCTCTCCCTCTCTCCTTTCATTCTTTCCTCTTTACAGCGCAAGATAGTATCTGAAACAGATTATTTACTTAATAAATGTTAATGATTGAATAAATCAAATTTTTTTTGTGCTTTTGGTCTGTAGCACTGTACTAGGTTGACAACTTTGAGGGATGCTCTGTATTGAATTGTCTGCCCGAATTTGTATGTTGAAGCCCCAACTCCCAATGTGAGTATATTTGGCTCTAGGGCCTCTGGAGAAGTGATAGCGAAAATGTTAGTAGCTTAGTCTTATCTCACTCTTGTGATCCCACAGGCCGTAGACAGGCTCCTCTGTCCAAGGGATTTTCCAGGCAAGAATACTGGAGTGGGTTGCCATTTCCTTCTCCAGAGGATCTTCCTGACCCAGAAATTGAACTTGAATCTCTTATGTCTCCTGCATTGGCAGGGGGATTCTTTACCACTGAGCCATCTGGGAAGTCCTATTATTAAGATTAAATGAAGTCATCAGGATGGTCCTGATCTGGTTGGAATGATGCTCTTATAAGAAGAGGAAGTGACAGCAGAGAGTGTTCCTCTTGCTCTCTGATCCCTGCCCCTACCCGAGGTCCATGCTCATGTACCAGGAAAGGACCTGTGAGTACACTGTCAGAAGGCAGCCATCTTCAAGCCAGAAAGAGAGCTCTTCAGAGAAACCTGTTCGAGTGCACCCTTGACCTTGGTCTTTCCAGGCTCCAGAACTATGGAGCCCTTACGCCTGCGGTGTTTTGTTATGGCAGCCTTAGCAGACCAGGGGGCTTCCCTGGTGGCTCAGATGGTAAAGAATCTGCCTGCAGTGCAGGAGACCCACGTTCAATTCCTGAGTCAGGCAGATCCCATGGAGAAGGAAATGGCAACCCACTCCAGTATTCTTGCCTGGAAAATCCCTTGGACAGAGGAGCCTGGCAGGCTACAGTCAATGGGGTGGCAAAGAGTCGGACACAACTGAGCAACTAACACTAGCAGACCAACACGAGGGGTGATCCTCAGTGACTGTCTGGTGGCTTCTATAGGTCCAAACACATGTCATCTTCCACATATAATTTCGGTTGAATTTTCCTAAATGTTCGACAGTCTGCTTGTTATTTCTTGTCTACCAGTTGTCTGCGTTGTCATTGAGCTTCTGAGATCTTTTGTTAGGCTTGTTAGATCTTCCCTTGGTATTTTATTGCCCAGGGGAGTTAGTGTTGTCTGGTGTATTCAAAAAATCAGAACAATGTTAAAATTTGTTAAAGTAACATTTAAAAATGTTGAAAGAAAATTGTTCCCACTCTCAGGTCCTGGGAATCTCTGTGTTATTTTCATCTAGAGAAAGGCTCATTTCTCCTTTTTTTTAATCTCAGGGACCGTTCCTTATTTATAACAACCATGTCTTATTGATTATAGCATATATAGTATCTAGGGCAGTAAAGCATCTATTCTAGAACATAGTATTAACTCAAAAAGTTTACTGAATGAATAATTGAAGTGTTCTGGACCCTTGCTGATTTATTCTTAGTCTTTGAAGTGAAACCTTGTTAGAAGTCTTCAGAAAGATTAAATAATTATATACTCTGGAATAATCGGTACATACTCTTATTATACCTTTTATTTTATCCTTCATCTTGGTGTTCAGAGTTAAAACCCTGAGCTAAATTTAGAGATTTCCTTTTGTTTTTGAATTGGTTTCTTGAACTTTATCTTGATGGTGTCCACGGGCATATATTTTATAGTACTGCTAGCAGTGGTTGCACCCTTCATTTCCATATATTCGCTGATTCGGTAAAGAGTCTGCCTGTCAATGCAGGCGATGCAAGAGATACGGGTTCTTTCCCTGGGTCTGGAAGATCCCCTGGAGGAGGAAATAGCAACCTGCTCCAGTATTTTTGCCTGAAGAATCTCATGGACAGAGAAGCCTGGCCAGCTGCCGTCCATGAGGTTGCAGAGTCAGACATGACTGAACACATCACGGCTGCACTGATCCTCAGAAATGGTAGATGAAGGATTTCGAATAATAATTTCTGGAAACTCAAACATCATCTTTTAGGGCCTGAAGAAGAGTTTTTTCCCTGGTAGAATTTAAATGAAATCATGGAATTCCATAGGTGTTATTTGTAGACTTTTTGAAACTAAAGTAAAAAATGAGTAAAAATCTGTTGCCAGGAAGGAGAGTTTGAAAAACAGAGTGGGGTGCCCAATGATTGTGACAAAGTGGAGCAGAAATGTGGGTGAGATTCTGGGGATAGTATGTTCTGGATGTTTTAGGTGAGGTTTTGCAGAACTTTGCAAAAGTTCCCTTTATCCTTATGTTTTTACAGGCAGCTCATTGTTTTTACTTCATTAACCTTGCTACAGTCCATGGGGTTGCAAAGAGTTGGATACGACTGAGTGACTAACCATGCATAACCATGCTTATTGCTTCACTGTGGTTATTTTATCTCTCTTCCCACCCCATCCTTCCTGCAATGTTATTCTGGGCTCTTGGAGTCAAATTGTCTAGGTTCAAATCCTGACTCCTCTGCTTAATTTTTGTGTGATCTTGGGCAAGTTACTGAATTTCAACATCTGTAAAATAGGGTAGATGGTTCAAAGGATTGTCATGGAGGTTTAATGTGCTCATATATGTAAAGGACTGGCACATAAGAAGATGTTAATAGTTGGTAGTTATTGTTATATAATCATCATCGTCGTCACCATCATCGTCATGATTGTCATCACCATCATCTTTATTTCTCCGAAGAATCCTAGCATATCAGTATTATATTAATTGAATAATTTAAAAAAATGATACATGGCATTGTGAAGGAATTTTAAAGTGGGAAAGCTCAGAAGTTAAGCATTTGTTGGATAGAAAATGTAGCTTATTTCAGATACGTACATCCAAGTAAGAAGGCCTGAGACAAAGGAGAATGAGAGTAGAGAGTGGATTGAATATTCACAGGTGAGCAGAGAAGTCACACAACGCTTTTAGAGCAGGACTGGGTAATAGGTGCTTTTGATGATTTATATCACTTCTCCTTCACCTACCTCTGCTTCCAGGTACTTCTTTTAGGGGTTCGATGTTTCATGATTCATGCAAGCTCAGAGTCAACATTAACAGTGCCTCACCTTAATCACCAGGAAGCCTCTTTTCACTTTCTATCTCAGGATCTTCTCAGACCACTGAGGTCAGCTTGGCCAGCAGGCAAATGCAGCTTATAAGTATGATGCTTTATGGCCCCTGGAAATTCTTGACCAATAGCCTCAGGCTGTAGCCCTGCAGATGAATATTCTGGGAGATATTCTCCGCTTCTGAGAGGTCCCACTGGCAAACAGCCCTAACTGACCCTGATCTTTGTAACTCATCTTCTTACTGGCTTTTCCTCTGTCTTTATGTCATTCTTACCTCCCAATCGCTCATGCTTAGAGGAACCTCTTCCAAATGAATTATCTTTTCCCTGAGTCCTTGACCATACTTTAGACCCTGCTTTGGGAAGAACCCAAACGAATAAGAAGATGAAAGAAAGAGTGCAGGAAATTAATAGGTCAGTGTTCATTTGGGATGCTCTTTGCCATTCTTTCTGGTACATAGCTTACTGTTAAAACACCTTAGAAATATTTCTGTGTCTTAACTTCTTTCAGCTGTATTGAAACTTCCTTGAGGATAAGGACAATCTTTTTAAAATGTATTTACTGTACCTCACCTTCTGTCACTGAGTGGCGGCATATTTATTGATGGATTGGTTTTATAGTTGAATCTCACAATTCCTCTTGGGACTGTCATTTCAGAGTAATCTAGTTTTACCAGTGGGGAATCAGTGGCAAGTGATAAATG
The DNA here is from genome assembly GCF_016772045.2 of Ovis aries. NCBI lineage: Eukaryota > Metazoa > Chordata > Mammalia > Artiodactyla > Bovidae > Ovis > Ovis aries. Next base: position 93,622,767 of record NC_056059.1, read on the forward strand.
AGTTCTATTAGTTTGGGGATTTTAGGCTTTACGAGCTGTGGCTCATATGATCTTCCTAGCTGAAGAACAACTGTGGCTTCTGTGAGTAATTGTCTCCAAGAGATGATCACCTCTGAAGGTCCCCTTAGCTTGCTGTCCCTTCATGGAATGGTGACATTTCTTGGCTTTCTGTTTTCGATCTGTTTATATGAGAAAGAAATGAATTCTTTGGGGAGGACACTACTGTAGGGCATTTGTCTACAGAGAATGAAAGCAATTTTTATAAACTAAGAATGGTGCAAATCAGTAAATGGTCAAAATAAAGTAACATTGAGTATTTTGAAGTATCTAGTATTTGCAATATGCCAGTTTTTTGGCTTAACTCATATTCCCTTATGAAGAGATCTATGAGATTATTTGTGTACTGGCATGCTATCCAGACTTCCACTTCCTTCAGAATTGTGATAGCATTGATTTGATTAAGAAAAGAGAGTCCATTAGGATCAATGATGGTGCCATGTGTAATCAGACCTGTGTGGTTGGAAAGACAGAAACTATTTCCATAATTTAATACTTGAAAAAGTACTTTTAATTGTACCTGGCACATGGTGAACACTTAGTAAATGTGACTCTGATGATGATGTGTGAATTAAGAACCACTAAAACAGTTGGAGAAGAGCTCTAATGCCTTCAGCTTGCATTTTCCCCTTGTGATGGGGGTCACAGGGTGCGTGTGTGTGTGTGTGTGTGTGTGCTAAGTTGTACATGTATGCTTCAGTCATGTCCGACTCTTTGTGACCCTATGGACTGTAGCCCTCCAGGCTCCTCTGTCCATGGGATTCTTCAGGCAAGGATACTGGAGTGGGTTGCCATGTCCACCTCCAGGGGATCTTCCCAACCCAGGGATCAAACCCTTGTCTCTTATTTCTCTTGCACTGGCAGGCTGTTTCTTTGCCACTAGTGCCACCTGGGTACAGGATACTTAGGGATATGCAGAGAGAGCTCCCTGAATGCCTTATCTCTGTTAGGATACCAGAGAGTGGGTGGCTTATGAAAAACAGACGTCTACTTCTCAGAGTTCTGGAGGTTGGGAAGTCCAAGATCAAGGTGCCGGCAGATTCAGTGTCTGGTTAGGGCCTGTTTCCTGGTTCATAGACACCTGTCGTCTTGCCTTGCCTGCACGTGGCAGAAGGAATAAGGGAGCTCTCGAGTCTCTATAAAGTAAAGATTCCATTCAGCCTCATGACCTAATCATCTCCCAGAGGTCCCAAATCACATTAGCGGTTAGGTTTTAATGTGAATTTTGAAGTGATACAATCATTCAGTCTGTAGATGCAACTTCTTTATAGAAATATAGGTAGCGAGAACCCTCCCTCCCCTCCCCATACACCACCACCTTGCTTATTCAATGTGAAGAAATTGAAAGTTGATCTTATCTTATTGCTGATGTAATATGAATTTCACTTGGGATGATGAAGCAGTATCATCAATAGTCAGTTTCTAGCCCTTTGTAGAACCTTATTTTTGTTTTGACTTTTTTACCACTCTAAATAGATGTCAAGTCAACCAAAAATGAACAGAGCTCTTTTCTTGGACACAGCATGTGTTCAGCCACAAATAATTCACTCTAAGTTTCAGAGAGGCATGAGTCTGTGCCTCATGTTAAACACAGGCATGATACGGAGTTACTGACAAGGCCACGCCCCGCCATATGTTATTACTGAAATTTTTCTCCCAGGGAAGCAATACTGATTATTATGGAAGCCAGGCAGGTCTGAGTAGAGAAAGAATATGCTGAAGTTAAAAGAAAATCAGAGAGTAACTTCTAATACATACTTGGAGGCTGTCTTTCAACTTTTCCCTGCATTATTTTGAAGTAAATAAAGGGATTGCTGCAATACTGATGTGATCAATTTATTCAAGAAAGTAATACATCCAAGTTTGCTGTGGCCCTAGAATTATATTTTTTATCCAGACAAGTAGCTGCCAAAGAAGTCAGTGAGGCATTAATTTGATGAAACTTCTTCTAGCAAATTGCTGTTTCTAATTATCCAGTGTATTTACCTCTATAGTCATATCTTTCATCACTCAAAGTGGCTATACTTCAAGGGGAGATGTCTCCTCTTATGAAAAAGTGATGGGAATGCTGTACCTTGCAGTTTCCAGCATGCCTTGAATTGGTCTTTGTCTTGTTTGTCCCCAAGTCTGGAAGGCCAAGCAAGAATCCTTTTCATTCTTTCCCAACTGTTCTGTTTTCAGCCATTTCTTTCTCTCAGATATGATGAATTCTCATTAACTATTTAATATTAGTTCATCTTTTTCCCATCTCAGATATACTCTTATTGCGTTTGCACAGAGCATATATTTCTTTTTTTTTTTTTTTTTCTGGTGTTTTTTCTATGTGTCTGCCTCTCCATTTTGGGGTCAGAGACCATGTTTTATCTTTTTTTGGTGTTGCTTTTCACAAAGTAGATGTTCAAGAATTGTTACTTTGGTGAATTCTCTGGTGGTCCAGTGGTTAAGACTCTGTGTTTTCTCTGCCAGGGGCCCAGGTTCAATTCCTGGTTGGGGAACTAAAACCTCACAAGTCACACAGTGTGGCTAAAAAAAGAGAGAAAGAAAAAGGACTGTTACTTTGATGAAATATATATTTAGTGAATGTTAAAATATCCTAACTTAAATTTTAACACTAAAAATATGAAATTATTGATGAATTAGAAGAATGTATTAGGAGTTAGTTGGAATTATAGAATTTTTTTTTAAAGCACATGGAATTTTAGAGGAGCTTGAAACTTTAGCTTAGCCTCTGTTTCATGGATGAAGAATCTTGACTTGCTGAGGATGAGAAGTCCTTGGGGCAATGAACTCCAGTCTTTTAGTGCTTTGATTAAAGAGCTGGAGAATTAGCCTATGAAAGACCTGTTGTCAAATTAATTCTAAGAGTGAACTAAGGGCTCTGAGCTTTCACCCCACTTTCACCCCTCTACATATGATGTTTATGAATTGTAAAGTTAAGACTCAACCAACTGCTTCTGAAATTTGCAATATTAAGAATAAAACCTTGCTGACAAAGGTCCGTATAGTCCAAGCTATGGTTTTCTCATTAGTCATGTATGGACCTGAGACCTGGACCATAAATAAGACTGAGTGCCAAAGAATTGATGCTTCTGAACTGTGGTGTTGGAGGACTCTTGTGAGTCCCTTAGACAGCAAGGAGGTCAAACCAGTCAGTCTTAAAGGATATCAGCCCTGAATATTCATTAAAAGGACTGATGCTGAAGCTCCAGTACTTTGGCCACCTGATGCAAAGAACCAACTCATTAGAAAAGAACCTGATGCTGGGAAAGACTGAGGGCAAGAGGAGAGGGGGGTGACAGAGGTTGAGATGGTTGGATGGCATCACTGACTCGACGGATATGAGTTTGAGCAAACTCCAGGAGAGAGTGAAAGACAAGGAAGCCTGGTGTGCTGCAGTTCATGGGGTCACAAGGAGTTGGATATGACCTAGTGACTGAACAACAAGAACAAAGCCAAGTTAAGCTTATAGCCTAATGCCTGCTCTTCTTAACTGACTACAAAGCCAGGGTTTAAGGTGCCACTGATGTGAATCAATGGAGGTGTCAAAAATGCAGAAAGCACGGAGGACCTTAATGAAAATTGTCAGAGCGCTCTTCTCTGGGCATTCATTATGAGTTGAGAGATAAGAGAGATAATAAATACTTATTGATAGCCTACCATATGTCAGACCCCAGCCAAATTTATTAGATTCAACAATTCTTTAAAACAATGAGTCTTAACCAGCAGTGACTCTGCTCCTTTCTCTCCCCAGGGAAACTTTGGCAATATCTGGAAATAATTTTTTACTGGGATGACTATTGTAGAGGCTGTGGTTGCCACCAACCATTCTCCAGTGCCCAGGACAGCCTTCACTGAAAACAGTTATCTAGCCCCAAGTGTCAGTAGTGTCCCAGTATGGCAACCCTGTGAACCGAGTATTACATGTGTGCTGTGCTGTGCTCAGTTGCTTCAATTGTGTCTGACTCTGTGCAGCCCTTTGGACTACAGCCCGCCAGGCTCCTCTGTCCATGGGATTCTCCAGGCAAGAATGCTGGAGTGGGTTGCCATGCCCTTCTCCAGGGGATCTTCCCAACCCAGGGATTGAACTGGTGTCTCTTACATCAACCTGCATTGACAAGTGGGTTCTTTACCACTAGCACCACCTGGGAAGCCCAAGTGTTACATGGGGTTGGCCAAAACGTTTGTTCAGGTTTTTCCATAATATCTCGCAGGAAAACACGAATGAACTTTTTGGCCAGCCCAATATTACTTTCATATTTATAGAAAGTTGAGGGCTCCATGTTACCTGGTAGTAAGTGGATTGGACCTTTGGACCCAAATTTCTCACGAAACCCCAAAACTTGTGTCTTCTTACTAACCATTCTCTAGATGGAGCAGCAACTCCCAAGCGTTGATCTCCATGAACATCCATAGGGAGCTTGTTAGAACTCAGCTCTCTAGATCCACCCTTAGAAATTCTCCTGTAGTTGGTCTTTTGTAGAACATGAAATCTGTGTATTTTAATAGTCTCTCTAGCTCCTGGGATGTACACTTGAGAAACGCTGCTCTGGACAAGGCATCACTGCCTAGCCAAGGCTGCTCTTACTGTCCCTGTGGCTGGAACCTAGTGACTTGGCTACTTTGGTTTACTCTGGATTTTCATCTCTTTAACCTCACACCTTCCCTTCCTTTCTGCCTGAAGTAGTGATGGGGGCTTCCTTAGTTGTTTGTATGAATGTTCCCAGTGTTACTGGGTGAACTGAGGAGTTCGAGGCAAATGTCATCTTATTTCATGGGGATATGTTATTTCTTCATTCTGGGCTACCATTCTTTAAGATTAATGATGCTTGGTACTTTGGGTATTGGAAGTAATATAGAATTGTTTTGTAACACTGATTTCAAGGAGGAATGACGAAAGCTTCCTTTAGGGTCAGCCAGACTGGTGTGATTAATTTAGCAAACATGAACTGAGTGCTGTGTCTCTGGCAGCTAGGAATTTTGCTGCATGATTGCTGGGCAATAATATATCATAAAACAGGGTCAGTGCTGCTGGACCTTAGGAACCAGGAGACCTCACCATGCACCAGGGAGTGACTTAGAGGTGCCTAAGGATAACGAGGTTGGAAGTGTCTCCTGCAAGATGTGGTACACAGTCAATTCTTTTTATTTGTGGATTCTGCATTTGTGAATTCACCTACTCACTAACATTTTATTTGTAACCCCCAAATCCATACTCATGGCACTTTTTATGGTTATTTAGGGTACCAGCAGAGTGGCGGAAAGTTTGAGTTGCTTGACTTACATATTCCTGGCTGAAATCAAACATAATGATGATCTGCTCTCTAGTTTCACTTCTCATCCTGTAAACAAGTCTGTTTAGGACCATGTTTTTCACATCTTTGTTCTTTTTGGTGGTGATTTCACTTTTCAGAGTGCTCTTCCAGATTCCTGCTGAAGTGCAGTCTAGTATCCTAAACAGGAAGTCTAATGATGTGCCTTACAGAGATGTGCCTTCCATGAGTCAGAAGTTTCATTCAGGCATTGATTACATATTGTGCTGCTGGCTGTGGGTTCAGGGTTAATGAATATACAGTGTATATCAAATAAGGAGTCCTGGTGGCTCAGATGGTAAAGAATATGATTGCAATGCAGGAGACCTGGGTTCAATCCCTGGTTTGGGAAGATCCCCTGGAGAAGGAAATAGCTACTCACTCCAATATTCTTGTCTGGGAAATCTCATGGACAGAGGTACATGGTGGGTTACAATCCATGGAGTTGCAAAGAGTCAGACATGACTTAATGACTAACACTTTTAGTGAAGTGAAGTCGCTCAGTTGTGTCCGACTCTTTGCGACCCCATGGACTGTAGCCCACCAGGCTCCTCCATCCATGGAATTTTCTAGGCAAGAGTACTGGAGTGGGTTGCCATTTCCTTCTCCAGGGGATCTTCCCAACAGAAACACAAAAGACAAGGTAATTGATTCATTGATGAAAACATTGTGACCAGAGGCTACAGGAACCTTGCCCTAAATTTCCCTTAGGAGCAGTGGCTCAGTATTTACTAAGTGAAGGTTGTGGAGACTTTATAGAACACAGCTACCACGAATAATGATAATTCCCTGTATACAGTATCAGTTCAGTTCAATTGCTCAGGCATGTCCGACTCTGTGACCCCCACGGACTGCAGCACACCAGACTTCCCTGTCCATCACCAACTCCTGGAGCTTGCTCAAACTCATGTCCATAGAGTTGGTGATACCATCCAACCATTTCATCCTCTGTCATCCCCTTCTCCTCCTCAAGATTTCCCAGCATCAGGGTGTTTTCCAATGAGTAAGCTCTTTGCATGAGGTGGCCAAAGTATTGGAGTTTCAGCTTCACCATCATTCCATCTAGTGAATATTCACAGTTGATTTCCTTTAGGATGGATTGGTTTGATCTCCTTGCAGGGGACTCTGAAGAGTCTTCTCCAACACCACAGTTCAAAAGCATCAATTCTTTGGTGCTCAGCTATCTTTATGGTCTAACTCTCACATTCATTCATGACTACTGGAAAAATCATGCCTTTGTCATAAAAATAATGTCCCTGCTTTTTAATATGCTGTCTAGGTTGGTCATAGCTTTTCTTCCAAGAAGCAAATGTCATTTAATTTTGTGGCTTCAGTCACTATCTGCAATGATTTTGGAGCACAAGAAAATGAACTCTGTCAGTGTTTCCATTGTTTCCCCATCTGTTTGTCATGAAGTGATGGGACCAGATGCCATGGTTCTGAATGTTGAGTTTTAAGCCAGCTTTTTCACTTTCCTCTTTCACCTTCCTCAAGAGACTCTTTAGTTCCTCTTCATTTTCTTCCATAAAGGTGGTGTCATCTGCATATCTGAGGTCGTTGATATTTCTCCTGGCAATCTTGATTCCAGTTTGTGATTTATCCAGCTTGGTGTTTCGCATCATGTACTCTGCATAGAAGTTAAATAAGCAGGGTGACAATATACAGCCTTGATGTACTCCTTTCCCAATTTCGAACTAGTTCATTGTTCCATGTCCGGTTCTAACTGCTGCTTCTTGACCTGCATACAGATTTTTTAAGAGGCAGGTAAGGTGGTCTGGTATTCCCATCTCTTTCAGAATTTTCCACAGTTTGTTGTGATTCACACAGTCAAAGGCTTTAGCATAGTCAATGAAGCAGAAATAGGTGTTTTTCTGGAACTCTCTTGCTTTTTCTATGATCCAAAGAATATTGGCAATTTGACCTCTGGTTCCTCTGCCTTTTCTAAATCCAGCTTGAACATCTGATAGTTCTCAGTTCACGTACTATTGAAGCCTAGCTTGGAGAATTTTGAGCATTACTTTGCTAGCGTGTGTGATGAGTAGTACAGTTGTGTGGTAGTTTGAGCATTCTTTGGCATTGCCTTTCTTTGGGATTGGAATGAAAACTGACCTTTTCCAGTTCTGTGGCCACTGCTGAGTTTTCCAAATTTGCTGGCATATTGAGTGTAGCGCCTTCACAGCATTATCTTTTAGGATTTGAAATAGCTCAACTGGATTACCTCCACTAGCTTTGTTCATAGTGATGCTTCCTAAGACCCACTTGACTTCGCATTCCAGGATGTCTGGCTTTAGGTGAATGATCACACCACGGTGGTTGTTTGGGTCATGAAGATCTTTTTTGTTTATTTCTTCTATGTATTCCTGCTACTACTTCTTAATATCTTCTGCTTCTGTTAGTTCCATACCATTTCTGTCCTTTATTGTGCCCATCTTTACATGAAATATTCCCTTGATATCTCTAATTTTCTTGAAGAGATTGCTAGTCTTTCCCATTCCATTGTTTTCCTCTATTTCTTTGCATTGATTACTTAAGACAACTTTCTTGTCTCTCTTTGCTATTCTTTGGAACTCTGCATTCAGATGGATATATCTTTCCTTTTCTCCTTTACCTTTAGCTTCTCTTCTTTTCTCAGCTATTTGTATATGGTATATGGATGATCTTAACTGCTATATGAGGGACTATGCAGCCATGGTGTAGAATTGACGCAAAAAGACTTTAATTTTGCTTAAGACACAGTGAGTGATGTTTTTCCAAGTAAACATGGCTGATCTCCATTCACACAGAGATCACAGTAGATTAAGATAATTGTTCCCTAAAGGAATAAAGTAATGGAAAATAGCCCTCGCCTTTCAAGATGTAATTATTGAAGAAATTTAAGGGCCATTTGATTGATTTTCAGGAACCAATGTTAGTATCTGAACTGATTTCTGGTATCACTATTATGTAGTTTTATTAATCTGTCTCTGGATTTTACATGATTAAAAAATTTTTTTTTTACCCACAGTCCATAAAGCACTCCATATGGAAAAAGAGAAGACCTTTTGAGTTGACTTTGTTGTTGTTGGTTAATCACTAAGTCGTGTCTGACTCTTTTGTGACCCCATGGACTGTAACCTCCCATGCTCCACTGTCCATGGGATTTCCCAGGCGAGAATACTTGAGTAGGTTTCTATTTCCTCCTCCAGGGAATCTTTCTGACCCAGAGATCAAACCCACGTCTCCTGCATTGGCAGGCAGGTCCTTTACCACTGAACTACCAGGGAAGCCCTTTGAGTTGACTTACTCTTCACCTACTTAGATTGCGTATTTTCTAAAATTCAGAAAAGAAATTTTTATTTGATTTAGAGTTTTTTAGGTGAAAAGAATACAGGTCATCCCTACAAAGGAAGCAAATTATGGGAAGCCTTTAAACATAGATTGCTATGTTTTGTGCTGTGTTTTCTTCACCACATTTTTAATCTTTTATGTATTTGAGGATCAGAGACAGATAAAGCAGTATCTTTGTTAAGGAGAACCTGCCCAGGAGGCAGTTGGAAGTTTGCTTTGTTCTCAAGCTCCAGGGGACTTTTTGGGTGGTGGATCCAGGTAGAGAATAAGCATCCTAGTGATACTCAGATGCTCTTCTGACTCCATGAATGGGAAGGAACTGGGACCTCTGAAATTAAAAGAGCGTATAAATGGGTGGTGCTCTTTAAAGTTTCCAGCCAATTAGATTCTTTGGGAATGACAAAACATCTGTACCTAAGAAAATGAAAATCTGTACATTAATTCCTTGAATCAGCAACTCTAACCATCATGTACCAAGCATCATGTAACCAACCCTTGCTGCCCCTGAATTGTTAGGTTGGAAGTAGGAAATAGAAATTTTTGAGTAGTGCAGAGGGCTGGTGCAGGTAGCACAGAGAACTTGTGACTTAAACTTTCTCTTCTTGGGAGAGAAGCAGTAGGAAGAGGGTGGCAGTTCAAATAGGGGAGGATATCTGTAACAAAGGCACGATTTGATGACTTTGCTGTTGTAGGTCTGGCCCAGGCTGCTAAGACTAGTTAAGAGGAAGCCCAGCCTCTTCAGTTGAACTAATGGCTTCCATTTCCCCAGTCTGTTTCCACTGCTAAGAGGAAGCCCAGGGAAAGAGAAGGGAAAGGCAGGTTGGATCTTGGACCTTCAACCCCCTGAATACAGAATTCCAGCAGGAAGTCTTAAAAATGATAATCACAGTTATGCCACCTATAGTAGGGTGAGTCATAACCCCACGTTGTTTATATTCTAATCCTGTACCATGCCATGTAATTGTAGATGGCAAAAGTAGTGTGATGAAGGATTTTGTGATGGGAGATAGAGTATCTTAGATTATCCAGGTGAGCCCAATCGTGTAATCACAAGGGTCCTTAGGGGAAGGAAAAGACAGAGGGAGAAAACCACAGAAAAGGCAGTGTGATGGTACAAGCAGCAATTGGAGTGAGTAATGTACTTTGAGAGGCTTCCCTGGTGGCTCAGAGGTAAGCAATGCAGGAGATTCAGATTTGATCCCTGGGTTGGAAAAATCCCATGGAGCAGGTAATGGCATCCTACTCCAATATTCTTGCCTGGGAAAATCCATGGACAGAAGAGCCTGGTGGGCTATTTTTGTTTAGTCATAAATAGTTGGACATGACTTAGTAACTAAACAATAACAATATACTTTGAAGATGAAAGAAGATAATCCCAGAAGGGTCTCTAACACAGGTTGCTGAAAAACGCATGAAACAGATTTCTTCCATCAGAGTCTTAAGAAAGAACCAGGGCTGCTGACACTTTGACTTTAGTCCAGAGGAACTGAGGCTAGACTTCTGACTTACAGAACTGCAGAATACATAAGCCACTAACATGGTGGCAATTAGTTACAGCAGCCATAGAAACTCATGTACTCTACCTGGAGGGCATTTTCATGATATAGTTATTGTATTATTTCCTTTTGGAAAAGTAAGTTTACAGAACATTTGTGGGTATATGCCTCGTGTGCAAATATTCTCTCACATTTCATCTTTCCTTTATTAGGGTAACTAAGCAAGAGTTTTTCAGCATTTTAAGGGGAGTGTCTGGGAGGAACCATAAACTTGTAGTATTCAAGAGGTCAGGGAAAATTGAACCTATTTACAGATGAGTCTATTCTTTTTGACTCTGTCGACTGTAGCCCACAAGGCTCCTCTGTCCATGGGATTCTCCAGGCAAGAAGACTTGAGTGGGTTGCCATTCCCGTCTCCAGGGGATCTTCCCGACACAGATATCGAACTCGTGACTCTAGCATTGCAGGCAGATTCTTTACCATCTGCTCCACCAGGGAAGCCTACAGATGAGTTAATTGAGATTAAAGTGTGGGGCTCCTGATTTCCAGTCTAATGGGGGTACTAGATGAGGTAAGCGTCCCGCTGCTCCTCTTTCTGGCCTCCTGGGTGTTTTCTGCCTCCTTTGTGAAGACGGCTCACCTCTCTCAGTTGCTACCATATGTGATGGTGACATTGCTGAGGGCTGTGAGCCCAGGAACAGCTCCGACTTTGTTAAGGAGAGGAAGGGGGTATGAAGAAACAGACGCCAATTGGAATAAAGTTATTTTAAAAAATCATCCCAGATGCATAGTTACCATGACAGAACTGCAGTGTATACTCTGCTGTTTTAAGCCTTCATTACAAACTGAAAGGAGTTTTCTTCAAACCCAACCATTAAGCCTTGAAACCCAATTCCTGCTCATCAAATGCAGTCTGGAAAGGAGATGGAATGCCATAAATTACCTCAATTAAAACTTTTTCTTTTGTTCTGTTCTTTCGGAGACTAATCCAAGGAGGACAAGAATGCAGCAGAAATCCAACTTGCCAAGATGATTTTAATACTCCCAAACCTGAGCCTAATTATAACCTTTGTTTACCTTCTTAGACCGCTGTCTCAGGTAAAATAAAGGTTCACGAGGAATTTAGATAGAGGGAGGCTTTTAATATATATATATTTTTCCATGTAAGTGGGAGTTACACCTATACATTTAACAAATAATGTGAAATTACTGACCTAAAGTTTCCTGTGTTTTTAAAGGGCAGGAGGGAGCTGTAATAACGTTACACGCATGCTTCTGTAATCCTGGCAACAACCTGTGGGGCACATATTGTTATTTTACTTGTCAAGAAGCTGTAGTTCGGGGAGCTAAAGTGATTAGCAGAGTTACAATGAGCAATTTGAAAAGAATTCAAGTCTCAAAACTCTAGAGTGAGAAAGCTAGCAGTTCTCATTCCTTTTAAACCAGCGCTCTGTCCTCCACGTTTGAGGCCTGCACAGGGCATCTGAGTGCACGGGGCAAACATAGCATCAAGTCAAGCTTTTAGATACCTATGCCTTTGTTGATGAAAAATTTTATTTGTATAAATGTCTTTTTGAAGACATGCATTACAGATTTGCTTATATGAAACCTTCCTCCATTTATAATTTATTATGACAGTAACAACACACTCACTTCAAGGTAAGCAAAGCTAAAAGCCTAGATATTCTCCTATAGTCTTCTCCAGGTTCATACAAAGGAGAACTGTCATTTGAAGGAAAAGCATTGCCTCATTCAGGTCCCATCGAACAGAGAGAGATGAATTGCTGTTTGCATGCCTGTTATTCACAGGTAGGTCACTGCCCCTAACGCACTGCGTAGACTTTGATATCTTCTGGAGTTAAAGCATTTCCCTGCAGCTTTGTTTATCCTCAGACTAGTCTGGGGTACCTCAAATTTGAACGAAATCGCTCATGAATGATTGAGGTTTTGATGTGGACGATTCTCTCCACTGCACCACAGGCGTATGTAACTCCACTAATCTGAAATTTTTTGCCGTCAAAATGGCTAAGGATCTAAGTATCAGAGTCCCTGAGGAAGAAGCTCCTTTTGTTCTTGGGAAGACATCTTGTGGTGGCTTTAGGACTTCTTCACATAGGAGGGTGTTGCCACGCTTATGGCTGACAGGCCCACAATGACCTGTTGAAACAAGCAGTAACCCACTCATAGGAATTTACCCTAGGCCGTACTCAACTTCCCAGGTGGTTCATGGCTTGTGTCTCTGGCTTTTGGTTTTCAGGCAACCCCTTGGAATTGCCCTCAGCCTCTGAGAGTTCCTATGTCATCCCCCCTCTCCCTGTTTACTCTTCCTCTGAAACTGCAGGAACAAGCCCATTCTTGCTCCAACATTCCTAACACTGACCCAGCTTATCCCCTACCTCATCACAGCATTGATCCCCTCTGCAGAGGGCTGGTGGTGGTCTCCTCATGGTCCTAATACATTATCCCTGCCTATTTTCAAGAAGATAGCCACAGAGACCAAATTGTGTAGCCAACAGAGTCCTTTGGTTGGTTATCTTTTGTTTACCCTTCCAAACCTATGGCTCCCCTCTGGTCTGAAACCCTGGAGGCTGCATGCAGTGATTGGCCCTTCCCTTCTGCCTTCTGGTTAGGCGTAGGCATTGGGTAATGCTAGTAGGAGCTGAGAAAGCTGCAGGAGAGTGAGAAGATAGGGGTGCCCCCCACATGAGCTGCTTGTGATTTGTTGGCTTCCCTGGTGGCTCAGAGGTTAAAGCGTCTGCCTCCAATGCGGGAGACCCAGGTTTGGTCCCTGGGTCAGGAAGATCCCTGGAGAAGGAAATGGCAATCCACTCCAGTATTCTTGCCTGGAGAATCCCATGGACGGAGAAGTGCATGGGGTCGCAAAGAGTCGGACACGACTGAGCAACTTCACCTTCAGCTTCACCTTCTGCATCCAAAGACCACAGCGCTTTCAGATTCTCTCCTGTGTCCTTCAGGCCCGGGGGTGGTATGGCTCCCTGGCTCTCTGCTGTTGCCTGGGCTCGCCGATTCTTTGCTGCACTGCTGTCAGTGGCCTCTGTCTTCTCTTTTCTTTGTGGTCCTGTTGGACTGAGCCATCTGCTTTCTGCCAGGACCAGGCGCTGGCCTCCTTTTCTGAGGTTTCCCTGACTCGTACCCATGAGCGGCTCCTCTTTCCCTCTCTGTGTGTTAGTACTCACACACATTGAGTATTAATATGTAGCATTGCCACACCTCTTTCCCCTGGCCCTGTGGTTTGAGCAACTGTCTGTCATCCGTCATTTCCACCTTAGTAGGAAAAAATCTCAGAACTAGCCATTGGAGAAACCAGGTGGCCTAATGTTTTTTAAAATTCAAATAAGATGAAAATAGGGCCAGAGATGATAGATGTATTGTGCAGGCTCCACCAGACACTACCTAGAGGCTGGTCCACTGTGTTTTGCTTTGCACAATATAGAGACTGGGGATAAATATTACAAACAAGAGATGGGTTCTGAAATGCAGAAGATGCCATCTTCTGAAGTTGAATGCAGTAAGATCCAACACCAAACAGATGAAATCATCCTTCTGCACAAAAAATATAAAATGCATTCTAAGAGAAGATATTGCTTTTGAAAATGTATTGCCAAGTCAAGAATGTTTCACTGCCTTCAGCTGGTAGACGGAGGGAGTTTCCCAAGAAATTAAGATAAGCTTTAATCTAGTGGATTTTATATGCATAAAAGAATGCACCATCACAGAAAGGAGGGGGTGTTATTTGTCTAGAGAAGAGGGAAGCATGTGAGACTATTTGTGTCCTTTACCGATTAACTATTGGCTTGGCAAAAAAGTTTTTTGGGTTTGTCCATAAGAATGTACAGAAAAACTAGAATGAAGTTTTTGGCCAACTCAGTACTTCAAGAGTCATCTCAACTGAATGACTGGAGTGTTCTGACTCAATTCCCAGATATATCCTTCTACTTGTAGGGTCTGTTAAATTCAGCACTGACCATCTACTGTGAGATTCTCACTGTAACAGGAATTGGATGCATTAAGATAGTCTGGATATGGATCCTGACTTCTGGGAAACTATAATGGGGAGAGAGACACAAAAACAGGTCCTTTAAAAAATATATTTATTTTTAATTGAAGGATAATTCCTTTACAGTATTGGTTTGATTTCTGCCATACATTGACATGAATTAGCCATAGGTATACATACGTCCCCTCCTTCTTGAACCTTCCTCCCTCTTCCCTCCCTTTCTCACCCCTCTAGGTTGTTGCAGAGCCCCAGTTTGAGTTCCCTGAGTCATACAGCAAATTTCCATTTGCTCTCTATTTTACATATGGTATATGCTTCCATGCTACTCTTCTCATTCATCTCACCCTCTCCTTCCTCCTCTCAACCCTTGTCCATAAGTTTGTTCTCTATGTCTGTATCTCCATTGCTGCCCTGCAAATAGGTTCATCAGTACCATCTTTCTAGATTCCATATATATATATGCATTGATAGATATTTGTTTTCCTCTTTCTGACTTATTTCACTCTGTATGATAGGCTCTAGGCTCATCCATCTCATTAGAACTGACTCAAATGCATTCCTTTTAATGACTATTATTCCATAGTCTATATGTACCACAGCTTCTTTATTCATTCATCTGTGGAAAACAGATGCTTTTAATGAAGCCTCTCACAAGCTGGAATCAAGATTGCCAGGAGAAATATTAATAACCTCAGATATGCAGATGACACCACCCTTGTGGCAGAAAGTGAAGAGGAGCTAAAAAGCCTCTTGTTGCAAGTGAAAGAGGACAGTGAAAAAGTTGGCTTAAAGCTCAACATTCAGAAAACGAAGATCATGGCATCTGGTCCCATCACTTCATGGGAAATAGATGGGGGAACAGTGGAAACAGTGTCAGACTTTATTTTGGGGGGGCTCCAAAATCACTGCAGATGATGATTGCAGCCATGAAATTAAAAGATGCTCACTCCTTGGAAGAAAAGTTATGACCAACCTAGATAGCATATTGAAAAGCAGAGACATTACTTTGCCAGTAAAGGTCCATCTAGTCAAGGCTATGGTTTTTCCAGTGTCATGTATGGATGTGAAAGTTGGACTGTGAAGAAGGCTGAGTGCTGAAGAATTGATGCTTTTGAACTGTGGTGTTGGAGAAGACTCTTGAGAGTCCCTTGGACTGCAAGGAGATCCAACCAGTCCATTCTAGAGATCAGTCCTGGGATTTCTTTGGAAGGAATGATGCTAAAGCTGAAACTCCAGTACTCTGGCCACCTCATGCGAAGAGTTGACTCATTGGAAAAGGCTCTGATGCTGGGAGGGATTGGGTGCAGGAGGAGAAGGGGATGACAGAGGATGAGATGGCTGGATGGCATCACCAACTTGATGGATGTGAGTTTGAGTGAACTCCCAAAGTGGATGATGGACAGGGAGGCCTGGCGTGCTGCAATTTATGGGGTTGCAAAGAGCTGGACATGACTGAGCAACTGAAATGAACTGAACTGAACTGTACTCCCTGTCATGCTCTCTCATAGCCTCCTGTTTTCTTTTTTTTTTTTTTTTTTCAAAATACTTAGCTGCTAGGAAACTAGGAAACCATCTCTTGTGGTCTTTAGTTTGGAGGTATCAGCCACTCCGTGACAAACCATACTGACATCGGTTGGGGAGTGCTCAACCTCTTGACTGGTTCAAGAAAATGTGTCCAGGGCCAGGTGAGAGGTTCAGCTTTGAAGTGAGACTGAGCTATAAGGGAGAAGATAAGTCACCACCCATAGTATGTGCTCAGCAAGTGAATTCATAGAATAGTTATTTAATGAGTCTGTACTAAGTGCTGGGTGGCTCAGCAGTGAAGAATCCACCTGAAATGCTGAAGATGCAGGAGAAGAGGGTTCAATCCTTGGGTCGGGAAGATAGCCCAGAGAAGGAAATGGCAACTCATTCCAGTATTTTTGCTGGGAAAATTTCATGCACAGAGAAGCCTGGAGGGCCAAGAGTGTCCATGGGGTTGCAAAAAATCAGACTCAACTGAGCGACTGAGCACACAATACAAAAGTGCCAGGGAGAGGCATTGGTGTCAGGAGTCACTAAGACCATGTCCTTACCTTGTTGGATCCTGTATGTTGGGAAATGTCTTGATAGAGTGTTTCCTGAAGAATGTGGTGGGTCTAAGAGGCAAGAGAAGCAGATACACCAAGAGCTCAAATCTGGAGCAGAAGTGAAAGTGATGGGAGTTTGGGGTATTCACTGTGGTCTGGGGTTGGAGGGAGAGTTAGGGGAAGGGGGGTTGGAGAAGACTTGATAGAGCTTCAAATCCGGGTCAGCCTCTGGGTTACTTTTCCCTAAGGTTTGTGCATTTCTGTGCATCTGAAGACAGAGCCTTAAACTGTTAGCATCCCCTAGATGCTCATTTGTTACTAGGAGGATCAGAGCAGCAGGACTCACTGAAGCTGACCTTTGAAAATAACTGCTTTTAATTAAAAGGAGTATTTGGTTATGGGTAAGTCATTAGGAAGGCTAATTTCATTTATGTTTTTTACTGCTGGCCTGCCTCCCAACCGAGCTGACCAAAGAAAGACCAGTGTTTTCCAGAACAGCTCATGACTCTGCACCCTTTAGCTCCCTGTGCCCTGGTTCCCAGTGTCTCTGATTGTGTCCTGTTTGGGGTTCACATGACAGTCTTTATTCTCTTGACTTGGCCTCTTCTGAGCTCACCCACCACTTCTCCTGCTAGTACTGGCCTTGTCCTCCATGTAATGATGGTACACACCGCACCCATGTCCCTTCACACCTCTCTTTCCATGTTCCCATCCTTTCTTCTTGTGGGAACCTCGTCTCCTGCCATCTTCCCTCCTCCCAGTACCTTCCCCCGCCCACCCCCATCTAACTCCTTCCAAGACTCAATCCAGGCATCACCACCTTCCAGAAGTCTTCTGTGCTCCCCTCCAGTTGAGCTGAGAGCCCTGGACTTTGGTTCTCATTCTAAGTCATGCGTATTTCTGTTGACGCACTCATCACCTTTTCAAATTCTTTTTATTTATTAAAAAATTATTCTGGGAGGTGGTGCTGTACTGGGTCTTTGTTGCTGTACTCAGGCTTTCTCTGGTTGCGGTGAGCAGGGGCTACTCTCTAGCTGCAGTGCACAGGCTTCTCATCGTAGTGGTTTCTCTTGCTGCCGAGCATGGGCTCCAGATGTGTGAGCTTTAGTAGTTGAGGCATATAGGCTCAGTAGTTGTGGCTCCAAGGCTCTAGAGTGCAGGCTCAGTAGTTGAGGTGCATGGGTTTGGTTGCCCCCCAAGCATGTGGGGTCTTCCCAGATCAGGGGATGAACTGGTGTCCCCTGCCTTGCAAGAGGGATTCTTAACTGCCACCAGAGAAGCCCTCATCACCTTTTATGTAAATTATCCACTGTCATAAGTTTTGTGTTTACATTTACTATTTATTCTCCTGCTGGCCTCCTTCTGGCCTGGGTGTAGGTCACTTTAGAACCTCAGCAGCAAATACAGTGCATGGCACACAGTTTATCCTGGAAGAAGTTATTCTGATTTGTTATATTTGGGGGCTTTCCTGACTTCTGGAGAGTCTCAACTTTGTGCTTTGCCTTCGTCTGCCCCAAGTTCTTCGTATCTCAGGGACACTTACGTGTCCTGAGAAATTGGGGCCCTAGGGATGGTCCATGTGTCATTGTCCTGTTCTTGCCTATGAGAAAGATGCTGAAGTTATGGGAAATAGGTTTGCTGGGTATGGCAGCAGCTGAGAAAGGGAGAGGGGAAGTGGGTTACTACCTTCATCTGCATAATCATTGCAGAGCAAGGAGATTGTAGGTGTCAGAGCTCTTGGCAGAAACCAGTGGCTGTTAGGTTGTAAAATCCTAGAGTCTGTTCGGTGGCAGAGCCTCAGGAAAAGCAGTAAGCAGCTTTCTTTCTGCCTGGGTGTGCAGTGTGGAGAGAGTCTGTGATCATCCCACATCCACACCCCATGAGGACCACGGCCTGTCATATACACAGCAGTTTTCTTTCACCAAGACAGAAGCACTCGCGTCCCGGCGTGCATGTGATGGTGGGCTTGCTGTCATGTGAGATGGGACTTGCTGGCAAAGAAGGCAGCTGTGGCCATTTTGGTGTTTATGTTATAGTGAGAAGTTGCATCTTGAAAATAATTGCCTGATGTGACGTTAATGTTTAGAGGAGCTGGAATGGAAGTTATTGCAGGAGGGATGGGTTCTAGACTAGAAAGGGACATGAAGGCAACTTCTGGGGTACTGGAAAGTTTCTCTCTCTAGACCTGCGTGCCTGTCCCCAGATGGAGAAGGATCATGGAGCTGTACACTGAAGGCTTGTGTACCTTACTGTGTGAATGCTATCTGTCAAGATTTGAAAGAAGAGAAGTCACTTGCAAGATGGATACACCATCATTGAAAAAAACAGAGAGGCAGGAGGTGGATTCTCAACCTTAAATAAGGTGTCCTGTGACTGAACAGCTGCCTTCAAACTTATGTGATCCTTATAATTACACCAGGCCATGGAGAAGTCGCAGGGAAATTGCGCTGAGGCACGTGTTCTCTAAAGCCCCTATCCTTCCTAGCTTCCTTCCAGGTTCCCTCCACTTGGACATGCAGCACTGGGACTCAGGGGCTCACACAGCTGTTTCACTTCATCATATTGTTAATTGGACTTGGGCTGAGGTGAAGCTAGGATGCTAAGCAATTTTTTCGAAATAATTTTTTTTTTTCATGGTAAAATACGTAAAACATAAACTTGGTCATTTTAACAATTTTGAGTTGCATATTTCAGGGGTGTTAATTATATTCTCAATGTGTAATTAACACCATTGTTTATTTCCAACACTCATCATCACCCTAAACAGAACCTCTTGGCTGTTGTGAATAATCATGCCTTGTCTATTGGCTAAGGAATAGTTTTCAGAATTATGTAAAACTTGGAAAATGTCACCTTCTCGAATTCTTACTCATTCTTCAAGTCTTGGCTAAAACATCACCTTCTCTGTGAAAATCTTTTGTCTCACTCTCAGTGCCTTTGGGCTGATGTCCCTTCCTCTAGGCCTTAGGTTGTCCCTCTAACCTGGAGCTGTGGGCTCGGCATGTGGGTTTTCTCCCCAAAGCAAGAGAGAGTTAACACCCAAGGAGCTTGAGGAAGGGTGATCAAGGAAGGATATCCAAACAGATCATCTGGAGAGAGGAATTAGAGAAAGGTCTGTCCTATGGAAATGAAGGAGGGATAGTGCAAGGTTTTTGACACTGGGGAACAAGATGGACTTTTTTTCTTCCTTCCAAGTGGTATGGGACAAGCCTGGTGGTATTTATTAGACCAGGGTTCGTCAACTCTCTGCAGCCATACCTATTTACTCTGTATTTGCATGCTGTCACTGCACCACATTTGACATGCTCCTGAGCTCAAAGGTGTGATGTCTTAACATTTCTAGCTCTGAGCTCAGCACATAATAGGTACTTGAGTGAAGTGACATATAGATCCTACTTGTACGGTAGAGCAAATAACAGTGGCTTACTGGCTAAGGTTGGGCTCTCTGGGGAGTAGATTCTGGGGGTGGTAATTGGTGTGTAGGTGTTCTGTTGGGGGGGGGTGCTCTTGGAGAAACACCTGTAAGGGTGAGGAAGCCAAACTCAGCAGAGAGAGGAGTGGTGCTGTGACATGGTCACACACGGAGATCTTGCTGATTGCGCGAGGAGCTCGGGAGTTGGGGCGGCTCTTCAGATTTGCTCGTGCATCCAGACAAGGAGGCTGGGTTTGTGCCTCCTTATGGACCAGTCATTGGACACATGCTGCCTGTGCTGGGGGAATAATATTAAGGGAGGCGGCTCCCTTCAGCCAAAGGCACTTTTCAGCCAACACTTCTGGCAGCTAGGGGAGTGAGTGCTTCATCTTGAAGGGGGATATCTGAGTAGCCTACCCGGACTAGTGTGTGGCTCCACAGTTTTGGGGGTCCAGGCTCTTTCTAGTGTGTTGACCTATTGTTCCCCAAGTGCTGTATGGTCATGAAGGTTTACCCACACATCAGTGATCTCAGGGAAAGGGCAGAAGGGCACTGGTTTCTCTTTCTTCTCTCTCCTCTCCAAGTGCTTTCCACTTGGACATAACCCATAGGTTGTACATATTATTCCATTGACTTGTTATTGGTTTCAAAGTAGTTGCGTGAACACACCCAGCTGTAAAAGGGTCTCAGACATTCCCCTCCCCCCACCAACTTTATTGAGGTACAGCTGGCAAATAAAATTGTGCATCAGTTCAGTTCAGTTGCTCAGTTGTGTCTGACTTGTAAGGACCCCATGGAATGCAGTACGCCAGGCTTCCCTGTCCATCACCAACTCCAGAAGCTTACTCAAACTCATGTCCATTGAGTTAGTCATGCCATCCAACCATCTCATTCTCTGTTTTCCCCTTTTCCTCCCATCTTCAATCATTCCTAGCATCAGGGTCTTTTCAGATGAGTCAGTTCTTTGCATCAGGTGGCCAAAATACTGGAGTTTCAGCGTCAGCATCAGTCCTTCCAATGAATATTCAGGACTGATTTCCTTTAAGATGGACTGGTTGGATCTCCTTGCTGTCCAAGGGACTCTCAAGGGTCTTCTCCAACACCACAGTTCAAAACCGTCAATTCTTTGGCTTGTGCATATATTAACTGTAACATGTGATGATCTGAGATACATATCTATTGTGACCCAAGAAAAGGTGGAAGAAGTGACTGATGCTGAAGTTCCAACACTTTGGGCACCTGATGTGAAGAACTGACTCCTTGGAAAAGACCCTGATGCTGGGAAAGATTGAAGGCAGAAGGAGAAGAGGGTGACAGAGGATGAGATGGTTGGATGGCATCACTGATTCAATGGACATGAATTTGGACAAAGTCTGGGAGATGGTGAAGGACGGAGAAGTCTGGCATGCTGTAGTCCATGGGGTCACGGAGAGTCAGACATGACTTGGCGACTGAACAACAATATATATTGTGAAGTGATTACTTTAATACAATCAAGTTAATTAACACATTCGTACTTCACAGAGTTACCAATTTTGTGTGTGTGTGGTGGGAATGCTTAGGATGTACTCTTGGCAAATTTGAAGTATAAAATACAGTACTGATAACTATAGTCATCAGGCTGTACATTAAAGACCCTGAGAACTTACCTCTAATTGGAAGTTCATATATTTTGACCAACATCTCCCCTTGGGACATTATTTGTTTTGTCTGTCTCTGTAAGGTACCATGAAGGAAACCCAAATGATGAAAGTGGTTATTTTGAATCTTTTTTTTTCTTCATGCTTATTTCCCAAGTTTTTATGATCAGGATACATATTATCAAAGCATACAAAAGAGACTGAAGTCGCTCAGTCGTGTCCAATTCTTTGCGACCCCATGGACTGTAGCCCACCAGGCTCCTCTGTCCATGGGATTCTCCAGGCAAGAATACTGGAGTGGGTTGCCATTTCCTTCTCCAGGAGATCTTCCCAACCCAGGGATCGAACCCAGGTCTCCTGCATTGCAGGCAGACGCTTTAACCTCTGAGCCACCAGGGAAGCATACAAAAGGTGTGTATATAATTGCTGGAAGAGCATGAATTTTTAAAGGGTAAAGTTTAACTGTTTTCTTTGTCAAATTTGAGAACCATGGAGGGGAAGAAGTTAGTAGACGATTGCCCCCAATGGCTTTAAACAACATTTTAGTGAATTCATTAACTCCACAAGCACTTATTAAACATTGTTCTTGGCCAGGAGAAAATTTCCTTTTACCGCTTCTGTTCAGTTTTCGTTAGTCATCACCTTTGTGACCTGCCAAGGTCAAAAGTTAGTCAACCACAAAGTGAAAAGTCCAAGTGTTAGTCGCTCAGTTGTGTCTGACTCTTTGCGATCCCATGGACTGTAGCCTATGAGGCTCCTCTCTCCATGGAATTCTCCAGGCAGGAATATTGGAGTGGATTGCTATTCCCTTCTCCAGGGGATCTTCCCCACCCAGGGATCAAACCCCCATCTCCTACACTGCGGGTGGGTTCTTTACCAACTGAACCCCCAGGGAAGCCCAGAAAGAGGGGTGTTTTTTTTTTTCCAAAATAGAAGCTCTCATGCTTGTAATTTCTGAGAATCAAATCTTCACAGATAGAGTTAGGTATTGGGTTCTCCATGGTTGCCCCTGGATTTCAAATAGAGCTGAAACACTACACACGAAGTCTCTGCCTCCTCAGGAGAGTCGTTGGCTACCTGTTTTGGTGGTGGCAGCAGACTTCACTGTCACGTCTCCCCCGATAGACTGTGTTAAAGTCACTGAGGAAAGAGGAGTCTAAATATCAAAGCCTCTTTTTTTATTTCTTGCTCCCTCTTCTAGCCTGTGAACTGAGTTCTGTGACTCCTGTGGGCATATCAGTAATAACGTCATATCAGTAATAAAGTTTACGGATTAATTTTATAGTATCTTGATGGGTGAGGAATCATCTGACTTTTACGTCTGTCTTGAAGTCGTCCGCAAGCCTGTTATAAACTGTTCTGCCACACACCCGTTTAAAAAGATAAATTTTTATTACAAAAATTTTCAAGTAAACACAAAAGTAGCAAGAAGATATAATGAACCCCATGCGACCTTCATCTAGCTTCAAGAATTATGAATATTTTGCCAATCTTGGTTTATCTGTCTTCCTCATTTTTTCTTTTTTTGGTGGAGAATTTGGAAGCGAATCCTTCATTTCATCTGAACATCCCACAGACATCTTGATAAAAGCAAGCAGTATTCTTCATGGATACCTCTCAGACTTCCTTGAGGGCTGCCTGTGAAAAGTGTTTCTGATTTTACAGCAAAAATT
Organism: Ovis aries; assembly: GCF_016772045.2. NCBI lineage: Eukaryota > Metazoa > Chordata > Mammalia > Artiodactyla > Bovidae > Ovis > Ovis aries. The sequence continues at coordinate 93,645,768 of NC_056059.1, forward strand.
TGCCTCGAGCCAATAAGGTGCTAGTGCCAAGGCCATTTAATTTGCTCATTCATAACCAAGAGAAACAGTGTATGCTCTGTGCACGTGGGTTGGGAGTCCTTACCTGGTTTGTGCTGCCCATTTATTTTAATTTGTTTGTTCTCATACAACTTCACTAGCCAGTCATGTCTTGACAGCTTTGATCGATCCAGCTGAGGGGCCTCAGTCTCAGGATTAGGGAACAAAGAGAGCCTTTTTTTGGATGCAGTCTGTGCTCTCAGCTGTTATGATGTAGGTACAGAGTCTGTGTTCCCTTAGTGTAATGACCGTGCCAGAGGTGTCTTTTTCCCCGCCCCTTTCTCTCGAGCAGTCAATCATGGGCCAGTTTGTAAACTCACCTGTCTGATATCAAGATAGGTGGAGAAAGAACTGAGGTTTGGAGCGCACTTCATGGCACTCTCAGCCATGCTATTTGACTTTACCCTTTAAGATGATTTTTGTTTTTCAGTTGTGGTAAAATATATATAACATTAAATTTACCATCTTAACTATTTCTAATTAACTCAATATGGATTAATACAACTTTCTTATCTGGGCTGTGCTGTACCATGCTTAGTCACTCAGTCATGTCCAACTCTTTGTGACCTCATGGACTGTACTCCTCCAGATTCCTCTGTCCATGGGGATTCTCTAGGCAAGAGTACTGGAGTGGGTTGTCATGCCCTCTTCCAGGAGATCTTTCCAGCTCAGGGATCGAACCCAGGTCTCCCACGTTGCAAGCAGATTCTTTACCGTCTGAGCCACCAGGGAAGCCCAAGAATACTAGAGTAGGTAGCCTATCCCTTCTCCAGGGGATCTTCCCAACCCAGGAATTGAACCGGGGTCTCCTGCAGGCAGATTGTTTACCAGCTGAGCTACTAGGGAAGCCCGTTCTTATTTGTATTTTTAGTCAGAACATAACCAATGAATTTTTTTTCTATCTTTCTTCCTATAATTTGAACATAGTAGGAGCTCAAAATATACTCATTCAAAACAGGAAATACATCAATGAATGTGTCTATGATTTACTGAATGAGCCAAGTAAGAATCTACTCTTAGGTGGGTGGTATATTTCTAGGAGAGCTTAACTATGACAGGAGAGATGGAGAGGGGTAAAGAGGATTGGGACATCATTTATTCTCTCATTCCATGATAGCTTGGATAGTTGGACAGTTCTGGATACTGAGGGTTCATCAGTAAACAAAGCAGGCATGGTCTGGCTTTCAGGGTTTTACCTTCTCCCAAAATTGACAGAAGCAGAATGATTTCCAGGTTTTTATTGTGCCATGAAGGAAACAGGAACAGAAGGATTTATTGTTCTCTAATGACGGCCTGCATTGAGGAGGGCAGTCAGGGAGGACACAGGTGAGGAGTTGACACCTTTGCAGAGTGTTCAGGAAAAGCCACAGGCCAGAGGAGAGAATTTTCATGGAGCCCGTGGAAGGCTGATAGATCTAGGGTGAAGAGGGGAGCACAGAGGGCTGATGCCAGAGGCCATGGTAAGGAATTTAGATTTCTGTTTAAAGCAGGGAGCATCCATTAACCTATTTGAACTTGAGAATGGTATAAGCTAATTTGCATTTGAAAGAGTGAAAGAGCTGGCTTAAAACTCAACATTGAAATAAGGAAGATCATGGCATCTGGTCCCCTCACTTCTTGTCAAGTAGATAGGGAAACAATGGAAACAGTAACAGACTTTATTTGGGGGGGGCTCCAAAAGCACTGCTGATGGTGATTGCCGCCATAAAATTAAGACACTTGCTCCTTGGAAGAAAAGCTATGACCAACTTAGACAGCAAATAAATATTGAAAAGGAGAGAAATTACTTTGCTGACAAAGGTCTGTCTAGTCAAAGCCATGGTTCTTCCCGTAGTCTTGTAAGAATGTGAGAGTTGGACTATAAAGAAAGCTGAGCACCAAAGAACTGATGCTTTGAACTGTGGTGTTGGAGAATACTCTTGAGAGTCCCTTGGACTGCAAGGAGATCCAACCAGTCAATCCTTAAGGAAATCAGTCCCTAATATTCATTGAAGGAATGTTGCTGAAGCTGAAACTCCAACACTTTGGCCACCTGATGCGAAGAACTGACTCATCGGAAAAGACCCTGATGCTGGCTGGGCAAGATTGAAGGCAGGAGGAGATGCGGATGACAGAGGATGAGATGGTTGGATGGCATCACTGACTTGATGGACATGCGTTTGAGCAATCGCTGGGAGTTGGTGATGGACAGAGAGCTTGGCTTGCTGGAGTCCATGGGGTCCTACAGAGTCAGACACAACTGAGCGACTGAACTGAACTGAACTGAATTTGCATTTTTTTAATGCTGAGTAATGTGTCTGGGCTTCCCATGTGGTGCTAGTGGTAAAGAATCTGCCTGCCAATGCAGGAGACATAAGAGATGCAGATCCCATCCCTGGGTCGGAAGATCCCCTCTAGGAGGGCATGGTAACTCACTCCAGTATTCTTGCCTAGAGAATCCCATGGGCAGAGGAGCCAGGCAGGCTGTGGTCAATGGGGTCACACAGAGACTGAAGGGACTTAGCATGCATGCAAGCACATGTCTGGAAGAAGAGCAAGCTGCCTTTGGCTGTTGGAGCCACTGCCCAGAGAGAGATGAGGGTGGCCTGGCCCAGAGGTGGCAGTGGAGCCAGGTGGATGTGGACAGCCTGAAGGTTCAGTTTGGAGATAAGAGATTGCTTTCCTCATCTCCCACGTTTAATCTGTTTGTCCCTATGTTTATTTTGTTACCTCTGAAGGCACTTCCTCAAGGTTGACCTAATCTATTGCTGCCTTGTCACTGCTGTTTTTATGAATAATTTTACCTGGTACTGGGTAAGAGTCTCAGCAGTAGTTCATTGGACAATAGCTATTGCATGCTCCTATCCTGTCTCTCCCGAAGCTAAAAGATCACTCCTGTATCTATGTGCGTGTGTGAATTTTAAACACCTACATCCAAAAAAAATTTTACTTAATGTTTTTAAGTTAATATTTCACTGAATGAAATATAATTCTCTGCATCAAGACACTTTCTTAGGAGACATTTGACTCCTATGAAACTTTATTTTGAAGAATACATCCAAGGAGCAGTCCTGGAAGGATCTGTACTTGATACACTGCCCTAAAACTTACTTTCTGTTCGTAGAGGGTGGTGAGTTTTGAGTATATCTGAAAACATGTCTCCAGGGCTAGGATTTGTTGAACCTGTTCTGAATTGGAGAAGCATGGACTATCATTTTTCCTAATGTAGCACAGCTCATTCCCTGCAGAGCCAAACCAGTGGTGTGCACTGTCAGGAGGGATGTCAAGGAAATTGTGTATGGACTGGCAGCCAAGTGCATGTTGCTTGCCTTATGATACCTGGGTGGAACCCAGATTCTGACTAAAGTATCAGTCTTGTCTAAGGGCAGATCTAAGAGAATTACTCTGTAATTATTTGGACCCTGCTTTTAAAATTGCAGAAGATTGGCCTCAGAATCAATCAGGTCAGTCTCCCTAGAGATCTTGAAACAAGTGATGGTCTTGAGCCCCTTTGGAGGAACTTGCTTCTTCCCCTCATCCTGTGGGAAGGGCTGGGAAGCCAGCTGGCTGTTGCGATCACAGAGAAGGTGATACATGTGGGTTGCTCGCCTCAACATATTCTGAATTCTGCCTTTGCTGTGTGTGATTTTCCAAATATAAAATGTGAAATAGCTTAGGAAATGGTCATTAAAATGAATACCTTGTCCTTTCAATTCACAAAAATGGAACTTGTAAATTACAAAAGACACATTTCTTTCCATCTCAATGGAGGAGATGTTGTCAATTTCAGGATTCATTTTCCCTGATATGAGATTTCATCTCCAGATATAATTTTGGAGGTACTTTTCTGGTAATTGCATTTTTTTGCTGATTTCTCTCTTCCTCATCTTGAAGATGATTTCTATTCTTTTTTTTTTTTTCATGCTATAAGCTAAATGCTATTTAGTGTTCTTATTAGGGAAGAACAATTAATATATCTGTGAATTGTGACCCTATTTATACATCTATTATCAGAGTGAATTACTTGTTTGTTTTAAGAATGAAGTTCTACCTCATTTAAGACCATTTTTGTCTATTAATAAATGAATTCTATTTGAAATTTCATGATTTTGTTTTACTTTACAGCAAAGAGCCATTGTTTTAGAAAATCAGAACATTGAAACATTTTTTTCATTGAAACTTTGAAACAAACAAAAATGTGTTATCTGCTTATAAATAGTGGAAGTAGAACAGCAAATAATGTATTTCCTAATTACTTTTTCTTTTAGACCTAGCTACAATAGATCATGGGTAATGTTGAGAACAACCAGTTTCTAAGACAAATAATATATACTACTAAACAGAAATGTATTTTTTAAAAGCTTTTTAAAGAGCCATGCCAAATTAATTAAGCATCTAAGTAATGTGTTGAATTTAAAATATTTCTGTATGAAATATCTGTGTTATCCTTGAGAAACAAGAAGAAACTTTGCTGAAAGGTTGAGCTTTCTCTGGAGCTTACTTGAGATGTCAGGATAAGTAATTGCCTTACTGCTACATATTTGGAACTTACTATTTTGTTGGGCTTATTTTTGCTGCCACCCCATAGATAATAAATTTCATGAAGGATCTTTCCATTGACAGAAGTTAGTTCTTTTTGTTTTCTCTACAGAAAATGAGTTGCTTTTCTTTGTGATAGGCAGGTGTTCAAGCACGAATACTTCACTTTTCAGTCTGAAATCAGGCAATGACAGCCCATCACTCTCCCTGACAGCAATGGATGACAGTCTTGCTTGTCCTGTATCTTCTAGTATAGCTCAAGGACAGGAACAGTGGCTAGAATTTTTCAGCAGGCTCAAGAGTTGGAGTAGATGATTAACTCTGAAGAGTCTTCTCATGTTTTCATTTCCAAATTGACCAGAAGTTGCTATTTTACTGTAGAATCCTGAATGCCTTTCCTCATTTATCCCTCTGGAATCATACAAGCATAGTCTGTTTCACCGATCTAGTCTTTCCTTCTATCTCTTTCTCTTTCTCTGTCTCTCTCTAAAATTTTATGCAGTAGATCAAGTGTCAGTCAGCTACAGCTTTGGGACAAATCCAGCCTATGGCTGGGTTTTGCATTTTTGAATGGTTGAAAAATCAGAAGAAAAATATTTCACCGAAATGATTTTTCAGTGCCTATCAGGAAAGTTTTCTTGGAACTCAGCCTGCTGAGTCACTTGCATATTGTCTAAAGCTGTTTCTTTACTCCATTGACAAAGGTGAATGGAGGGATTAGGAGAGATACCAAATGGCCCACAAAGTCTCAGTTGAGGTAAGTTTAGGCAGATCTCAGAAATATGTTATTTATTATGTAAAAGGTTATGATCCTATTGTTAAATGTAGTGGGGACTTTTCTGTGTTGTGGAAAATGTATTTTTTTCAGGAGCCAAATGGAGAACACATTTCTCACCTAAGTGTATTAAGGTTAGAGTAAAGTGATAAGATGTCAGAGCCAGTTTAGACAGTAAGTCATCTAATCTGAAGGTGTTAGATTAGTGCATCCATGGATTTTGCCTGCTCCCTTTTTTCCCAGCCATTTTATTTAGGAGTTCGCCTCAACTTGTCAGGTGTGCAAACTATTTAGAAGTTTCAAGAATACTAGTGTTACTGAACCAAACTTGGGTCCACTCACCCACCTTTTGGCAAAGTCCATCTACTGACACTGAGTTGTGCTGAAGGAGTGTGTGGTATTTATTTGCCAGGTGCCAAGCATGCAGATCAAACCAGTCAATTCTAAAGAAAATCAACCCTGAATATTCATTGGACAAACTGATGCTGAAGCTCCAACACTTTGACCACCTGATGTGAAGAGCTGAGACATTGGAAGACACCCTGATGCTGGGAAAGCTTGAGGGCAGGAGGAGAGGGGACCACTGAGAATGAGATGGTTGGATCGCATCACTGAGTCAATGGACATGAATTTGAGCAAACTCTGGGAGTTAATGAAGGACAGGGAAGCCTGGTGTGCTGCAGTTCATGGGGTCCCAAAGAGTCATACATGACTTAGTGATTGACTAACAACAGTTTCTTGACTACTTTTCTTTGCTTTCTGCATTTTCTCACTTTCCTAATGAGTTCCAGTCTGCTCTTTGGAACTCAGGGAAGGATTTGGTGACCAAAGTCTTTTTCTACAAACAAGAAACAGAGGACATGCAGGGGCTTTTGTACCTGGGAGGATGCTGCTCAGTTCAATCACTTGTTTTCTTTGATACTTCCCAATCCTGAGGGTAACAGAGGTGGGACAGGAAAGAGAATGGAATTTGGATAGAGAGGTTAATCACAGGCTTGACAGGGAACTCAGTTTTAGGAGAGCTAAACTTCTCTACTAGCATTTTCCTTTTTATTTCAAAAGAAAATAACACATTTTTATAATAAAAAGTTATATGTGACCAGCTATCTTTTTTTTTTCTTTTAACTAAAAAAAGTGGAACTATAGAATTTATTATAAATATTAATGATACCAAATTTCTTTAGTGGTCTCTAGTCACTTTTTAAGATTTTTTTTTTCTCCTTTCTCTGTAACAAATCCCTGTGTGTACACAGAGTTAATGTGATAGTATATGACTTCTGGGCTGATTAATTGATTGTTGAAAATTGATAGTGCATTTACTCAAGTATCTTTGCATATCTTCTTGTTGTTGTTCAGTCACTCAGTCATGTCTGGCTCTTTGTGACCCCGTGGACTTGCAGCATGCCAGGTTTCCCTGTCCTTTACTATCTTCTGGAGCTTGCTCACGCTCCTGTCCATTGAGTCAGTGATGCCATCCAATCATCTCGTCCTCTGTTGGCTCCTTTTCTTCCTGCCTTCAATCTTTCCCAGCATCAGGATCTTTTTCCAAAGAATTGACTCTTCATATTAGATGGCCAAAGTATTGGAGTTTCAGCTTCAGCATCAGTCCTTCCAATGAACATTGAGGACTGATTTCCTTTAGGATTGACTGGTTGGATCTCCTTGCAATTTACGGGACTCTCAAGAGTCTTCTCCAATGCCACAGTTGAAAAGCATCAATTCTTTGGCACCTAGCCTTTGCTACGATACAACTCTCACTTCCATACATGACTACTTGAGAAACTATACCTTTGACTATACAGACCTTTGTCGGCAAAGTAATGTCTCTGTTTTTTAATATGCTGTCTAGGTTTGTCGTAGCTTTTCTTCTAAGGGACAAGCGTCTTTTAATTTCATGGCTGCAGTCACCATTTGCAGTCACCATTCTGACAGAATGTGGTCCACTGGAGAAGGGAATGGCAAACCACTTCAGTATTCTTGCCTTGAAAACCCCATGAACAGTATGAAAAGGCAAAATGATAGGATACTGAAAGAGGAACTCCCCAGGTCAGTAGGTGCCCAATACGCTACTGGAGATCAGTGGAGAAATAACTCCGGAAAGAATGAAGGGATGGAGCCAAAGCAAAAACAATACCCAGTTGTGGATGTGACTGGTGATAGAAGCAAGGTCCGATGCTGTAAAGAGGAATATTGCATAGGAACCTGGAATGTCAGGTCCATGAATCAAGGCAAATTGGAAGTGGTCAAACAGGAGATGGCAAGAGTAAATGTCGACATTCTAGGAATCAGTGAACTAAAATGGACTGGAATGGGTGAGTTTAACTCAGATGACCATTATATCTACTACTGTGGGCAGGAATCCCTCAGAAGAAATGGAGTAGCCATATGGTCAACAAAAGACTCTGAAATGCAGTACTTGGATGCAGTCTCAAAAACGACAGAATGATCTCTGTTCATTTCCAAGGCAAACCATTCAATATCACAGTAATCCAAGTCTATGTCCCAACCAGTAATGCTGAAGAAGCTGAAGTTGAATGGTTCTATGAAGACCTTCAAGACCTTTTAGAACTCACACCCAAAAAAGATGTCCTTTTCATTATAGGGGACTGGAATGCGAAAGTAGGAAGTCAAGAAACACCTGGGGTAACAGGCAAATTTGGCCTGGAATATGGAATGAAGCAGGGCAAAGGCTAATAGAATTTTGCCAAGAGAACGCACTGGTCATAGCAAACACACTTTTCCAACAACACAAGAGAAGACTCTACACGTGGACATCACCAGATGGTCAACACTGAAATCAGATTGATTATATTCTTTGCAGCCAAAGATGGAGAAGCTCTATACAGTCAGCAAAAACAAGACTGGGAGCTGACTGTGGCTCAGATCATGAGCTCCTTATTGCCAAATTCAGAATTAAATTGAGGAAAGTAGGGAAGACCACTAGACCATTCAGGTATGACCTAAATCAAATCCCTTATGATTATACAGTGGAAGTGAGAAATAGATTTAAGGGCCTAGATCTGATAGAGTGCCTGATGAACTATGGAATGAGGTTAGTGACATTGTACAGGAGACAGGGATCAAGACCATCCCCATGGAAAAGAAATGCAAAAAAGCAAAATGGCTGTCTGGGGAGGCCTTACAAATAGCTGTGAAAAGAAGAGAAGCAAAAAGCAAAGGAGAAAAGGAAAGATATAAGCATCTGAATGCAGAGTTCCAAAGAATAGCAAGAAGAGATAAGAAAGCCTTCCTCAGCGATCAATGGCAAAGAAATAGAGGAAAAGAACAGAATGGGAAAAACTAGAGATCTCTTCAAGAATATTAGAGATACCAAGGGAACATTTCATGCAAAGATGGGCTCGATAAAGGACAGAAATTGTATGGACCTAACAGAAGCAGAAGATATTAAGAAGAGGTGGCAAGAATACACAGAAGAACTATACAAAAAACTTCTTCATGACCCAGATAATCACGATGGTGTGATCACTCACCTAGAGCCAGACATCCTGGAATGTGACGTCAAGTGGGTCTTAGAAAGCATCACTATGAACAAAGCTAGTGGAGGTGATGGAATTCCAGTTGAGCTGTTTCAAATCCTGAAAGATGATGCTGTGAAAGTGATGCACTCAATATGCCAGCAAATTTGGAAAACTCAGCAGTGGCCATAGGACTGGAAAAGGTCAGTTTTCATTCCAATCCCAAAGAAAGGCAATGTCAAAGAATGCTCAAATTACTGCACAATTGGACTCATCTCACACACTAGTAAAGTAATGCTCAAAATTCTCCACGCCAGGCTTCAGCAATACGTGAACCATGAACTTCCAGATGTTCAAGCTGCTTTTAGAAAAGGCAGAGGAACCAGAGATCAAATTGCCAACATCTGCTGGATCATGGAAAAAGCAAGAGAGTTCCAGAAAAACATCTATTTCTGCTTTATTGACTGTGCCAAAGCCTTTGACTGTGTGGATCACAATAAACTGTGGAAAATTCTGAAAGAGATGGGAATACCAGATCACCTGACCTGCCTCTTGAGAAACCTATATGCAGGTCAGGAAGCAACAGTTATAGAACAAAATAGAACTGGACATGAAACAACAGACTGGTTCCAGATAGGAAAAGGAGTACGTCAAGGCTGTATATTGTCACCCTGCTTATTTAACTTACATGCAGAATACATCATGAGAAACGCTGGGCTGGAAGCACAAGCTGGAATCAAGATTGCCAGGAGAAATATCTATCTCCTCAGATATGCAGATGACACCACCCTTATGGCAGAAAGTGAAGAGGAACTCAATCGCCTCTTGGTGAAAATGAAAGAGGAGAGTGAAAAAGTTGGCTTAAAGCTCAACATTCAGAAAACGAAGATCATGGCATCTGTCCCATCACTTCATGGGAAATAGAAGGGGAAACAGTGGAAACAGTGTCAGACTTTATTTTTTTGGTCTCCAAAATCACTGCAGATGGTGACTGCAGCCATGTAAATAAAAGATGCTTACTCCTTGGAAAGAAAGTTATGACCAACCTAGATAGCATATTGAAAAGCAGAGACATTACTTTGCCAACAAAGGTGTGTCTAGTCAAGGCTATGATTTTTCTTGTGGTCATGTATGGATGTGAGAGTTGGACTGTGAAGAAAGCTGAGCACTGAAAAATTGATGCTTTTGAGCTGTGATATTGGAGAAGACTCTTGAGAGTCCCTTGGACTGCAAGGAGATCCAACCAGTCCATTCTAAAGGAGATCAGTCCTGGGTGTTCTTTGAAAGGAATGATACTAAAGCTGAAACTCCAGTACTTTGGCCACCTCTTGTGAAGGGCTGACTCATTGGAAAAGAGGCTGATGCTGGGAAGGATTGGGGGCACGAAGCAAAGGGGATGACAGAGGATGAGATGGCTGGATGGCATCACCAACTCGATGGAGGTGAGTTTGAGTGAACTCTGGGAGTTGGTGATGGACAGGGAGGCCTGGCGTGCTGCAGTTCATTGGGTTGCAAAGAGTCGGACATGACCGAGCAACTGAACTGAACTAGAGTCCAAGAAAATAACATCTGTCCCTGTTTCCATCTTTTCCCCGTCTATTTGCCATGGAGAATGGGATCTGATACTATGATCCTCATTTTTTGAATGTTGAATGTTTAACCAACTTTTAAACTCTCCTTGTTCACCTTACTCAAGAGGCTTTTTAGTTCCTCTTTGCTTTCTGTCATAAGGGTGGTATCATCTGTATATCTGAGTTTATTGATATTTCTCCCCGAAATCTAGATTTCAGCTTGTACTTCTTCCAGCCTGGCATTTCACATGGTGTACTCTGTAAATAAGTTAAATAAGCAGAGTGACAATAAACAGCCTTTACGTAACTCCTTTCCAAATTTGGAACCAGTCCATTGTTCCATGTCTGATTCTAATTGTTGCTTCTTGACCTGCATACCGGTTTCACAGGAAGCACATAATGTGTTCTGGTATGCCCATCTCTTGAAGAATTTTACACAGTTTGTTGTGATCCACACAGTCAAAGGCTTTAGCATAGTTAATGAACCAGAAGTTGATACTTTTCTGGAATTCTTTTGCTTTTTTTATGATGCAACAGATGTTGGCATTTTGACCTCTGGTTCGTCTGCCTTTTCTAAATCCAGCTTGTACATCTGGAAATTCTCGGTGTCATGTACTGTCAAAACTTAGCTTGGAGGATTTTGAGCTTTATTTTACTAGCATGTGAGATGCCTGCGATTGTGGTGTGGTTTGAACATTGTTTGGCATTGCCTTTCTTTGGGACTGGAATGAAAACTGAATTTTTCTGGTCTTGTGACCACAGCTGGCATAATGAATGCAGCACCTGAACAGAATCATCTCTTAGAATTTGAAGTAGCTCAGCTGAAATTCCATCACTTTTTCACTAGCCTTGTTCATAATGATGCTTCCTTGACTTCCACTTGACTTCCCACTCGTAGATGTCTGGCTGTAGGTGAGTGTTCACACCATTGTGGTTGTCCAGGTCATTAATCATTTTTGTATATTAAGTAGAAACTTTAAAAAATGGGGCTTTGTTCTTTTGCAGGGCAGCTCAACAGAATGCTATTTGCTGTATTTGTAAGAGTTGTCTGTTGGCTCTCACTACATATTTTGGTATGTCTTGGATAAGATGCTCATTCCCTAAGTGCTGTTTCTACAGAGATCTCATCCTTGCTCATTCACTCTTTGAATTGCATGGATGACCATCTTCCCACCTTTAGAATGGAATCCATGTTGAACCACCTGCTGTGCATTGAGCAACATGGTTCACGGACATGAGGTTCTACAGTGTTTTGACACCTTGAGCCACCAAGAACATAGCAATCCCTGATTCACAGAATGAACTCTTCCTCTTTCATACATTTGACATTGAGCTTTGGGATAAGATCACAGAACCTTTCCACTCTAAACTAAATCTCAATCACAGGGCTAAAAATGGATAAAGGCTCTAAATTTTGGATGCAGCTATAAGGAAGTAAATTATAATGTGTACTCTGTTGTTAATGGAATCCTTCTCCCAAGGGGTGCTGGAAATCTCAGGCTCATCCACAGTTCAACCAGAGAGAACTCTCCTACGCTGTCTGCGGGCTGTCATTAACCTCCTGTAAGCCATGGAATGTATGGTCAAAGCTATGGTTTTTCCAGTATTCATATGCAGATGTGAGAGTTGAACCATAAAGAACTGATGCTTTTGAACCATGGTAGTGGAGAAGACTCTTGAGAGTCCCTTGGACTGCAAGGAGATCAAACCAGTCAATCCTAAAGGAAAGGAAATCAACACTTAATATTCATTGGAAGGACTGATGCTGAAGCTGATGCTCTGATACTTTGGCCACTTGTTGCAAAGAGCTGACTCAGTGGAAATACCCTGATGCTGGGAAAGATTGAGAGCAGGAGGAGAAGGGGGCAACAAAGGATGAGATGGTTGGATGACATCACCAACTCAATGAACATGAGTTTGAACAAACTCTGGGAGATGGTGAAAGACAAGGTAACATGGTGTGCTCCAGTCCATGGGGTTGCAAAAAATCTGACATGACTAAGTGACTGAACAACAACACAACCTCTGGAAGAATCTAGGAGAGCAGGGCAGTACCGTGGAGCTGGCTGAGGTTCAGTGTGGACTGTTACGCGGCCTAAGGCACTGGTTGATTCTGCTCGGTTCTCGAAGGGTTCTTGGAGTTATCCATCCAGACCTGCGAGGACAACAGTGAAATCCGCTAGAACTCTTCTGCGGGATTCACCTAAGCTGCTGACACTGGCCCGCACATTCTAATGGTTAAGTTATCCAAGCACACCTCCTTTCACTGTTCATCATATATTCTCCTTGTTTCCTGTGTGCGTTGCATCTAACTAATAAGACTGTGAGCCCCACTGGAAACTCAATGTCTGTTTCTTTAACAGCTCCGGAGTGGCTGAGCGTGTGCACACACTCACACACACACACACACACACACACGTGGGACTTTGCTCTCTGTTCAGTAATTTCTCTGTACATGTTGACTGTGAGGCAGGACGAGGGAAGCTTGACATTCTCAGGAGAATGCGTGCTTTTGCATGTCTCTGCTGTATACTGTTAATATGTCCCAGCCAGACCTTGCAGGGCAGCAATTTAATTCTCTTGCCTTTAGTCAAACAAACAGTAGTTGGGATGGGTGTTAAGCTGAAATATCTCCGGTGCATGATTCAAACCATACAACCCATCTGTGGGTCATCAGCAGCCTGCCCTTTTATTGCGACGGGTCCTCTAATTCTCTTTTCAGTCCCTTTCATCTCATCATTGTTCTCGAAGGCACAGCTCTGTAAATCACACAGAGGCCTTTCAACTTCCCTTGCATTTTGTTTAATTCAGCCAATTGACTAGTACTGTCAGCTAATTGGAGTGGAAATGTAAAATGAAAGCTGTATTATTCAGCTGCCAAGTCTCTTCACTTGGCAGGGAGTGGGTGATGCTGGTAATTGTACCAGAAGTGTAATTGCCTCGAGTTCTGCTTCTGGATTTAACAGTGAACCCTGGGAGAGTCTTCCTTGGAGACACTCGATACCTGCTTCTCTTCAGCGCCTTCCTGGCAAATGGTGAGGCTTGAAGCAAATCTAATCAAGCATTCTTGTGTCGTTAGAGAATACAACCACTGTGTATTTTGCTGACTGTGGGAGTGGATTGCTTGGTCTAAGTACTTAGTCAATATGTCATTCCCATTAGAACTGGCAGTTAATTTCCTCCTGATTTGAAATGGGGGTAGAATCCATGTTTCCAGAGGTGAAGAGGCGAACCTCTATGCCAGTTGTGGTCTGTGCCAGGGTGTTCTTGGGAAGAGTAGATGATGAAGAACAGAAGCCCATTTTGTAAACTGTTTATGAATAAGGGAAAGTTTACCTGTGTGGAAAATGTGGAATACCTTAATGGAAAAATAAGGAAAGTAAAGTGTAGTTGTTAATTTATCATTAAAGTTGATCATTGCAGTGCTTTTCGCTCTGCCAGTTATTTTTTTTCCCTTTGCCTTTCTTTTACAGTTTAATTCACAGATCAAGTAGCTGTGTGAACAGTATTTTAGGGTACGTAATGTTGGCTCCAGCATCAGGGGGCATGTGGCACAGGTCACTTCCGGTCCTTTATATAACTGAGCCCTGATCATGTGACAGACAGTGGTAATTTTCCTCATCTAACCTACCTGGACAGAACTTCAGGATCTTCCTCCTATTTTAAATTGCTTTTTTCTACAGCTTATGTAAGTGATAAAACCTGTTTACTGTCTCTGCCTTGGAAACGTAGAAGAACATTTCCACTATGAACCCAGGAACTGGAAATGGTAGCAGCTAAGTAATTATTAAACTCTTCTCACTTGCCAAGATTAAGCATGTTGCTTTGAGCAGTGTTGTCTAGTACACTTTTGTTGCCATAACATTATTATTTTATTATGCCATGTGGCTTTATATAAAGCTTCCTAAAACATTGCCAGAGGAGAAACTGGCTTTAGAAGTTGAAGATCTCAAGATGTTGAGAATAAGATTGCCGAGGGAAGGCTAGCTGCCTTGTTGGTCTCTGATTCCCTCCCTCCTCGAAATCCTTGCCAACTGCAAGGATGTGGTGGGGGTGGCAACAGATCTAAGTCAATTAGATCTGTTGATCAGTTTTGCTCAAACCTATTGAGAACTGTTCTCATCAGAACTATAATTTTTCACTTGAAAGACCTTGGTTCTTAAAACCAAGCAGGCTTGGCTTCAAAGCCTGGCTTCATCAATTGTACAATTATTGACTGAATACTTTCTTTAAGTTTCTGGAGGTTTTTTTTTTTTTTAATTTTTACTTATAAAACAAGAGCAATAATAACTAAGTTATAAGATCTTTGTGGGGATAAGATGTTATATAAATGACTCTTTTTGACCCCATGGACTGTAGCCAGCCAGGCTCCCCTGTCCATGGAATTTCCCAGGCAAGAATATTGAAGTGGGTGCCATTCCCTTCTCCAGGGGATCTTCCTGATCTAGGGATCAGACCTTCATCTCCTGCATTGCTTGGTATATTCTTTACCCAGAGATTCCCTGGGTTTGATCCCTCAGTGAGAAAGATCCTATAGAGAAGGAAATGGCAGCCCATTCCAGTATTCTTGCCTGAAGAATCCCGTGGACAGAGGAACTGGTGCTATATAGTCCATGGGGCTGCAAAAGTGTTAGACATGACTTAGCGATTAAGCAACAAATACACACATATGCATAATACACATGTAACATATATTTTATAGACATATACACACATATAGATGTGCATCTATCATATACATATACAATCAGTTCAGTCCAGTCACTTAGTTATGTCCGATTCTTTGCAGCCCCATGGACTGCAGCACACCAGGCTTCCTTGTCTATCACTGACTCTTGGAACTTGCTCAAACTCATTTCCATTGAGTCGGTGATGCCCTCCAGCCATCTCATCCACTGTTGTCCCATTCTCTTCCTGCCTTCAATCTTTTCCAGCATTAGGGTCTTTTCCAAAGAGTCAGTTCTTTTGCGTTAGGTTACCAACCTGTTGGAGCTTCTGTTTCAGCGTCAGTCCTTCCAGTGAATATTCGGGACTGGTCTCCTTTAGATTGACTGGTTGGATCTCCTTGCAGTCCCAGGGACTCTCAAGAGTCTTCTCCAACACCACAGTTCAAAATCATCCATTCTTCAGAGCTCAGCTTTCCTTATGGTCCAACTCTCACATCCATACATGACAACTGGAAAAACCATAGCTTTGAGTATACAGATCTTTGTTGGCCAAGTAGTCTCTGTTTTTTAATATGCCTTCTAGATTTGTCATAGCTTTTCATCAGGGAGCAAGTGTCTTTTAATTTCATGGCTGCAGTCACCATTTGCAGTGATTTTGGAGCCTCCCAAAATAAAGTCTGTCCCTGTTTCCATCATTTCCCCATCTATTTGCCATGAAGTGATGGGACTGGATGCCATGATCTTCATTTGCTGAATGCTGAGTTTTTAGTCGACTTTTTCACTCTCCTCTTTCACTTTCATCAAGAGGCTCTTCAGTTCCTCTTTGCTTTCTGCCATAAGGCTGGTGTCATCTGCATATCTGAGATTATTGATATTTCTCCCAGCAATCTTGATTCCAGCTTGTGCTTCATCCAGCCTGGCATTTTGCATGATGTACTCTGCATATAAGTTAAATAAGCAGGGCAACAATATACAGCCTTGATGTACTCCTTTCCCTGTTTGGAACCAGTCCATTGTTCCATGTCTGGTTCTGACTGTTGCTTCTTGACCTGCATACCGATTTCTCAGGAGGTAGGTAAGGTGGTCTGGTATTCCCATCTTTTGAAGAATTTTCCATAGTTTTTTGTGATCTACACAGTCAAAGGCTTTGGTGTAATTAATAGAGCAGAAATAGATGTTTTTCTGGAATTCTTTTGCCTTTTCTGTGATCCAGCAGATATTGGAAATTTAATATATGGTTCCTCTGCCTTTTCTAAATCCAGTTTGAATGTCTGGAAGTTCATGGTTCATATACTGTTGAAACCTGGCTTGGAGAATTTTGAGCATTACTTTGCCAGCATGTAAGATGAGTGCAATTGTGCAGTAGCTTGGACATTCTTTGGCATTGCCTTTCTTTGGGATTGGAATGAAAACTGACCTTTTCCAGTCCTGTGGCCACTGCTCAGTTTTCCAAATTTGCTGGCATATTGAGTGCAGCGCTTTAACAGCATCATCTTTCAAGATTTGAAATAGCTCAGTGGGAATTCCATCACCTATGCTAGCTTTGTTTGTAGTGATGCTTCCTAAGGCTCACTTGGCTTCAGACTTCAGGATGTCTGGCTCTAGCTGAGGGATAACACCATCATATATATGTTATTAGTTGCTTGGTAAGTAGTAACTTTTTGTACTGGACATTTTAAAGGGGGGTTTGGGAAATTGTCCTCTGCGTTAAGTTAAATAAAGTTAACTTTAAGTTAACATTAAGTTAAACAAATCACTTTTTTTCCAAAAAACATTTCTCTCCATGGTATCATATTTTGAAATGTTTGATTTCTAACTTGCTTGCACATAATGAAGAGTGGTTAGTATACTGATGAACTTAGTCATGAAACACTCGCAAGAGAAAAAAAAATCCAACAACCAATGGGCTACTTTATAAATTCTGCAGTGGGTATAGTGATGATTCCTCTGGGTAACCGAGGTCATGGAGAGATTTTTCTGGGTATAGGAAGGTCTAAAGTTGGAGAAGTGGGAGTCACTGCTCTACGCTGCAATTTCTGGGCACTGTGCCAAGAAATGCAAATGTGTTACCTAATTTATCCTCCTGGGTAGATTTTATTATCTTTATTCTTTTTACATTAAAGGAAACTGAGGTTGAGTTGGGATAATTGTCTTGCTGAAGGTTTTGTAATTATTAAGGCAGGGAGCTGAATTCCAGCCCAGGATTTTTTTGGTCCCAAAATTCATTTCTAGATTATGGATATATAGTCTGATCTTTGAATTTTATGCAAGAGGTATCTGACGACCCATGCAAGTGGCTTGTCTACTGTGCCCTCCTTGGTCAAAGCAGGTTCTGACTCTGTCTAGTGTTCTTTTTCTATATTAGGTTTTTTCTTCACTTCTTGTCTTTTGCTTTGTTGTGTAGTTTTTTCAAAACTCTTGCTTCTTTAATTGTATTTCAAGTTCAAGGGCAAATATAAGGGACTGGGTTGTCTTCTTCTGTCTCTGGTTTGGGCTATATTTTTCCATACTTGCATATTGTATCTGACAATGAAGAATCCTCAATACGTTCTTGGTGAATTGAATTCTTGAAGGAATTAGTCTCTAACATCTTATTTTCATTGATGAAGAGGTATGAATACATACAAATATACATATATGTGATGCCAGCAAATTTGGAAAACTCAGCAGTGGCCACAGGGCTGAAAAAGATCAGTTTTCATTCTAGTCCCAAAGAAGGGCCATGCCAAAGAATGTTCAAACTACCATACCATTGAGCTCATTTCACATGCTAGTGAGGTAATGCTCAAAATCCTTCAAGCTAGGCTTCAACAGTATGTGAATCAAGAACTTTCAGATGTACAGTCTGAATTTAGACAAGGCAGAGGAACCAGAGATCAAATTGCTAGCATCCACTGGATCATAGAAAAAGGAAGAGAATTCCAGAAAAACATCTACTTCTGCCTTATTGACTATGTTAAACCGTTGACTGTGTGGATCACAACAAACTGGAAAATTCTTCAAGAGATGGGAATGCCATACCACCTTACCTGACTCCTGCAAAACCTGTATGCAGGTCAAGAAGCAACAGTTAGAACCAGACATGGAAAAATGGACTGGTTCCAAATAGGGAAAGGAGTACGTCAAGGCTGTATATTGTCACCCTGCTTATTTAACCTAATGCAGAGTACATCATGCACTGTGCTGGGCTGGATGACTCACAAGCTGGAATCAAGATTGCCAGGAGAAATATCAATAACCTCAGATATCTAGAAGATACCACCATAATGGCAGAAAGCAAAGAGTAGCTAAAGAGACTGTTAATGAAAGTGAAAGAGGAGAGTGAAAAAGCTGGCTTAAAACTCAGCATTCAAAAAACTAAGATCATGGCATCCAGTTTCATCACTTCATGGCAAGTAGGAGGGGAAACAATGGAAACAGTGACAGACTTTATTTTCTTAGTCTCCAAAATGACTGCAGTTGGTGCCTATAAAGTGAAATTAAAAGATTCCTGCTCCTTGGAAAAAAAGCTGTGACATTTGTGTAGTATATTAAAAAGCAGAGATATCACTTTACCAACAAAGGTCTGTATAGTCAGAGCTATGGTTTTTCCAGTAGTTGTATAGGAATGCAAGAGTTGGATCACAAAAAAGGCTGAATGGCGAAGAATTGATACTTTTGAACTGTGGTGCTAGAGAAGCCTCTTGAGAGTCCCTTGGACATCAAGGAGATCAAACCAGTCAATCCTAGGGGAAATCAATCTTGAATATTCTTTGGAAGGACTGATACTGAAGCGAAGCTCCAATACTCTGGGCACCTGATGTGAAGAGCCAATTCATTGGAAAAGACTCTGATGTTGGGAAAAATTGAGGGCAGGAGGAGAAGGGGACGATAGGATGAGATGGTTAGATGACATCACTGACCCAGTGGACCTCAATTTGAGCAAACTCCAGGAGATGGTGAAGGACATAGAAGCCTGGCATGCTGTAGTCCGTGGGGTTGCAAAGATTTGTACATGAGTGAGAGACTGAACAACAAGGATACATATCTACATATGGGGTTTTATTTTGGAAAATTCAGCTGATATTTTATAATAAAGGCTCTCAATTTTATTGTATACACTGCTCTGTTTTTCACCCAGTCTGACTGTCTTTATCCTTTAACATTTTTTGTCAATGTAATTATTCATATGCTGTGTGCTTAATCACTCAGTCGTATCCAACTCTTTCCAACCCCATGGAATGTAGCCCACCAGGCTCCTCTGTCCATGGAATTCTCCAGCAGGAATACTGGAGTGGGTTGCCATTCCCTTCTCACATGATCTTCCCAACCCAGGGATCGAACCCAGGTCTCCCACATTGTAGGCAGATTCTTTACCATCTAAACCACCAGGGAAGCCTGTAATCACTCATAATTTAAGGTTTATATTTAATATTGCCATTGCTTTCTATTTGTCACTTCTGTTCTATTTTTTATCTGTTTGTCTTTTGGATCTAATCCTTTTTGTGTGTATCTAATTTCACATTAGGTTTTTAGTTATACATGCTTTATTTCTTTAATGGTTATCCTAGAAATTACAGTATGTAGTAATCATTTTATATATCTCCTCCCAACTAATACTAGAACCTTGAAACGTTTCAGCTTTATTTATTCCTCTGCTATCTTATTATTTTTATTAGGCATTTTAAACATATATATTTCAATTCTCACAAGATGTCAACATTTTGTTTTGTACAGTTATTTATTTAGATTGCTTGCATATTTGATGTTTTGATTACTCTAAATTCCTTCTTACATTACTGTGTTTCTGTCTAGAATCATTTTCTTTTTGCCTGCAGAATTTATTTAATATTTTCATTTCTTTAGTTTGAGTTTGTAGGAGACATTCTCACACATTTTATTAATTTAAAATATCTTTATCTCATTTTCATTGTTCAAGGATATTTTTGTTGGGTATACAGTTCTAAGTTGATGATTGTTTTGTTTCTCTCTTTAAATATTTGTTTTCTGCCTTTCACCATTTTTTTTTTGTTGATTTTTTTTTTGGTGGACAAGTTAGCTGTCAGTTTTAGTATTAATGTTTGAAGTTAATTCCTCTGTGGCTTTGAAGATTTTTCTCTATGAAAGCAACCTAAATGTCTTTTGATGAATGAATAGATAAAGATAATATAGCATATATATATTGTTCGGCTTTAAAAAGGAAGGAAATTCTAAGTTTGCAGCAGTATGGATGAATCTGGAGGGCATTGTGTTAAGTGAAATAAACCACATGAGGAAAGACTGCGTGGTATTAGCTATATGCTGAATATATATATATATATTTTAAAAGGCAAACTCATAGAAATGGACAGTAGAAAGGTGATTATCAAGACTGGGGATGGAGAAAGGAGGGACAAGTTGGAGGAAAAAGTTTTTTTCTCTTTGCTGTGGATTTTTTTGTGTCTTACCCTGATGTTCTTAGGTGTTTTCTTTAGGTGTATTCTACTTGATGTACATAGTAGTTCTTGAATCTATGGCTTGATGTTTTTCTTCTGTTTGGAGAAATTCTTGGCTATTAATTCTTGAAAAGTTTATTTCTGTTTATTTTCTGCTATTTCTTTCTCAGGACTCAGTTGCCCATATATTAAACCTTATGTCATGTTCCTTGTGTCTCCCATGCTCTTTTCCATGGTTTCCATACTTTTTGTTCTTAATGTTTCAGTTTGGGGTTTTCTGTTTCTTATCCTTCTGGTTGTTGTTGTTGTTATTGTTGTGTGTGTTATATCCAGTCTGCAGTTAAGCAAAATTAATCTCATATGTTTGTTTTCTGTTTTGCAATTTGAAATTAACTATGCTTATAGATATTAGTTATCTGATGAAATATTCATAGGTTTTAGAAAATCTCTAATATATGTTTTTATTGTCTTCTGTTATCTTTATTAAATTCTAAACAAAATAAAGTAAAATCTTTGTTTGAGTTACATGTTAGTTAATTTCCTGGACAATTCAGGGTATATTATTAGCACTCAATAAAGTCTTTTTATTTATGTGTAAAACAGGAACAGTTGAGATATATAACCAGATAACCATAAACAGATTTTTCATTGCTGTGAATGTTTTGTGGGACACTTGAAAGTCATGTGAAAGTGGGACAGTTTTCTAGGTGCTGCAATGTCTTACTTATTACAAGACATCTGGAATTTATGATCCTTATCTATTAAATGTCAGTAACACCCCCACCTTTATTCTTCAAAGCAAAATTTTAAATGCCTCTTGGGGTTGCATAGTCCCTGTTTAGCAGCATGCTCTACATTAAATCATGAGGCCGGCTCACCAATGTTGAACTCTTTGACTCAAGGCCTTGGCTGGGCCTGACAATAGACATTGTGGAATGTGGATTTACCTGGTGGAATGTGAGTGCCAGTACAACTCCCAACCATTTACTGGTTGGCCAGTTTAAGTAGACCAACTGCCAAGAGACTAGCTAGAAGGAAAAGTTAGGGATGAAGGTTTTGCTGCATAGCTTCAAGGGCTATGATGCAGCTTTGGCATGCTGGAATACAGTAGCACCAGGCAGAAATAGAAGGACCCTTTTAGAACAAAAGTCTTGATGGAAACATAGGTCTAGAAGGCTGGATCTCAAATAGCACATATTGAAATCGGCTACTGCAGCCACAAGAGCAGCTTGGAGAGTGAAGTGCTATAGTCTGTGTATTTGACTTTCAGCGATTACATCACAAAATTGCTAGAAATTATTTAGATTTGGGAATATCTATCCATCTACCCATCCATCCATTCATTAACTCAGTCAAAATCATTATAAGTGCCTGCTATGTTTCAATCACTATGAGAATGCAAAGCTACCTCTATATAAAGAAATTATCCTCAATTTTGGGGAGGGAGATAGATGTAAACAATTAATTATAGAACAAATGAGAATGATCTAGTGGGGAGTGGAAGACAAAAAAATAAATAATTTTAATATGAGAGATAATGGTACAGCTATACTTTAATTTCATGTGCAAACATTTTGAATGTTTGATTTTTTTCCCCATTTGCTTTAGAAATAGAAAATAAAGTCTTTGAGAGTTGAATTGCTAGAGAGAATAAAAAAAGCAATTTCAAGCTTAAGCTATCCTAGATTCTCCCTAGTAACTGGATTACTTTGAGTGGAAATATGAGGCAGATTTTTTATTCAATATAGAACTTTCTGTGGTTAACATCTCCAGGAATTTATGAGGGTTATTTTGTCACCGGAGTCCTCTTAGGTTGGGCTTTTACTGAAACAGGATTGTGTTAGAACAAATGGAAAGCTGGGGGTAAAAATAGAAGAGCTAAGCCTGTGTTTCCATTGCCTCAGAATTTGGAATGTGAAGCACATTTGCTGGATATTTAATTTTATTCTATATTTTGAAGAGTATTTTGTTTGTATATTACTCTAGGAGTATGATTTCCACAACACTCTATAGAATAATATTTTGTAAACATTTAAACTATTGGAAAATAAACTTTCCCTTATTTTGGAAGCTGAAGGGATTTTCTAAATAAATCTCTAAATGCTACAAGTATTCCCTCTGTCACAGAAAATATTGTGGTCAACTGGTTAAGATAGTGGCAAGTAATCAAACTCATAGCTGACATTTATTAAGTGCTTTTTATGCACTAGTCACTGTGCTAAGTAAGTACATTAGTTTATTTCATCTTCACTGTCTCCCTGTTGGGTCCTATCTTATCCTTAGTTTATATATTAGGAAATGGAAGCTCAAAAAAGCTAAATGATTTGTCTAAGTTCCCAAATCTAGGAAGTAATTGAATCAGTATTTGAACCCAAGTTTATCAACTCTACCGTATTATCTTCCCCAGTGGCAGTGGTAAAGGGTCTGCCTGCAAATATAGGAGATGCAGGGAATGAGGGTTCAATCCCTGGATCAGGAAGATCACCTGGAGGAACCCACACCAGTATTCTTGCTGAAAAAAATAACATGGAAAGAGAAGCCTGGCAGGGGACTCCATCGAGTCACAAAGAGTCAGATGCAACTGAGCATGCGCTTACTATATTGGCATTGGTACTTGAGTTCATATGCTGAATAACTTGGTGTATAACTTTGTGTCCATAGACCAAGGCTGTGGGTACAGATGTGGGTATGGTGGGAAAAATGGAAGCTTTAGAGTCAAATGGACATTGATTCAGATATAGGTAGAAATACCAGACCACCTGACCTGCCTCCTGAGAAATCTGTATGCAAGTCAAGAAGCAACAGTTAGAACTGAACATGGAACAACAGACTGGTTCCAAATAGGAAAAGGAGTATGTCAAGGCTGTATATTGTCATTCTGCTTATTTAACTTCTATGCAGAGTACATCATGAGAAATGCTGGGCTGAATGAAGCACAAGCTGGAATCAAGATTGCCGGGAGAAATATCCATAACTTCAGATATGCAGATGACACCACCCTTATGGCGGAAAGCAAAGAACTGAAGAGTCTCTTGATGAAAGTGAAAGAGGAGAGTGAAAAATTTGGCTAAAAACTCAACATTCAGCAAATGAAGATCATGGCATCCAGTCCTATCACTTCATGGCAAATAGATAGGGAAATGATGGAAATAGGGACAGACTTTATTTTGGGAGGCTCCAAAATCACTGCAAATGGTGACTGCAGCCATGAAGTTAAAAAGGACACTTGCTCCTTGGAAGAAAAGTTATAACCAACCTAGACAGCATATTAAAAAACAGAGCGATTACTTTGCCAACAAAGGTTCATCTGGTCAAAGCTATGGTTTTTCCAGTAGTCATGTATGGTTGTGAGAGTTAGACCATAAAGAAAGCTGAGCTCCGATGAACTGATGCTTTTGAACTGTGGTGTTGAAGAAAACTCTTGAGAGTCCCTTGGACTGCAAGGAGATCCAACCAGTCCATCCTAAAGGAAATCAGTCCTGAATATTCAATGGAAGGACTGATGCTGAAGCTGAAACTCCAATACTTTGGCCACCTGATGCAAAGAGGTGACTAATTTGAAAAGACTCTGATGCTGGGCAAGATTGAAGGCAGGAGGAGAAGGGGATGACAGAGGATGAAATGGTTGGATGGCATCAGTGACTCAATGGACATGAATTTGAGTAAGCTCCAGGAGTTGGTGATGAACAGGGAAGCCTGGTGTGCTGCAGTCCATGGGGTTGCAAAGAGTCGCATGGGACTGAGTGACTGAACTGCCAGTCAGTTACAAGCTTTGGGAATATTACCTAGACTCTTGGACTCCTGGTTTCCTTATCTGTAAAATGGAGATGATGACAACACTTATCTCAAAATATTTTAGGAAGACATATGAAAGATGTGAACATGCCAAAGCATCTGAAATCCAGAAGATGTCCTCTTCCTTAGTTTTCTTTACTGTGCCAAAAGAACTTGGAGAAATAAGATTGGCTTTATGGAAGCAGGGGGAGCTTTGGGAACATGAGACAGGGAAATACTGACTGAGTTAAGGAGGCAGAGAAGGTCTCCCTGAAGAGCTGATGTTTAAGCTGAGACTTGGAGGATATGTGAAAATTAGATGAAGTGGGGGTGGGAGTGTGCTGTTGGAGTCACAGGGAGTCTTGCTAGGCAGGTGTATCGCTAAACCTCACAGTCCTTTCCCCTGAAAATTAGCAGCACTGCCGTAGTTTATCCCATCTTATGGGCCTACTAAAGTGGGAAAGTGGAAGAGTGATGTGAAATGGTAAGACTGCTCTATAGTAACTATCCATCTATCTATCTATATACGCACTGCAGACATAAAATAAGGCATGTATATGTACATGCTCGGAGAAGGCAATGGCACCCCCTCCAGTACTCTTGCCGGAAAATCTCATGGACGGAGCCTGGAAGGCTGCAGTCCATGGGGTCTCTGGGGGTCAGACGTGACTGAGCGACTTCACTTTCACTTTTCACTTTCATGCATTGGAGAAGGAAATGGCAACCCACTCCAGTGTTCTTGCCTGGAGAATCCCAGGGACGGGGGAGCCTGGTGGGCTGCCGTCTATGGGGTCGCACAGAGTTGGACACGAATGAAGTGACTTAGCCTTAGCTTAGGTACATGCTAAGTCACTTCAGTTGTGTTCGACTCTGACTCTATGGACTGCAGTCTGCCAGGCTGCATGGGATTCTCCAGGTAAGAACACTGGAGTGGGTTGCCATGACCTTCTCCAGGGGACCTCCCAACCCAGGGATCAAACCCGCGTCTGTTACATCTACTTGCATTGGCAGGTGTGTTCTTTACCACTGGAGCCACCTGTAAATAGGATGGATTTGAATCCCAGATCCACCCTTTACTAGATGTGTTCTGGACAATTCACTCAGCCTTTTCACACATTGTTCCATCATTGAAAAAGTAGCATGGTGATGCTTTGTCCACAAGATGCTGGGAGGGCCCCTGAGATGCTGAGTGTGTGGGAGATTGGAGAAGTATTACTGGCCCTTGGTAGTAGCTTGTTTCCTTTCCTTTCCTTTCCTTTCTGCTCCTCCACCGGCTCTAGCTCACTATTCTAAGACATATGTGCAAGAACATGATGTTAATTTGCCATGCTTTTCAGGGTTTCTTGTTAGCCAACTGAACAAACACATTTGCAGTAGTATAAAGAAGCTGTCTTTTCATCTGTGGTCCATGATGTTGTTTCTGTATCTAAGTTGATCTTCTTATGATTGATTCCTTCAACTTTATCATTTTAAGACAACAGCAGGAGGAGATCAGGTACAAGCTAATCACTCCAGAATGCTAAAATGTGAAGCTACTTCAGTCCTTGCTGTGCAGAACGAACTCCATAAGGGGGTATTGTGTGGAGCAAGGCTCAATGGTAAAGAACACACCTGTCAGTTCAGGACATACGGGCCTAATCCCTGGGATGGGAAGATCCCCTAGAGGAGGAAATGGTAACCCACTCCAGTATTCTTGCCTGGGAAATCCCATGGACAGAGGAGCCTAGTACACTTCAGTCCATGGGGGTCACAAAAGAATTGGACATGACTTAGACACTGGACAACAGCAAATTTTAAAAATAGGTCTCAAGTAGGAAGGGGATCACTGTTTTCTGTTTTATTTACCTTTGGCTTGTGTTTGTTCTTCCTGCAAGGGGGGGAATTTAATGTAAATACAAGGACTCTTAACCTTTTCTTACCAATAAGTGTCCTCTGTTCCCTTTTATTTGGGGGTGGATAAAGAGTTTCACATGAACTTAAAAATGAGACCAAATGAAAAAGGTACTGTTTATCTAAGCTGTCTGAGGAAGGGCGCTTGGGAAAAGAATTGAACTTTGAAATAACCTTATGAAAGTTATTGATTCGTTTCTTTATGGTTCCTTGACAAACAGGAACCATTATTTCTGTGTCCGAATTGGAGCTGGGTCAAAGAACCCTTATATATGGATTATCTTTCCTGAAAACCAGACTTGTCAGGAAAATGAACTTCCAGAAATGGAGACACGAGGCCCAGTGGAATATTGTAGTCCTTTCATGGCATTCAAGGACAAATAGAGACACAGTTAGTTTTTTAAAATCTTACTGAGCCCAAGAAGAAATGTTTGAGAATAACACAAAGGTTTAGGTAAATGGCTCACTCTTAGGTATTTGTTGGGTCGTTTTATTTAGCTCCCCTCCCGCCATGCCAGTTCAACCTCAAAACTCAGTTGCTTTCTACCTATGGTTTGTAGAGAAAAGGGTACCATATTTTTGTTTTTCTCTGTCTTATATTTTGAAATTAACTTTAAAAGATCATATAAGTTACATATATTTTGCTATTGAAATAACAAAAAATATGGATAAGGATAATGGAAAGACAAAAAATCACCAAGAATCCCTACCCAGGAATGACCATGCACAGAAATATATTTTAGTTATAAAAACACATTATATTCTGCTTACTATTTTGTAACTTGAAGCATAACTTTGGAGTATTTTATTCCTTCTTTCTCATTTTTGTCCTAACAAGCCAAGGAGATTTAAAATGGGATGAATAAATCAATAATTAAAATAGGGTTATTATAACATTAAGATAAAAACATTATGTCGACAGTTGATAAACTATTATAGAATATTGTAAATAATGTTTCCCCAGCAATTTGAGTACTCATGAGGGATGTAGTCATTGTTTATTTTTAGCATTAAACAAATATTTAATAAATGCTTAACCAAGTGAAATAGTTTTTGTTATTTTTTGAAGCACCTTACTATTACTTCAACATGTCTAGGGATGGAGGCACTGCATTATCTGCAAGAACACTTTATTCACTTATTACTAGAAATATTAAAAGCCATTTAGGTTGCTTTTTAGGTTTATTGGAATCTAATCCTTTAATCTACATTCTAGTGAAAAACTATTTTAAGACTATTTCTTTTGCAGAATGTGTTAGATTGGAAGAGAGGATTATAAAGCGACAGAATTGCAATGGTAACATGGAAAATCTGTAGAATTTACTTTACAGTGTTATTTCTTTGGACTTTATGGCTTTATCCAGTTTTAGCAATCGAGGAACTCTCGTATCCCTTCCTTCATAAAGCAACTTTATGGTGCCATAGAAATTGATTCCTAAAGTTTTAGACCTGAAAAATATATGGCCATCAATCTAGGCCTTGGTAAAGGGCTCATTTTGTTTAAAATTAACCATAAATTATAGACTAAATGAGGACATTTATATAAGGAAGGTTTTTGAAAATGCCTAGATGAAGAAAATTTTTCTTTGTAGTTTGAAAGTGAAAGTTGCTCAGTCATGTCCAACTTTTTGCTACCCCATAGACCGTAGCCTGCCAGGCTCCTCTGTCCAAGGAATTCTCCAGGCAAGATTACCGGAGTGGATTGCTATTCCCTTTGCTAGGGCATCTTCCCAACCCAGAGATCGAACCCAGGTCTCCTGCGTTGCAGGCAGATTCTTTACCATCTGAGCCACCGGGGAAATCTTTGTAGTTTGGTTCCAGGGAACTAATAAGCTTCAACGTTATGGGGCTTTTGTAGTGAATGTCATTGAAATATTGTTTTCTCAAGACCTCTCATCCTAACTGGGATATCTCAAGTCATGGGGAAAGAAATTTTCTTCAGGATAAGTAAGTATTCGGGTTGTTCACTAATGAAGTCAGCCGACTCTCAATAATTGTGCTCAGTGGAGCGCCTATACACAGAGGAATAAAGCTAGCTCTCCTTCCTGGAAGTGGCATACTGGAGGGAATACAGATATGTGAACAAATTCAGGAATGCTCCCTGGGCCCAGAAATTTAGTTTTTAATTAACATATTGAAAAATCATGTTTCTACAAGGGAAAATGAAAATATATTCCATGTTTTTAGGACATTTTGTTTAGAGTTGAGTGAGTGGCATCCAGTGATTGAAAGCTGTTAAAAGGTATAATGGGCTATTTTGGAGTCTAGGGTCACTGAGGAAATAGTTGAGGTGTGGGGAAGAACTTAACGCCTGGTTTAAGAATGGAGGGAGTTTTAGAACCACCCTGGGTTGAAGCGAGTACCTGGAACTGGTGTGGTCATCTGAGGTCTGAGTGAAAAGGAAGATGGGTTCATGGTTACAAATGCTTTTCCAATGACCTGAGTGGTCTTGACCACCTCAGTGGTCTTGCAGTCTATGGGTTCATTCATTTCTTCTAATGCAGCATTCCTGGGTCTTTCCAGTGAAAGTGAAAGTTGCTCAGTCGTGTCCGACTCTTTGGGATTCCTTGGACTATACAGTCCCTGGAATTCTCTAGGCCAGAATACTGGAGTGGGTAGCCATTCCCTTCTCCAGGGGACCTTCCCACCCCAGGGATC
This sequence comes from Ovis aries, assembly GCF_016772045.2. Classification (NCBI taxonomy): domain Eukaryota; kingdom Metazoa; phylum Chordata; class Mammalia; order Artiodactyla; family Bovidae; genus Ovis; species Ovis aries. The sequence continues at coordinate 93,674,568 of NC_056059.1, forward strand.
GAACCCAGGGGCAGATTCTTTACCAGCTGAACCACAGGGGAAGCCCTTTCAGTGCTTGGGTGCTAATTAAATCACAGCTTCACTCTGTTTTGCCTGTGTAGGTTGTAGTGGGAAGATGGGAAAGACAAGGTCCTTAGGGGAATATTTTCACTCCAAGAAAAGAAAATGTTTAGAAAAATACTTGCTAAATGCCTATGACATCGTAGGAAGAATTTGGAATAACAATAAATTACATTAAAAATACATAATGGGCCTTTGATAAGTTCCAGGCACTGTTCAGATTTCTCTAAGCACATCGTCTCATCTGGTCTTTTCACGAACCCTATGAGTTTAGTTCTTTATCTGCTTTACAGTTGAGGAACCTGGGACACTTAAACCTTGATAAAATGGACTCACTGTTAATGACTGGTGACACCAGGATTCAAATCCAGTAGCCTGATTTCAGAGTCTGGGTTCTTAGATGTCAGACAGCTTTGTGAACTTGAGCAAATTGCTCAATCTCTCACGTCTTGTTTCCTCACGTCGGGATAGTCATGATAATTACAGCGCCAGCTTCGCAGGGTTGTTGTTCCTGTAAGAGTTTCACGAAGTGCTGATGCGCACTGACTTCCCTCTCCTCTGGGCTCAGCCCTCTCCGGTGATGGCAGAGGCCCACCTCCTCCAGCGCCGCAAGTGCTTTCTCCTACCAGCACTTCCTGTCAGCACAGGATACGTGATCAATAAACAGCAGCTGCTGACTTCATGAAGTTGTCATTTTTATTTCATCTGTATCCTGAAACTGATACTGTTTTCTTAAATCAGCGGGGAACATATATTACATTGTGCTTGAGAATGAATTTCTTTTCTCCCCCTCACCTATTTGTCATTGCTTTTTGGGTTAAGAGTAGATTGTGGTTGGCACACAATTGTCATTTCAGAAGAATGTGCTGTTAACATAAACAGAAAGAAATTCAGAGGTATTCCAAGTCAGGTTCCAGTATGCATTTACTTTAATTCAAGTTTTCATGAATTAGGCACTGGGAATGTCATCTCACCTCAGATAGGTTTTGTCTTTCTTCTATCACTTGGGGTTTGAAGCACATTCCCTAAAAGCTTATACATTTAACATTTCTGAACACAAAGGATGACTTCATTTTTCCTTGAGAATGTTATGCACAATCCATGTAAGTCTGTACCAGTGTTGGTATCTCAGACATGGTCCTTCAGAGAAACAGAACAAATAGGAAACTTACATATTAGGTTGGCCAAAAGTTCATTTGGGTTTTTTCCATAAGATATTATGGCCAACCATATATATATATGGGGGTAAGGAGAGAGAGAAAAAGAAAGAGGGAAAAGTAGAGGGAGACGTTTATTTTAGGGAATTGGCTCATATGATTGTGGGGACTGGCAAGTTTGAAGCCTGTAGGGCAGGCCAACAGGCTGGAAACTCAGGCAGAATTTCTGTGATACAGTCTTGAGGCTGAATCTTTCTTCTTCAGGAAACCTTGTTTTTCTCATAAGGCTTTCAGTTGATTGGATGAGGTTCATCCACATTGTTGAGGGTAATCTCCTTTGCTTAACTGATTATAAATGTTAATCACATCTATGAAATACCTTCATAGCAACATCTAGGCTTGTGTTTGACCAAACAGCTAGGTACCATAGTGTAGCCAAGTTGACGCAGAAGTTAACCGTCTCTTTTGGTGTCTGCCTTTGTGTGATAGCATCTTTTACTAACACCCGTGCTTTTCCCAGCTCATCCCAGTTCAGGTTAGTGCTAATAGTTTCTGACTCTATCAAGAGTTTAGAATTTCCCCTTACTTCTCTCCAATGTATCTGAGTAGTGCTTCAGTTATTCGAGGACAAAAGGATGAGGAAGTATAGAAAGGAGGACAAAACCTTCACTAAGCGACTTGCGCACTGTGAGCGTTTGGTTTAGAAAGACCTTCAGTGTGCCGGGCCCAGGACACTGCGTGCTTTGGGGTACTCACAGTCTGGTCCGGGCAGGATAACAGGAATTTGTAAGTGCAGTAAAAGTGTAGCAACATGTACAAGAGACAGTAGGGTTCCAGAGAAGCCATGAAGAGTCATACCCGAGTGGAGGATGCAGTGTGTAGGCTTAAGGGTTAGGAAATGATTCACTCTGAGGTTGAGGCTTGAAGAAGTGTGTTGGTTTGCAAGCTCACTTTGGGAGAGTCAAGGAGAAGAGGGAACCAGGAAGAGGATAAGCTGTGAGGCCAGGAGAAAGGAGGCTGGGGCTGTCCAAATGCTTGACCATCTAGCGTGGACAGACAGAAGTCTCAGAGCTGTCACATTTGCTGAGGCTAGGGCTAGAGGCAAGGGCCAGGTGATGGGTCTACACTTTATCCTATCAGAGGTAAAGGTGAGCCGTGGAATAGCTGAGTGTGAGCAGATTTAGTACCGAAGAACTGGGAAGTGAAGTGTGAGGTGCTCAAAGTACTCAGTGGCAAAAGCTGCTCTTAAGAAGCTGGTTAGTGCTAGTCCAAGCATCTCTGGGCACACTCTGATGGTTTCTGCTAGTTAGCAGCACAGAGAAACCTCAAGTCAGGGAGCAGCTTGTCCTCTTGAGATTTCAGTCCAATCGATCGTCTTTACTCTGGGAATTGACAGCTCTCTGCTGCATGCCCTTGTCTTTGGCTACGTGGGTTGACTGTGGTGAAATGGATTAGGCTGCTTTTATAGCTTCTCAGGGTTTAATCAGTACCCAGCAAGCTCTGCATGTGCGTATGACTTTCCTTTGCCTTTTAAATGTTCAGGCTGTGGGGCTGTTGATGGCACCACTTCTGTGTGCTCCTACCTTGACTGATCAGTTTTTAACTCAGAGCTTATGCTTCTTCGCAGGATGCCACCATTTGGAAGCCCGATTCATGCCAGAACTGCCGTTGCCATGGTGACATCGTTATCTGCAAACCCGCTGTTTGCAGAAACCCTCAGTGTGCCTTTGAGAAGGTATGGTGTCCTAATTGTTTTCTAAATGTAAAGCTGGGGAAGAGTAGGGTGTTTGCATTTTTTTGGTCATTTGGTTTTGACATCTATCACAACCTCTAATTGCAAAGTTTAGGAAATACAGGAGACAGTTTTAGCATATCATTTCTAAGAATGTCTTAATTTCTGTGTGTTGGATGTTTACTCTGAATCAGGCACTCAAGGTTAAAACTTAAAGGTCTTACAGTGTTACCCCATTTAAAGTGTTATCCTATTTGAAGTTCTGTGGAGTAGATATCTATATCCCCACTTTATAGAAATGGAAAGTGTAGCATGGAGATTTTAGGCAGCTTAATATGATTATGCAGTTAAGAAGCTGCTATCCAGAGATCTTCCCTGGATCTGACAATTGCCATAGCTACTGATACTAGCCACACCATTTTACAAGCCACTGAATGCCTTGCAAGTTGGGATTGACTTCTCGAAGATGACTTTCTAAAGACATTGTTTATTGTGCTACTGACTGTATCATTGGGCTACCTAGGATCATGAGAGTGAAAGTGAAGTTGCTAAGTCGTGTCCGACTCTTTGGGACCCCATGGACTATAGCCTACCAGCTTCCTCTGTCCATGGGATTTTCCAGGCAATGGTACTGGAGTGGACTGCCATTTCCTTCTCCATAGGATAGACTTTAATCAAGAAATCTGGTGTTTAACCAAATGCGTGTGGGATATTTCCTCATTTCCCCTTTATTAAACTGTTTTATTTTTACTTTTTCACTATACGTCTATTCTGTTGGAATTTTTTCTCCCTGGGTACTGACTCTTTTCTTTTTAAAGTAAATCTGCTTACAAACAACAAAAAATTTTATGCTTCAAATTTGAACATTGGAAACTCCCTGGAGAAGACCAATTATTTTCTTTAAAAAGCTTTCTGTCAGTTTCACAAGCACAGTTTATTTTTCTAGAGTTTCCCCTCCCCACTCCATAATAATTATTCTTGAGTCATTATACCACCTAATGCTAAGAAGGTTCTGTTTATTTCTAACATCGGAGTGAAGTTTCTGTATCCCTTTAATAGTATTCCTAGATTTCTTCTTGGCTATATTTCTGGGAAGCTGAGTATACATTAAATGTTGGTAAATTTGGTAGTATTTTGTTGTCTGTTCTGGGGCTTTCTATTTTATGAAGTGAGTACTCCTAAAAGATCTCCATTTTGCTCACTGAGTAACTCATGTCAGAATTTGAGCTGGTTTTATAAGGGCCATGAAGACATGTCCTCCTCCACTTCATGTGAATAATTACAGTTTCATGGAAGAAGGCTGGAATTGAATGTTGGAAGACATAGATGGTGCTACTGAAACCTGGATGTGTTCTCTACCAGGGGTCAACAGGCTAAACCTGGCCTGCCGCATTTTTTGGTTTGACCTGTGAGCAAAGAATGGTTTTTACCTTTTTAAATGGTTGGAACAAATCAACAGAACAGTATTTTGTGATGTGAAATTTATATGAAATCAAGTTTCAGTATCCATAAATAAAGTTTTATTGAAACACAGGTACACTCATTTGTTTAAGTATTACCTATAGCCAGCTGCTTTTTCCTACAATGACAGTTATGTAGTTGGGGTATAGACCATATGTGACCCCCAAAGGCTAAAATATGTCTGGCCCTTTACAGAAAATATTTCTGACCCTTGTTCTGTTCCAAGCATGATTTTGTCCCTTCCTAATTTGCTCATCTCGTGAATTGTCTCCGCAAATGGCAACTCCTTTCTTCCCATTGCTCAGGTCAGAAAATGTAGCATCATCCTCCCCACTTTCTCTTACATCCCATATCCAGTATACTAGCAGATTCCCAGCTTTTCCTTCATAAAACAGTACATTTCAGATGCAACTTCTCTGCTTTTACTTTGGTTTTACTTATTGTCAGTTTTTGCCTTCATCCTTCCAGTGTCCTCTTCACTTGTTTCACTGTTTTTGTACTGGCCTTTTTCACTGTAATCTTGAAATAGCAGTTGAGGGGGGGGGATCCTATTAAAATTTAAGTCAGATCATGTTGCTTTTCTCCTTAAGTCCCTCCAATAGCTTTCAATGGCTTCTCTTCTCACTTTGAGTAACTCCTCACAGTGTCCTTTAAAGTGCTGCTGTTGTTGTTGTTTAGTTGTTAAGTCCAACTCTTTGTGACCCATGGACTGTAGCCTGCCAGGCTCCTCTGTCCAGGAGATGTTTCAGGCAAGAATACGGGAGTGGGTTATCATTTCCTTCTCCAGGGAATCTTCCTGACCCAGAGACTGAGCCCAGAGAAGCTGCATTGGCAGTCAGATTCTTTACCACAAGCAAAGCCAGCCCTCCGATCAATTGATTCCTCTCCCTGCTCTTTCTGCTTCAGACACCAATCCTGCTTGCTATTCCCTGGATTTGTCCAGGGAATGCTTCTGCCAGGCATACTTCTGCCATTAAAGCCTTTGTGCTCTGCTCTTCTCCCTGAAATTCTATCTGGGTTTTCTCGGGTGGCTCAAAAAATATTTTCTGTAGTGGTAAAGAATCCACCTACAGCGAGGGAGACATGAGTTTGATCCCTGGGTCAGGAAGATCCCCTGGAGAAGGAAATGGCAACACACACCAGTATTCTTACCTGGAGAATTCCATGGACAGAGGAATCTAGTGGGCTATAGTCAATGGGGTCACAATAGAATCAAAAAAATTTAGTGACTAATACCCATCTATCTATCTATCATCTATTTATCTATTTTAATCCTTGACTTTCTCTAAGTCTTGCCTGAATGCCATTCTATTTGAAATTGCAGTTCTTCACCCCACCACATATTTCCTATTTCTTTTCCATGCTTTATTTTTCTTCTTGGCACTAACTACTGTCTGGACATACTCTAGATTTTACTGAAAGTTCCTGTTTACTGTCTCTTTTATTCATTGTGTATCCTCAGCACCTACAGTTGCACCTGACACATGGTAGGCACTCAGTAAATATCTTTTGACTGAATGAATGAATGAGAGATGAAGCTAGAGAGTTGGTAAGTTCAAGGTTATGGAGAGCTTTGTATGCTGTACTGTGGAGCTTGGAATTTTATTTTTAAGTTGGTGGAATACAACTGAAGGTTTTAAGGCATGTGGGTAGGATGGCCCACTTTACTTTTTGAAAAATCTTTCTGGTTTTTCAAAGATAATGCATAACACTGGAGATAAGGAGATCAGTTCAAAGGTTGTGAGAATAATCCAGATGAAAGGGTGAATACCTGAATCAGAGCACTGGTAGTGTAGGAATTAAGAAAGGGCAGGGTTTTCCAGTGCCTAAGACTTCATGCTCCCAGTGCAGGGGGCCTGGGTTTGATCCCTGGTCGGGGATTCCACCTGCAGCAGCTAAAGATCATGTGTGCTGCAATTAAGACCCAGTGCAGCCAAATTAATAATAAAAAGAGTAAAGGGTAGATTTGATAAATATTTAAGGAAGAAATTAGCAGAACTGAATAAAGTAGGAGGGTGAGAGAAAGGAAAAGGAAAGATGACTTTCATATTTATGAGCTGATGACTAATTGGTTAGCAGAGTCGCAAACTGATATTGAGAATATAGGAGAATGAGGAAAAGATTCCCATCTGGGAACAAAATGATAATTTCAGTTTGGACACATTGAGTTTGAAGTGTTCGTGGAAGAGAAAGGTAGATATGTCCAACAGGCAGCCGGAGGTATGACTGTAAAGCTCAGAGAAGCATGTGCTATGCTCAGTCATGTCTGACTCTTTGCAGCCCCACGGTTTGTAGCCCTCCATGCATGGAATTTTCCAGGCAAGAATACTGGGGCAAGTTGCCATCTCCTACTCCAGGGGATCCTCCTGACCCAGGGGCCAAACTCACATCTCCTGGGTCTTCTGCATTGGCAGGTGGATTCTTTACCACTGACATGACCTGGGAAGCCCAGAGTTGGAGATATAATGTAGGTATCAGTAGGAGGAACACAGGAGTGCAAACTTTTAGGATGAGTGATCTCATCCAAAGAGACTGTGTGAAAAAAGAATAGAAGATCAAAGATAGGATTTGGGTAGCACAGTCATTAAAGAGAAGATGAACATAAGAGAAGAAACTTGGGAAGATTAAGAAGACATGGTCAGAGAGGTAAAGGGTAAGAAATGGTCAGAAGAGAGAAGAATGTTGTGATAGCTAGGAGAATAGAGTGTTTCCAGAAGAAGTTTATATCGACAGTGTTGATCCCATGACAGAGAGAAAGTGTAAGAAAATTTAATCTGTTTCATTGAGTTTGGCAACATGTTGGCCACTGGTGGTCCCACTGAAGTTGGTGTCAGTGAAGGGGTGGGTGTGGTTGCTGTATTACAGAGGCTTGAGGAGTGGATGGATAGTGGGCCTTGGATGGCCCAGTACAGGCTACTCCTTCAGGGAGCTTCACTGAGAATGGAAGAGGGAAATGGGACATGAGGTGCACACCACTACATCTGTGAAGTTTCTTTGAACCTCCATCCCCAGTCATCAAGCCTCCTGGGTGTTGCCATGTGCTTTGTGCTTGCCCTTATTACTGCCCTTGACCAGACTACAAATGTCTGTGTATTTGTTTGCTTCTTCCTCTAGACTCTTAGCTCCTTGAGAGCAGCAACCCTCCTCTTCACTCTATGTAGCCCATCAAACAGCACAGTGCATGGCACACAGAAGATACTTAATCAATATTTGTAAAATGACCAAACAAGGGAAGGAGAAGGATTTTTTTTTTTTGGCTTTTGATATTTCTATGAACTTGATATTACTATGATCACCTTGGGAGGCAAAGGGGAATGACCTTGAAGAGAGAGAGAAATTGAAGATTTGGAGAGTGGGGGGAACAGAGTGATAGAACTAGAAAAACCCTTTAAAACTGATTGTTAGACTTTCTCATTTTATAGACCAAAAAACAGATTTTTTCATTCTTTAGTCACTTGCTCAAACATACAGCACTAGTAAGTGGCACTCCCATGACAAGAACCTTCATTCCTGGCTCGTGAGTCAATGTAATTTCTACTCCACCATGTTTTCCCTTGAGTTTCTCAGGGGCATATGTTGCTTTACACATCTGATGGGTAGACCTACATGAGCTCACGGCACAAGCTAATGAATCACCATTGTCAGTCAGTCAGGTCAGTTGCTCAGTCATGTCCGACTCTTTGCGACCCCATGGACTGCAGCATGCTGGGCTTCCCTGTCCGTCACCAACTCCTGGAGCCTACTCAAACTCATGTCCATCGAGTTGGTGATGCCATCCAACCATCTCATCCTCTGTCATCCCCTTTGCCTGCCTTCAATCTTTCTTAGTGTCAGGGTCTTTTCCAAGGAGTCAGTTCTTCAAATCAGGTGACCAAAGTATTGGAGTTTCATCTTCAGCATCTGTCCTTCCAATGAATATTCAGGACAGATTTCCTTTAGGATGGACTGGTTTGATCTCCTTGCTGTCCAAGGGACTCTCAAGAGTCTTCTCCAACATCATAGTTCAAAAGCATCAATTCTTCAGTGCCGTTGTACCCTAAGCTAAATTATCATTGTTATTAATAGTACCTTGGATTCCTATCATTTTTTAAAAAAATTAAAAATCTATTTTGCCATTTATGTTTTGCTCCTGAATTAACTGGAAATAACCTAATGTCAATTGTAGTTCTGTTTAATATTTGTATCTCTCTCTCTAGCATCTATTTTTCATATCATTGTATATAATAGATTCTGTATTCTTACCCTGTATCCATATAGACTAGCTAGCTATAGAGTCAAAGAAAAAGGTCAGAGAGAGACAGACAGATATGAGACAAACTCAAGGAATGAGAACAGAGGCTTTTAGAATATTGACTGTCTAGCCTGGAGCCAATCTTCAGGATTTCTGAAAAACATATATACAGAGAGGACAATGCCATGAAAAAGGGTACTGTATTATTAATGCATGGAGGGATTTTTGGCTGCAAACTTCAATGCAGAGTATTTACCTAATCAAGTTGTTGTGATAAATTATATATATATATATATACATGTACATATACATATGTATCATATGCTTAGAAGAGTACCTGGCTATTCTAAGTACTCTGTTTTAGCTGTGATTATCCCATGATCATCATCATTATTGTTAGTTGGTTCCTCTAGATCCTAGGCAAGCAATCTTCATTGGTATCTTGTGCCCAAGCCACCACTTCCTAAGCTCCCAGTGCAAAGCCTACAGGGCAATAGGCTTATGTGTTCCATGCATCCCACAACTCGGGCAGCTATGCATGGTTACAGGCTAAGGTAACAAGAATTCCCAGTCTTTCGTTCTCCAAGTCCTATATGCAAACTCTTTGCTCCTCCTTTAGCCCCAAATCCCCTCTTTTGGGTTCCCACGGAAAGTCAATAGGTCAACACTCAAAATAGGGAACATCTACTCACAAATAAAGAATATTATATTCATAAAATGAGTTTTGAGGGGCAAATCTGAGGATAGATATATAAACATATAAATCAAATCTGATATATAAATCAAAGACAGCTAACTTGGGGCATAAAATATCCCTTGAAGTCTTCCATCTTGCCTGCCTTTCTCTCTGCTTCCATATTAGAATATAAGCAACACTTGGATTATCTCATTTTAAATCTATATGCTCAGTGGAATTTAGGTTAATACATTTTCTATATTTACTGTCTCAGTGGAAGTTAGATAAGTATAGGTTCTACTTGGGGTTCAGAGGGCACTTTTGTGAGTAGTCGTTAATGTTGCACTGTATATACAATTTTATGAAATTCCATGCCATATGTTTTATCCTTTATTAAGCAAATAAGAAATTGTTGATCACTGTTACTCATGTATTTATCTGTTTAGTGGATTAACAGTTGTGAAATCATAGTTTTATTCTCCACCCACTTTATTGGGTGGAGAATATACATATTGTAGATGTCGTTATATTTGTAATTGTTGTATGTACATTAACATTCTCTTGTAGGTATAATTCTTTTTAATGGCCACAGCCCCAAGTAGCAGAGAAATATTAAAATATATGTAATGTTTAGAGTCTATCAGCTGAGTTCTTTGTAGACTTTTATTCTGTGGGCAGGTCATGATTTCCTGGTTAATTCAGGATCTCTTACCACCATTTTTGATCAAAATCACTAATTCCCTGTTCTGCCACATTTCTAGACTTGAGGAAATGCTAAGTGGAAGAGCAGGATAAATCCGGAGGTCTAGAAGGCTATTATTTTGTGTGTGGGGGGTCATGCCATGTGGCATGTGGGATCTTTGTTCCCTGACCATGAATTGAACCCGTGACCTCTGCATTGGAAGCACAAACTCTTAACCACTGGACCCCCAGGAAAGTCCCCAGAGGATCTAGAAGGATCATTAAGTCCCAAAAACCCACATACGTGCCACAGTTTTAATCATCTTAGATAAACAGATCCTTCACAGTGCCAAGAAATGGTTAGTTAACATATGACAACTTCCCAGTAAATCTTGGGGTATCATATGGATGTCTATTCTCTTGAAAGCATCACGTATTGATACGAAACACAATTGCAATAGCAGAGGCCTTGCTAAACAATGTAGATCTTTATTGGAGCCCAGGAATTCTAGCCGGATACCCGCAGTACATGTGATACCTCCACAGAGATGCTGTTTCCTCTCCCAGCTCTGTCCTTCCATCACCTGCCCCTTGTGCTTTGCTACTCTGCTCCAGGTAAAAGTCAACATTAGAACTCCAGCTCCCCCTCCCCCTCTCCTCTCCTCCTCCCCATAGCCCTCCCGTTGCTGGCTCCATAAGGCCTCTATAACATGTTAGAAGAGCTGCCAACTCTGTGGCTAATGCCGCCCAAGTCTTCTCTGTTACAGGGAAATACAGCTCTTCTATCACCCCCAACTGCTTTTCTGGTCTGACATTCACATGGAGCATTTCTATATTTCTAGTGAAGAAAATCCTTCATTACATGTGAAAAGATGTAGACCATTTTCAAGGAACCCACTTTCACAACGGGGCTCAGTAGCTCTGAGAGAAGCTCATCATGACAGAGAGTCCTTTTTGTTAGTGTATTCTGGTTATCCTGTTTATTGTTGTCACCCGTGGCAACTCATGAGATTCAGTGAATTCGATATGACTGTGTTCACTGCTGCTATTTTACACTGAGCTGCTTTTAAATGTTCAGGGGGAAGTGCTTCAAATACCTGCTAACCAGTGCTGCCCCGAATGTGTGCCAAGGATGCCTGGATCTTGCCATCATGAAAAGAAAATTCATGGGGTAAGTATTTTCTAACCTGTGGTTGATTCCTTGTCTGTAGATCATTGACAAAGGAAAGCTGAATGCTAAACTTGTGTTGACAAGGGAGGATTTTTTTTCTCCTTTGTTTGGGCTAGGGAGGACCTCAGGCTTATTTGACTTTCCTTGGGCACTTAGGTTTCTTGGATAAGATTAAAACTGTCCTATTTATTTCAGAGGCCCAGGTAAATATTTGCTGATTGAATTTGTGTCTGTCTAAAGGGTAGTCTGAGAATGTTGATGATGAATAAGTTGTAATGCTGAATAATAAAAGGCCACCTTGCCTTTGTGTACCACATAAATCTTTCACTTGATTTTATGAACAACCCTGAGTAGATGACTCCTGTGTTAAAGACGGAAGAGTTGGATTGCAAAGAATGGAAGATACTGGCCCCATGTATTACCAATAGGTGGTGTAACTTGGCCTAGAGCCCTGGTCTTCTGACTCCTCATTCAGTGTGGAGTTCGTAAACTTCAGCACTATGCACACAATAAGCTTTGTGATGAGGACCATCCTCTGCAGTATAGGATGGTTAGCATCATCTCCAGCCTCTCTGTACCCATCATCTGTTAGTATCCTCTGCAGTCCTGACAACCAGAACTGTCTGTAGGCGTGGCCATCTTTCCCCTGGGGAGAGGGGCAAAATGAAAATGCCTACTTCCCTCATTTAGAACCACAGTGCATGCATGCTAAGTTGATTCAATCATGTCCGACTCTGTGCAACCGTATGGACTGTAGCCTGCCAGGCTCCTCTGTCTATAAGATTCTCCAGGGGAGAATGCCCTCCTCCAGGGGATCTTCCTGACTCAGGGATCAAACTCGAGTCTCTTAAGTCTCCTGCATTGGCAGGAGGGTTCTTTACCACTGGGGGTACCTGAGAAGCCCATAGCACCACAATACTAGGAATCAACCCTCAAGTTCTTTTATTACACTTTCTCATTCCAGATCCTGCAGGATTAGCTTAGAGATATTAAATACTGGTTTAAAAGGACCATTGCAAGGACTATAATAGAAATTTTGAAAATGGTGGCTACAGTTCATCTCCATTCATGCTGGCATACTCCCCTGAGGCAGCAGGTGAAGCTGAGTGTGATAGAAAGACACTGTTTGCTTTAATCTTCATCTTCCACCTCATATAAAACTTTCTCCAAGTTAGTGTCTCTACCCTTTCAGCAGAGAGCATAGGTTAGCCAGAATTGATATACCTAGTCTTGGCTGCTGTTCAGGGTGCATACCTAAAACTCAGCGGGGACAGTGCATATTCCCCTGGGACAGGATCACCTCACTTAGCCACTGGCTGCACATCACCCGAGGAAGCCACTCTTTCATGTCAGCACAGTGTGCTGCCAAATAATAGCATGGTGTGTAATCCGAATGGTAGAATCTGTGTCTTCATACCATGTGTCACCCTGTGCTGCTTGATCTGGGGCTTCCCTGGTGGGCTCAGCAGTAAAGAATCTGCTTGTAGTGCAGGAGATGCGGGTTCGATCCATGGGTGGCAAAGATCCCTGGAGGAGGGCATGGAAACCCACTCTAGTGTTCTTGCCTGGAGAATTCCAAGGACAGAGGAGACTGGTGGGCTATAGTCCATAGGGTCACAAAGAGTTGAACATGACTAAAGCAACTGAGCATGCATGCATGCAGTTCAGTGTTATGTAGGGTGCTGGAAACCACACTAGAGGACCTCCTGTGAAATGGAAGGTGTGCAGGGCAGGCTGGTGTTGGAATTAACGAAAGTTCATAATGATTAGAACAGGTGTATGGATCAAGGTCAAAACTCCCAAGCTGAACTTTTCAAGTGAGGGAGCCCTAGGATGTAAAATAAGTCCAGGATCTGGAGGAACAGCAAACATCTCAAGTAAGAGGGTATCAGGGACTTGGGACAGCAGAGCTCAATGACTCTCTGCATAGCCTCTCTAATGACACTTGTCATTTGCATGCTCGTCTTCTCTTCTTGCACTTGTGAGATCTTCTTTTCCTGATTTAAGATTTCTGAGAACATTGACAATATTTTGTCTACCTTCACAGTGATCTTCCTTACCCCCCGCCTAACCTGACTCTTGGCACTGAACTTTTCCCAGAGTAGGTGCTCAATAAACATCAGGACTCAAGCAATGAGTAAATCCTGCTCCAGCTTATCCATATCCTTGTCCCACGGGCACGTTGATCTTTGACCACCTGACCTGTTTGGCGGGTGGCTCAAGGACCACAGATCTGCAGATGGGTTAGTTAGAAATCTGCTTGACCTTCTACTTTTTCAGGAAGAGTTTTGAAAGTCCTTCTTCTCCCCGCCTCCCTTGCAATTCACCTCTCTTCTAACACAGCACACGGAAAGCTCTAAACTGGGTAAGATAGCGTGCATGCTTGTTTTCCCATATGCAACTTTCAGAATTTACTCCCCCGGAAAGTGTTATAATTATATTTCTGCAACTTAATGTAACTGAGAAGAAGGCTAGATTTCAGGAACTGTAGTTTGAAGGAGAAAAACAAATCCCTAGTGGTCTACTTCTCCAAATAGAAATAGAAGAACGGCTTTTTTAAAGTTGAGATAAAATCCTCTACTTTCAGTCTTAATCAATTTAAAATGATCATGTTTCTTGTCTTTCTGTTCTTTTTTCCTCTCTTTCTTCACCTTTTTAGATGCTTGCCAAATCCTTCTTAATGTTATTCATTTCCTTGAGTGGGTTAAATGCTTGTCTGTGTTGGGTCTGAATCTCCCCTTGTTACTTACATCACTAGGATTGTTCCTGAATCTTGGAGCCTTTTCTGTTTTGCTCCCTTGGCTTCTTTTAGAAAGCAGTTTCCAGAGCACTGCTTCTCCTGTTGAACGTCGGTAATCCTCTGTTTAGCCTCTGGCTTGCATCCCATAGGGCGGGTTATGGAGTCTCTCTCCCTGTAGATATAAAATAGCCTGATGTTTTGAGAGCTTTGCAGTGGTGAAGTGGAAGCTTTCCTCTGAAAGAGAGATTTAGAAGTGGCTTTAGGGTAGAGTAAGTGTAGCGGGAAGAGAATCTATTACAGCAATGCCGTCCCCAGAGAATAGAGTTGAAGGGAAGGAGAATCAAGACTGGGTTGAGCTCAGGGTGGCACGACAAGGCCACCTTTAATGAAACAACTTCGCCTCATGAGGGGACCTCTTTTTCTGGCATCGTGGCCTGGTGTTCCAGCAAGTCCAGACAAGCCCCCACATTTTCCTTGGAGTGAGAAAAACACTTGAGCCTTTTGGCCGACTCCAGGTTATTTAAGAGTTTTGCATGGGCTTATTACAGTCAGCATTTGGGGAGACTGTTTCATCCATGACCTCCCAAAGCTATCCTTTCAAATTAGCTTTTGGATCTCTGCCCAGCCTTGCCAACCAGTTAGGGAGACAAGCCTGAAATATGTTTTCCTAGAGTGTTGGAATGCTTTTTCCCTGGTCTTTTCCCCACAAATTAGCTTGTGAAAGGGAGGAGAAAGGACCTTAACCTCTTTCTTTTCCTCTTTACTAATTTGATCTCAGCACCAGATAATGTCCTGTCTGAGAAGATGGTGCTTGGAGACTCGCTGAAAGAGAAATGTGGCAGGTGGTAATGCCCCAGTGCCCGCATCTGATTGAGCATAGGAGCGTGGAAGAAGTCTGCTTGCTTTGCCTGGCTGTGAGGCTAAACGGAGATCTAATTTATGTGTGTGAGGGAAGAGATGAATATTGAATTCTGCAGCCTTGTTTTCATCAAAGTAGAGGATTAATTACAATATGCACCAAACATCCCCAGATATTTAGTATTCTGGATCTATAACATCATAACAGGAACAAATTATATAAGGAAAAATTATTTTTTTGTTCTGTCTGTAAGCCAGGCAAATACTTTATGACCGTATCTTTCCTTTGGACTTAAGTCAACAGCCAACCCGACTTGTTATTTGGCTGTGCAAAAGAATATGTCTAAGATGTTGTCTGCGGAATGTGCTTTTGCCCAGTGTCAAAGTCTCATGTTTCTGAAAGCTATTAATGATGTTGGGATGGTACAGCTACAACACAGGTCTTATGGGAGTATTGCTTTGTATATGCATTATTTCTTGATTTTACAGAGCTTTCTTTGCTGTTAACTGTGCTCATGAAAATTAAAACATTTGTGACTATAGAGAACACAGTGAGGTTAAAAAAATGTTTATATCTGTCCCCTATCTGTCATCTATCTATCCATCCATCTGTCTATCTATCTATCCATCTACCATCTATCTGCCTACTTCTTTATCTACCTATGATCTAGCTATCTATCAGCATGTATCAAACTCCTTGATCTCTGGTCTCCTTCTGGTGAGAAAGGTGTCACTGATTTAGGAATAGGAGTAGGAGATGAAAGTGAAGGTGACTTTTCTCAGAGAGGTGAGAGTTATTCTTCTCCATCATTCTGTTCAGTTTGGATCACTGGCTTCTGTGGCTTTGACATCAAGAGTGAAATCACCCTGACAAATGTTCTTTGTTATTCCCATAATTCTCAGGCTTATTGTGAAGGGAGAATCTGTTGCTTAAATTTTATGTCTCTTGAGATAGATAATAGATTCACATCATTGGAGAGCTTGAAGGTACCAAAGAGATGAGCTAATATAGCCCTCTCACCTTACAGTTGAAAACACTTTGGTGATTGTTATTATAATTAATTTTTGTGGTCTCAGTCTGAGAGGTGATATGATTGCAAATGTTTGAGAAATAACAGCTAGTGTTTCTCAGTAGTAACAAAAATGAGCTCTTGTTTTAATGTCTGGATGTTTAGAAGCAATCTCTTAACTTTTAGTAGGATAAAGATGTTCACTTCTAATTACTTTATAAGATGCTTTCAAATTTTACTTATTTAAGATTTATAAATGATTTATTAGATATTTTAAATAGTACTTCTGCTCTCTGATGACGAAGTGAGTGTTAGTTTATTGGTGAAAATGTGGACAAAATATGCAAACAGAAAAAAAATCCACTAGTTATCTCCAACTATGAAAACCACTATTGTTTCCTCAGTTGTCTTTTGAGGGGGAGAAGGGGAAATGGTAGTGAATATGGATGGGTAGATTGATAGAGATATGCATGGTTTCACATAATTGTAATTATACTCTGTGTACAGTTTATGGCTTAATTTTTATATAACATGCAGTAAATAATTCCCCAACATACTCTTGGAGAATGTGGTTTATTATTATTTATTATTATTAGAATGTAATTTATTCTTTATTATGTGCCTATTATTAAGCTTTTGAGTAGCTTCCAATATTCACTAAAATATTTTCAATTTCACTGTAATGAACAATGAGATGGAATTCTTTGTATTCAAACTCTTTTGTGTGTCATTGATCATTTTTTTCAGATAACTTCTTAAAAGTGAAATTAGTAGGTCAAAGCATCTAAAGAGTTTCAGTATTGAAGCTGTGACATCTACAGTCATTAAAATTCAATTTTAAGTTGTCTCTGTCTAAAGATAAACGCAGCGGGAATATTACTAATAGTACAGCTTTTTTTCAAGTCTGATTACCTAGGGTAGTTGCCGCCTGGCAGAGTTGTTCCAGGTGCTATCATGAGACAAGTCTCTGCGTAGGAGAGTCCCACTCCACTGGAGCTTTACTGTGAATTTTAAACACATCTCATATCTGATATTGAAATATATCATTTAATTTTATTAATATTTCTTTGTAGTTAATAGCGTTCTATATTTAGGTTGAATATTCTATAAGCTTGTTGCTATTTTTTTCACTGGGGCTTTATTTCTTTTTTTAAGAAATATAGTCCAGTGTACTTACAATATAGTATTAGTTTCACATGCACAACAAAGTGATTCAATATTTTTATATATCACGAAACGATCACTACTGTGAGTCTAGTTACCATTTGTCACCATGCAAAGTTATTTCAGTATTATTGACTATATTCCTATGCTGTACATTATGTCCCTATGAGTTATTTATTTTATTAGTACAACTGGAAGTTTGTACTTCTTAATCCCCTTGGCCTCTTTCACCATTCTCCCGTACTCCCTCTGCGCTGATGACCACCTGCTTGTTCTCTGTATCTCTGAGTCCGTTTCTGTTTGGTTTTGTTTATTCTTTTTAGATTCCATATATTAATATAAGTGAAATCATACAGTATTTGTTTTTTTCTATCAAACTTATTTCACTAAGCATAATTAGCCTCTAGGTCTATCCATGTTTTTGCAAGTGGCAAAATTTCATTTTTTATGGCTGAGTAATATTTGTGTGTGTGTGTGCGTGTGTGTGTGTGTGTGTGTGTGTGTGTGTGTGTGTGTGTGTGACATCTTCTTTACCCATTCGTCTCTTGATGGACACTTAGGTTGCTTCCATATCTTGTCATTAAGAATGTTCCAATGACATGAACATTAGCGCGCGTATATCTTTTTGTATGAGTGTTTTTGTTTTCTTCAGATAAATACCAAAAGTGGAATTATTGAATCATATGGTAGTTTTATTTGTAATTTTCCCTCAAAAGTTAAATCTCCGTACTGTTTTCCATAATAACTATATCAACTACATTCCTACCAACGTTACATGTAGGTTCCCTTTTCTTTATACCCTTGCCACACTTGTTACCTCTTGTCTTTTTGATAACAGTCATTCTGTCAGGTGTGAGGTAGTATCTCACTGTGGTTTTGACCTGCATTTCCCTCATGACTAGTGGTGCCCTGCATCTTTTCACCATCCTGCTGGCTATCTTTGCATCATTCTTTAGAAAAATGAATATTCAGGTCCTCTGTCCATTTTTTCATTGGATTTTTAAATATTGAGTTGTATATGTTCTGTACATGTATATGTTTTGGATATTAACCCCATATCAGCTGTATGGTTTACACATATGTTGGTTTTAAGCTGATAGTCACTTAAGTTTGAACACATTCTAAAAACACGAGATTTTTACTTCCCCTGCAACGTGTTTTATTATGTTTTTAATGTCATATTTTACATTTATTACTCTACTCTTTAACTATAAATTGTAGTCATGGTTGATTTTACAATTTTTGTTTTTTAAATTTTACTTGCTTTTCAAGTAGTTGATCTTTTGGCTTAACTATGTATATCCCTTTACCAATGAGACTTTTTTTGTTCATATATTTTCTTGTTTCTAGTTATAATCTTTACTTCTAAAGAAGATCCTTTAGCACTTTTTGTAGGGCCAGTTTAGAGGTGATGGACCCTTAATTTTTGCTTGTCTGGGAAACTCTTTATCTTGCCTTCAATCCTGAATGATAGCCTTGGTATCAAGTATTTTTGGTTATGAGTTTTTTCCTTTCAGTACTTTAAATATATCACACCACTCCTTTATGTCCTGCCAAGTTTCTGTTGGAAAATAAATTGATAGCCTTATGGGATTTCTCTCGAGTATTATGCATTGTACTCCTCTTGCTGCCTTTAAAATTCTCTATCTTTTGCCGCATTAATTATGATATGTCTTTGCGTGGATCTCTTTGGATTTATCTTGTTTGAGGCTATTTTCTTCCCCATGTTAGGGAAATTTATAGCCATTGTTTCTTCAGGTAAGTTATCTGCCCCTTTATTTCTCTCTCCTCCTTCTGAGACCCTGATAATATAAATGTTGGTATGCTTGATACTGTCTTAAATTAGCCTCATCTTAAAAAAGTCTTTTTTTTTTTTTCTGTAGTGATTGGGTGATTTCTATTAGTCTTTCAGGTTGCTTATGTATTCTTCCATATCATCTAGTGCTCTTGATACCCTCTAGTGTATTTTTAATTTTAGCTATGGTATTCTTCAGTTCTGATTGTTTCTTTTTTATATTTTCTAACTCTTTTCTAACTCTTTTGAAGTTTTCACTGTTTTCTGCTATTCTTCTCCTAATTTCTATAAGCATCTTTATGATGCTTATAATAGAGAATTCAAATTTTTGAATTCTTTATCAGGTAATTTACTTACCTTTATTTCATTTGAGTTTTTTTACCTGGAGTTTTATCTCGTTCTTTCCTTTGGAACGAATTGCTTTATGTGCTCCTTTCATTTGATTTTCTGTGTCTGTTCCTGTGAATTCGGTGAAACTGTTATCTCTCCTGCTCTTGGAGCTGTGGTCTCATGTAGAAGTGTTTCCAATGTAGCTTTCATGTGCTGGGTGGCCTTGGCAGGCCAGTTAGGGGTGGAGCAGAAGGGGTAGGGTGGGTTTTAGGGAGAAATATCCATAACCTCAGATATGCAGATGACACCACTCCTGGCAGAAAGTGAAGAGGAACTACAAAGCCTCTTGATGAAAGTGAAAGTGGAGAGTGAAAAAGTTGGCTTAAAGCTCAACATTCAGAAAATGAAGATCATGGCATCTGGTCCCATCACTTCATGGGAAATAGATGGGGAAACAGTGGAAACAGTGTCAGACTTTATTGTTTTGGGCTCCAAAATCACTGCAGATGGTAGCTGCAGCCATGAAATTAAAAGATGCTTACTCCTTGGCAGGAAAGTTATGACCAACCTAGACAGCATATTCAAAAGCAGAGACATTACTTTGCCAACTAAGGTCCGTCTAGTCAAGGCTATGGTTTTTCCTGTGGTCATGTATGGATGTGAGAGTTGGACTGTGAAGAAGGCTGAGCACCGAAGAATTGATGCTTTTGACCTGTGGTGTTGGAGAAGACTCTTGAGAGTCCCTTGGACTGCAAGGAGATCCAACCAGTCCATTCTGAAGGAGATCAGCCCTGGGATTTCTTTGGAGGGAATGATGCTGAAGCTGAAACTCCAGTACTTTGGCCACCTCATGTGAAGAGTTGACTCATTGGAAAAGACTGATGCTGGGAGGGATTGGGGGCAGGAGGAGAAGGGGACGACAGAGGATGAGATGGCTGGATGGCATCACTGACTCGATGGACGTGAGTCTGAGTGAACTCTGGGAGTTGGTGATGGACAGGGAGTCCTGGCGTGCTGCAACTCATGGGGTCGCAAAGAGTCAGACACAACTGAGCAACTGAACTGAACTGAACTGAGGCTGGGCTGAGGCATCCCTGGCAAGATGCCTGGAGCTGAAGTGGACACCAGCCATGGCTCTCCTGGGCTGCGTTGGGGTTTCCATGTTGGTGGGATGGTTAGAGTTGGAGTGGGCCCAGGCTCGAGGGTGGGCTCGGGCTGCCTTAGCAGGCTGACTAGAATGGCAACTTTTCAAACTGCTGCCTCTGTGCTGGCACTCAATGAAAGTAAATTTGTGTACAAGCCCTTTAAGAGGGAGTCTTGGTTTCCTATAGTTCTCTGGCTTTCATAGATGTCCATCTCATAGGTTTTCAAATCTAATTGTGGGGCCTCATCTTTCCAGAGCAGGTCCCAGGGCTATGGGACCCAGTGTAGAGCTCTACCCAGTGCAGAGCTTGAATTCCTCACTCCTTAGGGAGGTCCTCCAAGTTTGTGATATTCCATTCTGCTTTTGGGTTCCCTTCCAGGGGTATGTGTCCCCGCCTACCCATCTTGATGAGGCTTTTTATTTATACCCTTAATTGTAGAAGAGCTGTTCTGCTAGCCTGCAGGTTTTTCTTAAAGAGAGTTGTTCTATATGTAGTTGCAGTTTTGATGTGTCCATGGGAGGAAGTGAACTCAGAATCTGCCTACTCTATCATTTTGATCTCGCCTCCAGTCTCTTCTTATTGCTTGTAAATGGTTTTACATATGAGTATAATTCTAATTAATATAATCTGCATTAAAAAATGTTTGTCATTTACCCTTTAAATTTTTCTACAATGTATTCAATATATTTCACTTTTAACAGTTTAACGCATGAGAATGTATCAGCTTTTCTCCTACCATTTCTTCCTTTGCTTTTATGCTTGGGCCTTTTAAAGCATAAAGGTCAATTGCCTGCTATGTTTTATTAGCTAACAGTTTATTAGCCAGTTGTGGACTTGCCCATTTATTTATATGCTGTACTAAATTTGAAGTTTTACATTTAATTATAGGAGAAGTAAAAATTGATGGGAGAGGAGTTGACCTTGGCATCCAGGTCTGTTGCCATGATCACAGGCAGCACATAGGTGTGAAAAGGAGTAGGAAAGCCGTGAACTCATGGGGAAAGGGTTCAGCATCTCCTACGTGCCACTTCCCTTGCTGCCTCTTTAACAACTACCTCATGCAGCCTTCACAGTAGCCATGTGAGTAGGTTATCTTCATACCATTTCAGGTTTCTCTACCAGGAAACTGCAATTTAGAAAGATTAGGTGGCACATTCATAGTCCCCAAGGCAGGGAGAACTGAGTTGTGATCCGAGAACACATATACTTCCATGGAAACCTTTGGTTCATCCAACTCAGTACATTCCTTACATTCCTGTCCTCTGGTACTCCCAGTAGGTCCTGGGAAAGTAATCTTTATGATAGTAAGGCAAGGACTTGGTTCCCAAAAATTTAGATGGCTGTGACAACCTATTACTATTATTGGTACAGTAATAGCACAGGTTATTAGTAATTCCCAAATGTCAAACTTGGCAGGCTTGCAACCTGGCAGCAATTTGCACAATAAAGGCATAGTGACTTGTTTAGGTAAGACAGAGTTCTTTTGTGTTTGAGAGAGGGTGAATAATTTTTCTGGATGCTGGCCTGAGGAGTAGCAAGAGGATGTTTATTTTCCATGCTTCTCAGTGACACAGTTGAAATCCCCAGATTATAGTTAGGTGACTGAGCACCTAGAACGTGGGATGTTCTTAGTAGAAGCCTATATATGATTTGTGCGGAATCAGATTTCATCATATATTACATTTAATACAGGCAGAGGAAGGCACTATTTAAGAAAATGTTACAGGAGGAAACTTTATTGATTAAGCTCACTTTTTTGCATACATCTTTTAAAAGGCCACCGTCATTCCACTCTGCCATTGAGAACATAATATATTTTGACAGCTACTTCCCCAAACAATTGACATATTTGTAGCTTTTTACATTCAAGATTCTCCACTGCCCTCTGAGCTTGGCGTATTTAGATACTTTTGAAAAGTGTTAATTGCTCAGTTGTGTCCGACTCTTCTCAACCTCAGGGACCGTAGCTTGCCAGGCTCTTCTGTCCCTGGGATTTCCAGCAAGAGTACTGGTGTGGGTAGTCATTCTCTTCTCCATGGGATCTTCAACCCAGGGATCGAACCCAGGTCTTCTGCATTGCAGGCAGATTTGTCACCATCTGTGCCACCAGAGAAGCCCTTAGATACTTTTGGTAGTTAGTAAATGTTATGTATCAAAGCATGGATATGTTAGATCATCAGTATAGTGCCAGCTTTGGGAATGTGGTGTCCTAGCCTAAAGTGGACCAGGAACGTTTGGTGTGTGTAGATGGGCACCCACACCAGGAGTGAGTTGGCTTTACAATTTGTGGGAGAACTGGTTGGACAGGTGCCTTCTGCTGGCTACTCCACCTTCCCTGGAACCATAAAATCTCTGGGATAGGAGAGAGAGAGAAGACTGGGGTCAGGGAGAGAGAAGATGGGAGTGTGGACACTTATCAGGGTAAAAGGCAAAAAAAGAAACAATTGGAGTGAGAACCACTGAAGATAATGTAGCTAGTGTAAAGAATTCAGTAGGTATGGGTGCCTGTGTGCACATTTTACTTTGGTCCTCACAGAAGTTTTTTAAATAATGGGATTGGGGTGATTTTTCTTTCATTGTTGTACTTTTTTGGAATTTTCAAACATAAAATCTTAAGGATAAATATTACTCAGCTGTGGAAAGGAACACATTTGAGTCAGTTCTAATGAGGTGGATGAACCTAGAGCCTATTATACAGAGTGAAGGAAGTTAGAGAAAGATAAATATTGTACATTAATGCATATGTATGGAATCTAGAAAGATGGTACTGTCGATCCTATGTGCAGGACAGCAAAGGAGACACACATGTAAAGGACAGACTTTTGGACACAGTGGGAGAAGGAAAGGGTGGGGTGATGTGAGAGAATAACATGGAGAACATATACAGTAGCATATGTAAAACAGATGGCCAGTGGGAGTTTGGTGTATGGCACGGGGAACCCAAAGCCTATGGTCTGACAACCTGGAGTGCTGGGGTGGGGAGGAAGGTGGATGGAAGGAGAGGGCCACATGTATGCCTGTGGCCGATTCATGTTGATGTATGGCAGAACCCATCACAATATTGTAAATTAATTATCCTTCATTTAAAATAAATAAAATTTTTAAAATGGAAAATTAAAATCAATTGCTAAATTGGTTTCTGCCTTGGAATATTGCAAACCCTGATTTCAACCTTGATAAGCCTAGATCTTCTGTCTTATCGGAGCTCCATCGTTCACTTCTTTAAGAGAAGGCTTGTTTCTGTTTGCTCAAATGCAAGTCTATGTCCTCACAGTAACTTTCTTTTTCTTTTCACCCAGCACGGGACAGCATGGGCCTCCTCCTCTTGCAGCATGTGCTCTTGCACTCACGGGGAAGTCCGATGTGCCCCCCGACCGTGCCCACCACTGATGTGTGGATACCAGGAGCTGGAATTCATCCCCGAAGGGAGCTGCTGCCCAGTCTGCGTGGGCTCTGGGAGTGAGTATGAGCTTGTAGAGAGAGACCCTCTTTGCCTGTGAGGTTTACCTGGTGACACCTTCTCTTTCTTGCCTAGTGTGTGGCTCAAAGATCCCTGACCCCATTCCTTATTGGAACCAAGTCATAGCCTTGCACTTGGCAGGAAGTGATGTTGTAAACCGTGAGGTTGGAACAAATCCTTAAGCTCCATTCCAAACTCAGGGTGCTGAGGCTCTCTGATTTATTATTTTGTCTTGGCCAGATGCAACCTATTGTGTTCACAGCTCTTGAGAAGGAAAGGAGGAAGGATCAGATCCTTTGATATGATTCCATAAGGCCCAGGTAGTTCCTACGGCTTTTGGTGGACAGAAGAACAAACATCACTTTTCTGGGTATCAGTAGTATCACAACGCTAAGTCTGATGGCTGGTCTTTAAGATTTCATGTTTTTCTCCAAAACACACTGAGCCGGAAGCAGTATTTCATTTGTCTTTATGGCGTCTTTGATGGAGAGATTATGCCTGCCTGTGAACCGAGGCACAACCCAGCAAGCCAGGCGTGTGCTCCCAGCCTTCTACTTAGAATTCATGCTTGGACCAAGTACCGTTTTATTACATTTTAGAGTTATGTATCCCTTTCCATTTTTATAATTAAGTAGCATATACTTCATGACAAATACAAATTATTGTCATTGCTGTATTATATTCTCTCCTGGTGTATAATAGCTCAAATTACTCTTTTTAAGTAGTACCTGGAAGCTACATTGTAATCTTGCCTTTTCTCTTTAAAAAGACTTCTGGCTTCTTTCTGATTCCTAGTTATTCCATTCCGGGCCACCATTTACCCTGGAGAACCATTCTGGGGATTGCAAAGTATGGTAAGGGAATGAGGAAAGTAGAATGCATTTCCTCCTGCATTTCAGTTGTCACCCACCAGAAAAAGACAGCCAGACAACTTTGGGCTGATAAGCCTGCAGGGAAAAATATTCCAACCACAGTGTTTAGGGATTGAGTGGAGGGTGGGCTGTCTGGGTTTGTGGGCTCCTTTCTTACATTTTAGGAGAATTTCTGATTGACTCTCCATGAGAAAAATCTATTGGAAACATTTTGCCTGGAGAGATTGGAGGATCAGCCAGCGCCAACCCCATAATTTCCTGGGTGCATAATAAAAATGCAGGGCTCTTTGTTCAAAAAGGACTTGCCCAGTGGCTCAGATGGTAAAGCGCCTGCCTACAATGCAGGAGACCCTGGTTCGATCCCTGGGTCAGGAAGATTCCCTGGAGAAGGAAATGGCAACCCACTCCAGTACTCTTGCCTGGAAAATCTCATGGATGGAGGAACCTGGTAGGCTACAGTCCTTGGGGTCACAAAGAGTCAGGTATGACTGAATGACTTCACTTCACTTGTTCAAAAAGCAGGGTGGGGAAGCTTTGGTTTTTCTTCCAAGATCTTTCTGAGCCTGTCATGTTTTTAATTTGCTGTTAATGTCACCCACCCTTAGGCATGGGGATATTTGCTAGTTGGGTGAGTCCTCCTCAGGCACCCTAGACCCCTCCTGCTACTTGGTGCTTAGGGTGTGTGCACTCCTGAGGCACCTGTACCCAGGTCCCCAATACAGGTAGAGGGTGGCAGCTTTCACTGGGCACAAATTTGGGCTCAGGCTCCTGAGAACCCAGGAAGGAAATAAGGCAGGGGGAGGTAGGACCATTCATGAACTGAGGCTCCAAACCCCTTGCAGTGCTACCTGTCCCACCAGACTTCACTTAGGAAACTCAGAGAGAAAGTTAAGAACTCCATACAGTGGCTCCAGAGCTATACCCCAAGCCCAGGGTCCCCTAGTTTGCACCGTGCCCAAAGCACAAGACTGTATGTGACTGCACTGGTGTAGATGCAGCCATCCCTGAGATCGTGGCACAGTTCAGTTCAGTCGCTCAGTCCTGTCTGACTCTTTGTGATCCCATGGACTGCAGCACGCCAGGCCTCCCTGTCCATCACCAACTCCCGGAGTTCACCAAACTCATGTCCATTGAGTTGTAATGCCATCCAACCATCTCATCCTCTGTCGTCGCCTTCTCCTCCTGTCTTCAATCTTTCCCAGCATCAGGGTCTTTTCAAATGAGTCAGCTCTTCACATCAGGTGGCCAAAGTATTGGAGTTTCAGCTTCAGCATCAGTCCTTCCAAAGAACACTCAGTATTGATTTCCTTTAGGATGGACTGGTTGGATCTCCTTGCAGTTCAAGATATTCTCAAGAGTCTTCTCCATCACCACAGTTCAAAAGCATCAATTCTTCAGCGCTCAGCTTTCCTTATAGTTTATCTCTCACATCCATATATGACTCCTGGAAAAACCATAGCTTTGACTAGACAGACCTTTGTTGGCAAAGTAATGTCTCTGCTTTTTAATATGCTATCTAGGTTGTGCAACACCCTCAGTAACCCTTATTGCTCTAACCTTCCAGAATCCTGTTCCTACGAAGGCCGTGTGTTTCAAGATGGGGAGGACTGGCCATTGAGTCGGTGCGCCAAGTGTGTGTGTAGAAACGGGGTCGCCCAGTGCTTTGCTGCTCAGTGTCCGCCTCTGTTTTGTAGCCAGGTAAGGAAAACAGCCTCAGAAAGGACCCTTCACAGACTGTTGACTTCACTATTTGGGAACCTGGAGTCTCTTCTGAGATGATGGCAGGCGGGCCTCACAAGTACTGAAAACGAGAAGCAAAAGCTGTTTTATTTTCCTTATAGTTTTGGAGACCACCCCTGAGACATTTCTTTTCCCCTTAACAGCTACAGATAGGCCTAATTACCAGTCATTTAAGCTAATTGTTGCATAATGAAACTGAGCCTTCAGGATACACACAAAGGAGCCGCCAAACTCCAGTTGCAGGTGTTCCAAAAATGTCTAGCTAAACATCTGGAGAATTCAGTAAGAAGATAGGATTGCTGTTGTTTGTCAATATATAAGTACAGACTGCTTTTTAAAGACATATAGATGTTTCTTTGAACCTGATTATCCAGATGTACATGATTTAATTCTTAATGGTTCAAATTACCAAAGGAGTTTGTTTCTGGGGAGGTTTAAAATAGTGGGAACTTGTTCTTCATTTAAAACTGATCTGAGAAGAGGGTGGGATGTATGGAGAGAGTAACATGGAAACATATATCACCATATGTAAAATAGATAGCCAATGGAAATTTGCTGTATGACTCAGGGAGCTCAAGCTGGGGCTCTGTGACAGTCTAGAGGCCTGGGATTCGGGGAGGGAAAGTGGGAGGGATGTTTGAGTGGGAGGGGACATGGGTAGACCTCTGGCTGATTCATGTTGATATTTGGTAGAAACCAACACAACACTGTAAAGCAATTATCCTTTAATTAAAAATAAGCTAGTTTACTTATTTTTAAAGTAAAAAAGGACTTTACATAGCCAGAGCTCGACTTCTATAAAAGTGTTTTTTAAAAGTAAAACAAACAAACAAATGGATCAAATTTTCAAAACATGACTCTTTCATACAGATTTGCAGGAGAAAGTCAAATGCAAATAAATTTTGTATCCATGGTATTTTGTAGTTTTTTATTCTTCCAGTAGCTCCCATGGATGTTCCTTGGCAGTTGACAGATAACCATGAAAGGAGCTTGCCTCCAGTTCACAAATAGCTCATTTTTGATCTGAGAAAAAGCTGGAAGCCAGCATTCAGTTGATACAGAGCAGTACTTTGTGTCAAATAAAACAAAATCAATAACATTGCATATTGTGACAATTGGGCAATATGTTTAAAGGCAGACAAAAGGCAATTAGGCAAGAAATGCTAAATGCCAAATAAAGGAAAAACGTATCTAATTGAAAGACCAGATTGCATTACCCACACTACAGCAAACATTGCACACTTATCCCATATCTCCATTCATCATGACGTCTTGTCCTAGCTTTCAGATTGCAAATGAGCTTCTTGGTCGAGTTGCAGAATATCTTACATTTGAAAGATATTGTAGTGTTGGAGCATTTTGACTTACACATCCCAGGGTTTAGTCTTTTATGTAAGAAGCTTAATTAAGCAGTTTGCCACCATTACAATAAGGGAGGTGGGACGAGGGAAGGAGGAAACACTCCATTGTGAACCTTCTGCTTCAAGTCTTTAAAAACAACAATGACTGCATATCATGGGTTAGCTTGGAATACCAGAAAGTGCTGGTTCCCATTTTTTAAATGCTAAACTC
Organism: Ovis aries; assembly: GCF_016772045.2. Taxonomy (NCBI): domain Eukaryota; kingdom Metazoa; phylum Chordata; class Mammalia; order Artiodactyla; family Bovidae; genus Ovis; species Ovis aries. Next base: position 93,702,423 of record NC_056059.1, read on the forward strand.
TAGCTTCAAACAGTACTAACTTACAGTTTGCATGGATTAACTTAAAAAGATGAAATTTGTTGCCATACTGTAGAGCTAATTGCTATGCAAGCATTCTGAAGTCTTGACAATAGATTGATTTTAAGCACTCTTGCATCAAGTTTATAGTTTTGCCTTGACATTCAAAAATACCCAACTGTCAGATTATTTAAACCATTTTTCTTGATTTAATATCACTATTAAAACATTGGGTGTTCTGATGATATAAAGAGGCAGTCAATCCTAAAGGAAATCAGTCCTGAATATTCTTTGGAAGGACTGATGCTGAAGCTGAAACTCCATGCTTTGGCCACCTGATGCGAAGAACTGACTCATTTGAAAAGACCCTGATGCTGAGAAAGATTGAAGGCAAGAGAAAGGGACGACAAAGGATGAGATGGTTGGATGGATTCACTGACTTGATGGACATGAGTTTGAGTAAACTCCAGGAGTTTGTGACAGACAGGGAAGCCTGGCATGCTGCAGTCCATGGGTCACAAAGAGTTGGACATCACTGAGCGACTGAACTGAACTGATAGAGTTAGTGCCTTGGTCGGAAACATAATCACTGTCACCATCTAACCCTCACCATCCCCACATTTGGGGTATTTATTATTTGAAAATCATTAATTTAAAATTTTTTTTATTTTCATAACAACCTTATGAAGTACAAGCTATTATTATCATCCCATGTTGCAGTAGACAAAACTGAGATACAAAGTTTAAATACTCTGCTCAAGGTACCATCGTTAGGAAGTATCTGCGCTTCTAACCTAGGCAGCTTGACATTACAACTTCAACAGACCACACTTGACTTTGATTTTTACCTGTTACACTACATCGCCTCCCCAAATGATGAGTCACATGTTGTTTATTTACATCTAATAATAATCACAAAACAGTAATTGCTAACATCATCAATCATGATTGCAAGCATTTTATATGAGTTAACTCATTCAGTATTTTTTTTTTTAAAGTTTATCAGAAGAAATGTATTTCCAGGTGTTGAGCTCTAAAAAAATTTGATTTTTAAAATAAAGTGTGTTTTTTTTTAATTGTAAAAGGAATCTGTGTTCATTAAGGAAAGTTTGAAAAAAGCAGTAAAGGAACTGATCATCCATCCATATTTCTACCATTCAAAAACATCATAGTAGATTTTTTAAAAATTCATTCCAACTTTTTGGTAGGCAAATGTGCATATATTTGCATAGTTATAATCAGATTTTTGGAGTTAGTGATTATCTCTGATAAAAGGAGTAATTCTTGTGTTCAAATAAGGGGTTGTTCCCTTGGTGGGTGGTGTAAATTCACACTGGAATTGCTTGCATTCAGCTTTTGTCCAGATGCCATGTGAACAGAGGCCTCTGTTCATATTTTTGTAGGCTTGTTAAAATGATCTGTTCAGTCTGATGAGAGTTCTTCCTGTGGCTCTATTACCAATTTTTTTTTTCAATACCAGCATTTTCCCATTCCCAACTGATTAAGTGAATTGAACTTCATCTTCAGATAGTTTCTTAAAAAGGTGAAACATTGTTGTCTTTCGAGCCACTGACGTGTTGCAGAATTATTTCCTATTTGCCTACACTCATGAAAGGTTATTTGTTGGGGTCCAAAATTTAATGAGATTATAATCTCCTTTCCACTGAATTCTGGAATTTAGTGCCCTGGAGGAGTCAGAGGTGGGTCTGTTTTCTCTTCTGTTATATCAATTAGTTTACTCTGTTGAATTTTTGTAAGATGTTTCTTTATCTTTATAATTAAGACATTTCCCCAGGGTATTTCTTAGGAAGGTGTCTTTTCACATATTTTACCTAGAATATTGTGAAGCCCTTTTAGTCTGTATTCCAGGTGTGAAATATTTTCTTTAGTTCTGGCCTTGATTAGTCATGTCTGTTCCAATTATGCTCAGTTCTCAGAAACACATATGGTTCTTAGACTGCTCCTCTACCATCTCCCCTCATTACTGGTCATGTTCTGCCTCATTATTTTCACTTTTGTGTCTTTGCTCTACATTATGGGGAGAGCTTCTTGAGTTTGTGTTTCCTGCCTCCATATTGATTTTAATTTGATGATTTCTTTAATTTTCTTTTAATTCTTCCTTCTTTCTCTTATCATTGGTTCTTCCAATTTTTAAAAATTCCAATGCTTTCTCTTTCTGTATTGCTTTTTGCTTCTTTAATAAAGACTGCATTTTCTTCTGCCTTACTCAAGTTGCAAAATGGTTTTTAAATCTTTTACTTGAGATCCTGCAATATGTTGGTTTCAGAAATCTGCCCTTTCTGTGAATCTTCAGAGTATTATTACTTTTTGCTTGCACTTTAGGATTTCCCCTCAAGTTCCTTTCTTTCTATTTGCTCAGCCTTAGAGAAATCTGTTCATACTCAGTGCTTCAAAGCTGCAAAGGTAAGCAGCATGCAGTTGGCTAATACCCGCTTCTTGGGTTCATTGTTGTTGTTCAGTCGCTAGGTGATGTCTGACTCTTTGCAACCCCATGAACTGCAGTACAGCAGGCTTCCCTGTCCTTAACAATATCCCTGAGTTTGCTCAAACTCATGTCCATTGAGTCAGTGATGCCTTCCAACCATCTCATCCTCCATGACCTCCATCTCCTCCTGCCTTTAATCTTTCCCAGCATCGTGATCTTTTCCAGTGAGTCAGCTCTTCACATCAGGTGCTTAACGTATTGGAGCTTCAGCTTCAGCATCAGTCCTTCCAATGAATATTCAACATTGATTTCCTTTAGGATTGACTGGTTTGATCTCCTTGCAGTCCAAGGGACTCTCAAGCCCCTTCTCCAGAGCATCAATTCTTTGGTGTTCAGACTTCTTTATGGTCCAACTCTCATATCTATACATGACTACTGGAAAGACCATTCTTTTGACTATACAGACCTTTGCTGGCCAGGTAAAGTCTCTGCTTTTTAATATGCTGTCTAGGTTTGTCACAGCTTTTCTCCCAAGGATCAAGTATCTTTTAATTGTGTGGCTGCAGTCACTGTCCTCAGTGATTTTGGAGCCCAAGAAAATAAAGGTCTAAGTGCTTAGGAAGGTGTGTGTTTCCTTGACCAAGGGTCTGGCCAGTTTTAACTTAATGTTGCTCTACTGTACTGAGATCAGATTTTTTGCTGTCTCCACTGCCCAATTTTCTTAAATTTTTAATTCATGAAACATAGAACTATAATCTCTAGTTTGCAAGAGCTCTCACCATGTTTCTTGGTGACTGTGTGCTTTACATTTGGGGTGTCCTCATCCCCATTTTTTTATCACTTCCTCTTCCTCCCCCAGTGCACATATTTCCCATTCATTTTGTTATCTTTCTTTTTGTTTCTTTTTTTATATTATGGGCTCTGATTAGATGTGGAAAGCCATTGAGGGAGGTGAAGGCTACAGTGGGCACTCTGATGGCTTCAGATAGTAGTGGCCACACACTGTGGGGATGAGCCATGTTATGTTTGGCACTGAGAGTCAGAGACTTCAGAGGAAGTGATGGTTCTCATTTCTATTTGGTTAACAAAACAGAGAAAGGCCACTGAAAGTCTAATGGTCAGTGCGACCTCTCTTGGCAATAGCAGGTTGTCTGTTCTCCTTTTTGATGGCACAGTTTTCATCTCATTTTTGTATTTTCAGAGGTATCATAGGAGAAGATACTTTGTCATGAGCTATTAGCCATAATATACTGTAAAGTTTATCATAGTATTTTAATTTAAGGAATATGGTAAACCATAATTAAATACAGTTGACCCTCAAACAGCATGGTTTGAACATATGCAGATTTTGTCAATAGTAGATGGTGCAATACCCCATGATCTGCAGCTGGTTGAATCCATGGATGCAGAACCACAGATGTGGAGGAAATGTGGATACCTAGGACTGGCTAAAAATTATATTCCAATTTCCAATTGCATGATGGGTCAGTTCCCTTTACCTCTATTGGTTCAAGGGTCAACTGTATATCCTTAATGGTGGCCCTATCCCAAATTATAATGACATTGATCATACATATTTTTTTTGTACTAAACTCCTGTGAGTACTGATGGTACTATATTAGACTTAGAGTTGGCAAATTTTTCCTGTAAAGAGCCAGATAGTGAAAGGTTTCAGCTTTATGTGCCATGTAGTTGGGACAACTACTCAACTCTGCCATTACAGCACAGAAACATCCACAGGTAATATGTACATGAGTGTAGGTGGCTGTGTTCTAGTCAAAGCTTATGGAAATTGGTGGTGGGCTGGATTTGGTCATTTGTCTGTAGTGTGCTGGTCCCTGTATAGTCTATAGATTTGGAAAGGCAAATCTATGAGTTGGAGGTGATGGAATTCCAGCTGTGAAATGGTGTTAGTTGTACAGTTTTGTCTGACTCTTCGTGACCCCATGGACTGTAGTCCACTAGACTCCTCTGTCCATGGGATTCTCCAGGCAAGAGTACTGGAGTGGACTGCTGTTCCCTTCTCAAGGGGATCTTCATGACCCAGGAATCGAACCCCAGTCTCCTGCACTGCAGGCAGATTCTTTACCATCTGAGCCACCAGGGATGAAAGAAATGCCAGGTGAGCTACTTAACATCCTAAAAGATGATGCTGTTACAGTGATGCACACCATATGTCAGCAGATTCGTAAAACTCAGCAGTGGCCACAGGACTGGAAAAGGTCAATTTTCATTCCAGTTCCAAATAAAGACAATGCTGAAGAATGTTCAAACTACCATACGACTGCACTCATTTCACATGCTAGCAAGGTAATACTAAAAATCCTTCAAGCTAGATTTCAGAAGTATATGAACCGAAAACATCCAGATGTACAAGCTGTATTTAGAAAAGGAGGAAGAACTGGAGATCAAATTATCAACATCTGTTAGAAGATAGAGAAGGCAAGGGAATTCCAGAAAAAGCATGTATTTCTGCTTCATTAACTGTGCTAAAGCCTTTGACTGTGTGGAAAGCAAACTGTGGAATACCAGACAGTATTCCACTTAAAGTGATGGGAATACCAGACTACTATACCTGTCTCCTGAGAAACCTGTATGCAGGACAAGAAGCAACAGTTAAACCATATGTGGAACAATGGACAAGTTCCAAATTAGAAATGAGTATGTCAAAACTGCATACTGTAACCCTGCTTATTTTACTTATATGCAGAGTACGTGATGCCAAATGCCAGGCTGGACGAATCACAAGCTGGTAACAAGACTGCAAGGAGCAATATCAGTAACCTCAGATATGCAGATAACACCAGTATCAGTAGCCTCAGATGTGGCAGAAAGCTAAGAGGAACTAAAGAGCCTCTTCATGAAGGTGAAAGAGGAGAGGCAAAAAGCTGGCTTAAAACTCAACTTTCAAAAAACTAAGATCATGGCGTCTGGTCCCATCACATCTTGGTGACTAAATGGTGAATGTGTGGAGATGGTGACAAATTTTATTTCCTTGGGCTTCAAAATCACTGTGGATAGTGACTGCAGCCATGAAATTAAAAGACACTTGCTCCTTGCAAGAAAAACTGTGACAAACACACAGTGCATTAAAAAGCAGAGATATCACTTTGTTGACAAAGTTCCATCTAGTCAAAGCTATGGTTTATTTCAGTAGTCATGTATGGATGTGAGTGTTGGACCATAACAAGGGCTGAGTGCTGAAGAACTGACTCTTTTGAACTGTGGTGTTGGAGAAGACTCTTGAGAATTCCTTAAACTACAGGGAGATCAAACTTGTCAATACTAAGGGAAATCAGTCCTGAATATTCATTGGAAGGACTGATGCTGAAGCTGAAGCTGAAGCTCCAATACTTTGGCCACCTCATTTGTAAGAGCTGACTCGTTAGAAAAGATTCTGATGCTGGGAAAGAATGAGTGCAGGAGAAGAAGGGGTTGACAGAGGATGAGGTGGTTGGATGGCATCACAGACTCATTGGACATGAGGTTGAGCAAAGTCCGGGAGATTGTGAAGAACAAGGGCAGCCTGGCGTGCTGCAGTCCACGGGATCTCAAAGAGCCAGACACCACTTAGCGACTGAACAATAACAACAACGAAGAAAAGAATGATAGAATTCAGGCATATATTATAGCAATAAAAGTGTACGGCCAAAACGTCTTTTCCATTTCTCTGACCCACTTTGCTGACTTGCCTCTTCAGTCCTGTTTATACAGCACAAGTCCAAATGGGATCTAAATTCACCATCATGAAGTTCTGTTGTCTCCAGGGATATTTTCTCTTTAATGTCCTTCCTTCTTGTTCTAATTGGTCTCTGTTTGTGAAAAAAGATTCTATGTCTATAGAAAAAATCTTTCTATTAGAAGAAAGTCTAATAAAATATATAATTAAGCATTGCTAATAAGAATCAGAAAACTTGATTTTCCTTGTACCAGCCTCTTACACAGGTGATTACTCCTCCTCTGTGCTTTCCAGTTGACTCTGCCACTGTCCTTGGGTTTAGTTCCTGTTGATTAAGATAAATTATACTGAGTCAATATTTCTGTTCAAGATTTGTGATCATGACATTTGTCTACTCTTTACTTAACATTGTATAAATTCATTGTTTAGTTCCATAAAGTTATTGAAGAATGAATATGACATCAGATATAACTTTATTTTTACTTCCTTGCTGAAATTTTATTAAACTCAAGAGCTGAGGTCAAGGAATGCTCAATGATTTCAATCCATGTCCAATTTTCACATACTCTGTGGAACATCAATTGTCATAATATTTTTATAGACTTATCCAGTAATAAAAGTAACCTAATACAGAGGAAACAATTGTCATTTTAATTCCAGTGATTCAGGTGTTTGAAATTAATCCCTAATAGAGAGTAATGCATTAATCTAGCTGATCATATGTAACTGGGTTAAAATAACCACAGGCATGACTGGAACTTTCCATGAAAAATTAGGGTTATTTGACACTCTCCACGACCCTCACCTTCCCCCAAGTACCCTGGCCTTATTTTCTTGCAGAGTGAATTCCGTATAGATTATGATAGTGGAAGTCAGAAACAGATTCAAGGGATTAGATCTGATAGACAGAGTGTCTGATGAACTATGGATGGAGGTTCATGACATGGTATAGGAGGCAGTGATCAAGACCATCCCCATGAAAAAGAAATGCAAAAAGGCAAAATGGTTGTCTGAGGAGGCCTTACAAATAGCTGAGAGAAGAAGAGAAGCGAAAAGCAAAGGAAAAAGGAAAGATATACCCATTTGAATGCAGAGTTCCAAAGAATAGCAAGGAGAGATAGGAAAGCCTTCGTCAGTGATCAGTGAGAAAGGTCTCACCACTTCCTGGCAAATAGATGGAGAAACAATGGAAACAGTCAAAGACTTTATTTTCTTGGGCTCCAGAATCATTGCAGATGGTGACTGCCACCATGAAATTAAAAGACACTTGCTCCTTGGAAGAAAAGCTATAACCCACGTAGACAGCATATTAAAAATCAGAGATATTACTTTGCCAACAAAGGTCCGTCTAGTCAAAGGTGTGGTTTTTCCAGTAGTCATGCATCGATGTGAGAGCTGGACTATAAAGAAATTTGAGTGCTGAACTGATTCTTTTGAACTGTGGTGTTGGAGAAGACTCTTGAGAGTCCCTTGGACTGCAAGGAGATCAAACTTGTCCATCCTAAAGGAAATCAGTCCTGAATATTAATTGGGAGGACTGATGCTGAAGCTGAAACTCCAATACTTTGGCCATGTATTGTGAAGAACTGATTCATTTTAAGAGACCGTGATGCTGGGAAAGATTGAAGTGGGGAGGAGAAGGGGATGACCGAGGATAAGATGATTGGATGGCATCACCAATTCAATGGACATGAGTTTGAGTAAACTCCAGGAGTTGGTGATGGACAGGGAAGCTTGGCGCACTGCAGTCCATGGGTTGAAAAGAGTTGCACATGACAGAGTAACTGAACTGAATGATTATGCAATCTCATTTTCTGCTTTCTGTGAAAAGAAGTGCATATAACTGTTCAGGAGGTATCTTCTGTATAAATTCTACCACTTCTTTGTATTCGAAGCTTGGTTTATTCCAATCTTCCTTCTTTTAGCTTTAATTTGTCTTCCTTTCTTCTATCTTAAAAGCTGTAATGATGTCAAAATGAGAAGCTGATTCTTTGTCTTCTCATTGCTGTGAAAATTCTTTTCAGGGCAGCAGAGACAAAGGGTCTGATATTCTGGGGGTAAGTGCGGTAGAGCTGAGACTGTAGGAATGAGGAGGTGGGGTGTCCTTTGGGCATTTAATGTCTGTCACACATATTTCTCTGCACTGCCATATTCCCATTAATAGATATCTCAGGGTGTGATTGATTTTTTTTCATGTTAAAGTGAATAAAGTGAAACTGTTTGTCACTCACTTGTGTCCGACTCTTTGGGACCCCCTTGGCTATAACTCACCAGGCTCCTCTGTCCATGAAATTCTCTAGGCAAGAGGACTGGTGTGGATAGCCATTCCGTTCTCCAGGGAATTCTTCCCGACCCACAGATTAAACCTGGGCCTCCTGCATTGCAGGCAGATTCTTAACCATCTGAGCCACCAAGGTTGATTTTTCTCATGTTAAGGACCTCCCTAATACATATAGTTGAATGTGTGAATTCACATAAAGATCCAAAAGAATAGTGAGATAGTTTATCAATGGAGGGATCCCTTCACTTTGAGATTAGTGCTAACTCAGCAGGAGTGTAAATGTTCTGAAGTGTTGAAATGGCTGATATTCTGAAGTCCTCTCTGCCAACCGTTTACCATTACTGGTCACCTTGGGCAAGGTGTCTCTGTGGCCCTGGGCAAGTTCCACAACCTCTCTGTTTTTCACTTTGCTTGTTTTAAAAGGGGAATGAGAGTCCCTACTTCACAGGTTCACATAAAGTACCTAGAACAGTACCTGGCAAACAAAATCTACTCTTCTTCTTCTTATTATTATTTAAAGTTGGGATATAGTTGCTTTACAGTGTTGTATTGGTTTCTGCTGCTCAGTGAAGTGAATGAGCTAAATATATATATAATATATATATGTATATTCCCTCTCTCTTGGACCTCCCCCCATCCCCCACACATCCCAGCCATCTAGGTCACTACTGGGCATAAACCCTGAGAAACCATAATTCAAAAAGACACATGCAGCTTAGTGTTCACAGCAGCACTGTTTACAATAGCTAGGACTTGGAAGCAACCTAGATGTGGAAGGAAGTACTATTCTTACTACTATTAGCTGAGCTTTTATTTGTTCTTAGAAGTAGCTGAGGGTTGACGAATGTGCAGACTTCTCAAGTTTCACTGCCCTGAGAAGTGCTAATTCTTATCAAAGCACCAGGTGACTAATAAATACGAAAGGAGAGGAAATTGCTATTTCTAGCTGCTTTGAGGCACATGTTTGAGTTGGCTGTGAGTGAAGTTTTCCTGCTGTCGTGGATTTTATTAATATCGCCTTCTGATGGACTCTTTCTGGGGTGTTAGGATGAAACCGTAGTCCGCATCCCCGGAAAATGTTGTCCACAGTGCTCTTCGCGATCGTGCTCTGCTGCTGGCCAAGTGTACGAGGTAAGCTTTGATGTGCCCCTCGTAGGTGTTGTGACACGCGTTCTTGCACATCTGCCCACTGCCTTGCTAACCATCATTCCTCCCCCGCCCTCATCTGACTCTGTGCCAGCATTAGTAACTCAGTACATAAATGGCTTTTTTCTTCTTTTCATGGCAAGTCTTTCTGAAAAAATTAAATCGGAGAGGATTAGAAATATAAAAGAATGTGCTGGCAAACAGCACCTGGTTCATGAACCGTGGTGAACTTTCTGTTCACACCTCTTGAAGGGAAAAAGGAGTACCGTTGGTTACTGTCAATGGACCCTTAACCTGGAGCCTCTGGGAATATCTGTCTGGGTTGGACTTTATGCACTGATATTCAAAGACAGTGTCTCCTGACTTACAGTGAGGTTGGGAGCAATGCAGGGTGGGAGGAGAGAGAGGGAAGGGCAAGAAGTCTGGTGGTGGTGGAGCCTGCAAGCTTGAAGGTACTATTGGGACAGTGTAGGTAACTACCCGGCACAGAATAGGCACCAAATGAAAGTGAGTTCAACAAATCAAATGAATGAATGTTCTGTCTTGGGAGTGCCCAGCTGAACCAAAAGAAGGTTCCATTATTCTCAAGCAAAGAATATATCAAAAAATAAACCCAACTAACTCCCTTACTTACCAGTCATTCTGAGGAAAAGTAAATAGAAATTGTGATTTTTGACTTTCAGCAGAGAATCTGGAAGAGTATTAGGGGATGAATGACATAAATTCTAGATGGGTCCCTTGAAGTCTAGATGAAAAGAACTCGTGGGGAAATGATTTTTCTATATACTAGATCTCTGCTGTCTAATACAGTAGACATATACGTGCTAGATTATTTCCTCCTGGAAGGAAAAGCCTCTATATCTGTTACCCTGTTTCTGTCTGCCAGCAACAGAAATGCTCCTCTAAATGTGGCTAAGATGAAACATTTATGACCTCACATCACAAGAAGCCCAGAGGTGGGGAAGTCGCAGGGTTGGTCAGGTCTCCATGCTGTCTTTTGATCTTTGTACTCTCCCATCCATAGCATGTTGGCATTTGCTCCCTGGCTTGTCCCTTCATGTTCCAGCCATTGTGTCTTCCACAGTTTCAGGCAGCTCGTCCTCACCCAATCATTCCTTAAGCCTGATGGAAGAAAGGGGTGGCTTTTCTTCTTTTATGGGGTGAGGAGAGTCCTTTCCTCAACCTGTAGCACTCTTCCCCTAGGGTCCCCTTGGTGGGGGGACTATGTCTGTGGGCTGGCTGCAAGGGAAGCTGGAAAAGTGAGTGTGTGGCCATGAGAACTGGGTCTCCCAGCAAAGAAGAGCTAAAGAATAACCATCACTTAGCCAGCAACACTGACTTCCTATGATGCTCAGAGTTCCCAGGTCTCTGTGTACCTAGCATAAGGCGGGCAGGCCCTCAAGGCATCGGCAGAATGAATCTAGTTGAATAAGAATGAATCCAAAGTTCTCTTTGGACATTTCCTGACTTTTTTCCTTAGAGCCTCTTGCAGTGTGAATGTTATCATTTCTCAGGATTACATGCAATGTGACTCAATTGAAAACTAATAAAAAGTTGTGTGTCTTATGTGCCTCAGCTTTCTATTTGATACATGTGACATTTGATTTTCCACTTTTTTCCACCCTTTCTTCAGCATGGAGAGCAGTGGCAGGAAAATGCCTGCACCACCTGTACATGTGACCAGGGCGAGGTCAGGTGTCACAAACAGCCCTGCCCTCCATTAAGATGCAAAAAGGTATTTGGGAGTGTGCAGCTTGATTCTCCAGCTTTTATCAAGGTCATTTTCGAAATGCATTTCTTAGTCCATTGTGTCCCTTGAGGAAAGAGAAAGTGTTATGATGCTCAGATTATGAGATAGAGGTAGGAAGTACCTGCCTCCTAGGAAGGAGGCGGGGTGGGGGGGGGTGGGAGGGGTGGGGGGGAACCTGCCTCCATCTGGGGAAGTGGGGGAAGGGAAAGTGAAAGTGTTACTTGCTCAGTTATGTCTGACTCTTTGCAACCTCATGAACTGTAGCCCATAAGGCTCCTCTGTCCATGGGATTCTCCAGGCAACAATACTGGAGTGAATTGCCATTTCCTTCTCCAGGAGATCTTCAGGGATCAAACCCAGATCTCCTGCATTGCAGGCAGATTCATTCTTTCCCATCTTAGCCACTAGGGAACGGTGTACAAACTTGGTGTTTTGTGTCCTTTTGCTCTGATGCTTTGGTGCCCTCCTGACCACTGCCCTTCCCCTCCCTTCTCTCTGCTTCCTCAGGGTCAGAGACGGGCTCGGCGTCAGGGGCAGTGCTGTGAGGACTGTGTGTCTCCTGCTGGAAGCTGCTCCCACAGAGGGCTCGTGCGATACCAGGATGAAATGTGGAAGGCCTCGGCCTGTGAGTTCTGCGTGTGTGACCGTGGCCAAGTGACCTGCCAGACTGCAGAGTGTGCCAAAGTGGAGTGTGCCCAGGTAAGGAATGGAGGCATCTCTGTTTGGACTTGAAACCCTCTCTGCAGCAGGATTGGTGGTCCCCCACCTGTTCCTTCCCATCCCTTCCCAGCAGAGAGGACAGCCAGGTTTGATGGCTCAATTTCAAGTTGTCTTCTAGCACGGAGCTTCTGTAGTTTAATGTTACTTTCTGTTCAGATTGGCTTGGAACAGCTAGCCTGGAGCTGTTAGCTCTTGGAGCAGCTGGTTAGATGGGAAGCCCTGAGCCAGAGACTCAGACACAGAAAGGGATGACGTGGACAGGAGCCTAACAGTCAGCGCAGCTGGGCCTCGTCATTGGTGGCTGCCCAGCTCAGTCTGGTTCTGAAGCAGAGTCTGCAGGTGCTCTGGGGGTCCAGCTTCTGTCACAGGCCCCACTGGCAGCTTTTAGTGGCGAGCCGGCACCTGGAGGCTCTTCCTGTGAATCAGGAAAGAAAATGAAATGTGTTTGTGTTTTTGTTTTAAAGAGGCATGGAGAGAGACCCCATAAATAATTAACTCTGTTGACCTCCGTGGACTTGTGCTGTCTGCAAAATTTCTAGAATCTTTTAACAAAGTAGCCTCTGTTTGGACTGTAGATATATATGGCAGGGAAATTGCTTTTTTTATTTTCCCTTTGAACTCAATTTTGACCTGCTGCAAAACAAATTGCTTTCAAAGCTGTCTCCCTCTCCCTGGCCGCTCCCATCCGCCCCACCAGTTTCCCGCGGGGTTGTGAACTTGAGTGGATGAGGGGAGCTAGGAAAATCTGAAGCATGGGCTGTCTGTGAAGGCATTTTTCTTTCTTGTTCTCCCCCACGTCTCAGCTCCTCTTGACATGGCTCCTGGGGAGGAACAGCCTATCAAGCAGGGCTGTCAGCAACAGAGCTCTTTTTTCATGCTGCCTCCTACTTCAGTGTCTCAGCTGAGCTGAGACACATTTAGGTAAAGAGGGCCTCGCCTTTCGCAGATTTATTTCCCTCCACATGCCTTTTCATTTCTCTTCTTCACATCAGGGGAATCAGAATGGTTGGATGAAGATGAGAAAAACTCTGGTCAGGGCCCTCTTCTGTTTCCCCTCTCTCTCTCGGGCCAAGACTGGGCTTCCTGGCCTTGGCAGTCTGCCCAGAGGATGCTGAGTTATTTCCAAGGTTTTAATTTGTCTGATATCCCAGGGTTTGTGGAAAATCGGGGAGAGGTGATCCTGGTAGGGTGGGTCCCTTAACCACCTAGTTTCAGTCAGGTCTATAAGCAAGAGTCTCACTCACAGAAAGTAATTTGCCCCCCACCCCACCCCCGCCACCCAGTGTTAATGCATTTGCGAGTGCCTGCCGGTCTCCTGCTGTGGTGGCATAAACCAGGCCCTCTCCTCTGTTCTTAGGTGGGGGAGCAGCCGCTGAAGCCAGTGGAATGGGTCTCAATGTTCTGCAGGTCACCCCATGGCACTGTCTCACCTGCCTCTCATTCTCTGCCCACGCCCACTCATCTTCTCTTTTATGAATTGAGTTCTAATGCCTTTAGCCTATTTCTCCAGATCTTTAATCAATTAGCACATATTGTTTGAAGACCCTGGATTCTACACTGAATGTACTACCAGGTGGGAAATTTTAACCAAAGCTAAGCTGTGCAAAAAATATCCCTTAGCCTTCTTTCTATGCCGTACTTCCGTAAATAGCTATACTTAATGACCTTGTGCGAAAGTCACTTAAGTGTCTTCCCTAGTGGCTCAGATGGTAAAGAATCTGCCTGCAATGCAGGAGACATGGGTTCGATCCCTGGGTCAGGAAGATCCCCTGTAAAAGGAAATGGCAACCCACTCTAATATTCTTGCCTGGAGAATTTGATAGAGGCGCCTGGCGGGCTACAGTCCATGGGATCGCAAAGAGTCGGACACGACTGAGTGACTAACACTTTCACTTTCTCAATGACCTTGTGAAAGCCTGGGATACTCACTTTTGAACTTCTGTGTAGCTTGGAGATAACAAGATGAAGAAGATACATTTTATTTTATTTTATTTATTTATTTTTTTTTAAGAAGATACATTTTAATCTCAAGAGTTCCCAGGCTTTTCGAGGGAAATCGGATACATACATAGGAATTATAATATGCAATGACACCAATGATTAGGAATTAACATGAATAAAATGCGTTAGGAGCACCTGGAGAAAATGATGACATTTGCCAAGGCGAGCAGTAAAAGTACGCTATTGGTATTTTTACTCAGTTCTACCCCACTTTCTGCCTATTCTAAGATATATCAAGGTCATCTGATTTCTAATCTTCATACCAAAGGTAGAATAAGTCTATGTCTATATCCACAAAGGTGCAGAAAAGTAAACTTCTAGAGAAAGAGGCAAAATTGTGCAGCATCACCATTTTATAATAATTATTGCATTATTATCAACAGCAGTGTTATGATAGCATTGAAATAGCAAACAGTTTTTCTTTGTTGAAAAAGGATCAAGTGGCATGACCTTTGTCATTGATGTATAAACCAAATCCCTAGACATTGAAATATAAGTAAATCAGCAGTAGAATAGCATAATAGGATGATTTCCATGTTTCTATATTTAATATTATCTTTGAGCATGAATTCAAATGAAGAAGGCAATTTGCCATTTTTTTTTTAAAGACCTCACATTCATATATGAGAGATAAAATGATAAGGGAATCAAAGTTTCTAGCAAAAGACATGGAAGAAGGTAGTCATGCCGTCAACATGAGGTGCTTTTCCTTTCTCCAGCAGAGGAAAATTCCCTCAAAAGAATGTTTTCTCTTGCAGTGGGCAGGTTGGTGGAATGACAAAGTCTCTATCTGATGGATGGATACTGGTGTGATTCAGTGGTGAGGGGTTAGCAGATTCCATCTGGCCTATGCAGCAGAATCCTCTTAAAAAGAAGAGTTAGTTTTGTTTCAGAAAGCAATTTTTCTCAAAGCCAAAGTCTGATGCTAATTGGAGCAAGCTCCTCATCGCAGTGAACTGATGAAGTTTGGGGCATCTGCTGCTACTGCTAAGTCACTTCAGTCATGTCTGATTCTGTGCGACCCCAGAGACGGCAGCCCACCAGGCTCCCCTGTCCCTGGGATTCTCCAGGCAAGAACACTGGAGTGAGTTGCCTTTGTCTTCTCCAATGCATGAAAGTGAAAAGTGAAAGTGAAGTCACTCAGTCGTGTCTGACTCTTCGCGACCCCATGACTGCAGCCTACCAGGCTCCTCTGTCCGTGGGATTTTCCAGCCAAGAGCACTGGAGTGGGGTGCCATTGCCTTCTAGATGTCTATAAATAGCAAATCTATTTAGAACTTCCTGCCTCACTGAAACTGCATCCTCACTCCCTAGGAGCAGGGCTAGTGGTTATTTTCAGGAGCTTTTGAAAACTCAGAAAAGCTACCTTATTTGCCTTATCACAGTAATGAAGGCTCCATTTTCGGTTTTGTCTGTTTATATTGTAGTAGGCGCTCAAGAATGTCTCATGCATTTCAACTTTAATAGAAGGACACGTACTCTGTCTTGTTTCAAAACATTGTTTTAAGTGACTTAGATTACACGTTTATAAACCCCTTTATATGCTTGGAAAGCAAATTTCTCTGTGTTCGTAGGTTAGGCCTTCACTACCAGCTGATTTGTCACGTTTCTGCAAAACAATTTATATGTAAATACGTCTGCTCCCTGTAGCACCCTCTGACTGGCATGAAATTTTGAGGAATGGTGATCTATCTAACCCCTTCCTTTTTGAAATAACTTTTTAGATATTATAAAAATTATAGTCATTCATATATTTTTGTTTCTTTTAAAAGTGATAGCTTCATTAAAATAATACATATTCACTTAGAAAACTGAAGGCTCAAGAGAAGTAGAAAAGAGACTTTAAAATCCATTCATAATGCTACAACTGAAAGACAACCAATGCTTTTCTTTCATATTTTTCTTTAGTGCACAGTGTTTTTAAACATAAATACTGTGATTATTCTGTTTATGCAATTTTACATTATTCAGTTTTTACCTAAACATGATTTTTACACTTCAAATGTAATATAGATCACAAATTAAATAATGTCTTCATGTAAAGAAAATCATCATTTTTTAAAAAGTAGATACATCTTTAGAAAGTGGGAAGTGTTTTAAAGAATACTCTTTAGCCTACAGATATTAGATGCTACTATATGCATATGAAAAGCTGTAAATAAAGCTTGTCTTTTTAATAGCAGATTTCCTGGGAGGTAGGACTTATGTTTAATGAAATTATGTTTTCTAAGTTATAGAATTCAGAATTATTTTTATAGTAAGCATTTATTTTATAATAAACAATTGAAATGATTGATTTTGATAAGTTAAAAGTGATAAAATGATGGCTTTGAAAGTTGAAAATCTGCCTTCCTAGTGTGGCATTTCTTTCCTTCCTCTTGTAATTTTTAAAATAGTGATTATGTGAATTGGATAACAGTTTCAGAATATTGAATAGGAATTAGTTTTCTGCTGTTTAATTTATGCCTGAGACTTCATCTATGCATATAGGGATGTGCCTGATTTTGTATTCAAGGGAAAATGTTGGTATGATTTGAGCACTGTTAATGAAATCAAATCACAAGTTCAAACCTTGAACATAAATTTAAGGTCCTTTTCTGAAACTCATAACTTTCCATGACTATAAGATTACTTGTGGCCTTTCTTCTTCATGGGAGTTCCTGGTCATGGGTAGGAAATCATATACAAAGATCATCAGAACTGGAAAGAAAAAAACCCTTGGAGGAAGGGGTGAGCTGTATTGACTAGGCTTTTCATAGGGACATAGCACAGGGGAGATGCAATAAGTCATGAGCCAAAGCAGAGGGGTGTGTCATGACTTTCCATTCTACTCAGGGAATTCAGCCACTTCGAAATTTAGTGCTGCTCCCTGGAGATGTTAATTTGATGTGTATTTCTGCAACCTTTATTCTGCAGGGTGAAGAGTTAATTCACTTAGAGGGAAAATGCTGTCCTGAATGCATTTCAAGGAATGGTTATTGTGTTTACAAAGAAAATGCAGAATTTGTGAGTATCGGGCTAATAACCGAAGACTAATAAAAATGAATCTTTGGAAATTAGTTTAATAAGGGGGCATTACCTTCTCATTTCTTTTACCCATTCACTTGTTTAACAAACATGATTGCACTGTTGTGCCAGGTACTGGAGATACAGAAGCCCACGCCACAGGCAGAGCCCTTGCTCTCCAGGAGCTTTTGTTTCATGGTGGGCACATAGACAATAAACACATGTGTTGGGTGGTGACGGGCACCACTTTGAAAATAAACCAGCTGGGTAGTAACTGAGGGGAGAGAGGCGTCTTTTATATCAGATGATGGGGGCTGTCCTCTCATGAAGAGAAATTCGAGCAAAACCTGAAAGAAGACGCTGAGGGAGTGAGCCAGGGATATGTTGGAGGGGGATACATACCGGGAAGAGGAATCAGCAAAGGGAAAAAACAGTGAAGCAGAAGTGTGCTTGGCAGGTCCAAGAAACAGCAAGAAAGTGAGTTTGGCTGGAACCAAGGGAATGAGGGGGAAAGGCTCTGAGATGAGGTACAGGAGGTAGCCTGGACCCCGGTTTCACCCGGACACAGATGAGAGCTGCTGGACAGTCTTGAGCAGAGCAGGGCTGTGAGGGGCTTACTTGTGAGAAAGGCACATTGGCCACCATATGGGCAAGTGACAAAGGGGGTGAGGCTGATACTAGTGTTTTGGTTAGAAGGTTTTGCAGTAGTCTGGAGGAGAGTGGTGGTGGTTTGGTCTAGGGAGGCAGTGATCTAAAGTGATCAGGCTCTGGGTTTATGCTTCAGGTAGAGCTGAAAGGATTTTGATGTGTTGGATGTAGAGCAAAACTATTAGTTAAGGTTTTATTCATTCCTAAGTCTGTACTTGTTTTTTCTTCTATACCCCCAGGGAAACATATTTATCTTAATCTCTTCAAATTTGCTCTATCTTTATAGCTCTTATTTTCCATGTGGGCTTCTTGGAATGTTGATAAATTCAATGTGTACTTAAAAAGCACATCTGTTAATCATAGATACAGCTGCTTCACTGACCAATCAAAGTGGGATTATCAGTATTAGGATTAGGTGCTTTGAGTGGTGAACTGATTCCTACACCTTTTTCTCTTGTGATCTGGGTAAATTGCACCCGTTGACTTGCCAGTGTTTTATATAAGCTGGGGATGCTGTGTGGTATAGGGTTAAAACATGCACGCTCTAAATTCAAACCCCTATTTTGCCACATACTGACAATGACCTTGGGCAAGTTACTTAATCCTCAGCTATAGAGATAAAAATAGTACTTATCTCATGGGTCTATTGAGATGATACATATAAAGTTAGAACAATACCTGGCATATAAAGAAGCTTAAGATTATTATTATTATCATCATGCTCTTGGCATTGTTTGCTTCATATTGATACAACATAATTTAGTTAACTTTGTTTCCTAAGAATTTAGGAGATTAAAGATTCCCTATAAATATTGAAGCTGTGTTTTCTCTCTTTATCACAGTATTAATTTTCCTATCCATTTTTGAAGGTAAATAAAGCCCAGTAGAATTCAATAAAAGCAAGTTGTTTTAAATAAGCGCAAATTCCCATGATGCTGCAGTACCATAGAAGTTTCAAGAATTTGCTCTTACAAGCTTAGGTCTCTTGCCTTGCAAAGTCCTTCATATTGAGGGGAATTGAAGCCAAATACTCCAGCACAAAGTGAGAATGAGAATTCAAAAATATTTCCTAGGCATATTGTCTTCACCTCATACTGGTATGCTTTTCTTGTTTTTGATATATATTTTATTTATGTTCATAAACCGTGACTGAAGGTTCTTGTTACTTAGGGAAAAATGGATATTTCCTATTGAAAAAATGCCTAGATCAGCATAATGGTGTTTTTAGTAGTATAAAAATAAATATATTTCTGTTTTGCTTTGTTCCTAGATGTCCTCAAATGCAAGTAAAGTTAAACGTATCCCAGTAAGTATAAATTTTTAGCTTGTAGATAAATATGTACAAAATTATTTTAAGCAGTGATCTACATAAACCGTCCTGGAAAACTTTAATGCTCAGTATTTTTGATAGTCATATTTGATGGCACTATGGTCTGGGATTAAGACTTGTAATGATAACAAAGACTGATTCATTGAACTTTTGCTAAATACTGTCACATTAATTGTTCAGAACGCTTAGCATCAACTGACTCAGTAAACATTTTATCAAAACTTTATTTTAAAGTATGCCCTTTTATTCTCTTTAACAATACCTCCTTCATGTCCCCAAACATTCTGGTAGGAACTTTTGTCTCTTTTCTATCTCCAGGGTGAATAGTAAAGTGAGCAGAAAGGAACTGCTCTTTATAATTCACTTTGGACGCTCTGTCAACTAATGTTTATTATCATCATTTGCTTGGCTGAAAAGAATATTTAGTGTGAGAAAGCCCATGGCACATCCACAGCCCACTAAATGTGGGTATGCCAGAGCTGTCACTGTAAGAATTCAGGACCCTACTGTTGCTCTTACTATAGTAACAATAAGGAAATTCAGCATTTTAACCTGCTTCCTACTGTTGTTATAAAGATTATATTTAATGCACCTGCTAATCACCAGGTACACAGTAATCCCTTCTGGTGTTTTTGTTTTGTTTTGGTTTTGCTGAGATAGGTTGAGAAACAAGTGTTATATGCTTCTTGCATATTCTGGAAGCCCCAGAACGCTTTCACACTTTATCTTTCTGCCTGGGTTCTACTTTAAAATAAATCAATAATGAACAAAGAAGGGGAGACGCTATCCTTTTAAATTTATAACTCTTGTTGTTGTTCGGTCACTAAGTCATGTCCGACTCTTTGCAACCCCATGGACTGTAGCACGCCAGGCTCCGCTGGCTTCCATTTTCTCCCAGAGTTTGCTCAAATTCATGTTAACTGAGTCAGTGATGCTATCTAACTATCTCATCCTCTGCTATCCCCTTCTCCTTTTGCCTTCAATCTCTCCCAGTATCAAGGTCTTTTCCAATAAGTTGGCTCTTTCCATCAGATGGCCAAAGGATTGGAGCTTCATCTTCAGCATCAGTCCTTGCAATGAATATTCAGGGTTGATTTCCTTTAGGATTGCCTGGCTTGAACTTTTCTACTGATGTCCTGTTTCAGTTAGGTTTGACATTGTACTAATCAGGAGCCTTCACTTTGACCCTATGGAAATCATGCATTCTCCACCAGCCATCTGGCTTCTGAATCTCTGCACTTTGATAACAACGTCCTTCTTTGCTGTCTCCTGCAGGAGGGAGAGAAGTGGGAGGATGGCCCTTGCAAGGTGTGTGAGTGCCGAGGGGCTCAGGTAACTTGCTACGAGCCCTCTTGTCCTCCATGCCCGGTGGCCACACTAGCCCAGGTGGTGAAGGGACAGTGCTGTCCCGAATGCACATCAGGTGGGTCCATGACCATTTTATGTCTGCTGAGCTGGCCTTACTGCCACACAATTCAAAGAGATCTCCTCTCCTCCTGCCCCTTGCTTATTTTTCTCTACTCACTCACTCGGTTTGTTTGTTTCTTCTTAATTTTTTCTAACAAATGACACTAATTAATCTTGGTCCATGCGTTTGCCAAACTCAGCTGATTATGAGTATGTGACCTCGCAGAAGTCATTGGTCCTCTCTGAATCCTCATGTTCTTGTTGATAAAACGGCCTTATTTTCCTTGCAAAATTATTGTGAAAACCAAATACAATAATGTTCAAAAACTTGTAAAGGCAAATACGGTTACTAGGACTGCTTCGTTGTCAAAGATCAAAGAAAAATTG
The DNA here is from genome assembly GCF_016772045.2 of Ovis aries. Lineage (NCBI taxonomy): Eukaryota > Metazoa > Chordata > Mammalia > Artiodactyla > Bovidae > Ovis > Ovis aries. Next base: position 93,723,221 of record NC_056059.1, read on the forward strand.
TTGCAAGTTTGTTATGGATGTTCATTTCTTTAGATGAACTATTAAACAGATGGTTCCTTTTGGAGTTCTCAAATGGGTTTTTGAAGTTGAAGGACCCATTAATTTCTTCCAAAAGAAAATTTTATCTACTTGTTCTGCAACTCTGCCTTCAAATCACCTGGGGTTGAATTAGTTCCAGTTAATAATTGTTGGCAAGCCCTGGAGTTGGTCTGGCTGAGCAGTAATTTGCCTGAGAGCTCAGTCTGCCTTGGAGAAGTGGCATTTTCTTGCACTCATATTTCATAATTAATTGTTTTCATCTGTGAGTTGCAGCTTTTCATATTGGCAGCTGCACTTGTGGCACTCAACATATTTTGGCTAATCAGTGTTTCCGTGAAGAGTTTATCACGGGAAAACCATGGCAATGGCAGGGTTTCGTTACTTTACCCTCACCAAAGTGACTTTTTGGGCTTTCCAAAACAAATATGTAGCGTATTATAATTTCCCAAACCTTGAAAATCAGGTCCTTGACAACTGTGAAACCTAAAAGTAGTTCTGTGCTGACAATTTACCAAGTTCAGTGATGATCCTAGTGACTGGTAATGAGGTTTGAAATCTTGGAGAAAAAGAAGAAAAAAATGGTGTTTTTTTTTTTTTTTAAGAATATAATAACTTTTTCAGTAGTGTAAGTTTTATGTTTTAACCTTTATCACATCAAAGGTTAGGAAAAACTTCTAGGAAATTATAAATCATTGAATCTGCTTAAATCATCTATCATGGAACTAGTCATTCCTGTTTCTAGAGGTATTCTAGGAGGAGACAGAATCATGAAAAGGCCTAGTTTGGTAATGTTTTTAATGTTTTCACTTTGGGGACGCAGTGATTGTATTTCAAACAAGGAGCAATTCCTAGAAATCTTACATTGAAGTCAATTTTGCTATTTGGAGTCCTTTTTCATCCCCAGAGTTTTCTCCATATTTTTTACAGATCCTCTATAGCCCTTTTCATGCATAAAACCTATACTGTTGAAAAACAGTTATTATTTTCTTAAAAATGCAGCCACTTTTTTCTTCTTTTTCTTCAAGATTTCAAACCTCATTACCAGTCATTGGGCTCATCACTGAACTTGGTGGTAAATTGTCAGCAAAGGGTTAGTTTGGTATTGTTTTTAATGTCTTCACTTTGAACACAGTGTTTTTTTAGACGAGGAGCAATTCCTTGAAATCTTGTGTTGAAATCAGTTTTGCTATTTGGAATCCTTTCTCATACACACCCAGAGTTTTCTCGATTTGCTATACAGATCCGCATACCCCATAAATCTCTTGTTAGAAGGAGGTAAGAGAAATTGTATGGTCTTTACTGAGTTCTCCTCTTCTTTGTCCTTGATCATAGTTCGTTGCCACCCAGACTGCTTGACCTGCTCTCAGTCTCCAGACCACTGTGACCTCTGCCAGGATCCCACCAAGTTGCTGAGGAATGGACAGTGTGTGCACAGCTGTGGTCTGGGGTTTTACCAAGCTGGTGCTTTCTGTTTAGGTACGGCTCCAGGCAGACTACCCAGGGAGGGACTGAGGCTCACTGGTATCCTGGATGGGGTCATGGTGTGGGAAACGCACAACTTCCAAAAGCCATGAGAAGGGGGTAATGTCATCCGTAGGCTCCTTGACCTCTCTACACCCATCCTACATTTGATGGATGTTTCCATGCTTACCGGGAGGTATTAAGAGATGATGGGGCAGTCAGATGTTTACTACGTAGTCGTGGCTGGATTTCTCACTTTCGAGGATAGTCATCAGTTAATCCAAGATAGAACTTCAGAGGTAACATGACCTTCGAGAGCACTTACTAGAACTTTATTGTTTTGCTAATGGGGAATCTGTGGACCAGAGAATGAGCTGGCTTGCTTAATATCACACAGATAATTGGTAACAGAGCTTAGCTCTTGTGGGTTACCAGAGGATCCAGAGGGGGTTCATGTGCATTTCAGAATGCTTATAGTACATGTGGGGCTTCCAAGGTGGCACTATTGATAAAGAACCTGCCTGCAGGAGATGTGAGAGATGCGGGCTCGATCCCTGGTTCGGAAGGATCTCCTGGAGAAGGAAATAGCTACCCACTTCAATATCCTTGCCTGGAGAATCCCATGTTCAGAGGAGCCTGGCGGGCTACAGTCCATAGGGTTACACGGAATCAGGCACGACTGAATCACATAATACATATGAGAGGGAGCTCTTACTGGGAGAATTGGGCTTGGTTGAGGCCAAATCATAGTTACTTTTTCTCCTATCTCTAACTCAGGGGGTTATTTAAATTATCCATTTTAGAATGTGTAGGTTTACACCCTGGCTGTGAGTATAACCTCTCTGCACCTCAGCATTCTTACCTATAAAGTGGAGTGATTCTGGTACCTTCCTCAGGAGGCATTGTGGGGATTACATGTGTGAGTACATGTCAAGTGCCTAGAATAGTGCCTAGGATGTCGTTAGATCTCGATAAAAGTCAACTGTTTCTATTATTTTTGTAATTATTCATTTCTGCCTACTCTCTCTCCTGATTCATAATCTTCAGCTTCCTTGGAAGTTATTTTTATCTCTGAATAAGGGGTATTCTTGTAAATGATTGAGTGAGAAAGCTATTGGGGGCAAATGGATATGAAGAGAAGAGCAAGACCCTTGAGCCTAACTGCCTTGCTTCCAATGCCAGCTTCATGTGACCTTGATCTTGAGCAGATTATTTTGCCTCTGTGAGCTTGCTCGTCATTTGTAACATGGGGATTGGTACTCTATCTCATAGCATTGTTGTGAAGATTAAATGCGTTTATATACATAAAGCACTTTGCGCATTGCCTGGCATGAAATATATGCTGTGTAAACGAAGGCAGGTAGAGTTGTTTTCCTGCCTTCCTGATTCTCTGTGTCTCCAGAATTGGTCTGTGTAGGCACTGCCACCAGGGCAGTGCACTTGAACTAATGAAAGGTTCCCTTTCTCTTTCTCCCACCCTTGTCGAGCCAGCCTGCCAGCCACACTGCTCCACCTGCACCAGTGGGCTCGAGTGCTCGTCCTGCCAACCTCCCCTTCTGATGCAGGAGGGCCAGTGTGTGTCCACATGTGGGATCAGCTTCTACCAAGACCACCGCTCCTGTGCAGGTAAGCCCTGACTTGCCATGGTCAAGCAGGCCACCGAAAAAGCCACCCCCTGCCCCCTAACTACCTGGGGCCACCCGGAGCTATAAGCAGCTTTTCAAGTAGGAGAAAAAATTCTGAATGTGATTCCTGATGGTGTGAGAACAGTAGACGAGAGACCTGACAAACAGTGTTTTTATAATTTTATTAGTGCTTTAGTGATGTACATTGTGATGTGATTTCTAGACGTCCTTTTGCACGTATCTGGGGGCCCTGGGACAGTATCTGATGAGCATTATACTTTGACTCAGGCTTCCCAGGTGGCTCACATGGTAAAGAATCTGCCTGCAATGCAGGAGACGTGCGTCTGATCGCTGGGTCAGGAAGATCCCTTGGAAAAGGGAATGGCTACCCACTCCAGTATTCTTGGCCGGGAAATCCCATGGACAGAGGAGCCTGGTGGGCTACAGTCCTTAGGGTTGCAGAGTCCGACACAACTTAGCAACTCAACAATGACAAACAAAATACTTTGTCTCAGATTGTCATTTTAAAAAGCTGTTAAGTCAGATTCCTTCATGGTATAAGAACACAGGACTTAAATGAAGAGGAACTATATTTATATATTTTTAAGCTTTACTTTCACTTAGAGAGGGAGAAACAGAAACAAGAAACTTGGACAAATAAAAGTAGGCTTTTAAGTTTGCTCCTACTTTAGTATCTGCCTACTTAGCATATGTATTGGTATTTATTACTTTAGTAGCTTTATATGCCTAATTTTTGGTTTTTAAAATTTTATTTATTTATTTTGTGGCTGTTTGGTCTTCATTGCTGCTCATGGGCTTTCTCCAGTTGCTATGAGTGGGGCTGCTCTTTAGTTGCGATGTGCAGGCTGGGCTTCTCATTGGAGTGACTTCTCTTGTTGCAGAGCCTGCACCCTAAAGCTCTTGGTCCTCAGTAGTTCTCATGCATGGGCTTAGTTGCCCTGTGGCATGTGATATCTTCCTGGACCAGAGATTGAACCCATGTCTCTTGCATTGGCAGGTGCATTCTTAACCACTGGATTACCAGAGAAGTCCTTGTTTATATTTTTACCTCTATATTTTTTATTACAATATAGTTGAAATTCTAGTATCTTAACCATCTCTGGAGGTGGGACTAGTCATAATATGGTTTAATTTATTTTTTATACATGACTATTTTTTCAATAGTGATTATAATCATGGGTACAAGTAAAAGAGTAAATGTATAAAGAATTTTTTTAAATGCAGAAATAGAGGGAGGTGTGATGGTGAGAACAAAGAAATGGACAGAATCCTAAGTTTGTCTTTTGAAAGAGACAGGGAATCAGGTGTGCCCAGAACCTAAGGCAGGGTGTGTAGTGGCAGGAAAACTTGAGGAGGCAGATGGACCAGAAGGTGGGTCTTGGGTGTCATCCCAGAGAACTGTGGTAGCTGCATTCTGCAGCTGAGCCAAAGGGCAGGGATGTGACAGGGACTGGGAGATGGGCCAGTCTGAGGGTCAGCTAGTAGGCTCCTTTCTTTCATGTCCTTGGTTAGATTTTTAGAAAAGTTGGAGGGAAAATGGAGAACCAGTGCTATCTAGGCTATCTAAGTAATAAAAGCAATTTACATGTCCACTTGTGGATAAGCAGATAAACAAAATATAGTCTGTGTATGCAGTGGAATATTATTCAGCCTTAAAAAAGAAGAAAATCTTCCATAGGAGATAATGTGGTTGAATTGGGGACATTGTACTAAATGAAATAAGCCAGTCGCAGAAGGATGGATGCTCTATAATACCCCTTATTTGAGGTACCTTGGTTTTCCTGATGACTCAGTGGTACGTAAAGAACCTGCCTACCAGTGCAGGAGATCCAAGTTTCATCCCTGGGTCAGGATGATCCCCTGGAGAAGGAAATGGCAACCTACTGCAGTATTCTTGCCTGGGAAATCCCCATGGACAGAGGAGCCTGGTGGGGTACAGTCCATGGGGTCAAAAAAGAGTCGGACATGATTTAGTGACTAAGCAATGATGACATATTGTAGTATCTAACATAACAAAACTGACAGAAGCAGAAAGTAGAAGGGCAGTTGCCATTGGCCAAAAAAAAAAAAAAATGGATTCCTGGCATTGGAAAAGGCAATGGCACCCCACTCCAGTACTCTTGCCTAGAAAATCCCATGGATGGAGGAGCCTGGTAGGCTGCAGTCCGTGGGGTCACGAAGAGTCGGACATGACTGAGCGACTTCACTTTGACTTTTCACTTTCATGCATTGGAGAAGGAAATGGCAACCCACTCCAGTATTCTTGCCTGGAGAATCCCAGGGATGGGGGAGCCTGGTGGGCTGCCATCTATGGGGTCGCACAGAGTCAGACACGACTGAAGTGACTTAGCAGCAGCAGTACAGCAAGTCTAAAATTTTGGTTGTGCAAGATGAATAAATTCTAGTTATCTGCTGGGAAAAAAAAAAAAAAGAGTCAGTGCATGGTATTCTTTAGGTGCGCAGGCTGAATGAGCTCCAAGGCCAGGTGAAAGTCCCTCCTGGAGGAGACTGCTGGCCGTCTCCACTCCTGGTCATGGTTATGGGCAGAATCCACAGGACTGTGGAAACCACCTTGAAAGGAAACACTGGTACTGTGTGTGCCATGTGTATGTGAGGATAGTGGGCCTGGAGCCAGTCACATTACAGAAAGGGAAGCATCCTGGCTTCTGAGTCTGACATGGGGGCTTTTTGAAATCTAGAAAAATTCTTTATTTCTGTATCCCCAACATCACGGGCTGCACGAAGGGTTCAGATTTGTTTGACATTTGTTGAATAAGTGTTTGAGTGATGAAGGAATGTCCTACCCCTTGGTGATCCTTGAAGGACCAGCTTTTTGACAGCAGTGTCAGCCACAAAAGAGAAAAGCACTCTTAATGTTTATTACAATCCCATTCTATTTACTGGTTATTTTAGAAAAGGTTTAAAGTGGGTGCATAGGAACGCTTTTTAAAGTGTCTAATGGTTCGGCAATTTAGGTAAACTGCTGAAATTTCAATTTGATGAAATTATTGAATGTATTCTTTATTCCTTTCTTCTAGCCCATCAAAGAGACCTCCTGCTAGCACTCTTGCAACCGATTTGCCTTTGAAAGGGAAGTAATTCCCGCTAGATTTTATTTTCCCCCCATACCTCCTCCACCTCGGCCAAATGTCCCACATACATGTTTACTTTTTTCTTTTTTTGGCCACTTTCCTTCCTCCTAAGCACAGTGTTTTAATTGGTGTTGTTAATGCGGTTTCAGGGCACTTTGAAATGGGTAATGTTTCATTTGATTACTGGTTTACGTAGCTGACTGCTTCCACATTCCATCCACATGCCCATACACAAATGCCTTAGTAGAAAGTTGCTGGGAAAATTTGTTCATGCACCCTCCAGGGAATTAAACCAATTTGCTTTAGTTCAGCCTGGTTGCATTTTTATGCATAAAATGAGAAGAAAAAAGAGAGCAAGAGGAGAGAGAGAAGAAAGAACGATCTTAAAAATTAAGGCTAAACTTGTGATCAATTTCCATATACTCGTTTGATGGTGAGATTGCCCAAATAATCTTTCCAAATAAACTTTCTCATTATCGGATTTTTTTTTTTTTTGCAATATTTGTGCTTTGCACCATTTTGAGTGTTTTCTCACCACTGACCTTCGAAGTTGATCAACCAGTGCTCATTCAGAGTGCTAAACTTTTCAAAATGAAGCCTGCCATTTTATGGTTTTTCTGGATTGATTCTTTCTGCCAGAATCATTTATGTTCTGGCTGGCGTTAATTGCCACTTTATTGACCCATCAAAAGCAAAAGAAAACGAACACGTGCTGAGAGAACTCATTACCAGAAATTAGCTGATTAATATTCATGCTCACCATGTTGCATATGAGACAGAATGAGAATTTCTAGGCAGACCCAAGAGGCACATAGACCCATGACTCTTCAAGAAAAGAGTCGAGAAAGTAAACCAGAGGGAGGTCAAAGAAGGGTCTGAGTCCTACCTGAGAACCACATCCTTAGGAGCTTTTATCATTATTTCTTTTCCCTTGAGTTTTGTGGTATAGACACACATATATGCATATGCCTACAAACATATACATGTGTACATATATTCACATTATTGTTATAATCCTGTGCTTGATTAAACTGAATAGCATAATTATAAATCACATTTTGTGTCACCCACCAGTCAGTGCTTCAACTTGAGAGTTTAATGCTTTGACAACTTTACCTGAAGGCTCAGCACCACCCAGGCTTTGTATCCATCTAAATTGGAGATAGACAATCTGGAAGTTGTCTCTGTCCCACAGTAAGAGAGGGCCAAGGAGTAATCACCCTCCTGATGCCCAGAACTCACCCTTTGGGTGTGGCACTCAGGCATCTTCCTTAACCCCTAAACTTCTTTTGGTGCCAACTAGATCTGGTCCAACATTCCTTTTTGACCCCATGGACATCAGGTCCTAGTATTGAGTTTCTACTCTGGTTCCTGCCACTTGTCCTGTTGTGACCCACTTCCAGGAATTAACAGCCCATCTCTTAGCCCTGACCACATGGTCAAGCTTGACCCATGTATGGATGTTGTTTGCCCTTACTCTATGCCACATGGCCCTGTACCCTTCCACCATGGCTGTTGGGTACCATTTGTCTTAGACTTACTGTATTCTTTCTATCAGAGTGGTAGTTTCATTACTACTTCTTAAAAACCTTGGTATTAAATCTAAATCTGGATCCAGACTGAGCTCACCTGTCCTGAGAACATTCTTTCATGTCTATCTCACCCCTCTTTTCAATCAACTTCTGTCTCACTCTGGTGGGACTATTAAACTGTGCACATAGATCATAGATATAAGAGCCCATAAGAAGTTAGAACAACTACATTAACACACACCATAGAAGATTGGTTTGAAATGAATAGCTCAAGACTGTTGACTCTGAGTAGAGAATGAGTAGAATTTAGCCCATTTTTTAAATATGTATTACAAAGGTTGGAGGATGGAGCTGTGTGCACCCTTGGCAGGTGCTGCCTTCACTCTGCAGACCCAGAGATGGGAGGGAGGGTGACACCTTGCTCAAGTGGAGACAAACCACCGGGATTCCGATCTGGGCTCTGTTGCTTCAAATATCCTGTTCTGTAACTCTGTGTTTCAACTGCTTGTGGCTAAAGCGGAAGCAGTAATGTCTACCACACAGCATTGTTGTGTGGATTAAATGAGTGAATTCACATGTATCGATTAGGATGACACCTGGCACCTGGAAACCCTCCATGTATGTTTGGAGACTTGGATTTCTGCTTCCCCTTGTCTGTCTTTCCTGTTCCTTGTCCCCAACTCCATTTATCCTCTGTTGACCACTGCTCAAGATCTAGGGAATATGAAGATAAATAAGGCTCCATGTTTGCCTATAGTGAGCTGGCAACCAGGGCAGGGTTAGCTGCTGCTTTGCAGAGATGTGAAAAAATAAAAACACTAACACAGAATCCTATGTAACTCATTCTATGTAGGATTGCTGTATGGTCTTAGATTTTGAAACTTAAAGAATCAAGCAATTGAACAGTTTTTAGATTTGTGTGAGGGGCATCATTTTGAATCTCAATGCTACTACTTTTTGCTATATGTTTGGGCAAGTCATTTAACCACCTTGAGCCTCAGTTTTCTCAGCTATAAAGTGGGGTTAATATTATTTACTTTAATCCACTAATATGAAGGTTAGAAAAGATGTTTGAAAATGTAAATATATTATGACTGACACATGGTATGTGGCCAGTGCATGCTTGCTAAGTCACTTCAGTCGTGTCCAACTCTTTGCAACCCTATGGATTGTAGTGTGCCAGGCTCCTGTATGCATGGGATACTCCAGTCAAGAATACTGGAGTGTGTTGCTATGCCCTCCTCCAGGGGTCTTCCCCACCCAGGATTGAAACCCACATCTCTTATCTCTCCTGCATTGGCAGGCAGGTTCCTTACCACTAGCGCCACCTGAGAAACCCTACTTGAACAATAAAAGGCAGCTATTGTCCTTATCTGGAGAAGGCAATGGCAACCCACTCCAGTACTCTTGCCTGGAAAATCCCATGGATGGAGGAGCCTGGTAGGCTGCAGTCCATGGGGTCACGAAGAGTCGGACATGACTGAGCGACTTCACTTTGACTTGTTTCTTCACCAATATTATACTACATTCAGAGGGAAAGCTTATGAAAAGAAAACCTGTAAAATTTACGTATAGGATGCTGACTTAGCTGAGATTTAGAAGTTGTAGTTTGAATGGAAGAACGTCTAAAGTTAATTATTTGTTGGAATTTGTGGACACGTAGCACTGACCCCAGAGAAGGCAATGCATCCCGCTCCAGTACTCTTGCCTGGAAAATCCCATGGATGGAGGAGGCTGGAAGGCTGCAGGCCATGGGGTCACTGAGGATGGGACAAGACTGAGCAACTTCACTTTCGCTTTTCACTTTCATGTATTGGAGAAGGAAATGGGAACCCACTCCATGTTCTTGCCTGGAGAATCCCAGGGATTGGGGAGCCTGGTGGGCTGCTGTCTATGGGGTCGCACAGAGTCGGACACGACTGAAGCAACTTAGCAGCAGCGGCAGCACTGACCCCGGAGAACCAGGTGCAAAGCAGTACTTGCTGGGTCTTGGCATTATATTCTGTATGTGGCTGAGCCCAGACTGCCGTGCCCAGGATGAATCTCTTGTCAAAGGCATTTATGAAACTGCTGTCCTGAAATCCTCTAGAACGTGGGATCCTTCCTGTTCTGTTGTGAAGCTGATGGCCATTGTGAAGCTGATATCCTCCATGGTCCCTCCACACCTTCCAGAGTTGGAGAGTCAGTCCCCATTTTTCACTCCTAGATCACTCATTCAGTCTGAGGCTCAGCACATCCTGCCACTGTGTCTTTACTCACTTTGTTCTGCTTTTTACATCATGCATACTAAGTCGCTTCAGTCGTGTCTGACTCTTTGTGACCCTATGGACAGTAGCCCACCAGGCTCCTTTGTCCGTGGAATTCTCCAGGCAAGAATACTGGAGTGGGTTGCCATGCCCTCCTCCAGGGAATCTTCCCAACCCAGGGATCGAACCTGTGTTTCTTACTTTTTCTGCATTGGCAGGTGGGTCCTTTACCTCTAGCACCATCTGGGAATATCATATGCATGTTCAAACATCCGGTATTCTACAGCAGTTATGATTTCTCACTTAGCTGCTGAATATCTTATAAAGATATATATACTGCTTCAAGTGATAGTCCCATCTCCTCTACTCTGTTTATGCAACAAGTATTTGCTGAGGCTCGTCCGTGTCCCAGGCACTAGGAGACTGCAGTCAAGTGACAAAATACCACCCTGTGATTCAGGATTAGGTTCTCAACTGGAGAAGAGTGTCATTAAATAAGTAAATACATTGCTTCAAATAGTTACCACTATATGAATTCGTTACTTTCAGTGCTATACAGACAGTTTAAAAGTATATTGTAGAAAGTGAGTGATTATTGAGGCAAGGGCAGATCTTATCTTTCTGAATTCCCCACAATGCTAGGTACATATAAGACACTTTGCAACAATTTTTGATTGAAAAAACAGTTTTAAACAGTTTTAGTTTTTAAACAGTTTTAAAACAGTTTTTAAACTGCACAGAGGAGAAAGTAGAAGAGTGTATAGGCATGCCTCGACTCTGGCTTCCTGGTAACCTGACTTCCATTTATCTTCTATTATTTACTCCCTGTCAGCAGTTCCTAACTAGGCACAGCCTCAGGAAAAATTACAGAATCTTATTTTTTCCCCACCCTTCTTTTTCTTGTCTTCATTTGCCTCTTCTCTAAGATAATTGGGTGGCTTGTGAGTGCTGATTCTTTTTTTTAATTAATTAATTTATTTTAATTGTTGGCTAATTACTTTACAATATTGTGGTGGTTTTTGCCATACATTGACATGAATCAGCCATGGGTGTACATGTGTCCCACTATCCTGAACCCCCCTCTTACCTCCCTCCCCATCCCATCCCTCTGGGTTGTCCTAGAGCACCAGCTTTGAGTTCCCTGCTTCATTCATTGAACTGGCACTGGTCATCTATTTTACATATGGTTTCTTTTTTTTTTTTCTTTTTTTTTCAATGCCTCATGATATTTCTTTATTTTTTAAATTAATTTATTTTGATTGGAGGCTAATTACTTTACAATACTGTGGTGGTTTTTGCCATACATTGACATGAATCAGCCATGGGTGTACATGTGTCCCACTATCCTGAACCCCCCTCTTACCTCCCTCCCCATCCCATCCCTCTGGGTTGTCCCAGTGCACCAGGTTTGAGTGCCTTGTTTCATGCTTGACTGGTCATCTATTTTACATACGGTAATATACATGTTTTACTGCTGTTCTCTCAAATCATCCCACCCTTGCCTTCTCCCACAGAGTGCAAAAGTCTATTCTTTATATCTGTGTCTCTCTTGCTGCCTTGCATATAGGGTTGTCATTACCATCTTTCTAAATTCCATGTATATGCATTAATATACTGTATTGGTATTTCTTTTTCTGGCTTACTTCGCTCTGTATAATAGGCTCCAGTTTCATCTACCTCACTAGAACTGACTCAAATGTGTTCTATTTTAGAGCTGAGTAACATTTTATTGTATATATGTACCATAACTTCCTTATCCATGTGTCTGCCAATGGACATCTAGGTTGCTTCTATGTCCTAGCTGTTGTAAACAGTGCTGCAATTAACATTGGGCTACATGTGTCTCTTTCAATTTGGTTTCCTCGGTGTGTATGCCCAGCAGTGGGATTGCTGGGTCGTATGGCAGCTCTATTTTCAGTTTTTTAAGGAAAGGGTGTGTAAGAGGGTTCCCTTTTCTCCACATCCTCTCCAGCATTTATTGTTTGTAGAGTTTTTGATGGCAGCCATTCTGACTGGCGTGAGATGGTACCTCATTGTGGTTTTGATTTGCATTTCTCTGATAATGAGTGATGTTGAGCGTCTTTTCATGTGTTTGTTAGCCATCTGTATGTCTTCTTTGGAGAAATGTCTGTTTGGTTCTTTGGCTCATTTTTTAATTGGGTCATTTATTTTTCTGGTATTGAGCTGCATGAACTGCTTGTATATTTTGGAGATTAATTCTTTGTCAGTTGCTTTGTTTGCTGTTATTTTCTCCCATTCTGAAGGCTGCCTTTTCACCTTGCTTATAGTTTCCTTCGTTGTGCAAAAGCTTTTAAATTCAACTAGGTCCTATTTGTTTATTTTTGTTTTCATTTCATTACTTCCATTACTGTGGGAAGTAGGTCATAGAGGATCTTGCTGTGATTTATATTAGAGAGTGTTCTGCCTATGTTTTCCTCTAAGAGTTTTATAGCTTCTGGTCTTACATTTGGGTCTTTAATCCATGTTGAGTTTATTTTTGTGTATGGTGTTAGAAAGTGGTCTAGTTTCATACTTTTACAGGTGGCTGACAGTTTTCCCAGCACCACTTGTTAAAGACATTGTCTTTTCTCCATTGTATATTTTTGCCTCCTTTGGCAAAGATAAGGTGTCCATAGGTGCATGGATTTATCTCTGGGCTTTCTGTTTTGTTCCATTGACCTGTATTTCTGTCTTTGTGCCAGTACCATACTGTCCTGATGACTGTAGCTTTGTAGTATAGTCTGAAGTCAGGCAGATAGATTTCTCCAGTTCCATTCTTCTTTCTCAAGATTGCTTTTGCTATTTGAGGTTTTCTGTGTTTCTGTACAAATTATGAAGTTATTTGCTCTAATTCTGTGAATAATACCATTGGTAGCTTGATACGGATTGCGTTTAATCTCTAGGTTGCTTTGGGTAGTATACTCATTTTCACTATATTGATTCTTCCAGGCCAAGAATATGGTATATTTCTCCATCTATTTGTGTCATCTTTGATTTCTTTCTTCAGTGTTGTATAGTTTTCTACATATAAGTCTTGTTTCTTTAGGTAAATTTATTCCTTAGTATTTTATTCTTTTCATTGCAATGGTGAATGGGATAATTTCCTTAATTTCTCTTTCTGTTTTCTCATTGTTAGTGTATAGGAATGCAAGGGATTTGTGTGTATTAATTTTGTATCCTGCAACTTTACTGTATGCATTGATTAGCTCTAGTAATTTCCTGGTGGTGCCTTTAGAGTTTTCCGTGTAGAGGATCATGTCACTTGCAAACAGTGAGAGTTTTACTTCTTTTCCAATCTGTATTCCTCTTATTTCTTTTTCTTCTCTGATTGCTGTGGCTAGGACCTCCAAAACTATGTTGAATAGTAGTGGTGAGAGTGGGCACCCTTGTCTTGTTCCTGATTTTGGAAGAAATGCTTTCAATTTTTCACCATTGAGGATAATGTTTGCTGTAGGTTGGTTGTATATGGCTTTTATTATGTTGAGGTATGTTCCTTCTGTGCCTGCTTTCTGGAGATTTTTTTTTTATCATAAATGAGTGTTGAATTTTGTCGAAGGCTTTCTCTGCATCTGAGATAATCATATGGTTATCTTTTATTTTGTTAATATGGTGAATCACATTGATTGCTTTGTGAACACTGAAGAATCCTTGCATCCCTGGGATAAATCCCACTTGGTCTAGATGTATGATCTTTTTAATATGTTGCTGGATTCTGTTTGCTAGAATTTTATTGAGGATTTTTGCATCTATGTTCATCAGTGTTACTGGCCTCAGGTTGAAACAGTAATTCTTAAAAAAAAAAACCAAAAAACAAAAAACTTGTCCCTGGAACTTGGTTGGTATCCATGGGGTATTTTAAGCTACTCAGAAGGGAAGGCAATAGGATTGTCCTTCTAGAATTGTTCTTTTCCTGAGTAAGCTAGCTGGTTGCCGCTTGCCGGGGTCCAGCCCCAGTGGATCCAGGGAATTCGAAGGTGGGGACGGCGTCGGTGTCCTTGGAAATAACTCATTTAATTACAGATAGAGAGGGATTAAAAAATTAGCAGAGAAAAAGTGGTTGAATAACTTGGTTCACATGGAATACCAATCACCACCTACGTAGGCCTCAGGAGTCTTCCCGTTCTCCCGAAGGAGAGGAGGCACTGAGGCCCCCTGGTCCGATCTAGAAGCCCAGGCAATATTAATAGGCTTGGCGGGTACCCATGCACCAGATGGGAATTCGGCCAGAAAATTGTAGGAGAGAAAAAGGGGCTGAATAACTTGGTTTACGTGGGATACCAATACAATTCCAAGACAAAGAATTTGCACCATCTACGTTGGGCCACCAGTGCCACTTGAATATTGGAAGGTGCCCCTCCTTGGGCTCCTTCTCGTGTGGGCTTGAAAACCGGGGCAAGTAAGTAGATGTAGCGGGCACCCATGCTCCAGATGGGAATTCAGCCAGAAAAACGGGGAGCAAAAAAGAATGACATGAGAAAAATCAGTCTTTCCAGAAACTGATCCAATTTCTTTATTTTGGGGTTTGCTTATATACCTTCTGTTACACATAGGGATGAATACAGAGTCATGCAGGGGTCAGCAGTCCTGACCTTTATCAAAATCAGGTGCTTCACATAAAAAGGTTTAGGGATTTTATATCATCTTCTGGCCATGAGACCTGCTGACATTTTATGATCCTTTCTTTCTGATAACCAAAAAACTTATTTTTTCCAAGGGTGTTTTTTTCTTAAACCAGGCACCACCCTCCAAATAAAGTTATATTCCTATAGGATGAGGGTGTAGTGAGTTACAATCAAAAAAGGAATTTATTTAACCCAAGGTTAACATGATTAATCGTAAAGGTTAATACTTATTTCTCCTATATGCTTAAAGGTTAATACTTATTTCTCCTATATGTTAGTTATATTCATTATAAGGGCAGGGAATATGGAGATTTAGCACCAAACATCAGCCCAACAAATGAAAATCCTTTCACCAATGCTCCCCATAAGAGCTATTTAGTCTTAAGATAGTGATAAAGTTACATTTTTACATAGCAAGGACACAGTGATTTATAACAAAATACATTGATCTATTACAAAAGAGAAAATTCATTAACTCAAAAAGTCTAGTATTGCTAACCTTAAAAACTACTTTATTTCCTTTTCTATATTCCAAATACATTAATTAATATATTCCCAGGTGCCTAAAGATATGGAGGCCTGGCGGCAGTCATTGACTCAACAATGAAAAAAGCCCTATGCTAATTAAGACTTTCAAAATACTCCAAAACTCTCTGTGCTGTTTATGGTTGAGAGGTAGTAAACAATCATGTGGTAGTGGCTGGAGTATGGATAATCCTGTCACGCAAGCTAGTCTGTCAGTAGAGAGGTTTGATCTAAGACACCCTTGTCACACCCAGGGCAGGGAATTAGCAGCAATTATTGGCACAACAAATGAAAAACCCTTCACCAATATAATTCCTAACCAACCCACTATACTAATAATTTCCAACTCCCCAAAAGAATTTGCCTTTAAGTAAGTCTAAAACATCTCGTGCCTCTCAGATTTGGAGGCTGTAAACAATCACATGTGGCTGGACGAACCTATATAGGAGGGCTAGATGACCTTCAGAGGAGTCCGTAAGCTGAAACACTCTTGTCACGCCCAAGAATTTTTATTGCCTTGGAGCTGCACGTTTACTCCTTCTCCGAGAAAGACGGTTATGGGGGAGAGCATAAAACAGACTCTGGTTTGGGGGTAGATGCTCAGGAATAGGGGGTCTCCTGAGGCTTGATCATGCCTTTGCGTATGCCAAGCCTCCTTCCTCATGACCTTTGCCATGGGCGGAGTTCCTCACACTGGCTCCAGGCAGATTGTCCTTCTAGAATGTTCTTTTCCTGAGTAAGCTAGCTGGGTCTAGTGAAGCAGGTGACAGTGGTATTCCAAATCCCCTCCCTCTCTGTACATTCTTGTAAATGATAAATGGAGAGAGGAAGGAAAAAGCAGCTGGTGGTACTTTGCCTGGGACCTTTGCTCTATCAGGTTCCAACAGACTGTGTTTGTCTGTGCTGCTTATAGGACTTTGCTGTGCAGCCAAAGACAGATGATGGAACAGACATATCACATACCAGCAGAGAGAGCCTGCCACAAGTACAAGGGAGTTTATCTTCCAGACAGATCCCATTCTTCCTGACACATCTGAACCCTCAAATATTTCAGCTATGGATTACAAAGTAGTGACAAGTCTTCTGGCTTTCTGCCCGGTTCCTAGGGTTCCCAGTTATTTCAGCTAGACTGTATGGCATACATCTGTACATTCCGTCTCTCTCTTCCCCATCCCCCACCACCAGCACCCTCCATGTTCCACCCTCCCCTCCCTTTTTATGCCACCCACAGGTAACCCAGTGCCTCCACACTAATTGCCCCCCAGTTCTGAGTAGGCTGCGCACGTGTGGCCAGGAAGTCTGGGCACCATTGAAAGAAAGCTTGATACGGGCTGGTGGGTCCCTCCTTTGGCTCTTTAGTTTCTATAGACAAGTAGACTCAAGGTATTGCTAGAAAAATCGATATCCATTTAGTTTACACGGGCTGAAGAAAACCCCAGGGAGTTGAGGGTTGCCAGCAGTCACCGTGGATCAGTGCCATTGGAGAATTCCCTTTGGCTGTCAAGTTCAGCATAGGTGGTCACTGCATTTGAAAATCTTTAGGGTGTGCTGGGTTGCAGGTTTAGGAGGACAGGTAGAGGGGCAGCAGACAGAAAAGATAACCTGAGGAGTGTTACTGGTGAAAGGAATGTCTGCCTTCATCCTCTGACTTACGTGCCTTTGAAGAGCCAGCCTGCTTGTAAATCTCTCTCCATGTGGATTTGCCGAAGCCTCCTTCAGCTGGAAAGTTGCTCCTTCCATTCAAGCTCTCTGTCTATGGAAGACCCTGCTAAAAATATAAATACGTTACCCAAGATGGGTGAATCATTCAGCTGTATCATGAATGTGGTTAATAGATTAACTACCTATTTACCCAGCTTGTGCCTTAGAGGAAATGGCTGCAGGCTTTTTTTTTTCTCCTTTAGTAATTTTTTTCCTGTAAGCACCAAATGAATTCATCTAACAAAGTCAGTAAAATTCAAGGTGCATAAAATCTGTGAAAATCCCTGACTCAAGCTCTCCCAATGGCTGTTAGTATTTTGGTGAATGTCTTCCTAATTTATGTAGTTTGCACACACACACACACACAGATGAATTTATTTTTCAAAAGTAAAGTCACACTATCTATATGGTTTTATTGCCTGCTTTCCCCATGTTATTTATCATCCTTCTACAGTGTCTTTTGAAACCTGTTGTATAACTTTCGATCTGTGGCTCTGCAAGAATTCATTGAACTAATCCTCTGTTGTTTGACATTTCTTCCTAATTTTTCTATTATCATAAATAACCACAATGTAAATATTTTTAATAGAATTGTGGTTAAAGAATCTGCAATGCGGAGCAGCTGGGTTCAATCCCTTGATTAGGAAGCTCCCCTGGAGGAGGGCATGGCAGCCCACTCCAGTATTCTTGCCTGGAGAATCCCATGGACAGAGGAGCCTGGAGGGCTGCATTCCATGGAGTCGCAAAGAGTTGGACATGTCTGAGTGACTAAGCACAGACTCAAATATATTGATTAAAGTAAATTATTAGACAATGGGTCCAAGTATAGATATACACATATTTAATCTTTGACACATGTTAACATATTATTCTCTTTTAAAGAAGTTTTCATTTGCACTTCTACTAGAAAGGCATTTTCCTACTGTTCATGGGGTTCTCAAGGCAAGAATACTGAAGTGGCTTGCCATTCCCTTCTCCAGTGGACCACATTCTGTCAGGCCTTTCCACCATGACCGGCCCGTCTTGGGTTGCTCTGAAGGCATGGGTTGGTTTCACTGAGTTAGACAAGGCTGTGGTCCTAGTGTGATTATATTGACTAGTTTTCTGTGAGTATGGTTTCAGGGTATCTGCCCTCTGATGCCCTCTTGCAACACTTACCATCTTACTTAGGTTTCTCTTACCTTGGCGTGGGGTATCTCTTCAGGGCTGCTCCAGCAAAGCACAGCCGCTGTTCCTAACCTTGGACGAGGGGTATCTCCTTACCACCTCCGTTCCTGACCTTCAACGTGGGATAGCTCCTCTAGGCCCTCCTGTGCCTGCGCAGCCACCACTCCTCGGGTGGCTCCTCCCGGCCGCCGGCCCTGGCCTCAGGCTCGGGGTGGCTTCTCCTGGCCGCCCCTGACCTCGGACATGGGGTGTCTCCTCCCGGCTGCCGCCCCTGACCTCGGACGCAGGGTAGCTCCTCTCGGCCACGCTTAGGGAGCCGGCTCGCAGCTGCCTGCGCTTATTCCAAGTTTGAGCACCAATCTGATTAATTCTCAACCAACAAAATCCAGTCTAGAGGTAAGGCAGGGTACACACACACACATACACAGGGCCCTCACCCTGACCTGGTACATTTTCTTGATTGATTCCATGAGTCAAGGCAAATTGGAAGTGGTCAAACAAGAGATGGCAAGGGTGAACGTCGACATTCTAGGAATCAGCGAAGTAAAATGGACTGGAATGGGTGAATTTAACTCAGATGACCATTATATCTACTACTGCGGGCAGGATCCCTCAGAATAAATGGAGTAGCCATTATGGTCAACAAAAGAGTCCGAAATGCAGTACTTGGATGCAGTCTCAAAATGACAGAATGATCTCTGTTCGTTTCCAAGGCAAACCATTCAATATCACAGTTATCCAAGTCTATGCCCCAACCAGTAATGCTGAACAAACTGAAGTTGAACGGTTTTATGAAGACCTACCAGACCTTTTAGAACTAATACCCAAAAAAGATGTCCTTTTCATTATAGGGGACTGGAATGCAAAAGTAGGAAGTCAGGAAACACCTGGAGTAATAGGCAAATTTGGCCTTGGAATATGGAATGAAGCAGGGCAAAGGCTAATAGAATTTTGCCAAGAAAATGCACTGGTCGTAGCAAACACCCTCTTCCAACAACACAAGAGAAGACTCTACACATGGACATCACCATATGGTCAACACTGAAATCAGACTGATTATATTCTTTGCAGCCAAAGATGGAGAAGCTCTATACAGTCAACAAAAACAAGACCAGGAGCTGACTGTGGCTCAGATCATGAACTCCTTATTGCCAAATTCAGACTTAAATTGAAGAAAGTAGGGAAAACCACTAGACCATTCAGGTATGACCTAAATCAAATCCCTTATGATTATACAGTGGAAGTGAGAAATAGATTTAAGGGACTAGATCTGATAGATAGAGTGCCTGATGAACTATGGACTGAGGTTCGTGACATTGTACAGGAGACAGGGATCAAGACCATCCCCATGGAAAAGAAATGCAAAAAAGCAAAATGGCTGTCTGGGGAGGCCTTACAAATAGCTGTGAAAAGAAGAGAGGCGAAAAGCTAAGGAGAAAAGGAAAGATATAAGCATCTGAATGCAGAGTTCCAAAGAATAGCAAGAAGAGATAAGAAAGCCTTGTTCAGCGATCAATGCAAAGAAATAGAGGAAAAGAACAGAATGGGAAAAACTAGAGATCTCTTCAAGAAAATTAGAGATACCAAGGGAACATTTCATGCAAAGATGGGCTCAATAAAGGACAGAAATGGTCTGGACCTAACGGAAGCAGAAGATATTAAGAAGAGAATACATGGAAGAACTGTACAAAAAAGATCTTCACGACCCAGATAATCATGATGATGTGATCACTAATCTAGAACCAGACATCTTGGAATGTGAAGTCAAGTGGGCCTTAGAAAGCATCACTACGAACAAAGCTAGTGGAGGTGATAGAATTCCAGTTGAGCTGTTTCAAATCCTGAAAGATGATGCTGTGAAAGTGCTGCACTCAATATGCCAGCAAATTTGGAAAACTCAGCAGTGGCCACAGGACTGGAAAAGGTCCGTTTTCATTCCAGTCACAAAGAAAGGCAACGCCAAAGAATGCTGAAACTTACCGCACAATTGCACTCATGTCACATGCTAGTAAAGTAATGCTCAAAATTATCCAAGCCAGGCTTCAGCAATACATGAACCGTGAACTCCCTGATGTTCAAGTTGGTTTTAGAAAAGGCAGAGGAACCAGAGATCAAATTGCCAACATCTGCTGTATCATCGAAAAAGCAAGAGAGTTCCAGAAAAAACATCTATTTCTGCTTTATTGACTATGCCAAAGCCTTTGACTGTGTGGATCACAATAAACTATGGAAAATTCTGAAAGAGATGGGAATACCAGACCACCTAACCTGCCTCTTGAGAAATCTGTATGCAGGTCAGGAAGCAACAGTTAGAACTGGACATGGAACAACAGACTGGTTCCAAATAGGAAAAGGAGTACATCAAGACTGTATATTGTCACCCTGCTTATTTAACTTCTATGCAGAGTACATCATGAGAAATGCTGGACTGGAGGAAACACAGCTGGAATCAAGATTGCCAGGAGAAATATCAATAACCTCAGATATGCAAATGACACCACCCTTATGGCAGAAAGTGAAGAGGAACTAAAAAGCCTCTTGATGAAAGTGAAAGAGGAGAGTGAAAAAGTTGGCTTAAAGCTCAACATTCAGAAAACGAAGATCATGGCATCTGGTCCCATCACTTCATGGGAAATAGATGGGAAACAGTAGAAACAGTGTCAGACTTTATTTTGGGGGGCTCCAGAATCACTGCAGATGGTGACTGCAGCCATGAAATTAAAAGACGCTTACTCCTTGGAAGAAAAGTTATGACCATCCTAGATAGTATATTCAAAAGCAGAGACATTAGTTTGCTGACTAAGGTCCGTGCAGTCAAGGGTATGGTTTTTCCCGTGATCATGTATGGATGTGAGACTTGGACTTTTAAGAAGGCTGAGCGCCGAAGAATTGATGCTTTTGAACTGTGGTGTTGGAGAAGACTCTTGAGAGTCCCTTGGACTGCAAGGAGATCCAACCAGTCCATTCTGAAGGAGATCAACCCTGGGATTTCTTTGGAAGGAATGATGCTAAAGCCGAAGCTCCAGTACTTTGGACACCTCATGTGAAGAGTTGGCTCATTGGAAAAGACTCTGATGCTGGGAGAGATTGGGGGCAGGAGGAGAAGGGGACGACAGAGGATGAGATGGCTGGATGGCATCACTGACTCGATGGACGTGAGTCTGAGTGAACTTCGGGAGATGGTGATGAACAGGGAGGCCTGGCGTGCTGGGATTCATGGGGTCGCAAAGAGTCGGACACGACTGAGCGACTAAACTGAACTAGAAAGGCATGAAAGTGCTTATCTTCCACTACCTCTGTCAATACTAGGCATTATAATTCTAATTACATTTGTCAGTTTGATTTATCAAAATGTAATCTTGGGACTTCTCTGGCAGTCCAGTAGTAAGACTCCGAGCTTCCAATGCAGGGTTCGCAGATTTGATTCTTGGTCAGGGAACTAAGATCCTACATGCCCTAAGGTATGGCCAAAATTTTTTTTATTATTTTAAATGTAATCTTGTTTATTAACTTATTTATACTTATTTTAGAGATTTATATGAAGGAAGTTGAATTAGTCATTCTTATCCACTCATGGCCCCTTTTCATCGTAGCCTGTGCCAGGCTATTCTCCTCCTTATCTATCTTCCTGTTTATTCCTTTTCTTCCCATTACCTGTCCCCACTTCCCTTCCCCACTTAACTATTCTAATGCAATTTAATGTGGATTTGTTGTATGCATGTGCTCTTACTGTTATGTATGCACATATTTTAAATATTCATACATATTGTTGTTCTGTTGCTAAGTTCTGTCTAACTCTTAGCGACCCATGGACTACAGCACACTAGTCTTCCCTGTCCTTGACTATCTCCCGGAATTCACTATAACTCATGTCCATTGAGTCTGTGATGCCATCCAACCATCTCATCCTCTGTTGCCCCCTTACCCTCCTGCCCTCCATCTTTCCCAGCATCAGAGTCTTTTCCAGTGAGTTGACTATTCACATCAGGTGCCCAAAGGATTGGAGTTTCAGCTTCAGCATCAGTCCCTCCAATGAATATTCAGGACTGCTTTCCTTTAGGATGGACTGGTTGGATCTCCTTGCAGTCCAAGGGACTCTCAAGAGTCTTCTCCAACACCACAGTGAACTGCATCAATTCTTTGGCGCTCAGCTTTCTTCACAGTCCAACTCTCACATCCATACATGACTACTGGAAAAACCATAGCTTTGACTAGACGGTCCGTTTTCGGCAAAGTAATGCCTCAGCTTTTTAATACACTGTCTAGGCTTGTCATACATATTAACAGATGAATATTTCGTTCTTTTCCTTTTTTTCTTAAATTTTAAAGACTAGAAATTCTTAGAGCCATTTGATGTTCACCGCACAATTAAAAGGAAAGGAAAGAGATTTCCCACACACTCCCATTCCCAGCATAAGCGCAACCTCCTAATTATCACCATTCTTCCCCAGAGTGTTATGGGCTTCCCCTTGGCTCAGTGGTAGAGAATCCTCCTGCCAGTGCAGGAGATACAGGTTTGACCCCTGGGTCAGGAAGATCCCCTAAATGAGGAAATGGCAACCCACTCAAGTATTCTTGCTTGGAAAATCCCACGGACAGAGGAGCCTGGTGGGCTATAGTCCATAGGGTCGCAACGAGTCAGAGGCAACTGAGCACACACCCTAGACTGGCACCTTTGTTACCATGGATGACTTTGGTTCCCTCACTGAACACTGTTTCTAAGATGCATACATGTTGCTGTGTGTACATCCAATCCTTCGCATCTAGTTGCTGCTCTCCTGGTCATTTTCACATCTCTGCCTATTTGAGAGAGTGAAGATGTTTTCATTTGTTTCTATTTTTCTATTATGAACTCCCTCAAGTACTTACAGGTTTTCAGAACACATGGAGACCAGGCATTGCAACATCAGGTGTTAAAGCTTCTGGTGGCAAAGGGAGGAAGGTCGAGGGCAGAGACCAGCTTGGTAGGGGCCAGAAGCAGGAAGTAAAAGGATCACAAATGGTAGTGACTCAGAGGACACTCTCCTTTTAGATTTGTCTGGAGTCTGTTGTCCATCCTTCTTAGACTAGTAGCCCTGGCCTCAGGTGCGGCTGTGTTGGAGGAAGAGAGTAGTTTGCCCAGCATCTGGGCTTCACTGTGAGCTTCACAGAGCTGTTCTCAATCAGTTTCCAAAGGGTTTTTGTTAATATTTTGTAGCAATTACAAGGAAAGAGTTCTACAGTAGGCAGCCTCTGGGCAAGACTGGAGCTCCTTTATGTAACTGCTGGAGGAATCCCTGTGGGCCCTGTTATTTCTTTTCGCTCCCTTTCTAAGTGAACCTTCCTTTCCTGTAGTCTTTTTCATCCTTATCCTTTCTGCCTTGTGTTACATTTTAATTTGCTCCCTTTATAATTACTTTGCTTTGGGCACCAGATGAAACGAGATTTCTTGGATCCCATAGGGTGTGCCACTCATAGAATCATGTTCAGTGTCCTCTGCTTTCTCAATACATCTTCTTGCCATATCCCCTTGAGTTAAGTACAACAAATATTATTATTCCCACTTTACAGATTAGGAGAGCAAGGGGCCAGTGAAGTTGAGTTTAAGATGAGAAAATTTTTCTCGTCCAACAAGAGTGTCTTACTAGAAATTTACTCACTGCCTCCTGATAAACTTTAAAACTTGGCAAGTCCTTTCTAGTCGTGTGTGAGTTGTGAAGGATAGTTGGCAGTGGCCACAATGTGGATAAGGACCAGAATGAAGGAATTTACCTTGTGTATGGTGTCTTGCTTATGCCTGGAGTTAAGGCTGCTTCATGTATTTGAGAGTGAAAACTTCTTGGCAATTTGGAAATCCTAACTGCAGCCTCACTGATGACTTTAAAAGGGCCACTAACCAAGTGTACTTGTTTTCTGGTAATGGACAGGAGACATTCCAGAAGTCCATGGAATGGTGAGAATCCAAGATTCCTTCTTTTCCCTGGGGTGGGCAGCTTACACTTGAAGGCTGAGGGAACAGGGATCTGTGTCCACTACCTGGGGTCTTTCAAAATCTTCCTGGAAAACAAGAAATGGTCCCTAGGAAGTATTTTAACATTTCCCTGGAAAAGGGCTGCCTTTTATTCTTTGAGTAGGACAGGTTGAATTTTTTTTTTTTTTTACAATCTTCTATTTCAAAATTATCAAATATGAAAAGAAGTTTGTTATTTTTAGAGTAGGGTTTCAATAGAGAGTTGCCAAAAAGAAGAGTATTTCATTCTCTTTCATTTTGAAAGGAATTGCTCAGCAAGCTAACACATGTCTTGTTATTCTCTGAAAGAGTCGGGGGCTTTCCAAAATAAATTATCTTCTGCACGTGAGATAAGATGATGGCTTTCTCTTATTCGTCCTCCGTTTTAATTTATCATCACAATATACACTTCAAACGCTGGGTGAGCTGAACATATATCACTAAGAGAAATTATGGTGAAAAGTCAGGGACTGACCTTTTATTTTTCATAATAACCCAAATGAAATAAAAGCTCCATGTAAAATAAGCCTGCAAGGAGAGATTATCTGCAGTAGCATATGTTCAGTGTTAGAAATTAGAAATCAATTGCAAAACACAGTGGGAGTATGTCATTATGAGAAATGACAACTCAAAAAAAAAAGGAAAAAAAATGACAGCTCAGCATAGTCCTGTGTTAAAATAAAAATCCCTTCTGCTGTCCTGCCTGGCTGAGGAACATGCCTTTTTCTTCTTCTTTTTTTTGTTTTTGAGATGGGAATAAAGAGAAGGTCCAGCATCACATTTGGCTCTCAGTGTAGATAGATCCATCATGGGCTTCCCAGGTAATGCTACGGTAAAGAACCTGCCTGCCAATGCAGGAGATGTAAGAGAGGCGGGTTCAATCCCTGTGTCCAGAAGATTGCCCTGGAGGAGGGCATGGCTGCACACTCCAGTGTTCCTGCCTGTAGAATTCCATGGACAGAGGAGCCTGATGGGCTATAGTCCATAGGTTGCTAAGAGTCAGACTGAAGCGACTTAGCATGCATGCACAGTCGGTAAGTAGCAGGAGAGGCACGTACAAAGGACCGCAGGAACCTAGAGGAAGGAGTAATTGGCTTTGTCTGGACAAGTTCAGCAAAGGGTGATAGACATAGTGATGCGTTGGGACACCTCTCAGATGTATGCAAGATTATATTCAGGGACCATAGATGGAGCCAGAGGCATTGCTGGCTGGGTCAGTTCTGTGTGGTGTGGGGTATCCAGACCCTTGATCATCACATGGTCTGCTTAGGGTCTCTGCTCCATAGAGCTGGTATGGTGGGAGGGAGGTAACAGCAGGCAGGGTGAAAGGTTAGGTAGGTCTCAGTATGTGACAGGACTGAGTGTCATCCCTAAGTCCAGGGCCTCCATCCTGCTCATCTTTTGACCCCTGTCCTCACTGGTAGCATTGGGGGTAATAATAAAAATATTCAACAAGTGGTATGGCAAAGATCAGACTGGTCAGAAGGACCAGAGACCCGAGACCCTTTCCTGTGCCAGACCTTTCATCGTTGGATATGGTGTCTGCAGCGTCCCCAGGGCTGCAGACAGAATATCAGGGAGGGTATCATTTACCAAACAGATTGTATGTATTTACCAAACAGATTGGATGTATTTGTACTGTATCAACTGTACAAATACATATATGCAGCTGATATAATGCACTGCCATCAGACAGTCCCTGAAACAACTCGGAATTGCCCTTTCATTTCTTATCTCCTCCTCTCCCCCAGGACAAGGATGATTTCATTCCTTAAAGATGTCTTGAGTTAATCTCCCTCTCCTCTCCCCACTGCAAAGTTAATACTCTAAAAAGCAAAACTGATCAATTCCTCTGCCCTGATTAAAACTTTTAGGGGGATGACGTCCAAGGTCCTTTACCTCTGCCTGCCTGACACTCATGATCTGACCCCTATTCTCTTTTTCACCTCACTCCCCATCATCCCGTGGGGACTTACTCCCTGGGGCGCTGGCCTACCTGTGGCAGCTGGGAAGGCCCTCCAGACTAGTCCTTCACCTTGCATGTGGTAGGTGCTTCTGTTGAACATAGGTGCTTCTGTTGATAGATTAGCGTGGCATGCCTTCTTAGAAAAGCAGTTGGATTTTTGTTTGTTTGTTTGGGTAACAGCTTTGAATCAACTCCATTTCCTCAGTAAGGCAGAAGCCCTTAACATTGGTAGACACTTCAGATAGTGACTGCAATCAGCTGTTGAGAGTAGTTGAATAAATGAATGAAAATTTTCATGTGCATTCAGGGTAGAATTTGCTACTGGGATCTTTGCATCCACGTATTTAGTTTTAAGTAGCGTCAGTGGCTTATCTCAACACAAGCAGTGCTTTCATGCACCATTTGTAAATAAGGTGGCAGGTATAAGAGGAGTTTGTAGAGTACCAAGCAATGTGCTCAACCGAGTTGACAAGAGTATGGACTCTGCCCCTATGGACCTTATGGTGAGGGAGCTCCCTAGTGAGGAAGCCGGACGACAAGTAAGTAAACTTCGTCCGGCTTTGCTTTCCACCTGCCACTCTCATCTCTTACCTGGACCAGAATAGTCAGCTCCATGCTCGTCTCTCTGCAGCATACAAGTCCTTAAGCTCTCTCTTCATGACATCCAAAGAGAACTTTTAAACATCTCAAGCAGGGCTTGTGTCTATCATATTTAAGTCCATTCTTGACTCATATCACAGTTAGGCTAAAAATCCTAATTTCTTTCCATGATCTCTAAGATCAAGTTTGATAGGGCTTCTGCCTACCCCTCCAGCCATGAATCAGGTCAGCGTGCCTTCTATTCCCCACTGTACCCTGAGTCGTCCACCAGGTGCAGTCACAAGAGGAGCCTCCAGTTCCTTGAACCCCCAAGCTCCTTTCCTTTTCCTTTGTTGCTGCTGCTCTCTGGCCCTCTCCATGGCTGGCTACGTCTCTTTCTTCAGATCTTCCTTAGTCAGTCCCTTACACTCCCACTACTGTTATTCTTTTTTTTTTTTTAACTTTTAATTTTATATTAGAGTATAGTTGATCAACAATGTATTAGTTTTAGGTGTACAGCAAAGGGCTTCAGTTACACATTTACATGTATCTATACTTTTTCGAGGAGAAGGCAATGACAACCCACTCCAGTACTCTAGCCTCTAGAATCCCACAGGTGGAGGAGCCTGGTAGGCCTTAGTCCATGTGGTCGCTAAGAGTCGGACACGACTGAGCAACTTCACTTTCACTTTTCACTTTCATGCACTGGGGAAGGAAATGGCAACCCACTCCAGTGTTCTTGCCTGGAGAATCCCAGGGACAGAGGAGCCTGTTGGGCTGCCATCTATGGGGTTGCACAGAGTCGGACACGACTGACGTGACTTAGCAGCAGCAGCAGCAGCATACTTTTTCGAATTCTTTCCCCATTTAGGTTGTTACATAATATTTAGCAGAGTTCCCTGTGCTATACAGTAGTTGCTTGTTGGTTATCTATTTTAAATGGATACATATTGATGGATGTATCATATTAAATGTATGGATGAATACATATTGAATGGATCCATTTAAATGGATACATAAAATGTACATATTAAGTCCAAACTCCCTAACTATCCCTCCTCCCATGCTCTTCCACTCTGGTAACTCTAAGTTCTTTCTCCAAGTCTGTGAGTCTGTTTCTGTTTTATAAATAAGTTCGTTTGTAACTTTTTTTTTTTTTCAGATTTTGCATATAATCAGTATCACAAGGTATCCACTACTGTTAGCTGTTAGGAAGAGCTCTTCCTAACACTTAACACAATTTGCATGTATATCTAAGTCTATTGGAGAGAAAAGTTGTCTGAAATTAAAGCCTTTCTTTGCAGTTTAGAATGACAGGAGAGGACTAGGTCTTGAGACTTGCCATGTAGGCTTCCTTTCTTCTGATTCCAAAGGGACACCTAATTAAGTTAGTTAGGTATAGCTCCCAAATCACCTGTGACCAGCAAAAGCATTCTCTCTGCCAATTCTGGTCAGAATGAATATCTCTGAAAAATAGGTTGTGCTCCATTGTAAAGAAAACATTTTGAAAATCAGGACACACTAACAGGGGCTTCCCTGATAGCTCAGTGAGTAAAGAATCCACCTGCAGTGCAGGAGATCCCAGTTCAAACCCTGCATCAGGAAGATCCCTTGGAGAAGGGAAGGGCTAACCACTCCAGTATACTTGGGCTTCCTAGTGGCTCAGATGCTAAAGAATCCACATGTAATGCAGGAGATGTGAGTTTGATCCCTGGGTTGGGAAGATCCCCTGGGGGAGGACATGGCAATCTACTCCAGTATTCTTGCCTGGAAAATCCCCATGGACAGAGGAACCTGGCAGGCTACAGTCCATGGGGTTGCAAAGAGTCGGATGAAACTAAGCACACAGCCTATACACTAACAGAAGGATGGATGTTGTTTGCCCTACAGACAGTGTACCAAATCTGAATATATTCAATCATTCAGAATAGACCTCTCTTTATAGACCTAAGATGAAGAGCAAGAATAAATAGTAATAAAACAATCAAACGCTGGAAAAGGAGGAGATGGTCAAACCTTAAAGGAATAACTCTGGTCTAGAAATAACATATAGTTAAAAATCTAAGGTATAAGGGAAAGGCAGGCTTCGTGAGTCCTCAAGATACAAGTTTAGAGCAGACGCTATAGGGAAACCAGAGGCTGAGCTGTAAGAGTTGGGAGGGAAGATGAGGGTGGGACAGCTAGGGTTGGGGAGAGGTGGAAAGGGAGGGAAGGAGCAACAAATGTCAAACAGTACTGGATCTTTCAAAGTCTATTCAAGAGTAAGAGTGCATCAGAATCAGTTCAGTCACTCAGTCGTGTCTGAATATTTGCGACCCCATGAACTGCAGCACGCCAGGTCTCCCTGTCCATCACCAACTCCCGGAGTTTACTCAAACTCATGTCCATCAAGTCAGTGATACCATCCAACCATCTCATCCTCTGTCGTCCCCTTCTCCTCCCACCCTCAATCTTTCCCAGCATCAGAGTCTTTTCAAATGAGTCAGCTCTTTGCATCAGGCGGTCAAAGTATTGGAGTTTCAGCCTCAACATCAGTCCTTCCAGTGAACACCCAGGACTGATCTCCTTTAGGATGGACTGGTTGGACCTTCTTGCTGTCCAAGGGACTCTCAAGAGTGCATGGCATCCCTCATAAGCAGATGCTCAATATGTTGGAGGTTGAGTGCAGTTATCTACTTTGACACTTTATTGTGTGGTTTCGAAGGCAAGGTGATGGAGGGCCTTCTAATTTCACTAGACTGACTGTATTTGTCTAGAAAATTATGATTCCATTCCCTGTGATTCCCATTATTCAAAAGCCTCTGGTTTCCTGTTCCAGTTCTCTTAGCAGTAATTTATAGAAGCTATGCCTCTGGCCAACAGGAAATGTTTTTCTTTTATTTTTTGGTGGAGAGTGGTTTTTTTCTCCTGTGGTGCACATATGTGCCTAGTGGTTTAGGACTGAAGGTTCCAACATCCTCCTTATAAATTCTAAAGCCTTTGAAAGAAAAATTGCAGTCAGTCTTTTCTACTCTGGGTTCTTCCTGCAGCCTGCCACGAGTCCTGTGCCGCCTGCTGGGGTCCCACAGAGAAGCACTGCCTGGCCTGCAGAGAGCCCCTCCACGTGCTGAGAGAGGGTGGCTGTGAGAGCAGCTGTGGCAACGGGTTTTACAACAAGCAGGGGACCTGCAGTGGTAAGTGCCCCACTTTGCAGGCCAAAGCGGTTTTTGCTCTTCCCGCATCCCTTGTTTCATTCAAATCATAGCACCAAAAACCATCGCTTCTACTCAACAAATATGCAAACGATGCTAAGTTTGCTTTCCCAATGGGTCTTCCCAGGTGGCTCGGTGGTAAAGAATCTGCCTGCCGATGCAGGAGATGCAGGTTCAGTCCCTTTGTTGGGAAGATCCCCTGAAGAAAGAAATGTCAACCCACTCCAGTACTCTTGCCTGGGAATTCCCATGGACTGAGGAGCTTGGTGGGCTACAGACCACGAAATCGCAAAGAGTCAGACGTGACTGAGCACACACGTAGCACATTAGAATTGGCAGTGTTTTAGTAGTTTGTGGAACATGTTTTTCCCAGTGACAGAATCCCTTTGAATACCTTTGTTTCCCAACTGCTTGTTAGGTTGGGTGCTCTCTGTAACCTTGTCCTGCATGCATATGAAGACCACGAGACTCAGGCCACTTGCTTCAGACCCATAGCTGGAGGGAGAGGAGCCCAGCTTCCATATTTTCATGGGGACCAAGGTACTCTTTGGGACTCCCAGGCCAGCCAAGGGCCACCCTGCTTTTGATGTTTGTGCCCTTGAATTGAAACTGAGGCAGTTATTGTCTATTCAACTTTCCAGACAACTGCAGACAATAAGAGTTAACCCAACTTCGTGCTCCTTGTGCAGAGCACAGTCCCATGTGCTAAACATTAACGCACTGAGAGGCAGGAACATGTTGGGAGAAAAAGCATGACCTGGGGCATTACTTAATCTCTTCCTGTGTCAATTTCCCATTTGTTAAATGCGGACAATAGTCCTACCTGTGGGAGACAGAATGGCTCCTCAAAGATGCAATCAGTAGCATGTGTGAATATTCTGCCTCAGGTGGAAAAAGAGACTTTGTAGGTATGATTAAGGAGAAGGCAATGGCAACCCACTCCAGTATTCTTGCCTAGAAAACCCCATGGACAGAGGAGCATGGTAGGCTGCAGTCCATGTGGTCGCTAAGAGTCGGACACGACTGAGCGACTTCACTTTCGCTTTTCACTTTCATGCATTGGAGAAGGAAAGGGCAACCCACTCCAGTGTTCTTGCCTGGAGAATCCCAGGGACGGGACCCTGGTGGGCTGCCGTCTATGGGGTCGCACAGAGTTGGACACAGACTGTAGCAACTTTGCAGCAGCAGCAGGTATGATTAAGGTAAGGATCTTGAGGTAGGGGTGGTTACCCTGGATTATCTGAATGAACCAGTGTAATCACAAGGGTCCTAATAGGTAGGCAGGAGGATCAGAATCAGAAAAGGAGACCAGAAACAGAAGCAGACTTTGGGAGCGATGCTGGGAAGGGACCATGAGCATGCAGGCAGCCTATGGAACCTGGAAAGAGACAAGGAATAAACAAAGAAATGGATTCTCCCACCCAGAGCTTCCCAGAGTAATGCAGTCCTGCTAATGCTTTGATTTTAGGACTTCTGATCTCTTAAGCTGTATGATAATAAATGTGTGTTGCTTTAAGCCACATCTGTGGTCATTTGCTACAGCAGCACACACCTAACTCAGAAGGCCATGCCAAGACTGAATTAATGTAGGTGAGACATTTAACACAGTGCCTGGTACAAAATAAGTGCTTTGTGTTTAGTGTTTAATCCTCACAATTTTCTGAGGTAGTTATCATCATCCTCTGTTCTCAGATGAGGGAGCAGAGAGACTAAGAAGCTTGCCTAAGGTCACAGAGCTAATGAGGTGCAGAGTTGGGATTCATGCTGGGTCTTCTGGGTTTAGACCTTAACTGCCTAATAACTGCTCTGGTGCTGCTAGACCATGATCCCTCTTTATGCACCTCTGCCCATTTCCGGTCCCCTCTCCTCCTTTCCCTTGACCCTCTTCTCCTCCTTCTTCCTTATCTTCCTGTGCCTGTGTACGTGCATACTCAGTCATGTCTGCCTCTTTGTGACCCCATGGACTAGAGCCCACTGGGCTTCTCTGTCCATGGGGATTCTCCAGGCAAAAATACTGAAGTGGGTTGCCATTCCCTCCTTCAGGGAATCTTCCTGACCCGGGGATCAAATCTGCGCCTCTTGCATCTCTGTCAGTCTTTAGATCAGCCAGCTATCCCTGTGGCTGTTCCACAGGGTGAGCACCTGAATGAAAGGTTTGAATCAAGTTTCTTGTGATGGTCAATATTGAAAAGTCAGATGACATTAAAAGATTTTTTAAATTTATTTTAATTGGAGGCTAATTACTTTGCAATATTGTAGTGGTTTTTGCCATACATTGACATGAATCAGCCATGGGTGTACATGTGTTCCCCATCCTGAATCCCCCTTCCAACTTCCTCCCCATCCCATTACTCAGGGTCATCCCAGTGCACCGGCCCTAAGCACCCTGTCTCATGCATTTTTTTCTTTTTTATAACTAAGTCCACTAAATTAAAATAATGTGCAGCCCATAAAACATTCTCAAGTTATTATGCTCATTTTGTTTACTGAGCAACAGCACACATGAGATGATCTCTGAGACTTGACAAATTGTCTCAGAGAAGAGAGAGCTCTTGGCAGCTGCTTGCTTAAAGCCATGCAGGGATCCATCAGTATCTCTGGTGTGAGAAACCTCACTCGATTTGGACAAGTCACAGGTGGCTTTTGTGTGGATTCAGGAGAGAATGAGGAAAGAACCAGGCTGCCATTGCCCTGAGCGTTTTAATCTTTTTCTGCCAGCATCACTTCCCTGCTCAATTAAGCCAGATGTATTCCCCTAAGGTTGGCAGATGTCAAATTTGCACTAATTCAAAGGCCTGGAGGCATCTACCCTTTTAATTCCCCAAGGAAGCTGGCTACTGTCACTGTCGGGATCGGTGACACAGACCTGCTACCGAGATGACGTTATCTGGATTGAGAAAGCAACTTTTGCTAGGGATGCGTGTATGTAAAAGGAGTGATACCCAGTTAGTGTGAGCCTGAGGCAGTGAGGGGTGGGAGTCTACTTGGGCTAAGAGGTTGAGTGAAGAAAACCAGACCTTCTTACAGACTGGAAGAATTTAAAAGAAGACTGCTGAACAGGTGGCTTTGGGAGAAAGTATACATCTGAAATGCTATCTGTATACATTTTGAAACAAAGCAGAAGGAGAACTTTCAAACACAAGGATGGACCACTGCTGACATTAGTCAGCCAACCAGTCAACTGACCATTGGTTAATTAGCGAATGCCTGCTATGTGCTTAGCAGATACTAGACTTTGTGATGCCATTGGCATTGACCAATGGCCCTTTTGATCGACAAAGCTGGAGTTTACGCTCTTCATAAAATTGTTCGAGTTCTGTTAGTCTGTGTCAAATGCCTTCAGAAAGGTTTGTATAAATATGTTCTAAAGCAACGGTGAACGGAGTGACTGATTGCTATCGGAATGTTAATTTAGACGTCTGATGGTGATAAGCTGGCTTACTTTCAATTCAGATTAGTGCTATTTGAGATAAAGCCCGGCTGGTGTTGGTTTAATAATTTATAACCCAAGCAACCCATATCTGTAGAAATCTCAAGTTGAGTGCTGAGAAAAATCCAGCACAACCTGTTATAAATGGTGCTGTGCAATGGCTAAAAGAATTTACAACAACCAAGTTTGTCTGTGGTACATGCTTTGAGTTTTACAAATATTAGGTATAAAGGGTGGGGAAATTCGAAGGACAAAACCTCCTCATTGTTTAGTCATGTAAGTACCTGTGCTGTTATGAAGGGCTTTTCTGGCTCTGGCTAACACATAAATCAAAGTAGAGTCAGAGGTTTCTGTTAGACATTCTCTCTTCCTTCCGCCTCTCTTTTTCTTCTCTTTCCTTCCTTCCTTTTATACTGATTTCCCTTCCTTACCTGGGCAACTATTGTAAATTTTTTATCCTTTTGTTTTTATGGGCTCATGTAAAATGAGTTTTGTTTTCAGTGAGTACATGTATATTTTTCTTAAATGATACTGTGTTTTTAAAATTAATTTGTTTTCTTTGGCAAATAATTACAGTATTGTGATGGTTCTTGCCACACATCAACATGAATCAGCTACCAGTATACATGTGGCTCCCCCACCCTGAACCCCCCTCCCACCTCTCTCCCCACCCCATCCTTCTGGGTCGTCCCAGAGCACCGGCTTTGGGTGCCCTGTTTAATGCATCCAACTTGCACAGGTCATCTATTTTACATATAGTAATGTACATATTGAAATGCTATTCTCTGTACGTATATGTATATTTTTCTCAAATGATACCATGTTATAGAGTTCATACCAGTTTATATTGTCCTTTTTTAACTCAGCAGTATGCCTTTCAGATTCACCCATGTTGCTATAGCATCTAGGTGTTTGCTTCTCACTGCTGCATGATCCTTCCTGGTCTGCATTCCCACTCTCCCAGGGACAGACTCCCCACATCTGTCCATCACTAGGGAACACCTGTGAGCAACCTCCAATATGTCCTTCGATGAGCCTGTGGAGGTGTGGGGAAGGTTCCCTAGGATGGATAACCCCAGAACAGAATTACTGGTTTCTTTTTTTAATTTTAGTTTATTCTTTATGTGTTGATTCTGCGATTTCATTATGGGACTAAGTAGTGCCAGGTGGCTCACCAGCATCTATACTCCCAAGCATCAGGACTGTCTCATCTCCACTTTCTGGCCATGACTTGACATTATCAAACTTCAAGTTTTTTCCTGGTCATTAGGTATACAGGGGCATTCTGTTTTAATTTGCCTATTTCTGATTATTAATAAGTTTGAGATTATCTTCAACTCCTGTTGGACTTTTGTGTTTCCTCTTTGATAAATTGCTTTTTAATGTATCTTTCTCATTGTTTCACTGGCCTTGCTTCCTTTTCATTGTTGATTTTACAGAGTTCTTTGCACTTTGTGATACTAACTCTGTCAGTTCTTAAATATACAAACATTTTCCCATTTTGTTGCTTTTTAACCTTTAATGTGGTACCCTTCATTGAACAAAAATAAGTAATTCATCATTTTACACTTTAACTGTTTGCTTTTGAAATTTTAAAATAAAGACCTACCTACCCTGATCAAGTTCACAAAGAAATTATACTATAATTAATAGAAGAAATTCTATTAATTTCAGTTTTAACTTTATGTAGGCTCATCCATCTAGAGTCCACTTCTGTGAGATGCAGTTTGATTTTTCTCCATTTCATGATCCAGTTTTCCCAGCATTCAATCTAACTTTCTCCAGTGATCTTTATTGGATATTAAATTTTCATATGCACATAGGTCTGTCTCTGAGGTATTTCATGGTCTAAATTTCTATTCCTATACCACTGTCCCATTGTTTGTTTTACTCCTTAATTGCTATTGCTTTGCAATATGTTTCAATGTCTGATTGGGCAAATTATCCCTTTCTTTGCTTTTTACTTACCTCCCACCTTGATATTTATTACATTAATAACATTTCTAGAAAAACCAAGTAGCAAGTTTAATAACTGAATTCACATCAACAGGTTTTATTTTGATCCATTAGCTAGTTTGGAAAAATGCCATATTGATTAAAGGGATTAAAAGTAAAAAGTACCTTTTTCTTTGCCACATATAATTATTTTTTAATGCAATGGCTCTAAAACTCCAAACATCAGATGCAAAATCCAATGGTAAGACTCTCAAGACATGGATTTGTGTCTTAAATCTTTAAACAGTAGGCATAATGGCTCAGCTGGTAAAGAATCCGCCTGCAAGTGGGAGACCTGGGTTCAATCCCTGGGTTGGGAAGATCCCCTAGGGAAGGGAAAGGCTACCCATTCCAGTATTCCGGCGTGGAGAATTCCAAGGACTATATAGTCCATGGGGTCGTAGAGTCGGACACGACTGAGTGACTTTTGATTTCATTTTTCACTTCTTGTAGTGCTAATAGTAAAATACATCAACCTTAATGTTATGAAAGCAGCACATTCTTAGGAGTAGCCGGTATATAGAAAGTATCAGCATCAGTGGTTTGAACGTAAAAATTAATTTTTTAAGTCAGATGGCTTCCCAGGTGGTACTAGTGGTAAAGAACCCACCTGCGAGTGCAGGAGACATAGGAGATCACTAGTTTGGTCTCTGGGTTGGGAAGATCCTTTGGAGGAGGGAATGGTAACCCACTCCAGTAGTCTTGCCTGGAGAATCCCACAGACAGGGAGTCTGGTGGGATATAGTCCGTAGGGTCGCAAAGAGTCAGACACTACTGAAATGACTTAGCACACACGCACACATACAACAAATAAAACCTACAGAAAACAAATTTTCCCATCACAATCTGTCGCTCTACTAAGTAGTATTTTGAAAACACCTTCCTTCAGTCATTATAAAATTCTTAAAATACAAAAGAAAGGAAATCTATAAGAAAGTCTAGGAGACTAGATGATGTCTGCAGGACTTTTATATCCATGGTTATATACATCCCACGTGGTCCGCTTCCACTCAGGCCACCTTGCCCATAGTAACTGCTGTTGCCTCCACCACCCAGGCCAGAATGACTCAAGCCATCAGGAGTACCATATCCGCCACTGTAATTGTTCCCCATTCCCATCCTTACAGCTGATCTGTGGCCTCCTTGATTATCCATTCCATCTCTGCCGTAACCTCCCATTCCTGAGCCGCCTTCTAGCAGTTCAGTTCAAGGAGAGTTCAATGTACCGATGTTGCATGTTATTCTCATCTTTGGACATGATGCATCTTCATCTGTCACAAACTCTACATCTTCTTCTCCTGTTGCCCTGCCATCAGCTCCGATATCAATATGCACTTGGATTGAATTTCATGGTGAGAAGAAATTAGCAATGTCGTCTCCAGTTGCTTGAAAAGGTACTCCTCTCATATGTACAAAATGACTACCATGAAAATCAGAACTTGCATCACCACGTCCTCCGTAGCCATGTCCTCCCATACCTCTTCCATTGCTCACGCTGTCATCAAAGCCGTCGTTTCCGTAGCCATAATCACTGTGGCCGCCACAGTCATCAAAACCTCCATAATCACCATCATACCTGTCATCTTCTCATCGAATTCTGTCATACACGCTTCCGTGCCCAGCTGCATAATAATTTCGTCTTCCTCCTATTGGTCTATCGTGTGGTCCTGGTTGCTGGCCCAGCAAACTTCTTGGTGGATCATAAAATCCTTTGATTTCCTTGTGCTACTTCTGAGGTTCTCAATATCCCTGTGCCTCATTCTTTCCTTGTGTTTCCCCAGTGCATTTTCTGCTGTCTTCCTTGAAGCAAAGGCATGAAGGCCTCCCCTGTGCTTCTCCTGCGGTAGTCCATTGCCAGCGTTATCCCATTCGGCACGATCTCCAACCCTTGAAAGAACTATTTCCTCTTTGCCGCAATCAGATGGCAGTCCACAAAGTTGTTCTGTCCATCACTAGTATCGTTTGGGCCATTATGTTTCACAAGCCAATCCATCTCAATACTGTTTGACTGAAATGCCCTTTTCACTTCAAATGCCCTGGTGGGTAACAGTAGTGCTGACTCTGGTGCTCATGGGGTCTGGTTGTGAGGAGGGAGAAGTTGCCCACCTTGTGTATCGCTCCCACAAAGGTTTTTCCAGCTGTCTCCAGCAGTGGCAACTGCCCCCTGTTCACTTTTAGTTAGTATTCATGAACATTAGAGTGTGGTTATTGAGGAAGTATGGTTATTGAGAAAGGCTTTCTTATCTCTCCTTGCTATTGTTTGGAACTCTGCATTCAAATGGATATATTTTTCCTTTTATCCTTTGTTTGACTCCATCAATTGCCATATTTTCCCTCAAGTTCTTTAAGTGTTTCTCAGGAAGTTAGGATGGTGTAGGTGGATTAAGAGAACAGACAGAATAAATCTCTCAGTAGTTCTCTATTCCTGAATCATTGGTTCTCTGATATTGAGAAGAAGTTTGTTTGTTTGTTTTTAAAGAATTTATCCATGAGTGTGGAGTAGATTGAGTCATAGACTTACTTGCGACTGCATTTACCCTCAACTTTGTTTTCTGTTCAGCAAAGGAGGACTTTGTTCTGTTCAAGGCTAATCTCTCCATCTGTACTTTTGAATGTATCTCACTTCTTTCTCCTAGATATGCTTTCAGCAATTATTCAAACTCTTCTCTTTTAATAAATGTCTCCTGGGGTCTGTATTTGCCTTGGGCTTTTACAGTACTGGAGAAACAATACATCTTCTTACGCATGTTTGCATGCTAAGTCGCTCCAGTCATGTCCAATTCTGTCCTGTCCGTGGACTGTAGCCCTCCAGGCAAGAATACTGGAGTGGCTTGTGGTACCCTTATCCAGGGGATCTTTCCCACCCAGGGATCGAACCTGTGTCTCTTAAGTCTTCTGCATTGGCAGGTGGGTTCTTTACCACCTGCTGCTGCTGCTGCTAAGTCGCTTCAGTCATGTCCAACTCTGTGCGACCCCATAGACAGCAGCCCATCAGGCTCTTCTGTCCTTGGGATTCTCCAGGCAAGAAGACTGGAGTGGGTTGCCATTTCCTTCTCCAATGCATGCATGCATGCTAAATTGCCTCAGTTGTGTCCGACTCTGTGCGACCCCATGGACGGCAGCCCGCCAAGCTCCTCTGTCCACAGGATTCTCTAGGTAAGAACACTGGAGTGGGTTGCCATTTCCTTCTCCAATGCATGCATGCATGCTAAGTTGCCTCAGTCGTGTCCGACTCTGTGCGACCCCATAAATGGCAGCCCGCCAAGCTCCTCTGTCCACAGGATTCTTTAGGTAAGAATACTGCAGTGGGTTGCCATTTCCTTCTCCAAGTGCCACCTGGGGAATCCCTTTACTGAATAAATCAACTCATTTCTGATTTCAACAAGCATACCTGTATGTGATGACCCCCAGGGCCCTCCCCTGAGTCTCAGAACTGTCAGTCAGGCTGTTTACTGGACTGCACGTGTCCCAGATGAACCCCCACACCTACTCTTTTTTTTTGTTCCTTGAGTAGCATCATTCATCCCCTGTACAGGACCCCTGGCAGCCATCGGAGACACTTCCACCTACACAACTCTTAAATCTATCACCTCATTCACAG
Source organism: Ovis aries (assembly GCF_016772045.2). NCBI lineage: Eukaryota > Metazoa > Chordata > Mammalia > Artiodactyla > Bovidae > Ovis > Ovis aries. The sequence continues at coordinate 93,762,003 of NC_056059.1, forward strand.
ACGTGATGCAGCTCCCAGTCATCTTGTTCCCTGAGTATTTCCACAATTTGCCAACTTGGTCCCCAACTCTCCTCCTCACCCTTCCAAACTGCCTCCCAGCTGAAGCCAAAGTGTTCCTGCTTAAACACAAACATAGCCGTATTTTTACTATGTTAAAAATTGCAGTGAGTGTGACAGTGTTAGTCCTTCAGTCATGTCGCCTCTTTGTGACCCCATGGATAGTAGCCTGCCAGGCTTCTCTGTCCATGGGATTCTCTAGGCAAGAATACTAGAGTGGGTTGTCCTCCTCCAGGGGATCTTCCCAACCCAATCAAACCCAATCTGCATTGCAGGCAGATTCTTACCATCTGAGCCACCAGGGAAACCCAAAAACTGTGTAGAGAGAGGCTCCTGAAATCTTTCCTAAGATGAGCATCTAGACTATGGAGTCTGGTAGACAGGTTTCTGTAATCTGGCCCTTCCCACTTTTCCAGCTGAAAAAACAGAATGGCTGTTTCCCAGCCTTTCCCTGAGCAAACTCCAGGAGATGGTGAAGGACAGGAAAGCTTGGTGTGCTGCAGTTCATGGCTTTCCCAGGTTCTAGGCCTGTACTTTGCTTCAGCTGAGAATATATTCCCATCAGTTTGGCATGCTCTGACTTGATATCTAAGACAGTGCTCAAGCGTCATTTCTTCCATGAATCCTTTCTTCACCTTTCATACTTCTTACCCCACACACATTTTGTTGAAATTTTTATGATGCTTATGCAGACCAATCTGAACAATGTATTTAGTATTCCTAATGTTGCATGTGTTTATTTCCCTCTGGTAGACTTAACAAGCCCCTTAAAGCTGAGACCAAGTTGATCTGGATTTTGTGTCTCTACTACCTGGCACAGTGCTTGACACAGAGTATAAGAAATGTGTTCAGGGTTCACTGAATGCATAAGTGAACGAGTAGATCCTAGAAGATTGTGTAAAGCTCAGTAATTTCAACCAAAGTTTTATAGCATGGCCTTGCTTAGTAGAACTCTGAATTCTCTCTCCAACTAGGGTTGTCAGATGAAATATAGGATGAACTATTTTGGACAAACTTAAACGAAAAACTTACTTTTTATTTATCTTGAAATTCAAATTTAACTGAGCATCTGGTATTTTACTTGTTAAATCTGGGAACCCTACTGCCAAAGCCATTTTGACTTTAAAATCCCATATTAAATTGAACACACTGGTAGGTGAGCCTCAGAATATTTGTTATGCTTAGTTCAGTGAATACTTACTGAGTTCTCCTTCAACTGTGAATACATAAAAGCTTGAATCAAGGAAACAGACCTCAGCTGAGCAGCCAGAAATGTGATTACTATGTTGATGCCAACTGTGGACATTGAAAGAACAGACTTCCTTTGCTCCCTTTGTATTATTGATTTTTTCTGATGGGTTTTCTTTCCCTTTAGCTTGTGATCAATCCTGTAAGAGCTGTGGCCCCAGTAGTCCCAGATGTCTTACCTGTGTGGAGAAGACCGTGTTGCATGATGGGAAATGCCTTTCTGAATGCCCTGGTGGGTACTATGCTGATGCCACTGGGAGATGTAAAGGTAAGTCACATGGGCAACTCCTCATCACCAAAAAAGGAATTAACACATGTTTGATTACACTCAGTGCTGTATGCTGCTCACTTGGAAATCTGTGTGCATGGTAAGTAAATGGCAAATTAAAAGGAAAATATATCTGGTATGAGGGTGGGACATATGGGTGGATGCTGGGGGAGTAATGTGATTAAATAAGGGGCTTACACATACCGATCATCATTAAAGATCATGGGATCATTTTGAAATGCCAAGAAAACCTCTAAAATCTTCACACCGTCCTTGTGTACTTGTCAACCATCACTCAGGTTGTAGGTAGGAGAGAATCATTCTTTAGATGGCATTTGTAAACACATATGTTGGCAACTACAGCGCACCAGGAAAATAAAAAAACAAATCAAGTTTGATAGCTTGTAAAGCTAAAGTGTGTATCTATGTGAAAATTTGGTTTTATATGCTATTTATATAGTATTTTTTTCAGGCTTATACATCTTAAACTAGGAAGCATTCCCGTTTGAGATGGGAACTTACTGCTGCCTCAGACACCCTGATTGCCCTTCTTCTCTGAAACAAGCATGCGTATTCTTACTTCCACTTCTAGCATCTGTTTGGGCAGGATATTTAGACCCGTCCTACCTCCTTGAATCATCAACCTCCTGTTTGTCAGCCTCTTTACTCACCCACTCTTTACCTCTTGTCCTAAGTATTCTGTCCCCAGCGATCTCCTCCTGTCTCCACACTCCCCTCTCCCAGCTCCTGACCGTGGTCCTTCAGAACCTTCTTCCAGGGTTCACTTCTTTTCCTTAGAACAGCATGGTGCCATCTGCCTCTTGGAGTCAGAGTGTCCCATTGTTACTAGCCAGGACCAAAGCAGGAGAGAGGCATGCCTGATACTGCCATATGTAGTGGTTAAATCCTTTAACATAATTTTTACTTAGACTTCTAGAATGTCCAACTGTAAGTGTGTTAAAAGACCATCTAACCCAACCTCTCACCATGCATATGTCAAGGACACTAGGCCTGGAGAGACCCAGTCTTGGTTAAGGGCATAAGCTAAGAGACAGGCCCTTCAAAAATGCCAGGGGTCCCAACACCCAGATCCATGAACTGTCTCCTCTTCCCTATTCACCTGGGGAGTCTTAGGTTCAGATAGACTTTGGGCTAAATTCCAGCTCTGCTACTAACTAGGTTTGTGATCATAAGTAAATTTTTTAACTTTCCATGACTTTGGTTTTCTCGTCTGTAAAATGGGGTTAATACTACCTACTGCATTAACATTGCTATGAAGATTAAAAGTGGCAATATATATAAAACACAATACAAACACTAAATAAAGGATTTGTGTTGAGTTACTCAGTCGTGGGCAACTCTTTGCAACCCTGTCTACTATAGCCCGGCAGGCTCCTCTGTCCATGGAGATTTTTAGGCAAGAATCCTGGAATGGGTTGCCACTTCCTCCTCCAGGGGATCTTCCCAACCTAGGGATTGAACCCAGGTCTCTTGCATCTCCTGCATTGCACCCCCTTAACCCCTGCACCACCTGGGAACCCCAAATAAAGGGTAGCTAATCAATAATAGAACGTGGATGAAAGATGGGCAGAGTTGCAGTGTGAGCGGTGCTGGTAACATAACCACCTCTGAACAAATATGCCCCTTGATTTGGTGCAACACGTGATGGGGATTGAGGATAGAAAAGTGGGCATCTTCGCACATAAGGAGGCCGGCCAGGAAGTGGACTCTCTAGTTACCTTGGTCCCATTGTATTCCTTTCTTCCTCAGTTTGTCACAACTCATGTGCCAGCTGCTCAGGACCCACGGCCTCTCACTGCACCGCCTGCATCCAGCCCCAGGCCCTGCGCCAAGGCCACTGTCTGCCCAACTGTGGAGAGGGCTTCTACCCTGACCATGGTGTCTGCAAAGGTATTATTGGTGTCATCATCATCATTTATTTATTTATTTGCTATACTGGGACTTCTTTGTAGCATTCAGGCTTGCGGGCTCAGTAGTTGCGGCATTTGGACTTAGTTGCCCCAGAGAGTGTGCAATTTAAGTTCCAGGACCAGGGATTTAACTTCCATCCTCTGCATTGGAAAGTGGATTCTTCACCCCTGGATTACCAGAGAAGTCCCTTGTCATCATTCCTGATAAACTTTCCCATCACAAGGACTTAGAGATAAGTTACTTTGTGGGGCAGCTCTTCCTCTAGTGTATCCCATGTGGTTATGCCTGCAGTATAAGGTTTTTTTTTTTTTTTCTGTTATTAAAGGGAGAATCTGAAAAATCACATTTGAATATTTGTCATGACACTCAACGGGCCACCGTCTTTCTGGTCATCCTTGAGGGGAATGTTATTCCCTTTCCTGTGCATTAAAACGAACCCGGTTCTTCTTTCCTCTCTTTTCAATCCTCCGAGCATTCTTAATGTTTTTCTTAGTCTTCATTTTGTTTTTCCCTGAAGAACTTCTTTTTGTTAATGATACTGCTGAGTAAACCGAGAGTTACCAGCAATGCCTCTGGGCTGAGTAAAATGGAAAATCTTCCATAGCTATTTGCTGAAAAGGCTCTCGGCTCATAAGGGAGGGCAATCTCCTTTGAGCCTTTTGAAACTGGAACATTGGGAGCAAACATTTTAATTAAGCAAAGTTAATTTATGTTTATTTATACATAGGGCACCTTGGAAAAGTTGTGAAGGATAGTTACAAGGGGAAAAAAAAACATATTTAAAACAGGGCAGCTGCTATAAATATCCTGAAAAAGACAATTGAGAGAATCTTTGAAAGGACGGGAGCAACCATTATATCAGAGTGTGGGCAGGAGAGATTTTGGGTACTCTGGCTCCGATTCTTACCAGCAGCCAAGGAAAACCAGAAACTATGATGGATTGTCAAGTGTTTGTTGCTGCTGTAAAGGGGCCTCCTCTTCCTTGTCTAGAAAAGCAGCCTTTCCTCACATAAATTCTAACAAATTTGTTGCCTGGACCCCTCTGTAGTGGTGATGGATGCTATAATAGACAGTAACACAATTACCATTTTTGCACATAATAGAGTAACAGCCTTTATAGGAATGCTTCTTAAAATCCTCCATTAAAAACTGAGATTATACCATCATCCTCTGTATGTTACTCTCTGGGGAACCAAGCCAATATTGTCCAGTTTGCTGTTTTCTTCCCTCTGTGATCTAGCCTGGCAGCTCTTCTGGGACCGGAGAGGCATGGCTAGTTAGCATCACCCTCATTTGGCCTCTCACAGATATTGTTATTATCCCTCTGGGCTTTGTGGAGACCACTGGAGAAACAGTTATGTGCAAGGTTGTATCTGGTGAACTTTTCTGAGTGAATCGGACTTCCTTAGGGACGCCCCTTGGTTGCAATGCTTATCTGACCCTTGGATTGATTCCTGCATTTTGTTCCCCTTGGCAGCCTGTCATTCCTCTTGCTTAACTTGTGTGGGTCCAGCACACTCCCACTGCACCCAGTGTAGGAAGCCAGAGGACGGACTGCAGTTTGAGCCACTGTTGGGTGCAAACATCACCTTGGGCGAGTGTCTGTCCCAGTGCAGAGCCCAGTTTTACTTGGAGAACACTGGACTGTGTGAAGGTGAGTAAGCCTCATTGAAGGAAATGTTTAGGTAGCTTCCAGGCTTACCTCTTGAAGGATCCCATGAGGTGGGACCCAAACCAGAAGTTCTTTGTTTTCCCGCCACAATAGTTTCTGTGTGTTTCTGGATGGAAGACTGACATGTGAGAGAATGGTCCCACGGACATCCCCTTTCTGTTGGTGAATAACAGGTGATCTTAAAGAGTTAGTGCCTTTTACTCCACTGTCCTCTCTCAGAAATTCCATGTGGGGATTTGTTCAGAAACAGTATGAGTAGCTGAGGAAGACATGGAGCTCATTGTAGAATTCTATTTATTTGTTTTAATTTGCTACTCTGAATATAAATTGAGCTCTTCAAGACAAAATCTGGACTTCTGTCAAAATTTAGAAGTGATTCCTGCCCTTGTATTGCCCGCAGAGAACTGATGCCATTCTGAAAGGTGTGACTCAGAGCTGGGTCATCTATAAGTGGCTGAAGATGAGATGAAGGGGTGCGTGGACGTGTATGTTCAGTTGTGTCTGATGCTTTGTTTCCCCATGAATCATAGCCCACCAGGCTCCCCTGTCCATGGAATTTCCCAGACGAGACAGTCCTTCTCTTTTCCAGGCAATCTTCCCAACCAAGGGATTGAAGCCGGGTATCCTACACTGCAGGTAGAGTTTTTACCATTTGAGCCACCAGGGAAGCCCCAATTTCTTAGGAGGTAGGGGAGGCCGCTCTCTGTTCCTGCAAGAACCTTCCTTGATATTGGATGAATATTTTGACTCTTGGGCTACTCGGGGGAAAATCCACTATATTTTTCATTATGAACATATGTTCATTAAGGGAAGTTTTGAATGCAGAAAAAGTAGAAAAATAATCTCTCTACCATCTACCTGCCTAAACCCAATTGCCTTTTACTTTGCTGTAATATATCTGAGTCTTTTTCCCCCCCCGTGCATAGCTTTGAATTTTTATTTTTGCACCATAATTGTAAGCATACTACAGATTCAGTGGTGTATTTGACAAGCCTGCTTATTAAAATGGCTTCACTGTTACACTGGAATATATACTCACATGGAAACGTTGGATTTCAAGGTTAGGTTAAAAGGCTTCGGACACGGTAAGTAATATGGCATAGTAGAAAGTATGTGGAACTGGAATACAGATGCCCCAGGCCAGATACTTAAGCTCTCAGAGCCTTCGCATCTGCACGATTAGAATAGGGATAATTGACTTGCACACATGCTTTTTGCCAGGATCAAAGGAGGTGCAGAGCGTGAAAGTGCTTGGTAACTTGTAAAGCCCTCATGATCACTTGGTATAAATCTCAGTCAGGTATTTGGGGACCCCCTGCTCTCTGGGATGCACCATGCTACAGGGTGTTTACATAGTGTCTAAAATTAGAAGAGGGCCTCTATTTCCCCAAACACTGGTTTCCACCCATGTATGCGTTGTGCAAACTTCCCATGGTCCCTTAAACTCTCACGACTCTGTTTCCACAACCACTTACAAAATATGGGAATCTTTGCTGCTAAGAGCTCCAAATCCTCTTTTTCTGTTTTGCAAATAAGATCATTTGTACCATTTTTCTAGATTCAGCATACAGACACCAAGAGGTAAAGGAGGGAGTGGGATGAATGGGGACATTGCGATCGACATACATATACTATTGATACTCGGTTTAAAATAGATAACCTGATGAGAGCCTACTGTGTAGCTCAGGGAACTCTACTCATGCTCTATGGGGAGATAAATTGGAAGAAAATATAAAAAAGAAGGGATATATGTATATGTACAGCTGATTCACTTTGCTATACTATAGAAATTGTCAGAACATTCTAAAGCAACTAGTTGTGTCTGACTTTTTGTGACCCTGTGGACTGTAGCATGCAAGATTCCTCTGTGAATGGGATTTCCCAGGCAAGAATACTAGAGCGGGTTGCCAGTTCCTTCTCCAGGAGATCTTCCCAGACCAGGGATCGAGTCCACAGCCCTTGCATTGGCAGGCGGATTCTTTACCACTGAGCCACCTGGGAAGCCAAAGCAACTATACTCCAATAAAAATTAACTGAAGAAAAAGAGCCCCAATGCATTTCCAAGCCACACACCACACAGCCTTCACTTCTGATCCTAATAAAGAAGTGAAGTAAATAAAGTAAATAAAGAAGAAACTTGCCTAGGCTGTTCACCAGGGTTAGTTTCTTTCTATAATTTTGATCACTTCATTGAAAAAGAAAATTAGGGAATTTAGAGAGGGATCAGAAGAGATAAACAAAAATGATGACCATTTTTAAAGATAAATTGTCGATAAAAATGAGAGTAACCAGGGCATCTCAGGTGGCTTGGTGGTAAAGAATCTATCTGCCTGCTAATGCAGGAGACACAGGAGGTGCAGGTTCTATCCCTAGGTCAGGAAGATCCCCTGGAGGAGGAAATGGCAACCTATTCCCGTATTCTTTCCTGGAAAATCCCATGGACAGAGGAGCCTGGCTGGCTACAGTCCATGGAATCATGAAGAGCAGGACACGACAGAGCACGAATGCAGGAAACCAGGGTTATTCAGCCTGAAAATAATATTCCTGTGAATTTGATGCTCAGCCTTGATGCAGACACTGTAAGAAGCACCTTACTTGTTCTATTTTTTCATTTGGTCCTGATACCAGCTTTATGGGGTCAGTGGGACAACTACTTTAGAAGAGAAATGGGGGGAGGAAATTAAGGCTGTAACTTGCCTGGTATCAAGTAGCCGGCGCCAAGTAGAGTCCAGTGGGAACCTGAGTCAGCCAGACTCCAGTATCCATGCTATTCACCAAGGAGCTGTTCTAAAATGGTCCCTGAAGGGGAAAACACACAGAATTACAGTGTTGCAGGGTTGAGACAACCTAAGTTTAAGAAAGCATCCTTGTCCGAGGGGAATGATCTTGGAATCCCTTTATACAGACACCTTTTACAAAGGATTAGAATCTAATCCCTCTGGAATGGTTTAATTGTGGTCCCATGTGAGAGGGCTGGATTGACTTCTAGAGGCCCAGGTAGCCTTGTGACTTTATGCTAATTCACACAGTACTGTGAGGTATCACACATAGAGCTCTCTACTAACATTTAGTATGAAATCCTGAGCCCTCTCTGCTCAAGGTAGATTGTTGTGCTCAATATAGTAGTGAGGGGGATATGGGAGAAAGAGGTTAATTGAGTTGCCTAAGATTCCACTGGGAGACTGAGCGCAGCCACCAATTGTTTCCAAGCTCACTTGAGTTTAAGTGTGTTGACTGATGTGTTTCCTGTCATTCATCCGGTATCTCTGACAACCTTTCCGCCTTCCCACAATCTGTTCCTTTTTCGATTCTGCCGAAGCTTTGTCTCTGAACTCGGGCCTGGGAGCCCTGTGAGATTGCTTTGGGTGCTCCTTCTCACACACCCACAAAACACCCTCTCCTCTATAAGGAACATTTTAAAAGGTTGGAGTTCTTGAGTGTGTGCCATTTAGAGTTTATTTTACAGACTTTTTCATCTCAAGTGCTTTGATGTAAAGAAGCAAAAAACAACTGCTTCCTGGAACTCTCTCTCTGCCTTTCTCTGAGACTGCAGCATAGAGTAATTAGAATATTACCACAGTTAATGAAAGTGAGAGGCAGATGCATTAGAGGGAGAAGCAATTTACTTAGAGCCTGAATATTGTCAGGAGTTGTGATAGAAGTTTCTGCTCTGAGCTACCTGGCAAACCCAGGAATTATCTATTGGAGGATGAGGCAGATTTACTCAGGATATTTGACTAAGATCCAAGTCTGTGATAGAAGGATGTAAACTGTATAATTAACAAGGAGTGACCAAAGAGAAAATTGTTTTTTATTAGCTGGAGGACAGTCTGTTTTTTACATTGGAAAAGACGCTGATGCTGGGAAAGATGGAAGGCAGGAGGAGGAGGGGACAACAGAGGATGAGTTGGTGATGGACAGGGAAGCCTGGTGTGCTGCAGCCCATAGTGTTGCAAAGAGTCAGACACGACTAAGCAACGGAACTGAACTGAGTCTGTTTTCATTCATTCATTCTACAAATGTGTTTTGAGTGTCCCCTGGGTGCCAGGTATTGTCTAAGCTCTTGTCAATGAGTCAGGTGAAGTTCCTGCTCTCATGGAATTTATATTGAGAGAAACAGAAAATAAAAAATAGTAGGTGCAACAATGAAGTCCACCGTATAACCCTGGTTGGTACTATGAAACCCACAGCAAGGTATGGGGAAGACAGTGGGGGTGCTCTGAGATAGACTTCAAAACAGACGCACTTTGGTGAGATGAGGATGGAGACTTGAATATATTTGTCCTGCATTTTTGGCTTACAGAAACGAACTTGGGTACTTTACCAGCTAGACCTTTGACTTTACACTTCTTTCACACACAGCCTCCATGTTTGCAGCGTGGCTGGAATTTCTCGTTCAAAATAAAATGTTACCAATTTTTGAAGATAGTTTGGAGGCATTTTTTAATAGTCCACTAAAATTTTACGTGTCTATTAAATATTAGGGACCTCCCTCATGGCACTAGTGATAAAGAATCTGCCTGCCAGTGCAGGAGACATGAGATGCAGATTCCATTCCTGAGTCTTTCCTGAAGATCCCCTGGAGAGGGATATGGCAACCCACTCCAGTACTCTTGCCTGGAAAATCCCATGGACAAGGAGCCTGGTGGGCTACAGTCCATGGGGTTGCACAGAGTCAGACGTGCCTGAGTGACTGAGAACAGTTAAATATTAATTGAGTATTAGGTACAGAAAGGGTTTTAGTGATTTTTATCCACAGTTCATCTCAACTGTTTAACTGATTGTTCCCTAGCACTGACAGATACTGATTTCCCTGGTGGCTCAGATGGTAAAGCGTCTGCCTACAATGCGGGATTTCTAAAACAAGCAAAACCCCCAAGAAAGACCTGTCAGTGCCTTTGCACAAATAAAACAACTTCATAAAACCCCAGCCTTCTAAAACAAAATCAAAGGCCCATCCCTTACTTTCTCGTTCATCTTTCTCACTAACTTTCCATACCTCTGGGAACTGGTATGAGTCTAGATGAGTTCTTGAGAGTACAGCTGGGTAGGGACTATTCTGTTCCCCAACTCCAGGGGCAGCATTCTCACGGTAATTTATGTGATTGGTGCCTCCTGACTTCATTTAGTGTCTGTGAAGCCTGTGTGGCTGAACATGGCAGCTCAGGGTGGATGGATGGAAGGAAGGAAGGACCTGAGGCTTTTGTTACTAGGAGGCCTTGGCTCTCTCCTATAGGTGTTCCTAAGGTCAGGTCAGATTGCTGAGCTCAGTTTCAGATTCTCCTTCACTCTTGTTAAGGAGTTACTCGTTTTTCTTTAAGGGATTCAACTATTTTGAAGATTCAGGTTTTAGTTGAGGTCTTTGTAGAGGAGAACTTCTCATAGGAATCTCTTGGCAATCTTGTTAAAATGTGGACTCAGATTCAGTAGGTCTGGGGTGGGGTCTGAGCTTGCATGTTTATAAAATGTTTCAGGGGAGGCTGATGCTTCTGGTCCACAGACCATAGTTTGAATAAGCAAAGCCTCTGATTAAAGAGTTGTGCAAACTCAGTCACGTCCAACTTTTTGCAACACCATGGACTGTATAGCCTGCCAGGCTCCTGTGTCCATGGAATTCTCTAGGCAAGAATACTGGAGTGGGCTGTCCTTCCCTTTTCCAGGGGACCTTTCCAACCCAGAGATCGATCCCAAGTCTCCTGCATTGCAGGCAGATTCTTTATCATCCAACTAATTAAAGAAGAATATCACTTTATCATATCACTGGTGTACTTTTTTTCTAATGATAGCAATTTTTTAAAATCACAATTTTTATTACTTTTCATTGCGTACATTTTGCATATTACTGAAACTTAAAAAAAAGTATAGTAAGCCAGAAAGAAAAACACCAATACAGTATACTAACACATATATATGGAATTTAGAAAGATGGTAACGATAACCCTGTATGTGAGACAGCAAAAGAGACGCAGATGTACAGAACAGAATTTTTGACTTTGTAGGAGAGGGAGAGGGTGGGATGATTTGGGAGAATGGCACTGAAACATGTATAATATCATATAAAAAATGAATCGCCAGTCTAGGTTTGATGCAGGATACAGGATGCTTGGGGCTGGTGCACTGGGATAACCCAGAGGGTGGTATGGGGAGGGAGGTGGGAGGGGGTTCAGGAGTGGGAACTTATGTATACCTGTGGCAGATTCATGTTGATGTATGGCAAAACCAATACAGGAATCAGGGAAAGATGGCGGAGGAATAGGAAGGGAAGACCACTTTCTCCCTCACAAATTCCTCAAAAGAACATTTCAACGCCGAGCAAACTCCACAAAACAACTTCTGTAGGCTGGCAGAGGACATCAGGCAACCAGAAAAGCAGACCATTGTCTTCAAAAACAGATTTTTAATCTTTGCTCTTAGGTTTTTGTTGTCAATTTTGTACATTTAAAAACCCAAACTTCACTACCCAAGTTTACCTGAGAGCGAGATTACTGGCTTGACCACTCTATCCTCCTTTGGACTCTCCTTTTCTCCACCAGGTGGCCTCTGTCTCTTTTCTCCCCCATCTCTTCTCTATCCAACTCTGTGAATCTCTGTGTGTTCCAGACGGTGGAGAACACCTAAGGAACTGGTTACTGGCAGGATTTGTCTCTTTCCTTCTCATTCCTCTCTCTTATCCTCCTGGTAACCTCTGTCTACTTCCTCCCTCTCCTCTTCCCCGTATAACTCTGTAAATACCTCTGAGCGGTCCAGACTATAGAGCGCACATAAGGAAGTGACTACTGGCTAGCTTGCTCTCTCCTCTTTTGATCTCACTGCATCTCATTCCAGTTACCTCTAACCACCCCCTCCATCTTCTCTTCTCCTTGTAACTCAGTGAACCTCTCTGAGTGTCCCTCAATGTGGAGAAACTTTTCATCTTTAACCTAGATGTTTTATCATCGGTGCTGTATAGAGGGAGAAGTCTAGAGGCTACTGTAAAAATAAAACTGAAAACCAGAAGCAGGAGGCTTAAATCCAAAGCCTGAAAACATTAGAGAACTCTTGAATTCAGGGATCATTAAGCAATAGGAGCTCATCAAATGCCTTCATACCTACACCGAAACCAAGCTCCACCCAAGGGCCAACAAGTTCCAAAACAAGACATACCACGCAAATTCTCCAGCAACACAGGAACACTCCCCTGAGCTTCAATATACAGGCAGCTCAAAATTATCCCAAAACCTTTGATGTCTCATAACCCATTACTGGTCACTCCACTGCACTCCAGAGAGAAGAAACCCAGCTCCACCCACCAGAACTCCAACACATGCCTCCCTAACCAGGAAACCTTGACAAGCCACTGATAGAACCCCACCCAAAGTGAGGAAGCTCCATAATAAAGAGAACTCCACAAATTACCAGAATATAAAAAGGCCACCCCAAACACAGCAATATAACCAAGATGAAGAGACAGAGGAATACTCAGCAGGTAAAGGAACAGGAGAGTTGCCCACCAAACCAAACAAAAGAGGAAGAAGTAGGGAATCTACCGGAGAAGGAATTCCGAATATTGATAGTGAAAATGATCCAAAATCTTGAAATCAAAATGGAATCACAGATAAATAGCCTAGAGACAAGGATTGAGAAGATGCAAGAAAGGTTTAACAAGGACCTAGAAGAAATAAAAAAGAGTCAAAATATAATGAATAACGCAATAAATGAGATCAGAAACACTCTGGAGGCAACAAATAGTAGAATAACGGAGGCAGAAGATAGGATTAGTGAAATAGAAGGTAGAATGGTAGAAATAAATGAATCAGAGAGGAAACAAGAAAAACGAATTAAAAGAAACGAGGACAATCTCAGAGACCTCCAGGACAATATGAAACGCTCCAACATTTGAATTATAGGAGTCCCAGAAGAAGAAGACATAAAGAAAGATCATGAGAAAATCCTTGAGGAGATAATAGTTGAAAACTTCCGTAAAATTGGGAAGGAAATAATCACCCAAGTCCAAGAAACACAGAGAGTTCCAAATAGGATAAACCCAAGGCGAAACACCCCAAGACACATATTAATCAAATTAACAAAGATCAAACACAAAGAACAAATATTAAAAGCAGCAAGGGAAAAACAACAAATAACACACAAGGGGATTCCCATAAGGATAACAGCTGATCTTTCAATAGAAACTCTTCAGGCCAGGAGGGAATGGCAAGACATACTTAAAGTGATGAAAGACAATAACCTGCAGCCCAGATTACTGTACCCAGCAAGGATCTCATTCAAATACGAAGGAGAAATCAAAAGCTTTACAGACAAGCAAAAGCTGAGAGAATTCAGCACCACCAAACCAGCTCTCCAACAAATTCTAAAGGATATCCTCTAGACAGGAAACACGAAAGGGTGTATAAACCCGAACCCAAAACAATAAAGTAAATGGCAACGGGATCATACATATCAATAATTACCTTAAACGTAAATGGGTTGAACGCCCCAACCAAAAGACAAAGACTGGCCGAATGGATACAAAACAAGACCCCTCTATATGCTGCTTACAAGAGACCCACCTCAAAACAAGCGACACATACAGACTGAAAGTGAAGGGCTGGAAAAGATATACCACGCAAATAGAGACCAAAAGAAAGCAGGAGTGGCAATACTCATATCCGATAAAATAGACTTTAAAACAAAGGCTGTGAAAAGAGACAAAGAAGGCCACTACATAATGATCAAAGGAACAATCCAAGAAGAAGATATAACAATTATAAATATATATGCACCCAATATAGGAGCACCGCAATATGTAAGACAAATGCTAATAAGTATGAAAGGGGAAATCAACAATAACACAATAATAGTGGGAGACTTTAATACCCCACTCACACCTATGGACAGATCAACTAAACAGAAAATTAACAAAGAAACGCAAACTTTAAATGATACATTAGATCAGTTAGACCTAATTGATATCTATAGGACATTTCACCCCAAAACAATGAATTTCACCTTTTTTTCAAGTGCTCATGGAACCTTCCCCAGGATAGATCACATCCTGGGCCATAAATCTAAACTTGATAAATTCAAAAAATCGAAATCATTCCAAGCATCTTTTCTGACCATAATGCATTAAGATTAGATCTCAACTACAGGAGAAAAACTATTAAAAATTCCAACATATGGAGGTTGAACAACACACTTCTGAATAACCAACAAATCACAGAACAAATCAAAAAAGAAATCAAAATATGCATAGAAACTAATGAAATGAAAACACAACAACCCAAAACCTATGGGACACTATAAAAGCAGTTCTAAGGGGAAAGTTCATAGCAATACAGGCATACCTCAAGAAACAAGAAAAAGTCAAATAAATAACCTAACTCTACAACTATAGCAACTAGAAAAGGAAGAATTGGAGAACCCCAGAGTTAGTAGAAGGAAAAAAATCTTAAAAATTAGGGCAGAAATAAATGCAAAAGAAACAAAAGAGACCATAGCAAAAATCAACAAAGCCAAAAGCTGGTTCTTTGAAAGGATAAATAAAATTGACAAACCATTAGCCAGACTCATCAAGAAGCAAAGAGAGAAAAATCAAATCAATAAAATTAGAAATGAAAATGGAGAGATCACAACAGACAACACAGAAATACAAAGGATCATAAGAGACTACTATCAACAGTTGTATGCCAATAAAATGGACAACGTGGAAGAAATGGACAAATTCTTAGAAAAGTACAATTTTCCAAAACTGAACCAGGAAGAAATAGAAAATCTTAACAGACCCATCACAAGCACGGAAATTGAAACTGTAATCAGAAATCTTCCAGCAAACAAAAGCCCAGGTCGAGGTGGCTTCACAGCTGAATTCTACCAAAAATTTCGAGAAGAGCTAACACCTATCCTACTCAAACTCTTCCAGAAAATTGCAGAGGAAGGTAAACTTCCAAACTCATTCTATGAGGCCACCATCACCCTAATACCAAAACCTGACAAAGATGTCACAAAAAAAGAAAACTACAGGCCAATATCACTGATGAACATAGATACAAAAATCTTCAACAAAATCCTAGCAATCAGAATCCAACAACACATTAAAAAGATCATACACCATGACCAAGTGGGCTTTATCCCAGGGATGCAAGGTTTCTTCAATATCTGCAAATCAATCAATGTAATTCACCACATTAACAAATTGAAAATAAAAACCATATGATTATCTCAATAGATGCAGAGAAGGCCTTTGACAAAATTCAACATCCATTTATGATAAAAACTTTCCAGAAAGCAGGAATAGAAGGAACATACCTCAACATAATAAAAGCTATCTATGACAAACCCACAGCAAACATTATCCTCAATGGTGAAAAATTGAAAGCATTTCCCCTAAAGTCAGGAACAAGACAAGGGTGTCCACTTTCACCGCTACTATTCAACATAGTTCTGGAAGTTTTGGCCACAGCAATCAGAGCAGAAAAAGAAATAAAAGGAATCCAAATTGGAAAAGAAGAAGTAAAACTCTCACTGTTTGCAGATGACATGATCCTCTACATGGAAAACCCTAAAGACTCCACCAGAAAATTACTAGAGCTAATCAATGAATATAGTAAAGTTGCAGGATATAAAATCAACACACAGAAATCCCTTGCATTCCTATACACGAATAATGAGAAAGTAGAAAAGAAATTAAGGAAACAATTCCATTCACCATTGCAACGAAAAGAATAAAATACTTAGGAATATATCTACCTAAAGAAACTAAAGACCTATATATAGAAAACTATAAAACACTGATGAAAGAAATCAAAGAGGACACTAATAGATGGAGAAATATACCATGTTCATGGATTGGAAGAACCAATATAGTGAAAATGAGTATACTACCCAAAGCAATTTACAAATTCAATGCAATCCCTATCAAGCTACCAGCCATATTTTTCACAGAACTAGAACAAATAATTTCAAGATTTGTATGGAAATACAAAAACCTCGAATAGCCAAAAGCAATCTTGAGAAAGAAGAATGGAACTGGAGGAATCAACTTGCTTGACTTCAGGCTCTACTACAAAGCCACAGTCATCAAGACAGTATGGTACTGGCACAAAGACAGACATATAGATCAATGGAACAAAATAGAAAGCCCAGAGATAAATCCACACACATATGAACACCTTATCTTTGACAAAGGAGGCAAGAATATACAATGGAGTAAAGACAATCTCTTTAACAAGTGGTGCTGGGAAAACTGGTCAACCACTTGTAAAAAGAATGAAACTAGATCACTTTCTAACACCGCACACAAAAATAAACTCAAAATGGATTAAAGATCTAAATGTAAGATCAGAAACTATAAAACTCCTAGAGGAGAACCACTCTCAGACATAAATCACAGCAGGATCCTCTATGATCCACCTCCGAGAATTCTGGAAATAAAAGCAAAAATAAACAAATGGGATCTAATTAAAATTAAAAGCTTCTGCACAACAAAGGAAAATATAAGCAAGGTGAAAAGACAGCCTTCTGAATGGGAGAAAATAATAGCAAATGAAGCAACTGACAAACAACTAATCTCAAAAATATACAAGCAACTTATGCAGCTCAATTCCAGAAAAATAAACGACCCAATCAAAAAATGGGCCAAAGAACTAAATAGACATTTCTCCAAAGAAGACATACGGATGGCTAACAAACACATGAAAAGATGCTCAACATCACTCATTATTAGAGAAATGCAAATCAAAACCACAATGAGGTACCACTTCACACCAGTCAGAATGGCTGCGATCCAAAAATCTGCAAGCAATAAATGCTGGAGAGGGTGTGGAGAAAAGGGAACCCTCCTACACTGTTGGTGGGAATGCAAACTAGTACAGCCACTATGGAGAACAGTGTGGAGATTCCTTAAAAATTGCAAATAGAACTACCTTATGACCCAGCAATCCCACCGCTGGGCATACACACCGAGGAAACCAGAGTTGAAAGAGACACATGTACCCCAATGTTCATCGCAGCACTGTTTATAATAGCCAGGACATGGAAGCAACCTAGATGTCCATCAGCAGATGAATGGATAAGCAAGCTGTGGTACATATACACAATGGAGTATTACTCAGCCGTTAAAAAGAATTCATTTGAATCAGTTCTGATGAGATGGGTGAAACTGGAGCCAATTATACAGAGTGAAGTAAGCCAGAAAGAAAAACACCAATACAGTATACTAACACATATATATGGAATTTAGAAAGATGGCAATGACGACCCTGTATGCAAGACAGGAAAAAAGACACAGCTGTGTATAACAGACTTTTGGACTCAGAGGGAGAGGGAGAGGGTGGGATGATTTGGGAGAATGGCATTCTAACATGTATACTATCATGTAAGAATTGAATCGCCAGTCTATGTCTGACGCAGGATACAGCATGCTTGGGGCTGGTGCATGGGGATGACCCAGAGAGATGTTATGGGGAGGGAGGTGGGAGGGGGGTTAATGTTTGGGAACGCATGTAAGAATTAAAGATTTTAAAATTAAAAAAAAAAAAAACAAAACCCAAAACAGTATTGTAAAGTAAAAAAAAAAAAAAAAAAAAGGTATAGACCAAAAATGTTAAAAATATCTAAGTTACCAAAATTTAGTAAACGAAGACTTGGGATTAAAAAAATCTGAAAATTTTGAAAGCCACCATCAAATTATTTTAAAGGAAAAATTTATTGTCAAAATCAGTCCAAGAATACATGGAAAGTATGAATAAATCAAAAGTCATACATAAAATTAAAAAGGTTAGCAAAGAACTTCCTCTAAAAGAATGCTAGAGTTAATGTGTGTTATTCAAACCATCAAAAAACAATATAAAGAAATCTTATAATAATATAAAATCCTAGAGCATAGAAAAAGATAGAATATTTTAGAGTACACTATTTTTTCGTCCAGCATAGCACTAATGCTAATGTTACAACATAATACAGCGAAAAACTACAAATTTTAGATAAGATATTTAAAAGTTATCAAATTGAATTCAGAACTATATATCAAATTGAATTTAGGTTATTTTAAGAATTTATAGATTAGCTTATATTGAGATATCTATTAGGTTATTTATCATATCAAAACATCAAAGGAGAAAAAATATGATCACTTTTATTTGCTGAAAATCTGTCTACCTAGGTTCATGATCTATTCTTCATATAAGGAAAAACCTTAATTAGGAATAATTAGGGGGACTATATTAAAAAATACAGAATTAAGAAATAAAAATATTTAGCATATAAAAAATGAAATGTTTAGTATGCCCACATATTACCTGAGATATTCTAAAAAATTTTTCACTGTTCAAATTTAACTAGATGTCCTTTATTTTATCTATGATTTCTACCTGTAACCCTTCTATTCTCAGATAACCTCTTTTAATCTTTTGGCATAGATTCCTACAGTTATTTACAATACAAACGTACATGTATCACTTTATAGTTTATGAAATTCCTTACAACCAAGAATTTGATTGGAAATCCTGTGAATTTATATTTATTCCCGTTTTATACATGAAGAAACTGAGGTTTAGAAGGAACCAACTGAAGAATAATTTAGCATTGGGAAGATCCTGGGCTCTAATGGAGGACATGGTTACCTAGGGAATATTCCCTTCTTTCCAAGCCTAGATCCCTTGTTCTTCTTTTCATCCTAGAGCTTTACAATTTAATTTCAGGCCAGGCCACCTCTCTTAATGATCCCATCCAATCACTAAGTCAACAACTTGGTTGTGGTGGAGCAAAGGGGTATGAACTTGGTTGGGGTGATTAACTCAGCCATGTAATTGGCCCAATTCTGTGGCAAATTGGGCTTCCCTTGTGGCTCAGCTGGTAAAGAATCTGCCTGCAATGCAGGAGACCTGGGTTGGGGAGATCCCCTGGAGAAGGGAAAGGCTACCCACTTCAGTATTCTGGCCTGGAGAATTCCATGGACTGTATAGTCCATAGGATCGCAAAGAGTCAGACACGACTGAGTGACTCACTTTCTTTGGCAAATTAAGCATGGATTTTTAAAAAATTACTGTGTAGTTTAGTGAGAGGGCTTAAGATAATATAATTTTGAGGAAATTACTAGCTTTGTTTTTAAAATGAACTCCATAGTGCAAGAATGAGTTTTACTTATATATCTTCTCATGTATAATGTCTGTAGAAACGTTGTTCTTCAAAAGAGATTGCAGACATAACAAACATCCCAGTGCCCCCTCCCATCCCCCATCATGCATTAGAAGTAGAATTATCATAGAGCTTTGGTCAGGGAGACATCCGGGAAATTTTAGTAACTGAACTTTTCCAAGCCTTCTTTGTCAGTCTTGGAGATAGTATGCCTCCTTAGGCAGAACTTACACCTGCATGGGGCGAAACTGCACAAAATCAATACAGATTTGGCATCAACTTTTTCCAGTTTTATTGAAATGTAGTGACATATAACATTGTATTCAATTAAGGTGTACAACATAGTAATTTAATATATGTTGCCACGCGATCACCACAATAAGTTTAGTTTGACATCTTTCACCTCTCAGAGTTGTAATTTTTTGTCCTATGATGAAAACTATAATTTACTGTCTTAGTAACTTTCAAATATGCATATAGTATTGTTAACTATAGGGCTTCCCAGGCGGTTCAGAATCTGCCACGGTTCCTGTGGTAAAGAATCTGCCTGCCCATGCAGGAGCTGAAGGAGACGTGGTTTCGATCCCTGGGTCGGGAAGATCCCCTGGAGGAGGAAATGGCAACCCACTCCAGTATTTTTGCTCAGTTCATCGAAGAGTCGGACACGGCTGAGCGCGCACAGGCAGAGCAATTGTTAACTCTAGTGCCACACTGTACATTGGATGCCCCAGACTTGTTTATCTCATAACTGAAGTTTGTACCTTTTGAGCACCTTCTCTTGTTTCCCCTCCCCACACGCCTCCCCACCCCCTAGGATGCCCCAGTCTGTTGTCTGAACCATACCCTTCAGCCCAGGTCCAGTCCTCTGCTGTCTTTCAAACTTTGGTGACTGTCCAAGCTACTCTCTGTGTTCTGAGTGGCATCCAGTAATGGAGGGTGTGCCTGCCCGGTCTCTGTCCTAATGCAAAGGACCTTAAAGAAAGAAAGAAATTGAAGTCGCTCAGTCGTGCCTGACTCTTTGCGACCCCATGGATAGTAGCCTGCACCAAGCTCCTCCGTCCATGGGATTTTCAAGGCAAGAGTACTGGTGTGGGTTGCCATTTCCTTCTCCAGGGAATCTTCCCAACCCAGGGATTGAACCCAGGTCTCTCACATTGTAGACAGATGCTTTACCGTCTGAGCCACCAGGACCTTAGTCAACATCTGAATGCTGGAAGATTGGAGCCAAACCCTCTTTCAGCAACTTCTAAAATGTCCGAGTGGATCTCTTTTAGAGACTGTCTGGGAGGTGGTTGTTTCTGGGGGTGGGGCGGGGAGGGTAGAGTCACTGGTTAACAACTATCCCTCTGTTTGCTATGGTTCCACAGAGCCCATGAACTCGAACCCTGCTGATCATCAGAGTCAGGCCACCAGTGGCCATGTTCTCTGGGCCATAGTTAAAAACCAGGGCCCTAGACCTGCACACAGGTTCTTTCCAGGGAGACACGAGTGACCTGGAGCTGGGCGGAGGGCGAACATGAACACACTGTCCTCCGGCCTCCCTAGCCTCCGGAGAGGATGGCGGGCACTCAGCCTCTATATGGGGGTTAAAGTAGAAGCCTGACACTCAGGCTGCAGCTTGACATGTATAGACATGTCTCTTTCTGGAAAAGACTAGGAGATAGATGTTTCTGAGGGATGCCTTCACACGGAGCCCTGGGGGCACAGGTACCATGGATCCTAGTGAGCCTGTGAAGAACTGCCTTTTTGGATGCTCTGATCTCACAGGTCTTCTGTATTGAAGCCCTGTTGGCTTTTGCAGCTAGAGGTTGGAGGACCATTTCTCAGGTGGAAGCCTTAAAGTTGGGTAGTGGATGTTAGGTTCAAGCCCTTCAATCCTCAGGGAGAAGCTGGGTGTCTGTGAGTTCCCCCTTGTTTATTGTATCAATATGTTGCTGCCCCAGGGGTAGGATTTATGGCAGGAGTGTGCGTCTCGGCATACCTACTATTTTTTTTTCCTCATTCATTTAATGTGTAGGAGGTGTTCAGCTAGTTTCTGAACTTCTTTCAGAGGGAATTGGCCCATGTGTAACTGTAGATTAGCATGACCACTGGAAGGAGTGAATTCAGGAGCCTCCTACAGAATGCCAATTTCTTTTTTAAATGAGACATGCACTGATGATTTTGGTTAATTAAATAACTTGCTTTAGATGAGTGAGAAGGAGTAAAGCATATTGTGGTATTTTATCTATTTAGTTGTTCCTAAGATTCACCAAAGGCCTTAAGGCACAGAGCTTTAATTAAAGAAATGAATGCACAAGGAGTCAGCCTGTTCTGCTTAAGAGTGTGTTGCTATTTATGAAGCTGGGATTCCCTTGAATTAATTGAATGAAATGCGTGGCATTTATGTTAAGCAACACTTTAATGTGGTCCCTGGAGTGCTGACATAAGTTGTACAAATGCGTGTCTTTTGGAGACGTTCGGTCTTCTTCTCTTTCTCCTTCTTGCTTTTATAGCAGGGGTGTGCTAGCTTTGGGGGATAGAAAGATGAAAAAAATATAGACCATGCCTAAAGGAAAGAGTGATCAACTAGGGGAGACTGACACAGAACAAGTAACTAAAAAAATGTGATACGTGTTGTAATGGCAATCGGCAGAAGATATAGAAAGAACACAGCAAAGGAGACTGACTGTTGAGGGGAGAGGGTATGATGAAAAATTTGCAGAGGGAAAGCTACATCATTAGGCTGTTGAGGATTAATGGGAATTTACTGGGGAAGAAGGTAAGAAACGACATTCTTTGCCTGGAAACAGCAAAGGTAAAGGCATGGTGTGTTTGGAGAAGGACTGCATTTGGTTTTCCTGCAGGGTAAAGTCCGAATGGTGGTTTGTAGGGTGTGATCCTGGAAATGTGGGGTTGGGTCATGTCATGAAAGGCTGTGTGTGCTGTATTTAGGAGTTGACACTTGGTTTTTGAGAACCATAAAAAGATTTTAAATAGGGAAATAGTTTGGTCAGTTTCATTTTATAGGGACCTCCCTGGAAGTGGTATCACAGGTAAATGAGGAGACACTAAGTGGGGCTGGTTAGGAAGCTGCCACACTGACCCATATCAGGAGTGACACTGAAGGTCTACGTTAAGGGTCGTGGGGATGATTAAACTGGGATAGATTTGATGCAGATTTAAGACATAGAAATCAACGTATCACATCTGGATTATGGTGAGGTAAAGTAGAAGTCCAGCTTTCTCATTGTGAGTGTCTTTGTGAATGGTGGCATAAAGGCAAGCCAGGAAATACAGGAAGTCCCCTACAAATGAACCATCAAGATTCAAGTTGCAATCTGCAAAAGATGCGAACGTGTGTTTGCATGTCCAGTCACATAGGTCAGTTCATGTGTCTGGCGTACATTGTCACGTGTGTGCATCCTCTACAGGTGGTTGTGCTCTTCTGTACTTTGCGTAGAGTACAAAGTACCGCATTGTACAGAGTACAGCAGCTCAGCCTCTTTATTTCAAGCCCAGGATGTCCAGGAAGCAAGCATTAAAGCAGCAGTGAGGTAGTTGGTACTTTTCCAGGCAAGGTACTGCAAGATTAAAGAGGTTTTCATTTTTTTGCACTTTTAAGTGTATCATTTATGTGAAAAATATTATAAACCTACTACAGTACAGTACTCTATAATTGTGTTAGTTGCATACCTAGGCTAATTTCTTGGACTTAGGAACAAATTGGACTGATTAATGAATGCACTTTTAGAACTGAACTTGTTGGTATGAGGGGGGTGCTACTGTACAAAAAAGACCAGGTAGAGGGTAGGATGTGGGGATCATGAGTACAGTTTGGATGGAATGAATGTGATGTGATCATTTACATTAAGTAGGTAAGGGTTAAGCTTGGATACTTAATGGATAATGGAAAATGGGGAATGAAGAATATGTGGTAGCAATGAAACACCAAGTAGAGACATCCCCTAGACAGTTAGATTTATGTGATTAGAGTTCAGGGTTAAAGTCAGAGCTGTACACATAAATTTGGGACTCACCAGCCTGAGGCTGCAAAGAAAAGATCAAAGAGAAGGGAGACCTAGCGGTGTGCTGCCAGAATTTCCATCCACCTACCCCACCCACTCACCTTCCTAGTTCCCCTTCCATTCGGTCAGCAGAAACTTATTTCCTGAGAACTTGTGACATGCCAGGGACAGAGATTATGACAGGTACTGTGTGAATCACAGAAACGGATAAGATGTAAATTTTACTCTTAAAGGATTCGCAGGGGATTGGGGAGGTAGGTTAAATCACGTTTTACCATCTGATCCAGCAATTCTACTTCTGGATATATGCCCAAAATAATTGAAAGTGGGATCTCATAGAGGTATTTGTATACGCTTTTTCATAATAGCATAATTCACACTAGCTTAAAAGTGGAAGCAATTCAGTGTGTGTCGATGAATGAATGGATTACTGAAATGTGGTAAATATGCATACATACAGTGAAATATAATTCAGCCTGAAAAAGGAAGAAAATTCTGACACATGTTCCCATGTTGATGAACCTTAATGACATTATACTAAGTGAAGTAAACCATTCATGAAAATGAGGTAAATAAATAGCAATGTGCCTTTTGTTCTCTAAAACGAAAACAGAAAGAAAGAAGGAAAAGAAGAATGAGGGAGAGGGGAAGAGTAATTTTATTTGGCTTCACTCATTTCAACTTTCATCCCTCATCATGGTGTTCCTTCTGCATATCCTTGAGGATTTTGATATTTACATCATAATTCAAGAGACATCCACCTCAAAAATTGTTTTGACATGAAAAGCCAGGAAATTTTATATGATATGAAAACATTTATGCTGGCCTACTTCATATATTACTTAAAAGGAAAAAAGAAGTAGTAGTGTCCTTTGTCTGAAATTTAAACAGAATATAGAATGAATGAAAAATTGGTATGTTTTCATTGTTTTAGGTAAAACTTTTATTGGTGTCAGGTTGACTGGAATTTACAACCGTCTGAGGACACTTTTAATGCCAAAACTTTTAGTGCTTAAGCAGCTCCGTTATGCTTTTTCAGAAATATACTCAGCCATCAACTGGAAAACCACTCTCTAAAAAATGTAGTGGAGAAATTACTCACAGAACTTATTCTCAAATCTCTTCCATATATATGCCCTGTAATGGAGTTAGTCTTCCTTGAAGGATCTTAGACTTCAAACTGGAACTTCTGCTATGGAATCATCTTCCATTAAATGATAGACCCTCATAAAAGTTACTGAAAGAGTGTAGACATTTCCAAAAGCAGCACAGAACTGAAGTTTCATGAGCTTGTTTTAAAGACACAGATGCCTATAGTTACAGAAATAGAGTATTACAGAGGACAAAATACTTGGGAAGGATGGTCACCCAGCCTATCATTTTCCCTCAGTGGCACAGGGTGACTCACTAGGTCATTATCTATTTGGTTCTTAAACATTTCCAATGAAGGCAGTTTTGAAGTCTGCCATGGGGATGTCCAGTGAGGCTTATTTCCAAAATCAAGTAGGAGCCAAAGGATTTTCTCCTGAAATTCGTAGCCCATCAACAAATTTGTCTTCATTGCTATTTTTGTTGTTGTTGTTCAGTCACTAAGTTGTGTCTGACTCTTCGTGACCCCATGGATTGAAGCACACCAGGCTTCCCTGTCCTTCACTATCTCCCAAAATTTGCTCAAACTCATGTCGATTGAGTAGGTGATGCCATCCAACCATCTCATGCTTTGTCGACCCCTTCTCTTGCTGCCCTCAATCTTTCCCAGCATCAGGGTCATTTCTAATGAGTCAGCTCTTCACATCAGGTGGCCAAAGTATTGGAGCTTCAGCTTTAGCATCAGTCCTTCCAATAAATATTCAGGACTGATTTCCTTTAGGATGGACTGGTTGGATCTCCCTGCTACCTAAGGGACTCTCAGGAGTCTTCTCCAGCACCACAGTTCGAAAGCATCAGTTCTTTGGTGCTCAGCCTTCTTTATGGTTGCTTTCTTGTTTTATATAATTCAGTAACAATCTTTATTTACATCGAGCCAGTTTATCTCATTGATTTTTGTGACCAAATGAAATGAAATAAATTGTCTGCTCATAATGCTTTAATTCACCTCCTCCCAGTTTTCAATTCAACAATGATATGCTTTGATTTCCTATTTATTAAGGAAGTAGAACAGGAGAAGCTGGGGATATTTGCAATCTGGTAAGGTCTGATATGAACATATTGGTATTATCATAAATAAATTTAGGTATGTAGAAGTTTGTTGCTTCCCCAATCATCCTAGAGGGCTTTGTGTTGACAATACAAGTTAGTTGTTTTTTGAAATACTGCCATCTGACTTTCTATCACATGTCATTTCATTTGTGTTAAACATGTCTTAAATAATGAGCTGATATGTACCTTTCTTTTATAGTCATATTTGCTTGCTTGTTCTATTTTGTTTTTTAAAGAGAAAATATTTTGTCAGTGATTCTGAAAATACTTGGGAAAATTTACTGTGACTTGTGCTATTAGAGTAGTTAGCAAGGCAATCTAAAAAAAAATAAGGAAATAATTTTAAAACTTGGAGCTCTGGCTCTGTTTTTCATAGAGCAATAAATACTGTTGAATAGACATAAAGCTCTGTAGTGTAGTTAGGGATAATAATCAAAATATTTATCAACCAATAAATAGGGTATGGGCTTCCCTGGTGGCTCAGACAGTAAAGAATCCACTTGCAATGTAGGAGACTTGGGTTCGATCCGTAGGTTGGGAAGATCCCCTGGAAGAGGGCATGGTAACCCATTCCAGTATTCTTTCCTGGAGAATCCTCATGGACAGAGAAGTCTGGTGGGCAACAGAGTCTCTGGGCCCACAAAGAGTCAGACATTACTGAGCAGATATGCACAGCACACACAAGGTAGGGTGTGGGGCTTCCTAGGGGGCTCAGTGGTAAAGAACCTGCCTGCCAGTGCAGGAGATATAAGAGATGATGGTTCAATCCCTGGGTTGGGAAGATCCCCTAGAAGAAGGCATGGCAACCCACTCCAGTATTCTTGCCTAGAGAGTCTGATGAACAGAGGAACCTGATGAGCTACTGTCCATTGGGTTGCAGAGTTTGACAGGACTGAAGTGACTTACCATGCATGCATGCAAGGTTGGGTGTACTGCCCAATCCAAACAGGTATGGCCTTAGCTCAGGTACAGGTGTTAAACCTTTAGGTGCTCAGTTATGGATGAGATACTAGGGTGGAGCACCAGAAGGTTTAGGACAGCAGTCATCTACAGCCATATATCATGAGTTTAATACTCCTACAAACCAGTCCTGCTGGACAAGAACATCCTACCTTACAGCAGCCCAATCTGTACATCAGGGATTGAAATTTACGTTTTTATTGGGGATTGGTGGAAATGGAGACCTCAGTGGTAGAAAATCCCATACGCTTCTTCCAAGCTGCTCATCTCTTGAGTCTTCAGGTTTGACTGGGGGGGCAGAGGAGGCAAAGAGGAGACTGAGGGTGGTGTCCCTGCAGTCAGTGGATCTTGTCGCTGAAATGCCTGGGTCCTCCCACTCATTGTCTTACTCACCTCTGTTTCCCCAACACCTCAACCTACTTGTGGCTCAATAACAAAAGATGAATGAGTGATTGAGAGTGATTGGTTGGCTGTTTCAAATTGTGGGCTTTATTATTATTCAGCTATGATGAGGCCAGCATATCAGGAGATGATTGTTTGGGGAAAGAACCCTTACTCCCAGTTCCCAAGAGGAAGGGCACGTCACATCATGCAGGGGCCACAGAGGGAAGCACCAGGGTGGGACAGGAGGCAGGAGGAGTGAGGGCAAAAGGTGTGCAAAAGCTGATATTGTGGTTTCTGTGGGAAGAAATGACCTAGGCATGGTAAATAATCCACATGGTGTCCCCAACACCCCATGTGTTATGTATAGTTTATAGTCTCATTTTTATACATGAGGAAGTGGGAGCCTTGAGAAATTGCATAACTTAGTCAAGGTCACAGAGAATTGTAATATGATGCTCTTATTCTCTCTGTTATACTCCATTTTCCATTTGTTTTATTCCGGTTATTTGCTTGTGTGTCTGTTGATGCAGCTACTTTGAGCAGTTTAAAATGTTGGACAGTCCTTCTTACCTATATGTGTCCAGTCTCCATCAGAGCGTGGGCAGCATAGAAACATTTGTTTAATCAATCAGTAAGGCCTCCATCACCTTCCTTTTAATTTGAGCAGCCTAATCAGCAGCCCGTTGATGGTACAGGAGCTGTCCTGATGGAAGGAGACCTTTTTTATGGCTTTCTGTTCTTTGTCTGACATCCTCTGAGACTGGGAACATGGGAATAAAGAAATGAATGACTCCACAAATGGTTATTTCTATTTTTTGTGTCACTTATCCCTTTCTTAATCTGAGTTCCCTGATGGCTCAGTTGGTAAGGAATCTGCTTACAATATAGGAGACCAAGGTTCAATCCCTGGGTCAGGAAGATCCCTTGTAGAAGGGAATGGCAACCCATTCCAGTATTCTTGCCTGGAGAATCCCATGGACAGAGGAGCCTGGCGGGCTACAGTCCATGGGGTAGCACAGAGTCGGACACGACTGAATGACTAACACTTTAATCTGGGTTCCACAGATGCTTGCTTTGTAGGATACAGCCTGAAAGAAGTATGTGAGATGTCTGCTCTGTCCTTGGGAAAGTTAAGGGAATGTATAGAACTTATGCCAATGGAATATTACAGGAAAGTGAACAGGGAAGGCAGAGGTACTGTCCTTGTCAGATGGCAGCTCTCCTGATTATCTCCTCTGCCTTTTCTCCCTTCCAGCTTGCCACCCATCCTGTTCTGCATGTGCAGGGACAAGCCCACACAACTGCACAGCCTGTTGGCCTTCCCACGTGCTGTTGGATGGGCAGTGCCTCTTCCAGTGCCCAGATGGGTACTTCAACCAGGAAGGCAGTTGTACAGGTGAGTGTGTAACTGGCTTGGGCGTATGCCCATCGCACCCTATGCCCATATGTTGTCTTCATACAACCTGGCTCTGCAATTAGCAACCGTGTCATACCAAGGGACTAGACTTGGGCTGTGAGTCCTTCTGAGTGAGGAAAACAAGTGAAATTCTGTTCATCCAATAGGAAATATGGATGACGTGAAAAATGAAAATCAGCTTGACCCTGTGCATATAGTGAGGGATGGTGGGGGCCATCAAGGAGATGAGCTGCTGCAGGCTCTCATGCATTTGTGGGAGAGCAGGCATTGGCCTTACCTCTGCAGTCCTCAGCCCCTCTTCCCCCGCTGCAGCCTAATAGAGCAAAAAGGGAAAGGGTATTTATTTTCTTCCTTGACACATCGGCCCAATATGTTTTTAAGAGCACCTGTATATTTCAGTGACAGAGATTTTAAGAATTACTACTTCAGATTAGTGAAGGGTTTTATTGGAATCGACAAAATACTAAAATTTAAGCACCTTATTGTAGCTCTGTGTTTTCTTGTTGCTAAAGAAAAAAAGAAAAGACAAACACATTCTATCATGATTATGGTTTTATTTCTAAAAATAGACTGCTGAGGCCGACTGATAGGGAAAAAGCCCATCGTTATAACATTGTTTGATTTTTGTTTCTGGCATTGGAAAACACATAGTAAATGTGCAAAATATTTTTGAAATAAATTAAAACTTGTCAGATTCATCAAGCCTCAAACTCCAAAGAGGAAATTTAATGTGAATACAAATTTAGATGATTGAAGATCAATATCATTTTTCTGGAATTTTCTTCTACAAGTAGCTTTTTAATCTCTGTAGGCCCCTGATGGGTTGTTTCACTTGAAACACTCTATTAAGCTCAGTGGGGAGCGTTCTTGGTTTCTTTGTCACTGGGGTTGTCCTTGAAAACTGTGGTCTTTCCTTCTGTGTCCTCACCCTGGCCCAGTTGGTTTCATCTGTGGAAAATTGTTTAGGGGAAGTCTGAGTATCTGTAACTCTTCTCTGCCCATGCCCCTGCCTGCCTGAGACCAGCAGATGGAAGGTACTTTTATAGAGAAGAATAAAAAAAGTCTGGCTACAGGCTGAATCTGTTTCTTTTACTTTCTGTTGCTTTCCTAAACCGAAAGGATACTATCTGTACATAACGCCCTACCTCAGGGAACCTGGCCCCTCTGCCTGAATGTGAAACCAAAGTGCTGTTGTCCAGAGAGACATTCTGACCCTGTTCACCTACGTATGGCTGCAAGAAAGAGGAAACTAACACAGCCCCTCCCTGAGGCTGACCTTTCCAGGCGGTATTTGCAAGATTAATGGCCTCTGTACTTTACTTCCTCACCTCCTCCTCCTCTGTAAAAGAACCTGGCATCCAGACCCTGATAAGATGGTTATTTTGAGACACTAGTCTGCCATCTTCTTGATCTGCTGGCTTTCCAAGTAAGGTTGTTATTCCTTGCCTCAACACCTCGTCTACTGATTTATTGGTCTGTCGTGGGGCGAGCGAGCAGAGGGGACTTGGACTCAGTAACAGTACCACAAGCAGCAGGGCTCCAAGGTCACTAGAAATATCCTGGCAGGGAGGGGGCACTGGGCAATAGAGATCAACCTGAGAGTGCTAGTGTCTTTCGGATGGATATTTACAAAGTTAAGAGCCTTAAGAATGTAGAACTGGTGATAGTTAATGCTAGCCTTCTAATCAGCAGTTTGCTTGTTTGCCTTTTTTTTTCTCTATAACTTCTTATCTTCTCTTGGCCTTCTGCCAGACAAAGTTGACTTTACTGGAAATCTGTGCCTTTCCTTCTCACCAGTTCTGCACCAGAAGGGAATTCTTTGTCATTAGTTCCAGCAAGCACTACCCAGCTCTGGTCCTTTACCTCCCCTCCTCTTGGAATCAGACATGCTTACACTTCCTCATCCTTGGCAGAGAAATCTTCTTCCACGCACACTTGCTCCTGCTGCCCATCTTGGCAGCATAAGAGCAGTTGCAGCTGCAACTTTCTTTTATTCTTTGCCATCCTTATCTTTATTGCCTGCACCTACTGGGACTCACTGCTCTTTTTCACTGTAGTACCTCTCAGTAATTTGGTGGTTTTTCCGGGGAAAACGTAGCTTGGACAGTTTTGTCTAAGGAATTGAACTTCAAACATGGTTCATGATAACCGCTAGAAAGAGGCCTTTTTCGGCTCTTTGTATTTTAATTAAGTGTTGCTGCTAAAACAGGCATTCAAGTTGTGGCCTGGAGGGAGAGCAGGGTTGGCATCTGACTCTGTGAGAAGTTTTCACTTCCCCTGCTATGGATAGTTCCACCTGTGCCTGCTGGGGATTTCTGCGAAGCAAAATGTCTCCCTCTTCTCCATCTAGCTCTTTGAATTTTAGAGAGGGAGGGTCTTACCACTTGTTTTTCTGTTTTTTTTTTTTTTTGTTTTTTTTTTTTTTACTTTGATCTGAACTTCCTGATTTATATAGACGGGAATGGTCATACTGAGCAACCAATTCCTCTCATTTTATTTTCTAAAAAATTTTAAAATATTTATTTACTTATTTAGCTACACTGGGTCTTAGTTGAGGCGTGCAAGATCTTCAACCTTCCTCTCGGCATGTGAGATCTTCTTAGTTACAGCATGTGAACTCTTAGTTGTGGCATTCGGGATCTAGTTCCCTGACTGGGGATTAAACCTGGGCCCCCTACATTGGGAGCTTAGCTATTGGACCACCAGGGAAGTCCCAGTTTCTCTCATTTTAATGTTTCTAGATTCCATGTTCTGTTCATGGGCAATGTTTTTGCTGACCCTAGAAATGCTGTCTTTTGGTTAATGCCAAAGGGTGTGCCAACCTTGCTCAGGAGTCTTTTTCAAAAGATGTTTAGCATTTGAAGTCTGTTCTTAGGGTAATTGGTGGAGTACGCTAAATACTTCATGTGTGTACATGCTGAGCTGCTAACTGCAATCCCGATTCTTGTTTTTCCTTCCAGAGTGCCACCCCACCTGCAGGCAGTGCCACGGCCCTTTGGAGTCCGACTGCATCTCTTGCCACCCTCACATTCCTCTGACTGCTGGGAGCTGCAGGGCCAGCTGTAAAGAGGAGCAGTTCCTCAACCTCGTGGGCTACTGTGCTGGTGAGTGAGTCCCCTTCACAGGCTCAGAAATCCCTAGCCAAAGGCTGAGGCTCTTCATGCCAGGCCCCAGAAGGCTCTTGCATTTGTCCTTTGTCATCAGACTAAGAGCTCTCTCTTCGGAGATGTTTGTCTCATGTCCAAAAATTCACTTCACTGCTTTCTATCTGACATTTAGTAAATATCTGTGGATTCAAGTGGAATCTTCTAATGATACTCTTGCAGTTCCTGAAAAAATCTTCCGTTCAGTTCAGTTCAGTTCAGTCGCTCAGTCATGTCCGACTGTTTGCGACCCCATGAATCGCAGCACGCCAGGCCTCCCTGTCCATCACCAACTCCCGGAGTTCACTCAGACTCATGTCCATCGAGTCCGTGATGCCATCCAGCCATCTCATCCTCTGTCGTCCCCTTCTCCTCCTGCCCCCAATCCCTCCCAGCATCAAAGCCTTTTCCAATGAGTCAACTCTTTGCATGAGGTGGCAAAAGTACTGGAGTTTCAGCTTTAGCATCATTCCTTCCAAAGAAATCCCAGGGCTGATCTCCTTCAGAATGGACTGGTTGGATCTCCTTGCAGTCCAAGGAACTCTCAAGAGTCTTCTCCAACACCACAGTTCAAAATCATCAATTCTTCGGTGCTCAGCCTTCTTCACAGTCCAACTCTCACATCCATACATGACCACTGGAAAAACCATAGCCTTGACTAGACGGACCTTAGTCAGCAAAGTAATGTCTCTGCTTTTGAATATGCTATCTAGGTTGGTCATAACTTTTCTTCCAAGGAGTAAGCGTCTTTTAATTTCATGGCTGCAGTCACCATCTGCAGTGATTCTGGAGCCCCCAAAAAATAAAGTCTGACACTGTTTTCACTGTTTCCCCATCTATATCCCATGAAGTGATGGGACCAGATGCCATGATCTTCGTTTTCTGAATGTTGAGCTTTAAGCCAACTTTTTCACTCTCCTCTTTCACTTTTATCAAGAGGCTTTTTAGCTCCTCTTTACTTTCTGCCGTAAGGGTGGTGTCATCTGCATATCTGAGGTTATTGATATTTCTCCTGGCAATCTTGATTCCAGCTTCTGTTTCTTCCAGTCCAGCGTTTCTCATGATGTACTCTGCATAGAAGTTAAATAAGCAGGGTGACAATATACAGCCTTGACATACTCCTTTTCCTATTGGGAACCAGTCTGATGTTCCATGTCCACTTCTAACTGTTGCTTCCTGACCTGCATACAGATTTCTCAAGAGGCAGGTCAGGTGGCCTGGTATTCCCATCTCTCTCAGAATTTTCCACAGTTTATTGTGATCCACACAGTCAAAGGCTTTGGCATAGTCAATAAAGCAGAAATAGATATTTTCCTGGAACTCTCTTGTTTTTTCCATGATCCAGCGGATGTTGGCAATTTGATCTCTGGTTCCTCTGCCTTTTCTAAAACCAGCTTGAACATCAGCAAGTTCACGGTTCATATATTGCTGAAGCCTGGCTTGGAGTATTTTGAGCATTACTTTACTAGCATGTGAGATGAGTGCAATTGTGCGGTAGTTTGAGCATTCTTTGGCATAGCCTTTCTTTGGGATTGGAATGAAAACGGACCTTTTCCAGTCCTGTGGCCACTGCTGAGTTTTCCAAATTTGCTGGCATATTGAGTGCAGCACTTTCACAGCATCATCTTTCAGGATTTCAAATAGCTCAAAATCTTAGAACTTCATATTAATGAAAACTGAAGTCATGATAATGATTGCTTACATGCATGCAGCGCACCTTAGCTTCAGATGGCAAGAAGCAGGTTCAAGATAGTCAGGCACTCTGAAAACTGTTGCCCTCTCCTCTGCTGCTATCTATTATCTCCTGCTGTGAAGAACCTTTGTCAGC
Source organism: Ovis aries (assembly GCF_016772045.2). Taxonomy (NCBI): domain Eukaryota; kingdom Metazoa; phylum Chordata; class Mammalia; order Artiodactyla; family Bovidae; genus Ovis; species Ovis aries. The sequence goes on from NC_056059.1 coordinate 93,795,230, forward strand.
CCTGAGCTCACACAACAACAACAACCAGGCACAAAAGTATAGGGAGATTAACCAGGAAGCAAATCAGTTGCTACAGGAAATGGGATTTTTTTTTTACCTTCTCAGTTTAGTACTCAGATCTTAAAAGGAAGTTAATTAGGAAACCAAAAAAGAGAAAAAGAAAAAAAAAAAAGCAGCAACAATAACAGCAACAGCTTTACTGGGACTTCCCTGGTAGTCCAGTGGTTAAGTGTCTGTGCACTCAATACAGTAGGCACGGGTTCGATTCCTCATCAGGGAACTAAGATCCCACATGCTGCATGGGTGTGGCCACAAATTTTCTTTAAAAAGCACCTTACTGGAAAGAAACCTAGAATTTGGGTAATGATGCAATAGCCAGGCAGTGTTTGTGTCTATCCATCCATTCCTACAATGAACATCTTTGAGTCTCTAATAGTGGTCACATGCTTAGAATATTAAAAAAAAAAAAAAAAGATTAATAAGACGATGATTGTGCCCTCAAAGAGTTAAAGTCTGGAGAGGGGATTTTACAGACTAGTGGGTTATTTTATATTTCTTGACCCATTTCTCCAAGTTGCATGAGAAAGTTGAAGAGATTTGCCTATAGCTGCTATTGTCATGCTCTGAAGGGCTTGAGTGGGAAGCATCCTGGGATCCACTGGGCAAGAGTGGAAGCTGAAAAATCTGGTTAGACACACTCTGAAGGCGCTGACCAGGCTGCAGGGCTTGTTCCCAGGCAGGAGGGAGTGTGGCCAGTTATCTCCATCAGGGTATCGAGGTGGCCCGTTCAACACAGCAAGTAAATGGTATTAGTGCTTCACGTGTGGCTGGAGTGCCGCAGTCCTGGGTGATTTATTTCTTTTTGCACATGACCTTGGCTCAGACAGTAAAAATATGCCTGCAGTGTAGGAGACCCAGGTTCAATCCCCTAGAGAAAGAAATGGCAACCCACTCCAGTATTCTTGCCTGGGAAATTCCATGGATAGAAAAACCTGGCAGCTACAGTCCATGGGGTCACAAAGAGTCATACAGAACTGAGTGACTAACACTGAGCTTAAGACTAGACATTAGAAGGAATTCCCTTGTGGTCCAACAGCTAGGACTCCACACTTTCACTGCTGGGGGCCTGCGATTGATCCTTGATCAGGGAACTAAGAAACCACAAGCCCTGTAGTACCACCGAAAAAAGAGTGAAAAAATGACTTGACATGAGAGTCCAAGATCTATACCCTAGGAAGACAGAACTCTTCAGAACAGCCAAGACCTGCTAGGATTCAGAGCAAAACCTGATTATAGAGACTGCAAACATTTTAGGAACAATGGAAAGCAGAAACTCAGAGAGTCCAGGCTTCAGACAGATGTGATAGCCCACAACTAGAGGGGCTTCCCTGATGGATCAGACAGTAAAGAATCTGCCTGCAAGGTCAGAGACTCTGGTTTAGTCCCTGGGTTGGAAAGATCCTCGGGAGATGGGCATGGCAACCCACCCCAGTATTCCTACCTGGAGAATTCCAAGGACAGAGGAGCCTAGCGCTGATTCCTATGTTAGGATACAGAGGAGCAACTCCTAAGAGGTCCTGACATGGTTAAAGCACATTAGGGGATATTTATTGAGAATCACCTGAGCCCAGGGTGCTAAATTTGAGGGGTCTCAGAGATCTTCCAGGCTACTTAAGGAGATGATGCAAGTACAGTTAACAGATAGTACAAAGCAATTTATGGATCATAGCCTCTTTAGGCAGTATGGGTTGTAGGAGTTCAAAGGAGGGAAAAATAAAAGATATGGACAGGTGGGGCCTAAAATTCTTCCTGAAGAATAGCTAGGATTCTGTTAGACAGAGGGAAATGGGGTGGGCATTCCTGGTGTATTTCTATCGGGAAACAGGCACAGTGGTAGAACATGTGGGCCATTTGTGGCCAGTGAGAGTGGTCCAACCTGGCTGAAGGACCTGGTTTCAATTAAGACATATTAGGTGAAATGGTTGGAAAATGTAAGTTGGAGTGAGGGTATACAGAATGCAGAGTTCTAGGCTGAAAAATTTGGATGGACTCTAGTGGGCAATAATAGGACTCTGAGAGTTTTAGAGGGAACTGTGACAGATAAGACTATGTTACGGGCAGGAAGGCTGCAAGCTGAGTGGGAGGTGGATTGGAAGTCAGAAAGATGATAGACAGAGATGTAGAAGGTTGAACCTTCATAATAGCTTTACTATTTTCAAACTATTCTGAGTATGGAACCTAAACACTTTATGCTGGGGCCATTTTATAAATAAATGTTTATATAAGGAGATCAGAAAATTTTAATTTTTAATCAGCTCAGTTCTCTCCAATGTCCAGAGGCCTCTTTGATGGTAAATTAGGTGATTAGAAATTTCATTAACATTTTAAGGCTTATATGGGATCACTGGAATAAAGAATCATTCAGTTCAGTTTATTTCAGTCGCTCAGTCGTATCCAACTCTTTGCGACCCCGTGAATCGCAGCACGCCAGGCCTCCCTGTCCATCACGAACTTCTGGAGTTCACTCATACTCACGTCCATCGAGTCAGTGATGCCATCCAGCGTGGGTTGCTGTTTCCTCCTCCAAGGGATTTTCCCAACTGAGGATCGAACCCATGTTTCTTATGTCTGCCTGCATTGGCAGGTGGGTTCTTTACTGCTAGCACCACCTGAGAAGCCCTGAGTTGAGAGTAGCTTATCAATATTTATCACAGAAAAATATGACCAGTAATTTTAGTTGTTGACCTTTTAGAGAAGTACACTGACCCCAAGGTTTATTTTTTAATGAACATATGCCCTTTCCAAATACCTCCCAATTCTCTCTGTAATATTGTAATGGGTTTGTTCATGTATGGCTTCATCAGGCATTTATTACCCGCATGCTCCCTAACAGGCACTGTGCTAGGCTCTGGGGAGGCCCAGATGAATAAATATAGTGCTTGCATTCCAGAAACACACTGTGTAGTGAAGGAAGGAGATGTTTGTTAAATATGATATTATTGTGACTCTATGAGCTGAGGGACAGCACCCTCTCCCAGACTGGAATGTGCGTGTGTGTGCACTCGTGTGTGTGTGTATGTGCACTTGTGTGTGTGTGTGTGTGTGCATGTGTAGTGGGTGGTGAAGGTCTTCTGGAACTAGTCATAACAGATGATTTGGAAACATGAGTAAGAATTAGAGGGCTTTGGAGATTTGGAGAGGAGAGCATTCCAGAAAACAAGTCAAAGAATTTTTTCTATTCAGGCATCAATAGAGAGTTCAGTAGAATGCCAGGTCCCTCCAGGTGCTGGGCCCTGAAGCAGAAGGAAGCAGGCCAGGTCATGAGGCCTTTGTGGGTTCTGTTTGCAGAGAACATGCCTTGTTATCAAGGCTGTGATAGGTTTTTAAGGAAGGAAGCGTTTTAATTCCACTTCTGTAAAGAGAAAATTCTGCAGAAGATTGTGTAGAAGAAGACAGGGGCAGAAAGTCCTTTGGGAGGGAGTTGTAGGAATCCATGTGGGAGATGAAGCCCTTTGATGAGAAAGTTGCTGAGGGGATGAAGAACAGGGCACGACTTCAGTAAGCATTAATCGTATATTAGGTCGACCCATCTGAGGTTGCTGTTTTGTGGGGAAAAAATAAAATGGTCAAATAGTGGCAGTTTCATATGATTCAACCTAATAGAAACAGCAGAAGTTGGTGATCTCGTAGAACTGATGCTAAGGGAGAGTGAATTTGGGGGATGATTTCTAGGATTCTGGTCTAGTAAGTTCAAGGAATGAGAGAAACATTTGTGAAGGACCAGAATAGGAAGATGATATATTTGACCTTGGGCAGGTGGGACTATTGGACGATCTGGGGTAGCTGTCCAGGAGGAGGGTGAAGGTCTCAGTGAGCCATAAACTCATCTGCTATCTTCATTTCACCCTGAGCCTAAAGTCCTGGAACTCTTTTTTTAGCTCAAGTGTTGCTTCAGTCACGTCATAAGTTAAACTCCTGGAATATTTCAGTGACTTTATCTAAATGGGGAAAGGTGTTAGGAGGAGCCCTGGTGATAGCAAAGCAGAAGATAGTCCACCCATGCAGTGCCCTCAATAGAGGGTATTTCCAAAGTCCTTGGGAAAATCTGACACAGTGGAAGCCCTGGAGAAGCACCCTCTCTTCTGTCTCGTGTGAACTTTAGAGGTTGGTAGGATTTACTCACAGGATTTATTCTCTCTCTGAGCTATACCTAACCTAAGATCATCATCAGAGACCTCTTAATTGCCCTTAGCTGTTTAAGAAAGAAAATTACATCTAATTTATCACACAGACAAGAATAAGCACATCCTGGGAACAGGTCCAATAACCTCACTGTGTTATCACATATGGAGATGTCATATGTATGAGGGGTTTTTTTTTTTTTCCCTCCAAGTCTATCAAAGCAAATACACAGTTTGTGAGATATGGGGCCAGAGCTGAAGGCTTTCAACAAAGACAAATGAACTGGGATGAGTGGTAAGAGTGGATAAGATTGCAGCTGACATGGTGAGGTGTTATAGAAAATCAGTTGTTTTCCTCCATAGATTTTTGTTTTTTATACTTTGCTCACATCTCAACAATGTTATCCCCAAATTTCAAAGCCTGGGGTACTCCTTCTCTTTGTCTTTCTCAGCTACAACCTTTCTCTTTTTCATAGAAAAGGATGAGAATTAAAAAGAAAACCTGAAGAAGACATATTCAAATGAAGATGCATTAAAAAAATTACATTGTTTTTCTGGAATGTCTAAAGGGAAGGCTGTACTTTTTAGTTCTTAGGTAGAAAGGGGATAATACTGAGAGTAGTATTGTAGAGGAAAAGGCTGAAATATTTTATTTATTTCACTTTTAATCTAGGTATTGTTTATTTACAATATTGTGTTAGTTTCAGGTGTCCAGCAAAGTGATTCAGCTATATTTGCATATATGTATATATGTTTTCTATTCTTTTTTCTTTTAATTAATTAATTTATTTTTTATTGAAGAATAATTGCTTTATAGAATTTTGCTGTTTTCTGTCAAACCTCAACATGAATCAGCCATAGGTATAAGTATATCCCCTCCCTTTTGGAACTCCCTCCCATCTCCCTCCCCATCCCACCCCTCTAGGTTGATACAGGGCCCCCGTTTGAGTTTCCTGAGCCATACAGCAAATTCCTGTTGGCTATCTATTTTACATATGGTAATATAAGCTTCCATGTTACTCTTTCCATACATCTCACCCTCTCCTCCCCTCTCCCCATGTCCATAAGTCTATTCTCTCTCTGTTTCTCCATTGTTGCCCTGTAAATAAATTTTTCAGTACCATTTTTCTAGATTCCATATAGAATATGTGTTAGAATACAGTATTTATCTTTCTCTTTCTGACTCACTTCACTCTGTTTAATAAGTTCTAGGTTCATCCACCATATTGGAACTGACTTAAATGCATTTATGTCTTTTATTTCTTTCATTGATGTCTTATAATTTTCTGTGTACAGTTCTTTCGTCTCCTTAGGTAAGTTTATTCCTATATATTTATTTAATTCTTTTTGTTGAAATTGTGAATGGGATTGATTCCTTAATTTCTCTGTCTGATTCTTCATTGTTAGTATATAGAAATGCAAGTGATTTCTGTGTATTGATTTTGTACCCTGCAACTTTGCTAAATTCACTGATTAGCTCTAGTAATTTTCTGATACTGTCTTTAGGGTTTTCTATGTACAGTATCATGTCATCTGCAAACAGTGAGAGCTTTACTTCTTCTTTTCCAGTCTGGATTCCTTTTATTTGTCTTTCTTCTCTGATTGCTGTAGCTAGGACTTCCAGAACTCTGTTGAATAATAGTGGCCAAAGTGGACACCTTTGTCTTGTTCCTGATCTTAGGGGGAATACTTTCAGCTTTTCACCATTGAGAATAATGTTTACTGTAGGCTTATCATATATGGCCTTTACTATGTTGAGGTAGGTTCCTTCTACATCCGTTTTTGGAAGAGTTTTAATCATAAATGGGTGCTGAATTTTGTCAAAGGCTTTTTCTGCATCTATTAAGATGATCATATAGTTTTTATCTTTCAATTTGTTAATATGGTGTATTGCCTTGATTGATTTGCATAGATTGAGGAATTCTTGCATCCCTGGAATAAACCCAACTTGATCATGGTGTATGAGCTTTTTGATGCGTTGCTGAATTCTCTTTGCTAAAATTTTATTGAGGATTTTTGCATCTATGTTCATCAGTGATATTGGCCTGTAGTTTTCTTTTTTTGTGTTGTCTTTGTCTGGTTTTGGTATCAGGGCGATGGTGGCCTCGTAGAATGAGTTTGGAAGTGTTCCTTCCTCTGCAATTTTTTGAAAGAGCTTTAGAAGATAGACCTTAGCTCTTCTGTAAATGTTTGATAGAATTCTCCTGTGAAGCTGTCTGGTCCTGTGCTTTTGTTTTGGGGAGATTTTTGACCATAGCATCAATTTCAGTGCTTGTAATTGGATTGTCCATAATTTCTATTTCTTCCTGGTTCAGTCTTAGAAGATTGAACTTTTCTACGAATCTGTCCATTTCTTCCAGGTTATCTATTTTATTGCCATATAGTTGTTCATAATAGTCTCTTATAATCTTTTGTATTTCCACATTGTCTGGTGTAACCTCTCCTTTTTCATTTCTAATTTTGTTGATTTGATTCTTCTCTCTTTTTTTCTTGATGTGTCTACTAGCTAAGGGTTTGTCAAGTTTGTTTATCTTCTCAAAGAATCAGCTTTTAGTTTTATTAATCTTTACTATTGTTCCTTTCATTTCTTTTTCATTTATTTCTGCTCAGGTTTTTATGATTTCTTTCCTTCTGCTAATTTTGGGGTTCTCTTGTTCTTCTTTTTCCAGTTGTTTTAGGTGTAAAGTTAGGTTGTCTATTTGATGTTTTTCTTGTTTGGATTGTATTGCTATAAGCTTCGCTCTTAGAATTGCTTAGGCTGCATCCCATAGGTTTTGAGTTGTCATGTTTTCATTGTCATTTGTTTCTAGAAATTTTTTTGATTTCCCTTTTGATTTTTTCAGTAACGTTGGTTATTTAGAAATGTGTTGTTTAATCACCGTGTGTTTGTGTTTCTTACAGTTTTTTTCTCGTAATTGATATCTGATCACATAGCATTGTGATTGGAGGAGATGGTTGATACAGTTTCAATTTTCTTAAATTTATTGAGGTTTGATTTGTGACCCAAGATGTGGTCTATTCTGGAGAATGTTCCATGTGCAGTTGAGATGAAGGTGTATTCTTCTGCATCTGGATGGAATGTCCTGAAGATATCAATGGGATCCATCTCATCTAATGTATCATTTAAGACTTGTGTTTTCTTATTAATTTTCTGTTTTGATGATCTGTCCATTGGTGTGAGTGGGGTGTTAAAGTCTCCTGCTATTGTTGTATTACTGTCAGTTTCTCCTTTTATGTCTGTTAGTGTTTGTCTTATGTATTGAGGTGTGCCTATGTTGGGTACCTAGATATTTACAATTGTTATGTCTTCCTCTTAGACTAATCCCTTGAACATCACGTAGTATCCTTTTTTACCTCTTGTAATCTTCTTTATTTTAAGGTCTATTTTGTCTGGTATGAGGATTGCTACTCCAGCTTTCTTTTGCTTTCCATTTGCATGGAATATATTTTTCATCCTCTCACTTTCAGTCTATATGTGTCTTGAGGTCTGAAGTGAGTTTCTTGTTGACAGCATATATATGGGTCTTGTTTTTGTATCCATTCAAAAGCTAATCTGTGTCTTTTGGTTGGAGCATTTAATCCATTTACATTTAAAGTAATTATTGATATATATATTCATATTGCCTGTTTTTCTATTCTTTTCCAGTATTGTTTATTATATGATGTTGAATATAGTTCCCTGTGCTATACAGTAAATCCTTGTTGTTTATCTGTTTTGCATATGGTAGTGTGCATGTATTAATCCCATACTCTGAATTTATCCTCCCTACCTTTCCCCTTTGGTAGCTGTAGGTTTGTTTTCTATGAAGACTGCAAAATTTTAAATAGCTGATTTGTCAGGATGGCAGAATTCTAGGGGATTAAAATTTTGTTTATGCAGTAATTTTTTAAATGCTGGTTTGTTTTCTCATAAATCTGTGCCAGAATGTAAGCAAAAGAAGATAAGCATCAGAAAAGAACTACTACTCTGAGAATTTTCATATTGTATTCCAGTACTTGAGTTCAAAGCAATGGTTAATAGGTGTGGCATGAAAACATGTCTCCTGGCTGAATAAATCTGGCAAACTCTTGGTTAAGTAAAGTTAAGCAGCTTTCTTTATTATGGAATTTCTCAAAACCTTAAATAAGCAATTGTACATTGTGAATCTCTGAAATGAAGGAGGTTGCATCCCTCCTCTCGATTTATTATAGCTTCTCCCAGAGTTAACCAGTGCTTTGCAGAACAATATTTGGGAAGCCCAGCACTAGCTGGTGTTAGTATGTTGGACAATTTGTTGGCACTTCCTCAAGGTCAAATGAAATGCTCAAGCTACACTCAGATTGCAAACTTCCTTCCATCCCTTGGTGCCCTTCTCTCTCTTCCTTTCTTCCTTGTTTTCTCTGTGGACGAACAGAGGGGGCCCCGAGATTGTTTAGGCTTGCCACTCTCTCAACTGTTGAAGAGCATCAGGGAGCAATCAGTAATTTTCCTCTAATGCTGGGTCTGAGAAGTGTTTGCTCTCTGAATCTGAGCTGACGAATTAGAAAACCTGTTAATATCTTTTTTCTTCCAAATCATTAAAAACAAAACAAAACCTCTTGAGTCCCTTCCACAATTTTCCCCAATTACTGTCAATCATTTCCTAAAGAGGACACTGAAGTGTGGTGAAACAGTTGCAATGCACAGGTTAAAGAGCAGCAAATCCTTATTGTGAAATAAGCTGTGAGAACTGGAACACTGAGTGATGAAGAAAGAAACAGTTCAACTTGAATATCATTAAAAACTGGGTGGGATAGAGCCCTATAGAAACCAGTGCTCCAGTTCTCTGCTTCCAGATAAAGTGACTTGAAGCCAGAGATGTGGGAGCCAGTTCTGCTTTAGAGCAGTTTCTATGTGTGGGGTGTGGGGGCTTCCCCAGTGGCTCAGTGGTAAAGAATCCACCTGCAGTACAGGAGATGCGGGAGACCCGGGTTCAGTCCCTGGGTGGGGAAGATTCCCTGGAAGAGGGCATGGCCACTCACTCTAGTATTCTTACCTGGAGAATCCCATGGACAGAGGAGCCTGGAGGGCTACGATCCATGGGGTTGCAGAGTCGGACACAACTGAAGCAACTGAGCATGCGCACATATGTGTGAGGAAGGTTAGCACTGTCCTATATCTTGCTGTAGCTGCTCCTGGGGCTGTAAACTGAAAGAAGAAAAAAGGCACACGCTAAAACTTGTAACAGTTAGTACTTTATTTTCATCATCAAAATCCTACCCATCCATCCCTTCTGGCCTTGCTCAGATTCCTTCTCTTCTAGGACCAGCCTGCTTTTCGCAGCTCCTGAGTTGTCATTTTTAGGTACGCTGATTGTTTCTAAGGATTTCGAACCCACTTGGCATTGACTGGCTCGTGTTCTCTGTGAGTGGTCTTTTCGTGGTGTCTAGTAATAGGTGACTGTACTGAGAGCTTAGTATATGACAGTGCAGTACTGTGCTCAGTTGCTCAGTCGTGTCCAACTCTTTGCAACCTCATGGATGTAGCCCGCCAGGCTCCTCTGTCCATGGAATTTCCCAGGCAAGAATACTGGATCAGGTTGCCATTTCCTCCTCTGGGGGATTTTCTTGGCTCAGAAGTTGAACCTGAGTCTCTTGTGTCTCCTGCATCAGCAGGCCCATTTTTTACCACTGCACCACCACCTGGAAACCCGTTAGTATGTGACAAGCACTGTGCTAATTGCTTTGAATGCATTTTGCCATTTAATAGTGACAGTGATTCTCCAAGGTGGGTACTAATGTGATCTCCATTTCGCATATGAAGAAACTGAGCTGAAGATAGGTTCAAGTCACTTACTCAAAATGACAAAATTTGGAAGATAGAGCCAAGATTTTAACCTGGAGAGTGATTCCAGAAGTTACATACTGGGTTGGCCAGAAGTTGGTTCTGGTTTTCCCATAAGATCTATTTTTTAAAAAAATTATTCCTATTTTTAATTTTATTTTTGGCTGTGTGTTGAGTCTTAGTCGCTGTACTCAGACTTCCCTCTAGTTGTGGTGCGGGCTCCAGGGTGCATGGGCTCAGTAGCTGTGACTGGTGGGCTTAGCTGTGCCGTGTCACATGGGATCTTAGTTCAGTACCAGGGATTGAACCTGCACCCCCTGAGCCATAAGGCAGATTCTTAATCACTGGACCAGCAGGGAAGTCCCCTCCCATAAGAGCTTATGGAAAAACATGAATGAACTTTTTACCCAATGCTTAACCATTTTGTCCTACTTGATGAGACAAAATATAATAATAGGAACTCAAGAAAATTTCTGGTTGTATATTAAAAGATGGATCCTCAGAGTCTGGTATGGCAAGATGGTTGGAGCAGCACTATTGGGGAAAGCTGCAAGAATTTTTTGATCTGTTTTAAATGCTAAGGAAGTCATTTAAGATTGCAGTGGATTTATGTAGTGTATCCCTTGCCAAGTTGCTTGAGTCGTTTCCAGCTCTTTGCAATCCCATGGACTGTAGCCCATCAGGCTCCTCTGTCCATGGGCATTCTCCAGGCAAGAATACTTGAGTGGGTTGCCATTCCCTCCTCCAGGGGATCTTCCTGACCCAGAGATCAAAGCTGTGTCTCCTGCATTGCAGGCAGATTCTTTACCATCTGAGCCACCAGGGAACCTTCATATTGTACATATCTGTATTAAATGAATAAACTTTAAATAAAAACATTAACACATACTAAAATTCAATAATTTGTGTTACTCCAATACACACATTTTTCATAGTTGCAATCAGCAGCTATGTACAGGCACACCTTTGAAATGTTGTGGGTTTGGTTTCCGGCCACTGCAATAAAGTGACTATCACAATAAAGCAAGTCACACAAATTGTCTGGTTTTCCAGTACTCATAAAAATTATGTTTACACTATATTGTAGTCTATTAAGTGTGCAATCATTTTATGTCTTAACACAATGACTATACCTTAAATAAAAATATTTTATTGCTAAAAAATGCTAACCATTATCTGACAGAGTAGAGTTGCCACAAATCTTCAGGTTGCAAAAGAAAAAAAACACAGGTGCAAAGCACAGTTAAGTCAAGCACAATAAAATGAGGCATGTCTGTATTTCTTTGTCTTTCTCTTAAGTATCACTTTGTATATTTCCATGTCTTGGCAAGTCATCGGAAGAATCCACGTAATTGTAGTTTTTAATGGCTAAATCACATTCCATTATATTTGTGTAACTTAATTTGATTGGCTATTTTTTCTCTTGTGGTTCTGGGCAATAACCAGCAGGGGATAGAGTTACTGCTTGGTGAGTTAAGTATGACTTCCAAGGTTTCACCCGGGATGAGATCTGCTTTTCATGTTATTATTAATAGCAATAATGGTGTGGTTTGGTGAATTTTATAATTTTTAGAGTATTTTCTCACTTAACTTTTTCAGTTGATCATCCCAAGAAACCTTTCTGTGGAAGTGGGAATAGAGCTCAGTTTGGTGCCTAATCAGCACATAGATGGTGATCAAGAAATGTTGGAATGATTTGATTCTGGTGTCCTAACATCTACTTTAGTCTAGTCCCCTTTCAGTGTGTCCTGTGGTGATTACACCAAGAATCTTCTTGTGCAACTCATTGTTGTTGTTGTTGTTGTTTTAAATTTTTTGCCTCTTATCTCTTCTGTTTCACTTTCTGTTTCATTCCATCTGGCCCTATTCAATTTCTATATTTTTTTCAGTTTTCTTGTCTCTTATTTTTTTAACATTTCCTTCTTCATTTTCCTTATCTTCTTTTCTGGCAATGCACATTCTTTTTTTATTTCTCATCTATCACCCTATCTCCTATTGCTGGAACTAAGAGACGCAAATCCAATCTCTCTCTGGAACTTTCAGTGATTGTCTCTCCCTTGTTCTCAGAGTTTGTGTTTTATTTAAGGGACTGTGCTGTCTGCAGAAAAATGGTTGAATATTTCAAGGCATTTCTTTTCTTTGAACTTTTGGGGAAAAAAAGAACATGACCTATGCTTAAAGAACAGCAGCTTGTATTTTCTCCTTTTTGTGACTTTTGCTAAACAATATCTACCTAGCCTTGGAAATGACATTACTTAAAAGTCTTCAACTTGGCAGGGCTCCCAATGAAGTTAGGATTGCTTTGTCTTCAGAACTACAAGCCAGGGCCTGAATTGTAGAGAAGGTTTGACTGCTTATTTGTAAAGAATACCATTGAATTTAGGCTCCACAGTTTGTCTTTAAGTACTAAAGACAGAAAAGTTGCTATGGCTGCACTTACCTACTTTTTTTACACATGTAAATCTCTCCATTTACATGTAATAGGCAAAAATCATGACTTAGATAAAAGTGTGATCATCAGTATCAATGGCAGTCCAGATTGGGCTGGCCCCAGATTGACAATAATGGCTAATGTTTATTGAGCACTTACTAAGTACTAACTCCTCACATACATTGTCTCATTTAATCCTGACTGTGACCCTGGCAACCCACTCTAGGACTCTTGCCTGGAAAATCCCATGGACGGAGAAGCCTGGTAGGCTGCAGTCCATGGGGTCGCAAAGAGTCGGACACGACTGAGAGACTTCACTTTCACTTTTCACTTTCATGCATTGGAGAAGGACATGGCACCCCACTCCAGTGTTCTTGCCTGGAGAATCCCAGGAACGGGGGAGCCTAGTGGGCTGCTGTCTATGGGGTCACAAAGAGTCAGACACGACTGAAGCAACTTAACTTAGCAGTGCCCCTGGAAGGTCAGAGCTGTGATTAGTAACATTTCCATCTTGTAACCCAAGAGACTAAGGTAAGAGACATTAACCAGCTTACCCAATGTTGCACAGCTAGTATGCAGTGGAACTGAACTTTGAAGCAGCACCACTTCAGAGGGCACGCATGTGAACCCTGGGTCGCCAGCCTTCATGACCCGATCTAGTTCCAGTAGGACCGTCTCTTCTCCGTAACAGTATTACTTATAGTTCTTGCTGAGGCTTTGGCACCTTGCCCACCATGGCCTTTCCATATACACTCCCTACACTTTCCCACAACTCTCACTCCCACCAGTTTATATCTCTGCTTTCTTCTGTGTTTGGAAGATTAACGTAATCTCCTAAAAACAATGACAGCAGAAGAAACTTCCTCACTTCTTCCCCTTGAATGTCTCTGTATCTTCTTCTAAATACCTTTTCCTTCATTCTTTCCTTTGAGAAGGGTCTGAACATTTGATCCACAGGAACAATATACTCAAAAAGCACAAAAGAACCCCCGCTCCACCTCTACCAAAGGTGGTACTTTTTTTCCTTCTCCTGACTCTCTTCTTCATCCACTGCTGATGTTTCACCAGTATAATTCAAAAGTAAGTACAGTTGATGCTTGAACAAGGTAGGTTTGAACTGCATGGGTTTACTTGTGTCCAGATATTTTTCACTAGTAAATACTACAGTATTATACGGTCTGTGGTTGGTTGAATCTGAGGGCATGGAGGAATGGGGATGCAGAGGGCTGTCTACAAGTTATACTCCGATTAACCTTTGCATTGTTCAAAGGAGTTGATCATAATTATAATTTAAAATTGAGTCACACTTGCTTCCTTCCCACCCCTCTTCCACATTCTAGTCACTACCACATCTTGCAAAGCTTAAGTCCCTCTTATTTCCTTTGGATAAATAATTCTCTGGTCCTCCTTAGATGCCAGTTGTATTTTGTTGTTGTTCAGTTATGTCTGGCACTTTGCGACCCCATGGACTACAGCACACCAGGCTTCCCTGTCCTTCACTATCTCCCAGCGTTTGCTCAGACTCATGTCCCTTGAGTCAGTGATGCCATCCAACCATCTCATCCTCTGTCACCCACTTCTCCTGCCTTCATTCTTTCCCAGCATCAGGGTCATTTCCCATGAGTTGGCACTTCACATCAGGTGGCCAAAGTATTAGAGCTTCAGCTTCAGTTGTATTTTAGGTGTGGCTTTCTTCTAACATCAGACCTTGTCCTGAGCATCTTGAGGGAAGGGTCTCACTGACTCAATGCTCTGTTTGCCGCAGTAGCTTCCATAGTTCCTCATGCCCAGTGGGCATCCCGGAGATGTTATTGAAGTGGACTTTTTTCTATTTTGGAGGGAAGGCAAGATTAAAACATGAACTGGGGGGAAGGGAGGTTAGATACAAGGCGTCAGGATACTTGGACAGGAAGGGTGAATATTTCCCCTGTTGGCAGCAAGAACTTGCATCATACCTGAGGAAGGAGCTTCACTTTTACATCTAACGCTGCTTCTCGCTTCCTCCTCCTTTTAGCTGCCTGGCTCTGTGGGTGCTACCCCAGGCTTCTCACCACATTTGTAAGTTTGTCAACACTGGGCAGAAATCACTGTCCTATAATGTTAAGCTCTGTCTACACTAGTGGGCTTTGTTGCTGTTTCTTTATTGGTTTTTCCCAGGGTAAAACTGTAGCCACAGACACTGAAAAATGGCAAGTTTTATTTATTTGTTTGTTTTTGTGCTAACTCAGAGCTAACCCTAAACAGAGAACACTATTTATAAGTGCTCGTGAGTGGGCTTTTCCTACTGTTCATGGGGTTCTCAAGGCAAGACTACTGAAGTTGTTTGCCATTCCCTTCTCCAGTGGGCAGGGAAGCCTGGCATTCTGCAGTCCATGGGGTCGCAAAGAGTCGGACATGACTGAGCGACTGAACTGACTGATGGGTGGGCTAGGACCAAAGTAATGTTCCAAAGGGGAAGTGAGGGTGCTTCTTTTACTTCTGCCATCTGAATGTTATTTTCTGGCTTCCTGCTATACTTGTCTCACAAATAGAACCCCATCAGTTTTCAAAGTGGCATCCAAATTCAGAATCCATACACACTTCGAGGACCCTGAGCTTCAGCATGTAATCATTTCTTTCTCGCCTGATGAGGAACAGCTACAAGTTCTGATTATTTTAACAGCTTCCAAACACGTTTAATGCAGTTGCATTAAGAACCTAATCGACTGACAGGACATTATTAAAAGCCTCACTGTGTATCTAAATACATTTTTATAGGTCCATTATTTATCAGCTAAGGAGTCACGGCCCCATAAAACCAACATGCAAAGCCATTGCTTTGACAGTACACATTTACTTTAATATCTTCAAGCTTTTTTGACTTGGCTCCAAAGACGTGAAATAAGTCATTTCACTGCCATGTGCTTCCATCCATCATGATTGTGGGTAATCCTCACTGATCCTCAAAGCAGAGCCTTTGTGATTTGAAGAAAGCCTCACACCGTGATGACCGCATATAATTTCCTCACAGCAGCAAGATGAAGTATTAGAGGATAATGCCACTGCTGAGTCAAAATATTAATTTTTTACGTATTTACATTTTTAGCATGTGCACATGCTGTGCACATTTAGAAAAACAAATGGAATCCGCTGCTTGCTTAAAAATAAGAAATGTATTTATTTCAGCACCAGCCGATACTCCGCTTCCAGGCTCCCTTATAATGTGTTCATTAATTTGTGGGTTTAACGTGCTAAGTCAACGGGTTTGTGAGCAAGCAGACACATAGACAAATAACTGGAATTCCAGCCACCTTCCTCCCTCCACCTGTTTAATAAATAGTGATATATTAAGTCTGAAATGGAGGTAATGTGTATGATCTGAAACAGGCTACACGTAAATGTATCTGGGGTCTCTCTCCTCTCCCTGTCATCCTTAATGAGTCTTTTATTTAAAGGCTCTTTACTGTAATTGAAGTAGTGACAAATAAGGATTTACTTACTGAGTAGCAGTGGGAGGATTTGAGAGACGGCCTCCTGAACTGCGCTGTTTTTAAGCAATTAAGGCATGTGCGCTCACCATTTAGACATATTTGAGGTTAGTTTCCTTTTTTGATTACAGACTGGAAGGTCAGCTGAAAATGCCTTCCCGCACAGATGGGGCTTTAATCCTTGCAGAGGCTCCTAGATTGGTGGGTTGGGAATTCAATTCCTCCAGTTAGTAACTGTGGTTCTGGTACAAATTAAGCAGTGACAATATAAACTTCCTCTGAGGTATCCTGTGAAGTTGTTCCAGACATCACCTGTAGGGAGGAATGGGACTGGAGGTGGGATAAGGAGGACTACAGAGGAATTTGCTGTTTTGTTGGCCTCTCTGACAATACTGGCATTGTAAGGACACCTTAAAAGCTTGTGTTCCCAGAGAACTCAACTCGGGCTCTCTGATGACCTAGGGGGATTAGGATGAGGGGAGTGATTGGTGGCAGGGAAGCTCACGAAGAAGGGGAGATTTGTATTCTTAGAGCTGCTTCAAGTTGTACAGCAGAAACCAACACGACACTGTAAAGAAATGTCTTCCAATTAAAAAAAAAAAAAAATGTTGTGCTCCTACCAGTGTGAGTCCAGCAAGAATCTGAATCAGGATTTGTCAGATGGTCACCACCTACTAAGAAGAATTCAAGACTGGCCTCCAAATCAGCTTAATTAAAAAAAAAAAATATGCCCCATAGATTTTATTGTGCATGAAGTGACTAGTGTGGTAGCAGTTCCCTGGGACACATAGTCACCTCCTGCGGTGTCTGGAGATGGGCTCATAGCACCTCTTAATTATGTTTAGATTGTATAATTAGTGCATCTGCCGGCCATGGGGAGATTTCTCTCTTCATTATCTCAAATTGTTCTGACAGGGCAGTTGTAAATTGCCACACATGCAGCCAGGTTTCGCCCTGTTCCTCTTGGCCTGAAGTAAATTGCAAACCAGGTGGTGCAGGCCAGGTCAACCTTTTCCCAGGCCTTCAAATTCCCCACAGTTTCCTGATATTTTCACTCCAATATTTTTTTCTTTCATTTAACATATAGACAAGGGCTCCCTTATCTAGATAAGGACAGGGAAGCCTGGCATGCTGCAATCCATGGGATTGCAAAGAGTCAAATACGACTTAGCGACTGAACAAGGGCTCCCTAACTAGCTACCACTGATTTAGCCAAATTCTACTTTGTAAATTTTAAAGGCATTTTGGAAGCTGGCAGATTGCTCAAAAGTCTTCCCTGGTCATGTCTGAAAGATAAACCACTGGTATATTGGTTTTCCTTCTCAAAGGACACCCAAGGTCTCCATTCCCGGTCTCGACAGCCTTTATACACTTACACAACAGTATTCTTAGTTTTCTTAATATGCCTACTCTAGCATAAGCCTCAGCAGGTCAGCAGGGGATGTCAACAGAGAAGGGTCTTCTATGAATATCACGGAAGGGGGGAGGAGGCATAAGCCTAGGGACCCCTCTCTTCTTCCCATTAAAGTTTGTGTTGAAAGCAGCTGTGTGGCGGTTTTCTTGGCTTCTGGCTTCTTGGTTGTGGTTTTCATGTCTTCTGCCACTGCTTGTTACCTTTCATACAATTTCTCATTTAAATCTGTAGTAAAAACACAAAGACCTCAGTAGACAAACTGGCAAAGAATACAGACACACAGACCAGTTCCCAGTTGCCATGAGACTAAATTCATACTCTTTTTCCTGACTTACAAGATACTCCAAAACTAGCATAGCCAGGTCCTGAGCAGCAGTTTTGTAGTTCTTCAACATCCAAGTGTATAGAACCTTTTCCAGTTCCTTGAAAGCATCCTGTTCTGTTGCGCTTCTGGGTTTTTGCATGTTTTCCTTCTTCTTGGGACCTTTCCAACCTCCCTCCCCCATCTCATCTCCTCTCACAGCTAACTCCCACTTACTTTTCCTGTCTCAGCCTCTCAAAGGCAGCCTTCCCTGACTCCTGGACTGAGCTGGTCGCCTGTCAGAGACTTCCATGGTCCCTGTGCTTGTCTCGTTTACATTTTACAGGAGTTTGCAGTGATCTCAAGGTAGTCCCGTGTCTAAGCATCTGCCTTACACTCTCTCATTGCTCACCTTGCTCTGCCACCACCTCTATTGCCTTAGGACCCAGGACTCAGTTTGGGCACAACCCTCTTTAAAGTTAAGAAGCACAGGCTAAGTCTATTTTAGTGTTGTATTCTTGAATATCCTACTTGGCTACCTCCAACCTATTCCATAGGAGGGAGGGGAGCGGAGGGGCAAAGTAGAGGGTCTTTCTGCTCCTTCTTCCTCTCCAGCTCAACGGGTTTTTCTAGGCTGGGGTACCAAGGTGGAGAGCTTAGGGGTCATATTGGTGGGGAAGGGTGTGAGTCTCCTCATTCCAGTTCCACATTTAAGTTTCTTTTTTCTTCTTTCACCTGCTCCCTGGGCTCCATGAATTTGGTATCTGTGCTGGTCTGATTCTGCTAACTTTCTCCAGGAGCATGCGGTGCCCATGCTCCCCATGTCCAATGGGGGATGGATGCAGTGGATGAGGAAAGAATTCATTGGTTGAGATCTCAACCTACTGTTTAATTACACACATCTGATACTCAACTGTCATCCTGTATCTTGGATCCTCACCTGCACAATAGTGAAAGGTCTATGAGTACAAGAGACATTTGAACAGTTTTATGGTTTGAAAGAAAGATTTGTTACATGTTCAGCTTCACTTATAACAAAAGAAATCTGAATCAAAACAACTGTGTAACAGCAGTTTTCACCAGCCAAATTAGCCAGATTGTTTTATTTTTTTTAAATGTCTTAGTGCAGGCAAAGTTATGATGAAACAGTTGGACAGAAATTTGTGGTATTGGAGAAGACTCTTGAGAGTCCCTTGGACTGCAAGGAGACCCAACCAGTCCATTCTAAAGGAGATCAGTTCTGGGTGTTCTTTGGAAGGAATGATGCTAAAGCTGAAACTCTGGTACTTTGGCCACCTCAAGCGAAGAGTTGACTCATTGGCAAAGACTGATGCTGGGAGGGATTGGGGGCAGGAGGGGAAGGGGACGACAGAGGATGAGATGGCTGGATGGCATCACTGACTTGATGGACATGAGTTTGAGTGAACTCCAGGAGTTGGTGATGGACAGGAAGGCCTGACGTGCTGCTATTCATGGGGTCATAAAGAGTCAGACCCGACTGAGTGACTGAACTAAACTGAACTGATTGAGAATTTCACATTTGTTTCATGACTGTAGTGGCTAAAAGTGTATGATCTGGAGTCAGTGTGAGCAAATGACAACTTTTGAGTCTTTCCTCATCTTTAAAATAGAGATAATAATATTGCCTACCTCATCTTTTCAAATGAGATTATGCATTTATGATAATTAATATAGTGCTTGATGTATATTCAAAGCTCAATAAATGTAAGCTATAATAATAATATTAGCTGTACTTACTGACACTGTCATTTAGGAAATAATCTAAAAAGCACAAGTGAATTATCTTGGCCTTCATTATAAAAGTAGATGAATTGAAAGTAAGTGATCAAGGATAAGAAAATTGGTAAGGGACTTCCCTGGTTGTCCAGTGGTTAAGAATCTGCCTTCCAGTGCAGGGGACATGAGTTCAATCCCTGCTCAGGGATCTAAGATCCCACATGCCTTCAAGTAACTAAGCTCATGTGCCACAATTACTGAACTACTGAACTCTCACCCGCAGCTAGAGAGAAGCCCTTGTGCTGTGACTAAAACCCAACACAGCTAAAAATAATTTTTTTTAAAGAAAATGGTAAATTTGGTTTATTCAGTGCTAGAATATTATGCAGTCCCCAAAAATGATGTTTATGAAGAATCCCTTAATGACATATGGAAATGATGGCATTGAGTAAAAAAAAAGTATTATATGGTATTAAATTTTAAAAAGTTATTATATAACAACATTTAGTAGAATCTCATCTATGTAATGAAGAAGGCAATGGCACCCCGCTCCAATACTCTTGCCTGGAAAATCCCATGGATGGAGGAGCCTGGTGGGCTGCAGTCCATGGGGTCGCTGAGAGTTGAACACAACTGAAGTGACTTAGCAGCAGCAGCATCTTTGTAAAAGTCTATATAGGGAAAATTGTACAGAAAAAGAACTAAGAGAGAAAGGTCCATGTGAGTAGCTATTTACTCTGAAAGATTTATGTAGGGGGATTTTTATGTTTATTTATACTTTATAAAAATGCTTTTCATAGTTTCTTCCATGGCTCACTTTGTAGTCAGAAAAATAAAATTATAAGCTCCCTGTCTTTAGCCCCACTCAGCCCCTCTCAGTGTGGAAGATCACAGTGGGCTCCCAGGCTTGAGCCTGAAGCTTGCCTACAGGTGGTGCCCAGGGGGACTGGCCGCTTGTAGCCTGTCACCCCTGAGCAGTCTTCCTGTGGGAACAATGCTTTTCTGATTGTAGTCAGGACACTGGAATTAATCCTCAAGCCCTGTTGCTCAGATTTCTGGCTTCTTTACCTGCACATCATAACTCATTTTGAGCTCTCCCAAGGAATTCTTTCCTATAATTTGACTTCAAGCCTTTTAAGACAAAGGTGTTTCCTAGGTTTGGGGAATTTAATTTTCTTTTCTAGTTGGTTTAATAAAAGTCAGTCAACCTTCAGGTTGACTCCACAGCAAGATTTGAGAGCGTATTGGTTTTATGTGGTCTTCTGTTGAGGGATTGTTATAAGACAGATTTAGGAAGAAAGATTTGCAGGAATGTATTATAGCTCAACTGGTAAAGAATCCACCTGCAATGTGGGAGACCTGGGTCTGATCACTGGGTTAGGAAGATCCCCTGGAGAAGGGAAAGGCTCCCCACTCCAGTATTCTGGCCTAGAGAATTCCATAGACTATATAGTCTATGGAGTCACAAAGATTCAGGCGTGACTGAGTGACTTTCACTACTACTGCTATTAACATTAACAACCCAGGAGGGCTTCCCCAGTGGTGCTAGTGGTAAAGAACTCGCCTGTCAATGCAGAAGACCCAAGAAACACAGGTTCTGGGTGGGGAAGATCCCCTGGAGGAGAGTTTGGCAACCCGTGCCAATATTCATGCCTGGAGAATCCCATGAAGAGGAGCCTGGTGGGCTATAGTCCATAGGATCACAAACAGTCGGACATGATGGAAGCAACTTTGCACAGGACACACATGCATTAACACAGGACTCGAGCAGACAGTTGTTGTGGGGTGAGTTTATTCCTAGGACTGGGTGTTCAGGATGACTTGTTAAACATGATCTGACTTATGCATTTTTGTCTGTGCTGGGTCTTTCTTGCTGCACTGGCTTTGCTTTAGTTGCAGTGAGCAGGGGCTACTCTCTGTTGCAGTGCATGAGCTTCTCACTGTGGTGGCTTCTCTCGATGTGGAGCGCAGGTTCCAGGGCATAAGCACAGGCTCCATCGTTGTGGAGCACGGGCTTAGTTTCTCCATGTCACGTGGCATCTTCCCCGACCAGGGATCGAACCCGTGTCTCCTGCAGTAGCAGGTGAATTCTTTACCATTGCACCGCCTGGGAAGCCTCCAGCATGACTTTTTAAGCTATGGATAAATGAATAAGGAATGAGTACAGGTAGCGCTTATGCTAAAGATGAAACTCCAATACTTTGGCCACCTCAAGCAAAGACTCTAATGCTGGGAGGGACTGGGGGCAGGAGGAGAAGGGGACGACAGAGGATGAGATGGCTGGATGGCATCCCCGACTTGATGGACGTGAGTTTGAATGAACTCCGGGAGACGATGATGGACAGGGAGGCCTGGCGAGCTGTGATTCATGGGGTCGCAAAGAGTCAGACGTGACTGAGCGACTAAACTGAAGTAACAGGTAGTGCACAAAAAGAGTCCAACTTTCCAAACTCAAGTAGTTACAGTCTCATGTATAATGTGAAACTGTAAACTAACCTGGATTAATGTGATGCTTTGGGTGATGTACAGTTGATTGTTTTATTTTTTCAGGCGTCACTCATTGATTTCTCCTTGCCTCTGGGTACTCACTTCATCGTGCATTGTGGTGTGTCTGGTGATTGATTCCATGCCTCTTTAAGGCTTAATATGGAGCCATGGAGAGAGGCAGAAGCCCTGAATAATTTAGAAGTCTCTGCAACTCTCTCCTTTTTTTTTTTTTAAATTGAAATATAATTGACCTATAGCACTGTGTTAGTTCCTGGTACACAACATAGTGATTTGATATTTCTATACATTATAAAATGATCGCCACAATAAGTCTAGTTACCGTCTGTCACCATACAAAGTTATTATGGTATTATAGCTGGTATTCCCCATGCTGTGCATTTTATCCCCGTTACTTATTTATTGTGTCACTAGAAGTTTGTATCTGTCCTTTGCCGCCACCTGTTTCACTCATCCCCTCTCCAGCACTCTCCTTTCTGGCCACTGTCTCTGTGTTTTCTCCATCTTTGACTCTGTTTCTGTTTTATGTTCTCTCTTTTTTTTTTCACTTTTTAGATTCCATATGTAAGTGAAGTCATATGGTATTTGTCTTTTTCTATCTGACCTATTTCATTTAGCATATACCCCAAGGTCCATCCATGTGGTTGCAAATGGCAACATTTCATTTTTTCTATGGTTGAGTAATATTCCATTGGGAATATATATACTACATCTTCTTTATCCATTCATCTACAGATGGACATTTAGGTGGCGTTCATATCTTGACTTTTATAAATAATGCTGCAGTGAAAATAGGGGTGCATGTATGTTTTCAATTTAGTGTTATTTTCTTCAGAAAAATATGCAGACGTAGAATTTTTAAATTTTTGAGACGCCTCCATCCTGTTTTCCATAGTGGCTGTACCACTTCACATTCCCTCGCTATGCAACTCTTGGGCCCTTTCCACAGGCTTTTGGTAGCTGTTTACCAAACCAAGATGATGCAAACAGCCATGCCTGATTCTAAGACCTTTGGCAAATGAGAGTTAGGGGGCTAGAAGAGGTTGAGGGTTGTGAGGTGTTTCTACACTTATCAGGCAATGAGAGGCAGAGAATGACTGAGAGGAGCCCCAGGACAAAGCACAGGAAGAGGGGAAAGGAGGTCAAGGAGGACGGGAGATCTGAAGGGCCATATGCTACAGACATTTTGGGTGAGTTAGGCTTCCCAGGTGGCTCAGTGGTGAAGAATCCACCTTGTGGTGCAGGAGGCTCAAGAGACCCAGGTTTGATCCCTGGGTCGGGATGATCCCCTGGAGTAGGAAATGGCAACCCACTCTAGCATCCTTGCCTGGAAAATTCCATGGACTGAGGAGCCTGGTGGGCCACAGTCCATGGGGCTGCAAAGAGCCAGACACGGCTGAGTACAGCACGCAGTACAGGAGTTAGAGGAGGCCATTACATCTGGTCATTAGGAGGTGGTCAGAGCCCTTTGCAAGAGCAGTAACAGCTGAATTGTGGAGGCGGAAGGCAGATAACAGTGCGGTGAGAAGTTAGGGAGGCAAGACAGTTGGGTGGTGAGGGGAAGGCAAGAGATGGAATGGTTGTTAAGAAAAGTTTTGGGGGGAGTAACTAACGCAGAACACATGTGGAGGTTGATGTCAGGGAGAATGAAGAGAGATGGGGGTAAAAGATGCAATAATGTTGCCATAATGTTCATATAATGTTGAGTATTGGATCAAAAAATATGGGTGGAGGAATTAGCCATTTCATCCTGGGAGGGGAGATGAGATGAAATAAAAAGAGGTTGACAGCAAAGAAACAAAGGTGCTTATGCTTGATGGGGTGAATCAAGTAGAGGGTGAAATAACCTGGGAGGAGCTGGGAGGGTGGCAGGGCAAGTTCTGAGTAGAAACGGTTTCAAAGCAGCAGCCATGAGGGTCTCCCCTGGTGGATCAGCTACTGAGACTGTGCTCCCAAGGCAGGGGACCCGAGTTCAATTCCTGGTCAGGGAACAAGATCCCATGTGCCTCAACTAAAACCCAGTGCAGCCAAATAAATACATAAAAACAAACATATTTTTAAAAAGCAGTTTTCATGAGAGCGTGAACTAGCTCTAGCTGCCTTTACAATTATTTCATACACATCACACAATTCATTCAAACAGCTTCTAGAGTTCCATGCAATCAGACAAATCCATAAATATTTGTTTATTGTAGCCACAAAATACTCAAGAGATCTGCTTACTTTCTTTTCAAAGCATCGCCTTGGTGATTATTCTTTTTCCTTTCTCTAATTGTCTGCTGGAGAAAGCCTCAGTTAGAGGCAACTAGTTTTTAGACCACTGCACACCTGCAGATCTCGTTGACGCATACCTGAGCCCGGCACTCTCTTAAGCACTGGCTTAAATGAAGAGGAAGAGGCCAAGACTTTTCAGACAATGGAGCCTTGAATCAGTCCTGTTTCCTGGGTTTCCAATTCTAACCTGCACCCACTCATTAAGGTAATCATACAATAGAGCCACCTCCATCTGCTCCAGCGACTTTTCAGTGCTCCTGGCACCGAGAGGAGAGTACACAAAAAAAGAAAACAAAAGGTTGGAATTGTGTGGAAGCCATACACTGAATCAGGGGGAAATAGCCTCCTTATCAGATTTCTCTCGATACACCCATCATTTCCTTTATAATCTACTGAAGGACTGTAATGGGGATTAATTTGCCTCTTAGGATATCAAGAATAGTTTCTAATATTGGCAAAAGGCTGCCAGAAACTTGAAACTCCTGAAGTTCAGAGAAAGGTCAGAGGGTGTTCGTTTATGTACTGCTATAAAAAAGTTGGCGTTTTTGAGGAGGACACTCCAGGTTCAACTTCTGAAGTGACTGCCGAGGCTCCAGAAAGACTTCTTGTATGGATAAATGGGTGCTGGGTATGGAGTTAACATCTCTTCTTTGGCATAGAATATGTCTCAGGTGATCAGCAATTAGAAAGTGTGTCACCAAGGCTTAGAGGGAAACAAAGAAGAAAAGAAAGCGCTAAGTTGTGTCCAACTTGCGATCCCATGAACTGTGGCCCACCAGGTTCCTCTGTCCATTCTTGCCTGGGATTCTCCAGGCAAGAATATTGGAGTGGGTTGCCATTTCCTTCTCCAGGGGAACTTCCCGACCAAGGAATTGAACCCAGGTCTCCCAAATTGCAGGCAGATACTTTCTCAACTGAGGTAGCAATTTGTTTTATTGACAAGGATTCTTTAGTCTCAATATTTCTAGAAATCACAGTCTCTGTCTACAAGACTTTAGGATGATAAGACATACCTGGCTACTGAATGGTGCTTTAGTGACTGCAAACAGTGCTTTGAATCCTGGCGGGGAAGATAGACCATATAAACCAGACCTTTATTTTCCTAGGTCTTTACTCCTTTTTCATTTTGGGGGGTAATTTATAATTTGTGGCTTCCATCCTTGGGATGGAGGGTAGTAAATGAGACTTGAAGCATTATTACCGCTTAAAGTAGGACAGAGGACGTTTTCACCTATAGGGAGAGCTACATACATCCAAGTTCTCTAGTCAGAGGAGGACCGTTATATGGGTGAGAACAAGAAAGAGTGCTGGCCATCCCAGATATATAATACTATGACTTTTAACTCTTCTTTGTAACTTGACCTCTTTGTTGTGGTTTAGTTGCTAAGTCATGTTTCACTCTTTGGAACCCTATAGTCTGTAGCCCGCCAGGCTCCTCTGTCCATGGAATTCTGGAGGCAAGAATACTGAAGTAGGTTGCCATTTCCATCTCCAGGGGATCTTCCCGACCCGGGGATCCAGCCCACATCTCCTGCTTTGGCAAGCAGATGCTTTACCATTGAGCCACCAAGGAAACTCTAACTTTAGTTACTGCTGCTAAGTCACTTCAGTTGTGTCCGACTTTGTGCGACCCCATAGATGGCAGCCCACCAGGCTCCCCCATCCCTGGGATTCTCCAGGCAAGAACACTGGAGTGGGCTGCCATTGCCGTCTCCAATGCAGGAAAGTGAAAAGTGAAAGTGAGCTTGCTCAGTCGTGTCTGACTCTTAGCGATCCCATGGACTGCAGCCTACCAGGCTCCTCTGTCTGTGGGATTTTCCAGGCAAGAATACTGGAGTGGGGTGCGTTTGCCTTCTCCTACCTCTAGTTAAGGAATGAAAAATTCCCCCAATTCAATTATCAACTAACCCTAATCCTCTCACCCCAATGTCTGAGCCTGGAGAGCTGACTCTGGAAGACCCACTTTGGGAGATGGAGCCTCGTGGAGGTACTGAGCATACTAAGAAGCTCTGTGAATGAGGTGGGGCTGTCTGTATTCGGGCTCTCAGAGCTCTCTGTGTTGATCTGACGGACTGTTTCTGTTATCTGACAGTTCTTTCTATACTCCTGGCAAGTATCTATCACAGGCGGCCTTAGGGTTTGAAGGCTGTTCAATTGGAAAGGAATGAAGGCTCAATTGCTGTGCTGGGCCTGGCCATTTGCTAAAATCCTCAAACACACCGTTTGTACAGGTCCCAGGCTTCTACTTCACTGATGTACACACTGCCTCCAGGCTACTCCGCAGCTGTCTGCGCTGCGGCAGTGGGCATTGCAGTCCCTTTTACCTTTCAATGTAGAAATGAGACGCTGCTTTCATAGCATCCGTGCCTTCTCTCTGTTCCCCTCTGTCCTTTCCAGACTGCCACCCTCTGTGCCATCACTGTGTAGCCGACCTCCGCGACACCGGGAGCATCTGCCTGCAGTGCCAGAATGCCCGGAACCTGCTGCTGGGGGACCGCTGTGTCCCTGATTGCCCTTCTGGGTACTTCGTGGAGAGAGGAGCTTGTAAAAGTGAGTAAGTGCTGGACGCAGGAGCTGGTGGTGCCCCGTGATCTTCTTTCACTTGGGGATCATACCTGAGAAGGCTTGAACCTCCAGAGAGAGAGACAGAAAGCGAGAAGCACACCAGTGCAGGGGGGGCATCACGCCAGTGCAGGGGGGCATCACGCCAGTGCAGGGGGCTGTGAAGCAGACCAGTTAACCCTCTCCGTGCTGGAGCTTTTATTAGTGGCTCTGAGTGTGCTGCTTTGGAAGGGAATTTGGCTTCACGGGTTCGCTCTGTGTCTCATCTCTCTGCAGAATGTCACTCCTCCTGCAGGACCTGCCAGGGCAGGGGTCCCTTCTCCTGCTCCTCCTGTGACACTGGCCGTGTTCTGTCCCACCTTGGCACCTGCAGTACCGCCTGCTTCCCCGGGCACTATCTCGATGATAACCGTGTTTGTCAGCGTAAGTTTTTGTAAAAAATGAACTGTCTATCCCTTCTTGCTCTTCTGAGGGCGTGGAAGGACATAGAGATTTTTTTGCTTCCATATTCTTACCTAACCTTTATTTTTAGAAAAGAAAGAAAAGAAATCTACAAAGCATTTGGAGGCAATGAACAGATGATAACTCAGATATGGGCCTAATTAGAAGTGCTGGGCTAGGTCTCTCCTCTGCAAGTACCAGCTGTGTGATCTTGGGCCAATCATTTAACCTCTCTGTACTGCAGTTGTCTCATTTAAATAATTAAAGTGTTAGTCTATTTTATGCCTAGGGTTTCTTTTAGTGAGTCAGTTCCAAGATCCTGAGCAGAGAGCAGAGCTCATTTCAAGCACACAAGCCATGACCTCAGCACTTCACTGGGTTTGTTTTTGAGATATGTTTGTTGAATATTGACAATATGCAAGGCTTGGTATGCTACAGGGCATTCAGTTTCTGCCCAAACAGTAGTTATTTTTATCTTGCATGAGAGCTACTTGTATAGATGTCTTAGTTCTCAAATAAGCCAAAGCATGATTAATTATCTGAGTCACACACAAACGAAGAGTTGGGATAAATTGGGGCAAGGGCAAATCGGAGGGGGGAAATTCAGGAAGTGCTTCACAGGTGAAGAAACAGTTTTGGAACAGGCTGAGGAGGCTTATTTCATTTCAGTCAGTAAAGTGTCAGTTGCCAAAAAATTGTGTTATACTTTTCTCATTTTGAAAATGACAGTTAGCAAATAAAGGGCAGATATTTCAAGTTTGTGTCCTAGGAAGTCCCACATTGAAGGAATTAAAGAGTCATGGTTAGCAGAGTGGGCTTTCAAATCAGGTAATGAAATTGCAACTCCTAACTGCCCCTTAACTAGCTTTGTGACCTTGAGCAGGTGAATTAACCACTAGGCTTTAGTTTCTTTTTTCTATAAAAGGGGGATTGTAATAGTGCCTACATCTAAGGCTTCCCTGGGGGCTCAGTGGGAAAGAATCTACCTGCCAGTGGAGGAGTTCAGTTCAGTTCAGTCGCTCAGCTGTGTCCAATTCTTTGCAACCCATGGACTGCAGCACACCAGGCTTCCCTGACCATCACCAACTCCCAGAGCCTACTCAAACTCATGTCCATTGAGTTGGTGATGCCATCCAACCATCTCATCCTCTGTCCCATTCCCCTCCTACCTTGAATCTTGCCCAGCATCAGAATCTTTTCTAATGAGTCAGGTCTTACAAATCAGGTGGCCAAAGTATTGGAGCTTCAGCTTCAGCATCAGTCCTTCCAGTGAATATTCAGGACTGATTTCCTTTAGTCCTGAAGCCAATTTCCTGTAGCCAATGGAAGAAACACAAATTCAGTCTCTGGTCAAAGAAGATCCCACATGCCCCAGATCAGCTAAACTCATGTGCCACAACTACTGAAGCCTGCACACCCTAGAGCCCGTGCTCCCCAATAGGAGAAGCCACTGCAGTGAGGATACTCACTGTAACTAGAGAGTAGCCCCCCTTACTGCAACTAGAGAAAGCTCGTGTGCATCAGCCTAGCACAGCCAAATAAAAGTTTCTACATCTAACATCATTGCACTTCGCATAGACTTGAGCAGAGAATAAGCTCTCAGTATAGCTATTGTTGTGTTACCGTCATCATGTGAGATGAGAGACAAATCAAGCATTAAAAGATACCTATATTTTATAAATATAAAAATAGATATTACTGTTAGTTTATGGAGATGCTTGCAAGGATTAGCATTTGAAATGAAGTTCTAGAACCCCTCGTTTTGCATCATCTGTTGAGAAACCAGAGATAAAAATCCCTTTTCAAGACAATGAAAAGATTTTTTTTCTTTTTACTTTTGTAACAAAACCTTTGCTTGGTATATATCAACTGTCTACCAGCATCTGTAGGTTCTGTAACACAAGAGACACGAATGAAATACTTAAATGTTCTGTTCAAGAGCAAGGGAGTACTGCTGTAGAAGGAGTGACTTAGATTGATGAGGCTCTTCACCACAGTAGAATCACAGAAATAAAAGTTCAAAGGAAAAAAACAGAATCCCTTATATAGTGTATAGGTGACAAAAATACGTTGCATGGAAATATTTCTCTTCTGGGAAGCTTCTGCCCTGAAGAAATACATTTGCTATGCTACCATGTAAATAGGATTTTATAGACTAAGTCAGTTAAATTAAGAATATTCTAACTTTAGTTTTTGCTAAAGCTTAAGTTTCCTTCTTCCTAAGATTGAGTAAAGCGTGCTCCTAAGTTGTGGTATTTTAATTTCTCGTACTTAAAAAAGTTATCCATAGTGTCCTTTTCTAATGCTCATCACTAGAGACAATTATAGGCCTGAAAATTGCAGAAATTGTTCTGTAAAGGGCTTTGTAGGAAATCTAATCAGTATAAAGGGGAAACATTAATAACCATATTATAGACAAAAACAAGAGCTGCAGAGCTGTCTAGAGCCTGGTTACAGAAACCTTTAGAAATTGCGTACTGAGCTCTCAAATTCAAGGACAATCAGTTGAGGAGATAAAGAAGAGATGATAATTGAGGATCTCAGTACTTTAAACCATAGAGCCCTAGGGTAGCAGGAGAACTCCAGGGTATCTGAGCCAACCTCACACCCAGGGCAGAGGCTTTCTCTCACCCCTTCACAGGCATCTGCAGATGAGGAAAGGAGGTCCATTGGTGGGGGCCATAGTTGCTGGACAGTTCTTTCTCATCAGCCCTAGAACTCCCCTCTGTGGAAGTATAGCATGGCTCCTTACTCATTCATTCAGACTGGTATCTTCAAAAGTTGGAAATTAGCCATCATCTCCCAGTTGGACTTCTCTGCTCCTGGCAGGGCTGGAGTCAGTGGAATATAGGAGCAAAAAGAGAGGACCATCTCAGAGGTACAAACAGGCCTATTCAGGAGGGAGAATGGACTTCATAGGCTGTGAGGTCACTTCCTCTTCTGTGACTGATGGTTAAGGTACGTCCCTGCTTCCCTCACTGCTCTCTGGTCCGCTTGCCTCCATCTTCACTATCTTCTTGGCATTTTCCATGGGGTCACTTATCTCAGAGAACTGCGCCTGTTACTCGAGACGTGGTCCCCCA
This sequence comes from Ovis aries, assembly GCF_016772045.2. NCBI lineage: Eukaryota > Metazoa > Chordata > Mammalia > Artiodactyla > Bovidae > Ovis > Ovis aries. The sequence goes on from NC_056059.1 coordinate 93,825,429, forward strand.
ATGTGACTGCAGTAGGCCTAATACCCTCTGTGGTCTGAATGTCATAAGATGGAGAAAAGAGCCTGCACCCACACAGCTCTGAAGGGGGATGCTGAGAACCCAGTGGGCTTGGAATGTGCAGAACCAATTTGAGTGAGACAAGATCATGCAGGGATTGGAGGAGGATGAGGTGTTCAGTAAGAGAGGAAGAAAGATTCAAAGAGAAATGATGGAAGCCCCCTGCTCTGTAGTTTGACACCACTGCATCCCTCCAGATCTTCCATATAGTCTTAATAATTCACAGCACTCGGCAGGAACCCTTTTCTTGTGGCAGTCAGTGAAGGGGCTGAGTTATGCTTCTGGAATGAGAGACTTCACAGAAGGACTCGAGAACACGCAGGCCGATGGAAGTTTGAAGAAGAAAACTTCAGGAAACTCTAAGCTGTCAGAACAGGGCACTGACCTGTCACCCCCATGTGGAGAAACTGGCCTTGAGGCTTCATTTTGCAGCTCTACATACAGCAGGGGGTCCAGCTGACACTGAGGTTTACATGAAGGCTCTTCAGCTTAAGACTGTGTTCATTTCTTTAGTACCATGTCAACTTTTAGTAAGCTCTTAATCAACTAAGATTCTTAGATTTTTTTTAAAAATAATACTGCTGTTTAAATAGGCCTTCTGTCTCCTCTGTTTGTACAATTAGTTGTGAAATATAAATGCAGGACTGTCCTTACAGTGTAGCTTATTTCATCTGATTCAGTCAGTTCAGTCGCTCAGTCATGTCCGACTCTTTGCGACCCCGTGGACTGCAGCACACCAGGCTACCCTGTCTTTCACTGTCTCCCAGAGTTTGCTCAAACTCATGTCCATTGAGTCCATTGAGTCATGCCCATTGAGTCCATTGAACTATGGATGGAGGTTCATGTCAGGAGGCAGTGATCAAGACCATCTCCATGAAAAAGAAATGCAAAAAGGCAAAATGGTTTACTGAGGAGGCCTTACAAATAGCTGAGAAAAGAGAAGTGAAAGGCAAATGAGAAAAGGAAAGATATATCCATTTAAACTTCATCTGATTGCTTTTAACTTATTGCTATGTTTAGTTGCTCAGTGGTAACCAGCTCTTTGCGACCCCATGGACTGTAGGCTGCCAGACCCCTCTGTCCATGGGATCCTCTGGGCAAGAATACTGGAGTGGGTTTGCCATTTCCTCCTCTGCGGGATCTTCCTGACCCAGGGATCAAACCTACATCTCCTGATTGGCAGGTAGGTTCTTTAGCACTGAGCCACCAGGGAATCCTAATTTACTGCTACAACTGGCTAAAGTAAATTTGAATTTTTCTTTCAGGTAGTATGTGTTCAGTATAAGTGTATGTGGCATATTTAAATATCATTAGCATGATCTCTGTTTTCGTTAAAGTCATTGATGAAAATAATCAAGTAAGAGATTGACTTCATCATGATACTCTAGTATAGACATTCATTTCCAGTTACAAAGATTTACTGACAACTTTTTGAGTATGTATTTCAACTATCTTCAAATCCACCTACAACTACTAGACACCACTTGATTTTTGTATTCACGGGTGTATCTTTGAGATTTTTGTCAGACCCTTTGGCAAAATTAAGATACAATGGGTGTAGAAATCCTGCCTCCCAAAATGATAAAGTTTAGCCTGATATAAGTTTCCAGCAATTATTCTTTTCTAATTATTGTTAAGCTAGCTGTTTGAAATTCCAGTCTAGAATTTTCCTAGGACTTTTAATTACCAGTTTACGTATTGTAACTGATATTTTATACCAATGGCCTTTCTTGTAGGCGAAACGAAAGGAGTTTCTTTTTATTTTAGTGGGAGGTCATTTTACTGTATTTGATATCCTTTAGAAGTGAAATTCACATGATCGCTCTCTAGAATTTTCATCTGAAACATACTGAGAAAATTTTAGAGTGAGGCAGAGATGCTAGTGCTTGAGTATATATAATTACAGTATCTGGCTTCTATCATTTATATTGCTAGTATTTATTGAACATCAGTTTCCCAATGGCTCAGTGGGTAAAGAAGCCACCTGTGATGCAGGAAATGCGGGAGAGACGGGTTCAATCTCTGAATTGGGAAGATCCTCTGGAGGAGGGAATGGCAACCCTCTCCAGTATCCTTGCCTGAAGGATCCCATGGACAGAGGAGCCTGGCAGGCTACAGTCGGTGAATCATAAAGAGTTGGACATGACTTAACACAGACATAATTATAGATAACCAGCTGGGCACTGGGGACTGTGAAAGGAACAAAGCAAATCTAGTCTGTGCATTTCACAGCTTTAAATGATAAAGATGGCAAATAACCACTGAATAGAACGTTTCTATGTATGGCAAGAATGAAATGTGTAAGAACTGTTCCTGGGAGACCTGAGACCTGTTCCAGACTGGAGAGTCAGGGAAGGCCTTTGTGTGGAAGAGACTTAAGAATGAGTAAGAGGTAAAGACAAGAGACCTGGAGACTATATTGGGAGGATTCAAATATATTTGTTATGATTTCTAGGTAGGAAGAATGGAGGGAATGATGGTGGAGCAATATTTGCAGAAATGATGGCTGAAATTTCTCCAAGACTGAAGAAAGATATGCGTTCATAGATTAAAGTGCCCTCTGACACTTGATAAGTCTGGATTTTAGAAAAAATCAATTTTGGGGATTCATGGAATAGAATGCAAGGAGTCAAACCAATTAGGAGGCTATGATAGTGATCAAGTAAGAAATGATGATGGCTTGGATGTCCTGGCATGTGTGGACATGGAGAAAAGCAAAAAGTTCTGAGAATTACATAGAAGAATTCACCTAAATAAGATCCAGTGAGTGATGAATTAGGATCGAGAGAAAGAGAGGTGCCAGAGTAAGATTCTAAGGTTTCTAGAGTAAACAACTGAGCAGGTGGAGAAATGCTAGTTGTTAAATCAGAGAGAGATGGAAGCATGACAGGTGACAGGATTTGGGGACCATCTATGAATGCCTAAGTAAGTGGCTGCTAAGAATTAGAGCTGGAGAAATCAGTAAGTCAGGTCACCTTAGAGTCCTTTGTATCTTAAAATTCAGGATTTCCTGAGCTCCAAATTAAGTCAGTACCCAATTTTAATCTTGGCATCGCACAAAAATCTAAATCTACATCGAAAACTGTCGGAGCTTTGATTCCTTAAGAAGCAAAGTTCCAGTGACGCTCTGGATTATTATTCCAGAGATCTTGGAATAAGTATAAATTCTGTGGCTGAGGCATGGGACAGTTTGGATGTGGGATTTCTGTTCTTGGCTTTATAATTTATCTTCTCTGGAAAATAAACTTTCCCTTTTTGATTTTGGGAGATAAGACTAACGTTTTCTGTTACTGTTGATCACAGGGTAGGGTTCTGAGCAGTATTTAGAGAACAGGTTGGAGCGAGGCTGTTCCTTCACAGCATCTGTCTAGGTTTGATCAGTGCTTCCGTATTTGCAATTCTAATCATCTGGTCATTTTCTTTGCCTATCTGCTCAGCATGCAACATGCATTGTGGAAGCTGTGATTCACAGGCCAGCTGTACCTCCTGCCGAGATCCAAGCAAGGTCCTGCTCTTCGGGGACTGTCAGCATGAGAGTTGTGCCCCACAATACTATCTGGACTTCTCCACCAAGATGTGCAAAGGTAACACTCTTCCTGAATTGCATGACAGCTCTTTTACTTGGCGATACCCCTTTACTGGAGAATTCCAAATTTCCAATTTGGAAAATACTGTCATCAGATATTTAGACTTTCTCTGATGATAGTGAGAAGTCATTATGTATGTATGTATGCATGTATTCATTAATTTATTTATGAGGCAAGTATTTTTGAGTACCTACCATGGCCTAGATACTGTGCCAGGTGTTAGTACCTAGAGGGCTTCCCAGGTGGCTCAGTGGTAAAGAATCCTCCTGCCAATGCAGGAGACCCAGGAGATGAGGGTTCGATCCCTGGGTCAGGAAGATCCCCTGGAGGAGGGCATGGCAGCCCACTCCAGTTTTCTTGCCTGGAGAGTCCATGGGGTCACAAAGAGTTGGAAATGACTGATCATGGCACACATTAGTATTAATTGCTAGACCAGAGGTGGCAAACTAGAAACCCTCAGGTTGTATTTGGTCCAAGACATGTTTTTCTCCCCACTAAATATATTATAACAGTGTTTTAAAATTCTTAACTCTTTGCCTTCTAAAAAATCAGAAGACCTGACATACAAAAGTTGAGATTTGCAGTTTCTTTTGAGTCAGAAGGTCTGGCAGTACTGGGTATGCGTCTCTCAGTGCAGCAATAGGTTGGAGACAAGTAGCAGTTGTCTCCACTGGGGGAGCGTGATCTCCTAAGATTGCCACAGTCCCCATCATTCCCTGTTCTATCACGCCAGGCCTCTTCTGAAGATTTTCATTGCCTTCCTTGACCTGAAGGCATTTGCACTTACAACTCTAGATTGCCAGTCGCTAAGTCCTCTAAGCTTAATGAGGAAGGAAGTTGTGTCTAATTTGCTCATCTCATACTTCAGAGAGTGAAGATGCAGTCCTTGTTCTCCAGGTGTTCTGAAGGAAGCAGTGTCAAAAACCGAGTAGCACTCAGCTGGGAGAAAAACAGAACTGAAGGGTGGATTTTCCTTGCTCCTGTTCAATTTCTCTTCTCCATTTCTCCATTCCATGTTCCACACACTGTCCCCATTACCCTTTCTGATTCTACCAGAAAAGCTAGGGCTCAGAGGAGGTAAAGCATCTGTCAGATAAACTTGGGATGCTTTAAGGTTTTGCAAAATTGTGTATTTTCCATTCCAAGAAATTCTACCTGGCTGTTAACTTTGGTGGTCTGCTGTGCTCAAGACTGCAAAACCTTTTCTAGTTTCTCTTTTCTAACCGATGGTTTTCAGTCTGTGGTGAAAAATGAGATTCCAACAAATCCTCCCTGTTGTGAAGTGATATCATAACCATGCTGGCGGTGGTCAAGGCTCTGTTTTAGTCACTTTCCCTCAGGACTGACTCAGTCAAATAAATGAGTGAGATTAACTTTATGAATCTTCTTAGAAGCATGTGTACTATCTTGCACATTTACTTGCTTCTCTGGGGCTTAGAAATATTGCCTCAGAGAAGAGAGAAAGGTGACTAATGAGAGGTTTCCTTAGCTTTTTAGTGAAGGGGAACATAGGACAAGCCCACACTGAGTGGCGATACTTTCTCCAGGGAAACTAGTTCAGCTGCAAACATTTATTAAATCACCATGTACCAGGCACTATGCTGAGATCCTTCAATTCATTATTTCGTTTAATCTTCACAATTTGTTGTTATTGTTGTTCAGTCGCTAAGTCATGTCCAACTCTTTGAGACCCCATGGGCCATAGCCTGCCAGGTTCCTCTGTTCATGGGATTTGCCAGGCAAGAATATTGAAGTGGGTTGCCATTTCCTTCTCCAATCTTCAAAATAACCTTATGAAGCTGCTCTTCTTATCCATGTTTAACAGACAAAGAAACTCAGGCTCAAAAAGCTTAAGGTATGTAAGACATGCAGATTAAAAGTGACAAAGCTTTGACTTGAATATCAGTTCAGCTCAGTCACTCACAACTGCAGCATGCCAGACTTCCCTGTCCATCACCAACTCCTGGAGTTTACCCAAACTCATGTCCATTGAGTCAGTGATGCCATCCAACCATTTCATCCTTTGTTGCCCCTTCTCCTCCTGCCTTCAATCTTTCCCAACATCAGGGTCTTTTCTAGTGAGTCAGTTTTTTGCATCAGGTGGCCAAAGTATTGGAGTTTCAGCTTCAGCATCAGTCCTTCCAATGAATACTCAGGACTGGTTGGATCTCCTTGCAGTCCAAGGGGCTCTCAAGAGTCTTCTCTAACATCACAGTTCAAAAGCATCAGTTCTTCTGTGTTCAGCTTTCTTTATAGTCCAGTTCTCACATCCATACATGACTACTAGAAAAACCATAGCCTTGACTAGACAGACCTTTGTTGCCAAAGTAATTTCTCTGCTTTTTAATAAGTTGTCTACTGGTTCCAAATAGGAAAAGGAGTACGTCAAGGCTGTATATGGTCACCCTGCTTATTTAACTTATATACAGAGTACATCATGGGAAACGCTGGGCTAGAAGAAGCACAGGCTGGAATTAAAATTGCCGGGAGAAATATCAATAACCTCAGATATGCAGATGACACCACCCTTATGGCAGAAAATGAAGAGGAACTAAAAAGCCTCTTGATGAAAGTGAAAAAGGATACTGAAAAAGTTGGCTTAAAGCTCAACATTCAGAAAACGAAGATCATGGCATCTGGTCCCATCACTTCATGGCAAATAGATGGGGAAACAGTGTCGGACTTTATTTTGGGGGGCTCCAAAATCACTGCAGATGGTAATAGCAGCCATGAAATTAAAAGACGCTTACTCCTTGGAAGAAAAGTTATGACCAACTTATATAGCATATTGAAAAGCGGAGACATTATTTGCCAACCAAGGTCCGTCTGGTCAAGGCTATGGTTTTTCCAGTGGTCATGTATGGATGTGAGTGTTAGACTATGAAGAAAGCTGAGCACTGAAGAATTGATGCCTTTGAACTGTGGTGTTGGACAAGACTCTTGAGAATCCCTCGGACTGCAAGGAGATCCAACCAGTCCATTCTAAAGGAGATCAGTCCTGGGTGTTCTTTGGAAGGACTGAAGCTAAGGCTGAAACTCCAATACTCCTTGCACAACCATTTTTCCTTTTTTTGCATTTCTTTTTCTTGGGAATGGTCTTGATCACTGCCTCATGTACAGTGTCACAAACCTTGGTCCATAGTTCTTCAAGCACTCTATCTATCAGATATAATCCCTTGAATCTATTCGTCACTTCCACTGTGACTTGAATATAGATCTACTTGATTCCAAAACCAAGTGCTTAACTCTGCTTTCTTGTCCTGTCATCCATGCATGAAGGACTGACCTTTCGAGCTAGAACTTTGCATTTTCCGACAGCATCCAAATTGCCTGACCCAAAACAATGGCAGCAACAACCAGAATGATCATAATCACCAAAGCCATAGCCACAGCACCACGTTTTCCTGCATCCCACTCCCTGGGCCTGACTCGGTAGTTCTGACAGTGAACCTGATGATCCGTATTTCTAAAGATCCCCCTGGATGAATTGTGTGGGTGACTTGGGCTGGGACCTACTTGAACATAAGCTTCTTGAGGACAGTTTACACCCACCACCTGATAAGCTGGCTTGAGGCTGTATCCCCCACAGATGTTTGTTTGAGTCAATGAACATGTAAAGAAATCAAGTCTGCTCTACATGAGATCTGTTTTATTTCAGGAATCCCTTTCTTACTGTACCGTTCTTTCACACCCTTTTAACTCCAGCATCAATGCTTCTTTGTGTTGTGTTGGTCACTGCCTGATTTCTGAGAGGAAGTCACCTAGCTGGTGTTAGTGGAGTGAGCAGATGCATCCTTCCTCGAGTCTCTGACATCCTTTGAAAGTGAAAGTGTTATTTCCTCAATCATGTCCAATTCTTTGCCACTCCATGGACTGTAGCCTGCTAGGCTATTCTGTCCATGGGATTCTTCAGGCAAGAATACTGGGTTCAGTTACCATTCCCTTCTCCAGGGGATCTTCCCGACCCAGGGATCGAACCCAGCTCTCCTGCTTTGAAGGTAGATTCTGTACTGTCAGAACCACGAGGAAAACCCCTGACTTCCTTTACCTATTGGCATTTGGAGGAGGTCCTGTTAGGTTTATGGAAGCAAATTGGCTAATCTCTGGAGCAGACTTTGCATGAAGATGCTGTGTCTCGGGGATACAGAACTCTCGAATCCATATCGATTAAGATCCAGTTGGTCTGGCTCCTCAGCAGCCCCACTGACAAGCAGGCTTCACACAAGTGTGGAGCAATCCTTGTACGTGCCATGTATGTGCCGTGTCTAACATAATTAGGAAACACTCAACCTCAGAGAAGCGTGCAGGCTAGTACAAGCAGAGCCTCATTAGAGCTCATGTACCTGACATCTCTCATGGTGTCCTCCCTTTACCCCGTGCAGCTGCCGATGGTGTCCTTGTAAATTAGTCTCTGGGACTGAGGGTGGACAGAAAGGAAGCTGATTGGAGGAATTTTCTTTCTAGAGTGTGACTGGAGTTGCAATGCATGCAGCGGGCCTCTGAGGACAGAATGCCTCCAATGCATGGACGGCTATGTTCTCCAGGACGGCGCCTGCGTGGAGCAGTGCTCAGCATCATTTTACCGGGACGTGGACCTCTGCAAGAGTAAGTGTCTACAGCCCTTCTCTGTGCTCACCCAAGCTTCCATCTCTTCTGATTGCCCCTGTTCTGAGAAGGAGTCCATGGAAAATTTTCTTTATGGCTTCTTATCCGATTTCTGGTTTCTTTCTTAAGAGCTTTTCTTTGTTATAATGAAAATGTCCCCTCTTTCCTTCTCCTAGGCCCCAACTTGTGTGCTAAGTTGCTTAAGTCATGTCCAACTCTTTGCCATCCCATGGAATGTAGCTTGCCAGGCTCCTCTGTCCACAGGATTCTCCAGGATAGAATACTGGAGAGGGTTGCCATTTCCTCCTCTAGGGGGTCTTCCCAACCCAGGGATCTAACCAGTGTCTCTTATGTCTCCTGCATTGGCAGGGGGGTTCTTTACCACTAGCACCATCTAGGAAACCCATGCTCTAACACAACATTTGATAATTTCGAAGTCCACATGGGAATCTTAGGGGTATATGGCCACATAAACAGGTATGTTTTGACCATTAGTTTTGGATTTCCTTAAAAATTGAACAGTGCTGTGCTCCAGATGGAGGAGTCGGTGTGCTCCAATCATCTGAGCACATTAAAAGACAAGATTATTCCACCATCTGCCTCCCACAAGCCTCTGAATACCATATGTATCTAACTGTCACTTTAGTCTGGTCCAGTACCTGCTTCAGCCTTAATTTAACACCGCACAATCTTCACATCCTGAAATGCCACCCAGAGTGCACAGGCAGCCTTCCTGGGAGCATCCTTGGGTGATACTCTGATAACTGACCAGGCCAGCCAGGAAAGACTGACATTCAGAGAAGCGGTGCAGAGAGCCAAGGACTAGACAGTATTGATGATACTAGCTTGCTGTTCTTCAGTTTCTAAGTCATGTCTGACTCTTTGCAACCCTGTGAACTACAGCACGCCAGGCTCCCTTGCCCTTCACTATCTCCTGGAGTTTGCTCAAACTCCTGTCCATTGAGTCAGTGATGCCATCATCCAACCATCTCATCCTCTGTTGCTCCCTTCTCCTCTTGCCCTCAGGCTTTCCCAGCATCAGGGTCTTGTCTACTGAGTCAGCTCTTCACATCAGATGGCCAGAGTATTGGAGCTTCAGCTTCAGTATCACTCCTTCCAATGAATATTCAGGGTTGATTTCCTTTAGGATTGACTGGTTTGATCTCCTAGCTATACAAGGGACTCTCAAGAGTCTTTTCCAGCACACAGTTTGAAAGCATCAATTCTTTGGCACTCAGCCTTGTTCATGGTCCACCTCTCACATCCATACATGACTGCTGGAAAATATCTGTCAATTTATAGTCTGCAGAGATGACCCAGAAAGATGTTATGGGGAGGGAGGTGGGAGGGGGGTTCATGTTTGGGAATGCATGAAAAAAAAAAAAAAAAAAATATAGTCTGCAGAGTATTTTTCATTGTGTACTTTGGCCTTTATCCAAAGAGCTGGGTGGAGCAGTGTGTTCTTTTCTTTCCATTTTACAGGAGAGAATACTGAGGCTCAGAGAGATGCAGTAACTAGTGCTAAGTCACCCAGTCAGTCAGCACAGCAGTCACAATCAGAAGCCTTGCTTCCTGACTCCCCGTCTGCTGCCTGGCCCAGTAGGTTGCCTGGCCTCACCACAAGGGCCAGGAGCTGCTTGGAAAGCCACACACACTCCTGTCAACTTGACTTGTGTCTTTCAGGCTGCGAGAGCCACTGTCTCCAGTGCCAAGGTCCCCATGAGTGTACCCGCTGTGAAGAGCCCTTTCTCCTCTTGGAAGCCCAGTGTGTCCAGGAATGTGGGAAGGGTTTCTTTGCAGATCATGCTAACCACAAATGCACAGGTGAGTTGGAGACTGTGCTGCGTTCTTTAAAAGAAGTGAGGGCATCAAGGAAGTCGGGGAGTCGGGTGTGTTGATTCTCAGGTAGCCAAGGAGAATCTGAATTAGGAGCAGAATGAAAACCCAGGGAGTTTGGCCTAAAGTAATTGATGGCTTCTTGTGCACCCCTGCCAATGGCTGGCTAAATAGAATGTGGAAGTGCAGACCAATAATTCTTTTGCACAAATCAATGTTGTCCCTAAAGGTCTGCATGGAAACGAAGCCAATATTTCACAGAATAGAAAGCTTATATTGAACTAAGGTGAGGTGTCCATTAAGAGTAGGTCATCCCTATTAACATGGGGCCAGGGTTTTCAATGTGTACACTAAATTACCTGTTGACCTTGTTATTGCCACTATATGCTTGATGAATAGAAATTTTGGGAACATTTTAGTGAGATATGTTGAACTTTTATATTAAACCCAAAGTCTTAATCTCCTTGTCCATTAAGTTATTCACAAGAGCTTCCTCAGTTTGTTCTCATCATTTCTATCAAAATTTGGTACCGTGTAGTTTTTGTTAAGTCCCTAAGTCGTGTCTAACTATCTGCAACCCAGTGGACTGTAGCTCACCGGGCTCCTCTGTCCATAGGGTCCTCCAGACAAGAATACTGAAGTGGCTTACCATTTCCTTCTCCAGGGAATCTTCCCCACGCAGGTATCAAACCTGTGTCTCCGGCATTTGCAGATGGATTCTTTACCACTGAGCCTCCTGGGAAGCCCATACTTTCAAGGATAATTGATATTTAATGATAATGCCTTTACCCAGGCATGGCATTTTACATTTTGCCAAATTTCCTTCATCTGTGTTATCTCATTTAACATTCACAATCACTTGGTAAAATATGGCAGACACTATGAATCCTGTTTTTCAAGTGGAAAGAAAAAAAAGAGGCTTAAGAATTAAGAATTAGCCAGCACAACTTAAAATCAGATATTAAACTCAGATTTTCTGATTCGAGACTTTTTAACAGCTCAGCTGAGGAAGCAGAACAATAAACACTTGATTTATAGATGATAATTGACTTGATTCAAAGAAATACTCTATGGTCTTTTTAAAACGCTTGCTTTCCCCATATATTTAAAATAATAATAAAAGTAAGAAAAGCCATGATAGTGGTACATTTGAGTTCTTTCGTGTGCCCAGTACTGTTCTGGTCGCTTCTCATTATGTAGAACACCTGTGATCCAACCAACAATCAGTGCATTAGGTGCTATTATCAATACTATCTCCATTTTTAAGGTGAGAAAATTCTTACAGCACAGGCTGTTAAAACAAGTTGCCTGAATTCAACAGAAGTTAAGTAGTAGAAAAGAGGAATGATACCCCAACAGGATTTATGCTCTTAATCCCTAGAAACTGCCTCCCTCACAAGTCAGTATGGTTAACTTTTTAAACAATCCATTTATGTGCAACATGTTCAGGTCATAGCGTGTAAAGCAAAGGTGCTCCTCCCTGTTCACTGCCTTCCTGAGGTAGACCAGCTGTCTATGAAATTCTATAGGAAATGGTCAGAACTCTCTTCTGCTGCAGCTAGGGGTCAGATGTTGCTGTGCTTTCACTCTTTGTTTCTTTGTCACTGGTGGCCGTCGCTGAGCGCCTGTGCCTTTGTCCTGCCTGATTTGATGTGTCCTGTCTTTGATAGCCTGCCCTAAGGGGTGCTTGCAGTGCAGCCGCAGAGACTGGTGTCACCTCTGTGACCAGGGCTTCTTTCTGAAGAGCGGTCTTTGTCTTTCCAACTGTGTTCCTGGCTTCTCTGCCCACTCTTCTAATGAGACATGTGCTGGTAAGTGCTTCTCCCCCAATGGCCTGGTGAAATCACCTGTAATTTCTCCATGCAGAGGCTGAGTTTGCTGATGCAGTTGGCCCACGTGATGTAAAATGCAGGCTTCCTGTTCTGGGAGAAACCTAGGTGCTGCTGTAAGGGACTTATTTAGAGACAATGAAAAATTGGGAGAATTCAACTTCTAAGATCTTTGGAAGGGAAAAAGAAGTAATTTGCACTTTAAAAGTCACAACTATCAGATCAGAAATTTGACATAAAACTTATTTATGTCCCTCAACTACAGCCATGTTATAGAACATTTTATATATATGTTTATATTAACAGATATAATTTATTATATTTTTATCAACATGTAGAACTAATTATGGCCAGGTGCAATGATGTATTCTTTGTGCACACTGGAGATAAATGATAAATAATTAGTGAATGGTGCCTAATTAGGAGCCTGCCCCATCAGGTTCACATATTGGAAGTAGATGGATTTCAAGCCACTCTGTGTGCCATTAAGAATTAGGTAACATGTTAAAGAAATGGAACTAGTCTTATCTAACACATCAGTGCACATTTTACCTTAAACAACAAAAAGGATAAAATTTAAATTCAGGCTTAATTTTGGACCCCAAAATTTTTACAGGTGAATGAAGATTGGGAGTTCTGAACATTTCTTGGCTTTTGAGTATCCTTCATCAATAACATGAATCATGTTTTATCACCTGCAGTCAATCATATTTTTCATCACTGTATTTCTGACCTCCTATGATATTAAGTCTTCCCATGGGAAAAAATATCTGGCTTATTTTGTTGGGATCCTTCTGAAGCCCTAAGTACTTGACAGTCAGCTTACCCCACTTGGGATGTAATACAAGTCAACTTGTGCAAATGAATTCGACTTTCATTAGAGTAATCTTACATTAGAAGTAGTTCCCCTGAAACTTGGCATTCCTAAACTGCCCTGTCTGTCCTACTTGTAAAAGGAAGCACTGCCAATTAAAGCTCAGGCAAAACAACTCACAGGAGATGGGATGAATTCCACATCAAGGTCAGAAATCCTAACTCATCCGTCATATGTTTCCTGTGGACAGAGATCGTAAATTTTTAAAGCAATGTGTGTACGAATATTGTATGTAAGCCACTGATAATCCTACTTCACTGTAGGTTAACTGGTGCTGTTCCTGCAAATGGTATCCAGCACTTGCCTCTCCTCTCGTCCTTGATGGGTCTGATGGTCAGATATGATAGAAGTGTTAAGAGAGGACTGTGTTCTCCAAGGTGGCAACCAATTAGGATTACCTGTGGAGCTTATGAAATGACCAAGGGCCCACCCCAGAACATCTTGTTAGAATCTCTGGTGGTGAAGCCTAAGTATCAATATTGTTTTAAAAAATCTCTATGATTCTTTATTGTTATTATTGAGATATAATTCACATACCATAGAAATTACCCTTGAAAGTATATAATGAGGTTTTAGTATATCCACAATGCTACACAACCATCATCACAATCTAGTTGTAGGTCATTTTAATCATCCTAGAAAGAAATCCAGTAACCATTAGTAATCTCTCTCTACTGACCCATTGCCTTAGCTCCTGCTGAACACAGAAAGCACAGTGCTTTCTGTCTCTGTGGAGTTGCCTAACCTAAACAGTTCACATAAATGGAAGCATACAATATGTGGCCTTTTACATCTGGCTTCTTTCACCTGGCATAGTATTTTCAAGGTTCCGCTGTGTTAGAACATGTATCAGTACCTCATTTGTTTTTATGCTTGAATAATACTCCACTGTATGCATATACCACATTTTGTTTATTCAGTCAGTTGATGCTTGAATGGCACCCCACTCCAGTACTCTTGCCTGGAAAATCCCATAGATGGAGGAGCCTGGTAGGCTGCAGTCTATGGGGTCTCGAAAAGTCAGACACAGCTGAGCGACTTCACTTTCACTTTCATGCATTGGAGAAGGAAATGGCAACCCACTCCAGTGTTCTTGCCTGGGAAATCCCAAGGACGGGGGAGCCTGGTGGGCTGCCGTCTATGGGGTCGCACCGAGTCAGACATGACTGAAGCGACTTAGCAGCAGCAGCAGCAGCAGCAGCAGCAGCAGCAGCAGCAGCAGCAGCAGCAGCAGCAGCAGCAGCTTGATTGTTTCAGATGTTTCCACTCTTGCTTTTTGTGAATAGCACTGCTATGAACATTGGTGTTAGTTTTTGTATGGACATATGCTTTCAATGGGCTTCACTGATACCTCAGTTGGTAAAGAATCTACCTGCAATGCAGGAGACCTAGATTCAATCCCTGGGTTGGGAAGATCTGCTGGAGAAGGGAAAGGCCACCCATATTCTGTCCTAGAGATTCCATGGACTGTGTGTATAGTCCATGGGGTCGAAAAGAGTCAGACATGACTGAGGGACTTTTAACTTTTACTTTTTATGCTTTCAGTACTCTTGGGTATATGCCTAAGAGCAGAATTTCTGGATCATGTGATAGCTTTGTGTTTAATTGCTTGAGGAATCACCAGACTGTCTTCCCAAGTGGCTTACCATTTTCCATTCCACCAGCAATATATGAGATGTCTAGTTTCTCTACACCCTCAGGAACACTTTGTTGTGCTTCCTAAAATGGGTGTGAGATGGTGATATCTTGTGATTTTAATTCAAATTTCCCTGATGACTAATAATGCTGAGCACCTTTTCACTTGTTATTGACCTTCCATATATCTTCTTAGGAGAAATGTCCGTTCACTGCCTATTTTAAAATAGATTTATTTGTCATTTATTGAGTTGTAAGAATTCTTTATGTATATCCTGGATACAAAGGAGATACAAATCCCTTTTCAGATATGTGATTTGCACATGTTTTCTCCTATTCTGTGGATTCTCTTTTCACTTTCCTGCGAATGTCTTTGAAGCACAAATGTTTTTAGTATTAATGATGTCTGCTGTATCTATTTTTTTCTTGTGTCACTTGTGCTTTTTGTGTCATATGTAAGAAAGCATTGCCTAATTTAAGATCACAAAGATTTTCTCCTGTATATTCTTCTAGGAGTGTTATAGTTTAACACTGACACTCTGTTATTCTCATGCACGTCTAGAATGAGAACCACTGGATTAGAAGGAGGTGTATGGAATACAGTAGTCTAGAGTTTCATCTTTGTATGAATCAGTTCTGAATCAACATTACCCTTCTGTCATGTATGACTCTTTGCAACCCCATGGGCTGTAGCCTGCCAGGCTCCTCTGTCCATGGAATTCTCTAGGCAAAAATACTGGTATGGGTAGCTATTCCTTTCTTCTGGGGATCTTCCTGACCTAGGGATCGAACCCAAGAACCCACATCTCCTATGTCTCCTGCATTACAGGCGGATTCTTTACCACTGAGCCACCAGGGAAACCCCACCTTTGTAGTTCTGAATGAACATTACACGTATATTTCTTTAAAAAATGATAATAATAACCTAATTAGCGACTGTACCAAGCCTGACCTTTGGATTCGTATGTTTTCCAGGCAAAATACATACCCCTAGTCTTCACGTGAATGGTTCCCTCACCCTTGCCATTGGTTCAATGAAGCCACTGGATTTTTTCCTCCTGAATATTCAAGACCAGGGTGGCAGGGTTGAAGACCTACTGTTCCATGTGGTGAGCACCCCCACCAATGGTCAGCTCGTGCTCTCAAGGAATGGAAAAGAGGCTCAGCTCGACAAGGCTGGCCACTTCAGTTGGAAAGATGTGAAGGAGAAAAGAGTGCGTTTCGTGCACAGCCGAGAAAAGCCCAGGTGAGCCCGGGTTCTGCGGTTTCTCTCCTGTCCCCTTCCCCTCAGGTCTCTGTGCTCCCTGCCCTCAGCCCCTCAGCACCCTCCCTCCTCTTCTGGGGGAGATTGACACTCTGCAAGTGCCGTTTTCAGCTGCTTGTCATCATTTCACAGTAATTGCTCAGAGAGAGCGCTTCTGTTAGAGGCATTTTCATTTTATCACATAATTGTGGGTAATTCTCTGATGTGACGGGAAAGTTCCTAGTATAATTACCCAGTTTTTTTGGCCCGGGAGGAACAAAATCGCTTCTATACCCAGATGCAGCTGCTACTTCAGCATTAGGGTTCTCTGCCAGGGGCAGGGCATGGCTGGAGGATGGGGTGCATACTTTTTAAGGCGTTGTATGGTTCCTAGAATTTCAGAGTTGGAAGGAAATGAAGAGTCACGGTTAGCTTGTTATTATCCACTTTCTGAGACTAATTGTGGTTAATTTGAAAGCCTGATCCAGTTTTCTTCTGATGCCTAACACAATTCCGACTGTCTTCCTCCACCCAGCTGACATATGCTTCAGGAATGCAGCTGAGTGTTAACACTTACCCGAGCAAATTGAGCCGTATAATTAGCAGAGCAAATCTACTAACTAGAAATCAGGGAATGCACCCCAAAGATTAGCCTCTTGGATTATCCTTTACCCTGCTCTGCTTCATTAGTACAACCTATTTCAAAGTGGACTGTATATGTAGATAGGGCGTTGAACCCCGTGAAACAGTGATAAAGGAAGCAGTGAATATTTTCTACTATCACCACTAAATTTGAGAATTTTAAAAAATGCTTAAGATCTGACAAGTGGGGAGAAAAGTAGATCACATGTTCCGTGTTGCAGTTCAGAGCCAGTGATGTTGGTAACCTCAAAAGACCCATCTTACAGATGTAAGGACAACTAGTATTTGCTCACTATGACCCCACCACTGTGTTGCGCACTTGATGTGAATTATGTATGTTTATGTTCCCAAGCTACAGATAGGAAAACTGAGGCCTTGAGCACATATGTAATCTTGTCCAGGCCTCACAGCCTATGAGTACAGAGCCGAGGCTCCAACCTAAGGCTCTCTGCTTCTACACCCCATGCCTTCAAACTCAATGATTTCTGCCTCCTTAGTCGTGCTTGGGATAACAGGTAACAGGTGTGCTTCCATCCTCCAGGGGCAAAAGTTCATTGTTATAGGAACGTATTGCTCCAGAGACAGAGCTTAAAACTCTGGTGTCTGATGCCATAGAATCCCTTTGAGTTCTGTCTTCTCCATTCATTTTCCTTCAAGTATAGTTCTTCAGTGTTTGTATCACACGTGCACAGACAGACATCCACAGCTCCATACCTGTAGTCATACGTCTCAGAATCACTTGTGAAAAGTGTGTGAAGTATATAAAGATCCGTAGATAACCAAAGTTAAGCCTCTCATCTGTTTAATCTCTTTAATCCCTTATCATTGATTTCTTTCCAGGGTCAGCTTTGCACCCTTAAACAGGACAAAGAGTGGCAACTATTTTACAGAGATTTCTTTCAGTACTCTTTTTACTCTTTAGTACTCATTTTAACATTGGATTTCTCATCTAAAATGTTTTTAAAGAAAGAATGAGAGGAAAAGTGAAACAAGATTAGTAGGAACTCACAGAAAAAGGAAATTATCTAAGTTTCTGGATGATACAGAAGCTAAAGGGGCTACCTGCCACATGGGCTTATGGTTGTTTTCCTCATGGACATGCCCACTAGGATTCTTTAGGATTGGCTTCCTTTGGGCTGGAATTCCTCTGTGGAGTGTGAGATGACTTGGAAATATAGTCCTAGTGACCCTGATTAGCTGGCATTGCAGAGAGGCTGAACACAGTTATTAAAATCTAAGGGCCGCCAAAATCGTTTTTCCCCAGGCGGTTGCGGGTAGCCACCCTTTCTTTCTGCATTCAGCTGCTTCGTCACCTGTATCCTCTTGAAGTCTGGAAGTAGGGGGGGAGAGGGATAGGATTTGAATGGAACCAAAAATGAAAGGAAGGGTAGAATGAGAGGGAAGATAAGAATTCCTTTTTTAAAAAAATCCGATTTATTGAGGTATAATTTGCACCTAATAAAATCCCTCATTTTAAACTATACTGTTCTATGCATGTTAACAAATATATATATAGTTTTGCAGTCTTGAGACCTCAAGCAAGATATGAAACAATCTTGTCACCCTGTCCCCATCTTCTTTTTATAAGCACTCCCTTCCCCACAGTCCCTGGCAAATACTGGTCTGTTTTTCATTCTTATTGTCTTGCCCTTTCTGAAATGTCACGTGAATGGACTCATACAGTATGTAATCTTTTGGTCCTGGCTTTTGCCATAATACTTTTGAGATCCATCCACATACTTTCATGTTTCACTAGTCAGTTCCGTGAATGCCTTTTAAAGAACCTTTAAAACAATAGTTTCTATAGTAGGCCAGAATTCAAAACTCCCATAATATGTTAATCATACATCTTACCAGCACAAAGTGAGTTCTGAACTTGCTTTGGCTTTGAAGGTGGGTAACTCCCACCTTTCCTGCTAGTAGTCTTTGAAGCTGCTGAGACAACACTCTTTTACAGGAAATAAAAACCGCAGCGAAGAGTGAGTCTTATTTTATTCTATTAATTAGGACTCTTTGATTACAAGTAATGAGAGTCAACTTGAACTAGATTAAGCAAAACTTTAAGACTTGTTATAACATTGCAGGTATGGCTCAGATCTCAGACTCATCAGGGACCACTGCGCTTTTAGGGCAAGCCCAGGAGTTAGAATGGGAAATGGGAAGTAGCACTCAGTTCCTCCTCTCATCTCAGTTACTTTGCTGGAAGGCGACATTCACCTCTCTCCTAGAGACCAACTTGCTCCACTTTCTCAGCAACATGGTAGACTGTGGTTCCGCCTTAGTCAAATGAGGCTCTCAGGCCAGTTCCAAATTTCCGGGGAAGCTGGAATCCATCATTTTTCCCTAGTCCAGGCCACAGTGAATATGCTTGTGGCTAGAGGGAGGGGTGGGCATACAGTCATGTAATATAAACACTGCAAAATGGATAACAGGGTCCACTCACGTGAATTGGGCAGTGGTTGGAAAGAGAATTCACAGGGAAGAGGGAGTCACTGAGAACTAGTCAAAGACTGTGAAAGATTCCTCTCCATTCTGCAGCTTGATCATTAACCTTCAATGTATCACTAAACAGTCTTGGCCTAATAACTCATTTTTCAACCTTTTATATATTCTACTTATAAAAATCCAAAAAAAGAAAAAGAAACACTATTATAATGAGATAGAAGAATATAGAGTGCTTTTACCTGCATCTCACTATGTTAATCTTTATGGGCTCCTTTCTAGTTATGGCATGAGTAGTATGTTATTGTAGTGGTTTGATCCAAATTCATATATGCACATAACCTGAAAATATTTTTAACGCTTGTCTTTCTAAAGACCAATTTAATGATTATATTGTTTCATTCTTTTCTTGGGGGCTTCTTTCAGGAAAGGTTACTTTTCTCTGAAAATTAGTGACCAGCAGTTCTTCTCTGAGCCACAGCTGATCAACATACAAGCCTTTTCAACACAGGTGAGAAAACGCCATACAGTTAATAATTTCACATGCCTACTGATGGGCTTCCCAGGTTGATTAGTGGTAAAGAATCTGCCTGCCAATGCAGGAGACACAGGTTCGATCTCTGGGTTGGGAATATCTTCTGGAGAAGGAAATGGCAACACACTCCAATATTCTTGCCCGGGAAATTACATGCACAGAGGAGCCTGGGGTTCCAAAAGAGTCGCACACAACTTCGTGACTAAGCTACAACAACTCATTCTCAAGTACAAGTTCAGATTTTCTGTAGTTTCAGCAAAAATGATTGAGCTGAATTGACTGTTCCTTAGTTTCCTCTTGAAATGTCACTGGAGTAATTTTTTTAGTATTTGTGGGTCGTAACAACAACAATAATTACTACTACACATATAATGCTCTTCTTCTGTTGTTCCTGTAATTCTCATGCTAGCCCTGTAAGGTATTATAAGCCCCAATTCACAGGCCAGAAAACTAAGTCCCAGGGAGGTCCAGTAACTTATCTATGGTGATGTAGTTAACAGAGAGCCAAGATTTGTGCCCAGTGAATCTGGTTACACAATTTGTGTTCTTGACTGTTAAACTATACCTTACTTTTCTATACTGAATCTGATACCAGCCCTTCACAATGATCTGAAGCTGTACCAGCTGTTAAGACTTTCCTATCCCTAGGTGGATAAGTTTGTTTTGTCTAAATATTTCTCTCTCCAGGATATGGAACTATGTTTGCCTCTTTTGCCTATCGTGTGGCCGAACTGCATTTAATTCAGTTTGCAGGAGTTAGAGGACCTCATGCTTAGTCGCTCAGTCCTGTCCAACTCTTTGCAACCACATGGACTGTAACCCTCCAGGCTCCTCTGTCCATGGGATTCCTCAGGCAAGAATACTAGAGTGGGTTGCTATGCCCTCTTCTAGGGGATCTTCTCAACAACAGGGATCAAACCCAGGTCTCCTGCATTGCAGGTGGATTCTTTACTGTCTGAGCCACCAGGGAAGCCCAAGAACACTGGAGTGGGTAGCCTATCCTTTCTCCAGGGGATCTTCCCCACCCAGGAATCAAACCAGGATCTCCTGCACTGCAGACCAATTCTTTATCAGCTGAGCTACCAGGGAAGCCCTGGGAGCTTTCTTAAGCCTTATTAAGGATCTACTTAAATGAGGGTCCACTGTGGTCGTCAGGCTAACACAAGCCAGAGGAAATCCTGGTAGATACTATAAAGTTCAGTGTGATGGCACTTCTGGTCTCATCGCTCATCTCTGTTAAGTTGTACTTATGTGCTCTGAGACCCAGGGATTGGAGAACTGAAAAGCTGAAATGTGCAAAGAGAGGAGGAAAATCAATATATTCTGACATTGTGAACAGCGAGAGACTGGGGTATCAGCATGGGAGAACTTGAACTACCTAAATAGTAGATCTAGGTAGGATCAAGGAAGGATATGAGATCATTGTTTTTAAAACTGTTATTTTTATATTTTTGGTTCAAAAGTGAAAATACCATAGACTTGACCCAGAAGTGGCTGCCAAATGGTATTCACAGCCAAGCTCAGCGATTCTTAATGGCATTCTCACTTCAGTGATGACTGAAGTTGCGGAATGATTAGAAATTGATATTAAATTAATTTGACCTCTGGGTTGGGCCAAGAGTGTGAATTTTGTTTTAATTAAACAAAAATGTAATCTCTGTAAATATGAGTCAGAGTGCTACCAAGCCTCAGGATTTACTGACTTAGATGTTTCTCAGTATTTAAGTTCAGATGTACTGTTTTGTTCTTTTTGTTTGTGCTAATATAGTTACTCTAATTAGGTGAATAAAAGATGGGTTGGTTTTGGTAAGTGACTTCGTAATCTGAGATGCCAAGTTGCCATGGTTTTCTGTTCTTTGTTTGCTTTCCCCAAACCAATTAAGTAGACAGTAAAGGTATCTTTTATTTATTACATGAGAAACTTGTATCATTTTAACTCTTTAAAATGGAATTTTAGAAATTAATTTTAACTTATTTTTGTTTCTTTACATTTCTGTGATATTTCAAGATGATTTTTGAACCTCCTTGAAATTTTCTTACATGAGTTAATTTGATCTTTTTCATTTATAGATTTTTGACATCACCTTTGACCTCTCCTCTTTCAGACTCTGAGGGGCCACTCATTCCCGTATATAAGATTGCAGCTTTTGAAATCTCACTCAGGAATCCTGAGGAGTAGCTATCTTCTCATTTCATATTATGTGATTATTATAGAGATGCATTAGTTAGAAATTACTTTAATAGATATTGAAATTTGCAGGAGGCCAGGGAGGGTATTTTTAAAAGAAAGCCATTTGGAGTCAAGAAGGCAGTATGCTGAAAAAGTCCTAGATGGTTTAATTTCAAATGATATAAAAAACTAAGATAATGTTTTCTTTGGCTTCTTCTTTTTTTTTTTTTTTGGTGAGGTTTTTTTTTTTTTCTGTTGTGGTTCATTAAGTTTTATCTCTTGAAAGAACATTTTATCTGCTTACTGAAGTTGGTCAGGGGAAACCTGATAATCTTAAGGAAAACACATTAAAATTTGCCACATGGATTAGCCAGGTGGTTGCCTTACACAGACCATGATCTTATCAGGCTTTATAACCTGAGTTGGGGTGGGTACCTTCAAAATATGGATGTGACAGCTTGAAGAAAATTACTGAGAAAGACCAGAATAGCAGGAATTCACAGTGAAGTATCTTACTTCAAGTCAGCATGCTGCAACATAGCCTGGAGTGAAATACACAATTCCCAACACAGATGCCAAAATTCCATACCTCTTGCTAGTCCCCCTTCCCCTCATTTTTTTACTGAAGCATAATTGATTTACAATGTGGTACAAATCTCTGCTCAGAAAAGTGATTCAATTTTACACATATATAGTTCTTTTTGAGCTTCCCAGGTGGCTAAGCAGGTAAAGACCCTGCCTATCAATGCAGGAGACACAGGAGACGTGGGTTTGATCCCTGGGTTGGGAAGATCCCCTGGAGAAGGAAATGGTAACCCACTCCAGTATTCCTGCCCACTCCAGTATTCTTGCCTGGAAAATCCCATGGACAAGAGGAGGCTGGTGGGCTACAGTCCATGGGGTTGCAAAGAATCGGACAAGATTAAGCATGCACGAATCATCACATTCTTTTTAAAACTTTCTCTTCCATTATGGTTTTTCCTGGGAGATTGGATATAATTCCCTGAGTTATACAGTAAGACCTTGTTATTCATCCATTCTAAATGTAATAATTTGCATGTACTAACTCCTAATTCCTAGTCTATCCCTCCCCTTCCCCCTTCTCTTGGCAACCACAAGTCAGATCTCTCTGTCTGTGAGTCTTTGTAGATAGGTTCATTTGTGCAGTATTTTAGATTCCACATGTAAGTAGTATTGTATGATATTTGTCTTTCTCTAACTTTTATGTACACATCTTCTTTACCCATTCATTCATTTGTTGATGGTCATTTAGGTTGTTTCCATATCTGGACTATTGTGAAAAGTGCTGTTATAAACATAAGGGTACATGTATCTTTTTGAATTATAGTCTCTTGAATGAAGCAACTGAGTTCCCTGACACTGATCTCAGTTACAATGCAGGGGATATTATGTTAATCAAGACAGTGGCTTGAGAAACCTCCAGAACCAGAGGTGTGAAGTAACCTCCTTTGCAGTGCTTACTATGATGGATGGCACCTCTAACAAATGCTTTGACTATGCAAGAGTTCGGCATTTGGTAGGAGCATCTAGATTTCCTTAAAAAGCACAGAAACAGCAATCAGGCTACACACAACTGACTTCTGGTCCGCTGGATTGTCCTCTATTTTCCTGCTAATAGTGCCTTCTCTCTTCCTTCCCTTCAACTCCACAGGCCCCCTATGTTCTGAGGAATGAGGTCCTCCATATCAACAGAGGAGAGAGGGGAACCATCACCACCCAGCTGCTTGACATCAGAGATGATGACAACCCACAAGATGTGGTGATTGAGGTGCTCGATCCTCCACTTCACGGCCAGTTGCTCCAAACGCTCCAGTCCCCCGCGGCCCCTATCTATCAGTTTCGTCTGGATGAGCTCTCTAGGGGCCTTCTCCAGTATGTTCACGATGGCTCAGATAGCACTTCCGACATCACAGTCTTGCAGGCCAATGATGGACATTCCTTTCAAAATATACTGTTTCGCATAAGGACCGTGCCCAAGGTAGGCCTCATTCCTAAAGCTACAGTTTCCTTGCACCTAGATATAAAGTTAAAGTTATATCAATGATGTTATTTTGCGATGTTTATAAATTTAAGATGCAGGTAGTTATTTATATATTCAAACATTTATTAAGAACCTATTATGGAGGTTCTTTTAGGACATTCAGAGATTACAAGAACACATTACTCAGTCTCAGGGGGATGGTATATATTTTGTGTGGAACACCCTTGGTCCAAAAGAACTGTCCCCATGTTCTCTGCAAAAGGGACACTTCTGAACCTTTGTGTTGACTTGCTGCCATGAAAATACCTCATTGTCCACTGATTTTTTTGGCTTCCTTCCTGAGCATGATCATAAGAATCAATTAGACCCCTGTTCTTATCTGCTCTTTTAAAATGGCTTGTGTGACATGAAGCCTATAGTCAGATTATAATGAATCAAAAAAAGCTGAGTTCAGCCATCTGTTAGTCCAGCTGAAACAGGATAAGGAAACTCTCTCTTTTAGTAATCATAGGAATCCTTGGCCTAGCAGGTAGATGCCCAGTAAAGAGCAGTGGTTCTCAGCTTAAGTCATCCCCATACCACTTCCCTGGGTTTTTGCTGTATCCATGAGTGCCTGTCCTATTACTTACAGGATACTTTTATTTGAATCAACTTACTTTTTTAAATGGCAAAGGAAATGGCAACTCACTCCAGTATTCCTGCCTGGAGAGTCCCATGGATAGAAGAGGTTGGCGGGCTACAGTCCATGGGATTGCAAGAGTCAGACACGACTTAGCAACTAAAGCACCACAACCACCACTTTTTAAAAAAATAATTTTTATGGAGTATAGATTTATAATGTGTTAGTTTCAGGTGTCCAGCAAAATGAATCAGTTATACATATACATATATTCAATTCTTTGTTGAATTCTTTCCCTATGTCGATCATTACAGAGTACTGAGTAGAGTTCCCGGTGCTCTGCAATAGGTCCATGTTAGTTATCAATTTTATATACAGTTGTGTGTATATCTCAATTCTAATCTCCTAATTTATACCCCCCTCACCTTTCCCCTTTGGTAACCATAAGCTTGTTTTCTACATCTGTGACTCTATTTCTGTTTTGTAAATAAGTTCATTTGTACCATTTTTTAAGATTCCACATATAAGCGATCTCATATATTTGTCTTTGTCTGTCTGACTTACTTTACTCAGTATGACAATCTCTAGGTCAGGTCCATTCATGTCCACCCATCAGGTCCATAAATAGCATTGTTTCATTCTTTTTTATGGTTGAGTACTATTCTGCTGTGTATATATCCCACCTGTGCACAATGGTGCATATACCATATTGTCTTTATCCATTCTTCCGTTGATGGGCATTTGGGTTGCCTCCGTGTCTTAGCTATTGTAAATAGTGCTGCAGTGAGCATTGGGGTGCATGTATCTTCTCTAATTGTAGTTTTCTCAGGGTACATGCCCAGTAGTGCGATTGCTGAATCATGTTGTAGTTCTGTAGAACCTCCATACTGCTTTCCGTAGTGGTTGTACCAATTTACATCCCCACCAACAATGCAGGGAGGTTCGCTTTTCTCCAGACCCTCTCCAGCGTGTCTTGTTTGTAGGTTTTTTATTGATGGCCATTCTGACCAGTGTGAGGTGATGATACTTCATTGTAGTTTTGCTTTATATTTCTCTCATGATTAGTGATTCAACTTACTTTTTTAAAATCATGACTTCTTCCTAATAAATAGCACTTGTGAAATCCTGGACTTAATGTAGAATTAAATTTTTTTCCAACTTATTAAAATTAATACATAGCCATTTTAGACAATTTCATCCATGTACAACATAAAAGATTTTGGATACTGCTAATAGGATGGCCACCACATTTAGGGAAATACAAATGGGCTAGCCCATGCTAATCGAAAAATATTTTCAAAGTCATGTATTACTTGATGATATTTCACTCGAAGCTCTTTTCTCTGTAAAAGCAAGAATGACTCTTTCCCATGATGGCAGGTTGGGAGACTTATCATTTTTTTTTTATAACTTCTCATTCCAAATATCAGCACCTATTGAAGTGTCACTGATGATTAGCTAGAGAGAGTGATGTGCTGAGGACAGTTTAGAAATCACTTGTCACTTTCTCACCAGCGATCACTTACAATTTGCAATTGATCCCTGTGAAGGTGAAGAGCTGAATCTAATATGGTTTGCCAGATGGTTTCTCAGTCTCTGGTCTCATTATTTTCAGCTGTTGAAAACAGTGATGGTGGGATGAGATGGGTGGGAGGAGGCGAAGGCTGATGATGAGATCAAGTTGGCAGATAGCCACCTTGAAGCTAATTCTAATTATCACCCTCTTGCAATTGCCCTGGAAAATGAGGCTTACTTCTGAAGAGGTGAAGTCTAGACAGACACAGAAAATTTTCTGTTCTTCCTTCTCAGTTTCTTGTTTACAGGATTGTTACAGGATTTCAGTGCAACCCTAGCAGCCACCCTTCCTATCAAGGTTTCAGTTTCCATGTTTGGAGCTTAGTACAGTGTGTTGCACCATCATGGCCCATGACTGAAGGGTATTTCTAGGATTTTAGATGTTTTGAATACCAAAACATGACAAAGAAAAACAGAATTTTAATTTATAAATTAGGCTTAAGCATAGAACTTGAGAATCCTTATACTGCCTACAAGCTGGGAGTCATGTGACTGTCCTCCCCCCTCCCCCTTCCATGCCTCTATCTCCTGTAGTGCTGTGCTTACCTGTCCATCAGGTGAGCTAATGGCTTCTAAGCCAATGAATTAGAAAAGTGAAACCAGCTAGCAGAGCCCCGGCAGCCATTAGAATGTATGAATAATAAACATGTCAGTCTCATCCTGAAGATATTTTACAAATGTAGACTGTATCTTCTTTCAGGAATTCAGAGTGCTTTTTTCTGACATCTGTTCTGCTCATCTTTACAATATCCTAGTGAAGAAGGTTAAGATAGAGGCTATGTAACCTTATTACCTTTAAAGGATATTCTACTATTGGTGGAAGAAATTTTGTGTTTGTTTTATCTTTCATTGGGCAGTAATGCTTGATGTGAACTACTTTTTTTGATCTTCAAGATCATTATAGGGAATTTGTCGAATTATTATCTTTAATTTTCCAAAAGGGGAAACTGAAATAAAGGAGGTTTAAAAACATTTAAAGAGGTTTAAAAATGTTTATTTCTCCAAAAGTTATTTAGTGATGGATCTGAGATTTCAAATCAAGCATGTTCTGTCTCCTCACACTTAACCATATGGCTTTTTTACATTCTAGCTCATTTTTCCCCAGTGTTTTTGGTCATATATATTCTTATCCCCGTAATGGACAGAATGGAGACAATAATTTAGTCAGTTTCTCAATGTCCTATCCAAGCAGTCTGGGCCCCAAGCCTCTCCAGATCTTCCCTGTAGACTTACCACATCTTGAAATGAGTGAAGCTATTTATAATCGTAAGTCTACCCAAGCCCGAGAAGAAAAAATTGCCTTAACTGCTAGTGGCGTCCAATAGGTACATAGTCAGCCATGACTGATTTTGTTCTGCTAGCCATTTCTGAAGAGAGCATCAAAGTCCTTACCCCGAGGCTACCTGTGTATTAAATTTGGGGTGAGGACAGTTACTGGCCGATGTCTAGCTGGTGGCTTAAATAGAATGACCAAGGATTTTAGGTCTAATTCCTAGTGAATGAATGTACAAATTAATCCCAGTGTTGTTCAACAGAGAGCTTAATCTAGTAAGATAGATGGAAATTGAAGGAGGAATGGAAAAAGGAAGCTTTGTGAGAGCAGGAACTGTTTCAGTATTGGAGCCCTGAGCCAAACACATTGTGGAAGCTTAGTACGTTTCTGTTGGATGGAGAGATAGGTGGGTGGAGGCAACAGCTGGAGGTAAGCCTACCTTTGAGTAGATTCCTTGCATCAGATTCATCAGCCTACTGGGCTCTTCTGCTGATGCTGGAATGGCCCATCTGAAACTGTGGCTAAGAGCTGTCGGTTCCACTCTTATTTACCAGATTCTGTGTTACTTTCCCAAAATTTATGTTTTTATCCTTGGCCTGGCAGTGAGTAAACTTTACTGCTACCCTCCAGGCTTGTACTAAGTTGCTGAGGAGAAAACAGGCCCAAGACTGATGTTGAAACATGTTCTGTTGGGGGAAGGAGGCAAAAGAATTCAAAAAGATTAAAAGGTAATAAAGAATGCTCTACTGAATAGGCTTTCATTAATTGGGTGGATTACCAAATTCAAGCCTGTAGAGATACGATTCTAAAACAATCGGGGTCTAATAAGGGCTAAAATGTAGGCAGGAAGAAGCCTTGGTTATTGGCAGATTTCTCTCCACTGCTGGGCTTTCAAGGAATTACCTTTTTATTTAATTAAAGCATCTCTGAAAATCATGCCTCTTTTTCTGCTTTGGGAATAAATCTGATGATCTTTCTGACCTCATTTGTTGTTGTTTGAGCAGTTTTCTGCAACTGGGTAATGCTTTGATGTTAAAAACCCCCAAGTGTCATGCTATGATCTGGATGGAAAATTCTATTGCTGAAAGCCTTCTCTGGCTGTTTGGCCTTGGTAAGGCTCATGTGCAGCTAAAAAGCCCTGTTGTGCTTTCCCTCAATTTTCTTAAAACCTGTCTTACAGGGACACAGTTTGATTACAAGGGTGTTGGTGAGAGTTATAAATATCAATGGCATGAAGATGTTTATTTCCTTGAAAAAGAGTCTTCCTCCCTCATAAATAAGTAAAGCCTCACCACATATCAGGTTTTTACCTGTTTTGGACTTGTTGAGCTGGTTCTATTTAGCATCTTGTAAGGTACATCATTCAGAGTATACTCTCGAAAAGTGTTTGTCAATTACAAAATATTCATGTATTTGTTTGTTCATTTATAAAGCAGTTGAAATTTACATGGAACAATGGTTCTGTACTCTTGATCCAAAGCTGCAGTTTCTGAGGCATATACACACATTGGCAAAAACAAAACAGTGAAGTTATCGTTTCATTGTTTTTCATTCTGGTAGATGGCGTCTGTGATTCACCTTATAGGTGTCACCTCACATAATCCTTCCCTAAAATCCACTATGACTTCCAAGATTGCATTTTAAAAGCCATGGTTTAAATGAGCCATTATAAATTATTTCTTATAGAATAAATAATATGTGAGGGTTGCTGTTATATCCAATTATAGCCATTTTGTATTGAATAAAGTCAGGTTGGGGTACACCATCATAGTTGAGCTCATCATTTATGTTCCAATCTTTAACTGGGGAGGGAGGGAGTTTCCATTTTGTTTGTGGGATTTTTCCTCCAAATGATAAAGTCATGTGCCTTTACTTCTGGTTTACAAAATTAAAATCTTTGTTTGTGATGCAGCATATAATAGCTAAACTTTATTACCAGCATTTCTGTGTGCCTGTTGTTTTATGAAATGAATTAGAACTATTTAATTTAAATCACTATTTTAATTATGCCCCCATATCCCTTGTTGAGATTTCATTTCTTTCTAATGTGGTACCCTGAAGAATAGATAAAACATCACTAGGCAGAAGATTCTTCAACTGAAATTATGGCTAATTTCTTGAACTTAGAAGGATATGTGTACCATTAAAAAAAAAAAACCTATAGGCATACTTCATTTTATTGTGCTTTGCAAATATTGTGTTTTTTACAAATTGGCACCCCACGTCAGTACTCTTGCCTGGAAAATCCCATGGATGGAGGAGCCTGGTGGGCTGCCGTCTATGCGGTCATACAGAGTCGGACACGGCTGAAGTGACTTAGCAGCAGCAGCCGCAGCAGCAGCAACTCTGCATTGAGCAAGTCTGTCAAGGCCATTTTTCCAATAGCATTTGCTCACTTCATGTCTTCGTAACATGGTTTGGTAATTTTTGCAATATTTCAAGCTTTTAAATTAGTATTATATTTTTTAATGATAATCAGTGATTTGGGGTGTTACTATTAAAGATTATGACATGCTAAAGGCTCAGATGATGGTTAGCATTTTTTGCAATAAATTTTAATTAAGGTATGTACATTGGTTTTTTAAAGACACTTAATGGACTATGGTATAATGTAAGGATAAGGCAATGGCACCCCACTCCAGTACTCTTGCCTGGAAAATCCCATGGATGGAGGAGCCTGAAAGGCTGCAGTCCATGGAGTCGCTGAGGGTCGGACACGACTGAGCGACTTCACTTTCATGCATTGGAGAAGGAAATGGCAACCCACTCCAATGTTCTTGCCTGGCAAATCCCATGGATGGAGGAGCCTGGTGGGCTGCAGTCCATGGGGTTGCGAAGAGTCGGACACGACTTCACTTTCACTTTCACTTTTCACTTTCATGCATTGGAGAAGGAAATGGCAACCCACTCCAGTGTTCTTGCCTGGAGAATCCCAGGGACAGGCAAGCCTTGTGGGCTGTTGTCTATGGGGTCGCACAGAGTCAGACACTACTGAAGTGACTTAGCAGCAGCAGTATCATGTAAAGTGAAAGTGTTAGTTGCTCAGTCATGTCCAACTCTTTGCAACCCCATGGACCATAGCCTGCCAGGCTCCTATGTCCATGGAATTCTCCAGGCAAGAATACTGGAGTGGGTTGCCATTTCCTTTTCCAGGGGGAATCTCCCTGACTCAGGCATCAAACCCAAGTCTCCTGCATTGCAGGCATATTCTTTACCATCTGAGACACCAGGGAAGCCCCATAAGGTACATCATAATTATACATGTACCAGGAAACCAAAAAAATTGTGTGACTCATTTTATTGCAATATTTGCTTTATTGCAGTGGTCTGGAACCAAATCCACAGTATCTCCAAGGTGTGCCTGTATAAGGAGATAAAGAAATTGCAAAATGTCAGAACCACTGGGGAAAGTAGATTCAAATTTGTTTAGGACATGTTAGCTATAGAAAAAGATGGTGCACAGACTTCTATTCTTTTCTTCTTGAATCTTCCCTGGACCCTACCCCAAAAGAAAGCAACTGACAAAATCATCTTCATCATAATAAATGGGAAGAATTATACTTCTTTTCCTTGGATGGTTGTCCATTTCTTCTTAAGTACTGTCAACAAACCGTTCCAGAACAGGCATATGTATTACTCTGTTATAAATGTAAATATTCTTAAAGGCTTGTCTATGGAGTTTGGGAGAAGCATTCTAAACCCATTGTGATCCCTGTCCTTGGGCCAGACTTCTCACACTTTAGCATGATTCCATATCTCCTGGGGATTTTATTAAAACATAAGTGGGACTAAAATGCTGTGCCCAAAGGAAACCATCAACAAAATGAAAAGGCAAAGTAAAGAATGGGAGAAAATTTTGAAAACATCTATCCAATAAGGGGTTAATATTGAAAATATACAAGGAACTCAACTCAATAGCTTAAAAAAATGATTTAAAAAGGAGCTAAGAAGGTCCATAGACATTTTTCAGAGAAGACATACAAATGGTCAAAAGATGCATGAAAAGGGGCTCAAAATCAGTAATTAGGAAAAGATAAATCAAAACCACAATGAGATATCATCTCACATCTGTTAGAAGGCTGTTCACAAAAAGACACAAATAACAAGTATTGGTGAAGGTATGGAGAAAAGGGAACCTTTATACACTGTTGGTGGAATTCTGAGTTACAGCTGCTGTGGAAAACAGTATGGATGTTCCTTAAAAAGTTAAAAATAGAATTACTGTATAATCCAGCAATCCCATTTCTGGATATATGTCCAAAGGAAATGAAGTCAGTGTCTCAAAGAGATATCTGCACTCCCATGTTTATTGCAGGACTGTTTACAATAGCCATGATATAAAAACAACCTAAGTGTGGATGAATGGATAAAGGAAATGTGGTTGTATATACAATGGAATGTTACTCAGCCTTTAAAAAGAAAAGAAATGCTGTCGTTTGTGACTGCAGACACGAGCTTATAAAATAAGCTGAAAGTGAAAGTTGGTCATTCGTGTCCAGCTCTTTGCAACCCCATGAAATATACAGTCCATGGAATTCTCCAGGCCAAAATACTGGGGTGGGTAGCCTTTCCCTTCTCCAGGCAATCATCTCAACCCAGGGATCAAAGCCAGGTCTCTTCCATTGCAGGCAGAGTCTTTACCAGCCGAGCCACAAGGGAAGCCCATGTAGATTGCACTATCTCACATTGTTTTTTTTAATTTTTAGTTTTTATTTTTTAAATTTTAAAATCTTTAATTCTTACATGCATTCCCAAACATGAACCCCCCTCCCACCTCCCTCCCCATAACATCTCTCTGGGTCATCCCCATGCACCAGCCCCAAGCATGCTGCATCCTGCGTCAGACATAGACTGGCGATTCAATTCACATGATAGTATACATGTTAGAATGTCATTTTTTGTAATCTAAAGAATTCGAATTCATAAAAACAGTGTAAAATGATGGCTGCTAGGAGTGGGGGAAACCAGGAGATGTTGGTCAAAGAGCAGAAAGATTCTGTCATAAGTGATGAATGATTCTGTAGATCTAACGTATAGCATGGTGATTATACTTAAGAATTCTGTATTGTATATTTGCTAAGAGAGTTGATTTTCAGTGTTTTCATCATACACAAAAATCTATAACTCTGTGAGGTGGTGGAAGGCTTAATTAGCTTGATTGTGTTCATCATTTCACAATTTATACATACAACAAAACATCATGTTATATACCTTAAGTAACTAAGTGTTAGTTGCTCAGTTGTGTCTGACTCTTTGTGGCCCCGTGAACTATAGCCTGCCAGGCTCTTCTGTCCATAGGATTTTCCAGGCAAGAATACTGGTGTGGGTTGCCATGCCCTCCTCCAGGGGATCTTCCCAACCCAGAGGCTGAACCCAGATCTGCTGCATTGCAGGTAGATTCTTTGCTTTTAAGCCACCAGGGAAATTATATATTTTAAATATATACAATTTTTCTTTGTCAAATATACTTCAATAAAACTAGTAAAAAATTCAAATGAAGATTCTACTTCAGAATGTCTGGGATGGGGCCTGAGAGACTGAAATTGTAAGAGGCTTCCAGATGGTGCTGGTTTCTGAACACTGAGTTGCAAAAAGAACTGTTTCTTAAAAATTGACACTCAGACAGGAATTACAAAGAATTGAATTGATAAAGTGTAGTCAGTATAGAAATGCAGTAGAAGAAAGATCTGGGGATATGCATTCAGGGCACAGTGCTTATTTACTTGTTTGGAATGTGAAAAACCATACTACTCATCAGTCCAAGAAAATGGTGGTTGGTGTGTGACTGATCTCCATCACAGAATCAGGTGTGATGAGGCTGGTGCTGTTAGAAAGCTTTCTAGCAATCAATATTCCTGAGTTCAAGTAATTATTATGTTATATAAAACTGCTAGAGTTAATAGTGGAGAAGGAAATGGCAACCCACTCCAGTATTCTTGCCTGGAGGATCCCATGGACAGAGGAGCTTGGCGGGCTACAGTCCACGGGGTTGCAAAGAGTCAGACATGACTGAGCGACCAACACACACACAGTTAATAGGTCCCTTTCCCCCAGAATTCTGGTAGGTGACATGCCAAGTTTGGGGAGTATCTTGATATTTTCATAAATTATATGCCATCTGAATTGTGAAAATTCAGGTGTGATTTTGCCCTTGATTACCAATCACATAGAAGGTGTGTTGGCAACAGCAACCACATTCTCCTGGGCACTGACTCAGTTTCTCAGTGATTGTGGTAAAAATGTCTGTGGCCACGTCCTGAGAGGGGCAAATGCTCTCATTCAAGTGGCAGCAAAAGAATACTTGTTGTCTTGTGTTCCGAATATTCTCCTCCTGGGCGTGCTGTTTGCTCCGTCCTATTTATTGGCATATTTGAAACAGCAGTCATTTAAAATAACATCCCTTCTGAAATGCCCTATTTTGAAATATCAGATTTACCGATTGTGAAAGTAAGAAAAATGAAACCAGAGCACAGGCTGTCTCACTAATCCCATCCTGTGGAAAATGTCAATTAGGAAGCTTGGAAGAGGTGTGCGCCTGCAAATCAGGAGTGGCAGCACTTCTTAATGACATTAGCTTTAGCAATTAGAATGGTTGCCTTCTCGGGAGCACTAACGAGGTGATGTCTACCAGTCAGCTGTTCCCTACTGCTGCTTCTAAGGGCTTCACTTTCGATCAGTCATCCAGGCCCATCAGTTTGGCCTCTGCAGTGTTTCCAGAATCTGTTCCTCTTTTTCTAAAGTATAGGAGATAGAAATTAAAAACACTATTCATTCCCACCGCAATCACCTTTGTCTTCTCTCACCTAAGCCGTTACAAGAACGTGTTAAATGGTTTCTGCAGCCCCAGACTCATCCCAGCCCTAGTCCCTACCATCTCTTGCTGTTGGAGGTTCTCTAAAACCCAGACCTGATCATCCTCTTCCTTCCCTGAAGATTCATGTTGACTTTACAGGGCCTACACACTAAAGCGAGACTGTTGGTGAAGCTTCCACCTTCTCCTAGCCAACATTAAGTTCACTTTTTATTCATCCCCTCCCCTTGCTCAGGCTTCCCTGGTGGCTCAGATGGTAAAGAATCTGCCTGCTATGCGGCAGACCAGGGTCTCATCCCTGGGTCAGGAAGATCCCCTGGAGGAAGAAATAGCAACCCACTCCAGTATTCTTGCCTGGAGAATTCCATGGATAGAGGAGCCTGACAGGCTACAGTCAATGGGGTCACAAAGAGTCAAACACAACTTAGCGACTTTCGCTTCCCCTGGCTCCCTAAATTTTTCTTGTCTGGACATTTGGATAGTTTATTAAGTACACATTGCATTGGCTAATATCTTTGCTTAGGCTAGGCCCTCTTCCCGGAGTCTGTTTCTTTTATTCACTTAGAAAAAGCCTTTTTCGGTCATTCAAGAATTAAGTGGTATTTCCCTAGGAAAGCCTTCCTGAACATTCCTTCTCCAAGAGGATATCTCCTGTCTCCTTTATTCTCTCATGGTGCCCTGCTGAAGCCTCACTTGTGATGCATCCTAACTATATGTCTATCTGCCCAGCTAGACTGTAGGTTCTGAAACTGAGGTCTTATTTCAGCCAGGCTTATATACCTCAGTCCTCCAGCAAAAGGTCTGGCATATAATAGAGGCTTAATGAATAGTTGTTGAATATAGATGGATGGGGAAGATGGAAGGACAGTTAGATGGACAGATGAAATAAAGAAATGGAGAGATTTAGTCTTTCTAAATGATACAAGTTATTTGTTCATGAGAAATTAGAGGGAAAAAGCAGGATATATACCTATCTACCTATATACTTACAGGTGTATATATCTACACATATACATATTGTTCACAGTGTGACTCTAAAGCTATGAATCTCTCTTTTTAGACAACATTTAGCAGGAATAAGACCTAATAACTTATATCTTTAAAGACTGATACCTTATTTTTTGTTGTTGTTCAGTTGCGGCCAACTCTTTTGTGACTGCATGGACTGTAGCCTGCCAGGCTTCTCTGTCCATTGGATTTTCCAGGCAGGAATATTGAACTGGGTTGCCATTTCCTTCTCCATTCCTTTTTCTTGACCCAGGGATCTAACCCTCATGTCCTGCATTGGCAGGCGAATTCTTTACCACTGAGCCACCAGGCAAGCCAAAATCACCAAGGGGACACCCGGATATGAACCAGGGAACCTAATGCTGTACCCTCTTTTTATTCTAGAATGATCGAGGTCTTCGGCTTGTGGCTAATTCAATGGTATGGGTTCCAGAAGGTGGGATGCTGCAGATTACTAACAGAATCTTACAGGCAGAAGCTCCAGGTGCCAGTGCTGCAGAAATCATCTACAAAATCACACAGGACCACCCCCAATTTGGTAACTTTTTTTTTCCTTTGTCATGATTTCATCATTGCTTTCAGCAGTCTTGGACTCGCTTCTGTGTGATGCCACACAGCCAGGTTGTGTTTCCAATGAACTTGTCTTTCAAACACATCTCCTTTATTTATTATTTTTTTAATTATCTATGCATTTATTGAGAAGTTAAACCATTCAGCTTTAAATATTTCAATAAATTTTTGTTAGAATCAAGAGGTAATTAATTAGGAGTTTGGGGGTTTTTTTTAATTTTTTTAGTTTTTTATTTTTTAAATTTTAGTATCTTTAATTCTTACATGTGTTCCCAAACATGAACCCCCCTCCCACCTCCCTCCCCATAACATCTCTCTGGGTCATCCCCATGCACCAGCCCCAAGCATGCTGCATCCTGCGTCAGACATAGACTGGTGATTCAATTCTTACATGATAGTATACATGTTAGAATGTCATTCTCCCAAATCATCCCACCCTCTCCCTCTCCCTCTGAGTCCAAAGGTCCGTTATACACATCTGTGTCTCTTTCCCCGTCTTGCATACAGGGTCGTCATTGCCATCTTCCTAAATTCCATATATATGTGTTAGTATACAGTGTGATAGTGCTCTTTGATTATAATCAAAGAGCACTATCACACTGTGTCCGTATCAGGTACTAGGTAGTATGCTAAGTAATGTAAACATAGTATATCTAAACCTAAAATGTAAATTTTAAAACAACTTCCCTTTAGAGCCAATGCACTTGAGGGTGAGGATAGAGCACAGTGGGAATGTGAAAAACGGTCTCTTTCTTCATAGATGGTGGGAGCTAAATTAACCCAGACTTTACTACCAGACGCTTACTCCTTGGAAGGAAAGTTATGACTAACCTAGATAGCATGTTGAAAAGCAGAGACTTTACTTTGCCAACAAAGATCTGTCTAGTCGAGGCTATGGTTTTTCCTGTGGTCATGTATGGATGTAAGAGTTGGACTGTGAAGAAGGCTGAGCGCTGAAGAATTGATGCATTTGAACTGTGGTGTTGGAGAAGACTCTTGAGAGTCCCTTGGACTTCAAGGAGATCCAACCAGTCCATTCTGAAGGAGATCAAGCCTGGGATTTCTTTGGAAGGAATGATGCTAAAGCTGAAACTCCAGTACTTTGGCCACCTCATGTGAAGAGTTGACTCATTGGAAAAGACTCTGATGCTGGGAGGGATTGGAGGCAGGAGGAGAAGGGGACGACCCAGGATGAGATGGCTGGATGGCATCACCAACTCGATGGACGTGAGTCTGAGTGAACTTTGGGAGTTGGTGATGGACAGGGAGGCCTGGCGTGCTGCGATTCATGGGGTCGCAAAGAGTCAGACACGACTGAGCGACTGAACTGAACTGAACTGAACTGAATGTCAAAGTTCAGGTTCTTAAGCTCTACCTTGCTTCCATCACTGATTTTTTTTTTTTTTTTTTTTTGCCACTTGGCTTGTGAAAGTTCCCCATCCAGGAACTGAACCTGGCCCCAGCAGTGAAAATGCCAAGTCCTAGTCACTGGACCACTAGGAAATTCCCCCTCACCTGCTTTCTTCTTGTGACTTTCTTTTTATTTTTTAAAAAAAGTTTTTACATAAAAGCATTTCTCAAGTTTTCCATTGTTACTTCCACTTCCAGACAGATGGTAGAGTGTGATAACCTATCATTATCACCTAGAAATGATGGATAAAAGTGATGAAGAACTAAAAGGCACTCATAGCTGATCCCTCAAGGATACAGAAGAATCTCCAGGTGCAAGAAACAGAGAAGGAACTGCAAACCTGGGCAGGAGCTGATGGCGTGTTTTCTCTGAGACGGGTTGTATATGTTTCAGTAACACGGAGGGCTTGGGGTATTTTAATGCCCGTGCAGAGACAGAAAGCTGGAATTAAGACAAGAAGCTCACCAGCACAGATAGATGGCAAAGAAACTACCAGTGTTCCCCAGGGCTCAGAGTAGAACAAAAAATGCCTACTAAGAATTCAGAACTTCAGGCCTGTTTTTCCTGAAGACCCAAAGTTCTGTTATACCATTTGCATTGTCTGAGAAACCCAAAGCTGAGGCAATAATGTGAAAATTGATCTCAGGCCAATGATACTTCTTGGGTCCCTTGCAGAAAAATGTAGAAACTACTGTGGAATGCCCACTCTTAACTCCAGACCACACAGATTCTCACAGATAAAACCACTGAAGATTAGCTCAGAATTCAAAATTGCAGAACATATGAGGAAACAATCTGTAGTACCGTAACCAAAACAAACAAGAAGATTAAAACCCAAAGAATTTCAAATGAAGGAACTAGCTTATAAAAACTATGAAATAAGCATATTTTAAAAGATTTAAAAACAGAGAAGAAGGAACTAAAACTGTAAGGAGATAAAATGCTATAAAAAATAAAAACAACAAACAAGCAGATTTTTTTAAAGAAATAAGTAATTACTTGGAAATGAAAACTGTAGTCATTAAAATTGCTTGGTGTGATAAATAGTAGAGAAATAATAATTCACTTTTCCTCAGGTTATCAGATTCTTAAAATTATGTGTTTTCTCTGGTAAAGAAAAAATTAACTTAGTCTTATTTAAGAATAACTCTGGAGTCCACAAAGGCATTGAAAGTCATAATCCAATCAATAATTGACAAAAGTATAAAACAATCAGTCTAGCTGGACTGTAGTTTATCACAGATGTATAACCTTGAGGAAAGCAAGTAGACCCCTTGAGCCATAGGTTTCTTTGAAAGATGAAACAAGATAATTTTTAAAATTTTTACTTAAAAATAGTTTTAGACTTACTGAAAAGTTGCAAAAATAGTGCAAAAAAGCTCTTAAATATGCTTTAACTGCTTCCCCCAATAGTAACATCTTATATAACCGTAGAACAATGGGCTTCCCTGGTGGCTCAGTTGGTAAAGAATCTGCCTGCAATGCAGGAGACCCAGGTTCTATCCCTGGGTGGGGAGTATCCCCTGGAGATGGAAATGGCAACCCATTCCATATTCTTACCTGGAAAATCCCAGGGACAGAGGAGCCTGGAAGGCTACAGTCTATGGGGTGGCAAAAATTTGGACATGACGTAGCAATTAAACCAGCACCACCACCACCATAGAACAATAATCAAACCCAGTAAATCAGCACTACTACAGTGCTACTAGGAGAAGGCAACGGCACCCCACTCCAGTACTCTTGCCTGGAAAACCCTATGGATGGAGGAGCCTGGTGGGCTGCAGTCCATGGGGTCACGAAGAGTCGGACACGACTGAGCTACTTCACTTTCACTTTTCACTTGCATGCATTGGAGAAGGAAATGGCAACTCACTCCAGTATTCTTGCCTGGAGAATCCCAGGGACGGGGGAGCCTGGTGGGCTGCCGTCTATGGGGTCGCACAGAGTCGGACACGACTGAAGCAACTTAGCAGCAGCAGCAGCACAATGTTACTAATTAGTTCACAGACCTTATTCAACTTAGCCATATTTCACCCACTGATTTTAAGCTAGACAATGTTTAAGTCTTTTCAGCTCTAAAAATCTTTGACTCATTTGATGTATTAAATTCTTTACCTGTATCTTGATCATAAAAACAATCGAGAAGTTGAATTTCTTAAAGGTATCCCATCCCAATAGTCTGTTAAAGTATTAAATGGAACAATGCTCAATGAGGTGATTTTTAAGCCATTTCAGCTTGATAAATGCCATACAGACTTGATTTTGACCCTTTTCTCCCATAACTCTCTTAATTAACTTCTTCCTAGTAACATAATCCTATTTCTGTGTGTTCAGAGCTCCCCACTGGTAATAATCAAATCACATTACCCTTAGGAGCCATTCAAGAGTGGAAAAAGGTGGTGGGAACCAGAAGCCCACTTAACACAAATCTACTTACATCCGTCTATCCTGGTTTTGTGAATTATGGAGCCCTTACCTCAGTGCCACGCTAGCTACTAAGCACTCCCTTATCACATTGGAACATTCCAGTTGAGCTTTAACACCTTTTTTTGTACAGTTTTGTGTGTTCTGGCCACCTCTTCTTAATCTCTTCTGCTTCTGTTAGGTCCATACCATTTCTGTCCTTTATCGAGCCCATCTTTGCATGAAATGTTCCCTTGGTATCTCTAATTTGCTTGAAGGGACCTCTAGTCTTTCCCATTCTTGTTTTCTTCTATTTCTTTGCATTGTTCACTTAAGAAGGCTTTCTTATCTCTCCTTGCTAGTCTTTGGAACTCTGCATTCAGATGGGTATATCTTTCCTTAAATTGCTCATGTAGTATACACATAAAGGACCTACGTTCAGACTCACCACTTTTTTCAAATGTAAGTTTAGGCAAGTTGATTAATATGTGTACCTTTAGCAGATTTGAGAGTAAATTAAATGAGATGGTTTTATTGAAGTAGCTTGAGTATCATCTGAGAGAGAATCTGACTTACATTGCCAACTCTAAGTTATTTAGCATAGTGTAAGGAAACTTCACTGCAAATTATCTCAACCCCAAAGTAATTCATTGTGATTCCAATGAGATTCTAATTCTTAAAACCTATTACCTTTCCCCTTCAAGATTCTTGGTTAAAATATTGACTTCAATATCAAGGAAAACACTAGTAGATATAGTTTCCTGTTTTTTAAGCCTGGACTGTTTTTAAACCTGGATTTTCATATATTTAAGGAATCATCTTGTATTTTGTCATACTATGATAAAAGCAGAGATGAGTTACAATGCAAAAGCTCTCACTTGGAAGGAGTGAACTCCACAAAATATCGGTATTTCTCCCTGTCTACTTGTGGGTTTGTCACAAACAGACCTTGGATTCCACATACCCAGTGCTGAATTCCTCATCTTGTCTTCTACCAGCTCATCTCCTTAGTGGCCTTGCTTCCTTACTCATCATCCAGCCTAATAGGGGATTATCTGATTCCTACCTCTTTCTCACCCTTTACAGCCACACTTGTTAAGTTCGGTTGCTTCCACTTCTTTAATGATTCTAGTATCTGTTTATGTCTTTCAGGTCTTACCTCTGTTACTTGAGTTTATTTCATCTGGGTTTCGCAATTTTGTAATTGGTCAAACTGTCCACATAAATATTAGCTACTGTTGTTATTGGTTTTCTAAATTAAAATCCAGCCTCTTTCACAGAACTTTCACATACGTTCTGTGTTCTACTAAAAATCAGTTCTTGCCATTAACCTACTGAAACTCTCACAGTGGCTTCCAGTTGCTTCTGGGGCTGATCTCCAGAGGCAGGAACATCATCCTACTGATCTTTGAGTCCCCCATCCCAAAGGGCTGACCACAGCAGTTAGCACCTAGCAGGTGCTCACTGACTGTTTACTGAGTTGAAATTAATGGGATTAGTCAATATCTTATGATTCTTGTTAATCTGCATAGTAGGGCAATGGGTTTTTTTAAATCTGGAAAATAGGTTTATTTCATTAGGACTTGTTAAGAAAACCCTGCTTAATTAGCTTTCCTGTTATAAAGCAGAATATCTAGGAAATTGATCTTTAGATATTTTTCTATTCTCCATAATTTCATTGTGGAAATCTCCTCTCAGAATATTTTGCAACTACCCACATTCATAAGCAGTCCGTATCCTGGGAAAGCATGTTTATTAACAAGGTATTATGAACAGAAGTTGAACCAGCAAGAGATGGATAATGGAATTTGTGACTTAGGTACAAATGAGAAACAGTCCAAGAAAGAAATAGAGTGAGTTGATTCTACACATGATTATTTTAATAAGAATATTGATGTTTTTCCATTACTTCAGTATTTCATCACTATCTAGGATATTATGTTCATTTTCAACTTGAATTTAGTGCATATTAATATTAGAATCAGTATTTCTGTTGAGAAAGAAAACTAATTTCTCTAAGATAATCAAAGTGTACTGTTAATTGCCCAATATGTCTCATACACTAAGATCTGTTTTTTTTTCTACATAACATTTAAAAGATATGTACAGTTTCTGTGTGTGTCTCTCTCTCTCTCTCTCTCTCACACACACACACACACACACACACAGACACAGACACACACACACACTCTTCTCTCCCTCTTCATATCAGAGTGGTAGAGAGGCTTCTTTCAGATTTACTATTAGATTCATTTTCACAAAAATGTGTCTTCTGTTTTTTTATTTATTATTTAATTGAAGGATACTTGCTTTACAGAATTTTGTTGTTTTCTGTCAAACATCAACAAGAATCAGCCCTAGGTACACCCATGTCCCCTCCCTCCTAAACCTCATCCATTCTCTTTTCTTGGGCTTCACTTGAAGGAACATTCTCCTTGTGAAATTTTGATTGTTTCTATAACACTTCTGAATTTGCAATCTCACTGTAAGAAAATAGTAGCTCCAGGTGAAGAACAAACAATAGAAACAGATTGGTGTTGTTGGTGGTGGTGTTTAGATGTAGATTTCATTACTTCAATTCTAATAAAGTTTAGAGAGTCGAGGAGGAAAAAACATGATCAGTTATTTATCAAGGTAAATGTTGGTCTGTGAACATAAAATAATCATGATGGGTAATAGAGTTTCATGACTAGGAAAATGAGCTTCGGATTCAAATCCCAGCTCCTCCACTTCGGATCTTCATGACCTCAAACAAATTCTTGAACTTTTCTGAGTTTAAAGACAGATTACTTTGTCTTTAAAATGCAGATGATAACAGCATCTTCAGGAGGATTCAGTAACACAGTGGTAAGGATAACCAACATTCTTTTTAAGCACCTGTGAAGTATGTACTATGACTCTGTTTTCACCAATGAGGGACAGAGACTTATAGTATGTAAGTAAGCTCTCCCACCTCTATGTGGTGGAGCAGGGTTTGAACCACTATGCGATGTGCTTCATGCAGAACCTGTCATATGCATTCCAGTATTAGCTATTATTATTTTCATTGTATAGAACTCTTCCTGATTTTTTTCTAGTTTCCCCTTTTGTTTACACCAAAAGTTTCCTGGTTAGAAAGCATCTTCTGTTCATAGAAAGTTGTGGGTAGAAATGAATCTATTCAATGCCCAGTATTTGGAATGCTCACGGCTGTTGGAATCTTCTTATATAATTTTAATAGATACAAGTCAGTAACTTCATACATGAATTGCCCTTGAATGGCTTTTAGCTCTGTTAATTGAAAGACTGGGTATTTTTTGTCTAAAGGTGGTTTTGATGACACCTACTGAGTTCTGTGTTTATGTCTTTTCCTTCGCCTTAGATAAAAATGAAGTGTACCGTATCTTTTCTGTTAAAAAAAAAAGTGATAGAGAAGGAGATGAGAGTTCTGATTGACTTTCCCCTCTCCCAGGGTCCTCACTAACTATGTGTTTTTCTTAGGGGATGTGGTCCTTCTGGTTAATATGCCTGCAGACAGCCCTGCAGATGGAGGGCAGCACTTGCCTGATGGGAGGACAGCAACTCCCACCAGCACCTTCACCCAGCAAGATATCAACGAAGGTATCGTGTGGTACAGGCACTCAGGGGTCCCAGCCCAGAGTGACTCCTTCCGCTTTCAGGTACCATCTGCTTCCTGAATTTTCTGATATCTGGATGGTCTGATTAAAATCTTCACCCTTATTTATAAATGATCCAAGTCATTTTCTATGATTGCCTGCAAGTCACATTTGGGAGGGGAAAAAAATGTAACTAGTAGCATCAAGAGATTTATTTTTAATTAATTTGCCAATTCAACCTTATGATCTCTACATCATTTCATAGCAAAGAGATTTATAATAGAGAATTGCTAAAATGTTTTGCAAAAAGTATTTTTAAAATGTTAAAATGCCATATGGAGGGAAAAAATCTTATTTTCTTTTTTCAAATGTTTTTGAAACATTTACCATCTTATGATAAGGTCATGGGTTTAGCAGCCAAACTCATTGGGTTTATGTTTTACTTCTGCCATGTACTAGCTTTGGAAAAATTACTTGGGTGAAATCCTTGAACTTCAGTTTTCTCATCTGTAAAATAGGATTGTACGGATTTAATGAATTGTAAGGATTTAATGAGTTAATACAGATAAAGCATTTAGAATACTGGCTATTACTGTGTAAGGGTGTGTGACTATCATTTATTAAGATTAGTCAAATACCAGTGCTATAGACTGAATGTGTCCAACTGAAGTTGGTATGTTGAAATCTTAGCCATCTATGTGATGGTATATGGAGGTGGTGCCTCTGATTAGAATTAGATGAGGTCATGAGGGTTGTCTGGAGAAGGCAATCCACTCCAGT
Organism: Ovis aries; assembly: GCF_016772045.2. NCBI lineage: Eukaryota > Metazoa > Chordata > Mammalia > Artiodactyla > Bovidae > Ovis > Ovis aries. The sequence goes on from NC_056059.1 coordinate 93,868,932, forward strand.
ATTCTTGCCTGGCAAATCCCATGGACAGAGAAGCCTGGCGGGCTAAAGTCTGTGGGGTTGCAAAGAGTCAGACATCACTGAGGGACTAACACACACACACACACACACACACACACACGAGGGTTGTACCCTCATGAATGGGATTAGTTTACTTACAGGAGTCACATGAGTGCTTGCTTCCAATCTCTGCTGCCCTCCATGGGGATACGATGAAAAATCTACAGTCTACAACCCAGAAGAGGGCCCTCACCAGAACCCAGCCATACTGGTACCCTGATTTCAGACCTCCAGCCTCCAGAACTGTGAGAATTACATTTCTATTATTTAGAAACCACCCCGTCTATGGTATTTTTGTTAGAGTAGCCTGAGCAAACTGTGGCAACCAGACCATAGGCTGGTTTAATTTATTCTGTCAGTAAATTACAGAACAAGAAATTATACTGGGCACATTCTCTGTTATGAAATATGATTAGAAATTAATAATAAAAGGGTAAAAAAATCAAAGCATTTGGAATTTCTAAATAATTCCTAATTCTAAAACTGTTAAGAAATATTGATTAGGAGAAAACAACATATCAAAACTTAAATGATGTGGACAAAGTAATACTCAGATGAAAACTGATGGCCTTAAGCTCTTATTATTGAGCAGAAAAGCATGAAAATGAATGGGCTAAATACTAAATTCAAGAAGCTGGTGATGTATGAGAGAAGCAAAAGGAAAACATCAATAGACATAAAAGAGGAATTGACTAATTATAAGATTCTAGACTTGATAAATAAGTACAAAATCTGAATCTTTGGAAAGACCCATACAGTTAAAGAATCCTCTGTCAAGGACAATTCAGAAATGAATAATTGAACAGAAATACAGAGGAATGAGGAAGTATGAATGAGAAAGAACTTTTAAACACAGATACAGAAAAGAATTTAGGAACACATCAGAGAAAATATAAAGAGGCTCTCATGGTTATCAGTCAAAGCAACTTAACAATCCTGCTAAGTCTGAGCCCATTTCCTTTGTCTAGGAATCCAGTTGGGGATAAACTATCATTACAGCTCACCTTGTTAAAATTATTTTCCATACTAATAAGCAGCAAGGTCCTACTGTTTAGCACAGGGAACTCTGCTCATTGTTATGTGGCAGCTTGGATGGGAGAGGACTTTGCAAGAGAATGAATACATATTTGTCCCTGATGGCTCAGACAGTAAAGAATCCTTCTGCAATGCAGGAGACCCAGGCTGGATCCCTGAGTCAAGAAGATTCCCTGGAGAAGAAATGGCAACCCACCCCAGTATTCTTGCCTGGAGAATTCCATGGACAGAGGAGCCTGGCAGACTACAGTCCATGGGGTCGCAAAGAGTCAGGCACGACTGAGCAACTGACACTTTCACGTCACGTGTATGGCTGAGCTCCTTTGCTGTCCACCTGAAACTATCACAACATTGTTAATTGGGTATACCCCAATGCAAAATAGAGTGTTTAAAAAAAATTATCATCCATTCTGTTCCTGATGCCTGGTGCACATATCTTCATCGTCCGATTTATATTGTGTAAAAAAATGTGCTTTTCCAGAGAGCTGCCTGAAATAAACCTGGAAATCATTAAAATTAGATTACACTGAGCACACTGAATGTCCAGTGAGTGCGCAAACATGACGTGCCCTTTGCCCAAGTTAATATTTCAATTTTAGCAGCTGGGGACTCAGCAGTCCTCAGGTAATGAGTCAGAACAGAGGCAAAGACCTCAATCAAAAGGAGTCACCTCAGCAAACTAGAATCCTCAGACCTGCCTTTGCCTTCATAGGCATCCATATGAAGAACATCATCAATATGGAGCATTTCCCTGGAAAGAGATTCTCAGCACCTGCTAAAATGATATTTGATTGCTTTTGCAAGTTGGTTACTAAGTAGGTTATTATAAAATAGCAAAAGTTATTGATTTTGGAAAACAAATTCACTTGAGTTTAAGACCTAAAACATCATTACTTAGAAAATGGTTCCCTTTGGAGAATCTTCACACGTTTTGCACAAAATGTATTTTAAAGGCTTACCTGAAATCTCCTTCGAACTCTGTGGAATATTCTTTAGAATATCTTCAATAATGACAATGTATCATCCTTGGGAAGAAGTGAATTTTAAAATATAACCCAATAGACAAAAGTCATGCTGACTCACATCTGGTAGAAAGAAGAGTAGTGTTATTTTTGGTTAAAACAAGGACGAATTATGAAGTAACAAGCGCAGTTTTCTTACATGTTTTGTGAAGGCTTTCCAATAAGTGCATTTTGAATACTGACAACATCCTTATTCCAAGTATGAAACAACTCTCTCAGATCATCTTCTCTTGCATGTGGAAGCTTTGGTGTGTATGTTTTTAAAGTCTCATTATTTGATAGGCTTACCTCATATTTTGGTGTGAAGTGACACAGACTCTTTAGCTATGTGCTAAAATAAATGGTTAGCAACTTGTCCCATTCATCATTTTAGTGTCCCTTGGGATTTTAAACTATTTTTAAAAAGATGCTGTTCTAATGGTTCTTGTCCTTGTCCCTTTCTTCCCTTTCAAGCAGAAAATGCAGTACAATGAGTTGCATGGATTTAATTTCATTTTAATGTTGATATGCTGTCATGAGCCATCAACGCAGTCCATCTGTTACTTTGCGTCTAAGACTTGGGATTTATGCAATGCGAATGGTGTGAAAAAATTAGAGCATGGCGTAGTGAGAAGAAAGCAGGCACATTTTTGGCCGGGGAAGGAGCCCTGGTTTTTGGCTTATTCAGAGCACGTTGACACAGCCTCAGGGGATGTGGTTTGAAAAGGACCAAAATATTTTATAGCAGTATCTTTGCTAGGGAAGTTAAAATTGCTCACACCTCACTACCTGCAGAGTTCCATTCCTTTTCTTCAAGAGATAGGAGAACGTATCTTCCTCTGTCCTAATTCCCTAAAGCTTCCAAATTGAGTCACCGTGTCAATAGGAAGATCAGGAACCCACTGACCTAGTTTTAAATACTGCTCCTTAGTGGCTTTTGACCTTGACACCTATAACTTTTTGACTTTCAGTTTCATCGTCTGTAAAAAAGGAGATAATAATATCTACTTGGTGGGTATTCAGTAAAGAAACTTTTGAAAAGTAGCTTGTACGGTGCTGAGGCTTTGATCAATGCTCTGTCGCTAAGTCGCTAAGCTGTTGTTAATATTATTTATGGTGACACTATGTCTTCTTGGAAATGTCTTGGTTATGTCTTCTTGGAAATGTGGATATTCTGCAACTTGAGCTCTGCAGAGAACTCAGCTTTCCTGTAGGATGTAACTAGAAGACATAGAGAAAGGGCTGCTGTTCTGCCTTTTTCTCAGGATTTACAAAACCTTGCCCCTTCTCAAATGTGTGTGTGCATGCTCATTCGCTTCAGTTGTGTCCGACTCTTTGCAACCCCGTGGACTGTAGCCCAGCAGGCTCCTGTGTCCATGGGATTTTCCAAGCAAGAATACTGGAGTGGGTTGCCATTTCCTCTTCTAGGGGATCTTCCCCACCCAGAGATCAAACCTAGTCTTATGTCTCCCACGTTGGCAGGCAGGTTCTTTACCACCAGATCCACCTGAATGCAAATCCACATGGCCACTTGGGCCTGACCAATTCTTCTAACAAGCACAAGGAATAAAGAAAGAAGGCAAGTTTAACGGAGTGGCTAGGTTGCACTGAGGAAGGGGAGAGATTGCATGGGCAAACCATCATTTTTCAGTATGTTTGAAACAGGAGGAAATTGACCTTGTGACCACTACCCTAAATGTAAATGCTTTTAACCTTGCAGTGATGAGGCTGGGATTTAGCATTTATAATCTAATTGTAGATATCTGCACTAGGTAAAGATTAAAGTGAAACAAACATCACTTATGTAATGTGTTGTATATGTTCATAATAAGACATTATGTAGCTATCAAAATTATGTTTTCAAGAATGCTTAATGATATAGCAAAATATCATAATATTAAGTAAATATTTAGAATATATACTTATATATAAAGATTCACATATGCATAGCAAAAAGATTAAATTGAAATGCAATGGTATATTCATTACTATTTATCAGTAGTGAAATTCTTGATGGTTTTTATTCCATATTTATACTTTCCTGCAACTTTAGAATTGCCTAAAATGTTTATTTTAAATGAATCTTAAAATATGAAGAGCAGAACAAAGATTGTAATGCAGGAGCATATAGAATTCAAAGACAGATGGTGCAAAAGGGAAAAAGTAAACAAGGGCAAACTACTCTGCCCATCAGAGTCTTACCAGCGTGGCATCTCTTTGCAGGTGTCCAGCGCCACAGAGGCCCACGCCCATCTGGAGAGCCGCCTGTTCAACATTGCCATCTTACCTCATACTCCAGAAGCACCCCAACACTTTCCAGGATCTTCTCTCCACATGACAGTGAGTTGGGTGGGAGCGCTCATGGTTTTTGCTTGGAGGAGGTGGGCTGATGCATTCTACGTGCGTGCTAAGTCATTTCAGTTATGTCCGACTCTTTGTGACTCTATGATCTGCAACCTGTCAGGCTCCTCTGTCCATGGGATTCTCTAAGCATGGATGCTGGAGTGGGTTGCCATGCCCTCCTCCAGGGGATCTTCCCAACGCAGGGACTGAACCTGCGTCTCTTCGGTCTCCTGCATTGGCAAGCGAGTTTGCTTTTACCACTATTGCCACCTGGATGAGATTTGACTTAATGCCTATCTTGGAACACAGACTCTGGGGTCACCAATGCATGCCAGCCCTGTGAACACATTTCTCATTGATTTGAAAAAGCAATTAAAATTACCAGAGTGAAAGGAAGATTAGATGAAATCTACCCCAACCTCCCATCCATTGCTGCTAAACTTTTTGCAGCATCCCAATCATGGGCCCACTCCCTGAGTGGTGTTGTTCAATTCCTAAGTCATGCCCAACTCTTTGCAATCCCTTGGATGGTAGCCCGACAGGCTCCTCTGTCCATGGGATTATCCAGCAAGAATTCGGGGGTACGTTGCCATTTCCTCCTCCAGGGGATCTTCCCTACCTGGGGATCAAACCCGCATCTCCTGAATTGGCAGGCAGGTTCTTTACCACTGAGCCACTAGGTACTCATTGAATACCTGAATGGATTTTCAGGCTTATATCCATTTGATGATTGCTGTTTGGGTATAAATGTTTAGCCAGTTTAGAGCTCTACCTAGCTGGAGAAACTATTCTTTGTTTTAAAAGTCCTGTTAGTAGTTTTCTATTATAAAAGAAATATCAGGGCTTATCAGGGCTTCCCTGATAGCTTAGTTGGTAAAGAATCCATCTTTAATGTAGGAGACCCCAGTTTGATTCCTGTGTCAGGAAGATCCGCTGGAAAAGGGATAGGCTACCCACTCCAGTATTCCTGGGTTTCACTTGTGGCTCAGCTGGTAAAGAATCCACCTGCAATGCGAGAGACCTGGGTTTGATCCCTGGGTTGGGGAGACTGCTTGAAGAAAGGAAAGGCTACCTGCTCCAATATTCTGGCTTGGAGAATTCCATGGACTATACAGTCCAGGGGGTCGCAAAGAATCGGGCATGACTGAGCAACTTTCACTTCTATTATAAAAGTATCCTGGTAAAAGTGATGTCTATGCTGACTCCAGAAAGACAAGTAGAAAATATTCAAAAAGTCTGGGGATGGGGGGACAGGTTGGAAGGATTTGAGGGGTGAAGGCAAAGGGCATCACCAAGCATAGAAAGAACACATATGAAGACCCAGAGGAGAGAGACAATATGATTGTTGGGAAAATTGCCAACAATTCAATAGGACTGGGGACATAAGAGAGGCAGAGGAGACTGGGGGTGTGGAGGTCTGTGAGCTGGATCACAGAGGGGCTTTGTGTGGGAAGGAGTGTGGACTCCTGGAAAAGTTTGAAACAAGGTGACAGCTAAATTAGTACATGAAGCTTAGTTCAGACAATTAGCAGTTCCACCATAACCCTATATCTACAGGACATGTAATGCCAGAACCCCTCTTCTAGACAGAGCCACAAGCACGAAGTCCTTGTCAATGAATCATCAGAGATCCACGTTTTAGTTAGCGTCCACATAATTACACTCCAAAGTGGTACAGCAGCCCTGAATCGCAACAAAGACAGCAGGTAGAGTTTTAGAAATTATGGGTCCAGAACGTGACAGAGACATAAAAGGGGAAACAGAAAGTATTTAATGAATAGCTGGTGTAGGAATTTCCACCGTAAACCATAATTTAAAGAAATCATAATTCAGCAACACTATAAAGTCTATAATTCATCATTCTGACTAGAGGAACTTGGATCAGAATTTTCTCCAAAGTGTAAAGAAAATGTGCATGCACATCTCTTGCCAAATGTTAATGCAGTGTTATTTTGAGTTTAGAAGGGAAAATAAATGCCACGAAGATGGCGTCACTCCCGCTCTGCGGCTGGGAACCTCTAACAACTTTTAAACACACTTAACCTTGAGGGTCTCAAGTTAGGTCTATCCTGTGTAATTTAGTGTATCACAGAGATTAGTCTACTATAAAATGTGATCAGGCGATCATTTCATTTCTTAAAATATACATGGTTTATATTTCTTTTGACATTAATTAGGGCCATTACTGGAGGACATACAAACTAATCTGTGACTAAAGTGCATTCTCAATTCAGTGATTTGGGTTCACCTAGCCACACAAATTTTGTACATAATTGTAGACACATTATGAATACATATGCTAAATTCATATATGGTATATTCATATATGTGTTTAAGAGTAAGTGTCTATCTCTCCATTCATTCAGTTATTCAGTCACAAACGCTTTTGGACCCCTAATTTATGCCAAGTTCTATGGAAGACATTGGAGATTGAGTGATCACATAATACAGACTGTATTCTTTTTTTTTTTTGAAATATAGTTGATTTACAATGTTAATTTTTATCAAGCACTCCCATGTACTGTACACTCTGTGCTTGAGATCCATGAACAAACTAAAATCTTTGTTCTCATGGAGTTTATATGAATAGACAATAAGTTATAAACAAAATAAATAACTCTCATGTAGCATGTTAAGGAGAAGCATTATGATAAAAGTAAAAGTAGATCAGAGTCAAGAGGATTGGAAACGTAGCAGGGGAGACCTAGGTTGTAATTTTAAATAAGGTTGTCAGGGTGGGCTAACTTTAAGACAATGACATTTAAAGAAGGACTTGCAGGAGGTGAGGAAGAGAGAGAGCTGTGCAAATCCCTTAGGAAAGGGCATTCCTGACCCAGGGAACCATGCATTTAGAGGCATCAGGCTAGGAGCATGCTTAGATAAACGGCAAGGAAATCAGTCTGGCTGGATCAAAGTGAGTACAAAGCAAGAGGAATCTGCATGAATGCAGATGTGCAAAGTTAATGGGGTGGAGGGTGGTGCAGACTAGGGGAACAGATTGTATCCAGCCACACATACCATTGTAGGGACTTAACTGTGTTCTGAGTAACATGGACAGCCATTGCAGGGTGTTGAGCAGAGGCCTAATGGCCTTTGTAAAGGCACCCACTGGTGGCTGTGCAGAAGCAGACTCTTGAGGAGAGGGCAAGAGAGCAGGTGGGAGGCCACGGTGGGAAGCCAGGTGTGGGATCTAGCTCCCCGCAGGGTGGTGGCAATGTCATGGGGAGACGTGGTTGGCTTCTGGATGTATTCAGAGGTAATATGGGTATTATGAAAGCCATTATTCTGTAATCTTCTTATGCTGACAGATAGTTTAATAGAAAAGTGTCTTCTCTAATGATTTCCATGAAATTTAATCTAGCATTTCTTACTGTTTCATTGATAAATATTGAACATTCCAAATAGCCAATATTAAAATTGATTATGCTTTAATGTACCTCCACCTCAATATTGCTTTCTTGAGAGAATCAAGCCCTTGCTTTTTCTACTTAGTGTCTATTTCTATTAGTAAAGAAATCATATCAATAAATTCTGTAATAAAATGTCTGCTTTCTTGGCTATAATGCATTTCTCTTTTCCATTATTCTGTGTTCATAGTAATTCTCTTTTCTTATCACTTTATTGTTTTAGGGACATCTAGATTTTCAAAAATATCCCATAATACCTCGAGAATGTTCAGTTATTCTGATGGTTTTGAGATTAAAAGTGGGCAAACAGTATTGAACAGTGCACTCAGCCTACACTTTTTGTCCACATGCCTGTGCCTACATGTGTATGGGTTTACAGACGTATGCACACATGCGCGGGCTGTAAACACCTCGCATAGGGTATGTATTTTTCTTGTGTTGCCCTTCCCCATTTTATTCTAGAGAGACCAGCTGCTATTTGCAGTTCTGATTTTCCTTGCTCATTACATTCCAGACCTGAGCAATGACTTGAAGTTTGACTCTGTACTAGAGAGAGTTGTCCTAGCCTGCAAGTGCCGCCTCTCCCCAGGACAAGTATGGCTTGGGAACAATTACAAAGCAACTGCACCCTTCAGTCTTTTCACGGTTAACACGAAGAACACCATGCCCTCCTCCATGAGACTTCCTGAGCCCTTCTTATTCCTTTCCTAGATGGAAAATTCCTTCTGAAAGTAGCAGAGCTTGGAAGAGCAGTTTGTTGTTCAGTCGCTCAGTCATGTCCAGCTCTGTGACCCCATGGACTGCAGCACATCAGGCTTCCCTGTCCTTCACAATCTCCTGGAGTTTGCCCAAACTGATGGTGTTGCCATCCAACCATCTCATTCTGTATCGTCCCCTTCTTCTCTCTCCCTCCCTCTTTCCCAGCATCAAGATCTTTTCCAGTGAGTCTATGAACAGTATGAAAGAGCAGGAGAGCATGTCAAACTCTAACCCTTCAGGGATCAATTAGAAAAAGCCTGTGATGAACCAGATATTTTTGTTCTGTTTTAGTATCAATATATGTGACCTAGGCAAAGGGCCCATGTTCACACTCCTTTTCAATTTTCTCCTCTCCAGTCTGTTTTTGCTGCTGTTCCCAAATCTATGTTAAGCCTGGTCATGGAATTCTGGATCTCTCTCTCTTTTTTAATGTTTTCACTGTTAATGGGTTCTGAACCCACACAGGTGAATAGATAGTGAGAGCTATACACACATTGACTTTCCGATTAATTTCACTTGACTCCTTCATTGGGTTCTGAAAGCTAGAAGCGGAAAGCAATACATGGTTCTTTAGAACAGTACAATGGAGACAAAGGGAAATACTATTTCTATAAGCCTTAATAACACGTAGCTCTTAAACCTCTGAACTCCAATGGTGAACCTCTTTGGCATTTGAGGCAAGTTCATCCTTAGCCATTGGAAACCATCAAAGTTAAAGAAAAGAATGCATCACAGTTCCCATCAGCAAGCTAGGGGGTTGGGAGAAATTCTCACCACATACCATCTTAGCCCATTAAATTAAAGGAATAGAGCTGTGAGGATCCAGCTGTGAACAGTAGAATCACCAACTGTGATGGTTTATTTCCAAACATGTACCGCTGTGAGCTCCAACCAGGAATAAGTGATCATATTGGGACTCCCACAGCATGTGCCGGCATAAACCCGGGAGGCCAAGGGCAGGGGAGAGAAGGGTCAGGTGCGAGACCCGAAGAGAACTCTGTAACCCCGTGAGATGCTTAAGGCAGGGACAAGTATGCCATGTGGGAGAACCAATCCTTCTTTTGAACTCTCAGAGAAAATTTTACTCTCTGTGATGAATTAAAAAATCCAGAGGAAGTTTTTTTTTTTTTTTAATGAGTTTTGTTTTTGCTTCTGGCTTTTGTTTTCATCACGCCATTTTTTTCTTCTTCCCCCTCAAATTTTGTGTAGGCCCGGGAAGATGGCCTGACTGTGATTCAGCCTCATTCTCTCTCCTTTGTAAACTCTGAGAGGCCAAGCGGAAAGATAATATACAACATCACTCTACCTCTGCATCCAAATCAAGGTAAGACAGGCAGTAAGTGATCTTCTGAGTGATGCTCTTTGTCTTCTATTGTTGACCAGCCTTAAAAGCTCTGGAATTCTGTCTGCTTCTACTTGTTGAGGATTTAAGGAGTAACAGTTATTCATCACCTCTGAGTTTAGAGCCAACTGAGAGGGAGACACTGTGGTTGGACAGGTGGAGATGAATGTGTCGGCTTTGGTTCTGACAGAGCTGTACTGGAGAGCACAGTGTGCAAATAACTTCATCACTCTTTGACCTTCCCCCGCCCATGTGCAGGCACAACTGGACAGATCTAAGCACACCTGTAGGGACAGAGCCTGCCTTGGTGAGGCTATCGTGAGAGAGAGTAGAACAGAGTCAGCATGTGCTAAGGACAAACTAAGATCATGGCATCTGGTCCCATCACTTCATGGCAAATAGATGCGGAGACAATGGACACAGTGACAGACTTTATTTTCTTGGGCTCCAAAATCACTGCCGATGGTGACTGCAGCCATGAAATTAAAAGACGCTTGCTCCTTGGAAGAAAAGCTATGACAAACCTGGACAGTGTACTAACAAGCAGAGGTATCATTTTACTGACAAAGGTCCACATAGTCAAAGCTCTGGTATTTCCACTAGTCACATACGGATGTGAGAGTTGGACCACAAAGAAAGCTGAGCACTGAAGAACTGATGCTTTCAAACTGTGGTGTTGGAGAAGACTCTTGAGAGTCCCTTGGACTGCAAGGAGATGAAACCAGTCCATCCTAAAGGAAAGCAATCCTGAATGTTCATTGGAAGGACTGATGCTGAAGCTGATGCTCAAGTACTTTGGCTACCTGATGCAAAGAGTCTACTCATTGGAAAAGACCGTGATGCTGGGAAAGACTGGAGGCAAAAGAAGAGGGCGGCAGAGGATGAGATGGTTAGATAGCATCAGCGACTCAATGAGCATGAATTAGAACAAACTCCAGGAGACAGAGGAGGACAGAGGAGCCTGGCATGTTGCAGTCCATAGGGTTGCAAAGTCAGACACAACTCAGCACTGAACAACCACACAGAACAGGAGCTCTGCCAGACAACCCAGCGAGGGCTGACCCACACAAACTCAGTTTTCCCTCACGTGGGTAAGTCACTCCTCCTCTTTCTTTTTCACCAAGGTAATAAATACTGTTTATGACTTCTTTAAGTTCACATAGTGCTTCTACATATTAATACCCTGTGAGCTTCAAAAAAAACCCAGATATATTTACAGTGGCATTATCAGTCACCCAGATGAATTCTCCAGGCCAGAATACTGGAGTGGGTTAGCCATTCTCCAAGGAGATCTTCCCAACACAGGGATCAAAGCTAGGTCTCCCACATTGCAGGTAGATTCTTTACCAGCTGAACCACCAGGGAGGCCCATCAGTTCTGTACCTGTGAAATTTAGAAGCCACAGGCATATCTTCCACCCCTAAGACATTTGTAACTTAATGATAATCCAGTTCTTTGAATAATCAAGATCCACGTTATTGTTGCCAGAAATCATCACAGAGACTATGGAGTTTCTGAAGGAAAGAGAGTGGATTGAAAAAACGTCTTTACAGCCTCACCAGGAGACCGGTTTTTGCCATTTTGGAGCGACTTTCACCTTTGAACTTGAATTTAACTGAGAGACTCTCATAATTACAGTTCACCATCTATGACTTGTGAGGATTTCCCTGGCTAGGCTACATTAGAGGGCAGCAGTTTGCATCTTACTATTGCTTGTGAGCAATGAGTCCTGTGCTGTGCTGTGCTTAGTCTCTCAGTCGTGTTCAACTCTTTGTGACCCCATCGACTGTGGCCCACCAGGCTCCTCCCATTGAGATTCTCCAAGCAAGAATACTGGAGTGGGTTGCCATTCCTCCAGGGGATCTTCCCAACTCAGGGATTGAACCCAGGTCTCCCACATTGTTAACGAATTCTTTACCATCTGAGCCACCAGGGAAGCCCAAGAATACTGGAGTGGGTAGCCTATCCCTTTTCCAGGGAAATTTCCCAACCCAGGAATCGAACCAGGGTCTCCTGCATTGGAGGTGATTTCTTTACCAGCTGAGCTACCTGGGAAGCCTGCATCGAATCCTAGGCAAGAGTATTTGGGTTTCAGATTTACCCCTTTCTTGAATAACTAGAGAATACTATGCCAAGAACAACCCGAGAGCAATTGTTCCTGAAGGATGACTTCCACCAGTGGAAAAGGCAGCTTTATGGCTCTAATCATTGTCAGCCATCAGAATTACTGTTGATGCTCATGCCGACTCTCTTTCTTTCCAGGCATCATCGAGCACAGGGACCAGCCTCACTCTCCCATCCGGTATTTTTCCCAGGAAGACGTTAACCAGGGCAACATCATGTACCGTCCTCCCACTGCAGCCCCCCACCTCCAGGAGATCCGGGCCTTCTCCTTTGCTGGTAATGCTTTTATTCCCCTCTATTTTGAGATGCCCAAACTGCTCTCTGTGAAGCTTCATGGCATACTTTCAATAAATCTTTATTTTGTGTCTCCTAGGTGGCAAGGCCTGAATGAGGCCTTGGAGAGCTAGTGGTGAGCCAAAAAAGGCATCTTGGCAAGTTTGGGGATCTAGGTATAGAGACAAAATTTGAGAAATATTCTCACTAAGGGAGGTTTAATTGCAGGCTGAGATAAGTGTTCTAAAAATAAGGAAGAAAGCTCATTCCTCAGTAAGGGATGTTCAGTCTCAGGCTGAGATAAAAGATACGGAAGGCTAAGATATGCAGGCTAAAGATACGGAACTGGATGTAGCAAGTCTGACCTAGACTAAGGGTCCACTGGAGGCTGCCTCAGGGAGGTCTTGATGGTGGAGGGGTGGGTAGAAGCTAACTAGGCTGAGTGTGTGTTGGTATCATTGGAAGAACATTCTAAAGAAGGACACGCACCCCTGTGCAGAGGCCCTGGGAGAGAGAGAATGTGACTTTCTGGGGACTGAAAAAAGTCTTTGTGTCTGGAATGTGGAGGGTTGAGCAGAGTGGGGATGAGCCTGGATGGGAAGAGAGAGGGCAGGGGCCCTGTGTACCTGCAGAGACATGGAGCTTTACCCTAAGAACAAGAAGAACCTGGTGGAGGTTTTAAGATACAGAAGGCTGGCTTTTCATAAGGAACGTTTTGACTGCAGTGAAGAGAGAGGATTTGGAGAGGAGGCTATGGCAGATGGGCATGTGTGAGAGGAATCTAGTGAGAAAGATTCCATGCAGGCGCCTTTTGGGATTAAAACTAGGATTTGACAAAAAACACCTTTTAAAAAAAGAAAAGGTTGACCAAGAGAATAACTCTCATTTCTAATTCAGGCAAGTGTATGCCCTTCCATTAAGTCAAGACAGCCTTATCCTTGCCACCCCCTTATGTCTCCCTTTGACCGAGTATTCAAAGCTGCTAAGTTTTAAGTCTCTTTCCCTAGATACTGGGATGGCCAAGAAATTCATTCAGATTTTTCCATACTGTCTTATGGAAAAACCCAAATGAACTTCTTGGTCAGCCTTGACACTTCTCTGCTTTTGAATGCCTCTAAAAATCTTGAAGCCTGTTTCTTTATGATCTTTAAGATGTTTATGCCCTTTGTGGCTCAGAGGTAAAGCATCTGCCTGCAATGTTGGACACCGGGCTTCAATCCCTGGGTCGGAAAGATCCCCTGGAAGAGGGCATGGCAACCTACTCCAGTATTCTTGCCTGGAAAATCTCATGGACAGGAGAGCCTGTTGAGCTACAGGCCATGGGGTCACAAAGAGTAAGACATGACTGAGCAACTAACACTTTCACACTTTCAACACAATTAATATAGAGAATTATTTTTGTATAGTAGCTTGAATCATACAAAGCAATTGATGATTTTTAATGGTGAGTTGAACATAGGTTGAATAGTTTTAGAGTTATGTTTTATAGTATGGCAGTTTTAAAGTAATATCTGCCATTATTTATATAGATGTAACTGTCTAGAAGATAATTGACTCAGACTGAAAATTCCTAAACACTGGGATATACCTCGTCTCTAAAGAGTATCCTCATTGTCTGTGTGTGTGTTTAGTCACTAAGTCATGTCCGACTCCTTGCGACCCCATGGACTGTAACCTGCCAGACTCCTCTGTCCATGGGATTTCCCAGGCAAAAATACTGGAGTGGTTTGCCATTTCCTTCTCTAATCCCCAGTGTTTACTAGCTAGATAACTCACAGCCAGTGAAAATGTTCATGGTCCTCTAACCCCAACTTTACAAGAACTACTTTTTATAAGAAACTCAGGTTATCCAGGGATTAGAGGAAAAGAAAATATGTCAGACCTGGTTGAAGTTATTTCCGAATCCACTGTATTCACCTATGTTTCTGGAGCGTTTTTAGAGAGAGCAGAGTTGTATCCTATATAATCTATGGGATAAATGACACGAGATAAATCTCTCATGCTGTTACAGTGTGTAAATCAATGTCCCAGGCATCACTCAATTCTACAGTGAAACTGACCCACCAGCAAGCCTTGCCAGTGATATATGACATTACCCACATTCACCGATTTGTAGGATTTTATGTACTGGTAAAATCGGACCTGAATGAATCTATTATACATCACTCTAACTGCTATGATATAAAATTATTCCACTCTGTGGTTCTTTTTGTTACTTAAAATTAGTATTGGCATCATTAAACTCAACATAAAGTTAGCTAACAATCTGGTGATCTTTCTTTAAACCCCATGGACTGTAGCTCACCAGGTTCCTCTGTCCATGAGGCAAGAACACTGGAGTGGGTATCCATTCCCTAGGGGATCTTACTGACCCAGGGATTGAACCCAGGTTGCAGACAGATTTTTTGCCGTTTGAGCCACCAGAGAAGCCCCCCTTAAACCATAATAATTTATTTTTCTAACTTTTCTCCTAATATATTTTACTTTTTCCATCCATTTCTGGCCCCCAAATGTTCAATATAATGATTTTCTGTCTTCTGTTCTCTCAGGTCTCCCAGAATCGGTGAAATTCCACTTCACAGGTAAAAATTTTAATCACAGTCTTTTAAGAAGCCTTTTTGCGCTCTTCATTGTTACTTTAGCTATTTTCTAAGAGCTATTTAAAAGTTGCATAACGCAAGTTTCTTCTAAAATAATCACATGCTAGTTAAATCGTGACAGCTCAACTTTGTATTCATAGGGAAAATGCTCCACCAAGGATACAAAGGATCAGTGTGCTTTAAGCCCAATTTCCACTTGTTCTATTATTTATGAAAACGAGGTAATAATGGTTAAGATCTCAGACTTTGAATCCAGTCTGTCTCAGGTTCAGCCTGCTTTAAGAAAGTTTCTTAACCTTTCTGTGCCTCCGTGCCTTATCCATCAATGGGGATAATAAATAATAATTATATATGTGTAGAGCTTCCAAACCCTGGAGGAGGGCATGACAACCCACTCCAGTATTCTTGTCTGGAGAATTCCATGGACAGAGGAGCCTGGCGGGCTACTGTTCATAGGGTTGCACAGAGTCGGACACGACTGAAGCAACTCAGCTTGCACACATGCTGCTACTGCTGCTAAGTCTCTTCAGTCGTGTCCAACTCTGTGCAACCCCATAGACGGCAGCCCACCAGGCTCCCCCGTCCCTGGGATTCTCCAGGCAAGAACACTGGAGTGGGTTGCCATCTCCTTCTCCAATGCATGAAAGTGAAAAGTGAAAATGAAGTTGCTCAGTCGTGACTTAGCGACCCCATGGACTGTAGCCCACCAGGCTCCTCCGCCCATGGGATTTTCCAGGCAAGAGTACTGAAGTGGGGTGCCATTGCCTTCTCCAGCACACACGCATAGAGTTCCCAAAATAGTGATTGGGACATACATGCCTGCCTCATTTTATTGCACTTTATTGTGCTTCACAGATATTGCATTTTTTACAGATTGAAGGTTTGTGGCACCCCGGCATAGAACAAGTTTTTCAGCCATTTTTCTAGAAGCATTTGCTTACTTCCTGTCTCTGTGTCACATTTTGATCATTCTTGTAACATTTCAAACTTTTTCATTATTATTGTATTTGTTATAGTGATCTATGATCAGTGATCTTTGATGTTAATATTGTGATTGTTTTGGGGACACCAGGAACTTGCTGATATAAGACAGTAAGCTTAATAAATGTTGTGTGTGTTCTGTCTGTCTCACCAACTGGCCATTCCTCCATCTCTCTCCTTCTCTTGGGGCCTCCATATTTCCTGAGACCCAACAATATTGAAGTTAAACCAATTAATAACCCTACAATGACCTCTAAGTGTTCAAGTGAAAGGAAGAGTCACACATCTCTCACTTTAAATTAAAAACTAGAAATAATTAAGCTTAGGAAGGAAAGAATGTCAAAAGCTAAAACAGGCTAAAAGCTAGGTCTCTTGTGCCAAACAGCCAAGTTGTGAATGCGACAGAAAAGTTCTTGAAGGAAATTAAAAGTGCTACTCCAATGAACACACAAATGATAAGAAAGCAAAGCAGCCTTGTTGCTGATAGGAAAAAAAGTCTTAATGGCCTGGGTAGAAGATTAAACCAGCCACAACATTCCCTTAAGCTAAAGTTTAATCCAGTACAAGATCCTAACTCTCAATTCTGTGAAAGCTAAGAGAGGTGAGAAGCTACAGAAGAAAAGTTTGAAGCTAGCAGAGGTTGATTCATGGGATTAAGGAAAGAAGCCATCTTAATAACATGAAAGCATAAGGTGAAGCTGTAAGTGCTGATATAAACGCTGCAGCAAGTTATCCAGAAGATCTAGCTTAGCTAATTCATGAAGGTGGTGACACTAAAGAACAAATTTTCAGTGTAGGTGAAACAGCCTTGCGCTAGAAGAAGATGCTATCTAGGACTTTCATAGCTATAGAGGAGAAGTCAGTCCCTGACTTCAAAGGACAGGCTGTATTGTTAAAGGCTAATACAGCTGGTAACTTTAAATTGAAACCAATGCTTATTTACCATTCCAAAAATCCTAGGGCCCTTAAGAATTAAGTACTAAATCTACTCCATCTGGGCTCTATAAATGGGACAACAAAGCCTGCTGCTGCTGCTAAGTTGCTTCAGTCGTGTCCAACTCTGTGCGACCCCATAGACGGCAGCCCACCAGGCTCCCCCGTCCCTGGGATTCTCCAGGCAAGAACACTGGAGTGGGTTGCCATTTCCTTCTCCAATGCATGAAAGTGAAAAGTGAAAGTGAAGTCACACAGTTGTGTCTGACTTTTAGCAACCCCATGGACTGCAGCCAACCAGGCTCCTCCGTCCATGGGATTCTCCAGGCAAGCCTGGATGACAGCAAATCTGTGTACAACATGGCTCACTGAATATTTTAAGCTCAGTCTTGAGATCTACTACTTGGGAAAAAAATGATTTCTTTTGAAATATTGCTTCTTATTGACAATATATCTGGTGCCCAAGAGCTCTGATGGAGATGTACAATGAGATTAATGTTGTGTTCACGCCTATTAACATAGCATCCATTCTGCAACCCATAGATCAAGGAGTAATTTTGACTTTCTAGTCTTATTATATAAAATATACAATTTGTGATGCTATAGCTAACATAGATAGGGATTCCTAGGATGGACTGGGCAAAATATATTGACAACCTTCTGGAAGGGATTCACCATTCTAGATGTCATTAAGAACATCCATTTGTGGGAAGAGGTCAAAATATCAACATTTACAGGAGTTTGAAACAGGTTCATTCCAACCTTCTTGAATGACTTTGAGGGGTTTGAGACTTTAGTGGAGGAAGTAACTGTGGATATGGAAATAATAAGAGAACTAAAATCAGAAGTGGAGTGTCAGATATGTCTGATTGCTGCTATCTCATGATAAAACTTTAATGAATGAGTTGTTTCTTCAGTTCAGTCAGTTCAATCGCTCAGTTGTGTCTGACTCTTTGTGACCCCATGGACTGCAGCATGCCAGGCCCCCCTGTCCGTCACCAACTCCCGGAGTTTACTCAAACTCATGCCCATTGAGTCAGTGATGCATCCAACCATCTTCTCCAACCAGTCACCTTCAGTCTTTCCCAGCATCAGGGTCTTTTCAAATGAATCAGATCTTCACATCAGGTGGCCAAAGCATTGGAATTTCAGCTTCAACACCAGTCCTTCTAGTGAACATTCAGGGCTGATTTCCTTTAGGATGGGCTGGTTGGATCTTTTTGCAGTCCAAGGGACTGACTCTCAAGAGTATTCTCCAACACCACACTTCAAAAGCATCAATTCTTCAGCACTCAGCTTTCTTTATAATCCAACTCTCACATCCATACCTGACTGTTGGAAAAACCATAGCCTTGACTAGATGGACCTTTGTTGGCAAAGTAATGTCTCTGCTTTTGAATATGCTATCTAGGTTGGTCATAACTTTCCTTCCAAGGGGTAAGCATCTTAATTTCATGGCTGCAATCACCATCTGCAGTGATTTTGGTGCCCAAAAAGATAAAGTCTGACACTGTTTCCACTATTTCTCCATCTGTTTGCCGTGAAGTGATGGGACCAGCTGCCGTGATCTTAGTTTTCTGAATGTTGAGCTTTAAGCCAACTTTTTCACTCTCCTCTTTCATTTTCGTCAAGAGGCTCTTTAGTTCTTCACTTTCTGTCATAAGGGTGGTGTCATCTGCATATCTGAGGTTATTGATATTTTTCCCAGCAATCTTGATTCCAGTTTTTTCTTAATGGATTAGCAAAGAAAGTGGTCACTTGAGATTAAATGTACTCCTATTAAAGATGCTGCAAAGATTACTGAAATGACAACAAAGGATTTAGAATATTACAAAAAGCTTAGTTGGTAAAGCAGCATCAGGGTTTGAGAAGACTGACTCAAATCTTTTGCAAAAGGAAGACTCAATCAGTATAGCAAACTTCATTGTCTTATTTAAAGAAATTGACACCACCATCCCAACCTTCAGCAACCACCACCATGATCAGTCAGCAGCCATCAACATTGACTCAAAGTCCTCCACCAGCAAAAAATATTATAATTCATTGGAGGCTTAGATGATAGCTAGCATATTTAGCAATAAATTATTTTTCTAATTAAGATATGTACATTATTTTTTAACGTACATGCATAATGCCTAACATAATGCTATGGCACACTTATTAGACTACAATGTAGTATAAACACCATTTTTATATACACTAGGAAGCCAAAAAATTCATGTGACTTGCTTTATTATAGCATTCGCTTTATTGCAGTGGTCTGAAATATCTCTGAAGCATGCCTATAATCATCCCTACATGACGCTCAGCTAATGAATGAATGGGCTTCCCTGGTGGCTCAGATGGTAAAGAATATGCCTGCAATGCAGGAAACCTTGGTTTGATCTCTGGATCAGGAAAATCCCCTGGAGAAGGGAATGGCTACCCACTCCAGTATTCTTGTCTAAAGAATTCTATGGACAGAGAAGCCTGGTGGGCTACAGTCCAGGGGCTCTAAAGGAATTGGACACAATGACCAACTAACATTTTCACTTTTCATAGTCTAAAATAGAGCCTTTCATTGAATGCTTTGCTACTTTAAGCAAAAGTGTTGTGACCCAAAGAGTGAGTTGTGACAGCTGTGTGTGAAAGATCTCAGCATCCTAGTTTTAGTTCAAAGTGTGATAGAAGCTAAGTGCCAGTAAGCAAAAACAGAATCAGAGCTGGCATCTATGCTGATGTGAAATAGAGACACAGTTTCTTATATAGGTCTAGAGTGAAGGTGATTGACCATAAATGGCATGGATACATTGCTGTTTCCTTGGGACTGACTATTTCGTTAGAGTCAACCATCCACACGTCCTATTATAGTTCATGTAGGGCTAAATGTTGGTGAGAGAGAATGTCATCTCCCTAAAATTCTCAGATATTCATTTGTTCTTTGAAAGCTAAAAAATCACACTTGAAGCAACAGTAAATTTTAGCCTTCTGTCACTGTTGGTGTTTTTGAGATTTAATTGATGTATGTAAAACATATAGTGGACGTATTTCAGGTGTACAACATAATGAGTGATATTTGTATATACTGTGAAATGACCACCACAATAAGTCTAGTTAACATCTGTCACCATGTAAAGTTAGTAAATGTTTTTCCTGTGATAAAAACTTTAACTTTATTCTCTTCAGTTCAGTCGCTCAGTCGTGTCCGACTCTTTGCGACCCCATGAATTGCAACATGCCAGGCCTCCCTGATAGCATATTCAAAAGCAGAGACATTACTTTGCCGACTAAGGTCCGTCTAGTCAAGGCTATGGTTTTTCCTGTGGTCATGTATGGATGTGAGAGTTGGACTGTGAAGAAGGCTGAGCACCGAAAAATTGATGATTTTGAACTGTGGTGTTGGAGAAGACTCTTGAGAGTCCTTTAGACTGCAAGGAGATCCAAGCAGTCCATTCTGAAGGAGATCAACCCTGGGATTTCTTTGGAAGGAATGATGCTAAAGCTGAAACTCTGGTACTTTGGCCACCTCATGCAAAGAGTTGACTCATTGGAAAAGACTCTGATGCTGGGAGGGATTGGGGGCAGGAGAAGGGGACGACTGAGGATGAGATGGCTGGATGGCATCACTGACTCGATGGGTGTGAGTCTGAGTGAACTCCAGGAGTTGGTGATAGACAGGGAGGCCTGGCATGCTGCAATTCCTGGGATCGCAAAGAGTCAGACACTTAGCAACTTTCAAATTATGTAAGTAATGATTAATGATTATAATCACCATATTGTTGTTGTTCAATTTCTAAGTCATGTCTGACTTTTTGCAACCTCAAAGCAAAATGTATGAAGACCCTCCAGGGGAACCGCTTTTTGACAGTATTAATTCTTCTAATTCATGAATCAGGAAATATCTTTCCATGTATTTATATCTTTAGTTTCTTTCATTGGTGTCATATAGTTTTCATATTAGAAGTCTTTCACTTCCTTTAATAAATTTATCCCTACGTGTTTAAGTTTTTGATACAACTCTAAACGAGGTTATTTTCCTAATTTCCCTTTCTAATGGTTTGTTATTAGTGTACAGAATGCAACAGATTTTTGTGTATTGATTTTGTATCCTGCAACTTTACTGAATTTCTTTATTCGTTCTCAGTTTTTTAGTGAAGTCTTTAAGGTTTTCTACATATAATATTTCATCTGCAAATACTGACAATTTTCTTTTATTCTGATTTGGACACCTTTTATTTCTTTTTCTAGTATTGTGTCATTGTTGAAAAGAACCCATTGTTGGCTCATTTCTAGACTTCTTGATTATTAAACAATTTGCAGTATTACTTGTATTTAAGCCTTATGGCAATATTGTAAACATAGGTTTTATTTTAGCGTTTTAAAGCTGAGAAAACTAAGGATCAATATAGTAGTAATCTGCCCATGTTTCTATACCTGGTAAAGAGTACAACCAGGATTTTAATGTAAGTTTCCGACATTCTGAGTTTAGTCTGGTCTGTATGTGTTCTGGTCATGAAAAACAAACAAGTATCATGGTAGTGTGCCCGTTTAGATTTTAAGCCTCAGTACTAATCTGAAAGCTTGAATAGGTGAAGGGGTTAACTATTAACTTCCCCAAGACTTTAAGTTAAATGATCCATGA
Source organism: Ovis aries (assembly GCF_016772045.2). Lineage (NCBI taxonomy): Eukaryota > Metazoa > Chordata > Mammalia > Artiodactyla > Bovidae > Ovis > Ovis aries. The sequence continues at coordinate 93,890,408 of NC_056059.1, forward strand.
ACCTATTATACAGAGTAAAGAAAATAGACCTTGGGCTGACCTTAAATTAATTTATCTTGTTTCTGCCTGAGGTTCCTTTATTTTACTGTTCAGTGATTTTTAAAATTTTTTATTTTAGACAATTTTTTTAGAGCAGTTTTAGGTTTACAACAAAATTGAAAGGAAGGTGCGGACATTTGCCCTGTGCCCCCTGCTCCAGCACATGCGTAGCGTAGCCCCTCCAGTTGTCAGCATCAGTCACTAGAATGGTACACTTTTCACCGGGATGAATCAACACTGACACATAATCACCCAAAGTCGAGTTTACTCTAGAGTTCACTTACTTTGCATCCTATGGGTTTAGACCAATGTATGGCGTTTATCCATCATTGTATCATACAGAGTTGATACTTTAATGCCCTAAAATTTTTCTGTGCTTTGCCTATGCCCCTCTTGCAACCCCTACCTCCCACCTTTGGCAAACACTATTCTTATTATTGCCTTCCATGCTTTTACCCTTTTCAGAATATCAAATAGTTGAATTCATACTTTTTAGACTGGCTTCTTTCACTTAGTAATATGCATTTAAGATTCCTCCATGTCTTTTCATAGCTTGGTAGCTCATTTATTTCAGTGTTGCATGATATTCCATTGTCTAGCTGAACCATAGTTTATTTATCCATTCACCTGTTAAAGGACATTCTGAGTGCTTCCAAGTTTGGGCCATTGTGAATAAAGGTGCTATAACCATCTGTGTGCAGATTTTTTGTGTAGACCTTTAGTGAAAAAGCCAATCTAAAAAGTATGAGACCAGAAACAATTTGACTATTTCTCAGAGAAATCAAAAACGTTGCTTAAAGAGAGGGTTAGACATGCAATTAACGTTTTGATTGTAAGCTCTTACATTTGCTTGCTAAGCCCTGCGCCATCATGGTATATTCTGTTGTTATGTAATTTGTGCTAGGCTTTCCACGTGGCTTGGTGGTAAGGAATCTGCCTGCCAATGCAGGAGATGCAAAAGATGCGGGTTTGATCCCTGGGTGGGGAGAATCCCCTTGGAGGAGGAAATGGCAATGCACTCTCTTCCCTGAGAAATCCTATGGACAGAGGAGCTAGTGGGCTACAGTTCATAGGATCACAAAGAGTCAGACATGACTGAGCAACCAAGCATCCACAAATTTGTACTAAAAAATAATTTTCCTCCCTTTACTTATCGAGGCAAGGATGTACCTTGGTCACACGGATAGTTGAGTGATATGACCAAAGCTGTTTAAATTTTTGATCTTTCCTCCTTTTATGTAGGGTAAGGATGGTGAAGGCTCCCAAAGGTGCTCCTCACTTCAAAAAAAAATCAACGTAAACATTAAAAAATTGTATTTTGCAATTATTTATTTTTATTTAACAATAGGCCTTCTTAACGTAGATTCCAAGCACTTCGGAGAATCCTGAATCCGCTGAAATTTATGGAAAAGTTGGAACGCTTGTCCTCAAGCTCCCAAAATTAAGAGTCATTGGTCGCAGGGCTTCCCTGGTGGTCCAATGGTTAGGATTTAACCTTCCAATTCAGGAGGTGAGGGTTCAATCCCTGGTTAGGGAGCTAAGATCTTACATGGCCAAAACTCCAGAACATAAATCAGAAGCAATATTGTAACAAATTCAGTAAATATTTTTTAAAAATGGTCCACATAAAAAATCTAAAGAAAAATAGAGGAAACATTAAGGGAATAAAAAAAGAAGAATCATTGATCCTATCTCTGGCCATCCAGAGAGCATGAAAGATTGAACTCAAAAAAGCAGATGCAATAACTTTGACATTTGACCAAACGACCACAGTCATAAAACTGTCATTCTCCCAGGGATAATGTCGTCTCTCCTTCAGGAGGGCTATTTCTGGACTTCTCTAAGGACATGGAACAGACCTTGTCAAATCCAACCGTATCTTTTAGTTGTGTTCTCAAGGAAAAGACAAATCTAAAACCTGTATGGACTCATTAGTAGGAGTCACTAAATGATGCTTTACTTGGCTGAAGTAGAGGTCAGATTCTCACTGACTTGTTACTAAGTCTAGGAGAAAGTAGAAAAGTAAAAAGTTTCTTGTAATGAACCCATGTATAAGCAGACTACACATTTAAAGTATCAACAGTGCAGCTTTTTCAGGAGGCACTGCAGATAAACCCACTGATGAGTCGGTGGTGCAGGTGCTCCTACAAACCTGACTTTTAGAGAAGGGAAGGCATGTGGGGTATGGAAAAAAGAATCAAGGGTCTGGCAACTCTGCTTTCATTTCCTTCCAGTGATCAGCTTTCACTTGGATGTCTCAGGTAATCCAAATAAAATATTAAGGTCACTGCTTTATTCACAAAGATGTCTTCCACTTATTGCATTGAACATAATGAGCTGGTAAAAATAGGTCTGCTTACTTCCAAACTAGAATTACTTGTGTAGACATTTCTATCCTTTTAAAAAATTATTTTCTGATGAGACATAAACAAGTTATTTCCAAAAGAGATTTCTTGAAAATGTGTTTCTCTGGAAGAATGAATTAAATCTACAATAATTTCCAAAATAAAAGCTTTTATCAGCATTACCTATGAGTGCATATTTGAAAATTCTGAAATAGTTGGGTATACCAGACCACCTGACCTGCCTCTTGAGAAACCTATATGCAGGTCAGGAAGTAACAGTTAGAACTAGACATGAAACAACAGACTGGTTCCAAATAGTAAAAGGAGTACGTCAAGGCTGTACATTGTCACCCTGCTTATTTAACTTATATGCAGAGTACATCATGAGAAACACAAGCTGGAATCAAGATTGCCGGGAGAAATATCAATGATGATACCACCCTTATGGCAGAAAGTGAAGAGGAACTAAAAAGCCTCTTGATGAAAGTGAAAGAGGAGAGTGAAAATGTTGGCTTAAAGCTCAACATTCAGAAAACGAAGATCATGGCATCTGGTCCCATCACTTCATGGGAAATAGATGGGAAAACAGTGGAAACAGTGTCATACTTTATTTTGGGGGGCTCCAAAATCACTGCAGATGGTGACTGCAGCCATGAAATTAAAAGATGCTTACTCCTTGGAAGGAAAGTTATGACCAACCTAGATAGCATATTCAAAAGCAGAGACATTACTTTGCCAACAAAGGTCCATCTAGTCAAGGCTATGGTTTTTCCAGTGGTCATAAGTTGGACTGTGAAGAAAGCTGAGCACTGAAGAATTGATGCTTTTGAACTGTGGTGTTGGAGGAGACTCTTGAGAATCCCTTGGACTTCAAGGAGATCCAACTAGTCCATCCTAAAGGAGATCAGTCCTGGGTGTTCATTGGAAGGACTGATGCTAAAGCTGAAACTCCAGTACTTTGGCCACCTCATGAGAAGAGTTGACTCATTGGAAAAGACCCTGATGCTAGGATGGATTGGGGGCAGAAGGAGGAGGGGACGACAGATGATGAGATGCCTGGATGGCATCACCGACTCAATGGACATGAGTTTGGGTGGACTCCGGGAGTTGGTGATGGACAGGCAGGCCTGGTGTGCTGTGATTCATGGGATCGCAAAGATTTGGACATGACTGAACAACTAAACTGAACTAAACATTTATCAATATCACCTTGTTGTGAAAGTTGCTTCTTAAAATGACTGTGGTATTATGGTCCTTTAGCCTCTTTGTTATTCAGTAGAAACAGCTTTGTAGAATAGCTCACAGTATCTTCACTTGCTCCCTTACTCTTTCCATTTGTAAGCATCTCTTCAGAGTGTTAAGGTAATCTAAAAAAATAAAAACTTTTAGCTACAAGTTTATAGAACTTGCCTAAAGGTGACCAGACTGCAAGGTGATTTATACCTATGTGTGTATGTGCACCCTTTCTAGTTTCTGATGGAGAACACACAAGTTCAGAGATGGCCCTCACCATTCACTTACTTCGCACAGATCAGCACCCACCAGTGTTCCAGGTCACAGCTCCTCTGCTTGAGGTCAGCCCAGGAGGCAGCACTTCTATAGGTAAGAACTGGGAACCTGCAAGAAAATGGCTATGAAGATGGAACCATACTTCACTAACAGTCCCTGTTTAAACCTCTTCATGGTTACCAAAAAGTAGTGACCTTCTCTTCCGGAAGTTGCATGCTTTCTCAGCCATAGCAGTCCCTTTGGCCATTTCCATGCAAATGGAAGCAACAGAGAGAAGGAAATAAACCCTTCAGAGGCCAATGCTCAGTGATGGAATACAACACTGAATTCATTTTCCAGCCTCCAGGAGTTTGATTTGTTGCCATCACTAAAATATAAAGTAACAGAGAGCAGAGAAGAGACGTGAGGGAAATGGTTTCAAGGGCTGCTCTTGTTTTCTACTGAGAGAGTGAAAAGTAACAGGAGTGGCAGATTGCAATAACCTTCAGAAGTTGTGACGAGCTAAAGTTGACCCAAGTGTTTTATATGTGATTTTATTTACCTATTAGTATACTCACTCTTTAGAAGTTTATTCTTTTACGAAGAACATCTGAAGAGGGAAGAGTGGATATTTTGATTTTTGTAAAGTGTGTTCTTATACATCCTTATCCAGTTTCTACCTGTCAGTATTGGCCTCAAGTGAATTATCATCCAACTTACTAGCAAGTCATAGATATAAAGATAACTGTCCCTTCTGCCCCACTCCTTCTCTTGTGATGTGATGGCCAGAGGAACCATTATTAAAATAAGCTGGCTTCTCTATAGATTCAGAGAAAGGAGAAGGGAAGAAACAATAATAAGCAAAAACCACTTCCATGAGTATTTTATGGAAGAAAACCTACCTAGTCAGTCAGGACTGACCTTGTTGTGGACCGCCATTCCCTCGTTTGTATGGAAGAAAAAAGGTGTTCTGAATTTGGAACTACCGACTCAGATAAACTCTTAAAGAACTTACTTACAATTTGTGAATTGACTGTATTCAGTTTTCTCTCTTTTGTGGTCGATTCAGTTGAGCGTTTTTGTAACCATCGGGTTTCCCACAACATGGCTTCCAGCCTGGCCTGGGGCTTTACTGTATGTGGAGTGTAGAGTTGCTAACATCCACAGCTCACCATGCTCTGTTCTCCTGACTACAGAACTTCAGTTGGAAGTACGAGACACAAAGACAGTGCCTGAGGAACTCCTCTTTGAGCTTCGGAAGCCTCCACAGCATGGCGTGCTTATTAAGTACACAGCTGGGTCACCAGGGCCCATGGCCACAGGTAGCCTGCTCACTCCGTCATTGGCCTCCTGGAACTTCTATTTTTTTTTTTTTAACTATTTTAATGTTGTTGGAGTATAGTTGATTTACAATGTTTTGATAGTTTCAGGTGTATAGCAAAGTGATTCAGTTATACATGTACTTATATTCATTCTTTTTTAGATTCTCTTCTCGTATAGAATATTGTTCTTGCTCCACAGTTGATTTTATGTCTCCGACAAGAAGTAAAGCAATACTGTGGGATAAGGAGGTACTTAGAAAGGGAAGACCTTTAATGTTTAGTCCATTGGCTGAAGTACTGGGGACTTCCTTCTCTGTACCACCACCCACACTCCGAAACTATGAAGCTCTTTTCTCAGGTTGTATATAAAATTGATTTCTAAAACCTGGAGTAAGTACGTTTGGAACAACCTCATGAGTTGTCAGCTCCATGTGAATCTTCACAGTATCTTAAACACTCTGACTGTTAGAGTATAAGCTGCATGTATTTTCATCCATTAAAAAAAGTGGTTATGTGACCAGCTTTCCAAAATAATTTTTATTAAATTTTAATTTTTATAATAATTTTACTTTGTCCAATTATAAAAATCATGCATGCTGATTGTTTAGGAAATACAGAAAAGTTCAAAGAACACAACTGAACCTAATTTTTAATAGTTAGCTCTCATATATTGAAGTGAATATGTTTCAAACTTTTCACCGTGGGATGCTATATACTTATTGTGACAATCCGTATTTTCTCAAAACTTTCATGTAATTCCTAACAGGCATGTAATAATGTGTTCTTCTGAATATTGCTGCAGAGGGAGAATGTCAACTTTTTTACCTTGAAGCTACATAGGATTTGTAACAACAATAAATAGGCACTTGGGATTCACAAAGACAGATTGTTTTTAAAAAGTTACTGAGCAAAAGAAGTAGCATTATGATAGATTTCTGGTATCCTAAGGGATCTATGTTAGGAGCATAACAGTCATAGCCCAGTTTCTTTAATATTATATTTAACCAACATTTGTATAATAGATATGTGAGTTTGAAAGATGTTTGTAAAATACTAGTATTATTATCATTTTAAGGAACAATTACACTAGCATCAAGAGAAGGCTTGGAAGAAGAAAACAAAGAATGAATAAATTTTTTAGTTGTCTTATATACCATCAATTATTATAGTCAGTAATCTGTGAGGAAATAGAGTTGAATACAACATCCAAGAAGACCAGTTCCTCAGCTGTGCTCAGGAGTCATGGGGCCCCATGGCACTAAGTAGCATTTCTCATAAAAAGGGTTCTATGACCAAACAATTTTAAGAAGCTTTCATATTGTATATTGAAGATTCTAGAAATCTAGTGAATCCTGCCATTTAAATATTTTAAATTTTGTTTCAACCTATGTTTCTTAAATGTTTATGACCTTGAAATTTTTTTTTCCACACAGCACCTATCACCTATTTATGAATAGACTTACACAGAGTAGGTTTCTAACTTCAAGTATACTTTTCAAGTTTTAAGTGTTTTTTAACTTTCTTAACTTTTAAAATAAGCCATCAGTATTATGGTTAGATTCTAGAAGCACTATCATAAAGAATACAAGTATGCCCTGTATCGTCTAGAATGAAAAGTGAAGCATAGAGCTTAGAGAGGCAGATTTTGGCTCCATCTGATTTAAAGCTTTAAAAACATTTCAGAGTTATCTCCAGTGGAATCAGCTTCCTTGTAAAATGGTGAGCCTCCCACCTTGAGCCATGCTGAAGGACAGGCTAAAGAACCCTTTACAAGGCTAGTGTAAAGGGAATCATACGTTGGGTGGTTGGTTGAACTAATTAGCTTATAACTCCCAGGGTTTATGATCCTGTATGTGCTTTGAAATCTTAAGAATTGTTCCCAGAAGTTATTGGGGTTTTGCAACTTGTTTTGTTCTTGAAAGGTGACACTTTCACATATGAGGATGTAGAGAAAAATGTCCTGCAGTATCTACATGATGGCTCGTCTGCCCAGGAGGACAGCATGGAGATCTTAGTCACAGACGGCCTTTCCGCCACAACAGTGGACGTGAGGGTGGAGGTATCCCCGGCCGAGGGCCGGGGGCCCCGACTGGCTGCTGGTGCCTCACTGAGCATCACGGTTGCCAGTAAGAGCACAGCTGTGATCACTCGGTCACACCTGGCTTATGTGGTAAGTTCTTTCATTTGTCTTTTTGTCCACTGCACCCTCTGATCAGGTTGACTAGAAAGTGATGCCGTGGCTGAACATGTGGGCCATCAGGTCTATGGCCATAAAGGAACTTTTCGTCAGCTTCCCTATCATTCTGCTCTTTGCAAGTAGTGACGCTCTTTATTCCAGCTGCTCCCACTGTTTCCCCAGCAGACAAGTGAATGAGCAGAACATTGATGAAAATGCACTGAGAATGTGTAAGGATGGGTGATTGGCACTAGGAAATAGTAACAGTGTCAAAAAGCCCAAGTTCCCATATTTTAAGCTCCCTCCATAGTATTTCAAATGGGAATTTTAGAGGAAGAGCAACTTAGAAGAATTTACCCATCAATGACTGATAAGTTATGGTATTTCATGGCTCACTTTTCTGAGAGACAGCCCACTTCTCGCTAGCGTTTGTCTCAGGTCCAGCTCTGGACCGAATGCTGGCACGCTTGTTTGGCAGGATTCCTGACTCACCCTCCATTCCATGCCCCACGAGAAGCAGGGACCAAGGGTAGATTCAGAAACTCTGTTGTTTTTTCCACTAGTCTGACCTTAATTTGATATGTGATCCTGGTTAATTAAACTCATCTTCTTTCTTTGACTTTACCTCTGGAGCTAAGGTATGTATGTTGTGAACATAAACTCTCTGTGTAAAAATCATAATGAGTAGTTTTGACAAATACATTGAAATAAAAATGGTTATCTGAATGATAATCACTCTTAGTATTGAATTTTTCCTTTGCTAATCTTAAAATTTCCTCCAATAACCTGGCCTTTAAAAAAATTACTGTATAGTTTTATGTAATCCTTTTCTGAGCTGAAGAATATGGCTATAAAATCTAGGCCTGAATAGTAGCATGTAAGATAAAGCATTGGCCTGGGAACAATTGCTTCAATTGCTTTTGCACAGATTTTCCCCTAAAATTGTCTTTTCTTAACTTATGGGAAACTGCTTTTCACCCTGATTCTTCTCGTGGGTCTAGTACAGTTTCAGAACACTTTTGGCCTTGTTTTTAAATTGACAGGTGATTCTTACCCTAGGTTATGGCCTTTTGAGTCTTATGAAACATGAATTCATAAAAATTTATGAATACAGATTTAATCAATAGATTACCAAGGCTTGAAAAATGTTTGACAGACCAAAATAGGATTCCAGGAGCAGTTCCTTCCCATTAAGTGCATATTATGAACTGCAGATCAAAATGCAAGCCCATTGGCAACTGAACATGTATTTTCAGAAATTGATTGAATGTGAATTTACCCACTGGAGCAGAAAGAAGACTCCAAAAGAATTATTCTAGCTCACTGAAAGCATAGCATATTTTAAAGACTTAGCTAAGTTATTTATTAATACTAACTTTCTCTGAGTGTTGTGGAAGAATTCTTTGCTTAATGTCATGGGGAAGATTTTTCTAGGTATGCATAGTTAATGAGTTTGCTGTGAACATCCAGAAAAGTTGGGAAAGCCATCCCAAACCTTGGTCATAAATGGGGCAGTTATTGTGTTGTGCTCGTGTCTGACTCTTTGCAACCCCATGGACTGTAGCCCGCCAGGCTCCTCTGTCTGTGGGATTTTCCCAGTAAGAATACGGGAGTGGGTGGCCACTCCCTTCTCCAGGGGATATTTCTGACCCAGGGATCAAACCCACGTCTCCTGTATCTCCTGCATTGCAGGCAGATTCTTTATCGCTGAACCACTGGGGAAACCCAGACTATAACGCAAAGGAACATGTGAGCCTATTCTTAATTACAGTATCGTGAGCTGCAAGCAGGTGAAATGACGTCAGGAGAAACAAAAGGCAAAAATGGGATTCTGTGTGATTTGCTTCTTAATGGTTTTTTCCTGTACACAATTTGCTGTGTACTGCAAGGAAACAAATAGGCGAGGGATGTGTGGGTTTTACGGTTAAAATGAATGGGTTCTCATCCAAGCTTACCACTTTTGCTAGTGTAATAACCCTTGACACGTTATTAAACTCCCTAGGGCTCAGTTTTCTCATTTGTAATATGGAGAGGATGATATAAGATTAATCTTAAATAGCTAATAGAATTGCTATGCACTAGCCAAAAATATATTAATTCAAAATAAACCATTTATAATAATATTACATAATGCATATGAGGTATAAATGTAACAAAAGATGTATAACTTCTAGGGAAAATTGATGCTATTACTGACTAGAAAGAAAATCCAAAGGAATTTCTTGACAAAGTTTCAAAAATAAAAGGAGAATTTAGGAAGGGGCTGGATAGAAGATCAACAGAACAATAGCATTTCTATATAAGATCAAAAAATATCCAATACATTTAACTAAAAAGATATATCACTTAAAATAGTGTCACAAAAATTATATTCCTTGGACTAAATCTAACAAAAACCAGGCAATACTTTTACAGGGAAAATTGTCATACTTAATTGGCAGGCATTTTTAAAAGCACTGCTGCTGCTGCTGCTGCTAAGTCACTTCAGTCGTGTCCAACTCTGTGCGACCCTGTAGATGGCAGCCCACCAGGCTCCCCCATCCCTGGGATTCTCCAGGCAAGAACTCTGGAGTGGGTTGCCATTTCCTTCTCCAATGCAAGAAAGTGAAAAGTGAAAATGAAGTCGCTCAGTTGTGTCCGACTCTTTGCGACCCCATGGACTGCAGCCTACCAGGCTCATCTGTCCATGGGATTTTCCAGGCAAATGTACTGGAGTGGGGTGCCATTGCCTTCTCCGTTTAAAAGCACTAGGAGATGCCATATTCATAGGAATATTTAGTATCAAAAAGATATAAATTATCCCACAATATGATCTTTCCATTCAACTAAGTACTAGTCAAAAGTTCAGTGACCTTTTAATGATCTTGATAAGCTCATTCTATAATGTATCCATGCATGCTAAGTCACTTCAGTCGTGCCTGACTCTTTGCAACGCTATGGACTGTAGCCTGCCGGGCTCCTCTATCCATGGGATTGTCTAGGCAAGAATACTGGAGTGGGTTACCATGCCCTCCTGCAGGGATCTTCCCAACCCAGGGATTGAAGGCACATCTCTTATGTCTCCTGCATTGGGAGGTGGGTTCTTTACCACTAGCACCACCTGGGAAGGTGTCTATAATGTTTAAAGAACAACAAAAGGCCAAAATTCTGAAAATGAATGACAGGAGGGCAGGGGTTTGCCCTATCAGATATCAGGATTTGATATAAATGTGCACTGTTTAAATCAGTCCACACTGGTATATACTAGAGAGTCTAGAAATAGACTCATACTTGAGACTGTAAAATAAAACAGATATAGCAAACCAGATTGGTGTAATAGAAGAAACTATTTGAAACATGAATCTGCACAAATTATTATTCATATTAAAAAGAAAACAAGAGCTTGTACTGCTGCCTCACACCCTAGACAGATATTAAGTATAGAAATCAAGTCCTTAAATGTCATAAGTAAAATTGTACAATTCTTTGTAGGGTATAGGTGAATATTTTCATGGTAATGGGAAAAGGAAGAATTTCTTAAACTACAAAGAGAAAATGCTAACTATAAAGAAAAGATTGAAAATTTGATTGTATTAAAATTAAGGTTTATGTTCTCCAAAACACACCATAAATACAAAAAAAAAAAAAAAACTACTTACAAACTGGAAAAAAAGATATGTACAACACATAGAAGCAAAGATAACAAAGAAAATATAAATAATATCTGCCAATAGAGAAGAAAAAGATAATCCATTTGAAAAATGAACTGGAGACATGAGCAGGAATTTCAGAAGAGGAATCCATGGGGCCAGTAAAGATAAGAGACATTCACCTTTTTAGACATCAGGAAACGCAGGCAAAGACTGTATGCTGGTTAGTACCAATTCAACTGGCAAAATTTTTTACATATGAAAATACCAAGTGTCAGAGAGGAAATGGATCTACAGGAGGTTCTTTTATGATGGAGCTGTAAATTAGAACAACCGCTCTGGGAAGGAATTTGACATTGTCTTGTAATGATGAATGTTCATGTTTCCTAACCATTCCTCTCCTGGATTCCTTTCCAAGGGAGAATTTCACAGGTACAAAAGATACACACAATAATATACACAAGAGTACTCACAGCAATGAAAGTGAAACTCACTCAGTTGTGTCCAATTCTTTGAGACCCCATGGACTATACAGCACATGGAATTCTCCAGGCCAGAATACTGGAGTGGGTAGCCTTTCTCTTTTCCAGTGGATCTTCCCAACCCAGGGATCGAACCCAGCTCTCCCCACATTGCAGGCAGATTCTTTACCAGCTGAGCCACAAGGGAAGCCCAAGAATACTGGAGTAGGTAGCCTATCCCTTCTCCAGGGGAGCCTCCCAACCCAGGAATTGAACCAGGGTCTTCTGCATTGCAGGTGGATTCTTTACCAACTGAGCTATCAGGGAAGCACTATTTATAATAACAGTTATACTATTTTATAGTAGCAAAAATACTGAAACAAGCCCAGTGTCTATCAGCGTCAACAAATGGAATAAAAGATAATTTGGAGCATACTTATTCTGTGGAATACTAGAGAACATTCAGAAGAGATGAACAATAGCTTCACAAAACAACATTCATGGATCTTTCAGTCAGTTCAGTTGCTCAGTCATGTCTGACTCTTCATGACCCCATGGACTGCAGCACGCCAGGCTTCCCTTTCCATCACCAACTCCCAGAGCTTGCCCAAACTCATGTCCATCAGGATGGTGGTGCCATCCAACCATCTCATTCTCTGTGGTCCCCTTCTCCTCCTGCCTTCAATCTTTCCCAGCATCAGGGTGTTTTCTAAGGAGTCAATTCTTCACATCAGGTGGCCAAACTATTGGAGTTTCAGCTTCAGCATTAGTCCTTCCAATGAACATTCAGGACTGATTTCCTTTAGGATTGACTGGTTTGATCTCCTTGCAGTCCAAGTGACTTGCAAGAGTCTTCTCCAGTGCCACAGTTCAAAAGCATCAATTCTTTGGCATTCAGATTTCTTAATAGACCAATTTGCACATCCATACATGACATCTGGAAAAACTATAGCCTTGACTAGACAGACCTTTATTGGCAAAGTAATGTCTCTGCTTTTTAATATGCTGTCTAGGTTTGTCATAGATTTTCTTCCAAGAAGCAAGCACCTTTCAACTTTATGACTGCAGTCACCATCTCCAGTGATTTTGGAGCCCAAGAAAATAAATAAAATAATGGATCTTAGCCATCTTCTACTGAGTGAAACCAGTCTATTCTGAAGGAGATCATCCCTGGGATTTCTTTGGAAGGAATGATGCTAAAGCTGAAATTCCAGTACTTTGGCCACCTTATGCAAAGAGTTGACTCACTGGGAAAGACTCTGATGCTGGGAGGGATTGGGGGCAGGAGGAGAAGGGGATGACAGAGGGTGAGATGGCTGGATGGCATCACTGACTCGATGGATGTGAGTTTGAGTGGACTCCGGGAGTTGGTTATGGACAGGGAAGCCTGGCATGCTGTGATTCATGGGGTTGCAAAGAGTCGGACATGACTGAGCGACTGAACCGAACTGAACTGAGTGAAAAGAATATAAATCATAGATAATGAAAAATAAAATCATGGATCTTAGCAGTCTTCTATTGAGTGAAAAGAAAGAGAAATCCCACAAGAGGAGGGTCTAACTCCCTTTTCATACATTTTTAAAAATACTACAACTACTTTACAGTAGTTTACCAACAAAGGTCTGTATAATCAAAGCTATGGCTTTCTTAGTAGTCATGTACAAATATGAGAGTTGGGCTATCACTCTCACCCTTGAGTACCAAAGAATTGATGCTTTCAAACTGTAGTGCTGGAGAAGACTGTTGAGAGTCCCTTGGACAGCAAGATCAAACCTGTCAATCCTGAAGGAAATCAATCCTGAATATTCATTCGAAGGACTGATGCTGAATCTCCAATACTTTGGCTACCTGATGTGAAGAGCCAACTCATTGGAAAAGACTCTGATACTGGGAAAGATTGAGGGCAGGCGGAGAAGAGGGTGACAGAGGATGACATGGTTGGAGGCATCACCAACTTAATGGACATGAGTTTGAGCAAACTCCGGGAGATAGTGAAGGACAGGGAAGCCTGGCATGCTGCAGTCCATGGGATCACAAAGAATCCAACAGGACTCAGCAACTCAACAACAGCAACTTTACAATAATATATCAAACTATTCCAAGAGATTCAAGCAAGTCAAAAAGCAAGATCCATAGTATGATGGTAGAACCAGGGACAGGATGAAAGAGGAGCATAAAATGTTAATCATCAGAGTTCTCATCCTTGTGTTGAATGGTGTGTCAATAGATGTATAGATAATAAAAAAGAAAATGAAAAAGTGAATTAACACAAAATGGGTAAGAAGGTCTTCGAGTAGAAAAATTACATAAAATCAAGGTCTATGTTCTTAAGAATTTTTCACCCACATTATCTTGGATATCTCAAAATAGTAAGTTTCTTTAAATGATGACAGCATTCAGAAAAAAATCCAGCTGATTTCACACTGTATCAAACCCAGCAGTCACTTGAGATTTGAAAAATTATAATAAGTTGGGCCTGACATGAGATAAGCATTTCTTTGCCAAATTTCCCAATGTGGAATTTAGAAGCTGTTCATTCTCATCAAGAGCCAGGAGCTCTGTCCTTGTAGTTTATCACCATCTCAGAAGACATTGCCTTAGAACACTTGGCTGTCTTTTAAAAATTCCCCCTCAGAGGCTACTCACAGCAATATTATAACAAGTAGTCTTTTGGAAGCCTGCATGTTGTATTTGATAACCTATGAAGAAAAATAGAGAAACTTTTAAAGTATAAATTTAGGGGCTGTTTTCTGAAGTTTTACAGCTTCAATAAATTTGTGTTTTCTTCCTTGTTGCTGTCAAGTGATATGAGGAAATATGGAAAGTTCTATGATCTTGCCTTGAAGCTCTGAACTGCCAACTTAAAAAGGTCCCCAAGGATAGAAATGAGAACTAACCCAAACCTGCTCCCCCAGATCACCAGGCAGCTGTGCTCACATTTCTGATCTCTGACCTCAGCTAACTGTACATCATAGCCATGCAAGTTTGCATGTGAAAGTACATTTGGTCGTGTAATATTTATCTTCATTGTTGCTGTGGTGAAGTATAGAGTGCCCTCATGTTCACAGCCAACTGGTCTAAAAGATAAATGACTCGGGATCTTTCCAAGAAGATGTTGCCTCCCTTCTAGATATTTCCAAAAATATCCTTGAAGAAAGAAGAAATTGTTTGTTAAGACATTCAATTATTGTCTTCAGTTATTCTCCACATAGAAACAAGAAGCCAATTTTATTTCTCAGTAAATAAATAGTGCAGAGGAGAGGGAAATAAATAGTCTTCATTAGGATTGGGCATCTCAGGGGTTGAGCATGCATAGGCTTGGTCAGAATGAAATTCATAAGACTTCTTAAATTTTTCTGTTAAGGTAAAATTTTTTATTGTGTTGACTACTCTTTAAAGTGAGTCCTTACCTTCCATTCTTTGTTTCAATGAATTTTAAAATCATTGTTATACATTTTAGCATAGGGTTGCATAGAGTCGGACACGACTGAAGTGACTTAGCATGCATGCATGCGTTGGAGAAGGAAATGGCAACCCACTCCAGTATTCTCGCCTGGAGAATCCCAGGGACGGAGGAGCCTGGTGGGCTGCCATCTATGGGGTCACACAGAGTCGGACACGACTGAAGCAACTTAGCAGCAGCAGCAGCAGTGAAGTTTTACCTATTTTCAAAAATTTACCTTTTTCTAAAAAGCAAACTGTACTAAAAAAACTCTAGAAGAAGCCTACAACTGTGTTTCTAGAAGAATGACTTACATTTCTGACCATGTTTTGTACTTCACTAGATGCTTGTAATAAAAACCAAACTTTATGTGGCTCTTACAGTAACCATTGCGCTTTCTTTTTTCTCTCTTTCTTTTATGCCCCATACTTAAAGTGCATTTCCTGCTATTATCCTGAGCTACTCTTCAAAGATAACTGTCAAAGAGACATTTTAGGAGGAATAAATAGTGAGATTTTCATGCAGTTTAACATGGTATTCCTTAAGGAGATTTTTCATTTAGCAGAAAAAGAAGCGCCTGTAATCTTTACTGAAAATCCTTACTGTCTTCCTGCAAATGTACAGTCATGTCTTGTATCATCTTTGCTTGCTTAGGATGATTCTTCCTCCGACCCAGAGATCTGGATTCAGATAACTTCTCTGCCCATGTATGGTGCTCTCTTAAAAACCTCAGGACCTGAGGTGGAAGAACTCTCAGAGATTTCTAATTTCACTATGGAAGACATCAACAACAAGAAAATTAGGTATTATAACCACCTGGTACTACACAGAATTTTTAAAATTGTATTAAAATATGTAAGCAACTAACCCATAGTTCCCTTGAAAGATTATGTTGCCTCTGGCCCCATTTTTAAACAGAGATTCAGTCATCTTACTTGACCTGACAGCGTAGCTCATTCATTCCATTCTTCTCTTGACTTCGATAGGTATTTGGCCGCATTTGAGACCAGTGGTCATCCAGTTACTGACAGCTTCCACTTCTCTGTCTCTGATATGGACCACAACCGTCTGGACAATCAGAAGTTTACCATCACCATCACGCCCGACAAGGATCCACCCCCAGTCATTGCTTTTGCTGACCTTATCACGGTAAGCAGTCCAGATCAATGAACTGTAGGTGCTGTAGAAAGCTGGAATCTGCGCCAGTGTGAATGAAGGATTTCTACTTAAACTGGCTGTCAGGGCCTTCCCCTCAAATATCTAAGCCATAGAATCAAGCTATTATGGCTTTCAATCATTAGTTTTTCAAAGAGGATGAAAATAATTAAATGCATAAGATCAAATCATTATATCCACATTATTTAATTAGTCAACAAATATTTCTGTGCCAGACACAGATCTATTTGTGCGGTCTTTGGTATACTATGCTAGATGTGTATAGTAGTAGGAGTGTAGAGGTGTGTTTTTGAGGTGTTTATAGTCTAATGTTTGCAGCAACTAAAACATAGGAATATGGATAGTGTCCTGGGTCACATCTTAAACTGAGTTGATACTTATCTCTGTAAACAATATTGGTGTGTGGAGGGTGGGGGTCCATGTAATGTACCCCGATTATGAAGTTACCCGTATCTGAGTTCAAGTGCCAGTTCGGTTACTAACTGACTGATCTTGGACCAATTATATAATCTTTCTTAGCCTCAGTTGCCTCATTTTTAAAGTGTTACTACTATTCCTATTACACAGAGGATTACTCTGATGATGAATAAAATAGCATGAAAAAGCTCCAGTACAGAACTGGCCCGTAGTAGGGATTCCATAAAAGTTAATTCACTTTCTTATTCCACTCTATGTACATACCATAATGCCCAAAACTCAGGATTTCTGATTTTCTTGAGCAATTGAAAATTTGTGCAACTGAGTTGTTTCTGAATGGTTCTGATATTCTACTCATTTTTTCGTGTCCACACTGGGGAAGCCTTTTGCACCTTCCCCATTCTCAGAGTCAGGGTGACCTTCCACTTTATAATTTATAAATCTTCCTGTATTTAGCCAACAGTCATTCAGAAGTCAAGTTGCATATCCAGCAGGCTACAAAAAACACTAGACTCAGGTTGCAACGTTAGCATACAAAACAGGGCCTGAAAGGAGAAAGGTAGCTGGAGCTACTGCTTTTACTTAAACCGATTTATTATTCTCTTTGACAGTAATGATAAGCACTAGCTTTCAGGTACGGTGAGCCCTGTCTTCCTTGCACCTTTAAGCATACACTGTCATGGGATAAAGGGGACTTTATCTCTGGTGGGAACTCCTATAGGACAGGATGCACTCACAGTATCCAAGGGAGGACTGGATGGATCATTCTGAAGCTGCGGACTTTTGAACGTTGATTCGAAGGAAGGCAGCCCTCCTGCCATGCAACTGTTCCGAGGTGGGTGATTAGAATGGGCCAGAGCTGCTTTATAACCAGATCCATCATGGAAGAAGCACAGCTTTGAAGGCAAACACAGACGTCACTGCGTCTGAGCATGGCTCTGAGACGTGCTGAAGGATGGCCGGGCCCCAGCAGCTGGCACATTCCTCATCTTGTCTGTAGAGAATCTGCCTCCTCAAACAAATGGAAGGTCACCCCAGGCAGCAATTTTCGATTCAGTCCTTTTTTACTGCAGTCCATGTAACCGCCCAAGGACTCTCTCCAATCTTTTCTTTCTTAGGTTGACGAGGGAGGGAGGACCCCACTCTCTTTTCACCATTTCTTCGCTGCTGCAGCTGAGGACAGTTTCCAGGAGGACGCCATCATTAAGCTAAGCGCCCTGCCCCAGTATGGCTGCATCGAGAACACGGGGACAGGTACCAGCCTGGCTGTAGAATTGTTCCAGACCTGGGGAGAAGAGGCAGGGTGGAGGGGGGTCACTGCCTGCAATTAACCTGGACAGGGAGACCCGAAGAGGGGGGGGACTGTTTCTAAGAAATGGAAGGAAGGTCTTGTTGACTCAACAAATATTGACTGAGCATTTCCTGTATGTGAAGCACTTTTTTAAGCACTGGGGATAGATCAGTAAGGGACTTCCCTGGTGGCTCAATGGTAAAGAATCCGCCTGCAATACAGAAGACACAGGAGACATGGGTTCAATCCCTGGGTTGGGAAGGTCCCCTGGAGGAGGGCATGGCAACCCACTCCAGTATTCTTGCCTGGAAATCTCATGGACAGAGGAGCCTGGTGGGCTGCTGTCCATGCAGTTGCAAAGAGTCGGACACAACTGAAACTGCTGAGCGTACACACACATAGATCAGTAAACCAGACAGAAACCCTTACCTTTGCGGTGCCTTAGATCCTGGTGGGAGGAGACAGATAAGAAACCTAAGAAATGAGAAAATTGTGGAAGATGTTAGGAGGTCAGTCAGTGCCGTGGGGAATACTAGAACAAGGGAAAAGTGCCAGCCATTAGGACAGAGGGGCTTGGGGATTGCACTTGAAATTGAATGTCAAGGAATAAGATTGTCTGTTGTTTTATTGTGAGGTAGCTACTGTTTAGCTGAACCAGAGCTGACGCCTCAGCTTTTTCTAAATATATGATGTGAATTGAAATGCGTGCTTGTCTGTCTGTGACCCTCTCCCCGACCATCTGCCCTGGACCCACTGCTCTTGGTGGTTATCACAGAGGAGGGAAGGGGAGAGGCGGGGACTGTCCACAGGCCCCCTGTGTCCACAGTGACTGGCAGCTGAGACAGCTCCTGGCAGGTGACCTTACCACCACCTCTGCTGGGAGGCTCCTGAGTGCTAGCGCTCGGCTCTAACTGGCGTGTAGCTCGAAGCTCCCACAGAGAGGCTATTGACTGAAGGTGTCTGTGGCCTGAGTGATGCCTGGGATTTGAGTCTAGTTTTACCAGAAACTCATTTAGCAGGGGTCATGTTTTCCTAGAGAAAACCTTGAGTCTTTTCCCCATCTTGCTTTGCAGAGTGTGCCCTTAGATTTGTTTATTGCTGCATTAGATTTGGGCTTCTCTTGTGTCTCAGCTGGTAAAGAATCCGCCTGCAATGCAGGAGACCTGGGTTCGATCCCTGGGTTGGGAAGATCACCTGGAGAAAGGAAAGGTTACCCTCTCCAGTATTTGAGAGGCAGTGGATTATAAAAGAGGAATAAGACATCCCTGACCTCGCGCAGGAGACAGATACAAAGACTGATGGTATAATCATGAAATACCAGGACAGGGAAAGGAGCAAAGCACCAAGAAAGGATACAGGAGAAAGCAATCACTTTTGCCTGGGAAGGCGGGAATGTCTGAGGAAGGGTTAGTGGGAGTTGCTGTGGGCAGAGGGAAAACAGTGTTTCTCGCAGAAGAAAGCACAAGCAAAAGTGGGGAATCAGAAAAGGATGGTTGCCCCCAGCCTTCTCTTCTCTCTGGGTGGTTTCTGATAAGGCTTTCTAATGCTGTTTTATGTTAACCTGGAGTGCACGCAGAGGACTATTTCACTGGTCCAGAAGTCAAATTTCTGGCAGTTCTTGGCCCCTCTTAAAGTGGTTCTCAAACCTTAATGCTCATAAGACTCACCTGGAGGGCCTGAGCAAACACAAATTCCTGGGCAGTAACCCCAGAGTTCCTGTTGCAGAAGGTTGGTGAGATCTATGCATTAGCATTTCTCACTGGCTCACAGGGGGTTCCATTACTGCTGGTCCAGGGACCACACTTGGAGACCCAATGCTCTGCATTAGTACGAACCTGGAAGTAAGGAAAAGACGTTCAGGGGGGCAAATCATTGTCCTAACACATATCATGTAAGGTCCCATCCTTTGCTTCGTGGGCTTTCAGAACAGAGTCTCATTTTATGTAGCTACCTAGATTCAGAGTCCAGCTGACCAAAAGAACATCTTTTTAAAAACATCAGAAGAAGAATCATTTAAGTTCACACTAGCACAAGAACCGAACAGTCATATTGTTCAGTATAAAATCTAACAGCGTGGAACCTACGTTCCTTTAGTACCAGCACAACTAGTGAAAGCCACTCAGTCATGTCTTATTCTTTGCGACCCCATGGACTATACAAGCCATGGAATTCTCCAGGCTAGAATACTGGAGTGGGTCGCCTTTCCCTTCTCCAGGGGATCTTTTCAACCCAGGGATCAAAGTCAGGTCTCCCGCATTGCAGGCAGTTTCTTTACCAGCTGAGCCACAAGGGAAGCCCAAGAATACTGGAGTGGGTAGCCTATCCCTTCTCCAGGGGATCTTCCCTACCCAGGAATCGAACCGGGGTCTCCTGCACTGCAGGCGGATTCTTTAACAACTGAGTTAGTATGGTGCACAGCTAGGGCCCACCTTAATTACCTGTTGGGCATCACTGTGTTCCAGCACAGTGCAGTAATAGATGTTCATGATATAGCCTCCACACATCAAGAACTATTTAATTTGCACATAATATATTCTATTGAAGAAGGCGAGGAAACTCATTAATAAGAATGGTTTATATGAAAAAATAGAAGATGCAGTTTTAAGAATCAAAAGGATTGATGCTTAAAGCTTCAGTGACAGATTCACTTGTTGAATAGCTTGTTTCTAATGATAGAAAGTCATTCTATTTGAATACATTTTTAGGCTTCACTTAGCGTATTTTTGCCACATTTCTTATATTTATAGTGATAAACAGAAAGAGAAAATTAAAGTTTTAAGGAATTATAGCAATTCCTTTTGGAAACTCTGAACTGTGTGCCCTAGGGGTTATCAGCTCACTAATCACTTAGACTCCCTATGCTTCTGGTATCTAGAGGAATCAAATCTGAGGGGTACAATTTAAGAAAATTCACATCATTGAAAAAAAAGAATATTTGTCTTGAATTCTTGTCACAAACAAATTGTAAATAAAACATTTTCATTCCTACTCTTTCAATTTGGAGGTCAACAAAAAATGACCCTGTCTGTCTTCGACTAGGAAGTCAGTCGCCTTGTAATATATGATCTCATCTTTGCAAAAACCAGGGAAGAGGGAAAGAGAAAGTGTTATTGTTTTCAGATCTTCTATCTACACTTTTCTTTGTTGATGTATATCTAGGGAGTGTTTGAAAATACAGGGGTTTCTTTTTTTCTCCTCTCTTTAGAAGAAAATGTAACCATTTAAATCAATCATTTAGAGAGATTTAGTCCAAATAAGAGACAAGTCATCCAACATTTACACAGTGCTTATTCTTTCCCTTGGCCTTTGGGGTTGGAATGAAAAGAAAACATAACCAGCACTTTCCATGAAACTCTGAATGATACTTGAACATCTCAGTGCCTGAACACCTGAGCTCTGGATGGTCCCTGAACATCACAGTGGCTCTAGTGTACCATTCCAGGGGCTGAGCACTAGCCCATGAGGTTACTAGAGGTTTCTTAAGGAACTGAATTGTCAAATGAAAACATGCTTAAGGAGATATTTCTTAGATTTAAAGATATACAGTTCACACTTTCTTGTGTAGAGAAAAAAGGTTTCTCTTGCAAAATGGTTTTGAAATTGACTAAAGTGTAAAACTTTTATTCCTATATCAATATTTGTCCATGACTTATTTTATCAAATATTTCTAACAAAACAACCATTGATTCTGTGCTCTATTAAATAATAGCATTCTGAGTACTTTCATACATGTAACTCATTTGAGTCCCACTTATTGATGAGAAATAGTGGGGAAACTGGGGTCCCACCCAAGTCTTCAAATTCCATTCTCCCACCTTTATTCTCAAACTTGTTTTCACCTTTTGTTGATAGTGCTGTCATGCTTTCTGGTTCAGCTCAGAAAGCAGGAATTTATGGATCAAGATAAAAGTTCCCTCTTGCTGTTGGTGCAGGTGATCGGTTTGGCCCTGGAACTACCAGTGACCTAGAGGCATCGTTCCCTATTCAAGATGTCCTGGAAAACTACATTTACTACTTTCAGAGTGTTCATGAAAGCATTGAGCCAACCCATGATATTTTCAGTTTTTATGTAAGTGATGGAAACAGTCGATCAGAAGTCCACAGCATCAACATCACCATCGAGGTAAAGACTCTGGAAGCTGAAAAAGTTGGGCCTTTGACCACAATATCCCACCATTAGATAGCTTCAAAAGAACTCAAAAACAAATAAAATTGGGTTGGACCTTCAATTTTAGAGGTCACTTTAAAAAGCATAACCCTGACCTTTAGGAAACTTGTAGAATTAAGGCTGACATTTGGAGATGGTATGACTTGGAAATCTGAATTTCCATTTTAGGATAAAATCTATCTGGTCTGTGTGAAGACACTTTGTTCTCACAGACAGAGAAAACTGGCTAGCCTCATATGAGGTGAAAAGTAACATATGCTTATTTTTCCCTGCAATTATTATATGTAGTTCTACGTACATACTTGCTCTTTCTAACATTTTAGCACATTTGTTCATCATACTATAACATTAAAGAAATGTGTTCCCTGATGCTGTATATATTCCCTTTTGAGCAACTACATAGGCTTGCTCTGTCAGCCTGAGGAGAGAGAGATAAAAGATAAAACTCAGAATGGAATACCCTCTGCCTTGAGAAAACAAAACATGGCACTCTCAGCACCCTTGGGGGACAAGGGTGGAGGGGAGCTGACTTCTGCTGGGGCTGGTCAGGCAGACAGTTGAGACACCTGCACTTTCAAATATGTGTCCTCTATCATAGGTTCTAAGACAGCTATGATTTCAAAACAATGTGCCCTTTTATCCCCCCAGTACACTTGTACTTGTCTAACCACATGTCCATATTTCTGGCATCTGGAAAATGCCATCATCGTACCTATGGAGAATGCCGGAGATTTCTGTAGCATGTCCATCAAGGGCATATCTGGTTTATGTGATCTGCTCAGCTTTCAACATAACCATTTTGAGTGAGAATTAAAGACAGTGACATATTAGGTGCAAACTATATACGTAAAATAAACAATAAAGGATTTATTGTCTAGCACAGGAGACTATGTTCAATATCTTGTAATGACCTATAGTGGAAAACAATCTGAAAAAATATATAACTGAACTGCTTTGGTATACACCTGAAGCTAACACAATATTGTTAATCAACTATATTTCAATAAAAATACAATAACAACAACAACGATAACAATAAGAGATGATGACACATTAAATGCTATTTCAGTGGTGAAAGTTGATGTGATGGTGTTACTGTATTTGAATAGTGTGCACTCTTTTTTTCTTCTTAAACCAGTATCTGTGTGAGACCTAACATTTTATGCTTTAATCAGAGGAAGAACGACGAGCCTCCCAGAGTGACCTTGAGGCCCCTTGGCGTGCAGCTGAGCTCAGGAGTGGTGATCAGCAATTCTTCTTTGAGCTTGCAAGACCTGGACACTCCAGATAATGAGCTGATTTTTGTATTGACAAAAAAGCCTGGCCACGGTATGACATAACTGCTATGGGAAGCTTCTTAACTGAGGTGCTCGATGGGTTATTAGAATAAACACGTTGATTTCAGCTGATCATTCCTCTACCTTCCTGGTGCATAGTCCATTCATTGCATCAAGGTATAATCAGATTCACAGCTAGTTTATATTCTTTGGGGTCACCATAGACTGGTTGTTCTAAAAGCCTGACTCCTGGGTAATTGGTGTCTCTGAAATTCAATTTCAGCTGTTTTCTTGCTTTCTTCTGTAGCCTCAGGCAGAACAAGTTTTCAGAATCTTCACATCCTCTTCTTGGAGGGGGCATCATTGCTTGATCATCCTGGGCTATTTCATACAAAGAACAGAATAGCCACCTTGTAATTAATTACAAAGGGTGTTCATTTCAGGTTGGAGGCATGGTAGATAATCTTTATGAGCTCATCTGTTTTGCAAAGAAAGCACTTTTCCTGATTAAACCAGAGGTTTAAAACACCACCATGGTAATCTTCTACCTACTTCCATTCTAAGTGCTAACTACCTAGTATTAGCTAAAGCTCTGCAGTTTTCATCTCCTAAGTGGTAGCTTGGTGGCCTAATGGCTATTGACCTTTTACAGGTAAAACTATTCCTGTTGAGGGAGAGTTCACCAGAGAAGCTGTTGGTCATTACATTTTAGCTTGCCTCCATCTACTTTCACTTTCTTTAATGAAACACTGTGTTTCATTACATACACATGACCCTTGAAAATAGCATAATATGCCTCAGCCCTAGGATGCTTAGTGTCTTTCTGAACATAAATGGAGTTTAAAATAAATTCCTCTGTCTCATCCCAGATGCCTCGGGAGGAAGGCAGCAAGTGGAGAGTGCTACTTTCACCCTACAGAAGGGGAAAATAAGGCTTAGATAGTGAAGTGAGTTTGAATTTGTGGAGAGAGATTTGATTCCTAGGCCACTGTATTTCCGTATTCATCTGTGTCCCCTTAAGAGATTTTTAATCAGGAAAAGTGGAACTTTATCTTCTTTATTTGGAGATGAGGTCATCGAGCGTCACCCTGTGCTTTTGTATAAAATTCTGAGTTGTTGGTTACTTATGCATGTGCAGTCAACATGTCCAAGGGGCTTGGCGTTCTACCCAGGCTCAAAGTTGACAAAATCAGATAATGTTTTAGTGCCATATTTGCTCTACCATATGGATGTGAGAGTTGGACTATAAAGAAAGCTGAGCACTGAAGAACTGATGCTTTGGAACTGTGGTGATGGAAAAGACTCTTGAAAGTCCCTTGGACTGCAAGGAGATCCAACCAGTCCATCCTAAATGAGATCAGCCCTGAATATTTATTGGAAGGACTGATGCTAAAGCTGAAACTCCAGTACTTTGGCCACCTCATGCAAAGAGTTGACTCATTGGAAAAGACTCTGATCCTGGGAGGGATTGGGGGCAGGAGGAAAAGGAGACAACAGGGGATGAGATGGCTGGATGGCATCACCAACTCAATGGACATGAGTCTGAGTGAACTCCGGGAGTTGGTGATGGACAGGGAGGCCTGGCATTCTGCGATTCACGGGGTCGCAAAGAGTCGGACACAACAGAGCAACTGAACTGAACTGATGCAAAGAGCTGAGTCATTTGAAAAGACCCTGATGCTGGGAAAGATTGAGGGCAGGAGGAGAAGGGGACGAAAGACGATGAGATGGTTGGATGGCATCACCGACTCGATGGACATGAGTTTGAGTGAACTCCAGGAGTTGGTGATGGACAGGGAGGCCTGGTGTGCTGCAGTTCATGGGGTCAAAAAGAGTCGGACACGACTGAGCGAATGAACTGAACTGAACTGTTTCTTTCTTTCTTTCTTTTTTTTTACTTCCTTCCTCAGGTCATCTGCTCCGGAGGCAAACTGCTTCTGAACCTCTGGAGAATGGGAGGGTTTTGGCCCAGGGCTCCTCCTTCACCTATCAAGATATCCTGGCTGGGCTAGTTGGGTATATGCCTGGTGGTCCAGGTGTAGCAGTGGATGAGTTCCGGTTCTCCCTCACTGATGGCCTCCACACAGACACGGGGAGGATGGAGATATATATAGAACTGCCTACAAGTGACAACCCCCAGCTGGCTGTAAACAGAGGCCTCCAGCTCTCAGCAGGTACCATAGGCATGGAAGAGAGTGGCCATGGTTTCTTCTTTGTTCCTGCGCAATGCTTCCTTCCATGTCAGCAGTGTGGGAGGATCTTGAACTGGGTGTGCAGAGTTTAGGGAAACCTGTTGTTTTGGGGACACTAAGCATTGTGAATGACAAGTGTGAAATCTCTGAAGTTCTTTGGACCAGACACCTGTGTCTGTGAATCTGAGGAAAGACTGAGAAGAGTTTATAGTATTTCCAGGGTCCTCAGAATATTCGTTTATGCAACCACTTGTAGGTCCCGATCTCTTAGAACACTGACACTGCCCAACCAACCCTACAGAAACAAACAACAAAATCTAGCAGGATTTTCAACATGCTTCTTTTTTTTCTTTAAAGTCATGGAGAGGCAAATGGGAAGTCATCATGCACTAGGAGAGATTATATCAGTAATTAAGAACCATTATATATGGTGTTCTCCGGAGAAGGCGATGGCACCCCACTCCAGTACTCTTGCCTGGAAAATCCCATAGGCGGAGGAGCCTGGTAGGCTGCAGTCCATGGGGTCGCGAAGAGTTGGACACAACTGAGCGACTTCACTTTCACTTTTCACTTTCATGCATTGGAGAAGGAAATGGCAACCCACTCCAGTGTTCTTGCCTGGAGAATCCCAGGGACGTGGGAGCCTGGTTGGCTGCAGTCCATGGGGTCACGAAGAGTCGGACACGACTGAGCGACTTCACTTTCACTTTTCACTTTCATGCATTGTAGAAGGAAATGGCAACCCACTCCAGTGTTCTTGCCTGGAGAATCCCAGGGATGGGGGAGCCTGGTGGGCTGCCATCTATGGGGTCGCACAGAGTCGGACACGACTGAAGCGACTTAGCAGCAGCAGCAGCAGATGTGGTGTTCTAGGATCTAACATTCCCAGTTTGCTGGTGGATATGCAACACTGAAGGACCTGTGACAACTGTGGGTCTTGGAGTCACTTTGCAGTAGGAAGTTACTTATTGAATGGACCTTTGGTCCACAGAGCATCTATATCACACTGGACTTCTGTTTGCTTGTCTGTTCTTAGTTTCACATGTATTCTGTAGTGAAAAAATATTTGGTAGAACGGTATTTGAAAATGTGGAGATTCCCAAAGGTCCCAAGTATTAGGTCTGGGACTTAACTTTGCCCTATTTATAGGTTAATAAGTTGACCTATTACTCTTTCATGGATGCTGGTCAAACACATGAGATTCCTTGTGGTTTTTATTTAGTCCCTAAATCATGTCTGACTCTGTGACCCTGGGGCTGTAACCTGCCAGGCTCCTCTGTCCATGGGATTTCCCAGGCAAGGATACTGAAGTGAGTTGCCTTTTGCCACTCCAAGGGAATCTTCCTGACCCAGGGATCAGACCTGCATCTCCTTGACTGCAAGAGGATTTTTTTACTGCTGAGCCACTGGGGAAGCTGAGATTCCTTGGTCAGAAATAAAGTTCTCTGTGACAATCCCCTCCAAGTCCCACAGGGACAATTCAGAGGGCCCAGACGAATACATTTGTGTGCAGGGTGATGAATTACAGAAAATGAACCCTGAGCTTGGGAGCTCTCCTTGTTATAGTAGCGATAAGCAAACCTCATCTGTGTCCCAGAGGAAGATGTCACCTCCTCCCTCAGGCATGCTCCCTGAGAATAGCCCAGAGAACAAGAGGTCAAACCTTGCATTCTTGGCATTACCCAGCAAAAACATACAGAGACGCTCAGGGCCCATGGCAGACTGTCACTCCACAGACCAGGTTCTATTACACATGAGTAACTAACTAGGACCCACTTTATCAGAATTCACTGTTTTAACGTGAGAAGTGGGCTAGAGAGGAGAACAAAGAGGAAGGCCCTGAGAAGAGGTGCTTGCCAGGAGAGACAGTCCCAGGTGGCTCAGTGGTAAAGAATCCGCCTGTCAATGCATTTCGATGGGGTCGCAAAGAGTCAGACATGACTGAGCACGCACACACACACTCTGCCTTGCCTCTGTCCCCAGCACCTGGGCAATCTTCCAGGAGTCAGTATTCAGGTCTCCCTGCTCTGTGTCTCTCATCATAGCCTCTATCTTGAGGAACAGTGATTCTGACTATTCAGTGTGAGATGGCAACCAGATATGTTTGTGAGTTCATGTAAAGCTGTTTTTTGATTTTGTTTTTTTTTAGTGATTTGGTGATCCTTAAGACAGTAAATAAATTAGGTCCAAGCCAGTCTCATTGTCGTTCTGAGAGTCATTTACATCACAGAGCTAGAAGTTCAGAACATAGATTTAGGTGCTAACTGAAAGGTCAAGGGAGAGAGCGATCATGTGCAGAGTGAAATTGGATCAGAAGAAAAAGGAGCTCAGATCTAAACTCAAGGTGAAAGTCACCCAGTTGTGTCCGACTGTTTGCGACCTCATGGACTATAGAGTCCATGGAATTCTCCAGGCCAGAATACTGGAGTGGGCAGCCATTCCCTTCTCCAGAGGATCTTCCTAACCTGGGGATCAAACCCAGGTCTCCTACATTGCAGGCAGATTCTTTGCCAACTGAACCAAACTCAGGGGGTGATTAGAAAATTGGAAAGTTGGGACTATTCACTTAGGGAAGTTAAAATGTATTCAGCTGGAACCAGAAGGGCAAGCAGCTGATATTTTCTTTTTATTTTCTAAAGGAAGGAAATTGTTTTATTTATCTGGCTGAGCTGGGTCTTCATTGCTTCATGTGGGGTTTGCAGTATGCAGGATCTAGCTCTCTGACCAGGGATCAAACCCTGGGCTGCTGTATAGGGGAGCATGGACTCTTGGCCACTGGACCACGAAGAAGTCCCATAGCTGATACTTCCTTAGACCGGGGAGTGTGTGATAATTTAGTCTCCAGTCTCCTAAAATCATTTGACCTGCTCTCCAAAAGCAATAATGGGGAAGGACCTAGTCTCTCCCATTCTCTTCCAGGGTCCATAGCAACCATCACAGAACAGCACTTGAAAGTGACGGATCCTGACTCAGATGACCGCCAGGTGATGTATATCTTAAAGGAAGATCCTGGAGTAGGGCGCCTGCAGATGGTAAAACGTGACAGCCTGGAGCAGATCTCCACTAGAGGCCCCATCCGAAGTTTCACCCAGGCTGACATCACTCAAGGTCAGGCACTTCTCCTACTCAGACTTCCAAAAACTCCACCCCCTGTAGTCAAATGGGAATTGGTGCCTGGTAGCCAATGGCAGCAAACTGCGCACTCTTGGTTTGAATTAAGAGCTGAGTTATAGCTTCATTTATTCTTACTTGTCTCCTCCATTTTTTGGTTTGGAAAAAGCTTCCCTTCTTGACTAAAATGTTCTCATGCTTTGACATAGCCTTGATGAAATTGAGGGCTATTATAGAGGAAAAAATCATTTTGACTTGCTGTGATGCTAAAAAGTGTATGAGAGAGAGAAAGAGAGAAAGAAAAAAGAAGTGAATTGGGATGGATTAAGGTGAAAATTATGCCTGCCTTAGGTGAACAATTTATATCTTTCTCCAGCTCCCCAAAGAGCCCAAGTTAATGAACTAAGCAAAATGGAAGGGCATAAATCGGAGCTGCCTCAGGGAGATTACATAGCTCATCCCTTCTCCAGGAAATGCTGATGTAATGTGAAAGCATAAATGTTAAATGCTACGTAGTTACCGTACAGTGCTTTCAGGGATAAGAAAGGAAGAGAAGTTACATATTGAGAGGGAAGTAATCCCATGTCAGGTGATGACATGCAATTTCCGTTTAGAGGTGGAAACATGCTCCCCTAGGACCAGAATACAGGTCCTGTCTGTGCACGCATGCCTAGAATTGATAGCAGCCCAAATATCATTGGACCTGTCTGTACTTTAATGAAGGGAGTGGAATAATTCCTTAGATATTCCTTGCCTCAGTGTCCCTTTTTAGAATATGAGATCAGGGACTTCTTCCCAGATGTTTGGTTATATTTACATTGCTAGATCCTTATAAGTAATGCTATGGTTTAATAAAAATATAATATATTGGGTTTTTCCCTTTGGGTCCAATTGACATCTAGGTAGAGTTTATTTGTTTTATCTGTTTCTTTGTTGATTGGTTATATCCCACACCTTTCCTAAAATGATTTAAGACTGGGAAATGGGAGTGACACCTTAGGGGAGCTCTCTGAGTGGTCTGTGGCTCTCTGTCCTCCTGCCCTGTGACATGGATAGATAAAAGGGCCACACCAGTGATGTGGGTCTGGTCAGTGCCCATTTCTGCATGGGCAGTTTTGCTGACCTCATGATTCATGAGGCTTCCTTAGAGACTTCCACAGATTCGGAGCCTCAGCTGTAAGCAAAGCCACTTTCTGCTTGGGGTGATTTTATCATGAAGTCACTGATGAGGAGGCAGTCGCTAGATGAAAGGGAGGAAATGAAAACATTAGACTAAAATGTCAAAGGCAGTGTCAAAGTGAGAGGGGGGTAATTGATTCATTGGTGTGAATACCCATTGAATTCTCACCTGACATTTCAGAAGTAAGGCCAGAAAACACAAAATAGCAAACTGTGATCTTCTCGTCCTTGTTATAGGCCTTATAGAATACAGTCATGGAAAAGGAGAATCTGGTGGGAACTTTGCTTTTAAATTTGATGTGGTTGATGGAGAAGGCAACAAACTGATTGGCCAGTCATTTTCCATCAGTGTTTCAGGTAAGGGGGCATTGGGTGTTTGAAAGTTCTCCAGCAGTTCTGAGGTCACGTGGTGCATACCTTGAGTCTTGAGCCTTTTCTTTACAGGCTTGTGTGGAAATCTGAAATCCTCTCAACACTGTTACACAATGCTGTGGCTCTCTGATGTACTCTCTGAGAGTCAGACCTGGGGATTATGTTGATTATTTTGATTTTACTCCTGGACACTAGGCCCAGAATTGAAAAAAAAAAAAAAAAAGAAGCATAAAAGGTTGCTGTTGTTGTCAGTCTCTAAGTCGTGTCCAACTCTTTGCGACCCTGTGCACTACAGCATGCCAGGTTCCTCTGTCCTCCACTACCTCCCGGAATTTGCTCAAATTCCTGTCCATTGAGTCAATGGTGCTATCTAACCATCTCATCCTCTGCCACCCCCTTCTCCTATTGCCTTCAATCTTTCCCAGCCTTCAGGGTCTTTCCCAATGAGTCAGTTCTTCACGTCAGGTAGCCGAAGGATCACATTTCATGTTACTCTTTCTGATATTTTCAGAAGACAGATCCCCACCAGTCATCATCACCAATAAAGGGCTGTTCTTGGATGAAAACTCGGTGAAGAAGATCACCACTCTGCAACTCTCTGCCACTGACCAGGAGACAGGACCCGCAGAACTGGTCTACAGAATCACCAGAGAGCCCCAGCTGGGCCACCTGGAACACACAGCATCGCCAGGTAAGCCCATCGTCTCTGACTTCATCAGACCAAAGCTGGGATTTAGTAAGTGCCAGGGGCAGCCATATCATGTGCATATGTTCACCTCGAACCTGGCTTTATTAGTATGCATTTCTGGCATCACTATTTCTGACCATTGTATACTGCCTTGCATTATACTTAGAATACAGTGTACTCCATGCTTACTTGCTGGAAGTTGATTTGATAGTTACAATTTGATGTAAACCGTCTTGCTGCAACACTAGAATTCAACGCATAGAAAGTGAACATGCATATTGAATAAGATCCTGGTTCAGCTGCTACAGGGGAAGAAAAAGAGATGAATGAGACATTACCCCAACCATTAGAGTCTTCTGTTGGATGAGATAAGGAGCCTTTGCATACAGCCATATGTAAGGGAAGAAGATGACAGGTGTTTTAAGAACTGTATAAACCTGCCATCCTAAGAGTTCAAAAGCAAAAGAGGTGATATCAGATGGGAAGGTGCTCAGAGGTGGTGTTTAAGAGTGCCCTTGAAAGATAGAATTTGGGCTGACAGAAATTGTGTTATTTCCAGAGATAGGAACAGCATGTGGACTCATTCCAAAAATTATGAGTGGGCCAGTTTTGCTAAAGCATATATTCTGAAAATAGCAGTAGATTGGGTTCATGGGTAGACTGAGATTTTATGATGGGTCTTCAGAGTGGCAATCAGTAATCCCTGTTTAATTCAATAGGCAATAAGGAGGCCCTGCAGAATTTTGAACAGGGAAGAGAAATGAATTCCTCCAGTGTCCAGTATGATAAACTAAAAGAAAGGAAGAAAAAGGAGGCAGTGACAGTAGGTAGAAAGTTTAGCATTCGGCCAGATGGGAGCTAGTGAGGCCTCTGGCAGTGGGGCAGCCTCCATGCGGGAATAATAAGATGAAAATAATGAAAGAGATTACCCCTGCTACCTAGTAAGTATCCAGTAAACAGTAGTTGGTGGAAGGAAAGAAGGAAGGAAAGAGTTAATTTCAGGAAGAGAAACTATAGAATTTGGCAACTTGAACGAATGTGAAAGACAAGAAATATTTGCTGAATAAACAACCTAAAGGTAGGATTGATTTTGTCCATCATAGGAGCAGTGTCAGCTTGCAGGAAATTTAGATCATTGGTTTTCTTTGGATTTCAGGTTACAGATTTTTCTTTCATTCAACCAGGGAAATAGCAGAATAGAGGAAGTACCTGCCCTGATGCTGGGGGTCAGACGGTAGGCAAACAAGCAAGTATATATATCATGTCAGTGGTGATGAGTTAGGGAGTGAAATGAGGGCATTCCTGGGGTGCAGGGACCAATGAGGTGAGGGAAGACCTCCTAATAATAAGATGACATTTGAGCCGAGATCTGAAGAATGTAAGGGAGCCAGCCGTGCTGACATATAAGGAAAGAGCATTCAGCATCTTTCCAGGGCATCAGCGAGTATCAACATCCTGAAATGGGATCAGCCAAGCCCATCTCGTTCCAGTTGCAGCAAGGAGACCAGTGTGTCTGGGGCAGAGTGAGTAAGGGAGAAAGCGGGTGTGAGTGAGCTAGAGGGGAATATGGTTGAAAAGATGAGGGAGGCAGACCATGTCTGGGTCCAGCATGATGATGGGGGAGGGAGTGTTATATGTATGTTGCCGGGCGGGGGTGCATGGGGAAGGCTGAACAGACTGGCCTGAATCCCTAATGCAAATTAAAGCCCATGCCCTCCCCTTTTGTCCCAAAGTTCCTAGGGGCAGTGTGCAGATCAGCATTCCCAAGACCTTGGCTGCAAGAGATATTTGATAACTAATTCATGAGCTAATTGCTTCTGCCAGAATTCTGTCAGGTTGCTGATTATATCTCTCCAAAGATGAAAGGGCAGACTCTTGGCTGTTGTGTTGGGGCAACTGCAGTTACACTTTACAGTGCTCCAAAAGGCTTGGAGCATCATGCAAGGACTTGCCAGCTACTGGTGAGACCTTAGCTCTCCTCAGCTTGTGTCACGTCCTGGGGCAGGTGGCTCCAAATTTGCCTTTTCTGTTGTTTACAGTCTCCACCTTCGCTTAAATCTGGATGCCAGTACCAGGCTAGCACTGCTCAGGGGGCCACCCATAACAGATCCCCCTTCTCCCTCCTCTTGGGAAAGCAGACTCTAAAACAGAGGGAGGCATGCTTCCCTGTCCTTTCCCACCAGGCTTGACTTCCTCATCTATGTGCTCTCCTGCGCCCACCAGTTCTTCTCAATTCTCCTGTTTTTAAAAATTCTAAATAGACCAGATAAGATGATCTTTACTCCTGGAGGGCTGTCCATTTTTAATGAGCAGGACTTCCCTTCCCATCCCCTACTACCAGGCCTGCTGTCCATTCTAGAGAATCTAGTCAGCATTCTTTCCTTTCCTGTCTCTCCTAAGTGGAACTGGATTCATGAATTTGATTCTTTTTAAATATCAAAGGTTTCCCTTCAGAGGAAGTCCATGTTGATTATGGATCACCCTCTCAGAAGGCAGTTGGCACCAGCTTGGAGAAAACCACCTCATCCCATTTGTCTCAGGGGGTGAGGATTGGTCTACCTGGTGCCAGAGCCTCTTTCCAAACAGAGCAGAACAGCTTTTAGACCCGTGTCTCCATGCAGGCGCTGAGCTATTTGGGTTCTGGAGGCCCCTGGGAATTATCATTTCCCACCAGTGCTTGCAGACATCCTCTTGATGGTGAACTATGAAATGGATTTAGTCTTGTGCCAGCTGTCTTAGTCAGCTGATTGTTCTCTTTAGATAGAAGAGGTGTGAAGGTCCTCTCTTCTTCCCCCAAGGAGACACAGGGAGCCACGTGCACGGGGGGAACCATGCAGAAGACAGACACGAGATTCCTACCATGGAGGAGAGCTGCATTAAGCTCGAGTCCCTGTGTGGGCTCCTTGCAGGGTTGAGGGCCCACAACCTCATGTCAGGGACCCTAAGAACTCTCTTTTTCTTTTCATTTTGGGGGCTGTGCTGAGCAGCATATGGGATCTTAGTTCGCTGACCAGGAATTGAACCAGCTCCCCTCACAGTGAAACATGAAGTCTTAACCTTGGACCACCAGGAAAGTCCTAGGACCCTCTTATTCTAAAGAAATCAGAGTAAGGAGTTATATTATCAGGAAAGAAACTAAGCTTCCGGGGAAAAGCAACTCCAAAATACAGTACCTTCCGTAAGTTTATTTTCACTCACAGCAAAATCCAGAGGCAGGTGGTTCAGTGACCCTCCACGTGAGGCTCCCATCTCTGATCCAAGGTGACTACTGTATTGTCAGCATCCCCAGCTAGTAGCTGGCAAGAAAAAACCAGTGGCGTCCACATCCATTTCTTCTTTAGGAGAATTGCTGGGAATACATCCCTTTTGGTCACATCCTAGTAAGAAGGAGGTAGCCACATGAGGCTATGAGGTAGCTGGGAGATCTAGACCTTAACTGGACATCCAGTCACTTAACTAATAAACAGCAGTTGCATTTTTAAAGTCAGGGAGCAATAATATTGAACATAGCTATCTCCAGCACACACTGGTTCTCCCCTTCCCCAGACATGTATTGTGTAGCTGCAGCAGGAGAAAGCTTGGGTCTTGGAAGTGGGAGACATATAAGCAAATATGTGCAAGTGTATGTTGGAGGCTGTGACAGCATTGTGTGAGGATGTTAGGAGTCAAGGGGCTGCGAGTGCTTTACCTAAGGTATTCCTTGGCTTCCTCTCTAACTCAGCCTCTCAGTATTGTGACACCAACCAAAACTGAATGCACCTGGTGTCTTAGTTCAGGTCCTTCTGAGAGCAGAGGTGCCTTAGTCTGCTGGGGCAGCTGTCATAAACAGCTGCTTAAACAGCAGAAGCTTGTCTCACAGATGTGGGGGCTGGCAGTCCAAGATCAGAGTGTCAGCAGAGTTGGTTCTTCCTGAGGAAGGCTCCATTCTAGGCTTCTCTCCTAGGATCATAGATGCCTGTCTTCATGTTCACATGACATTCTCCCTGTATGTGTGTGTCTGTGTCAAAACTCCCTCTTTTATAAGGACATTCATCAAATTGGTTTAGGGCCCATCCTAATGACTTTACCTTTTAAAAATACATACTTTTATTTAATTGTGCTGGATCGTTGCTTCATGGGCTTTTTTCTGGTTGTGGCAAGTGCGAGCTACTCTCTAGTTGCATTGTAAAGCCTCTGTTTGTGATGGCTTCTTTTTGTTGTGGAGCTTAGGCTCTAGGGTACACGGGCTTCACTAGCTGTGGTTCCTGGGCTCTAGAGCACAGGCTCAATAGTTGTAGCCCATGGGCCCAGTTGCTTTGCAGCAGGTGGGATCATCCTGGATCAGCATTGAATCCTTGTCTCCTGAATTAGCAGGCAGATTCTTTACCTACTTCTTTAGCCACTACAGAAGCCCCCCAGTGACCTAATCTTCACAAATTACATCTGCAGTGATTCTACTTCCAAATAAAGTCACATTGTGAGGCACTGAGGGTTAGGATGTCAGTGTATGAATCTGGGGAGATACAATTCATTCCGTTAACAGGAGGCTTGGAAGAAAATCGGAAGCAGAGAAGCTGAGAGTCTACCCAGCATGAGCTTGAGGTGGGAACAGACCATAGGCACAGAGCCATCCACAGCTGCGCTGAAGAAGGAGAGCCACGGCCATTTCCTGACATCCTATTAGGAAGGCAATTTCTTCAAAGATGCTTTACTCTCACACCACTTCCTTGCCCTGGACTGAACTTTCTCTAACATTCTGGCCCTCCAGGGGAGTTAGAAAACTGACAGGGTTAATGTGGGTCTCCATAATGCTGCCAGATACATAGGTTAGCCAGCAGTTGGTGACTGAAAACACCTTAGATGGGATTAAAAACCTTCAAGATATTTCAAACAGTAACTACCTGCTGTGACAGTCAGTAAGGACAATATGTTATTAGAAGCAGCATCTTGCCAGGTGAGTGAATGGCTGAAGCCTTCCAATAGCCAATTAGCAACAGCTAAAAAAATGTTTTAAGTGTATAGAGATTGAGAATCTCTGCTTAATAGGACCTCTTAGATAGTAATTGTAGTCAATGGACTAAATTCATTCACCAAATATGTTTTGAGAACCTCCCTTATGCCAGGCAATGCATATTAGTGAAGAAACAGCAAAAATCTTGTCCTTTTGAAGCTTACCTTCTAATGCAGCTTGTTACCCTCTGGCACTTAATTATGGCTATCATTTAAATCATAATACTAAATACCCCCATCAAAATCAGCATATCAGATAAGAGGTTATAGCCAGAAAATTACTCTATGACTCAAATTTTTATAAAAAATTTGCAATGGTGATATTTCAGTGGTAGAACTATGAGTGGTTTGTAATTCTTTACTTTTCTGTGTTTCTCACATTTTCTTTAATACTCATGTATCACTTTTATTTGACAAAAAATTAAAGGATAAGTGTGAAATCCAAACGGCTCCTTGTCTAGCCCAAAACAGCTAGATAAGTTTTACAAAAAGCACTCCTAACAGAATAAAAAATATTTTATACATATATATATGTATATATATGTATATATATATATGTATAAAATCTCATTTCAATATGTAATCAACATAAGATAAAGAAGTACTTGCAGCAGGCCTAAGCTTTGGAAGTGAGCAAGCTGGAGCTCCAGTCTCAGCACTGCCCTCTTATTAGCTGTTACCTCAGACGGGTCACATTTCTTATCTATTTTATTAGTATCATAATCTAGAAAAATGATGCCAACCCTGACCTTCCAGAGCTGTTGAGATTAAAAAAACCAATCTGGGTACTTGGATGATGGTCCAGTGGTTAAGAATCCACCTTGCAATGCAGGAAATATGCATTTGATCCGTGGTCGGGAAACTAGGATCTCACATCTAGGCAACTGGCGAGAAGCCTGCCAACTGCAACAAAGGCCCCTGTGCCACAACTAGGACCTGACACAGCCAACAATTAATTAAATTTAAAGAAAATTTTTTTAATCTATATAAGCAAATTTGAAACAACATTCTGTGTGTGGTAAGTACTCAGTGTTTGCTAGATTGAATTGGAAAAGATCCACTAAGACCACCCGTGTACTGCCAGTGGGAATATAAAATAGTACTTTGCTTTGGAAAATAGTTTGGCAGATTCCTGAAAAGTTAAGCATACACCTTACATGTACTCCTACTGTCCCACTCTTAGCAATTTACCCAGGAAGAAAGAAAACTTCCACTCAAAGACTTGTGCACAAGTGATCATACAAACTTTAATTGTAGAAGTCCCAAACTAAAAATAACCTAAATGCCCATGAACAGATAAATGGATAAACAATCTTTGATATAACCATCCAATGGAATAGTACTCGCAAATGAGAAGGAATGAACTACAAATACATGCTACAGTATGGATAAATTATGTTTAGCAAAATAATTATGCTAAATAAATAAGAAATCATTCATCAGATAGTATATACTATATGTTTCTGTTTGTTAAAAAATTTAGAGAGTATGCCAACTAATCTATAATGACTTCATTTGCTTCTTTGGGATGGAATGGAACATAGGGAAAGAAGGGATGGAAGGGTTGCAGAATGTCAGAAACTTTTGGGGTGATGGGAACATTTCACTATTTTGATTGAGGTGATGGTTTCATGGACCTAACAAAGATAATATAAACTTATACTTCAAATATGTATAATTTATTATACATCAATTTCCTCTCAATAAAAAACGTTAAAAGATTAATAAGATTAATCTCAGTACTTCCTTCTGAAGAAGAAGGGAAATCTATCGCCTTTTTTAATCAGTCTTCGAGTTTCATAAAGGGAATAGTGAATTAGGTGACCAGTTGATCATGAGAATCCACACAGGCGTTTCCTCGTGAGCTATGAGAATGGATTCACAGCAGGGGAAGAGGTTTATATTTCTCTGTGTATCCAGTCTGAAGTTATTAAATTTTTAAAGAATGGTATGAATTTCTGTCCAGAACCACAAGATGAAACATATAAAATGAGGGTGGGGGCCACATTTTTGCCTGTCAAGAACTGGTCTAGTAAGCACAGAAATATAAATGCCTCATCAAAAAATTGATGCCTCAGTATTCAGGAGGCTATTGTATCCGAATGACATTTCAGATGATAAACAGAGATACAATTGTTAACCATGCTGGTTGATGTGTTTTATTTTTAAGACAAAGCAATGATATTAATGTCACAGTTAAATGTAAAATAGTCAAAGTAGAATCTCTTTGTTTTTTTAACAGTAAAGACTAACTGGTTTTGCCAGGATTAGCAGTGACAAATATAAATAATAAATTCCAGGAAGCAGCAGATGAATTTCAGGACCAAAGCAAAGGACTGGATTAAATAAATGAACACTCTAACACCCAGAATCAGAAAGATAAAATTTGTGCTGAGAGATTAAAGGATATGATTTTGTTTCAGACTTGTCTGGCACCCAGGGATGGACCCCAGGAGCCCTAAGATAGAACCAAGAATTTGGGGCTGTTTTGCCAAATGTCGTTGAGCATTTGAAAAGATAGAGATATTATTCATTAGTGGGATACCTTGGCATTATTTAAAAATCACTTCAGGTTTTGTTTTTAACTTTAAAATCACTCTGAAAAATAGTTTTCTCTGTATCACATTTTTTAAAGATACTGGTAGGTCATTTGAGAGTTGAGAAAGAATGATTGCTCAAACTCCAAAGTCATGTGGTAAGTTTTGTTACTGCCATCTTGGCCAAATTGGTATATAAGAAGCTAGAATCAAAGAACTGAGAGTGAAGGAGACCTTGAAGAATATCCGATGAGATTATAGCTCACCAATCTCAGAAAAACGGTTCTGTGTAGCCAAGCCCTTGGACCCCAGTGTTTCAACACTAAGCCATCACACAGTATTCAAAATTAGGGCAGGTTTTCAGAAAGGGCTACGAGGCAATGGGGTATATAAAACTTCAGAGCGAGAAGTCTGGCAAAGACGGCAATGGCTCTACCTTTCAGTTTGACCTGCATACATAAACCCCAAGAGAAAAGAGAGGAACATTTATTGAGCACCAGCTGTTGCCTTGGCACAGGGTAGAAGCCTAGATAATTTACACATGTTCCCACAGAACATATGCTGTTGCAGGGAAAACACACAGACAGCTCTAACCCAAGGTCTTAGAGGGCAGCACATCAATGCTGTAAGAAAAGGACAAAGGACTCTCTCTGGTGACAGTGTGACATTTCCCTTACCTGAGAGCCATGACTCGCCTCTTGACACCCTTCCTCTGGTTCTCATCTTTTGCTAGGCATCCAGATTAGTTCCTTTACGCAAGCTGACCTCACTTCAGGAAACGTTCAGTATGTCCACTCCAGTGAGACTGAGAAGCATTCCGATGCCTTCAGCTTTACGCTCTCCGACGGAGTCCACGAGGTGGGTGAGGAACTCGCTTCCCTCCTTGATAGGTATCAATTCAGCATCCTCTCCTTTAACTGGAGGGCCTAGAGCCACCATTGTTGAGAGAGCTTCATTTCCCTCTGCTCTCAGCCCAGGACAGAGGCAAAGAGATCTCTGTCTTGCCAAAAAGAATTCACCCCTGGGTCCTGGTCAATCAGTCACGCCAGGAACGGTGTGAAAGGAAAAGCAGAGGGCATCTGCCTTCTCCTCGGGTGGCTGCTGGGGACAGGCGGCCCACCTGCGCTTTTCCGCCCTGTAGGTGACTCAGACTTTCCACATCACTCTTCGCCCTGTGGATGACGCACTGCCCCACGTGCAGAACTTTGGGATGCGGGTACAGGAGGGTGTGAAGAAGACCATCACGGAGTTTGAGCTTAAAGCAGTGGATGCAGACACAGAGGTAGGTGTGCCCTGGCCTCTGGTCCAATGAGATGCCTGTTGCTTTGTGACAGTACATCCCAAGGGCGGGGCGAAGGGTGGGGTGAAAGTAATACAAGCATCCTCAAAGGATTAAAAGCCAGAACATACCATGGCCTGCTGGAAAAAAAAAAAAGCTAATACATTTGAAATCAAGTTGTTTTTAAACTCTTACAGAAACCCTAAATACATTTATCCTTTCCCACGATTGCACATAACAATCATGTTAACATTCTGATTTTGATTAAGATCCACAGAAAATTAGGTTGATGACATTTTATCCAATTTTTATTACTCGCTATTATTAACGAACAAGGATTTTCTCTCCTCTACACTTTCTCCTCCTTCATCGAGACTTCACTGGATGATAACTAATTATTGCAGTGTGAACATTCTCAAAGAACCAGGCTTTATCCAGTAGAACAGGGCATGTCGAGACTAAAGTCTTCCTCTCCTAGTGCTTTCCAATTAAAGAATCTAATATTCTGACATGCTTTAGCTCCCATTAAGGGTACCACTCACTTATTAATTAGTTCTATGTATGCCCTTCCCTGTGCCCGCATGCATTCATTTATTTATTCATTCTTTCAGCAAGTATTTATTACCAAGGTCAGCTCTAGATGCTAAAGACAGCACTGTGAACAAAGCAGATCAAAGTGCTAGCCTTAGGGAGTTTACAACCTTTGGTTAGGGGGACAGGTGATAAAGAAAGAAAGAACATAGACTATCGTGTCAGGTGTGATAAGTGCTAGAAAAAGAAATAAAGTGACATGAAGGTGACAGAGATTGATGTGTGTGCTGTTTGAGGCACAGGTCAGGGAAGTTTTCTCTGAGTGGCTGATACTTTAGCAGAGATAGGAAGAGAAAGAGCAGGTTGTGCAGTTTCCTGGGAGAATCCCCCAGGAGGGCAAAAGCCCTGTGGTCCAGTGCACTTGGAATACTTGAGTAGCCAGGTGAAGGGTCTAGACCCCAGTGAACAAGCAAGAGAGGAACAGGATGAGGCCAGAGAGGAACTGTGGAACCAGGTCACAGAGGACCTTCTTGGCCCAAGTCAGGCCTTTGCATTTTCTTCCAAGATGGTGGGAAATCACTGGAGAGTCCTAAGCAGGATTTTCTTCATCAGTATTTTTCCTTCTCATGTCACCCTAGAAGCAGTTATTAGAAATGGGATGTTTGTGGGATGAATTGAGAGGGTAGCGTTGATATATATACACCACATGTGTAAAATAGAGAGCTAGTGGGAACCTGCTGTAAAACAGGGGGAGCTCAGCTGGGGGCTGAGATGACCTAGAGGAGTGGGATGGGGGTGGTGGAAGGGAGTTTGGAGAGGGAGGAGATATATGTACATAGATGTCTGATTCACTTCGTCGTATGGCAGAAACTAACAACATTGTAAAGCAATTACACTCCAATTAAAAAAATAAAAATGGGAAGTTATGCTTCTGTTCTGATGCACAGATGCTATGTATGAGTTTTGGAAAAGCGTGTGTGCTGGGGGAGGAGAGTGCATGAAAAGGAAGTGAGTGATTTTAAAAGGTCTGGTTCTTACCATCTTAGAGGTTAAAAATTCAAGTTTTCCCCTATGACCCCAAAAGGACAAATTTAAATGCCTTATCTTAAAAACAGAAGGCAGCAGAATATAAGTTCAATTATAGTAACCAATATAATTTCTTTCCTTAGCTTGATTTTTGGTGTCTATAAAGAAAAGACAGTCTTTGTTTTATAAAGGTCTTTGGGTTTAACT
The DNA here is from genome assembly GCF_016772045.2 of Ovis aries. Taxonomy (NCBI): domain Eukaryota; kingdom Metazoa; phylum Chordata; class Mammalia; order Artiodactyla; family Bovidae; genus Ovis; species Ovis aries. The sequence continues at coordinate 93,931,750 of NC_056059.1, forward strand.
ACCCCTGGCCACCTGTTGACCACCCCTCTCACGTCTGGCTCCTGATACAGAGTTCCCTTCTCCTCTTGTTGCCTCCATGACAGGCCGAGTCCGTCACATTCACGGTCGTGCAGCCCCCACGCCATGGCGTCATCGAGCGAACCGCCGATGGGCAGCCCTTCCAGCTCACGTCGACCTTCACCATGGAGGACATCTACCAGAGCCGGGTCCGCTACAGCCACGACGGTAGCAACTCCCTCCGAGACCGATTCACCTTCACCGTGGCGGACGGGACGAACCCTTTCTTCATTGTTGAGGAAGGGGGGAAAGAGGTGAGGGGCAGAGACAGCAGAGAGGGAGGCGGAGCACAGCAGGCCAGAGCTTGTCTGGAGGCTGAACATGGCATTTTTAGGCAAAGGGTAAACCCACTCCAGTATTCCTGCCTGGAGAATCCCACGGACAGAGGAGCTTGGTGGGTACAGTTCATAGCATCACAAAGAGTCAGATACAACTGAAGCAAATTAGCACGCATGTACTCAACACTGCTTGAGTTTTCGTTCTGTCACCTAACTGGCCTTGGACAAATGACTTAACTTCCATAAGCCTCAGCTTTTCCTCTGTACAGTGGGCACAAGGATCATCTCCAGCTTCCATTGGTCTAAGGATCAAAAAGATCCATAAAAAATGCTTAGCACTATTGGCAAAGACTGAGAGCTCACAGAAAAGATGGTCGTTATTGTTATTATTACTGCTATTATTTTTCCTTTTCCTTTTCACTCACCCTTTGTTCCTTCCTTTTTTTTCATCTGGGTTTTCAATAAGATCACAGGGTTCCAAATCGTCTCCTGAGCCAGTCAGAGTCTTCAGTCTCATGAAGAATTACAGTGGCTAAGACTATGGCTTTTGCATCCAAAAGACACTGATTTAAATTCTGCTTCTGTCACTTACTACCTGAGTGTCTTTGTAAGTCATTTAACCTTTCTAAGCCTTAGCTTCCTTATCTGTAAAATGAGGATATCTACTCCCCTGATTACACAAAGCACTTAGCTCAGTGCCTTACACAGGAAACACAAGAAATAGCCAATAAATTATGGCTATAATCATCATGGTGGTCACTTTAGGACCAGCTTGTGGAACAAATGAAGATGCTTTTCTTTTGAGGTCATGAAGCTGTCAAGCTTCTCTCCCTTAAGGGAATTGCTCACTTCTAACATTTAGGTGTTCAGAAGAAACTATAAACATCCCCTTTCACTCTCTTCCCCTGCAGTTCTAACTCTTTTTTAGCAGATTTCCTGCAGCACCATAAACTTCCCCTAGGAATAACTGCAACTCTGATGAAAGGTGGACCCCTGACGTCTCACACAGCTGTCTGACTCAGCATAAGCAGTTTTAGTGAGCACGTGATCACACCCTACTGTTTACTTCCAGCATAAGCAAAGGGTCAGCAGCATCTCTCGTGCCTGCAATTTTTTTTCCTACTTTGATGATGAATGATTCTTTGCCTGGCCAAGAAAGATCCTCTGGTGTGCTTTAGAAACCAACAGCCTGTGAGAAGGTCATTCTCAGTTGGCCAAGGTGTCAGTAGGAAGGCTCTTGGGATTTCCCTGCCGTTTCAGTGTCCGCTACATCTCCACCTGGCAGGTCATCACATTCATTTTCCCTCTCCCATACTGTGGCTGCTTCCCCAGTGCGTTTGACTTTCAGAAGAGAAAAAAAAAAAATTTCAGGATGAATCAACAAGAGGGCCACCTCTCTGATAAACATAAAAGGTCACAGCTGGTCTCCAGGGGGACCGTGGCGTTTTGAAAATGGAAATTATCTGGGAGGGTTGAAGGAGACTGAAACACCAGTGTCTTGCTGCCCTGTCTGCCAGCTTGTTGTATCAGTTCCAAAATGGGGAGGTACTGGACCGCACTCCCCACGTGTGTTGTGAATATGCCTGTGTATATCTGTGTGGTGATAAAGTCATAAACTGAAAGTCTTTGCACTAGTCTCACACACACTTTTTTTGGGGGGGGAGGGGGAGTAGTGGTGCTGGGTCTTCATTGCTGTGAGCAGGCTTTCTCTAGTTGCAACGAGTGGGGGCTGCTCTCTAGTTGTGATGCACAGGCTTCTCATTGCGGCGGCTTCTCTTGGTGTGGTCTCTAGGGCTCGCGGGCTTCAGTAGTTGTGGCCCGTGGGCTTTGTTCCTCCACACCATGTGGGATCTTCCCAGACCAGGGATCAAACCCATGTCCCCTGCATTGGCAGGTGGATTCCTAATCACAGGACCACCGGGAAGTCCTCACAAATGCTCTTATTCTTGATTTCTTCTGCCCCCTTTCCCCATGTGAAGAGTTCGTTCTCAAGAAAAAAAAAAAAAAAACAGGAAATCTCTTCCCAAAACGTCTTTTCACATCTAGCAGAATCCTACCTGAAGACCTTAACATTAACTAATTTTTTTTTTCCTGGCAATGCTGTACCTCATGCAGGATCTTAGTTCCCTAACCAGGGATCAAACTGGGGTCTGGGATTGCAGAGTCTTAACCACTGGACCACCAGCGAAGTCCCTGACATTCACATTTTAATGATGGAAGTTTTAACGAGAGTTATAGAAAGGAAGATATTTTGTTTATTGTTTCACCTTGGGATAATATTGAACTCAACTAAAGAAAGCTTAGGTTTGGGAAAACCAGCTTTCATAGTAGCTGAAATTCCAGCAAGAGTGCCACTTGTGTCTTGCTTTTCTTCTCATATCATTTCCACTTTGTCAGTCAGCATTGTCCCTGAAGCCTCAGGAGCCGAGTGGTGATAAGCAATGGAAACTTGCTCAGTTGCCTGTTTTGAAGTGTCAACAGATTTCAGGGGTTCCAGCTTCTGTAAGTCCTAGACCTGACATACTTCAGGGATGTGTGAATGATGAGTTTTCTTTTTTGGCTTTCATCCCAGATCATAACAGCAGCACCTCAGCAGTTCTGGGTAGACATCCTCCCAGTGGATGATGGCACCCCTAAGATTGTTACCAACCTCGGACTCCAATGGCTGGAGTACATGGATGGCAAGGTAAGGCCTTTCCATCTGCTACTGTCTCACTAACCAACTTGGGCTCTATCCCATTTGTGACAATATGAACAGAACTATTCAACTTATGTCTATTTCTCCCTACGTAAGCTGAGTTCTTAAGATTGCTGAGCTCCATGAGTCTGGTTAGAATTGTATTATAGTTTAATACATAGTTTAATAGTTTAATACATAGTTTAATACATCTGTAAGATGTTCTTACAGAACGACCCCCAAATATAGTAGCTCAAACAGGATGGAATTTTTTTTTCTCATGGAAGTGGGGAGGTTAGGGATCCACATGACCAGAGATGCATATTCCTTCTGTCTTACTCTTCTGCTATCACTAAAGTGTTGCTATCAAAAAGCAGGGCCAAAACTCCAGCTGTTCGTCAGTACTGCATACCATGGGAAGAGGAATATGGAAAAGTAGGGGGCAAGGAACTTAATTTCAAGCAAGTGATACAGAAATTAAACACATCACTTACACTGATATTGTTTTAAGAAGAAATTGATCCTATGGCCCTATCTGTTGCATGGAGTGTCCAGCTGGCCAGTTTGGTGCTCAGCTAAGAGTTTGTTGACTAGAAAAAGGGGAGGATGGATTTGGGAAAACTTCTTGTACATGCCATAGATGGAAAGGAAGTAAGTTTTTTGGTAGATGAGTATCATCAGAGGATTTCTAGAAATTTAATTTTTTTCTGCTTTTCCTAAGTCCCGATTGGGTCATTTTAAGATACACCATAAGTCTCACCTGGTACCATGTCAAGCATTAACTTCTCATTTCCACCTAAACACACACAGTTCTTCAGCTCAGTTTGGGAACTGGTTTCATACTTTTGTTTGTGGTATTGCCTCTAGAATGTGAATTTTTCCATTTCCATGTCACTGTTGAGTTGGTTGTATATGTAGCTGTGGTGTTACAGCTTTCCACTGAATTCACTGGGAATTTTAAAATATATGAGACAAAATTAGTACAGATTCCTCTTATGCCCTATTTGATATTTTTCTCAATACTCAGAACCATCCTATTCTCTTCTTCTCTGATTGGTCTTCCACCTCCAACTCTTACCCTACTGCAGTGACTCTTATCAAAGTCATCAATGGCCTCTGTTTCACCAAATCAAAGATCACCTACATGCCCTTATTTTACTAGGCCTAGTAACATTCAATAGTGTTGACCATCCTTTTTTCTCTCAAACCTTTGGTCTCATTAAATATTTATTGAATGAATAAATGAGTGAATTAAAATTTAGCCAGTATATTGAGCAGTATTAGGATATTATATATTTGTCTGTCTTAATTTCAAGCACTGTAATCAACTCTTATATGGTATAAATTGGCCATCTTCCCTGGATTGTATCCTTCTTTCAAAGTTCCAACCTTCTTTCAAGGCCAAACTCAAGCCACCCCCATCCCTAATCCAGATGGAATGAATTGTCCTGGCTCCCTAAAACTGTGGTGCAGTCTTTTCTGTGCCTCCCACTATAGCACTCACCACAGTTACCTTTCTCATAAGCCTTTCTTCCCCAAGAAAGAATGAACATCAAGGGCAGAGGCTGGGATGGTTTCTATCCTCATAACCTCTTCGATCCTGACAAAGTTTTCCAGGCAGTAAATGCACTTAGTAAATCATGGTTGAACTGAATTAAATCTGAGTCAGAGGGTCTTGTTCCTGCTTCATTCCCATCTCAGGAATTAAATTTAATGGGTTTCTATTCCAGGCAACCAACTTGATCACCAAGAAGGAACTGCTGACCATGGACCCGGACACGGAGGACCTGCAACTTGTCTATGAGATCACCACGGGCCCCAAGCATGGCCACGTGGAGAGCAAGCTGCAGCCTGGCAGGGCAGTGGCTACCTTCACACAGGGTGAGGGCAGGAGCTGGGCTTCCCTGGTGGCTTAGGTTGTAAAGAACTCGCATGCAATTCAGGAGACCCAGTTTGATCCCTGGATTGGGAAGATCCTTCTGGAAAAGGGAAGGGCAACCCACTCCAGTATTCTTGCCTGAAGAATCCAATGGACGAAGGAGCCTGGCAGGCTACAGCCCATGGGGTTTCAAAGAGTTAGATACGACTGAGCAACTAATATGAGAAGTGGGAAAGGTCTGTTCTAACCCCAGTTCCGCTGCCTCCCTCATCTTTCTCGCAACCACTGCCAGCTACTTCTGCCCAGGACCTATTTACAGACAAATAGATCCTTTGGCATCTAACCATCCAACAGTGAAATTTTACTTCTCCTGATATTTTTTCCCATTACTCCAAATTATGGCCCCCCAAAAGAAAATTTTTATCTTTACCTGGCTTCCTCAGTTCCCAAATTGCTTTCAGTTTTGACCAAGTTGTTTGGAAAAGATCATGTGATACTTCTGGGTTTGCTTTCAAAACAAAAATAGCCACCAGACTTTAATGAAACATCTGTGATCCTGTGTGGTTAATTTTTTTCTCTAAAGGATTATGGATTTTTTATGTCTTCAGCAAAGAAAGAAAAGTCAACATGGGTAGATTGCTCAATAGAATCGTTTCCTGTTTAGAATCACATCAAGCAAACCAATTTGTATTTTAGTTTATTGGAAACTTTTCAGAGTCTTCTAGACTGCTGTAGGGGATGGACCTGATTGGGTAGACACAACTGTGTCTTACAATTTATGTGCCATATTTCCTTTTAATCCCTGTCCTCAATCCATTTTCTTTCCTAGCCCCATGTTATCTGTGTCTTGTGATGGGGGCTGTTTTAATTCAACCCCAGCTTTTCTCAGTAACACATACCTTCCAAAGAACCTTCATTATGAAGGAAGTAGGGACAGATATAAGCATATATTCATGGCAGACAGAGTCAGAGATTTTCCTCTGTTGGCTCAAAGATTTGCTTTTAACTTTCCATAGACATTTATTAAACTGCTTTTTTGCCAAGACCCTGGGATTGTCATTGTACAACAGCATAAGGGTACTTCCTGTACACAAACAGAATTGCAGGATCTTACTTTAAGATCTGGTAGAAACATTTATTTTTAAGACTACAATCTTTTTTTGTTCCTGGAAAAATAAGTTTTGTCTGTAATACACTAGAAGAATAAACTGGATATGTCGAGAGAAATCTATGAGGCTGTCTTTACATCCCCTGGTTAATTCAGTATCTTTTTTTCCCACAGAGGATGTGAACTTGGGGTTGATTCGTTACGTGTTGCATGAAGAGAAGATCCATGAGATGATGGATAGTTTTCAGTTTCTGGTGAAAGACAGTAAGCCCAATGTGGTCAGCGACAACATCTTCCATATCCAGTGGTCCCTCATCAGTTTTAAATATACCAGGTACAAGTGCTGTAGGTGTTCATTCTTGAGAAATGAAACAGAAAAGCAGAGGAAGCCCAGATAAAGCACCTTGGAGGTCAGCTGTAATCATCCAGTCGTGATGGTGGGATGATAATAAGAATAAAAATAATAATTGCACCAAATATTTCTTGAATACCATATATACCAGGCACTGTAGTGGGTAATTGATATACGTCATCTGGTTTAATGCTTGCAGTTATGAGATGAATAACCTTGTTGCCTCCACAATAACGAAGCTAACAGAGACAGAAATAGGTTAAGTAACTTATATGAGGGCTTCCCAGGTGGCTCAGTGGTAAGGAACGCACCTGTCAATGCAAGAGATGCGTGTTTGATTCCTGGGTCGGGAACATTCCCTGAAGAAGGAAACAGCAACCACTCCAATATTCTTGCCTGAGAATCCCATGGACAGAGGAGCCTGGTAGGTTACAGTCCATGGGGTCATGAGAGTCAGACAAAACTTAGTGACTAAACAATATTAACTTATCTGAAGTCATATAGCTAATAAGCAATAAAGTCCAGTGATCTTAACCATCATGCTTTACTGCTTCTCCTGAAAGTATTTTTCCTTCTGTCTTCAAGTTTAGAAGATAATCCAGAAGAACTGATGGGGGAAAAGATACATTGAAAAAAATAATCACTGGCCTGCAAAAACGGTCTTTGCCTTCTGTCTCCATTCTCCGTGTTCTTAAGCTTGTATTCTCCCCCTCGCTCTTTTGGTATACACAGAATTATGTATCTTTAGTTAAAAATTCATAGCTTAACACAGACAGCTCTTCATGATGCTTTTGTAGTCTTGCTGGGGAGTCCAGAGGCAGAGTGTCACTGAGTGGTAAAACACAGAGCTGATTTTATAGATTAGATTATAACTAGGACTGTAGTTTTTGTGGGAGATATAATTATTTAAATCTACATTTTACAGACCCACGAAGAAACCAATCTCATAATTCAAATGAAAATTGGATCTTGGGAAGAAGAGAAGAAAGCATGCAAACTTGGTTTCATGTGCCCCAGATGGAGGCTATCCCATTGTCACACACACTTGGAGAATGAGCGGAAAATATGAATTAACATATATATGTGTTATATGTATATGTAGTTATTGTCTAGTCGATAAGTCATGTCCAACTCTTTTGTGACCCCCACAGACTGTAGCTCACCAGTCTCCTCTGTCCATGGGATTTCCCGGGCAAGAATACTGGAGTGGTTGCCATTTCATTTTCCTTTATATACATACACTCTGCTGCTATTTACCTCTTACTTGTAACTCCTTCAGAACTGAATAAGCCGAATAAAACTGATGATGTTTTCTGGACAACCCTCTAATGTTTGATGGACTAACTAATACAGAGAGTCCCCAAACTGGCAATGAAGATATACCTCTCAAAGACACTTTGCCGGCAAGCCTCACGGCAATAAGCCACAAGTCAAAGTTAATGGCCATCTTCAGTGATGAAAAACAAAGCCCAGCTCAGGTTGAGCTTTTCTCAACCTGGATAGCTTGTTATGAATAAATGGCACCTATATACTTTGCCTCCTGCTTTGCAATTCAACAGAAATTCCTAGCAACAAACTAAGTTAATTCTGTGTCTTAGTGATTCCAGCTGCTATAACAGAATACCATAACCTTGGTGACTTGTAAACAACAGGAGTTTATTTCTCACAGCTCTAGAGGCTGGGAGGTCCAAGACTGAGGTGCTGGCAAATTCAGTGTCTGATGAGGCCTGGCTTCATGGTCCATGGAGAATTGAGTTCTTGCTCTAACTTCTTGTGGCAGAAGGCAGATAGAGCTCTCTTCTATGACGGCACTAATCGCATTCATGAGGGCTTCACTCTTGTGACCTAATCACCTTTGCAAGGGCCCCACCCCTGTTACTGTCACAGAGGGGATTAAGGTTTCAACATACAGATGTGGAGGAGCACACTTCCAGTCTATAGCACCTTGGCCCTCCCCCATTGTCATAAAGCCCCATTTGCCTCGACACCTTTGTTACCTTGGCCCAGTTCTCATTTTCTTACCTCTGGCACCACTCTGGCTCTTTTAAACACCCTGGAGACCTGGTCCAAGTTATTAATTGGCTTCCAAGCAGCTTTCTTCCAAAGGAACTCACTGACCTCTGCTAATCACTCTACCACACTGGGATGACATTGTTTGCTATTTCTTTGTGGTCTGAAATACGGAGGGCATAGCTCTTATGTGCTGACTGTCCTCCAACTCCTTCTAAAAATGGGGCAGATATCCTTCTGCATCCACTCCTTCTTTGGTCACCTGCTTCTGTGACTGTCACAAGTGAATATAGTCCCCCAGTTTACAGCTAACTTCTTATAGAAACCAAACCACCTCCTCTCAGAACTGTCTGACCCCACTAACCAACCCTCAGAGACAGGCATTAAGCACATGGATTCTTCACAGCCCTTTCAGAGTTTCAGAGATGGCCTTTTTGTGTGCTTCCAGCTACAACGTCAGTGAGAAAGCAGGATCAGTGAGTGTCACAGTGCAGAGGACGGGGAACCTGAACCAGTACGCCATTGTCCTATGTCGCACGGAGCAAGGCACGGCCACCTCCAGCTCCCGGGTGGGCTCCCAGCCGGGACAGCAGGACTATGTGGAGTATGCTGGCCAGGTAGGTGGGCATGGGGGCCTCTGACTCCTGAACTGCCGGTGGGCTGCAGCCAGGCTGGGAGGCGGCTATCATCAACCTAGTTTCCCCCTTGTTTACCCCAGCTCCCTGCCCATTGCACCCTTCCTCGGGCCACTGCACTACGTTGTCTTCCCACAGTGCTCTCTCCTTCACAGTCTGTCTAGTCCCTGCTACAGTTTTAACTGCTGTCTGGCTTCTCAATCTTCACATTTTGCTTCATGACCAAGAAAAGTCTCCCAGGCACCATGCTGTACACTCAGCCTTTGATATCCTAACCTTTCCTCTCTACTTCTCATTACCTGAAGGGTAGGGAGACTAGTTGGGGAGCTCTTGGAATCAGCTGCATGAGAGATGAGCTTCATTTATAGAGTGAAGGTGGAGTTTTCAATTAACGAATACACACTACTATACATATAAAATTGATAACCAACAAAGACCTGTAGTATAACACAGGGAACTATACTTAGTATTCTGTGACAACTTATAAAGGAAAAGAATCTGAAAAGAAGACATATGTACGTATCACTGAATCACTTTGCTATATACCTGAAACCAGCACATTGTAAATCAACTATACTCCAATAAAACAAATGAAGTGAAGGTGGAAACAAGTGCATGGATTCAACAGACCAGTAAGAATTGATAGGATTCAGCAGTGGGTTACAGAGTGGACAGAAGGGAGAGATGGATGGTGATGCCTTTGCTGGGAGGGGATACCAAAGAGGAGCAGGTCTGGTGAGGGGGTGATCTTGATTCTGCTTTGGACATGTTGAGTGTGAGGGCCTTAGAGAAAATCAGTTGGCAGCTGTTTGAATTTGTAGGAGTGTAGATACGCACATATGTATGCATGCATGCACACACACACACACATTTGCACATCTCTATGTGACAGTGGTAGCAGTGGTAATTAGTGCCAGGGTGTGAATGAAGGAGAAAAAAGAAAAAGTGAAAGCGAAAGAGAAAAGAGGACATAAATAATAAACTCCTTTGTGGCAGGACGCCCTCTACGTGTCAGATTTAAGTATTTTATAATACCTGGCACTTATTAGGTATTTATTAAGTGTTTTTTTTAAAGGAGTTTCATTATTCTTATGGCAGCATGAATCCCTGTAAAGAGAAGTGGGCTCTCTTTCTGAAGCATTTCAGCTAGACTAAGCTAATGCCTCTTACGTCAATTTTTTTTTTCATTTTTACTGAAATGTAGTTGATCTAAAATGTGTGTTAGTTTCAAGTGTACAGCAAAGTGACTCATATATATATTCTTTTTCAGTTATTTTCCATTATAGGTTATTACAAAATATTGAGTATAGTTCCCTATGCTATAAAGTAGGTCCTTGTTATCTTATATATGTGAAAGTCACACAGTCGTGTCTGACTCTTTGTGACTCCATGTACTATACAGTCTGTGGAATTCTCCAGGCAAGAATACTGGAGTAGGTAGCTAGTCCCTTCTCCAAGGGATCTTCCCAACCCCTGGATTGAACCCAGGTCTCCTGTATTGCAGGCAAATACTGAAGTGGGTATTCTATCCCTCCTCCAGTGGATCTTTCCAACCCAGAAAGTGAACTGGGGTCTCCGGCATTGCAGGCAGATTCTTTACCAGCAGAGCTATCAGGGAAGCCCTGACATCTTATAAATAGTAGTGTGTATATTTTAATCCCAACTTCTAATCTATGTCAAATTGAAATAAGAAATTGCAATAGATCAGATAAGCTAAGGAATCTTTTAGCAAAATAATAATAAAGAGCACATACTTGTGTTTTTCAGAGAATGACAACAGACAGTGTGCTCTAGACCTAAATACAGACCTTTGAGCAGTTCATTTAGCTGGGAGCATTTTAAAATGTGGATCTTAGTAAAACTTAATTTGATACATTGATTAGATGTGGAATAGTACATTTTTATTGATGAAAAGCATGTGTGTTTCAGATTTGTGTGACCCCAGACGTTTAGGGCTAATTTCCACACATTGTAGCTATTTCACAAAATGCAGTCCAGGCCCACTGCCTGTCCACTCAGTTTTAGACTGATCCATAACCCTGGTTCCATGTGTAGGTTTTAAGCATCGTCTTTTTTATAAAGACAAAGTAAAACCAGAAGAAATCCCTATAAATTCACAATTATATGCATATAAATTAATTTTTCTATTTTATATCAGGCTAAGTTAATTCGCATTATGGATCTACTACATCTAAATGGGAAAGGATGTAATAGTAAAGTTAAAATTCAGTCTGGCCTGTTCATAATGTGACTTTCTCTGAATTCAAACTCCATAATTCAGTGCACTGAGATTCTATGTCAGTTTTGATTATATGAGGAATATGGTGATGATGATAATATCTTGCATTTGTTCCATGCTTTAAAGTAAAGTTAGTGCCTTCATTTTACATTGTCTCATTTAGTTCTCCCAGTAAGTATGTGAAATAGACATATTGTTGTTATTTAGCCGATGGCGAATCTGAGGTTTGTAAAGTTTTATAGCCTAACCTAGCTTGGAAGTAACAGAGCCAGGACTTGAGGCTAGAATTTCACACTCCAACTTCAAAGATCTTTCCAGTTAAACTTGCCACAAATAGAAGGAGAACTGAGTAATCAAATGACTTGTGCCGTGACTTTCCTGGTGGTCCAGTGGCTAAGACTCCGTGCTTTCGATGAAAAGGGCCTGGGTTCCATCTCTGGTCAGGGAACTAGATCCCACATGCCAAAACTAAGAGTTTGCTTGCCACAGCTAAAAGATCCCCTGTGATGCAACCAAGACCCAGCACAACCAAATAAATAGGAAAGCAATTTTTTTAGGTGCTTAAAAAAGTGACTCTTGCTATCCCAGCTGAGTCAACAAAACAGGATATGAATAGTTACCTATGTGGTTTTCTACATTTACCACATGGTAGCAGACATCTCTTCCTTCCATGTCTGTATACAGTGAATCAGCCCCGGTGTGCAGACGTAGAATGGGGAGAAGTGATATAGCAGGAGGGATTGGCTGGAAGAACCAACTATTTCATCCAGTGGCCTGCCCACTGGACTTGGGTCCTCTTTTTTCTTATGATGCTCTTGGGGAGCAGATCAGGGGAATCTGAGGCACAGCTTATCTCCTTGTTGTTTCCTTTGTGACAGGTGCAGTTTGATGAGCGAGAGGACACCAAGTCCTGCACCATCGTCATCAACGATGACAATGTGTTTGAGAACATCGAGAGTTTCACCGTGGAGCTCAGCATGCCAGCTTACGCCCTACTAGGGGAGTTCACCCAGGCGAAGGTCATTATCAATGACACTGAGGACGAGCCCACATTAGAGTTTGACAAGAAGACCTACCGGGTCAACGAGAGTGCTGGCTTTCTGTTTGCACCTATTGAAAGAAAAGGTCTGTTGGTGCCCAAGGCGTCAAGGAGCTGTAATAATAGCTAACGTTTATTCTGTCCTTTTCATATGCCACGTGCTCATGTACCATGTTAACTCACGTGTGGGGATGCATCACGGGTTATCAACTCACTTCAATCCCCAATAACCATCCTCCCTACAGTGAGTTCTACAGATGGCTTCTCTGTTGAAGTTGTTTGCATGCCCATTTATTCTTTAGTGGGACCAGAAGGCTAGTTACATTTGGCCTTGCAAATGACTCCTAAACTCAGAGTTCTTAATCAGTCACCCAGTCCAAAAATATTTAGTAGCCTTGGTCAAGGCAGGCAGTTACAGTGTGGCTTCCTGTCTTACTTCTTGGGAGACTGAAAATGTATTTAAAGATTTCCCCATGTGAGTGTCACATGTAGAGCTCAGGTGAGAAATTAACCATGTGTAAGAAATAAAGGGTGATTCCACTGGGGTGGAAAATCAAAAGAAAGATCATATGGATTTATGACTGTGAAATATTGTGACTTTAATAACACATGGAAACTGAGGGAGGGGCTAAATGTATATGGATTTTTGGTTCACTTTGCTGTACAGCAGAAACTAACACAATATTGTAACGTAATTACAGTCCAATAATAATATTTTAAAACAAATTTTTTTAAACACATGGAAATTAGATCCCTATTCAAAGCCACAACCAGACTGTAAGTGATGATGTCAGGTATTTTGTTGCATCTGCTGATGGTGTTAGTGTGGCCAACACTACAGGTAACACCAACCTTTGGTGATGCCACTCAGAGGACAGGTAAGTCTTGTTGGTTGCTCTGGGTCAGCCAGCTGAACCCAAATAGCCTATCACCCAGGTAAGTGGCAGCGCTAATAAGTAAAGTCGTTTGTTCAGAGAGGCAGGGTGTTTTGTTTTGTTTTGTCTTCCTTTTTTTGTTTAAACAGGCTTGTTTCTCCCTGGGAACTAAAGTGCAGAAGTTTATTCAGAAAGGCAGTGAACTGTGCTCACAGCACTTGTGTGCTATGTATATGCTATGCTCATAGTAATTGTGTCTTCAGGACACAATTACGTTTCTACTTAAAGTACCAAATATATCTCTTCTCCCTCTGCCTGCTGTGGTCTTAGATGGCGGGCAGTGAGTCTTGTGAATTAATAGAGCATGAAATTCACAAAATAGGAAATCCATTCCAGGTTGTTTGGTGAAGGATCTGGGATATGTGAAATCCTCAAGTGGCTTAGACCACAGGCTTAAGACACTGCAAAGTAGGGACATTTCCTGTTAGAGTTTGGATGGAATAGGTCAAAAAGAATCATACCCATCAAAATTACCAGAGATTTTAAAACTTGAGAAATGCTCATTCAACTATTTTGGTATTCTTGCCATTTGTGTTTCAGGGGATTCAAGCAGCATTGTATCTGTGATTTGCTACACGGTCCCCAAGTCAGCTATGGGCAGTAGCCTCTATGCTCTAGAATCGGGCTCTGATTTTAAATCTAGAGGGATGTCTGCCGAGAGTCGAGTGATATTTGGGCCTGGTGTCACCATGTCCACCTGTGATGTCATGATCATTGATGACAGCGAGTACGAAGAGGAAGAGGAGTTTGAGATCGCCCTGACAGGTGCTTCCGACAATGCCCGCATCGGAAGGGTGGCGTCTGCCAAGGTGCTCATTGCTGGTCCCAATGATGCTTCTACTGTGTCCTTGGGCAACACAGCTTTTACCATCAGCGAGGATGCAGGTAATGGAGAGCATCTCTGGGCTCCCCTCACTCATCTCCTGATCCCTTCCTTAAATAGTTTCCTCTTAGTTTTGAGAATGCCCTTAGGATGTTGAGAATGCCATTCCTCAGTGACAGTCTGAGGCAGGTAATACTCAGCATCAAAACCAAGAATGAAAGATAGTGAAGGTTAGGGAACTCCATTCACTTATCTTGCTCTGCTGACTGGTGGCAGGGAGAGACCTGACTTAGAGCTCACTGGCTGACCTCTGTGGTCCAAAGGGAGGGTGTAGTGCTAAACATTTGCACATGAAGGAGGGGGATATGATCTGTTGAAGATGGAGGTAAATTATTTCGTGTACTGCAACTGCCATAACAAATAAATTCAAAATTTCAGTGTTTTAACAATGGAACTCTCATTCCTGTAACAGCCCAGGGCAGTCAGTGGGCAGATTTCTTCCACCCAGGCCTCTTCCCTCTTTGGGCTCCACATGGATCTCAAAGTCTTCCTCATATTGTTGACAGACATCCTGCTATTAATAGGAGAGTCAGTGGTGCTGAGCATCTGCTAACCTGAGCCTCTGATCAAGACCTTGCACCTCTTTGAAGGTGATATTCTTAGCAATAGTAAAAACTTAAGATTTTGGAGTATTTACTGAATGCCAGCCACCTTGCCATGTGCATTGCATTCTTTCTTATTTATAAAGAAGAGCAAATGGAGTCCCAGAGAGGTGAAATAAATCATCAGAGACCAGATAATATAACAGAACTGGATTAAAATCCAGACCTTTCTATTATACCATGTTCCCTTCCCCATACAACAAATGCCCAGCCATGACTACTTGTCACCTCACGGCTATTGGCTCGAACAGTACGATTGATGGACTTGTCACGTAGCTTTTCTCTGACTTTGGTTGTGAAAACAGCTAAAAATTTACATACATATCATTAGGGCCCTACAAAGTATGTTGTCACAGCGGCCAGAAGATGAGCTTCTTCCTGAGATAAGCAATAAGCACATATGGTTTAAGTAATGATGTGTGCAACACTCAGACAGAATAGGGAAATCACCCAGTTAGGAACATTTAATTAGGGACATTCAGCTCCAGGCCTCATAGAGTCCCCTAGCTGGTTCTTCCTTAATTGGCTATTTTCTAGCTCATCCTTGAGGCCCTCGTCTCTGAGTTTCTTCTCCATAAATAGGCTTAAGGTGTTTTTCAGTGGACCCTCCCCTCTTTGTTGTTGTCGTTCAGCTGCTCAGTCGTGTTCGACTCTTTGCGATCCCATGGACTGCAGCACACCAGGCTTCCCTCTCCTTCACTGTCTCCCAGAGTTTGCTCAAACGCGTGTCCTTTGAGTCAGTGATGCCATTCAACCATCTCATCTTCTGTTGTCCCCTTCTCCTTCTGTCTTCAATCTTTCCCAGCATCAGGGTCTTTTCTAGTGAGTTGGCTCTTTGCATCAAGTGGCCGAGTGTTGAAGTTTCAGCTTCAGCATCAGTCCTTCCAATGAATATTGAGAGTTGATTTCCTTTAGTGGACCCTCCCCTCTTAAGTCCATTGTTCTGTGAAGAAGCCACAAAACTGCTTTCCCCTAAAGGCTGTCTTCCTGGCACCACCTCCGTGGGGCCCTCCTGCAGGTCTGCTCTTGAACTTAATATCCATACAACGAGGGATGGTGACACCTCTGGACCTCAGAGGGCGCACAGAGCGTCACTGAAGGTGGACTAGGCAAGGTGGCAGGATGCAGCTGCTGCGGCGAGGGAAGACATTGTTCTGAAAACCACACTCACACTCTGGTTCAAGGCTGACCACTGAAACGTATGCTTCTCAATTCAGGTACAGTGAAGATCCCAGTTATCCGCCACGGGACTGACCTTTCCACCTTCACGTCTGTCTGGTGTGCCACGCGGCCCTCAGACCCAGCTTCTGCCACCCCAGGAGTTGACTACGTTCCCAGCTCTAGGAAGGTGGAGTTCGGACCAGGTGTCACTGAGCAGGTGTGCATGTAGAGGTCAAAGGCCAGATGGATTGTTCATGTCATCTCTAGTCTGCTCTCCAAAGTCTTTAGAGGACTCTAAAATATTGAAATATTACTGTCTTCCCTTTCTTCAGACATCTTCCCTTTAAGATGTTTAGAAAAGATCATGGGTGATAGACACCAAATTATTAGAAGGAATTACCTGTATGGCACAACTGTAGATCCCAAATGTAATATTGTGAAGTTAATATTGTAATTTTCATCTTTTTAATGTGCCCTTTGGCTTCCAACTAGGCAGGATGAGACAAAAACCAGCTTTGTCTATCCTTTCCCTGCTGCTGCTGCTAAGTCACTTCAGTCGTGTCCGACTCTGTGTGACCGCATAGACGGCAGCCCACCAGGCTCCCCCATCCCTGGGATTCTCCAGGCAAGAATACTGGAGTGGGTTGCCATTTCCTTCTCCAGTCCTTTCCCTAGCCTTACCCTAATTTGATGGTTTTGATGTCTGTGTTTCTGAAGGGCTAAGTTGCCGTTACTTTCCCATTCACCTCTGGGATGAGGAAAGGGGAGTGTCGAAGAGGTGAAAGATTTGTATTTCAGGACCATTGGAGAGTTCAAAAACAGAAGCCAACAAAGAAACTTAGATCTTTGACAAACTCTCCAAATGCCATTTTCAGCATAATATCCAGCATCACGGATTTAGGGTAGAAACTGAACTTGATTGATTTCAGATGTCTAGAGAAAAAACACCTAGGGTATGTGATAAATAGATCATCATTTTATGGATTTAAAATTTTACTTTAAGACCAACAGAGAGATACAAGTTGTTACTTTTGCCCTAATCTCCCAAAGGCAAATAAGTGTTGGGTGGTGAGTATTCTATAAGATTTGCTTTGATTTTTCCTCTCTTTTTTAATTAGAAAAAAAATTTATGGAGGGGTATGTGCTAAGTCAAGGTGTAATTGACATATAACATTATATCAGATTCGGGTATACAACATAATGGTTCAATATTTGTAAATATTATAAAATGAACACCACAATAAGTCTAGTTAACATCCTGATTTTTCTCCTAGTATTGCACCTTGACCATCTTGGATGACACTCAGTATCCAGTGATTGAAGGGCTGGAGACGTTTGTGGTTTTCCTCAGCTCCCCACAAGGGGCCGAACTGACAAAACCCTTCCAGGCTGTCATTGCAATTAACGACACATTCCAGGATGGTAAGAAACTGGGGATACCAGCTGGTGGCTCAGATCAGATTTCTATTATTTCCTTAATATCCACATACATAACATTGGAACTCATTCACATTTTCACTCAAGAAAAGTGTGTGTGTGTGTATGAGTACATGCGTGTGCACATTTTTAGAAATATGGGGCAGAAATAATCATTCATGTTTCTGGCACTCTGCTAGGCACACTTGGGGATTATTGCACATTCAGTTCCAGGTCACCACTTTAAAGTGAGTATCACGATAAAGCAAGGCAGATGAATTTTTTAGTTTCCCAGTGTATATAAAAGTTTACACCATACTGTAGTTTATTAGGGGCCTGCATTGTGTCTAAAAAAACAAAAGTACCTTAATTTTAAAATATTTTATTGCTAAAATGCTAATCATCTTAGCCTTTTGCAAATCATAATCTTTCCTTCAGTAGAAACATCAAAGATCACTGATCACAATCACCGTAATGAATATAACAATAATGAAAAAGTTTGAAGTATTGGGAGAGTTACCAGCATGGAACATAGAGACACAAAGTGAGAAAATGCTGTTGGGAAAATGGCATCATAGACTTGTTCAACACGATTGCCACAAATTTTCGATTTGTCAAAAATACTGTTTATACAAAGGGCAGTCAAGTGAAGTACAATAAAATGAGGCATGCCTGGTTGGGCTGTGTCCTCAGAAGCTCAAGCTCTAGTTAGGGGATCAGACCCTCAGACAGAAAAAGTAGAATATATTATGATAAATGACCGAATAATGTGATAAATCTGGTAGTGTATGGGAGAGGAGGCTGAATCATAACTAAGTGTGGAAGAATCATAGATTTCACAAAGGAAGTGATATTTAACCAGAGTCTTTAGGTGTGGTAGGAGGTTATCTAATGGATAATAAAGCGTTTCTAAATGGAGAACTATAGTATATGTAAGGTATACAATTTTGAAAGATGCATATTTGGAGAACAGTGAGATGCTTGCTTTTGCTTCAAGCCTGGCAGGAGGTGAATGGGAGGAAATGAAATGGAAAGACATGTTGGAGACAAGTTCTAAGATGTCTTATGTTCCAGCATCAGGAATTTATAGGTACAGGGGAGCAACGGATGCTTTTGAGCAGAGGAGTGGTGTGATTTTTGTTAAAGGAAATTAATACTGACCGTCCTGTGGGTGATGTGCAGGAACAAATAGACACAGGCACCTGGACAAAGTGGCGCTAATGGTAAAGAACCCGCCTGCCAATGCAGGAGGTTTAAGAGACACAGGCGCAATCCCCGGGTCGGGAAGATCCCCTGGAGGAGGGCACAGCAACCCACTCCAGTATTCTTGCCTGTGGATTCCCATGGACAGAGGAGCCTGGCGGGCTACGCTTCAGAGGGTCACAAAGAGTCGGACACAACTGAAGCGAATGAGCACGCAAGAGCACCTGGACAAAAATATGAGTGCCCACTGAAGAGCAGGCCTCCGTAACAAGCGAATGCAGGAAAGCACCGTTGTTTCTGGGGAAGAATTGGTGAACTCTAAAATTGCCAGATTCTAGAGTTGGGTAGAGAAGATCAAGTCAAACCTTTCACTTTAAGCAGGGGGACCCTCCTCAGCCTCCTTATGGATTGACATAGAACCCACAGTGACGTTCTTCAGTGTCATCAAAGAAGGAACAGGAAGCCCAGCAGGGTTATCATCAATGTCTTTGTTCTTAAATAATTTATTCACTTACATAGTTTTCAAAAAGGCTTCCTAGGTGGCTCAGTGGTAAAGAATCCATCTGCCAATGCAGGAGACATAGGTTTGATGCCTGGATCAGGAAGATCTCCTGGAGAAGGAAATGGCAACCCACTCCAGCACTCTTGCCTGGAGAATCCCATGGAAGAATCCCAATGGACAGAAGAGCCTAGCTGTTTACAGTCCTTGGGGTCACAAAGAGTAGAACATGACTGATCAACTGAGCACACATAACTAAAAAAAAGTAAACAGCAAAAATCATACTATGAAAATTGTCTTTCTTCTACTCCTGTCTCCCAAGCCTCTGTCTCCCCTCCCTGAAGACAACTATTTGAAGCAGCTTTTTGTTATATGTTTTCATATATCCAAAATAGTGTCTTATTTTAGACTTAGGTTTCTTGAGGTCTAACATACATAAATCAAAGTTCACCCACCACCACAATCCAAGATGTTGAACAGTTCCGGCATCCTACTCCCTGAGTGATTTGACACTATGCTTCCACAGCAGAGGGTGTAAGTTTGATTCCTGGTAGGAGAAGTAAGATCCCCTGGTAGGGGATCCCACATACTGCCTCCATGGTCAAAAAAAAAAAAATCCTTGCAAAGTCAGCTTTCAGCCTCCCAAAGTGATCTTAGCTCCTTTTAGAAATGGCTGTTAAATCATCTAAGTGGCTCATCTCAGAATATTTTCTGTTTTCACCTTTCTCTTCTGCTCTGATACCTAGAATTAGACTTGGTGTTGCCCTGAAGATGCTGAGCAAGGCAAGAAAGACCTTGTAGCTGCTACTGCAGGGCAATCTTGTATGTGCAGTTGTATCTCACCATTAACTCAAAGAATGAGAGGTAGGAGTTTTCCTCAATCACAGACTTAACCATCACCCATACAGAGTCCACTGCATTCCAGGCGGGTTGTGTTTGTACTTACTCTGTCAGTTACTAAGAAGATTAGCAGGTGATATTTTCCATGCCTAAGACTGGTGCTTAACACTAGGGATTACAGAGGAGTAGAGAGTAGAGTCCTGCGATCTATTTCAGGACACCAGACTTACACAAATGTGAGGATTACTGCAAACTGATGTTCTCAGAGAGGTGTTGGCAATAGTGCGTGATACCCACTGCGAGCCCGGGAGCCTTCCAGGAGCCTTCTGTGAGCCTTCCTTCTCCCATTCACACATCCTATCCTGAAATAGAAATGGTTCTGCAGTCAGACAGAACTGACCCTCAGGGCCAGCGCCCTCACTTCCTCTGAGGACTGTAGTGAGGTACCCAGCACCAGGCTATGGACCTGTATTTTATCCATGGCCTGTTAGGACCCGGGGCACACAGGAGGAGGTGTGCGGCAGGCTGGGGAACTAAGCTTCATCTGTATTTGCAGCCACTCCCCTTTGGACTTACCTGGTGGCTCAGACTGTAAAGTGTCTGCCTACAATGCGGGAGACCCGGGTTCAACCCCTAGGTCAGGAAGATCTTCAGGAGAAGGAAATGGCAATCCACTCCAGTACTCTTGCCTGGAAAATCCCACGAAAGAGCCTGGTAGGCTACAGTCCATGGGGTCGCAAAGAGTCGGACACGCCTGAGCAACTTCACTTTCTTTCACTTCCCGCTTTGGTCTCATTACCACCTGAGCTTCGCCTCCTGTCAGATCAACAGTGGCGTTAGATTGTCATAGGAGTGTGAACCCTACTGTGAACTGTGCATGCGCGGGATCTAGATTGTGTGCTTCTTATGAGAATCATCCCAAACCTGCCCCCTGCACCCAGCTCCTGTCCGTGGAAAAGTTGTTTTCTGTGAAGCCATTCCCTGGTGTCAAAATGGTTGGGGATCGCTGCCTTGTAGGGTTTGTCAAGAGGATAAGAAATGATGTGTATGGAAGCTCTAACACAATGCCTGACCCAGGTCAGGCCCTTAAGCTCCACGCATAGATTTGTCCCCAAATCCAAATTGCCTTTCCTTTGTCTCTGCTCAGTCTCCCACTGAACTGAGGGCTCCTTAAAAGCAGAACCTCTTCCCAGAAGACAGTCACGAGAAGTGTTCACCCACTTCTTTCTTTTCTTTTCCTCTTTTTTTTTTTTAAGCAGATAGGCATGTGAAAGAAAGGTGAAGTGAAAGTGAAGTCACTCAGTCATGTCCAACTCTTTGCGACCCCATGGACTGTAGCCCACCAGGCTCCTCCGTCCATGGGATTTTCCAGGCAAGAGTACTGGAGTGGGTTGCCATTTCCTTCTCCAGGGGATCTTCCAGACCCAGGGATCGAACCTGGGTTTACTGCATTGCAGGCAGATTCTTTACCCTCTGAGCCACCAGGGAAGCAATAGGCATGGGAGTATGTGTTAAATAGAGGGAAAAGGGAAAGAAGTCTTTTACATCTCAAGAGAAATCTGAGGTTGATTAATACATGACAGGGCCCAAACATTACCACTTTAGCTTTTAATTCACCTCCACCTTGATGCCTGTCAAGCCAGCAAAAAAATCAATCTAAAGCATTAGATAAAATCTGCCATGAGCAGAAAAGTTTTCTTGCTTGTGTTGCTTTTCGCCTGGCAACAAGCTCCCTTCTTGTCTTCATGTGCAAGGTCATGTCATTCCCACCTCTTTCTTAGAAGCACAGACAGTTGTTCTGGATGGAAAGAGTCCCAGATGGGTAATGTGTAGGACCTCATACCAAAGTCACTCATCTTTTTAGAGATATCTTCTGGGTTTTTCTTTAGTGATAAATGGTAATGGTAGGCTTAGCTCAGATGATAGATTTGTTTTATTTTTGCCAATGCCGACAGTTCTGAGCAGTGGACAGGTTGGAAGCAGAGAGCTTTCTATATGTTGTCTTGCACAGAGCTTTGTGCTCACCCGTTCTGTTTGTTCCTTTCAGTTTGGGCAAGGCACATCCAGGAGGCAGCCAGGAAATACGTGTTTTAGCTTTAAGGTCATCTTTCTGCAGCTCCAAAGACGATTTGACATATGACTGGACAGATGACTACCTCTTTGTATTTTTCATAAAGAAAATAATAACTGTCCCTCAGCAAAATGTTGGTCTCAAAAGGAGACATGCTTTAATACAGAATGTTGCCTAAGGCCTTATAGAAAGCAAGGAGGAAAAACTGATCCAATGTATTCAGAAGCCTGGAGATGGGAAGCAATACACACCATGATATAGTCATTCCTCCCAATATTTGCTTCAAATTTTGATGCTGGAGAAGACTTGAAAGTCCCTTGGACAGCAAGGAGATTAAACCAGTCAATCCTAAGGGAAATCAACCCTAAATATTCATTGATGTTGACTGATGCTCCAATACTTTGGTCACTTGATGCAAAGAGCCAACTCATCAGAAGAGATTCTGATGCTGGGAAGGATTGAGGGCAGGAGGAGAATGGGATGACAGACAGAGGATGAGATGGTTGGATGGCATCACCAACTCAATGAACATGAGGTTGAGCAAACTCAGGGAGGTAGTGAAGGTCAAGGAAGCCTAGTATGCTGTAATCCATGGGGGTCACAAAGAGTTGGACACGCCTTAGTGACTGAACAGCAACAACCAACATTTGAGTGCCTTCTGTTTACTGTATTGAGCACTGATCTCATTCAATTCAATCCTCCCAATAATTTTAAAAATCAGATATTAACATTTCCAATTTACATATTTAAAAAAAGGAAAAAGCAAGGTTCAGAATCTAAGTAACTTTTCCTGCCGAGAGAGACTGCCAGCTTGCTTAGTCATGTCCGACTGTCGGACATGTCTGGCTGTCTGTGGGACCTGTCCGACTGTTGGGCGTGTCTGACTGTGGGACATGGACTGTAGCCTACCAGGCTCCTCTATCCATGGGATTTCCCAGGCAGGAATACTGGCATGGGTTGCCATCTCCTTCTCCAGGGGATTGTCCTGACCCGGGGATGGAACCCTTGCCTCCTGTATTGGCAGGCGGATTCTTTACCACTGCGCCAGCTACTGGCCAAATACAGCTTGTGGGTGTGTTTTGTTTGGCTATAATAATTTTGGCCTGAATGGAATTTCTTTTTACTATTTTAATTGCTTGCTATTTTGAAATTTAGGAGCTATGACCTAAAAATGCAGATCTCTGGCTTCGTTTGAAAATAGGGACACCTGCCAACAAAAGAATGAAGCTAAGGGGCAGTCCTCTTAAAACACGACCTGTTCTTTCCTCTTTACCAATGGTCCCTGTTCTCTATTGCCTTTCTGGCCTGGCCATGCATGTGAGTGGTCATTTATCATCAGTTTTACACTGCTGTTTGCCTCTTTGTAGCCTTAGAAGGAACATGAACATTTTTGGGTTCTCAGGTCTCAAAAAAATTTTTCTTCCACCTGGCACATATCTTTATTTGCATCACCTATCTGCATCTGAGATGGTGACTGTTCCCTGAAGCTGAGCAAACTTGATTTGTTCTATTTTGTTTGAACTACGCTCACAGTGGAGCAGGCTTCCATGGTGGCTCAGAAAGTAAAGAATCTGCCTGCAATGCAGGAGACTGGGGTTCGATCCCTGGGTTGGGAAGATCCCCTGAAGAAGGGACTGTCTATCTATCCCAGTATTCTTGTCTGGAAAATCCCATGGACAGAGGAGCCTGGTGGGCTACAGTCCATGGGGTTGCAGCGTGAGACATGACTGAGCAAACAACACTGTCACTTCACTTTCATTCACACTCATGGTGGGAACAGTTTCTTGGTTCTGAGAGCGGTAGGCAGGCCTTGAAATCTGCTGACTGCCTGTGATTTATCAGCCTCTGGTGGTCCTTAGTGGCACCTTCCTGCCAGATTGCCGAGGGCCCACGTGGGCTATCACCACCTCCCTTGGTGTCTCGCTAACAATGCCTCCATCTTTCCTTCTCTCACCCAGTGCCCAGCATGCAGTTTGCCAAGGATTTGCTCCTGGTGAAGGAGAAGGAGGGCGTCCTGCATGTGCCCATCATTCGGAGTGGAGACCTGAGCTATGAGTCATCAGTGAGGTGCTATACTCAGGGCCTTTCAGCTCAGGTCATGGAGGACTTTGAGGAGAGAAGAAATGCAGACTCTTCACGGATTACGTTTCTCAAAGGGGAGAAAGTAAGTGGATTCATGGTGGCTGAAAGATGGGCTTCTCTCCTTCCTTGATGCCTTTATTTGTCCATAGTGAAGTAATTCAGACAAACTCTGAACATCCTACTACTACTACTAAGTCGCTTCAGTCGTGTCCGACTCTGTGCGACCCCATAGACAATGTTTCTAATGAATTGTTCATATCGGGTTGGCCAAAAAGTTTGTTCAGAGTTTTCCATTACATCTTACAGGAAAACCTGAACAAACTTTTTGGCCAACCCAATACTTTCAATGATATCATCTCTTCTACGTAGCTGTCTTCTCTGTTGCCCACTTAGCACCAGCTGCCTATGTCATTGGTTGACTGGGAAGTTTAGATGGTGTAGAATCTTTTTGGAATTTAGCAGAATCAGATGACTAGGGACTTCTCTTAATCTGAAACTACAGTGAAGAAGAATGCACTCCACAAATGTTGCCTAGAGGAAACGGTCTTCTAATACTTGGGTCCCAGTGGCAAGGCAGTACACATTCTGGTATAGGGCCTGCAGTACAGGATTACACAGGTAGAGTTGAGCAGATTCAGGTCCGGGGAGTATTTTCTTGGTAATATAATGCAAAATGATGCATACAGATACGGGAATTCCTGAGAAATTCCAGTCACTAAATATGGCTGCATCAGAATCAAATAGGGCTTCCCTAGTGGCTCAGAGTAAAGAATCCACTTGCAATGCAGGAAAATCGGGAGATGCAGGTTTGATCCCTCCAGGAAAGATCCCCTGGAGGAGGAAATGGCAACCCACTCCAGTATTCTTGCTGGGAAAGTCCCATGGACAGTGGAACATGTCAGGCTGTAGTCCATAGGGTGACAGAGTCAGACATGACTGAGCACACACACGTCAGAATCAAGCCTGCAGCCTCAGTGTAATTCCAAAGCACGTGTTGAATGGGAGTTGTATTTCCCCAGTTTTTGGATCTCAGTTTCAGATGACTAAGTCAGTTGTGGCCCTGATTGCCAGGCTGCAGCCCTTGGTTCAGAGTATGCAGTTCCCACTGTTCAGTTCAAGGCCTTTTCTTATTTTGTTGATTGATTCATTTCATTTTACCCCTATTCTGCAGACAGTCACAGTCCTTCCCTATCTGAGGTCATCAATCCATTGTCTGTTAATGCGTGTCTCTTATTTGTATTTGTTCTTTGAAAATGCCTCGCTCTTCATATATATCATTTTTAATTTATAAAACTGCTACTGTGGTATATTTTTCACACGTTTTCTGTGTTTTCTCAGCAATGTGTTTTGGTATCTGTGCACGTCATTTATGTGTGTATCTAATCTGTTGCTTCAAACTGTTGCCTAGTATTTCATGAGGTGCACTTACTGCATTTTACCCATCCACTCTCAGCAATAGACAGTGAAGATCCTCCGTTTCAGTTCCCAGTCACCTCCTAACACTCTGCCATTACTAACAGTACCACTAGGCAAATCCTCCTACCTGTCCGCTTAGTCAGCAGCAAAATTGCTGGACCACAGGGCATGAATGTGCTTAATTTGAAAAAAAAAAAAAAAATAGTATTAGGATACTTTCCAAAATGTCACTAACAGGACATGAAGGTTGTTAAAACCCTACATCCTCTTCTATACTTTTCCAGTTATGATTTTTACTAATTTGATATGTATAATATTATATCTCATTTCAATTTGCCTTCGTCCAATTATTTCTATGCTTTGCTCAGATGGCAAAGAATCCACCTGCAATGTGGGACACCTGGATTCGATCCCTGGGTTGGGAAGATCCCTTGGGGGAGGGCATGGCAACCCACTCCAGTATTCTTGCCTGGAGAATTCCCACAGACAGAGGAGCCTGGCAGGCTACAGGTTGCAAAGAGTCAGACACAACTGAGTGACTAAGCAAAGCACATGTTTGTTAGTTCACTGAGTTTCCTCTTACAAGAATCTATTATTTTTAACCTTTGTTACTTATTTTATTGTATTGCTATCTTTTCCTTACTGATTTGCAGTAGTTTCTTGTGTACTCTAAACATTTTTAATATTAATAATTCTAAATAGTAATGTTAATCCTTGCCAGCTTTAGACATTTTAGCTTCTATAAGCATAGTTTCCTTTTCTGTCTCTCATCTACTACCTTTGACCTTGGTGTTCTTAGTTGAACAGAAATCTTCGTTTTGATATAATCAAGCATATGAAGTTCAGTTCGGTTAACTTCAGCTCAGTTGCTCAGTTGTGTCTGACCCTTTGTGACCCCATGGACTGCAAGCATGTGAAAGTTTTGCCTTATGATTAGTTCTTTTGAAGTTTAGCATAAGAAGACTTTACCCATCCCAGTTCACCCCAGATTCTTCCTCCATTCTTTACCACCAAAAGAAAATAATAGTTCCCTTCTCTGAGCCTCTCAAGTCTTTTACGCATGCATAACTCATAAAACCCCTGTCTTAGTTTTGTATTTTATGGGAATTTTACTGGTGGCAGGTTGAAACACATATTAAAACACACACACACATAAGTACTGTAAATTCAATCTTCAGCTTTGAGTCTGCATGTCTGTATTTGTTTCAAATTCAAGAGAGGATTCTCTGCCTATCCAAGAGGCAGTTTGTAATTTAATAAAATCATAAAGAAAATACAGCTTAGTAGTCTAGATGTTACCCACATGGCAGCCTATTCATAAGCACGTTTTGGAATCTTCATCTCCTTCGTCATTCTGAGCAATGTCTTTGGAACTTGTCATTTACTAGAATGTCCTTTTTTAAAATTTATTTTTAATTGCAGAATAATTTTTTTACAGTGGTTTCTGCCATAGAACAATGTGAATCAATCATAAGTATACATTATATCCCCCTATCCTGCACCCTCCAGGAGGAAAGGGTGGGATGAATTGAGAGAGTAGCATTGAAACATATTTATTACCATATGTAAAATATATAGCTAATGGAATGTTGCTGTCTCACACAGGGAGAATGTCTTTTATTTTTAAGATATACTGAAGAGTCAGTACTAAATTCATGCTTTCCATAAAGAAATTCTTACTGTAAGAAAAATGTGAGAGGGATAATAAAAGCATTCTTCAGGAACTTAAAACCAGGTTAGCAAACCACAAGTAAATGTTCACAGAGATAGTCTCCCTCCGTCTAGTATGACTTAGGAGGTGTGACGGTGAAAGCTCCATATCCACATATCCTATGCAGTATGGTAGTATAGTGAGTTTAAGATCAGCCAACTAAAAATAATCACACTTCATATCATATGACTATGCTATCAAGGCTGCTCTATTGTTGTGACCTTATTTTACATTTCCCCAAGAAGATTGTCCTCAGTAGAGAATATTCAGTTTGGGAAGCATTTGATTTCTTTCCATCCAACAGGGATTTAGATTGTGTTCTCAGGCATTCGGTTCTCAGCAGTTTTCAAGTGAGACACCATTTGGCAGCTCTTTATAGAGTTCTGCAGCTTTTAAAGGTGTCTTTAGCCTAACAGGAAGCTTTTCTGACTTCCTTATAAGAGTCCTCAATTTTCACAAAGGAAAAAGAACATTATTCACCTCTCCAGGAATTCTAATCCATATGTTAAACCCTCACCATCAGAAGTCTACCTATCATAACATGTACAAGGGTATAGATGAGTCCAGGCAAAATGTGGGGAAGCACACAAATGTTCTCCAAATGCTTTTTAGTGATTCACTTTATTGCTCTAGCTTTTCATAACTTATGACCAGTAATTCAAAATGGGTTGGAATGTTGAATACAAAGCTCCACATGTAGGTAGGTCCATCCAGGCATGACTGTTAAGACTTAAGTATTCTATTTTATAAATGAAATTGTTGGAAATCTTTTGAATTTGTGTTGGCTCTTTGATGCTGCAAAGAAAAAAAATTACTTTCCAGGGAAAGGTGAGCAAATAATTGATCCCTCGCTGCAAATTTGAATCTCTCTTGTGCCCTTGGCTCTAGATGAAGAACTGTACTGTCTATATCCACGATGACTCCATGTTTGAGCCTGAGGAACAGTTCAGGGTCTACCTCGGCCGTCCTCTTGGGAACCACTGGAGTGGAGCCAGAGTTGGAAAGAATCACATGGCCACCATCACCATAGCCAATGATGAAGATGGTAACAGAAGAAATTGCCTTTAGTTTCTCTTAGGTTGATGGGACTTGAACTGATGTTTCATACTAATGTTTTAATGTAATTACAGGTGTTTTGAAAACTGAAAGCACTATAAAAATGTCTGATGGTAACAGCTGGAGTATTAATAAAAGAAAAACAGTCTTGGAATATTTATAGAAAACAATTATACTCTAATTTAAAAAAAAAATGTTGGCAGCAAGGGATCCATTCCACAGTTCTCTGATTTTTTTTGACTGTAATTTTTTTTTAATTTCAATTGAAAATTTTTAAACATACAGTTTTATCTGGATGTTTATTTGGGCTTTTTTGTTCCTGCTGTGTGACACGTAGACTATTAGTTCCCTGACCAGGGATTGAAACCATGGCCCCTGAATTGGAAGCAGGGAGTCTTAACCACTGAACCACCGGGGAAGTCCCAGAGCTCCAGTATTTTTAATCACATTGTTCCCTAGCACATCACCAAGACATAAGGAATGAGTGTGGTTAAGAGCTAGGACAGAAGCACTAAGACAGACACAGAACAAAAACTGTTTTAAGTCCCAGCAATTCAGGAGCAGGGCTGGAAATACAATCAGAGTCAGTTGAATCCAATGAACTGATTTAAAACACTGCCACCTTCCTGGAAAAGTCTAATTTCTCAGTTTTATTCTCTCTAATTGATTTGGCCTACTAACCTAAAAATACTTAAATTCTTTAGTCAAGTGCTAGCAATGAATGACCCAAGCACCAAAGAAAACAAAATCTGTTTTAAATAGGGACATAGCTGTTTTATTAAAATAGATATTTAAATGAATAGACAATAGTACTACAACTAGTAATAGCTGTTATATTGAATACTGATTATATACCAAGAACTGTTATAAGGATATTATTTAAAAAAAAAAAAACCTTCATTTAATCCTGACAGTAACCTTTTGAGGTAGGTGTTATTTTATCCTATATTATAAGTAAAGAAATTGAACCCCAGCAAAGTTATCTTATTTATGCTCTTAGTTTCACAGCTGTAAGCAACAAAACTGCATGAAAAACCTTATTTTATCAGATTCTAGAATCTACGCAAGTCAGTGAGATTCAGGGTTTTTAATATAAAATAGAGACTAACTTGAATTGAGGGGAAAAAAGTTAGAAGCCAGCCTTGAAGTTGAATTAGCTCATTACCAAAGGAGACAGGTTCAGATCTGAGGTGAACCCCTCCTGCTCACACAGTACTTAGATCGTACTTAGTCCAGTACTTAGGCTCACACAGTACTTAGCCCAGTACTTAGGCTCAGAGAAGTCACCGGTTCACACTGTTACAGTAACACACCTCAGTCTCAGAGAGCGCACACAGTAAAACTATGAAGTCTCAAATGAGATGTATCTTTGACAATTAGGAAGAACGGATTTTCTGAGAGAGAAGAGGGAAGTAAACATAGAGACACCAGACATTTCTGCAAAAGTCCATGATATGTTTTTAGAGGGTATAAGGTCTGTAATTGCTCCCAATTTTTCTCTCTTCTTATCTCACTGTTTCCACCACTACCTCATTGCCCTTCCCCTTGAGAATATAATACAAAGGAAGGCATGGTTCGAACTCTAAAGAAAACAATTATTCATTTCACAGCAATGAGGGTAGTACTTCAAATCAGATTGTGTTCGGAAATCTTATGTTTCTGAATTATTGTTGTACCAGTCACTAAAACTACTCACTCTTTTTTTTTTTAAACTTTTTGTTTTGTATTGAGGTATAGCCAATTAACAATGTCACTTCCAGTGAACAGCGAAGGGACTCAGCCATACATATACATTTTATCAATTCTCCTTCAAACCCCGCTCCCATCCAGGCTGCCATATAACATTGAGCAGAGTCCTCTGTGCTATACTTTAGGTTAGCTTATTGGTTACCCATTTTAAATGTAGCAGTGTGTACATGTCAATCCCAAACTCCCTAACTACCCCTTCTCCCCATCCTTTCCACCTGGCAACCATAAATTGGTAAAACTACTCATTCTTAACTAACCTGTGATATTTATAGATAGATAAAGCTAAGGGTGGGGGAAAGTGAAAGCAGTGGGAGGGAGGATCCAGGAGATGGAGATGGGAGATAGATTTGGTAAATGTAAGCAGTATATAAATGAAATTCATATCTCATAAATGAAAAAGAGTTGGTTCATACAATCAGTCAATAGATATTTATCAAGGGCTTACTCTGTCTCGGTCCCTTGATAAATTGTGCAGATTTAAAAACATGCTGTGAGCTATAAGGCCTAGATGGAAACTTGGATAGCATGCATTTCAAAGTGCTTAAAAATGTTTCCTCTACTGCACTCTTTTTAATAAGAAATATGTGAGAAACAGCTCCTGTAGAATCACAGATGAATTCCTTTTTCCAAAGTATTGCTTAGGGGTAAATACAGATTGATTTTTATGACTGCAAGCTATTTTGCCTTTTGTATTGTTAACTAGTGTGAAAAATTCCCGCTTGTCATTATAAAGTGTTTTCATGGGAGCTGGAATTCTTTTTCACTTTTCCAACTTGCTCTTGTTCTCCTAACCTTGCTTCCTTAGCTCCTACCATTGAGTTTGAAGAAGCTGCATACCAAGTCCGGGAACCCTCAGGGCCAGATGCCACTGCCGTTCTGAACGTCAAGGTGATCCGCAGAGGGGATCAGAACAGAACATCCAAGATTCGCTGTAGCACACGGGATGGGTCAGCCCAGTCTGGTGTGGATTATTACCCAAAGAGCCGAGTCTTGAAGTTCAGTCCTGGTAATTGAATGCCAATCCCAATTAGTAGGTCTTCCTTAAAGTGTTAATTGATTAGTTGTGTCTGACTCTTTGCGACCCCATCGACTATAGCCCACCAGACTCCTCTGTCCATAGAATTTCCGAGACAAGAATACTGGAGTGGGTAGCCATTTCCTTCTCCAGAGGATCTTCCTGATCCAGGTATCAAACCTAGGTTTCCCGAATTGCAGGCAGATTCTTACTGTCTGAGTCACCAGGGAAGCCTCCTAGGTATTACTTAAGAAAGAGGCTAATATCTTATGTTTGAAGGAAAAAATAAGCAGAAAATTAAAAATATATATATTTCCAGTAGCATGAAGTACTTAGTAAGCACACATTTGAGGTTGTAGGAATCTTAACATTTTTTAATTAGTAAAAATGGCATAGGATAAGAAAAAAAAAAAAAGAAATGCTTTACTTCAGAGCATCCTAGGCATTTTGGATCATTTAAAAGGATTTTTTGTTGTTGTTGTTAGCCTATGATTTGGTTGAGCAATGGGAGCACCTGAGTTTTTAAAAATATATGTGATGCCATCATTCAGCAAACATCAGTATGGACCATTGTGCTGGGCCCTCAGGGTTTACTCAACCCAGAAGGCACAATCTCCATGTTCAAATGGCTTGACATCTACTAGGCGATGCTATGCAGATGAGTCATGGAAGAGAGAAAGATGAGATTCTCACAACCAGCTGTTTAATTGTTTGAGGTATTTCCTTAATGGAAGGAATGAGACAAAAAAGGAGCTTTTACTCTAGACTTGTCCCCAAAACTTTCTGGAGCAATATAAGGTGAAAAGGCTGGTGTATAGCCTGGCACTGTTTGTGATGTAGCCAGAAGTGGGCAAAAATGGTAGAAGCCCTCTTCAGAGATGACATGGCAAGAGGAGGGAGGAAATGCCTCCCTTGGAGATGGAGGGGTGTCTCTGTATGTCTCCATCACCCCACGGAGCTTCAAAGGGCTTTTGGCTCCATCCCTTGTGCGTCTGGCTAGTGTTTACAGGGAAGGTAGGTGCCCTTCCTCCACATCCTCACAAGGACCTCTCTTCCAAGTGTCTTAGCTTCTTTCTCTTCTGCATAAGGATCTGGGGGAAAGGCATGCCCGAGAAGTAACCTAGCCCAGGTGTCTATAGGAGGAAGAAGGTCATCTTGACCACTGCCAGGGGTCGCTGCACCCTCATAGAATCACTTTATATAAAACATGGGGATTTCTGAGCTCTAACCCTCCCCATTCCATGCTGGGAAACTGTCACATTATCATCTTGGCAGAGACAGCCCTGTAGGTAACCTCTGAGCTGTCGCTTCCCAGGAGACAGCTTTGAACGGTGTCTAGTGTGTAAGCACTCACTGCCACACAGGGGCTTGTTCTTAAGTGTAAAGGGAAACGAAAAATTAGGCCAAAAAAAAATGCATAACCAGGGTGGAGTGTTTTTTAGATCATAGATTTTTATTACCACCAGCTAGTATCAGGCAGGGGCCATTAATTCTCATGTGGTGTTGAATAGTAAATCTGTAGGACTGAGCCTCCACCACAGGTGGAATTTTACCTATAAAACTGACCCCTCACTGGAGATGGGGCTAAAGTGATTGGCGGCCACTGCATTGAGCCTCTGAAACATGAAGCCTCAGCAGTGCCCCTTAAGTGGGTCACTGATGAGGACCTTTGCTCCCTTTGTTCTGTCCTTGGCAAAGGTGTGGATCACATCTTCTTTAAAGTCGAGATCCTGTCCAATGAGGACCGGGAGTGGCATGAATCGTTCTCCCTAGTCCTTGGCCCGGATGACCCAGTGGAAGCAGTTCTTGGCGACGTGACCACGGCCACAGTGACGATTCTAGACCAGGAGGCAGCTGGGAGTCTCATCCTGCCAGCACCACCCATTGTAAGTCTCACGACCCAGAGGATGGTTGCTTCTGTCTTAGGCATTAGATGAGAACTTGAGAGAAGCAGGACTGCTCGTGTCCCCTTCCCCAAATCCCTCACTCCCATCACCTCCAGGGTCATCTAGTAATGTCTAGTGACATCTGTGGTCATCATGACCGTCACACTGGGTGCTTCTAGCATCTAGAGGACGGAAGTCAGGGATGCTGCTGAACATCCTACACACAATACATAGGACAGTCCCCCTCCTCTCAACAAAGAGTTGCCTGGCTCAAAAGTCAGTAGTGCTAAAGAGGAGAAACCTTGTTTCCACATAAGAGCGAGACCAAACTATGTTGAGACCTTTGTCTGACAAAGAAAGTACAATACCATTGATCTTCTCATTTCTTTGGTGAGCCCTAGAAGAGTAAAAATGGAATCTTCCCACATATCTATTATCCTACATACTCACCACGGGCATAGAATTAAGTGTCTATGGAGCTGTACCACCGTGTTTCCCAATTTGGGGATGAACAGAATGAATGCACCGACTTCACAGTTAGGAGGAAAACTCACAGAGGTTGCCATGAGTCCCTCAGTCATGTCCGACTCTTTGCAACTCCATGGACTGTAGCCCGCCAGGTTCCTCTGTTCGTGGGATTCTCTAGATAAGAATACTGGATTCCCTTCTCCAGGGGCTCTTCCTCACCTAGAGAACGAACCCGGGTCTCCTGCATTGCAGGTGGATTTTTTACTGTCTGAGCCACCAGGGAAGCTCCCAGAAGTTGCCAAGGGGAATTTAACATAGGATAATGAAGCAGTCCAAATAAGTCTTATAACTTCCCCTGACTAACTCATACAATAGAAAGACCATTTCAAAATATGTCTCTTTGAACATGAAACAAATATATATGTATGTTCAGTCACTAAGTCATGTCTGTCTCTTTGCAACCCCATGGACTGCAGCATGCCAGGCTTCCCTGTCCTTCACATATATCCTTTATTTACTTGTATTTTGCCAGATGCACTACTGCCTGCCATTAACAGTTTAATGCAACTTTTAACTAATATCTGCCATTTATGATAGAGTTTTGGTTACAGTGTGTGGGGGGTGGAGTGTTTTTCACTTGAGTCATAGGAATCTGATTTAGGAATGAGACCATTAAGATACTAAAGCTTTTAACTCAGGGAGGAGGAGGATCTTCCCTACTATTGAAGATTTCCAGGATCTTTTAGGAATGCCTGGTTAAGCATTGTTAAAACTACTGCTATATTTTAAAGAATCCCTAGGAGTTAAGTGATCATGTAGGTCTCTGGGGAAGAGAGCTTTAGTTTTCTGACCATCCCAATACCTACCCAGGGCTGAAGCTATGTTGCTCCTTGGCAGGTCATTACACTTGCTGACTATGACCATGTGGAAGAGGTTACCAAGGAGGGAGTCAAGAAATCCCCCTCCCCGGGCTACCCGCTGGTCTGTGTCACGCCCTGCGACCCCCATTTCCCCAAATATGCTGTCATGAAGGAGCGCTGCCATGAGGCTGGCATCAACCAGACGTCTGTGCAGTTCAGCTGGGAAGTGGCCGCCCCCACTGATGGCAACGGGGCCCGGTCTCCCTTTGAGACCATCACCGACAACACGCCATTCACCAGTGTCAACCACATGGTAGGTCTGGTTACAGAGGGAGAGACCTGGCCTTTATCTTTGTTGCTCCAGCTCTGTCAAATTCCTTGAGGTCCCTGCATGCCATTTGGTATAAACTAAACAGTTAAGCAGGTACAACACTTTCCTTTTGTTCTTATGTATGAGAAAAGGTAATACAGTGTAGCAGAAAGAGGGCTAGGCTAGTACTCCAACAACCTGTTACAAGCCTTGATTCTGCCTGTTCTGAACTATGTGATGGTAAGTGTTTACTTCACCTTTCTGAGTCTCAGTTTCCTGATCTACAAAATAATACCTCCTTTGCTTAATCCACTTGACAAGGTCATTGACAAATAGGAAAGTGATTTACAAATGATGAAGTAAGTCAAAGATTCTAGGTAAGTACAAATAATGAGTCTCTTTTCAAATCTCTTAAATCATTCAATAAGGAGTAGGGAATAAATTCCTTAAGAAAAAAGGACCAAGGGTTCTACCATATTTGTATATCCAATCCAAAGTGGCTGCCACATTGGTGGCACACAGTGGGGACCAGTTATTAAATAAAATGAGAGTATACTTATTAAGTGATCAGTATTTTTCAAAGCCTGGTGGGAAGATATGAAAAGAGGTTCAGAATGTCGTTGCTGTCCTCAGAGAGTTAGGAGACCAGACGCACACCTCTGCCACCATCAGGGAGCCACGTTCAGCAGTGCTTTGCCCACGCTCAGGAAACAGTCCAGTGTTCTGACTCTGCTCATTGCACTAATGATGTTCTTCAGAGAAAGCTGAAAGCAGTGGAGATTCAGGCTCCACAGAGCATCCGGCACCCAGCAAGCAACCAATCATTTGTGACTGAAATGAGTGCATTTCATAATTTTGGAAATCACAAGTTTTTTTCAGACTTAATTTCTCTAGATTTTTCCCTACAAATCCACAGTTTGTTCTCACTTTAACAAGTGCCTTGGACTTCTCTAGTGGTCCAGTGGTTGGGAATCCACCTACCTGCCAGGGAGACAAATTCAGTTGATCCCTGGTCCAGGAAGATTCCACATGCTGAGGAGCAGCTAAGCCCAAGCACCACAGCTGGAGAGTAGCCCCTGCTCACCACAGCGAGGGGAAACCCGTGCTCAGCAATGAAGACCCAGCATAGCGAAAATAAATAAATAAATAAAGTTTTAAAAAGAACTCTCTTGAGTAGATAGTGGAAGAAAGCTGTTAGACATACGTGGGAGCCTTTGGATAACGTGGGTCCCTCGTGTCCATTGTCTTTGGCACAGCTTATTCAGAAAGGCCAGAAGATTAATTCTTTTGCAACATAATCTAGTTCAAATTTAAATTATCTTTATTATTATTAGAAATGTAAATGGCAAGACTTAACAGCTTATTGTTTCATAAATACCTTGTTCTATATTCAACAAACCCATGAAGGGGCAGTTGGTTTGATTTGAGCCAAATATACATTTTTATCAGGTACCAAGTTTACGATTTTACCTTATATTTCAGTTTGCCTTCTTGTGATGAATTGGCGACTAATCCTCTTACCCCAGCGTCCTCTGCTCTGCCTTCATTTCTTCAATTATTTATTTAATACTGTTGTAGTGTGTGCATTTTTGTAAGATGCCTCAAATCCCTTCTGAATGAAGTCCATGTATAAATAAATAAATAAAGTCCTGGCAGCTAATTTAAAAAATTTTAATGGAAAAATCTTCTTCAATTTTTAATGGACTTCAGTGAAAATTGTTTCCATGGTAGAATTTATAAGTTGGTATGATTGCTTTGTGGGAGGTTTGCTGCACACAGAACTACTAATGAGTTTTTCTTATTATATACTTCCCTATGTCAATGCACCTAGAGAGTTTCAGTGACCTAGGTTACCTCTGCATAGATTGCATTAAGCACTCATGGATTCTGGGTGTCTGGAGCATGAGAAAATCTGTAGAAAGACTTTCAAGGCCAGTAGGTGTCAGAGGCCAAGTTCTCAACTTCAAGTCTGCCATGTTATTGTAACCCTTAGTAATTAGAGGGGAGTTAAGGGAGGGAATGGCAGTAGGGAGGAAAGAAAACTAAGAACTCCTAGAAAAGAAGTGTCTTTCCTCTCTATCCTGATACCATGCCTTCAGCAAAAGTGACTTAGAGGCAATGAGTCTTGCTGGAAGGGCTGAAAAATCAAGTAGTCCTCTGAACCTAATACGTAAAGAGAACAAGTATCATTGGGAATCAGTCGTCTCCAGTTTCTTGCTCCACATTTGTCTACTTGCTAGTTACCTGGCTTACAACCCAAGGCTCTAAGTACTCAGTGCTCTGTCCCGGGTGCCTGGCTCCTGGTAGAAAGTCAATACTGAGGTGGTGAGTGAATGGATAGGTGGGTAGATCAATGGACACATAGATGGATAGATGGATGGATAATGGATGGGGTGGGCTAAGAATGCAGCCTGCCATGTCAGTCCACAAAGGACGTTGCAACAGCAGCCACTGCAGCCAGTGGGACACCCTAAAGAGACTCAGGATGAGAAAACACAGGATACTGGCCACTGATAGCTGAGATGCCTATTAAAGGAATGATTTCAGTGAGTGACTTAGCAGCAGCAGCAGCAGCAGCAAACTATTTCATCTTCCTATACATGGAAAAGTGCAAAATTCCTTAACTTGAGGTATCCAGTTTTAACAGTCATCTTTTGATGTTCCAACTACCTGGCCTTTGTTGCAAAAACTCTGATTAATATGTATCCTGGCTCTTCCCATTCCTCTTTGGAGCAGTCTCTCACGGTTATCTAAGATGCTGTATCCTGGGTTTAAGTCCTCAGTTTAGCCTGCTGTATAAAACATAACTCTCACCTTTTAGGTTGTGTAGTTTTTTCAGCTGACAATGGTCTTCACAGATTATCACAGATTATCATCCAGAAGACACAGTATGAAGAGCTGTTGAGGCAGCATCCACGTGTCTGAGGTGATTTATTCTTCCTGGTAGGTCCTGGACAGCATTTACTTCAGCCGGAGGTTCCATGTACGTTGTGTGGCCAAGGCTGTGGACAAGGTGGGCCACGTGGGGACCCCCTTGAGGAGCAACATTGTCACCATCGGAACAGACAGCGCTATCTGCCACACTCCAGTGGTGGCTGGGACAGCCCGAGGCTTCCAGGCTCAGTCCTTCATCGCGACCTTGAAATACCTGGATGTCAAACACAAGGAGCATCCCAACAGGTCAGGGGGAAGTGCCTTCCATGAGGAGATGGCAGAGAGAGTCCCCAGCTGTGCACTGTGTGTTTTCTAGGTGGGACAGATCAGTGAGTGATGCTTCTGCAAAATAAGAGTAATGGTGATGAATGCTTCATAAAAAGTTGACTTTCTTCAAATGCACCCTAATATCTGGCCCTTGTCGATCTTGCTAGCCTCATTTCCTTCATCTTGTTATTTTCACCTGCCAGTCCACCTACAGGGAATCACATGTAACTTCCTCAGGGTTTCAAGCACTCTTAGGCGGCCTGCCTCTGCCATGTGGCTACTCCTGGCTCCAGCCTTCCCCCGTCCCCTTCCACTCCATAGTCTTAAATCCCATTGTCCCACCATACCTAAGCCATGGCATCTCTCTAGGAACTTTTCCATCATCTCCCCCAGTTTAATTTGGAAGCTTTTACTTCCCACTTTTCTGGCAGCCGCATCTGCCTCTCCGAGAGTGTGATCATTATTCATTCTCTCCTTGTCATCCCCACCCAGCAGACAATGGTGACAGGGACCATGACTGTTTATTTTGCATCCCCTCTGCCTAGAATGTTCTTCTTGGCACCTAAGAGGCACTCGCTAAGTACCCAGTGAGCAAATAAGTAAAAACACTAGTGAATTATAACTCAGTGGGCAGATATGCCTTTTTTTTTTCCTGTGTCCTATGATCTTGATGGAAAATGGATGCTTTCATTTTTTGTATAGCAAAAAAAAAAAAAATTATTTCAGGTAGGTTATACATATTCATCAGAGAAGGCAATGGCACCCCACTCCAGTATTCTTGCCTGGAAAATCCCATGGATGGAGGAGCCTGGTGGGCTGCAGTCCATGGGGTCACTAAGAGTCGGACACAGCTGAGCAACTTCACTTTCACTTTTCACTTTCATGCACTGGAGAAGGAAATGACAACCCACTCCAGTGTTCTTGCCTAGAGAATCCCAAGGACAGGGGAGCCTGGTGGGCTGCCATCTATGGGGTCGCACAGAGTCGGACACGGCTAAAGTGACTTAGCAGCAGCAGCAGCATACATATTCATTAAACCTGGTAGTGTTTATGTGCATGCCTTTATGAGCAACTGAGCTTAGAGAAAGGGGCTCATTTACATGAAAAAAAAAAAAAAACAGATTTGAACATGGAGCCAAAAATATGCAAATCCTTCTCTTTTTTTCTAACAGAATAAAATTTATTTTTGTAAAAAGCAATAACAGAAGTGTCCAGGGTTACTACTGACCCCGTTCCTTACAAAAAGAGCCATTCTGTTCATATTCTGAGGTTCTGATCCTTCTTTAAAACATGAGTCTTTGTTCTGGGAGACTAGCTGCAAAAACTCACAATGCACCCTCAATAAACATGCTGAAAATTTAAACTTGAACAGTGAAAAAATTGCAGCCCCTCAGTACAGTTTTGTTGTGTTACAGTGTTAACCGGTATTTATTAAGCTCATATTTTATTTAGAATTGTGTACTACAGGCTCTGGAAAAACAGAAGTGAAGGAAATGGTCCTTTGCCCTCTTAGTGGGAAGCCAAGACAGACTCTTAAAGCATACAAGAAATAGCAGCTAATATAAATAAGTTACAGACTTCCCGGTACAAAGGTATCTAAAGGCAGAAGAATGTAGTTCAAGGCAGAGCTTGCTGCAGATTGAGGCCCGTGAGGGCTGGTGGCCTTGTTAGAACTTGCTGGTGGGGAAGGGAAGGCTTTTTAAGTTGGGGAGAGACCACGTGTGTCTTAGTCACTCAGTCATGCCGACTCTTTGCAACCCCATGGATGGTAGCCCATCAGGCTCCTCTGTCCACGGGATTCTCCAGGCAAGAATACTGGAGTGGGTTGCCATGCCCTCCTCCAGGGGATCTTCCTGACCCAGGGATCAGATCCTGCATTACAGGTGGACTCTTTACCACTAGCACCACCTTGGAAGCCCCAAGACTATTGAATAGTGGAGTATTACTATTTCTAGGCTTTTTTCCTGGGTAGGGATACTGGCCTTAAAGTTTAAGAGCTCAGTGATGTCTTTTGGGCACAAATACTTTAGAAAATTCGGTGGCAACCCTCCACAGACAGAGAAAGAAACTTAGCCGTGCCTATACCATCCACTCGGCTCCAGCTCTTGAGGAAACAAAGCTTCCTTTTAAAGCAGAAGAAAGCTATAATTTATGGTTGCGATGTTATCTTTTCTTGTATACACAAAAAATCTATGATTCTCGATTACTATCAGTCCTGACTCTGGAGGATCTCCCAGGGGCTGGAGGGAGGAGAATAACCCTGCGTGCACTTTGTACCCTCATGTACAGGGAGAACTCCTACATGGAAAGCTTCAGGAAAAAAAAACTGGTAAATTCATTGGTGAAGACAAATTGAGTTATGAGAAAGCAAGAAAGCTGTCCGTTTCCATTGACCTTAGCCCCCCATACTGGGGGCTTCTCAAGTGGCACTAGTGGTAAAGAACCTGCCTACCAATGCAGGTAGACGTAAGAGGTGAGGGTTTGATCCCTGGGTTGGGAAGATCCCCTGGAGGAGGGCATGGCAACCCACCCCAGTGTCCTTGCCTGGAGAATCCTGTGGACAGAGGAGATGGTGGGCTGCAGTCTGTGGGGTCTCAAAGAGTCAGGCATGACTGAGTAACTGAGCACACACATGTACACAGTGTACCATGCTAGCTGCTTACAGCAGGCACCTGAAAGCACTGATTTCTGCTCTTGTTTCCCCCCTAGAATCCACATTTCCGTGCAGATTCCGCACCAGGATGGAATGCTGCCACTCATCTCCACCATGCCGCTGCACAACCTGCATTTTCTTCTATCTGAGTCCATCTACAGGCACCAACACGTCTGCTCCAACCTCGTCACCACCCGGGACCTGAGAGGCATCTCAGGTGAGGGGAGACTTCCCTGTTAGTGTGCCCAGCCCAGCACGATGACCCTTAGGGATGTGGCTAAGTGAACTCTGCTTTTCATGTTTTCTCGTCCTCAAAATCTGCATGGTTAGTGGATCTGCTCATCAGCAAGCAGCCAAACATAGGCAACTTAGACAGTGACGTGAATAGGAAAAAACAAAGACCTTGGAATCAAACTGACAAGGTTCATGTCCCTATTCCACTCCCTGTACAACTCAACAAAAATAGCTGGACAGCTCTGAGCCAACTGCTTTCTTATCTATCACATGAGGAGAATAATTGCTCCCAAACAAGGTAGGGATTGAATGTGCTGACAATTTAAAAACCCCCGTCCTGGTCGATTTTAGCTCCTTCTTTCTCCC
Source organism: Ovis aries (assembly GCF_016772045.2). Lineage (NCBI taxonomy): Eukaryota > Metazoa > Chordata > Mammalia > Artiodactyla > Bovidae > Ovis > Ovis aries. The sequence goes on from NC_056059.1 coordinate 93,972,641, forward strand.
GCACTTGGTTCCCATGCTCTCAGCATTTTATAAAGCTCCTGTGCAATGGTAGAAACTACAGGCTGGTTCTCTAGGAGCAGTAGCCAAGGTGGAGCTTGGGGTATGAGGTGTTTATTGGGCATCCACATCTCCTAAAGGGAAAGGGAGGAAGCAGCACTGGGCAGAGGGAGAAATCTGCAGTGTGGCCAATGAAACCGCAACCAGTTCTTAGAGGGAGCTCTGGAGAGAGCCTAGCTATCCATCGTGTCCTGCTTCCAGCCCCAGTGGGCAGACCTCTCTGCCCCACCTCGCTCAGTCCGTGGATTGCAGACTGCTGGAGCAAGTGCGTGCCGTGGGGCTCTGCAGCTGATCCAGACCCAAGGACACTGACGGCTGAGGCAGCACATCTCCTGTTCACCAGGGCAGACGTTGTAGTTTACAAAGAATCCTGTCCGTTTCCATTCACCTTAGCAAGTGCACATTAAATGCGCATTTCCTCCCTTTGCAACTGATGAATCATTTAACAGTGCTTTTGAAGACAGGAAGGCATTCGTGTCCTCTTCCATATTCATTAAGCATCACTTTGGGTAGTGATGGTCTTGATACAGTAGGAATTAGTAGAGTGTAAATGATTCCTAAGTCACTGGGCTGCAGATGAAAGTTTCATTGGTCTGCATATGCAAGCTAGTGGAAGAAACATACCATGTCTGCAGGCTGAAAGTTTGCACCTCTTCCTACTTGACCACAATTAGTGCATGTTCACTGACACCCTGGTCTTTGTGGTGCAGAGGGCTGTGTGCTGGTGTCAAACATTCTGAGAAATGGATCAGCTCTTTCAGAATATCATAGTTGCTTTCAGAACCATACAAAGGTTAACCCTAATATTCTAAAATTGTGTCTGTATTCAGCTCTCTTCTGCATAAAGGTCTTCCTTAATTTAGAACAGTTCAGTTGCTTGGCAGCATTTGATCCAATAATTTTTGCCTGTAGCAAGGGAGGCTTAGTCAAGCATCATTAGCGAGCTATTTACTCATTAACACAGAATTAAGACTTTTTTTTCTGCAAGAGTTCAGAAACCATAGGAGGTAGGGGAGGAGTAGTCAGATGTTTGTTTGCTGGCTCCCCATAAAAGCTATTTTTTTAAAAAGTCAGTCTTGAGAAAGAAGATTTCACCAACAGATTCTCCATCTAATAAATCCATTTCTTCAAGGACTGATTGTGAAGCATAGCACCAGCCTGGGCAGGTGTGACAGGCAAGGCTTTACTGTGTTCTTTTCCAAGAGATACACAGGGCCACCAGGCACTGGCTTCTTCATTTATGGTCTCATCCATTCATCTTTTCTTCCCTGGCTCTTGCAGCATCTTCCCTGAGTCTGTGACCCCAGTCACTCTGTTTAACATGTGGCAATGGGCAAGATGACAAGCTCCCCTCGCCTTGTCACCGAGCTTGTGTCAGGAGCCCTGGTTAGTTAATTAGTGTTAGTTGCTCAGTCATGTCCAGCTCTTTGCAACCCCATGGACTATAGCCTGCCAGGCTCCTCTGTCCATGGAATTCTCCAGGCAAGAATACTAGAGTGGGTTGCCATTCCCTTCTCCAGGGGAATCTTCCCAGCCCAGGGATCGAACATGGGTCTTCCACATCTCAGGCAAACTCTTTACCGTCTGAGCCACGAGGGAAGCCTGGGAGCCCTGGGGTGCTCTATTAGTCATCTCAGAAGGAAGGAAAGCTCTCTCTGTGTGTCCAGAGGATGTGGCTCTTCCTCTCCCCCCAGCTCCTGGGAAGCTGGTGAAGGGCAGGTGCACAGACTGGATTACTGTTCCTTGTTTCTCCCTCTCCCGCAGAGGCAGGGTTCCTGGACGACAGGGTCCATGACAGCGTGGCACTGGGGCCTGGCTACGACCGCCCCTTCCAGTTTGACCCCAGCGTGCGGGAGCCAAAGACCATCCAGCTCTACAAACACCTGAACCTGAAGAGCTGCGTCTGGACGTTTGATGCCTATTATGACATGACGGAGCTGATTGATGTCTGTGGGGGGTCTGTAACCGCCGACTTCCAGGTGGGTGCCCCAGGGGTCTGTCTGAAGGCTGCGTGCACCTGGATATCATGTTAAAGCTTGTTCATTCGTTGAACTGAAGCACTTTAGCACCCAGTTGCTCCCAGAACTGCACCAACCAAGGGACTTTTCTTTCTAAACCCTGTAAGAGAGACCTTAGCAGCATCATAGCTAGAGCAAGCCCCCCAAAGTCCTCTCAATCAGCTAATTAGAAAATTAATATGGAAGATGTTTAAATTAAGTTGAAGAAAATTAGCTGTCTGGCAGTCATTTATATAAAAATCTAATATAGCCTTGCTTCTCTAGGTATATAAGTTTTTTCCTCTAGGTGTATTTTGGAAAGAGCTTCCCAGGTGGCTTAGTGGTAAAGAACCCACCTGCCAATGCAGGAGACAAAGGTTTGATCCCTGGGTCAGGAAGATTCCCCTGGAGAAGGAAATGGCAACCCATTCTAGTATTCTTGCCTGGAAAATCCCATGAACAGAGGACCCTGGTGGGCTACAGTCATGGGCCTGCAAAGAGTCCAACACGACTGAGCAACTAAGCATGCATATTTTGGAAAGTCAAAAAGGTTTACCTTGATAGGAAGATGATGGCTAAGTCGATGTGTTTTCCCTGCGTGGGGAAATGAGTTAAAATGACAGAAGTTCCCTGTCTTTCAGCAGACAAGTAAAGCACTGTTGTCCCAAGCATCATGGCAACTGTTCAAAACACCTTGCTGTCATACCTATTCCAAACCTATGGTTAATAGTCCTTAAACATCAGTAATAAAGAAAGTCTTAGTTGCTCAGTCATGTCTGACTCTTTGTGACCCCATGGACTCTAGCTTGCCAGGCTCCTCTGTCCATGGGATTTTCCAGGCAAGAATATTGGAGTGGGTAGCCATTCCCTTCTCCTGGGGATCTTCCCAACTCAGGGATCAAACCTGGATCTCCCCCATTGCAGGCAGATATTCTTTACTGTCTGAGCCACTAGGAAAGCCCAACAAAATAAAACATTATAGCAAGAAGTCACAGTCGTAGGCCATTAATATCAAAGGGACTAGGCTAATGCATCCTCATGGGAAAAACAATTCTAAAGCAGGCGCTACCCAATTTTAAGTAGTTATCTCAGTGAACTAAGAAAATCAAATATTTGTTTTTCACTTCAAGTCAGGTTTAACCACACTGAAAGAGGGGACTTACGCGTAATCATTTTAGGAAAGTTTCTTTGATTAAAATTTGTTTCCTGGAGATGCCTCTTGGTTTGGTTAATTCTCATTTTGTATACACTATCGCCCTCTACTGAATAGAATTTTAAGGCCTTCTGAGGTTTCCTTCGTGCTTCTGCAGTTGCATAACCTACATCCACTTTCAAATATGCAAAAACTCAGTGATTGGTTCCTTCTTTGGCCCCCTCCTCCCCAAAATTATTATTCTTTCTTCTCCCTGACTTTAATTATAGTTTTGGCTATCTTTATTCAGAATATGCTTAAAAATGACAAAGACAAGAAATTCTTATTATATATGTCCCACTTTTTAAACCAATACATATATACCACAGAAGTACTTCGTGCTGTTTCTTTAAAAATAGATGAAACAAGTGGTATATGGTAGAGTGTACAACTTAAAACTCGCCCTAGTTCCTATCTTTCTTTATCAGATATCGGCAGAATTAGAGAAGACTTAACCTCGCTGAACCTCTGAAATGGCACTAGCAATCTCAAGGTGGGACAGCATCTAGCAAGGTCTGCCACAAAAGAGTTGTGCAGTAAATATTTATAAGAGTTTTTTTCTAAGGATTAATAAGTAATATGCAGGTTAATGGAGAATAAACAGAAACAGAGGAAAAATAATTTTACCAGTCAGCTAGAAAATTTATGGAGGTTCTAACATCAGCAATGGTGAAATTAGGGCAAATGTATTTAGAAAAACCTGTACATACGGGGACAGAACATGATGTGAGATCCAGATACAATCAGAAAATTTCCCAAAGACAGAGTAAGATTTTCACAAAAGGTTTTTAAGTGCATAAGGAATTAATGGAGCCTTTTGAAGAACTTGGAATCCAACTTTAAATCCCTGACAACTTTGAATATGAAAGAATACTTTGGAAAAATAAAGTTCCAATGTCATAAATATTAATTAAGCATTTGGCTCTTTCCCTTAACTACCCATGGAAACATGTTACATTGTATATTCAAACAAAATTGTATGTAAGTTCTATAATGTATTATCACATTTGGCCAATGACAAAATATAATTGTTTTAAAGTAAACTTTTTGTTATAAAGGAAATATATATTTATGACAGAAAATACAATATATATCTCAAAAATTAATAAACCACTGCCTCACTCATACACAGCTTCTCCATGAAGGCTTCTGTTCATATTTTGTTATGTTTCAATCCAAGTTTTGTTAATTGTGTAGTAAATGAAAATAATAGAGCCGAATTAATGGCAGTAAAAGGAACTCCTTCAGAAAAGGTGCTCTTTTAGAAGTATGGTGTGCTGCCTTTTCAACATAATTTCAACAAAGCATTGAATGAAATAGGAAGTTATCCGACTGTGAGCTGTCTGTTGGTAAGTTTCATAGTATGATATCCAAATGCCATGACCTTCTTTCCTCTTGGAGAAGGTCTGAGTACTCACTAAGACATCCAAGTCAGCCTCACGTTCGTCCTAGCATGACTTGGGCATCCTCCCGTTTAGGGTTGCTTTATGCTCTCCTACGGCTTTCTGAAAACTATGGTCAGCCAGGAACTGTGTGCTGACGTAGATCCCAGATCTGCCCAGATCCTTTGGGAATAACTGTGATGCCTTAAAAATCTCAACCAAGGCTCCCAGCAAATGATCAGTGGAAGGAGAGCTTCCCATACTTTAGAAGTGTTTTTAGGGGACTGCCTGAGACTCCCTGCTCCCAATGCAAGGGCCCAGGTTCCATCCGTGATCAGGGCACTAGATCCCACATGCTCCAGCTAAAGATACCACATGCCTCAACTAAGACTCAGCTCAGCCAAAATAAATATATTTTTTAAAAAGTCAAGTGTTTATAAATGTTACCTCCTTAAAGTCTTCTCTGATTATCTGATTGAAAGAAGCATACTGACCACTTCCCACCCCTTTAGTTTTCACATTTATATATCTCCCCTACTAGACTGTAGGTTCCATAAGGCAGGGATTTTAGTTTTTTCCCACTGCTAAGGACCCAGCTCCTAGCCTGGTGCCTGGCACAATCATGAGAGCTTGATTAATACTGAATAAGTGGCTACATGAGTGAATGAAGATTGAACCGGTGTGAGATGCTCATCTACCTCTTCGTGCCGGGGAGAAATAACCCTCTCTGTGTGCACCCCGCTTGCTCGGCAGGTGAGAGACTCGGCTCAGTCCTTCCTGACGGTGCACGTGCCTCTCCACGTGTCCTATGTCTACGTGACGGCCCCCAGGGGCTGGGCCTCCTTGGAGCACCACACTGAGATGGAGTTCTCCTTCTTCTATGACACTGTTCTCTGGAGAACAGGTATACTCGCTGACATCTTACCAAGCCTTACCTTATGCTTAAGCAGCATTTTTTTAAAAAGTATTGCATTTTAATGGTAGCTGCATTCCTCATCCTGTTGTCCTATATACCATCAAAGCAGAGCCACATAAAGTGTAGAAAGGATACAGATCTGTGGTTTCCGAGAAAGCCTGATGTCCGTAGATATTAATGCTGGAAGGCCTCCACCATCATGATAAATTCAGTCCAGGGAGCCAGGGCCCCAGAGGAGAGGATGGCAAGTGATAGACAAGTCCCATACTGCCGAACAAGTGTGTGTTCTTTTGGAATATAGTCTAGAGAAAATGATGTGATTCATGTTGTTTAAGGAGAACAGAGTCTTGAAATCAGATACACAGAAGTGGAGAAATACATCAAGAATAACCCGGGTTACGTTATTCATTTGATATCAAGTTTGCTCTATTGTTGCATCCTTAAAAGTAGGAATTTTAACCCTACTTTTACTTCAAAGACGACAATGCTGAATTTTTTCAATTACCTTCACCCCAGGCTTGTCTGTGTCATTGCTCTCCTTAAGAGGAGGCTCCCCCGCAGAGCCTGGATGGGTGCTGACCCTTCAGCTGAGATCATCAGGCCTCTCTCTTCTGCCTCTCTCCACCCACCTTCTCCCACTGCCACCCCATGAATGGCCCTTAAAACTCCATGATTCTCTCCTCCATTCACTCCAATGGGTCTGAGTTAATTTTTTATATTTTTTTCTATTTTCGGTGTCTTCTACTTCAAACACAACCCCAAGCTCATTTCCTCTTATTGTATTGCTCCCATTCCTCCTCCTTCCCTGGTGGTGATTTACTTGATCAGAGGCAGTTACTTCATCTGAGTAGATTTCTTTAGATGGGGCTTCACTTCTACTAATGGAAAATACAGTCCTTCCTTCTGTTAAATGGTTTAAGGTCAAATCATTTATTTACATTATATTTCTCATAAGAAATAACCCCAGGGAGTTTTCACAGTCTGGGTCAGATAATTCTTGAGCTGGGGTTTTTTAAACATCCCCCTTTCTTTGCTTCCCCTTTAGTTTTTAGCCATACTGAACTCAGTGGGTGTCATGCTTGCAACTGCTCTTATTAAAACCACCGTGGACTCATGTCCTGTCATGTGTAACTAGCTTTCTGCAAGCTAACCTGTAATTCTTTATTGCTTTCAATATGAAGTATAGCCACCAGAACATTGGTTATGGTTCTGTTAAGTCCTGAAAGATGTTCTGGCGAGGAAAAGAAAATACAGTCTGAAGCAGACAGGCTGTAACCACATCCTGGTGTAAAGTTAATAGTAAGAAGGTTTAGGGATCATTTTTCCTGTGCTCTGAGGTGGGACCCTGTGCCTGCTCTAAGGTGACATCTGCAGGTATAAAGACTATGTCAGAAGAATAGAATTGTGAAAAAGAACCAGATAGAATGAGCTGTCTTACAACGCTGACTGGCTCATGTCTCTAAATAGACTTTGTTGTTGTTCAGTCTCTAAGTCTGACTCTTTGCAGCCCCACAGACTGCAGCACACCAGGCTCCCCTGTCCTTCACTGTCTCCCAGAGTATGCTCAAATTCATGTCCATTGAGTCGGTGATGCCATCCAACCATCTCATCCTCTGCCACCCTCTTCTCCTCTTGCCTCCAATCTTTCCCAGCATCAGGATATTTTCCAAATAGCCTCTGTGTTCATCCAAGTATGTAAATTTGTCCTAAAGACTTCCCTGGTGGCTCAGACGGTTAAGCGTCTGTCTACAATGCGGGAGACCCGGGTTCAATCCCTGGGTCGGGAAGATCCCCTGGAGAAGGAAATGGCAATCCACTCCAGTACTATTGCCTGGAAAATCCCATGGACAGAGGAGCCTGGTAGGCTACATGTAGTCCATGGGGTCGCAAAGAGTCAGACACGACTGAGCAACTTCACTTCACTTCACATTCAAGTAAGCATGTGGCTCTACTTAGAGGTATCCCTGGGGTAACTCATGGGTAGGCTACTGTCTGGGAGCTCTTCTCCAAGCCTTCACTTGAATGTTCTGTGTGTGGTTGCCTACCCAGGAATCCAGACAGACAGTGTGCTCTCTGCCAGGCTTCAGATAATAAGGATCTACATTCGAGAGGATGGCCGTCTGGTTATTGAATTCAAGACCCATGCCAAATTCAGAGGTAATATCAGTGCTGTTCTTTTCCTCAAGTTTTTTTCTTTTTTTTTAATTACTAAGAAATGTTTAAACACAGAGAAAAGTTGAAAGAATAGGACAATGAAGAACAAAGCCAACATCTTGCTATGTGCATGTATGTACACACACACACACACACACACACACACACAAACACCCACATTCCCATTTTTTAAATCACATCATTTGAAGATAAGTTGTAGGCACCATGCCTCGTTACCCTAAATACAGTAAGTCCCCATATACGAACCTTTCAAGATGCAAACGTGCGTCTAGTTCCAGCAAGAAACCAAAACCTAAACCGTCAACGTCAGGCGTGAGTGAAATTGCTACTTGCCTTCCGTCTCCTATTGCTGATGATCCTTTAGACCTGTCATCTCCTGTCTCCTCTCTCTCCTCCAATCAGTAATTCTTTTTGCCTGTTGACTTGATGCCAGCCATTTTACTGTACTGCTATACTTTCCAAGGTACTGTACTGTAAGAATAAAAATGTTTTCTGTGTGTTGTGTTTACATTTTATGTACTATTTGTGTGGAAAGTATTATAAACCTATTATAGTACAATACTATATAGCCGATTATTACGTTAGTTGTATACCTAGGCTGACTTCGTTGGACTTAGGAACAAACTGGACTTACGATCACACTTTTAAAACAGAACTTATTCATATGCAGGGGACTTACTGTACTTCAGTAGACACCTCCTGAAACAAGGACCTTCTCTTACACATCACAATAGCATTCCTGTGGCCAAGCTATGTCACACCAATCTAATAACATCTAGTTTCTATTCGTGTTCCCTCCATTTGTGTCCCACAAATGTCTTTTATACCTATTTTTATATTTGTTTATATTTGCTTTGCATCTGTTTATATAAAACAAAAGTGAATCCAATCAGGATCCATACATTCCATTTTGGCTGTGATACCTCTTTAGTCTACTTTAATATAGAATGAGCCACCCTCTTGGCTCAGTTGGTAAAGAATCTCCCTGCAATGCAGGAGACTTGGGAGGATTCCCTGGAGAAAGAAATGGCAACCCACTCCAGTACTCTTGCCTGGAGAATTCCATGGACAGAGGAGCCAGGCAGGCTACAGTCTGTGAGATCGCAAAGTCAAACTGTGTGACTAATTTTTACTTTTTAATTTTTTCGATATAGAATAGTTTCCCTACTTTTATTTATTCATGACACTAAATGACTGTACTTAAAAGAGTGGAGGTGTCTTGCTGAGTAATCCTTACCTTTTAAGGATGTTTATAATTGCCTCCTTCCACAAAGGACTTGAGTGGTCCTAATGAGATTTTTTAAATCTGAAGCTGATATTTCTATTTATGAACTACTGAGATCTTTCTGCCTCCAAGAAACATGTTGGTTAGAGTTCAAAGCAAAGTGTGTTCAATGTTCATTGTCACTTAAGTACTCATATTATTGTGGATATGCTCATTAGGGCCTTTTCTACAAGGCACACTCATTATTATTTATGAATGTATGTGACCTAACAATGATCATGAGTAGAGTGATGGACTGAGGTAAGAGGAGGCCATGCTGTCCCACCCAGTGTGGGATATATTCTCAGAACCAAGAGGGTAGGTATAACCTTGATTTTTTTAATAGAATATTAATTCATTTTCAAGGCTTTTGTAGGGGATTGACCACAAGCAAACTTACAAATAAGTGTCTGTGTGTTTCCCCTTGAAATAGGACAGTTTGTGATGGAGCACCACACCCTCCCTGATGTGAAATCATTCATACTGACTCCAGACCACCTCGGAGGAATTGAATTTGACCTGCAGCTCCTGTGGAGTGCTCAGACTTTCGATTCTCCTTATCAACTCTGGCGAGCTACAAGCTCTTATAACAGGTGAGTATAGGATGGAGTTCAGGGGTAAATCTGAAATGTTTTCTGTTTCTTTAAGGGCTTTTCTTCAAAAGCTAGAAGAAAACTTTTAAAACTTTTCTATTTTAAAAGTGAGATAGACAGAAGTTGCCATCTGGCACCTAGAGAAACAGATGTAGCTCAGATCAGTTTCTGATGTATAAATTGGACAGGGATCACCCTTATTTCAAGAGTAAGAATAGGCAGGGTGCACATCAATTTTTTTCACATCACGTTGGCCAGAACTTAGTCACATGGCACATCTACCTGCAAAGGAAGCTGGGAAATTTGTCCAACTAATATCTTAGTATAATAAAGAAATTTCATTCCAGTGATCACAACCAGTACAAAATCCAGGATCACTAGTTATCAGGTCCAGATGTCACCCTTTACAATTCAATGTCCTGTAAAATAAATAACAAGATTTAGTCTTCTCCTACACCTGATATAGAGGTAGAATGAGATTGGAATAAATACAGTCAGCTATTCCATTTGTAAAAGGAAAGAATAGGACAAACAAAATGAAAACTTTTACCCTTAAAAGAATAATGGAACCTATAGTAAATATTGTTTAGCCCCATTTTGTAGGTCATGAAATTAGTACCTATCTTTAGCATGAAAATCTTATTATTTGCAATTAAAAAGTGGCAAATTGTCTTAAGAATAATTTTTAAAAATTTTATTTTGGTTACAAACGTTTGGTCTTATATTAGATTTTTCTTGTACATCCTGATTCTTTTGAAATCAATATATAACAAAATAACCTTTATTGTGTTTCCTAGAAACTCATGAGATTGTACATGTACTTGTCCCAATTTATAGACACAGAAATGGTCCTCTTTATGTCCTTTGCTGACTCCCCACTGCTTACCAAATGAAGTCAAGCTCTTTGAGCAGGACCCATATCCTTCCCTCTAAGCCTTGCCGCAAACCCAGCCTTCTAACCACATGTGTTCCCAACCTCTGAATCCACCAGCCCATCCATACCTCTCTGCTTTTATAATCCGCCTACCCTTCTTGCTCCTTTCCTCCTGCACATCTCAAACTCCTCTGAGCTCTAGCTCAGATATCAACCCTTCTGAGACACCTTGGCTGACTCTCCATGCTGTGTTAGAATCTCTTCCTCCTGGTTTGTGTGTTGTTCCAGCTTTTACTGTAACACAGCTCAGCATATTATAATGCTCTGAGTCCCATTTCCATTAGATTGTGAGCTTCTCAAGGGTAAGCCCCAGAACTGCACATTTTAGCACACAGTAGTTCCTGAATAAGCAACCTGTATGAGCTAACATTTGCGGTAAGGATGTTAAATCCATAGATAAATGGCAAAGCAAAGAGTAACACCAAGCGTTCTGTGCTGTGTACACTGTGAGCCATGCCGAGCACTCAGACCACAGCTGCCTAGGGTTGGGAGACCATACCAGCTGGGGAACTGACCAAGGCTTCTTGGGGAAGCTGAGCAACTGATGGGAGACTTCTGGTTTTCAGAAAAGAGGAGCAAAGAACCACAGGATTAAAAACCTACCTCCAGACTGTGTTGGGCATATTTGTAGGAATGGTCAGGAAATTGACCTAACTCATATTCAGGGGTGGGAAACAGGACTGCAGCCTGGGGAGACCATGCCATTTGTCTTGCATTCATTTGGTCAATAGATTTTTTTTGAACTTTTACTAAGAATACATCGGTGGACAAAATAAAAATCTCTGCACCCACAGGTAGACCTAATGAATGAGTACAGTATCACATGTTAGAAGGTGATGTTGCTGTTGTTGTTCAGTTGCTAAGGCTTGTCCGACTCAGCACTATGGAAAAAGAAAAGGTCGAGAGCAGAGTAAGGGGAATCAGGAGTGGGGGCCATTGTAATTTGTTGGTTAGGAAGTTCAGCCTAGGCCTCATTAAGAAGGTGCATTTGAGCAAGGTAGGAAACAAGGGAGCTCACTATGTAGATTATCTGGGGGAAGGGGTTCCTGGCAAAGTTCCAGAGTTTGGCAAAATTTTGGTGGCTGGAATGGAGTGGATGAAGAGGGTAACAAGAGACAGGGTCAGGCTGCTGTGGAGCCTTGAAGGCCAGTGTGTGGACTTTTTCACTCTAATGCAACAGGGGCCGCTATAGGTTCGAGGGGAGGAACAACAGGATCTGGCCTTTTTGTTTTTGTTTTAATTGGAATATAGTAGTTTTGCAATGTTGGATTAGTTTCTGCTGTACAGCAAAGTGAACCAGCCACACCTATACATATATCCCTTCTTCCTTGGATTTCCTTCCCATTTAACCCATCTACCCCACTTAAAAATGGGTTTAACCCATTTCCCATCTAGCACAGAACACTGAGTAGAGTTCCCTGAGCTATACAGTAGGTTCACATTAGTTATCTATTTTCTACGTAGTACCAATAGTGTGTATATATCAATCCCAATCTCCCAATTCATCCCATCCCATCCCTATCTTCCCTTGTTATCCATATATTTGTTTTCTACATCTGTGTCTCTATTTCTACTTTGCAATGGCCTGACTGTTGGAAAGCAGGAGTCGGGCATGGACAGTTCTGCCTAATTAAGTATTTCTATTAAGAGCTACTATTCACATTACACAGGTCAATTTTTGTGTAATTCGAAGATATTATACAAGATCTCATTTCCTGCTGGTTCCAGCTTTGGAGGAAGACAAGGATCGAGTGAAAAAACTGCAGACATGCAGACCTACAGGCATACAAACTTCCAGGGCACAAAGGGGCTTAGAAACTAAGCCCTGAAAGTTTGCCTGGTTTGTCTAAAAGTGTACAGCCATGGAGAAGCAAAGCAAGGGCAGGGTTAGACCGTCTCCCCATTTCCAGCCTGGGCCATCTCACTAAACTGACCCCAGGCTGTGTCCTAAAAGTTGTACTTACTTATTTATTTATTAAGTAGAAGTGTTAGTCACTCAGTCGTGTCCAACTCTTTGCGACCCCATGGACTGTAGCCTGCCGGGCTCCTCTGTCCATGGAATTCTTCAGGCAAGAATACTGGAGTGGGTAACCAATCTCTTCTCCAGGGGATCTTCCTGACCCAGGGATTGAACCCAGCTCTCCTGCATTGCAGGCAGATTCTTTACCACCTGAGTCACCAGAGAAGTTGGCTGCTTATTTATGTTTACTAAATCTTTGCTATCACTTTACTAATAAACAGACACAAATAATGCCGAAGAAATAGACAAAGAAGGAACATGGAGAAAGTGAGGACTAATCACAAATCATGCTAGTTAGAATTAAGATTCACAGCCCTGAGCTCCTCACTCAGTAGGTGGCAGCCTCCCAAGGCCCTTGAAGAATCTTCCTGCCGCTTCTGGCTGTCTGGCTGCCTTTCAGGCAGCCTGCCAGGGGCTGAGCTGCTGGATGACAAGTGTGGGAAATGAAGTAGGTGAGGGCTACCAAGGCTCTGTACTCTTAGGGTCACGACCTACAGAATCTCATGCCTCGCTATAAACACAGAAATTCCCAGCAAGTCATCTCTGATGAGAAGTGATGCTGTTCTTCAACTTTGTTTAAAGGAGGAGGGTTTGGGAGAGAAGTCCTGAAACTGAATGCTAATGAAGTGGGGGTGGCAGCCGTCTCTGGAGTAGGGTTAGTCAACCCCCAGGCCTTCACTACCTTTTCAATCAGAGCAGCAGCCGCCGCTGGCTTGGTCATATCTCAGTAAACAAAAGTTTCTGCAGTCCAGAACGTATAACAGGGTGTCAGTCAGCAAGAAACACTAAACAGACGCTGTCAAGTCAGTTTCACGGGGGTGTAAAAAAGGATGTGGCCAGGTCTGTTTTGCCCTCATTGGAGCCTTTTAGATTTTTGTCAACAGTGTGCCTTTCTCAGCATTTCTCATGGAAAGGGCTTGAATAAATGAAAAGAACTCTATTTAACACCTCTGGCTAGTACTCTGAAGTGTGTTAGAACAATCACAAGTGTGATGAATTCCTGAAAATCGTGTCTGCAGACTTGTGAAGTTCTTGGTGGGATGCTGAGCACAAGTATCATGTGAAAACTTGTCTACTGAAGTCAGGTTATTTCTGGGTAAGTAAGTAATCTCTAAATCCATCTCTCTAACCGTAATCTGCCTGCCTATTTCCAGGAAGGATTACTCCGGGGAGTACACCATCTACCTGATCCCTTGCACAGTGCAACCCACACAGCCATGGGTGGACCCAGGAGAAAAGCCTCTGGCCTGCACTGCACACGCCCCAGAGAGGTAGGGAGAGAGGATTGATCCTCACTATTTGTGAACTTACCTATTCACTGACATTTATTTGTAACCCCGAATCCAATTTTCGGGATGCTAGCCTGCTCATTCCTGACCTGCAGAGTGATGAAATAGCGGTCATCTGAGCCACATTCCCAGCTCAGATTTCTCATCCTGTGAACAAGTGTCCCTTTTACAGTTCATTTGCTGCCAGGGTTTTCAAATTTTTGTCCCTCGTATTGGTGATTTTTTTTGTTTAAAATGGCTCCCCAGCAGAGCGCCAAAGTGCCATCTTATTTCCTACATACAAGAAGGTGGTGATGAGCCAAATGGAGTGTTAGATGAGCTTCATTCCAGCATGAACTTCAGAGCCATCACCACAAGTTCTATGCTAAGGAACCAACAGTATATATCAAGTAAGGTGTCTTTAGACAGAAACACGCATAAAACAGTTAGGTATTGATCACTGATGATAATGTTGAGAGCAGAGGCTGCAGGAACTTGACCCCTGATTTCCCCCCACGGGCAGCTAGCTGTTCACAATTCATTCATTCCGTGTTCATTGCAGTTTTATAGAATGTAACTACCATGAATAACAAGAATCAAACTGTCCATCAGCCCATGCCCACCTCTGACCTGAGCCTGTCCTCGTTGTGCCGATGTTCATTCATTCAGCCCGTATTTATTCAGCTCTTACTGTGTCCTTGGCTCTAGTCTCAGCGTGGAGACTCTAGCAGAGGATTTAAAGTCACCACTGCTCTCAAGCAGTGCAGATAGTATAGTGCCACCTTTCTAGGAGCTGAGCAGAGTGACTGGAAAATGTTTCAGAGAGAAGGCACTGCAAACAGAATCTGACATTATCATTAAGAGAAGGTGATTTGGAGAGTGACTTTCAAATTAAGAGTCTGAGACTTGGCCATTGGATTTGGCCACACAGAATTCGTCCATAATCTTGATACAGGTTAGGTTCAGTGGACCTAGAAGGATGAGGCCTGATTAGAGTGCGTTCGAGAGAGAGGCAAGAATGTGGAGATAAAAAGGACACAGCAATGCTGAAGGAATTTTGTTATAAAAGGTTTCAGATAGAGGGGCATTCGTGGGAAGAGATGAAGGATTGAAGGAGGTTTTGTTTGTGTGTGTTTTAGATGCAAAATATTTTAGGATGTTTGTGTGTTGGTGAGAAGAGCCCTGTTGGTCTACTGGGGGAAACAGACCATGCAGTGGGAAGAGGGAAGATGTGCAGAGCTAAGTCTTTGAGTGGAACAGGGAACAGACCCAGACATGCGGGGACGGGCCAGCCTTAGCCAGAGGCACAGACACTTCATCTACTAAGAAAGGAAGGCAGGCACAGTCTATGGATACAGGTGAAGGGAGAATTAGTAGGTTGGGAGGGTAAGGATGACCAAGGAGATGTCGGATTCAGTCTGTTTCTCCAAGAAATGAGAAGTCAAGCATAGCTGGAAGTAAGGAACAGTGAGGTTTGAGAAGAGAGGAGGACGTGAAATAGAGTCATCTCTGAGAGTGGAAAGTATGGTAGAGAGTTACAGACACAGCAGATCAGCAGTGCTGAGGGCCCTATTGAATTTTTTTTCAAAAAAACATTTGTTTATTAATTTGTTGGCTGCATTGGGTCATAGTTGCAGCTCAGGGGATCTTTCATTTCAGAGCACAGACTTCTCTCTAGTTGTGCATGAGGACTTAGTTGCCTGGAGTAATGTAGAATTCCCCGACCAGAGATCGAACCTGCATCCCCTGCACTGGGAGGCAGATTCTTAACCACTGGACCACCAGGGAAGTCCCTGAATTGCCTTTAAATTACCATTAAATTACTTATTAGTGTAAGATGACTAGTATGTGTTTAAGGCACATACAATTTGATCAATTTTGACATATATGTACTTGTGAAATATCACCACAATTAAGATAGTGGTGATGTCCATTTTCTCCAAAAGTTTCCTCATGACGCTTTGGTATCCCCCCTCCCATCCCCTCCCCACACCCAACCCCCTCGGTATCTACTGATCCTTCTGTCATTACAGATTAGCTTGCACTTTCTACTAATTTATATCAGTGGCATCACACAATATGAATTCTTTTCCTCTGACTTCTCTTGTTCAACATGGTTATTTTGACTCACTCATGGTTGTTATGTGTAGCAGTGGCTTGTTCCTGTTGCTGCTGAGCTGTATGCCATGGTGTGCACACACTACAGTTCATTTATCAAATCAGTTAGTTGATGGACATTTGGATTATTTCCAGTTCGGGCTGTTATAAATAAAGTTGCTGTAAACATACATAGATAAGCCTTTATATGGACACATGCTCTCTGTTTTCTTGTGTAAATACCTAGGAGTGGAGTGGCTGGATTCTATGGTATGTTTAACTTCTTATGAAACTGGCACACTTTTTTCCAAAGTGTTTATAAATGTGTAACTGTGTGTGTATCCCCACCGTGAGGTGTCAGTTTCCCAGGTCTTCTGCATCCTGGTAAGTGTGGTTGCAGAGGGCCTGGTGTGGTTGAAGAATTAATGAGTGGGATTAAAAGAGGTGAGCTGGAAAGATAGGAAGTGTTAGGGTAGAGAGTGAGACGTTTGAAAGCGAGGTTTTATGGAGGAGGTGCCTAGTAGGATGGTGGGGCATAGGCGGCTGCAGTGGAGAGGGGCATGTGCTCTTTGGAGGTGAAGACATCAAGGAACTGAGAGGTTAGGGGGGTGGATGTTTCATCCATTGAAATCATTGAGACTGAAGGCAGGAATGATACAGGAGAGCCTGTAGTCAGTCAAGTGTGGGAGGGACGGTGACCAGGAATATAGTGGCTGGCGGCAGTAAGGAAGAACAGAGGGCAAATCGTCTGAAGAGATATGCTGGGGAATTTTTTATTCATGTAATCCATTTTTATTTTATTTATTTACTTCTTCCTTTATCTTTTTGGCTGTGCTGGAAGGCCTGTAGAATCTTAGCTCCCCAGCTAGCGCCCCTGCATTGGGAGCACAGAGGCTTAAGTACTGGACCACCAGGGAAGTCCCTGTAATAAATTTTTTTAAATTATGAAATGTTTTAATACCCAGAAGACCAAACATTGTGGATATATAAAGCCTCAAGAACATTACCTAGTAAGAGTTATAACTGCCATGAATTGGGTATCCCTTGCGCTATGATCCTGATGCTAAGTGAATAATCATAACTGCCAGTGGTATTAGTGTCTGTGTATGGAGTGCAGACTATGTGGTGGGCTCTGTACTAAGCTCTTTTTTTTTAATTTATTGATTTATTTTAATTGGAGGCTAATTACGGTAGAATATTGTAAGTTCAAGTCTCATTACAGTGATCGCCCTCAAGATTATTTACTGTATTTCCACTTTAGAACTAATGAAACTGGAGGTCGGCAAAAAAAAGAAACATTCCTAGTACCTTTTAAATACCTTCAATGCCCCTTTCAGTTGTATTCTCCCCATCTCTCCACTAAGTTAACCACTAGCCTGGTATTTGTGCCTATCATCTCTTGTTTGGGGCTTCCCTAGTGGCTCAGATGGTAAAGTGTCTGCCTGCAATGCAGAAGACCTGGGTTCAATCCCTGGGTCAGGAAGATCCCCTGGAGAAGGAAATGGCAACCCACTCCAGTACTCTTGCCTGGAAAATCCTATGGACAGAGGAGTCTGGTGGGCTACAGTCCATGGGGTCACAAAGAGTCAGACACGACTGAGCAACTTCACTTTATCCCTTGTTTTGGCTTATGGTTCACCTCATATTTAGGTCTTCCCTATAGCTCAGACTTCACTTTCGTGCATTGAAGAAGGAAATGGCAACCCACTCCAGTATTCTTGCCTGGAGAATCCCAGGGACGGGGGAGCCTGGTGGGCTGCTGTCTATGAGGTCGCACAGAGTCGGACATGACTGAGTGACTTCACTTTCACTTTTCACTTTCTTGCATTGGAGAAGGAAATGGCACTCCACTCCAGTACTCTTGCCTGGAAAATCCATGGACGGAGGAGCCTGGTGGGCTGCAGTCTATGGGGTTGCTAAGAGTCGGACATGACTAAGTGACTTCACTTTCACCTTTTACTTTCATGCATTGGAGAAGGAAATGGCAACCCACTATGGAAATTGTAGTGGGTGAATCAGACTTTGATCACACATTTAAATAGAATAGCAAGCGACATTAAGTACTATGAGAAAAAAAAACAAACTGCACAGTGTATTGAAAACAAATGATAAGAGATCTGACCCAGCCTGGGAGGGAAGAGAAAGAAGGTAAGCTTCCTAGAAAAAGTGGTGCTTGAGATCTGAACAGCAAGAGTTCTCTAGGCAATGGTGGTAGCAGACAAGGAGGGAGCGTTCCAGTAGAAGGTTTGTCAAGGTCAAAGTCAGAAAACTAAATTCATTACCACTAATCTCAATTTGAACCTCAGGGCTTTCCAGAATGAGAGGGCCAGCAAAAGCAAAGAGTGTTGAAAAGTCTAAAAACCAATTAGATTATTCCTGCTCCAAAGAGCAGATGAAGCTCATAAGAACTGGAACTAAATAAGGTCTCTCTCCTGTCAGTTCAGTTCAGTTCAGTCTCTGAGTTGCGTCCCACTCTTTCTGATCCCATGACTGCAGCATGCAGGCCTTCCTGTCCATCACTCTTTCCCGGAATTTACTCAAACTCATGTCCATTGAGTCAGTGATGCCATCCAACCGTCTCATCCTCTGTCATCCCCTTCTCCTCCTGCCTTCAATCTTCCCCAGCATCAGGGTCTTTTCAAATGAGTCAGTTCTTCACATCACGTAGCCACAGTATTGGAATTTCAGCTTCAGCGTCAGTCCTTCCAATGAATATTCAGGACTGATCTCCTTTAGGATGGACTGGTTGGATCTCCTTACAGTCCAAGGGACTCTCAAGAGTCTTCTCCAATACCACAGTTCAAAAGCATCAATTCTTCGGCCCTTGCCTGTACCCATCTCTTTATTCACTAAATGTTTTAGCACCTACAGCAAAGTGCAGGGTGGGAACAGGAGGGCAGCCCAAATGACTGACGAAAAATCAATCCTACTCTCAAGGAGTTCTTGTTTTTCTGCATTTAGATTCCTGATACCCATTGCATTCCAGCAGACCAACCGCCCTGTCCCTGTTGTGTATTCGCTCAATACTGAATTTCAGCTCTGCAACAATGAGAAGGTGTTCCTAATGGACCCCAACACTTCTGATATGTCACTGGCAGAAATGGATTACAAAGGAGCCTTCTCGAAAGGTAAGCGTTCCCTTCACCCAAAGACAGAGACTCCAATGGACTTGAGAAGCTATCAGATAGGTCTCCTAGCGTCTCTGCTTATCGGCTTTCAGTCAGCTCTCCAGGGAAGAGTCCCCTAGCGCTGGTTCCAGCGCAGCCAGGAACAGACTCATATTCTTCCTTCAGGTTATTTCAAAATAAGATCATATTCTTTGTGCTGTAATAATCAGCGATGTGATGACTGCGAAAGTGCTGATGAGTCGTAAGAACACAGGGGCTTCCAGCCAGATTCTAATGCATTGTCTAACTTTGGGTGAATTGCCTCATCTCTCAGTTCCTGAGATTGTAATATGACTGCCTACCAGCCTCAAAACTACGCCAAACCTCCATGTCTTCTTCAGCAGGCTTTCTCTACTTGAAATGGTTCCTTTGCCCTCTCCCTGCTCCAGACACGCCTCCCTTGACTTTCTTCTTTTTCAGGTCTCTATCTAAATGCTAACCTCCCCAAAGAGACTTGCTTTGACCATACCAGTCAATCTAATATCGGTTTTCATATCTTTCACTTTCACTAAATGTTGTTCATTTTTTATAGTACTTCTCACAATTTTTAATATCATATTTCTTTACTTATTTATTGCCTATCTCTCCCACTAGAATACAGATTGTGGTTAAATATCAAATTTGTATGTCATGCCACCAATGCCTAGGTGCTCAATAAATATTTGTTGAATGAATAAACTATAGATGAATCAACCCATTATATTTTCTTCCAGTTTCTCTCTTCTTCCTTTTTCTTACTTTTAATCTTTTGCTCATATCTGAGTTTTTTTTCTCTCATCCTAAAAACACATCCCATAAGAGAAAACTCTCTCATCCCTACCCCTCGCTCAAACTTCAACCCACATGTCCTCCTTTTCTTTCCTCTGAGAATCTTCCTGAAGGAGTGGTGAACTGACACTGTCCCCGTGGCCCTTCTTCCCAGTCACTCCTGCGTCGTCTGCTGCAGACTGGCTTTGTCCGACCACGGCTCAGAATTCTCTCTTATCAATGATACCAAGCCCATGGGTTTTGACAGTTCGTTTGGTTTCCTTTGCACCAGCCTCTCCTGAGGCCATCTTGCCTTTGTTTCCTTTGCACCAGCCTCTCCTGAGGCCATCTTGCCTTTCTGACCACTTCCCTCTCTCTGGCCCTCCATCCTCTGCCCTGTCAGTATGGCTGTCTCCACATTCCATGCTTGGCTCCTTCTGCTCTTACTTCAGTGCTCCTCCAGTCACCCCCATGACTTGGCTCCTCCCTGTCCTCTGAACTTCCTAACCACCTGCTACTCCACAGCCGCTCCATGAAAATTAACCTTGTCCCTGCTCTCTTCTGAGCTTCTCTTCCACACTTCCACACACAGATTGAAACTACCAAACCTCTCCAAGTGATAGCATTCAGACACCTTGTTATCATTGTTCCATTGCTCAGTCGTGTCCGACTCTTTGCAACCCCATGGACTGCAGCATGCCAGGCCTCCCTGTCCTTCACTATCTCCCTGAGTTTACTCAAACTCATGTCCATTGAATTGAGCAGACTCAAATGATGCCACTCAGTGATGCCATCCAACCATCTCATCCTCTGTCCCCCACTTCTTTTCCTGCCCTCACTCTTGCCCAGCATCAGGGTCTTTTCCAATGAGTCAGCTCGTCACATCAGGTAGGCAAAGTATTGGAGCTTCAGCTTCAGCATCCATCCTTCCAGTGAATATTCAGGACTGATTTCCTTTAGGATGGACTGGTTGGATCTTCTTGCAGTCCAAGGGACTCTCAAGAGTCTTCAAAAGCATCAGTTCTTTGGTGCTTACCTTTCTTTACAGTCCAACTCTCACATCCATACATGACTACTGGAAAAACCATAGCTTTGACTTTATGGACCTTTGTTGGCAAAGTGATGTCTCTGCTTTCTAATACACTGTCTAGGTTTGTTATAGCTTTTCTTAAGATGTCTACAACTGGACTCATCTCCCCCCAGAAATGTTCCTCTCACATTCACTGCCCCACTGACTGCATCAGCAAGCTCTAGGTGGCCAGCCAAAGATCTCAGGGCTAACGCCTACTTCTCCTCTACCCCCTCTACCCCACCCCTGATGGTAATAAGATGACTGGTCCCAACTCTCAGGCATTTCTTGCCTTCAGTCCCTTTGCTGTTTAGTCTCTCAGCTGTGTCTGACCCTTTGTGACCCCATAGACTATAGCCCCCCAGGCTCCTGGAGTGGGTTGCCATTTCCTTCTCCAGGGGATCTTCCTGACCCAGGGATTGAGCCCACATCTCCAGCATTGGCAGGTGGATTCTTTATCACTGAACCACCAGGGAAACCCTCAATCCCCTTGCCTCACTGCTATATTTTGTTCATTTGCTTGTTTTCACCATTTTTTAAATTGGATTATAGCTTCTTTGCAATGATGTGATGAATCGGCAGACTGGGATTGACATACATACTCACTGCTATATTTGGATACCTATTTCTTGCTAGAGCATTACAATAACTCTCTACTTGTACCTCTAGTCTCTCTGTCATTATTCTCCATGTTTCTAAACTCCAGGTGTTTTGATATTAAGTCCACATTCAAAACATTCCAGGGACTTCCCCGGTGGTCCAGTGCTTAGGACACTGTGTTTCCACTGCCAGGGGTACAAGTTCAATCCCTGGCTGAGGAACTAGGATCCTCCATGCCATGTTGCACGACCAAAACCTTTCCGTGTTGCCTACTACTCCTGTACTCAAGTCCAGAATCTCAGCACTGTTAATCAATTTTCCCAGAGCCCCTGCCCCCACCCCCCGGCTCCCATCGCTGGCCTGCCTGGTGCACAGTAAATGTTCTGATGCACATTCTGAGTCAGACGGATCTGTGTTCACATCCTCCTCCCACATGTCCCAGATGCGAAACTTTAAACAAGTTATTTAACATAGGGGCACTAATTGAACCCATCTCTTAGGCTCTTGGGAGGATTAAATAAGATACTGTAGGTAAAGAATTTGATGCCCTAGCAGGAACTAAGAAAAATTAACTACACCAGGACTGGTACCCTTCCAGCATTTTGTATTTTGTACATGGACTTGCTTTTACCTGGGATGCTCTTGCAGCCTCTCCCTCCCCACTCAGATGCCCCAGCTGACCACTTATGGTTCAGGATACAGCTCAAATGTCATCTCCTCTTTATACCCTTCCACGGTGCTCTCCAGGCAGACTTTGGTGCTAAGCCCTCATTGTCAGCTCTGTGCTGATCTGATGTTGTTGACCTTCCTCTGTGGTGAGGTAACAGCATCGTGCGGTGGTTAACAGTGTGGGTGTTTCAAACCAAGCACCTTTGACTTTGAATCCCACCCTCACCACTCGGTGACTTTGTGACCTTGAACAAATCACCTCACCACTCAATGTCCTCATCTATAAAATTGTGAGCACCTCCTGAGTTCTCCCATGAGAAGGACTTAGTAAAATACCTCTCCAGGAGTATGAGTTCAATAAATGCTAGCTGCTTTCAGCAGTTGCTTTGCTTGTATTTCTGCCCTCTTGGCAGTGTCTCACTCACCTTTGTATCCCTTGCACATAAGGGAATGCTTGCCCTACCCTAAATACTTCAGGAACATTTACTGATTAAAAGAAAAACAGTACATGAATCAATGTGTATTTTAGGGGCACATGGACCCCGCAGCTCTTCATAGAAAGGTACTTTTGATTCTGAAGAAGCATGTTAAAGCCTTCCTATCCTTGACACTTTTTTTCCCCTCTTTCTTAAAGTCTGACCTAATTAATGCCTTGCAATCTTTTCAGGTCAAATCCTCTATGGCCGAGTACTTTGGAATCCAGAGCAAAACCTTAATTCTGCTTACAAGCTCCAGCTGGAGAAGGTCTATCTTTGTACTGGAAAGGATGGCTACGTGCCTTTCTTTGATCCCACAGGGACCATCTACAATGAAGGGCCACAGTATGGATGCATTCAGCCAAACAAACATCTGAAACACAGATTCCTGCTGCTGGTATGCTGTTTGTGTTAAAGGGCTGACACACGGATAGATTTCCCCAGCTATAAATTTTGCCTAATGCCACGCTCAATGGTTTCTACAGATACTGTTATTGTTTTGTTGATGTTGTCTCTGTCAGCTTAATTCTAGTACATAGTACAAAGCTAGTGATAATTATGGGGGGTAACAATGTTACCAACCCAGGTCTGGCTGCTTGCCCCTGAAAAGCCAGTAGAAAGGTTGGTGGAAAGGAAAGTTTGCTTTATTTTGAATGCTGATAACCAAGGGCAGATCCGTATCTAAAGGCCAATTCTTCCCCTGACAATCAGGGGGCAAGAGCTTTTATAGACAGAGGGAAGGGGTTGCATGCAGAAAGAGTATGGTCAGCTCTGACAGTCATTAGTGGTCTGACCAGAGTCATCTTGATTGTCGTGAATACTGTTAGTCTTCAGTTCTAGAGTTCGTTTCCATTTCTTTGCAATCAGTTCTCAGACCGGTGGCAGTTTGTATTATGGCTACAGTCTGGTCAACATGTACTTAGCTTCTTCCACCTGGTGGGAGTTTCAATATCTACAAGACACCTCACAGGATATGGCTCAGAATATTATCTATAGCCCTTGCTGCTGCTAAGTCACTTCAGTCGTGTCCGACTCTGTGCGACCCCATAGACAGAAGCCCACCAGGCTCCGCTGTCCTTGGGATTCTCCAGGCAAGAGTACTATAGCCCTTGAGAAGGAGCTAAAGGTCGTTGCCTGTGCTTAATGACTACGTTATTATTATTTGGTCTCCTTTGATTGTTTTCCTTTGTTTCTGCATTTTCTCACTTCTCTGATTAAACATATTATTTGGCCAAAGTTCTTCCACAGACAAAGGGCAAGCTGAAGACATGGAGGCAGGGGAGGGGCAAGGACCAGAGGGTCCTGCTCCATTTCAGCAAGACAAGCTGTCACTGACATTTTAGGAAGAGGAAAGACTAAGACAGTATTTCTCAGTGTGTCCCAGAGTCCCCTCAATATATCCCCAGTATTCTTTCAGGGCCTCCATGAGGTCAAAACTACTCTCATGATGATATGATGTTGCTTGTTTTTTTCACACGCGTTCCCTCACACTTGCAGATAGTAAGCAGGTTTACTGATATGGAATCACAATTCGTATTGTGCCTAATCTTTAAAAAACACCACTTCCTGAGGTTTGACTTAGTATCAAAAAAGAATATGCACAATTATCTGAAAAAGTTATTCAAACATTTCTCCCCCTTCCAGCTATTAATACATAGCTTATGTGAGGCCAGATTGTCTTCACATATTTCAGCCAAAACAACATATCACAACTGATGGAAAATAGAAGCAATTATGAGAATCTACTTCTTTTCTAGCAATTTGCCAAAATGTAAAACAAGGCCAACTCTCTTTTTGGGTGGATATGAATATAGGTGTTTTCACTAAAAAATATGTTACTTATGTTAACATGTAATGAGTTGCTCATTTCTCTCTTAAAATGAATTAGTAAATATCTATATTTTTTCATTTAAAAAAATTGTTCATTGTAGCATATCACAGTGTTAATTTTAATACAGTAA
Organism: Ovis aries; assembly: GCF_016772045.2. Classification (NCBI taxonomy): domain Eukaryota; kingdom Metazoa; phylum Chordata; class Mammalia; order Artiodactyla; family Bovidae; genus Ovis; species Ovis aries. The sequence continues at coordinate 93,997,225 of NC_056059.1, forward strand.
ATATTGATAGATATAAATCACATAAAATGAAAGCTTTGAGACGTCTTTAATTTTTAAGTCCTGAGGACACAGAGCTTGAGAATTGCTGGTCTAGGCTATCTTACTTGTTATGTTTCAAGATCACAGGGGCCACCAAGTATCCTCCCCCAGAGGGCAGTGGGTACCCAGGGGCAGCAGTCTACTTAAGGCTCAGGTAAAGGCTCCTGCAGTACACGCTTCCCCGACCCAAAGGGTGACTGCCTCCTCCCTGTGACCGCCGCCTGCCAGTTCAGTGGTTCCATCTTGCTAGAGCTTGTGTTTCTCTCTTTCAACTCCTAGGACCGCAGTCAGCCAGAGGTAACTGACAAGTACTTCCATGACGTGCCCTTTGAGGCCCATTTTGCTTCCGAGTTGCCTGATTTCCAAGTGGTCAGCAGCATGCCAGGCGTGGATGGATTTACTCTGAAGGTAGACGCGCTCTATAAGGTGAGTATGGTGAGAAGAATGGAAGTAGAGCACGAATTCACTTTAAAGGCTACAAAGAAGAGGATGACATCTTCTCTGCAATGCCAGTTTGTTTTTATAGCATTCTTGCTGGCAGGTCTTTTAATTGTTGTTAAACTTACCATTGTTCAACCACTAAGTCCTGTCGAACTCCTTGTGACCCCATGGACTGCAGCACGCAAGGCTTCCCTGTCCTTCACCGTCTCCCAGAGTTCACCCAAGATCATGTCCATCGATTTGGTGATGCCATCCAATCATCTCATCCTCTGTTACACTCGTCTTTTGGCTTCAGTCTTTCCCAGCATCAGGGTCTTGGCTTCCCTGGTGACTCAGACAAGAAATAATCTGCCTGCCATATAGGAGACCTGGGTTCGATCCCTGGGTTGGGAAAATCCCCTGTAGAAGGGAATGGCAACCCACTCTGTTATTCTTGCCTGGACAATTCCAAGGACAGAGGAGCCTGGCAGACTATAGTCCACAGGGTCGCAAACAGTCAGACATGACTGAGCAACTAACCTACTCACCTCAAATTTTATCATCTATCCAATAGACCAAAGCAATAATAAAATTCTTTAATTCGCATATAGTCTCATCATGGTTCTGTGCAGCACCAGCTGTTTTTCACAATCATGTGGAAATATTTAGCAAAATCATAAATACAATCCAGTGATTTCAAATGGCAAGAATTACTAGTATTTGATAAGCAAAAATACTCTTAAGTCCCAGTAATAAGCATGAATTTCCAAGATCAATTTCTACTCTTCTCCATCTTCAAATAGTAAGTCATGACCTTGAATTTCAGAACTGTTATCACTCTTCAGAAATTGTTTCAAAATCATGGAGGGTCTCAATGGGCGGCAGATGAAAGGGAAATAAAATGCTTGATGACATAACCACTCAGAAGATGATCCAAAAAGTGTTCAGATTTAGCAAATTTTTATCAAGTGTCTGTTTATTACGCGCAGAGTAGGTGTTTAATGAATCTTTATTGAATGACTCTATTTTAGCTAAAGTTCATCAACGAATAGTAAATTAGCATACAAACCAGTGGAAGGTCACTGGGAATGAATTGGTTATTAATACTATTGCTCTACTTATGTCAATAAAGACCAACAAATCATAAGCATTCACTAAGCTACAGAAACCCTAAAAGATAAATTCTTAGGGCTATTTCATGGACAAGTATGGAAACAGAAAAAAAAACATGAATATTTGCCCTAAGATCACTTTAATTTGGAAATAGACTAGAATCCCAAAATATTTGGTTCAGTTCTCTATTCAGACACCAACCATTGCTAATGCTTTTCTTTTTCTTTCTTTCTTTTTTCTATACTTCATCAAAACCTTTATTCTGCTACAGCTATAGTGGCATACTTACTAATCCTTAAATGAACCACGCATAGTCTTATCTCAACATTTTTTTTTTTTTTAATTTTAAAATCTTTAATTCTTACATGCATTCCCAAACATGAACCCCCCTCCCACCTCCCTCCCCATAACATCTTTCTGGGTCATCCCCATGCACCAGCCCCAAGCATGCTGCATCCTGCGTCAGACATAGACTGGCGATTCAATTCACATGATAGTATACATGTTAGAATGTCATTCTCCCAAATCATCCCACCCTCTCCCTCTCCCTCTGAGTCCAAAAGTCCGTTATACACATCTGTGTCTCTTTCCCTGTCTTGCATACAGGGTCGTCATTGCCATCTTCCTAAATTCCATATATATGTGTTAGTATACTGTATTGGTGTTTTTCTTTCTGGCTTACTTCACTCTGTATAATCGGCTCCAGTTTCATCCATCTCATCAGAACTGATTCAAATGAATTCTTTTTAACGGCTGAGTAATACTCCATTGTGTATATGTACCACAGCTTTCTTATCCATTCATCTGCTGATGGACATCTAGGTTGTTTCCATGTCCTGGCTATTATAAACAGTGCTGCGATGAACATTGGGGTACATGTGTCTCTTTCAATTCTGGTTTCCTCGGTGTGTATGCCCAGAAGTGGGATTGCTGGGTCATAAGGTAGCATTTTTTAAAGGAGGCCAGTGACCAGTGATGGTCTGATTTATTCTATGACTTTTAAAAAAAGATTCTTTCTTTAGTGGATCAGTTCCCTTTCTCTTTTTTTATTGAAATATATTTGATATACAATGTTATGTTAGTTTCACATGTGATACATAGTGATTTGACTTTTGCATATATTATGAAATGATCAGTGTGGTAAATCTAGTAACCATCTGTACCCATACAAAGTTATTACAGTATTAAAGGCCATATTCCTTATGCTGTGCATTATATCTCATGACTTCTTTATTTTATAGCTGGAGGTTTGTACCTCTTGAGCCCCTTCATGTATCCCGGCCCCCCACGCCCTCCTTCATCTGGCAACTACCTATTTATTCTCTGTATCTGAATCTGTTTTCATTTTGTTTTGCTTGTCTTTTTTTTTTTTAATTCCACATATAAGTAAAATCATATGGTATTAGTCTTTCTCTGACTGACTTATTTCACTTAGTATAATACTTTCTAGGGCTTCCCAGGTGGCTCAGTGGTAAAGAATCTGCTTGCCAATGCAGGAGACACAGATTTGATCCCTGGGTTGGGAAGATCCCCTGGAGGAGGAAATGGCAACCCATTCCAGTATTCTTACCTGGAGAATCCTATGGACAGAGGAGCCTGGTAGGCCACAGTCCATGGGATCGCAAAGAGGTGGAAATGACTAATACAGCCTGTACAGCCTAATAATTTCTAGGTCCATACATGTTGGCACAAATGGCTAGTTTTTTTAATAGCTGAATAGTATTCCATTGTATGCATATATATATATACGCTGCTGCTAAGTCACTTCAGTCGTGTCCGACTCTGTGTGACCCCATAGACGGCAGCCCACCAGGCCCCCCGTCCCTGGGATTCTCCAGGCAAGAACACTAGAGTGGTTTGCCATTTCCTTCTCCAATGCATGAAAGTGAAAAGCGAAAGTGAAGTCGCTCAGTCATGTCTGACTCTTAGTGACCCCATGGACTGCAGCCTCCCAGGCTCCTCCATCCATGGGATTTTCCAGGCAAGAGTACTAGAGTGGGTTGCCACTGCCTTCTCCGATATGGAAATACACACACACACACACACACACACACACACACACACACGCATACACACACCACATCTTCCTTTTCCTTTCATCTTATGGACACGCAAGTTGTTTCCATATCCTGGCTATTGTAAATAATGCGGCTGTGAACATTGGTGTAGCTAATGCTTTTCTTGAAGCCATTCACCCACGGAAGCTTGTGGTGGGCAGTGGTCTTCCCGTCCCCTTCCTCGGGTGGTCTGCGGGCATCAGCGACATGTTCAGTTCATCTCCCGTCTCCTCCTCCTGCAGGTGGAAGCAGGACACCAGTGGTACCTTCAGGTGATCTACGTCATTGGTCCTGATACCATCTCAGGCCCCAGGGTCCAGCGCTCTCTCACAGCCCCTCTGAGACGCCACCGAAGGGACCTGGCAGACCCCAGTGGCTGGCTGAGCCTTGACGAGTCCCTCATCTATGACAATGAAGGAGACCAAGTCAAGAATGGCACCAATATGAAGTCCCTGAACCTGGAGATGCAAGAGCCCATCATAGCTGCTTCTCTCTCCCAAACCGGGGCGTCTATCGGCAGCGCCCTTGCTGCCATCATGCTCCTACTTCTGGTGTCTTTGGTGGCTTGTTTCATCACCAGGAAATGCCAGAAACAGAGGAAGAAGCCGCCCACGGGGGACATCCTGGAGGAATACCCTCTGAATACCAAGGTGGACATGCCCAAGCGGGGCACAGACAGGGTGGAGAAGAATGTGGACAGACAGTACTGCACCGTGCGCAATGTGAACATACTTGGTGAAGCCGAGGGCACCTACGTGTTCAAAGGTGCGAAAGTAAAGAAATTGAATCTGGAAGTCAGAGTTCACAACAATTTACAGGATGGAACAGAAGTTTAATGGAGGAGACCCATTGTGTATTTTTTTTCTAAAGTCATTTTTATAAAACAGGGGGGAAAATACTGATATTTTTATAATCTTGCCAATTAAAAAGGGAATACGATAGCGTTCAGTGGTGGAAGGCACACATCACTTGCATCAACTCACAACTGAGCTACCTCATGGGACAAAGAACCACTGAGACCCCAGAGGATGGAAGGAGTTCTTTCCGTGGATCCCATTAACAGTCTCTGCAGCCGCAAACTGTTCCTTCTGTAAGGCTAGTCTTGGAAAGCCAGTGTTCAGAGTTAGGACGTGACTTAGGTCAGCGGAGGGAGCACACGGGGATGTACTGAAAGGTCTCAGAGGCAGAAAGCGGGGGGCGAGGTGAGGGGGGGCAGTGCTTTTGGTCTCCACTCCCCCACCCTCCCCTCCAGCTCCAGCTCCCTTCTGCTTGTGCTTTTCCTGGGCGTCTGAACCGCAGAGTTCACATTGCTGATGCACAGATTCCGCTCAGAATTCTGCTAATCAGCACCTATGTGTTTGCTCATGCATCCAGTTGACAGTCTGCACTCTTTGTACTCTGACTGTACTTTGCATCACCAGCCCTTTTCACCTGGAGGTTTAAACTGCTCTGGACTAGAACATTTCTCCGAGAAACCTCAGCCTCTCCTGTCAGGCATCAGGCATGGGGGAAACCCCCTCCCACTTTATGAGGGGGCACTGAAACCTGGGGAGAAGGAAGGACCTGGCAGGTGTCTCAGAGCACATCAGAGAGGCTCTGCGCCCTCGGCCCAGGGGATGTCCTTGTGCCCAGCTGGCTTACACTGCAGCCAGGAGACATCCTCCCCAGGCAAGATCGCTGCACTGTGCCCCTTTAGCCAACATTGCCTGTGGGTGCTTGACCCACCTACCACAGTTCCTGCTGCCCCAGGCTTTTCCCAGTCCGGTAATAGACAAGCCCTGTGCTTTGCTAGCTGTGGGGCTTTTATTTTGTTAGGGCTTCAGAGAAGTCAGTGATTCATTTGAATAAAGCCAATCAGGAGAAAGCTCAGGCCCCAAGTAAAATCAGAGTTGAGGATTCCCTGGTACTCACAGCACAAAAGTGCTAGTGCTCACAGCAGACAGGGTACTCGCTCAGCAAATAAAGGCCGGGCTTCCGGTACAGTATTTCAGGGATTTCTCTTTGGGGGTTCTTTTTTTGGTAGCTCAGGCACTTATTTTACCATATCAGCACAGCACATGACAAGGCCATGAACACATGGCTTTAAAACGATTTAGTGTTCGAATAGCAGCTTAATGATGTAGTATGTAGTGTGCACACCACTTGCTTTTGTGTTGTTTTATTTCTGCTGAGTTGGCAAAAACGTAAGCACGCATGTCATGTTGTTTTGAACTGGAGGCCCCTTTCTGTTGTTCGAGAGGAAAAGACACTTCCCCTTCCTGACACCCGTCACACCTTTACCGCTGAGCAAATCGCGGAGCATTCACACTGTGTAATATTTGTATTAGAGTTGAGCCTCACTCTGAGAACATTCCACATTGGAAGCACTTTGGTACTCAGAGCTAGAAAGAATGAACCATATAAGGTTTCAGGCATCTCTGCTGGAGTCCAAGCTCCTTGAGAGGAGGGCGGGCGTTAGCCATGCCTTGGATTCTCCAGCAGTGCCTGGCACATCACACGCACTCCAGGAATATGTGTTAAGTGAACAAATAAATGATGTCATGGGTGAAGGATAGAGGAGTCAATTTAGGGAAGAGGGGAGAGAGTATGGTGCCAATATCATAAGGGCAAGTAGAGAAAAAAATAACCCTCCTACTTGGATCATAAAATAATCTTCTTGTTGGGGCAGAGAAGCAGCACTCGACACAGGCGTGAATCTGGCATGGACTTCAGGAGGGCTGAACCGAGAAACTGGCATAGCATGTTAACAGGAGGTGAGACTGTGAGGCAGGCTCCTGAGCAGGACAGTTGGAGGAGAGTTGGATGAGCATTCCAAGATGAGCGTGAGTTTCTAGGGAAGGGAGAGTTGGAGAGATTGGGCCCCCGAACCCGATTCTCCTGCCTGCTCAGGTGAGACCTGCTGGGGTGTTTGGAGGTGGAATGTCTCTACTGGCCTCATGTACACCCAGAACTGGTGTTTCATGACCGGAGAGCTCATCAACCCAGCACAGAATTCTCTCCAGAGCAATGAAGCAAAGAACCCGCCTGCCAATGCAGGAGACACAGATTCAGTCCCTTCGTGGGGAAGATCCCCTGGAGAAGGAAATGGCAACCCACTCCAGTATTCTTGTCTGGAGAATCCCATAGACAGAGGAGCCTGGCGGACTACAGTCCATGGGGTCGCAAGAGTCAGATAGGACTTAGCAACTAAACAAAAACAACTTATATGAGAAGGTTGCCACTATTTCTGCCAGGACAGAGCCAGTCACTCGCGGATCAACTTTTGCTGGGGCCTGTTGTGTCTCACTACTCCTAGATCCCTGAGGGCTTGCATGTGAAAGCAGCAGCTCCCCCCTTGCTGGGAGAGCCTTCTGGCACAGCCCTTCCGATCCTACTGAACAGGGCACATGGGTGGGAAGAGTGAGGACAGGAGGCAGAAGGGGGCTGGTGTGGGAAGGAGTGGAGGCTGATCTCAGTGTGCTCCTAGCAGCCTCTGTGGAAGGGTCTCAAGTGACACGGGCAGCGTCTATGTGGACCATGAGATAGTGAGTTGTCAGTGTGAAAGGGAAGTCCTTGGGGTCATTTGTGCCCCCCTTCCTTTCTATCCTCCACCCCCACCACATACACTTCATCCTTCTCTAGCGGATGCACACGTGTGAAATAGGAGGTGTTCAGAGATGTAAAGCGGAGACGGACTGCTTCGATACAGAATTTTTCATTTCATTTTATACATCATACATATGAGGAAGCAGAAAATTTGCTGACTGACCTGGGATGCTATTCCAGTCAAAGCTTTCCTTTCAATTCTAACTCGCTCACTAAGGCCTTGTGTGTGTTTTACTAACCTTTCCTACCATGCCTTTAGGTGAACAGGAACAAAAGCCCCTCAGGGGTTGCTATTTGCTATCACAAGCTGGCTGTGAAGATTCAGAGAAAGAAGAGTCTGTACCTTTTCCCTCTGATTGTGCCCCAGGCCTCCTGGCCTCGTGCGGATTCTTATGGGGAGATGCAGAAAGAGTGTGGAAATGTGTTTGCACAATCTTACGAAATCTAGTCTTGGTGTACCCTAGGTATTCATTCTCAGATACTACACACCTGCTCAGACTTGAGTAAAACATCTGTGGTGCTGTCAACCTGATTCCTTGACTCTGAAATGATTTTTGTATTTCCAATACCAATCTGTGTGTTATGAATTTCTGATTTCTCCAATAGCATATGCCACCATATAAATTTGTATTAATAAATGACAGCCTGTGTTTTATTTGCTGTGTTCATCTTACTAGATTCTTTATCTCATCAACATAAGACAAGTGCTATGGAGATGGCAAAATCATTCTAAAATTTGAGACAGATTTTTTTGGAGAAAATCCCTCTGAAGGGGTTGTATCTGAGACATTCACTACTTGGGCTAAGGTCAAGAATAAGTTACCTATCCTCGTATTATCATAGTTCTTCTTTTGCTCTCCATTGAAACCCCAGGAAAAGAAGAATAATTAAAATTTTAGTGTGCTAAAGATGATCATCGATGCTGTATTTATCATCATAAAACCTCAGGACACTTGAAATAGTGTGAAAATGACTATGTCCTTTTATGCAGGCACAAAGTTTATTTTAATATTTATTTTTATTTCTTTATTTGGCTGTACCAGGTCTTTGTTGTGGCACATGGGATCTTTAGTTGTGGCATGTGGGATCTAGTTCCCCAACCAGGGATCAAACCCGGGCGCTCTGCATTGGGAGCGTGGAGTCTCAGCCACTGGCCCACCAAAGAAGTCACTGGACACAAAGGTTTGTGTCCATAACTCACCCTGTAACTGACAAATCTCCAAATAAGAATTTATTGGCCGGTGCAGGAAAAATGGCAGAGTCAGAATGAAACTGAGGCCAGGCATTCTGCATGCCTGTCCTCCCTGAGAAACCAATGACAGTAATCACCAAGGCTCTGTTGGTACATTCTAATAGCACATTTGCAAACCCAGCAAGACTTGAGAAAGATTTTTCATAAAATCCAGGGAAAAGATGCCACAACCTAACCTAGGGTTTCCTTTTCCTTCAATGTTGCCATGGGCTTTGTGTAAACTTAACTTCCTCAGAATTTCCTATTATTGTCTTTTGCCTAAAAGCAGGCCTTCAGCCCCAGAGTGTATTTCTCTTGGGCCCATGAAGAAGCTGATTCAGGAACCAATCTATGAATTGCCAAGAGTTGCCATCAAAATGCTTCTTAAGACCTGAAATTTCATGGAAACTTGGAGGAAAGTGGCAGAAAATTAGTTCTTATTTAGATTTTGCAATATCTCAGACTTGGGTTTTGAAGAAACATAATGAGAGCAGGTGAGGGAAACTATAGAGAACATCCTACTAGATTTAACCCCATGAAATTGCTAATTTTGTAAGTCAAAACAGTCCAGGATCAGTAGTTTACACCTCTCAACCTAATATTTAGATGCCACAGTGTGTACTAAAGATTCTATCCCAAGTTTCCCTGATGGTCTAGTGGTTAAGAATCCACTTGCCGATGCAGTGAACACCGGTTCAGTCTCTGGTCCGGAAGATCCTACATGCTGTAGGGCAACTAAGCCTGTGAGCCACAACTACTGAGCCCACGGGCTTCAACTACTGAAGCCCAAGCATCCTGCAGCCTGTGCCCCACAGCAAGAGAAGCCCCTGCAGTGAGAAGCCCGGGTAACACAGAGAGTAGCCCCAGTTTTCCTCAACTAGGGAGAGCCTGTGTGCACCAGTGAGGACCCAGCGAAGGCAAAACTAAATAAATAACTAAAAAAAAAAAGGAAGTTTCTATCCCCAAATGAGCCGGTGATAGTTCTAACCAGGAGCACACTGCAGCTAGCCCAGGTAAAATCCTAGGGACAGTGTCAATATCATATTGGGCACACAGGTGGCGCTAGTGGTAAAGAACCCTCCTGCCAATGAAGAGACTCGAGACAGTTTTATCCTTGGTTGGGAAGAACCCCTGGAGGAGGGTATGGCAACCGACTCCCGTATTCATGCCTGGAGAACCCCATGGACAGAGGAGCCTGATGAGCTACAGTCCACGGGGTCGCAAAGAGTCGGACACAAATGAAGCAACTTAGCATGCACACATGGCAGTCAAGATCAATGATTTCTTCACCTTCTCTACCTCATTCAGTCCTGGTTATGACCCTGTGAAATAGGTGAAGATCATTGTCCTGGACAATTTTCTGTGAATGTTCCACATGAATCCCAGGATTTCAAGTATTTGCACAAACTGATATTGCTTAAATGTGGTCCAAAGCTCCTATACCTCTGATTTAATGCTTGTCCCAAAGAATCCAGCCACTTGATTGATACAAGAAAATAGCCCCATGGTGCAACTCTCTCTTAAAAAAAAAAACAACACAGAAAGCTAACAGAATTTTATCCCCATGGTCATTTTAATTTAAGGCTGCAGGCTACAGACCATGGGGTCACAAGGAGTTGGACACAACTAACCACACACACAGCACCAAACTCCAAGACCAGCAAGTCAGAAAAGTTTATTAGAATCCAGGCTTTGGGAGAGTGTCTGTAAATTGTTAAATAAAATTTTTAAAAAATGTTTCACGATGTCTCCCTTAAACATTCCAACTAAATTAGGAATGTGTCCAAAATGAACTCGCGCTCAACACCAGTAACTCACAGAAGTCCTTGGGCTGCTTATTCTGTTTGCCTTCACACCACTCCTCTGCCCCAGTTCCTATGCTCCAGGGAACTGGCTTCCTGAAATTGCTTCTCCAAAGCTTTCTTGGGCCCTTGGCCTCTACCCTCCCCCCAGTGCTTTGCCCTGGTTGTGGCCATGCTTGCATCCCTCCTAGGCCACAGGTCCTGTTGGGCAACTCTCTCCCATTTGATTATAATTTCCTATGATTTTCTAATATGACTTTGCACTACAATGTTATATTTGACTCTCAAGTTGTTCTTTTTAGCAGAGAGGAAAGGGGACATAGGAAAGGCAGCTTCTTATAAAACTACAGCATTCTTCAATGCATTCAGAATGGTGAAAGTTTCATCAAACAGTCTTTTCTGGGTTTTTTTTGAATGATGATAAACATGGTTTCTGGGATCCTAATATTTATCATTCTTATCATTTTACCATCTAAAATTTACTTCTGAGAAAATTCATCCTTTGAGGGAAAAGCATTAATTTTACAAATACACTGCAGCATGATTCTAGTTTAAATGGTGGTAACTGGGCAATTGTCACAACTAGAAAACCTAAAAAAACAAAGTGCATTTTGTTTTCAAGTTGTCATCCTGAAACCAAAGAGGTTAAATCCTGAACCTGGAGCAACTAAAATAAATCCATGTAAACACCACGTGTTACTATATCCTTCTGGGTAGAAATCTAACTTTATTACTTCCTGGTTGTGTGGGACACAACTAGTAGAAGTTACTGAATGCCACTGAGCCTGTCTCTGAATTTGCAAAATACAGGTAATCACACACACCTAATTTAAGCTCTTCTGTAGACATGAAATAAGCCAATATATGCCAAGTGCATTTCTCAATGTCATATAAATTATGGGTTCTCAATACATATCCCCCTGTTGCTCCCATAATAATCCCAGAATGTTCCAGGATGAGTTGGGACTTGATAATCTATTGTAGCAGTCCCTGAATGGGAGTCAGAATGGAAGGCTGTTCTATCTTGGCAGAAAACTCAACATGTTAGATTTGGAAGTCAGGTGGTTCCGAGGCACTGATTGACAAGCAAGACCACCTCTCTGCTTTCTCTATTGAAGCTCCTCTTCCATTTAAGGAAGGATGTCCTCTTAAACAGGCTTCCCTGGTGGCTCAGCAGTAAAAGATCCACCTGCAGAGCAGGAGATGCAGGAGACCTGGGTTCCATCCCTGGGCTGGGAAGATCCCCTGGAGGAGGGCATGGCAACCCACTCCAGTATTCTTGCCTGGAGAATCCCATGGACAGAGAAGCCTGGCAGGCTACAGTCCATGGGATTGCAAAGAGGTGGACACGACTGAGCGAATGACACTCTTTGATCCAAACCAAAGGTTCAGAATCTGCACCTTTCAAAGCATGGTATAATGGCTTTGCAATAGCCCAAAGTTTGGTTTCCATATGTGACAAAATCCCAACATTCCTAGGAAAACCGTGGAGTTGTCACAGGCTTTTTGGTCCGTTCTAGATCTAATAATTTGTTAGTTTCTCTAATTTTAAAATAACTCATCATTTGGCCACCAATAAATTATAAAAAGACCTCTTATAGGCCTAACGCAAACAAACACACAATAGAACAGCCTAGGAAGATCAGATAGAAATTTTACATCTCAAAGATACATAAAAGCATACGTTTCCTTCTAGGAAGTCTTCGTTTAAAGTTACCAAACCAGCTTCTCCTTTTTTAAAAAAAAAATCACCTTAATTACATACACAATAAAAAGATCTCCCTCAAAAAAATTTTTTATGTGTGTGTGAGCACTTTCAATTTCCAATTAAATAAATACTTGTCATAACTATAGGTTGCTAGTAATCTAGGATTTTCCCTAGGGGACTCAGATGAAATCTTAGAGTAAGTGCTTCCCATTCTAGCTCAAGCAGTTAGGGTCTGATGTCTGTGCTCACAAACCAAAGTAAACAAGCCAAACCATGATAGCAGGAAGTCACTAAAAAGAAAACAAATGGCAAAGAGATGCTCAGAAATCCAAAAACGAAATGGCAAGAATGCCCCAAATATGACTTTTGAGTCCCACTAAGCCTGTGACATATGTCCAAAGCAGTGTGTTACAAACAGGGACCCCCTTCTATAGGGAGACATCTCCAAACTGGAACTGCATCAGTTCCTCAAATGGAAAACATCACGAGGTGCACACCAGGGGACTTATCTAAATGCTAGTGAGTGTCTCCATATACAAGACGCCCCATTTCTGATCCTCCAATATCCAGTGTTTCTGGGGTGAAAAGTTCAGGAAAAGTGCACTCAGCCTTGGCAGCTGAAAGGGTAACTTCTCTCCTTTTCTCCATCACAGTCCCAGAGTTCTGCAGCCAAGTTGGCAGGCAGGTTGGTGTGATCCCAGCGCCGCCCTGTGAAAGGAGTCCCTGGTGTTCCCATAGCCAAGGGGCCCTGTGGGGCCACCTGCCCGCCACCAACTGCCAGACAAGTCCCCCAAATTGTTGCCAACCATAATCTTGGCTTTTTCTGCCCACTGAAGCTGATTTAAAAATATGGAAACAAAATTTGGAGGTAACAGAAAGGTGGCTTTATTTCTCAGCCGGCAGAGAGGGCTGCCTCTCACCCCCAACCTCACCAAGGGGAGTCTAGGGGATGACAGCTCGCAGTCAGGCGTCAGCGATGAGGAACAAAGGTGTTAGGATCTTGCCAAAGACACCGATAGGCTGGCATCAGTAACCCAGCAATTGAGCCTTGTAGTTTGGTGGCTCTGAGTCCTTCTTTCTGATATGTAACTACAAGGGGAAGGAAGTGTTGCAAGGGTAAGCAACGGATAATAGGAGCAAAATTTTGCGCCTGCATAGTTAGGGGGCAGAAAAGCAAGCTTAGTTGCAGACAGGCAGAGTTAGGAGCAATTAAAGTAAAAAAGAAAGAATGAAAAAAAAAAAAACCAAAAAAACTAAGGATGTTCAGGCCTGCTCACTGTTCCCTTTTATCTTTTCTGGTCTCAGGAAAGGGAAGGAAAAACTCATTCCTCGTTTTCCTTTTCACTGCAACGTGGGGACTGTCTCATCTTTGAATCCACAAGGCCAGAACAAAACACGCATTGCAAAATATCTGAAAAAAACTTAATGTGACGGAGAAGTGAAAATGGAAGACACAGGGTTTCACTATGAGGATGAGAAAGGAGGGTGGGAAAGTTTAGAAATTGCCCCCACACTCCATCGGGGAGGTCTAAGACGCACGTGTGGGGAACTGCAGCCCGGGGACCCGGGGCGCGGCTTCCCTTTTCCGGCCGCCGGTGGGAGCAGGTGGAGCCGGGAGGAGGCGGAGGGGCGGGAGGAAGGGGTGCGGTCCCAGGGCGGGCTGCCGGGCGGGAGGGAGCGCGGAGCAGCGTCCCGGGGCGCACTCCCTCGCTGGCAGCTCTTCCGCACGCCGGCTCCCGGGGCGGCTCCCTAGGTAAGTTCAGCCTCCCCACGCCCAGCCGCAAGCCTCTCCCGCTGCCCTCGCTGCCCTGCGGCCCGAATCCGCGGGTGAGCGTCGACCTTCCCCTGCGAGCGCAGCGCCGGGCTGGCACCCACGGCGCGGACCGACCCGGCTGCAGGGTGCAGGGTCCCAGGGGGATGGGCCGGCATGGAGTCCACGGCCCCGGTTTCAGAATCGAGGAAGCCGAGGCCCCAGGCAGCAGAAGTGCCTGCCCTGAGAGGGTCACCCGGTCCTGGTCAGGGCGGGGCGCACGCTGACCAGCTTTTCATCACAGCGAGCGGGGCGGGGATGCAGTTGGCCATCTTCGTCTCCCCAACTCTGAAGGTCTTAGGAACAGGAAAAGAACGGGGAGTTAGAATGGCCCTTCCGGTGCCTGGTGTCTCCGGAGTAGTTCTGAACTCGGTTCTGAGGACTTGGAAACCCACCCATCCTTGTGAGCACGTCTTCCTCCTCACGTAGGCACTTAATTTTATTTCACTTGACTTTTTAAGGAGTTGAAAGTATGTTATATTGAGCGTTAGGAGCCCCAGAAGTTTGCTTTTCCTTCAAAAGACTCACCTTTTTCTTTGATTACAATAGTCTGATTCACTGGACGTGAATCATTCCCCTGGCATTTGAGTCAACAGATAGGGGATCTGAGTCCTGATTGCAACTGACCATATATAGGAAATTGTGGTTTCCCCCCGGTCAAGAAGGTTCAGGGTCGCTGGAGGCCCCTTTGGCTGCTGATAAGAAGGTTGTTATCTACATCTGTGACTTTATTTCGGTTTTGTTAAGTAAGTTCATTTGGGAGGAAGGAGGGGGAGGGATAAATTAGGAGATTGGAATCACCCTATACACTGCTGCTGCTGCTGCTGCTGCTGTTAAGTCGCTTCAGTCGTGTCCAACTCTGTGCGACCCCATAGATGGCAGCCCACCAGGCTCCCCCGCCCCTGGGATTCTCCAGGCAAGAACACTGGAGTGGGTTGCCATTTCCTTCTCCAGTGCATGAAAGTGAAAAGGGAAAGTGAAGTCGCTCAGTCCGTGACTTAGCGACCCCATGGACTGCAGCCCACCAGGCTCCTCCATCCATGGGATTTTCCAAGCAAGAGTACTGGAGTGGGGTGCCATTGCCTTCTCCGCTATACACACTACTATATATATATATTTAAAAAATAGATAACTGATAAGGACATGTATAGCACAGAGAACTCTACTTAGTACTGTGCGATGGCCTGTGTGGGAAAAGGAAAAAAAAAAGAGTGGCTATAGGTATAATAGATTCACTTTGCTCTATACATGAAACTAACACAACACAGTGAATCAACTATACTCAAATAAATAAAAATAAAAAAAGAAGACAGTTGTAACATGGCAGGCTAAATTCTTATCAAGGATTTGTGTTCCACATAGACAGACTTTGCCCTTTGGAGTAGGTATTTCACAACTTTTAAAAAATCAACTTCGTGAAAATTGTAATTCATAAAAACATTACGCCATTTGCTGTCATGAAGGCAGAAAACTTCAGACAGATAAGAAAACGAATTGAAAGATGTAAAGAAAACCAGAGGGCTTCCCTGATAGTTCAGTTGGTAAAGAATCTGCGTGCAATGCAGGAGACCCTGGTTCGATTCCTGGGTCCGGCAGATCCCCTGGAACAGATAGGCTATCCACTCCAGTATTCTTAGGCTTCCCTTGTAGCTCAGCTGGTAAAGAATCTGCCTGCAATGCAGGAGGTCTGGGTTCGATCCTTGGGTTGGGAAGATCCCCTGGAGAAGGGAAAGGCCACCCACTCCAGTATTCTGGCCTGGAGAATTCCATGGACTGTGTATCATGGGATCACAAAGAGTCAGACAAGACTGAGCGACTTCCACTTTCAGAGAAGACCAGAGCCTCGTTCCCAGAAGCCTGTGGTTCTACAGAGACATTTGTTGAAATATAGGCACCAAAGAGGAAGTAAAGGAATTGATGTGAACACTCTAATCTCTTTCAGAAAACGGTGTCTTAAGGTTCTATCGTTGCGTCATTTAGACTCCACTGTGGAGTAATTCTTCACTTCTTAGTTCAGTTCAGTTCAGTCACTCAGTTGGGTCCGACTCTTTGCGACGCCATGAACCACAGCACGCCAGGCTTCCCTGTCCGTCACCAACTCCCGGAGTTCACCGGGAGTTGAAACCCCATGTCCATTGAGTCAGTGAAGCCATCCAACCATCTCATCCTTTGTCGTTCCCTTCTTTTCCTGCTCTCAATCTTTCCCAGCATCAGAGTCTTTTCCAGTGAGTCAGCTCTTCGCATCAGGTGGCCAAAGTATTGGAGTTTCAGCGTCAACATCAGTTCTTCCAGTGAACACCCAGGACTGATCTCCTTTAGGATGGACTGGTTGGATCTCCTTGCAGTCCAAGGGACTCTCAAGAGTCTTCTTCAACACCATAGTTCAAAAGCATCAATTCTTCAGTGCTCAGCTTTCTTTATAGTCCAGCTCTCACATCCATACATAACTACTGGGAAAACCATAGCCTTGACTAGATGGGCCTTTGTTTACAAAGTAATATCTCCGCTTTTTAATATGCTGTCTAGATTGGTCATAACTTTCCTTCCAAGGAGTAAGCGTCTTTTAATTTTATGGCTACAATCACCATCTGCAGTGATTTGGGAGCCCCAAAAAGTAAAGTCTGACACTGTTTCCCCATCTATTTCCCATGAAGTGATGGGACCAGATGCCATGATCTTCATTTTCTGAATGTTGAGCTTTAAGCCAGCTTTTCACTCTCCACTTTCACTTTCATCAAGAGGCTCTTTAGTTCTTCTTCACTTCTTAAACCTGTGATAAATGTTCATAATTTATAAATTATACTGGATCAGCACATATTGGGGCTTCTCAGGTGGCTCAGCAGGTAAAGAATTCGCTTACAGTGCAGGAGATGTGGGTTCAATCCCTGGATTGGGATGATTCCCTGGAGTAGGGCATGGCAACCCACTCTGGTATTCTTGCCTGGAGAATCCCACGGACTGCAGTCTATAGGGTCACAAAGATTCGTACACGACTGAAGCCACTGAGCATGTAAGCACGTATTGAGCATTAGCTTTGACAGTGTATTGGCTGGGCACTTAGGTAAGTAAGAAACTTGGGGTTAAATGCACATCTTTGGAGTGTAACTGCCTAAGTTCAGTAGGGGACCACTCACTCCCTGTGTGGCTGGAATGTAGCCTCCGTTTCGCAGCCAAACTGGTTGGCGGAGCCTGCCCATGCGGAACCCCTGGGTTCCAGGAGCCAACTGTACTGTGCCCTTGTGTATAAGGGATTTAAGCACCCTCAGATTTTGTTAAATGCTGGACGAGGTTGGGGAGAGGGCCTGGGACCATGGATATGAAGGGACTCTGGGACCATGGATGTGGAGGGACTGACTGTACCTTTCTATGCCTCAGCTTCCTCATTTGCAACTTGAAGATGTTATAAATGATACTCGGCTCTCCTGGATCATTGTGAGGCTTATATTGAATCATTTATTCATTCCATAGCATTTTTTTAGTACTTCTGTGCCCCAGTGAACAGACATGACGAAAATCTCTAGCCTTTCAGAATTGACCATATCGTGTTTTTGTATTATCTGCAACATAGTAGAAACTCAAAACATTTGCTCATATTATTAACACATATAATTTCATTTAATGCCAGCAGTGGCCATCCTCTCCCCCTTTTTACAAATGAGGAAACTGAGGCTCAAAGAGATTGTGTCTGGCTTTAAGGGGCAAAACCAGAACTAATGATATTTTGAATCCACTGTATGTTTAGAGGGATGTAACATTAGCTGTCATAACTAGAGAGTCAGCTGCCCTTCCGTAAGTGATTCTGAGAATATTGAGGCTAAATGTTTCTAGGGACTAATAGTGTCATTTCCTGTTGTACTTTACTGTGGGCTATCACTGAATATTTAGAATATTTTGTTCCTGGGAAGAGTGGGAGCAACTTTTATTTCTAAGTCAACCCTGGATATTTGCCAGCACGTTTGAACAATGTCTACATATGACAGTGTGACTGGATTCCCAGTCAGGACTCTGTCAAAGAAATACCCCTTTCTACCTACAGGCTCTACCAAGATATGGACCTTCCTCAAAAAGCAAGCATGTTTGTTTATAAAAGGCTGTAGACTTGGAGCCTTGTAAAATGTAAATGGAGATTTCAGAAACACAAGGATTCAAACTGAAGCTAGTTAATAATTGGAGAAGAGGGGACAGGTTTTTCCGTTCCCGGTGATGGTGGGAGGCTCCCCTGGTGACTCTGATGGTAAAGAGTCTGCCTGCAGTGCAGGAGACCCAGGTTCGAACCCTGGGTTGGGAAGATCCCTTGGAGAAGGAAACGGCAACCCACTCCGGTATTCTTGTGTGGAGAATTCCATGGACAGAGGAGCCTGTGGCTACAGTCCACGAGGTCACAAAGAGTCAAACACGACTGAGCGACTTATCTTTCTTGTAAACTTATGCTTTCCAGTAAACATATTTGCAAACTTTTTGAATAGAGAGATTTTTTTTCTTCTCTCTTGCTTTGAACCCTTCACAGGTCTAGCACAGGGCTTTACAGGTGATGCTAGTGGTAAAGAATCTGTCTGCCAATGCACAAAACACAAGAGATGCAGATTCAATTCCTTTGTCAGGAAGATCCCCTGGAGTAGGAAGGAAATGGCAACCTGCTCCAATATTATTGCTGGGGAATTCCATGGACAGAGGAGCCTGGTTGGCTACAGTCCATAGGGTCAAAAAAGAGTTGGACATGTCTGAACACAAACAGACACACACGGGTCTATCACAGTCCCTTGTAGCTAGTTATCAGCAAATATTTGTTTAGCAAATGGGGTACTTGATATTAGAGACAAGTCTTCT
This sequence comes from Ovis aries, assembly GCF_016772045.2. Taxonomy (NCBI): domain Eukaryota; kingdom Metazoa; phylum Chordata; class Mammalia; order Artiodactyla; family Bovidae; genus Ovis; species Ovis aries. Next base: position 94,015,817 of record NC_056059.1, read on the forward strand.
TCCTGAGTTGGTTTCTCTTTAAATATTGGCTTCTGTTTTCTGGGTTTAAGGATTAGACTGAGATTATTGTGCTCTGAATCCCAGGTTGATACCATTCAGTGCTTTATTTTTCTTTTAATAGGTTAGTGTGATCTCAACTCAAGAGAAAGGTGGGCTATCATGGCATCTATCTGGGTAAGTAAAAATCAAGCCTTTATAACAGTAACTTATCCGAATCAAATCAAAGTACAGAAGATCAAAATGTTAAGAAAAAGTTGAAATTCGATAAAAAGTTCCTATGAAAAATTAACATGCCCTCAAAGCTAGAGGATGTCTAAAAGTAAGAAAATATTAAAATGTATTGTAAAGGTACTTAGTTAAAATAATTTGTACTGATGCCAAAGTAGAGAGGTCAATAACAGAATAAATTATGTGATGTGGGAATTTATTATAAGAAAAGACATTTTATATCAGAGAGGAGAAGGCTTATCTAATAAATATTATGAAAATGTCTAGCTATTTGAAGAAAAAGGTAAATTTGTATTCCATCTCTCCTCTTTCATGAAACTAAATTTCAGATATTTTATCCAGATGGATAAAATATTGAAATGAAAGAGACAAAATATGGGTAAATTTAAAAAATTATCTTGGAGTGGGAAAAGCAGTTACAACCATAATACAAACCAAAAGCCTAAAAGAAAAATATCGATCTATTTAACTACATACAAATTTATAATTTATGACAGCAAGCAATACTATTAGTGGAGTCAGAAGGGAACCCACAGGGGAAAAGCATTTGTAACACATTCAACAAAAGATTCATTTCATTAACATAAAAATAGCTTGAATAAATCAATACGAAACATGAACTTGATGAAAAAGCTTTTGAGGGACATGAATAGGATATGAAAAGAATTACAAATAACATGCAAAACGAATATATAAAAAGATGCTATACATCACTGAGAAATAAGGAAATGTAAATAACACAATGAGATATCATTTCTATCTAAGTATTGGTAAAGGTGAAAAAAATGTACAAAGACCAGTGTTGCAGAGGATGTGGGCTGAGAGGCACTCTCATATTCTGTTTATGGAAGAATAAACTTGGCACTCTTTGGGGATGGTATTTTGGCAATATCTATCAGTGTCTAAATGCACAGCCCCTGTAACCCAGTAATTCCACTTCTAGGTATTTATCATACAAATAATACTTGCATAGTCAGTTCAGTTAGTTCAGGTGCTCAGTTGTGTCCAACTCTTTGTGACCCCATGAATTGCAGCATGCCAGGACTCCCTGTCCGTCACCAACTCCCAGAGTTCACTCAAACTCACATCCATCGGGTCAGTGATGCCATCTGGCCATCTCATCCTCTGTCGTCCCCTTCTCTTCCTGCCCTCAATCCCTCCCAGCATCAAAGTCTTTTCCAATGAGTCAACTCTTTGCATGAGGTGGCCAAAGTACTGGAGTTTCAGCTTTAGCATCAGTTCTTCCAAAGAACACCTAGGACTGATCTCCTTTAGAATGGACTGGTTGGATCTCCTTGCAGTCCAAAGGACTCTCAAGAGTCTTCTCCAACACCACAGGTCAAAAGCATCAATTCTTCGGTGCTCAGCCTTCTTTACAGTCCAACTCTCACATCCATACATGACCACTGGAAAAACCATAGCCTTGACTAGACGGACCTTTTTTGGCAAAGTAATGTCTCTGCTTTTGAATATGCTATCTAGCTTGGTCATAACTTTCCTTCCAAGGAGTAAGCATCTTTTAATTTCATGGCTTCGATCACCATCTGCAGTGATTTTGGAGCCCAAAAAAATTAAGTCTGACACTGTTTCCACTGTTTCCCCATCTATTTGCCATGAAGTGATGGGACCAGATGCCATGATCTTCATTTTCTGAATGTTGAGCTTTAAGCCAACTTTTCACTCTCCTCATTCACTTTCATCAAGAGGCTTTTTAGCCTCTTCACTCTCTGCCATAAGGGTGGTGTCATCTGCATATCTGAGGTTATTGCTATTTCTCCCGGCAATCTTGATTCCAGCTTGTGCTTCCTCCAGCCCAGCATTTCTCAATACTTGCATAAGGTTGAAAAAATATAGGCTGATGGACATTCATTTATACTAATGAAAATATGCAGACAGCATAAGTGGCCATCTGTGGGGTATGGTATTACTCAGTTGTAACTTGTAGCCATTTTTATGTCATCACTTAAAAATGAGAAAAAGTGGGTCAGCTGTGTCTATATTGATATGAGAAAGTGTCTAAATATATATTAATAAATAAAAAAATCAAGTTATAGAATAGTATGGACAGAGTGATTCTGTTTTAGAGAAAAAAAGAAAAGAAAAAAATATATACATAAAGACTATTTTTAATGCATCACCTTCTGTGCTCTGATATTTTTTAATGATGAAAATGCATCCTATTTTATAGGTGAGGGGCAGAGAGGCTTCAAGGGTAACTACAAGGGAGATGTGAGCAGGCCTTGGTATACTTGGTAGGAGATGTATCGTCATGAGGCTTTGCTTGGTGCCACATGATTCCCCGTCACTGGTCAGTAGGCTGATCTTCTGCTTTCCAGATCTGAAATTCCTGTGGCCATTATGGCTCTCTAGAGCTTCCTTGGTGGTTCAGACAATAAAGAATCTGCCCACAACGCAGGAGACCCTGGTTCGACCCCTGGGTCAGGAAGATTGCCTGGAGCAGGAAAGGGCAACCCAGTATCTTTGCCTGGAGAATCCTATGGATAGACGAGCCTGGTGGGCCATGGGGTCTCAGAATCAGACACGACTGAGCTACTAACACAGCACTTCATTATGGCTATCTAGTTATGCTAATTACTTCAGTCATGTCCGACTCTGTGCAATCCTTTGGACAGTAGCCTGCCAGGCTCCTCAGTCCATGGGATTATCCAGGTTTCTGCCAAAAGTCATACAGCCCTAAATTCAGTGTCATTTGATTATAATTTTCTAATATAAATCAGAAATAATCACTTGAATTCAAATCATGTCTTAATTTTAAATTTGCCCATTATTGTCATTAGTGATGTGTGTGTGTGTGGTTAGTCACTCAGTTGGGTCGAGCTCTTAGTGATTCCAAGGACTGAAGCCTGCCAAGCAGGCTACAGTCATCAGTGATACACTGATAAATATTTCATGCCCAGTTTTGAAGTCACCACTGGACTCCTCTGTTCGTGGGATTCTCCACACAGGAATACTGGAGTAGGTTGCCGTGCCCTCCTCCAGGAGATCTTTCCAGCCTAGGGATCAAACCCACGCCTCTTACATCTACCTGCATTGCCAGGTAGGTTCTTTCTAGTAGAGTCTGATGCAAAAAAAAAATTTTATCTCTCCAAAAAATTAGTCTCCCTCTAGCCCTTGTCCATTGGTTTATTGACATTAATGATTTAGTTGGTCTGGCTCTCCCACTGACACACCTTCAAAGTCATAGCACATTTTCTGAAGGTCTGGGAGAGACCCAGGTAAGTATGAGAGAGGGTGTATTCATTTCCTTCTGCTTTCATAAGCAGTCACCACACATTTAGCAGCTTAAATTCATTAGAGCCCAAAATGGGTCTCGTGTCACTAAGATCAAGGACTCGGCAGGGCTGCCTTCCTTTCTGGAGACTTTGGGAAGAATCCGCCTCTGAGCTTATTTATATAAGTGCATGCTTGGGTGTGTCCAACTCTTTGTGACCCCATGGATTGTAGCCCACCAGGCTCCCTGTCCATGGAATTATCCAGGCAAAGAAAGTGAAAACCCACTGGAGTGGGTTGCCATTTCCTCCTCCAGGACATCATCCCGACCCAGGGATTAAACCTGAGTCTCTTGCATCTCCTGCATTGGCAGGCAAATTCTTTACCACTTCTCCACCTGGGTTGTTGGCAAAATTCAGACCCTTGCAGTTATGAGACTGAATTCCTTGCTGGCTGTCAGCAGGAGCTGTCCTTATCTCCTGGAGGCCACTGCTAGTCCTTGTGCTTGGCCTCTACATCTTAGAGCAGCTGCAGTGCATGGAATCCATTTTGTGCTTTGCATTCTCTCTAGCTTGCCCTTCTGGGGCCACACCCGGATAATCCAGGATAATTTCTCCATTTTGATTTTTTTTTTAATTTGTACTTTTTGGCTGTGTGAGTGGCATGTGAGATCTTAGTTTCCTGACCAGAGATGGAACCCCTGTCCCCAGCAGTGGAAGCTCAGAGTCCTAACATTGGACCACCAGGAAAGTCCCTAATTTCTGTTTTAAGGTCTGGAACCTTAATTACATTTGCAAACTTCTTTAGTCATGTAACATTACATTTGCAGGGTCCAAGGATTACTGTGTGGACATTTTATTTGAGAGCCATGGTTCTGCTTACCACAAGGGAATGGGAGGGTTGGGCATCCAGTGACAGGAAAGAAGGGAAGGGAACAGAAAAGGGAAGCCGTGCTATGGGTGGGGAATTGAGGGGTTCAGTGAAGAAGGAGGCTCTAGCCTGAGAGGGGCTCCCACTGCCTTGCTTTTTCTTTCCTATTTTCCTCCTCTCTCAAAAAATTAGCATTTTTGAGTGAGATGTATGAGAGCAAATATTAAAAACAACTCAGAGCTACTGTGGAAAACTGTATGATGGTTCCTCAAAAAATTAAAAACAGAACTACCAGGACTTCCCTGGTGTCCAGTGGTTGGGGCTCCCCACTCCCCTGGTGATTCAGACAATAAAGAATCTGACTGCAATGCAGGAGACCCAGGTTCAATGCCTGGGTTGGGAAGATCCCTTGGAGAAGGGAATCTCAACCCACTCCAGTGTTCTTGCCTGGAGAATTCCATGGAAAGAGGAGCCTGGTGGGCTATGGTCCATGGGGTCACAGAGAGCTGGACACAGTTGAGTGACTAATACTTTAACTTTCACTGCCAGGGCAAGTCTGGGTTTGATCCCCAGTCAGGGGACTGCTGCTGCTGCTGCTGCTGCTAAGTTGCTTCAGTCGTGTCCGACTCTGTGCGACCCCATAGACGGCAGCCCACCAGGCTCCCCCGTCCCTGGGATTCCCCAGGCAAGAACACTGGAGTAGGTTGCCATTTCCTTCTCCAATGCATGAAAGTGAAAAGTGAAAGTGAGATTGCTCAGTCGTGTCCGACTGTTAGTGACCCCATGGACTGCAGCCCACCAGCTTCTCTGTCCATGGGATTTTTCAGACAAGAGTACTGGAGTGGGGTGCCATTGCCTTCTCCAGTCGGGAGACTAGGATCCTGCATCTCACAAGGTACAACCAATAAATAAATAATAATAAATTAAAAAAATAGAACTACCATATGATCCAGCAATCCCATTTCTGGGTATATATCCGAAGAATTGAAAGCAAGATCTTCAAGAGATATTTACACACTTAAGGTTCATAGAAACTTTATTCACAGTCACTAAAAGCTGGAAGCAATCCCAGTGTTCAACGATGGATGAATGGATAAACAAAATGTGGAGTGTGCATATAGTGGAATACTATTTAGCTTCTAAAAGGAGGGGAATTTTGATATATGCTACAACATAGATGAACCCTTGGGACATTACGCTAAGAGAAGTAAGCCAATAATAAGAAGACAATATACTGTGTGATTGATCCCGTTTATAATGAGATATATGAAGTAGTCAAATTAATTCATGAAAGCAGAAAATAAAATGGTGGTTGCCAAGGTCTGGGGAGAGGGAGAAAAAATGATTTGTTGCCTGATGGAGATCGAGGTTTAGTTCCGTACAATGAAGAAGTTAAATTCTGGAGATCTGTTTCACAGCAATGTGGATATTCTCACCACTACTGAACTGTACACTTAAAAATGTTTAACATGGTAAATTTTATGTTATGCTTTTTTTTTTAACCACAATTTTTAAAAAGCTGTCAGATTTCTGTAAATACTCTTTTATCACTAAGTTTTTCTGTTCTCTTTTCCCTCTTACCCACAAAAGCACATACACACCCAAACATAAATGAGCAATGAGCCTGTGCTTTTCTACAAAACTGTTGGTTGTTTGTGGTTACCAGAGTGTGGTCAGTTTATTGGAGTGATAAGATCAAGAGGGCAGATTTCGGTTGCAATTTCAGTACATTATCGTTGAAGATGAAAGATTGGCTGGTTTCTTAAGACTGTATATTCTGTCTAGGAGTGTTGTAACCCTCCCATTGTTTCAGCTGTTGCTTTGCTATTTCCTTTGTTTAGAATTCTTGAATATGGTAACCTCACTTTTCGAAAGTTTGCATTACATCACTTTGCTTTTATGAAAGACCTACGCTGGTACAGGCACGCATTGGCCATATTGCAGGTTGGTTCCAGACCAACCTGGAACCGCAATAAAGCAATAAAGCGAATGTCATAAGAAAGCAAGTCACATGAATTTTCTGGTTTCCCAGTGCATGTTAGATTTTGGAAACCATGAAACTCCTAGTAGAAAACATTGATAGAATACTCTGTGATATAAATCTGTAGCAATATTTTTTGGATCTGTCTCCTAAAGCAAAGGAAATAAAAACAGAAATAAACAAGTGAAACCTAATTAGATTTAGGATTTTGCACAGCAAAGGAAACCATCAATGACATGAAAAGGCAGCCTATTGAAATGAGAGAAAATATTGGCTAATGAGATGACCAATAAGGAGTTAATTTTCAAAATACATCAACAGATATAACTCGACATCAATAAAGCAGACAGGCCAATTTGAAAATGAGTATGCGTGTGTGCACACGTATACTCTGTCACGACTGGCTCTTTGCGGCACCATGGACTATAGCTCGCCAGGCTCCTCTGTCATGAGCCAAATAGACATCTTTTTAAAGAAGACATGCAGATAGCCAGGAGGCACATGAAAAGATGCTCAGCATCATTAGTCGTGAGAGAAATGCAAATTAAAACCACAATGAGATATCATCTCATACCTATCAGAATGGTTGTCATTAAACAGAATACAAGTAACAAATATTGGTGAGGATGTGGACCAAAGGGAACCCTTGTACACTGTTGGTAGGAATGTAAATTGATGCAGCCAATGTGGAAAACAGTAGGTAGGTGTGTCAAAAAACTAAAAATAGAGCTACCATATGACCCAGCAGTTCTGCTCCTGATTATATATCTGAAGAAGACAAAAACACTGATTTGAAAATATACATGTATCCCAATGTTCATAGAAGCATTATTTATAATTGCAAAGATACAGAAACAATCTAAGCCATCAACAGATGAATGGATAAGGAAGATGTGGTGTAAATAGGTAGACAGCCAAGGAAATACTCAGTTCAGTTCAGTTCAGTTCAGTCACTCAGTCATGTCCGACTCTTTGCGACCCCATGAATTGCAGCACGCCAGGCCTCCCTCTCCATCACCAACTCCGGGAGTTCACTCAGACTCACATTCATTGAGTCAGTGATGCCATCCAGCCATCTCATCTTCTGTCGTCCCCTTCTCCTGCCCCCAATCCCTCCCAGCATCAAGGTCTTTACCAATGAGTCAACTCTTCGCATGAGGTGGCCAAAGTACTGGAGTTTCAGCTTTAGCATCATTCCTTCCAAAGAAATCCCAGGGCTGATCTCCTTCAGAATGGACTGGTTGGATCTCCTTGCAGTCCAAAGGACTCTCAAGAGTCTTCTCCAACACCACAGTTCAAAAGCATCAATTCTTCAGCGCTCAGCTTTCTTCACAGTCCAACTCTCACATCCATATATGACCACAGGAAAAACCATAGCCTTGACTAGACGGACCTTAGTCGGCAAAGTAATGTCTCTGCTTTTGAATATACTATCTAGGTTGGTCATAACTTTTCTTCCAAGGAGTAAGCATTTTTTAATTTCATGGCTGCAGTCACCATCTGCAGTGATTTTTGAGCCCCCCAAAATAAAGTCTGACACTGTTTCCACTGTTTCCCATCTATTTCCCATGAAGTGATGGGACCGGATGCCATGATCTTCATTTTCTGAATGTTGAGCTTTAGGCCAACTTTTTCACTCTCCTCTTTCACTTTCATCAAGAGGCTTTTTAGTTCCTCTTCACTTTCTGCCATAAGGGTGGTGTCATCTGCATATCTGAGGTGATTGATATTTCTCCTGGCAATCTTGATTCCAGCTTGTGTTTCTTCCAGTCCAGCATTTCTCATGATGTGCTCTGCATAGAAGTTAAATAAGCAGAGTGACAATATACAGCCTTGACGTACTCCTTTTCCTATTTAGAACCAGTCTATTGTTCCATGGCCAGTTCTAACTGCTGCTTCCTGACCTGCATACAGTTAAAAAAAAAAGAATGAAATTGTGCCATTTGCAGCAACATGGATAGTATAGTCCATGGGGTCACAAAGAATTGACACCACTGAGCGATTTTCACTTCACAAGCTCTTAGGTATAAAATAAGCTATAAAGGATATACTGTACAACATGGAAATTATAACCAGAAAAAAAACTTATACTGTAGTCTGTTGTGTACAATAGTGTTGTCTAAAGAAGGAATGTATATACCTTAATTTGAAAATGCTTCATTGCTAAAAAAAATGCTAATCATCATTGAAGGCTTCAGAGAGTCATAATTTTTTTGTGATAATAACACCAGTAATTGCTGAGCACAGATCACCATAACAAATATAGCAATAATGAAAAAGTTTACAGTATTGCTGAAATTACCAAAATGTGATGCAGAGACATTCAGTGAGCAAATGAGGCTGGAAAAAGTGGTGCCGATGTACTTGTTTGATGCAGGGTTGTCTCAAACCTTTAATTTGTAAAAATGCACTATCTGGGAAGCACAATGAATTGCAATAAAGATGTGGTATGATTGTAGCTGTTTTTGAAAGAAATCCGAAGAGGATTTTTGCTTTTGTGCCGTCACTATATTAATGTGTTGTTTGTTGTTCAGTCGCTAAGTCATGTCCAACTCTGTGAACCCATGGGCTGCAGTATCCAGGCTCCTCTGTTCTCCACTATCTCCCAGAGTTTGCTCAGATTCATGTCCATTGAGTCAGTGATGCTATCTAACTATCTCATCCTTCTCCTTTTGCCTTCAATCATTCCCAGCATCAAGGTCTTTCCCAATGAGTCAGCTCTTCACATCGGGTGCAAAGTATTGGAGCTTCAGCGTCAGTCATTCCAATGAATATTCAGGGTTCATTTCCTTTAGGACTGACAGGTTTGATCTCCTTCAGTCCAAGGGACTCTCAAGAGTCTTCTCCAGCACCACAACTGGAAAACACCAATTCTTTGGTGCTCAGCCTTCTTTATGGTCCAGCTCTCACATCTGTACATAACTACTGGATAAACCATAGCTTTGTACAGACCTTTTTCAGCAAAATGATGTCTTGCTTTTTAATATGCAGTGTAGGTTTGTCATAGCTTTCTTTCCAAGGAGAAACACCTTTTAATTTCATGGCTGCATATTTAATGTAGGTCTTTCTTAAAACAGAAGTGGTTTAAAGTGAACTTTCAAAAAGCTGGGGAGACCCTTGGCTTTACACCATTTTGGCTTATGGAAGGTTTCGTAAGGATGCTCTACATTCAGTTAACAAGGGAAACCTAGGTACCTCTGTTCAGGCTTGGCTTCTGCTACTTCACCCCAGATTAGAGGACCTGGTGTCATATCGGTTTACACTCTGAACTCAAAATCTCTCGTCATATGTCGCCTTTACATCTACAGCAAGCGCTCAGGTAGTCCACAAATTAGAATGTCTTGGAGCATTTTTATTAAGATGCCATAGCTGTATTTTTCCTATATACACCTCTGCAGGGCTGGGTTTCTCCTGAGAATACGCGGAGCTCTTTGCTCCTTGGTCAGTTTCTAACTTTCTTTTACAGAACATTGATGAATGCAGGTCACTTTGTTTGAACTCTCAAATTGGTATTTTTCTTATGCTACTAAAATTTTTCTACATTAGCTCATAATCACTGTAATCATCATGAGCTCTTGTTACATCTGAACTTGCTATACACTCTCCTTTCCCCATTCCAAACTTTAGTTTGCAAAATAAGGAAAAGGAACATAGGGCAGCTCTGACACCAAGGTATAGAAGAAATTTTATAAAAATATAACTTCTGTTAAATATAAAGAAGTTCATCGAAAGGGTGTGTGCGTGTGTGCTAAGTCACTCAGTCATATCCGACTCTGTGAGGCCCTATGGACTGTAGCCTGCCAGGCTCCTCTGTCCATGGAGAATCCCATGGACAGAGGAAAATACTAAAATAGGTGTGGTCAGAGAGCATCTATTTGGGGAAAATCCATTGGTTTCAGATGGCTCAGAATCATTCCGATGGGCAGGAGGATGGTATCAATTTATAATAAATCAGGTCCAGGGAACAGGCAGAATCTTCCTTACTAGAACAGCGGCAGGGATATTAGTTATCAAGGAATATGTTTTTAGAAAAAAATTACTATACTGAAATGATAATGATTACAACATCCACTGAGTACCCACTACATGCCAGGTTCAGGCTTCACATAAACTGATCTAATGCTTTCAAAGCTTAGAGGATATACGTACTATTATTATACTCCTTTTACAGAGGAGGAAACAGACGTAGCAAGAGACAAAGTAATCGGCTCATGGTCATATTCAAGAGTTTGCCTTTTAACCACTTAGTCATGAAAAGGAGAACTGGGGTCATGGCTGGATAGTCTACAGTAGAGTCCATTGAACTAGGTACTTGCTGCTTTCATGGTTTAACTACCCTTTGGATGAGTCAGGTGGCGCTAGTGGTAAAGAACCCACTATGCAAGAGACCGAAGAGATGCAGGTTCGATCCCTGGGTTGGGAAGATCCCCTGGAGGAGGGCATGGCAACTCACTCCAGTATTCTTGCCTGGAGAATCCCATGGACAGAAGAGCCTGGCGGGCTACAGTCCATGAGATCACAAAGAGTCAGACATGGCTAAGCACACATGCCTCAGGTTTAAGAGCTCTGTTCTGACTTCAGACAGGAGCTGCAAGTCTCTGAGCCACTTGCTGTTCTGACCCAGGGGCTACACATTAGAGGGTGTCCATGACCCTGTTCAGTAATTCTCTAGAACACCTCACAGAATTCACTGAAAGTGTATTTCGGACTGCAATTTTACTGTAAAACCTACACATAGAGCAAAGTCTGGGAGGGCTCTGGATGCAGAGCTTCCTCACCTCTTCCCATGGAGTCTGGGCCCCTCACCTTCCCTGCACATCGGTGGGTTCACCAGCACCTCTGAGCCTTGACGTCCAGAGCTTTCACTGGAGTTTCATTGCATAGCCAGGATTGATTAAATCAGTGGCCACAACTGAACTTGGTCTCCAGTCTCCTTCCCCTCCCAAAGTGCCAACCTTCTAATCACATGACCAGGCTGATGTTTCAGTATCTTGGGGCCTGCCTTGAGTCACCTCAGTAGCACAGCAAAGACACTCCCATCACTCAGGAAATCCCAATGGATTTTAAATTATTTATTAATTGATTGATTTTTTGGCTGTGCTGGGCCTTCGTGGCGAGCCTGGGCTGCTCTTTGTTGCAGTGCGCTGCAGGCTCCTCACTGTGGTGGCTTCTCGTTGCAGAGTACCGGCTCTAGGACACACAGGTTTCTGTAGTTGCAGCACATGAGTTTGGTTGCCACTCGGCATGTGTAATCTTCCCGGAGCTGGGATCAAACCCAGGTTCCCAGCATTGGCAGGGTAGATTCCCAACCTCGACTACCAGGGAAGTCCCTCAGTGGTTTTCAAGCTCTGTGGCTGGAATCCAGGACAAACATCAGCTATATGTTTACCAAACCATATATATATACATCGAGGATGAGTGAAGTGTCTAAAACATCATATTCCTGTAAACGTATTCCTGCCATTTTTATGGAAATGGCACTGGTTATCTTAAGCTGATCAGAAGCTCTGATTGGAAGTCATATCTTTAATCACAGATAAGACTGGAGGAAGTGAGTTAATGTTTTATAATAGCCCCAGATTGGCAGGCAGAATCACTCAAAACATGGGGTCCATGGAGAAGAAATTCAAAAAGGGATGCTTCATGGTGGAAAGGTTGGGGAACGTCTATCTAAAGTGGAAACTTGCTGGTAGGAGAAGCTAACCCATCCTATGTGTCCATAGTGAGTTAGAGAGCACAGCTTCCCTTCCCACCCCACCCTTCCTGTTTTTCCTGGGAACAAGATTGTTGCAGTTTGACAGAGGAAGATACAATGTTCCCAGTGTGTAACTCTTAGTTCAGGTTGGTTCAGTCGCTCAGTTGTGTCTGACTCTTTGCCACCCCATGAATTGCAGCTCGCCAGGCCTCCCTGTCCATCACCAACTCCCAGAGTTCACTCAAACTCATGTCCATCGAGTCGGTGATGCCATCCAGCCATCTCATCCTCTGTCGTCCCCTTCTCCTCCTGCCCACAATCCCTCCAAGCATCAGGGTCTTTTCCAATGAGTCAGCTCTTCGAATGAGGTGGCCAAAGTATTGGAGTTTCAGCTTTAGCATCAGTCCTTCAATGAACACCCAGGACTGATCTCCTTTAGGATGGACTGGTTGGATCTCCTTGCAGTCCAAGGGACTCTCCAGAGTCTTCTCCAACACCACAGCTCAAAAGCATCAATTCTTCAAGCACTCAGCTTTCTTCACAGTCCGACTCTCACATCCATACATGACCACTGGAAAAACCATAGCCTTGACTGTTAGGAAAAGACAATAATGGTAGAGCTCCCAGGAAAGGTACAGTGTGCTAGTGTGGAGGGCATTTGGGGAAGGCAGTGCTTTAAATTCCACCCCATGGATAACATCAGCCCTGGGCATTTGGACATTTTTGGTCCTGGGTGCAAAGGATTCACGGGCTTCCCCAATAGCTCCATGGTAAAGAATCTGCCTGCCAGGCAGAGGACACAGGAGACACGAGTTCGATCCCTGGGTCAGGAAGATCTCCTGGAGGAGGAAATGGCAACCCGCTCCTGTACTCTTGCCAGGAAAATGCTATGGACAGAGGAGCCTGGCAGGCTGTAGTCCATGTGGTCCCAAAGAGTCGGACGTGACTGAGCACACACACAAAGGATTCATAAGAGCCCCATCCGATTTCATATTTCTTGCTTTCGTGGGGACTTACATACAACTAGACCTTTCTTCCCTGTGTGTTTGCTCTTCCTGACCGTGCAAACTGAAACCGGGTGAAAGGAGAACACCTGTGTTACACACACGTGTGTGTGCTGAATTTCTTCTCTGGTGTCCCTATTGTTTACTTCATCTCAGGGCTGGATGATCTAGCTTTCTAACTGTTTTTATGGAAACGGACTTCTCACATCTCAGGCAGTACAGCCATCCTGCCTGAGTAGGTACTTTCAACATGATTGCAACTTTCTGTCTGGTGTATGTATCAAACCATGTTTCCCGAAACTTCTTTAGGTAAATATTGACACTCAGTAACACAGATGGTCTTCTGCAGGTAGTTAATGAAAAACAGGTTAGACATGGATTTCAAATCAAAACATTTAGAGCTTTGTTTTAGGACAAAGCCTGCAAAGAAATACTGTATTATCTGAGTGAGAAGGGAGAGGCTTCTTGGGAATGAGTGGAATGAACATTAAAGGGCTGTTCTTTGCCACTCCTTGACCCAAGCTTAACCACCAAGGAGGGAGGGTGCCTCTTTTATATTTTATCATAGTAAAAAGTGTAATTTGCCAGTCTAACGTGTAGCCATTGAAGAAGCCTTTAAATCAGAGGTGAAGAGGCAATGAGCAAGTTTTATATTGAGAGCAAGGAATGTGAAGGGGAGAAGCGGAGATGTGATTCTCTTGAATGTCTTTCTTGGCAGATGCAAAGCAGTTAGAAAGCATAAGTATTAAGCAATAAGATTAATAACAGACGTCTCACATGAATGAAGAAAATAAGTCAAAAGGGCAGAAAATTCTCACGTCTACCCCTTCCTCCATTCTCAGATCTTTGCTCCCTTCATTTTCAACTATTTGTGTTTGATTAAATGCCTCACCTAGATCCTGGAGTCATGTTTAAATAAGAGTAGTGACAGTCCCATGTGAACAGGATTTACAAACGGTGAAGAGTGCATTTGTCAGATTTTTGAGATACGGCGCGGAGCTCTGAAAACTCTGGTAGAAAGCATTTTGTACTCAAAGGGCATGAGAACCCACTCCAGTATTCTTGCCTGGAGCCTTCCCTGGACAGAAGAGCCTGGTGGGCTACACGTCCAAGGGATTGCAAAGAGTGCAACACTACTGAGAAACTAACACTTTCACTTTCATTGATTCATGCAACAGATACTTGCTAAGCATCTACTATGTGCCAGACACTTTTAACCTCTGCAGATCCAGCAGGGAAAGAGAAATAAAAAAGCCATGGAGCGTACATGCCTTTCACTTTTTTTTTTAATGATTTTTTGTTTTATTAACCAGCAAACATTTTTAAGCCTTTTACGTCCCCTGTGTCTTATTTATTTACCTATATTGGGCTGGGCTGGATCTTCGTTGCTGCGCACGGGCTTTCTCCAGCTGTGGCGAGTGGGGGCTGCTCTTTAGTTGGCACTGCACGGGCTCCTCCCTGTGGTGGCCTCTCCTGTGGTGAGGCGCGGACTGTAGGGAGCCTGGGCTCGGTAGTCGTGGCACACAGGCTTAGTTGCTCCGTGGCTTGTGGGATCTTCCCAGACCAAGGATCAAACTTGTGTCTCTTGCATTGCAGGTGAATTCTTTACCACTGGGCCATAAGAGAAGTCTGCCTCTGATTTTACTAGAGAAGACAGCTAGTAAATAAAAAATAAGTGTGTAGTATATAAAGGCAGTTTTAACTGCTCTGGAGAAGAGCTGAGGTAGGGCGTGAGAGTGATGGGGTGCATTATTTTCTGCTCAGGTACGTGAGCAGAAGTCAACCTGGAGCCAGAGAGTGGACTGGGAGGATATTTGGGGGAACAGCATCCAGGCAGAGGGAATAGCAGATGTAAAACTCTGAGGTGGAAGAGCAATAAGAAAACTCCCGTGAAGTGACAAGATTTGGGGGAGCATAGAAACTCTCTTTTTTATCAATTCAGGGGCCCTCATGGGCCACAAGACTCCCAGTAGTCCCCGCAAGAACTGTTGGCGTTGCCGTTGTCTATGCTTGCTTTTTCCCCAGTGGCTCAGTGGTAAAGAATTTGCCTGCAACCCAGTAGAAGCAGCAGGAGATGAAAGTTTGGTCCCTTGGGTCAGGAAGATGCTCTGGAGAACAAAATGGCAACCCACTCCAGTATTGCCTGGAAAATCCCAATCCATGGGGTCGCAAAAGAGTTGGACACAACTGGGCAACTAAACAACAACAAAGGTTTGCTTTGCATTGCTGCTGCTGCTGCTGCTAAGTCGCATCAGTCGTGTCTGACTCTGTGTGACCCCATAGACGGCACTCAACAGGCTCCTCCGTCCCTGGGATTCTCCAGGCAAGAATACTGGAGTGGGTTGCCATTCCCTTCATGTCAATTTCCAAACATACTCGTACAAAACTCATAAAATAATGCATTTTAACATCATATCATGTGGACATTAATGACCTTGGCCATCAGTGTAAGAAACATTCTTCCCAGAATGCTATGAGCGGTAAATGTCTCTGATCTTAGTCCCATGGATTCTCATTGCCATAGAAGTGAAGTGGGAGGTGAGTGGGTGTCACCACTATACTCCTCCAAATCTGCCAAGGCAGTCACCATTCTGCAGCCAAGGACTTCCTTAAAAGATGTAGATGTTGCCAGATTTCTCACTGCAGTGAGTCAAGTTCCCTATATCTTTCACAGTTACAGTGGCAGTCCCTTAGGTGGAGGCATCTCCCCCGTAAGATGGTTAGATATGCACAGAGCTGAGGGTTTGACCAGAAGAGTCTTCAACTTTTTGTGGTCCTTGACCAAGAAGAGCATTTGATTGTGAAGTCTTAGCTAAGTAAAGCTCCTGATTTTGATTGTGGTCTAAAAAATTAATCCTCAGACACTGGGGATAGAAGACTCAAAAGAAGATGATTCCAGCTTATGTATAAGCTGTCACAAACAAGTAACGAAAATGATGCTGAGAAAGAAGTTTATCTTGATGCAGTCTTTTCAGGGGTGCAATGGTTCAAGCTCAATCCAGACAGCTGGGTTTGCTGCCTTTGACAGAGAAATGCTGAGTGCGTGGAGAGACAGGAAGGAAGATACAGTAGAATCACTGGAAACATCCCAGGTGCACCAGGCATGAAAGACCTGGTGCCTAAAGAAACACTTACGTAGTCCTGACATCTTCCAAATCTCCCAGCATATGGTGATCACTTTGATTTCTGGGGTATCGATATTTGAAGGAAGCAACTTTATCAGGCAGCCAGCTGTCTAGGGTAGACCTCGGAGAAAGTCCTCACCTTGGGATGTCACTGTTTTGCTTCTGTCTACTAACAGATAGATGGGGAAACCATGGAAACAGTGACAGCCTTTATATTCTTGGGTTCCAAAATCACTGCAGATGATGACTGCAGCCACGAAATTAAAAGACGCTTGCTCCTTGGAAGAAAAGCTATGACAAACCTAGACAGCATATTAAAAAGCAGAGATGTTTTTGCCACCAAAGGTCCATCTAGTCAAAACTATGGTTTTTCTAGTAGTCATGTATGGATGTGAGAGTTGGACCATACAGAAGGCTGAACTCCAAAATTGATGCTTTTGAACTATGATGTTGGAGAAGACTCCTGAGAATCCCTTGGACTGCAGAGAGATCAAACCAGTCAATCCTAAAGGAAATCAATCCTGAATATTCATTAGAAGGACTGATGAAGCTCCAATACTGTGGCCACCAGATTCGAAGAGCCAACTCATTAGAAAGCCCCTGATGCTGGGAAAGATTGAAGACAGGAGAAGGGGGCGACAGAGGATGAGATGGTTAAATGGCATCACTGACTCAATGGACATGGGTTTGAGCAAAGTCCAGGAGATGATGGAGGACAGGAGCCTGGTGTGCTGCAATCCACGGGGTCACGAAGATTCAGACATGACTGAGCAACTAACACAAATTGCTTGTTTGTCCCCATCTTCCCAAATTTCTGAATCACATTCATCTTTCTTCTCCAGGTCAGCACCTTCCTTTGTTATCACATTCCAATGCTCTGTCTCTGGGACTCCCCCGATGAAATCAGAACAAGAAAAGCTGGCATGTGTGGCTATTTTCTCATTTGAGCGATCACAGGAAGGAATGCAAACTCTTCCCTTGAACATCTTGGATGTGCTGCAAACAAAGCCATAATGGAAGCCTTGGGACTTCCCTGGTGGCCCAGTGGCTGGGGCTCCATGCTCCCAGTGCAGGGGGCCCTGGTTCTATCCCTGGTCGAGGAGCTAGATCCCTCATGTCTCAGCTAAGAGTTTGCATGCCTCCAAAACATCCCACGTGCCGCAATAAAGATTGACTATCTCACATGCCATGACTAACACCCAGCTCAGCCAAATAAACAAATGTTGTTGTTCAGTTGCTAACTCATGTCCAACTCTGTGACCCCCATAGACTGCAGCATGCCAGGTCCTTCACCATCTCCCGGAGCTTGCGCAAACTCATGTCCATTGAGTCAGTGATGCCATCCAACCATCTCATCCCCTGTCACCCTCTTCTCCTCACACCCTCATTTTTTCATCAGGGTCTTTTCCAGTGAGTCGGCTCTTCACATCAGGTGGCCAGAGTATTGGAGCTTCAGCTTCAGCATCAGTCCTCCAGTGAATATTTGGCATTGATTTCCTTTAGGATTGACTGATTTGATCTCCTTGCAGTCCAAGAGACTCTCGAGTCTTCTCCAGCACCATAATTCAAAAGCATCAATGTGTTGGCACTCAAATACATAGATTCGAGCACTTTTCTCCAGTAGCAGTGAGCTTGGGCTTCTCTCTAGTGCAGGGTGCGGGTTTCTCATTGTGGTGCTTTCTCTTGTGGAGCATGGGCTCTAGGGCAAGCGGGCTTCAGTAGTTTCAGCTCCCGGGCTCCAGAGCACAGGCTTAATAGTTGTGGCGCACAGGCTTAGTTGCTCCAAGGTATGTGGGATCTTCCCGGACCGGGGATCAAACCCATGTCTCCTGCATTGGCAGGTGGATTCTTTACCACTGGACCAGCAGTCGCAAGTCCATTCCAGGGCCTTTAACTGTTAAGTTTCTTTGTTTTTGAAAAGCACTTTTCCCTGGAAAATTGAATGAGAGGTTTTACATTTTTAAAGTTTTGATTGCTTTTGTTAATTTTTTAGTCTACTTCATTGTTGCTTTTATTCTAAACCCTCATGACCCAGCAGACTCTTTCAACATTGGGCAGAGAGTGACCATTTCTCCCTGGCTCTTTGAGAGTTCCCAAGTCCTAGAGGCTTATAAGAGGCTTTGATATGAAGGCTTAACTCTGGGACATGGCCTTTCCAGGGCTTTATGAAGTGATGGGGCTCTGGCTTTGCCTCACTTTCAAAATGTACCTGCAGCAGCTGCTATTCTTGCTGTGGAGCATTGGGCTTTAAATATGTTTGCTCCCTGTCGAGAGGATTGGCACCCTCTGATTTTCTTTTTCACCCATTTTTCTGAGTATAAAAGTTTGACTTCTTGCAAACGCAGTGCCTTTTCATGAAGAAATAGATACGACTGACTTTCCTGAGTTAAGGACAGTCTGGCGTCTCTCAAGCGTAGTAGCAGACAGCTCCCCAGGACTGGCTTGGCAGGCCAGTGGCTTCAAGATGTCAGGTGCTATGACCGACATGGGAAGGAGAGTTTTAGAGCATCATGGAAAACTAAGTAGGCATGAAGTAGATGCATCTAGCATTAGGAGCAAAGACTGACCACTTGCCAGTTTTGTGAACTTGGACAACAGCTTTGTCTTCATCTGCAGATGGGATTTATTGATATTCTATCTGCCTTATCAGTTTACTGTGAGGGCTGAATGAGCTAATGCAGGAAACGTGCTTAGCAAATTGTGAGTAGCAGCAATTGTTAGTAATGTTAAGAGCTGTTATTTCCTCCCTTTATTTAGACATTCCTTGCTGTAAATTTATTTTCCAACTGGATTCAGGATCATGTTCCCTTTGGGGGCATCTGACGGTCAAGTTTGAGGGGAAAAAAATGCGTTAAAGGAAAATGGATGAAAATCTGATCAATCTTGACTAAAAATAAAAAGACTTTGCCATGTATTTATGTGATGTCCTGCGCTAGCACTGACACTTTGTTAGGGTAGTAGGGTTTGTGGAAATAAGCTAAGTATTGATTAATAATTTAAATGTCAAAGAATTACGCCTGCCGTGGGGCAGGCAATGGAAGCAGTTTTGTTTGGTTGTAAAAATGCCAACATTCCTGAAACAGTGAGCTCATCATCAAATTCTTCTTCCACGCCCATAAAAGAATCTATGAATTGTTTGCTCGATTTTGTTTTGGTTTTCTGGGCAACTAAGAACAAAATAGGGCAGTGATTCTCAAGCAAGTTAGAGCATTAAAGTCCTCTGGAGGGCTTGTGAAAAACGTGGACCCTGAATCTTCGCACCAGAGTTGTTGATTCAGTAAGATGGGGGTGGGGCCTGAGAATTTGCATTTCTACTAAGTTCCCAGGCAAGGCTGATGCTGCTGATCCAGGAACTGCACTTTGAGGACCATTAATATGGAATGTCCTAAGGCTTTCAAATGTGGTGGAGACCTCAGGGCGATTTAGTCACCAGGAAGTGGGTTCAAATTCTGGGTCTGTCCTTAGTAGCAGAGAGCAGAATTATATCAAGCAAATAATCTCTCTGAGATCCAGTTTTCTTCTTCTGTTTTTAAATGGAAATGGTACAGCCTTCTCCCTCCTCCCCTTAAGGTCATCGGAAAACTTAAAGATGTCTGTGAAGCACTTTGTTCCTTGCCTGACATGCATTAATTTAAGAGTCCATTAACTTCTTTTACTGTAAGATGTTTTTTCATAAGTCGTGTATTTATTTCTGAGTGTTTGGGGCAAGAAGCTCTGTCACGTGGGTAAACTGCTCATTTAAATGACTGAAGCAGTTTGAAAGATTTCACTAAGATTCCATTTCAGAATTACCATGTCGTTTGTCATGCTGATGTGTGTGTGTGTGTACTTTTTTCCTTTTAATTAAATTAGTTTCTTCCCCTTAAATTCTTACAAGAGTAGCAAGATGCATAATGGATTGGGAATTTCATCCTTCGTTTGTACATTGGAATTTCAACATATTTTCATGCGTTGGTAGAGGGCAGTGAAAAGGTCACAGCTAGAATGAAAACCCTGAGTTTTCATAATTCATGGACAATTAGAGTCTGACTGAATTTTGTCTTTTTATTCAAAAGCAACCATGTGAGTATCTCCCGGACACAGAAGCACCAGTTGCTGTTCAGTCACTCAGTCGTATCCAACTCTTTCGGACCCCATGAACTGAAGCACACCAAGCTTCCCTGTCCTTCACCATCTCCTGGAGTTTGCTCAGACTCATGTCCATTGAGTCAATGATGCCATCCAACCGTCTCATCCTCTGTCATCCCCTTCTCCTCCTGCCGTCAGTCTTTCCCAGCATCAGGGTCTTTTCCAGTGAGTCAGTTCTTTGCATCAGGTGGCCAAAGTGTTGGAGCTTCAGCTTCAGCATCAATCCCTGCAGTGAATATTCAGAATTGATTTCCTTTAGAATTGACTGGTTTAATCTCCTTGTTGTCCAAGGGACTCTCAAGCTTCTAAACCATGAAGTGTCTAACACCTCATTTCTCAGGACCATTATTTCATCTGTCTAGAGTAGGGCCTGGTCATATGCATTTTAATCAATGAAAAATTAATCAGTCAATCTGTGAAAGAAGTAGAAAGTTTTATTCAAGCCAGATTGAGGATTATGATCTGGGAAGAGGCTCTCAGAAAGCTTCAAGGACTGTTCTGCCCACTAGAAGTCAAAGCACCGGTAGGTTAAGTTTTTTGAAACAGAGAGCTGTTCCTTAAATGACGTATTATTGACAGTTCACACAGTCACATTGGCAGGTACAAAGTGTTGCGTCACCATGACCTCTTCCAAGATCAAGGAGAAGAATGTTATCTTTAAGAAGCTGTCCTGTTTGGTATTGGGAGAATGTTGCTCTTTATGGCTGAGCAGGTATTCCTGCCAATGGGCAAGGTCTGTTCTGTGCGTAATGAATTTACATAGTGCAGTGTTGGGGAGAGAGGACGCCAAAGGGCAGAGAAATTTTTATGTGTAAATTTTACTTGTCTTGCCATAAAATGAATTTTATTTCACAGAAGAATCAGCCCAGGTGGTGCAGAGACTGCATTTTAAGATAGACAAGGAAAGGGCTGCAATGGTCAAGACAGATTTCAGGTTCAGATTCTGCTGCTTAACTAGCTATGTGGACTTGAGCAAATTCTCCAATCTTCTCCACTCCCCCCACCGCCCCAATTTGGCTGTTTCTTTTTAAATTTATTTTTTATATTAATCTTGATTGGAGTATATTGCTTTACAATGTTGTGTTACTTTCTCCTGTACAGCAAAGTGAAACAGCCATATATAAACATGAAAAGTGAAAGTGAAAGTGTTAGTTGCTCAGCCGTGCCCGACTTTTTGCAACTTCATGGACTGTAGCCAGCCAGGCTTCTCTGTCCATGGAATTCTCCAGACAAGAATACTGGAGTGGGCTGGCATTCCTTTCTCCAGGGGATCTTCCCGACCTAGAGATGGAACCCGTGTCTCCTGCATTGCCGGTGGACTTTCTGAGCCACCAAGGAAGCCCCATATACATACCTATATCCCCTCTTTTCTGGATTTCCTTCCCATTTGTTAATAGGTCACCCCAGAGCACTGAGTAGAGTTCCCTGAGCTACACAGTAGGTTCTCATTATCGCCAATCTTCTTAATTCTTGGTCTCTCATATGTGACATGGGTCATTCTTACTCATTGGGACCATTATACAGGTTATATAGTTAGTGGATTTTAAAAATGCCTGGCATAGTGCCAGTCACAAAGCACTCAAAAGCTCCAGTATTGTGATGGTTCTTCTAAAATGCCACACAGGAAAGGTGGACAGATAAGATAAACACAAAAGTTCACAAAGGACTAGAACTGAAATGAAGTCAATTGGCTGTGTGTTAATCCGTAAAATATTTACTAAGTCTTCAAGAAAGAGAATTCTCCAAAGATTATGTTGAAGTGACTGATTCCTTGCAGGTGGTTTAGATCAGGTACATTCGTGACTAGTTTCTAACTTGGTATAATCACTTTCCAAAAATTTATTTATTTATTTATTTATTTGACTGCCCTGGGTCTTCATTGCTGTGTGGGCTTTCTCTGGTGACAGTGCTCAGGCTTCTCACTGCAGTGGCTTCCCTTGTTGTGGAGCACAGGCTCTAGGCTCACAAGCTTCAATAGTTGTGGCCCGTAGGCTCTAGAATGCAAGATCAGTGGTTGTGGCCCAGGGGCTTAGTCGCTCCATAGCATGTGGAATCTTTCCGGATCAGGATCCAACCTGTGTCCCCTGCATTGGTTGGCAGATTCTTATCCTCTGTACCACCAGGGAAGTCCTGTACTTACTTTTTTAGTATCAAAACTCTATTTTGGACACCTTAAGGTAAAATGATGTTGGATTGTATTGAAACAAATTAATCAAATCTAGTGAATCAGCAGACTATCATTTTTTACTGTCAGGACATCAATTTTCCATTTACATTCATATGACAAGATAATGTCCTTTCATGAAAATACTAAACACTTCAGGAGATGCTAAATGAAACATCATAACATAAGACAACAGAGCCAGTGTTACTCAGTAATAGGATGGGAAGATCAGTTTAGAAAGAAAGCAGTACTATTATAGACAAGTTTTTATTCAGAGATTTAAGAAATGCCATAGAAGTATGACTTGGATTTTTCTCAATTTCTCTTAAGCAATTTTAATAACTTTTATTCCTTCTATAGAATAGTCTTTCCCAGCTTACTGAAAAAATTTTAAATTATGTGCTTAAAATTAGTATTGTGGCATGTTTTCATTTCCATGCTGTTCCTGAAGACCTGTCAGTGGAGCCTTGAGAAGAGAATTTATTCGCCACAATTGTATTTCCATTAAACAAAGCTTAAGAACAGACAGTCCTAATGGGGTTTTCATTTATGGATCCTGTGGGGAGGGTTCCCCAGGGAGGATGGTCAACATTAATTAAAACATCTTGAGGCCTGTGAGCCGCAATTACTTCTACGTGAGATGCAGTGAAGAGCTTTGTATAATCCCATGAAAACAGAGGATGCAGGAAAATTCCTGCTTTCTCATCGCTTTCATGAAGATGCAGCTTTTAAGCAAATATTCTTCAGAGTTACCACAATTGACATAATTCATTGCTCTAGGGAACAAATGTTTTATACTTTCAATTTGTTACCCAGAAAAGGAGAGGCCTTTTATATGGGGTAGTTGTCATGTTGCCTGCATATCTAAGCCAGGAGAGTCTTGAACTACCCCTGAAGTGATGATAAGGTGTGCAAATTATGGGTTTGTTATGTGGTTCCAGTAGGCATATGGGAGTATGCATATGTAATATAAGTAAAGATGTCACTTTGAACTGGTGGGACTGTCGGTTATTTCTTTCTAGGTTGGAAAGCGAGGGACAATAAGAGATCATTCTGGCTTTAACCCATCGGTGGATGCTGAAGCGATTCGTAAGGCCATCAGAGGAATTGGTGAGTAATGCTTTACAATTTCTTTCTTACTGTTGAAGCAGATCAGGAATTAAAGCTAAAAGTGCATAGGTTCAGGTTGCCCAAGTTGCCTTTTTTACTTAATTAGAGAAACTGTAAGGCACTTTAAAAACTTGTGAAGAGGAAAAGTGTAGGGTACCCAGTCTATGTGTGTGTGTGTGTTTTCCACGACAATCATATGAGGTGGAGACTTTTATTCTCTTTAGTTTACAGATGGGGGAACTGCAGCTCAGAGGTAGTGAGTCATTTTCCTAGGGTCACACGCGAGTGGCAGAGCTGGGATTCAAACCCATGATTGAAATACCAGGTTTCTTCCAGGGTACCGTGCTTTCACAACACCAGGAGAGTGTCAGTGGGCATAGGCATGACCTGTAAGAGGTATTTAAGTTTCTATTTATTTATTTTTATCTACGGCTGTGCTGGGTCTTCACTGCTGCGCACTGGCTTTCTCTAGTTGTGGCGAGCCAGGGCTACTCTCTGGTTGCAGTGGGAGGGCTTCTCATTACAGTGGCTTCTCTTGTTGTGGAGCATGGGCTCTAGGGCACACGGGCTTTAGTAGTTGTGGGGCATGTTTTCCTACGACATGTGGGATCTTCCCAAACCAAGGATTGAACCAGTGACCGTGGCACTGCAAGGCGGATTCTTAGCCGCTGGACCAGTGGGGAAGCCCAGGAACCCAGTTTTATCCAGTCTTAATATTTGCCATGTTTCAGTTCAGTTCAGTCGCTCAGTCGTGTCCGACTCTTTGCAGCCCCATGAATCACAGCACACCAGGCCTCCCTGTCCATCACCAACTCCTGGAGTTCACTCAGACTCATGCCCATCGAGTCAGTGATGCCATCCAGCCATCTCATCCTCTGTCGTCCCCTTCTCCTCCTGCCCCTAATCCCTTCCAGCATCAGAGTCAACTCTTTTCCAATGAGTCAACTCTTCGCATGAGGTGGCCAAAGTACTGGAGTTTCAGCTTTAGCATCAGTCCTTCCAAAAGAAATCCCAGGGCTGATCTCCTTCAGAATGGACTACTTGGATCTCCTTGTAGTCCAAGGGACTCTCAAGAGTCTTCTCCAACACCACAGTTCAAAAGCATCAATTCTTCGGCGCTCAGCCTTCTTCACAGTCCAACTCTCACATCCATGCATGACCACAGGAAAAACCATAGCCTTGACTAGATGGACCTTAGTCGGCAAAGTAATATCTCTGCTTTTCAATATGCTATCTAGGTTGGTCATAACTTTTCTTCCAAGGAGTAAGCATCTTTTAATTTCATGGCTGCAGTCACCATCTGCAGTGATTTTTGAGCCCCCCAAAATAAAGTCTGACACTGTTTCCACCGTTTCCCCATCTATTTGCCATTAAGTGATGGGACCAGATGCCATGATCTTTGTTTTCTGAATATTGAGCTTTAAGCCAACTTTTTCACTCTCCACTTTCACTTTCATCAAGAGGCTTTTTAGTTCCTCTTCACTTTCTGCCATAAGGGTGGTGTCATCTGCATATCTGAGGTTATTGATATTTCTCCCAGCAAGCTTGATTCCAGCTTGTGCTTCTTCCAGCCCAGCGTCTCTCATGATGTACTCTGCATAGAAGTTAAATAAGCACGGTGACCATATACAGGCTTGACGTACTCCTTTTCCTGTTTGGAACCAGTCTGTTGTTCCATGTCCAGTTCTAACTTCTGCTTCCTGACCTGCATATAGGTTTCTCAAGAGGCAGGTCAGGTGGTCTGGTATTCCCATCTCTTTCAGAACTTTCCACAGTTTATTGTGATCCACACAGTCAAAGGCTTTGGCATAGCCACTAAAGAAGAAATATAGATGTTTTTCTGAAGCTCTCTTGCTTTTTCTATGATCCAGCAGATGTTGGCAGTTTGATCTCTGGTTCCTCTGCCTTTTCTAAAACCAGCTTGAACATCTGGAAGTTCACGGCTCACGTATTGCTGAAGCCTGGCTTGGGGAATTTTGAGCATAACTTTACTAGCATGTGAGATGAGTGCAGTTGTGCAGTAGTTTGAGCATTCTTTGGCATTGCCTTTCTTTGGGATTGGAATGAAAACTTTTGCCATGTTTATTTCCTTCTAAACACTACCATGGGCTTCCCGGGTGGCGCTAGTGGTGAAGAACCTGCCTGTCGATGCGGGACACTGACTGAGCAACTAACACTTTCAGTTTCAAACACTGCCATGACCATCACTGCTCTCAACAGTCATCATCATTATCACCATGAATCATTACAGATACAGTCCCTTCTGATTCTGTCTGGATCTCATTCCCACCCTATTCTCTAGAGATAAACAACATTCTCAATTAGAAATATATTTCCATGAAACTTTTAATTCTGTACTCCGTATGTGTGTACATGTTGTTTTGCATGGGCTCAAACAGTATAAATGGAAATCCTACTGGAGGTATTCTTCTGCAACTTATTTTTTATCCCTTAACATTATGTTTTTGAGATTTATCCATGTTGATATGTTTAGCTCTGGTTCATTAATTTTAACTGCAGAGTAGTCTATTGAATTACTATGTCATAAGATGGAAATAGTGATGGAACTTTTAAATTGCCCACAATTCTTTTCTATTACAGTATAAAAGTACTGCACTGAATAGTCGTGCTTATATCTTCTGTGAATGTTTGCTAGCATCTCTCTAGAATATAAATTTACTAGAAATTTTGCCAAACTGCTCTCTCAAATGACTTTACAAATTAGCATTCCTACCAGCAATATGGTTTCCCAGGTGGCACAACAGTAAAGAATCCGCCGGCCAATGTAAGAGACACAGGTTCCATCCATCCTGGGTCAGGAAGATCCCCTGCAGAAGGAAATGGCAACCCACTCCGGTATTCTTGCCTGGAAAATCCCATGGACAGAGCATCCTGGTGGGCTACAGTCCACGGAGTCTCAAAGAGTCAGACACAACTGAGCGACTGAACACACACGCAGCACCAGCAATGTATAAGACTTCCTCTTGCCCAGTAGTCTCATCCATACTTGCTATGGTCATCCAGTAGAGTGGGTCTAAAATTGTACCTCATTCTATTTCCTTCCTCTCTCTTATCCCTCATTACTGATGCAATTAAGCATCCTTTCTTGTTTATTGGCTTCCTTTCCCATGAATTACTCCTCCATACCTTTTATCCATTTTTTCAGTTGGGTTGTGTTCTTTGGCTTGGCAAGAAATAGCTTTTTAATTTATTTTTTAAAATAAATTCTGGGTATGAAACATTTTTTTTTAATTACAAGCCATGAAAACATCTTTTCTCCAAATGTGATTTCCTTTTCACTTGCCTACAGTAACTTTAATCGAATAGAAGTTTTAAATTTTGGTGAAATTAACTTTACCAATATTTTTTGTAATAACTTATACTTACTGTCTTTTCTGTGGTGAGCACATAAAGATACCCTGCTGTATTTTCTCCCCCAGATTTTACAGTCTTATTTTTCACATTGAGATCTTTAATCTGCCTGGAGTAAATGCTTGTGAATGGCATTTAAATCTAATTTGATTTTATGTGGCTATGCAATTGTCCCAGTGCAATCGATTGAAGAGTTCATCCTTTCCACACTGATTTGTAATGCCACCACTGTCTCATAAGCTTTGCTATTTTTCTGCTCTCTGTTACATTCCATTGGTCTATTTGCCTCTCCCCTTCTTTATACAATATTGTCATAACTACTATTATTATTTTATAGTGACACTAGTTTCTAGTAAACCGGGAGTTTTTCTTCTTGGCTCCTTGCCCTCTCCTATAAATTTTGGGGTCAGTTTGTCAAGTTTCATGAATTATATTATTCAGGTTTTATATCAGTTTAATATTATAGTATTTCTGCCTGTTTAGTTTTTTTTTTTTCTGTTTTTAAATGAAAGTTATTTCTTTATCTACCTCTTGTTTCCCTATTTCCACACAGTGTTGAATAGACTTTTCCATGAGGCTATTGTCAAACTGAATGCATTAATTTAATCCTTTAAATTTAATCCTTTAAATTCTCTCTGTTGTCTTTCTTCCTTTACATTATGTTTCTTCACAGGTTTGCAGACCCACTCTCAGGAGGTTTTCCTTTGTAAAACCAGGTGTCGAGGTGGCATTTGCCTTAGGGACGTGTGAGATCCAGCCTCTGAACCATGGGGCCTTGGTTTAATTTCTGGTCTTGAGCATTTGCAGAAATAAGAGAGGAGAGATTGCCTGATGTACAACCTACGTGTGATGTCTTGGGGCATAAGGTATAGAGAAGCAGAGAAGGAGGTGGGAAATTAGAACAGAGACATGAAGCAAGAGCTGGTGGTGGCGGTTTAGTCACTAAGTCGTGTCCGACTCTTGAGACCCCATGGACAGAGGAGCCTGGCAGGCTACAGTCCATGGGATTCTCCAGGCAAGAATACTTGAGTGGATTGCCATTTCCTTCTCCAGGGGATCTTCCCAACTCAGAAATCAAACCCAGGCTCCTGCATCATAGGCAGATTCTTTACCAACTAAGCTACAAGGGAAGCCCAAGCTAGGTCCAAAGAAACTGGTACACAAGCTAAGGAGCTTAAGCTTCACCCTGAAGATTACAGAGAATCTTTAGGATTTCTATCAAGGAATTGATATGATCTGTTTAAAAAATCATCATTGATATGATGTGTTTAAAAAATTTACTTAGGCAGAACTCTACAGTATGAATTATAATGGGATCAAGTTAGGAGGCTACTGAAGTTTCCAGGTAAAATATGGTGAATGCACAGTAGCAGAAAAGAGGACAAATTCAAGAGATTCAGTTGATTGCTACAACGTAAAGAGTAGGGAAGAGAAAGGAGTATAGGATGACTTGAGAATCTTTGCTTGGATGACTGTATCTGTATTGGTATCATTGACTCGGGAACACAGAATGAAAGATGAGTTAGAGAGGAAGCAGAACAGAATGGAATAAAATCCAGTGGAATGAATGCAGATAGAATCCAAATAGAATGAATGCACCCTGGAGCAGCTGAGTTTGAGATACTTGTAGTTAGGTGCTCAGTCATGCATCGGTCCAGATGCCATGACAGGTCTGAGTTGATAATCAGATTCACAGAGCACAATGAAGATTTAACCTCACTCTGTTTCCTTAACTACACAGAGAATACAAGACCAGAGATCCACTGGGGCAGCCTCTTTCACTGGCAGGCCCAGCAGCTAGTCACATACACTTTCTTTTGCCCCATCATTCACGTAGAGTGAATGGTCCATGGCACCACTGCTGTGGACAAATGGGACCAAGGCGTGTGTGGATCACGCAACATGAGGAAGATGAGCCTTGAGTTCCAACTGATCTTTTATACCATTCTAGCCGACTCACAGGCCCCAACCCAGGGGTAGTCCTCTACCACAAAGGAGTAGGTAGACACCACTTCCAACAATATCTTGATACTTAATTACTAAGAAAATGGTGATGTAGAGGTCATTTTCATGCCAGACACGCATTAACTCTTTCAGTTCACTTCATTCGCTCAGTCGTGTCTGACTCTGCGACTCTATGGACTTCAGCATGCCAGGCCTCCCTGTCCATCACCAACTCCCGGAGCCTCCTCAAATTCATGTCCATCAAGTCAGTGATGCCATCCAACCATCTCATCCTCTGTTGTCCCCTTCTCCTCCTGCCTTCAATCTTTCCCAGCATCAGGGTCTTTTCCAGTGAGTCAGTTCTTCGTATCACGGGGCCAAAGTATTGGAGTTTCAGCTTCAACATCAGTCTTTCCAAAGAATATTCAGGACTGATTTCCTTTAGGATGGACTGGTTGGATCTCCTTGCTATCCAAAGGACTCTCAAGAGTCTTCTCCAACACCACAGTTCAAAAGCATCAATTCTTGGGTCAGCTTTCTTTATACTCCAACTCTCACATCCATACATGACCACTGGAAAAACAAAAGCTTTGACTAAACAGACCTTTGTTGGCAAAGTAATGTCTCTGCTTTTTAATATGCTGTCTAGGTTTGTCATAGATTTTCTTCCAAGGAGTAAGCATCTTTTAATTTTATGGCTGCAGTCACCATCTGCAGTGATTTTGGAGCCCCCCAAAATAAAGTCTGTCACTGTTTCCACTGTTTCCCCCTCTATTTGCCTTGAAGTGATGGGACCAGATGCCATGATCTTAGTTTTCTGAATGTTGAGTTTTAAGCCAACTTTTCCACTCTCTCTTTCACTTTCATCAAGAGGCTCTTTAGTTCTTCACTTTCTGCCATAAGTGTGGTATCATCTGCATATCTAAGGTTATTGATATTTCTGCCAGCAGTGTTGATTCCAGCTTCTGCTTCATCCAGTCCAGCATTTCTCATGATGTACTCTGCTGCTGCTGCTGCTGCTCCTGCTGCTAAGTCGCTTCAGTCGTGTCTGACTCTGTGCGACCCCATAGATGGCAGCCCACCAGGCTCCCCTGTCCCTGGGATTCTCCAGGCAAGAACACTGGAGTGG
This sequence comes from Ovis aries, assembly GCF_016772045.2. NCBI lineage: Eukaryota > Metazoa > Chordata > Mammalia > Artiodactyla > Bovidae > Ovis > Ovis aries. Next base: position 94,045,798 of record NC_056059.1, read on the forward strand.
GTTGCCATTTCCTTCTCCAATGCATGAAAGTGAAAAGTGAAAGTGAAGTTGTTCAGTCCTGTCTGACTCTTTGGGACCCCACAGACTGCAGCCTACTAGGCTCCTCTGCCTATGGGATTTTCCAGGCAAGAGTACTGGAGTGGGGTGCCATTGCGTTCTCCTGATGTACTCTGCATATAAGTTAAATAAGCAGGGTGACAATATACAGCCTTGACATACTCCTTCCCCTATTTGGAACCAGTCTGTTGTTCCATGTCCAGTTGTAGCTGTTGCTTCTTGACCTGCATACAAATTTCTCAGGAGGCAAATCAGGTGGTCTGGTATTCCCATCTCTTTCAGAATTTTCCACAGTTTGTTGTGATCCACACAGTCAAAGGCTTTGGCATAGTCAATAAGGCAGAAGTAGATGTTTTTCTGGAACTCTCGCTTTTTCAGTGGTCCAGCGGATGTTGGCAATTTGATCTCCGGTTCCTCTGCCTTTTCTAAATCCAGCTTGAACATCAGCCCTTTACTTGTACTTAAAACAGGTAGTTAAGTATATGGGTCTGAAATGCCTGAGACATGTATGGACCAGTGGACATAGACACACATGTTTTGGGCTAAAAGGTTTGGATTAAGGCTCAGATTCTTGCTGTGCCATTTAAAAGCCTCATGACTTTGGCAAATGAGGTGCGTTTCCTAAGTTTTTACATCTTTATCTTTAGAACAGTTTAATCATACCTACTGCCCTGGACGGTATTAACTATGACAATTAATAAAAGGTGCCTAGTGTGTGGTAGGTTCTCAGTTAGCATCAGTTCCTGTTTTCTAGAGAAAAAAAAAATGGCTTTGTATACCAAATATGGAGATAAGAGAAAGATAGAAGGTGAAATGACAGTGACTGAACCTCACAAGGATGAAAGAAAACCTACTTCAAAAGCGGCATGATCCTTGTTGTTCTTCCTCTGTCTGATGTCTGGATGGGAATATTTGAGCCATGATGGCTTTCTTCCCCTAAAACTATCCAAATAAAGTTAATTTTCTTTCCTCAAAGCGAGGGAATCAAAGAAATAAAGATGCCAACCTGATAAGACCTGGAAATTAGAAATTAAAATGCCTTCCTCTCTGCATCTGTTTCAGACAGTTAATCATCTTTCTTTTGTTCATGACAGATACATTAAGCATATTTGGGTTGATGGTGAATACAATTATTTTCGTCTCATTTAGGGACCGATGAGAAAACACTGATCAGCATTCTGACTGAGAGGACGAATGCACAACGGCAGCTGATTGCTAAGGAATATCAAGCAGTATGTGGAAAGGTACGGTTTCCCTAACATAACCGGCAGTAATGAGCTAATCACTGATGGATCAGGGCTGCTCCCACGTGATGATGCCCCCAGATCTTTTATTTCAGGCCAACTGTAACAGAAAGTGTCCAGTATATCCAGTCAATAGCCTGGAATAGATGTGGTTTTGCCCTTAACTGTCTGAATGGCCTTGGACATGTTGTTTGACCTTTCTGGACCTCAGTTATCTTCACCATTGAATAAGGAGGTTTGCCTTGGATCAGTGGCTCTAAATCAAGGATGATTTTGCTCCCCAGTGGCTATTTGGCAGCATCTCCAGACATGCTGATTGCCACAACTGGTGGGAGAGGGATGTTGCTGATACCTCATGGGACAAGATCAGAGAAGCTGCCCAACATCCTCCAATGTGCAAGACAGTCCCCACAACAAAGAATCATCTGATCAGTTATCTGATAAGTCCTGTCTTAGGTGATTTTCAATTTCTCTTTCAGCTTTAATATATTTATGTAATTATAGATTTTTAAATTCATTCAGTGAATGAAAATTTACTAAACACCAGAAGTTTTATAAGAATTCTTCAGGAACATTTTGTGTGTCTTTTCCACCTAGTTTTTTGAGTGTTGAGTTTTAGGCCAGCTTTTTCACTCTCCTCTTTCACTTTCGTCAAGAGGCTCTTTAGTTCCTATTCCCATTATGCCATTAGTGTGGTATCATCTGCATATCTGAGGTTATTGATATTTTTCCCAGCAATGTTGATTCCAGCTTGTGCTTCACCCAGCCTTGCATTTCACATGATATACTTTGTACAGACTTTAAATTAGCAGGGTGACAATATACAGGCTTGACATACTCCTTCCCCAAATTTGGAACCAATCCATTGTTCCACGTCCGGTACTAACTATTGCTTCTTGAGCTGCATATAGGTTTCTTAGGAGGCAGGTAAGGTGGTGTGGTATTCCCATCTCTTTCAGAGTTTTCCAGTTTGTTGTGATCCACACAGTCAAAGGCTTTAGCTTCATTTAGTCAATGAAGCAGAAGTAGATGGCTTTTGAAATTGCCGTGCTTTTTCTATGATCTCTTTAAGAAAATTAGCAGTGGCCACAGGACTGGAAAAGATCCTCTCCTTTCCAGTTCATATCAAATTTGGCAATTTGATCTCTGTTTCCTCTGCCGTTTTTAAATCCAGCTTGTACATCTGGACATTCTCAATTCACATATTGTTGAAGCCTAGCTTGAAGGATTTTGATCATTACCTTGCTAGCATGTGAAATGAGCAGTTGTGCGGTATTTTGAGCACTCTTTGGCATTGCTTTTCTTTGGGATTGGAATGAAAACTGACCTTTTCCAGTCCTGTGGCCACTGCTGAGTTTTCCAAATTTGCTGGCATTCTGAGTGCAACACTTTCACAGCATCATCTTTACAGACTTGAAATAGGTTAGCTGGAATTCCATCACCTCCACTAGCTTTGACTGTGGTAATGCTTCCTAAGGTCCGCTTGACTTCACACACCAGGATGTCTGGCTCTAGGTGAGTGACCACATTATCGTGGTTATCTGGGTCATTGAGACCTTTTTTTGTCCAGTTCTTCTGTGTATCCTTGCCACCTCTTCTTAATCTCTTCTGCTTCTGTTAGGTCCTTGCTGTTTCTGTCCTTTATTGCGCCCCTCTTTGCATGAAATGTTCTGTTGGTATTTCTAATTTTCTTGAAGAGATCTCTAGTCTTTCCCATTCTATTGTTTTCCTCTATTTCTTTGGATTGGTCAATTAAGGAGGCCTTCTTATCTCTCCTTGCTATTCTCTGGAACTCTGCATTCAGTTGGGTATATCTTTCCCTTTCTCCTTTGCCTTTTGCAAAGGGAAATGCTATAACGTAATTTTCATTTTTAAAAGATTATTTTAGCTGCCTGGATAATGAACTGGTAAGGGAAGAGTAGAAACATAGCCCAGTCGGGCTGTTGGATCCAGAATCAAGAGGGTGTTGTGACCATCCGCAGGCAGCTGAGGCCTCACCCAGCAATGTTCTCCCAGCCCACGGCTCCCTTAAGACACCCTCCTCCGTGCTTCCCCCATGTGCGTGCTCAGTTACTCAGATGTGTCCAACTTTTCGTGACCCCACAGACTGTAGCCCACTAGGTTCCTCCATCCATGGGATTTTCCTGGCAAAAATCCTGGAGTGGGTTGCTGTTTCTTCCTTCAGGGGCTCTTCCCCACCCAGGGATTGAAATTGCATCTCCTGTAGTGCAGGCCGTTTCTTTACTCCAGAGCCACTGAGGAAGCGCTGTGTTCCCTTTATCAGATATTTCATATATTACATGCAAATTTTATCTTTGACTATTTCTGTTTTTCCCTTTAGGGGACAGTGTCCTAGGGGTAAGGATTGTGTCTAACTCATCATTAAGTGCCTGGCACAGAGCAGGTACCCAGTAAACGCTTGTCAAATTAAAAGAATTGCCAAGCTTCTGGCCAAGGCAACATACCCATGTACAGAGAATGTGAACGATCCATTGGCCTTTCAGGATTTTCAAAACATGGAGGAAGGATAGAGGGGAAGGATGAAAACCATGCCTCGAAGTGGGATGGAAGGAGAGCCTGTGAAGCAAGATCCGGTTGAGGACAGATGGGTTGGAGTGTAGCCATTGAGGAGGAAACTCTCAGGATGAGTACAGGGGCTCCATTCCATTTGTTTTGGCAGGAGCCTACCCCCACTGGGCCCCCAGGGTCGCGGAAGATGTTGGTCTACACCCACATCGTCATAGCAGTCGGGTGGGCTTTCAGCCTCTTGTTTCAAGGCTGGAGATCATCAAGAGCAGGAAAAATAATTACTCAGTAATACTCCTTTGGCTATTAAAAATAAAAACCATATTACTTGCCTTCAAGCAAGCGAGATGGATTGGACTTAGGTAACGTGTGAAAACACTGCTGAAAGAGGGTATGAGTAAGTAAGGTTTCCCTGTTGCCACATTTCTAGTTTCCCCTGCTCTCGTTGCCAGAAGACTGCTTTGGGTGCTTCCTGGTCCCACACTCCGAGCAGAGGCAAATGACCACGCACTGTCTTCCCTCATCTTCTCCCTTCGAACCTGTTTGGCAGACACTGAGAAGCCAGGGGGAATGGAGCACCTCCCGTTAAAACTGAGTGTGAATTATGGGGCTCCTCCCCCATCCTCTTCCCTCACCCAGCCCCAGCTCTGAGAACATCAAGGGCCTGGGAAATGCATTTTAATAGACAGTTCCTGTCTGTGCCTCTCACAGGACCTCCTCCACTGCCTTCCCTTCAGGAAACCATCTATAAAACAGAACATTTTGGAAGCAGTCATAAAATGCAGATTAATAGCCATAGAAGTATTTTCACCATTTCTGTTTATCTCCTGTGGATGTACATGTTTTTTGCCTGAATTCATACATTCACGGTCATCTATTACTAGATGACTTTGGAGGAAGAGAAGTGGTTCATGATTTTCTCTTTCTTTTAATTTCAGGAACTGAAAGATGACTTGAAGGGTGATCTCTCTGGCCACTTCAAGGGTCTCATGGTAGCCCTGGTGACCCCACCGGCAGTGTTTGATGCGAAACAGCTGAAGAAATCCATGAAGGTATGAGCTCTGCACAGGCCGTTTCTGCCTAGGATTTGATGATCAGAAAGAGTGTCTTTCTTCCAGTGCACACTTGAGCACGTGCTTAGCTGCTCCGTCATGTACTCTTTGGGACCCCGTGGGCTGTAACCCACCAGCCTCCTCTGTCCATGGATTCTCCAGGCAAGAACACTCGAGTGGGTTGCCATTTCCTCTCCAGGGATCTTCCCGACCCAGGGATGGAAGCTGAGTCTCTTGTGTCGCCTGCATTGGCAAGTGGGTTCTTTACCCCCAGGACACTGGGGAAGGCCTGAGCCCTTGAGGTGTGGGAGTCAGCGTGATGGATTTGGAGATTCCGTGCTCTCCAGCTGTTAGAACAGCCCTGAAATGGGAAGCAGTTGTGGAACCTTAAGCCCACGTGTTCCTAGCCTGAAAGGATATTGTCCAATTTTGTTTCTTTGACCTGAGGAGTCAAATTCTCTATTTTGTTGTTGCTGAGAGTTAGTGGCGCCATCATTAACCCCATTGCCTAGGCCCCAAAACTAGAACTATCCTTGATCCCTCGCTTCCTCTCACACATCAAAGCTACCATTTTTTTTTTTTTTCCTGGTGAAGCTCAGCTCTCTTCTTAATTAAGGCCCTTTGACTGATTGAATTAGGCTTGCTTAGAATATCTAAGATGCTCCCCGAAAAGGTCGATCGATAATAGACTGTAACTGCAAAATACTTTCACAGCAACATTAGATTAATGTCTGATTAAATAACTGAGGACTGTAGCCTGGCCAGATTGACGCATAAAGCTGATCATTACACCCTCTCCTCCCCTGCCCACCACCCCAATTCATTGCTGTAGCTGTACTGGCTTTCTTGATGCTCTGTGGACATTCTCAGCTTATTCCTATCTTGAAGTATTTGTACATATGTTCTTTCCATCTGGAACACTATTCTTCCAGATATTTTCTGTTAATTCACTCAGTTTAATTTTCTTAATTGCACCTATTACCATCTAAAATTATCTTGTTAATTTTTGGTCATTTACATATAATTTTTTCCATCCAATGAACATGCAAACTTTGATCATATCAGGGAACCTCATCCCTTTAGGAACCTCCTCTGGTTCTAGAGGAAAGCCTGTGATGAAACAGATGCTTGACATACGAATGAGTTCCGAGAGTGAGTTTATAAAGTCCAATTTGTTCATAAATCCAACAAAGTTAGCCTAGGTACCCAACTATCTATCAGCTATATAGCACTATACTGTAATATATTTATAGTACTGTTCACACAAATAATACATAAAAAACAAACACAAGGAATAGAACAGTTTTAATCTTACAATCTTACAGTATTAATACCTTGAAAAGTACAGTAGTACAGTACAAAAGTTGGCATACAGGAGCATGTTCGAGTCTTTGAAAGTTTGCAACTTAAAGGTTTGTGTGTAGAGGACTTACTGTATTTGTTGACCTGAAGGAGGGGAAGGAAGAAGTCTAGTTCTGAGGCAAGACCATCTTCTTCCCATCAGAGATAATCACTTTCTTTTCTGTGAAAGAAGTATAGGTACCCCACAAAGCAGATGACAAGAGGTACAAGAGATATATTGGGTGAAATGCTTGTGAAGGATAAAGAAGAGACAGAGCAGGGTAGGTGGGGTGAAACTGCTGACTACAGTACAAGTGTGACACCTGTGGAAAGGAGAGAGGGAAAGAAGGCGGCTCCGACAGGAAGAGCCTCCGTCTACAGCACTGCTCTGAGGAAGCCGTGGCAGACCGATGGGGAGCCCTGAGCAAGGTGTGCCCTTTGGAGGAGTCTTACATGGGGTGGAATGGTGGCCCACCTTCGGTTCCCCTTCCATGCTCAGTCATAGCTGAAAGCACCCTGGAGAGACCATGATCTTGGTGTGAATTTTGTGGCAGATCCAAAGGTTGGAAGCTGTCAGCCAGCTACATTCTTTGCAGCGTGTTCTCTTGAAATGAAATCTCAGCAGTGCATTTCTGTGGCTGCTACATGGGGGACAGCTTAGCAGGTGACATGGTGAGAATTAGATTAGCCAACAAGGATTAGAAATTTCCCTTCTGTGTAAAAGAAATCCAAAGGAAGCCGTCCATAGCTCAGTATCATGCACCATCATTATCAGACCTTCAGTCTTGAGGTTCCACCATCTTCAGCCTGTAGATTATACTTCTTATCTAGATGGCTGCTCAACATCCAGCCATTACACCTTTATTCCAGACAACTGAAAAGAGTCAAAGGCCAAGACGTGTAAAAGTTCATCTTTTCTCTTTACGGACTCCCAGAAATTGTACGTGAGGCATCACATGTATTTCATGGATCAGAATTTAGTTATATAGATAACCTAGCTCTAAGGGAAGCTGAGAAATACAGTCTTTATTTGGGTCCATGTGTGCTAAGTCGCTTCATTTGTGTCCACCTCTTTGCAACTCCATGGACTATAGCCCTCCAGGCTCCTCTGTCCATGAGATTCTCCAGGCAAGAATACTGGAGTGGGTTGCCATGCCTTCCTCCAGGGGATCTTTCCAACCCAGGGATCAAACTCAAATCTCTTGTGTCTCCTGCATTGGCAGGCAGGTTCTTTACCACTGAGCCATCTGGGAAGCCACTTTATTTGGGTAGCTTTGTGCTAAGTTTGAAAATGGGGATTCTATCAACAATGAATTCTGATCAACGATGATAAAAGAAATATTGGATCTGCTCAATTTTGCTGTAAACCTAGGACTGCTCTAAAATGAATCAGGAGCTTGGGATTAACATATGCACACTAATGTATAAAAGATAGATAACCAGCAAAAGCATACTGTATAGCCCAGGGAGCTTTACTCAATATTCTGTGATAACCTATATGAGAAAAGAATGTATATAATATGTTAATGTATAACTGAATCATTTTGCTGTACACCTGAAACTAACATGACATTGTAATCAACTATACTTCAATAAAGTTTTAAAAGAAGGAAAGCACCCCCCCAAAAAAAGTCTATTTAAAAATAATAAAATAAATAATTTGAAAAGGAGATCTATTGGGGAACCACTAGGAATCTTTGCCACAGAGGGACACAGTTCAGCCTCTTTTCTTACACTACCTTGACCTGCTTTGATCAAGTGCTAGTGTAAATGGCTTCTACAGTGTGACTCAGTGACCTCAATATAAACCAAGACTCAGGAATCACTAGCCTCTAAACCAGCTGGGCTCATGGTCTCATATAATATCAAGGCTTTAAAAACCTCCCCAGTGAAGAGGATGATGCTTGCTGACCAACGGGGTACATTGGCACAAGGATGAACTCATTCAAAAGAATTGCAGAGCCCTCTCTAAATACAGTGACGCATCTGAATGCTCACTTCCGATCCTGATGTCAGCTTTCCCTTTATACTCTTTCCTCCTGGAATTAGTCAATGAACTTTTACACTACAGCAGGACATTTTCTTTAAAATTTTAATGTCAGTTAACTTTAGATGATTCATGTTATTTTAATACTAAAATATACAGAAAATTTAAATACTGGCTTAAAGAAAGTGATTGACTAAAAATGATTCTTTTCTTCCAAGTAAAATGAGATATTAAGACCAAAGTGCGTAAAGCTGAGTTTTGTAAAGTGTTCTAAAAATAGTTTTCCATGAGACTTCCCTGGTGATTCAGTGGTTAAAAATCTGTCTTCCAATTCGAGGGAGATGGGTTCGATCCTTGATCCAGACGCTAAGATCCCACATGCTGTGGGGCAACTAAGCTGGCATGCCACAACTAGAGATCCTGAATGCCATGACTAAGACCCAGTGCAGTCAAATAAATAAATATTAAAAAAAAAAATGTTTGCCTTTTTCTTTCTAGGGCACAGGGACAAATGAGGATGCGCTGATCGAAATTCTAACCACTAGGACGAGCAAGCAGATGCAGGAGATCGGCCATGCCTACTATACAGGTGATCATGTTTTCTGCTTACCTTTACCGCTGTTCACACCTATATGAGCCAATGCTATTTTCCCCCAGAAACCCACCAAGCTCTTCTTCATGAGTGATTTTGAGAGGGCAAGAGTATAAAAAGGAGGACACATTCTACAATGGGCTAAGGATTGTGGATTTTTCAGAGAACATTTTAATATGATCTGAGCTAGAAGCTGCTATATAGCAATGGCATTAATGCTTTGCATGTAAACATTACAACTCTAGTGGATTTTGCTCTCAGCAATTGCTGCTTAATTGAATCAACCATTTTCATCAATGGAAGAGACTCAAATCATTGTATATTCATATGACATGCTAAAAACACTGGGCTTAGCCTCATGATTTTTGGTGTGGGAAATTGTGTGTGTGTGTGTGAGCACTCAGTCATGTCTAACTCTTGGTGATCCCATGGACTGTAGCCCGCAGACTCCTCTGCCCATAGAACTTTTCAGGGAAGAATGCTGGAGTGGGTTGCCATTTCCTACTCCAGGGCACCATCAAGACTGGTGGCATGAAGAGATGTACTGAGAAAAGTCTGGGAGGGTCCCAAACATAGCGCTTGGAGGTCTGCAAGATGCATCCCCCTCCCAGCACAGTGATGTATTTAACTGCCAACCAGGGAGGGTCACTTGGTCTTTGGTGTCTGGGGTTTTCAGTGGGGTTCTATTACACATGCCTGATTTTTTTTTTAGAAACTGAGCAACAGAACCTTTTACTTGTTCATTGATTCTCGGCTGCACGGGGTCTTCATTGCTGCGCACAGGCTTTCTCTGGTTGCAGCGATCAGGGGCTACTCTTGGTTGTGCTGCGTGGGCTTCTCACTGCGGTGGCTTCTCTTGCTGCAGAGCATGGACTCTAGAGCGTGCAGGCTTCAGTAGTTGCGGCACACGGGCTTAGGTGCCCCATGGCATGTGCGATCTTCCCGGACTGGGAATCGAACTCGTGCCCTCTGCATGTCATTGCACATGGATTCTTACCCACTGGACCACCGAGGAAGTCCTACACAGGCATGACTGACTGACTCCATCACAGCCATATGACTGAACTCCATCTCTAGTCCCCTCCTGCCCACTAGAGGTCAGGCTGATATCACATGGTTCAAAGCCTTAACCCTTTAGTCACCAAGTTGATCTTTCTAGTGTGACCCAGCGCCATCTGGAGTCATCTTGTTAGCATAAACTCAGCTGTGGTTCAAGGGACCCTCCATGAATAACAATGATATTCCTATTGGGGAAATTCTGATTGTTTAGAGGTTAGCTGCAAAAAGCAAGGGACAATGACCAGCCCAATTCTTATTAAACAACAGCTCCCTGCGCCTCCTCCAAGTACCTTAAGGGAGCTATGGTTTCTATGGTTTTGTATCATGGGAGCTTTTGTAGTGGAAGAGAGCAAAAGGAGGGATATACCAGTCCCCAGGTGGGTGTTAGAGAGTTTACTTTGAGAATTTCTCATTAAAATGTAGATCCCTCAAAGATAGGTGACTATTTTATTGTTAATGTGCTAATCAGGTCTAGTCAGAAAACCACAAACACATTAGAGAATTTTAATATCAAGAATTGTTTAAGCACCTTCTGGAAAACTGAAAAAGTGGAACAGAAACACAGGCGTAGCTCAGAAGTGTAACCCTCGAGGCCGGGACGAGATTAGGGTGTTTAGAAACTAGCTCAGAGGAGGGTGCTGGTACTTTCCGATGTTGGTACTGGGTTGCCCAGAAGTTGTTCTGGTTTTTCTGTAATATTTTTGGGAAAACCCAAACAAACTTTTTGGCCAACTCAGTGCTTCAGGGGTTCAGAGGAAAGGCCTCAGAATTGGAGTTCAGATTTCCGTGGAGGGGAAGGGGGCTCCATCTCGCTAGGGCTAGTACCTCCAGGGGCATGTAAACGGTGACTTGTTCTAGGAGCCTGGAGCCAACTGCTGCTGTCTGGGTGAATCTCTTCACCGGGTTGACATTGTCCTTCCTTCCTCCTCCTGCCTTCCATCTGATCTCCCTCTACTCCCCTCATTGGTGGAACCTGAGAGGGAGGTGGGGTGGTGGGGGCGACAAAAGAGAAATATAATTTGTCACAAGTCAAGGTGTAGAGGAGCAAATTTGGGGTAGATGAGACCATTGCTCAAAAATAGGCATAGATGGGTACATGGTGGGTGTTTAATGTCTTTGATTCCCTCAGTCCAACAAGATGTACTTGTAAAAAATCACGAGACCCCGGGGCTGTATCCCAAGATGCTATGTTGCTTTTTGGTATCTGTTAAAAGAGTTACCACTCCATGAGTTGACTGACCCCAAAATTCTCCCTGAAGTTCAGCATTTGTTTATGTACAAACAGCCCTGTGGTGTAATCTCTATGAAGGGGGAATTTTTGTCTTTTTTGCTCTGTGTTTTATTTCCAGTGCTCAGAATATTTTTTGAATGGATATCCCTAAGATTGAGATAGGGGACCTCAAGAGCCAAGTGAATGGGACTACTGTTTTGCTAATATGACAAGTGGATCCTTGTTCAGAGGTACCAAATGTCCCGGTATCTGTGTGAGTTAAGCTCTCTAAAGCTAGAAAGAATTGAACCACATCTAGGTTCCCTTGGTAAGTAGGGATTCATGATACGCAAGAATTGAAAGAAGGAAATAGTAAAAGAAGGAAGAGAGCTACAGCCAGTAATCTCAGTCATGTAGAGCCAAGCTGATACAGGACACAGAACTTTCCTGGGGACTCAGCCTTCCAGTCACTCCCTTTGCATCAGGCATCCGTGGCTCCCCTGTACATCTCCATCCGAGCAACACTTTCCCCTCCTTCTCTGCCTCTGCTGTTCTTGAAGAGACCAAGTAACATCTCTTCACTCACCACGTGGTATGTGTCTCCTCAAGGCTTGCATTTGCTCACGGTTTCTAATTTTTTCTTGGCTTCAGTTTTATGCTTTATTTCTGGGAGTCTTTCCACTTCATTATTACTCTTCTACGGCTCACTCTGTAACAGAGAGGATTCAGTGGGCTCAGAAAGGCACTTTCTTTTAGGCAGAGTTCTCCCACCAGGTCACCTCATAGGCTGCTGGCTACCTCTAGTCAGAGGCCAACTCTGTTGCAGTCAGCTGTAGTGAGAGCGATGGCGTCATATAATGTGAAACAGTGACCTATGCATTAGAAATCCGTCAGACGAACTGTCAACATGGCCCTCATAGAAGGACCAAGTATATGGAGTGGCTTGTACAGTACAATGATACAAGAACACTTCAGTGAATAGAGATCTAAATTCTGAGCTCTTCCCAGTATTCTAAAGTCAACAGTGCATGAGAGAACACTGAATCAGGAATCAAGAGCTCTAACTTCTGCTTCAAATTCTGCATTATTAAGACACTGTATTTGTTTTTCTGTACCCTACTGTGCCCCAAAATGCATAAAGTAGTTTTTAACTTTTATTGAAAAAAATCTTCATATTTTTAGTCTCAGTTCAGTTCAGTCGCTCAGTTGTGTTGGACTCTTTGTGACTCCATGAACTGCAGCACGCCAGGCCTCCCTGTCTATCACCAACTCCCGGAGTTCACCCAACCCATGTCCACTGAGTCAGTGATGTCATCCAGCCATCTCATCCTCTGTCATCCCCTTCTCCTCCTGCCTTTAATCTTTCCCAACATCAGGGTCTTTTCTAATCAGTCAGCTCTTTGCATCAAGTGGCCAAAATATTGGAGTTTCAGCTTCAACATCAATCCTTCCAATGAACACCCAGGACTGATTTCCTTTAGGATGGACTGGTTGGGTCTCCTTGCTATCCAAGGGACTCTCAAGAGTCTTCTCCAACACCACAGTTCAAAAGCATCAATTCTTCAGCGCTCAGCTTTCTTTGTAGTCCGACTCTCACATCCATACATGACCACTGGAGAAACCATAGCCTTGACTAGATGGACCTTTGTTGACAAAGTAATGTCTCTGCTTTTGAATATGCTATCTAAGTTGGTCATAACTTTCCTTCCAAGGAGTAAGCATCTTTTAATTTCATGGCTGCAGTCACCATCTGCAGTGACTTTGGAGCCCCCCAAAATAAAGTCAGCCACTGTTTCCACCATTTCCCCATCTATTTGCTGTGAAATGTTGGGACCAGATGCCGTGATCTTAGTTTTCTGAATGTTGAGCTTTAAGCCAACTTTTCACTCTCCTCTTTCACTTTCATCAAGAGGCTCTTTAGTTTTTCTTCACTTTCTGCCATAAGGGTGGTGTCATCTGCATATCTGAGGTTACTGATATTTTTCCTGGCAATCTTGATTCCAGCTTGTGCTTCCTCCAACCCAGTGTTTCTCATGATGTACTCTGCATATAAGTTAAATAAGCAGGGTGATAATATACAGCCTTGATGTACTCCTTTTCTTATGTGGAACCAGTCTGTTGTTCCATGTCTAATTCTAACTGTTCCTTACTGTTTTCCTGCAAAAAAATACCTGGAGTGAAAAGGAGGTGTGGGAGGTTGCATGAGACTCATCTAGATAATTCTAGTATTATAAAATACTTCTCCAAATTCTAACAAATCAGCATCATCTTTAGGCTTGATATTTTTAAATTAAAATTTTTTTTCTAAGAGTGAAGGATAGATGTAACAATAACATGAGTTAGGGAAAATGATGCCTACTAAATGTTAATATTACTTAGATAAATAATCTGTATTTATAGTGGATTTTGTTTACTTCAATTGTTCTGGAAAATTATAGATTTCATAAAAGAGACTTACTAAAATCATACTGAAAAAGTTTCTCTCTCAACACAGTTTTTAAGATTAGATAATCTCAAATCATTTTCTGTTTTTAAATTTGTTTTTGGCTCCACTGGGTCTTTGTTGCTAAACTCGGGCTTTATCTAGTTGCAATGCATGGGCTTCTCATTGCGGTGACTTCACTTGTTGCAGCTCATGGGCTGTAGAGCGTGGGGTCAGTGGTTGCAGCACCCTGCAACTTAGTTGCCCCTCAGCATGTAGGATCTTTCTGGACCATGAATCAAACCCATGTCCCCTGCATTGGCGGGTGGATTCTTAACCACTGGGCAACCAGGGAAGTCCTCATATCACTTTCTATAGTTGTGCTTTACTGATTTAAAAGGATAAGTATTCATATGACTAGTTTATAGAGTTCTTGAGAATGAGGCAGGCAGTTCAAGTAGCCCCATGGTATCAGCTGCATCCAGGTGTACAGGTGGCTCTTTAGTACAGGGCTACTAAAATATGTGAACACACAGTTGGCATTTGTTATGGAAAAACAGTATGTTTTAGGGTAGCTTTCTTACTTTTGAGAGCTATCAAATAATGCAACCTAGCTGTATGCATTAAGATTAGAGATAGGTTCAATACAGCAAAAATAACAGTGGCTTAAGTAAGATGAACATTTATTTCTTTCATATATAGAAGTGTAGACATAAGCAATTCTAGGACCAGTATGATAGCTCCTCAGAACTTTCAGGAACCCAGACCCCTTCCTGCCTATTTTTATGCCATCACTCAGATGTAGTTCTTCACAGACCAAGATGGCTGCCTGAGCTCCAGCAATCAATCTACACACCAAGCAGTAGGACGGAGGAAGGCACGAAGATGGACATGAGCCATCACTAAGGAGATTTCCCAGCAGTGTCCTAAAGGTCTGCCTACATTTCATGCCAAGAGGAGAGCGGAGAATGTGGTCTTGAAGCTGTGTGTACTATGTCTTACTTAAGGCCAGGTTTCTATTCCTATGGAAGAAAGATGTAGTAGAAACTGGAAAGCAAACTAATAGCTTAGCCACCCTAGCTTTCTCACTATACATTTCTTAGTACCGTAGGCAGATGAAATGAACCATGATTTGATCCAGAATGGCAGCTTTTTTTTTTTTTTTCTATTCTGTGCTACTACCACACCACACACTATAGTAATGGTTATAAGAAGAATTTATCTATTGCAGAAGAGCACTAAAAGATTAAGAAAAGAAGCAGTAGCAAGATTTATTTTATCAGGTACTCATTCCTTGCCAATGTTGACATGTAAGCTTTTCTGTTTTCAAATGATATTTTTAGCTTCTCAAGGCTTAGTTTCGTTCTTATCTGGTTTCAGTGTACAAGAAGAGTCTTGGAGATGAGATTAGTTCTGAAACATCGGGTGATTTCCGGAAAGCTCTGTTGATTTTAGCAAATGTAAGTTTTTGTTTTTCATTTTTCATTTTCCCCAATAAGATGCATGCTCAATAATGATTTTTAGGAAGTTTTCAAACAACCAAATTGAGACAGTGAGACTGCAATTTTCCTTATGAAATGATTTGTTCATTTTACATTTGCATCACCGCCATGCAGCATAATATTTAACTACCGTCATAAAAGTATAACATAATGAGTAGACAAAAAAATCTTGTTTTGATCAGTATATGGATTCAATGTATTTTGATCAGGGTTTGTAATACATTAGAAAATATTCTATAAGTTCATCTGGGCTTCCTTAGTGACTCAGATAGTAAAGAATCCACCTGCAATATGGGAGACCTAGGTTCAATTCCTGAGTCGGGAAGATCCCCTGGAGGAGGGGATGGAAACCCACTCCAGTATTCTTGCCTGGAGAATCCCATGGACAGAGGAGCCTGGCAGGCTCCATGGGGTCTTGAAGAGTTAGACGCAACTGAGCAACTAAACACACACACAAGTTCATCTAGAAGAAAAATCATTTATTTCCATTGTAAGTGTCTCCATTTTTAAGAACATGCTGATTTTCTTCTGAACTTCAAAGAATTATATCACTTTTGGTAGCATTTAAATTAAGTAGGAAACATAATTGAGAATTACCTTCAGAGAAGTTGTATATCAGTCTCAGGACTTAAAAAGTGACTTTCTGCAACTTCATCCTTGCCTTCTGTGGAAGAGCCGATAAACCATTCATCACCATGTGACCAAAATGTGGCCACACCTTGCTGTCTCTGTTTAGGATGCTGATGGCTTTATAAAAAAGATGGTAAGGTCAAGCACGATAAAGGGTGGAAATGGTATGGGCCTAACAGAAACAGAAGATATTAAGAAGAGGTGGCAAGAATACGCATAAGAACTATACAAAAAAGATTGTCATGACCCAGAAAACCATGATGGTGTGATCACTAATGTAGAGCCAGACATCCTGGAATGTGAAGTCAAGTGGGCCTTAGGAAGCATCGCTATGAACAAAGCTAGTGGAGGTGATGGAATTGCAGTTGAGCTATTTCAAGTCTGAAAAGTTGATGCTGTGAAAGTGCTGCACTCAATATACCAGAAAATTTGGAAAATTCAGCAGTGAGCACAGGACTGGAAAAGCTCAGTTTTCATTCCAGTCTCAAAGAAAGGCAATGCCAAAGAATGTTCAAACTACCGCACAATTGCACTCATCTCACATGCTAGCAAAGCAATGCTCAAAATTCTCTAAGCCAGGCTTCAACAGTGCATGACCTAAGAACTTCCAGATGTTCAAGCTGGATTTAGAAAAGGCAGAGGAACCAGAGATCAAATTGCCAGCATCCACTGGATCATGGATAAAGGAAGAGAGTTCCAGAAAAACATCTACTTCTGCTTTATTGACTATGCTAAAGCCTTTGACTGTGTGGATCACAACAAACTCTGGAAAATTCTTCAAGAGATGGGAATACCAGACCACCTGACCTGCCTCCTGAGAAATCTGTATGCAGGTCAAGAAGCAACAGTTAGAACTGGACATGGAGCAATGGACTGGTTCCAAATTGGGAAAGGAGTACGTCAAGGCTGTATATTGTCACCCTGCTTATCTAACTTATATGCAGAGTACATCATGCGAAATGCCAGGCAGGATGAAGCACAAGCTGGAATCAAGATTGCCAGGAGAAATATCAATCACCTCAGATATGCAGATGACAACACCCTTATGGCAGAAAGTGAAGAAAAACTAAAGAGCCTCTTGATGAAAGTGAAAGAGGAGAGTGAAAAGCTTGGCTTAAAGCTCAACATTCAGAAAACGAAGATCTTGGCATCTGGTCCCATCACTCCATGGCAAATAGATAGGGAAGCAATGGAAACAGTGAGATACTTAATTTTGGGGGGCTCCAAAATCACTGCAGATGGTGACTACAGCCACAAACTTAAAAGATACTTGCTCCTTGGAAGAAAAGCTTTGACAAACCAAACAGCATATTAAAAAGCAGAGACATTACTTTGCTAACAAAGGTCCATCTAGTCAAAGTTATGGTTTTTCCAAGTAGTCATGTATGGATGTGAGAGTTAGACTATAAAGAAAGCTGAGCACCAAGGAATTGATGCTTTTGAACTGTGGTGTTGGAGAAGACTGTTGAGGGTCTCTTGGACAGCAAGGAGATCCAACCAGTCCATGCTAAAGAAAATCAGTCCTGAATATTCATTGGAAGGACTGATGCTGAAGCTGAAACTCCAATACTTTGGCCACCTGATGTGAAGAACTGATTCATTGTTAAAAGACCCTGATGCAGGGAAAGATTGAAGGTGGGAGGAGAAGGGGATGACAGAGGCTGAGATGGTTGGGTCACTGACTCAATGGACATACGTTTAAGTAAGCTCCAGGAGTTGGTGGTGGACAGGGAAGCCTTGCATACTGCAGTCCATGGGGTTGCAAAGAAAGGAACATGACTGGGGGACTGAACTGAACTGAACTGAAGGTCAGGGATGAGGTACAGTCATAGATATGTGTAAGAGGGGCTTCCCAAGTGGCGCTAGTGGTAAAGAACCCGCCTGCCAATGCAGGAGACATAGGAGATGCAGGTTTGATCCCTGGCTTGGGAAGATCCTCTGGAGGAGGAGATGGCAACCCACTCCCGTATTCTTGCCTGGAGAATCCCTTGGACAGAGACGTTTGGCTGGCTATAGCCCATAGGGTCCCAAAGAGTTGGACACAGCTGAAGCAACTTAGCATACAGACACTCACATGTGCAAGAGAGGAAATGACTTAAGCCCTGTCTCAACAGCCTCTTTCAGCTGATTTACACACCCCTTCAGTTCAGTTCAGTGAGTTCAGTCACTCAGTCATGTCTGACTCTTTGCGACCCCATGAATCGCAGCACGCCAGGCCTCCCTGTCCATCACCAACTCCCAGAGTTCACTCAGATTCACATCTATCGAGTCCGTGATGCCATCCAGCCATCTCATCCTCTGTTGTCCCCTTTTCCTCCTGCCCCCAATCCCTCCCAGCATCAAAGTCTTTTCCAGTGAGTCAACTCTTCGCATGAGGTGGCCAAAGTACTGGAGTTTCAGCTTTAGCATCTATCCTTCCAAAGAAATCCCAGGGCTGATCTCCTTCAGAATGGACTGGTTGGATCTCCTTGCAGTCCAAGGGACTCTCAAAGAGTCTACTCCAACACCGCAGTTCAAAAGCATCAATTCTTCGGTGCTCAGCCTTCTTCACAGTCCAACTCTCACATCCATACATGACCACTGGAAAAACCATAGCCTTGACTAGACAGACCTTAGTCAGCAAAGTAATGTCTCTGCTTTTGAATATGCTTTCTAGGTTGGTCATAACTTTTCTTCCAAGGAGAAAGTGTCTTTTAATTTCATGGCTGCAGTCACCATCTACAGTGATTTTGGAGCCCCCAAAAATAAAGTCTGACACTGTTTCCACTGTTTCCCCATCTATTTCCCATGAAGTGACGGGACCGGATGCCATGATCTTTGTTTTCTGAATGTTGAGCTTTAAGCCAACTTTTTCACTCTCCACTTTCACTTTCATCAAGAGGCTTTTGAGTTCCTCTTCACTTTCTGCCAGAAGGGTGGTATCATCTGCATATCTGAGGTTATTGATGTTTCTGTAGGAAAATCCCGATCACTGTCCCAGCCTGAGGGTCGAGGCAACACTTGTCATTATGCTACTAGGGAACAATTTATCCTCATTATAGTTTCAGTTTTTTTCAATGGTGAAAGCCTTCTGAAGTTTGAATCTATAAATTCAAGTTGATGAGACATCACTACATACCTATAATCCCACAGGTCAGTATTCCTAAGTGTACATCTGCTTGTATGTGTGGTGAGCACACACGCCCACAGGAGGCAGTGGAGAGCAGGGCTCCGGGACAGGGTTTCACAATCAGGCCTGGACCTTCCTACTCCTCTGCTGCCTACCAGCTCTGTGTACTTAGACAAGTTACTTTAACTCAAGTCTTAAAGCCTTCATTTCACATCTGTAAAATGAAAATAATAGTATTACCAACCACAAAGGGTGCTGTGAAAATACAGAGAGAGAAAGAGTATAAATAACAGCAGAGAAAGTCATTGATACGTGGTGGCGGCAGCTTATTGGAATTAATGCCGACGATCATCAACACTTTCATTATTAGAACCGAGTGAATGATGAAAGGAAAACAAGAAGGCCACAAACCAGAGAAGGCCAGTTGGAGCAGAGTAGCAGCAGCACTGGAAGCCAGAGAAAATAAATCATGCAAAAGTCAGGCAGACATACAAAGACCTAATATTTGTAAATAGGCATAAACATATTTTTTAAAATTTTTGTTTATTATTTATTTATACTGAAGCATAATTGCTGAATTGATGCTTTTGAATTGTGGTGTTGGAGAAGACTCTTGAGAGTCCCTTGGACTACAAGGAGATCCAACCAGTCAATCCTAAAGGAAATCAGTCCTGAATATTCATTGGAAGGACGGATGCTGAAGCTGAAACTCCAATACTTTGGCCACCTGATGTGAAAAACTGACTCATCGGAAAAGACTCTCATGCTGGGCAAGACTGAAGGCAGGAGGAGAAGGGGACGACAGAGGATGACATGATCGAATGGCATCACCAACTCAATGGACATGAGTTTGAGCAAGCTCCGGGAGTTGGTGATGGACAGGGAGGCCTGGCTTGCTGCAGTCCATGGTGTCGCAAAGAGTGGGACACGACTGAGCGACTGAACTGACTGAACTTTATTTATAGTTATCATAAAATATTTTTATTTCCTGTGTTGTGCAGTGTATCCTTATAGCTTATTTTATATTTAATAATTTGTATCTCTTATTCCCCTAACCCTATAATGCCCCTGCTCGCTTCCCTTTCCCCATTCGTAACCACTAGTTTAGAACAAATGCATTTTTTAAAGTATTAGAGCCAAAAGTTTCATTCATCTGTAATTTGCAAAATAATTCAGGCAATCCTCTTTCCTTGTCCATCTTCCATCTTTTATAATGTCCTGAATAATTTATGTGCAAGCACACACACTTAGCCACAGAGCCTTCAACAGTAGAGATAGTGGGGAATCTTTGAGTTTGGGGTTTATTTTAATAGATTTTATTTTTAGAGCAGTTTTAGATTTCCAGAAAAATGCAGCAGAAGCTACAGAAACCTCCCACATGCCCCTCCTCCTTGCACACATCTTGCCATGGTACATTGGTTATAGTTGATGAATGAATTAAATGATAAATGAATCAGATGATGATTACATGATCAATGAATGAACTGACACATTATTAACTAAACTCTGTACATTAGGATTCACTCTTTGCGTTATACATTCTTTGGGTTTGGACAAATGTTTAATGTCTTGTGTCCACCATTACAGAATCATATGGAATAGTTTTACTGCCCTAAAAATCTGTGCTTCAGTCATTCATCCCTCTCTTTCTCCCTCTGAACCTCTGGTAGCCAGTGATCTTTTATCTCTATAGTTTTGCCTTTTCCAGATGGTCCTATAGTTGAAATAATACAGTGTATAGGCTTTTCAGACTGCATCATTTCATGGCTTAATAACTCCTTTCCTTTTTTTTTTTTTCCTTCCATCACTGAGTGCTATTTCACTGTGGGCTACCCAGGTGGCTCAGGAAAGAATTCACCTGCCAATGCAGGAGACCTGTGTTCAATCCCTGGGTCGGAAAGATCCCCCGAATAAGGAAATGGCAACCCATTCCAGTATTCTTGCCTGGGAAATCACACAGACAGAGGACTCTGGTGGGCTACAGTCCACGGGGTCACAAAGAGTCGGACATGACACAGAGAGAGAGATGTTGTTGAGCATCTTTTCATGCACTTTCTCACCATTTGTGTATCTGATATCTCTTCAGATGCTTTGCCCTTTTTTAATTGGGTTGTTTGTTCTATTTTTGTCAAGTTTTAAGAGCTTCTATGTATTTTAGATACAAGCCCTGTATCAGATATGTGTTTGCATACATTTTCTCCCAAGGTGTGGCTTGTCTTATGATTCCCTGAAGACCTTGAGTTTCCAGAAAAGGAAACTCGTGCTCGGAAGACTGTAGGGATTTGCTACAGATTTCATGGCTAGTCAGCGGCAGGGCCAGAAAGAGAGCTGTGAGTGCTCCATTCCTTTGGGCCATGTGGTCCTCACTGGAAGAAACAGCTCTAAGAGGCCCCGCGGGTTCAAATGCCAAATGGTGGAATATTTATCTTTAAAAAGACTGCCTTCATTTTTATCTTCTCTCATTAGGGCAGAAGAGATGAGAGTCTAAAAGTGGATGAGCAGCTGGCCAAAAAGGATGCTCAGGTCAGTAACAGAGCAGAGAAAACATGTCCTTGAACTCTCCTCCCTCCTTACTGCCTTCTTATATCTCCGGCATCAGCTGGGGCTGTGCTCTTTTCTTTTCTGTCTGAAGGAGAAGCCTGAAGCCCAGCAATACCTTAGCTCCATCTTTCTGCCTTCCCCAGTGCTGGTTATTATTCCCCTGGCTCCTGCCACTTCAACTGCCAGCTTTTTCTGCTAGAAGTGAGAGACATGGCTTATCAAAGACCTCAGTGACCTATGAAATAAACTTACTCCTCTTCTCATCCCACCTCCTCAAAAAGAGACAGAATTGGGTCCGTACTAGCATTTACGTCTTCTCTCTTTTCCAACAGATTCTCTATAATGCTGGTGAAAAGAGATGGGGCACGGATGAAGATGCCTTCACCGACATCCTGTGTCTAAGGAGCTTTCCTCAGTTGAAACTGAGTATGGACTCACGTTACAATCTTTTTATTTTTTTCTCTGCATTGTGTTGTTTTTGCAAGTACTTGAGGGTTTAATATACATAATTCTGGAAAATGAAGTTAAAAATGGTGAAGGCGGTCCCATTTTTATGTACAGACATTTCAGGAAACGACCTGGGGAAGCTGTGCTCCAACTCAAGGAGGATCAACAGTACTCGGGTTTTACCCTCGGAGCTGAGTAGATTACCTGTGTGTGTTCAGTCACTCAGTCGTGTCCAACTCTTTGCAACCCCACGGACTGTAGCCCAACAGGTTCTTCTGTCCATCGGATTTTCCAGGCAAGAATACTGGAGTGGGTTGCCATTTCCTCCTCCAAAGGGATCTTCCTGATCCAGGGATCAAAGCCACATTTCCTGCGTCACCTGCGTTGCAGGCAGATTCTTTACCCCCTAGTGTTGATGTTCAGCCACTCAGTTGTGTCCAACTCTTTGCAACTCTTTGGACTGTAGCATGCCAGACTCCCGTGTCCTTCACCATCTCCTGGAGCTTGCTCAAACTCATGTCCAGTGAGTCGGTGATGCCATCCAGCCATCTCATCCTCTGTTATATCCTTCTCCTTCTGCCTTCAATCTTGCCCAGCATCAGGGTCTTTTCCAGTGAATCAGTTCTTCACATCAGGTGGCCAAAGTATTGGAGTTTCAGCTTCAGCATCAGTCCTTCCAATGAATATTCAGGACTGATTTCCTTTAGGATTGACTAGTTTGATCTCCTTGCTGTCCAAGGGACTCTCAAGAGTCTTCTCCAATACCACAGTTCTAAAGCATCAGTTCTCCAGTGCTTAGCCTTTTTTATTGTCCAGCTCTCACATCCATACATGACTACTGGATAAACCATAGCTTTGGCTAGATGGACCTTTGTTGGCAAAGTAATGTCTCTGCTTTTTAACATGCTATCTTGGTTTGTCATAGTTTTTCTTCCAAAGAGCAAAGTCTTTTAATTTCATGGCTGCAGTCACCATCTGCAATGATTTTGGAACCCAAAAGAATAAGTCAGTCACTGTTTCCATTGTTTCCCCATCTATTTGCCCTGAAGTGATGGGACCAGATGCCAAGATCTTTAGTTTTTGAATGTTGAGTTTTAAGCCAGCTTTTTCCTTCTTCTCTTTCATCTTCATCAAGAGGCTCTTTAGTTCCTCTTTACTTTCTGCCATAAGGGTGGTGTCATCTGCGTATCTGAGGTGATTGATATTTCTCCTGGCAATCTTGATTCCAGCTTGTGCTTCATCCAGCCCAGCATTTTGCATGATGTACTCTGCATATCAGTTAAATAAGCAGGGTGACAATATACAGCCTTGATGTACTCCTTTCCCAATTTGAAACCAGTCCATTGTTCCATGTCTGGTTCTAACTGTTGCTTCTTGACCTGCATACAGATTTCTCAGGAGGCAGGTCAGGTGGTCTGGTATTCCCATCTCTTGAAGAATTTTCCAGTTTGTTGTGATCCACACAGTCAAAGACTTTAGCGTCGCCAATGAAGTAGATGTTTTTCTGGAATTACCTTGCTTTTTCTATGATCCAGCAGATGGTGGCCATTTGATCTCTGGTTCCTCTGCCTTTTCTAAATCAGCTTGTACATCTGGAAGTTCTCAGTTGATGTACCGTCGAAGCCTAGCTGGAAGGATTTTGAGCGTTACCTTCTAGCATGTGAAATGAGTGTGTGACAGATAATAGACAGGGTCGGTTTGGGAGGGAGGAAAGAGGAGCCGCCCTCTGGGCTGAAAGCAGAGAGCAGTGTTCCTGCTGATGGCAGATCCTAAATCACGGCTTCCAGCCCCTCTCTTGCCTAGTTAGCTACTTTCCAGGAAAACCAGGCATCACAGGTGATCTCTGTTAATGCATAAATACGGATTATCATTCAGCTTTTTCTGATATGAAGGTAAAAGGGTGCAGTGGGGAAGCTGTTTTTCTCAGATCAGCTATTCCGTGGAACTGCTAAGCACCCACCCCTTCACTCATGCATGTCCCTGGGTCATTCTGGAAGCAACAGCACCCAAAAATCTAGAACGCCACTTCCTGTGGACATCTAACTGTATCTTCCCTGTGCTGGTCTGGAGAACCACCACGGTGCATGACTATGCTTACACCGAGTTCGTGGGAAAATGAGGAGACTTGGACATTGAAATTTCACCCTTTTTATAAACTTATAGTAATTATATATTATAGTTGCTTTATTAATATCTTTATTTGAGAAATAAAAACCAAACAATCACAGATCTCCAAATTTTCTGTTTTCAAATTTTACTTGGAAATAATATACTTGGCTTATGAAGTATCCCTCCAAGCTAGGTGGTGTGTGTACAGGTTTTACTTTCGGGAAATATTGACCAAGAACTTTCAATGCCTTCCAGTAAGTATGAAATAGGCTCTGCTGCCTTGGGGAGTGATTTATTATTCAGCACAAAGAAATCCTCACAGTTAAGATTTCAGCAGCAGATTTAAAATATATTTGACTCATGACCACATTCTTGTTCCTCAGGTGCTGTTATCTTTTAAAAGTTAGCCCACCTTGCTGGAGAAATTGTTTATCATTTAACCTTTCAGGCTATTTTAAATGCTTACAGCCTAGGATGGGGAGGGAAGAAAGGAGAGAGAGAGATTAATCATTGAAGAAAATGGCCTATGAAGTTCAAGTTTTATTGTCGATGATATTTTTAAAAAGAAACCCTAAACAAAAACTTCTGTGCTGAGTTTTTGATGGTTTAAAGAAGTGTTTGTGCTTGCTACTTAATAACATGATTTGCTGCATATCAAATCAGAAGCTAAAATATATTCAGGTGTCAACTAGGATGCTTTCAATTTTTTTTGCCATGCTGCTTTTCAGCGTTTGATGAATACAGAAACATCAGCCAGAAGGACATCGAGGACAGCATAAAAGGAGAATTGTCTGGGCATTTTGAAGACTTACTGCTGGCCATAGGTAAGTCCATGAGTGCTTATAAACTGAGACACTTTGCACTAGTTTTCAATCAGTGTCAGGATCAGCTCTTTTCATCTCAGAATCCTGACTGATCCATCTTTATGCTTCCCAGAGCCCTCAGCACAGTCCATGGTACACACCATATGCTCAACAAATATTGTGAAATGGATGCAGGAAGATGTTCTCTGTTTAGGGCTTCCTTTGCCGTTTAACTTTGTGTTTATCTTGGTACCACGTTTGGATTATAAACTCCTTGAGAAAGAAAAATGTTACACTTCTACTGGTATTTTTATGGAGCCCATTGAAAGCCTAGATCTAAGCCCATATGGTAATTAATCATGTTTGGTTATTTTTGGAAGATGTCAGTGGCTTCCCAACATTAAACTCAGGACAGAACTGCGGGTCTCCTCCTTGTTGGCTGTGCGAACAGGGAGAATCAGAAAGAAAATAAGTCACGGACTGAATCTGTGCCTGGAGAGACACGTGGATTAACAGGCAGACAAAACATGGTTATGTAAGCTGGTCTGTCTTCTCCATCAGGTCTCTGCAGCCTGTGCTTTTAGGCACCCAAAGAACACCTTGCAAGAAAGATGCATTCAGAGGAAAGAGACACTCTTCAAAGACAGGATTCAGTGACCATTCTAGTCCAAGTCAAGCGTGCGAGAGTGCTTAGTCAGTCAGTTGTGGCCCACTCTTTGTGACTCCATGGTCTGTGGCCCTCCAGGCTCCTCTGTCCATGGGATTTTTCAGGCAAAAGTACTGGACTGGGTTGCCATTTCGTCCTCTAGGGGATCTTCCCGACCCAGGGATCAAACCCATGTCTCCTGTGTTTCCTGCATTGTAGGCGGATTCTTTACCCGCAACTCAGTCTAAATGCTCATAAGCAGACAGGATTGTTCAGAATCCCAAAATTCTCTAATTTCTGGTGACTGTTGGTCTTGCTTCTCTGCTAATGCCAGGGTAGGAGTACCTGTCCTCCACAAAACTTATCATTTCACCAATGAAATATCATATCTAACATCAATCATAATAATTGATAGCTTCTCCAGTGAGATAAAGATAGCTGATATCTAAGCGTACCCTCCAGAGTGAGGCTCTGATTCATCTTTCAAATGTTAATTACCACCTCTGGAGGGTGGAAGGTGCCTCAAATTGTACTTTTTAAATAAACATTCGTCAGGCACGTACGATATGCTCGGCATTATGCTAACCTCTTGGCAAACAACAACCCATTTAAGCCTCATGACAATCCCATGGGTGAGGGATTGTTATTATCCCCATAGGAGACCTGAGGCACTGAAAGGTTAAGTTCCTTTCCCAGGTTACTCAGGGAAAGTATGGTGGAGCTGGGGTTCTAACCTAGGCATTTGGGCTCCACAGCCTGTGATGTTAACCAGCCTCTCCAATGTGCTTCAGGGGAAACGGAGATTGAAACCTGCGCGTGTCACCCCGTCCACAGTGAAGTATTCTAAATTACAGAAAAAGTACCAGGGAGCAAGCCCTCCCTAAGGTTTGGCTCTATTCTCAGGATTTCCTCTGCATGTGTTATTTCACTAACTTCTGATCCTCTCATCAGTGCCAAGAATAGGATCCAAATGCTGCTTTAAAAAAATATGCACACACACACACACACACACACACACACACGCACACACACACACGGGCTTCCCAGGTGGCACTGGTGGTAAAGGACCCACCTGCCAATGCAGGGAACATAAGAGACACAAGTTCAATCCCTGAGTGCAGAAGACCCCCTGGAGGAGGGCATGGCAACCCACTCCAGTATTCTTGCCTGGAGAAGCATTCCATGGACAGAGGAGCCTGGTAGGCTATAATCCATAGGGTTGCACAGAGTTGGACACAACTGAAGCATCTTAGCGAGGACGTATGTGTGTGTATGTATAAGTGACTTGCTAAAAGACAGGCCAAGAAAGAATAAAAAGCTTCTTTTTCAATTAAAAAAAAAAAAAGAATCAGAGATCAGTCTCCATACTTAGCTTTGAGAATATTCCAGTGTCAGTGATAAAGCCAGTTAATTTTTTTCATTTCATCCTTTAACCTTTACATCAGTTTTGCTGCTTTTTACCTTGCCTGATGTATTATTTGAAAAACTTTATTAAGAGGTACAGATTCTCACTTCATTGAGCTAAGAGGCATTTTTGGAAATAGATACTGAATTATGCACTAAATTTGGGCTACAGTGTGTGTTATTTTATCAAGTGAAAGAAACACTTTAAAATTTAACTAATTTAAAGTTCAAGATATGTCTCACTTTCATTTTCTATTTCAGGCTATCACTAGAATACATTTTAAAGAAATCTTTATTGAGATAGAAGTCAAGTACCATAAAATTCACCCGAAGTATGCAATTCAGTGCTCTCTGCTTTCACAGAGTTGTGCAGCTGTCACCAGGATCTAAGTTTGGGATCTTTCCATCAGCTCTCAAAGAAACCCTGTGCCCACTGACAGTCACCCCCCATTCCTCCCCACCCCTGGCAACCACCAATTTCCTTTCTGAGTCAATAGATCTGCCTGTCCTGGCTATTTCATACACAAGGAATCTAATACACTGCCAACACATAGCTTTCGACACGAAAAACCATCTAACATCTGAGAAATGCGTGGTAGGAAGATCGCTGGTTGTCAAATCTGTACGTAGATAGGAAGAAGCTTTCTTCAAAGAGACTATTTCATTAGGGAGAAGACTTTAATCTCAGAAATGTATACAGGATTCTGAAAATCAAACAGAAAAAGCTTTTCTTTTATGGAGAAGAGATAAACAGATCTTAGCAGAAGCTTTTTTTTTGAGATTGATTTGTCGCATGCTGGGTCTCCATTGCTGCGTGCGCTTTTCTCTAGTTGTGGCGAGGGGGACTCTTCTTTAGTTGTGGTCTGTGGGCTTATCACTGAGGTGCCGTCTCTCCTGGAGCAAGAACTCTAGGGTGTGCAGGCTTTGGTAGCTATAGCTCTTGGGCTCAGTAGTCGTGGCACAGCATGTGGGATCTCCCCGGACCCAGGGATTGAACCCTGCCTTGATAGATGGATCCTTAACCACTGGACCATCAGGAAAGCCCTAGCAGAAATTTTTAAAGAAGTTGGACAAGCAAGGAGGCAGGATCGTTGGGGGTTGAAAGGAAGCGTGTCTCGCCTTGTCAGCTCGTTCTTAGGATAAGCTGAAAAGGAGGCATGTTGGCATTTTGGTACTTGCTCAGTCTGGGGACCAAGCGAGGATTCAGGGGCCTGTGACAGGGGTCGGGGAGGCCTGAGAAAGTTTGGTCAAAAGAACACAAATGGTAAGAAGCAGGCAACCAAGAACTCTTGATCATCATAACGAACTTCAAAAGACTCCCTGATTTTTTGGAATTTCCCTGAGTTTTCCTACTGGGGTTGAGTCTTAAAGCAGGCTTCTTTATACTGTATACGCTACCACTTGCCCAAATATTCACACATGAGGAACAAATCTGGTAGTTAAGACCATAAAGCGAAGGAGAGGATAAAGGATTATGGAAAGAAAAGATTCCCTGCATTTAGTTTGTGGGGAGCGAGATGATTGAAAGACTTAATAGGATAAAAGCAGGCATAACAACTTTCAATCAAATGATTAAGGCTTGCTGAATATAAGTTTGAGAAAAATATAGGTAATACCAATTCACATCCTTGGTTTCTTCTCAGACAATTTCAAATCTGTAGCTGTTATCATGTTTGTTCCAGATTCCACGTTCCTAATACATTTCTCTGTTTCCCTTAAGACACAGACACAAAAGGTCTTTTCACTTTCCTTAAAAGAGTCTGAAAGGCACTATGAGAAAGCCACTGTTCTTGTTCTGATCTCCAAAATTCATTATAAAATTCATTCACTTTTGGTCAGCTTTCTACCTAGAGATCAAACTTAAGATGATACAAGTAATTGTGTTGCAATAAACAGACTTATTCCCTACAGACTTTTCTAGTCCTGGCTACTTTCACTTTAAAGGATAATTCATTTGCTCATGTTTTTGCCAGTTATCTTTATTATTATTATTATTATTTCTGCTTTACTCATTATTTCAAAATAAAGAATTGAAAGATTTCAGTGTGTTTTTTCAATGACTGAATTTAGATTACACACACTGGTTATGTAATTAATCAGTCTATAAATTATAATTCAATCACTTAAGAAAAAGATCTTTCTATTGGAAAAATTGGTTTTAAGCTGAGCTCCAGTGCCCCTATTTGCCTAATGAGTTATTTGGAGCAACATCTCTGCAATTTTTAGACCCAAGCTATTCATCAGTAGTCAAAGATGTTAGAAATGGAGCAGCTCTACACCCTAGGGAGTTATCAAATGTAAGCGTAGGTGTTGGTGTGTCTGGAATCTGGAAATGAGTCAGCTGCTGTGGGAGTATCTTTGGCAGGTAATTTTATTTTCCCTGTGGCTAAGGATAATTACTGTGTTAAAGTTCCATGCAAATATGATGTTATAAGGCTTCAAAATTCAGGCTGAGCATTCATTCATTCTTTCATTCTAAAGAAAAGCTAGGAGTAGGGAGGAGGAGAATGGTATGGTGACCCAAAAAGAATCTTTTTTAAAAATGTATTACTATAGATTAACTCAATTTCTATTAAATGAAACTGAACATTACTTTGCTTTTTTACAACAGTTCGTTGTGCGAGGAACACGCCTGCCTTTTTAGCTGAAAGACTGTACCAAGCTTTGAAGGTTGGTCTGGAAATTTCATTTATATTCTTAGCTTCCCTCCAGGAAAATGTAAAAATATTGCTTAATATTGATGGCATTTCCTATTTCTTTTCCACTTTGATATAGTTCTCTTTTGTAGCTAATCTGTCTACTAATTTGGCTCATAGGTTGATAATGAGTTTCCTAATCATTACAGAGGTAGGTGCACTGAAGTGCTGACTAAATTATTTCTCCCACTTCACAGTAATGTAGGCAGTTGATTGGTTTTAGGACACCAGCCCTCAAACGTGATCCAGTGGCCTCTCAAGCCACCTTACTTAACCCACACTGAGCTAGCCGCCTTTCAGGATGTAGAAACCCTGTGTTTTCTCATCTGCTGTCACTTCTAGGCAGGGAGCTCTGTGAATCTGTTCAGTTCTTTCTCATTTATATCTTCAGACCCTCATAGTGAGCCTGGCATGCAGAAGATGCTGGCAGCAGTTTCTTCCTGGACATTTCCTATAGAAATCCACGTGCCCTTTCAAAGCTGTGTCTGCAATAAACACAGCACTTTCGTCACCTCCCATCCCAGTCTTGCTCTGCCTCCTGCCTTCAGTCATCTCAGTGGATAACACTGATAGGAACTAGCCTTCCTCCCCACCCTTGATCTCTACAGCTCAGCCACGTCAGCCTTCTTTCTGTTCCGTGATTACTCCAAGCGTCTACCCATGTCAGGGTGTTGGCGTTTGTCATGCTCCCTGCCCAGTGTGTGTCTCCTCCAGATCTATCTATGGCTGCCTCCTCTCATCTCTGAGGTCTCAGCTCATGCATCCTCCTGAGAGAGGTCTTCCCTGTCTACCCAGGTCACCTGACTTCCTTTCACTGACACTCCACCCCATCATTCTCAGTACCACTAACTTACTGTCCTTCCTGTCCACCTCCATCAGGGAGAACTCCATGAGAGTGTGTGCTCTGTAAGCATTTGTTGTGCTCAGTAAGCATTTGTTGGATAAATGAATGGTGTCAATATCCACCTAACTGCTCAGCTAGAAATTCTACGCTTCTCTTTCCCTCTTTCTTCTCAAACATCATTAAGATTTGTCAGTCTACCTTTACGAGCATCTCTTAAATCTTATCAATTTTCTCCATCCCTACTACCATTATTGTAGATCAGGCCGTCAACATCACTTTCTGTGTCTCTCTTGGTTATGTAATCACTTCTGGATGGATCTCAAAGCTTCCAGTCTTATTCTGTCATCTTCATCCTACTCTTTTCCTGCAATCCATTCTTCAGACTGCTGCTGTCAAAGGAACCTTCTGAAATTACAAATCTGATCTGATCTCAACATACTAATTTTTAACAGACTACAAATAGTTCTTCACACTCAGGATGAAGTCAGAATTTCATTTCATGGTTTATAAGGTCTGGCCTTTCCAGATATATTTCTTGCTGTTCCTTCTTATTACTTATGTATCCGTAAATGTGGTATTATTTCTTGCCCTAAAGCGTCACGTATGCTGTATCTTATATTGAAACATTTTTTTTCCCTCTGCATAATAACTCCATTCCTTCTTCTCCTGGCTGGCTATTGGCCCCAGCTTAAATCCCACTTTCTCAAACAGTCCTTTACTAATCCTTGATTTGAATATGGTAGACCTCCCTAACATATGCTCCCATAGTACCCAACACTTCCCATATATCAGATTTTATTGTAATGGCCCATTTTCTCACCTGTATCCTTTACAAAACTGAAAGCTTAACAGGGGCGTCTCATCTCTGTTTTCAGCATTTAGCAATGCAATGGCAGAAAATGTTCTTGAATAAATGAATGAGGGTGTTTGATGAAAAATGAGAGAAGGAGTCACTGCGGTTGAATAGTTTGTGTACCATGATCAGTGTCTCATGAATAGAGATCCATGTGTTGTTTTGTGAGCAATGAGATTGGTCTCGTGGACACTTGCATTTCTTAACAGGGTGCTGGAACTGATGAGTTTACTCTGAACCGAATAATGGTTTCCAGATCAGAAATTGACCTTCTGGACATTCGAGCAGAGTTTAAGAAGCTTTCTGGCTACTCCCTGTATTCAGCAATTAAAGTAAGTCTCTTCTTAAAAATAGCAAAACATATCTTGCCTCTCTCTACCCGTCGTCTTTCCCTTATAATCCTCAAATCATGGCAATTCATGAGTTAGGTTTCTCTCTCCTTGTCAGTGTGTAAATGTGTTTTTTGAATTATTTGTCAGCCATAAAAAGGAGTGAATTTGAGTCAGTGGTGATGTGGATGAATCTAGAGTCTGTCATACAGGGTGTAGTAAGTCAGAAAGAGAAAAACAAGTGTCATGTATTAATGCACAAATATGGAATCTAGAAGAATGGTGCTGCTGAACCTATTTTCAGGGCAGGAATAGAGGCACAGAGGGAGAGAATGGATTTGTGGACACCAGGAGGGAGTGGAACAAACTGAGAGAGTAGCATTGACATACATGCACTTCTTTGGGTGAAACAGCCAGTGGGAAGCTGCTGTGTAGCACATGGAACTCAGCCTGATGCTTGTGATGACCCAGATGGATGGCATAGGGGTGGCTGGCAGGGACGTTTCAGAGAAAGGGTTGTATGTGTATACATACGGCTGATTCATGTTTTGTACAGCAGAAACTTAACACAATATTGTAAAGCAATTCTATTCCAACCTAAAGATTAAGAAAAAAGAAAGAAAGAAACCTCTAAAAAAGAGTGACAAAATATTTCTTAAAGATAGTAATTATTTTTCAGCTCTAAAATCCTAGATACATAAAAGGCACTCAACATTTTATTTTTTTTAGGTTTAGTGGCCACTGATTTTTCTTCTTTTGTGAATTGCATATGCAAATTGCTTGTCTGTTTTCTTATATTGCACTGTTTTAATTTTTTTCAGTTATTCTTTCTGGCAGTAGAACAAAAGTATGTATTTTACATTTCCTCTTTGTTTTACACAAAAGATAACATGATTCTGCACTTTGCAGTTCTTTTCATTTCAGGAAGGAAGCTTTCTCATTCTTTTTCTTTAACTTTTTATTTTGCATTGGCGTATAGCTGGTTGATAAACAATGTTTTGATAGTTTCAGATGAACAGTGAAGGAGCTCAACTATACATATACATGTATCCATTCTCCCCCAAATTTCCCTCCTGTTCAGACTGCCACATAGCATTGAGCAGAGTTCCATGTGCTATACAGTAGGTTCTTACCGGTTATTCATTTTAAATACAGGAGTGTGTACATGTCCATCCTAAACTCTCTAACTGTCCCTTCCCTCCACCCTTCCACCTGCCGGCAGCCATCAGTTCATTCTCTAAGACTGTGAATCTCTTTCTGTTTTGTAAGTGCGTTTGTATCATTTCTTTTTAGATTCCACATATAAGGGATGTCTTACAATATTTCTCCTTCTTTGTCTGACTTACTTCACTCAGTATGACACTCTCTAAGTCTACCATGTTGCTGCAAATGACATTATTTCATTCTTTTTAATGGCTGGGTAATATTCCATTGTATGTATGTACCATATTTTCTTTATCCATTCCATTGTCGATGGACATTCAGGTTGCGAGGAAGTTTTCTCATTCTTTTTAACAGCTGCATATCATTCCATTACTTGTATATTTGTACCTACCACATCAACAGATGTTTCAAGTTTCTTGCTATTCTAAACAACACTGCAATACGCATGTGTGATTTTATCAGGTACAAGTGTATCTGAAGGATGAGTGCTCAATAGTAGATAGGAGTGCTGAGACAGATGTCAGTACACCTGTAATTTTGATTGTTGTTCAGTTGCTAGTCGTGTCCAACTCTCTGTGACCCCATGGACTGCAGCACACCAGGCTTCCCTGTCCTTCACTATCTCTAAGGACAGGGAATTTTGGTAAATATTATCAATTGACTTCCACTGCACCTCAATTAGTCAACTAGATTTGCTCATCAAAATCATTTTTATTTTTTTTAATGAGAGCTGTCTGTTGTTTTTGTACTAAACCTTTGCAGGAAAAGATACATGCTTAAGTTGAAAAAGAAAATTTATTTGAAAAGGCCACTGTCCGGTTGCGCCTGGGGCTTAGCACAGATTTCATCAACTGCTCATGCTCAATGCAATTTGAATCGATTCTGACACATTACAATAGTTTCAATCAACAGAGGAAGATACAATAAAGTTAACTAAATTGTACTTACCAAGGCAGAAAAGGAGACACATACATTTTATAAAGATTTCCAGTAATAAGGTTGAAACATGAAGAGGTCCTTTGGTTCACCCTTGGCAAACCAGAAAATTCAATTAACTGATAGCTCTCCCTCTCCAGATGGCCTGGGTAATTGAAGCTTATTGTATTAGGAAACATGTAAGCAATGTGTATCTTGATAGAAAAGAAAAATCCATTGCTGAAGAGTTCAGTGTGTAATTTAAAATTATCTTAGGTTTCTTCATTTCTGTTGCCTAACATAGATTATTAAGTAATTTCATTACGTTTTCTGTATTGATGAATAGAATCTTTTTGTCTATCCTCCTTGCCTTGGCTTCTGTCTTCCTCTTCCTTCTGCGTTTAGTTTAGACATTTCTCTGCTCATTAACACCTTAGGTGATGACTGGAGGGGAGAAGAGGAAGAAAGTAAGTGAAAAACAAATGTGTGTCACTTAATACTAAGACATTTTAAAAAACTGGATGAAATTAGTTTTTGGTAGATTTTCTTGATCAACAAATTAAGTATCTATCTAAAAAATAACGTGTCTCCAGAGTCTTTAAGAGAAAATGTAGTAGCTACCCTCAGTTAGTTCCTAATTTATGTGTAGACTTGAGGTGGACATAAATAAAGCAATTTCAAGATAATCATCATATTTCATATCGGTACTACTTGCTAAAATGTGAGATTGTAAGTGCAAAGAAATTTGAAAAAAAGGATAAAGTAGGCTGACAAAATAATGTGAAACAGCGTAAAATGAAATATTGGATGTGGGGTCTAGAGGAGTAATAGAGGAATTGAGAGTAACAGATGTTTGGGATTAGATAGAGAATCTTCCCAGGTGGCGCTGTGTGTGTGCTTAGTCGCTCAACTGTGTTCAGTTCTTTGCAGCCCCACGGACTGAAGCCCGGCAGGCTCCTCTGTCCATGGAATTTTCCAGGCAAGAATACTGGAGTCTGTTGCCATTTCCTACTCTAGGGGATCTTCCCGACTGAGAGATTGAACCCACGTCTCTTCCATTGGTACACGAGTTCCAGGTGGCGCAAGGGGTAAAGAGCCCGCCTGCACGTGCAGGAGACATAAGAGATACAGGTTCCATCCCTGCGTCGGGAAGATCCCCAGAAGGGGAGTATGGCAACCCACTCCAGTGTTCTTGCCTGGAGAATTCCATGGACAGAGGAGCCTGGTGGGCTACAGTCTGTATGGACGCAGAGAGTCAAACACAACTGCAGCGACTTAGCACCCGGCACATTTCTTAGGGAAGTGAGTCTGAAGCTTACCTTTCAGGTTAATAAGCATGTGTGGAGTGCCTTATGAGCCTGGTGCTATGCTGGTCAATAGAGTCTGAAAGGTGAGTGCTCTAGAAACACACGTTTGATGAGAAGTAGAAGGATAAGTACCCCGTGCAGTGTTCTTGCCTGGAGAATCCCAGGGATGGGGGAGCCTGGTGGGCTGCCGTCTATGGGGTCTTACAAAGTCAGACATGACTGAAGCAACTTAGCAGCAGCAGCAGAAGGATAAGTATTAATAAGGTGCTTGATTAATTAGGAGCCTACCTTGGGAATATGGAAAAATACAATCTCAGTGGCAAGATCCATTCAGTTGAAAGAGAGCCTTGAGAACAGGAAACTGGTATTCCATTCATTCAATTTAAAATACTTACTGAAAGTATATTATATACCAGGCTCAGAGTAACAATTGTAAGTAAAGAAAAAAAGTTTTCTGCCCTTATGGAATTAGAAATAAATGTAAAATTACAGCCATGTTTGATGTAAAGGAAAGAGAGATTGTGCTGTAAGATCACATAACAGGAGGGTTTGACCTACAGGAAGGTTTTGATTCAGATCTGAAAATGAAACTGATTAGACTTAACAAGGCAAAGGTTGTAGGGGTCAGAATTCAGCAGAGCATTCTAACAAAAGGAGTCATGAGTGAAAAGACCTCATGGTGGAAGAAACGTAATGAAAAACGAGGCTGGAGGGACCGGATTGTGCAGGGCCTTTTTGGCAATGTTTAAAGATTTATCTTTAGCTTAAGAGTGATGGGAAGCCATTGAAGTGTTTAAATTTTAAGCACATAGTGTCATGACCAGAAGTATGTTTAGAAAAGATCTCGTGACTCTGGAGAATGAATTGGACATAAGATAGAAGGGATGTGGAGTGATGGGCTACTGTACTAGTCATATTAGAGTAGCTCTGATTCAAAATAGTTGATGCAAAGCTACTGCTAATACAAAGAGAGGAAAAAGCAAAGACTCAGAAGATACTTAGGAGTTAAAACTTCAAATGACTCAATATGACATCTTGTGAAAAGAAAGAAGGAGTTGAGGATGACTCCCAGGTGTCTGGGGCTTCCCAGGTGGCTCAGCGGTAAAGAATCCACCTGTAGTGCAGGGGCTGCAGGAGACCTGGGTTCGATCCCAGGGTCAGGAAGATCCCCTGGAGAGGGCATGGCAACCCTCTCAAGTATTCTTGCCTGGAGAATCCCATGGACAGAGAAGCCTGGCAGGGGTACGGTCCATAGGATCGCAAAGAGTCAGACACAACTGAAGTGATTTAGCACACAGGCTTCTTTCCTTACAAGTAGATCAGGTTTTTAGTGGTTTTTCTTTCCCCGCCCCCCGCCTTTGGGGGGAGTCAGGGAGAAAATTCCACATGTTAAGTTCGAGGTGTCTTTTGTCGAGTTAAAAACAAATGCACAATGTCAGAGTTGCGAATTACGTTTTATTTGGGGCAAAATGAGGACTGCAGCCCAGGGAATCTAACTTCAGATAGCTCTGAGGCACTACTCCAAAGAGGTGGAGGTGGGGAAGGTCAATACATATGTGATTTTGGTTAAAGGGGCGTTCATGGAATCAAGCGCTTATTTTACAAAAGGTTTTCTGCTAGTCATGAGGACCTGATGTCACCATGAAGGGATTTAGTGATTTTCTAGATATGAGGAAATGCAAGGATTGGGTTCATAAAATTAGTTCCTAAAAATGTCTGTCTGAAGACCTGTTCTGCTAGTTTTCCCGGAGTACAGTGGCTCATTCCTGACCTCACCCCTGAACTTCCTCCAGGGGATATTGAAGGACAGCTTCCTGGAGCAGCACATGATTTAACCCTTGTAGAGGTAGATGCCAAATGCTCATGGCAAGTTACAATTTGTAACTGACACTTCAAAACATGCAAATAGAGATGGCGAGTTGTAGCTAGTGGTATGGGATGTATTTTCAGAAATAATTGTGTCACTGAATCTTTGGACATGCATGCAAATTCTCTAGGGAGAAAATATAGATTCAGAGAAAATGTAATATGAATTTTAAGTGATAAATTGGGATTTAAGCATTACTAGCAGTGACTGGCTAAAGAGTGGAGGCTGAGTCTACAAAGAAGACAGAAGTGGAGATGGCAGAGAGGAAGGAAGAAAAGTCAGAACTATTTACAGGATAAGAGAGGGCTACTTGCTTAATGGGTATGATGGTCATTGAACCCATTTCCCAAAACGAGAAGCATTAACACCTTGGAAAATACGCATTGAGAATCCAAGGAAGCTAATTACAAGAGATGAGAGCCTAGAATAGATTTGTTGTGGTCAGAATGGAAAAAGATTGGGAGAGGAGAGAACCACCAGTACCACTGTTAAAAATAGGCCAACAGAAACATTTAGTTTCTTAAGAACAATTAATATGGCCTAATTAGGAAGCTGTAAATTATGCTTAAAGGTTTTGAAAATACATTGATATTTTTGGATAACAATTTCTAAAACTCCATAAAATAGAATTTTTTATTCATACAGAGGACTTCACCTTCCAATATTGAGGATTTGAGTTTGATCCCTGATGAGGTAGCTAAGATCTCACATGCCTGGTGGCCAAAAAAACCAAAACTGAAGATAGAAACAATATTGTAACAAATTCAGTAAAGACTTTAAAAGTGGTCCACGTCAAAAAAATTCTTTTTAAAAAGAATAGCTATTTTCCTGAAAGACATAAAGGAATGAAGGTAGGAGAAAAGGATGAACATTTATTGTCTATAGTGGATCAAAATTTTATGTTTAGTTCTGTTTTAAACTACTTGGATGTATTTTCTCAGCTAACTAATGGAACCCCTAATACTTGCTTACAACCTTCATCAGAGATGGCTAGAGGGAGCTGTTTTAATACAAAGCCAGAGCGTTGCTGACTTGTCAGTGATTCAAGAGACCATTATACAGGGCAAAACAAGACTTAAGAACTAAAATTTATGTAAAACAGAAGAATGTGTATTAAGGCCTGTTGTGTCTTATTATGAAAGCAATGCTTAGTCTCTTCTCTAAGTGGCCCTTCTTCATTGCTTCCTCTATCTTACTACAATATAAGTTTTAACTGATAAGAAGTTGCCTTGAATCAAATAAGAATAATGTGAGGATTTTAAGCAATCTTGGTCAAAAGCCAAGTTTTATCACAGATGCTATGCAAACATTTTGCCTCTTTTACATAACAAACATGGCAACTTGTACTTTAAGCCTCAGACTCCCTAATGGCTCAGTGGTAAAGAATCTGCTGGCCAGTGCAGGTGACGTGGGAGGCACGGGTTTGATCCCTGGGCTGGGAAGACCCCTGGAATACTAAATGACAATCCACTCTAGTATTCTTGCCTGGAGAATTCTATGGACAGAGAAGTCTGGTGTGCCACAGTCCATGGAGTCACAAAGAGTTGGACACAAATGAGCAACTGAGCACAGCATACACATGGTATCTTTTCTGAATCTTTTTTGGCTATCCTAGGAGAGGGGAACTGGGAAACATACTCTATAGGAAGGTAGCTCATTTCACTTTCTTAAGTCAGGAAGTATAGAATGGGGTTAAGCAGCCAGGTTAACTGGCCTGAATTCCGATTCTGCGCTTACTCTCTATAATCTGGGATAAATATCCTAACTTCTGTCTTTCTCATATTACTTCTTGGTTAAATGGAGATAGTTACGGTACCTACTACACAGTTGTTGTAAGGATTAAAGTAGTTAACCTTTAGAAGAGCAAGTGTTTGATAAGTATTAATATAAATATAATAAAATATTTTTTAAAGTTTGGTGAGAAAATAAAGGTTATGTAATATTATGTAATTGATGTACTCTTCCTTTTTTAAAAAACCCGAGTTGACATTTAACCACAATATATCACGCAGAATTTAAGTATTGTATATTGTAAAGAAGATGCTAGGCTGAAACGCGATTTCCCACAGATATGACTGGATGGTGGAACTGCAGGTGTATATTGCCAAATGGTACAGGTCATGAGCTTCCCACGCCGGTGACTGCCCTAGTGCTGCGGGATTCGATTCATCCATGGTCCCCTCATTATTTACGCTGTGTCTCTCCTTCTCTCCACCTCTCCTGTTCCTTGCAGTCGGATACTTCCGGAGACTATGAGATCACACTCTTAAAGATCTGTGGAGGAGATGACTGAGTCAAGAACATCTTTTCCAAAGGCTGCCTGCTCCCACGATGGGCATTTTCCTCAGCTCTGCCTACTCCTTTTTCACAGTATTTACAAGTACAAGCAAGTGTCCACAATATCCTCTTTTTAACAGAAATTCTCATTGTTCCATAATAATAATAACCACAAAAAGTGATTATTGTCATAGAATGTCTCATCATAATGTAGCCACTTATAAATGAAATTTTTAAATGAAATTAAAGATCTGCTAATACTACCCAAATTGCATTTCTGCTTTGGAAGTGAGAATCTTTGTATCGTTGTAAAGCACTCAATGCCAAACAGTGTAATAAAGGTTGTTGCCTGTGTAAAAGGTGATCTGTCTGTTGGTTTTTATCATCTGCCACCGTTGTTTGGTACCTGGCGCCAATGACTAAAGATATTTTAAAACATGTTTTTGTTGTAAAAGCTGTGGTTGCTTCAATTTATCTAGTGTCTTATTAATCACATTCATCTTTAAGAAAGAAGTAAAAATGAAGATCTGTGTAATCCTGGCCTCCCTTTTCTAGTTTGATCAAGCTAGAGGAGTGGCAATGCATGAGAAGCTATTTTAGCCCTCAGAAAACATCCGCTAAACTATTGATCTAACCACTGCCTATCTGAACAGTGAACATGACTTGTGGTTGTTTCATGCTAAATACTACTTTCCCAGAATGAGTATTTAGAATCAAGTTTCTTAGGTATCTTTTTCCTCTAAAATAAGTTTGCAGAACTACACACTTTTTCTTTTATGTTTTTTTTTTTTCCTGAAAGGGACCTAAGATGAAATACCTAGGCTAAAAGGAAATATATAAGGTACAAAGCTCTAGGTAGAGTTATGAGCCTGAGCAGAAATAGAAATGATAGATGTATGAAAAATAGAGTGATGTGTGAGTTCAGAACTTTTAATCAGTAGATTCCACACTTCAGCATTTCTGAGACCTTTCAAATAGATGGCGAAGAAGTTATTTCTTGTCCTGAGATTTCCAAAATGCATATGGGAATAAAGCATGGGGATTTAGAATCTACATGCCAGGTTTTGGCATTCTGCCTTAGAAAGTGAAAGTGAACGCCACTCAGTCGTGTCCAACTCTTTGCAACCCCATAGATTGTACAGTCCAAGGAATTCTCCAGGTCAGAATACTGGAGTAGGCAGCTGTTCCCTTCTCCAGGGGATCTTCCCAACCCAGAGATCAAACCCAGATCTCCCACATTGCAGGAGGATTCTTTACCAGCTGAGCCAACAGGGAAGCCCAAGAATACTGGAATGCGTAGCCTATCCCTTCTCCAGGAGATCTCTGTGACCCAGGAATCGAACTGGGGTCTCCTGCGTTGCTGGAGGATTCTTTACCAACTGAGCTTCCTGCCTTACCATACAGCCAAATAAATAAATATTTAAAAAATTAAATGGTGATAATTATACCACTTACTTCTTTCCTAGGTTTAAGTAAAATAATGCCTGTGAAGCACTTAGCCCTATGCCTGAACTTGACACGCGTGCAGTGACTGCGTTGTCATTTACTATTAGCAAGCGATATCAAGATGATCAGGACAGCACTGCAGCTATTCTTCAGCAGGCTTCAGTCCATCTATCACGTGCCATCCCCTGTGCTAAGTAAGTGTCGGATGCTCCAAAGGAGCTCAGACTTGTGTACTTTGGCCAGAGAGCTTTAAAATCTGTTTAGGGAGAGAGACCAAGGTGGGTAGGGCTTAGCATACAGGAGGAGGTGACCAGTGACAAGGGCTAGACTATGAAGGTCTCACAGACCATGCTAAAGAGTTTACAAGCAAGGGAGAGTCATGGAAGGAGCATTCCAGGAGGATTTCAGTCAGGGAAATGATGTCAAATCTTTGATCAAGGAAGAATGTGTGGGAGAAGAAAGCTAAAGGCAGGGAGCCCACCTGGCAAATTAGTTCTTTAATCAATATGGAAGTGTCAGCCTGAGCTAAGATAATGGCAGGGGAGAAAAGGAAGACAAATACACTCATTTAAGTATTTAGAAGATGAGTGCTTCTAAAAATTGATAGAACACAGTAATCAAAAGAGTCAGGTGTCGTGTATGCCCTCACAATTTTGGCTTAAGTGAGTAAGTGTATCCCTGAGCAATAAATCATTGCTAATACTCATTGAGTGCCTGTTGTAGAGCTGTATTAAACAGTGTAGTATATATTAAATCATGCATCCTCAAGGAACTTTCCGATGTAGGCATTAACTCAAAGACACAGGAACAGAAGCTGAGAGAAATCAAGTACGTTGCCCATTGGAAGAGACAAGATTTAAACCCAAGCAGTCCAACTCAACCATGTCCAGACCATTAACCACTATTTCCGTTAGTGTTTATCCCATTCTAAGGCCACTGTCCTTTTCAACCTTAAGACTTAGCTGTTTGAATGAAGGGATTTTTGTCTGTTGCCTTCTCTGCTGTATCCCTAGTGTTTAAAACATACACACATACTATGGGGTGTTTATAGACGTTTCATCACATAGGCTTGATCAATCATTAAGTCCATTTTCAGCCCTTTTCCCTTCTTAGAAATTTGAGGACCATGGCTGAAAATTCCAAACCTCTAATCATGGCTTTTTCTTTCCAATGACCAGCCCTCATCCAGGAGTCCATCCAGAGCCGCCTCTTTAGCAAAGACCAAATATTAGGACAAAAGATACTCCTAGCGTTCTTATCACTTAGGGTTTTAAGAGCTCTGTGCCAGGAATGAGGGGGCAGAGACCAATATATAATGTTTTCTGTTATCTCACCAGGGATTCCCTGTGTACCCCTTCATAAACCACTGTGAATGTCAATGTAAATGTTATCCATCTCTAAATTTCTAGCCGAGTTCCCTAGTCATAGTAGGTATGTGACCAGTTTTAATGACAATGATTTGTAAAGTGGGATAGTAGATCTTTCCTATCATTTGTACCAGGTTGATGTAAGGAGGACATGAAACAATGATTGGAGCTACCATGAAAAGAATTACATGTGATTCAAATGTGAGGTGGAATTGTAGACTTAATATTAAAAGAATCGATTTTTGTTGTGTATATGAATCAAGGACTCACTAGGGACTGAGTACAGGGCTAGATCTTTTAGATCTCATTTATTCTTGGAGCAAGGTCCTATGTGTCATTATCCCCATTTACAGATGAAGACGATGAGACTCGGAAAGTATTTACTTGCAGGCATGTTGCATGCTAAGTTGCTTCAGTCCTGTCCAACTCTGCAACCCTATGGACTATAGCCTGTTAGGCTCCTCTGTCCGTGGGACTACTAGCCCAAAGTTACACAGCAGAGAAACCAAGGTTTCCCTTGGTTTCCCAATACAGATGGTGTTTATGCATGAGTGTGTATGAAGAAAGATAAGAACATGAAGGGAGTGGTCATCACTGGACAGAACCCTGCAAAGAGAAAGGAACATTGAGATAAAGAAAAATTTCAGGGAAAGCTCTCTTCTCATCCCCTGGCCTCTTGTGCGTTGGGCCAGCTGGTGACTGATGGATTCTGATGACTCTGATGGAATATAGTTATCTCAAGATGCAGGGTTATTGTTAGTGACCCATCCTAAGAACTGCGATATTTATTTTTTAATATTTAATACATGTTTAAATACATGAAAATGAGAAGGGCTGTATATGGCCCAGGGCAGTGCCTGGTTTAGTGCATGAGCCTGGGATCACGATGCCCCCATTGGTGACTGTAGGCCCATTGCCTTGCTGAGTCACGCATTCCTCGCCCTTAAAATGGGAACAATAATAGTTCCTACCTCGTATTCTAATAATTAAGTGAGAAAACATTTAAAAGCTATTTTGCATAGTGCCTGACATACGATAAACCCTCAATAAATGTTAGTCCGGGTCATATTACTATCCAAGGGCCATGTTTTTTTATTGCCTCCAATTTCCACAAGGTGGCAGGTCGAGTTCAAAGTGGACCCCATGGCTCTGTGTCCCAAAGGCGAAACCTATTTTAATTGCTGCACAATAACAGGGCCCAAAATGAATTGTTTGAAAACATGTTCATTGTCTGTAGAATGTTTGTTACCATCCAGGCATCTTATTGTTGCTGTAAAACCCATCTTAATGGAACATATGTATCATTTAATTTCATCCTGTTGTTTCTCAAGATTCCCAGGACCATCTGCATTTACATGAAATGCGTATTAACTCTTCCAGGGGTCTCTTAGCTAAGTGAATACGTTCAAGTCATCTCATTTTGCGCTAAGTTAGTCCCTGGACAGCTGTGAAGAGGAGAAAGCTCGCAAGCCGGAACAAGTCCTGGTCTTGGTGAGCTGCAGAAGGCAGATTTATGCACTTCGTCCTGGAGTGAGAGGGTGCTTGGTCTATTTGTGAGGCGCTACCAAACAATGACAAATGGAGATTTCGAATAGGGGCGTGTCTAACCTATTTTTAAGAGCATATTGAGAGAAATGCTTAACTCATAAAATTTCAGATTTTTCTTCTGTGTATCCTCTCCTTTTTCCATTCTCCTAATTTCATATCATATTGATAGCCTCCAGTTTCTACAATTTTGCTTCATCTTTGACACATTGGTATTGGGGTCAGGTCAAACTGGGTCCAAATCCTGTCTCTACTACCCATTATAGCAGCATTTATAGCAGTAAGGATTTGACAGACACTTAGCTTCTTAATACCTCAATTCTTTTCTTCCCCCTTTGGCTGCTCTGGGTCTTTGTAGCTGCTCACAGACTCTTGGTTGCTACGCGCGGGCGTTCTCTAGTTGCGGCGCTGCTCTCTAGGTTGCAGTGTGCCTTGGGTTGCAGTGGTGTGTGGCTTCAGGTTGCAGTGGTGCTTGGGCCTATCACTGCAGCGGCTTCTCTTGTTACGCCTAGGCTCTAGGCGCTCAGGCCTCCGTAGTTGTGTGCTTGGGCTTAGTTGCCCCTCAGCATGTGGGATCTTAGTTTCCAGACCAGGAATCAAACCTGTGTCCCCTGTATTAGCAGGCAGATTTCTAACTACTGGACCACCAGGGAAATCTCCCTCAATTCTTAAATTAATTTTTTAATTGAAGTGGCATTGATTCATAACACTACCCAAATTCCACATGTACAATGTTATATCTCTACTTCTATATACCCTACAGCATCAGTTCTTTACCTGATAATAACAAAACCTACCTGAAAGAATTGTGAGGATTAAATGAAATAAAGCATGCCAAGAATTTAATTCAATCAGAAATAGTTACTAGTAATTAGACTAACATAGCCTTGCCCAGAAAATGGCAGATAGAAGGAGCTCAATAAGCATTTGTAGAAGAAATATTAATAAATGATGCTTATTTTAGTACCACACAGTTATAATAACTCTTAAGACTGGCCTTGGAAGTCTTCAAGAACACTTACTTATATCAGTGTGATTTTGTCAACTGTGTCCTCTGATGACTCAGTCAAAGATGTAAAGCTTCTCTGGCTTATTTCCTGCTCATCACTTGATAAACTAGGTGACATGTGAGCAGTCAATTTACATAACTTCTCTGTGCCTTAGTTTCTTTATCCATAAAGCTGGAATGGCAATAGCATTTAATGGCTCAGATTCAGGTGACTGTGAGGTTTCAGTAAGTCTGCTGTGGGCTTCCCAGCTGGCGCAGTGGTGAAAC
This sequence comes from Ovis aries, assembly GCF_016772045.2. Classification (NCBI taxonomy): domain Eukaryota; kingdom Metazoa; phylum Chordata; class Mammalia; order Artiodactyla; family Bovidae; genus Ovis; species Ovis aries. The sequence goes on from NC_056059.1 coordinate 94,090,365, forward strand.
AATGCAGGAGACTCAAGAGACACAGTTTCAATCCCTGAATCAGGAAGATCCTCTGGAGTAGGAAATGGGAACCCAGTCCAGTATTCTTGCCTGGAAAATCTCATGGACAGAGGAGCCTGGCAGGCTACAGTCCACGGGGTCACAAAGAGTCAGACAGTACTCAGCACAGAGCTTGCCATACCTTAAATGCTCAGTAAATGGGAGCTATTATTCTCTGGCTCACTTTGGAAGACCTATAGTTGCTTCTCCGTGATTCACTTGGGGGATTTTCAGATGTTGTGAAGTGAACTTTTCTAGTTTGTAATTAGAAAAGAAGATAAACCAGATCTCTTGGCCATTTCCTCCCTTTGAAACCTCATGTTTTATGAACCACGGAAAGTACCACAAATTTCTTTTCAACCCACCCCAGCAAACTGACAAATTCGGATATTTTTCACCCACTCTCTGTATGTCTCCCATGGGACTCTGAAAATAAAGGAAGTATTCATTGCTTTGTGCGTAAGCTGTTTTCCTAGTGTCTATTTCTTGAGTTTTGACAAACTCAGCTTTCTGACAGTTTCATCTACTAGACAATCAGCCCTGCTCCAAGACCAGAGTTTGCCTGTTTCTGTGGATTTTGTAAAGTCAAAAGTGGGAGAGAGGAGAATTTCAAGTGAGGAGGAGAGTTAGAGTAGGAGTGACTTTGAAGAGCTGCTGCAGTAAACAGTAATAAGAAATCCCAACTCCCAAACCCAGGACACCAAAACAGCCCATTCTGCTGCATGAGTTTTCAAACCAGCATGAGAAAACAGGTCATCAAAACCTGCGGGAGTCCCCTTCCAGCACAAGCTTTGGTGGAACTAGATATGGCAGTAAATAATGGCCCAGGTGACTTGCAGAGTTCTGGGCTTGCCCTGAAGTAACTGAGAACAGTAGCAACCATCAGGCAAAAGAGAACTTTGACAAAGGACACTGATATCAAATCAGCACCTACACACACCAGCATGCCACAGTGGGAGGAAGTGTGGAGAACAAAGGTTCCTGCTGGAAAGTGAGGGAGAAGGAGCCAAATTCACACCTCCCCTTAGAGAACGGCAGCCAGGGCATAAGTGGCCTTGACCAGTGCTCCTGGCCACATCCGTCACGCCGAGATTAGAGATTTTCAATGGGGAAAATTGAAACTTTGGTTTTGTGTTAGAGAGCCAAGTTTACAAAGACAAATTCAGATCATGTAGTGCGTATTCTCTTTAAACAGTTGTTGACTGATCTCTTCAGTCAAACTGTCTTCCTTGGTTGCTGTCAGTCACATCAACTCCGTGAGTCTTTTATTCCTTCAAGTATTTACTCTACGGTAACCATATAGCCCAGTAACTGTGCTTGGTGCTGGGGTTATAAGGATGAATAAAGGAACTCATTTTCCTACCTCAGACTTGATATTCTAGGGGGAATGAGGAAGAGAAAGTAAAGACAGATGCCTGGCTAATTAACAAAGATAACATGGTGCTGATCGTGCTAGTGTGGGGGGATGATGTGATGGTGGTGGTGATTATGATAGTGTGGGGGGATGATGTGATGGTGTGGGGGGATGATGTGATGGTGGTGGTGATTATGATAGTGTAGGGGGATGATGCGATGGTGTGGGGGGGTGATGCAATGGTGTGGGGGATGATGCGATGGTGTGGGGGATGATGCGATGGTGTGGGGGGATGATGCGATGGTGTGGGGGATGATGCGATGGTGTGGGGGGTGATGCAATGGTGTGGGGGATGATGCGATGGTGTGGGGGATGATGCGATGGTGTGGGGGGATGATGCGATGGTGTGGGGGATGATGCGATGGTGTGGGGGGATGATGCGATGGTGTGGGGGCATGATGCGATGGTGTGGGGGCATGATGCGATGGTGTGGGGGATGATGCGATGGTGTGGGGGGGTGATGCGATGGTGTGGGGGGGTGATGCGATGGTGTGGGGGGGTGATGCGATGGTGTGGGGGATGATGCGATGGTGTGGGGGATGATGCGATGGTGTGGGGGGATGATGCAATGGTGTGGGGGATGATGCGATGGTGTGGGGGGATGATGTGATGGTGTGGGGGGGTGATGTGATGGTGGTGGTGGTGGTGATTGTGATAGTGTGGGGGGATGATGTGATGGTGTGGGGGGTGATGTGATGGTGGTGGTGGTGGTGATTGTGATAGTGTGGGGGGATGATGTGATGGTGTGGGGGGTGATGTGATGGTGGTGGTGATTGTGGTAGTTTTGGATGGGTGATGGCTGGTGTTAGGATTGAGGGTTGATGGTAGTAGTGGATGGTTTAGAGAGCAGACAGACCTGGCTGCCCTATTTTGAAGCTGTTTACCGTCAGACAAGATTCTCACGGTTGTTTCTGACTTCCAGAGTCAACAAATAAAATATTTGAAGAAACTGCTGATTACTGAACTGAAGTGAAATTTGCTTAGTCACATCCGACTTTGTGACCCATGGGCTATACAGTCCATGGAATTCTTCAGGCCAGAATACTGGAGTAGGTCGCTTTTCTCTTCTCCAGGGGATCTCCCCAACCCAGGGATCAAACCCAGGTCTTCCACATTGCAGACAGATTCTTTACCAGCTGAGCCACAAGGGAAGCCCAAGAATACTGGAGTGGGTAGCCTATCGCTTCTCCAGTGGATCTTCCCAACCCAGGAATTGAACAGAGGTCTCCTGCATTGCAGGCAGATTCTTTGCCAACCAAGCTATCAGAGAATCCCTAAAGTGAAAGTGAAAGTCAGTCAGTGGTGTCTGACTCTTAGGGAATCCATGGACTGTATCAGTCAGTTCAGTTCAGTTCAGTCGCTCAGTCGTGTCCAACTCTTTGCGACTCCATGAATCGCAGCACTCCAGGCCTCCCTGTCCATCACCATCTCCCGGAGTTCACTCAGACTCACGTTCATCGAGTCAGTGATGCCATCCAGCCATCTCATCCTCTGTCGTCCCCTTCTCCTCCTGCCCCAAATCCCTCCCAGCATCAGAGTCTTTTCCAATGAGTCAACTCTTCCCATGAGGTGGCCAAAGTACTGGAGTTTCAGCTTTAGCATCATTCCTTCCAAAGAAATCCCAGGGTTGATCTCCTTCAGAATGGACTGGTTGGATCTCCTTGCAGTCCAAGGGACTCTCAAGAGTCTTCTCCAACACCAACATCAATTCTTCGGCACTCAGCTTTCTTCATAGTCCAACTCTCACATCCATGCATGACCACTGGAAAAACCATAGCCTTGACTAGACGGACCTTATGGAATTCTCCAGGTCAGAATACTGGAGTGGGTAACCTTTCCCTTCTCCAGGGGATCTTCCCAACCCTGGGGTCAAACCCAAGCTGATTATTAGATGTTCAGTTATTTGTTGTTAAATTCATGAAGGGCAGTGGTTAAGAGTCTAAAGCCAGTCAGGTTCAGGTTCAAATTTTAGCTCTAAACATACTAGTCATGGAAAAATTATTTAAACACTTGGTCACTTCATTTCCTTATCTGTGATATTTGAGAGTTAAAATTAAACCAACCATCTCAGATTATACAGATGACATAGATCAATGCTTGTAAGCAATTAGAACAACTCAGGGAATTTTATGTACTATGTGAGTGCTAGCTATTTATCTTGAACTGTAGTGAAAATGTGATATGCTCTGTAATGATCTTATTAAAAATTCTGAAACTACTACTCACCATTAAAATGCATAGATATAGATAGGTAGATAGATACACTTGTAAAAGAGATTCTTGATATTTTGCCACATAGAGGAAAAAATAAAAAACATGTTCGCAAAGCAGTGGGAAATAGGAAACCAGGCAGACTGTAAAAGCTCATGACAGAGGTGGTTGTTCATCTCTGGGTGGCTCAGGTAACGCATTTTCTTCTTTTTTCTAAGTCATACTTTATAAAATTGTAACACTCATTGGTTCCTGTGCTCAGTCGTTAGGTCATGTCCTACTCTTGCGACTCCGTGGACTGTAGCCTGCCAGGCTCCTCTGTCCATGGGATTTTTCAGGCGAGAATACTGTAGTAAGTTGCCATTTCTGCCTCCAGGGGATCTTTCGGATCCAGGGATTGAACACACATGTCTCCTGCTTTGGCAAGTGGATTCTTTACCACTCAGCCACCAAGGAAAATTTTTAACAATTGTTTGTTTACTCATTTTAAAATATTTTAAAATGAAACTTAAAATGACACGAAAAGATGCTTGGAGTTCCAATGAAGGATTGATAAGATCTGTCAGGGAAGGATTCACTGGAAATGGAAAAACTGAGCTAAATATTAAAGGAATTAATTGGTAGGGGCTTTAACAGAGGATGAGATGGCTGGATGGCATCACTGACTCGATGAACATGAGTCTGAGTGAACTCCAGGAGTTGGTGATGGACAGGGAGGCCTGGAGTGCTGCGATTCATGGGGTCACAAAGAGTCGGACACGACTGAGCGACTGAACTGAACTGAACTGAACTTGAAGACATAAAGATTAGTACAGAGATGACAAGTTCCCAAGAACTGCTTAATTATGTATCATTTGGTTGTAAGGGAAAGTCATGGGATAACTGGGCTGTTGACCCTCAGCGAAGAGCCTTCTCTTGGCCTGAATATCGAGTCCATCCTCAAAGCTCACTTGTGTTCCTGCTTCTACGGTATCTGGCAGAAGGTTTGCTCCTCTCTCACCCTCAGAATCTCTCTCAGGCTTGCTCTCACTCTCGCTCTCGCCCTCAATCTCTCTGATTTCAAAAACCTTATTGTGGAACCCTGTCTGTTGAAGGTAGCTAGAGTCCAGTTTAAGTCTTCATTGTGATGGAACCGGCAGAATAGATAGATGCTAATCACGTTGCCTCTTTTCCAGATACTGACAGGTAATCTGAGAGCCATGTGGACCTCCCTATCGCGGTGGAGAACCAGTGTAAGATCTGTCTTGTGGATGGACACTCAAAGCTGAGTCTTTTCTAGGAAGTGAGTGAAACAGAGTGACATTCAACTGGGAATGGTCCTGCTTTTCCAGCTCTTGCTCTGCTTCATCACAGACCCTGGGATTCTAAAGGGAGTACCAAACTGTGTTGCAGGCAGGGCCCACCAGCCCCAGGCATCTGGCAGTTATTTCAGATCTTTTGGGTACCAAGGCACACCTTAGCCTTCTGTCACAGAGGGCTAAATGGAGGGCTAAATTTGACAGAAATGACTGGAGAATATGCTCAGATGTTCAGTCGTGCCTGCTTTTTTGTGACCCCATGGATTGTAGCCCACCAGGCTCTTTTATCCATAGAATTTCCCAGGCAAGAGTACTGGAGTGGGTTGCCATTTCCTATCTTCCCCACCCAGGGATCGAACCTGGGTCTCCTGCCTTGCAGGCAATTCTTTACCAACTGAGCCACCAGGGAACCTTCAATTTATTCCTATATGTTTCTGGAGAGACTTGATGAGAAGGGGAAAAAAGCAGCTTCCTTCCTCTTTCTACCTCCTGCCTCTTCTTAAGCACTCTGCCTTCATTTTTCTGGCTGACTTGAGCAATGCTGGCAAGACAAAGAGAAGTCTTTCCACTGTTTAGTCTACGTTTAATTATTTCAAGATGGGGTCCTTCCCTGGCCACCAGGCAACGAGCTGTCCGTTTTTGAGTTTCTCCTCATTCTTACTTCTGGGTATTGGGGATGTAGTTTGGTTGGACCAGGTGCAGCTGGAAACTTCTTGGGAGGTCCTAGGTTTCCCAGAATTTATGATCTACCCGGAGAAAGCCCCTGTGGGGAAACTCCGCTGCTCCTCTGGTTACCCACTCTGGGGACACTGCGGTTGTCCTCTTTCTCCTAGGCCGCCTTGGCTTCCTCAGTGTGATGTCTCTGTCTTCTTTCTTCAGGAAAAACTCTCCCTGATCCCCCCTCCCCCCCTTCCTAGGTATAAAGGAAAGACTCTAAGCTCTAGAGTTAACCTGGGACTTCAAATACCACCTACTTGCTATGTAACTTTGGGCAAAGTACTTCGTGATTCTGATCCACCATTTCCTTTTGTTTATAAGATGGGAGGAGTGAAATAAGTCAGACAGAGAAAGATAAATACTGTATGATCTCATATGTGGAACCTAAAAAAATGAATCTTATATAGAGAGAGAACAGATTGGTGGTTGTCAGAGGTGGGATTTGAGAGGTGGGTGAAATGGGTGAAGGCAGTCAAAAAGTACAGCTTTCCAGTCATAAGATAAAGAAGTTATGGGGAAATATTACAGTGACTATAATTAGTAATACTGTGCTATGTTTTTGAAAGTTACCAAGACAGTAAACCTTAAACTTCTCATCATAAGAAAAAAATAAAGAAGTAACTGTGTGGTGATGGATGTTAACTAGCCTTGTTGTGGTGATCATTTTACATTAGATATGTGCATCAAATCATTATGTTGTATATCAGGAACTAGTACAACATTAATGTACACTATATCTCAATTTGAAAAAGAGATGGGAATAATCTCTGTAACTCACAGTGCCAGAAGTCTCAAGGAGGGAATAACTAGATCTATTACGGAAGACTGGAGAAGGAAATGGCAACCCACTTCAGTATTCCTGCCTGGGAAATCCCATGGACAGAGGAGGCTGATGGGCTACAGTCCATGCGGTTGCAAGAGTTGGACATAGCTTAATGACCACCACCACAGCCGCCACCATTATAGAAGTGATGAAGAGTTTAACGAGGTAACAAAAGTTATCTAACTAAAAGCACCAACAGAGCATCTGAAATAGTGTAATAACTGGACATTATTTATCCCTTCCTCTGTTTTCTGTTCTCTTTTACTATTAATACATGTATATGATCCTTTTTGTTTCAGGTGTTTTTCTGTTAATAATTGTAGGGCAACTGACACAGTACTGCATATTCTGTTTAATAACCATGGGGAAGTTTGGCAGCTTAACAAACATCCTTGACTCCCTTGCAGAGAGGAGAGCTCAACTTCCCTTGGACTTTGGCTTCAAGACCTCACATTCTTTTCTCAGAAAACAGACCCAAAGACCCAGTAGGTGTTAACTGTGCTCTGATCCTTTCAGGCATCTTTGTTTCAGTAATAATAGACACCAGTTTGTTAACACTGAATATGAGCAAATGATAGATGTTATTTCATTTAACCTCAGCTCCATGAGGCAGGTGACATCATCCCCATTTATAGTAGGAAACTGAGGCTCAGAAAAGCTAAGCGCCACCATACTTTACATACCTAGATCATTCTGAAACCACAAGACAAACCAAGATATCTAAGACTCCAAAATCCATGCTCTTGGCACTCTCTCCAAGGTGTCTTGAGGCAATAGCAGCAGCAGTTGCAAAGCTCTTTACTTTAGAGGACTTTTTCCAAGGGGAGAAGGGTCTAGAAACTTGTAGGTCTCATGAAACCCCTGGCTTCTTGCCCCAAGCAACTTCACAATATATCACTGGCATGTAACAGTCACAAGTGTGCACGGCTAACTTCAGTCGGGTCTGATTCTTTGCGACCCCATGAGCGTAGCCTGCCAGCCTCCTCTGTCCATGGAATTTTCCAGGCAAGAATACTGGAGTGGGTTGCCAGCATGACTGCCCTCCCACAGTCATAAGGACCAAAATCAAAATTAGCCTCTCGGAAGTTTACGGATCAATAAATGAAAGTCATCTAGTACAGGACAAAAGCCATCATGACAGAGAAAGCAGTGACTGTTATCTTCAAATCTGTGCCAGGAGGCTCTCAGACTGGAACAGAATGGTTGGCTCTTTGTCTTCTGCTCACTGAGCACTGCACTGTTAAGGCTTGAGAACTCACAGAGAGGTGGATGGACCAGCGACTGTCAAGCACAGCAAAGTAAGTCAGAAAGAGTAAAACAAATATCGTATATTAATGCATATAAGTGGAATCTAGAAAAATGAACCTATTTGCCAAGCAGAAATAGAGACACAGACACAGAGAACAAATGTATGGATCCTAAGCGGAGGTGAAGGGGGCGGATGGGATGAATTGGGAAATTAGGATTGACATATGTACATTCCTATGTATAAAATAGATAACTAATGAGAACCTCAGGTGCAGCACAGGAAACTCTACTCAGTGCTCTGTGGGGAGCTAAATGGGAAGGAAATCCCCAAAGAGGGGATATATGTAAACATGTAACTGACTCAGTGTGCTGTACAGCAGAAACTAACACAGCATTGTCAAGCCATTGTACTCTAGTAAATATTTTTTAAATAAAGAGAATTTTTCTGAAATTTAAAAAAAAAAAGGCTTGAGAACTCTAGAATGTGCCGAGTTGGAACCCTGAACAAACTTTCCCGCATGACTTACAGAACGTCCTTGGTTCTGTTTCCCATACTTTCCGAGGGGGAAGTAGACTCTTTTGCTGTCTTCATTTCCCCATACTGCCCGGAGCAGCAATAATACTGAAACCATTCAACGGTGTGAACTGGGCAATGTCTAAAGGTCACGCCGCCCGCCGGTGCAGCCTGAGTTGAGGCGACCACAGATAACAAGGAGATCAAACCTGTCCATCCTAAAGGAAATTAACGGTGAATATTCACTGGGAGGACTGAAGCTGAAACTCCAATACTTTGGCCACCTGATGTGAAGAACTGACTCATTTGAAAAGACCCTGATGCTGGGAAAGATTGGGGGCAGGAGGAGAAGGGGATGACAGAGGATGAGATGGTTGGATGGCTTCACCAACTCAATGGACATGAGTTTGGGCAAACTCCAGGAGCTGGGGATGAACACGGAGGCATCGCCCACTGCAGTCCTTGGGGTCACAAAGAGTTGGACAAGACTGAGTGACTGAACTGAACTGACTGATATATACATACATATGTATATCAAATCATATATATGTATACATATATAAATATCAAAATCATCATGTTGTTTGTCTTAAATTTATGAATCATGTTATATGTCAATTATCTCAAAAATCTCAACTTATCTCAAGAAAGCTGGAAAAATTTTAACAAAGTAAAATAATTCAGTGTCTGTTTTTAGGAACTTATGATTTACAAACACAGGCAAGTGTGGTAAATTATATAAAATATTTGGGATTTGGTCATTGTTTCATTTAATCTTCACAGTCATCCTATGAAAAGTATGCTCTTTTCACATCAATGTTATCTACAATTGTTAAATGTTGAAAATAAACTTAGGCAGATCCAGACTGAGAAAAAAGATACCAAGTACTAGATTCATCTTAATTGCAGTAGTTAAGTGGCCATCATTAGCTGATCGTTTCATCTGATTAAAGTAAGTTTGAGAATGTGGTATATTTCGTATTGAAAAATAGACCTTGTCTTTTATTGATTCATGCCCAGTTTCAGTGAACATTTGTGGTCCATCATTGTATTTTTATTAGCATCTGGCCCAGTGTCTGGTACATATGAGGTGAGTAATACATAATTGTTTAATAAAATCAACCACTTATTACATTATTACCAGGCATTACTTATTCTGGAAAATGGCATCGTATCTCATCTTTGTTCCTAGAAATTGCATTAAGCCTGTGGACAAAAACATGAAATTCTGGCCCAATAAGCTTTAGAAAATTATGTCAATACAAATAAAAGGAAGGAAGAGTAGTGGAGACTAGTCTCAGATGAGGAGTGTCCCCCACAACTCCAAAATAACCCCTCTATCTCTACTCTGAACTGCTTTCCAGAGAACACCCTACAGGGAGAATGAGCCCCAATTGCCCACAGTAATCCAGAAAAACATCTATTTCTGCTTTACTGACTATGCCAAAGCCTTTGACTGTGTGGATCACAATAAACTGTGGAAAATTCTGAAAGAGATGGGAATACAGACCACCTGACCTGCCTCTTGAGAAACCTATATGCAGGTCAGGAAGTAACAGTTAGAACTGGACATGGAACAACAGACTGGTTCCAAATAGGAAAAGGAGTACGTCAAGGCTGTATATTGTCACCCTGCTTATTTAACTTCTATGAAGAGTACATCATGAGAGACGCTGGGCTGGAAGAAGCACAAGCTGGAATCAAGATTGCCGGGAGAAATATCAATCACTTCAGATATGCAGATGACACCACCCTTATGGCAGAAAGTGAAGAGGAGCTAAAAAGCCTCTTGATGAAAGTGAAAGAGGAGAGCGAAAAAGTTGGCTTAAAGCTCAACATTCAGAAAATGAAGATCATGGCATCTGGTCCCATCACTTCATGGGAAATAGATGGGGAAACAGTGGGAACAGTGGCAGACTTTATTTTGGGGGGCTTCAAAATCACTGCAGATGGTGATTGCAGCCATGAAATTAAAAGACATTTACTCCTTGGAAGAAAAGTTATGACCAACCTAGAAAGCAGAGACATTACTTTGCCAACAAAAGTCCGTCTAGTCAAGGCTATGGTTTTTCCTGTGGTCATGTATGGATGTGAGAGTTGGACTGTGAAGAAGGCTGAGCACCGAAGAACTGATGCTTTTGAACTGTGGTGTTGGAGAAGACTCTTGAGAGTCCCTTGGACTGCAAGGAGATCCAACCAGTCCCTTCTAAAGGAGATCAGTCCTGGGTGTTCTTTGGAAGGAATGATGCTAAAGCTGAAACTTCAGTACTTTGGCCACCTCATGCGAGGAGTTGATTCATTGGTAAAGACTCTGATGCTGGGAGGGACTGGACGCAGGAGGAGAAGGGGACGACAGAGGATGAGATGGCTGGATGGCATCACTGACTCAATGGACGTGAGTCTGAGTGAACTCCGGGAGATGGTGATGGACAGGGAGGCCTGGCGTGCTGCGATTCATGGGGTCGCAAGGAGTCAGACATGACTGAGTGACTGCACTGAACTGAGCTGAACACACCGGTATTGACTCCCTTCCTGATTCTATGTCACATTTGCTCTCACTTTCCAGGGCCACCTGAAATCCCTGAATCCTTATCTCAGAGTCTCTTTCTGGGGGAACGTACTCTAAAATAGTCAAATTTTGTTAAGCCTGAGGCATAACTGTGTGTATAACTTTTTTAAGGTTACAAGGGTAGAGAAGTTGAAGAAAGAATATGGAGGCTTTGGGCTAGAAACAATTTAGAAAGGTCAATTCTCTGTTGGCATGCTAGGGAGTTACCAAGAGACCTAAAGGGAAATGGAGAGGTGGGGTCAGGGTGCAGCTAAAGTTAGAGAGCACAGGGCGGGAAGTGAGCCTGTCTTCAGAGAGCTTCCTTTTCCTCCAAAAACACAGAGTAACTTGGAAACACCAGAAGAGGAGTAAACAGAGGGCAAGGGATAGGAGAGGAGCAAAATGAGGAGGAGGAAGGGCTCCCATTAAACATTATCTACCAAGTTACTAATGGGCTTTCCTGGTGGCTCAGTTGGTAAAGAATCTGCCTGCAAAGCAGCAGACCCAGGTTCGATCCCTGGGTGGGGAAGATCCCCTGGAGTAAGAAATGACTACCCACTTCCGTATTCCTGCCTGAAGAATGCCATGGACAGAAGAGACTGGTGGGCTATAGTCCATGGGATCACAAAGAGTCTGACGTGGCTCAGCAACTAAACCAGCACCACCACCACCACCAAGTTACTAGTACTACCTCCTAGTGCTTTATGTTTATTTCCACGGGGTCTTTGAATGTCAAGTCTAGGGTGTGGGGGCACATGAAGAATCAATGATTCCAGCAGGCAAGGCAGGAAGCAGTGAAGGCAAACAAAATTACCTAATAAAGGAGGATAGATTGTGTGAAGCAGGAGAGGGGCTTACTGAGTGGGGTGGAGGGCATGACAGGCTGTGGCTGCAAGTGGGAAAACAACGCTCAGAAACAGACTGGTGAAAGCCCTGAGTGTGACTCCTCGGACTGGTGGGCCAGAGATGGAGGTCGTTAGCCCAGGCAATGGGCGAGGGGTCAAGGGATCTGAAGGATTAACTCAGATTTGAAGTCACTAAAGATGAGGGCAAGGGACAAGGCAGAGGGGAAGGGACTGGAGTCAGCTCAAAGAGTCTCAGGAAATGAGAGCAGATCCTATGAGTCACAGTGCTGAGATGGTGCAGGCTTCACCTGAACAGGTGAGATTCCTTGAGGATAGGGAGAGTGTGAGCAGGTACACCGCCAAGAGCAAAGAGCTGGCACTTCATCCTGCCTGTGACTCGAGGGGTTGAGGCACAATTAGGAGAACTATTGGGAGAATACCAATTTTAGACAAGAAGAAGAAAGGGACTTTCCTGGTGGTCCAATGGTCAAAACTCTGCCCTTCCAAGGCAGGGGGTCCAAGTTCAATTCCTGTTCAGGGAACTAGATCCTTCTTGCTGCAACTAACACCTGGCACAGCCAAATAAATAAATAATAAATATTTTTTTAAAAGGAGAAGGAAAAAAAAAGCTTTAAAAAGATGGATTTATATAAATGGAATTGTAATGGTTATTTTTACGTGTCAACTTGGCTAGGCCACAGCACCCAGATGTTTGATCAAACATTATTCTATATGTTTCTATGGAAGTATTTTTTAGATGTGGTTTTTCAAGGTTTATTTTATTTTTGGTTGTTCTGGGTCTTTGTTGCTGCACGAGGGCTTTCTCTAGTTTCAGCAAGCGGGGGGTACTCTTTGTAGCCATCATGGTCTTCTCACTGTGATGGCTTCTCTTGTGGAGCACAGGTTTTCAGTGGGCGGACTCAGTAGTTGTGGCACATGAGCTTTGTAGCCCTGAGGCATGTGGAATCTTCCTGGACCAGGGATCGAACCCATGTCGTCTGCATTGGCAAGCAGATTCTTATCCACTGTACCACCAGGGAAGTCCTAGATGTGACTTAAATTTAAGTCAGTACACTTTGAATAAAGCTGAGTGCCCTCCATAACATGGGTGCGTGCATGTGGCCTAAGCTGCTTCAGTTGTGTTTGGCTCTTTGCAACCCCATAGACTGTAGCCCAACAGGCTCCTCTGTTCATGGGATTCTCCAGGCAAGAATATTGGAGAGGGTTGCCATTTTCTACTTCAGGAGATCTTCCCGACCCAGGGATCAAACCTGTGTCTTTTAGGTCTCCTGTACTGGCAGGCAGATAACACGGGGGTGGGGCGGGGTGGGGGGGCTCATCCAATCAGCTGAAGGCCCTCAGGGAAAAACACTTTTCTCCCCGAGAGAAGGGGGAATTCTGCCAGCAGGCTGCCTTTAGGCTTGAACTGCAACTTCAGCTCTCTCCTGGGTCTCCTGCTTCCTGACCCAGCCCTGCAGATTTGGACTTGCCTGCCACCACAGCTGGCATGAACCAGTTCCTTAAATTAATCTCTTTGTCTCCTCCCTAACTCCTTTCTTTCTTTCTCTCTCTGTCTCTCTCAGTAGATGATAGATGATAGGGATGTAGTGAAAAACAAAAACACAATCTATTGCCTCTACTTGATATTCTATCATAAACAAATGGGCTTCCCAAATGGCTCAGACAGTAAAGAATCTGCCTGCAATGCAGGAGACCTGAGTTTGATCCCTGGGTTGGTAAGATCCCCTGGAGGAGGGCATGGCAACCCACTCCAGTATTCTTGCCTGGAGAATCCCCATGGATAGAGGTGCCTGTTACAGTCTATAAGGTTACAGTCTATAGGGTTACAGTCTATAGGGTTGCAAAGAGTTGGATATCACTGAGCCATTAAGCAGAGCAGAGGGATGTAGTGATGTAGAGATGAACAAGCAACTTTCTATCTACATGTCCACATCTAGATACACACACCCTATTGGTTCTGTTTTTCTGGAGAAATCTGACTAATACAAGGACCCTGGACTTTCCCACGATAGAGTGGGGATTCCAAAGATTATAGCGAAAGCCAAAATGGTAATAGAGTGAGGGAGAACAGAAAACAGGCGAGAGGGACGAGACTGATCCAATGGGGAATTTGAGAATAAGGAACAAATTTGAGGGATTCGTGGGGATAAAGGTGTAAATCCCCATCAATTGAGTTTGAGTGCAGAAAGAAGATCATTTTGGTTATTTTAATCGAGTTTGGATTTAACACAGGGAATTAGGTGCTTACAAAACTTTAGGAAAAGCTGGCTTTCTGGAAAAGATTCCTAGAACAACACAGCCAGTGGGCCTTCTGGGAGCTACTTCCTGGCCACGAACAGGAAGATGGGCACTCAGAGCCGCCACAGGAAGACAGGAAAGGTTGACCTCACAAATACACGGCTTTAGCTGAATTCCTGGGAACCTAACACCATGGAGGTGGTAGATACAATGCCAGCAATACATTTAGGGGCCCATAAAACTTCTTACCAACACATTTACTTTTTGCCTTTTTAATTATTTTATTTTATTGGATTATAGTTGCTTTACAATGTCGTGTTAGTTTCTGCTGTACCACAAAGTGAGTCAGCCAGAAGCGTACATATATCCCCTCCCTCTTGAACTTCCTTCCCACACCCCCATAAAACTTAATTTCTTTTAAAATTAGATTAAAAATGAAATTTTAGGCTAAATTAATGTTCAAGTATTTAATAATAACATTCATCTTTATCCCAATGCAGTCATAGAGTATAATTTTTTAATGAAGGAAGGGGTTCACTGGCTTGCCTAGGGCCAATGAAAGTCACAAGGGGCCCGGAAAGCCATTGCTGCTGCCACCTTTGCAATTGCCTTGCGACTCCTCTGAGACTAGCGGATGGACCCTGTAATGTGCTGCAGAAAAAAGACAGTGAAGGAAAAAGAAGAAAACCTTGCTTCCACCTTCTTAACTGATGCAAATGCATCTAATCAATGGGAATGATTTGTGTCCGAACTCTTAGCTCCACAGGAATCTGGAACATACAGTTTTAGATTTCTAGTCTCCATGGTACCAGAAGACACACACAAAGGAAGTCAGATCAGATGCTGAGAGCTTGTCTTGCCACATTCAGCACACTTGCGTTAGGGAGCACAGGAATACCTCAGGGCCTCACGATAGAGGACAAGGACGGACAGAGGGCCCTGATGTTAGATAAGTTAGGCTTTGCTGAAAATGAAAGAAATGCCTCTTTACTCTCCAAGGAACACATGTTTCTGACAGTGAGTCTCAGGTTCTGATCCCACCCTAGTCCAAACAGCTATTACAACTGGACTGAAACAGTCTACTCCCTCTCCCCAATTTTACTAGCAAAGATCCACACATAAGAGGATGGGGACAATTCATCTTCAAATCAACAGCAGCTTCCAGCTTCTCTTGGTATTTTCCCTCCCCACTGATCTCATCTTTACTGTTCTTCCCTTTTCTCACTGTGTTCCAGTAGCAAGCGTCCTAAAACACAACAAAACACGCTCACCTTAGGGGCTTTGCACTTGCTATTCTTTAGTAGGAAATAGCCAGACTTACTCTCTCACCTCCTTTAGGTACCTCTTCAAATGCCATCTTATCTGTGGCACTTTATGTCAAAGGGCGAATGGCAAACTCAGGCACATCCTGTCTTCCCCTCTGCTCTAGTTTCCTGCTAAGCACTTAGCATCTTCTAACACACGCCATTTTTTTTTTTTTTGGCAGTAAAATTGATTTACAGCTTTGTGTTGGCTTCTGGTATATAGCACAGTGTTCAGATATATATACATATGAAGGACAAGGAACTATATTCAATAATTTTTAATAAACCATAATAGAAAAGAATATGAAAAGGATGTATGTATGTATGTATGTATATATATATATATATAAAATAACTGTTGTTTATCTGTTTTGTATATAGCAAGTTGTATCTGCTAATCACAAACTCGTACTTTATCCCTACCCCACTCTCTTTCTCCTTTCATAAACTGGAACAGCCACTATGGAAAACAGTATGAAGTTTCCTTAATAAACTAAAAATAGAACTACCATAGGATCCAGCAAACCTATTCCTAGGCATTAGAGAAAACTCTAATTCAAAAAGATACTTGCATCCTAATGTTCATAGCAGCACTATTTATAATAACCAAGGTATGGAAGCCAAGACATGGAATCAACAGATGAACAGGGATGAACAGATGAATATGTGATACAGGGATTTCCCTGGTGGTCCAGTGGCTAAGACTCCACACTCCCAATGCAAGGGGCCTAGGTTCAATCCGTGGTCAGGGAATTGAATCCCATATATCCCAACAAAGATCAAACATGCTGCAACGAAGACACAACACAGACAAACATATATATCAAAAAGAATATGCATATATACAATGGTGTATTACTTGGCCATAAAAAGAATGAGATAATGCCATTTGCCGCAACGTAGATGAACTTAGAGATTATCATACTAAGTGAAGTAAATCAGACAAAGAAAAATATCATATCCTTATGTGTGGAGTCTAAAAGATAATACAGATGGACTTATTTACAAAAGAGAAACAGACTTAGACACAGAAAACAAACTGACACACTCCATTTAATATATTTGATTAGGATGTATCTTCACCTCTAGAAAATAAATTCTATGAAGAACGAGACTGTTCACCTATATCCTCAGCACCTGCAGTAGTGCCTGGTGCTTTTGAAGTACTCAAAAATATTTATGAGCAAGTGAGTGAATGAATGAGTGAAGAATATTCACCCTTAGAGTCTACTTTTCTCCCAGCTAATTCATTTTGGCTAATGTGATCATCTTCAAAGTTCTCTGACGTATACAGTTTGTGTTTAGATTCATGCACAGAATTGAAACTGAGAAGAATAACATCTCCAAATGCTCTATTTCAGTCATCCAGATTTATAGCTTTATGCTCTCTCACATTATGTGTGAAGAGAGATCCAAAGAGGAGTGACTGCAAAGGGGTGAAAGTCGGTCAGTTGTGTCCGACTCTTTTCATGGACTATACAGTCCATGAAATTCTCCAGGCCAGAATACCAAATGGGTAGCCTTTCCCATCTCCAGCAGATCTTCCCAACCCAGGAATCAAACCCAGGTCTCCTGCATTGCAGGCAGATTCTTTAGCACCTGAGCCTCAAGGGAAACCCAGAACAAAGTTTAGGTCCTCTGATTCTGAGCTCAGAGTATTTTCTGCTCTAAACCATCATGATTTGTATTCTTTTAGCATCCTTATTTTCATATATACTCTAGGAATAATTGAGGGGAAAGATAGCCAACATGGGCAAATGCAAATTCAAATATTATTGCTCAGTCGTGTCCAACTCTTTGGGACCCCATGGACTGTAGCCCACCAGACTCCTCTGTCCATGGGATTTCCTAGGCAAGAATACTGGAGTCAGTAGCCATTTCCTCCTACAGGAGATCCTCCCAACCCAGGGATCAAACCCGTGTTTCCTGTGTCTCCTGCACTGCAGGCAAATTCTTTACCTGCTGAGCCATCAGGGAAGATCCAACACGGGCAATTCTCCAGAAAATAATTCTAATTCTACTCTTTCTCTTTCAAGAAAGGTATGGAATACAATTGAGTGAGAGTACATTATCATAGGATATATTAGTCAAGGGGCTTCCCTTGTAGCTCAGTTGGTAAAGAATCCGCCTACAAAACAGGATACCCGGGTTCAATTCCTGGGTTGGGAAGATCCCCTGGAGAAGGAAATGGCAACCCACTCCAATATTCTTGCCTGGAAAATCCCATGGACTGTAGCCTGCCAGGCTCCTCTGTCCGTGGGGTTGCAAGAGTCAGACACAACTTAGCGACAAAACCACCACCATATTACTTTAGATCTTTCTGGATGATAAAGACAAAATCCTTCTCAAACTGACTTACCCAAGAGAAGGAATTTATTGGATTTTGTACTAAAAACCCAAGATAGTGTAGACTTCAGGCACAGTTGGATTCAGGCTTCAAAATGTATCATAAAAACATGGTTTTTCCTCATCTCTCAGCTCTGCCTCCCACTGATGAATTTCAGCCTCAGTTTCCACATGGGAACAAATGACTGCAGGAGTTCTGGCCTCATGACAGCTCCATGATGGTTCACACCAATTGAGAGGGAATGTCTGTTCCTGCTCCAAAGCCTTACCAAAGCTTCTGTTGAATTTTGATGGCTGTTATGGGCCATGTGTCATCCCTTAATTAAATCTACAGTCTAGAGTAGGCTAGACTCTCACTGGCCAGAATATTTTGGAGTTGGGGATGGAAAAATCACCAGTACCACTGGAACTGAGAGTGTGGAAGAAGTAAGTCCCTGATCGAAAGTAAGTCCCTGATCAGGGAGTGATATAAAGAATGCTAAAAATCCAAATAATTAAAAATGTCCACAAGACATGGAAAATTTTTCATATTCAAATTTACTATATTAATACTATGTGACTTTTGACACATCCCACAACTGCAGGAGACAGCAGAGAATATTGACTGTAAGATTGAGAGGATGAGCAACTTTGAGTTCATAGATAAGAGTATAGAACTGGGCTTCAGCATGGCTGAATAATAATCTTGAATCTTGTTTTGACCTCAGACTTTTCCATGTGATCCTGAGTAATTCACCTTACCTTTCCGGTTCTCCAGCCTTTTTTTTTTTACAATCTGTTAAACAGATGAAAGAAACATCTATTTTGCATTACCTAGCTCGCTGGTTACCATGTGCCTGAAATCAGATAAAATCATTATGCAAGGTGAGGCACATAGTTTTATTAGTTTATCATGAGAGATTTTCCATGCAAATATCACATATTTTGTTTCAATAAAGGATGATGAGGCTAATCTACCCAGTGACTTTTAGTTCTAAGTGTTATACAGTTGAATTTCTGACTGCAAAATTGAAGCAACTTTCTTTTGTTGGTTCCAACATCTGGGTCCAAAGTTTAACCAGGTATTCACTGACTGACCTCTCACTAAGAAAGAACATTTGAAGAGTTAGCCTAAGATCTGAGATGAAGGTAATCCATTGACAGATTTTTAAAATTCTCATTGATTCATTCATTCCTTTCACAGATAATTTTAAGTACCTATTACATGATAAATAATATAAACAAGGTCCTGAATCCATAGAACTTAGAATCAAGGGGGCATTAAGATTTTAAACTAATAATCATGCCAGTGAATGGCTTCCCTGGTGACTGACTAGTAAAGAATCTGCCTGCCAATGCAGAAGGTGCAGTTTTGATCCCTGGGCTGGGAAGAGCCCCTGGAGAAGGAAACGGCAACCTGCTCCAGTATTCTTGACTAGGAAATCCCATGGACAGAGGAGCCTGATGGGTTATAGTCTGTGGGTTATAGTCCATGGGTTGCAAAAGAGTTGGACATGACTTCAGCTCTGTTCAGTTCATTTTAGTCGCTCAGTCGTGTCCGACTCTTTGCGACCCCATGAAGCGCAGCACACCAGGGCTCCCTGTCCATCACCAACTTCCAGAATTCACTCAAACCTATGTCCATCAAGTTGGTGATGCCATCCAGCCATCTCATCCTCTGTCGTCACCTTCTCCTCATGCCCCAAATCCCTCCCAGCATCAGAATCTTCTCCAATGAGTCAACTCTTCTCATGAGGTGGCCAAAGTACTGGAGTTTCAGCTTTAGCATCATTCCTTCCAAAGAACACCCAGGGCTGATCTCCTTTAGGATGGACTGGTTGGATCTCCTTGCAGTCCAAGGGACTCTCAAGAGTCTTCTCCAACACCACACTTCAAAAGCATCAATTCTTCGGTGCTCAGCTTTCTTCACAATCCAACTCTCACATCCATACATGACCACTGGAAAAACCGTAGGCTTGACTAGATGGACCTTTGTTGGCAAAGTAATGTCTCTACTTTTCAATATGCTATCTAGGTTGGTCATAACTTTTCTTCCAAGGAGTAAGTGTCTTCTAATTTCATGGCTACAATCACCATCTGCAGTGATTTTTGAGCCCCCAAAAATAAAGTCTGACACTGTTTCCCCATCTATTTGCCATGAACTGATGGGACCAGATGCCATGATCTTCGTTTTCTGAATGTTGAGCTTTAAGCCAACATTTTCGCTCTCCTCTTTCACTTTCATCAAGAGGCTTTTTAGCTCCTCTTCACTTTCTGCCATAAGGGTGGTGTCATCTGCATATCTGAGGTGATTGATATTTCTCCCGGCAATCTTGATTCCAGCTTGTGCTTCTTCCAGCCCAGCATTTCTCATGATGTACTCTGCATAGAAGTTAAATAATCAGGGTGACAATATACAGCCTTGACGTACTCCTTTTTCTATTTGGAACCAGTCTGTTGTTCCATGTCCAGTTCTAACTGTTACTTCCTGACCTGCATATAGGTTTCTCAAGAGGCAGGTCAGGTGGTCTGTATTCCCATCTCTTTCAGAACTTTCCACAGTTCATTGTGATCCACACAGTCAAAGGCTTTGGCATAGTCAATAAAGCAGAAGTAAATATTTTTCTGGAACTCTCTTGCTTTTTCCCTGATCCAGTGGATGTTAGCAATTTGATCTCTGATTCCTCTGCCTTTTCTAAAACCAGCTTGAACATCTGGAAGTTCACAGTTCACATATTGCTGAAGCCTGGCTTGGAGAATTTTGAGCATTACTTTACTAGCGTGTGAGATGAGTGCATTTGTGCAGTAGTTTGAGCATTCTTTGGCATTGCCTTTCCTTAGGATTGGAATGAAAACTGACCTTTTCCAGTCCTGTGGCCACTGCTGAGTTTTCCAAATTTGCTGGCATATTGAGTGCAGCACTTTCACAGCATCATCTTCCAGGATTTGAAATAGCTCAACTGGAATTCCATCACCTCCGCTAGCTTTGTTCATAGTGATGCTTCCTAAGGCCCACTTGACTTCACATTCCAAGATGTCTGGCTGTAGATGAGTGATCACACCATCATGATTATCTGGGTCGTGAAGATCTTTTTTGTACAGTTCTGTGTATTCTTGACACCTCTTCTTACTATCTTCTGCTTCTGTTAGGTCCAGACCATTTCTGTCCTTTATCAAGCCCATCTTTGCATGAAATATTCCCTTGGTATCTCTAATTTTCTTGAAGAGATTTCTAGTTTTTCCCATTCTGTTGTTTTCCTCTATTTCTTTGCACTGAGCTCTGAAGAAGGCTTTCTTATCTCTCCTTGCTATTCTTTGGAGCTCTGCATTCAGATGCTTTTATCTTTCCTTTCCTCCTTTGCTTTTTGCTTCTCTTCCTTTCATAGCTATTTGTAAGGCCTCCCCAGACAGCCATTTTGCTTTTTCGCATTTCTTTTCCATGGGGATGATCTTGATCCCTGTCTCCTGTACAATGTCACGAACCTCATTCCATAGTTCATCAGGTACTCTGTCTATCAGATCTAGTCCCTTAAATCTAGTTCTCACTTCCACTGTGTAATCATAAGGATTTGATTTAGGTCATATCTGAATGGTCTAGTGGTTTTCCCCACTTTCTTCTATAAGTCTTAGTGACTAAAAAACAACAGGCCAGTGAATATATAACCAAAAACTGTCAAGAGCTATAGGACCATCTGATGAGAACTTGTAATTTAACTGAAGGAAGCTTCTCGGGTGAAATGACATTTAATCTGAAACTCAAATGGCAAGTATACTTAGTCATTAGAAAATTGTGGTGATGGTGGAAGTGGTGAGTAAGAATCAGGAGTGTTCTCAGAGAGGGAAAGGCTGTACAAATGAGCCATATTGAGTGTCTGCTATTTTTGTCTACCCAGAATCCCTATCCCCCTTCTTTTTCTTCTCTTTTGGTAACTTAAACCTTCTCTCCTGTGAGGAACCCATTCTGCCACAGCTTAGGTAGATAGATATCTGGCTGATACTGACCACAACGCTCCTTCTCCCACTTAGGACACTTACATCAAGCTAGCCAGCCAAGGTTTCACCTGCAACCTTTCTTTTAGAGTATCAGAATAAACAGAATCATGTGGCTACAGTTATTAAGCGAAGAATGTGTAATGTGTAAGAAAATGTATAAGAGAATTAGCCAATGGTTAGAGGGGGCATGTTTGCACAAGACCATACTCACTTCTGCACCAAGCGTACATTTGGTAGTTCCCAGGAAATGGCAATCCACTCCAGCACTCTTGCCTGGAAAATCCCATGGACAGAGAAGCCTGATAGGCGACAGTCCATGGGGTCGCAAAGAGTCGGACATGACCGAGCGACTTCACTTTCACAGCTACCTTCAGTTTTGAGAATTAGCTAGAAAAACAAAGTTCACTTAAAGCTGTGGAATTAAAGGTTACAGTTTATTGCAGGCAAAGGATACAGATTAAAATCAGCCAAAGGCAAAGTCTCACTGGCCAGGAGGGTACCAAACCTGGAGTATTAAGCTGTCCTCTCCCAGTGGAGTCAAGATTGCATTACTCTCTTAACACTACATGTGACAATATGCACAGAATGTTGCCAATCAGGAAATTCATTTGACCATCAGCATCCAGAACTTTCACAAGGGCTTCGTCCCCTAAATATGATGTGGGCGGTCTCAGTCCCCAGCCCCTCCAGAGGTCAACTGATACCACTGACTCAAAGTCACCTTAAGATGCACATTGCTGATATGGATCAAAGCCCTTGCCTTAACTCACAGTGTTACTATCTGGCTGGTGTACAGCCCCCAGGCAAGTAGAGACACTCGTATTAAGCATGACATTCAAAGTGCCTAAAGATTACTTCCCAGAAGCCTAGGATAAAGGGATAAGGGCCAGACCTCTCTCTGGGTAAAATTAATTCTTCATTACATAAATCAGCATCTTAGAGAGTGGATATCTTGCATCTGTGAGGACAGATCATGTCAAATCAAGAAGAATCAAACCAAAGATAAGCAGAGTCATAAAACAACACAATAAGGTCATAATTGGAGTTTCTGGAATTAGCCACGTTTGACTTCAGTTCAGTCGCTCAGTAGTGTCCAACTTTTTTTGACCCCATGGACTTCAGCAAGCCAGGCTTCCCTGTCCATCACCAACTCCCAGAGCTTGCTCAAACATGTCTATCAAGTCGGTGATGCCATCCAGCCATCTCTTTCTCTGTCGTCCTCTTACCCTCCTGCCTTCAGTCTTTCCCAGCATCAGGGTCTTTTCCAATGAGTCAGTTCTTCACATCAGGTGGCTAAAGTATTGGAGTTTCAACTTCAGCATCAGTCCTTCCAATGAATATTCAGGACTGATTTCCTTTAGGATAGACTGGTTGGATCTCCTTGCAGTCAGAGGGACTCTCAAGACTTTTCTCCAACACCACAGTTCAAAAGCATCAATTCTCTGGTGCTCAGCTTTTTTATAGTACAACTCTCACATCCATACACGACTACTGGAAAAACTCTAACTTTGACTAGATGGACCTTTGTCAGCAAAATAATATCTCTGCTTTTTAATGTGCAGTCTAGGTTGGTCATAGCTTTTCTTCCAAGGAGCAAGCATCTTAGCCACGTCTGAAGCCGCTTAGTACATGACTTACTGTGTTCCCAGTTTTTGCTTAAGTTTGTTTGAGTTGATTTTTGTTCTTACAATTAGAGAGGTTCTCAGGCAGGTTCAATCCCTGGATTGGGAAGATCCCCTGGAGTAGGAAATGGCAACCCGCTCTAGTAGTCTTGCCTGGGAAATTCCATGGACAGAGCAGCCTAGGGGCTTACAAGTCCACCGGGTTACAGAGAGTTCAGTATGACAAGTGACTAAACACACACCAGGTGGGAAAGAACTCATTCATTTCAAAGGTTTAAAAGAAAAGCCATAATGTAATGAGCAAAGGGGAGTAATTGCTAGATGACACTAAAGACATAGGAAAGACAAGACCATATAAGAGTTTATATGCTGTATTTATTAAGTAAAATCCAGGGAATTTATTCTAAGACAGTGGAAATTTTCTAAAGAATTTTAAGAGGGAAGTGACATCTGATTTACAATTTTAATCATAAATCACAAATTTAATCATAAAATGGGACGGGTGAAGGAGAATGCAGATGAAGAAGAGTACCTACTTTTGAGAAAAATTAGGAGATAAAACTGGCAGGACGTGATGATTGATTGGCTATGGATAGTGAGAAAGAAGGATGTGTTCAAAGTGACCCTCAGATTCTTGGCATGAGCCACTATGATGAGTGGAATTACCACTTATTGAGATGAGAGAATGAAGGGGTAGAAGTTGGAGATGAGTTTTAGATATTATACTTTCAAAATTCCTGTCATTCACATAAGAGATTATTTCAAGGAACCAAGAGAAGAAAATATGTCATGAAGTATGTGACTGCTTTAGCATCAGTCCTTCCAATGAATATTCAGGACTGATTTCCTTTAGGATGGACAGGTTGGATCTCCTTGCAGTCAGACGGACTCTCAAGACTTTTCTCCAACACCACAGTTCAAAAGCATCAATTCTCTGGTGCTCAGCTTTTTTATAGTCCAACTCTCACATCCATACACGACTACTGGAAAAACTATAACTTTGACTAGATGGACCTTTGTCGGTATGTGACTAATGTATTAAATCCTGGGAGCTACAGTGAGGACCAATGAGTGTCTGCTGGATTTGGAAATATGGCATTTATAGAGTGCTTCAGCAGGAGCAGTTTTAATGGAGTGGTGGCAAAGAAGCCGTATGAGTTGGGCTGCAAGTGAACGAGAAGCAAGCAATTAAGACTGCATAGAGAACTTTCCTAATAAGATTGTCTGTGGAAGGAAGTCCAGACAAAACTGGGCAAGAATGTGGAGTCAGGGGAAGTATATTTTTTGGTTTTGTTTTCTTTTAAGATAGGAGATGCTTGGTCATGTCTGAATTCAGATATAGATAGATTCTAGTAGAGAGAAAGATATAGAGGAAAGAAAAATAAAGTGCTAGTTAGAGTCATGATACCTGCTATAATGAAGTGACTCAGCAATATACAGTAGGTCAAACATAATAGAAATTTTTTCCTATGGTATATACAATGGAATATTATTCAGCCATTAAAGGACCACAATTGGGTTCTTTATATAAAGACATGGATGGACCTAGAGACTATCATACAGAGTGAAGTAAGTCAGAGAAAAGTAGTACCATATATTAATACGTAAGTATGGAATCCAGAAAAATGGTGTAGGTGATCTCACTGGGAAAGCAGAAATACAGACACAGAAGTGGAGAACAAATGTATAGACACCAAGGGGGAAAAGGGAAGCAGTGGGATGAACTGAGATTGACACGTATATGCTAATAGTTAACTAAAGAGACCCTACTGTATGGCTCAGGGGACTCTACTCAGTGCACTGTGGTGACCTTAATGGGAAGGAAATTCAGAAAAAGAGAGGATATATGTAAACATGTAGCTGATTCCAAGAAATTAAAAGATGCTTGCTCCTTGGAAGAAAAACTATGACCAACTTAGATAGCATATTAAACAGCAGAGATATTATTTTGCTGACAAAGGTCTGTATAGTCAAAGTTATGGTTTTTCCAGTCGTCATGTACGGATGTCAGAGTTGGACTATAAAGAAAGCTGAGTGCCAGAGAATTGATGCTTTTGAACTGTGGTGTTGGAGAAGACTCTTGAGAGTCCCTTGGACTACAAGGAGATCCAACCAGTCCATCCTAAAGGAGATCAGTCCTGAATATTCATTGGAAGGACTGATGCTAAAGCAGAAACTCCAATACTTTGGCCACGTGATGTGAAGAACTGACTCATTGGAAAAGACCCTGATGCTGGGAAAGATTGAAGGCAGGAGGAAAAGGGGATGATGGAGAATGAGATGGTTGGGTGGGTAGCATAACTGTCTCGATGAACATGAGTTTGAGCAAGCTGTGGGAGTTGGTGATGGACAGGGAAGCCTGGCGTGCTGCAGTCCATGGGGTCGCAAAGAGTCGGACACATGAGTGACTGAACTGAACTGATAGCTGATTCCTGGTGGCTCAATGGTAAAGAATCTGCCTGCTAACAAGAGATGCAGTTTCAATCCCTGGGTCAGGAACATTCCCTGGAAGAGGAAACGGTTCCTGTTCCAGGATTCTTGCATTGGAAATCTCATGGACAAAGGAGCCTGGTGGGCTACAGTCTTTGGGGTTGCAACAGAGTTGGACACAACTTAGAGGCTAAGCAATAATAATAGCTGACTCACTCTGCTGTATAGTAGAAACTAGCATGGGCTTCCCCTGTGGCTCAGCTAGTAAAGAATCTGCCTGCAAAGCGGGAGACCTGGGTTCGATCCCTAGGTTGGGAAGATCCCCTGGAGATGGGAAAGGCTACCCACTCCAGTATTCTGGCCTGGAGAATTCCATGGACTGTACAGTGGTATTAACTTAAGGTATACAACATGATTTGATGTATGTGTTAATATATATCTTGAAATGATTGCTACAAAAAACTTAGCTAACATGCATCACTTCACAAATAGCAACCCACTCCAGTATTCTTGCCTGGAAAAATCCCATGGACAGAGGAGCCTAGCTGGCTACAGCCCATAAGGTGGCAAAGACTGGAACACGACTGAGTGACTTCACTTTCACTTTCAGAAACTAGCACAACATTGTAAAGCAACTATACTCCAGTAAAAACCAATTTTTTTAAAACAAGGAATTTTTTCTCATTTACATACTGTTCTTAACACAGACGTTCTTAATGGCAGGTGGGTCTCTCCAAACGATGATTCAAGACTGAGCCTCTGTATATCTGTGGATCCTCTATCTTTAGTATATGAGTTTTAACTTTGCTGTGCCTCTCTGTACCAAGTGAGCAGAAGGGGAAAGAAGCATTTCCGCTTTTTTTTTTTTAATTGGAGGATAATTGCTTTATAGTGTTGTGTTGGTTTCTGCCATACAACAATGCAAATCAGCCATAATTATATATCTTCTCCCTCTTGAACATTCCTGCTTTTTAAGCTACTTGGTCAAGAAGCAATGTGTATCACTTATCATCACATTATATTGATAAGAACTAGTCACATTGCCTCACGTGAAGGTGAGAGTGAAGGTGAGAGAGGTTGGGGAATGTCGTCTGCATCTGGACAGCATCTTTCTAGCAACAACTGCACGTATCACAAGACAGAAGCCTGAAGTTAGGAGGACAGTTACTTCTGTTGCAGAAAATAACCAACTGAGGGACTTCCCTGGTGGGTTAGTGGTAAAGAATCCGCCTGCCAGTGCAGGAGACAGGGGTTCGATGTCTGATCTGGGAAGGAGCAACAAAGCCCTTGCATCACAGCTATTGAGTCTGTGCTCTAGAGTCCGGGAGCCGCGACTACTGAGCTTGAGTGCCCTAGAGCCCACGCTCAGCAACAAGAGAAGCCATGGCAGAGAGAAGCCTGCATGCCCCAACTAGAGAGTAGCCCCCACTCACCGCAACTAGAGAAAAAGCCTGAAGAGCAGTGAAGACTCAGGATTAGTCATTCAGTCATGTCTGACTGCCCCATGGAGTGTACTCCTCTGCCTATAGAATTCTCCAGGCAAGAGTACTTGAGTGGGTAGCCATTCCCTTCTCCAGGGGTGTCTTCCCTACCCAGGGATCAATCTGGGTCTCCTGTATTGCTGGCAGATTTGTTACCACGTGAGCAACCAGAGAAGCCACTCAGCTCAGCCAAAAATTTAAAAAAAAAAAAAAATTAAAGGAAAAGAAAATAACCAATTGAACATATTCCTTGAGAAAGCAGGATGGAATGGGTTCCAGAATACACATGAAGAATTTGATAGGCAGAGGAACAAACTCTGCGTTTTGTGGGGAAGGAAGAAGGAGAAAATGAGCATTTGTGTTTTTATCACAAAGCACTTACAGGGAGTATCAGTTGAAGGAAAAGAATAATGTAAGAGGAGTTGAAACCTGGCTGTGCCTAAATTTGAAGTCCCAGACTATCACCCAGAATTTGGCTAAGGAATCATTAATGGCTGGTCACCTACTGTAGCAAGAGTTTTTACTAATAGGATAGAATCAATAGACTCAATACAGCCAGGATCAGTCCTGCCTACAGAAAGTTAAGAGTAATTCTTAGGGGGCTACTCCTGTCCTTTGCCATGATAACCTAAAAGAAACACTCACAGAGAGTGAGTTTTGTCTTAAAATCATCTTAAAGCAGAGCCAAAGGCTTTGCCCTCCCTTGAATATAATAGCTTAAAAAACAAACTGAAACCTTGTTAAAAGTAACCTGAGGGGACAAGGCCAAAGGATGAACAATCTCTTGCTCTCAAGCTTGTAGAAGCCGAGGGAAAGCTGATCAGGGGCTGGGGCAGGCAAGTCAGTGTCGATACCACCACTGGAGATGAAGCAAGCAGCGCAAATTCAAAAAGCCTTGCTGTACTAAATAAGCTGCACAATCTTGGCTCCCAGACAAGAAAGAGAACTTGTGACCAAAAGGGACACTCCAAAAAGAATTTCAATGAAGCACAACTTGAGTCAAAACAATAAGTTGCCCAGATTACTTGGCTTGTGGACAGACAGCCTGGCATGTGGAGTGAATGTCATCAGCTGAGAACACAGCCTTGATTGGTAGCCATGGAGCCTGCTGCCCACGTGGTCCCCTCAGGCTGGCTTCCTGGTGAATGCTATTTGGTGAGTGCCAATCCACTCCCCTTCTGTTTGCTGTTTTTTCCTCCCTCCAAATGATTCCCACAGAAATCTTTCCCACCCTAGACACTGTGATAAATATGCTTTACTAAAATACCATCACAGTTTTATAAAAAACTTTCTTCAGCATGCAGAGCAACACTGATGGTATGAATATAAAATGGTTCAACCCTTTGAAGGACTGTGTGGCAGTTTCTTATAATGATAAATGTCCATGTAACCCATAACCCAACAATTCCACTCCAAAGTAGGTACCATCACTTCATGACAAATGGAAGGGGATACAGTGGAAGCAGTGACAGATTTTATTTTCTTGGGCTCCAGAATCACTTCAGATGGTGACTGTGGCCACGAAATTAAAAAATGCTTGCTCCTTAAAAGGAAAGCTTGACAAACCTAGACGGTGTATTATAAAACAAAGACATCACTTTGCCAACAAAGACCCATATAGTCAAAGCTATGGTTTTTCCAGTAGTCATGTATGGATCTGAGAATTGGACTATAAAGAAGGCTGAGTGTTGAAGAATTGATGCTTTTGAATTATGGTGCTAGAGAAGAATCTTGAGAGTCCTTTGGACAGCAAGGAGATCAAACCAGTCAATCTTAAAGAAAATCAACCCTGAACATTCACTGGAAGGACTGCTGAAGTTGAAACTCTAATACATTGGCCATCTGATATAAAGAGCCGACTCATTGGGAAAGACCCTGATCTGAGAAGAGGGCAGTGAATGAGATGGTTAGATAGCCCATCACTGACTCAATGGATATGAATTTGAGCAAACTCTTGAGAGAGAGGGAAGGACATGGCATGCTGGAGTCCATGGGGTCACAAAGAGCAACTTAACACACGATGAAAACCAATGTTCATATGAAGAATTTCATCAAAATGTTCATAGCAGCCTTCCATATAATAGGCAAAAACTAGAAGTAACCTAAATGCCTACCAACAGGACATTGGCTTAACAATTGTGGTATATCTACATAACAGAATACTATTTGGCAATTTTTAAAAAAAAGACTGATTGATGCATTGACATAGATGAATCTCCAAAACACTGTTGACTGAAATAGCCAGACACACATATACTATCATACAATAGGATTCTAGGGTGACAAAAATGTTTTCTATCTCGTTTCGAGTAGTGGTTGCATAGATATAAAGATCTCAAAACTCGTCTAACTAAACATCTAGAATCAGTGTTTTTTATTGAATAGAATTAGTGCCTCAATAAAAAGAAATAATCTGTTATTGAAGTGTTATTAACATGTCTTCTGCATATTCTCAGACTTCAGGTGCTTGAAAATAAACTTTCTATCTCATTTCATGCTTTAGAATGGCTTATGAGGTAAGTCTCAGAAAAATCCGAAGGCAAGCACCAACAGAGCTAAGTGACAGATTGTTGCTAACCCAAGGGAGAATCTGGGCAAATTCTGGGACCCAGCCAAGTGGCTCTGTGGTTAAACTCTCCCGGCTGTTTTTGCCAACAACAGACCCCTCTTCTTGTGTGCCCTGGAAGGAGGTTAGTGCTATTCCAGCTGAAGTTTACACAGACAGAATTTATCAGGAGTTAACCCCTATGGTCTTCTGTGTAGTCATCCTTAACAGATCCCTATAGAGAACACTCACCTCCCTGAATGTCTGTTGTATTCTTAACTATACCATACAGCTCAGCATCTGTTTTATACCTAGTACACTACAGAAGGCAGGCAATACGGTAGAACGTTTAAAAGCGTGGTCTTTGTAATCAGAGACCTCAGTTCAAATTCTATCTCTGTCACTTTTTTTTTTTTTTTTGCCTAAATTTGAAGACTGCACTCAGTCTCCTTAATCTTCAATAACTATTTGCACAAAGTGAAAGTGAAGTCCCTCAGTCGTGTCCAACTCTTTGCGACCCCATGGACTGTAGCCTACCAGGCTCCTCCCTCCATGGGATTCTCCAGGCAAGAGTACTGGAGTGGGTTGCCATTTCCTTCTCCAGGGGATCTTCCCGACCCAGGGATTGAACCCTGGTCTCCTGCATTCCAGGCAGACACTTTAACCTCTGAGCCACCAGGGAAGTCCAACCGTTTGCACAAGACAGGGGTTTTTCCAAGATGGAAAGATTGAAGAAGGAGGTATCATACTACCACTTAAACAATCAGTTTCACCCTCCTGGAGGGGAGGCTGTTGTGCTTACAGACGGTTGTGCTAACAGAAAGCAAAAATTGGAAATGGGGACAAAGCATTCTCCCCCTAGCAATTTGGATGCGATCTCACCATTTTCAAAGCTCTTTCACCAGTATTACCTACTAGGCAGCAGGTACTATTATCCACACCTTATAAATATGGAAAGTGAGGTTCAAAATCATTGTCTGTACCAACATAAAGCCGACAATAGCAGCTACATCTGTAAGCCAACAAAGGGTTTTCGAGGTTTTTTATTAATGTCTAATTGGGGCAAATATTTTATATTTTTATTGAAGAATTAAGTACATAAAGCAAAATGCATAAGTAATAAGTGTATACATTGATATATGTTTACAAATTGAACATACTCATGTAGTCATAGCCCAAATTAAGAAATCAAACACTCTATGCTCCTCCCATGTGGCTCAGCTGGTAAAGAATCCACCCGCAATGTAGGAGACCTGGGTTCCATCCCTGAGTTGGGAAGATCTCCTGGAGAATGGAACAGCTACCCACTCCAGTATTATGGCCTGGAGAATTCCACGGTCTGTATAGCCCATGGGCTCGCAAAGAGTCGGACACAGCTGAGAGTCTTTCACTTTTCACATGCCCCTCCAAAGACCAGCCCCTCTCACAGCCTGTGACCCTCAGCGATGACTAGCCCACCCTCAAGAATAACCATACCTTAACTTCTATTTTAGACTGAAAGTTTGTGTCCCCTTCCAAGTTCATAGCTTGAAATCTAGTCCCTGATGTGATGGAATTTGCAAGTGGGCCCTTTGGAGGTGACTGAGATTAATGCCCTTATGAAGCAGATCCCAGACAGTTCCCTTGTCCCCTTTGCCACGTGATGACACAGCAAGAAGACAGCCGTCCATGAACCAGGGAGGGGGCTCTCACCAGACACTGAATCTGCCGCTGCCTTACTGTTGGACTTCCCAGCCTCGAGAAATGTGAGAAATACATATTTGCTGTTTCTAAGCCACCCAGTCTATGCTGTTCTGTTATAGCAGCTGCAACAGACAAAGACACATGGCATCAAAGTTAGTACTGCCTGTTTGTGAATTGCATGCAAATGGAATCCTGCAGAATTACACAGTAGGTACTCCTTTGTGTCCATTGCTTCTGCTCAGTTTTGTAAGATTCACCCACGTTGTTGTGAGTCTCTCATTTTGTTGCTGCATAGTCTTCCACTGCGAAGACACGCTTCAGTGTGTCCCTCCATTGTCAGTGGATGGGCATTTAGGTTGTTCCCAGTTCGGGGCTTTTATGATTCGTGCTGCTATTTAGCATGAATGTCTTTCGGGCATTTCTGTTAGGTAAACACCTAAGGGTTGAGTTGGGGCTTTCCAGGTGGCACAGTGGTAAAGAATCCACCTGCCAATGCAGGAGACATAGAGATGTGACTTTGATCCCTGGGTTCGGAAAATCCTGGAGGAGGGCATAGCAACCCACTCCAGTATTCTTGCTTGGAAGATTCCAAGGAGAGAGGAGCCCAGCAGGCTGCAGTCCATGGGGTCACAGAGTCAGACACAATTGTAGCAACTAAGCATGAGGGGTAGGGTTGCTGAGCTCTTGGTCGTGCGAATCTACCATAAATTTTCCAAAGTATTTGTACCAATTTGCACAACTACCAGCAGCAATTTCTTGTGTTCCAGTATTGTCACCACCCAGCTTTTTCAAGCCATTTTAGTGGGGCTGGGGCACATTTTTATCTTCATTTGATTTCAGTATCAACTGTTGACACCTGTTGTTTTTTTTTTTTAAACTGTGGCTTTAATTATTGCATTTCCTTTCACATGGTGGCTGAGATACTTTGATTCCAGTTTCTTTACTTTCCTTTAAATTGCTCACCCTATAGGAGACTGTTGAGTTCTTTCTTGTCTCTTCAGCTCATCTTTCATTTTCTTTCCCTGACTGTTGCTTTTTGTCGCTGTTACACATATTTCACAGCCACCCTTCAGAGCAAGCCCTCCTGCAACATCCACCAGAGCTCTCAGCCAGGTGGATTCTCAGGGTCCCTCAATGCAAATTCTCTCCCCTCTCTAGTCTCATTCACACTCATCCTGAGACTAGTTCCAGTCCTTTTTTTTTTTTCTTTTTTTTCTTCAGCAGGTCAGTCCCTGAAAACTCTCAGATATCAAAAATGCAGGATTTGAGCATCCATGGATTTTGGTGTTCATGTGGGTCCTGGAATCAGTCCTCCATGGGTACCATGGAATGATTGTAGTTTAAAGTTATCGAGGATTTACTCTATCTCCTCCCTGTAGCTCAGTCAGTAAAAAAATCTGCCTGCAGTGCAGAAGGCCTGGGTTTGATCCCTGGGTTGGGAATGATCCCCTGGAGAAGGAAATGGCAACCCACTCCAGTATTCTTGCCTGGAGAATCCCATGGACAGAAGAGCCTGGTGGGCTGAAGAGTAGGGTGGGGACCTCTGGTGGGGTTGAGAAGAGTCAGATAGGATGGAGCAACTAACACTTTTTCTTTCTTTACTGTGCACCAGAGATGTCACAATACTCCTACACTCTCCGCAAAAAACTCTACACCATACAGATGAGGAAACTGAGGTGCAGGTAAGCTTAAGCAAATTTCTCCAGCTCAAATCATTAGTAATGGACAGAGCCAGGATGCATATTCAGGACCACTAACCCCAGAGCACATGCTCTTAAGACTTTGGCTAATTTGGCTAAACTCAACAGCACCTGTTGTGTGTTTCACTCATCTTGCAGTTGTGTTTTGACCCTTATATCGTTGGTCATCCTTTTACTTCCATCACCATGATGCTGAGTCTTTCAGATTTTCTGCCTGATTTTGTAAGGCATTTAAAGAGTAGAAATTTGACCAAAACGTAAAAACTTAAAACTTACACATGAGAAAAACCCCCAGAAATAAAAAGACAAGTGACGAACCCGAAGAAAAGTGAAATTGATGACAAAAATTTAATGTCTTTACTATAGTGGACCCTTTTACGAATCCAGAAGTAAGAAGGCAAGTCACAGATCAGTTAAATAGTTTTTTTTTTTTTTAAGAGTGACATAGAAGTAATGTGAGCAATTCACACTAGCAGAAATGACAAATTTACCAGGAGTTCTACTTCAGTGGTAATCAAATGAATGAAAATTAAAATGATTTTTCACTTTCTTTATATTCTCCTGTGTTATTTATGTATTTATTTGCAAGCAGTAAGTGTTAGTTTTATCCTTTTTAAAAGAAAGTCATTTCTCTCTTGGGAAAACAAAAGAGTATATGTCACTATGTCACACATTTTGAGAGGCAGTATCAGAACCTGAAGCTTGCTGGAGTCTAAAGGTTGGACTTAACCAGTTTTGGGGCAAAGGGCTATATTTTAAGGAAACCATTTATCATTCACTCAGTGTTGTAAAAAATACCCTCAGTTTTCTGACACCGTGCTTCCTCTGTCAGTCATGTCCCAACTCCGGCATCAGGATCTGACATATCTTGCTCTTCCCCTGCTATTCTCCCCAACCCCGCTTTTTGTCCCAAATATAGTAGAGCCCTACAAATGAGACTTCTTGGGGTAGCAGCAATGTTGCCTTTCCTACCCAGATCCCAATCAGGCTGGGCTCCTTTTTGACCGGATGCACCAACCTCTAACTAAGATAGCCTATTAAAAAGCCATGTTACTTGTTGTTGCAACCGTTCTCCTGGTCAGAAATCTCATCTGTTACCCTTGCCCTTTCTTCTTCAGGTCCTCTCCTGACTTCTCTACTTGCAGCCATGAGTTTAAACTCTCCTACCTATGGGAGTCTTCAGCCCATAATGCTGTCTGTGAAAGTGATGGTTGCTCAGTCATGTCTGACTCTTTGCACCCCCATGGACTATACAGTCCACGGAATTCTCCAGGCTAGAATACTGGAGTGGGTAGCCACTCCCTTCTCCAGGGGATCTTCCCAACCCGGGAATCGAACCCAGGTCTCCCTCATTGCAGGCAGATTATTTACCGGCTGAGCTACCAGGGAATACTGTCTGTAATTTACAGTTTTTTCATTCTTTTTTTATTTGGTTGCACTGGGTCTTAGTGGCATCATGCAGCATCTTTTTCTTGAGGCATATGGGCTCTAAAGTGCATGAGCTCAGTAGTTGCGAGCAGGCTTAGTTGCTCTGTGGCACATGGGATCTTAGTTCCCCAAACAGGGATGGAACCTGTGTCGCCTGCATTGCAAAGAGGATTCTTAATCACCGGACCACCAGGGAAGTCCGCTGAATGTTTACTTCATGCCAGGAAATGACATATATCCTCTATTTCAGTCCTTCCAACCATACTTTGAGTTAAATATAATCACTACTTTACTGATGAAACTAACAAGCGTCACCGATCAGAGCACAGCCAATATTGAAAGATGTGTCTGTTTTTCTCCCAAGCTGGGGTCTTTCTCCTGTCAGCTTTTCTTTTGCCAAGAGGAGCCCCTGACTGTTCTCTGCGGAGGGTTGGATTGCTACCAACAGTTGCTACCTACCAAAGGTGACCTGCTTTCTCTTCTAACAGAGCTCAAGCAAGCCCTTACCAGTTTCCTCACAGCATTAGCTGCACAGATATTTGTATGATTAGACCTGCCCACTCATCTCTTCCTGAATCATTACTTTCAGCACCTGTCAATCAAGTAAGCCCAATCTGGAGACCCTTCTTCCCATCTCCAGGGGCAGGTAGCATCAGGACCCCTTCAAGTTTAAGTGAGAAGATATTTTGTGTTTCTCTTGGTTGAGAGACTGAAGAGACTTGGCCCTACCAGGAATGTATTTGTGCTTTTAAAAGAAGAAAGTATCTATTTAAGTAAATCTCTTATACAAGTGCATTCTCTAGCAGGAAGAAATTCAAATCAAGGGGAGGGGAGCATCTCTGAATCCCTGTTTTACCAACAAGGCAGGTGAGCCTCAGAAAATCTTTGGCTTGGCTGTCAGCCACAAAATATGAAATGAAGCTCTTCCTTCTAATCGCTGACTCCGAACTTCCTTCTCCCTGCCCCCCACCCCAGTGCAAAACTCTTCCTCCCCTGTCTCTGTGCTTGCAGGATAATCATCTCTTCAGAGCGCCCTGGAGAGGGGGCTGGGACAGCGTTCCCTTCGTTCTTCCCCTCCAAAGCTGGACTCCAACCAGGCTCTCAGTGAGTCCTCTCGATGACTAAAAGTGCTGATGAGACTACTCACTCCATTGCAACACTCTGTGTGTCATTATTATTTGATGAGATAAAATGTTCAGCTCTTGCTCACCAGTCTTTCCCAATTTCCCACCTAGGACATGCTCCCTAGGATATACACCCAAGTTCCATAAAGCTTTTTCACTCATACATTTGTTTAGTAAGTGTCAGAGCCGAAAGCATGTCAGGTCCTTGGGAGAAAAAGAAAAGCCCCCTACTCCATAGAACCAGAGGTTTGATTTTATGAAAAGATTTGCTTCCAATTTACTGGACTCTCCTTGACTTCCAAACTTCCAAGGCTTAAAGTGAGCCCACATATTTGCAAGTCTTAGACAGTTGGTCATTGGTCATAAAAAATGGTGCTCCGTGGGTGAATTGGTTCACCTGAAACCCCACCCAGATCCACACACACCGGCTTTGCACACAGCGGCCCAAGGAACAGTCTGCATTGTCCAAGGGCACAAAGCCAAGTCAAGACTGCCACCTTTGGCTCCCTGACACCATCCGACAGAATATTCATCATTTCACTTCCACACTCCATGCCTCCTGCTTCTGGGTACCTCTATTGTTATGATGCCCACGCTCAGCAGGGCCATGCTTACTGCTTCAGCAGCTGTCCTGAGACCCAGCTGCCTGACATTCCAGACACAGGTACGTGGTCTCAAAGTGTACCTTATCCATCTTTGTGTCCTGGTGCCTAGAACAGTCTCTACCACCTAGCAGGAGCTCAGCAAGTATTTGCTGAATGAGGAAGTGAAGGGCCAGAATACTGAAGTAACTCGCATATGATATCTAGCTTCATTGTTGTTGTTCAGTCGCTTACTCATGTCCGACTGTTTGCGACTTTATGGACTGCAGCACGCTAGGCTTCCCTGTCCTTCACCATCTCCAGGAGCTTGCTCAAACTCATGTCCATTGC
This sequence comes from Ovis aries, assembly GCF_016772045.2. Lineage (NCBI taxonomy): Eukaryota > Metazoa > Chordata > Mammalia > Artiodactyla > Bovidae > Ovis > Ovis aries. Next base: position 94,126,848 of record NC_056059.1, read on the forward strand.
GTTGGGGCTGCCATCCAACCATCTCATCCTCTGCTGCCCTCTTCTCCTCTTGCCCTCAATCTTTCCTAGCATCAGGGTCTTTTCAATGAGTCAGTTCTTCTCATCAAGTGGCCAAAGTATTGGAGCTTCAGCTTCAGCATCAGACCTTCCAATGAGTATTCAGGGTTGATTTCCTTTAGGATTGACTGGTTTGATCTCCTTGCAGTCAGATGGACTCTCAAGAGTCTTCTCCAACACCACAGTTCGAAAGCATCAATTCTTCAGCACTCAGACTTCTTTATGGTCCAACTCTCACATTCATACATGACTACTGGAAAATCTATAACTTTGACTATATGGACCTTTGTTGGCAAAGTAATGTCTCTGCTTTCAATACACTGTCTAGGTGTGTCATAACTTTTCTCCCAAGGAGCAAGCATCTTTTAATTTCATGCCTGCAGTCACCATCTGAAGTGATTTTGGAGCCCAGGAAAATAAAGTCTGTCACTGTTTCCATTGTTTCCCCATCTATTTACCATGAAGTGATGGGACCAGGTACCATGATCTACATTCAGATGCCATGATCTACATTTTTTGAATGTTGAATTTTAAGCCAGCTTTTTTGCTCTCCTCTTTCACCTTCATCAAAAGGCTCCTTAGCACCTCTTCACCTTCTGCCATAAGGGTGGTGTCATCTGCATATCTGAGATTATTGGTATTTCTCCTGGTAATCTTGATTCCAGCTTGTGCTTCATCCAGCCTGGCATTTTGCAGGATGTACTCTACATAGAAGTTAAATAAGCAGGGTGACAATATATCAAGTTTAGAAGAGAACTAGACAAGAAGCCTGGCTCCCCAAGTCCAGTATCATGCTCATTCATCTCTATCACCTCAGTCTCTATTACAAGAGCCTCCTGCAAAAAAGAAAAAGAAAATGAATGAGAGCAAGGGAAGGAGGAGAGGATATAAAAGAGGAAACATAAGAAATAAAATCTGGGGGTGAATTTATAGATGGCAAAACAGCAAGCCAAGGGCTGACATTTTCTTGGGTCATAGGTAGTCTGCTCCAAGGCAGATACATTGTATTAATGGTTAAATGGTACTGTCGCCCAAATTCTTACATCTGAAACAAGTCTGGAAAAGCATGTGACTGCAGGCATAGGGGAAGTGGCTCAGGATGCATATTTATGAGATTGAAATATGGCTATTTAAAAAATCTGCCTGCAATGCAGGAGACCATGTTGGATCCCTTGGTGGGGAAGATTCCCCTGGAGAAGAAAATGGCAACCTACTCCAGTATTCTTGCCTGGGAAATCCCACAGGCAAAGGAGTCTGGCAGGCTACGGTCCATGGGGTCGAAAAGAGTTGGACATGACTTAGCAACTAAACAACAACAATCACTTACCCCACCTCCAATTATCAAGTTTTGTTTTTGTTTTAAATAAGATAAAAAGACTTATTTCTCCTAGTAAAAGATAAATAAGGGGACTTAAAAGATAAATAAGGGGACTTCCTTGGTGGTCCAGTGGTTGAGAATCTGCATTCCAACGCAGGAGATGTGAGTTCAATCTCTGATCAGGGAACTAAGATCCCATATGCCGTGGGGCAACTGAGCCCACAGTCTCACTCAGGCAACTAAGCCCGAGTGCCATAGAGCCCATGCTTTGCAACAAGAGAAGTCTGTATGCTACAAAGGCCCAGCACAGCCATTAAAGATAAATAAAATATTTTCCTAATTATCCCAGCCAAGTAGATGTCCCCTAAGAATTTGGAATTGTTTTGGCTGCTGTTACTTTAAATAGCTTAATTGACCCAAGCATATTCAATATCATTTATTTTGATTTAATTAGTATGGATCAATTAAGAGAAATTCCAGTAAGAAAATGTTTTTCAGATTATGACTTAGATGTGCATTTTTTTTTCCACAAGGTATTGATTGATGAAGATTAGGGAAGAAAAGTATCCTAAGAGGAGACTTCTTTGCATTAGCTGTATGTATGTTAAGACTAAAGGCCTGAGGCAGAGGCCTGGAGTAATGAGAAAAGGATGACAAGGCAAATTTAGGCATGCTGTCAAAGAGCCCAATTAAGTGGTTCTGGAAATTATCATTAATTCTTTTACCTAATTGGGAAAAATTTATACAGAAAGCTATAAAGAGATCAATATTTCCTGTCATTGGAAAATAACTGCAGCTAAGGTTTTAGTACATAATTATGCAAAGCTAGCTTTTGGTGCATTCTTAAGTAATCTCAAATTATTAAAAAATATAAAGAGGTAACAAGGGACCTGGGGAAGGATGGCTAGGGAGTAGAAGTAGGAGAGAAATTTTTCATTGTGTAAACACTATTATGCATCCTTTAAAGCTTGTCTTTTTTTAATGTATTTCCTATCAAAAATAAATCAATTTTAAATTTAAAATCAATATTTTAAAAATATTTTTAATATAAATTTATTTATTTTAATTGGAAGTTAATTACTTTACAATATTGTACTGGTTTTGCCATACATCAGCATGAATCTGCCACAGGTATACACACGTTCCCCATCCTGAACCCCCCTCCCTCCTCCCTCCCCGTACCATCCCTCTGGGTCATCCCAGTGCACCAGCCCCGAGCATCCTGTATCCTGCCTTGAACCTGGACTGGTGATTCATTTCTTATATGATATTATACATGTTTCAATGCCATTCTCCCAAATCATCCCACCCTCTCCCTCTCCCACAGAGTCCAAAGTGCTGTTCTATACATCTGTGTCTCTTTTGCTGTCTCACATACAGGATTATTGTTACCATCTTTCTAAATTCCATACATAAGCATTAGTATACTGTATTGCTGCTTTTCTTTCTGGCTTACTTCACTCTGTATAATAGGCTCCAGTTTCATCCACCTCATTAGAACTGACTCAAATGTATTCTTTTTAATGGCTGAGTAATACTCCATTGTGTATATGTACCACAGCTTTCTTATCCATTCATCTGCTGATGGACATCTAGGTTGCTTCCATGTCCTGGCTATTATAAACAGTGCTGTGATGAACATTGGGGTACACGTGTCTCTTTCAATTCTGGTTTCCTCGGTGTGTATGCCCAGCAGTGGGATTGCTGGGTCATAAGGCAGTTCTATTTCCAGTTTTTTAAGGAATCTCCACACTGTTCTCCATAGTGGCTGTACTAGTTTGGATTCCCACCAACAGTGTAAGAGGGTTCCCTTTTCTCCACACCTTCTCCAGCATTTATTGCTTATAGACTTTTGGATCGCAGCCATTCTGACTGAATGGTGTGAAATGGTACCTCATTGTGGTTTTGATTTGCATTTCTCTGATAATGAGTGATGTTGAGCATCTTTTCATGTGTTTGTTAGCCATCTGTATGTCTTCTTTGGAGAAATGTCTATTTAGTTCTTTGGCCCATCTTTTGATTGGGTCGTTTATTTTTCTGGAGTTGAGCTGCAGGAGTTGCTTGTATATTTTTGAGATTAGTTGTTTGTCAGTTGCTTCATTTACTATTATTTTCTCCCATTCTGAAGGCTGTCTTTTCACCTTGCTTATATTTTCCTTTGTTGTGCAGAAGCTTTTAATTTTAATTAGATCCCATTTGTTTATTTTTGCTTTTATTTCCAGAATTCTGGGAGGTGGGTCATCGAGGATCCTGCTGTGATGTATGTCGGAAAGTGTTTTGCCTATGTTCTCCTCTAGGAGTTTTATAGTTTCTGGTCTTACATTTAGACCTTTAATCCATTTTGAGTTTATTTTTGTGTATGGTATTAGAAAGTGTTCTAGTTTCATTCTTTTACAAGTGGTTGACCAGTTGTCCTAGCACTACTTGTTAAAGAGGTTGTCTTTAATCCATTGTATATTCTTGCCTCCTTTGTCAAAGATAAGGTGTCCATAGGTGCATGGATTTATCTCTGGGATTTCTATTTTGTTCCATTGATCTATATTTCTGTCTTTGTGCCAGTACCATACTGTCTTGATGACTGTGACTTTGTAGTAGAGCCTGAATTCAGGCAGGTTGATTCCTCCAGTTCCATTCTTCTTTCTCAAGATTGCTTTGGCTATTCAAGGTTTTTTGTATTTCCATACAAATTGTAAAATTATTTGTTCTAGCACTGTGAAAAATACCGTTGGTGGCTTTATTGGGATAAAAAATAGGAACAGAGTAGTTTTAGATTCACCGTAGAATAGGGTTTTTTTCCACAGTAATTACAATAATAAATGTGTTTTTGTAACCATAAATGTATCCGGTTATTGCCAGCTTAAAAAAAAAAGGGGGAGAATCAAAAAGTACAAAAACAAACAGACTTTTCCTTCCTTGCCATTACTTCATATGTTCAGTACCCTCTGTTTCCCTATCACTGCTGCTATGCCGTTCTGCTTACAGCCCAGTCTATAGAAGCTAGGTTATATACGGCTTCTTTCATTTCATTTCTATTCTGATGATGCTAATTCCCAATCAGTTCTAGTTATCACTGAGACTTGCTCATATCAATTATGTTTCATTATGAGCTAACTGCTTTATCTAACTCTTGTTATGAATGCTCTGACTATAGGAGAACTCATTTTCCATATTATTTCTTCAAGCTTTTTTCAAGTATGTGTACACACATTTTACATAGAAGTTTTGTTTTGTTTTTACCAGAAAAAAATGAGATCATAAGAAACACAGTATTTTAGACATTTTGGTGGGGGAGTTGGGGGGCAGGGTGCTTCCCTGGTGGCTCAGGCGGTAAAGAATCTGCCTGCAGTGTGGGAGACCTGGGCTCAATCCCTGGGTCCAGAAGATCCCCTGGAGAAGGGGATGGCTATCCACTCCAGTAGGTTTGCCTGGAAAATTCCACAGATAAAGGAGCCTGGATCCATGGGGCTGCAAAGACTCAGACATGACTGAGCAACTAACACTTTCAGACAATTTTTAAACTGAGTGATACATTCTAAACTCTTTCATACTAAGCAACATAGGTCTTCCTTATCATTTTAATTCATCACATTCTACTTTATCTACAATAAAATTTTGATGAAACCCTTAGATATATATGGTCTTTGAACAAATGAATACTTCAGGAATTTGCTTTTCTTTATTAAAAAGGCCATGCTAGTCTTTTCAGTATCTTTACAATGTTAGCATATAAACTATTAAAATGAGTGTGATTATGTTATCATTTGCAAACAGACACAAAGATCAGTGAAGGCTGAGATTTCTATAGGCCAAAGCAACCCTGGGAGGTATTGCCTTTGCTGAGGCTATAACAAACCCAGAAGTAACTGAAGGCCACACAAGGTTTCAGATCCACCCACTGAAGGGAGAATTTGTGTATAAATTGGCATTCTCAGATCTGCTAGAAATCAAATCATTTCCTTGGATGGGGATTTCATTCTATTCTATTAAAGCTGTTTGTGTGTGTGTGTGCGTGGTTTGTTTTTTGTTTGTTTGTTTGTTTGTTTGTTTTTAGTAAAGAGCAAGGCAGAGTATTAAGGAAGAGGGATGCAAACTAAACAGAGTCACTGTAATTGTTCAGGACACTAGCAGTCCAGTAGGGAAATATATAGACATAAGACACACTCAAATAAGTATGATGCAAAGAAGACTTCTAAGTAAGACAAAATAAAAGTGTTCTAAGAAACATAGCATATTACAAAGCAGAAACATTACTTTGTTGACCAGGGTCTGTCTAGTCAAAGCTATGGTTTTTCCAGTAGTCATGTATGGATGTTAGAGTTGGACCATAAACAAAGCTGAGCACCAAAGAACTGATTCTTTTGAACTGTGGTGCTGGAGAAGACTCTTGAGAGTCCCTTGGACTGCAAGGAGATCAAACAAGTCAATCCTAAAGGAAATCAGTTCTGAATATTCATTGGAAGGATTGATGCTGAAGCTGAAACTCCAATACTTTGGCCACCTGATGTGAAGATCTGACTCATTGGAAAAGACCCTGATGCTGGGAAAGATTGAAGGCAGGAGGAGTAGGGGACCACAGAGGATGAGATAGTTGGATGGCATTACTGACTCAATGGACATGAGTTTGAGCAAGTTCTGGGAGTTGGTGATGGACAGGGAAGCCTGGCCTGCTGCAGTGCATAGGGTCACAAAGTGTCAGACAGGACTGAGCGACTGAACTGAACTGAAGAGACATAGAAGAGCAGGTTAAATTGGGCTGGGAAAGGTGGCATTGGAGTTGCTTTTGTATGAGTCAGCGGGTGGGACTGACATATACACACTATTGATATTATGTGTAAAACACATAACCAACAAGAACCTTCTATATAGCAAAGGGAACTCTACTCAGTGCTCTGTGGCAACCTAAATGGGAAGGAAATCCAAAATAAAGGGGCTATATGTATGTGGATAGCTGATTCATTTTTCTATACAGTAGAAACTAACACATCAGTGCAATTATACTCCAATAAAAATTTTAAAAAAGCTGATGAGTTTGCAGGAGAAGAGAGAAGACAAGAGTTGTTGACATAGGCTTGATTCAAGCTGCTCCAAGCTGTAGAGCCCCCCTCATGTTCTCACTCTGCCCTTTTCAATTCTCTCTTCTTGCTACGTTTCTGGGTACCCCTCAAGGATCTTCAGACTTTATAAACCAGCCATGCAGAGCCTGGCATTTCAATAAGAAGCAAAACGCTGAGTAATAACATGAAGTCAATCCATTGCTTGCCAAGAGCTGGGAGGCCTGGACGATTTCCCAATCTTAAAGAGATAGAAGGATGCTAAAGACAGCCTCCCGCAGGAAAACCTGGGTGGATTTACCAACACAGTAAATGTTATGCAATTTGGGTAGGTACACATCCCTGAGATCACTACGGGTCACTCTCAGATCAGATGGGCAAACTGAAGCTTTCAATTACTTTGTCTTTTTTTCCCATGACAGACTAACATCTCATGAATGGCTTACTTTTGTGAAGAATCTGTCATGCACTGCAGAACAGATATTGTTCAGTCAGTTCTGGGTCAAAGAGAAAAAGTTGAAGAAATTAAACAGGAAATGACTCGGCTACAAAGAATTCAAAAGTATAAGTGAATGAAACAAGTCAGGCACAAATGATGAGTCCTAGGTGTCCTAGTAACACCAGGAAAAACGCCGGAGTAGACTCTTAAGAGTCACTTCAACAGCAAGGAGGTCAAACCAGTCAATCCTAAAGGAAATCAACTCTGAACACTCATTGGAAATACTGATGCTGAAGCTCCAATACTTTGGCCCCTTGTTATGAACAGCCAACTCATTGGAAAAGACCCTGATGCTGGGAAAGATTGAGGGCAGGAGGAGAAGTGGGTGACAGAGAATGAGATGGATGGTATCATTGATTCAGTGGACGTGAACTTGAGCAAACTCCAGGAGCTGGTGAGGGACTGGGAAGCCTGGTATGCTGCAGTCCATGGGGTCGCAAAGAGTTGGATAGGACTTGGCAACCGAACAACAACAAGTAACAACAGAGCCCACCGCCAGCTCAAATGGGTGGAATCCAGGCTGATGAAATGTTTCAGAACTCCAAGGAGGTCACTCCTGAATTCATCACACACATGTCGCAGGTTTTCCACCAGCTCAACTCTTATTCAACATCCTGAGGCCTTTTGTCCAATCTCGCATGTCTGACCAATTACATGTTCTAGGAACACATATAGGGGTGACTTCAGAGTCTATAACTGAAATGAACAAAGTAATCAGAAGTCAGACAGAGCAACCCAAGCAAGACTGGGGCCAACTCAGGAATTTCTTAATCTTCCCTTACAATTTTCAATCAAAAATACAAAACATGAATATAAAAATAATATCTACTCTTGATGGAAACTTTGGAAAAACAGAAATGTAAAATATAGGAAAAAATACAAGTTCACCACTGACATATATTGGGTGTATTTTCGTTCTCTGTTCCCTGCTCACCTGAATATATATAATTGAGATCATATTAAATATACATAATTTTAAGTTAATTTTAGCTAACTCTATACTATAGTCAGTTCCCATGTTATTAAGCATTGAATTTAATGGCTGTATAATACTCCATCCTACAGGTAAATGACAATCTATTTAAACATTCCTCTTATTGGAGCACTTAGATTGTTTCCAGTTATCTTTTCATTTGTTTTTGTGGGAGTTTTGCTTTTGGTTTCTTTTCCTTTTTTTTTTCTGAAGTAATGCTGTGATGAATATTTGTACATGTATTTTACTACAATTAAATTTATTTTCTAAGGATTTGAGCCAAGTAGAATTATTGAAGCAAATAGTACTCTCAATTTTTTTTCAAGGTATAAACAACCAAACCATGCTGTATGAGCAAATTTATTACAGTGTCTGAACATGCAACCAAGGTCTTTGAATCACTGTGGATGAGTCAGGTTGTCCAAAGCCACACTCAGTAGCATTATTTTGGGCATTTCACCTGCAGTCCCTTGAACTTCCTCACACCCTGCCCCCAGCCCCAATCTAACCAGTGCTGTCTCTGATCTTTTTCAGTTGAAGAGTTTGAAAACTGTTGAACTCAATGGTTCCTTCTTCTTCCCAGGCATTTTACTTCCAAATGATTTGAAGGATCAGGTTCTCTGAGTTGTGAGACTAAATTCTCTATTCACCTATTTTACCCATCTGCCTATCTCTACACACACATATATATGTATATGTCTTCTCTTCTGTAAATATCATATACAGGTTGTCAACACCCAAGCTTACCTCTCCAGCCCAAATTTTTCCCCTGTCGAGTTGCCAACATGGCATCTCTATTCAGATGTCTAATAATTATCTCAAACTTAGTATGTCTAATATCAAATTGCTGAACTTTCCCAAACCAGTTCTTGCTGTAGTCTTCTGTATGTAAGTTAGTGGCAAAACCACCTTTCTCTTTTTCATGCTAAAAACCTTGCAGTTCATCTTCATGCCTCTTTGACTCTCACACCCCACATCCAATTCATCAGCAAATATCAATATCATTTCTCACGGACGTATTGCAATAATCTCTTTGCTGGTTTCACTGCTTTTCAGCCTCTCAATACAAGAGTCCGAATGGTCCTATTAAAACAAATCATGTGACCTCTATGCGCAACTCCACTAAAGACTTTCATTTCACTTAGAGTGAAAAACAACGTCCTTATAATGGCTAGACACGATCTTCCCCTCCCTCCTTTCATAGCCATTTCACTGTATGTTTTACTCTCCTCTCTTCTATTGTCTTTGCTGTAGTCGCAGTGGCCTTCTTGCTCGTCTAAGAACAGGTACTTTCCTTCTTCTGGGTTTAAACCCATGCCTTTCGTGCTCCTCTCAGATTTCTGTACCGCTTACTCCCTACTTCCTTCAAGATTTTATTGGTTTATCTTCTTATTCGACCTTTCCTAATCGTTAAATGTTAAATACGAAACTCCTGTTCCAGCACTTCAGATCTCCTTTTCTACCTTATTTATCTCCACACTTACCACTCACCAATAGGCTGTATTCATTTGGTTTATTGCCTGTCTCCCCACCAAAGGCAAGCTCAGTCCTTTGCAATAGAAGATGAGTCAGGACAGTGGAGCACTGGTCCTGAGGCCTGGCCATGCACCTGGGATGAGGACAGAGGGGGACCACCCTCCCACCCTCCACCATGAGGCACAGATGATCCCAGAAAGTCACACACCCAGCCCAGCCCCAGGGTGGCTTCACAAGCTGTCTGTTTCAATGAAAGCTAGCTAGGACAATCGTTCATTCTGGTTTGTCCTGTTGGTCAGGGCAATTATTTTTAGCGCTCCCTATTATTCTCAGAAGTGTCCCCAGTTCAGTTCAGTTCAGTTGCTCAGTTGTGTCCAACTCTTTGAGACCCCATAGGCTGCAGAACGCCAGGCTTTCCTGTCCATCACCAACTCCCGGAGCTTGCTCAAACTCATGTCCCCATTGGTTGATAAATTACATAGTCACTGCATCAGGTCTCCATGGCATGTTTATTACTATATCTTTAGTGCCTCAGTTACTGCCTGGCAAATAGTTTGAAGCACCTAACATACTTGCTGAGTAAAGTAAAAGCAAACTATGAAAAAGTATTGGTAAGGACTTCTGGGTCTTGATCATGAGCAAGCAATAGGCACCAAAATGCCCCCATTCGATATTTCTGATTCCTATTACAGAATCAGGGCCAAAAGTACACACAATCAGAATTATTGCAGGTCAAGTAAACCGGGCTTAATATCTTCTAGTTAATTCTTAGATTTCTTTGTGGATGTCACACATGACAGGAATTTTTAAAACTTCTGTACACTAAAGCAAATTATAACGTTTTGAAAAAAATTTTGGGGGGTTTCTCAGCATTTCTACTTGATCAGAGAATGTGGCGAGGGTTTCTGAAAATTAAACCAGTATAAAAGGAGGAAGGACTGAAAATAACATGGAATTGAGTGGCTTCTAAATTGCTAAGCATCTTACAATATAGTCAAAGAATAGTAGTCCAATTATAATAACTATATTACAATTGAGGTTAAGAGAATAACTTCTTCAAACCCACACAGGTAGTCAATGGAATACTTAGAATTCTTCTCACTAGCTCCCCAGTATAGAGCTCAGAATCTGTCGCTAATATTTCAACTGATTAAATGACTTAGGAGAAATCATTTAATATTTCTGCCTTGGTTATTTGCAAAACAACATACATTCAATTTAGACACATACCTTAGAGTAAATCAGAGTGATGACCTCAGTCTTTCTGGCTCTTATTCATTTCTCAGTCCTTTCAGCAAAAAAGAAAATGTTCCAAATGATCAAGTCCTTGTGGCTCTTGTGTTTCTCATTCAAATCTTTAAACCTTCAAGTTAAACCACCACCACCACCACAACACAAAGCCTCCTGGAACATTTTCCCAAGTGGAACAAAGAGTCTAGCTGGGTGAGGGCGTCAGGCAAAGCTAGAAATGGAACTCCTTGCTGGCTATCCGTGTGAAGGACTTTGTTTAAGGGAGCCCCATGTTGCCAGCGCAGTCGTTTGTCGAGGACAATAGCTGCTGGCACAGCATTAATATGTGAAGATTGGGAGAACTGCCAGTGAAAGCAAACTCTTTTGTGGTGTGTGCTATGTTGTTTTGGGGCATCAGCCGAAGTTCACCACTGATGGCCATCTGAACACTGCCTTTCACTGACCATCCACCAAACGGGCAACTCAGCAAACTGGAGGATGAATTTCTAGGGAGAGGCCACATAGCATAACGGGGGGGGGAGGGGAAGAGATTAGAGGTGAGGAAATCTTAATATTAATTCCAGTATTGTGACAGATACCTCCTGTAACTGACCTGGGCCCCATTTTCCTTTTCACTTACTCATCCAGTCACCCGTCCAGACATCCAACCGGCGTTTATCAGATGCCAGCTTGTTTTTAAGGGATTGGGTCAGATGATGTGAGCATTTCATGTTGCTGCTGTCTGTGTATGAGGGATAATAGTAGTCTCAGCTACCTCAACGTGATGTAATGAAGAGGAAAATCCAGTTGTTGCTTTAATAGAAATGGAAATAATTATGTTTGTTTTGCTTACTCCGTGGATTTACTTTGAGAGTCACTTAAGATAATTATGGGAGTATACTTTATGAACTGAAAGCATAGAAATGTGTAGGAAAATAGGTACTTTGAGTAAGATGAAATTTATACCATTGTTGAATATTAGTGAGAGAGAGAAAGTGACTCTAGAAACTAATGAGATATAGTGCCATTTTTCTTATTTTTGTGAAAACAAGACTTCTGAAACTAAACATAGAAGTTACTTTAAATAACTGTCTTTATAGTTCTTCTAAGAAAATACACAATACTAACCAAGCCTGTGGTTCAAACTATACTCTGGTATTATACTGACTACCAGTGGTTTTAGGTGTTCAGCCTCCACAATTCAATGTTAGAACCGGGTATGTGTGTGTGTGCTTAGTCACTCAGTCATTTCTGACTCTTTTGCAACCCCGTGGACTGTAGCCCGCCAGGCTCGTCTGTCCAAGGGATTTTCCAGGCAGGAATACTGGAGTGGGTTGCCACTTCTTCCTCCAGGGAATCTTCCTGACCCAGGGATTGAACTCATGCCTCAAGGGTCTCCTGCATTAGCAGGTGGATTCTTTACCACTGAGTCACCTGCGGAGCAGAACTGGGAGCAGGAATTTTTTCTTGCTAATGTATCAGTTAGGGTTAGGTTTAGCTGCACATTAAAAAAACAACAAGAAAACCAGTTCCTAAAGCAATAACCAAGGTAGAAATATTAAATGGTTTCTCCTAAGTCATCTAATTAGTTGAAATATTAGGAACAGATTCTAAATTCTATATAGGGGAGCTAGTGAGAAGAAATTCTAAGTATCCCACTTACTACCTATGTGGGTTTGAAGTAGTTATTCTCTTAACCTCAATTTTAATCTAGTTATAATTGGAATACTATTCCAATTCCTAAACTAACTTTCCCTATTATCTTAGCATGTCTTTTATTATTAAGGCCATCTCAGGGCTGTAAAAGTTTTAATGATCACATCTGCATTGCAGGATAAAAGAAGGAAAAGCAGAAAGGACCCCCTCCCTGCAGAGCAGCCTTTCTGGACTTCACAGCTAGTAATAATGCTTTTCTCTCATTGATAGAAAATAGTCACATGGCCACATTAAGCCTCAAGGGAGGCTGGGAAATGTAATTTTCCATGGAGACCTTGTACCTGACTAAAAATTGAGGTTGTGTTAAAGAGGAAGGGAATATTGGCTGTGAGGTTAGTCAACTAGCAGTCTCTGCCACACAAAATCGTAATAAAATAGTCAATGGAAAGAATTCCTTCGATTTAAAATTTTCCTCCATATTCTTTTGGTTTTACTAATATTACCATCTCTATAATAGAACACAATAGATCTGATTCAGTAGAAAATAATACACTTTTTTTGGTAACTTGAGTATTTGTATTTCATTTTACTCTGCCAAAGCAACATAAGGGACTTCCTGGTGATCCAGTTGCTAAGAATCCATGCACACATGCAGGGAGCCCAGGTTTAATCCCTGATCAGGGCACTAGATCCCACTTGCTGTAAAAGACACTGCTTGCCACAACTAGATCTGGTGTAGCCAAATTTTAAAAAAAAAAAGCAACATGATTTTCAGGTGTTTCATCACATGATTATATTTGAGCCCCATTCAGTTCAATTCAGTCACTCAGTCTTTGCGACCCCATGAATCACAGCATACCAGGCCTCCCTGTCCATCACCAACGCCCGGAGGTTACCCAAACTCATGTCCATTGAGTCGGTGATGCCATCCAACCATCTCATTCTCTGTCGTCCCCTCCTCCTCCTGCCTTCAATCTTTCCCAACACCAGGGTCTTTTCAAATGAGTCAGTTCTTTGCATCAGGTGGCCAAAATATTGGAGTTTCAGCTTCAACGTCAGTCCTTCCAGTGAACACCCAGGACTGATCTCCTTTAGGATGGACTGGTTGGATCTCCTTGCAGTCCATGAGCCCCATTAATCTAAATCAAAGGGCTTCCCAGGTGGCGCTCATGGAAAAACTTGCCCGCCAAAGCAGAAGAGATGCAGGTTCAATCCCTGGGTCGGGAAGATCCCCTGGAGAAGGGAATGGCTACCCACTCCAATATTCTTGCCTGGAAAACCCCATGGACAGAAGAGTCCTGAAACCAGGCCCCGTGAATACTACAAATGCTTCTGACTGAGGCTGTTGGAGGATGAGAGCTGGCAGGACTCCTGCAGATACTAAAATTCTTGAATGCTCAAGCCTCTCATGTACAATGGCATGGTTGCACAAAACCTATGTACACCGTGTCATACTTTAAATCATCTCTTGATTACATGTAATCCCTAGCACAGCACAAATTCTAAGTAGATAGTTACCATTGCCCACTGCTCAGTTGCTAAGTTGTGTGATTCTGAGACCCCATGGACAGTAGCCCACCAGGCTTCTCTGTCCATAGGATTTCCCAGGCAAGAATACTGGAGTGAGTTGCCATTTCCTCCTCCAGGAAATCTTCCTGACCCAGGCATGGAATCCGTGTCTCCTGTATTGGCATGCAGATTCTTTACCACTGTCCCACCTGGGAAGCCCAAATAGTTGCCAGCAGACAGCAAATAGAACTTTTGCTTTTTGGAATTTTACTTTCTGGAATTTTTTGTTTTTAATATATTTCCTCTGAGAATAGCTGAATCCGTGGATGCAGAACTGTGAATATGGAGGGCCGACTAGACTATACTAAAAAGCACACTGACATGAAAACCAGCGTAAAACAAGGCATCTCTGAATGTTTCTCAACCCAGAAGAATGTCCTTCCGCTGCGGCCACAGCATGTGCATCTTTTGACATGTGTCCTCAAACTCCTGCTCTGAGTAAAATCCCCTTAAGTGTTTCACGTTGAGCTGATCCATTATGTGTATTTGTGTTTATTTAAACTTTCTGTTTACTTAGTATTTGGCTTAAGACCTTAAATAACTCCAAGCAACAGTGCCTGACAAGGTCATTTCTTAACCCAAGGAGCATGGCAAACCAACTGGGTAATGAAAGAGCAGGGGAGCCTCCCAAACCGTCCAGATTGTTTGAGGAGTGTCCTCTGCACACCACAACACTGGGACGTCAGCCAAATGGGAAACAAAAGCTCTGGATTTCAAAGCAAAGTTTCTATTTCTTTCAAAGCAATTATCATTATTATGACATAAGCTTAAATTCAACCCAATTTGGGGCCTTGCTGGCAGTAGTATAATTCCTGGATGAAATCAGGTTTGGAGAAATTTAAAAAATCTAATACTTTATGGGACTCTGACAAGTCATTTAACCACATCAAATTGTTGTTATTTTATGAATAACAATAATAGCTACATTAAATTATTAACATGGTAATCCCCCCAAGGTATTACAATACTAATAAATAAATGTAAGAAAAATGACTCCTGGTCATCCCCTATTTGGCCAAAGAATTTTTGTCACTTACTAGGACAGTTTTGGCAAAACTTTCAGTTGAAGGGTCAATAAGTTATTCTATTATAGATTACAGAGAACTGAACTCTATATAATATCCTAGCTGGCTTTAGTGTCCTACCACTCAAAATCTTACTGTCTAGACTTTTTTTCTTCCTTGGGTTGCTCCTTAATTCTGGGCATTTTACCACCCATTGTTTCTCTCTCTAAAGGCTGGCCAAAAAAATAACAGCAATTCTGATAAATAGAGCAAATATTAATGGAAATGAGCCAAACGGAACTCTGTTGTATTTAGTAGAAAATCATATATTGATCAAATGCACTGTAAATTGGGAGGCAAAATAGAATGGTACCCTAGAACAGAGGCTCTGGAGTCAGCAGTGGGAAATTCTTGCCTTGAAATTATTCTGTCCTGGCCACTTGACCTTCAATGAATCATACAGCCTCAGAGACTTCATCTAGAAACCATAGGTGGTAATAATACCTACCGTCTAAGATTTGTGAGAATTCAGTGATTATTACTCATATTGTGAGCATGAAAGAATTTCAATCTAAAATAGAACTGAAGGATATAAAATGAAGAATTTCATGCATATGCCCTCTAGGAAGGCAAAATTTAAAAACTAAGAGACTGATTTCCGTAAATGCCTGATTTACAACAAAACATAGTATCAGAATTGTCTCAAACAGGGGTGGGATGGGGTTGATCAGCAGTACCTCTTCTCAAACTTGGGAAGTTTTGCTATAGGTATGAACAGATGACAGGGGTCAGGTTTGTCTCACAAAGTGGGCTGAACTGAGCTTTGTGGGACTGAACTGATTTTTGTCTGTTTGTGAAGTTTTCAAGGCTGGCTTCTTTTTGTTTTGATCCCTGACTGACTGTAACTGAACTCTCCCCTCTTTACATTCCCTGCACATAAATACAAGCTACCCCAGACCCTCAACAGATTCTCCAATTGCTCACTATAGTTTGCTCATCTCAACTTGCAATTCCTCTGCGCTTCCCGAACAAATTCATTTTTTTAGCTTGCTTCAGTTTATCTCTTTATTTAAGTCAGCATGGGCAAAGTACTAAATGCTACCTATTACTTTTAAGCGATGCTCTTATGAAATAGCTCTATAGGCTTCCCTTATAGTTCAGTTGGTGCAAGAGACCAGGGTTTGATTCCTGGGTAGGGAAGATCCCCTGGAGAAGGAAATGAGCACCCACTCCAGTATACTTGCCTGGAGAATCCCATGGAGAGGAGCCTGGCAGGCTACAATCCATGGGGTCGCAAGAATCAGACACGACGTAGCAACTAAACCACCACCATCAACAGCAAAAGAATTCCCCTAAGTTGAAAGTCCATTTAGTTTAAGCAATATTTTTTTTAATATTTTTTTTAATGTGGACCTTTTTTGAAGTCTTTTATTGAATTTGTTACAATATTGCCTCTGCTTTTTTTTGTTGTTGTTGTTGTTTTTTTTAATGTTTTGGCGTTTTGGCTAAGGGGCATGCGGCATCTTAGCTTCTTGACGAGGAACTAAACCTGCATCCTCTGCTTTCAGTTCAGTTCAGTCGCTCAGTCGTGTCCACCTCATTGCGACCCCATGAAGTGCAGCACGCCAGGCCTCCCTGTCCATCACCATCTCCCGGAGTTCACTCAGACTCACGTCCATCGAGTCAGCGATGCCATCCAGCCATCTCATCCTCTGTCATCCCCTTCTCCTCCTGCCCCTCAGTCCCTCCCAGAATCAGAGTCTTTTCCAATGAGTCAACTCTTCCCATGAGGTGGCCAAAGTACTGGAGTTTCAGCTTTAGCATCATTCCTTCCAAAGAAATCCCAGGGCTGATCTCCTTCAGAATGGACTGGTTGGATCTCCTTGTAGTCCAAGGGACTCTCAAGAATCCTCTCCAACACCACAGTTCAAAAGCATCAATTCTTCGGTGCTCAGCCTTCTTCACAGTCCAACTCTCACACCCATACATGACCACTGGAAAAACCATAGCCTTGACTAGATGGACCTTAGTCGGCAAAGTAATGTCTCTGCTTTTGAATATGCTATCTAGGTTGGTCATAACTTTTCTTCCAAGGAGTAAGCATCTTTTAATTTCATGGCTGCAGTCACCATCTGCAGTGATTCTGGAGCCCAAAAAAATAAAGTCTGACACCGTTTCCACTGTTTCCCCATCTATTTCCCATGAAGTAATGGGACCGGATGCCATGATCTTCGTTTTCTGAATGTTGAGCTTTAGGCCAACTTTTCACTCTCCTCTTTCACTTTCATCAAGTGGCTTTTTAGCTCCTCTTCACTTTCTGCCATAAGGGTGGTGTCATCTTCACATCTGAGGTTATTGATATTTCTCCCGGCAATCTTGATTCCAGCTTGTGTTTCTTCCAGCCCAGCGTTTCTCATGATGTACTCTGCATATAAGTTAAATAGGAACCTGGAATGTCAGGTCCATGAATCAAGGCAAATTGGAAGTGGTCAAACAAGAGATGGCAAGTGTGAATGTCGACATTCTAGGAATCAGCGAACTAAAATGGACTGGAATGGGTGAATTTAACTCAGATGACCATTATATCTACTACTGTGGGAAGGAATCCCTCAGAAGAAATGGAGTAGCCATCATGGTCAACAAAAGAGTCCGAAATGCAGTACTTGGATGCAATCTCAAAAATGACAGAATGATCTCTGTGCGTCTCCAAGGCAAACCATTCAATATCACAGTAATCCAAGTCTATGCCCCAACCAGTAACGCTGAAGAAGCTGAAGTTGAACAGTTCTATGAAGACCTACAAGACCTTTTAAAACTAACACCCAAAAAAGATGTCTTTTTCATTATAGGGGACTGGAATGCTAAAGTAGGAAGTCAAGAAACACCTGGAGTAACAGGCAAATTTGGCCTTGGAATGTGGAATGAAGCAGGGCAAAGACTAATTGAGTTTTGCCAAGAAAATGCACTGGTCATAGCAAACACCCTCTTCCAACAACACAAGAGAAGACTCTACACATGGACATCATCAGATGGTCAACAGTGAAACCAGATTGATTATATTCTATGCAGCCAAAGATGGGGAAGCTCTATACAGTCAACAAAAACAAGACCAGGAGCAGACTGTGGCTCAGATCATGAACTCCTTATCCTTTGCATTAGAAAGTCTTAACCACTGGACCACTAGGGAAGTCCCTCAAGCAATGCTTGATCCCATGCAAATTTAGTACAAAAAGACACTCCTGGAATGACTGGAACAGAACTAAGTCTGTTTCCAAGCTGTCTCAATAGGAAATTTGAGACTTCATTATCTGACTCAAAGTGTTCTTTAATCCACAGTTCACTCGTAGTTCCTCGCTACTTTTCTGTCCTCCTCTTCGGTTGTCTTTAACCGCCATGTGGCTTTGAGGCTTTCTGCCCATCCCAAGTTACAGTTCAGTTTCATCAGCACTCCTGTTTCCTGTTTTGTCCCTGTCTAGGCTGCTTGTTTTGCACCTCAAGCTCCTTCCCCTTCCTTTTCAGAGACTACCAGCAACATTTCCAGCAGGGACGGGCAATGCCACCAGCTTCTCCTGCTGCAGCTTTTCCTCTTCTTTCTCTTTCTTTTTTTAACCTCCTTTGAACCTTCCTAAGCTCTCTGTAATGACTACATCTCTGTTTCAGCTATTTCAGTACTCCTGTGGCTTTAGATCTTGATCCAGATTCATGTCTTCTAGCCGAAACCATCCAAACAAGTAGTTTGAGGTTTTTGCTGGAAGGTAATTTGCATTTGTTTACATGGCCAGCAACTCCTAATTTAGATGTCAAGAGATATCTGGAGGGGAGAAGTGACCTCCTAGATTACCTTTCTCTTGTTACCACTGAGCTGTGTTATTAGTAGGGATGGGCTGTTTTGTTCTATGACTCAACTTCGCTTCTTGTAATTCTAAATAATTACTGCTAAATCAGGAGAATTAGGATAGTCTTTCAGGAGGGTTAACGAAGAGTTAACAAAGGTCAACCATAGATACAGCTGTATTCCTATGCCTTGACATACCTACATCAATATGAATGATCGCATACACACATATAAACACACAGTAATTCTTTTATAATCTTCTGGCATCTCTTCTGCAAGGAAGATACGAATTCAAATTGAATGAACAAAATAACTCAGCTGCCATGGCAAATGACAGATGATGTCTTTTGCTTCTTTTCTTTTTCTTTCATTCTTTTTTTAAATTTTATTTTTGGTCATCACTGGTTAGGTGAAGAGCAAAAAAGCCCAAAATATTTTTCAAGCTGCTGTCAAGTGATTGAGCTCTTAGATGTGTATTATTCATTCAGTGAATATTTACCAATCACCTACCTTGCTACAAGTGCTCACAACATGTGCATGTGTGCTAAGTTGCTTCAGTTGTGTTCAACTCTTTGCAACCCTATGAACGGTAGCCCACCAGGCTTCTCTATCCTTGGGGATTCTCCAGGCAAGTATACTGAAGTGGGTTGCCATGCCCTCCTCCAGGGCTCATAACACAGCTATTTACAAAACAGATCACATGCCATCCAGAACCTTGGGTTCAGTTGTGTAATTATCTTTCAGGATCAGCCATCCTGCTCATTTGATCAAAATCCAATGTGGTTTAAGATTCCATGGGGCAGAGGGCTGAGGCAAGAGCAGAGAGTGGAGTCTACCACATGACCCATTGTGTGGTTTCCTAACAGGCCAAATGCAACACAGCCTGGGGTATTGCTCACTCTTCCTTCCTGTTTCTGTCGCTCAGAACTCACAGAGACACATGAGGAGCTAGATATTTCATTTCCTACCAACCTTAGACCTTTGCTGTGTTTCTTATTATTCTCACTAAGTGAGAGGGCCATTCTCTTACCTAACAATATTTCTGCCCCACATCCTGACAACCCAGAGTAGAACTCTTATCTTGCATTGCTTGCTTTTTTCCAGGAGGCAAGATAGTTTCTTCTTTTTTTTTCAGCCATGCCTCACAGCATGTGGGAATCTTAGTTCCTCAACCAGGAATCGAACTGGTGCCCCCTACACTGGAAGCCTGGAATCTTAAACACTGGACCACCAGGGAAATCTCATGAGGCAAGATAGCTTCTTAGAGGGACTTTCTCTTGCTTTGTAATATCACTGTTCAGACTGACTGAGATGTTTACTGAAAATGCTACCTGTTAAAAGTCACCACAAGCTTCTTAACTGAATCCCCACTTTAGTCCTTTTGTGTTTTTGGTTTATAAGCTAAAAAAAGTAAGCAAGTGTTTGCTTTTGCTCATTTATGTGAGTATGTTTTTGAAGCATACCTATAGATAAAAAGCACTTTCCATGTCTTTTTTACTACTATCTGGTTTGTGTGGAGTGAGGAAGTAGAAGTGAGTATATTTGCCCTTTGTTTATAGATAGTTGTAAGTATTTCTAAAGATCTTCTATTTTCTAAGAAGTCTTACTGTTCTTGTTTTCAACTAACAAAAATGGGAAAATAAAGATTGTGGGAGTAGAAAATGAATGCTTGCAATGTTTGTCATTTTTGAAACCCTAGTTCTGCGGCTCTTGACTTTTTCTATGATGACTTCACCTAAAAGCTAAGGCCAAGCCAGACCCCTTGTAAACAAGTGACAAGGGACATGATAGCTCGTAATGAATGCAATCTGGGCGCTCTGTGGCATATTGTGTGAATGGAAAGTAAAAGGCTAATTTTGAACACAAGGGAAATGAATAAAGCCTCTTGCCACTGAGAATTAAGAGAAGACTATGAGAAGGCAGAAATGTTCTGTGCAGCTGGAGCTATACCCTCCCATTGATTGGCTAACACACCATATGGTAAGGAAGTCTGGATCTTACCCAAGCAGCTCATATTCAATTCTCCATTTGGGTAAGATTTGGGAGGAGATAGAGAAACAGCAAAGACACTGCCTGGATGCAAGTCCTGCCTCTACCACTTGTTTGCTATGTGTTTTCTTTAATAACCTGAGCCCAGAAAAATACTACTTGCCCTCATAGGGTTGTTTTAAGATTTAAATGAGATAATCTACATAAAGCATACAGCTTAGCTGGCACTTAGTCATCAGTATGAAATATTATTGTGATGATGATAATGATGATGATTCTGGGTGTCCAAGGAGACGCCTGGCTGAATGTATCTGGTGTGACTCAATAGGTTACTGGAAGTCAGGAGTCTGACATATGAACCAGGCAACAAGCTTCAAAATGTGGTTAGAGAACTGAAGGGGTAAGTTGGCAGAGTTATTAAGAAGGACATGTGGCAATGCCTATAAAATCAAAAGGGATAAGGAGACCTTTTGTCTCCTGTGGGACAAAGTATATGACCTGGTCTAGATCCAACTATGCAAGGGCCTGGACCTCAGCAGAGAAGACATTGACTCCAACTAGCCTGGTCAAGGTCAAATGGGGCAAAGCTTTTTGCTTTTCTGTTTGTTTGTCTGGTTTCAAAGATTCCTGAAGAGGAATTTCATGGTTTTCACTCTTCTAAGATCTGACTTCTGTATAATAGAAGGAAAAATAGTACTCTAGTAATCCTCTCTAAAGCCATGCACATGCATAATTAAATAAGGAGACCCTGTGTAGGATGATAGGAATATCTCACCCTACTGGATTATGAAGAAGAGAAATTCCCTTCTAATGATGGGAACCTGTTACAGTTACATAAGCCATAAAATATATTTCTATAAAATAAGCCATCAATTTGAGAATACCACTACCTAGAGTTTTTATGATTACCAAACTGGCAATTGAAAAATGTAAAGTTGACAAGATTCAAGAAATAGCGACGGAGGGTCTATTTTGTGCATTATTACATAAAGACAGAATCATGTTATTCTGTTACTTTATGCATAGATTTGCATTGCCTGGTCAATTTGTAACTAATTCCGTCAACCTTTACGAAAAATAATGACCCAGAATTCCTATGGGAAATACAGTAGCATATATTCATAAATTCATAGTACTTTAAAGCTAGAAGAATTCTCAAAAGAGAATAATAGGCTGGCTTCAAAATGTTGGTTCAGGTCCCAAGGAGGTTTTGAAATTTTAAAATAGTATTTTGAAACCATCTTATAAACAAACTTATTTAGTCAAATATATCAGCTGGCTCACTGGAAACCCACCTACAATAAGAATTTATTCATCCTAACATTGTCCATTTTAGGAAGTGCAAAATAGAAATTCAGATAACATAAATGATGGATTCAAGGTGAATGGTATGAATCATTCATTACAGGGAGATGACAATCAGTAAGACATCTAAATGAAGAAGGAAATGGCAACCCACTCCAGTATTCTTGCCTGGAGAATCCCATGGACAGAGGACCTTGGTGGGCTACAGTCCTTAGGGTCACAAGAGTCGGACACGACTTAGCGACTAAATGATGACAAAGACATCTAAAAGAAATAACAGCCAACATTTGACTGGTTTGATTATTTCTAAAAGTATTTTCTAAATTCTGCCCAGCTCCTCTTGAGGTAGACAAATGTTAAAATAGAAAGAAGTGGTCATGTGCTTTTGTTCGGTATGGGCTCATGGGGAAAGCCCTATAATATTTTCAGCTGGTTGCTATGGAGCCAGCCAACAGTGAGCTCAGCTAATAGATTTGGGCTGACATTGTTGTGGGATGGGAGGACAGTGGCAATGAATAGACAAGTAAGTGTTGGAATTGTACAGCAGAGGGAAAGTAAGGCAGGAGAATGCTAGCAAAGTTCACCAGAGTGAACACAAGCGCATAAGAACACAGAATCACAAAGTGCACACAAGAATGGTCTGGCTTTCAAATGTCACAATGGAAATACAAATCCTGATGAACTAGATATGCACATTGCTTACCCATGAACCTTACCACAGGTAAATATCCCAAGGGGAGCAATTTACATGCACAATATAGCCAGGGCACTAGGGGAGGCTGGTTATACTATCTGAAGCAACTCAGAAAACCCATGTTCCGGGCTCATTGGATTTCTTGAGTTGTTGCATATCCACTGTAGAACTTCTGAAAATAGTTTCAATTGGAAAGGGTTAAAGAACTAGCTGTCCTCATTTTGTTTAAACGGGCAATGAAGTCACAGTGACAGTCATCGTTATCTATTCTCTTCTATGGCTGTGGACAGTCCTGTTTTTTTGTTTTGTTTTTTTTTTTTTTTCCTGTTCAGGGCTTCCTGCTTGGTGTTTGTCTAAGCAGGGAGGAAAGTCATGGTTCAAACTCTGTGACAACAGATTGCAAGCTAAGGCTTTTCTATGCTTTGTTTAATTTTCCTGAAATGTCCTTTTTTCCAGAAATGATTTATTGGTGACCCAGAATGCTTTACTTCTTACTCAGCACTCCCCTGGGGATGTAGTTAAAACACCACTTAGCTGTAATTTTGTAATTCTCCTGGGTGGGGAAGTGGCGGGTGGTGGCACTGAAACCAAAGCCCAGATTTGAGCAACTGCGGGCTGTTGACTTTAGCCTAGTCTTTCATGAAGGGAACCCTCAAAACACCACGGCCATTTAGCAAACAGTGTGCATTTCATCTAAGCCTGGCTGGCTTTGTGCTTGCCTTTCTTCAGGCTAGAATGATCCTAACCAGCAATGTCTTTGTGTCATGATGCAGAAAGTTGGCAAGTACACATGAGGATAATGCTGAAGTCTAACTTCTGAGTGGGGGAGGGAAAAAGAGTGAGAAGTAAGCTCTACACAATGGCTAGTGATTTCTCTTCTGATGTTTTTTTTTCCAACAGAAATCAATCATTGCGCATTGTCTTTTGGTAAGTGAATACAGCATATTACTTTTGAGTAAAATTTGAGATTTCTTTTGGTGGTAAAGTATTGATATATAGAAAATAGAAGCTCTCTATACATGATTTCTTTGCTTTCATTCAAATATCTCCTAAAGGCCTTCTTCTAAGAGAAAGAAAATGACATAATAGGCCTCTAAAAATGAAACTGCTTTAATGATAGAAATGTTTGCTATCAAATCTACTGAAATTATTAGGATATGTTACCAGCGTTTTTCCGAGTTTTCATCTATAGTGAACTACTCTTCTAGTTCCTCCCTTCTTCTCAAAACGTCTTTCCCTTCTTCCCAAAAGAACCTCAGTTTTGCTTTCCTCTTATCTAGCCATGGACCTGGAAGGTATTGATCCTAGTGCAAGAGAGAAGTCTGGTCAGTCTAAGCAATGCAACCCTCTGTCAGGCAACCAATGAGGAAATGGACATGTGATTCAATTCTGGCCAGTAAGGTGCAAGCAGAAGTTTGTTGAAGGATTTTGAGAAGTTATCCTTTGCTATTCAGGGAATCACAGTTATGCATCCTTTTCCTCCTTGCACAGAAGCAAGGCAGCACATAGTCCCAGTAGTATGGTCATCCTACATCCAACAAGAGGAACAAAATTGACATCAAAGCTGTGAATGGTCCTAATGACATCATTGAGCCAGTAGATCAATCAATATACTTCCTTGTTGTTTAAGCCATTTCAGTCCAGTCTATCCTACCACAGTTGAAGGCATTTTTTAACACAGAGTGAATCTACCTGCCAAGCCTCATCCTGTACATCTCTGAGTGCTTTACCCTCTCCTCTTCTTTCCCTCTCTCCTTTCCACATATGAACCCCCACCTTTGCTCTAATTCACGTTAGCCCTTTCTGACACTCCCTTCCTTGCCTTCTGTGCCCCTGCTCTCTGTCCCTCTCCCTTTTGCCCTTCCTCCCACCAGTGGTACCCACAGCTACGTATTATTCTTGTTAGTCCACGGCCAGGATCAAAAGAGTAGGATTGCCACCAGGTATCACTCTGAAACAGGGGGAGTTTTCCTCCTTTTTCCTCCTTGCACTTTGTCTCTCAATACCTCTCACCTCCCAGCAATTTCCTCCCCTGCTCCATACTGACCTTTACTACCTGTGATAGAGTCTGATGTTTTCCTTACACTTTTAGAAACAATTTGTCTCTACTTGCCAAACTGACTTCATGGGCAGGTTGTGACCATCCCAAACAGGGCCTCAACCCACAGCAGAAATTAATGGGCAATATAACAATCGTACAAGGAAGTTTTTGAGGGGAGTCAAGGTCTTACTCAAACTTCAATAAAACGGCAGCCAACACCAACTGGAGGGGTTCAGTTTGTGTGAGTTTCTGTAATATTTTTTTTCTGAAAAAGCAGAGTAAGAGAGACAGCGAATACTGACAAATGACCCAATCCTAGTAATGTGGGGATCTCTTTCTGAAGGACAAAAGTATTTAACAAACACCATCACAGTTATTTCCAAAAGTTAGAGGTCTTTACTTCAAGAGCTGTTGATGTTCCAGAGTGAACTTATTGATTGGATTTTTATGCTTAACTTTTTAGGACTTATTAAATACATTTGTTTGATCTTTCATTTGCTGGCTTTGCTCCTTCTTTAAAAGAGCTGGGAATTTGCAACAGCAGTTTATCTGTAAGCACCATTTTTATACTATTGGATTGTGTCCAAAATATGTTAGCTTTCCTGTTGATAACTAGTCATTATCAGCTGTAACCATTCTTACAGCCTGTACCCGACAAAGGCTGTACGTATAGAGTCCATAGAATGCTTGAAGATCACATTATATCCTGGAAAGCCCTGTTTGTAAACTGTAAAGTGCTATGTAAATATAAAATACGATTATAAATTTTTAAAAGTAAAAAACTCTCTTTGCTTAAGAAATCGCTCATGATTTTTTATCTGTCTGTTAATGGTACCAAGTCCTGTGAATTTTCCCCCACAACTCTAATACACACACATACACACACACTTGAATTTTAAGTCTATATTCAAAACAAGGCAGGCTGCTTAATTATCCACAAGCCTCAAGCCCTCCCTTACAGAATATATTAGGAATTAGGTCTTCTTCCTCTATGTCTATTTATATTTATGGGCTTCACTGGTGGCTCAGATGGTAAAGAATCTGCCAGCAATTCAGGAGACCTGGGTTCAGTCCCTGGGTCAGTAAGATCCCCTAGAGAAGGGACTGGATTTCCATTCCAGGATTCTTGTCTGGAGAATTTCATGGACAGATAAGCCTGGCAGGCTATAATCCATGGGGTCGCAAAAGGTTGGACAAGTGTGATACACTCATTATTAATTGTTAAATGATGTGACGTACCCTTAATAGCTGACAAGGTTTTGGAGACAGAAAGGCTCCACATTCACGTTTACTTCTTACTAACTCTGTGAACTTGGGTGAGTTACTTAACCTTCTGAGGTCTGGCATTTCTCATCTGTAAATTAGTGATAATATAAATCCTTTCACAAGAATGTTATAAGATTGAGGTTATCTCTGCCCATTGAGTTAATTTCATGATTCGCTAGTGGATCATGACCACCAAAAACACAGCCTTAATCCACAGCATAAACTCTGATCTTTAGAATCAGAGGCACACGACAGATTGGTAGCATGCAGACATGTGTGGGTATGGGGGGTGTGTGTGTAAAGCACTTGGCACAGTAACGATACCGAGCAAAAGTTCAGTAAATGGTGGCTCAAGAAATTATATTATTAACAGTAGTAACTAGTGACAATTGTGACATTTTAATCTCATAGCCCTTTTACTCTAAAAAATGCAGAAATCTAGAATATGATACATCTTGCTTTCTCTTTAGTGTGAAGAGTCCTCTCCACTTCTCCCCAAATACCCAAGTGTACAACTAAGGATGTATATCATGGCCATGATACTTTGAAAAATACTGCAATACACATTTCCAACTCTTCGAGGTGTGTGTATCTGTGTTTGAGTGAGGAGGGACAGGGTGCTGGTTTCAATCTTCTTGCTAAAGGAACTTCCTTAAAAATAAATATGCTGAAAAGTAATGACAGGAAACTTCACCAAATCAAAAAAGAGGATGTCAGGAAGTACAGGATGTGAGGTTGTTTTCATTTCCTTCAGTGCTATTCTTATTAATCATATATATTTATAACTTTAAAAAGCTGAAAAAGTTCATGTCTTAAGATCCAGTTTATAAAATAAAAAAGCTGTGATTTTAAAAAAAGAGCTAGTTTAATCCTTTCTGTATTATGAATAGCTTTTTTAGTCTCTGATCCTATGTTACTGGACATCTGAAGAGGTACCTGTCACAGTCATTCTCGTTCATTTACAAAACTGTTGCATTCTCAGGCACTTCATGCCAATATGGAAAGGGCATAAAAGCAGAGCAATAAAAGGTAGAAATTGAAAAGAAAAGGTTTTTTTCTTTTTTCCCCTTAAATAGTGATCATTACACAGGGGCCTGGACACAGCAACAAATGCTCAAAACTAAATCCCCCTTCTCCCTTTAGGAATCAAGGCTACAGGGACTTCCCCGATGGTTCAACGGTTAAGGCTATGTATTTACAACACAAGGGGTGCAGGTTTGATCCCTGGTCAGGGAACTAAGATCCCGCATGCCTCAGGGCATGGCCAAAAATAAAGTAATTTTTAAAAAAAGAATCAAAGCTACAGTAATATTAGTACTTTCAATGCTCGAGCAGCCATGTGCCAGAGGAACATTCTGTGTTTTTTCACTTAAGAGATAAATGAGCATGTTGCCTGCACATTTTCCTCCATGAACTGGGGACCTTCATCCTGTGGTCTAATGACCAAGGAGCGCCTTTGCTCCCAGTCGCTGTGGTCCTCTGTTTTGCTGAAGAAATAGATATGAAGGTTGTGAGTAGGCTTATCTTTATTACTCTCTTTGACTTATTAACACCTTGGTACTCAAAGCATAAAGTTCAGTCTATCTTTTGAAAAATTATGACCTCAGTCAAATGGTTTAAAAAGACATCATTTAGCTCCATGGAGAGAGTTTATACTTGAGAGACTGAAAGTTTCTTGCTAGTAAAAGCAGCCTCTCCTTTACTTCTTGATAAAATTCTTTTTGAAAGTGTATGGAGGGGATATATTTACATGTATCCAGCATCCCTTGCTCTGGACAAATAACACTCTCCCTTCCAAATGATTCTAGCGCGTGCTAGGTCGTTTCAGTTGTGTCCAATTCTTTGTGACCCTATAGACTGCAGCTCTTCAGGTTCCTCTGTCCATGGGGTTCTCCAGGCAAGAATGCTGGAGTGGGTTGCCATGTCCCCCTCCAGAAGGGCTGCTGATCACTGTAACTCACTCCCACATAGGACATAGATCCGATCAATCCTAAAATTTTCTTTTCCTGCAATGAAGATATGATGCAAAGTTCAATCGATATGCTTACTTTCTCCTGGGATGCCAAACTAGACCAGAGGTCCCAGAGCCACCAGCTGCCGACTTCACCACCCACAGAGGAGGTGGCGAAGGCCCTGCCACAGAGGGAGAGGATGACAGAGAGCAAAGAGTCAGAAGAAAAAGGGAAGGAAAAAACAGCAAGGAAGGGGAGGGGAAAGGGGAGACAAGAAGAAGAGGGAGAAAGAAAAGAAATTTAATCTAATCTCAATGGAGCTATGACTGAGCTGATTCTTGAACTTTCTAGATATTCGAATCAACAAAGTCCTTCTCTGTTCACGCCAGTTTAAATGAGGAATCTGCACCTGAGAGAGTCCTACCTAAACAGTAGCTGATGTTCCGTCATTCATTCATTCAACAAACGTCTATCGTGTGCTTCCTATATGCCAGGCACTGAATGGTAGGGGCCGGGGGCACATGGTCTTTGCCCTCACAGAGCTTATATCCTGACTGAGGAAATAAACACTACACACACATACATTCATTCTATTTGAATATTTATATTCAATTTTTCATTTTGTGGAAGACATAGCACTGGAGGAGAAGGAGTTGAAAGTCTCCAGTATTGTTAGAATAATACTTAAAATGACACGCGTGGATTGTGGTTTGGGGACACCGATGAGGCAGCTTGGAGGAAATTTCATTCATAGTCCAGAGACCAGGAGCCTCATCCTAGCTTCATCAAAACCTGCAAGAGCTTGCCTCATCAGCAAAGAAGCAATAACTGTCTTTATTTCCCAAGGGTTATAATGAAAATCAAATGAGAAAATACAGCTGATGCACATTTGAAAAGAAGAGTGTGTTAAAATCCAGGGTGCACAGGATAGAAGGCAAACAGGACACACTGGGGTATCTCTTGGGAAGCCTGGATGTTGTCCCGTCATGTGGACACTAAGCTGGACAAACCTGTGAAGGTTAATGGCCCTACAGTGGTCACTATTAGCATTCTTTGTGTGCCGAAAGGCCACGTAACACAATCTTTATTCTTTACTTACTTATTCTAGCCTTTGATGTGTTGTTGCTTACATTTTAGTTAATAATGTTCTGAGGAGACAGCTCTGAATAATGTTTAATATAATAATGGTTTTTTTTGAAGCCACTTAAGGTATTTTTACTTTTCATTTCCCGGATGGCTTTTGTGTTCTCCTTACAAGACACTTTGGGTTATTTTTAAAAGAAATGGCAAAAGCAAAATAGCAAAGAGGGCATCACCACTATTTCTCTAACTTTTGAGTTAACTGTTAAAAATCCAGTTATAAAAGTTATAAAAAATTTTTCACTAGATTGTGAAAAATTCAAATAATATAGACGAGCGTAAAGTAAAAAGTCCTCTTCGCACCCACCCTATTCTCCTTGCCCAGAGGGAACTAATCTTAACAGTAGATGCTTGCAAAACAAGCATCCCAAGAGTATGTTATCCAGTAAAAAACTGCGGTTGAGGGGTGAATTTGTGTGTTGGCTACTTCCTGCTCTTTGACATTGGTCCTTGCCCTCTGCAACTTGACGTTATGCTCTAGGCAAGCTCAGTGGTCATTTCCACTAACCACAGACTGTCCATGCATCCATCTACAGCAGTGTCCTGGCAGAGTTCTAAGTGTCTGTATGGTATTCTAACCTACATATACATAGACATCTGCAGCTACACCAGTGGTAAAGAATTACAAGCTGTCAAGAATCTGCCTATAACATAGGAGCGGCAGGAGCCACAGTTCCATCCCTGGGTCAGGAAGATCTCCTGAAGGAGGGCATGGCAACCCACTCTTGCCTGGAGAATCCCATGAACAGAGGAGCCTGGCAGGCAAAGAGTTGGACATGACTGAAATGGCTTAGCACACCTCCAGCGTCTAGGGGAGGGGACTGTTGAAGCCTTTAAACAGAGCAGTGGCAGGAATCAGATTTTCCTTTGAAAAAGTATCTCTGATGTCATCAGGGACAGTGGAGTGGAGGGAAACAAGGCTAGAGGCAGTGAGACAAGTTAGGAGACTGTGGAAATAGTCAAGAGAGAGTCGTTGTGGACCCAGCACCTTAATCTTCTCCTGTATTTGAGAGAGTTTCCATTCCTTTGTTCTACGATTTGGAGTATAGACTAATTTCCTACCGTAAAAGACAAAAAGTCAGAGGCATGCATTTCTAGCCTTCCTTGTAGTTGAAAAGCTTCCCAGGTGGCACAGTGGTAAAGAATCCGCTTGTGATGCAGGAGACATGAGTTCAGGAAGATTGCCTAGAGGAGGAAATGGCAAGCCACTGGTACAATTCTTGCCTGGGAAATCCTGTGAACAGAGGAGCCTGGGGGTACAGCCCATGGGGTCACAAAGAGTCATACATGACTGAGCAACTGAGCACACAACGCTCTTGTAGCTGAAGGTAAGACTGAGACAATAATTCATCCTAGCAGTGCTGGTTA
The DNA here is from genome assembly GCF_016772045.2 of Ovis aries. Taxonomy (NCBI): domain Eukaryota; kingdom Metazoa; phylum Chordata; class Mammalia; order Artiodactyla; family Bovidae; genus Ovis; species Ovis aries. Next base: position 94,157,271 of record NC_056059.1, read on the forward strand.
CCCCAGAGGCAACAGTGATGGTGGCCAAAGGGAAGCTGTCCGGAAGCCACTGGTAGTGGCAGAGCGTCTTTGCTACAGGGGCTCAGTGTGATGGTGTTTGTGGCTGCCTGAGCTCTCTTTGTTCCTGCCGAATTTCCACGCCTGTTTTCAGATCTCTGAGCAATTGCCACTCAATTTTTAAAATAATCCTCATGGAGGCTAGGGAGATGGTATGATTCTCATTAAGATGAAACTGGAAAGATAGATGATTTGTTTCAGAGCAAAAACTGGTAAGCAGCACACTGAGGCTTGAATCCAAGTCTTTACAATGGGGCCCAATACTCTCCCCCACTACCCCTTTGCTTATCAAACTTGGCAGCTCATAATCCCTGGCTCATGTGGCAAAGCGAAGGGAAGTGCTAGAAACTGCAGCTTACTCCTGGCACAGCTTTCTACAGTTATGCAAAAGTCTTATTAAAAGCTAAGTTGTTTACGATCATATACAATGGGTTAAAAAACAAAATCTAGGTATATTCAGAAAATTCAAATAAAAGTTGTACCTTTGTAAGAAGTGAGCATCTAGATTCCCCAGGGGTACAAAAGCATTCATCTCTGTAGTTTATACCTTGGCTGAAATGTGTAAGACATTCTGAAATGAAACATCAGCCAATCCTTGGTTAGTGTTGCAATTAACTAAATGTCCCCATTTCACTTAGTAACCACCTAAGTTAACCCTGCATATCTGATCTATGTGTACACGTGTAATACCCTCATTCATATATGTTCTTAAAGCTCAGAAGCCCAGAACATCTTAATAAATGTGTAATAAAATGAATTTGACTAAAGATTGGAAGAGATGCAAATGTTAATGCTACTGAAAATATATGAAACACTCTGGTAAATACCCTACTGAAAAAGAGATATATGGAAATGACTATTTGTCATCTGGAGATAATTACCTGCGATGATTTCATAGTGAGGAAACAAATTTATATTTCAATGAAAGGGTAAGGTAGGTATGAAACATAATCATTCTAAATTATAGTTATTAAAGTTCTATAAATTCAAAACATTTCAGTTCTGTAACTTGGGCATTGAGTCTACTCTGAGCAGCAGTGAATAAATAGTATTATTTTCAGATGTTCTAAATATAGGAGGCTACAGCTGACCACAAAATGTTTCTCTAGATTATTACTACCTATGCCCATATATTCATTATGCTGTTCATCCAGGCACTGCTAGGTCTGAAGGCAAGATAAATATCACATAAATAAGGAATTGTAATATGATGTGATATATAGTAATGGAAGTACATAGAAGGCACAGCGTAAGCATCAAAGAATAAATTGTCTATTGGCTTCCCTGAAGGGTTGATTCTCATCCTTGGGATTGGGTCCTAAGGCTGAATATGAAAACAGCAGTGGACAGCATGCTCAGAGGAGGAAAAGTGAGCAGACGATAGCATTTCAGACAGAGCGATCTGCGTGTTCAGGGACAAGGAGGCATAAAATAATTTAATGAGTTCAAAGACTTGCAAGTATTTTTGTGTTTGTGGAACCTAACATTGAAAAGCTATGATGGAATAGAAGTTAGGCAGACAATGGACAGCTCGTATCAAGTACCTTAAACAATCATGCTATATGGGCTTTTATTTAATGGACATGGATGACACTCTGAGCTTCAGGTAGCAAGCACATGGCAAGCACACAGCAAGAGAGTTCTTGCCGTTTGGGAAAATGATTTTGTGGAGATAGCTTGGAGAGGAAAGAGACAAAGGTAGAGAGTCCAGGTGAAAAATTATTAAGGCGTGCAAATAGAGATGAAAAAATGAGAACATAAGTGAGAAATTTCTAGGTCACATCAATAGAATTTGCTAATACATTGGATGAGAAGGGAAAAGACTGGTGAGGACTTAGACAAATGAGTTATTATCAAGCCAAAAAACAAAATAGAAAATAGAGAACAGATTTGGTCGATATAAAAAATAAGCTCAATTTTGGCAAGAATGTATAGGTTTATCTGTGGATGACACAGGCAGACCTATGGGACAGGCGATGGTATACATGGAAGAGGTCAGAGCTGGTGATACTAATTTAAGTCATTGATCACACAGGTAGTAATGACAACTATGGGAATGAGGTTGCTCAATAGGAAAAAGATATTTTTAAAAATATTATGTATATGCCTGAAGTGTCATTAATAGGTACCACATCTTTGTCAGTAACAATCGTTGGAGTGTGTTTTTTCATTCGTGCCTAGGAATGTGCACCATGATGTGGCAGAAAAAGTGCTGGATTGGGGAGCAGAAAGCTTGGTCCAGATCCTGGCTCCCTTGGGAAGTCATTGCAGGAAGTCATGTTGGGCAAGTCACTCAGCCCTTCCTTTCCTTGGTTTCTCTATCTGTGAGATGAGGAGGTTGGATTCAAGGAGTAATAACACTCTGTAATTGTTTAATCAGCTCTCCAAAGCTTGGGATTTCCCTCTGATGGGCTCTGATGAAGCAGCCAGTGAAACCTGAAATAACAAAAAATACACATTGAGGGTGAAATGTGACCCAGGAAGAGCCACAGACTTTATAATTTTCCCCTGAGTAACGAAAAGTTAACCTTGAAAAAATATTTTTGTTGTAATTTGAGGGCACTTATTGTGAGTATTATGAAAATGTAGGGCTATTTATTGAAATGAAATATTTGGTCCCAAATATTTGGGTTTTGATTGGATGACCATTCTGGTTCATGTTTTTTTGGAAAATAGCTATGTAATATTGTTCCATTTAAAAGTTATCTACTCGTAGCTTCATACTCATAGTCAAAGCTATGGTTTTTCCAGTAGTCATGTATGGATGTGAGAGTTGGACCATAAAGAAAGCTGAGCGCCGAAGAACTGATGCTTTTGAACTGTGGTGTTGGAGAAGACTTGAGAGACCCTTGGCCTGCAAGGATATCAAACCAGTCAATACTAAAGGAAATCAGTCCTGAATATTCATTGGAAGGATTGGTGCTGAAGCTGAAGCTCCAATACTTTAGTCACCTGATGTGAACAGCTGACTCATTGGAAAAGACCCTGATGCCTGGAAGGATTGAAGGCAGGAGGAGGAGGGGACAACAGAGGATGAGATGGTTGGAGGACATCACTGACTTGATGGACAGAATTTGAGCAAGCTCCTGGAGATGGTGATGGACAGAGAAGCCTGGTGTGCTGTAGTCCATAGGGTCACAAAGAGCTGGACACAACTGAGCATGTGAACAGTTTCATGTCATTAATGATTGTGTAATAGGCCTGATAATATTTGTCCCTTTTGGCCAAGTATGGCCACCTACAAATACTCTTGCCTGGAAAATCCCATGGACAGAGGAGCCTGGTAGGCTACAGTCCATGGTGACGCAAAGAGTTGGACACAGCTGAGCAGCTTTTACTTTCTTTTTTTCTTTCTTTCTTATAAGTAATACAGGAATAGAAAACATTTACTGCAATTTTCTTGTATTAAAATTGTATGTTCTTGAAACATATATATTACCATATGCAAAACAGATAGCCAGTGGGAATTTGCTGTATGTCACAGGGAGTTCAAACCTGGTGCTCTGTGATAACCTAGAGGGGTGGGATGGGGTGGGAAGCGGGAGAGAGGTTCAAGATGTGGGGGGACATGTATATACCTGTGGCTGATTCATGCTGATGTATGGCAGAAACCAATACAACATTGTAAAGCAATTACTCTCCAATTAAAAATAAGTAAACATTTAAAAACTATATGTTCTCATGATGGCTGGCAGTTCAGGTGACTGAGAAGAAAGAACTTATTGATAGGTGGGCTTCTAGGTGCTAAAGTGGCACCCAAACTAAATACATGAAATGCTTTCCCTTTGTGTTCCCCAAAATGTAAGGTACAGTGGATTACAAGCACCAAGGAAACACAGACTGTAGTTCAACTAACAAATCAAAAATCTATGAAGAGATTCACTAGCTGTGTTGTGCTATGTAAGTGACACAGTTTTTATTAAACTGTTTGTAGTTTCAATTGAGTTGTAGTCTGGAAGTACCCTTATACTGCTGCTAAGTCACTTCAGTTGTGTCCAACTCTGTGCGACCCCATAGACGGCAGCCCAACAGGCTCCCCCGTCCCTGGGATTCTCCAGGCAAGAACACTGGAGTGGATTGCCATTTCCTTCTCCAATGCATGAAAGTGAAAAGTGAAAGTGAAGTCGCTCAGTCGTGTCCGACTCTTAGCGACCCCATGGACAGCAGCCCACCAGGCTCCTCTGTCCCATGGGATTTTCCAGGCAAGAGTACTGGAGCGGGGTGTCATTGCCTTCTCCGACCCTTATACTAAGCATCTGAATTACAATTACTCTCTGAATATTAGAGGATTACCTTGTCATGAAGAGCCTTGAGCTCACTGACTTAACAGCAATCATGGCATCAAGAATTTCAGAACATAGAGCATTGCATTATAAAAAGAAATCTGGGCCAAGAGCAGTTTATTTAACTTAATCCGAGTTGTGAAAATGTTTAAAAATCAAAGCAGAGTAGAAGAGTAAAGAGTTAATGAATGAAATTAATCTATATAAACAGACAATAACTTATTGAAAAATGGAAGAGAATAGAAAACCAAGCCCCAAAAGACATGATACCTAGAAATAAATATAACAAAAACTATGTGGGCTTACCTGGTGGTCTAGTGGTTAAGAATCCACCTACCAACGCACGGGGCATGGGTTCGATATCTGGTCCCGGAAGATCCCACATTGCCAAGGAGCAACTAAGCCTGGGCACCACAGCTACCAAGCCTGCACTCTCGAAACTTCGCTCCAAAACTAGAGTGTAGCTTCCTCTCACCACAACTAGGGAAAAATCTCAAGGAAGACCCAGCACAGCCAAAAATAAATAAACAAAAAAAGAAATGTTTAAGACCTAGGTGAAGAAAAATTCAAAACACTACTGCATGGTTAATCAATATAAAATAGAAAATTTTTATAAAAAAGCTACTACTGCATGAGGCTGAAGATGACTTTGGACAAATGAAAGAATTCTATTTGGAAAAACATCCAGGATATATTATTAAGTAAAATAAACAAGGAATAGAACAGTATGTAAAGAATCTTACTTATCACATAAAAACAATAAGAACTTACATTTCAATTTACTTGTGTATAAAGAAACTCTGAAAAGAGTCATAAAAATGTACCAATGGAGGATGTGGAAAATGTATGAATAGGAGACAAGAGTGGAAGAGAGGATTTTTTAATATCCGTTGTAGAGCACGTCCTCATTTAGCTTTACAACTATATAGTATTCCACTCTATGTTTGTACTGTAATTTGTTTTAATCAGACTTCTGTTGACATCTAAATTGTTTTCAGTCATTTACTATTACAATCAAATCTGCAATTAATCATTTGAATGATTACCTTTAAAAATTTTTTTAAAAACCCAAATAAAACTTTCAGATGAAAAAAATCCAGAAAGAGAAAGCAAACACGTTCCTATGAAAGCTCTGACTTAAATATAAACAGAAGTCAAAATGGTAGGTCTTAGAAGCGGCCACTGCTGCTGCTAAGTCACTTCAGTCATGTCTGACTCTGTGAGACCCCATGGACAGCAGCCCACCATGCTCCCCCATCCCTGGGATTCTCCAGGCAAGAACACTGGAGTGGGTTGCCATTTCCTTTTCCAACTCATGAAAGTGAAAAGGGAAAGTGAAGTCGCTCAGTCGTGTCTGACTCTTAGTGACCCCATGGACTGAAGCCTACCAGGCTCCTCTGCCCATGGGATTTTCCAGGCAAGAGTACTGGAGTGGGGTGCCATTGCCTTCTCCGAGAAGTGGCCAAGTCCAGACTAAATAGTGAGGCATCCTCACTCTCCTCTCCTTTTTCTACTCCAACCACAGACCACATACCCAAACCACACCAGCACTCTTGCTTATGATGAAGCAGCATCCCTGGCCATCTTTAGAAAACCTGCTGTGCAGATGAGAAACAAGCCAAGTAATTTCATCCATGCAAGTCAGCACAGGGCTCAAAAGTCAGTCTAGTTCATCAGCTATCATTCTCACCCTGTCTTGCCATGGTGACTATTTTGCTAGACTGGTAGGTGTGGCAAGGTAATTTATTACAATATTAACTTGTGTAGTTTTCCATCCTACATTTGAAGCAGATAGCTCAGGTTTTGCTCTCTTGTCTCAGAGGTGGTTGGTTGTTAAATGAAAAATGGAGCTTCATGATAAAAGGCACTGCATTTATTTGTAGACCCGTCAATTCATAGAAGAGAGTGTAATAAATGTCCTGAATTGATTAAAGAGAAAGAGAAGTGTCTATGACAGTGGCAAGAGGAGAAAAGGGTTAACTTGTTCATCCAGAACAGGGATAGTAGTCAACAGATTTGAAAAGTGCCACCTGCTCCTGGCTCCCAGGCCAGGCCTCAGTTAGGATGGCTGCATGGCCTGGGAGACCTAGGCATCAGGGTCCCAGCCCTGGTCATATCCTATGTTCAGGGGCCCACGAGCAGTTTATCACTGAATTTCAAGGAACCATTGGACAATAAATATGTCAGCAGCCATCCAAGATGGACTGGACAATAGAGTTGTTTCCTCTTTGAATTAGTTAAAAATGCTTTAAGCTGCAAATAATGAAAAACTCACAATACAGTGACTTAAACAAATTAAATCCTTATTTTTTTCACTCACAACAAGAAGTTCTGGAGGAAAGTGAGTCCTGGAATTGGTTCAGTGGCTCAATGATGTTGGGGGCACCAAATCTGCAGCTTTCCTGGCCTATTCATGGTTGCAAGATGGCTGCTCTTATTCCAGACATCACATCCATATTAACTCAGGAGAAAGAGAGGAAGAAGGGATCCTAGGATGTTGCATATATTTTATAAGGAAAGGCAAAGTGTATCCTATGCACCCAGCAGATGTCCCCTTGCCTCTCATTGGCCAGTACAATCACTTAACAATTTGTCCACCCTTTGCATCAAGGAAGGTGATCAAAGCAGGAGTTTGGAAATTTCTGTTGGGTTGGACAAAACCACATCCAATTTTCTGAGCATTACATAAGCATCCTTGAGTCCTGTGTGATCAGTGGGAGATGAAACCACAATAATGACAATTTTCCACCACCCAATGGATTAGAATGAATTTTAAAGAAACCAATTAAGAAAAAGTAAGTACATTTTAAAAAAAAGATAAAAACAAGAGGTAAAAGGTGATGTTTTTTACATATCACAGTATGTGGCGGTAAATTTATTACCTTTTACGTGGGCACAAATAAAAATAAAAAATAAAAAAAACAGTGGTAGTAGACACTTCGTCACAAGCAGTCTCCAGATCTTTTCACCAAGGACCTGCAAACTCAGGTATGCACGTTTGAACACTGGCAATGAACGTAAACCCCATTTATGAGGGACATTTGACTAAAGGTCAACATTATTTAAACTTAATCACAGAGACTCTAACCTTTGTGATGCAGGTGGCTGGATATGGACTCTTACCAAGTCTCTTAATTGGATAACACCTATATTTTAATTGTCAGATGAGAGTCTTTCTTTATTAAATATAACCAGTTTCACTAAAACCCTATTCTTGTTTGGCAGGTGCCCCATATTTCTGAATTTCTGTTCTGTTCTTGCTCTGTGTCCTCTGGGACTTTATTTTCACTTTGTTTTTAACTGACATTAAACTAGTGAATTCTGTTGTCTCTTAACCAGGTTCCAATCCCTCTTCCCTTTCTCTTCTGCAGTGTTTACGTTTTCTCTCCCAGAGCTATTCCCAGGAACATTTGTCTCCTCGTCGGCTGTCCTATCCCCCCAGAAACAGCATAATGATACTGCCTGAAGAATGGCAGCAGAATCTGGGACCAGGCAAACAAGTGACTGCTTATTGTAGAGATAGACCGTTCCCTTCAAGTCATGAAACACAATTCGTCAGCATATGTCCTGCAAACTTAGTATAAGAAAGCCATCTCCCAGTGGTGACCACTTGACAGTTGAGACTCTTACACATATGATCAGGATAGATGAAACTGATGGGGGCCTTTGAATTCTTCTTGAGGAATTGTCTCTATAATGTGATGGTTTGCTCCATATCATGATTGCATTGCTAATATTAACAAGAACTATTTACAAGGGGGCTGGAGATAAAAGATGCAACATAAATAGAATGATTCCATTTGGGGAGATTGAATGTGAACACAAGGAGTATTACATAGGCCATCAAAGCACTGTGGACTTATCCTCACAGTCATGTAGCTAAGGACAGTGCTCAATGCATTTGAACATGGTTTCCCCCATAAGACACAACTTTCCATTTAAAATTTTTAGATACATCCAGTATTTTATTGAACATGAACAAGTACATTAGTGGAATCATTTTAAAAATCCGTTTTATTTGCTTCTCTGGCTTATGGTTAGCTTTGTTTAATCTAACTATTTGGAGGCATTTGCATATAACCCCTATGGGTTCATATAACCCCAATTCAACAATTGCTTTAAAAAAATGAATATATTTGTACAATTATAAGTTTCCATATCTGAAAACTATTCAATAACCAAAGACTGGAAACATCCTAAAAGTTATCAATAAAAAAGACTAGTTAAAGAAATTATGGTGCATCTGTCTGAATACTGTGCAGCTGTAAAAAGAAATGAGAAAGGTCTCTATGTGCCAATATGGACAGAGTTGCAAAACTACATTGTAAAATGAAGCGTAGAATGATATATATTTGTGTGTGTGTGTGTATATATATATTGCTGATTCAGTTCCAGACCATCACAATAAAGTGAATAGTTACATAAAATGAGTTGCATGAATTTTTTTTGGTTTCCCAGTGCATGTAAAAGTTATTTTTTACACTACACTATCTTCTATTAAGTGTGCCATAGCATCACATGTAAAAATACAATATACCTACCTTAATTTAAAAAGACCTTATTGCTAAAATGAAGCCAAAACAATTACAATAGTAGCCTTAAAGATCACTGAGCAGAGATCACCATAACAAATATGATAATAATGAAAAAGTTTGCAATAGTGTAAGAATGGTGCCAAAATCTAACATAAAGTGAGCAAATTCTGTGGGAGACGTGGCACCAATAGATTTGCTCAATGAAGGGTTGCTACCAACCTTTAATTGGCAAAATACACAGTATCTAAAAATTGCAATAAAGCAAAGTGAAATAAAATGAAGTATGTCTGTACATAACATATGTGCTGCTATATAGTACAGTAAAAGATGGGGAGGGGGAATAAAGATTGATATTTACAATGTCTATATTGGTATAAAATAATTCTGGAAGTTTATTTGCTTTAAAAAACATATTAAAAAAAGATTACTTTGTTTATGAAGCAACCTAAATGTCCATCAACAGATGAATGGTTAGAGAAGATGTGGGATACACATACAATAGAATATTAGCCATAAAAAGGAACAAAATTGGGTCATTTGTAGTGATGTGGATGAACCTAGAGTCTGTCAGGAAGAGTGAAGTAAGTCAGGAAGAGTAAACAAATATTGTATAGTAATGCAGATATATGGAATCCAGTAAATGGTATAGATAAACCTATGTCCAGGGCAGGAATAGGCATGCAGATGTAAAGAACAGTCATGTGGGCAGAGGGTAGGACGGGGAGGGTGGGTTGAGCTAAGAGATTGTGTGCATGCTAATTCACTTCAGTCATGTCCGACCTAAATGGACTGTAGCCCACCAGATTCCTCTGTCCATGGAATTCTCCAGGCAAGAATACTGGAATGGGTTGCCATGCTCTTCTCCAGGAGATCTTCCTGACCCAGGGATCAAACCTGTGTCTCTTACACCTCCTGCATTGGCAGGCAGGCTCTTTACCACTAGCACCCCTTGACATATATGCACTACCAAGCGTGAAACAAATAGCTAGTGGGAGCCTGCTGTATAGCTAGCACAGGGAGCTCAGCTCAGTGCTCTCTGATGACCTAGAGGGGTGGGATTCGGAGTGGAGGTGGGAAAGAGGTCCAGGGAATATATGCATACACATAGCTGATTCACGTTGTGGTACAGGAGAAACTAACAGAACCTCATAAAGAGATTATACTCCAATTAAAAAAATAAGTGAACAAGTTAAAGCCTGAGAACAAAAAAAGAGAGAGAGAGAAAGAAGAAAGAGACATTATCTATGGTAGTGTTAGGTCTGGAATTGGATAAGGGAGAAATAGGAGTGGAAGTAATATTTTACTGTTTACAGCTTTATGTATTACATATATATACATGAAAGAAAGTGAAAGTTAAGTCGCGTCCGACTCTTTGCGACCCCGTGGACTGTAGCCCACCAGGCTCCTCCATTCATGGGATTTTCCAGGCAAGTACTGGAGTGGGTTGCCATTTCCTTCTCCAGGGGATCTTCCCAACCCAGAGATCGAACCCAGGTCTCGCACGTTGCAGGCAGACGCTTTAACCTCTGAGCCACCAGGGAAGCCCATATATATACATAATACATTATATATGTGTGTATACACACACACACATATATACACTGTGAGAATGTATTATTTTCTCATAAAATCAAGAAAAGAACAAGAAAGTGTTTGGATGCTCTGCTCCTATCTCAGTGTATTTATATTCTTTAGCCTTCCAAGTGTAAGTGACATTATAATGAGCTCATGAAACTTCCCCTGTTGTGGGAATCTTGCCATTCTCTTAGCTTCCATGGCACTCTTAGGACAGATCACTCACTGCCATGTCTGATTATTATTTATAGATGTCATTTTTCAGGCTGTTCTCTACTTACCTCCTGCCATGCAGGAGGAGAAGGGGGTGACAGAGGGTGAGACGGTTGGATGGCGTCACCAACTCAGTGGACATGAGTTTGAGCAAACTCCAGGAGATGGTGAAGGACAGGCTTCTAGGGTGCTGCAGTCCACGGGGTCACAAAGAGTCAGACACAACTTAGTGACTGAACAATAACAAATGCTTGCCCTCACCTCTACATGCTGTACGTTCTCAGTTTCTTGAACAGGTTGCGTTCCCTCCCACAGAGAAGCCTCTTCTAATCCCCTTAACTTGGTTGGGTTCCCTTGCTATTATTTTCTATCCCTGTACATTCCTTTTCAAACGACCCATCTCACTTGTTACTACTTGTCACATCGGTCTTCTCCATCTGCGTCTAGACCAAAAGCTCCATGAGGGGACTGGGCTGTGTCACGTATTGAGACTTTTGTGTCTCTAGGGTTTAATACAGTCCCTAGCAAAGGTTAGCAAATATATGTTGACTGGAAGTGAATGGTATTCCTCCCTTACCAGAGAATAATTTCCTTATGGGTAAGTTATGCCATCTGTCTACAGCCCACATAATATAAAGGACAGCAGGCCCCGTGGATACCAAACAGGGGTTCGAGTAAGAGTACTGCTATTCCCTAACTCTGGAATCTTAACCTTTTAACTACTCTGGGCTTTAGAGTTCTCATCTATGGTAAGTTTTTCATTCATTCTGTTATTCAATAATATTTACTGATTATCAACCATGTGCCAGGCACTGTTCTAGTAACTGTGATACGATGATTTGCAACCCAGAAAAGCGTCTGCTGTCTGAGACACACATTCTAATTGCGATAGGCAAGGAGATAGTGGAGAGAGGCGCAAAACACAAATGAATCAAAATTCCAGGTGGTGATCAAGGCTACCATAGAGCAACTGAGGGTGACTAATTCAGAGCAGCCAGGGAAGGCCTCTCGGAGGAGATAATATTCAAACTGAGTCTTGAGCAGATTAAGTGAGATAGCATCTGTCAATACTTTAAAATGATGTCTGGCATATAATAAACTTCAATAAGTGATAACTTGCTATTAACTTGTTAAAAGAATGAACTGGAGGTTTGAGAAAATATAAACCGGTTGTCTTTAGCATATAAAATACTATAATCACAACATTTATATGTGGATTTATATGTATTTCAGTTCAGTTCAGTCACTCAGCCATGTCTGACTCTTTGCGACCCCATGAATAGCAGCACGCCAGGCCTCCCTGTCCATTACCAACTCCCGGAGTTCACCCAGACTCGCGTCCATCGAGTCAGTGATGCCATCCAGCCATCTTATCCTTGGTCGTCCCCTTTTCCTCCTGCCCCCAATCCCTCCCAGCATCAAAGTCTTTTCCAATGTATTTATATAGTGTTTTTGTGTGTGTGTGCTGAGTCAGCATTTGTGACTAAGAGAATCTCCATTTTTGTTTTTTTTTATAAAGTTTGTTTTTATGTGGACCATGTTTAAAGTGTTTATTGAATTTGTTACAGTATTGTTTCTGTTTTATGGTTTGGTTTTCTTGGCCCTGAGGCATGTGGGATCTTGGCTCCCTGACCAGGGATGGAACCCATATCCCCTGCATTCGAAGGTAGGGACCTGCACTGAAACTCCAGAAAAGTCCCCAAGAATCTCTATATCTCCATTTTTTACTCTGAATAGCTGATGTGCACCCGCCGCCCCGAGGCAGTACAATTTTTACCCTGGGAGTGATTTAATTACTCACAGCGCCGACTAACAATGTATTCAGGGAGAAATCACAGAAACACATATAACGTTGGTTTTCATAAATGGATTTAATGTTCTCTGATGGAGATGGTTTAGTCTCTAAGATGTGTCCAGCTCTTGTGATCCCATGGACTGTAGCCTACGAGGCTCCTCTGTCCACGGGATTTCCCAGGCAAGAATACTGGAGTGGGTTGCCATTTCCTTCTCCAGGGAGTCTTCCCAACCCAGGGATCAAACCCAGGTCTCCCACATTTCAGGCGGACTCTTCACCAACTGAGCCACTAGGAAGCCCGCAGGGGATTCTAAGGGCCCATGAACCTATGAAGTTTTCTTTTTAAATACTCATTATGTCTGAATAATGTAAACACTAACTTGTTACAGCTGAGATGATGAAAGAGAGTGGTTGGGGTAAAGTTCTGAGAGATAGACTAGGGATGTGTCCAAACTATTAAAAAAAAAAAAAATCACCGACCATTCACATCTTCCTGGGGTGGTAGTAAAATTATTGGTGTGTACTGACTGGTGTGTATAAACAAGGTGGGGCTGAGAACCTGCTCTGCGTCAGGCACCACTGGTTTCATCCCTTCAAAACATATGAAGTGAGTAGCATCTTAGGCGGGGTTCTCAGAAGCTGATCCCTAGATGCAGAAGCAGGGGTCAAGGTATGATCTCCACGTGAAGTCTACTGGGGCCAGAGATCCCAGGGAAATTCAGGGGTATGAAATGTGTCCCCATTGGAGATAGGGATTGGGTGTGTACATGTGCAGAAACAATAAATAAAACCCAGAGAGGGACTTCCCTGGTGGCCCAGTGGTTAAAACTTTGCCGTCCAATGCAGGGAGTGCAGGTTCGATCCCTGGTCAGGGAGCTTCGATCCCACATGCCTCTAGGCCAGAAAACCAAAACATAAAGCGGGAGCAATATTGTAACAAATTCAATAAAGATTGTAAAAACAGTCCACATCAAAAAGAAAGAAAGAAAGAAAGAAAAGACCCAAGGAATCTGGGCAGAGAACTGACAGTATCCTCTGCCTTATTCATATTCCTAAATTACAGAAGAGGAAATTTGGGAGTGCGTGCACTCAGAGAGGTTGGATACTTGTTCAAAGTCACCTGTCTGTTAAGTGGCAGAGCTTGGATACAAATTCAGACAAGTTTGAAATCACAAATCATGCTCATTCTCTTCTCCCAAATGTTTCTCCCTTTCCTGACCATCCGTTAGCCAAATACTCAGAAACATAGTCTGTATTTATATAAATAGACATTCTCACCCAGCTTCCTGAGGCAGAAGGTTATTAGAAATTATCATGAAACATTATATTTGGGAATCTCTAGAGAAGCACTGTCCAATGGAAATAGAATGCAAGTCATGTATACGGTTTAAGATTTGCTGGTAGCCACAATAAAAAAGAAACAAGTGAGATGACATTAATAGTATGCTTTATTTAGTCCAGTACATTCATAATATTGCTATTTAGTATGTAATCAATATAAAAAAATAATAAGACATTTCAAGTTCTTATTCCATACAAAGATTTTTTGTGTATTTTACACAAAGCTTATCTCAATTCAGCTGTGAAGTATCTACTAGAAATATTTGATGTTAATTTAGATTTCATGAAATTGACAATTGAAAACAGTAGATTCTCACAGCCAAGTTGGTCCAAACATATTTAAAAGTTTTTCAAGACAGAATCAAGTACCACTTTTGAATGTAAATCAATTAAAATTAAATGCTAAAAATATTCAGCTCCTCAATCACACCGGGCTTCCCTGGTGGCTCAGATGGTAAAAAAAAAAAATCTGCCTGCAATGCAGGAGACCAGGATTCAGTCCCTGGGTCAGGAAGATCCCCTGGAGAAGGGAATGGCTACCCACTCCAGGATTCTTGCCTGGAGAATTCCATGGACAGAGGAGCCTGCTGGGCTACAGACCACAGAGTCACAAAGAGCTGGACATAACTGAGCAACTTTCACCTCACTTCAATCACACTAGCTACATTTCAAATGCCCAGTAGTTTCATATGGCTAGTGGTTACCATATTGAACAGGACAGAAAATTTGTCCTATGAGAAGGTACAAGGTCATGACTCTGTACACCATCAGGAACAGAAACAAATATTGTGTTTATCATGCTGCACACAGATGTAGATACAGCAGTGAAAAAAAACCTGTGACCAGGAACAGTCAATTGGAGTTGCTCAAAGAGAATGAGAATTAGCCCTGTTAATTGTTTGGGATCAGAACCACTCAGGAAGAAGATGATGATCTTTGCTTGATCTTTGCTAAACCACCTACATGCACTACTTTATTTTCATCTCTGGGGGCCTGATTACCCAGTTTCAGTGCATTTTGTAATCTGGTGAGATGCTCTGCAACCAGCTCAACACAGACAGGTAAACATTTTGACTCCATAGCCTCATCTATACATGCCAGATGGTGCTAGAAGCATAGCCAGGTGCAAACACATGAAAGTGCTAGAAAGACTCAGCCAAATCTGGAAACGTATGTGCTGGTCTCCGCTCAAAAAGGCTTCCCTCTTAGCTCAGTTGGTACAGAACCTGCCTGCAATGCAGGAGACCCAGGTTCGATTCCTGGGTCAGGAAGATCCCCTGAAGAAGGAAATGGCAACCCACTCCAGTATTCTTGCCTGGAAAATCCCATGGACAGAGGACCCTGGCAGGCTACAGTCCATGAGGGTCACAAGAGTCAGACACGACTTAGCGATTAAACCACCACCACGCTCAAAAAGTATTTCCAAAAGTCCTGCGCCAAAATGTTCATGGTACCTTCGTTCCTAATCTCTAAAACCAGAAATAATCCAAACACAAATCAGCAGTAGAACAATTTAATAAATAGTGGAATTTTCTGAAATATTCATGCAGTGAGATACCCTATAGCAATGAGAATGAAAAACCTACAGATATACTCAGTGAAACTGATGAATCTTTAAAATGTACTGAGTTTGTCTGAGGCAGACAAAAGAAAAGAAAAATTTGTAGGATTCCATTTATTCTAAGTTCAAAAGCAGGCAAAAGTAATCTATGATTTTAGAAGTCAGGATAATCATTAGTTTTGATAGAGGGGAAAAGAGATTCTGATTAAAAAGTGGCATGAAGCGGGCTACTGAGATGCTGGGAAGTTCTGTTTCTTAATTGTAAGCTGGTTATGCAGGTATGTTTGTTTAATGAAAAGAGATGATTTGTGCACTATTTGGTATATACACACACACAAATATATGTTTGGCTGTAAGTGAAGTGAAGTGAAGTCGCTCAGTCGTGTCCGACTCTTTGCGACCCCATGGACTGCAGCCTACCAGGCTCCTCCCTCCATGAGATTCTCTAGGCAAGAGTATTGGAGTGGGTTGCCATTTCCTTCTCCAGAGGATCTTCCCGACCCAGGGATCGAACCCTGGTCTCCTGCATTCCAGGCAGACACTTTAACCTCTGAGCCCGTTTGGCTGTAAAATATACATAATAAGTAAATCAATCATTGAAGACAAACAGAGTTTTGTTGTCCATTCTGGAGCTCTAAAGACAAGCTGGAAATTATAAGAAAGTCAAAGTTATCATTCCACTCTGTGGTTCTACTTTCTTAAAATCACAAACATCTTTCTGATAAAAGATGCTGAAATAGCTTTCAGCAAAGGAAAATCAAGCTGATCATAGAACCAGAGGAGTCCAGGAGGACAGACGGTAATAAAAAAAAGGGAACTGGTTTTCATGGATGTTCCTTTGCCTGCCATGTCCTTCCCTCACTTCTGCCCAACGAAAAACTAACCACCTTCAAGTTCCATTTATGATACTTCTTCCATGAAGGCATCCTTTGTTGTCACAAACAAAAATGATCTCTTTATAGGCCACTTGTCAGCACTATTCATCATATATTATAATGCCATGCGTGTGTACATGTTCAGTTGCTCAGTGCCCGACTCTTTGCGACTCCATGGACTGTAGCCACCAGGTTTCTATGTCCAAGGGATTTCCCAGGCAAGAATACTGGAGTGGGTTGCCATTTCCTTCTCCAGGGGATCTTTCTGACCCAGGGATTGAATCTAGGTCTCCTGTATCTCTTGCATTGGCAGGTGGATCCTTTACAATCGAGGGACATGGGAAGCCCCTTTCAGTTCAGTTCAGTGGTTCAGTAGTGTCCAGTTCTTTACGACCCCATGGACTGCAGCATGCCAGGCTTCCCTGTCCATCACCAGTCCTTGGAACTTACTCAAACTCATGTCCATTGAGTCGGTGATGCCATCCCACCATCTCATTCTCTGTCATCCCCTTCTCTTCCTGCCTTCAATCTTTTCCAGCATCAGGGTCTTTTCCAATGAGTCAGTTCTTTGGATCAGGTGGCCAAAGTATTGGAGCTTCAGCTTCAGCATCAGTCCCTCAGATGAATATTCAGGACTGATTTCCTTTAGGATGGACTGGTTGGATCTCCTTGCTGTCCAAGGGACTCTTAAGAGTCTTCCCCAACACCACAGTTCAAAAACATCAGTTCTTCGGTGCTCAGCCTTTTTTATAGTCGAACTCTCACATCCATACATGACTACTGGAAAAACCATAGCTTTGACTAGATGGACCTTTGTTGGCAAAGTAATGGCTCTGCTTTTCAATATGCTGACTGAGCGACTTCACTTCACTTCAGGTTAGTCATAACTTTTTTCCCAAGGAGCAGACATCTTTTAATTTCATGGCTGCAGTGATTTTGGAGACCCTCAAAATAAAGTCTGTCACTGTTTCCATTATTTCTCCATCTCTTTGCCATGAAGTGATGGGACCAGATGCCATATCTTAGTTTTCTGAATGTTGAGTTTTAAGCCAACTTTTTCACTTTCATCAAGAAGCTCTTTAGTTTCTTCTTCACTTTCTGCCATAAGTGTGGTGTCATCTGCATATTTGAGGTTATTGAATTTCTCCCGGCAATCTTGGTTCCAGCTTATGCGTCATCCAGTCCAGCATTTCTCATGATGCACATAAGTTAAATAAGCAGGGGGACAATATATAGCCTTGATGTACATCTTTCTCAATTTAGAACCAGTCTGTTGTTCCATGTCCAGTTCTAACTGGTGCTTTTTGACCTGCATACAGATTTCTCAGGAGGCAGGTCAGGTGGTCTGGTATTCCCATCTCTTTCAGAAGAGTTTGTTGTGATCCACACAGTTAAAGGCTTTGGCATAGTCAATAAAGCAGAAGTAGGTGTTTTTCTGGAACTCTCTTGCTTTTTCGATGATCCAACAGATGTTGACAATTTGATCTCTGGTTCCTCTGAAGCTCCTTAGATGCTTTATAGTGAATAAACTCATTATGCATGAAACCAAGAAGGGCCCTGAGGGGCCTTACTGGGGATGAACCCCGACCTGTCCCCTGCCTGTCTCTTGTTTGTAGTCCTTCTTTGAGATCCAAAGAGCAAATTCAATCAGAGAAGTGAAAAAAAAAAAAATGCAGAAGCAAAGGAAATGAATCGAGCAAGATGGAATAATAATAGTTAAGCCATAAAACAAAGGCAAGGACCTTTGTTTCTCCCTAATGGTGATCCATAATGTCCTGAGCCACATCCTTGAGTTGTTTTGCAGATACTAAAACCCCTACCAGGTAGACGAAGTTAACTGCATGCTGACCCCAGACTAGTTGGAACCAGAAGATTGATGACTGAGATTCCTGAAACATCACCATGTTACCTCACCCTCAGCCAATCAGAAGGAGGTGCATGAGCTGACCACACACCTTATGACTCTCTCTTGTACCTTGCCTTTAAATACCCTTTCCTGAAAGCCACTGGGGAGTTTGAATCTTTTGAGCATGAGCTGCCCATTCTCCCTGCTGGGCCCCACACTGGGCATCTTGCAATAAATGTTTTAATTTCCTTCATCACAACTGGTGTCAGGAAATTGGCTTTACTGAGTATCAAGTGAGCAGACCCAAGTCTGGCTCAGTGACACACACATTCCATGTAGGCTGGCCTTCCAGGAAGTCGTGTTATTTTTTATGTTTCCCACTATAGCCTAAGCTCCATAAGAACAGGTACTTATTCACGGTAATATCCTCCACATTGTATAACTCTGGGATTTAGGCTTTGTAGATGCTTGAGTTGAATCACCTAAAGAATGCTTGCCCTTGCTCACATGGCAATACTCAGAGCAATCAAAGGAGAACTTCTATAAAACTCATACCATAAATTTTCCTCTCTCTGGGGTGACCAACCTATTCCCATTTACCCTTGGCTGTGCCAGTTTGGGCACTGAAAAGCTCATAATTGGGGAAACCCCTCAGTCCCAGACAAACCAGGAAAGTTGACTTCCCCTACCTGCATCAGTTCTTATACACCTGGGCTGGCAGCTGTTTTTATGGATGAACAATATCATGATCCTATCTAAAGCCAAGCCCTTGTTCTGGTCGGTATTTCCTCAGCCCACTCTCGGACTGGGCCCTAGAGACTCTCCTCTCTCCTTCCTGCATCAGCAGTCTTTCCTCGCTACTAAGCCATTCCCATCGCATACCAACAAGCTGTAATTTTTCCTATTTAAAAAGGTGTTAAACTTTTGAACACAGCAACAACAAAAATCTCAAAGCTACATGTTTGTCAAGCTACAACCCATTTCTTGCCTTTAAAACAAAATTGCTTGAATGAATTGTCTATATGACATCTCCTAGTCCTCTTTACCCCATTCTTGATTGAACCTCTTCAATCAGGAGTTTGTCCCCAACTCGCCATAGATACAGGTCTTATCATAATCTGCCAACAATCTGAAATCTTCCTTGACTGTTGAGTTATGAGAAATAAACTTCTAAGATTAAGCCACTACATTTTGTCATTTTTCTTAAATTTTACTTTTTTATTAAAGTATAGTTGATAGTGGGCTTCAGGTGGTGCTGGTGGTAAAGGACCCACCTGCCACAGCAAGAGACAAAAGAGTTGCAGGTTCTATCCTTAGGTTGGGAAGATCCCCTGGAGGAGTGCAAGGCAACCCACTCCAGTATTCTTGCCAGGAGAATCCCATGGATAGAAGAGCCTGGTAGGCAAAGAGTTGCACATGACTGAAGCAACTTACCATGCATGCACGCATAGTTGGTAGTGTCATATTTTTAAACATACAAGTTCCCTGATAGCTCAGCTGGTAAAGAATCCGCCTGCAATGCAGGAGACTCTGGTTTGATTCCTGGGTCGGGAGATGTGCTGGAGAAGGGATAGGCTACCCACTCCAGCATTTTTTGGCTTTCCAGGTGGCTCAGCTGGTAAAGAATCTGCCTGCAAAGCAGGAGACCTGGGTTGGATCCTGGGGTTGGGAAGATCCCCTGGAGAAGGGAAAGGCTACCCACTCCAGTATTTTGGCCTGGAGAATTCCAGGACTCTGTATAGTCCATGGGGTCACAAAGAGTTGGACAGACTGAGCAACTTTCACTTTCACTTTCAAGTAATAGAGCTCAGAACTACCACATGTATTTGTTCAGTTTATATATCTTTTCTGTACTTCACACTTGTATATCCAGCAATTATGTAAAAGAGTAGGACATGACTTAGTGACTAAATCACCACCACTCTGCAACCAGTTGCATGCTAAAAAGCATCTCATACTTCAGGAGTCAAACTAGATTTTTAATTTCCATCCCTAAGCACTTCCTCTCTCTTAGAAAAAAGTCCAAAACTCCAGTACTTTGGCCACCTCATGAGAAGAGTTGACTCATTGGAAAAGACTCTGATGCTGGGAGGGATTGGGGGCAGGAGAAGAAGGGGACGACCGAGGATGAGATGGCTGGATGGCATCACGGACTCGATGGACGCGAGTCTGAGTGAACTCCAGGAGTTGGTAATGGACAGGGAGGCCTGGCGTGCTGCGATTCATGGGGTTGCAAAGAGTCAGACACAACTGAGTGACTGAACTGAACTGAACTGATTCTTCTCATCCAGGTTCCAAACCATGAAACCATCCCTATCACCTCTCCTCTCGTATCCCACATTCAGTCCACCAGGGAAGGCCATCAGCATCTCTTGCCCGATACTTACCAAGAGCTTCCTAACTGGTCTTGCCACTTCCTCCCTGGCCCTAAGCCCTGTCAACATGGCAAGCAGAATAATCCTTTAGAAATAGGTCAGTGTCAGTCACTCTTCTGCTCAAAACTTCCCCCAGAGGCTTCTCATCTCATTCAGAGTAAAACCCAGAGTCCTTAGCTTGACCTGCAAAGCCAGACCATCTTGTTCTGTTACTTGTGTGACCGCCTTTCCCACCACTGTCTTCCTCTCTTCCTCTGCCCTGCCCACTGGCTGCCTTGCTCTGTCTGAAACAACAGAGCCACCCTAGCCTCCTAGGCGTGAGCCTGCTGCTTCCCCTGCCCCAAAGGCCATTCCCCTAAATGACAGCATGATCCGCTCCCACACTTCCTCATCTCTCCTCAAATTTTACATTCCTTCTTTTGACTTTTATATCATGTGTGTTCTCAGTCACTTCAGTCATGTCCAAATCTTTGCGACCCCATGGACTGTAGCCCACCAGGTTCCTCTGTCCATGAGATTCTCCAGGCAAGAATACTGGAGTGAATTGCCATTTCCTTCTCCAGGGGATCTTTCCTACCCAGGGATCAAACCCTGGTCTCCATTTCAGGTGGATTCTTTACTATCTGAACCACCAGGAAAGTCCCTAGATAAAACTGTGTGTGTATGGGGGGTGGGCGCTGGGAGGGTGTGTAGGGATGTGCTTCCCAGGTGGCGCTACTGGTAAAGAATCCACCTGCCAATGCAGGAGATGTAAGAGATCTGGGTTCAATCCCTGGGTTCGGAAGATCCACGGAGTAGGGCATGGCAACCCATTTCAGTATTCTTGCCTGGGAAATCCCACGGACAGAGGAGCCTGGTGGGCTAGAGCCACTAAGAGTCGGAGTGATCAGGCAAGTAAGTGACTGAGAGTATATACAGGGAGAGTATAGCAATTCCTAATGTGTGTGGATTTGACAAATGCCACTTTCGGAGGTTATAAGATCAGACTTACCACTTCCAAAACCTAGTCACAGGCTATTATGTGGGCACAAGAGATGCTTAGTTAACCATGAGGATGGGAGCCAAGGGGACATGCTACTAGGGTGGCCAAGACCCATGACCAGACATAAGGCTGCAGAGCACTGCTATGATAAGAGGGGACTCAGGCAAACTGTTAGAATGAGCAGCCCAATAGAAGGAGGGAGACATAGCCCAGCATAAGGGCAGAACTGAAGAACAGGGATTCCTGCAACAAACATTTACAAAGAGAAATAGTGGTGAGTCCGTTATGCTGACAGCCTCCAATGAGCTAGTCTCCTGATACTCCACGCCCTCCTCAGTCTCTCCCCTCGAATCTGGGCTCCAGCTGTGACTTGCTTTAACCAAACAGTTCGCAACCAGGGGAGATTTTTTTCTGCAGGGGATATTTAACAACGGAGACCATTTTCTTTGGCACTAGTGGTAAAGAAACCTGCCTGCCAATGCGGGAGACTTAAGAGGCACAGATTCAAGGCCTGGGTCAGGAAGATCCCCTGGAGGAGGACACAGCAACCCACTCCAGTATTCTTGCCTGGAAAATCCCATGGACAGAGGAACCTGGCGGGCTACAGTCCATAGGGTTGCAGAGTCAGACATGACTGAAGTGACTTAGCACACATGCACAGAGGAAGTGGAAGCTCTACTGGAGTCTAGCAGGTAGAGGCCAGGGCAGTGTTAAATATCAGACAGTGCAGCTCCCCCCAACACCCCTCTCCCCATGACAAAGAATTCTCTGGCCTCAAATTCTCTGGTCAATGGTGCTGAGATTGAGACATCAACAGAAGGCAATCTAAGCCTTAAGACAATACGCCTTAAGGATCTAGAAGCTTCCACTGTTGCACCCTTGGAAGCAGAAGACTCCCTAGGGAGACCACATGAGTGACTACATGGAAAGGGAGCAATCCTAAGGCTACATGGAGCACTGAGCACTCAGCTGACAACAAGGAGCAAGGTCCCAGGCAGGCTCTTTCAGCCAGCCCCCAACCATCTGAGATGCCAGACATGTGAACCAAGATGCTGTCATGGATGTTCCAGCACCAGCAGACATCACACACTAGCTGTTCCTGCTAAGCACTGTCCAAATCAGAATTGAGAGCCAATAAAAATGTCAACGTAAGTCACTAGGTTTGGGGAGGGTTTATTACACAGGAATAGATAGATGATAGAGCCAACAGCCTAGGCAGCGTTCCAAGCACATTCTGACTGTGGGGGTGGTTTAGTCACTAAGTCATGTCCTCCTCCTGCGACCCCATGGACTATAGCCTACCAGGCTCCTCTGTTCATGGGATTCTCCAGGCAAGAATATTTGAGTAGGTTGCCATTTCCTTCTCCAGGGGATCTTCCTGACCCAGGAATCGAACCTGGGTCTCATTCATTGCTGGTAGACTCTTTATCTACTGAGCTACAAGGGAAGCCCACATTCTAACTACAGTCCTACAAAATGAGACATTATTATCAATATCACTTTAACGAGGACACCTAATCACACAAACATAAAGAAGTTAAGTACCAGCTCAAAGTTAACAAAACTAGGAGGTAAAAGAGTTGGGCTTTAAACCCAGGCAGCCTAACTCCAGAGGCTTAACCATCAAGTCATATAGGCTGTCTGGTCATTCATTCATTCACCCATTCAAAAAATACTCATAAAAAACATACCCTGTGTCAGGCAGGCTCCATGCGCATGGGATACAACATGTATCCCAGGTTATATTCACAGGGGATAAAATAGAGACCAGAAGAGAAAAATTCTGTTCTCATGGAACTTAATTCTAGTAAAGTCTGAGAAGCATAGGAGTATGCTTTGGGTTATAAGACATTGATTTCTGTCCTGGCTACCAGGCATCTCTTCTAGCCTCCCCATTTCCACCAAAGAATTACCCTTCCTTTGGGATAAAATCTGCTAGGACTGTTACTCAGCGTGGCCAGCCCTCCCTCACCAAGCCAAGCCAAACATTTCTATTCTAGGATCTGAATCTTCAGAAAAGTAACAAAAATACTGAAACCGGTTGGAACTCATTCATTCCAGGGATGGCTCTGAGACGAAACTGTTGAAAAGCTCTTGCTACCCAGATCTCCAAATCTGCCCTGCTTCCTACCCATTTATGAGCCTTGTTCTATACGCATCTTGTTGTTCTGTGAGCCATCTGATATCTTGCTAATAAATTCCTGTGTTGACTTAGGCGGAGGCTGGTTCTGATGCTTGTGGTTGAAGAACTCTAATTATAAGCCTGGAGTTCAAGAGGTCTCTGGGCCCAGAGGCGAGACAGGTAGGAATAAACAGTAATGATGTCCCCCAGTAATCTCCATTAACTTCATCTCTGGTTTCTCGATATGGGTGACTCAGGCTCCCTCAGTTTTATTTAAAGTGTTAAACGAACACAGTTTCAAGCCTCCTTGTTCAAATTAGATTACTATACTAAGACCTTGGGTAAAGAATCTGTCTGCAATGCAGGAGACAAGGGAGATGTGGGTTTGAACCCTGGATCGGGAACATCCCCTGGAGGAGGGCATGGCAACCCACTCCAGTATTCTTTCCCGGAGAATCCCACGGACAGAGAAAGCTGACAGGCTACAGTACACAGGGTTGCAAAAAGTCAAATATGACAAGCAACAGAGCACGCATGCACTAAGACCTTAGAAGAAAGTCTGCAGAGGATGAGATGTTTGGATAGTATCACAACTCAGTGTCCATGAGTTTGAGCAAACTCCGGAAGACAGTGAAGGACAGGGAAGCCTAGCACACTGCAGTCCATGGGATCACAAAGAGCTGGACATGACTTAGCGACTAAGCAACAACAAAGACCTTTCTGCATAGAAATCTTGAAGAGACCACTGGAAATAGTTTGTAAACCAAAGATTGAAACACAAGACACTGGTGACTAGAACTGTAATAAAGACGCAAGACTATTTAGAAGTCCAACTGTCAGGATTAAGCTTGAGCCCAGGACCAGGCCAGCAGCACTTGCCTGAGGAAAGAGAAATTCCAGGCCCTGTCCCAGACTCCCTGAATCTAATCTCTGGGGTGGACACAGGAATTGTCATTTTTGTATAAATGATTCTGGGGCTCGTGAAGATCTGATAACCATTTGTTCAGTGCTGGGCTAGAGCCCCTAAGAGTAGTGTTTGTCAGACTTAAACATGCAGACATGTGATCCTGCTAAAATCAGATTCTGATTCAGGAGGTTTGGTAGGGGGAGCTTGAGATTCCTCCTGTTTAACAAGTGGGCAGATGATGCCTTATGGGTCATAGTCTGGGTGGGGCAAAGCCTGAAGCTGGGAGGCAGAAGGCACAGACCCAGAAAAGTAGCTGAGAAGTAAACAGAGCCTGACAGCTCACTCCTTGGTGAACCGACAGAAGGAAATCATAGAACCTGCAAACCGACAACTAGATTCTTCTTCTTCTTTTTTTTAATGTTTCAGACTTTTCTAAAGGTTGGAAAAATTAAAGTTACAACATATGAGAGAGAATTTTAAGCAGCCATTAATAGCATTTTTCCTGGAAAACATTCAAGAAATTAAATGTTTCATAGGAGGAAACTTTTTTGGTGGGGGCTGTGCAGAAGCTAATTTTGTTCCCTTAATCTTATATCTGCCTTCCTTTTAGAGACACACCCCCCTCATCAAACCCCCTCCTCTGAAGTGTGCACCCCTTCCTGGTGTTTAAGAAATACCATTTTCCACCTCTAGGGCCTGGTCTGTCACACAAGGATCTCCACAACCCACCCAACTCCCCAGGAATTCATTAAGCCAAGGCTTAGTTATTCCATGCAGAATGGCTCTGCAAAATCATCTAAGAGGCACATGGGCCCTCCAGGCCCTTCAGAGTCTGATAAGCTGTGGGGGGGGGGGGGGTGTTGGTGTTGTTAGTCGCTAAGTCATGTCCGACTTTTGCGACCCCATGGACTGTATGTAGCCCTCCAGGCTCCTTTGTCTATAGGATTTCCCAGGGAAGAATACTGGAGTGGGTTGCCATTCCTTTCTCCAGGGGATCTTCCTGACCCAGGGGTTGAACCCATGTCTCCTGCATTTGCAGGCAGGTCTTTGCTACTGAGCCACCTATGAAGCCCAGGGATACATTCTTGGTCCAATTTTGGATTTCTTTCCAATGTGAATTGAAAATGGACCTCTTTATTCTTCAAATAGACAAAGAAGAATGAACAAGCAGTCCGACAATTGGATTCTTAACCACTGCGGTGCTGCCATCCTTCTGGCTTAACCCAAGGAGCCCCTAAAGCAGCTAGGAGACTCAGTCCATTAATTCAGTCCTTAAGTAGCTACTTTGTCTGACCCTTTCTCTCTGATTCCTTGTCCAGCATTACAAGATGAAACAAAAACAAAGTTGTGACTCCAAAGTTCAATCTGATGTAATGGGGTGCTTTGTTCTTAATTAGAGTGCTAAGTACTCCTTTTGCAGGCCATTGCATTTGTGGAGATAATAGTTTCGTGTTTACTGTTCTAATAAAAACTACTTCTCATTATGATAATAAAAGTGCCGCAAAGCTGACCTAGACAGTTTCCAAATGATGGGTGAGACAGAATCAAATTATTCTGAAGAGCTTGTGAATATTTACTTACTAGACATGATCCTTCCTTTTCTGTTCATTGATTCACTCAACAGTAATCATGGCCCAGGTATTATGTTGAGCACTGACATTTTTCATAAGGATTATGTGGTCCCAAAGGCCAAGAAGCTCAGAAACTCAGCCTCTGTATATGAACCTCACAGGATCCACTCCATTGCTGGATTTATTTATTAAATGGAAAACTATGTGCAAATCCTTGTTCTGTGTCCTCTGGAGGAAACCCAGAAATGAAGGTAGAGTTCCAAATGGTAGGGAATAAACAACAGGTGGTCTGGGCTTTGTTCAAAATGTGAGTCACACCAAAAATGAGTGTGGGTTGTTTTTTTTTTTTAAGAGTCATTTCCACTCCAGATCTGAATGTATGCTACTCAGCACAAAGTGAGTATTTAATAGCCACCATAATAGCTGTCTATTAAGGCAAAGCTCTATTGAACTGGTATTTTTTTAAGTGTGAGCAGCATTTGCAAGGTTGAGCTGGGAATGGAACCTCTTTCAAAGTCTTTTATCCCCTAAAGACAGAAGTCCATCAAATCAAAAGTTTGAAAACCTCTGGTTTACGTTAGAATCACTCCTCAAATAGCAATGTCAAGACAGATGAATGATATTAACATCACTTGAAGGTATGTGTTAAGCACCCAGACACAAATTCTTTGTGACAGGGCTATGCTGGAAATGATTAGAGAGAGAATGTGAGACCATGGGAAGAAGAAGTGCAGAGTCAGGACAAGCGGAGGAAGCAGGACCATCAAGAAAAGGGCAGAAGGGAAGGACATGTTGACACAAGCTCCCGGTAAGAAGGTACGAAAGCTCATCACCAGCACCTTCAGAACCTGAAGAAGGAAATAACAGCATCGCAAGGAACGTCACCTTATTGGAGAGGCCTGCCCTGACCTACGCACCTGAAATAAATATTCTCATCTCTACACATCATTTTCCATGCATTGGTACTGCTGTACTTTCCCCATGATGCTTTTTACTACTTGACGTTACTTTACTTGCTATGAATATATATTTGTTTATCTTATGTTTTCAGTTACAACGTAAGCCCCATGATGTCAGGAACCTGGTCTTTTTCACTATTGTATCTCTAAACCTAGAGCAGTGCCTGGCAATGGCAAGCAGTCAACAAAATAGGTATTAAATGAACTAAATGAAAGAAACCAGTAAAGGGATTTGAGGAGAGGAAAAGGCTGCTGCTAAGTCACTTCAGTCGTGTCCGACTCTGTGCAACCTCATAGATGGCAGCCCACCAGGCTCCACCGTCCCTGGGATTCTCCAGGCAAGAACACTGGAGTGGGTTGCCATTTCCTTCTCCAATGCATGAAAGTGAAAAGTGAAAGTGAAGTCTCTCAGTCGTGTCCGACTCTTAATGACCCCATGGACTGCAGCCCACCAGGCTCTTCCATCCATGGGATTTTCCAGGCAAGAGTTCTGGAGTGGGGTGCCATTGCCTTCTCCATGGGAATGATTACATTGCATATTTCCTGAGGCAAAATTCCCAATTGTTTCCAATCATTGTAATTAAGTTGTTGGCTAACTTTTGGGGATGGCTCTGTTTGTTCCCAGCATATAGGGGCAGTAGATATTAAACGTCCCAATGAATAAGGATGGGGAAGAAAGAAAGAAAATAAAAGTAGAATATTTTATCAAATTTCTTGAGATTATAAAGATAAAGGAGATCCTAAACTCACTCTGAATCCAATCTAAGCAGCCTAGAAGCATTGTAAAACATTTGTGAGCGATCCCATGGACTGTAGTCTGCCAGACTCCTCTGTCCATGGAATTCTCCAGGCAAGAATACTGGAGTGGGTAGCCATTCCCTTCTCCAGGGGATCTTCCTGACCCAGGGATCGAACTTGGGTCTCCTGCTTTGCAGGCAGAGACTTTACTGTCTGAGCCACCAGGGAAGCCCACTTTAGAATAGAAGCATCAAATAATTCTCAAGGAGAAAAACCAAGCCCTTGATTCCGGGTAAAACGGCTCATAGACTTCAAAGACCCTCCAACCCCACCCATTCCAGCAATTTGACTTGCCCCAGAGGTGCATCAGATCCTCCAGGGAAGTCACGGTAGAGGGGGCATCGAGTGTCACTTGGAGGACTTCCCTGGTGGTTCAGTGGTTAAGAATCCACCTGCCAAAGCAGGGGACACGGGTGTAATCCCTGTTCCAGGAAGATTTCACATGCTACAGGGCAACTAAGCCCATGTTCCACAACTAATTAGCCTGTGCACCCTAGAGTCTGTGCTCTGCAACAAGAGAAGCCACCACAATGAGAAGCTCGTACACCGCAACTAGAGAATAGCCCCTGCACAGCAATAAAGACCCAGTGTAGCCCCCCGCCCCCACTGCCCCCAAAAATGTCACTTGGGAGCTGTTCAAGAAAAGAGGCAAGCAGAGTTAATAAGGGGGAAATGCTTTATAAATTTAGTGACTAATCAGAAAAG
This sequence comes from Ovis aries, assembly GCF_016772045.2. NCBI lineage: Eukaryota > Metazoa > Chordata > Mammalia > Artiodactyla > Bovidae > Ovis > Ovis aries. The sequence continues at coordinate 94,185,771 of NC_056059.1, forward strand.
AGAACTTGATTAACCATCCCTCCTACCGCCCCCTGGTCCCTGCAGACAGTGTCTCATTGTTGGGATTATGTTTACTCAAGAAAAGACAAAGCCTCAGCTGTGAGTCTGTGGTTGTGCACGCCTAGTACTTATTTTACCAAATGTCTTTGTGCCGGCGAGAGTGATGCGGTAGGGGCCAGTTTAGGCAAAGGATAAAGGAGCATCTTGTAACTCCACCAAGAAGAAAATGCATCCCCAAACACCTTCTCCATCAAAATCCTGCGTTAATTTGTCCTTGCCTCGTGTGTACTGACTGCCAGCCCTTAATCATTCTCAGACCAAAAGGATATACACACAGCAGAATGTTTCTTTCCTGAAAACAAAATTCAAACACAAGTTGGTTTGGAAATGGGGGTTACCTCTCAAGAGTGAAGGGGAAAAGTGAGGGACACTTTATTATTTTATGAAAACAATAACATGATGAAATTTGTTGCTTGTTTCCTTGCTTTATTTGTTCTACTTAATATTTTTGAAACTGTAATTTTATTTTTTAAAAGTGATGCATTTGAGTACTTATTTTACTTTCTTTTTTTTTCCATTTGACATTTTGAGTATACATATTTTTTTAAAGTAAATCAGATTATAGGAGAGGATTGGGTAAATAAAGGTGATGACCATTAGATTTAAAATTATTTGAAAATATAACTACTAGCACCTTCCACACCAGTCAGAATGGTCATCACCAAAAGTCTACAAATAAGGTATTCTCTTTATATAAGGTGGTCTCGTGGTTAGGACTCAACACTTTCACTTCTGGGGCCGTGTACAATCCCCCATCCCAGAGCCTATAAATAATATATGCTAAAGTGGATATGGAGAAAAGGGAACCCTCTTACAATATTGGTAGAAATGTAAATTGATATAACCAGTATGGAGAAACAGTATGGAGGGTCCCTATAAAACTAAAAACAGAATTACCACATGATCCTGCAATCCCACTCTTGGATATCTACCCAGAGGAAACTTTAACTGGAAAAGATACATGCACCCTAACGTTCACAGCAGCACTGTTCACAGACGCCAAGACACGGAAGCAACCCAAATGTCCACTGACGAACGGATAAAGAAGATACCGTATATACAATATATACAATGGAATACTATTTGGCCATAAAACAGAGGGAAATAATGCCATTTGCAGCAGGCTACAGCCCATGGGGTTGCAAAAAGTCAGGCACAACTGGGCACACACATGATTATTCTACCATTATTTATCCATTCTTCTATTAATGGACTTCTGGATTGTTTCCAGCTTTTGAAAGTGAAAGTCGCTCAGTCGTGTCCGACTGTGCGACCCCACGGACTATACAGTCCATGGAATTCTCTAGGGCAGAATACTGGAGTGGGTAGCCTTTCCCTTCTCCAGGGCATCTTCCCAATCCAAGGACTGAACCCAGGTCTCCCACATTGCAGGCAGATTCTTTACCAGCTGAGCCACCAGGGAAGCCCATTGTCACAATAGTTGTACAATTCTTTTTCTTGGCCATGTTTCGAAGCTTGTGGCATCTTATTTTCCTGACCAGGAATTGAACCCAGGTCCTTGGCAGTGAAAGTACCAAGTCCTAACCACTGGACCACCAGAGAATTCCCTTCCAGCTTTTAGTTCTTATGAATAAAACTGCTATGAATATTATTTTTCATGTCTTTTTTAAAAAGTGCTCTTATTTTTCTTGGGTGTATACTTAAGAGTGGGATTGCTGGTTCGTAGAGTTGATACATATTTAGAGTTGATAGATATTGCCAAACTGTTTTCTAAAATGGTTACGTCAGCTTACACTCCCACTAGCAATGCAGGAGAATTCCAGTTGCTCCACATCCTTGCAAACCCTTTGTCATTCAGGTAGGTGTGTAGTGGTATCTTATTGTGATTTTAATTTGCATCTCCCTGTTAGCTAAGAATGTCAACTGACTTTTCACATCCTTGTTAGCCATTTGGATATCTTTTTTGCAAAGTGCCTTTTAAAATCTTCCACTTATGTTTTTTAATTAGGTGGTTTGTCTTTTTCTGGTTGAATTATAGAAGCTCTTAACACATACTTATTAGGATTCCTTTATCAAATGCATGTAATTTGAGAATAAATTCTCAGAGCCTGTCTTCTCTTTTCACTCTCTTAATGGTGTCTTCTAACACCAAGTCCTTTTCAGGAATTAGGCAATAAATATATTTTATATGACACAAAAAAAGGATAGAGCTTATCTTATTAGGTTATCAACATGTACAGTGTAATATAATTTATGTCAATAACACCAAATTAAATCTATTTCAAATAGCCATTTTACTCACTCAAACATACACTTCAGTATTCGTCCCAATTTAATTATGTGCAAGGAAACACACTCGCCAGAGATACTTCTTGCCCTCAAGGAACTCCATGAGACTGACAGGAGAAAAGTTGCAATAATGTAATGAGAGAAATGAGAATAGATACGTGTACATTTCCATGAGATCAGGCTGGAGTGAATGAATGACCTACTAGGGAGATCAGTAGGAAGAACTTTAAATCAGTATCATCCAGGGACATTGCCCAGACCCTTTAATGAAATGGAAGGAGGCAAACTTTCCAGAAGGGGCATGGAAGGCATGGAGGGGTCAAGTGTAAATATTCGGCTCTCTGTCAAGCACTGATTTATAATATGTGGTTTTCAGACCATCTGTATCAGATTGACCTGTAGTACTTGTGAAAATTGCTGGTGACTTACTATCTTTTCTCCTAGAACTTTGTAACTCAAATCTTCAGATGTAGGGCTTTATAACCTGCATTTTAAACATACTTCTTTAGTGGTTATGGTCTTTTTTACACCCCTGTGTTTGAAAACCACTGATGTAGGGGAACCAATAGGATACAAGAAATCGTGCCTAGTACCAGTTAGGAGGAGCCTTTCCTGGAATTTCATGCTAAAGAGTTTGGATTAAACCGAGTGGACCATACAAGGACATTAAAGGGGTTTTTAAAGAGAAGAAATTTTAAAAATCAAGTTGAATGATCTTGATAAACTTACTTCTTTTTACTTCAAGAAGTAGAAAATCATCATCAAGGAGATCTGTATGACCTTTCTGATAGTATTTGAATCATGCCTTGATTAAAAGTCAAAGGAGAGTGCTCGCTTCGGCAGCACATATACTAAAATTGGAACGATACAGAGAAGATTAGCATGGCCCCTGCGCAAGGATGACACACAAATTCATGAAGCATTCCATATTTTTTAAAAGCTTCTGCGCAACAAAGGAAAATATAAGCAAGGTGAAAAGACAGCCTTCTGAATGGGAGAAAATAATAGCAAATGAAGCAACTGACAAACAACTAATCTCAAAAATATACAAGCAACTTATGCAGCTCAATTCCAGAAAAATAAATGACCCAATCAAAAAATGGGCCAGAGAACTAAATAGACATTTCTCCAAAGAAGACATACGGATGGCTAACAAACACATGAAAAGATGCTCAACATCACTCATCATCAAAGAAATGCAAATCAAAACCACAATGAGATACCACTTCACACCAGTCAGAATGTCTGCAATCCAAAAGTCTGCAAGCAATAAATGCTGGAGAGGGTGTGGAGAAAAGGGAACCCTCCTACACTCTTGGTGGGAATGCAAACTAGTACAGCCACTATGGAGAACAGTGTGGAGATTCCTTAAAAAATTGCAAATAGAACTGCCTTATGACCCAGCAATCCCACTGCTGGGCATACACACCGAGGAAACCAGAATTGAAAGAGACACATGTACCCCAATGTTCATCGCAGCACTGTTTATAATAGCCAGGACATGGAAACAACCTAGATGTCCATCAGCAGATGAATGGATAAGAAAGCTGTGGTACATATACACAATGGAGTATTACTCAGCCGTTAAAAAGAATACATTTGAATCTGTTCTAATGAGGTGGATGAAACTGGAGCCGATTATACAGAGTGAAGTAAGCCAGAAAGAAAAACACCAATACAGTATACTAACACATATATATGGAATTTAGAAAGATGGCAATGATGACCCTGTATGCAATACAGCAAAAGAGACACAGATGTGTATAGCGGACTTTTGGACTCTGAGGGAGAGGGAGAGGGTGGAATGATTTGGGAGAATGGCATTGAAACATGTATACTATCATGTAAGAAACAAATCGCCAGTCTATGTTCAATGCAGGATACAGCATGCTTGGGGCTGGTGCACAGGGATAACCCAGAGAGATGTTATGGGGAGGGAGGTCGGGGTGGGGGTGGTGGTTCATGTTTGCGAACGCATGTACACCCGTGGTGGATTCATGTCAATGTATGGCAAAACCAATACAGTATTGTAAAGTAAAACAAAGTACAAATAAAAATTTAAAAATAAAAAAAATAGAAGTCAAAGGAGAAAGTCACTTTCGTATTTCTCATTCTTGATCAGGGATCAACAAACTTATTCTATAATGGGCCAGACAGTAAACACTTCATGCTTTGCAGGCTATACATTCTCTGTTATACCTACTGAACCATGCTCTAAACATGAATGTAACCAACCAGTCATAGAAAATAAATATAAATGAATGGGCATGACTGAGTTCCCACAAAACATCCTTTACAAAATCAGGCAAGCCAGAATTGGCCCATGGGAATTAGTAGTTTGTTTTCTTCAGTTCTATAGCTTCACTTAGTTTAGTTAAAGGCTTAACTTCAAGTTTAACTCACAGCTATCTTCTCCCCTAAAATGATATGCAGCATCTGCCATTTTAGGTAAATATAAATCTGAAAGAAATTATGAAGAGAAAAATTAGTAAAAGCTAGATTGTCATGTATTTTTAGAAGAAAATGCCCAATCAGATGAAAATGTAATGAGAAATAAAGGTGAAAAGCAGGGAGACTGTTTAGTATACAAATTTTAAAAATTGAGACTTTACCACCAAATATAATGCACGAAAGTTGATCCAAAAATAAAAAAAAAAGACCAGCTACAAAACAGCTTTAAAGAATATACCTAGGACATTTGGGGAAGTTTGAATATGATCTACATATTATGCGCATGCACAGTCATGTCTGACTCTTTGCAACCCCATGGACTGTAGCCTGCCAGGCTCCTCTGTCCATGGAATTTTCTAGGCAAGAGTGAGTTTCCATCTCCTCCTCCAGGGAATCTTCCTGACCCAGGAATTGAACCTGGGTCTCTGGCACTGCAGGCAGATTCTTCTCCACTGCGCCCCCTGGAAGCCCATGATCTACATATTAGATGATATTAAATCAATGTTACATTTCTTAGATGAGATTATGATAGTGCATAAATGTAGAGAACGTCTACATTTGTTCTTGGAGATACGGGCCTATGTTTAGGGATTAAAGTGTTGTGAAAACTGGTTCAACAAAACAGAGAGAAAAGGACAAAATCTCATCAAACCACAGCTGAGGTTAGGGCATATAAATTTCACTGTACTATTTCTGCAACTTTTCTGGGGCTTTGACTTTCTCAAACAAAATAAAATTAGGAGAACCAAATATTGCAGAGCTGAATATACAGTAGGCTCTGTTCTCCTTTGAAAATGTGGAAGAGGCTGGTCTACGTCACAAAAGTTAATTCCATATTGGGATTCTATCCTAAGGTAGTGGAATGCCAATAGACGCATTCATTTTTAGGCCCCCGAGTTGTCATTTATAACTTTTGGCTCCGCCTTGCCACATTCCCACCCCAGCCCATCAGCCTTTGTTTTCTGTTTTTCTTCCCCCAAGTTGCCTGAAGGAGGGGCGGGGAAAAAACTTGCATTCCACAAGAGTGTATGAGATGCGTAGAATTGTGTCCGGAGCACTGCCCCAGGTCCTTTCTGGCAAGGGTGTCCCAAGGTGTGGCCCTGACTCTGTCATTGCTGAGATTTTGAGTCTCTCCTGTGTGGAGTGTGGGAAGGATCGGTGTGGGGTGATGGAGAGCTGCCGAAGGGGACAGAGTCATCTGTTTACATAGTTCTCCTCTGTCTCCGGTTTTGGGTCCTGGCCTCTTTCATCTCGCTCTTCTTGATGGCACAGCCCCAGCTCCTCTGGGGGTCATTTCCGGAGCGGAACCCTTGCTGTCACTGGGCCTTTCTGTTCCCTTCCCCTTCCCCTCGGCAGTTACAGAACCTCCTGCTTGAAAATTGCTCCAAGGGGGACAGGGAGGTTGGCAGTTACAAATAACAAAACCTTACAAAACATAGCAGGCTGCAGTATAAATTTATCCTGAAAAAAAAAATATATATATATATATACACACACAACATGAAAGGGAAGACAAGTTAAGTGCTGTTTAAAAAGAACAGAGCTAACAATAGCAACCGCAAAAACATGGTGCATTTGAAAAAGCAGGAACTTTACTGTTAAGTAGTGAAGTGAAAGCCGCTCAGTCAAGTCCGGCTCTTTGTGACCCCATAGACTTTACAGTCCATGAAATGCTCCAGGGCAGAATACTGGAGTGGGTAGCCTTTTCCTCCTCCAGGGGATCTTCCCAATCCAGGGACTGAACCCAGGTCTCCCACATTGCAGGCAGATCCTTTACCAACTGAGCTACCAGGGAAGCCTCCACTCTTAGGTAGACCTGCGCTTGAATCTCTGTGATGCCACTAACTGGCAAGATAATCTTGGAAGAATTACTTAACTTCTCTGCACCCCAATTTCCTTACCTCTAAAATGGAACAAATAGAACCTACTTCTTGTCAGGATAAACAGCAACAATGCAATTTTTCTTCCTGGCTGAGAAGCTTCTAGACATGGGAACATTAGTGAAGTGAAGTCGCTCAGTCGTGTCTGACTCTTTGCGACCCCATAGACTATAGCCTACCAGGCTCCTCTGTCCATGAGATTTTCCAGGCAATATTACTGGAGTGGATTGCCATTTCCTTCTCCTGGGTCTCCCACATTGTAGACAGACGCTTTACCATCTGAGCCACCAGGGAAGTCCAATGTGAACACTGGTCTAGTATAATTGCTGGTTTGGCCTTAAAGTGATTCTTTATTCCACAAGGATGAGTGAATTCACAATCCAAGCTGGGAGAAAGGGGACAATTGGATGTGTTTCCCCAGGGTAAAATGGGAAGCCCTTCTTTGAAGTCTTTTACATTCAAATACATTCAGATATTCAAATACATTCAGGTATTATCAGGGTTTCTCAAAACTGTAATGTGAAGAGAGGAATCACCTGGGGCTCATGTTAACATTCAGATTTTTATTCCTAAATCTGGAGTGGGGCTGGAGTTCTGAACTTTCATCAGGCCCCCAGGAATGCTGCTGCTGTATTTCTCCAAACCACACAATGCTGAGAAGACCCCCAGAGTCTGCTCTGGAAGACTGAGGAAGCAGAGATCTCCCAGACTGGGAACTCCTAGGCCTTCTGCTGCTGCCGTTTATGTAGCCACTCCGTCGTGTATGACTGTTTGCTTCCCTATGGACTGTAGCCTGCCAGGCTCCTCCTTCCATAGGATTCTCCAGGCAACCATTTCCTTCTCCAGGGCATCTTCCCAACCCAAGGATCGAACCTATGTCTTCTGAGTCTCCTGCATTCTGAGTCTCCTGCACTGACAGGTGGATTCTTTACACCGAGCCACCTGGTAAGTCCTCCTAGGACTTCTAGCCTTCTTCTAATTCATCTTTATTCTAATTCTTGTTTCCGGGCAGACATTCATTTTAATGCTTTTTTAAAAAGTTTTCTTTCTCTTAAATGCGATGTTCCTTTCACCATGTTCTAATGAAGTAAAGCTCTTTTGCAAAAGGAACTAAGACAACATTGTTAGCTGCCCATTGAAGCCTCACTATGGAATTAAATAAACCATGAGTGTCTCCATGAGCATGAAGGAATGAGTTTTGCTGTGGAAAGATGGGAATGAGAAAGGAAGCTTGGTGAACAAGTCCCCATGTGTAACCCTGACCCCCTGGGTCCCAAGGGTGGGCAGGAGATCTACAGTCTCTTGCAATTGTGAAAGAGAAAAAAAAAGGGAAAAGCAAAACATCTGAGACATGAATCCTTGAACTTGTGCTTTCAGGCTTCTTTCTTCACTTCTCTCTCCAGCCTACAAGTCAGTGCATGCACAGCCCTCCCTCCTGCGGAGCGACTGGGGGCCCAGGACTTGCCCAGCAGGTTCTGACCCATTCAAGCCCTCCCTTTGTGAGTCCTGGTAGCTCACAGGTCCCAGAGCTTTTTAAACGGCTTGACTTAACATATGTTTTAATGTCAGGGAGTTGTTAATGCAGGAAAAAGTTGGCTAAATTTCTCATCTACAATCACCGAAAGCATTTTGAGAGTTTTATTTTATTTTTTTAAATCAACCAAAGCAACAAATACTTATAGAGAGTCCATTAAAAGCTAAGAATTAGGTTAAGGACTGTGGAAAATCAAGTTTAATGAGACACTCCACTGCCTTAAGGAGTTTTCATTTTATTAGAGGAGATAGACAAACACATTTTAAAAGCCACAAGACGTGAATAAATGCTGTAACGCTGAAATGAGAAAGAAGGTACAACTAATCAAGAGATTGGAATGATGGAGTTTAGTAAAGGAGAGTCTGTTTTTGCCTAGTGAGTGCCACAGGGCTTGTTATATAAATGCATAAATAGTCAGAATAAATGAACTGATGAGTATGAATGAGTTGATGCACGCAGAACAAAACCTTAATTTCTTAGAAAACTCGATCTATTTTTTTCCTGTTTTTTTTTTCCTTTTTCTGAACTATTATCTGGTAGCCTCACCCCCGCACACAGCCCACGCACTGCTCTCTATCCTTTCCCATGACAGCAGTTAGGCTTAGAGTGCAAATCACCCCTCACATGGCCTTCAGAGTCTCGGGATTAAGGGGGTGGGGTGGGGGGAGGCTACTTGTATATTGGTAGCTGTATGCACCAGCTAGAAACAGCTGTTGCCAGTTTTCTCACTGAAGGAAACAGGAGGAGGAAGAAACAGGAGACAGCATGGGGAAGGTGCAATCAAGCAAAGGACTAACCCTTTCTGGAAGGATAGTTACCCAGCAACCTGCCCTTGACCGGTCATGCCCCGGAATCCCATGCAGCTGAATGAGGCCAAAGGCCACTGCCCTGTTCAAGTGGGAAGGTGCCTGACTATAGATTCTGCTCAACTGTTCCTCATTTTAATATCTTCAACAGCAGAGTTATATTCTGGGTATGAAAAACTGAGAAACTAACACTGTGCAGAGTTGATAGAACTCTATTCCAACGCTTAAACATTGCTCTATTCAATTAGCATTTATGGAGTGCCTTTTCAGTGCCCACTCCCAAAACCTGTTGATTGTCTTCTATTGTGACACTGTGTGTGATCAGGAACAGTCTTTGATGAAAATTTGTGAAGGACTTTGAAATGGACAAATTAAAAAAGAAAATGATTTAGATTTGTAGATGTCCTTTTAGTGGAATATGAGGTGTTGTTTTGTAAACCCACCTTTCAGGATTTATCTCATTCTGTAGGGTCTATGCCTTTCATTGCCTTTGAGCTATTTCACAACTCTGTAAGTTGTAGCAATTGATAGTGATGGCAACAATTCCTGTTCATAGAAATGCAGTTTCGTCAAGGTGAATGTGCAATTTGTTCCACCATATGGAAGAGGCCGGTTTTGCTTCTATTGGTAAATTTATTTCAGTGCCCTTTAAGGCCTGTGTATGGATCTGTTCTTTGAAATCTCCTTTGAACTGGTTTTTGCATTTTACTGTTTCCTCATTAACTGAGTTAAAGAAAGTATTTGATACATACACATTTTATTTATATGAAAGCCATGATACTATTTTTTAAAATTATCCTTTACTGTAGGAAAAACAAGATAATAAGATATCAGACATTTATACCTTAATGGCAATGGAGAAAATAGATCAAATCAGTTCATTTCAGTTCAGTCGCTCAGTCGTGTCTGACTCCTTGTGACCCCATGAATCGCAGCACGCCAGGCCTCCCTGTCTATCACCAACTCCCGGAGTTCACTCAGACTCACGGCCATCGAGCCCGTGATGCCATCCAGCCATCTCATCCTCGGTCGTCCCCTTCTCTTCCTGCCTCCAATCCCTCCCAGCATCAGAGTCTTTTCCAATGAGTCAACTCTTCGCATGAGGTGGCCAAAGTACTAGAGTTTCAGCTTTAGCATCATTCTTTCCAAAGAAATCCCAGGGCTGATCTCCTTCAGAATGGACTGGTTGGATCTCCTTGCAGTCCAAGGGACTCTCAAGAGTCTTCTCCAACACCACAGTTCAAAAGCATCAATTCTTCGGCACTCAGCTTTCTTCACAGTCCAACTCTCACATCCATACATGACCACTGGAAAAACCATAGCCTTGACTAGACAGACCTTTGATAGCAAAGTAATGTCTCTGCTTTTGAATATGCTATCTAGGTTGGTCATAACTTTTCTTCCAAGGAGTAAGCGTCTTTTAATTTCATGGCTGCAGTCACCATCTGCAGTGATTTTGGAATGCCAAAAAATAAAGTTTGACACTGTTTCCACTGTTTCCCCATCTATTTCCGATGAAGTGATGGAAGCTTGTAATTATGAAAACATTTTGTATACAAAATAAGTGTTAAAATTGTATCCACTGGAGCTGATAACTATAAATATAACATGACCAAGCCTGGTAGTTCTAAGACAGAGGACAATTTGGCACCTTTTTTTTTTCCCTCAGTGATTATCAGTGCAGTACCATTGGTGTAGAGGAGGAAAAATTTTCCTCTACCGTCTTATTGTAAGTGCCTATGGCCTGCAAATTAAGCTGGCAAAAGATAAATTGACAGGAGAAAGTGTTTATTGGGCATGGACGTGTTGTCACAGAATGAATAAGTGAAAACTAAAAGAAATGATTAGGCAAGCAGAAACAGACTTACAGGGGAAGAAAACAAACTTATGATTACCAAAGGTGAAAGGTGGGGCTGGGAAATAAATCAGGAGTTTGAGACTGACATGTACGTACTGCTATATATGAAATAATTAACAAGGACCTACTGTATATCACAGGGAACTCTACTCAGTATTCTGTAATAATCTAATGGGAAAAGAATTTGAAAAAGAATAGACATATGTAGATGTATTAATATAACTGAATCACTTTGCTATACACCTGAAACTAAGGCAATACGGTAAATCAGTTATCAGCTCAGTTCAGTCACTCAGTCATATCCAACTCTTTGTGACCCCATGGACTGCAGCATGCCAGGCTTCCCGGCCCATCACCAACTTCCGGAGCTTACCCAGACTCATGTCCTTTGAGTCAGTGATGCCATCCAACCATCTCAACCTTTGTTGTACCCTTCTCCTTCCTCCTTCAATCTTTCCCAGCATCAGGGTCTTTTCAAATGAGTCAGTTCTTCGCATCAGGTGGCTAAAGTACTGGAGCTTCAGCTTCAGCATCAATCCTTCCAATGAATATTCAGGACTGCTTTCCTTTAGGATTGACTGGTTGGATCTCCTTGCGGTCCAAGGGTTTCTCAAAAGTCTTCTCCAACACCACAGTTCAAAAGCATCAATTCTGCGCTCAGCTTTCTTCATAGTGCAACTCTCACATCCATACATGACTACTGGAAAAACCATAGCCTTGACTAGATGGATCTTTGTTGGCAAATCGGTTATACTCCAATATAAAATAAAACTTTTAAAAAGAAAAAGAAATGGTTAGGCCTGCAAGGAAATTGTGGAGGACCTGTCAACACAAAATAAAGGGGTGATAAGTTGTAGGAAGGTAAATATATGGGAAAAAATTACTAGAAGTTGAGGATTATTTTAGTAAGCTTTGTTTTATGCAGACTCATTTCCATTTTGACTTTTTATTTCCTGTGATAAGGGTTGTTTTCCTCCATATGGTCTTGGAGAGGGGAGAAAGCCATCTTCACAAAGGGAATTTAATGCCCTGCTTTAAGTCACAAACAGGGAGGGCAGAGACTTCCTGCTGTGTCAATTTCTTAACTGCCATCCACTCAAAATAATCCTTACACTGAAGTGACATAGTTTGAACTGGTCTATTCTGATCCCCTTCATTGACATCAATTCAACTGCTTTATTTATGCCCCCTCCCTGACATTGGTACAATATGTACCTTATTTCTCCTGATATAATCACTGAATTCCCTTTTAAAGCTTTCAGAGCCAGGTGTGGATTCCTGCATAGCTGATCTGCATTCCTTTATTTTCCCAACACATCTAGTTCCCAAGACTTCTTACCATTAGGGATCCATGAACGAGAATCTAGATTGGATCAAAACTGTTGCTTTAATCAAAATAATTAAAGTTATAACCAATTCAATCTCCAAGGGATTTGGAGAACATACAAAGGAAGAATGAAAAGACTGGCTTGAAACTCAACACTTGAAAAACTAAGATCATGACATCCAGTCCCATCACTTCATGGCAAATAGAAGGAGAAAAAGTGGAAACGATGACAGATTTTATTTTCTTGGGCTCCAAAATCACCGCAGATTGTGACTGCAGCCGTGAAATTTAAAGATGTTTGCTTCTTGGAAGAAAATTTCTGACAAACCTAGGCAGCATATTAAAAAGCAGAGACATCACTTTGCTGACAAAAGTCCATCCAGTAAAAGTTATGGTTTTTCCAGTAGTCATGTATAGATGTGAGAGTTGGACTATAAAGAAAGCTGAGCGCCAAAGAATTGATGCTTTTGAACTGTGGTGTTGGAGAAGACTCTTGAGAGTCTCTCGGACTGCAAGGAGAATCAAACTAGTCAATCCTAAAGGAAATCAGTCTTGAATATTCATTGGAAGGACTGATGCTGAAGCTCCAATACTTTGGCCACCTGATTCTGACTCATAAGAAAAGACCTTGATGCTGGGTAAGATTGAAGGCAAAAGGAAAAGGGAGCAGCAGAGGATGAAATGGTTTGATAGCATCACTGACTCAACAGACATGAATCTGAGCAAACTCCAAGGCACAGTGGAAGACAGAGGAGCCTGGCATGCTGCAGTCCATGGGGTTGCAAAATGTCAGACATGATTTTGCAACTGAACAACAACATAAGAACTGACTCTATTTCACTTTTGACGTGTATGCAGTGGTTCTAACATATATATGCTTTTCTATTGTTCTATCCTGCACCTTCATGTACTAATATGAAGTGACCTATGATATGTTAAATGAAAAAAAAAATGAAGTGCAGAACAGAGTATGTTACCTCATGTGTAAAAAAGGGAGGAAGGTCACAATCTGCATTAGAATTTGCTGGTGTAGAAAAGATGGGAGCAAAGTTGGGCATTGGGGAGGCAAGGGTAGAAGGGAGATTTTTAGATTGTACACTGGCTTATGCTTTTCTGCTTTTTGAATCTTGTGACTGTTTTCCTATTTTTTAACTAACCATTTTTCAAAAACCTAAACCATTTTTAAGTATAATGTAGGCTCATTAGGCTTTTCTTAAGTTCAAGTTTCAACATGTTAAAAAATAAATACTGAAATAAAATGTGAACTGTAAAATTATGAGTGCGTATATATTTGCATGTGCTCTACATGCTAGAATGTTCCAGCGAGACAGTCTGTGTGCTCCAGGCAGGTGACCCCTGGCATGCTGAGTACACAGAAGTATAGTATATACAGAATTATGCATAGCCTTTAACTTGCAAGCTAAACAGGTTTAAAGAATGAGAGAATTCATGTTAGAGAGAAAAAAAACTGCAAACATAAGACTAACACCTGACATTTTTCTCTGCTCCCCTTTCTAAATCTCCAAAAGAAAGAACTCAGTTTCCAGGGGACCTCTGGTAACATTTATACATGTTTAAGAGTCCTCAAGCGTTTTAGTTACAATTGGAGTTACAGTTAAACTATATTTTAACTATACAGTTAAACTATATTTAAACTATATTTTAAGATGTTTGGGAACTCCTCAAGACTTTGGTCTGCATTGGAAGTATACAAGTCATAATATTTACATGGGGATACATAAAAAGTCTTACAGAAAAGATACTTCCCACTTTGAAATATTACTAAAAACTTCAATTCACACGTTAGCACCAGTAAAGGAAAAACCTAGGCTCAGTTGCTCAGTCATGTTTGACTTTTTGCAACCCCATGGACTGGCTCCTCTGTCCATGGGATTCTCCAGGCAAGAATACTTGAGTGGGTTGCCATTTCCATCTTGACCTAGGGATCAAACCCGTGTCTTCTGAATAGGCAGGCGGATTCTTTACCACTGAGCCACTGGTAAGTTCATGATTCTATTAACTCTAGGGACCCTCTTCAGACTCACGTTAATCCAAATAAAAGCAATACAAACAGAACATAAATATCAGAAAGTCTGGCAAATTTTTAAATTTTTCCTAAGATGGCCACTCTAATGCTATGTTAAAAACAAAAAATGCCTCAAAACTTTGACTTTGCTACATTTGGAGGGAGCCGTGCTCTGTTTTGTGAGAGCCTTCAGCCTGGGCTTAGTTTGTCTGCTGCGAAATCCAACCATAGGTTTGCTCTACATTGTAGCAATCAAAAACGTGCTTGATAGATGTTAAAAAGTAAAGGCATGTGCAAGCAGCTGAGTTTGACTCCCAGCTCCAATATTTACCAATTGCACAATCTGGGGCAAGTCAGTTGGTTTCTTTAAATCTCTACTTTCTCATCTTTCAAAATGTTCAAAATAATACCCACCTCTCAGGCATCTGCTTGCTGTTCACCAAGCCTCACTCTGAGCACTTTACAAATAAGTCATTTAATCATCAAAATGACTAGGAATTATGTACTCATGTCAAACCTGAGAGGGCTGAAGGACTTTGAATAATTCCCCAAAGTCACAGAGCTGGCAAGTGGCTGAAACAGAATTTATACGCAAGCAACCTAGATCCAGAATTTAAGCTTTTCACCACCACAGAATACTGATAATGCTTCTGATGTTCAAGTATCACTTATCACACAGCTTGGATGTGCTGACAGAGACTAAGGTAATAGTGGGTTATATCAAAGAGAATTTCTTTCTCAACCCACAATCTACGTACTAGCATTTATATCAAGGACCCAAGCTTCTTCTTTATTTGTTTTCTGCTATCTTGATGAAATTGCTGTCAACCATCTAGTTCAGGATGGCTCATCGTTAGACACACATTCCATTTGGTCAGAGGGCTGAAGAGCAGAGGCAGGTATGTGTCCTCTCTGTAACAGTATCCCTCTGAACTCACACATCTTACCTTAGCATACTTTCCATACTTAGCATACGGTCATCTAGATAACTTTCATAGAAAAGAGGCTGCTGCTGCTGCTGCTGCTAAGTCACTTTAGTCGTGTCTGACTATGTGTGACCCCATAGATGGCAGCCCACCAGGCTCCCTCATCCCTGGGATTCTCCAGGCAAGAACACTGGAGTGGGTTGCCGCTTCCTTCTCCAATGCATGAAAGTGAAAAGTGAAAGTGAATTCACTCAGTCGCGTCCGACTCTTAGCGACCCCATGGACTGCAGCCTACCATGCTCCTCCGTCCATGGGATTTTCCAGGCAAGAGTACTGGAGTGGGGTGCCATTGCCTTCTCCGAGAAAAGAGGCTACAAACATTTAAATCAAGCAAAATGTTTAAAACTTAGAGAATCTGGGTAAAAGGTGTTCAGGTGTTATCTATACCATTCTTTGTATAACTTTAATATTTTATTTATTTTTTATGCAGTATAGTTGCTTTACAGTATTGTATTAGTTTCTGCTTGCAATTTTTTCCATAAGTTCAGTTAAAAAAATTTTTTTTAAGTCTATTTATGACAAGGGAAAAAAACATATCTACTACTTAGTCAGAATTTAAATTCCAGACCCTATGCTAAGTACCTGTGGCAAAAACCTGCAGTTTTCCCAATATCGACTCTTCTTTTCGTCTGAAAAGTAATATAACCCTGATCTGCACAGGAGATTAGAGTGTGGAGCCAAATCCCGCCACCTGTTTTATTTAAATGAAGTCTGTGGGAACAGAACTATTTGTTTATATATACATATATAAATATTTATAATATAATATATTATCATATATATGGAAGGTATTCCCTGGTGGCTCAGACAGTAAAGAATTTGCCCACAATATGGGAGACCTGGGTTCAATACCTGGGTTGGAAAGATCCCCTGGAGAAGGAAATGGCAACCCACTCCAGTATTCTTGCCTGGAGAATCCCATGGACAAAGGAGCCTGGCAGGCTACAGTCCACGGGGTCACAGAAAGTCAGACACAACTGAGCAACACACACACGTGTGTATGAAATATATATTAGTATATGTATTTATGGCTGCTTTTGTGCTACAATGACAAGTAACCTGATCCACGAGACAGAAAATATTTGCTCTCAGGCCTTTTACGGAAAGAGTTGCTGACTCTCATAGTTATCACATATGAGATTTCCACATGTAGCTAGGTCTGTTTCTGGACTTTTCACTCTATTTCATTGGTCTGTTTGATTATGTATGTGCCAGTATCACATGGTTTTAATTACAGAGGCCTTGCTGTATATTTCAATAACAGGCGTGCGAGTCCCTCCATGTAGCTCTTTCTTTTGCCATGTTTTCCTAAATATTCCAGAATGTTTATTTTTCCATATGAACTTTAATTCAAGTCAACTTGTCTAGCACCAGAAAAAAAGTGTTGGTGTTTTTATTGGGATAACATTAAAATTCCAGATTAGGTACAAAACTGATATTTTGAGACGAGGCTAAGAGACTTTCTCCATTTGTCTTAATCTTCTTTTGTGTCTTTCAGGAATGTTTTATGGCCTTCTTTGTATGCATACTCAATGTGCTTTGTAAAGTCTAATGTAAACATTTTCTATTTTGGGGGTGCCTCTGCAAATAAGCATTAAGAAATTTGAGGTTTCAGAAATTTAAATGTTACGTATTAACTTTAAATCCTGCTACTTTTCTAAATAACTTTATTGTTATCTAAGTTTTACAATTAATTATCTAGGGCAGTACTCTCCCATTGAAATATAATGTAGTCACACACATAATTTTAAATTTTCTAGTAGTTAAAAATTGTTAAAAGAAACAGGTGAAATAAATGTTAACAATATCTTGTATTTAACTCAAGGTATCAAAAGTATTATTTCAATATATAAATCAATAGAAAAGGAAAATATTTTTAAAAATTGTATATAGGATATAGATTTTCAAAATCCAATCTGTATTTTATTTATATACAGAATATTTCAATATGAATCTTAAGCTTTTATCAGAAATATTTTGTGAGTTTAGATTTCATAACTTTTGCAGTTGGAAGAGTATATTCACATATCCAAATTATTTCAAACATACTTAAAACTTTTCTTGCCACTGAAGTAGTGCCAAAAAATCATTTTCTTTTAATATTTGTGTCCTCACTGCAAAACTTGTTCTTTCTTAGAAAAACTGATGTGAACTTTATAGCCAAAGCATCTATCAGTGAATAAATTCACTGATTCTTGTGTCAACTCGGTATTACTAACATCAAATTTTAAAAGATATTTCATAAACTGAAATTCAGCCTTGAAGTAAGGAATTAAAATCTCCCCCGGGGGACTCTCACTCAGTGGGGATAAGAATCTGGATAACTACTCCAGCACATCATTGTTCACATGGACATTTCTGTGGGCTTTGTGGATTACATGATGTATCCTATTAACAGGTTTTCCTGCTTCCTCAGCTCATCCCCTCCTGTGCTTCACTCGGGCTCCCTAGGATCATCTCCTCCAAAAACAGCCTGCGCCTGAGTCCTTATCTCATACTTTGTTTTTCCAAAAGGAATTCAAGAAAAGACAGAGATCTACCAAGTTTGGAGCATAGGCATGAGTAAAACGTGGAATGTTTGTAGAAAAACAAATTAGAACTATCTGATAAGTCCTCAAAATATTATTCTAGATTTTGATTAGAAAGTAAGATCTAGATGTATAAAAGTATGATTTAAATTTGTTATTAAATTAAGGAGAAAGGCAATGTTAAAAACTATAGTCTGTTCTGCGGCTATATAAGAGAATATTTATTTTTAGGCACATAGAGCTTATTCTTAAAAGCTCAGAAAAATATGTATATCATTTGTATATGTATGCAAATGCATAAATGCATACATATAAAAATGGCATGCATATATGCATATACATACATATACAAATGATACATGTAGGTTTCTAAACTTTTAAGGATAAATTGAAGAAAAGAGAGGGAAAGAGAGAGAGAGAATCTGGGTAAAGAGTATATGGGTGTTCCTCATACTCTTTATGGAGATTTTCTGTAATAAAATTATTTTCATATAAAAAGGTCCAAAAAGTCTATTATCAGCTGTCTCCTGGTGGCTCAGTGGTAAAGAATTTGCCTACCAGTGCAGGAGACACGGGTTTGATCCATGATCTGGGAAGATCCCACATGCTGCGGAGCAACTAAGCCTGTGTGTCACAACAATTGAGCCTGAGCTCTCGAGCCCAGGAGACACAACTGCAGCCCACGCGCCCTAGAGCCTGCGCACTGCCGCAAGAGAAGCCCTACAATGCGAAACCTGCTCACTGCAGCTAGAGGAAAGCCCGAGGTGAAGACCCTGCACAGCCAAAAATGAATAAATAAATGAAATCATTAAAAAAATTTATCATAGAGTTTCTTTCAAAAACAGCAAACTTGAGTCATATAGCTTCAGGGTGAAAACGCTGACAAGCTAATACTATCCAAGACTCCACATTTAGGTTCACTAAGAAAAAAGAGGAAATATTCACTCGGAAGTGATTATAAACAGCCACACTTTCCCCTACTTGAAAACAAAAGGTAGTGTTGGCTATTGCCTTTAAAAACGTGGCTGGCCCTTTCCTTACCCTGATGACCTGATTTACAGAGGTGCTGAGGAAATTCATTAGAAAAACGGTAAAACAGCTGAGATTTTGGATTCAAAGGTCATGTGCTGATGTAATTTCTTTTCTGAATTTCTTGGAAATTTTGGTCAGGAAATCTCTTGCTGAGTTAGTAAGTAGACACAATACAGATAAGATGGGGGAAAGGTCTGTGAATGAACACTGGCCAGCAACTCACAACTGTCATCCATTCTAACTGCTTATTCACAGTTTTCCACAGTCTTTAATCGTACCTGACAAGTCATCATCTGGTCTATGCTTAAATAAGTTCATTATACGTGAAACAGCACTATTAATCTGTCTCCTTGTATTAACAATGATGTTCATGGCATTAATTTTAATAGAAATGTAAAAATTAGGAAGATTTTAATATCAGTCAGTAGAAAAACTCATAATTCATTGAAATTATGATTATGATTAAAAAGGGGAAGTTGGATTTATTTATATATACTTATTTGGAAGAAAAATGTTTATAAATTATCATTAAGCAAAAAAAAAAGATTGTAAATTAGTTTACTTAATATTGCTCTGATTTTCGTACAAAAAACTGTAAACTTGATCCCCACCTGTCCCACAAAACAATCTAGGAGAATAAATTCCAAACAACTCCAAACCATTAACAGTGCTTTCCTGCAGGGAGGGTGGTGGAAACAACTTATTCCTACTTCTTGTGTTTCTTTGTGGGGAGAGTTTCCCTTACGCTTCTGACCTCTTGATGCTTATTCCTTGTTCCACTCCTTGGAGGTGTGTGGACGATATGGTGGGATATGTTTATTCTCTCCAACTTTTATTTCCAGGAAACGAATAGGTATTAGAGAACTACCATTCCTGGGTGAAGGGGTAGATTGGTAGGTTTGAGGAAATGAACAAGTGTGACTCAGTCACACTGTCTCTTCCCCTCTGGAAGCAGACTTCGGCAGAAACCATCCTTCATTTCAGGCTGTAAGTTACGGGAGGTAGATCCTCTGAGGAGAGGAGGCTGTGGATGTGAAGTGTTCCCCATGACCCTAGGGTAAGTGCTACACTAGGGTTTGGTATTAGCAAGCCCGCAGCTATCTCCCACCTAGACTATAGCTTCTCCAATGGATCTAACAATAACAAAGCTGATGTGCTATCTGCCTGATTCCTTATTTCTCACTGGTTCTGAATTTGGATGAGTAACAAGTGTCATTTATTAGAGGCCCTCGAACATGAAAACACTATTTTCTTTTTATTTGTTATGCTTATATATGGTTTGAATATTTTGTAAGGATAATATGTATTACAAGTAGAGATACTGATATCTTTAGATATAGAGATATAAGCTCATAAAATCTATATCCTTCATTTTTACCTAATGCGTGCACATGCTAAGTCACTTCAGTCATGTCCAACTCTGTGACCCCATGGACTGTAGCCCAGCAGGATCCTCTGTCCATGGGGTTCTCCAGGCAAGAACACTGGAGTGGGTTGCTGTGCCCTCCTCCAGGGGATCTTCCCAACCCAGGGATCAAAGCCACGGCTCCTGGGTTGCAGGTGGATTCCTTACCCCTGAGCCACCAGGGAAGCCCTTTTACCTAATATCAATATTCTTATTTCCTCTCTGGTTTGTATGGTCCTTTATACTTCAGTTGCTTAAAGCAACCACGTTGTCTTCCAAGCTTAGAGGGGGTGTTTTCCTTGATCTGCTTTCTACTCCCTTGGTATTGGACACTAATTCTCTAGTTCTGTACATACTTTCTGTTATGATATAAACTGTCTAATTTGACTTCTCTCAAGGAGGTCATTGCCTTTCTTTTCCATGAAGTCATTCCTATTCTGACTTGGGAAAAAGCTCTCCCTATTTTTCCAGACTCCCAAAATAATTTTTCTTTGGTGACAGCCTAAGAGTGGTCTCCCAAGAATTTATGGAATGCTTTCTTCATTCTCCACATCATGGACTTCAAATGTATAAAATACTATGTCCTCTCAAATCTCTTTCTTTCCAGGCAGAATGTTCCGACTTTTTTAAAGCTATCCATCGCGTGACACGGTTCTGATTCCCTTTAATGTACTGGCAGCTCAGTGGTAAAGGGCCCACCTGCCAATGCAGTGGTGGGTTGGATCCCTGGGTTGGGAAGATCTCCTGGAGAAGGAAATGGCAACCCATTCCAGTTATTCTTGCCTGGGAAATCCCATGGACAGAGGAGCCTGGCAAGCTACAGTCCATGGGGTCGCAAAAGGGTCAGGTACACCTTAGTGACTAAACCACAGCAACCATATATTGGCCAGTTTCCTCTACATGGCCCCTGGTTTGTTGATAAACCCCCCAAAAGATGTTAAGTGATGACACCCGCAGTGGAACACAGCTCTCTGGGTGTGGGCCAACCAGTGCTGAACAGAAAAGGGTCACAACCTACTTGTTCACGGGTGGCACACTCTTAGCACAGTGGGAAGAGTGGTGGTTACTCTTGCCATATGCATGATATTGATGCTCATATCATAGGATCCACTCATACTGGGCTAACTAATATGTAACACATAATCACTTTCATCCACGCTGTTGGTAACACAGGTTCATTCCTGTGTTATATATATTTCAGTCACTTCACACTAAACTATAAACACTTCTATTTCTACTACAGTGATCATCTCTTCACAACCAAATATCCTTCCTCCTCTGTAGTCTATCGCCACTCGAACCTGGTGACTCTGATCTGAGTAATTTGAAGTTATTCTTGTAAATAGCGCTAATAAGAAAAATCCAATAGTCCTTTTCAGGCCCAGTACTGCCCTCTAGAATGTTGACATTGATGGCCGTCTCCTGTTCTTGGCTTCTAGACCAGTCAGTGTTCCAGAAAAACATCTATTTCTGCTTTCTTGACTATGCCAAATCCTTTGACTGTGTGGACCACAATAAACTGTGGAAAATTCTGAAAGAGATGGAAATACCAGACCACCTGACCTGCCTCTTGAGAAACCTGTATGCAGGTCAGGAAGCAACAGTTAGAACTGGACATGGAACAACAGACTGGTTCCAAATAGGAAAAGGAGTACGTCAAGGCCGTATATTGTCACCCTACTTATTTAACTTCTATGCAGAGTACATCATGAGAAATGCTGAGCTGGAAGAAGCACAAGCTGGAAACAAGATTGTGGGGAGAAATATCAATCACCTCAGATATGCAGATGACACCACCCTTATGGCAGAAAGTGAAGAGGAACTAAAGAGCCTCTAGATGAAAGTGAAAGAGGAGAGTGAAAAAGTTGGCTTAAAGCTCAACATTCAGAAAACGAAGATCATGGCATCTGGTCCCATCACTTAATGGCAAATAGATGAAGAAACAGTGGAAACAATGTCAGACTTTATTTTTTTGGGCTCCAAAATCACTGCAGATGGTGACTGCAGCCATGAAATTAAAAGACGCTTACTCCTTGGAAGGAAAGTTATGACCAACCTAGACAGCGTATGAAAAAGCAGAGACATTACTTTGCCAACAAAGGTCCATCTAGGCAAGGCTATGGTTTTTCCTGTGGTCATGTATGGATGTGAGAGTTGGACTATAAAGAAAGCTGAGCGCTGAAAAATTGATGCTTTTGAACTGTGGTGTTGGAGAAGACTCTTGAGAGTCCCTTGGACTGCAAGGAGATAATCAGTTCATCCTAAAGGAAATCAGTTCATTGGAAGGACTGATGTTGAAGCTGAAACTCCAGTACTTTGGCCACTTGATGTGAAGAGCTGACTCATTGGAAAAGACCCTGATGCTGAGAAAGATTGAGGGCAGGAGGAGAAGGAGATGACAGAGGATGAGATGGTTGGATGGCATCACCGACTCGATGGACATGGGTTTGGGTGGACTCCGGGAGTTGGTGATGGACAGGGAGGCCTGGCGTGCTGCAGTTCATGGGGTCACAAAGAGTCAGACACGATTGACACTACTGCCTTCCAACTCCCAGAGCGCTTTCAAGGTTCCCTTCCCATTTTAAACAGCTTCTCTTCAGGCTGTCCCACCCAGATCTCTGTTATTAACCCACTTAAAACACTTCAATATCTCTTTAGAGAAATGGTTCCCAAGCCAGTTGTATGTTGGAACCACCTGTGGACCTTTTAAACACAGCTAAGCCCAGGCTCCATCCCAGAAAAACTGAATCTGAATTACTAGAGAGGCCTGGATTTAAACCACCAGAGATGACCCCTATCTTTTTGTCCTGCTTCGCCTCTCATCCCTTTCCTAGTGATGTAACCATATTAATAGATTTCTTCAACATGAGCGGTTTTCTCTTTTAGCTTATACATGCTCAGTTTAAGTGTCATCTCTTCTGTGAAGCCTTCCCTAGGTCTACATCTCCAAAGACACCTATTTTTCCCTTACTGTTCACTTCCTTCAACTTGATAGTGAGAAAAAGTTTAGGTTGACTCAAGTTGGTAAAGCTGTAAGTAAATAAGTAAGTAAGTAAGTGTTAGTCGCTCAGTCATGCCCGACTCTTTTTGACCCCATGGACTGCAGCTCACCAGGCTCCTCTGTCCATGAGATTTTCCAGGCAATGATGCTGGAGTGGGTTGCCATTTCCTTCTCCAGGGGATCTCCCCAACCCAGGGATCGAACCCAGGTCTCCTGCACTGTAGGCAGATTCTTTACCGAGTGAGCTACAAGGGAAGCCCAGTAAAGCTGTAGGCATGGCCAAATTAAGGGGCCACTCAGAGTAGGGAGGGGTAGAAGGTAGGGTATGCAGAAGGGGTGGTACTCATATCACTTTAAAAACCTTCACACCCATGTGCAAAGACACATAGAAACACACACACTCTCACACACACTCACACATGTTCACACACACACAGAGTGAAGAAAGACCTCAGATTGCAACGAAGGGAAAATAAAGCATTTGGAGAAGAGACTAGGGATGTGGGAGGATTGTTTTATAATTAAAGGATGAAAAGAAAAAAGGATGTAGGAGACTGGGTACAATAGCGAGACAGAAGAGCTTGTTTTTTGACAAAGGGCTTGGGATGACTGAAATGAGAAGTCTCGGGCAGAGGTGGGGAACTCGTGGGATTTACATAGCTGATGGAGTGAGAAGTGTGTAGTCTGGGCAGCTGTCTGCAGCTTCTCAGGACCAGTTTTTGATTCTGAACTGGGATTGATGTCAAGGTCATTGGTCTGTTGTTTGTGGCCAAATTTCATTCTAGTTTTGAATACTTCTCGTTTTTTGGATTGTTTCAAAAGTTGTTGTCTTGTAATTTCCCTCCTAAACTATCTTAGTATCTTGAGGCAGAGAATAATAATGGTTGCCCTACCCAACACCTATTTCCCATTTACTCCTTAAATAACTTCTTTCCCATGCCATATGTGCTTTAAAGAAACGTGCTTCCATCCCCGCCTCCTTATCACGATTAGTCTAAAGTTTAGAGCAATCTATGCATGGTGTTTCCCGGGCAACTGCAATTTGTTTTGGGGGGAATACCTAACCCAAAATCTGATTGGTTAGCAGATAGGGTTTCTCTTCTGGACACATAGAAGAACGTTTGTAGCTCAATAACCACAGACAGCCATCTCTCAGGAAAGAGAAAAACAAAGGGATAAAGCCACTCCTGAAGAGAGCAAAACCAAGTGATTCAGAGACATCATCCGGCTACTGAATCAGCTAAACTTGGATCCTGCTCCACCTCTGAACTCTTTGTTATATGAGAAAATAAACGTTATAAGTGAAGCCATTTCCAGCAGTAGCCAAAAGCATCTTTAATCTTCATCTGAATGTAATTTTAAAAGATTCAATGCCTTAAACTCACTTTAGTGAGATGCTCATCGCCTCAAAGTTTCTTCAGCCTTCTTGAATTTTGGCTTTAGTTCTCTCTATCCAATATTTGTTCTAGAATAAAGATTCAACATTTTTTTTTCTTATATAACAGAATCCAGAAGTAGAGCAGGATCCAAATTGGGCTGATTCAGTGGTCCAATGATGTCATCACACACTTAGATTCTTTGCATCTCTGCTTTGTTCCATTTAAACATAACATCAATGCACAAACTGGTGCTATCACTCAGCTCACAGACTTTCTAGCAGAGTGAGGGAGAGCTAATATAACTTCTTCCCAAGGCTTGGAAGGGAGTCAAAACTGATTTTAACTCATCCAGTAGAGCAAGTGAGTTGTTAGGGCTTTTAAAAGTATCTTTTATAAAATAATATGTGCCTCTGAGATCACTCAAGAATATGATTCCCAAATGACAGAACTGTTTGATTGGAAAGAGGGAAAGAAAAAGTGAACTTGTCATCCGGTGTGTGAATATTTTATTGTCCTTGGGAAAAAAAAAAGTTACCCGTCCATTTATCACACTTGTTTGCTATTCTATATCCTTTTCCTGTTCTTCAGAGGAACACAGAATAGTTTTTTTGTAGCCACAACACAGGCACATCTGTTAGTTCCTGAAAGTTTTATGGAGCAGAAGCAGGAAAGAATCATTTCCAAATGATCTCATGGTTGACAAAAAGTTATGATTTTGTTTCTCTTCAAGAAGGTGGTTTTTCAGCAATTGAAAGTATAGGACTTTTAAAAAATGATAATACAGAAGAGATGAACTGACACTTGGTTGATGATTTATTGTCTTTGCCACCACTGTTGTTAACACAAGTCACTTTTAAGGTGACTTCCCCAAAACACCTAAAGGACACCTATAAAAATTGTGTACTAATCAAATGAATTAAAATTTAAGGAAGAGAAAGTTCAAGTGATCCTTCTAGTTAGAGACTGTAGACCAAGAGTAGAGTATTTCACAGTCAAATTTAGCATACAAACAACCAAGGGAACATATATTTTGAATTATTTGCATGTCTAAATATAAATTTATTTATTAACACGTTTAAATTATCATTTATTTATTGGCTCTGCTGGGTCTTTGTTGCCGCTTGGGCCTTTCTCTTGTTGTGGCAAGGGGCTCTACTCTCTAGTTGCCCTGCGCTGGCTTCTCATTGTGGTGACTTCTCTTGTTGTGGGGCATGGACTCAAGAGCACGCAGGCTTCAGTAGCTGCGGCACATGGGCTCTAAAGCACAGGCTCATCAATAGTCAAGGCACACAGCTTAGTTGCTCCATGGCACATGGGATCTTCCCTGATCAGGGATCAAACCCATGCCTCCTGCACTGGCAGGCAGATTCTTTACCGCTGAGCCACCAGTTCAGTTCAGTTCAGTTCAGTGTCATGTCCGATCCTTTGCGCCCCATGAATTGCAGCACGCCAGGCCTCCCTGTCCATCACCAGCTCCCAGAGTTCACTCAGACTCACGTCCATCGAGTCCGTGATGCCATCCAGCCACCTCATCCTCTGTCGTCTCCTTGTCCTCCTGCCCCCAATCACTCCCAGCATCAGAGTCTTTTCCAATGAGTCAACTCTTCGCATGAGGTGGCCAAAGTACTGGAGTTTCAGCTTCAGCATCATTCCTTCCAAAGAAATCCCAGGGCTGACCTCCTTCAGAACGGACTGCTTGGATCTCCTTGCAGTCCAAGGGACTCTCAAGAGTCTTCTCCAACACCACAGTTCAAAAGCATCAATTCTTTGGCACTCAGCCTTCTTCACAGTCCAACTCTCACATCCATACATGACCACAAGAAAAACCATAGCCTTGACTAGATGGACCTTAGTCAGCAAAGTAGCCACCAGAGAAGTCCCTAAATATAAATTTAAATATAAGTTTAAAATATCTTAGAGTCTTCTTTAAGTTGATAAAAAATACATTCAGGATCTATGTGGAAACATTGCTTCTCTCTCTTTGTAGCCAGAGGACTCTGCAATAAGATTAGGCTGTCCTCCATTTGCCTGTGTAAGTTCAGTTAAGTTAAACTTCCCCTAATCACTCTCTATCCAATTAACGTTTTATTTTCTTTAGAGCACTTATCATCACTCTGTGAAATGTTCTTATCTGTTTTCTAATGCCACTAGAATGTAAACTCCGCAAGAGCAGCCACCTCATCTAGTTTATTTGCTCCTGTGTTCCCAGCCAGTCACTTAGAACATCTGACACCTTTAAGGGACTCGATAAATATCTGTTGCATACATAAATGGATGAACAAATAAATCTTGGTGAAAATATGTTTTAATTTAGATAGGAAAGGAAAAGACTCTGTACAGTGTATTCTAACTAATTCAACTAATTAGGAAAATTTTCCCGGACAAGTATTAATTATGTGACATTGTTAACAGATAGACATGATATTTAGAAGCTGTTTATGGAGAAAAAGAATGCTAGATATGTACAGATTCCATCTTAATTAAAAAATATTCATGGCATGATTTGGATTCTTTTAAACTTTTCTAAACTTAAATTTAACTCTTCCTAAGTTTCAAGGTGTTTTCTTATCAAGAAGAACAAATTTCAACCTGAGAATATTTGTAATCAGAGGTTTCTGACCTGCCTGAGTCCCAGAGCAGCAATCAGCGAAAGTATTTCTTCTAATTGCCCTAACTAGAGACAGAGGAGTTTAGTGGGCTGCCGTCTATGGGGCCGCACAGAGTCGGACACGACTGAAGCGACTTAGCAGCAGCAGCAGCTAACTATTGGAGAAGGCAATGGCAACCCACTCCAGTACTCTTAACTGGAAAATCCCATGGGAGGAGCCTGGTAGCCCGCAGTCCATGGGGTCTCTAAGAGTCGGAGACGACTGAGTGGCTTCACTCTCACTTTTCACTTTCATGCATTGGAGAAGGAAATGGCGACCCACTCCAGTGTTCTTGCCTGGAGAATCCCAGGGACGGGGGAGCCTGGTGGGCTGCCATCTATGGGGTCGCACAGAGTTGGACACGACTGAAGCGACTTAGCAGCAGCAGAAAAGCTAACTATTCTTTCACGTGTAGTCAAGATCTCTGAAAATGCTGAAAACTTGACAAACAGACTGTACTAGTTCATTCAGATTGTATAACACAATGACATAAACTAACTAGCTGATAAACAAGCATCTTTTTCTCATGGTTCTGGAGGCTTGGTGAGAGCCCAGTTCCTTTGATGTCTATTCTGCTGTAAACTCACAACGTAGAAGCTTGCGGAGATCTCTCTGTGGTCTCTCAGATGGGATAAACTTACTGATACCATTCATGAGGGCTCCACTCTAGTAGCTTCCCTGGTGGCTCAAGCGGTAAAGAGTTTGCCTGCAAGGTGGTAGACCCAGGTTTGATCCCTGGGTTGGGAAGATCTCCTGGAGAAGAAAATGGCAACTCACTCCAGTATTCTTGCCTGGAAAATCCCATGAACGAAAGAGCCTGGAGGGCTACAGTCCATGGGTTCACAAAGAGTTGGTCACGACTGAGTGACTAACAGACACACCACTCTCATGGACCTAATCAATTCCCAAAGACTCCATCTCTTAACACCATCACCTTGGTGGTGAGGATTTCAATATATGCAGTTGGGGGAGACACACACATTCAGACCACAACACAGATAGATTAAAAGTGAATTGAAATTTCAGGTGTCTAAACTCAAAGCCTGTGTTTTTTTCCAACATATAATATTTTCTAGTAGGTCAGAGTTTGATGGCATGTCAGACATGAAAATGACATAGAGAGAAGGAAGGATTTCGAATCTTTTGGAAAAAAGAAACCTGGAATATACAAAATACCTGGTTTTCATGATCTTAGGATGTTTGTAGTTAATCAAAAAGTGAAGGTCATGTTAATAAGAAACTAGATGCAGTCAGGTAACAGGTAATACTACAAACAGTATCCATGATATTCCATCCAGGGAGGACAATTTCTATCATCTTCATCATCATCATCATCTAACAATTCCAACTGAAGAATCTACTGGAAGACAAAGCAGGTGTTATACTAAGGATTTGAAATAGTAAATTTGATACTCAAAAGATCTCATTTCTTGAGTTAACCACAATTAACGGAAAGCTCAAATGTGTTGACAGTATGTTAATATGAAACAATTAAGATACAGATCTTTGTCAAGGAAATTTCCTTCTTCCCATTTCCATGTACTAGAAACCAAATGCTTCTAGATTAGTATGGGTTTGTTTAAAATGTATAAAGTGGCAAGAATGCTGAATTAGTAACTGTATATATTGAAATTAAATGGCACATACTTGCTCTTTTGCCTTGAACATTTACAGTAATATTTTGTTTCCTCTGTGAGAGTCTTACTGCACGTAATATAAGTGAAGATAAAAATGTCACGAAATACAGGAGAATCTATAAGGTCATTTGCAACACTTGTGAAAAGCTTTGAAACGTGGCCTTTAAAAAATGTAAGTTTTAAAACATTTCATCTATCAACACTTATTTCAAATCTATTCTAGCACAGACCAACATCTGATATAACTACAGCTTTGTTTTTCTCAATGGAAATGCAAAAAAAAGAAAAGAGAGAGAGAGAGAGATCCAATTAAAACAAGCCACATAGCTCCAAATTTTTGGTAAGTTCTACTATAAAGTCTAAAGGTTTTGTATGGACTTCTAGCAGGACTAGGAGTATAGAAAATTTTGCATGGATGCAGAATGTCCCTGGTTACCTTTTCCCCAAAGCTAAGATTATCACTTTCCTAATGAATATTAATACTTCCTCTAAAGCAATCTGCTTTACCACCTGTTGTTGAAAACATTCTATTTTCTTTCACAGATGCTAGAAGATTGTTTACATTCTGATTTCACACAGCTTCTGTGAGTCCTTTGTTAGAAACAGATCAATTCTGTAACTAGATTTATAGAAAATGTTTGTTTATATTCTAAACAATCTGATCGGGGTGGTTGAAAGGAGAACTGATATTAGGTGGTTGAAAAAATACTTGTAGTTTCAGACCTTTTTTTTAAAATCATTAAAAATTTTTAAACCATTATAACTAGGCTCAAACACATCTTTATTAATCAAAATAGGAACCATTACAATCAACACATTTTTGCCAACAAGAAATAAGTTGGTTTATCCTTTAGTGTAAAAATCCATGCTTTAGGATTTGACAAACTCTTGGAAAGTATTTTCTGCCTCCTGCTGATTGTGGAAGCATTTTCCCTGCAAAAAGTTGTTGAGATGCTTGAAGAAGTGGTAGTTTGTTGGCAAGAGGTTTCAGGTGAATGTGGCGGATGAGGCAAAACTTCGTAGTCCAATTCGTTCAACTTTTGGAGCATTGGTGGTGTGACATATGGTTGGGTGTTGTCTCGGAGGATAATTGGGCCCTTTCTGTTGACTAATGCCAGTTGCAAGCATTGCAGTTTTGGGTGCATCTCATCGATTTGCTGAGCATACATCTCAGATGTAATGGTTTCACCAGGATTCAGAAAGCTGTAGTGGAGCAGACCAGCAGCAGACCACCAGTGACTATGACCTTTTTGGTATAAGTTTGACTTTGAAAGTGCTTTGGAGCCTCTTCTCTGTACAACCATTGAGCTGGTCATCACTGGTTCTTGTATAACATCATGTTTATTGCACATCATAGTCAGATCAAGAAATGGTTCATTGTTCTTGCATAAAATAAGAGAAGATGACAGTTCCAAACAATGATTTTTTTTGATTTGTGGTCAGCTCATGAGGCACCCACTTATTGAGCTTTTTCCAATTTGCTTCAAATGCCAAACAACCATAAAATGGACAACATTAAGTTTTTTGGCAACCTCTCATGTAGTTTTCAGAGAAGGCAATGGCAACCCACTCGAGTACTCTTGCCTGGAAAATCCCATGGACGGAGGAACCTGGTAGGCTGCAGTCCATGGGGTTGCGAAGAGTTGAAAACGACTGAGCTACTTCCCTTTCGCTTTTCACATTCTCTTCATTGGAAAAGGAAATGGCAACCCACTCCAGTATTCTTGCCTGGAGAATCCCAGGGACGGCAGAGCCTGGTGGGCTGCCGTCTATGGGGTTGCACAGAGTTGGACACGATTGAAGCGACTTAGCAGCAGCAGCAGCAGCATGTATTTGTAAGAGGATCAGCTTCGATGATGGCTCTCAGTTGGTGATTGTCAACCTCTAATGGCCAGCTGCTGCACTCCTCATCTTCAAGGCTCTCCTCTCCTTTGCAAAACTTCTTGAACTACCATATGTTCGTTAGCTATTCTTGGGCCAAGTGTGTTGTTGATGTTGTGAGTTGTCTCCACCGCTTTACAACCCATTTTGAACTTGAATAAGAAAACCGCTTGAATTTGCTTTTTGTCTAATATCATTTCCCTAGTCTGAAATAAATATAAAATACAATAAATAAGTAATAAGTCATTACTTAAAATACCATGAACCAAGAAATGAACCACATTTATTTAAGAACAAATTCCAATATCAAACAGTAAACTTCAACAATGCAGAACTGCAATTACTTTTGCACCAACCTAGACCTTGAGGTTTCCAAACTACCACTGGCCAAAAGCCCAATATATCCTGGGATGCTTAGCGGCCTGCAAGACATAAATTGATCTTGGTTATAGTCGCAAAGTGCAGCCAGGTGCTTCTGGCCCCAAACAGGAGCATTTATTGGCCTTCTCAGTTCTGGCAGTACCAGATGTACGGCCAGGTAGCAGAAGAGCCTGTAGGACTAAACTCTTTACTGTAAGTGACTTGATTCATCTGGGGAGAGAATTCAGCCCTCTCTTGGATTTCAGCTGACAATTGCTGTGGCACCATCTTTTATAAGCATGACATTCAAGAGAAAACACATATTAAATTTCAAAAGACTGTTCTTGGATCTTTAATCTCCATATTTATCTTTGAAAATCATGCTTTCCATGAATATAATAGAGCGTCATGAGAAGTTAAATAATATAAATACTGAACTATAAATTCTTATTAGGAAATGAAATGTAGCTAAATTTTTAGTTCTGGAAAAGTATTTCCTGTTTTAATGGAAAGAAGAAGTGTGCATTTAGAAAAGAGATATAGAATAGACCCCATCTCAAAATTTGTACCAATTTTTAGGAGACACAGAGAAATTAAAACCCATAGCTAAGCCTGTGCGGTGCTCAGTTGCTTCAGTAGTGTCCAACTCTTTGTGACCCCCATGGTCTGTAGCCCACCAGGCTTCTCTGCCCATGGGATTCTCCAGGCAAGAAAACGAGTGGGTTGCCACGCCCTTCTCCAGGGGATCATCCCCACTCAGGAATCAAACCTGGGCCTCCTGCATTGTAGACTGATTTTATACTGCTGAGCCTCTAGGGAAGCCTCAGTTCAGTTCAGTCGCTCAGTAGTGTCCGACTCTTTGCGACCCCATGAATCGCAGCACACCAGGCCTCCCTGTCCATCACCAACTCCCGGAGTTCACTCAGACTCATGTCCATCGAGTCAGTGATGTCATCCAGCCATCTCATCCTCTGTCGTCCCCTTCTCCTCCTGCCCCTAATCCCTCCCAGCATCAGAGTCAACTCTTTTCCAATGAGTCAACTCTTCGCATGAGGTGGCTAAAGTACTGGAGTTTCAGCTTTAGCATCATTCCTTCCGAAGAAATCCCAGGGCTGATCTCCTTCAGAATGGACTGGTTGGATCTCCTTGCAGTCCAAGGGACTCTCAAGAGTCTTCTCCAACACCACAGTTCAAAAGCATCAATTCTTCGGCACTCTGCCTTCTTTACAGTCCAACTCTCACATCCATACATGACCACTGGAAAAACCATAGCCTTGACTAGACGGACCTTAGTCGGCAAAGTAATGTCTCTGCTTTTGAATATGCTATCTAGGTTGGTCATGACTTTTCTTCCAAGGAGTAAGCGTCTTTTAATTTCATGGCTGCAATCACCAACTGCAGTGATTTTGGAGCCCCCCAAAATAAAGTCTGACACTGTTTCCACTGTTTCCCCATCTATTTCCCATGAAGTGATGGGACCAGATGCCATGATCTTCGTTTTCTGAATGTTGAGCTTTAAGCCAACTTTTTCACTCTCCTCTTTCACTTTCATCAAGAGGCTCTTTAGTTCCTCTTCATTTTCTGCCATAAGGGTGGTGTCATCTGCATATCTGAGGTGACTGATATTTCTCCCAGCAATCTTGATTCCAGCTTGTGTTTCTTCCAGCCCAGCATATGTATTTACAAATACATGAATTCAGCCAACAAAGTAAATTCCATAAAAATCAATAAAAGCCTCTTTAGTTTTATTTTCAATTGCGTAGGTGAGATAAACAGTTGATTAGCTGAGGATATCTTAAAATCTCTAATACAGCCTTTTAAATAAATATCTGTTGTTATTTTATTTAATCAGAGAAGTAATACATGCTTATTATGGAAATTTTGTAAAATATGAAAAAATTCAAAGTACAAAATAAAATTATCCACAAAGCCATTGTTCATAATAAAAATAAAAAAGGCATTGTTCAATAATAAAAATCATTATTACATTTTTATTGTGTCTTTTGGACTTTTCTATGTATAAATTATGTATGCGTTTACAGAAAATTGGGTTGAAATTGTATGTATTGTCATTTGTTTTCTCCCCCTCAATATTATACAGTTTTCCTTTATTCTACTACTTTTAATCTCTTATGATTGATATATAAATCATTG
This sequence comes from Ovis aries, assembly GCF_016772045.2. Lineage (NCBI taxonomy): Eukaryota > Metazoa > Chordata > Mammalia > Artiodactyla > Bovidae > Ovis > Ovis aries. The sequence goes on from NC_056059.1 coordinate 94,218,974, forward strand.
CCAATGTTTTGTTATTACAAATACAGCTGCAATAAATATCTTTGTAAATAAATTTGTACATCTACTTTCCATTCATTATTTCATTAGGGAAATATTAGCACTGGAATTCTAAGATAAACATTTAGCCTTCTAGAAACATTGAAATAAATTATACTCTCACAAATAGTGATAAGAAGGCTAGTTTGCTTATGCCCCAGCTAACACTGTGTATTATCAACCATCCGTCTTCATATGTAGACGGAGCATCATCTAACACATGCAGGAGACGGACAAATACTTGTCCTTCTAAATGGTCTGGAGATTTCCCTGGAGTTTCCCTTATGTTCAATTATAATATGAGTCAGAACCAAGTCTTCAAAAGCAGGACAGAGGGACTATATTGACAAAAATTTGGGCCGCCATGTCCATAATTCCCTTGTCTGACTCATTTGTTCCTGCATATTCATGGCCCTGAGCTCTGAGGCTGCCTTTGTTTCAAGTAACTCAATAAATTACAAAAGTCAGATCAGCAGCAACAGAAGTGAGTTGCAACACAGTCCCATGGAGGGCCTTTTTATGCCTGAAAATTCAGTGGTTTATTAAAGTATATTTGTCTATTTATCCATGAGAATAAAAAGCTGTGATTTGGTCAATCTTTTATTACCCACAGCAAAATCAGTATATTTAGAAGAAGCAAAATCAAATTAGTTTCCTAAGAAAATTCCAAACGAATTATACTATCCCAGGCCTCGACAATGTTTTCTATAAAGGACCGGATCGTAAATGTTTCAGGCCTTGCCAGCCATATGGTCTCTGGCACAATTATTCAACTCTGCCCTTATAATATGAAGACAGTAATAGACAATAAGTAAACAGATGAGCGTGGCTGTGTTCCAGCAAAACTTTATTTGCAAAGATAGGCAGCTGGCTGGATTGGACGCTTAGGCTCTACCCTCAGCAGAGCTTCAGTCTCCCAACACTGGCTCCATCTTACTGTTTGATTATAAAGAAAAAATACACTGAGGAATATCTGTATAATTATCTCTCTGAAATGAAATCATTGTTTATGAAGTGAAATCATTCTTTTCATTAAGATATGGTTTTTATTAAAAATTTGTTAAGTGAGAGGGATCATGTGAACCCTTGACACTGTAAGAAAGGACCATAGAAGAGAAAAGACAGAGAAAGGGGTGGAGGTGAAAGGGTTGCACAGGGTGCCCTTTGTCTCACCCAAGTCAAACTTAACACTGCAACTCTTCTGAAATATTGGATTGGCAAAAATATTCATTCTGTTTTTTTCATAAGATGCTATGGAAAAACCCAAACAAACTTTTTGACAACCCAAGAATTCAGAGCTTATAAATCTTCATAGATAAGAAGAAAGACTTCAAAGCCAAAACAGAGCTCTACTTGGGTGAAAAGGCACAGCTCTATCATCTCCAGTGAAGAGTAGCCGTTGTCATCTTGATCACTGAGGTGTAAATACTGGCAGGTTTGTAGCACCTTATCACTAATGGTGGTGCTTATTTGGAGATAGTTTTCAAATCGGAGCTATCATAGCTAGTAAGAGCAAATAGCAAACAAATGACTCAACAGCTTAAAAGTGCTTCAAGAGGCCTAAAATGACAGAAGAAATGTTCAAATCTAAAGTCAGAACTAATATACAATTCTTAAATAAAACAACTTAATATAGATGTATCATATCATATATGTTTTTACAGAGTCATGTTGGCTTTATGAATAAAAAGACATGTATCAAAGGGCTAACAGTTCAAACGTTCAGGGGAGTGTTTGTATTCTTTCCTTCATGACACAAACCCTTCTGACAAAGTGTCTTAGCCTATGTTCAAGATCGGTGATGATGATTATAAATCCTTTGGCACCTTTCCTGAGAGCTGAGCACTATGCTGTCTCAGACTCTCTGACTAGTAGAATATGTGTGAAAGAACGGAAGCCCCTTTCTCAGTTTTCAGGCCCAGACCCTAGGAGCCCATAGTTTTTATTTTCTGTCTCTTAAAGGCCAAGTAAGAAGTCCAGTTATCCTCTGGAGAGTAGAAGTCTAACTACCCTAGGACAAAGAGAGGTCCTAAGACTACATAAAGAGGGACAAAGGCTTAGCCATGCCATCAAGTTATCAGGAATGTAGGAAAGTCATCTTGAACTCTCAGGAACAATTCAGTTGCCAGTAAGTTGAGCAGAAGAATCACCCAGTTAAACCACTGCCAACTTCCTGACTCACAAAACTGAGATACAATAAAAATTTTGTTGTTTTAATCCACTGTGCTTTGGTGTGCTTTGTAATACAGGAATAGGTAACTTGATTATATACACTAATGACAAACATCAAAAGATGCTTATGTGCATTCTAGCAATGAATTGCTTAGCGTTTTTCCCTTTTATTTTTCCAGTTACTTTCAATAAAATACATATCCCCGGCTTGGCCTTTCTGGGTGTCATCATCTGAAACTTTTATTTCACTTCCTAAACAATGACCTTCACTGAGAAATTTCCAAGATTGCTGTTGACACATGATTACCAACTAAAAAATTACTTTTTAAAAATGTTAAAACCTACCACAGAACCCATGTAAACTGGCAATAGATCTTAAAAATAAGCAATGGACCAAACAGTTGAATTTTGTAATTAATTTCATAACCAAACCCAACTTAATTATTAGAGACAATGATTTCCAATCCCAGTTTTAAAACATGCCAGGCATCATTAATGGATTCAAGCAATCACAAAATTCTCTGTAATATTTCAACAGCTCCTTTTCCTTCATTTCTCATTGGAATAAAAATGTAAAGTATGTCAAGCAACAATAATTTGGGAAAGGGGTAAATGGTATGTTTCATGCATAAATAAACTCCTTCAGAATGTAGAATATGTAACATAAGAAAATGGAATACTTGTTTATGTGCTTTTTGTGTATTCCCATTTGGTAGTCTCGTCTGTATAATTCTACAGCAACATTCTATTCTCTTAGGTAAAGAGCCAGGAAGTTTGTTAAATTGCTGTAGCCATCTGGCTTACGGTCTCATGAGATCTATTGGTTAACTCATGGGAAAATATATATTTTTAACATGAAGAAAAAGGATAGCTTATGATGAGAATTCTTTTCTATAGAAAGTACTTTCCAACATAGGTTGGTATGGTACAGTATCTCTCAAAGGGGTATACAGGATTTGAATAACTCATGATATTAACATGTGTGAATTGAATTAAAAAGTGCCTTTGCAAATAAGTTTAGGGAAATCTAGGAAGGAAATTGTTAAACACGTTTCCTTTCCAGAAATTTCTGGGAAACTTGAATATGATAAGTGCTACAAACTTCTAAGGAATACCACTGTGTGCTGAATCAAACTGTGGCATTCTTTTTTGGAAAAGGATTTTAGGAAATGAATGTGAACTGAAACGCACTTTGGGAAATACTGGCAGAGTGGGAAGATCTGGAATGTGGAACCCAAAGGCCTTGGTTATAATCTTGACCTTCTACTTACTGATTGAACAAGTCATTTACCCACTGTGTAAGAGAATAATTACACATGCATTAACTGGTACGTCACAGAGTTCTTATGAGAAATAAATGAAAGATTTTGAGTAAAAGTGACTAATCCAGAGTTTGATATACAGCAGGCCCTAGTGATTGTATGCTGGAGGAATGACTGTCTTTGTATGATAACATCTTTGGAAATGTTATTCACTCAATTGTGTCTGACTCTTTGTGACCCAAAGGACTGTAGCCATCCAGGCTTCTCTGTCCACGGAATTCTCTAGGCAAGAATACCGGAGTGGGTGGCTCTTCCTCTCTTTAGGGGATCTTCCTGACCCAGGGATCCCACCCATATCTCCCTCATTGCAGGCAGATTCTTTACTATCTGAGCCACCAGAGAAGCCCATCTTCCGTTTTTAAGGTACTGGTGAGAGGAGAGAGGTTCAAGAGGGAGGGGACACATACATTTGCATGGGTGATTCACGCTGTTGTACAGCAGAAAGTAATACACATTGTAAAGCAATTATCCTGTGGTTAAAAATAAATTAAAAAAATAAAAAAGTAAAAGTACTGGTGAGAGTTCTTGTGCTGATTTCTTATCAACTTCCAAATCTTTACCCTGCTTGGTAAGCCTAGGTTCGGTTCTCCAAAAATGAACGCCTGCAGCCTCACTATATCTCATGGCAATGACCACAGAACATGACACATTGTCTGCTAAACTGAAGGTCAGCTCAAGTTTGTTTTCAGACCCATTTGAAAGACAACCAAGCTCAGAGATTTTAAAGTTAATTTCTCAAGAAAATATAAAATGGAGATAAAACCTATCTAAGAGCAGAGGGCTAGTATCAGAAAATCAGAACATGGCTTATTTAATTTCTTTGACCCTTTGTTTCTTCACTTATAAGTAAAAATAATAATTTTCCCATAGGATTATTATAAGAAATTTGAAATTATGTATGGGAAGCACATTGGATGTTATAGGATATAGTATATAGTTAATAGGAGGCTTTTCAGGTGGCACTAGTGGTTAAGAGCCTGGCTGCCAGTGAAGGGGACACAGAGATGTGGGTTTGATCCCTGGGTCAGGAAGATCCCCTGGAGGAGGAAATGGCAATCCACTGCGATATTCTGGGAGATCCCGTGAACAGAGGAGCCTGGAGGGCTACAGTCCATGGTGTTGCAAATATGTTGGACACGATTTAGTGACAAAAGAACAACAACAATGCAGTTTATAAACCATTTCACTCTGGAATCAAAAGAGATTTTTCATAGAATTATATAATATTGAAATTAAATAATCTGTTAAAGATCACGTCGTCCAATTCCCTCCTTTCCAGAATTAAAAAAAAAAAAGCAAAAAAAAAAAAAGTTCAGAGGGTTGAAGTAATTTTGCCAAAGTCATGCTGTTCTTAATGGCAATGACAGGGAGGAAGTAATAGCTTTCTCCAAACATTCAAAGAAGGAGAATGGATTTGACTTGTATGACCTCAGGGGATAAAAACAATGGTGAAAGATAGAGCAGATGATGTGAAGAAGACATGTCTAAAAGTCTCATCATTCCCCCGTTGAAATGGGCTGCATTCCCCGGTTGAAATGGGTTGCTTCCGATTGCACTTTCCCCTCTATTTATGTACTGAAGCTAGCTCTAGGAAGATAAAACAGGCCAGATGTACACTGATCACTCCCTGGGGTGTACGCGTTGGAGATGAGTTGTGTGCATAATGGCCAGGCCATAGTCATGACTTAGCCACATGGTTGACACATTACCTGAGATGAGCCCAGACCTACGACAGAGCTAGCTCTAGAACGTCTATTTTACAGGAATGTAGAAGCCACCACCTCATTGGAAGCAAGGACTTGAAGCTTTAATTTCTCAGCAGTTTACATAAAATTGAGAATATGTCAAGTATCCATATCAAAGGATAGGTTTTCAAGGAGATTATAGGGAGACTATACTCCTTTAACGAGATTGGTATTGTCACTGGGTACATACTGACGTTTGACTCAACTCTACTGGATGGTTAATCATAATTTTAGGATCTGTAATTTTCTGTTATCTGGACCAACAACTTTTCATGTGGATAATTGAAAATTGGCTGCAATGATGAAATCTGACCACTGAAGACAAACTTGTTGAGCATCACTCTTGAGAAATAATGTGGATTGAGATGTTCCACCCACTAGGCAACCCAAGTAATATTTGCTCGTGAGGGAAGAAGGTGCTGTCAATCACAATACCCCAAACTGAAAACAACAACAAAGAAAATCCTCTCTTAGAAACAATCTGAGTGAAACAGGACTGACATTAGCAACAAAAGAGAAGTGAGAGGTGATTTGAGGAAGTAAAATAAAGTTCAGCAAAGGCTGGGATATTTCTGTGGAACCGATTAAAAGGGGAACTCCAAGAGATGTCTTGCATTTGCTCAGATCTGGACCTGAGTTTGCATATTTTGTGATTTCAGGGTAGGCTCTGACTAAAATAGCAAATATACTGAGTACAAGTGGTTAATGAGGCTGGCAGTTGAGTGGGCACATCCTGTTACAGTGTGCATAACAACACAGAGCTGACATTAACCAGCGCTCACCACGGCAGACGCTGTGCTGAAGCGCTTCACATGAGTTAACATGTTTAATCCTCTCAATAGGCTTGTGATGTAGGTACTATTCTTAACCCATTTTCAGGAAACTGAAATATAGAAAGATCAACTACTTTCCATAACTGATAGGTGTCTAACTTTAGGTTTGAATTAATGCTTTCTGATGCCAGATCCATACTTGTCATCATAGTGCCCTGTAGGCTATACCATCGTTTCCACTTGTGACATCTGAAATGAAATCCAGTCTTGTTACCTCAGTGCTGCTGCCTTAGCCCCTAAAAAAACCCGTCATTTCCCACCTCCGATGGCCAGTCCCTAAGGCATGACAGGCCTCATTTATGTTAATCCTTGGAAGAAATCTACCCCCAGATAAGTTTTTCCATTAGGGTCATGATAGTCAAAGATCTACTAAGGATGATTAGCTTTGATCAGAAGTGGCATATATTGAAACATAATTAGGAAAATTGTCTGATCATTATTTCATTTACAGTGATAGTTAAGTGTGGTCCTCAGGTGCTGCTGAGAAAACCTCTCAAAGGTCCAGACTATCTGTGGCAGGTATAAATTTCCTCAACACAAGGAAGGTTGAGCATAGGGCCAGCTGTAAGCATGTATAAAGCAAGTGGACTTTCAGGATGCTGCAAAGGGCACCAGCATCCACACTGTTTTCCCCTAGAACTGACAACTGGTCTGAAATTCTTACCACTCCTTTCACAATTGGTTAGAACATGCACATGTTCTTGAAAAGATGAATACATTTATCCATCTGCATCCACTATAGGCCAGTGAGCTATAATGTTAGAAAAGAGAACTGGGCTTCAGGGAAAAGAGACCATGGTAGGTAAATTTTGATGAATAAGACAACTGGAAAGTCACTACACCGGTGTCCAAATACAGATGGGTAGATTGAGATTGGCACAAGGTGAAGTTTTCATTGATTTATGGTGAAACATGAGCAACAAAACAATGTAGTAACTTTTCAAATTAAAATTGTAGATTCTGAGGTTATGTTCTCCTTTTTGAATGGTACTATGGTCATTTCTTTTATGAAATGATTGCGATAGTAGATGGAGGTTCTGCTTTTTCCTAAATGTCTTTACTTAGCAAAATAAAAAGCTAGCCAACTTTTCATTAATCTTTAATGTGTACATACACATATGCTAAATACTTCACATTCGATAGTTTATTCAGTCTCCATAGTGACTATATGTGAAATATACTGTGATAATTCCTACTTTATAGATGAAGAATCTCAGGCCTGGAGGATAAATAACTTACTCAAGGTTATATAGCTACTAGTAGCAGGAGGTAATTTGTCCTCCTTATTCCTACCTTTTCGGGCATGAATACTAAAGCCTTTGTGGGCGGTATGGGTGTTGAAAAGAGAGAGAGAAATGTCAGGAACAGAAGAATAGAAGATAAATTTTGTCTACTTAATTTTACCATGCATGCGTGCTCAGTTATGTCTAGCTATGTGCTGCCCCATAGACTGTAGCCTACCAGACCCCTTTGTCCATGGGATTTCCAAGCAAATGATACTGGATGCTTGGGGCTGGTGCACTGGGATGACCCAGAGGGATGGTACAGGGAGGGAGGAGGGAGGGGCGTTCAGGATGGGGAACACGTGTATACCTGTGGCTGATTCATGTTGATGTATGGCAAAACCAATACAATATTGTAAAGTAATTAACCTCTAATTAAAATAAATAAATTTATATTTAAAAAAAAAAAAGAATACTGAAGTGGATTGTCATTTCCTTCTCCAGGGGATCTGCCCAACCCAGGGATCTAACTTGTGTTTCCTGCATCTCCTGTGCTGGCAGGCAGATTCTTTCTTTATCACTGAGCCACCTGGGAAATCCATAGGCTCCCTGGAACTGGTTGCAAAAACATTTCCCCTTAGAGTCAGCATTTATAAACTAACATCATAAAATCCTAAATGGCTAAGCAAAAAGAGTCTTAAAGTTTATCTTCTTTTTAGTAAATGAGAAAACTTAGAGGTAGTGTCTGACTTAAAATTCTAAATGCTTGCATTGCACTAGCCCTAGAAGTGTTTGCTTAAAGCAAAAGATAGAACATAGCCACTATTGCCAATGTAGAAATAGAGAAGAAACCACAGCCAGATCAAACCAGCAAAGTATCTGAGTGTGATAAACTCTAGCTCAGTCAACTCTATCATCCATGACTAATGAAGAACAGTAAACAGGAAAAAAGACCCCAAAATACAGTTAATTTCCTTTCAGTGTTTTGTATGTAGTAAGCACTCAACAGTCAAATACTAAAAGAGTGAATGAATCCCTGATTTTATGTTACTCATTATCACATGGGAAACATGCTTCTTTTCTTGTTCAAGAAATGAACATTGAAGACCTGTGAAAATGCTTAACCATGAGATAACTTACAAGGTTACATTTTGGTCAACTAAGTCCTGCCAATTAAATATAGATGTAAAATGAAAATGTGCAAAAATGCTACTATAGACATAGTATGCTGCTAAGTCACTTCAGTCGTATCAGACTCTGTGCAACCCCAGAGACGGCAGCCCACCAGGCTCCCCCGTCCCTGGGATCCTCCAGGCAAGGGTACTGGAGTGGGTTGCCATTTCCTTCTCCAATGCATGAAAGTGAAAAGTGAAAGTGAAGTCGCTCAGTGTCTGACCTGGAGTAGGGTGCCATTGCCTTCTCCATAGACACAGTATATGTAGTGATTAAGTCTTAAGAATGAGTATCATTCATTTGGCTTTTTCCCAGACTCAGCATTTGAAAAAAATTTTATGTTACTGAGCCTTTTTGCCACCAGGGAGCTCAACTAAGTTCAGAATTATGCTAACTTCATGGGGGGAGGTGGAATTCTTATTAACCACAATAACTTTGGCAGATAGCTCTCTTTATGCATGCTCTGGAACACACTTCCAAGAATCAGAATTAAGACTAAAGGATATGCTCAGCATTTCCAAGTATAGTGTTGGCCACAAAGTTTGTTCGGATTTTCCTATAACAGCATATGGAAAATCTGAAAGAACTTTTTGGCCAACCAAGTACTTCTGTATCTGTAATTTCATCTCCTCTTGACTAGAAAAATGAGTAAGGAGTCATTTAATTATTATTATTTTTTTTTTTTGGAGGGTGAGGAGAACAGAAAGAGAATGGTGTTCTGTGGATTCAGCCCTAATGCTGAAGAAGTCCATATAATGCTTTTGAAAGGCAGGCATGGAGGTGGGAACCTCAGAGAATCCCTTATCTACCCTGTAGACCAAGATACAACATACTACAGTGGGAACTCATGTACCATGTTGAGGAGTTTCCTATTAAGGCTTGGGTTAAACATGATCAAACTGAATTTGATTCCTGAAAATGTGTAGAGACAGGTAATTTTCAAGATTCCTTTCATCAGGGATGAAATGAGGACTTGGAATTGTGAGTGATAACCAGCATACTACACACGCTCCACTGAATATGGGGCCAAGTGATTCCTTACTTAAATCCCTGTCTCATACTTCACTCATCCTCCCAAATAAATGAGGCATTTGACATCATATTCATTTTTATTGGATTTTTTTCTTCCTGAAAATTTCTAAGCCAAGATCTAATTACATAATCTCATGATACATCTACCGTATAGGACATATCAAGGCTAACACCGTTAGACTATCTACTAATCAATAAAAACTAGATCTATTTTAAATCAGTAAAAGAATTCTCTTTGGCCTACATAGCACAGGCTTATTCCATAGTGGACATTTCATAAATGCTTATTGCATTGAAAATAACTCCTATGGAAAGAACTTTTTACCTTCAGCTTTTTTGGCTGGATGGAGTTATTTCTTGGTATTCTCTCATTTGAAATGTTTTGAACCAATGAGTAGTAATACTGAGTACCAATAGAATAACAATTGGTTTACTTAACTTTTAAGCTACAAAAATTTGCCTGCTCAGGCAGCAAATTCAGTCATTCAGCCTACTAGTATTTGCTTGCTTTAATGCCAAAATTTCAGCTTCTATTGACATATCCATCAGGAGTGTTCCTCTGAAACTATTCTAAAACTATTGATTCTATAATTTTTGCCCTTTGACTCAACATTCCAGTTTGTAAAATCAATGTTGTAGCTGCCTATTCCCTAGAAACAGGCAGAAGTTTTGTGCGTTACCAACTAGATATTACTAATTACCAACTAGAAATTACATGTAATTGCTATTACTTTCAATGTCAATGATTCAACATGCAAATGTGTTGAAATAAATTGTGTATTGCAACCAATAAAGGACTACATTTTTAAAATTAAAAAAAAAAGTAGTCTCTCAGTTGTATCCGACTCTTTGAAACCCCATGGACTGTAGCCCACCAGACTCCTCTGTTCATGGAATTCTCCAGCAAGAATACTGGAGTGAGTAGCCATTCCCTTCTCCAGGGGATCAGATGTATTTTAAAGGTATATTCAAATCTAAGACAATCCCAGAAGTATATATTCTCACTCATTCTCAATGACATTTGAGTTGCTTTTCCTGAGTGAAAGGTGGAATGATAGCTGGGTACCAGGAATTACTCATGGCACACAAGAAGTCTCACTCCTCACTGGTTCACTTATGGGAGTGTGTCACACATATGAATATCACTAGTCATGTGCACCACAGTATAGAAAAACGTTGCAAATTCCTCTTCTATAGCCATAGTCTTTTACTAAGAATTGTAAGTACCTTTGGGAAACTTGGAAAAAGAAATGGCAACCCACTCCAGTACTCTTGGAGAATTCCATTGACAAAAGAGTCAGTCAGGCTGCAGTCCGTGGGATGGCAGAGAGTCAGACACAACTGAGTGATTAACTAGTAACTAGCGACTTAGCAGCAGCAGCAGCAGCAGCAGCAGTTAGGAAACTTACATTTAAACTTGTTACAGTGTGATTATTCACTGTTATAAATAAGATAAGCGTTTCCCTGCTGAAATTATTTAATAATGCACCTAATTAACCTACATTCCTTAGTCCCCTTTTCTGCCATAGCAATTATCTCTATCTGACATGCTATATATTTCAGTTACCTGTTTCCATTTTCCTTCTAGAATATAAATCCTCCATGAAGACAGGAATTTTTTGTCTATTGTTTCCCCTACCTCTAGAATAGTGCCCGAAATATAACAGACACTCAGTAAACATTTGTTGAATGAATGAGTAGTATGGAAAGTTTTCCTCTCATGAAGACACTGCAGTCGTTTTTCTTTCTATTTAGACTCTTGCTTTTATTGAAACAAATTTGGATGATGAAGTAAAAACAGCCAACAATCTAAAACAAGTGAGTCCAAAAGTAAAAACAGCAGTGATACAAGACAAACCATTGAATATGGTGGCTCTTTTCTCTGCCTCACAAATTAGAGAAAGATACAATATTTTTCAAAGGCTTGAATAATATATAAATTCCAAGAGCTTTTGAAGATAAGAGTACTTCTCAAATCAACATCTTTTAAAGGAAAACGAATCATCAATTGTCATTAGTTATATTAGTAAACAGTTCAGTTTGGTCGCTCAGTTGTGTCTGACTCTTTGCGACCCCATGAATCACAGCATGCCAGGCCTCCCTGTCTATCACCATCTCCCGGAGTTCACTCAGACTCGCGTCCATCGAGTCAGCGATGCCATCCAGCCATCTCATCCTCTGTCGTCCCCTTCTCCTCCTGCCCCCAATCCCTCCCAGCATCAGAGTCTTTTCCAATGAGTCAACTCTTCCCATGAGGTGGCCAAAGTACTGGAGTTTCAGCTTTAGCATCATTCCTTCCGAAGAAATCCCAGGGCTGATCTCCTTCAGAATGGACTGGTTGGATCTCCTTGCAGTCCAAGGGACTCTCAAGAGTCTTCTCCAATACCACAGTTCAAAAGCATCAATTCTTTGGCGCTCAGCCTTCTTCACAGTCCAACTCCCACATCCATACATGACCACAGGAAAAACCATAGCCTTGACTAGACGGACCTTAGTCGGCAAAGTAATGTCTCTGCTTTTGCATATGCTATCTAGGTTGGTCATAACTTTTCTTCCAAGGAGTAAGCGTCTTTTAATTTCATGGCTGCAATCACCATCTGCAGTGATTTTGGAGTCCCCAAAAATAAAGTCTGACACTGTTTCCACTGTTTCCCCATCTATTTCCCATGAAGTGATGGGACCGGATGCCATGAACTTTGTTTTCTGAATGTTGAGCTTTAAGCCAACTTTTCGCTCTCCTCTTTTACTTTCATCAAGAGGCTTTTTAGTTCCTCCTCTTCACTTTCTGCCATAAGGGTGGTGCTGTCTGCATATCTGAGGTGATTGATATTTCTCCCGGCAATCTTGATTCCAGCTTGTGTTTCTTCCAGCCCAGCGTTTCTCATGATGTACTCTGCATACAAGTTAAATAAGCAGGGTGACAATATACAGCCTTGATGTACTCCTTTTCCTATTTGGAATCAGTCTGTTGTTCCCTGTCCAGTTCTAATTGCTGCTTCCTAGCCTGCATACAGATTTCTCAAAGAGGCAGGTCAGGTGGTCTGGTATTCCCATCTCTTTCAGAATTTTCCACAGTTTATTGTGATCCACACAGTCAAAGGCTTTGGCATAGTCAATAAAGCAGAAATAGATGTGTTTCTGGAACTCTCTTGCTTTTTCCATGATCCAGCAGATGCTGGCAATTTGATCTCTGGTTCCCCTGCCTTTCCTAAAACCAGCTTGAACATCGGGAAGTTCACAGTTCACGTATTGCTGAAGCCTGGCTTGGAGAATTTTGAGCATTACTTTACTAGCGTATGAGATGAGTGCAATTGTGCGGTAGTTTGAGCATTCTTTGGCATTGCCTTTATTTGGAATTGGAATGAAAACTTTTCCAGTCCTGTGGCCACTGCTGAGTTTTCCAAATTTGCTGGCATATTGAGTGCAGCACTTTCACAGCATCATCTTTCAGGATTTGAAAGAGATCCACTGGAATTCCATCACCTCCACTAGCTTTGTTCGTAGTGATGCTTTCTAAGGCCCACTTGACTTCACATTCCAGGATGTCTGGCTCTAGATGAGTGATCACACCATCGTGATTATCCGGGTCATGAAGATCTTTTTTATAGAGTTCTTCTGTGTATTCTTGCAATCTCTTCTTAATATCTCCTGCTTCTGTTAGGTCCATACCATTTCTGTCCTATATCGAGCCTGTCTTTGCATGAAATGTTCCCTTGGTATCTCAATTTTTCTTGAAGAGATCTCTAGTCTTTCCCATTCTGTTGTTTTCCTCGATTTCTTTGCATTTATCGCTGAAGAAGGCTTTCTTATCTCTTCTTGCTATTCTTTGGAACTCTGCATTCAGATGCTTATATCTTTCCTTTTCTCCTTGGCTTTTTGCTTCTCTTCTTTTCACAGCTATTTGTAAGGCTTCCCCAGACAGCCATTTTGCTTTTTTACATTTCTTTTCCATGGGGATAGTCTTGATCCCTGTCCCCTGTACAATGTCACGAAACTCTTTCCATAGTTCATCAGGCACTCTACCTATCAGATTTAGGCCTTAAATCTATTTCTCACTTCCACTGAATAAGGGATTTGATTTAGGTCATACCTGAATGGTCTAGCAGTTTTCCCTGCTTTCTTCAATTTCAGTCTGAATTTGGTAATAAGGAGTTCATGATCTGAGCCACAGTCAGCTCCCAGTCTTGTTTTTGTTAACTGTATAGAGCTTCTCTATCTTTTGCTGCAGAGAATATAATCAATCTGATTTCGGTGTTGATACCCTAGGCCCAACGTAAGGGAAACCCAAGTAAGATGGTAGGTGTTGCAAGAGGGCATCAGAGGGCAGACACACTGAAACCATACTCACAGAAAACTAGTCAATCTAATCACACTAGGACCACAGCCTTGTCTAACTCAATGAAACTAAGCCATGCCCACGGGGCAACCTAAGATGGGTGGGTCATGGTGGAGAGGTCTGACAGAATGTGGTCCACTGGAGAAGGGAATGGCAAACCACTTCAGTATTCTTGCCTTGAGAACCCCATGAACAGTAGGAAAAGGTAAAACGGTAGCATACTGAAAGAGGTACTCCCCAAGTCAGTAGGTGCCCAATATGCTACTGGAGGTCAGTGGAGAAATAACTCCAGGAAGAATGAAGGGATAGAGCCAAAGCAAGAACAATATCCAGCTGTGGATGTGACTGGTGATAGAAGCAAGGTCCGATGCTATAAAGAGCAATATTGCATAGGAACCTGGAATGTCAGGTCCATGAATCAAGGCAAATTGGAAGTGGTCAGACAAGACATGGCAAGGGTGAACGTCGACATTCTAGGAATCAGCGAACTAAAATGGACTGGAATGGGTGAATTTAACTCAGATGACCATTGTATCTACTACTGCAGGCAGGAATCCCTCAGAAGAAATGGAATAGCCATCATGGTCAACAAAAGAGTCCGAAATGCAGTACTTGGATGCAATCTCAAAAATGACAGAATGATTTCTGTGCGTCTCCAAGGCAAACCATTCAATATCACAGTAATCCAAGTCTATGCCCCAACCAGTAATGCTGAAGAAGCTGAAGTTGAATGGTTCTATGAAGACCTACAAGATCTTTTAGAGCTAACACCCAAAAAAGATGTCCTTTTCATTATAGGGGACTGGAATGCAAAAGTAGGAAGTCAAGAAACACCTGGAGTAACAGGCATATTTGGCCTTGGAATGTGGAATGAAGCAGGGCAAAGACTAGTAGAGTTTTGCCAAGAAAATGCAGTGGTCATAGCAAACACCGCCTTCCAACAACACAAGACAAGACTCTACACATAGACATCACCAGATGGTCAACATCGAAATCAGATTGATTATATTCTCTGCAGCAAAAGATGGAGAAGCTCTATACAGTTAACAAAAACAAGACCAGGAGCTGACTGTGGCTCCGATCATGAACTCCTTATTAGTAAACAAGAGAGTAGTAATTCTACTAAGTGAGAGTAATAAAACATTCCTCTGAACTATAGCATTAAGAATGAAAGGATGAAACTAAGATGAATTCATTTTTATTGATCAGCTAGAAGCTAAAATAAAGTTCCATTTTATTTCACAAAAAATTCTAAACTTAAATCATTTAATGCTGAACATGAACTGACTCATACAATTGTTTATTTTTAGTTAAACTTTTATAAGTGTGAATTTACAGGCGGTGGTAAGAAATAATACTGAGAGATCCCATGTATCTTTTGGTAACAGCTCACAAAACTATAGTAGGGTATCACTGACACTGATCCAGTCAGTTCATACAATATTTCCATCACCACAAGGAACCTTCAGGAGCACATCTACTTTCATCCTAGTTTCAACTCTCCTCAACTCCTGGGAACCACTAGTACCTTCTACATTTCTATAATTTTGTCATTTCAATAAGGTTACATAAACACACACATACCGACACATACATACACTTAATTTTTTTCAGCTGTGCCATGTAGCTTGTGGGATCACTCCCCTGATCAGAGGTTAAACCCAGGTCCCAGCAGTGAAAGCCACTGTGGAAAATTCTGAAAGAGATGGGAATACCAGACCACCTGACCTGCCTCTTGAGAAACCTGTATGCAGGTCAGGAAGCAACAGTTAGAACTGGACATGGAACAACAGACTGGTTACAAATAGGAAAAGGCTGTATATTGTCACCCTGCTTATTTAACTTGTATGCAGAGTACATCATGAGAAACGCTGGACTGGAAGAAACACAAGCTGGAATCAAGATTGCCGGGAGAAATATCAATCACCTCAGATATGCAGATGGCACCACCGTTATGGTAGAAAGTGAAGAGGAACTAAAAAGCCTCTTGATGAAAGTAAAAGAGGAGAGCAAAAAAGTTGGCTTAAAGCTCAACATTCGAAACATAAAGATCATGGCATCCGTTCCCATCACTTCATGGGAAATAGATGGGGAAACAGTGGAAACAATGTCAGACTTTATTTTCGGGGCTCCAAAATCACTGCAGATGGTGATTGCAGCCATGAAATTAAAAGACGCTTACTCCTTGGAAGAAAAGTTATGACCAACCTAGAAAGCATATTCAAAAGCAGAGACATTACTTTGCCGACTAAGGTCCGTCTAGTCAAGGCTATGGTTTTTCCTGTGGTCATGTATGGATGTGAGAGTTGGACTGTGAAGAAGGCTGAGCACCGAAGAATTGATGCTTTTGAACTGTGGTATTGGAGAAGATACTTGAGAGTCCCTTGGACTGCAAGGAGATCCACCAGTCCATTCTGAAGATCAGCCCTGGGATTTCTTCGGAAGGAATGATGCTAAAGCTGAAACTCCAGTACTTTGGCCACCTCATGGGAAGAGTTGACTCATTGGAAAAGACTCTGATGCTGGGAGGGATTGGGGGCAGGAGGAGAAGGGGACGACAGAGGATGAGATGGCTGGATGGCATCGCTGACTCGATGGACGCGAGTCTGAGTGAACTCCGGGAGATGGTGATGGACAGGGAGGCCTGGCGTGCTGCGATTCATGGGGTCGCAAAGAGTCAGACACGACTGAGCGACTGAACTGAACTGAGGCTACAAAGGAACTAGCAGTAAAGTTACATAAATGGAATAATTTGTTCTAAGGTTACAGTTTGCAATTTTGGGGATCAGCTTTTTTTACTCAGCATAATTCTGAAGGTTCATATAGGTCATTGAATGCGTCAAGAATACCTTCCTTTTTTTTTTTATTAAATAATACTCCTTGCTAGAGATGTACCATAATTTGTTTAACGTTACATATGTTAAGTGAAAGTCGCTCAGTCATGTCAGACTCTATGAGACACAGTATTCTGGTATTCTCCTGGAGTGGGTAGCCTTTCCCTACTCCAGGGGATCTTCCCAACCCAGCGAGTGGACCCAGGTCTCCCACGTTGCAGGCGGATTCTTTACCAGCTGAGCCACAAGGGAAGCCCAAGAATACTGGAGTGGGTAGCCTATCCCTTCAACAGGGGATCTTCCCGATCCAGGATTGGAACCAGGGTCTCTTGCATTGCAGGCAGATTCTTTACAAACTGAGATATCAGGGAAGCCCTGATAGCTTCACATGTTAAAGCTTCACATCTTTAACATCTGGTTGTTTCCAGTTTCAGATAATATGAATAAAGGTGCTATAAATATTCATGTACAGGTTTTCACGTAAAGTCCAGTTCTCTGGGATAGTTGCTCAGGAACACAAATGCTGGGTTGTATAGTAGTTGCATGGTTCGTTTTTAAAGAAACTGCCAAACCAGTTTTCAGAGTGGCTGTACCATTTTACATTCCCACCTGCAATGTATTGAGTAATTTACTTTCTCTGCATTCTTGCCAGCATTTGATATTGTCACTATTTTTTAATTTTAGTCATTCCAGTAGGTAGGTATTTACTTACATTGTGGTTTAAATGTACACTTCCCTGATGGTTTATAAAATTATATATCTTTTCATGTGCTTGCATTTTCATATCCTTTTCATGAAATGTATGTTTGTATCTTTTGTTCATTTTTCAATCAGACTATTTTGTTTTTCACTATTGAATTTGGAAAGTTCTTTATATATTCTAGATACTAGTTCTTTATTACATATGTGGTTTACAAATATTTTCTTCCAGTCTGGAGCTTCTCTTTAACAGGGCTTTTCCCAAGCAAAAGTTTTTTAATCTTGACAAAGTCCAACTCATCAGTTTTTCATTGATTCATCATGCTTTTGGTGTCAAATCTAAGAACACATTGCATAGCCCTACATACCAAATATTTTCTCCTACATTAAAAAAAAAAGTTTTATAGTTTTAAGCTTTCTATTTGACTCCAAGATCCATTTTGAGTTGACTGTTGCGTATTATGTGAGACTTACCTCCCTGTGTGTTCCTTTGTTGTTCCTTATTTACAGTACACATAACTTAAATATTTCCTATGTAGAACCACAACGGACAGTGTTATAGTTTTTGGCTTCCACCATCAATCTTAATTTAGAACCAAGAGGAGAAAGAAAACCTACTGTATATTTTTGCTTATCATGTTCTTCTGATGGTCTAAGCATTCTTTTTTATCATTCCCTTCCTGTTTAGAGAACTTCCTTCAGTCATTCTATTAGAGAAGGTTTGTTGATTTTCCCACAATTTTCTAAAATTACCAGTTGGTTCTTTGTATCTTCTGTCTAATTTCTGAGACTTTCTATATCCTTCCATTTGTTTCAAGAGTGTTTTTAATGGCTCACTGAAGCTTTTAATTATGACTGTTTTAAAGCCTCTGTTAGATAATTTTAATATCTTTGTCATCTTACTGTTGGCATCTTTTGTCTTATTTTTGAAATACGAGTTTGAGATTCACTCAGTCAACTTTAGTTTCATTCATTATGGAACCTTTGAAAGAATAGTATCAGTTTGAGTTCTTCCCACTTCTTGGTGTGGTAAGTCATTTTTAAAAAATAAAACTTGAATATTTTTGTATTCTGGAGCTTATTTAAGCCTGTGCTCAATAATAGCCATATGTGTCTAGTGGCTATCATATTGAACTGTCAGATACAGAACATTTGAACATCTTAGAAAACTACTGGAAAAAGGTGAAACAGTGAGAAAAATGGCTGATGATACTACTAAACATTGATTAAAATACAAGGGAAAGAAGAAAAATATGAGGAAGATAAATAAATGAACCCATGAATAACTTCCCTGGTGGCTCAGAAATAAAGAATCTGCCTGCACTGC
Source organism: Ovis aries (assembly GCF_016772045.2). Taxonomy (NCBI): domain Eukaryota; kingdom Metazoa; phylum Chordata; class Mammalia; order Artiodactyla; family Bovidae; genus Ovis; species Ovis aries. The sequence goes on from NC_056059.1 coordinate 94,237,706, forward strand.
GGGAGACCTGGGTTCAGTTCCTGAGTTGGGAAGATCCCCTGCAGAAGGAAATGGCAACGCACTCCAGTATTCTTGCCCAGATATTTCCATGGACAGAGGAGCCTGGTGGGCTACAGTTCATGAGGTCACAAAGAGTCAGACATGACTGAATGATGAACACTATGAATTACAGGGAAGGAAAAATGTAGATTTATTCACAAGGAAAATCTGCAAAATAGATACCAACCTATTATACTATCATACTGTGGACTAAATTTTTAGCCACTCTAGTTGCATGGGTCTGTCCCTAAAAAAGAAAAAGAATCCCTTTTTCTTTGAGCTGATGCAATTTGGAATAGTAAAGCTAATTGTTGTGACAGCTGAGATCAATGTGTATTGACCCTGACATTGCATATTATGTTACATTGAGATATATCTGACTTTAGCAAATGCTGGACATACTCCTTCAATATCATTTTATTTGACAGAGAGGTTATATTTACTTCATAGGAGTCAGTTTTTTTTTTTTTTAAAGATCATGTGACTTCCTTTTTATTTTATTTATTTTTGGCTGTGCTGCGTGTTCGTTGCTGCGAGGACTGCTCTCTAGTGTGGTACAGAGGCTTCTCATTGCGGTGGCTTCTCTTGCTGCAGAGCATGGGCTGTAGGGCGCGTGGGCGTCAGCAGTCGCTACACTTGGGCTCGTGCGGTTTCTGGGCCCTGGAGCACAGGCTCGGAGGTTGTGGCCAGCGGGCTTACTTGCTCTGCGGCATGTGGGATCTTCCCGAGTTAGGGATCAAACCCGTATCTCCTGCTTTGGCCGGCAGATTCTTTACCACTGAACCAGCAGGGAAGCCCTAGAATTAAACTTTTTAAAACAATAAGCTGAGATGATATAGAGATGACTTTGGCAAGAGAGTACAATTTTAGGGCAGCAAATCCCCAATAGAGATAAAATATATATAAATAAATGTAAAATGGCTAAAGATCATAAAGATTTTAGAACTAGAGCTTCTTGTTGTATAATTTATTCCACAAGTATTTATCAACGCATGTTATTACAGTTTAACCATCAGTTTCTCAGGTGAGAAACTGAGCTGTAGAGAAACTGGCTTCATTACTTAATGGGAAAACAAAAATATAAAAAACTTAGGCCATTTCATTCTACATCTAGTTTCTTTGTGATTTACATCATGTGGCCATTAAATGTCTTTCATAGTCATGTCAGCCAAACAACTTTGAAAAAAAAACAACCTTGGACTTTCTGACTCCATGATTAACTTATATTTTTCCCTCTAATTCATTCATTCCACATTTATTTACCAAGTGCCTACAATGAGCCAGGCACTAAAGTGCATCAGTGAACAAAACAAAGATCTGTGTCTGAACACTTATATTCTAGTGATGGTTAAAAAAAAAAAAAAAAGAATTATATATATATATATATATATATACATGCACATAATAAATTAGAAGATGAATACTATGAAAAAAAAGAAAATGTAGTACCGGTTAAAGGGGAATGAGATGGGACGTAAGCCATTCGTACAGAATCTATTATAACCATCTGATGGAATCTCGACTCTTCTCCAATATCCATTTCAAATGCCACCTCCTCTATGAAGCCCTCCTTAATACCTTAGCTAAAATTTATCTTTTCTGCTATGTTCCTTCGGAGAAGGCAATGGCACCCCACTCCAGTACTCTTGCCTGGAAAATCCCATGGACGGAGGAGTCTGGTAGGCTGCAGTCCATGGGGTCGCTAGGAGCAGAACACAACTGAGAGACTTCACTTTCACTTTTCACTTTCATGCATTGGAGAAGGAAATGGCAACCCACTCCAGTGTTCTTGCCTGGAGAATCCCAGAGACGGGGGAGTCTGGTGGGCTGCCGTCTCTGGAGTCGCACAGAGTCGGACACGACTGAAGCGACTTAGCAGCAGCAGCAGCTATGTTCCTTTAGCTTTTCCTATCTCTATTCCAGCACTTAGCATTCTGCCTTGTGTAAGATATAAAAGTATCTTTCTTTTCATCAGGCTGTAATTCCTGAATAAAGAGAATGTGCCTTATTAATCACATCATCTCTTAAAAGAATCACATGTGGTGGTAGGCGTAATAAGCATTTGTTTAATAGTGAGGCCTAAATTAAATGAATTGACAAAGACCCAGATTGTTTATAAAAGGTAATCCTGATATTAGAATTCAGAAATATAAATTCAGCATGCGGATATTGGGTGCCAATTTTCTGTCAATGCTAATTTTATTCCCTTCTCCCCAAACCTATGAGGCTAGAGAGAAGGTTTTCAGTTTTGTTGGAGAAAGCCTTTATTTTCTGCTCTTGCTGGATTTCTAATAAAACAAATACCGCATATTAACAGGCTTAAATCAAGCAAAATAGTGGCATGGTGAAAACCTTAAATTTCTCTTCAGAGCTGTCATGCATTATGCACAATCCACAAATTAACTGTTATACATTAGAATTTAGACAACTTAACCAACACTATAGCCCTTATATAATATCACACACTTCTCTGAGAAAATAAGATTTATATAAAATTGTCAATCTTCATTTCTCTTTTTGCCAATCAATTAAAAACACAGAAATAATCAAGCTATATTCTGTTTCTTTCATGAAATATACTGCTTTACATGTTCAAGACCAATAGGGCTTGTTGGTTAGGAAATGTATTTCTTGCAACATAATAACATACCATCTTGAATGTGCTGTTATAAATAATATTTACTACATTCAAAAAAAATAAAAAATAAATAATATTTACTGCATTCATAAGTATTGAATAAAGCATAGATAGCTATGAATTTAATTTTGATTATACATTCTGTAGGTATTCTAATCAGTAGGTATGAATAAAAGACATCCCCTAAACATTCATGTAACTAAAAGTACATATAGGTTTTGCATTTTAATTATTTAAAAAAATCAGTTTTAGATTTGGTTAGTGCATAAATATAAGGTGTTTATAAAATCTCAGTAATTCAGATATATTGAATTGGTTGAATTAGTGTCACTTTTTTGAATAGAGATGTGACGACATGAAATATTAATGAATGTTCTACTGGAATTGCTAATGATGGATTCTTCTGATGAAGAAGAACTTAAAACAAATCTCTTTTAAAAGGGAATGTGTTTACATTTTTGAAATTTTTATTAAAATGAGACATTGATGTTTCTCTTAGAGGTCATTATTTTTATCTGAGATGCACATATAGTGTACATTTCAATTAAAATTTACCCTGATGTGCAGGGCATTACTATAGAGGATAAGAATTAGAATTTTCATTATTAGAGAAACAGGGATTGACTACTCATTATGACTACTATAGGAAAGCTGATGGGTTGTAAGTGAGGAAGGCAACAACGGTGAGTCAAAGGGAAAATGTGCAAGTCAGAACAGAAGAAATGTTTTTAAAAAAAATACACGATGAGCATGAACACAAGAAAACATGCCTATACCCACTAGATTCAATGTCTGTTTGGTGTAAAGTTTGGATCTTAAGTCTTAACTCTGTTTTCCTGTGTGAGTACTACAAGGCTGTGTGCATGTGTATGTATCGGTCTGCAAAAAGCTCTATGTAATTAATTTTTTACGCAAAGGACAGCCAAGTTGCTAAATTAATTCTTTGTCTTTGAGGCTGTGTGTAAATGCTATCAAAATAAGTGATAAATTAAAAAATAATTGTTATGTAATATTATTTCAGTTTTAATTTTTTTAAGGTTTTGATAGGCATTTTTTGTCATATTGACATAAAAAAGTTCCAAGTTTAAATGGGCCAAATTTATAGTTGATTAATCCTTTTTGGTATAAAATATCTCTTATAATAACTATTTTGCTTAAAATGTACTGTTAGACATATTTCAAAGACCAAGGGTATTTATATATGTGTGCAAATTTTTGAGTTTAATATTTGTCAATACCAAATGACCATTTTAGCAAAAAGCTGCTTAAATATACACACATATGTCAAATTTATAAGTTTAGATTTATAAAAATGTACTAGTTTATGAAAAGGAAGTAAATGGGGACTTAGAAAAAAATATTTTATTTGGATAAAAATGACAAGAATTTTATTAAAATGTTAACCATGTTAACAGTAAAATTTTAAAAAATGTTAACAATAAATTTATTTTAGCTATAAATATTTTTTCCACTTCTGAGTAAAACTTTTTACTCAGGAGAGCTATTTCCTCTTGCGTCTTGTAGATGTTCTGACTTGCTACTAGTTTATCAGCAAACATTAGCTGGGTGTTGTCATAGTAAATGGGAAAAATGTTTTTAATCGGTCCCTATAAGTGGGCCCAGTGCTGTCAGCTGATAAGACAGAACAGAAACAAGGTGTCTGTTGAAGTATGAAAAATTAAAAGGTTAAAAAATTACACATCCTTTAAGAATGATTTCCTTGAATATTATATTTAGAGCAAAAGGCAAATTATATAATTGGATAAGGTCAACAAAAAGGAATTTATAAACATTATAACTTAAGAAGTGGGTACATAAAAATTTTCCATGTTATCTTGAAATATGCACCAAGGTGGTGTTTGATATTCCCCATGATGAAAATATGTGATAAAAAAATAGCTTTTATATAGTATCGAGTTACACTTCACTAAGATTTTTCCAAGGAAAGATCTATAATAGGAAACCTCTATTTTACCTTTAAACCAAAGTACAGTCAAATTTATCTTTGTTTACCTATACACTGATCGATTGCAACTCTTCCCTCAAAACATCTGTCTTTTATTCCTTTCTGTGAATCTAAAATATAATTTAAAAAACACATTTCAAAATACCAATCCAAAGTGGCATTTATTTTCCAGGCACTTTGTTTAATAATTTTTTTATCCTTTAAAAAATTAAAAAAATTTATTTATTATTTTTGGCCGTGTTGGATCTATGTTGCTTTGCGTGGACTTTCTCCTATTGTGGTGAGCAGGGGCTACTCTTCATTGCGATGGACTCGCTTCTCATTGCAGGGGCTTCTCTAATGACAGAGCTCTGGGTCTAGCCACATGGGCTTCAGGAGTTGTGGCCCACTGGCTTAGTTGCTCTGTGGCACGTGGAATCTTCCTGAACTAGGGATCAAAACCACATCCCCTGCATTTGCAGTTGGATTTTTATCCACTGAGCCACCAGGGAAGTCCTTAGTAAGTATTTAAAACCTATAATGTGCCTGGTGTTGGGTTATTTATGAAATGGAAATAAACATGAAAACTATATTTTATTTGACAGATTTATATACACTCTGCAATTAAAGGACATAGTTATGTTAGGCTTTGCTTGAGGAGCTGATCCTGTGGCCATAGAGCACAGCGAAAAAATATCCCCCACAACCTGTATTCTTCCTATTTTAAAGAAGAATAAGACTCAGGTGTAGAACAGCTAAGACACTTGGGATTTCAGACATACTTGACATTTGAGCCTGGCCTCAACCCCCTCACTCTACCACTTACTAGATTTTGGGCTAAGTTATTCACTTATTTATTCACATATTTATTCAAAGTTTTGAATAAATGTTCACTATAAGCATGTTAGGAGAAGGCAATGGCAACCCGCTCCAGTACTCTTGCCTGGAGAATCCCATGGATGAAGGAGCATGGTAGGCTGTAGTTCATGGGGTCGCTAAGAGTCGGACATGACTGAGCGACTTCACTTTCACTTTCATAAGCATGTTACTTGGCTCTGGGTTTTAAGAAAACAATGTGGCTCAGTGCCTTTCCTTAAACCTCTTCAACGGCAGCAGAGGGTGACAGGCACGGCATGAAGCCTTTATAATTAAGTGATCTCTGTGGTTCTAGATGTCTGTGAAGAGTCGTGTGGGGGACACATGAGTCCCTTCTACCTGGGACTGGCAGATGGCAGAGGTCAGGAAAGCTTTCACAGGGACATGGCCCTTGAGTTCCATATAGTCATCCTCTGAATCAGGTGATTGGGAGAAAGAACAAGACATTCTATCTTGCGTGAGCCTTGGGGCCTAAAACAGCTTGGGAAGAAATGAAAATGGTTCAGGGTGGCTGGAGTGAGAGAGCTCTAAGTCAGGCAAGTAATACCTACTTCCCTTGTGAAAGGATCGAATACATACAGTGTTAAGCACAATGCCAGAGACATACTAGACGCTCAATAAATGTTCCTGTTCCTTCTTCAGTTTTCCCATTCATTATATCGCCTTCCAGCTTGAAATTCCGTGACTTACCATATTGCATGTGTTATTGTATGTTGGTTCATATATAGCACTATTCATGCATTGGAGGAGGAAATGGCAACCCACTCCAGTATTCTTGCTTGGAGAATCCCAGGGACGGGGGAGCCTGGTGGGCTGCCGTCCATGGGGTCGCACAGAGTCGGACATGATTGAAGTGACTTAGCAGCAGCAGCAGCACATTGTATCAATAAATAGTCTCTATCACAGATGACAGAAATATGGGTAAAATAAGAAGTGAATTTTGATAAGGGATTGATGCAAATCTGACTTTAGCTTCAACCCTTTCTTTCTCTGTGTTCCTCTGTAGTAACTTAAAGAGTTGCTTGAGTAAATCTGAATATTGTGCAAATGCAGAGATTTAGCATCAGTTCAATACATGGGGACACGATTCACTATCTGTCCATAGGAATTGCCCACCTGCTTCCAAACCCAGAAGAGCTGTTTTTCTGTTCCCAGAAGTTTTGATGATCATAACATCAACCATACTGTCAGGAGATTTGAAGGCAACATCTCATCATTGCACAACCTTAGAGACCATGATTTCTGTCCAGAACTTACTGTCAACTCTATTTCAATACACAATCTTTCCTCTCTGCCTCTGTTATGGCTTTGTACATGTCTCCTCCCATCCCCCAAGAGCGTAAACTCTGAAATCTTGACTTTATTCAACTTTGCATCATCTAGTTACTCCCCCAATACACAGTGCTTTACCCATTGGAGATGTTCAGCGAATACTTAACTTTTCTGTATACCTAGTTAATCAGAAATTGTCACTTATCATAACAGGGTTCCCTGAACTTAAGTAGCACACTCTTGTTAAGTGAGTGATACGGCCCAAGGGCATAGGAGGGTATCTTATCACCTTAGACTGTAGCAATCGTATTGTTTATTGTGTGTTTTCAAGGAGAGTCTCCATGGTGTGGTCATTAAGAGCATTAGCTATAAAGCCATACTACCTGGTTTTGAAACCTGTTACTAGTCACAAGACAGACTTTGAATGTGTAACACATCTCTCTGTGAATTAGTATTCTTCTCTGTAAAGCAGTAGTAATTTGAAGTGTTATTTCACAGTGTTATGAGGAATTACTGAGTTAATATATGTACTTTTAAATAGCAGTGGTACATTGCGAGTGCCCAATAAGAGTTAGTTGTTATTTTATGCTCTGCTAAGTTTTATATGAATGTAACTGGGAGCAGGGTAGTAGCTCGGCCACAAGAGCAAAATACAAAGGCTAACAAGAAGAGGGAGGGCAGGAACATATCCAGACGTGACTGTAATCCATTTCGAGGACAAATGCTTCCTGAGGCAGCAAGATATTCCTGACATGAGGTTTGAGCCTGAGGTGCTGTCTACCTGGTGGACTGCCCCCCACCCCCTCCCCAGTTCAACAGGGTCAGGGATCAAAGTACCTCTCTTGGTGGTAAAGTTGCCTATTTCTTGCAGTCTTTTTTAAAAGCATGGTAAAAGTTATAGGAAAAATTCTATCACAGAGAAATAATTTATGTCACATGAGTCATTTCTCTTATTAAGAATATTCTTGAGCATCTTGGTATTTTAAGCTATGAGAGTGATCTTTCTTACATGCATATATACATATTTGACAGGTATATTAATGACGTTGAGCAGTCTTAACAGAGGATTTAAATATTACTGATACTTTAAAAGTATTTTTAAATGGATATACTGATGTGCATGTGTGCATGCACAGAGTCATGTCGACTCTTTGTGACCCCATGGACTGTACCCCACCAGACTCCTCTGTCCATGGGATTTTCCAGGCAAGAATACTGGAGTGGGGTGCTATTTCCTTTTCCAATATATATATGCATATGTTCTTTTAATGGGCTTTAGGACTACCTTTTTTTTGGAAAGCAAAGATACAGGCATAGGTATAAAGTAATTGTTAGGCAGGGAAGATAATTTTTCCTGCTAGTAAAACATAATGAGGTTAATCATGATTGAAGACACATCATCAAAGGAAAACATTGACTCGGGAGGAAAAATGATCAATCAGGCTTTGGAAGAGATGACTTATAAAAGTAATTAAGGCACTGGTATGAATAAGCCTTTTGGGATGAGCATACTTTGTTCACGCCAGTCTTTCTTCACATATGTCTTTGAGAGCCACCTTAGTGCAAAAAAGATGAGAATCAAAGTAACAAGAAGCGTTATAACTTTCCAGTAGAAGACAGAAATATAACAATAATCTCCCCCACCCCCATCCATTGTCAAATTCTTTCCCATTTGAGGATCTCAGAATGCTTCATTTGGCTACAATGATTTGTTGACTTTATAGGTATACTGTAACATGAAACCTTGCAAGCTGGAACAATCTGCTTTTTAAAAATGTCTTTATCATGCGGCTAGTTTCCAACTATTTTCATTGCAGGGCAACTATAAACATTTGAAAGATTGACATACATATCAAAAAAAAAAACCTGAAATGTAATTTTTTTACTTTTATTAAACTATTTTATACCTGTATTCTGTTAAGACACCTTGATGACAGTGGTTAGCATGGTCAGAATGTACCTTATCCAGTTTTTTTTCCTAGAGATTTTCCAACAGGAAGCCCAAGTGAAAGGAGTGCAAAACTAAGACTAGAATTCTCACTATAGTTTTTCCACTGATTAATATCTCATTTTCTGCCTACAAATTGGTTTAAGGACACTCAATTTTAATTTACAGAGTTGCTAAGGATACAATCTGATAGTTAATATCAACATCTTTTGGTAGTGTTTGTAAATGTTGGCATTCTTATTAGTAACACAATGTTTTTGCATTCTTGTCACAGACTATTGTGGAGTAAACAGAGATCAAACAATATTCCTATTTTTTATTATGTGTTTGGTGAAAAATTAAAAGAATATATTGCTTAGTGTTACCCATAATTTTTGAGATAGGGCCTATATCTTTAATGATCAACTTCCAAGTCAGAAGTCAGGTTATTTGGGTACACAGAAGTGATTTTTTTTTTTTTTTAAACCACAGCAATTGTGGTAAACTGGCTCCCAAACTCATCACAGGAGACTTCCCTTACTCTTGTGTGGTCATCACGTAAAGCCATATTAGGCCCAAACTTTCCATGTTAGGCTGACTGCAGTTTTGCCATTGTATGAAATAACGAAATTTCTCAGTTATTCAGCTTGAAAAACTATAATTCGAATACCATAGGAATGAGACTCCACAGTGAATCCCCACAGTTAGGAGAATGGTCTGTTTATTTCTAAATGGAAATCCCCCATTGTCACACCACATCAATGATCTGCATATAAATCTGACTTCCATAGACCTGGAGTGTGCTTCAAAGGTCACATCTCTAGATGAAGAATCTTAGTGGGTTATGCAGTAAAAATGCCCCAAATCCAGAGCACTGTGTTGGCAGAAATAGCTTCTCTCGAAATAGCAGACGAGAAGAAAAAAAAAAAAAGGAAGATTTCAAGCCCCAAAACTTTTGCCTAAGTACATTTCCTAACGTTTCTGCCTGTATCTCATTAAAAAGCTGGATTAAGAAATGGGGGGCGGGGCATGGTGGGGATAGAACCACAGTATCTACTTTCACAGAAGGTGCATATTGGAGTCCTGCAGACACAATTTATTTGGCCTACATTTAAAAAACTTGGGAAATGCCCTATTAGGGGTAAAAAACAAACAAACAAAAAAAAACCCTAGATGTCTCCTTTACAAATGGAACGTTTGGCCACAGTGGGCCTGTATTCATTACAGGGTGGTGGTTCCGCGGGTGGGGATGGATGGGAAGTAGGGTGTATTTGAGAATGAACTCTGTGATTTCCCATTCCTTACCATTCTGAACGTCTTACACCAACGTTCACTTTGCCTGTCTCACGCCGCAGGCACTGAAATTCCTGCAGTTTATGAAATGGATGCAACGGGTCTTTTTTTAATGGGCAAACCTCTGTTAAGGGGCGGGGGGGGGGGGAATGACTGGTTTTGCTTGCAAACAGTCCTAAATCTGTCGTTTTTCAACGATCTGAGCCTAACCTACTTTTCCCGAATGGCCCGAAGTATGAAACTAAGTATCAAAGGATGGCCCTCGCAGTCGCAGCTGTCACAAGCCAGCCATGTGACCTTGGGCAAGGCCGTTAAACTCTCTTGCCCAAAGGTGATGAAAGGTCTTGAAACGGACTGAATACCTGTTCTGAATACTTCGCAGGGTGGTTGCAGAGCACACACGAGATTCTGAAAGTACTTGTAAGTCATTTATAAACCGCAAAACGCTCCCAGCACAAGCGGCTGTTACCGAGTGCGACACCACGGCTTTAGAAGTTAGGTTACTGAAATCCGCTCTAGTTCTGTGCTGCTCCCACCTCCCACGCTCGGGGGTGGGCGAGCGGAAGAAGGTTCTCGGGAGAATTTCTGGAAAAACGTCTTCGAAATGCAGGGAGAAAAGTCCCTTCACAGGGGTGAAGTTGTTGGCGGCATTTTTAAGCCCCCGAGTGACATACCAACCTCTCGCCGCACAGCCAGAGCCAAAACCGGTCCCCTGAACACCTCCCTGCTCGAAGCCGGGACCTCAGGAAACCGGCCTGAATCCTCCCAGCCAGGCCCCCCGACCCGGGATTCCGGACCTCGCCCTCGTCCCCAACCCCCACTATCGCCTCCCCCGTCCCCCCCTCCACGTGACAAGAGCCGGAACCGTCACTTCCGGCGGCGCAGGCAACGCGCCTGCGCGGGGCGCCTTGCCTCAGTGAGCGGTTGGCAGGGGCGCCGCGCCGCCAACGGCCGCGAGTGGCGGGCGGTGCAGGTTCGGCCGGGGCGGCGGCGGTGCGGTCCAGCGGGTGTGAGGCCTGAGTGGTCCAGCCCACTCCCCGGAGGGACCGGCCGCCCCGCCCCCTTGGCCCTCTCCCTCCCAGGCGCCCTCCTCCGGGGTTCGCGCTCCGGGCGCCTGGCGCGGCGGCGAGGGCGCCCGAGGCACTGGCGGAGGCGGCCGCGTCGCTCCCGCACTCGGGCCCGCCCCCTCGCGCCCCGCCCCGTCCCCGCCCTCCTCGCCGCCCTCTGCGGGAGCCCGGCAGCTGCAGCGGAGCCGCGGAGCGGGCGGCGGGGCCGGGGCAGTGCGCTCGGGGCGCGCGGAATGTGAGGCTCGGCGGGCCGCAGCGCGCACGGACGCTCGGACAGGCGAGGGGCGGTGACCCCTCGCGGACGCCCCGGCCGCGCACGCCGGGCCGGGCGCTCGCCCTCTCGCTCGCCCTTAGGCGCGTCCCGCGCCCTCCAGCGCGCCGGCGGGACCATGAAGAAGTTCTCTCGAATGCCCAAGTCGGAGGGCGGCGGCGGCGGCGGAGCGGCGGGTGGCGGGGCCGGCGGGGCCGGGGCCGGTAGCTCGTCCGTGGGGGTCCGGGTGTTCGCGGTCGGCCGCTACCAGGTCACCCTGGAGGAGTCGCTGGCCGAAGGTACGGGCGCCCGGGGAGGCTCGGGCAGGCAGGTGAGGGAGGGCTGGGGTGTGGCGGTAGCTTCTCCCGTTCTCTCCCGCTTCTTTCCGCGCCTTCGCGGCTCACTCTCCTGCTTTCTCGGCCAAGCCGGCGGGGGCTCGCGCCTAAGTCGGCTTTTCTCGCCGCCGGCAGCTCTGACCCGTGCACAGTTCTTTCAGCACGAGTTTGTCATTTTCACTCCCTCTTGAGGCTGGGAGATAAATAGGAAACGTCTTAGCGAGGGCTGCGGTGTCATGATTGAACCAGTGACTCATTAGAGGTTCAGATCGAGCAGGATTGGGTCTCCTGTCTCCCCGCTGTGGCTCAGTAGGCTGTCCTGCACTAGCCTCTCCACCCGCGCCGCAGGGCTCAGGACCCCGCAGCGCCGGGTGTTCCGCCTGGGTTTGCTCCTGCTCAGTCATCAGTTGAAAAACAATTTATTTCTGTCTGTGCGCGTGCTGGAGGTGATGCTTTGCCCCAGATTTCAGTCAGTGGGTTGCCATGGGGGGAGCAGGTAAACTTGAAGTCCGCTTTGTTGTTTAGAATCTTCTCTATGAGACCAGTCATATCCTTGCTGGACGTCTCTTTGATAGTACTTTAAAAGGCGGTAGGAAAGGTTAACTTTCACTTGAGAAGTTTTGTTTGGGAACTCTCATTATCTTTACCGGGTTATGTCAACAGTTGCAGGGCTGCTTACAAAAAAGTTTACTCTTTTTAAAAAAAGAAAAAAATCTTACACTTTAGTTTTGTGTATCGTGTATAATTGGCTTGTAGGAGATAACTTGTTTTGTCGCGTGTTTCACTGGCTTTTGAGTTTTTAATCGCAGAATGATATTACCAAAAAAATACTTAAATACTTATCAAGAAATAATTTGTTGGTGTGCTTAGTCCCTCACTTGTGTACGACTCTTTGTGACCCCGTGAACAGTAGCCCACCAGACTCCTCGGTCCATGGGATTCTCCAGGCAGGGATACTGGAGTGGGTTGCCATTTTCCTTCTTCAAATTTCTTGGTAAATGGCCCTTTTAAGTTCCAAGATTAAGAGAGAAGAAATCGAAGACAGTAGTTTTGGTTCTCTGAGAGCTAGTTGTTGATGTGGTTTGGAGACAGTAGACTGAGATTCCACTTGTGCTTTTTGAAATGCTGTAAACAATAGCAAATGAGTACAAGAGGAAAAATGAAAGGTTATTGTCTATAACATACTCTAAAGAGAAAGAAGATTTGAATGGTTCAGGGATGGATGCATTGTTTGGCAAGCCATTGCCCCTAGTAATGAGCCTGGCTGAATCTTAGAGAGGTGGGAGGAGGATCTTTAGCTTGTCAAATAATGAGTTGTATGGTAATGGGTGTTGACAGACAGATTTACTACGCTGTGAAAGTTCCTATCGCATTATGTTACAGGAATTTCAAATGTTTTAGTTGTAGCTCAAGCTGTAGGTTTTCAGAAGACATGGCTGTTAACTCGCATGCTGTACTTCTGTCTTTTGAACTGCAGTAACTAATTCAAGTGTGACTTGAGTAATATTACACTCACTTCATTTCACTAAACCCCAGGTGAGTCTTTTATTTAATAGAAGGAAATCATCAACATTTCATGAAAGTAGACTTTGGATTTGTAGCTTTTGCCACTGCTCCATGCATGTCCTGTGATTACTTCTGAGCAAGCTATTTTCAACAAAAAGTAATTTTGGAAAATGCAAATAAAAAATTTTCAAAAGGGGAGTGCTCAACCACACACAAAAAAATTTAAAAGAAAAATTCTTTCAGTCACTAATGTCACTGTTAATGTTCTGCTGCCTTTTGCCATAATTTGTCATTTCTTTTGGAAAAATCTGCAGTCAAGTGTTAGGAGGAAGCAAGCATTGAACCAACTCTTTTGAAAGATGGCACTCCTCCCACCCCCATCCCAACCCCGCCCCCAACACCCCCAGCTCCTGGACCTAGGCTTTTGGCCTTCTGTGGAGGGAAGGCTGAGTCCTTGGTCTTGTTCCCTTATGTATTTCTTTTTCCAGCACACACACAACTGAAATCTATATTCGGTTCACTCTTTGATTCTGACGATATATTGTCATTTCATATGCTTCATATTCTCTCTTCTTTCCAAATATGCCGCAGTGTAGATGTTTAAGTACAAATGTGGTTTACATTCAAGAATGATCATTCCTTTAATTTACAGGTACATTTGCCCAGTTGTAAGATTATGGCAAGTGCTTTTGAAAAGGCGTTAGTGTTTAGAGCACCTGAATTGGGGAGAGGTTTACCATTGAATGGGAAAAAGGTAGAAGCAAAGATAGCAAAAAACACGCTTAGTAGGTTTTCCATTTTTGTTTTGTGTCAGTGTTGTTTAAATGGAGCCAGGACTCTGGATGCTGTGTCCTGCGTGTTTTGCCCTGCTATTGCTCAGAATGACTTCTGCAGTGTCTTTGAGTCTTCAGTCACCCTGGTGGGAGTGCTGCCTGTCTCCCTCCCTATGTACATACTTGATTCTCATTATTCATAGAACTTATGTTCTTTAAAGTTGTCGTCAACAGTGATTTAGCAAATATGGAATCATTGTGCCTAGGGTAAATACAGTGTTAGGGTACCACAAGTCTCTGCTCCCATTTTTGCCAATCAATATAAACCTTGTTTTATGTGTGTTTCTGTTTAAAGAACCTTGTTTAGTATGTATATTGTTCGTTCACTCATTAACATTGAGTTCATGGCCAACAGTACTGTTCAGTTCAGTTGCTCAGTCGTGTCGGACTCTCTGCGACCCCATGAACTGCAGCACGCCAGGCCTCCCTGTCCATCACCAACTCCCAGAGTCCACCCAAACCCATGTCCATTGAGTTGATGATGCCATCCAACCATCTCATCCTCTGTCATCCCCTTCTCCTCCTGCTCTCAATCTTTCCCAGCATCAGGGTCTTTTCTAGTGAGACAGCTCTTCGCATCAGGTTTCCAAAGTATTGGAGTTTCAGCTTCCACATCAGTCCTTCCAATGAACACCCAGGACTGATCTCCTTTAGAATGGACTGGTTGGATCTCCTTGCAGTCTAGAGGACTCTCAAAGAGTCTTCTCCAACATCACAGTTCAAAAGCATCAATTCTTCAGCACTCAGCTTTCTTTATAGTCCAACTCTCACATCCATACATGACTACTGGAAAAACCATAGCCTTGACTAGATGGACTTTTGTTAACAAAGTAATGTCTCTGCTTTTTAATATGCTGTCTAGGTTGATCATAACTTTCCTTCCAAGGAGTAAGCGTCTTTTAATTTCATGGCTGCAGTCACCATCTGCAGTGATTTTGGAGCCCAGAAAAATAAAGTCTGACACTGTTTTCCAGTTTCCCCATCTATTTCCCATGAAGTGATGGGACTGGATGCCGTGGTCTTAGTCTTCTGAATGTTGAGCTTTAAGCTAAATTTTTCACTCTCCTCTTTCACTTTCATCAAGAGGCCATTAGTTTTTCTTTACTTTCTGCCATAAGGGTGGTGTCATCCACATATCTGAGGTGATTGATATTTCTCCCAGCAGTCTTGATTCCAGCTTGTGCTTCCTCCAGCCCAGCGTTTCTCATGATGTACTCTGTGTATCAGTTAAATAAGCAGGGTGACAGTACTGTAGCTCGTGCCTAAATGAAGCTTAGCGAACACACAGATGTTCTCTGTGAGGGTCATCATAGCCTTCTTGCTCTAAGGAATGCTAGGTGGACAACATTTTGGCACTATGCTTGAGGGCTGTTTTAAACAACAGAATCGTCAGTAAAAAACACAAAAATGAGAAAAACATGACACTGTATAGACCTTGAAAAGGGCCCTTGCTTACAGTATGAGAGCTGAAAGAAGGCAGGGTAATACCTCGTTGATGCCAGCTGGCCTACTCAAAATTTTCGCCACTGCACAGTCTGCAAATGACTATGAAAGTGCCATTGTTTTGATTTTGGGATATTGTATTGATTTCAGGGATACAAATAAATTTTGGCAAGTAAGCAGGTTTACAAATATGAACTCAAATAATGAAGATCAGCTGTGTGTGAATATACACATACACATATATGTTTTATATAGTATATATAATTTTAAAAACCTAGATTCTTAGGGGTATACTTATGTTGTGTGTTGGTGTAGTTTCTTTTCTGAAATGTTATATACTTCATATCATAATCTTTCTAGTTAAGAATATGTGTGTTGGAAAATGCTGAGAACTTGTACCTTTTTAGTTCTTGCTAAAAGTCGAAACAACTGATATGACAGGCATTTTCATGATTTTCCTCAACAATTTTGTTTAGTTGCAGGAATGCAAGTTCAGTTTTAGGTTAGGCCGTAGAAATGAGCTAGAGCCATATGTAAATTTTAGCTTGAAACAGTATCAAATTGTCAAGCACATATAATTCAATGTCACCTTCCAAGTTTTTACTAAAACATAGGACCACTTTTGGATAACATGACTTCAGTCTAGTCAGAAGAATTCAATGTTGATTGATAAGGGGAAGAATGGGTTCTCCAGTAGGGGACTTCTCCCCTTAAATGGGGAGCAGTGTAGAGGGCAGGATACCATCCATAATTTGTTGACATAATCTAATCATGAGGTTATGGGGCTGGATAGGAACGATATTTTGAATATAATTGGGTGCACAGGACTTTCAGACATGGTCATGGTGGGAGGCGACTGTCAGAAATTGGCACTGTCAGAAATTGGAGGCCAGGAATTTACTACAGATTTCTGTAAAAGTAGCTTGGTAACTCTTTCAGAGTTAACTGCTTCAAGTAGGGTGAATTTAGCTTAGGTGCCAGTTAATTCTCATTGTTAATTTAACAGAAAGGTAGTAAAGTACTTCTGATTTTGCAATATAAATCAGTAAGAAAAATGATGGATTTAAGCATGATGTTTCATGCAGGAATTATCTGTAGCTACCCAGTAACATGTAAGTTAAAGTTCCTAAGAGAGACAGCAGAAGGGAAGGATTTAATAAAGATATCAACAACTGTTCCTATTCCCTATTTATGAAATGCCTTCTTTAAAAAAATGCCAAGCTCTGTACTAAGAGAACAAAACAGATATTTCTTTGGCCTTATGGAACTTGCAGTCTAGTATAGATGATAAAATCAGTCAGGTTAATGTAGTTAGCAGTTTAGATAATTGTGACAAGAAAGCGTAGGGTTTTATGAGCAAATAACTGATTCAGTTTATATTGGTGGATTAGGAAGCCCCCTCCCCCGCTATTTTTGACATTTTAGCAGAAATCTGAAGTGTGAGGAGAGTTAAGTAAGGGCAGAGGTGTGAAGGTGGGGGTGGTGTGGAGTATGTCATGAAGAGAGAAATTCCTCTGTAGGAAAGTTTCAGAAACTGAAGGAAGTCCAGAGCCATCGACCGTAGTGAATGAATCACGTGAAAGAAGAACCGGGGTGGTTTTGGAGCGGTGACTAGGATCTAGGTCTTTGTATGGCATGTTGGGTATTTAGATTTTTATCTGAAAATGCGGTGGGAAGCTAGTGAAGGATTTAAATTTGGGCCGTGACATGCTCTCATCTGTGTTTTCGTGAGCTCGTGGTGTTTGCTCTGTGGTGACTGTTGGAGAGGTATACAAATCAGATGATTAGTTAAGAGGGTGGCAGTGGGGATGGAGCCTAATGTTACTAATGCTTGACTGGGAGGACCTGGTGTGGATTACGTGGAGGTGGGTGTTGTAGGAAGTGTGAAGAATGACTTGGTTATGCACCTCTTGGATGGAGGTGCTTTTATTGAGGTGGGAAGAGTAGAGAAGGAACAGAATTTGGGGGCTGGGTGTGGAGATTGGAAGAATAGCCAGTAATTCCGGACATGTTTAGTTGAGAAATCTGGGAGGAAATACTTGTCAAGTGGGATGCTGAGTATATATGGTCTGGTACTCAGCAAAGGTGTTTGGGTTTAGAGACAGGTACTTGTGATTCGTGAGCATTTATTTGACTGTTATTTTAAGCCCTGGGAGAGGATGGGTGAAGGAGAGCGTGTAGAATGAGAAGGGCAAGGCTCTCATGAAGGACTCCTGTGGAACATTGGTTTCAGACATTAGAGTTTATTAGAATCATTTATTTGGAGAGCTTGGTAAACCACAGATTGCTGAGCCTGACATCCAGAGTTTGATTTTGTATGGCTGGTCAGAGCCCGTAATTTTCATTTCTACCAACTTGCTCATCAGTGCAGATACTGCTGGTCCAGGAAGCATGCCTTGAGATTTAAGAGTGGGCAGAGACTTCAAGAGCTGCCAGAGGCAGAGGAATACAGGAGAATCTGATGCCTTGAAACTGAGGAGTGAAGGGAGGGAGGGAACAGTTGTGTTGCTGAGAAGTCATCTTACTTGGTTACATTTTTTTGGTCAGGCATTCATGATTATAATGGGCTTCCCTGGTGGCTCAGGTAAAGAATCCTCCTGCCAGTTCAGGAGACAAGGGTTCAATCCCTGCATTGGGAAGCTCCAAGATCCCCTGGAGGAGTAAATGGCAACCCACTCCAATATTCTTGCCTGGGAAATCCCATGGACAGAGGAGGCTGGCAGGCTACAGTCCATGGTGTTGCCAAAGAGTTAGACACAACTCAGCAACTAAACAACAAGTTGATGATCGTGCATGCTTAGTCATTCACCTGCCTTATGAAACTTAGCTGTGATTATTTTCTGGTAATGCTCTTTGCTCCCGCCACAGTGTGCTTCTCGCCTCCTGGTTCCGGGGTTGAATCTCCTGTTTGCCTTTCACTCTGCCTCTCTAACCTTAGCTTCCTAACTGCTGGCTCTGATCACTCCCTTCTTCCTGTGGACATTTGTAGCTGTTTGCTTTTTCTTCTCTTATCACATTTAATCTTTTGTCTTGAGATACAACTATGTAAGCACTTGGAAACCGGTGATTAATTATTGTTCCTGTCTCAACGCCCCTAGCAGATAGTGAAATTCTGGAGGCAGAAGGACACTCCATTAAATGCTTTTTGTGTCACAGAAATTGCCTCACCATAGGCATTCAAATACTTTTCAAAGGAAATGATTTTTGACTTTTTTTGGGAAACCAGAATTCTTCAGTAGAATTTAGAACCGAATTTGCAAATTAAGAAGTACCAGTGGAGGACTCTTTAGTTCTTGTCCCCTCAGAGGTCTTCTGCTTAGTCCTGGGGACCCTGAATTTTCTACTTTTGGTGAAGACACATTTGCAAATTGGCATTTCATTTAGCTTCCTTGAAACAGCAAAGAAAGAATAACGTGGATGCCCCCTTAAGTCACCTTTCTTTGTTGACGTTGTATTTTTCTTTATGTAGCAAAAGTGGCCGAGTTAAAAAACAGAAAAGCATTTTTACATGCCATTGTGAAATTGTTTTATATTCTGCAGTTGATTTTAACAGTCTTTTTTTTTTTTTTGGATGGAGAGTATTTTGAGGACAGAGTCTTATTTATTTATCTCTGTATCTTTAGTTCTGTGCAGTAATTTTCAGTTGATGTTGAAATAAACTGTCAGGAAACATTGTTTGCTTTTCTGTAACACATAGCCTATACCTAGTATGAAAATCAATAGGTAATGTGTGATATTGACAAGATAATTTGTGACAGTACCTAACAGTGTATGCCAAATCTCTCAATAAATATGGATTAATTTCTGGTTCAGATTTAGTTGTAAGCTTTCAGTGAAATTTGATTCTGGCATTGTAGTAACTTGCTTTTAGATTAGGTGGTACATTTGTCCTGAAGTAAGTGTCACATGTTTGTAAAAATACCAAATCATTTTGATCAGATAATTATATGGCATTCAGCCACATATAATTTGTATGTTCCTGTTAGCTATATAGAATTTTGACCTTGATAGCAGCATGTGCTTTCACAATAATGTGAAAGTAATTTGCAGCAATGGGTATTACATAGAATCTTGTTAACAATGCTTCTGTGTTGGGTTATGTTATCATTGTAGGGACACTCCTAGGATGTAATTTTGATCACTGATATATTTTCTTTAGATGTGGCAGTTTATTCAAGGACAAGATACTAACGCTAAATTTCCAGTACTTCAACAGTATGTAGTGGAAATTGTACATTTGCCTCCAGTGTGTGTGAGCTCAGTTGCTGTCATGTTTGAGACCCCATGAACTGTAGCCTGCAAGGCTCCTCTGTCCATGGGATTCCTAGGCAAGAAAGTGGAGTGGGTTACCATTTTCTTTTCCGGGGAGCTTCCCAACTCAGGGACCAAACCCACGTCTCCTGCATTGGCAGGTGGATTTTTTACCATTGAGCCACCTGGGAAGCCCATTTATCTCCAGTAAAGGTGCTAAATTGCACTGATATGTCAAATTTCTGTGATTTTAGCTGTGGTCAACTTTGTGGGGTTAGTACTGACATTTTCATGTTGAGCAAATTGGAAAGGTTGTCTTCGGTTACTTTAAAAATAATGGGAATAAATTAATATTTGTTAGTATCTTTCCATTATGGAGTTCGCAAGAGGGAAAAATAGAAAATTGGTGTTAGAAGTATTAAGTAACATATTAGAAGGTAGAATTGATGTCTGTCCTTACATTGATTCCTGATCTTCTTTGGTATTTTTTACTGATCTTGTGTATTATCTGGGGTTCTCTTTCTCCCCTTCTCTCCTGTTTTTTTTTCTTTTGATGTCAAAACTCAAAGTAGAACATACATATTTATTAGAACACATTTGATAGCTATCAAATGATTAAAGCCTTGATCTGGAATTCTGAAATTAAGAGTCTGAATGGCAGTTTCAAAGCTGCAGGAGGTTTCATCTGCAAGGGCTTGAGGCTGCTCATTCCTTGATTTTTATCCTGCATCCATCTGGTGAGCCATTTATGTACCCACAAGCCACTATTTTTAGGGGACTCGGTTGGGACGTTGAGTGGTTAATGACTGAGCTGTTTTAAATAGTTGGGTGCTTAGTTAATTTGGAGATTCTCAGTCTGTATGTATCATGTTTACAGTTGAGATCAGTCAGCACATTTCTGCTAAGTTTCAAGACTTAGGAAAGTGGTTGTCAGGCCTTTTATAGAGGGCCTTTTTAATGGAATTTTGGGTTTGTCCTAGAATTCCAGTAACCTTGAGGGCATAGTTTGGGATGTAACCTTTGGAGAGGCACTTTGCAATGGTATTGTTTTAAAATGTGAAATATTTGTTGCTACTAGTTTTCCTGTTTTTAATTAAATTTTGAAATGGTGCCTTCTTGGAGACAACTATTAAAAAAAAAGGTGAAACTTGGAAGTTAGACCATTTGCTAATCCCAGTTAATACCACTAACTCACATTGTGACATTTTGACCTCAGTTTCCTCAAGGAGAAAAATGAAGTGGGTTAAGATAAATCTGTAACATTTTTTTTCTGTTTTGAGTTTCGCTGATTCTACCTGTGTACCTGAATCTTACTGCTCCTGCCGATAAGAGAGGAGCATGGGAAAGGAGGGCTAATGATGAGCAGTTTTAGGATTGAGACCGTAATGAAAGGATTGTGCATGGTTATCATACATTTGTGTTCTTTGGCAAACTTCAGTATAGGGTAGCGATTTATTTCTTATTACATGGTATAAAGCTATTTCTTAAGCATTGGAAAGAGTCTTTTATAAGAAGTTAGCTTGCGTATTAGCCTCAAGGTAGAGGACTGATGCTCAGTTGAAATAGCGTGGCATTTCAGAGCCCAGTTCAACTTCAAGGGCTGAGGCACCTTAGTTGCTACTTTTGTCATTTTAATTTGTTATCTCCAAGTGAGTCCTTTATATGTTTTTTGAAGGGTATCTGGAAGTAAAGAAACTCGTTTTACAAATGTTTGCTTACAAAGAATATATGAGGAAGGGTTATAGTAATATTTTCTCTGAGCAAGTTTATGGCCAGAAAGTTTAACTGTGTTATGTATGAAGAACTTGTTACTTTTTGTTTCCATTGCTGTCAGCTCTAGTTTGGGTCCCTACTACTTCTTAAAGAAATACATTCTCCTGTGGGCTGTTCCTCCCCTTTTAGGCTCTTTCCTCATCAGAGCGACTCTAGTCTTCCTTCTAATTGTTCTGGAAGTGGGCTTCTGGTTTTGTCACCCTCTTATTTGCTTAAGCAAGTGAAGTGCAGACTCAGTGCTCTGGGATTCAAGGTCCTCTGCAACGTGACTCCAAACCCCTTTCCACCTTCATCTCTCACTCCTCCCCTGGGTGTATGTCACGATTGCACATGTGCTTCTGTCTCCTACGCTGCTTTCATGCTTTATCATTCCCGGTTTTCAGATGCCGGCCTCTCCAGGTCTGTTGAAATGGGATCTTGCAGGACTCATTTAATATACAGTTAATTAATTGCAGTCTTTATTTTTTCATGAAGCCTGTGTGCAACCAAATGAGTGCAGTTATGTCTTCCTTTGATGCCTTGTGTAGCAACGGTTTCTCATGTTGCACTTACTTTACATGGCTTTGTTCTATTCCCAGAAAATGGCTGATAAAAAGTTTCCTCTACTGCAAGATTTTTTAATCCTTTTTAGCTCCTTTAAAACTTGGCTTATATTCATCATTTATCTCTTGCAGTGCTATACTTGTGATACAGGTAAGAGATTGAGGTTTTGAACTGAAAACAGTCCGAAGGCCTGTACAGATTTACTGTTAAACAGTCGGATAGCAAACTAGACTTGACGTATCCTGTTGTTCAGTTGATGTTTAGGAACAGATTGCCCCTATTTTTCAAGTTATGTCCCTTTATAGAAATTAAAATAAGTAGATGCATTTATAATAATGTAGGTATAGTATTGTCTAGATAGATGAAAAAACACAACCAGATTAATTTTTGAATTTCTAGCCTGTTTTACTTCTGTTATGATTACACAAATAGTGAGTGCATCTTTGTTTTGTGGGTACTGCGTTGCTCTTGTTAGGTATGACTCTCAGAAATATTCTAGCGTAAACTCCCCTGACCCATGTCATCTTTAAGAAAGCCACGACTGTGGGACAGACAGTGAGCTGAAGAGGCCTAATGTATGTGCTCTGAGTAAGGAATCTTAAGGAAGTGTCAGTGTTGGAAATGATCAGATGGCTAAGGCTTTCCCTTCAGTGACTGATAGTACCGAGGTTTAAAGTGACAGCTGGAATCTAAGAGAAGGAGAGATTAGCAAGAGGGGCATCTCCTTAATGCTCTGCTTGAAGGAACATATGATTATTTCTTTTAAGGACCTCTCTAGTTAGTCTGTGATGTTGGAGGTGCTCATTTTCTACCAGAGAAGCTTTGCATTTTTGTTGACTGGGAAATTTGTAAGCCTTAGCATAACAGATCAGAGGGTAGCAAATGAAGTCTTTATGCAGTTTTCTTAGTAACTCATCATTACCACCCTTAGCATTCTTGTATTTCTTCTTTGGTTTTCTGGAAGAGAGGTTTCTAACACACTCCTTCCCTTGCCTAATTGCTATATTTACTTGTTTTCCTTAGATTGTGTGTATGTGTGTGTGTGTGTGTGTGTGTGTGTGTGTGTGTGTGTGGCTGAGCCATTGTTTGAGCTGATGGGGATTTTTACATACTTAACTATTGTCTTTTGAATGAGGTGGTCAGTGGTTAGTCTGAATTTTGATATTCATTCTGGAATCATGAAGATATTAGTACTTACAATACAGTAAACTATTTTACTTAATGAATGTTGTCAGGACTATTTTTCTAGGGAGTAGGATTATGCATCACTGACCATGACCCACTTTTTCATTCTCTTTTCTGCATAACAGAATCTCTCCTTCTGAATATTAATGGTCTGTCTGTTCTTTGTGTAACAGCAACAAAAAAGATGCCACTGGCTCATGATCAGTAGGACATGGATTCTGAGTTATTTTTCCAGAAGTAGGATGAGTATGTGTTCAGCTGTGCTTAGGCTTTTAATGGTCTGTTTTGTGATCAATGAGAGAAGTTTGTAAAACAGTTAACTAGTGCTGTAGTGCAGAAATGTAGACCTAAAAAAGAGGATTTGGTTTTCCAACTAGCCTAGTTCAAATCCTGGTGAATAGTTAACCAGACTGTTAAATCTTTGTTCATTTTTTATCTTTTAATAAAATATTATTAATAAAATTTTAAGGATCTCAATTCAAATTGATAGTTATATGTATGTATTTAAAATCCAGTGAACTAGCTGTTACAGCTTTGTTTTTTCAGCTCACTGAAGTGGGGGCTTGAGAAGTGTTGCAAATCCATGGATTGAAAGAGAAAGCATGTGTTTGTGTATGGCATTTTGCCCATAGTATCATGTTAAAAGTGAGTTTGCAAGGTGCTGTATGAATCCATCTTATTCAGAGTTGGATGTAACTGTTTTGATGGCCCATAAATTTCTAGCATGAGAAACTCCTGTTTGCAGAGTTAAGGTTCAAGTGTGTCCTCACTTTAAAATAGTAGCTGTGTTGATAAAGGTTACAAGTATTTTAAAAGGTTACGGTGGGTCATTATGGATATTCTGAGGTCAATTCTATTGAGTTTTGGTTTTCTGGAAGACTAAATATAGGGATGGAGTGGTGGGTGGGGTACAAGAATCTGCATGAAGGCAAAGGCCTTCTCAGCTTCCTTCAGAGAATATCCCCAGTGGTCTATTAATTGGAGTTGGTGGTGCTGGACTGACAGTCTATCTTTTAAAATGCTAGAGCCTCATTAAATCTCCTGTAATTGCAGCAATTATCCAATTTTAGTTCCCTTATTTAACTATGAGAAAATAGATTAAGGGATGAGCCCTCAAAATCACACTGTTAGTGTTGGTTGTGGAGGGCAGAATTCAGGTCTCAGGACTTAGCACTCTTTCCACTGCATGTGGGCTCTTTAATTGGCACTTGTACACATTCAAATTTTGGCCTTTGGTTGGAGTGGGACTTTGAGCAGACTTAAGGGATCAGAGGACTTTGAATATTTTGGAGGCAGCTGGAGTATTAATGGGTACCTGAGGAGTCTGAGGTGGAAGGAGGTATTCCCAAACATGTTTGAGTTAAAGTTTTTTCACTTTGCTCTTTGCTGAGGCCATGAAACCATTTGTTGCAGTTGTTTAAGGTGTCAGAATTAACATGAAAAGGTTTAAAATTATACCTTCCCCCAAATTAGTCTTATCTCAGTTTAGAAAGATTCAGCCCTGAGTGAAATAATGTGTTCGTGAACTGTAAAGTAAGATAAAATCATATTACTTTAGCGTCTTCTTGTGAATCTCGCTTCGCAATATCTGGGACCTCCTGGTAGGGAGGAAAGAAAGTGAAAAGAAGAGAAACAGATGAATTCTTACCCCCTACTTCCTTCTGTTCCTAGTTCAAGGTTATGGGAACTTTAAAGCTTAGAGTCTAATGTGCTATAATATCAAATCCCCTTTTGCATTTCATTTAACCAGTTTGTGCTACATGTATTCAAAATAGAAAAGACATGGGATCTTTCAAATTTTTATCTTTAGATCATAGCATGTATACATTTGTCTTAAACCTGAAAATACTACACTTCTGAGTCTTGGCAGGAAATAAGATCATGTGACATCATACGAATTTTCTTAAAAATGACATTACTTCTGTGATATATGTGGCATATTTTTATACACATGCAAGTGAAAAGTTGGAATAGTCCTTGATCTATGAGTTAAAAATATTAAAAGAAAATTTCTTAATATTTTTTATTAAACTATGGGACTTCCCTTGTGGCTCAGACAGTAAAGTGTCTATCTACAATGTGGGAGACCTGGGTTCGATCCCTGGGTCGGGAAGATCCCCTGGAGAAGGCAACGGCGACCCACTCCAGTATTCTTTTTTTTTTTTTACTTTTTTATTAGTTTTTTATTTTTTTAATTTTAAAATCTTTAATTCTTACATGTGTTCCCAAACATGCACCCCCCTCCCACCTCCCTCCCCACAACATCTCTCTGGGTCATCCCCATGCACCAGCCCCAAGCATGCTGTATCCTGCGTCAGACATAGACTGGTGATTCAATTCTTCATGATAGTATACATGTTAGAATGCCATTCTCCCAAATCATCCCACCCTCTCCCTCTCCCTCTGAGTCCAAAAGTCTGTTATACACAGCTGTGTCTTTTTTCCTGTCTTGCATACAGGGTCGTCATTGCCATCTTTCTAAATTCCATATATATGTGTTAGTATACTGTATTGGTGTTTTTCTTTCTGGCTTGCTTCACTCTGTATAATCGGCTCCAGTTTCATCCATCTCATCAGAACTGATTCAAATGAATTCTTTTTAACGGCTGAGTAATACTCCATTGTGTATATGTACCACAGCTTTCTAATCCATTCATCTGCTGATGGACATCTAGGTTGTTTCCATGTCCTGGCTATTATAAACAGTGCTGTGATGAACATTGGGGTACATGTGTCTCTTTCAATTCTGGTTTCCTCGGTGTGTATGCACTCCAGTATTCTTGCCTGGAAAATCCCATGGACGGAGGAGCCTGGTAGGCTGCAGTCCATGGGGTCACTAAGAGTCGGACACGACTGAGCAACTTCACTTTCACTTTCATGGGACTGTCACCATCATTATCAAGAAACATTTGTTTAGTGTTCGTATTTTTTTAAGTAGAGTTTTTTTTTTTTTTGTTTAAATTGAGATAGAGTTGATCTATAACATTATATTAGTTGCAAATATACAACATGAGTCCACATTTGTATACATTGTGAAATGATCACCAGGATAAGTCTGTCTATCATCACACATAGTTACAAACTTTTTCCCCTCTGATGAGACGTTTTAAGATCTATTCTCTTGGCAACTTTCAGATATACATACAGGATTATTAACTATTGTTACATGCTGTACATTACATTCCCAGCACTTAGAGCCTTTTTAAAGCCAAAATACAACCATGCCCATCCTCCATCTACGTCTTGATATGGGTCTCTCCTTTACTTATAACTTCAGACTCTCCCTCCAACTGCATTTCTACTTGTGCCTTATTACTTATTCTGTCTATTCAACATATCAGCCTGTTTCTCTCATTTTAAAAGACAAAACAAAAATAAAGGTTTCTCACGGTCTTTTGTGTGTCTTTCCTTCTATCACTGACTTCTGAAAGAACAGGCTTCAGTAATGGTTCTCAAAGTGGTGTTTGTGGGCTCCAGGGGGATGGGTCCTCAGAACCTTTTGATGGGGTCTATCAGGTCAGAATTTTCATAATACTTTTAAGACATAATTGCCTTTTACACTTTATTGGCATTTTCATTGACAGTTTGAAAGCAATGCTAGTTAAAACCACTGTAACACGAATCTACACGGTTGGCCCCAAAATGTATTAGTCGTCGTGTTCTTCACTGTCACACGCTCTCAGTTTTGTTTTGTTTTGTTTTTAAAGCCGCTTTCTCTTAATTTCTTTGATGCAGCTGTAAAAAGTCTTTTCTCAGTCTCAAAAGTACGTGTCTTTGTTTTTTTTTCTTCTGGTTGTGGTAAAATATACATAAAATTTACCATTTTAACTATTTTTTAGTTTATAGTTCAGTGGCATTCACATTGTTAGGCCATCATCACCACTATCCATTTCCAGAACTTCTTCATCTTCCCAAATCGAAACTCTGTATCCATTAAGCACTAACTCCACATTCTTCCTTTTTCCTAGTCCCAGTAACCACTATTCTACTTACTGACCCTATGAATTTGACTATTCTAAGTACCTCATATAGCTGGAATCATACATAATTGTCCTTTTTTCATTGGCATGTTTGACTTACCATAACATTTTCGAGGTTCATCCATGTTGTAGCATGTATCAGAATTTAAGTCTGAGTAATCCATGAATGGAATGTCACATTTTGTTTAGTCACCATCAGTGGACACAGTTTGGTCATTTCCACCTTCTGACTATTGTGAGTAACGCTGCTATGAATATAAGTGTATAAATATCTAGTCAAGCCCATGCTTTCATTTCTTCTTGGTAATGGACCCAGAAACAGAATTGCTGCATTATGTATGAATGATTCTATGTTTAATTTTTTGAGGAATTGTCATCCTGTTTTCCATAGTGGCCAGCTATACCATTTTAAGTTCTCATGTCCTCACCAACACTTGCTATTTTCTGTTTTTTTTTCTTTTTAAAATTTTATAATGACCATCCAAGATGGGTGTGAAGTGGTGTATCATTCTGGTTTTGATTTGCATTTTCCCAAAGATAGGTGGTGTTGAACATCTTTTCATGTGCTTATTATTGGCCATTCATAAGTTCATATCTTTTTAATACGTGAAGAAATGGGAAGTATACATGAAGCACCTGCTGCATGGTGAAGTTTATGGTGGTATAATTGAGGAAGAGCGCTTAGGTGATTCAGTTGTGTGCTGAACCTGCTGCTTTTTTCGTGGAACACTTATTTTTCTTTGAAAGTGATTGATAAACTATGGTTATTCATTTAGATCTGGATATTTGGCTCACATTTTCTCAAAAAATGAAGTGAGACTGTCACTTCAAGGAAAACAAGTGTTGTTAATGACAGAATTTGATTTTTCGAAAGAAAGTTACAATTTTGGAAAACTTGTATCTGCCTCTGTGAACTTGATAGCTTCCTACTGCCTAAAGGCTTTTCTCAGGAGATAGGTGATAATGTTTCCAAATACAATTTTTAAAAAGGATAACACAATTTCTTAAACTCGGTTAACTGTTATTTTCCTAATACATGATGTTACTAATATAAGATTGACCATTGGGTTTTAATGTAAGCATGCAAAAAATTCAGTGATGTGGTTTGAGATATCATGTTGGAGTGACCTTTAAGAAGTGAGTAATTGTTATGTTTTGCTACGATAGCAGAGAAGAACATCCATAGGTATGTGAAAGGACTATTAAAATAGTCTTTGATCTTTACTTCATTACAGCCTTATGAACAGGAGTTGTGATGAGGTGTCTGAGGGACTGGTGACAGCAGGGAAGTTTGAAAGGAATATTCCTTTGGACTCGAATAGCTGGTTCACTTTAGAGTGTGTGCGTGCACGTTCAGTTGTGTCTGACTTTTTGCGACCTCATGGACTGTAGCCCACCAGGCTCCTCTGTCCACAGAATTTTCCAGACAAGAATACAGGAGTGGGTTGCCATTTTCTAATTCAGGGTATCTTCGCAGCCTAGGGACTGAACCAGTGAACCAGCATCTCTTGCATTTCCCGCATTGGCAGGCGGATTCTTTACCAGCTGGGCCACTAGGGAAGCCTGGTTCACATTAAGTGTATTAACTTTTTAAGAGTAATTTTGAGGAGTCGTATTCTCTAATATACTGCTTCTCAGACTCTCAGTAAGTATATGAATCACTTGGGGATTTGTTAAAAAGTAGCTTCTGACTCAGAGCATCTGGGGTAGGGCCTGGGGTTCTACATTACCAGCACTCTCTTAAGTGATGCCAGTGCTGCTGTTTCCACAGGTCACATTCTCCTTTAGACAGTCTCCTAGGAGAGGGAGAGAGAAAAAAATACCCTCTGAAGTGATCAGAGCAGTTCATGATGAATATCTGTTTTATTAATGGCCTTCAGATTGATCATTAGGAGACAACAGGACTAATGCAGGGATTCTTAAGTTTTACCTGGGGTGCTGTTGAACAGATTTCTGGACATAAATCCTAGAGATTTAATCTTCGGTTTAGAGATCTTTTGGGAAAACATCAAGTTTAATAAGCACTCCATATAATTCTGTTGTGTTGGGATTTTGATTGACATTACTCAAAACTGCCTGTTAACTTGGGGTTGAGCATATTGATATTATTGAGCATTCCTTTCCAAGAGCATAGCATCTCTATTTTATTGAAGTCATATGTGTAAGAATTACTAGAAACCTTGTTAGATTTTGTTTGAAAGAAACAAAGGATAAGGGGACATAGTACTTGTTGGGTGCCTGTGGGAAAGTTGCCTAGACTGTTTGAAAGGCTGATCTTTATTACACAGGTCCTTAAGGTCAAGGGGGACAGTGCATTAATTCATTTACAGTTTATGGGGAAAATTTTTAGAAATACTGTTAGTATATATAGAACCTCACCATGGAAGGAAATAACTGGTTTTACTTCTTTCCTCAGCTTTCTTTCTATTGCATTTCTATAAGTTATTTCACTTTGAAAAGAATTTGTTCTTAGAAAAGCTGTGATCATATCCTTTCAAAGGTGTGACTTTCTGACAGATTACTTCAGGTGGGAATATTTTTAGGAAAGTTCCAGTGGGTATCTGAAATCTTTTCCCTGAGAGTTTCACTTTAGTCATTGTTAACCAGAAGTACACATTATTATGCTCTTTCAGATAAAATATGTTCGAATATAAACCTACATGTCTTAAAGATCCACAGTCTGTATGAGAAAACTAGTCTTGGTATCAGTGCTTTTAAGACAAAGCTTGTTTTAATTTTTTAATAGTACTTGTTCTGAATGAAATTTGAAATATCTTTTTATAGACCATTGTAACAGATAAAAATACCAATGATAAACATTATAAAGTTATTGCATAGTTGGCATATTTTGATAGAGACTTCTAATTATATAGAGAACTTTCTTCTACATTGCCAAATTTAATGTATTCACCAGTTCTTAAGTAGACATGGCAACAGAACTATGTCCATTTTTAAAGAGAAGGTATGTGAGGCTAACAAAGGTCAGGTACCCTTAGAAGCCAGTTCAGACAGTGTAAGGAAGGGGAGATACACACACACACACACACACACACACACACACACATATGTATATATATATATATATATAGAGAGAGAGTGTGCCAGAATTTGGAAAAGTTATAGTTGTTGTATATTCCAGTAGAAGTAGTAAAAACAAAACAAAACAAACTCTTTTTGGATAGCACATTTCTTTGAGAAGTTATATAGATACTTTCCTCAGGAAAATGTGCCTATATATAAATTGTGCAGATTTCAGAGAGTATATATGTATTATGCAAATTACCCCTGTGGTATATTCCTTGATTTTTATAATTTAAAAATGTATTCAAGCTTTTGTGTTTTAGTAGCTTAGATAGTAGTGGCTATAGGTACTAATACATGAAAATAAAGTCCAAGAATATAGAGAATTCATTTTTCTAACCTATATACTTACTTGATTTTGGGGGGGAGATTCTGCTGCTGATGCCAATATTTGGGGGCATGTGTGTGTGTCTGTATTTAAAGGTTTTGTGTACAGTTTCTCTCAGTAAGATTGGCTTTTCTATTAAAAGTGCATAAAATGTTTGTAAGGCTGTGTTGAACCTTATCGCTGAGTAGCAGAAGAATTTGACCAAATTCTTCCTTACCAATATGCTGTGGTCATTAACAGTATGCACAGATGGGTTGTAGGTGTGCCCAGATGGTTCCCCTCGGCCCTCAAAGTGGCCCTGTTGTGGTTGGAGGTCCCTGCTGGTCAACTCAGACTGAAAGCAGACTCTGTCATTCACATCATTTCCCCAGGGCGCTGGCCAGGTGGTTGGGAAGCGCCGAGTTGGATAATAATACTGGATGGTTTTCTATTAGTAGGATAAATACGGATTCAGTCAATGGAATATTAAGCCCAGGGAGTGTTAGAGGCCCGTGAGAAAAATATGCGCCACTCGACCTGACAGGTCTAATTAATCAAGAAATGAATTTGAGCTGTCTTTAAAAAGGAGGAATTATGCTGGCTAGTCTTTCAGTTTGAGTCTTGTGTTTAATAACATCAAGATAAACCAACTTGGAACTTGTAGAGTGTGCTTTTCTTAGGCTTACACAGAATGTTTAAATATGTATCTGTTTTCTGAGCCAAGGTTTTGCTATCAGGCCTTGAAGTAATAGATACTGGCCCTCTCCTGATACTTTGGCTCCATGGGGTGATTTTTCTCAGCAGTTCCCTCCTCCTCTTCTGAAGTAATTACAGAAGGCGCTGTGTTTACTTGGCACACTTTGAACTCGTTAGACAAAGTGCACGCATAAGCATCAACATGTTAGGGCCAGTGTAGTGATAAGGGATAATACCAGGAGAAGTTAACATATCCTGTTCAGTGCACTCTATCTTCTGTGACTTTAAAGAAGATATTTCTCTTGTTTGAATCATGTGGAATTACCATGCTTCCCAACTGTCTCATGCACAGTCATAACCATTTTTTGTGGTTTTTATTTGCTAACCATAGCTGTTATGTATGATTTTAATTCTGCTTTAATGAACCAGATAGTGGAATGTAGTTTTGGACAGAAGTTGTGTAGTGTTAAGTTAGCTTAATTTCTATGTGTTGAAAAAAATGGGTTTTGCCTTCTCTCATCATTTCATGTTAATGTCTTAAATTGGAATGGGTTGAACTTCAGCTGTCTTCAAACTTGGAAATAAAGCTGTTTTCATTTAATAAAAATATAATTTATATTGTAAATATCGAAAAAAAATGGGGAAGAGTTCACTTACTAATGGGATTTAGATTGAATTGCCTTGCTTATCTACAGTAAATATCTGATACTGAAATTATAAACAAGTTTTCAGAGGGTGAGTGTTTTAAAGGCTTTGTAAACCTTCGAAGGTAAAGAATCAGCCAGCAATGCAGGAGACCTGGGTTCAATCCCTCGGTTGGGAAGATATCCTGGAGAAGGGAATGGCTACCCACTCTAGTATTCTTGCCTGGAGAATTCCATGGACAGAGTAGCCTGGCAGGCTATAGTCCATGGGGTCGCGAAGAGTTGGACACTGTTGAGCAACTAACATACACAGTATTTCAAAAGTTTTTTAAAGAAGAGTTTTCTTTTAGTATTTTTTTTCCTAACGGCAGTTGTCCAAAATATTTTAAGGTAGAGTTAAAACATTCCATAGAGTTCATTTTCATTTGCCTAGTGTTCGTGTTTTACCTGTCCTTTACTCCCCCTCAGTATCTGTGTGATGGATTTATTCACAAATTCCCCAAATCTCTATCTCTGTAGTATACTCCTTGCCTCTGTTGTAGACATGATCTAAAAAACCTGAACTTCTCACCAAATCAACAACTTCTCTGACTCCATTGGAAGGGAAGCCCACTCATAGTCACCTAGGTGAGAAACAAGAGAAGAGTTTGTCATTTCCTTTCTATAAATATGTTTATTTTGCCTGGACTGTTAAAGTAGCTCTGTGGGGGTGTGGGAGTGTATGTATGAATGTCCCAGTAACTTTGTGTTAATCCTCTTCCTGTATCTGTTTGAGACTTCTTTCTTCATACTGAAATTCCTTTCTAATTTGTCTCTTCTTCTGCCCTTGACTTCTCTTCACTTGTCAAACAATGCTGGATAATTATTATCTTTTATAAAAATTCTTTTCTTTTTAATCTTTTTGGACTGATTAAGGTTCTCTTTATCTTATTCTCCCACCTCCCAGTAATTGGAAGCTATATATATATTTTTCCCTCTTATTTTTTTAGTAGTTGTTTAATAGAAGACTACTTCCCAGGTGGCACAGTGGTAAATAATCTGCCTGCCAATGAAGGAGACGCAAGAGACGCCCATCGAATCCTGGGTCAGGAAGATCCCCTGGAGTAGGAAATGGCAACCCACTCCAAAATTCTTGCTTGGAACATTCCATAGACAGAGGAGCCTGGCGGACTGCAGCGCATGGGGCTACAAAGAGTCAGACATGACTGAGGAACTGGGCACAACAATAGAAGGCTATAGTTAATATTTCTTTAATGCATGAATATTATGAGAACTGTAGAATGTGCCAACTCCTCCATAGCATCACCGTTCTCTCTTCCTGATTTATGATGTCGTTGTCCAGGATTTTGCAACTTTTGTCTCTTTTCATTATAAATTGGAATTATACTTAGTGTTTTATATTGTTGTTCAGTTGGTTAAGTTGTGTCTGACTTTTTGTGACACCATGGACTGCAGCACTCCAGGCTCCTCTGTCCTCAACTATCTCTTGGAGTTTGGTTGAATTCATGTTCATTGAATCGCTGATGCCATCCAACCATCTCATTCTCTGCTGCCCCCTTCTTCTTTTGCCTTCGATCTTTCCCAGCATCAGGGTCTTTTCCAGTGAGTCAGCTCTTTGCATCAGGTGGCCTTGGTATTGGAGCTTCAGTATCAGTTCTTCCAGTGAATGTTCAAGGTTGATTTCCTTTAGGATTGACTGGTTTGATCTCCTTGCAGTCCAAGGGACTCTCAAGAGTCTTTTCTAGCACTGCAGTTCAAAAGCATCAATTCTTCCACACTCAGCCTTCTTCATGGTTCAACTCTCACATCCATACATGATTACTGGAAAACCTATAGCTTTGAATATACAGACCTTTGTCAGCAAAGTAATGTTTCTGCTTTTTAATACACTCTGCAGGTTGGTCATAGCTTTCCTTCCAAGGAACAAATGTCTGAATTTCATGGCTGTAGGCACTGTTCACAGTGATCTTGGAGCCCAAGAAAATAAAATCTGTCATTGTTTCTGCTTTTCCCCCTTCTGTTTGCTGTGAAGTGTTGGGACCAATGCCATGATCTTCCTTTTTTTTAATGTTGAGTTTTTAGCCAGCCTTTTCACTCCTCTCTTTCATCTGCATCAAGAGGCTCTTTAATTCCTCTTCACTTTCTGCCATTAGAGTGATATAATCTGCATATCTGAGATTATTGATGTTTCTCCCGGCAATCTTGATTCCAGCTTGTGATTCATCCTGCCCCATATTGCACGTTTTACTCTGCATAGAAGTGAAAAAAGCAAGATGACAATATACAGCCTTGTTATACTGCTTTCCAAATTGTGAACCAGTGAGTTGTTCCACATCCAGTTCTGTTGCTTCTTGACCCACATACAGGTTTCTTAGGAGACAGGTAAGGTGGTCTGGTATTTCCATCTCTTGAAGAATTTTCCACAGCTTGTTGTGATCTGCACAATCAAAGGCTACACTAAAGTGTAGTCAATGAAGCAGAAGTAGATGTTTCTCTGGAATTCTCTTACTTTCTCCATGATGCAGTGAACTGATTTTTTGATCTCTGGTTGCTCTGCCTCTTGGTTTTTTTTTTTTTTTAAATTTTTATTTTTACTTTAGTTTACTTTACAATGCTGTATTGGTTTTGCCATACATTGACATGAATCCACCACGGGTGTACATGTGATCCCAAACATGAACCCCCCTCCCACCTCCCTCCCCATAACATCCCCCTGGTCATCCCCGTGCACCAGCCCCAAGCATGCTGTATCCTGCATCAGACATAGACTGGCTATTCGATTCTTACATGATAGTATACATGTTTCAATGCCATTCTCCCAAATCATTCCACCCTCTCCCTCTGAGTCCAAAAGTCCACTATACACATCTGTGTCTTTTTTGCTGTCTTGCATACAGGGTCATCATTGCCATCTTTCTAAATTCCATATATATGTGTTAGTATACTGTATTGGTGTTTTTCTTTCTGGCTTACTTCACTCTGTATAATCGGCTCCAGTTTCATCCACCTCATCAGAACTGATTCAAATGTATTCTTTTTAACGGCTGAGTAATACTCCATTGTGTATATGTACCACAGCTTTCTTATCCATTCATCTGCTGATGGACATCTAGGTTGTTTCCATGTCCTGGCTGTTATAAACAGTGCTGTGATGAACATTGGGGTACATGTGTCTCTTTCAATTCTGGTTTCCTCGGTGTGTATGCCCAGCAGTGGGATTGCTGGGTCATAAGGCAGTTCTATTTGCAATTTTTTAAGGAATCTCCATACTGTTCTCCATAGTGGCTGTACTAGTTTGCATTCCCACCAACAGTGTAGGAGGGTTCCCTTTTCTCCACACCCTCTCCAGCATTTATTGCTTGCAGACTTTTGGATTGCAGACATTCTGACTGGTGTGAAGTGGTATCTCATTGTGGTTTTGATTTGCATTTCTCTAATAATGAGTGATGTTGAGCATCTTTTCATGTGTTTGTTAGTCATCCGTATGTCTTCTTTGGAGAAATGTCTATTTAGTTCTCTGGCCCATTTTTTGATTGGGTCATTTATTTTTCTGGAATTGAGCTGCATAAGTTGCTTGTATATTTTTGAGATTAGTTGTTTGTCAGTTGCTTCATTTGCTATTATTTTCTCCCATTCAGAAGGCTGTCTTTTCACCTTGCTTATATTTTCCTTTGTTGTGCAGAAGCTTTTAATTTTAATTAGATCCCATTTGTTTACTTTTGCGTTTATTTCCAGAATTCTGGGAGGTGGATCATAGAGGATCCTGCTGTGATGTATGTCGGAGAGTGTTTTGCCTATGTTCTCCTCTAGGAGTTTTATAGTTTCTGGTCTTATGTTTAGATCTTTAATCCATTTTGAGTTTATTGTTGTGTGCGGTGTTAGAAGGTGATCTAGATTCATTCTTTTAAAAGCGGCTGACCAGTTTTCCCAGCACCACTTGTTAAAGAGATTGTCTTTACTCTATTGTATATTCTTGCCTCCTTTGTCAAAGATAAGGTGTCCATATGTGTGTGGATTTATCTCTGGGCTTTCTATTTTGTTCCATTGATCTATATTTCTGTCTTTGTGCCAGTGCCATACTGTCTCGAT
Source organism: Ovis aries (assembly GCF_016772045.2). Taxonomy (NCBI): domain Eukaryota; kingdom Metazoa; phylum Chordata; class Mammalia; order Artiodactyla; family Bovidae; genus Ovis; species Ovis aries. The sequence goes on from NC_056059.1 coordinate 94,273,679, forward strand.
GACTGACCAGAAAATTACTAGAGCTAATCAATGAATATAGTAAAGTTGCAGGATATAAAATCAACACACAGAAATCCCTGCATTCCTATACACTAATAATGAGAAAGTAGAAAAAGAAATTAAGGAAACAATTCCATTCACCATTGCAACGAAAAGAATAAAATACTTAGGAATATATCTACCTAAAGAAACTAAAGACCTATATATAGAAAACTATAAAACACTGATGAAAGAAATCAAAGAGGACACTAATAGATGGAGAAATATACCATGTTCATGGATCGGAAGAATCAATATAGTGAAAATGAGTATACTACCCAAAGCAGTTTACAAATTCAGTGCAATCCCTATCAAGCTACCAGCGATATTTTTCACAGAACTAGAACAAATAATTTCAAGATTTGTATGGAAATACAAAAAACCTCGAATAGCCAAAGCAATCCTCTGCCTCTTTGAAACCCATCTTTTATATCTGGAAGTTTTCGGTTCAGGTACTGCTGAAGCCTTGCTTGAAGGATGTTGAGCGTAACCTTTCTAGCATGTGAAATGAGCTCAATTGTCTGGTAGTTTGAACATTCTTTCTCATTGTCCTTCTTTGGGATTGGAATGAAAATGACCTTTTCCAGTCTTGTGGCCACTGCTGAGTTTTCCAGATTTGCTAACATATTGAGTACAGCACTTTAGCAGTATCATCTTTTAGGATTTGAAATAGCTCGGCTGAAATTCTGTCACCTCCACTGACTGTGTTCATAGTAGTGCCTCTTAAGGCCCACTTGACTTCAAACTCCAGGATATCCTGCTCTAGGTTAGTGACCCTACTGTTGTGGTTATCCAGGTCATTAAGACCTTTTTTGTATAGTTCTTGCCACCTCTTCTTAATCTCTTCTGCTTCTGTTAGGTCCTTACAATTTCTGTCCTTTATCGTGTGCACCCTTGCATGAAATGATGCCACGATCTCTCCAGTTTTCTTGATAAGATTTCTAGTCTTTCCCATTCTGTTGTTTTCCCCTGTTTCTTTGCATTGTTTATTTCTTACCTCTCCTAGCGATTTTCTTGAACTCTGTACTCAACGGGGTCTTTCTTTCCCTTTCTCCCTTTTGCTTAACTTCTCTTTTTCCCTCAGCTATTTGTAAAGCCTTCTCAGACAACTACTTTGCCTTCTTGCGTTTCTTTTTCTTTGGGATGATTTTAGTCACTGCCTCCTGTACTGCGTTATGAACCTTTGTCCATAGTTATTCAGGCGCTCTGACTATCAGATCTAATCCCTTGAATCTATTCGTCACCTCCTCTGTATAATCATAAGGGATTTGATTTATGTCATACCTCAATTGCTTAGTGGTTTTCCTTCTTCAGTTTTAAGCCTGAGTTTTGCAATAAGGAGTTCATGATTTGAGCCAGTCAGCTCCCAATTTTTGTTTTTGCTGACTGTAAAGAGCTTCTCTACCTTTGGCTGCAAAGAACATAATCAGTCTGATTTCAGTTTTGATAATATGGTCATGTCCATGTGTAGAGTCCTCTCGTGTTGTTGGAAAAGGGTATTTGTTGTGACCATTGTGTTTTCTTGACAAAACTCTGTTAACCTTTGCGCTGCCTCATTTTGTACTCCACGGCCAAACTTGCTTGTTAGTCAGTGTTCAACAGTTATCTTCTTTTTTTCCTCCCTTCTTTTCTTTCTTGTATGTTAGGCTTTCCATCCAGACTCAGCTGCTTTTACTCTGAAACATTCTTCCTTTTAAGTTCTTTTAATCAAGGTCATTTTGTTAGCCTGATAAATTTTTTATTTTGTCTTCACTCTAAAAAGACTTACTTGATACAGAATTATAGGCAGATAGTTTGTTTCTTTCAGCATTTAGGTATCATTTCTCTGTCTTCTTCCTTTTATTTTTGAGACGTTGGACGCTGATCAGTTTTGTGGGTAATCTGCATTTTCTTACTGGTGGCTTTGATATTTTCTGTTTGTTGCTGTGTTCTTTTACTGTGATGGTGTAAGTTTGGTTTTCTGTTATTGTAGAGTCCTTGAGTTTTCTGAATCTGCTGATTGGTGTTTTTCATCAGTTGTGGACAACTCTCAATGATATCCTTTCTAATAATGCCTTTTCTCAGTTCTCTTAGGTGATGGATGTATGTTGAATCTTTTCACCGTGTCCTCCAAGCCTCATGACTTCTCTTTCTCATTTCCCGTCTTTGACCCTTTGTCCTGCATTTTGGTAGTGCCATCATTCTGTGCATTCAGCTTCTTTTCCCGGTTTTGCTCCTTTATGTGTACTTCATCTGTGGTTTCCCCTTTTCAGTTACTGTATTTTTCATATTAGAAATTCAGTTTGTATTATAAAATTGCCTGGTCAGTTCTCTGGGCCTTGTCAATTTTGATAACCTGTTAGTCCCTTTTTATACTTTTATTTTCCTATTTTGTTTCTTTAAATCTGTGGAACCTTGTTATTTAATATATCGTGTTTGGTAATTCCAGTATTTTTTTAATCTTTTCTGGTCTTATTGTGTAGTTTGATTGTTCCTTCTGACTTTTGTTCATGGTGGCTGGTTTCTTGAATGCTCAGTGATTTCCTTCCTTCTTTTAAAAATGTTTGTTTGTTCTGTGCTCACAGTCTGTAGAATCTCACTGAACAGAGTTTTTTGAGGTTTTAGTGCCTTCCTCTAGAGAATAGGAGTTTCTACCAGAATTCTGGGTGTACCCATCTGAGCTATTAATAAATTGTTGGTTTAGAATTTTTTTTTCCTGAAAAGTTTCAGGCGACTCTCCCACATTTTTCAGAGCTGAGGCTAAGGCCAGTGCATGCATCTCTTTAGCATCATCTGTGGGATGCATTGGTTTTGCTTTGTAGATGGATCCAGGCTTTATGTGGTGGTCCCATTGTGGCCTTCCGCCTTATTCCAGTGTTGGCCTCTGTCTAGTGGAGCTTATGAATTCATGCATTTTTCTTGTTTCTTTTTGCTTCAAGGAATTCTCTTGATTTGTCTCCATGATTATGTTCCAGCATTTTAAGGACTACTATACTAGGAAAAATGGCACCCCACTCCAGTACTCTTGCCTGGAAAATCCCATGGATGGAGGAGCCTGGTGGGCTGCAGTCCATGGGGTCACTAAGAGTCGGACACGACTGAGTGACTTCACTTTCACTTTTCACTTTCATGCATTGGAGAAGGAAATGGCAACCCACTCCAGTATTCTTGCCTGGAGAATCCCAGGGACTGGGGAGCCTGGCAGGCTGCCGTCTATGGGGTCGCACAGAATCAGACATGACTGAAGTGACTTAGCAGCAGCAGCATACTAGGAAACGTACTATACTATACTAAACATACTATAAACTGTACTATACTGGGAAACTAGGATCATAGCAAACTGTGGAAAATTCTTAAAGAGATGGGAATATCAGGCCATCTGACTTGCCTCTTAAGAAATCTGTAAGCAGGTCAGGAAGCAACAGTTAGAACTGGACATGGAAAAACAGACTGGTTCCAAATATGGAAAGGAGTATGTCAATGCTGTATATTGTCACCCTGCTTATTTAACTTCTATGCAGAGTACATCATGAGAAACGCTGGGCTGGATGAAGCACAAGCTGGAATCAGGATTGCCGGAAGTATCAGTAACCTCAGATATACAGATGACACCACCCTTATGGCAGAAAGTGAGGAATAACTAAAGAGCCTCTTGATAAAAGTGAAAGAGAGTGAAAAAGTTGGCTTAAAACTCAACATTCAGAAAATGAAGATCATGGCATCTGGTCCCATCACTTCATGGCAAATAGATGGGGAAACAGTGGAAACAGTGAGAGACTTTATTTTTCGGGACTCCAAAATCACTGCAGATGGTGATTGCAGCCATGAAATTAAAAGATGCTTGCTCCTTGGAAGAAAAGTTATGATCAACCTAGACAGCATATTAAAAAGCAGAGACATCACTTTGCCAACAAAGGTCCATCTAGTCAAGGCTATGGTTTTTCCGGTTGTCATGTATGGATATGAGAACTGGACTATAAAAAAAGCTGAGAGCTGAAGAGTTGATGCTTTTGAACTGTGGTGCTGGAGAAGACTTTTGGGAGTCCCTTGGACTGCAAGGAGATCAACCAGTCCATCTTAAAGGAAATCAGTCCTGAATATTTGTTGCACGGACTGATGCTGAAGCTGAAACTCTGGTACTTTGGCCACCTGCTGCGAAGTACTGACTCATTTGAAAAGACCCTGATGCTGGGAACGATTGAAGGTGGCAGGAGAAGGGCACGACAGAGGATGAGACGGTTGGATGGCATCACTGACTCAATGGACATGAGTTTGAGTAAACTTCAGGAGTTGGTGAAGGACAGGGAGGCCTGGTGTGCTGCAGTTCATGGGATTGCAAAGAGTCGGACACGACTGAGCGACTGAGGTGGACTGATAACTAGGAGAGGTGATCTACCTTGACTCTGTAGTCTGCCTAACGTTGCTAGAAGCCGAAATTGTCATTTAAATTTTAATATGGTAAAATTTATTAGTTTTCATCTTTCTAGTCTTTAACTAATGTAAGAAATTCAGTCATACATACCTTGACTTCATTTTCTTTTAAAACTTTTAATGTTTTATTTTTTAATATTTATATCTTTGTCATCAAATTTCTATTTGATGTGTTATGGGATAGTGCTCTAATTGATTTATCATTTTTCCAGTGATATATATGCAGTGTTTCTGATGCCATTTATACATTTTTAGATAGCTTTCATATATAAATAGATTTGTTTCTGAGTTTGTTATTCAGTGGTTCTTTGTTTCTATGCCATTACCATATAGTATCATCAGAGTTTATAATTTTGATATTTGGAAAAGTGACTAACCCCATTCCTTTATCTTATTTCTTTGAATAATATTGTTAGCTAGTCTTAGTTCTTTGTACTTCCATGTGAGTCTTAGAATCAGGACATCCAATTCCATGAAAAACTATTAAGGTTTTATTTAAATGATATTGACTTTATCAAATCTGCGAGAAATTAAAAGCTTTGTAACATAGAGCCGCCTTTTTCATAAATATATAGATATAGGAAGCTGCACTTATTTAAGTTTTCTTTGTCTTGTATTAATGTTCTATGATTTACCTCATACGTCTCTCACACATTTTCTAGTTGATTTATCCCTTGGTGCTTTTGTTGGTGATATTATTGATATCATAAATAATATCTTTATTTTTTCTCTTAATTGCTCCTGTATAGGAATATAACTACTAGAGAATTACTTTCTGATGGTAATCTGATGAATATAAACCTTTGCCTAAAATCCTTCTGTGATTTCCTTATCTTCTGCAGGGCAGGGTTCAGTCATCTTAGCATAATGATCTTAGCAATAATCTTTCATGATGAGGATTATTTCTGACTCTTTACCATGCCTCACCCATAACTTCATGTTTTGAGACCTGTGTTTCAGCTGTAAGGAGCTAGTTATAATTCTTTGAATATAGCTTAAAATATAAGCTTTATTGGAATATAATTTACATATAATTTAATTTAATTTAAAATGTATGATTTAATGAAGTTTAGTATATTTTAGTATATAGATCTTTCTCAGCTTCAGTTCAGTCAGTTCAGTTGCTCAGTCGTGTCCGACTCTTTGTGACCCCATGAATTGCAGCACGCCAGGCCTCCCTGTCCATCACCATCTCCCGGAGTTCACTCAGACTCACGTTCATCGAGTCCATGATGCCATCCAGCCATCTCATCCTCTGTTGTCCCCTTCTCCTCCTGCCCCCAATCCTTCCCAGCATCAGAGTCTTTTCCAGTGAGTCAACTCTTCGCATGAAGTGGCCAAAGTACTGAAGTTTCAGCTTTAGCATCATTCCTTCCAAAGAAATCCCAGGGCTGATCTCCTTCAGAATGGACTGGTTGGATCTCCTTGCAGTCCAAGGGACTCTCAAGAGTCTTCTTCAACACCACACTTCAAAAGCATCAATTCTTCGGCGCTCAACCTTCTTCACAGTCCAGTTCTCACATCCATACATGACCACCGGAAAAACCATAGCCTTGACTAGATGGATCTTAGTCGGCAAAGTAATGTCTCTGCTTTTGAATATGCTATCTGGGTTGGTCATAACTTTTCTTCCAAGGAGTAAGTGTCTTTTAAGTTCATGGCTGTAGTCACCAGCTGCAGTGATTTTGGAGCTATGTCCCAGTAAACCTATTGTATGTTGAAAATACAAATTGAAAGTATTTTAATTCACCTAACCTATCAAACATCATAACTTAGCCTGCCTTACGTTGAACATCCTCAAAATACTTATATTTGCCCACTTAGAGTTGGGCAGAATCATCTGACACATAACGTGTTTTGTAGTAAAGTATTGACTGTCGTGTAATTTACTGAATGCCTGTAAGTGTTTCGTTTGTTACTGTTGTGATCATTGGGCTGACTGGGAGCTGGGACTCACTGCTGTTGTCCTGCATTACAAAAGAATGTCCTACTCTATAACCCTACCTCAGGAAAGTATCAAAGTTTGAAATGTGAAATATGTTTCCTACTGAATGTCTATTGGTTTTGCACCATCATAAATAAAGTCATAAGTTGAAACATAGTAAGTCAGGGACTGTCTGTATATTTAGTGTATTTGGATCACCACAACTGTTAATTCTAGACTGTTTTCATCAACCCCAGAGAAGCCCTGTACTCATTGTCAGTCACTTCCCATTTTTCCTTCCTGGTTCCAAACCCTTGCAGTGAGCATTCTGTTTCTTTTCTTCATGGATTTGCCTGTTCTGGGCATTTCTTGTAAATGGGGTCATATGTAGCCTTTATGTCTTACTTCTTTCACTTAGCATATTTTCAAATTTCATTCATGTCTTAGCATGTATCCTATGTCATTCATTTTTATGGCTGAATCATTACATTCTTTGGGTAATACTACATTTTATTTGTATATCAGTTGATGGACATACGTGTTGTTTCCACTTTTTGGCTGTCATCAGTAATGCTGTTACGAACATTTGTGTACAAGTTTTTGTACACAAAACTTGTGTAAATTTTTTCAGGTGAAGGATTTGTAAGTATCAACTTGTGTGAATGTATATTTTCAGTTCTTCAGGGTATATTTTTAGGAATAGAGTTACTGGATTGTATGGTAACTCCATGTTTATCTTCTTGGGGAACTGCCAGAGTTTTCCAGAGTGACTGTATTCTCTTGAAATTTATGAAGGTTTCTAGTTTTTCTGTGTTTTCACCAGTGCATTGTCTTTTTGATTAAAGCCATCCTAGAGGGTGTGGAGAGGTATCTCATTATGGTTTTGATTTGTATTTCCTTAATTACTCATGATCCTGGGCAACTTTTCCTGTGCTTATTAGTCATTTATATATCTTCTTTTGGGCTTCCCTGATGGCTCAGCTGATAAAGAATCCACCTGCAATGCAGGAGACTTGGGTTCGATCCCTGGGTTGGGAAGATCCCCTGGAGAAGGGATCTTCTACAGGGAGAACGGCTACCCACTCCTATATTATGGCCTGGAGAATTCCATGGGCTGTATAGTCCATGGGGTTGCATAGAGTCAGACATGACTAAGTAACTTTCACTTTGGGAAATTGCTATTAAAATCTTTTGCTCTTTGATTGAATTATTAGTCTTTTATTGTTCAATGGTAAGAGTTCTTCATAGATTCTAGATACTAGATTTTTATCAGGTGAAGGATTTGTAAGTATCTTCTCCCTTTCTTTGGATTATCTTTCACATTTTTGAGAGTTTCAAATTGAATATTTTATTAACAGCACAGTTGTCTTTTTCACCTTAATAGTGTTCTTTGAAGCATAAACGTTTAGCATTTGATAAATTTCCAATTTTTTCCCCCTTTGGTTGACTGTACTTTAGTGTCATGTTAACACCATTGCTTAGTCCAAGGTCATGATGACATACACCTATATTTTCTTCTTTTATTTTATTATTATTATTTTTTAATGAAGTGACTTTATTTATTATTTAGTTATTTTTTGACCACACTGTGCAGCATGTTCTCCAGCTAGGGATCAGACCACAACCCCCTGAGTTAGAAGGTGGAGTCTTAGTCACTGGACTGCCAGGGAATTTCTTCTTCTGTGTTTTATAATTTTTGCTCTGAAGTTTAGGTCTTTCATCCATTTTGAGTTAACTTTATGTGGGGTGAGGTGGAAGTCCCACTTCATTCATTTACGCGTGACGATTCAGTTGTCCTAGCACCATTTATCGAAAAGACTTTTCTCATTCTGTTGTCATTCTTACTGGATATCAATTGACCATAAATGTATGGGCTTATTTTTGAGCTCTCAGTTCTCTTCCATTGATCTATATATGTCTGTCCTTCTGCCACTAACACACTGTTTTGATTGTTGTAGCTTGGTAGATAGTTTTAAATTTTTTTATTCTTTAAAACTTTTTTTTGGCTGTGCTAGGTCTTCATTGTGTGGGCTTTCTCCACTTGCCATGAGCAGCGGCTACTCTTCCTTGCAGTGTAGTGTGCAGGCTCCTCATTATGGTGGCTTCTCTTGTTGCAGAGCACGACTGGAGGTGTGAGGGTTTCAGTGGTGTGTCTCACAGGCTCTAGAGGGCAGGCTCAGTAGCTGTGGCACGTGGGGTTAGTTGCCCAACCACATGTGGAATCTTCCTGTAACAGGGATTGAATCTGTGTCCCTTGCATTGGCAGGCAGATTCCCAACAACTCTACCACCAGAGAAGTCCAGTAGTTTTGCATTTGGAAAGTGTGAGTGAGTCCTTCAACTTTTTTGTTTTCGAGACTGTTTTTAAGTCCCTTGAGTTTCCATATGAATTTTAAGGTCAACTTGTCTAGTTCTGGAAAAAAAAAGGAGAGGGGACTTGATAGGGATGTTGGGAGTTTGTTTTTTCTTTTTTAATAGGAATTTTGGTTGTACTTGGGGATTATTACTGTTTTAAGAGTTCATTCTTCTAGTCTATGAATGAGGGGTGCCTTGACACTTACTTAGATCTTTAATTTCTTTCAGTGATGTTCTGTACTCTTCAGTATACAAATCTTTCATCTCTTAAATTTACTTTTTTTTTTTTTTAGAGATTATTGCTGCTGTTGTCAGTGGAATTGTTTTCTTAATTTCTCAGATTGTTCATTGCTACTGTATAGAAATACAGTTCATTTTTACAATAATGATTGGGTATCATGTAACCTGCTTAATGTGTTTATTAGCTCTTTTTGTGTGGGTGTTTCAGGATTTTCTATGTACCAGATTATGTTATTTACAAATAGATAATTTCACTTTTAAATTTGAATGATCTTTCATTTATTTTTCTTAGTTAAATTACCCTGGCTAGAGTCAGCATCATATTGAATAGAAGTGGAAAGAACAAACGTACTTGTCTTGTTCCTGATTGCACAGGGAACGTTGTCATCTTTCACTATTGAGTGGATTTTTCACATGGTTTTCTTTTTTTATTGAGATGACCATGTGCTTTTTGTTTATTTTACTAACATGTTTTATTATGTGATTTTTATATGTTGATCCAGCCTTCTGCACTCCTGCCCACTTGGTCACGATGTATAATCCTTTACATTCCTGGATTTGGTTTGCTATTGTTTTGTTGAGGATTTTCACATTTGTATTCATCAGGGACATTGGCTTGTAATTTCTTGTGACATGTTTGGTTTAATAGAATGCATTAAAAAGTGTTTCCTTCTCTTGGAATTTGTGAAGGATTGGTGTAATTCATCTTTAAACATTTGACACAATTCACTAGTGAAGTCATTTGGACATGGGCTTTTCTCGGTTGGATGTTTTTTGATTACTAATGCAGTTATCTTTGGGAGCTTCCCAGGTGATGTGGTGGTAAAAAATCCATCTACCAATCAATGTAGGAGACCCAAGAGGCTGGGGTTTGATCCCTGGGTCAGGAAGATCCACTGGAGGAGGAAATGGCAGTCCACTCCAGTATTCTTGCCTGGAAAATCCCATGGATGGAGGGACCTGGCAGGATACAGTCCATGGGGTTACAAAAAGTCAGACATGACTTAGTGACTGAGAATGAACATGGATGGATGGCAGTATCTTTATTTGCTACAGTCTTCGTTTCTATGTGTGGGCTTTCTCCTGTTGTAGTGAGCAGAGCTACTCTTCATTGCAGTGTGCGGGCTTTTCATTGCAGTGACTTACCTTGTTGCAGAGCACAGACTTTAGGCACGTGGGCTTCAGTAATCGTAGTTACCGTCCAACTTTTTCATCTGTACGTGACTATTGGATAAACTATAGCTTTGACTATTTGGACTTTTGTCAGCAAAGTGATGTCTTTGCTTTTTGATCGGCTGTCTAGGTTTGTCATAACTTTTCATATGGGCCATAATTTCCTGTTTCTTTCCATGCTGATAAATTTTTGTTGAAAAATACATGTTTTAAATGACATATGTGGCAATTCTGGAAATCAGATTCCTCCACTCCCTAGGATTTACTGTTTTTTTTTTTTTTTTTTTTCCATTTAGTGACTTTTCTTCAGGAATTGTATAAAGCCTGAATTTTTTTTTCTTTAATGAGAAAAAGACTGGTTTTTGCTCTGTTAGTAAATAGTCAGATAATGATAGAACAGATATTTCCTTAAACACCTGGAATCCATAAGTCTTCTAGCTTTTGCCAAAGGACTTTATGTATGTGTTGGCATAAATTCAGTTCTCTCATGCAATTTACAACTCTACTTTACTTTAACCTGGTCTTCCTTCTTCTGTAGCACCTCAGTGTTCTATAGAATGCTAGGGCTAGTTGAGGATAATAAGGGATGAGAGGCTAGGGCCTTCTCAGTTCTGCCCTGGGTGTGCTATTTTACTCTGTATATGTGTGTGGCCTTCTCAGTTCTCATGAATGTGTAATAGCTTTTCAAAGCCCTCTGTAGACATCTCATTTCCAATTTTTCTATGTAAATATTTTTGGTCAACTTCTTATTATCCCAACTTGTTTCACTGCCAAAGATGGCTGCAATGTTATACAATTGCTGTTGATTGTTTTAAACAACCTCTCTAGTTATAGAACTAGAATGAGTCAGGTTAAATAAAAACAAACCCTGAGAATGGAGCTTTTCCAGAGAGCTACCTGACAGATCTGATAGTGAGGAGTCTTGGGCTTTTTGGTAGCTTTAAGCCTGTTTTATTTCTTCCATTGTCTTCAAGGCTGCAGGCTAGTAGTTTTTGCATTTACGGTAGTTGTGAGCTTTATCTTTTCAAGACTGCTGTGGAGCTGGGAGAGAATAATGAGAATAGGATAAGTTGTCACAAAGCTCACTCTTTTTACTGAGATTGTCATTTTTCTTGAATAAAAACTCCTTGAATTGTTGCAAGTCTTTGTGTAATTTCCTGAGTTGTGAAAATATAGATGTTGACAATTTTTGCCAGTGTTCTTACTGCTTTTATGGAGGTATAGCTTTTTGAAGGTTCTTAACTTTCTATTTTGGAAGTGTCCCACTTGTTTTTTGTACTTGTTTTTGGGGAACTACTACATATCTTCAATATTCAGCTCATACATTACTTCTTTCTTCTGCTTAGTTGCTTCAGTCGTGTCCAACTCTTTGTGACCCCATGGACTGTTGTCTACTTGGCTCCTCTGTCCAGGGAATTCTCTAGGCAAGAATACTGGAGTGGGTTGCCATGCCCTTCTCCAGGGGATTTTCCCGACCCAAAGATCGAACCTGTTCTCTTAGGTCTCCTGCATTGCAGGCGGATTCTTTACCGCTTAGCCGCCAGGGAAGCCCTATTACTTCTTCAGTTGCAGCTATTCTGATTTTTCTCCATATACTACAACTTTATTGGTTTCCATATGCTTTGAACATAGTGTTTTTATCCCACTTGTTACAATAGTTTGTTTATCTGTATTTCTTACAAACTTGTGGGGTATTTAGACTACTTTTTATCTCATATTCCTGAGAGTTAAAGTATCCCTGGAGATGATCTGTAACTGTTAACATAATTTTATAAATGATAGAGGCCTAGAAGGGTAAGAGAGTAAATACTTAACTAAGTATGTTTCTAAAACCCACTTCTGCTATTTGTGCAGTATATAACCATTATGCACTTAACTATTAATATTATATAGGATTATGTAATATAATGTTATGCATTGCTAGATATTTGTAGGTGAAAACAAGTCTATCTTATTAGAATTTCATATATACATGTGAAATAAGATTGAGATGACAAATATTAGGCTAGTTAATTTTAAACATAATAGCTTCTTTCTGAATTTCATAAAAATAGTTTAGAAATTAGTGTATATGTATGTATAAGTAATGAGTTTGATCTTTTTGATGAAAATTACAAATAAATGAGTATTTTCATGAAGTAATCTCTTTTTTGTCCATTGATAAGTAATTTTCTTTTAACATGTTTCTGAAGTCATTAAAAGTTTTAGGACCATTTTATAAAATACACAGATTAATTTTTTGACCTTTCATGTACTGGCTTCCACATACTGTTTTTTCTTTCCATCTCAAAACATTGAAACCTGTCAAAAACTTTTATCTAATTTAGTTGACTTGGTTAGGGGCAGGTTTTAACTATTTTTGAAATTCTGTTCTGTCTCAAAAAGTGGGAAATTTCCCATATTGTAGTTATAAAAAAAATTTATGATGAGTCTGTGAAGTCTTTTTCAAACTGTATTTGAGAACTGTGTTACATTTTTAGCAATGTTGTGGAAAAAATCAGTGTTAGTAACTTTGGTGACAATATTCATATTTTGAGTCTGGGTATATAATGTCTATACCTGCAAAATATAATTTCTTTTGTTTAGTATAAGCTGGATCCTAAAGTGGTATTAAGTATTGCAGGGAACTATCTATATGGTAGGCTTCTGTTGTGGCTCAGCTGGTAAAGAATCCACCTGCAATGCGGGAGACCTGGGCTGATCTCTGGGTTGAAGATATACCCGGGAGAAGGGAAAGGCTACCCACTCCAGTATTCTGGCCTGGAGAATCCCATGGACTGGAGCTACTTTCATTCACATCATATGGTATTAACCCACTTTATCTTACTGTTACCTAACACCCCAAATGCAGGAGTATCACAGTGCTAGATCATTGATTTTTGTTTGTAAGCTTCTGCTTTGGAAACATTTTATATCGTTCTTAGTTAATGAGAAATGCATGATCTTTGCATTCTATAGAAATAACCTTATAGATGAGGGCTAGCTTCTAAAGCTTGATCCTACTGCTCATGTACTTGATGCCTATGTAGGACTCTCTTAACTACAAACAAAAGTTTGCAGTTGAATACATCTCAACTTAGTGAACTAAAAAAAGGAATTTTATTCTTTGAAAGACAAGAGACTGTCCTGAAAGCAGCTGTACCAGAAGTCAGTTGAGCTTGCTTTGTATATATAGGAATCCTTTGGTACCCACAGGAGATTGGTTCCAGGACCACTTGGGGTCACCAAAATCTGAGGATCCTCAAGTCCCTTAGATAAAATGGGATTGCATTTGCATGTAACCTACGTATATCTTGTAGTCTTTAAATCATCTCTAGATTACTTATAATACCTAATACATTGTAAATGCTGTGGGAATAGTTGTCAGCATGTGGCAAATTCAACTTTTGCCTTTTGGAACTTTATGGAATTTTTTTAGGGGGTGGGATGTTTCAGTCTTGGTTAGTTGAATCTGCAAATGTGGGAGCTGTGGATATGGAGGGCCTGGTGTAGTCTATTATATGTTTAAAATTATAATAGTGTTATTACAAGCATCTTTACTGCTTCCACAAACTTGTCCTATATGACATTATTTGCATATTTATTTGCATGTTGCTTGAAATACAGGTTTCTGCTTTTTCACTAATAATTTTTTATGGTAGAATTCTATGAATAAAATCATGAGAAGACGAATATGAATAATTTTTTAAGGCTCTTAATACATGATATGTAATCTTAAAGTATGGTTGTGATGGAAATATTTTACTAATTTCCACATCCACCAAGAGCATATAAAAGATTATTGATTTTAGAGCATCCTTGATGACAAGTTTAATGAGGCTTTACTTTTTAATAATCCTTTTTGTGTATGGGAAATTTTTTGGGGATGCAGGAATACAACTATCCTCTTGTCTATAGCTAATGATAGATTGATTAAAAACTAAGGTATAAATAAGGATAGCTCTTAAATATATCTCTTTCCCTTTGTTACTTTCTCTGGAGTTTATACTTGGAAATCGAATTGCCAATTCCACATCCCAACTGAATGTCCAACAGGCATCTCTAACTTAACATGTCCCAGACTGAGAACTTACTCTACCCCAAACCTTCCCTGTTGTCTGTTAAGAACTGTTAAGATTTTGAGATTTACCTTACTTGTAAGTTGGAACTTCCCTGGTGGCTCAGTGGTAAAGAACTCACCTCCCAATGCAGGAGATGCAGGTTCAGTCCTTGGGGTGGGAAGATCCCCTGGAGGAGGAAATGGCAACCCACTCCAGTATTCTTGCCTGGGAAATCTCATGGACAGAGCCTGGTAGGCTACAGTCTATGGGATTGCAAAATGTTGAACATGACTTACTGACTAAACAACCAGTTAAGTTAGCCTGCTATAGTTTCATAGATTCCGACAGAGGACATGAGAGAAAGGATTTTGTTACTGCAGTATCTGTATCCAGAATACCAGGGTTTGCTCCACTTTCTAGAGCCTCAGTTCCCAGAGGGCCACGTGAAAGGGCCAGGTGATGCCTGTGCATATAGTGGGATTATACTGAGTTGGCAAAGGTTCAAAACCCAAATGAACTTTTTGGCCAACTCAGTTTTACAGGAGAGGAACACCGACTTTAGGGAACCAGATGTTTTTATAATGGTTATTATATTTGCTCCAGGAGAGTTGGGGGCCAGGTATTATCATTATTATGCTGGGCAGTAAACAAACCTTCCCTTTGCTCCAAAGGAGGTACAGGGACTCTTGTCTTTCTGAGGCTGTTCATTACGTAGACAGTCTTGAAAAGATCGTCCAGAGCAAAGACAGTCAGTGCCTCTGCCTGCAAATAGGCAGAAATGTGAGAGATGCGTGTTCAATTGTTTTCCAGCACAGTCTTCTCCATCTCAGCGGTGACTTCATCCTTCCAACTTCTCAGTCCAAAAACCTTGAAGTCATTTTTAGCTCCTATTTTTCTCACATCCAGGGTTGTCAAGAAATCCTGTCAGCTCTATCTTAAAATTGTATCTAGATTTCTTTTTTTCTCCTCATTTCTCAGTAGTCCCACTGCCCTGCTCAAAACCACTGTTATCTTTCAGCAGAATTAGTGTAGTAGTTACCAGCCGGCTTCCCTACCTCCAGTGTTGCCTGTCTCATTCTGTTTCCACAGATAGCTGGAGCGGCCATGTTGAAATACGATCCAGGTAAGTCACTCCTGCTGGGTGGCTTCCCATTTTACTTAGAGCAAAAGGCAGCGTCTTTACCCTCATCCATACCCAAGAGCCTGTGTTCCCTTTTAACCCTTTGACCTTTTTTTTTTTTTTTTTTTTACACTTGCCTTTGCTCAATTCTGCTGCAGAATTTCTGCTCCCTTTGTTGTTTTTGGGTGTTTGGTTTCTGAGTTGTTTTCGACTCTGTGACTCCATGAACTGCAGCACACCAGGCTTCCTTCTCTTTCACTGTCTCCTGGAGTTTGCTCAGAATCATGCCCACTGATTCAGTAATGCCATCCAACCATCTCATCCTCTGTCTCCCACTTCTCTTGCCTTCAGTCTTTCCCAGCATCAGGGTCTTTTCCAGTGAGTTATAACTCTTTGCATCAGGTGGCCAAAGTGTTGGAGCTTCAGCTTCAGCATCAGTCCTTCCAATGAATATTCTGGGTTGATTTCCTTTAGGATTGATTAGTTTGATCTCCTTGCTGTGCTAGGGACTCTCAAGAGTCTTCTCCAACACCATGGTTTGAAAACATCAATTTTTTTCGGTGCTCAACCTTCTGGATGGTCTAGCTCTCAGATTTGTACGTGACTGCTTGAAAACTATGGCTTTCACTCTATGGACCTTTGTCAGCAAAGTGATGTCTCTGCTTTTTAATATGCTATCTAGGTTTGTCATAGCCTTTCTTCCAAGGAGCAAGTGTCTTTGAATTTCATAACTGCAGTCACTACCCACAGTGATTTTGGAGTCCCAGAAAAGAACGTCTGTCACTTTCTCCACTTTTCCCTATCTATTTGACATGAAGTGATAGGACCAGGTGCCAAGAGCCTGTGTGATCTGGCACTCTTTTAACCCTTTGACTTCTTTTTTCTGTTACGCTGCCCTTTGTCCATTCTGCCCTAGGCTTTCTGGTCCCTTTGCTATTTTTCAAATGTATCAGTAGGCTTCTTCCTTAGGGCTTTTGCATACCTTCTTTTATCTCCCTGGAATGAACTTGCCCTGTTATCTCTGTGGCTCATTCCCTCACTTCCCATCTTTATTCAAAGTCACGCCAGGCTTCTCTAGGCATCTAGCATCTAGATTAAGAATTTTAACCTCATCCATCCCTCTGCCCAGCACATATTTACAGTCTACCATCCGTCTCAACTTTAATTTTTTCTCTCCTCAGAATGTGTCATCTTTTATATGTCATATATTTTACTTGTATATCTTGTTTCAACCTCTCTAGGACATAAGCTCACAGAGGGTACAGGGGTTTCTCTGAATTACTTATAGTTTTGTTTCTAGCACATAAAACAGTGCTTGGCACCTTGTGAGCAATTAATACATATTGTCCAATGAATGAATGATTTACATGGTAAAGAAGTGAAATTCTGTCTTCTAAATTTGTAGTGTATATTAAAAGTCCAGTCAATATCCAATCAAAATGATGAATCAGTGGTTAATTACTTATTATTCACAGAAGATCAGTGTAGTAATTGTAATTTGTCAGTTAAACTGTTTGCAGCAGAACCAGTTTATTAATGTTAAGTCATTCAATTAGTAAATATTTGAGTGCCAGGCAAGGTGGTAGGCATTGATGATACTGGGATAAGTGAGGTGTATGTAGTTTCTTCCTTATAGAGCTTATGACCCAGTTGAAGGGAGAGGCACTAAGTATAATAGGTATAATTACTGTGAAAGGCAGAGGAACCAGAGATCAAATTGCCAACATCCGCTGGATCATGCAAAAAGCAAGAGAGTTCCAGAAACACATCTATTTCTGCTTCATTGACTATGCCAAAGCCTTTGACTGTGTGGATCACAATACACTGTGGAAAATTCTGAAAGAGACCACCTGACCTGCCTCTTGAGAAATCTATATGCAGGTCAGGAAGAAACAGTTAGAACTGGACATGGAACAACAGACTGGTTCCAAATAGGAAAAGGAGTACGTCAAGGCTGGATATGGTCACCCTGCTTATTTAACTTGTATGCAGAGTACATCATGAGAAACGCTGGACTGGAAGAAACACAAGCTGGAATCAAGATTGCCGGGAGAAATATCAATAACCTCAGATATGCAGATGACCACCCTTATGGCAGAAAGTGAAGAGGAACTAAAAGCCTCTTGATGAAAATGAAAGAGGAGAGCGAAAAGTTGGCTTAAAGCTCAACATTCAGAAATCAAAGATTATGGCATCCGGTCCCATCACTTCATGGGAAATGGATGGGGAAACAGTGGAAACAGTATCAGATTTTATTTTGGGGGGCTCCCAAATCACTGCAGATGGTGATTGCATCCATGAAATTAAAAGACACTTCTTGGAAGAAAAGTTATGACCAACCTAGATAGCATATTCAAAAGCAGAGACATTACTTTGCCGACTAAGGTCCGTCTAGTCAAGGCTATGGTTTTTCCTGTGGTCATGTATGGATGTGAGAGTTGGGCTATGAAGAAGGCTGAGCGCCGAAGAATTGATGCTTTTGAACTGTGGTGTTGGAGTAGACTCTTGAGAGTCCCTTGGACTGCAAGGAGATCAGCCCTGGGATTTCTTTGGAAGGACTGATGCTAAAGCTGAAACTTCAGTACTTTGGCCACCTCATGCGAAAAGTTGACTCATTGGAAAAGACTCTGATGCTGGGAGGGATTGAGGGCAGGAGGAGAAGGGGACAACCGAGGATGAGATGGCTGGATGGCATCACGGACTCGATGGACGCGAGTCTGAGTGAACTCCGGGAGATGGTGATGGACAGGGAGGCCTGGTGTGCTGCGATTCATGGGGTCGCAAAGAGTCGGACACGACTGAGCAACTGAACTGTGATGGGTAAGTTTTTAAAAGTTCAGTGTTGCAGGGGTTGCAAACTCAGATGCCTACACAAGCCAGGCGCTTAATGTTAAAGAGCAAGGTGGGCCAGTACGTCATCGAAACTTCAAGAAGAGAGGGATCTGTGCTGAGCTGCAGAGCACATGCCCTGTATAAAGGAGTGGCAATTGACTGACATCATATAGGAGTAAAAATCCTGTCTCCTCATTTCCACATTTTTCAAGAAAAACAGAAAAATCAAGATTGTCATCTGAAATATACCAACCTTCTGAGGTACTATGCAGTCCAAAGCAATCCTGGTTTTGACCCACAAGCCTCTTTGTAAGAAATATTGCTTATTAAGTAAGATATACCAAGAGGAAAACTCTGGGTATTAGGCGGGGAGGACATTGTTTCCTCTCAGTAACCCCAGTTTTCTCGTTCCTCCTAAATTGTAATTTTATTCCCAGATCCTACATAGACTTTTCTTCTGGAGTAACAAAGACAGGTGTGGATATAAAAACATCACAACGTGAGATTTATGAGAAAAACCCTTCTGGCTTCATCTTATCAGCGTTGTGTAATTGGACTAGGTGCTTACCTTCTTTCTCAGCATTTAGCTTATTCCTCATCTGCAGAATGGGCATAAGTTAAATTGCTTCATAACGTTACGAGAACTAAATAAGATAGTGCACAGCAATGCTTTGCCACCTGAGCCACCAGGGAAGTCCTTTCTGTGTAGTTAGGGCTGTGTGAATGAATGCAGTGCTCTTGCTTTTTCTCTTTCCAACTCCCCCCTCCTTTTTTCTCCAGCCAGTGAAATGTATCTGACTTATTCTTTCATTACCTTGTACCAGATAGCACAAACGGATATGATAACTTTAGCATGAATTTAAGTTAGTAATTCTTTTTAGAGATATTTTCACTTTTAAAAATAAAACTTCTAGAGTTCTTGCTTTAACCTAGAGTAACGAAAGTCTGATGTATCACAGGCCAGTGGTCATTGGCTCAAATCCTGCAGCCAAATAAGTGCCTGTTCCACTTAACTTGAAGATAGTTTTCAAGTGACATTGTTTTCTTTGGCAGTGGTTGAAACCAGAAGTTGCTGACGGCTTAGTATTTTTTCTATCTTGTTGACTAGCATGCTGTCTGATGATACACACAATTCAGAAAAAGACCATGTGTAATTATATCCATTCCTCTCATCTCTCTTCATTCCCCAGGGAAACAAACTTGATAGAAGTAAACACTACTAAAGCCCAGTCTTTCATAAACATGAAGTGCTTGTGTGTATCAGGATATTGGAACCGTAGGTATCTAAGATACCATAAACATTTTCTGTGGCGAGAGACTTATGGTGCCTTTGGGGAAGTTGTGAGTCTGGCTAATCAGCAGCAGCATTGTTATTCTTGTAAAATAATAATTCTCAGTGGTGGTGGTGGGGTTGTTGGATGGCAAGGGAGAGAGGAATTACTTGGAGAAAAACATCCTGAGTCTCTTGTTCTTTTTCTTCCAAGTTTATTATGAAAGATTTCAAAATGTACAGAAAGTTTGAAGGAGTAGTACTGTGAATAACCATATGAAAATCATCTAGATTCAACTACTGATAACATTTTACCATTCCATTCTTTATACATTTTTTAAAAACATGGATAATTTTGAGTCAGGACTGTGCATTAGGAAAATTATTTTTCATTTTCTTAAGTGGAACAAAGGTATTATATAGGATAATATATGCATTTTAAGAATGTATATGTGTTTAAATACTCATGAAATAGTAATACCAAGAATAAAATGGCACGAGTTCACAACTCACTTTCAGATAATTCACTGCTAGCCAAAAGCATGTTTTATGGTTTCTTTCAAAATAGAGTTAATTGAGGATTATGTATTTGATTATAATCTCATTTAAAATCTAGGGTCACCCTACCCCCCTTATTAAAAAAATTTCAATTTTTTTAAACTTAAAAAAAAAAAAAAATGAGTCACCCAGTTCTTCCAATCCCCCACCCTTCACCTCTGGCAACTACCAGTTTATTCTGTCTGTGAGCTTAGTTTTTTTATATTTATTTAAAAAATATTTTTAGATTCTACTTGTGCGAGAGATCATATGGCATTTGACTTTCTCCATCTGACTTACTTTGCTCAGCATAATGCCCTTGAGGTTCCTCCATGTTGTTACAGATGGCAAGATTTCCTTCTTTTTCATGGATGAATACTATTCCTCTCTGTGTTTGTGTATTTGGCATAGGTTTTAAATCTATTCATCCATCACTGGCCAAGCTGTTTCCATATCTTGGCTATTGTGAATAGCGCTACAGTGGATATGGGAATACATGTAGTGTGGTGGTTTAGTCGCTAAGTTGTGTCCATCTATATCTTTTCAAATTAGTGTTTTTATTTACTGCCAATAAATACCCAGAAGTGGAATTGCTGGATTATACTGTAGTTCTATTTTTAATTGTTTGAGGGACCTCCATACCATTTTTCATCGTGACTGCCCCCAGTTTTTATTCATACCAACAGTGCACAAGGGTTCCCTTTTATCTGCATTCTTTCCAGCATTTGCTACTTCTAGTCTTTTTGATAATAGATGTCCTAACAAGTGTGAGGTGATATCTCACGGTTTTGATTTTCATTTCCCTTGTGATTAATAATGTGAAGCATCTTTTCATGTACCTGTTGACCGTCTGTGTGTCTTTGTTAGAAAAATGTTTATTCAAATCTTCTGCCCATTTTAAAATCAGATTTTTTAAAAACTGAATTGTACAAATTCTTTATGTATTTTGGACATTAGCTTCTATCACATGATTTGCAAATATTTTCTCCTGTTCAGTATGTTGCCTTTTCATTTTGTTGATAGTTTCCTTTGCTGTGAGAACTTTTTAGTTTGATATAGCCCCACTTGTTTAGTTTTGCTTTTGTTGCCTTTGTTTTTGATGTCAAGTTCAAAAAATCATTATCAAAAACTATGTCAGGGAGGTTACTGCCTGTGTTTTCTTCTAGAAGTTTTATGGTTTTAGGTCTTATGTTCAAGTCTTTAACCCATTTTGAGTTAATTATTGTATACGGTGTAAGAGAGTGGTTCAGTTTCATTCTTTTGCATGTGACTGTTCAATTTTCCCAACACCATTTATTAAAGAGACTTTTTCCCATTGTATATTCTTGTTTCTTTTGTCATAAATTGACCATGCATGTCTGGATTTATTTAATTAATCTGGGCTCTCTATGCTGTTCCATTGCTTAATTTGTCTTTATGGCAATAACATACTGTTTTAATTACCATGCCTTTGAAATATAGTTTGGAATTAAGGAGTCTGATGCTTCCAGCTTTGCTCTTCTTTCTTGAGATTGCTTTGGCTCCATGGGAAACTTTTAGGTTCCATACAACTTTTAGAATTTTTGGTCCTATTTTTGTGAAAAACGCCACTGGAATTGATAGGGATTGCGTTGAATCTGTAGATTGCTTTGAATAGTATGGAACTTTAAACTGTATTAATTCTTCCAGTCCATGAGTATGAAGTATCTTCTATCTGTTTGTGCCTTCTTCAGTTACTTTCATTAATGTCTTGTAGTTTTCAAGATACAGACATTACACTTCCTTGGCTAAAATTTTTTCTAGGTATTTTATTCTTTTTTATGCAGTTGTGAATGGGGTTGTTCCCTTAATTTCTCTGCTGATAATTCATTACTAGTGCATAGAAATGCAGCATATTTTTGTGTATTGATTTTGTATCCTGCAACTTTACTGAATTCATTTATTCTAACAAATTTTTAAATGAAGTCTTTCTTAGGGTTTTTTTTAATATAAAATATCATATCATCTGTGAATAGTGACAGTTTTATGTTGAATAGGTGTGGTGAGAGGTGAATAGTGACAGTTTTATGTTGAATAGGTGTGGTGAGAGGGGACATCCTTGTCTTATTCCAGATCGTAGTGGAAGAGCTTTCAACTTTTCTTTGACTTTTGAAGTGAAGTGAAAGTCCCTCAGTTGTGTCTGATTCTTTGTCACCCCATGGACTGTATAGTCCATGGAATTCTCCAGGCCAGAATACTGGAGTGGGTAGCCTTTCCCTTTTCCAGGGGATCTTCCCAACCCAGGAATTGAACCAGGGTCTCCTGCCTTGCAGGCAGATTCGTTATCAACTGAGCTATGAGTCATCCAATATTATTTTGTTACTGTCTATTTCTCCTTTTAAGTCTGTTAATATTTGCTTCATATATTTAGGCTCTCCTATTTTGGGTGCAGAAATATTTACAAATGTTATATCTTCTTGTTGGATTGACCCCTTTATCATGTAGCACCCTTCATTGTCTCATATTACAGTCTTTGTTTTCAAGTTTGTTTTGTCTAATGTAAGTGTAGCTACTCCAGCTTTCTTTTGGTTTCCATTTGCATGGAATATTTTTTTAATCCCTTCACTTTGATTCTGGGTGTCCTTACATCTAATGTGAACCTTTAGTAGGAAGCATATAAGTTGGTCTTTTAAAAAATTTATTCAGCCACTCTGTGTCTTTGATTAGGGAATTTAGTTCATTTACATTTCAGTTAAGTAGGTGCTTACTGCCATTTCACTAATTTTTTTTTCCATGTTTTTTGTTCTTTGTGCCTGTCTTCTCTTGTTTTCTTCTTTGATGGTTTTATGGTTTGATGATTTTCTTTAATGGTGTGCTTATATTTCTCTTTATATTTTCTGTCTGTATTTACTACAGGCATACCTTGTTTTATTGTGCTTTATTTTATTGCACTTCCCAGGTACTGCCTTTTTCTTTTTTTTACGAATGGAAGGTTGGTAGCAACTTTGCATTGAGCAAGTCCATCAGGACCATTTTTTCTAACATCTTTTGCTCACTTTGTGTCTCTATGTCACATTTTGGTAATTCTTTCAATATTTTAAACTTTTTCATCATTATATTTTTCTTGGTGATTTGTGATCAGTGACATTTGCTGTTATTAGTAAGACTCCCTGAAGGCTGAGATGGTAGTTAGTATATTTTTGCAATGAAGTATTTCTTTAATTAGTGTGCACATTTTTAAAAGACATGATGCTGCTGTACTATTAATAAACTATAGTAAACATAGCTTTTTATATAATGGGAATCCAAAAAATTTGTAAGACTAGTTTTATTGAAGTATGCATTGTTACAGTGGTCTGGAACTGAATGTGCAATATCTCCAAGGTATGCCTATATAGGCTCTTTGCTTTGTGGTTACCAAGTCTTAACATATGACAACTTATATCTGCAGTAGTCTATTTAAAATTTAAAACGCTGAAGTTTAATCCCATTGTGAAGCTCAACATTATTACTCCTTCCCCTTCACATGTTATATTATTGATGCCACATTTTACATCTTTTTATCTTGTGTATCACTTAACTAATTATTGTAATCATAGTTATTTTTCTTACTTTTTTCTTTTAACTATCATACTAGTTTATAAATGGTTAAACCTTTACCTTTACTATGTATTATATTTCCAGTGAGACTTGTTCATTTATGTGTTCTTGTTACTACTTAGTACCCTTTCTTTTCAGCTGAAAGAAGTCCATTTAGCAAATTTCTTCTATGATCCGTTTAGTGGTAATAAGCATGTTTAGTTTTTGCTTGTCTGGAAAACTCTTTATCTCTCTCACTTCCAAGTGATAACTTTGCCAGGTAGAGTATTATTGGTTAGAAGTTTTTTCTTTCAGCACTTTGCATATATCATGCCACTCCCTTTGGCTTGCAAAGTTTCTCCTGAAAAATCTGCTTATAGTCTTATTGGAGGTTCTCTTGTACAGCAAGTTGTTTTTCTGTTCATGCTTTTAATGTTCTCTCCTTGTCTTTAACTTCTGACATTTTAATTATAATGTGTCTTGATGTGGGTATCTTTGGGTTCCTTTTATTTGGAACTCTGGGCTTCCTGGATCTGCATGTCTGTTTTTCCCCTTAGGTTAAGGAAAATTCAGCTATTATCTCTTCAAATAAGATTTCTTCTCCTTTCTATCTCTCTTTTCCTTCTGGGAGCCCTATTTTGTGAATTTTAGTTCATTCGATGTTGTCACATAGACCCCTTAAACTATCTCCACTGTTTTCCATTCTCTTTTCTTTTTGCTGCTGTGATTGGCTGAGTTCCACTGCCTTGTCTTAGAGTTGATTGAACTCTTTGTTCTACTTCATCCAGTCTGCTGTTGAGCCCCTCTAGTGTATTTTTCAGTTCAGTTATTGTAGTCTTCAGGTCTGTGACTTCCGTTTGGTATTTTCTTATATTTTTAAAATCTCTGATGAAGTTCTCACAGTTCATCTATTCAGTTTGGTAAGCATCTTTATGATTATTGCTCTTTATCAGATAAGTTACTTATTTCTCTTTCATTAAGGGTTTTTGTTTTCCTGAGGTTTTATCTTGTTCTTTTATTTGGAACATAGTCCTCTGTTTCTTCATTTTGCTTGTCTCTCTGTGTTGGTTTCTATACCATAGGTGAATAGCTGGTCAGTTTGGAAGGAGTGGCCCTGTGTAAGAGATGAACTTTGTGATTCAATCCTGCCTCAGCTTTTGGTTATCTTATAAACATCTGTCCTTGTCCAAGTAGCCTGTTACATTTTTAATACCTACCAGTAGTTGTGGGTGTGCTATGACTTGTCATTGTCCCAAAGGGCAGAATCTTAGTACCTGGCTGCAGGCTTCGTGGAAGTCAAATCCTCAGACACCAGCTTTTAAAAGTATGCAGATATGTACAGGCTTATGAGACTAAAAGTATTAGCTCTGCTGGCCACCAGAACCAGGTGATCTGGAGGTCTCCCCTAAGTAGCAGCGTCAGAAACTGGGACTCCAGGTGAAGGTATAAGCTCTTCTCTGGGTGATAACAGTGAGCTGGAGCAGGGCAGAGGGAGAATGCCAAGATGGCATCCAAGGCCTGTGTTCCTTTGTAGGCCACCAAATGTGGATCAGACCTGAAGATTGACCCTTAGGGTGAAGCTCCAGAACAAGTAAAGAGGCCGCCTTCACAGAAGGTCTTGGGTGCGCCCATTACCTACTAATGAAGAAAATGACCTTACTTTCAAATGGGCTTCCCTGATCGCTCAGTGGTAAAGAACCTGCCTGCCAGTGCAGGAGACATGAATTCAGTCCCTGGGTCAGGAAGATTCCCTGGAGAAGGGAATGGCAACTCACTCCAATATTCTTACCTAGAAGATCCCATGGACAGAGGAGTCTGACAGGCTACAGTCCATGGGGTAGCAAGTGAATTAGACACAACTTAGTGACTAAACAATAACAGCAGCAACAACCTTCAGATATTTAACCAACAAAAATCATGTTTCATAGTTTCTTCTAAAACTAGTAATTAATCCAGAACTGTGTATTACATTTGATGGTGATGTGATTCTACTCCATTTTTGTACTCCACATATGGAATACTGTACAAGACAACTAACCAGAGTCAGGATCCCAGACTTTGCCTTAGTGTCACTTTGTGTTATTTTCCGTATTCTTTTAGCCCCTGTTATCTGTAAAGTGGAATTTAGGCCTTTAAGATTTACTAGGTTAAAGATATTTCACAGATGATGCTGTTTAATTCATTTTCTATCACATCAGGAAGCATGTAATGTCAATATTAATGCCAATATTAGCGACCCCCAAATTTCTTTTGTGAAAAGAAATGCTTTTCCTTTTGATGCTTTGACACCATGTGAATATCCTATTTTTCATAAACCTTTCATGGATTTTGGCATACAACGATGATCCTTGCTGAATCAGTTTCATAATATGGTATTTCTCAGCTTTGATGCCTTCTCCCAATTCCATTGACAGTCTCTGTCACTTGGGGAATGAGTAGGGTCCATCAATGTGTTGGGCAAGAAAATGAGTTGAGGATCTCAGTTACAGGAAACAGATAATGGTATCTAATTTTATGTCACTTTTTCAAAGTTGGATTTTCAGTTCTTTGGAAAAAAAATACTGATTAGGAGCTGAGAGACATAATTAGCAAATTATGTCTGATGAATTGACTTCTTGGTAGTGATTGGAAAATTTTTATATTTGTAATCAGGTTATGTCAAGTAAATTAGTGTATGTTAGATTTCAGTTCAGTTCAGTCACTCAGTTGTGTATGGCTCTTTGTCACCCTATGAACCACAGCACGCCAGGCCTCCCTGTCCATCACCAACTGCCGGAGTCTACCAAACTCATGTCCATTGAGTTGGTGATGCCATCCAACCATCTCATCCTCTGTCATCCCATTCTCCTGCCTTCAGTCTTTCCCAACATCAGGGTCTTTTCAAATGAGTCAGCTCTTTGCATCAGGTGGCCAAAGTATTGGAGTTTCAGCTTAACTTCAATCCTTCCAATGAACACCCAGGACCAATTTCCCTTAGGATGGACTGGTTGGATCTCCTTGCATTCCAACGGACTCTCAAGAGTCTTCTCCAACACCACAGTTCAAAAGCATCAACTCTTCTGTGTGCAACTCTTTATAGTCCCAACTCTCACATCTGTACATGACTACTGGAAAAACCATAGCCTTGACTAGACATACCTTTGTTGACAAAGTGATGTCTCTGCTTTTGAATATGCTGTCTAGGTTGGTCATAACTTTCCTCCCAAGAAGTAAGCGTCTTTTAATTTCATGGCTGCAATCACCATGTGCAGTGATTTTGGAGCCCAGAAAAATAAAGTCAGCCACTGTTGCCACTGTTTCCCCATCTGTCTGCCATGAAGTGATGGGACCGGATGCCATGATCTTTGATTTCTGAATGTTGAGCTTTAAGCCAACTTTTTCACTCTTCTCTTTCACTTTCATCAAGAGGCCGTTAGTTCTTCTTCACTTTCTGCCAAAAGGGTGGTGTCATCTGTGTATCTGAGGTTATTGATATTTCTCCTGGCAATCTTGATTCCAGCTTGTGCTTCATCCAGCCCAGCATTTCTCATGATGTACTCTGCATATAAGTTAAATAATGTTAGATGTTAGATTTAACAAGGGACTAAAAAATACCACCTTCCCTCGCCCCACCCAGAGCACTTAGTTAATTCAAAAGTGACTTAACAGTTATGTTCTAAACACATTAATTGCTTGTCCTCTGTCCATGGCAATTCTCCAGGCAGGCCAGAATACTGGAGTGGGTAGCTGTTCCCTTCTCCAGGGGATCTTCTCAACCAAGGATCAAACCCAGATCTCCTGCATTGCAGGCGGGTCCTTTACCAGCTGAGCCACAAGGGAAGCGTTGTTCTAGAAGGACTATCAAACTGATGAAAGTGACATAAAATATCCTATGCCAAAATGAGTTTTGAAAACTTCAGGTGGAAATCTTTGTTTAAATACAACAGAAGTAATTGTTCTTTAGAATACCTGTATATTTCAGATATTGATGCTTTCTCAGGTGCAGTGAACAGACTGTGGCATAAATAATGAGGACATTTGTTATCTAGCATGAGAGATCCCAAAGGCTTGTCTAATTCAGTAGCCTAACTATGTTAGTATTCTGGGTCATTTTTCCTCTCATTCTTTTTTCCATCATAGCCACATATGGTTGCCCTAGGTCTAAACATTACGTTCTTACACAACAAAATCCAAAAGCTGGAAGGAAGAGAAAGGCCTTCTTTGTAAAAACTCCTCCCCCCCCACCCCCGCCCCATCCCGGGATGGAAAATCTTTCCTGCAACCCTCAGCAGACTTTCCTATATGTCCCATTAGCATAGTCAGTCCTGAATCAGTTGCTGACAAGAGGAAATGAGGTTCTCGTTATCACCTTAATACAATGTCAGTTCACCCCCTAGAAGTGGATGAGGGACCCACCCATCTGAGCCTGTTGGTGTTTTGTATCTGATCATGTCAGTGTTTTGTCATCATGGAGACGGGGAGGCCGATGGGTAGAAGATCAGTAGTATATGCCAGATATAGTGATATAGTTGTAATATTTTCCATATCCCATATAAGAAATATTCCCATTCAGATACTATTTTAATATTTTAACCTTTAAAAGAGAGGTGTGTAACCTGAGAAGCATATTATTCTATATGTGCTAGTTTGTGATTGGTATAGGAAGCCAATGTTTTGGCTGTAATTTAATATATTAGTTGCTTACTGTCCTTATTTTGGGTTGTGTACAGTCACTTTATTTCCTTCTGAGATTAAGCTCCTCAGTGATGTTACATAATTTTAGCGTAGTTTCAAATTCTTTATATTTAATTGGTACTTGTTCTCGTAGGTGGCTTCTCCACTGTTTTCCTGGTGCGGACTCATGGTGGACACCGTTATGCATTGAAGCGAATGTATGTCAATAACACGACAGACCTCAACATTTGTAAAAGGGAAATTACAATTATGGTAAGTGAGAGTAATTCCATTTGAAAAACTTGTATTCTTTTTCAGTTTTGCAGCATAACATTAACCAGCTTTTAGGCAAGCTGCTTATTGGCTCACGCACATCTTGAAAACTTTTGGAGAGTCCTCTTTAAAGCCACACTTAGGGCTAAATACAGCCAACTCCTGCCTCTCCTCCCTTGCTTATAGTGGTTCAACAGGGAGGCTTCTCTCCTGTTTTTTTTTTTTTTTCTATTTAAAATACATTTTAATTATGGAATATTCTGAGAATAGAAAAATTGAGAGGACTAGTGAATACTACTTCACCCCCTACTCAACTTAAGAATTGAAAGCTTACAGATACAGTTGAAACCTTCTATGTATTCCTCTCCAATGTCATCTTTTTACTGTTATCCTCATCCAGAAAGAAGCCCTTATCCTGAATTTGGTGCTTATCATCCCCATGGGTATTTAATAAAAGTTTGTGCTTGTATTCACAGGCAAAAGTTAGTTTTGCTTTTCATTTTAAAAATCATGCTGTAGAATTGATTTTTTTGTGTAGGTGTGTACTCTAGTTATATGGTAAGGTATGCTTCAGTAAGGAAAAAATTTCTTCTTAAATATTAGGAAAAGTGAAAAATACTTTACTAGGCCATTAAAGAAAATTTCAGTAATTCAGTTAACTAGACTAACCAGTTCAAGAAAACTACAGAATAAAAGTTTCCTTCTTGTCTGGAATTGCTTATTGTCAGTGCTCTGGGTAGTTTCTTATTCTTGTTCCCCCTCCTTCTCTCTATTCTCCTCCTCTTCCTCCTCCTCATCCATTCTTTATCAAGTGCTAATATATATATTTAATGTTTTTGTTTTATTGTGTCAATATTCACACAATATACATTTTATACTTAACATTTTAAAGTGAACAATTCAGTGGTATTGAATGCATTCAGTGTTGTGTACAGACTGCCCCTATTGTTCTAAAGCATTTCATCCCTCCAGAAGGAAACGCCTGCCCATGAAGCAGTAACTCCCATCCCACTCTTGTTCAGGGCCTGGCAACCACTCAGTCTATGTTATGTCTCTATGGATGTGTGTCTTGTGGATATTTTATATCCATGGAGTCATGTAGTATGTGACCTTTTGTGTCTGGCTTCTTTTCACTTAGTATATTTTTAAGATTCATCCACATTGTAGCACTTATTAGCACTTGATTCCTTGTTATGGCTGAATAATATTCCATAATATATGCTGTGCATATATATCAAAATTTGTTTGTTCATCTATAGATGGACTTTTAAAAAACCATTGTGATGGTCATTTGGGCTGTTTCTACTTTTTGGCTATTGTGAGTGTTGCTATATATATGTATATATATGTATTTGTTTGAGTATTTAGTTTCCGTTCATTTGCTATATATCTAAGAGTGGAATTGCTGGGTCATACGATAATTCCATGTGTAACTTCTTAAGGAACCATTAAACTGTTTTCTACAGCAGTTGAACCATTTTATGGTCACACTAGCAGTGTAGGAGGGTTCTAGTTTTTTACTTCCTTGTAAACGCTTGTTATTGTCAGACCTCCCCAACTGCTAAGAGGGAGATTTTCTTATTTTGGATTAACATTTCTATCAACACACACGTGGTTTGATCCTTTTTGTTTTAAGACAGGCGCTTTTATACAACATGACTTACCTGAATTCTGCTTTTATTGTCTCTATCCCTCAGCTAGACTAGAGTTGATTAGACTTTGAGACTTGAGTTTTTTTCAGGTAAGGCTGTTAGTCAAAGAGGGAAAAGATTTACTTTGAGATAACAGGAAACCTTAGACTGTTTTCTAGCTTGAGCACAGATATGTTACTATTATATTGTAATAGTTCCTTCAATAGAATTTAAGTTTGAGAGCTATAAAACATAGTCATCATCAATCTCAGTTAACAATCAGATCTTATGCTTTGAAAGAAGATAGTTTGGTGAGATGAGCAGTTTTTTTCTTTCAACTGTTTTTTGATGACTAATCCTCCATTATTTATGTTTATTTGTGAATTATTCACATGTTCAACTGCCATTAGCTAATATCTCAAATTATATTGCATAGTTAAAAGTAGATTTTTTTCTTTAATTATAGTGGATGTAATTTATTTTAAACAGTTTTCTTGATAAGAGTTTTTAAATTTAAAGACAAAATGAATTTAGATCATTATTGTTTTTAACCTTATTGTATATTGATGATTGTTTTATACTAGGAGCAAAGTGTCAGATTTCCTATTTTCTTCTTATTTCCTTGTACTCGTTATGCTAGTACTATATTTAATCTATAGTTTCTTTATAGGAATCCTATTTAGCTACTTGTTTATTTTTTAGGTTATTTAGTTGAAAGTACATACATTCATAAATTCTTTTAACTAGGTGGATATAAATTGCAGTCTGTTGCAGAGAAAACAGACAAATGGGAGTATAGTTGTTAGTTTATGAACTAACAATTCATATTTTAAAATACCATATAAAATCTGGTATTTTATTCTTGAGTCCCAAAGTGCTATCTTGTGTATTCACTTTTGAAGAGTATTGTTTTGAATGAACAGAAGTGGTGTCTTTTTTTCTCCACTGAATTTAAAAATGAATACTCGTGAACTTTCTGTCTATTAGAAAATGACAGTCATGTGTAACTAAACTTTCCATTGAAACTGCAGAAATTTTTTTAAACATGTCAGATTCCATACTTAAATTTTACTTTTTGAAATTCTTTAAATATTTTAGTTTGAACTTCAAATCATTAACAATAGATGTTTAAAATACATGTTTTCCAGCTTTTAAAATTTTGTTTATTTTTTGCAGAAAGAGCTATCTGGTCACAAAAATATCGTGGGTTATTTGGACTGTGCTGTAAATTCAGTTAGTGATAATGTATGGGAAGTGCTTATCTTAATGGAATATTGTCGAGGTAAGTATTTCTCTGCATTTGTTTTATGCCAAAAGAATTTGCTCATAAAATGGGTTATTAGGTGTCTTGGTTTCTCCCTGGGCAGCTGTTATCTAATTCTGGACACTCATTGTACCTCAGCTTTAATTATTTGTCTAATTAAGGAATGCTGTTGGAAAATAATTTATAATATTGTTGCTTTGGTGATATGAGCACATGTAAATGGACAATTAGAAAATGCCTTTGGGTTTAAAATAGGAAATCTAAGCAATCACATTTCCTGATCCCTGTACATTTCTTTTATAGTCTAACCAAGAAGAACATGCTGTGTCCATATTAGTATTATAGGATTTTTCCAGAATGCTACTATGTTATCCTTGGGCATATTGAATGTAATAAATTTAAAGGATACATTTTGGTCTACAATTTTTATAAATTTGTGTGGTCTTTTGTAAACATCAGAAGATAGAAAACTACTTTTTATTTGGATCTAATGTGTTATTTTCAAAGAAATATTTACTTGTAGAGTATACTTAAGAATTATAATCAAAGTCTTGATTTTTTTTTTTTTTTAAACTTTAACATGTGTGAAGGGGTCAACTAGTCAATTACCTGCAAACTTGCCTTCTTCCCCCCCATGCACACCTGGCCTCCTCCAGACTGTAACTGGCAGTTTGGGTTCTAGGAAGACCTGTTTTATATTTAGATTCTCTTAAAACAGTTATGATTGTTAACTATCATACCAGGAACTCTGGTCAGTTCCTGAAGTTTAGAGGAGGAGGAGGAGGAGGATGGTGATGGTAAGTGAAAAGATTTAGTCTTACTTTACTCCAGTCTTGTAAGAAGGGAAGGACAGAGGAACATGAAGTGAATCAGTAT
The DNA here is from genome assembly GCF_016772045.2 of Ovis aries. Lineage (NCBI taxonomy): Eukaryota > Metazoa > Chordata > Mammalia > Artiodactyla > Bovidae > Ovis > Ovis aries. Next base: position 94,305,852 of record NC_056059.1, read on the forward strand.
TATAATATCTATTGTGATACGTTTGTAACTTATATAAACAATTAGATATTTTTGTGATTGTTCTTCCTTATTTTTATCTTCTCTACTGTAAAGCATTATGATCCCTTGAAGGAGACAATACTGATTTTCCTTACTTTCCTGAATTCTAACATTTAAGGTGCTAATTCTTAGCTTGATTAGAGTTGACTAATAGCCCTTGACTATTTTTAAAAATAATTGAGCATAATCATAATCCTGAATGAGTTTAATTAAAATTGTCATTCAGAAGACATTTTAAAAGGGGAACCAAACGAGCTTCAGTTTTTAAGGAAGTGAGTATTTGTGGGGGGGGGGGGTGCCAGTGGTACAGTCTGTGGCAGATGAAATTTAATTATCTCGTAAAAAATAAAGTCGTATCTGCTGCTGCTAAGTTGCTTCAGTCGTGTCTGACTCTGTGTGACCCCAGAGACGGAATCCCACCAGGCTCCCCTGTCCCTGGGATTCTCCAGGCAAGAACACTGGAGTCGGTTGCCATTTCCTTCTCCAATGAATGAAAGGGAAGTCGCTCAGTCATGTCTGACTGTTAGCGACCCCGTGGACTGCAGCCCACCAGGCTCCTCCATTCATGGGATTTTCCAGGCAAGAGTACTGGAGTGGGGTGCCATTGCCTTCTCCGAAAGTCATATCAGCATTTAAATAAGATGGTAGGTTGCACTGTTTGGCATTTTAAATTAAATGGTAATGAGTGCAATCTCAGAAATATTAAGATTGTTGAGGATAGAAAAAATGGTGACTTTTAAAATTTTAATCATGAAATTGGGCAGAGTATAAAAGTTTTGTTTAGGGGATGATATCTGTTTGAAAAATATGTAAAGATTTGGAAGTTACCAACGTCTTACTTTAAAAGACCTTCAGTCTTCAGCAATATTTGCTTTTTGGATATGATTTTTAAATTTTTCATTAGAATAATTTTACTTTAATGTCTTGTTGCTCAGTTGTGTCTGACATTTTGCGATCCCATAGACTGAAGCACACCAGGCTTCCCTGTCCTTCACCGTCTCACAAGAGTTTGCTCAAACTCATGTCTGTTGCGTTGGTGATATCATCCAACCATTTCATCCTCTGTCATCCCCTTCTTCTGCCTTCAGTCTTTCCCAGCATCAGGATCTTTTCCAGGGAGTCAGCTCTTCGCATCAGGTGGCCAAAGTATTGGAGTTTCAGCTTCAGCATCAGTCCTTCCTATGAATATTCAGGGTTGATTTCCTTTAGGATTGACTTGTTTGATTGCCTTGCTGTCCAAGGGACTCTAAAGAGTCTTCTCCAGCACCACAGTTCAAAGGCATCAATTCTTCGGGCTCAGCCTTTTTTATTGTCCAGCTCTCACATCCGTACATGACTATTGGAGAAACCATACCCTTGACTGTTCGACATTTGTGGGCAAAGTAATGTCTCTGCTTTTTAATACACTATGTATTTAGAAGACTTCAGTTTTGAATAATTAAATTTCATTTGTTTCTACATTTGACGTGTGGCTCAGATAGAGCTTTTAGCTTTTTCTGGGAACTTAGATTTTGTAATTCAAGGCTTCTAACCCAAAGATCTCTAAAGGGAAAAAATACTGACTCTTTGTTTAAAATTTATTCTACTCATTAAAACATTGAAAGTTTGCAAGAGATAGAATGAATTAAAGGTTATGATTTCTTTAACTGTGAAATGATAGTTGAATAACGTGAATGTTGTTGTTCAGTCGCTAAGTTGTGTCCGACCCTTTGCGACCCCATGAACTGCAGCATGCCTGGTTTCCCTGTCCTTCACTATCTCCTGGAGTTTGCTCACATTCATGTCCATTGAATCGGTGATGTCTAACCATCTCATTCTCTGCCGCCCTCTTCTCCTCTTGCCTTCAGTCTTTCCCAGCATTAGGGTCTTTTCCAGTGAGCTGACTCTTCATATCAGGTGGCCAAAGTATTGGAGCTTCAGCATCAATCCTTCCAATGAGTATTCAGGATTGATTTCCTTTAGGATTTACTGGTTTGATTTCCTTGCAGTCTAAGGGACTCTTAAAAGTGTGTGTGTGAGTTGCTCAGTCATGTCTGACTCTGTGTCCCTATAGACGGTAGCCAGCCAGGCTCCTCTGTTCGTGGAATTCTTCCAGGCAAGAATACTGGAGTCTGTAGCCATTCTCTTCTCCAGGGGATCTTCCTAACTCAGGGATCAAACCCAGGACTTCTGCATTGCAGGGATTTTTTTCCCATTGAGCCATCAGAGAAGCTTGAATAATATGAATAAACACCAATAAACCACTTCTTTTACTGTTTAATTTTTGCATAAAATAAGCCAGGACATTTGACAAAGTATGGAGAAAATTGCTGCATAGTCAGGTGCCTCAGTCTTATATGAGATACTTTGAACAAATTATAACCAAATAGACCTGAGTTTTCTCAAAATTGAGGACTCATGGGCAAAATTAATGTTATTTTCCTCTGCTTTAAAGTTCTAAGGAAAAACTCGCTGTTTCAGAAAACATATGAGAATGCTGTTTAGATAGTAATAATAGAAGGAACAAGTATGTATGCACCTTCTTCACTTGAGGCACTCAGTTGTATCCAACTCTGTGACCCCATGGACTTTAGCACACCAGGCTTCCTGTCCATCACCAACTCCCAGAGCTTGCTCAGACTCATGTCCATCGAGTCGGTGATGCTATCCAACCATCTCATCCTGTGTCATCCCTTTCTCCTCCTGCCTTCAATTTCCCAGCAGCGGGGTCTTTTCCAGTGAGTCAGTTCTTTGCACCAAGTGGCCAAAGTATTAGAGTTTCAGCTTCAGCATCAGTCCTTCCAATGAATATTCAGGACTGATTTCCTTTGGGATTTGATCTTGCAGTCCAAGGAACTCTCAAGAGTCTTCTCTAACACACAGCTTGAAAGCATCAATTCTTCAGCGCTTAGCTTTCTTTATAGTCCAACTCTCACATCTATATATGACTACTGGAAAAACCATGGCTTTGACTAGAGGGACCTTTGTTGGCAGAGTAATGGCCCTGCCTTTTAATATGCTGTTTAGGTTTGTCATAGCTTTTCTTCCAAGGAGCAAGTGTCTTTTAATTTCATGGTTGCATCACCATCTGCAGTGATTTTGGAGCCCCCCAAAATAAAGTCTGTCACTGTTTCACTTGTTTCCCCATCTATTTGCCATGAAGTGATGGGATCGGATGCCATAATCTTAGTTTTTTGAATGTTGAGTTGTAAGCCAACTTTTTCACTCCTCTTTCACTTTCATCAAGAGGCTCTTTAGTTCTCCTTCGCTTCCTGCCATAAGGGTGGTGTCGTTTACATATCTGAGGTTACTGATATTTCTCCCGGCAATCTTGATTGCAGCTTGTGCTTCATCCAGCTCAGCATTTCTCATGATGTACTCTGCATATAAGTTAAATAAGCAGGGTGACAATATACAGTCTTGACGTACTCCTTTCCCAATTTGGAACTAGGTGTTCCACATACCTTCTTACACATTACAAAATAACAGACATTCATTTATTCAAACTTATTAAAGGAAAGTTTCAAACTTAAACACAAGTTTGCCTTTTTAAATTTCTGTACTTTATTAGGTTAGAATGTTTTCTGAATGAATCATGTATTTGTATTCTGGGAATATGATAGTAAACTTTCTCTTAGTGTAAGAATTGTCACCATTATGCTGTCGGTTGTTGTAGTCCACTCAGTACTTATTTAGTAACTCTCTCAGGGCTTGTTGGTGTGGCTGTTTGACTTTGGTAAGTTACTCTGCCCTGGTAAGTTATCTCTTAACCTGGTTTAGAACATAGTCTTTTATAGATCTCTTTTTCTCTCTTGTGATTCCTCCTTCCCCTAGTCAAGATCTTTTCAAAATCAGATCAGGAAGTTTCCTTGATTCTCAAGATAAAATCTAAAATTTCTCTCTCATCAGTATCATCTTATTTTACTCTCTTCTTAATGCTTTCTAGACCATACTTACATTGGTTCTCTGTAACTTATTCAAAATCATCAAACTCTTTCCCAAACTAAAGGCCTTTTTACAGGTCACTTGCTGTCACTAGGGTGTTCTCCCAAATCTCTGCCGGGTTAATTTCTAATTAACCTTCAGTTTAAACATAAATAATCACTTCCTTAGATAGGCCTTCTCTGCCAGTCTTTTCTTCCCATCCTTTACCAATTTAAATTTGGGTTTTTCTCATACAGTACTTGTTGTATGTAACTTTGATAAATACTTACATGTGTGATTGTGTAGTAATTTATCTCTACCTTTAGGTATAAATTTTGTGATAATAGAGACTTTATTTTCATTCACTAATGTTTACCCTCAAAATTAGCATGGTTGAATAACTGTTGCTTCAAATTTATGATGCCATCAGTTACAAGGTACATCTTGATTTTGGAATTGTTAAAATGTTAAAATATGGCCAATGGTATTAGCAGAACATCAGTTATTTAAAATGAGAACATCAGATGTTCTCATTTCAAAGATGTAAAATGTGAAAAAAAAAAGTACGTCATTGAATCAACAGAATATGGTGTATAATAAGCATCCTTACAGGAAAATTATGAAAAAGCCAGTTTCCCATTACCTGAGACCATAAAGTCATTTCTTAATTTCTTTGTCTGTGGTAGTCTTCATTTATTAAAAATGTAATCAAAATTACTTTTTTTGGTTAGCTGGGCAGGTAGTGAATCAGATGAATAAGAAGCTGCAGACTGGCTTTACGGAAGTAGAAGTGTTACAGATATTCTGTGATACCTGTGAAGCTGTTGCAAGGTTGCATCAGTGTAAGACTCCGATAATTCACCGGGATCTCAAGGTATGAACTTTAGACTCCTTATGGATTACTGCCTTTTAAACTTTGGAGTTAAAATGTCCTTGGTCTGTCTTCATCTAAGGCAGTTCCTGTTACCAGGACTGAGATCGGTCTCTCCATTCTCTGCTGCGTTTCCTGAGGCCGTGTAGAGACTGACTATAGAACTGAAACTGTGCTTTCCATGACCCTGACAGTTTCTCGCATGGTTGTAGAGATGGGTTTTGTGCTCCCTACTCTGCTTCTGTTGTACTGAGCAGGCTTCTTTAAAAGGTTTCATATGAGCAAGAATATGAACGTCACTGACTCAGGTTGGATGTCTCTCCACACTGTCCTTCCAACACTCCTCCTGTTTCCTATAATTCATTTTAAGCATCAAGGAATTTTCCGGAGATATTGGAGGTCACTGTAAATGGGTCTCTTTACTTACTTATCTATAATTTGCTACAGTTTTAGATAGTTTCTTATAACTTGGTGGTGATTGTCACCTTAAGGTCACTTTGTCTTTCATATTCATGAATTGGACCTTTTGTGTATGGTACCCACCTGTTTACACTAGAAAAAGTGCCCAAAGGGGCTTGACTATCCCTGGAATTATATTGCTCAAGCTATCACTACTTTCTTTAGAGACATGGATATCTTCTTTGATACTTGCAAACACTAAGATTATAAAAATTCCTCTTTCTGAAATGTTCTATGCCCAGATATCCCAAGGTAAACCTTTCCCCCACTTCAAGTTCACTCAGATTCACTTTCTCAGAGTCCTGTGCTAGTACCACCTTATTTATAATTACAACATAATCTTTCCGTTTTCTACTTGTTTTACTGTTTATTATTATTTGTCAGTTTCTCAGATACTATGTAATTTGCTTATGTATTAAGACTACTGTTTTATTTTCTGTCCTCTTCCATTGGAAGGTAAGCTCTCTGTGAGCAGGGATTTCTCTCTTTTGTTATGATTTATCCAAGCATTTCATACAGTGCCTGGCACATAGCAGAGTCTCAGTAAATATTTGCTGAATAAATGAATCCCAATTCTGACTTATTATTGGGCTTCCCAGGTGGTGCTAGTGGTAAGAACCTGCCTGCCAGTGCAGGAGACATAAGAGAGGCGGGTTTGATCCCTGGGTTGGGAAGATCCCCTGGAGGAAGGCATGGCAACCCACTCCAGTATTCTTGCCTGGAGAATCCCCTTGGACAGAGGAGCCTGGCAGCCTACAGTCTATAGGGTTGCAAAAAGTCAGACACGACTGAAGCGATTGAGCACTCAGCACACACAGCTTTGAAAAGTGATAATAAAATGCTCTTAAGATATAAGAGAATAGAAGATGTTACTCAGAATATAGGTTGTTAACCATGAAAGCATCTTTTAGGGAAACTTATGCTAAAGAATACAAGCTAAGGTAAGATGACAGCGTTTGACTCCACATCTGTCTCTTAATTTGGGTAATTAGTGTAGCATCTTTCATTTCAGTTCTTCTGGATATGCAGCTCTTTTACATTTTCCCTAATAATTTGGTCAGATGTTTTTGTGCTATTTTAGCTCATTAACTTTTTTAATGTAAAGTTGATGTTTTCAGCCAAGTCTTCCTTGGCTTTAAAACAAAGACATTGAATTGCATACTTTTATATAGACCATATTGAATAGAGTTAGTTCTTTTTACATGTGGAAATTCATTCATACCTGCTTAAGTAGCTTTTTTAAAGTAGATTTCTCGTATAAATCTTTATTTTGTACAAGTATGTTTAAAAGTAAACTAAAATGAAATATAGAATAAAAATTAGAAAGAAACTAATGTGAGTATTTTGGTAGCGTGGAGAGAAATTTAATTACTCATTCAAGGCTCTGTCATAAAAACATTGTAAAAAAGTTAATAATAATAGTGTCATTTATTGAATGCTTACCTTATTTCATTTGTGTTCTAAGCTTTTTCATGTTTTAATACATTCAGCTTTTACAGTTTTTACAACAATCTCATGTAGCAGATGTTATTTCCCCCAGTTTATAGGTAAGGAGACTGAAGCACAGAGTGGTTAGGCAAATTGTCCAGGGTACATGCGATAGTAAGTAGCACAGTTGGGCTGTGAACCCACGCTCTCCTGTTTTAGAAACTGTGTGCATGACTTTAAGTTTTTATGACTCCGATCTCTTAGGTTAAGACACAAAGTTAGATCTGTGTTTTCAGTGTAATGTTTTAGATAAAAATGGAACTAGGAGTTAATCAGAGGTGGAATTGGAATGGTTTATGTTTTTTCTGTAGAAAAACTGAAGTGTCAGAAAAGGAGGAAAATGGAAGGTAGGGAATAGACTCACTTGCCACTAGCTGTTCTCTCTTGTAGAAGCAGTTATAGAGAGGACTTACAGTTACTTGAGGGCTTCCCAGGCGGCTCAGTGGTAGAGAATCCAGCAGCTAATGCAGGAGACACGGGTTTGATTCCTGAGTTGGAAAGATCCCCGGGAAAAGGAAACGGCAACCACTCCAGTAGTCTTGCCGGGGAAATCCCATGAACAGCGGAGCCTGGCAGGCTACAGTCCATAGGGTCACAAATAGTCGGATACAACTTAGTGACTCAACATGTTACAACAAAAAGGGTTACTTGACTCTTGCAAAACTCATCCTGGTATGGAAGAAGCACTCCTCTGTTCTTAGTGAGAGAAGCAGTAGATAAAGTAACATGTATTTTTGTTCTGAATCATTGTCCTTTCTCACAGTTTGAGGTACCTTCTCTCTATATATACTTGTGTATGTGTGTGTGTAGGGGGTGTGTGTATGTGTATAAAACAAGTCATTTGGTATCTATTGTGTCAAAACATTGTCGTAAAAAGACAATTTTCACTTTGAAAATACTACTAATTATTGATTTTCTTTTCTGAAGGTAGAAAATATTTTGTTGAATGATGGTGGAAACTATGTACTTTGTGACTTTGGCAGTGCCACAAATAAATTTCTTAATCCTCAAAAAGATGGAGTTAATACAGTAGAAGAAGAAATTAAAAAGTAAGTGTTAATTTTGTTTTGTCTCATGAGAATTTTAGGTAACTTGAGTCTGTGACCAGCTCTGATAGCTTAAACTTTAGGTATTCCATTAATGGAGCTCTTTAAGATATTTCTGTGTGATATAATTGATGAGTTTACATCTCATCTAGTTCAATAGGAAATACATTTTACCATGGAAGGGAAATTTTCATCTACATTTTAACAAATTAATCAAATTTAACAAATTTGTTAAATAAGCTGTAGTAATTAGTGGAATCATTAAAGGGAGTTTGAAGTTATTATTGAGTTCAATTAAACATCTTTGTGTTTATTGATACTGAGTGAGCATTTGTGCTTGTTAGGAAAAAAATTTAAACTTTGACCTTGTATTTACTATTAAGAAGTTGATATTATTGCATTGAAAACTGTGTGGAAAACTTACTTTATAATACTGTTCTGGACAATTCTTTGGTAGAAATATAAGTCATATCTGCCTTATGTTTTCTTAGCTTTGTATTTTCCATGGTTGCTAGAGTATTGCAAGGACTTCTCCCCGGCTTTTCGGTTTTCTAGTTTCAGAAAATAGTACTGTTTGTAAATCTTTGATCATCTTAATAAAATGATGCAGAATGCAGAAAGGTCTGTAAGAACAGGGTTTTCTAAGTAGCTCCCTTTTTCTAAGTTACTTTTCTTCACTTCCTCATGGATTCTCAGTTGTTTAAGGCTACCTATGAGCTTTTGTTTGAACTGTGACATGTATTTTGAAATAGGCTCAAATAGAGCAGTGTTCTTGCCTGGAGAATCCCAGGGACAGGGGAGCCTGGTGGGCTTCTGTCTATGGAGTCGCACAGAGTCGGACACAACTGAAGCGACTTAGCAGCAGCAGCAGCAGCAGCAGAGCTGATCTTACTCTGGTCCATTTGTATAAACGTATGGTTTTCTAGACTTGTATTTCTACTCAGGAACAGCCTCTGATGGTTATGTTAAGATTCCATAAAAACAAACTCCTTAGTAAACTTATAAACATCCTGAAGAACACCAGAACAATGAATTATTGAATTGGCTTCTTGTGGGTATATGTATATACATATAATTTAAAAAGTTACTGGGTTGTGATATATAATGACTGTTACAGAATTCTGCTCAAGCATCTTTGGCTTGCTGAAAGTTTAATTTTTTGCTGTTAAGACCTGAAGTATAGCTAAAGTTTAGCAGAATTGTACACTAGTGATGAACGTAATAAGCTCATCGGTTCTTGTACTTAGTGGCTCACAGAAATTAACGGTCTAATTGTTTATTCAGTTAACAGGGCATACAACATATTGGACACTGTTGATGCTATACTATAGCAGTGAACAGAAAAAAGGCCTGTCCTCATGTAGTTTCTTTTCTGGTTTCTTAGATCACTCCTCTGTAGTAGTATCATTCAGAATGTATCACAGTTAGGGTGATTTGAAAAAAATAAGATGGTAGAATATTGAGTTTTAAGATACTTCATGTAAAATAAAAACATAAAAGCACTTAAAGTGAATCTTAAATTATGCCATAATATAGGAATTCTTTTGATAGTCTAATAATTTCTCCCATGAAATTGAGCAATACTTAATTCTATTCATAGTGGATTTGGAGTTTTTATTCCTGTAAATATTTATTCACCGTACCTTTTAATTCCAAACTACTTATGTTAACAGTTCTGGAAGTGTACTTAATGTAATTAATAATAGTTAATTATGACAACTAGATTACTTTTAAAAGAATAATTATAAAAACAAACCTCGAGGAGATTTACTACCATGTGTAAGGAATTATGTTAGGATTCATAAAAACAAACTGCTTAATAAACATATAAATTAATTTTTTGAGAGGGTAGAAGTTTTACTTATAAATTAGTCAACTAAAATATTTTGATAAGGATATTTTTATAGTTAAAATTGTACTATTTCATTTAAGAAATTCAAGGAAAACCATGTTTCCAGTACATTGTCTTTATTTAGTTTTTTCTATTAAAAATTGTGTTTATTATTAAAGATGGAATTACACTTGTTGAATAAAAACGTGTATAATGCTTTGTATTGTTTAATCCTTGATGGACTTTTAATGAGCTTTTAAAATAGTATTATTTCTCTATAATGTTATTGAACCTAAAAGTTTTTGTAGTATTTTATGTAGAAACAATGTAGTATGTCTTTTTTTTTATATCTCCACTCCATTTTACTTATTTACTGCCAGGTATACAACTCTGTCATACAGAGCCCCTGAAATGATCAACCTTTATGGAGGGAAGCCTGTCACCACCAAGGCTGATATCTGGGTAAGGCCACGAAAGGCTGGCATTGTCACTAACCAAATTAACAAATCTGAGTTCAGTTGATTATCTTCCCCCTGTCCTCCACAAGGTTATTTCCTGATAAGTAGAAGAGAGTGGTGGACAGTAAAGCTTACATAGCAGAAGAAAAATATTAGCACATATCTTCTTGATCCAGAGATGGAAAACTTAGGTGTAAAATAGCAAGTAAACAGTTTCCACATAATGTAACTTTTTAATCACAGTATTTTTTAGAATTTAGATTATATATGATTGTTAAAATTTTTTTGATTTGAGTGCAGTTTTGGAAAAGCTGGCCATAACTCTTAACTGGTTATGCTTAAAATTTTCTCAAGTATTTTAGGATCTTTTTAGTGGAAACTAATGTGAGTAAAATTAAAAAAAAATTATAAACATACCGTTGACTAACCTCTGTATATTGAGGTTCTTTAGCGTCTATATAGATTGAATTTATTGAGGTATAACATGTTTCTGTGGCTTCCCTGGTGGCTCAGATGGTAAAGAATCTGCCTGCAGTGCAGAAGACCCAGGTTCGATCCCTGGGTCAGGAAGATCCCCTGGAGAAGGAAATGGCAACCCACTCCAGTATTCTTGCCTAGAGAATTCCATGGATGGAGAAGCCTGGGGAGCTACAGTCCAGGGGGTCTCAAAGAATTGGACACGACTGAGTACCTAACACACACAACATGTTTCTTTAGAGTTGAACTTTATGTTAGAGTGTCAATACCTCTTTTGAGGTTATTTCATAAGTAAAATGTTTTGTCTGTATTTAATAAACTAGCAGGAAACTATTTTAAATGTGAATTCATTTAAATTTAACAAGCATTCAGCCATATCTGCCACCAGTGGCCATATTAGGAATTGAGGAAAAACATTCAGAAGTATTTCTAGAGTTTACAAGAAAGGTCATTTGGTTTCATTTTAAAGCATAATATTTAGAAAGCAGTCAGGCGTAACGGGTGGAACCAAATGAATATCTTCTTGGTGTTCTTCTCCTGACCAGAACTTTTATAGAGATTGGGAAGTATTCTTGCAAGGTAATGAAAAAAGAGTATCTACAATATTTTTCCCTCTGTCTACTAATACACACTTTTTCATCAGTGGTTCTTAAATCTTGTGGTAGTTGAATTTTTAACCATATATGTAATTTAATGAAACCACAGATAGGTTTGATTTAGTTAATTTGCTCCTGCTTGCAGATCCCCAGCTTGTATGACTCAAATTCAGTTGGCTCTTCTCAGCATTGACATTTGATTCACTAAATGGCTATAGTAAATGGCTTGTAGTATAATGTAGAAAACAAATTCAATTGAATCTTAATTTATAAAATGAAGGTATTAATTAGAGGAGGTGATTGTGGAAGTCTTTTCCTGGCTTAATTTTGTGACTAGTGTTGAAACCCACATTATCTAAAAGCATTTCAACAGCAGAGGAAACAAGACTCATACCTTGACTACTGTTTTGAAATCATTAAGGGTTGATTTTTAAAAAGTCTTTTAAGAACATGTTTGTTACCCAATGTCTTAACAAAAAGGAGGGAGTCTTTCTTTGTTGTTTGTTTTTCCCCAGGCTTAGAATGTGCCAGGATAGCTAAATTGTCGGTGATAGGTGGCTCAGTGGTGAAGAGTACATCTGCTAATGCAGGAAACATGAGTTTGATCCCTGGGTCAGGGAAGCTCCCCTGGAGAAGGAAATGGCAACCCACTCCAGTATTCTTGCCTGGGAAATCCCATAGACAGAGGAGCCTGGAGGGCTGCAATCCATGGGGTCACAAAAGAGTTGGACAAAATTTAGCAACTAAACAGCAACAAGTTTAAAATTTATTCCATTTACAGGTTAGTTATATGGAATAGCATTTCTATAATGGGTAACTGGATATAGCTGTGGGATGACAAATAGATACTCAAAGATAAAAAAGAAGCCAGAAAAATTATCAGAAAACAGAATGTATATTTATATGCTTGAGAGAGAGAGAGTTTTAATTTCCATGATACCATTTTTATGCTTGCATAGCTCAGATGAAATGCCTACAACATTTTAGGTGTGAATTTGAGAATATTGAGAAAAAAAATTAGTTCATATCAGTTAAGAGCTATATTTTGATCTTATTTCAGAATAGTATTTAGAGAGTTATGATATTGAGGTTAAAGTATTCATATAGCATATGTATTTTGGAGAAATTTATTTTTTACTTTGAAATTTCTATTGTAGGTTATTTTTATCCTGAGAACTAGGATGCTGATTTTATTGACCAATAGGAAATTCAGTGAGAGATGCTTCATGTTACCGTTTAATGGGGAAAATGGAAGATGGTGATACTCAACCCTCAAAATGAGGTCATTCATTCCCTCTTGTTTCCTGAACAGTTCTCATTGTATTGAATGGAAAAAGAGGGAAATGCCTTTGGTGTGAAAAAAATTAGGACACCTCCTTGTGTTCATAGTCTGTGAAGCAGAGTATTTTAAATTAATGTTTTTGAAGTACGCTGGCATTGCTATCTAAAATTGTTACCTGGGAACTCCCACAAGGTATACTCTAACAAAAGACACATTACTGAAGGTTTGATTGACAAGATAAAACTGGCTAAAAGGCAGATCTCCTTTGCCTCACTGTCATCTGGGCAGAGGAAAGGTGTAATTTAATGCAGATATTACACCATTAATAGTCATTTTTTTAGTGCTGTTAAGGAAGCCTTATGCTCAATTTGCAGTATAGAAGCTGAAAATATCTTCCTTAGAGAAAAATGCATCATAATTTTTTTAAAGCCACATTGAACTCGTTACTTCCATTCAGAATCTTTGTAGTTTTGTTAGTCACATAGTAAATAATCTAGTAATGTTTTTGAATGAATATATTGAAATTTCTAGAGTCTTTAAACTTTTTTCATTAAAGGACTATTGTAATATTTAAAATAATGTTTTATAAATTAATACTGTTGAACTCAGGAAGGTAATTCTGTATTTTGTGATCTTTGTAGCAGTTATAAAACTAGTGTATTTGTTAATTGGCTTGCCAGGTTGCTGTGTGAAGAAAAAGCCAACAAAGGAAAGCTGATGTGCTAATCTTTAGATAGGCCAGATTTCAGTTATTGCTGATGTAACTGTATAGTAACTACTGGATAATTTTATGTAATCAATGTAGAGTTAGAATTGTCCCTTACACTCATAACGCTTTGTAGGTGACACTTCTTGTGACAGCATAATGATCTCTTGAGCAGAAAATCACACTTTATTGCCACATCTCGGATCTGAGCTGTTGGCAGTTTAGCTAAAAATTTCCTGTGGTACTTTTCCAGACACAATTTGTGTCTTAGGGTGTTTTGTATTCGTTGTCAGAAAGTAGATTTATTGGCACTGTGATGACTATGAATCCATACAAGCAAAGCAGACAGGGCCCTTTCTGAATTTTATATAGATTACTCAGGTACAAATATGACTAGTATAATGTAGAATGGAAATGGTAGGATTATGTTTAGAAGTTGAGAATTAATTTTTATACTGTAAAATGACATGTGCTCAGTGAATAATCAGTGTTGATGGGTGTCTGATAAATTTAACTGTGCTGGCTAACTCCTATTTGAAACCTGGAATTTTAAAATGTGTTTTATAGTGAATTTTAAAAATATTCTGCTGCAGGGAGCTTTGTGCTTGGTTTGTTGGTTGTTACATGCTAGCTGTGTACTAAATATATATTTTCTTTGTGAAAGAAATAAAAATGTAACTTTTCTCCCAAAGGGAAGCAGTCACTTCTAATTTTAGTTCTGTCATTCGTGATCTAGTGTTCTATGAGAGCATGAATTCAGACATCTAGCCACACACATTAACTTAAGTTGTAATTTGTGAAAAGATTGAGCCAATATAGAAACATTAAGCTTTTGTTTTTTAAATAAGATATTTAGTTTTTCATTTGTGGTTTTTCTTTTGTTTGTTTGCTCTTGTGATCAAGTTGATACTTGAGTTCTGATGATATTCATGCTTCTTTGTTTTCCAGGCCCTGGGATGTTTACTGTATAAACTTTGTTTCTTCACTCTTCCTTTTGGTGAGAGCCAGGTTGCCATCTGTGACGGCAGCTTTACCATCCCAGACAACTCTCGTTACTCCCATAACATACATTGCTTAATAAGTAAGTACTTGGACAATTTATGAAAAGAATTGTAAGGTACTATACGTAGGGCCTGCTATTTCCGTTCCTTTACCTAAAACTACTCTTTTAATTTCATGTTATTATAATTTTGTAGAACTACTATAGTCAAGAAATACATTTGAAAGGATGTTCAGGGACTTCCCTGGTGGTCCAGTGGTTGAGACTTTGCCTTCCAACGCAGAGGGTGCTGGTTTGACCTCTGGTTGGGGAGCTAGGATTCTACATAGCTCACGGCCATAAAACCAAAACATAAAAACATAAAACAGAAGCAGTATTGTAACAGATTCAATAAAGACTTTAAAATTTATCTACATCAAAAACAACTTTACAAAAAGATGCTTATAAGACTTTAATAGGAATGAAAGTAGACTGATTACTGATTAGTATATGGATGTTTTTAAGCTCCAGATAAGCTTTTATAGAACATAGAGATTATGTAATTAAGGAAACTGGAATTTGTGGAAAAACTTTACAGCATAACATTTCATTATCCAGTCTTTGTACTTTTGAAATCAAAATAACCTGATCTGTTTCTTCTTTAGATCAAACTATTTCCAATTTAAAATTGTAGTTTATTTGCCACGTTTTTTTACTGTTTATTCCTTGTTGATTATAAAATCAGAAAGCAACCTGAAGTGTAATAATTAGAAGGAGTAATCCTGTGGACCTTTCATTCCAAAAGAACACCTCAATTTTTCTTACAGTCTCTTTTGAGAGTTTTTTCTTCCTTTTCGACAGATACTGTAACTTAATTCCTTTAATATGCACACTGTATAATTTCTGCAAAAGATGATTTGTTATACATTTGGTGATTGACTAACTTTTGTAATTTATGAGGCTCATTTAACTCAAAAAAAAAAAAAAAAAAAAGAGCAAACACTCCAAAAGAAAAACAATCAAAATGGAGCATTAAAGGATATATGTTGCTTCACTTGGCAAACTTATTTAAAGCATAATCTTCTTTGTTTCTTTAAAGAAATCCACATTGCTTTAATGTGGATTTGCCCATACATGTTGGAAATTAGAGGATTATGTCAGCTGAACACAAAAATTATACTGCTTCACATAGAGTGTTTTTCCTAGGTGAGGGGAACCAGAGTAATGGCGTAGGGGAAGTGGTGTTATAATTCACAGGGGAAAGGAAATAGCCCTAAGCTTGGCTGCTTCACTGCCAGCATGAACTTTCAGCTCTAATTGGAGAATATTAAATATGAGTGCTTGTACCTGGGGTTTCCTTCCCAGAGAGGTCTACCTCTCAGCTTTTGTGTGACTCTCTGCTAATGGACGACTTCCTGAAGAGCATCCTTGCTGGCTCAGAACTGCACTTTTATCTTTATTGGTGGAGAACCTCCTAGTCTTGTTTTGATATGTTTTTCTGTCCTTTTGACAGCTTTCAGCCAAATAAGCTACCTGCCTGGGCAGTCCAAGTTGCCTTTTCAGATACCAATTAATGTTTTTGTCAGTGTTCTGATGACTGAGCTGTATAGGTTTTCAGTGGTTTGTCCCAGCTCTCTTTCCCCATTAGCCTTGTTATTTTTAGCTTGCCATTTTGTGGAATGTTTTTTTAAAGAGCGAGTATACCTTTCGAGTATATATGAATAAACATCAGACCCATCAGCCGCTCTGTCTTAACCAGGTGCTTTCTTCCTTCATTGCAAAATTTAGGGCATTAGGAGCATGAAAGAACTCTGATTAATTGGAATGCTCAAAAAATAGATTGAGGAATTTCCTTTGGCTGTTGAGTGTTCTAGCCAATTGAAATTTAACCTTTCTTTGAAGCCCTTGTTATAAATCACCATATCAGTGGCATGGTTTTGTTGTTAAGTATTTATGTTTTTATCACAATTGGACTGAGGATTTTATTGAGGATCTTGCAGTGTCTGCTGATTGCCAAAGGTGAGAGATGGGCAAAAGAGATGAAGGTGGTCAAAAGGTATAAACTTAGAGTTATAAAGTAAGTCCTGAGGATGTAATATACAGCATGTGACTATAGTTAAAAATACTGTACTGTGTACTGTATATTTCAAGGTTGCTAAGACAGTAGATCTTAAAGAGTTCTCATCCCAAGGGAAAACAATGTCTAATTCTGTGAGGTGATAGATATTTGCTGTATCTACTGTGGTGACCCATTTCATAATACATATATACAGAAAGTCATTATGTTACTCACATAATGAACTTCTGTCTGACCTGGGCTTTCCTGGTAGCTCAGCTGGTAAAGAATCTGCCCGCAATGCAGGAGACCCTGGTTTGATTCCTGGGTCAGGAAAATCCTCTGGGTAAGGGATAGGCTACCCACTTCCCTGGTGGCTCAGTGGGTAGAGAATCCGCCTACAATGTGGGAGACCTGGGTTCAGTCCCTGGGTTGTGAAGATTCCCCTGGAGGAGGGCATGGCAACCCACTCCAGTATTCTTGCCTGGAGAATCCCATGGACAGAGCAGCCTGGTAGGCTACTGTCCATGGGGTTGCAAAGAGTCAGACACGACTGAGTGACTAAGCACAGCACAGTTCTGTCTGACATATTTTACTTAGCATATTATGTTGCTGCTGCTGCTAAGTCACTTCAGTCGTGTCCGACTCTGTGCGACCCCATAGATGGCAGCCCACCAGGCTCCTCCGTCCCTGGGATTCTCCAGGCAAGAACACTGGAGTGGGTTGAGACTTCCTTCTCCAATGCATGAAAGTGAAAAGTGAGAGTGAAGTCACTCAGTCGTGTCCGACCCACAGCGACCCCATGGACTGCAGCCTTCCAGGCTCCTCCATCCATGGGATTCTCCAGGCAAGAGTACTGGAGTGGGGTGCCATTGCCTTCTCCAGCATATTATGCTACCCTCATGTTTATTCATGTTGCAAATGGCAAGCTTTCTTTCTCTCTTTTTTAATGACTGAATAATATTCCATTGGTACATATACATACATAACACACACACACTTCACATTTTCTATATCCATTCATCCACTGATGGACACAAGTTGCTTTCTTGTCTTGGCTCTTGTAAATAATGCTGCAGTGAACTTGGGGGTGCAGATAGTTTTTTTGAGTTAGTGTTTTTGTCTCTTTCAGATACATACTCAGAAGCAGGATTGATGGATTATATGATAGTTCTTTTTTCAACTTTTTGACATACCTCCATACTGTTTTCCATAGTGGCTGTACCAGTTTACAGTCCCACCAACATTGCACAGGGGTTTCCTTTTTTCCACAATCTACCAACACCTGTGGGGCTTCCCAGGTGGCTTAGTGGTAAAGAATCTGTCAATGTAAGAAGACACAGGAGATGCAAGTTCTGTCCCTGGGTCAGGAAGATCCCTTGGAGGAGAAAATGGCAACCAATTCCAGTATTCTTGCCTGGGAAATCCCCATGGACAGAGGAGCATGGCAGGCTACAGTCTGTGGTGTCACAGAGAGTCAGACATGACTGAGAGACTAATATACACATACATGTATACTTTTTAAAAGTTGATTTTATATTTGCAGTAGAAGCAAAGTTAATGGGAATGGCCTTGTGGTGACTCACATGATCATTTTAAGTTGGGTAAATAGGGGTGTATTCTACCTTCTTTGTCTTTTCTAAAAAACTTAGTAACTTGATGCACTTTTAGATCAATTAGATGTGTGTATTCATTAACCCAGCAGTCCCCAACCTTTTTGTTACCAGGGACGGCTTCTCTAGTGGCTCAGACAGTAAAGAATCTGCCTGCCAAACAGGTGACCTGGGTTCAATCCCTGGGTCAGGAAGATCCCCTGGAGAAGGAAGTGGCAACCTACTCCAGTATTTTTGCTTAGACAATCCCATGGACAGAGGAGCCTGGTGGGCTATAGTCCAGGGGATTGCAAAAGAGTTGGACACAACTTGGCAAGTAAACAGCAACAACAGACAAACTAAACAGCCTCCAGAAAATGTATTCCCACATGAAAACATGAGTTAGGGGAGTTAGAGGTCCTTTTTGTTTGCTTGTAAGGTGATGTCAGTCCACCGACAGCCTGCTTACTTAATCATTAGGAGATGTGCTATGCTTAACTTGAGAGAGAGAGTTACCTATACAGATAACAGATAACGGTTAGAAAACATAAAAGCTCAAATTTATTTATTTCTCTTCAATGCTTCTCATCTACTGTAAAAGAAAAGAAATATATAGGGTTGCCTAAAGGATTCCCATTCCTCTCTAGATACTCAAAAAACCTTTCCCAAGATTATGCCATGCCAGGGAAGTGTATTTTCGTACCCTCACTGTTCTCTACTCCTGAAGAATTTCTTCTCCTGAACCACATTTTGTTGTTATGTCACTGGTCTGCACGAAGGCGGGTGTAAGACCTGACTGCGTGTCACTCATTGTAGTTTCTTAGGGATATTGCTCACTCAGTGTGAACCATCTTTAGAAAGACTCAGAGGAGAATTTACTCTTTGCTTTCAATGTTAGAAGTGGTGCTTTTTCTTAGCACCTAGTTTGTTTTTAAGAATACTGCAATTCATATAATGGATCATGTTGCCCTATCTGTGTTGACAGCTAGAGGGCTAAATTTTTCCAGTTTTGCCCCTGCATTTGTAGGACCAAACATGTAACTTCTTTACTGACAACATTATCCCTCTTTTTTCTTTTTTTTCCCCTTTCAGCCATTACTTTTTCATTAGTCTTAATTTTCTCATATATTAAAAAAGAATTACAGTTTTGTATGCCACTTCAAGTCCTCTATAGGAAAATATTTATAATTAGCTAGTATTGAAATAAGATTTTAAAGGCCAAATAAACTGAATTGTTAGGATAGAAAAGTTTTAGATTTATGAATTTTATAAGTTTCTTGTGATTTGTTTCATTTTTACAAATTACATGGATAAGCATTTATAAAAGTCTGTATAAATGTATTCCTATATCATGTACTGTTGTTGCTTCTAAAACAATGTGTGTTGCTATCAAGATAAAATATGGTTTTGGAGGATAAAATAAACCTTGTAGATTTTTTAGATCTTTTCTGGAATGAGGTTGAATATCAACTAATAAATAATAGAATTAAATGTTTTGGGTTATTTCATTCTAACAGATGATAAGATAATAAAATATCAACTTTATAAGTGGTATATGTTAGCCTTTCTAAGTGTATAAAACCAGGTGACATACAGAATATAATAAAACTGAGTTCAAAATCTCCCAAATAAATTGTTTGTGCTTAGTGTTGTTTGCCATACAACCATGTTTTTAACCAAGTTAACTTATCCTGCTGTCGGAGATGTATTACATATTGTTTGTTCAGATATTACTTACGATTGAAAGGATTTAATTTTGATTTGTAATATTACATATGATTGAAAGGAGGATTTAATTTTGATTTGTAATATTCAGGTAGTTATTTATATACTTTTATCTCCAAACATAATTTTGTTAGCAAATTTCAGAATATTGTCTAATTAATGCTATAAATTTTACATTGCAAATAGGTTTAAAAATGATTTGAACACGATAAGAATTTAATCAATGAAGCAGAGTTAGAACATGAAGAATACTGTAACAAAATATGGTTTTTTCATGTATAGGATGGAGTAGAAATGTCGGCCTTCTTGTGACATTGTAATTTAGCAAGTAGTTCAAGAAATGTAGTGGCCATTTTGGTTAGAAAAAAGGTCAGGCCTTTCAAGCAGTGCTGTAGGACTGGTGTGAAAACTGTTCAAAATAGAACCATAAACCTTTGCTTGTATTTCTAAACATGTTGTGGATAGCATATTGAAATTGAAACAGAACTATGATGAATATTGCTGTCATCAGTGTGGGAAGAAAACGTGTTTTAAGAAAACAATGGTGCCAACCCTGTACTACTTCCCTATACTGCTTTGTTAAATAGATTGTAACACATACAGTTTAGTCTTCCTCTTCATAATTCAGAAGCCCTTAAAAATTAATAGATACCTAAAAATATTAGTAGGTATGTTAGAATTATTTTAGATAATAGTGAAAATAAGGGCCCTTACTATATCCCAGAAATTTTCTTGAATAATTCCCGTGTTGACTAAACTCACTTTTTGTTTTGTGTCAGAGTCTCAGAAGATTATTCATATTTGTAATTCATGCTTTCAGTACCGACCTGTCCTAGGATTCATTTATCTTTAGCTTAAGATAATGTATAAAGTAACAATTTTTGTATTTTCTATAAACATTCCCAAAGTTTACTGGAAGCATCACTAATCTTAGAATGGAAGTATTTATCTTTTTAATGTGCCTCTAATTGCTTCTATGTTCAGTGAAACTTCTTAACATTTTGATTTATTCTTGTAGGGTTCATGCTTGAACCAGATCCAGAGCGGAGACCCGATATATTTCAAGTGTCATATTTTGCATTTAAATTTGCCAAAAAGGATTGTCCAGTCTCCAACATTAATGTAAGTAGTTTTTGTATTATAAGTATCATAATATATATGAATTTAAAAGTTCATCATGTGTGGGTATATATACTTTCAAAGTCACTTGTTTCATGACAAGTGATCTAACAGTATATTTGTAAGTAGTATTTTTGATGCAAAGCTGCAGATACAAAGTATATGTGCTGGGGTGCTCTGGGGAGCTACAGTAGACTTGATGGCACTCACTGCAGGACACTTTACATCATTGAGGGGATCACAGTGGCATCTCTGAAATAGCACTGACTATTATTAAGTTAACTATTGAAAAAGCAGGACTGTTAGATTTTGGGGGAGCATGGTGGGGCCGGGGGTGTCATGAAAAATGGCTGAGGTACTCAGTATTCTGTAAACCGAGAAAGTTTGGTTGCCCTTGGTGTACAGAGCATAGGCATTGTAAATGCAGAGAAGTGGTTCAGGTCCACAGGACTGGAAAAGGTCAGTTTTCATTCCAGTCCCAAAGAAAGGCAATGCCAAAGAACGTTCAGACTTCCTCACAATTGCAATCATCTCACATGCTAGCAAAGTAATGCTCAAAATTCTTCAGGCCAGGCTTCAACAGTATGTGAACCGTGAACTTGCAGATGTTCAAGCTGGATTTAAAAAAGGCAAAGGAACCAGAGATCAAATTGCCAGTATCTGTTGGATCACAGAAAAAGCATCAGACTTCCAGAAAAACATTTACCTTGGCTTTATTGACTATACCAAAGCCTTTGACTGTGTGGATCACAACAAACTGTGGAAAAATTCTCAAAGAGATGGGAAGATGGGAATACCAGATCACCTGACCTGCTTCCTGAGAAATCTATGCAGGTTAAGAAGCAACAGTTAGAACTGGACATGGAATAACAGACTGGTTCCTAATAGGAAAAGGAGTACATCGAGGCTGTATATTGTCACGCTGCTTATTTAACTTCTATGCAGGGTACATCATGTGAAATGCTGGCTGGATGAAGCACGAACTGGAATCAAGATTCCTGGCAGAAATATCAGTAGCCTCAAATATTCAGATGACACCACCCTTTTGGCAGAAAGCAAAGAGGAACTACAGAGCCTCTTGATGAAAGTGAAAAGGAGAGTGAAAAGCTGGCTTAAAACTCAACATTCAGAAGACTAAGATCATGGTATCAAGTCCCATCACTTCATGGCAAACAGATGGGGAAACAATGGAAACAGTGAGAGACTATTTTCATGGGCTCCAAAATCACTGCAAATGGTGACTGCAGCCATGAAATTAAAAGATACTTACTTGTTGAAAGAAAAGCTGTGACCAAGCTAGATAGCATATTAAAAAGCAGAGACATTACTTTGCCAACAAAAGTCTGTCTAGTCAAAGCTATGGTTTTTCCAGTGGTCATGTATGGATGTAAGAGTTGGACCATAAAGAAAACCAAGTGCCGAAGAATTGATGCTTTTGAACTGTGGTGCTGGAGAAGACTCTTGAGAGTCCCTTGGACTGCAGGGAGATCCAACCAGTCCATCCTAAAGGAGATCAGTTGTGGGTGTTCATTGGAAGGACTGATGTTGAAGCTGAAACTCTGATACTTTGGCCACCTCATGCGAAGAGTTGACTCATTGGAAAAGACCCTGATGCTGGGCAAGATTGAAAGCAGGAGGAGAAGGGGACGGCAGAGGATGAGATGACTGGATGGCATCACCGACTCGATGGACTGGAGTTTGAGCAAGTTCCAGGAGCTGGTGATGGACAGGGAGGCCTGGCGTGCTGCGGTCCATGGGATCACCAAGAGTCAGACACAACTGAGGGACTGAACTGAACTGGGCTCGGTATCGGTTTTGTATATTTGGGGAAGTTGCTTAACGTTTGTTACTTTTTCTGTAAAACAAGGATGATAATTATGAGGATTAGAAATAATAACTGTAAAACCCAGTGTATCGTTCAAGGAAGCTGTATTATAGCTGACACCATCAGAAGGCTTTGAATTGCATCTGTTGCCTGCACCCTGTACTTAACTATATTGGATTAATAGTACGTGACAAGTCTGCTAACTTGAATCAAGGTCTAGAATCAAACACTGAATTTAAGCTGTTTTCACCTTGAGTGGCCTGACTTTTTCTTACAGGTTTCCTTTGTGTATAACTTAATCCACTCCCCTAAGAAAAAAGAAGGAATTTGGTGCCTTTCCTTTTCAATTTTTGAAGTTCTTGTTACGTCAGTGTAATATATTCTCGGTTGAAACTGAAAGTCATTGCGCACATTCTAGTAATGAATTTTATTTAACATTTGCCTGGATTTTTAGCTTTTCACTCTGCAAACATTTATTGAATACTTTGTGAATTTTTTTGAGTAATTATTGTAAACTGAACACTAGAGAGCAGAAGCAAATCAGTGAAGCCTCTGCTCTTGTTTCCTGGACTTGACAATGTCATGAAAATTACCTCCAGTCTGTAAAACAACACTTTATTCATGTACTTGGTGTTTGCTTCTTTTCCAGTGTGTGAAGTAGTCATTGTGTGATCCTTTATACCCCAGATTTACCCATTTGTAAAGTGGGTATAATATATATATATAATAATATTGTTCTGTTTATTTTCCAAGGGTTTCTCTGGAACACAAATAAGAAAGTGACTCTTGTGTGTAACACATAGTGATATTTGTGCATTAGATTGGGCAAATATGTGTCAACTTGTACAAAATGAAGATGTGAAGAAATAGTTTCTCACAGACAGTGCTCTTAAAGTTTACGAATATATTTGTAGTGTTTCAATAAAACTTTCTGCAGTTGAAATGAAAATTAAAATGAAAAGTTTTCTTTTTTTCTTCCAAGAATTCTCCTATTCCTTCAACTCTTCCTGAACCGATGACTGCTAGTGAAGCAGCTTCTAGGAAAAGCCAAATAAAAGCCAGGTAGGCCAAGCTATGCTGAAATTTGAAAAGGCATTTATTAAAAAAAAAAAAAAAAAAAGGTGGGGGGAACCATACTCATTTTTAATCCTAGCAGATGTCATTGATTAAATAGCATCTTTACCCACAAAAAATACTGTATTCCTTACTGCATGTAGTATGATGTTGAGATAGCAAGTTCAAAATAAGCTTTTTTGTATGAGATAACAGGGTTCGACAGTAGTCGCGCTTGAACTGCTCCCTCTCCACCTTCATGAAGTGATTGTGTAACTGGTGATGTTACGTTGGGTCATCTTATAGGTGGGACTTGTCGTTATTTCATCACATGACAACTGATTTATGAAATGTTATGTTTTATTTTATTTGTAATGACCTTTTATTGACTTATGAAAAGAAGAGCTGTATATAATTTACAATGAATAGTTACAGTGGCAACATTTTTAAGACCAGTAGAGGACTATTTGTTGTTGTTCAGTCTCTCAGTCGTGTCTGACTCTTTGAGACCCGTGAAATATTACAGTGTTTTAAATAATTTTATAGTTATTCACTACATTAGTGTTTGATCCAGATTATGTAGGTTAAGGCCTAAATTTGCGTAATGGTTGAATTAATAACAACTTTTTCTCCTCATGCTTTTTTTTTGAGTTTAAAAGTGTGTAGACAGGATTGTATTTTAGATTATCAGACAGGTATAGTTTTATGTTTGGGGAGATTTCTCGATCACAGCTGATTTTTGTATTGTATTTCACTTATGCAAAGTATTTTGACATGAAATACATAAAACCATTTGTCACACACTTGTTATATGCAGGATATAGACATGGAGAACACAAAGAAAAAGAAGCAGTGTACGTCTAAGGAGTTCATATTCAAGTGATGATACACCAGCGAACAGTTACAACTTGCAGTGATCAGGCAGCTGAGAGTGGAGGAAGGGAAAGACTGGGCACAGAGGACAGGAGCACAGGGGGAATCCTTTCCCTGGGGGTGGGAGTTGCTGAGCTCTTTCCTGAAGGATGAATACTCTAGTCACTTGGAGTAATGGGTAGGAAGCTATGACAGGCAGACCTTTCAGGTGAGACCAGCCTTTGTGAAGCTGCAAGACTGGAGCATAATAAGGGCACATCTGCAGGAGGTGGGAAATGAAGCTGAGGAGGCAGGTGAATGTCAGTCATGAGCAACTTTATTCTGTGTCATGCTGAGAAATTTGGATTTTGGCCTTTAGGCAGGTGAACCTTGTAGTCAGTTTGCTATTTGGAACTTGGTTGTGAGATGTGTTAGAAATAATCTGCTATTTGTAAATTGTTGAAATATCAATTGGGAATGACTTAATTTTTAAAAAAGATATAGCATCACTCTAAAACTATTATCTTCATTCATTTGAATTTAAAATACTCTTGAGTAAGAGACAGAGGAGTAAAGTTACATCTAACTTGCAGGGATCCAGTATGACTGACTGTCTTACTCATGATATAGCTGGAGTTAACAGCTGCTGTTACAGTTGAATGGTCATTATGAATTATTGTCAGGCTTGTCAGCTAGTTTTATTGTTGTCTTTTAAAATAATTATTTTGTCAATGATTAAATCTTTAAGTAAGTATAAATTTTTTAAAAAGCATGAGTCAACTGAAAAATAATGCTTTGTCTTTTCACCATGACACAAGCTATAGCTATATACTTACAAACAAATGAAATAGTTAACAGAAATTCACAGAGCTATTCATAGTATGTTAAACTATATATTATGTATATTAAATAATAGGGTTCATTGATCCTTACTGGTCAGCAATATAAATTTACTTTTTATTGATAGTATCAGTAAAAATTATAAATGGTAAAAAATTAATCTTTTTTTCCATGTGAAAGGTATATTTCCAATGAGGGGGAGAAGGGGAGTCTTTAAATAGCCAGTATCATTATTTACATGTTTTAAAACTTTTATGTATATTATCTACCTGCCCTACCTTCAATCTGTGAACTTTTTGTTTTACTTCTTAAAAGTTCCTTTCCATCCCCCCAAATTTGCATCTGCTCTTGGGAATGTTAAACATGTGAAACTTACATGATTTGTATCTTCAAGATGGCAGGGTTGAGAATCACTGTCCTGGCCGACAGAAACACTGAAGGATTTTAAGAGAAGAGAGAGTTTATATTTTAGGAAGATTGTTCAGGTTAGTGAGCGGAAAGAAAAGAAAGCAAAACAAAAAAAGCTACTACTGTAGCTCTGTGTCAGCTACAGTAGTGCAAATGAGGTTGTATAGCAGTGTTGATACCAGTAATTACTCAGTTTTTCATTTCAGTTAAATTTGTATTTTCTCTTTGCCTAATTCATCCAGGCATTTTCTTCCCATTTTTTTCACAGGCTGCTTAATGTCTTTTACTCTCTGATGAGGTCATATTTATTTTTGTACCTCCAGTTCTCACCTGAGCCTTCTCTAGCCAAGTTAGGTTAAAGGTAGAATAACCCCTCTGTCAAACTCTTGACATTACTAGTGTTAGTGCTAATTATTTTTTCTGTGTTTTAGTTTCCTGAACATGTGCCATATCTTCCCAGGTAGGCTGTAAATTCTTTGAAGACTGGGTACTGTCATGTTTGCAGGGTATCAGTAACAGTGATTATATAATAGATATTGGTGCATTAGGGAAATAAATTAGGAAACGCTAGACTCAACAATTGAGCCACCACGGAAGTCTGCACAGCTTTTCGATGTGGTTTTTAGACGTTTGCTGTTCTTGTGTGTGTTGTGAATCCTCTGTGGAGTGATTTATAATAAAATAAGAACAAGGCAGGATGAGGCTTTGCCTATACTACCCCTGAATAAAGAATGGTTAGACAAATGGAAAGACTGTGTATAATATTTCCACCAGATTGCCTGAGTTTAGAGAGTATAGCATGGGCTTTAGTGCCACATCCATAATCTGAACTCAGTAAATACTTGTTTAGATTAAATGAGATAATTGGTTAGATGCACATAGGATCTTTTATTGCCTTAAATTTAGTTCAGTTTTCATTGTATCATCTGCATTCCATCTAAAACATAAATACTATTCAGAAAACTGCCCGTATGCAGTGTATTTCTATGATTTTCCAAAGTCTTTCTATTCAGTTTCACTTCCTTTCTTTCTGAGAAGATAGTTGTTGACAGGGCTCCCTCTTGTGGTGTCTACATATAGAGGAGAGAACTACAAATCTGTGCAGTAGACAGATGTATAGGTCTGTCAAGGTAGACAGGACTTTCTCTACGTGCCGCAGATGTCCGCTTGATGAATCATACATATGCAAAAATTGTAAGTGTCAGGTCATTTGAAAATGTGCTAAGGGAACTTGGTAAAGAGATTTTATCGCAGTCCTTTTGAAAAGTGAACTTAGACTTATTAAAAAGTATATGAGTTTTTGTATTGAATTTATAAAAAGCAGAGTTGATAACTATGTAAGTTAAACATTTTTTGTGGCTTTTTTTGGAAGAGAAGTGTCTTCTCAGATCATATTTAGTGTCTCCTGATTTCCATTTGACCACTTCACATCTGTGACCTAAACTAGGTCCTAGTGTGAAAACATTTATATAATTTCCAATCAGTGTTTTAAGTCAAGCAATGAAAAAGATTCAAAAAGATGAAGGTGAGCCGGTAGCTCCACCTGTTAAAAGCTTTGGCTTCTTTTGTTTTATGTGCCCTAGGACATATTCTTTCTTTCTCAGGCTGAGTCCAAGCTAAGGAAGACTGTTATTTGTTGTTTATTTTTATTTTTCTGACTGGTTTAGGAGGTTGGCTCTCATTTTTGTCTAAAACCTTACTGAGAAGGCTTCTGTGTGTTTATTTTATCTCCTTAAAAGCAATCCTATACTCTTTTTTCTGCCAGCTTCAGTGGCAGACTATGAGTGGAAGCAATCCGGTTTGAGGAAGTTGGTTCATTTTATTTCATTTACTTCCTTATCTTTATTAACATTTAATACTTGATAATGAGACTTAGGAAGAAGCCAAGAGGACTAACATGATCATCAACAATAATAAATATGCATCTGCTGAAATAGATGCTTCATAGAACAAATAGTAAATTAGAAATAACCCCAGTATTTGGAATGACATGTCTTCTTCTGTTATAGAATAACAGACACCATTGGACCAACAGAAACCTCAATTGCACCAAGGCAAAGACCAAAGGCCAATTCCACTACTGCCACTCCCAGTGTGCTGAGCATTCAGAGTTCAGCAACACCTGTTAAAGTCCCTGCTCCGGGTGAATTCGGTAATCACAGGCCAGAAGGTAATACAGCCCTGCCATCCTCGTCCCCTTTATAGTTGATTTACATAAACCTTTTATGGCTTGGTTACCTAGCAGTGTAAATTATTGGCAGACTTATTGTGAAGCAGGTATATTATATAGTACTTTAAGGAAGATAAAGCTACTAATGTGTAATAAGCTCAGTTAGTTATTTTCCTAAAGTTCTCAGCAGTGGTAAGTTACTGGCAGTATAAAAGTATGGTATAAAAAGCTCACAACTTGCTCATCCCTAGAGTTATCATCAACTAGTAGAGTTGGAAGTTGAGACTAAAGTTCAAGAGTATAGAAAATTCTGTATTGTATTGGAAAGGAAGAATTTGAAACTCTAGCCTTACAAAGCATTTGTGTAAAATTGTTTTCAACCAGTATGTTTTAAATTAGGATACTCTGAACGGGCCTCCCAGGTGGCGCAGTGGTGAAGAAACTGCTTGCCAGTGCAGGAGAGGCAGAAGATGCGGATTCACTCTCTGGGTTGGGAAGGTCTGCTGGAGTAGGAAATGGCAGCCCACTGTAGTATCCTTGCCTGGAAATTCCACGGACAGAGGAGCCTGAAAGGCTGCAGTCCATGAGGTTGCAGACTCGAGCATGACTAAACAACTGAGCACTCCCACAGGGTGGATAAAAACCCACGTGTGGAGTCTCATGAACCTCAATTTCAGTCCTGTATCTTCTGTTTTTTAGTAATGTGTATTATGAAAGTATAGGATTGCTGTGAAGATTAAATGACTGCTCACTGTAATGCCTGCCACATAATAGGCCCTTCAGAAATGTTCACTATGAACTATTATTAGTACTATTAAGTAAAATATATGCTCAAGAAGACAGTATATTATCTGATGTAACATATGCCTGTGGTGATCAGGTATACCCGACGGAGGAATAAAAGGGAAAATAGGGAAATACAAAGTCTTTATGTCTAATTCCCATTTTACCATTTCTTAGCCTCACTGTTGTCTCTTCTGTAAAATGGGAAAACAGTTATTCTGTTTTAAAGAGTAAATAACAAGGTGTATTGTATCTTTGAAAATTCTGTTTCATAGTAAGCATTCAATGTTAATTTCCCTTTTTATAGCTTTCTGGGTTGGGAATGCTATTAGTCCTACCTATCATTTATTTCAGCCCTTCAGCCAGAGACCACTAGGAACACACTTACATTTGAATAAATTTTGTTTATTACTCAGATACCCTGGAAATCTGTTGGGAGTATCTCAGTAAGAAGGTGTCTGAAAAGACTTATGGAAGGGTTTGGGCTTGTTTTTGGTAATTTGGGGGAGGTAGGGGTATATTGCATGAAATGTTCCCTTAGTATCTCTAATTTTCTTGAAGAGATCTCTAGTCTTTCCCATTCTGTTGTTTTCCTCTATTTCTTTGCATTGATCGCTGAAGAAGGCATTCTTATCTCTTCTTGCTGTTCTTTGGAACTCTGCATTCAGATGCTTATATCTTTCCTTTTCTCCTTTGCTTTTCGCCTCTCTTCTTTTCACAGCTATTTGTAAGGCCTCCCCAGACAGCCATTTTGCTTTTTTGCATTTTTTTTCCGTGGGGATGGTCTTGAGTCTCCTGTACAATGTCACGAATCTCATTCCATAGTTCATCGGGCACTCTATCTATCAGATCTAGACCCTTAAATCTATTTCTCACTTCCACTGTATAATCATAAGGGATTTGATTTAGGTCATACCTGAATGGTCTAGTGGTTTTCCCTACTTCCTTCAATTTCAGTCTGAATTTGGCAATAAGGAGTTCATGATCTGAGCCACAGTCAGCTCCCAGTCTTGTTTTTGTTGACTGTATAGAGCTTCTCCATCTTTCGCTGCAAAGAATACAATCAATCTGATTTCGGTGTTGACCATCTGGTGATGTCCATGTGTAGAGTCTTCTCTTGTGTTGTTGGAAGAGGGTGTTTGCTATGACCACTGCATTTTCTTAGCAAAACTCTATTAGTCTTTGCCCTGCTTCATTCCGCATTCCAAGGCCAAACTTGCCTGTTACTCCAGGTGTTTCTTGACTTCCTACTTTTGCATTCCAGTCCCCTATAATGAAAAGGACATCTTTTTTGGGTGTTACTTCTAAAAGATCTTGTAGGTCTTCATAAAACTGTTCAACTTCAGTTTCTTCAGCGTTACTGGTTGGACATAGACTTAGATAACTGTGATATTGAGTGGTTTGCCTTGGAGATGCACAGAGATCATTCTGTCGTTTTTGAGACTGCATCCAACTACTGCATTTCAGACTCTTTTGTTGACCATGATGGCTACTCCATTTCTTCTGAGGGATTTCTGCCCACAGTAGTAGATATAGTGGTCATCTGAGTTAAATTCACCCATTCCAGTCCATTTTAGTTCGCTGATTCCTAGAATGTCGATGTTCACCCTTGCCATCTCTTGTTTGACCACTTCCAATTTGCCTTGATTCATGGACCTGACATTCCAGGTTCCTATGCAATATTGCTGTTTACAGCATCGGATCTTGCTTCTATCACCAGTCACATCCACAACAGGGTATTGTTTTTGCTTTGGCTCCATCCTTTCATTCTTTCTGGAGTTATTTCTCCACTGATCTCCAGTAGCATATTGGGCACCTAATGACCTGGGGAGTTCCTCTTTTGGTATCCTATCATTTTGCCTTTTCCTACTGTTCATGGGGTTCTCAAGGCAAGAATACTGAAGTGGCTTGCCATTCCCTTCTCCAGTGGACCACATTCTGTCAGACCTCTCAAGGGAACATTTCATGCAAAGATGGGCTCGATAAAGGACAGAAATGGTCTGGACCTAACAGAAGCAGAAGGTATTAAGAAGAGGTGGCAAGAATACACGGAAGAACTGTACAAAAAATATCTTCACGACCCAGATAATCATGATGATGTGATCACTAATCTAGAGCCAGACATCCTGGAATGTGAAGTCAAGTGGGCCTTAGAAAGCATCACTATGAACAAAGCTAGTGGAGGTGATGGAATTCCAGTTGAGCTGTTTCAAATCCTGAAAGATGATGCTATGAAAGTGCTGCACTCAATATGTCAGCAAATTTGGAAAACTCAGCAGTGGCCACAGGCCTGGAAAAGGTCCGTTTTCATTCCATTTCCACAGAAAGGCAATGCCAAAGAATGCTCAAACTACCGCACAATTGCACTCATCTCACTTGCTAGTAAAGTAATGCTCAAAATTCTCCAAGCCAGGCTTCAGCAATACGTGAACCGTGAACTCCCTGATGTTCAAGCTGGTTTTAGAAAAGGCAGAGGAACCAGAGATCAAATTGCCAACATCTGCTGGATCATGGAAAAAGCAAGAGAGTTCCAGAAAAACTTCTATTTCTGCTTTATTGACTATGCCAAAGCCTTTGACTGTGTGGATCACAATAAACTGTGGAAAATTCTGAAAGAGATGGGAATATCAGACCACTTGACCTGCCTCTTGAGAAATCTGTATGCAGGTCAGGAAGCAACAGTTAGAACTGGACATGGAACAACAGACTGGTTCCAAATAGGAAAAGGAGTACGTCAAGGCTGGATATTGTCACCCTGCTTGTTTAACTTATATGCAGAGTACATCATGAGAAACGCTGGGTTGGGAGAAACACAAGCTGGAATCAAGATTGCTGGGAGAAATATCAATAACCTCAGATATGCAGATGATACCACCCTTATGGCAGAAAGTGAAGAGGAGCTAAAAAGCCTCTTGATGAAAGTGAAAGAGGAGAGTGAAAAAGTTGGCTTAAAGCTCAACATTTAGAAAACGAAGATCATGGCATGCGGTCCCATCACTTCATGGGAAATAGATGGGGAAACAGTGGAAACAGTGTTAGAATTTGGTTGTTTAGGGCTCCAAAATCACTGCAGATGGTGACTGCAGCCATGAAATTAAGACGCTTACTTCTTAGTAGAAAAGTTATGACCAATATAGTTAGTATATTCAAAAGCAGAGACATTACTTCGCCGACTAAGGTCCGTCTAGTCAAGGCTATGGTTTTTCCTCCGGTCATATATGGATGTGAGAGTTGGACTGTGGAGAAGGCTGAGCACCGAAGAATTGATGCTTTTGAAGTGTGGTGTTGGAGAAGACTTTTGAGAGTCCCTTGGACTGCAAGGAGATCCAACCAGTCCATTCTGAAGGGATCAACCCTGGGATTTCTTTGGAAGGAATGATGCTAAAGCTGAATCTCCAGTACTTTGGCCACCTCATGAGAAGAGTTGACTCATTGGAAAAGACTCTGGTGCTGGGATTGATTGGGGGCAGGAGGAGAAGGGGACGACTGAGGATGAGATGGCTGGACGGCATCACGGACTCGATGGACCTGAGTCTGGGTGAACTCCGGGAGATGGTGATGGACAGGGAGGCCTGGCGTGCTGCGATTCCTGGGGTCGCAAAGAGTCGGACACGACTGAGCAACTGAACTGAACTGAAGTGAACTGAACTGAGGGGTATATTATCATGTAGAAGGAGAGATGGAAAAGCCTCATTTGGAAATGAAGCAGCATTCAGTCATATTGGCCAGGATTGAGAGAAGTTTGGTCATTTTTGTGGTTTGGACAGTGTTCCTGATTTAGCCAGTGTTGAGACATGATTATGGAGTGGACTTGTCATGATCCATCACGGTCACAGGATGGCCTTGTCTGATGCTTGGTGTTCTGTAAAACTGTTCACATTTATCAGGAGAATCCTCCATGCAGGGGTGTCAGGCCTGCCTCCCCATGTCAGGGGCAGCACTTCTCCTTCTTACATGCTTCCAGATTAAGTTGGGGAAGAAAACCTCTCCCCCCATATGCATACATCTCTGAAGATTTCTTTTCCCATTAAATCTTACATAAAAGTAACACATGAATAAAATTTTAAAAAATATTCATACAAATAAGTAATATTCAGAACACTGTAGATATCTCCATTCTTTTTCTTCCTGTAGTAGACTAGCAACAGTTTGGTGTACCTCCTCCCAGTCCTTTTTATGTTTTTGCATGTATAAACACAGATATAAATAATTCATGTTGGGTTAAATACAAATGCATTCATACTCGATACAGTTCTCTACAGCTTGATTTTTCTTAAACTCAATATGCTTTGGGGGGGGCCTCCCAGGTGGCTCAGTGGTAAAGAATCTGCCTGCCAATACAGGAGACATGGGTTTGATTCCAGGATTGGGAAGATCCCCTGGAGGAGGAAATGGCAACCCACTCCAGTATTCTTGCTTGGGAAATCCCATGGACAGAGGATCCTGGCCAGCCACAGTCCATGGGCTCACAGAAGAGTAGGACATGACTTAGAGATTCAGTAACAACAACAATAAACTTTGGAGAGCTATGCATAAATCTGTATGCATAGTGCATAGAGCTTCCTTGTATTTTTATAAACACTTTCAAGAATAATTTAAAAGGAACATGCATTTTGTTATAATTTTAAGAGTTGTTGCTCAGTCATGTCCAACTCCTTGGGACCCCGTGGACTGCAGCACCCCAGGCTTCCCTGTCCTTCACCGTCTCCCAGAGCTTGCCCAAACCCATGTCCATTGAGTCGGTGATGCCAACCATCTTGTCCTCTGTCGTCCCGTTCTCCTGCCTTCAGTCTTTCCCAGCATCAGGGTATTTTCTAATGAGTCGGCTCTTTGCATCAAGTGGCAAACATGCATACAGATTCCTTGTGTTTTATAGACATTTTCAAGAATAATTAAAAGAAACATGCATTTTCTTATAATTTGAAGAGTTCAGTTCATTTCAGTTCAGTCACTCAGTTGTGTCTGACTCTTTGAGACCCCATGAACCGCAGTACACCAGGCCTCGCTGTCCATCACCAACTCCTGGAGTCCACCCAAACCCATGTCCATTGAGTTGGTGATGCCATCCAACCATCTAACCCTCTGTCGTCCCCTTCTCCTCCTGCCTTCAATCTTTCCCAGTATCAGGGTCTTTTCCAGTGAGTCAGCTCTTTGCATCAGGTGACCAAAGTATTGGAGTTTCAGCTTCAACATCAGTTCTTCCAATGAACACCCGGGACTGATCTCCTTTAGGATGGACTGGTTGGATCTCCTTGCAGTCCAAGGGACTCTCAAGAGTCTTCTCCAACCACACAGTTCAAAAGCATCAATTCTTCGGTGCTCAGCTTTCTTCACAGTCCAACTCTCACATCCATACATGACCACTGGAAAAACCATAGCTTGACTAGACGGAACTTTGTTGACAAAGTAATGTCTCTGCTTTTTAATATGCTATCTAGGTTGGTCATAACTTTGCTTTGGAAGAGTTAGAAATGGTCATAAAACTGTCTTCATAGAGATGCTGTATTTAAGGCCTGTGGAGGTTTGAAGACATTAACATTGATGAGAAAGAGTCCTCTTTCTCCTTGCATGCTCCCTCCTTTTCCCCCTTAGGATTAAATAGTCACATTTGAATTTACAGTAACTTATTGGAAGAGAATATAGAAATTATTGTCATTTTCTCTTTTTAAGGTGTGTATTTCATCCTCTTTTGTTATTTCTAAAGTTTGTTTGTAGGGTTTTCCTGTGGTACAGTTTATAAAGCTTATAAATAAATGCCTGTTTAGGAGCCAGTGTTAGTAGATTTTTCTACAGTAGCATTTAATTTTGAATATCTGTTATATAAAAAGTTCTTTGGGGTGCTAAAATAAATAATAAGTCTTCACCCCATCTCTCAGGGATACTAGTTAGGAAATAGCCATGTAAACAGTTAATGTGTGCAATGCTGAGATAAATGTTATAAAACCAAGTGGAAGCTTTAGATGAAAGAACAAGGAGGAGAGATTTGAGATAAATTTTAAAGGATAGCAACAGTTGCAGTGCGTGGAAACTGTCATTTTGGTTAGAGAATCCTATCAGCAAACATGCAGACTCAGGATGCAGACTCAGAC
Source organism: Ovis aries (assembly GCF_016772045.2). Taxonomy (NCBI): domain Eukaryota; kingdom Metazoa; phylum Chordata; class Mammalia; order Artiodactyla; family Bovidae; genus Ovis; species Ovis aries. The sequence goes on from NC_056059.1 coordinate 94,340,499, forward strand.
CCATCATACAATTGAGAAATGTGGAACATTTCAAACTGGCCTGGCTGGTGTGTCCATGGAGAGAGAGAGAGCAGAAAATGACGTGTTTCTAAGATAGTGACTTGTTCATGAGTTGTAACTGTCAAAATTAACTTTCATGAATACTTTTGCTATAGTAAATAATCCATATAGACTACATTCATATGGAAGTTTCTATAAAATAAGGATATAATGCCTTCGTTAATGACTATTGAAATGAGTGTTTTGAAGTCCAACCATTTTATTGAAATCATGAGTATTTTTAATTTTTACTCCATGAAATGGAGTCTATTTGCCTTGCAGTGTTGTATTAGTTTCTGCTGTGCACCAGAGCTCTACCTATACATGTATCACCCCTTTTTTGGACTCCTTCTCATTTAGTCACCACAGAACATTGGGCTGAGTTCCCTGTGCTCTACAGTAGGTTCTCCTTAGTTATCTGTGTTATATGTAACAGTGTATATATTTCAGTTCCAATTTTCCTATCCATCCTATCCCCTTGAAATCATGATTATGTTCATATACGTCTTTGAAAACCTCTTTTAGGGCCACTGAAACCTGGAAATGGCCCCGAGATTTTACTGGGTCAGGGGCCCACTCAGCAGCCTCCACAGCAGCATCGAGTCCTTCAGCAGCTACAGCAGGGAGACTGGAGACTGCAGCAGCTTCATCTGCAGCAGCATCATCCTCACCAGCAGCAGCAGCTCCTTCAGGATGCTTATATGCAGCAGGTGATTCTGTTACTTGAGATACAGAAGTGTCTGTATCTTTTATATATAGCTTCTACAGCTGTGAAATTCATGCCAATTGTAGATAACAGTGAATTCCCTTTTGAGTCATGGGTACGTTGAACAGTGGACTGAAGTAAGCAGGTTGCTCAGTTTGCTGCTTATTAAAGAAAATGCATTTTATTTGCATTCTGTGAGATCCTTAAGAATGCTCTGTGGAAATAGGCTGCATTGTGGCTTTATGAAGCACCCAGTCATTGGCACCAGAAATAAGTACTGCAGTTTATGATGAGTAGTATCTTTTGAGTTACATTTTGAGTTCATATATATACAGACTAATAAGGTTGTTGAAAAGGTGATATTAGGCTTTCAGAGGTAGCATTGTCTTGGGTTCTTGTTCTTATTTTTATGTTTTTCTTTTTTTGCCTGTTTTGGGTTAAGTGTGTGTTATGTATGTGTGTAGGTGTATGGGGGTCAGCATTTAGAAGGGACATAGAAAAAAATGGCCTTAACTTCTGTTTTGTTCTTTGCCTCATCAGAATCTGCAGATTTCTAGTGTTACTAAACTATTTTAAATTTAATGGCTGTTGTTATCATCCTTCTATCATTTCCTGAACTATTTTTGAGCCAGTTATATGCATGACACTTCTTATGGGTGCACTCGTGGTCTGCTCTTGACTGATAGACCCAGAGTGAAGAGGCGTTAAATAGGGGTGCCATTGGACGGCCAGAAGATATCATTGAAGGGGAGACAGGAGAGTGGGAATTTACTGTTATAATTCCTGCAGACAAATCACTTCAGGGTCTTCATCAACTGGTAAATGGGTTTAGGTTTCTTCCATACATCCTTAAACTGTGCTGAAAATTACTTTTAGTTGAATCTATTATGTTGCATTGATTATTTTGAAACCAGTTCCAATAAGCAGATGTAAGTTCCAGTCACTTACTGATTATAGGTATTTCACATTAGTGTTTGACTGTTGAGTACCCAAGTCATTGTTAATGGTAGGATCAATACTTCAAAATAAAAGGCTATGGGACAAAAATGGCATGAGTAATATTATTGAATTTGTTTTTCAAATTGTAGTATCAGCATGCAGTGCAGCAGCAACAGATGCTTCAGCAGCAGTTGTTAATGCATTCAGTGTATCAGCCACAACCTCCTGCATCACAGTATCCTGCAATGGTAAGTGTTACATAACTTTTAGAGGTTGCTTTTAGAGTATACACTACAGTGTTGGAATTCACAGTGTGAATAGTATTTTCTAGAATTTAGTAATTCAGAATTAACTCAAGTTAATTAATGGACATATATTTTATCAAAGCCAGTTATGTGTGCTCAAGCAGTTTTACATTGGGTTGAACCTGGATTTGGCAGATCATAATTGACTGACAGTATTTTTCTCTTATCTCATAGTATAAGGATATGACTGCTTACCCAAGATATCTTGTCATATGTTTCTTTCATTTGACAAATATCTATTGAATAAAAAAAAGTAAGAAAAGAAGGAAGCCCAAAGGAAAATTACATTTGCTTCAGACAATAGTTTGACCTTTTTTTTATAGCAACCACCATACTAAGTGACTTTAAACTACTGTATTGTTTTTTTCTTAAACTATTTAAAGGAGAATTTTTGAATCCTGCTAGGTGAGCCTAACTTTCCAGTTTCTTAAAAATTGAGGTATAATTGACATAAGATTATGTTAGTTTCAGGTAGATTATAATAATTTGTTGTGTGTCTGTATTACAAAATGATCACTACAATAAGTCCAGTTAAACAACTTTTAAAATAGATTTATTTTCCCTTGTTGTAATGTTCTGCAGAAGCTGCTCCTTCAGATGAAAGTTGATTTTCCAGTTTCTGATTTGTTGCCAGTGTGAAAAGGAAGGAGTGAAGTAAATGGGTACACTGCTGATAGTGCTTCGTGCCCTTGAGCGTTGTTTTGTGTGATGGCCTGTTTTGTTTCAGATGCAGCAGTATCAGCAGGCTTTCTTGCAGCAGCAGATGCTCGCTCAGCATCAGCAGTCTCAACCACAGGCATCACCAGAGTATCTCACCTCCCCTCAAGAGTTCTCCCCAGCCTTAGTGTCCTACTCTTCATCACTTCCAGCTCAGGTTGGACCCATGATGGACTCCTCTTATAGTGCCAATAGGCAAGTATTTTTCCACTGAACACAAAGGAAATCATTGTGGGAGGGGGTGTTACAATGGAGTTGGAGTCATTTCATCAATTCAAGTGGCTCCTGAATTTGGAGCCTATCTTTTTGGCGAGTCCTCTCTTACGTTTCTCTTACTAGTCCTCTCCTCTGGTCCCTGTGCATCTCTGTCCTTCCTTCCATTTTCATCAGTTAGTCCTGCTAACTGCTCTTTGCAGATAAGGCTTAGCAACATCCAGCAGCATTTAAGGCTAAGAAAAGGAAAAGGAAAATTATTGTCAAAAGCAAAGCTATTGTGTCTCAGCACAACCAGGGCATAAAATCACTTTATTCAGTAGTGATTTTGGAGTGATACTGTCTGTTACGGCAACTGATTTTCACTTTAAGGTTTATTCACTATGATAATAATAGTTAATCTTTATTGAAGGCTTATTTATTTATTTTCTCTTTGCTTTACATGTATTAAATCATTTAATCTTCTCAGTAACCCTATGAAGTAGATACTGCTTCTTCTGTTTCACAGATGAGGAAGTTGAAACCTATAGAGGTCAAGGAACTTGCCCAAGGGTGAACAGCTAGTGACCTTTATGGAGGTGATTCAAATCCCATGTGGTCCCTCTCCCAATGCATGTCCTTATCTACCACCTCCATCATAATAAAATGATCTGCTTTATCAAGTATTTATAAAGTATGAACCAGGACCCCTTAAATTTTTCAGTTATAATTTTTTTTCCTTTTTTATTTTTTACTCTAGGTCAATTGCTGGTAAAGAGGCAGTTGCAAATATGACAAATCAGAAGAATATCAGTAACCCACCTGATATGTCAGGGTGGAATCCTTTTGGAGAGGACAATTTCTCCAAGTTAACAGAAGAGGAACTGTTGGACAGAGAATTTGACCTTCTCAGATCAAGTAAGGGACACTTGAAGGCTTATTTTGCTTCACAGTAAAATAACAGCTCTGTAATTATTCAGCAAGGCCAAAGACTGTTTGGGATGCTAAAGAGAAAATTCTTTTTGCGCATTTGAGGGCAAAATTCAGGCCATCTTCTTTTACATATACTATCATACTATCTTGTGTGCATTAGAAATCAGTTGCTTGATAGTAGCTATTAAACCTAAGATTACTGATAATATGTTGATTCCTAACACTTAAATACTGCATATCTTTGAATGTTAATTCAGAAACCTCCAAAAAATGGAAAGTTAATGTTCAAATAAAAAGGGAGATGTTAGTATCTTGCCTTACTCATCATTTTGCAGCTCTGTTTTCTTGCACACTCATTAGAAGATTTTGTGGGTCTGAGATGCCCTTTGAAAGTGCCTGAAAGAAAACATAGGCTACTACATTATGTTAATGTTTTGTAATGCCCTTTGAATGAGTGGTGACATAAAAGGGCTGCTTTGTTATCCTGGTATGGCAAAAGTGAAATAAATTCTTTTCCATCTTATATCAGATATCTCAATGTTTTTACTTGCAATCATTGCCTTTTATTAAACTACCTAATACATTTGTCAAACCTCACCATACATATTTTAGAAATTATTTTTTGGAAAAGGAATGTGTGGAGTGTTTTGAGGAGCTTGCAAAATAGTAGTGAAAACTCACTCCTGAAATTTTAATTATCAGTTTTCTGAGTCTTGGGTGTGTGTGCGCATGAGTGCCTGTGCCAAGTGTTTTTCCCCATGTTGCATGTGAAAAGGTCATTAGTTACAGTTCCTAGTTTCTGTTTTGTTTTAGGTAACTGGCCTTATGAGAACATTTATTAGGTGAAGTACTTTGTTTCAAATTGATATATATTTTATGTTAAAGTTTATAAATGCCCTGAATTCATGTAAGAATAGTTGTTTGGAATTTAAATTTGTATCTTACTTATTGGTTATATGATTATAAAAAAATTAAATTGATTAAATACAGATATAAAAATGAGTTCTGAGCCTTTAATAAAGGTTTGTTAATTTTGGTAAAACCAATCTTACATTTTTTCATTAAAAAAATTATTTTTAAACCACAACATTTTTTGTATGGCATTTTTCCTACAATTTATGTTGAGTTGGCTAAAAAGCAAGGTTTTTGAAAAAGAAAAGTATCTCTTTCCTTTAAGGAGATGGTAGGGAGATATAGGGGTAACCAATCATTGTAATTTATAGGATTATTTTTAAAGCAAAAGATAAAATTAAAATATTCATTTTAATGTATTCTAAGCAGGATAGTAATTAAGGTTTGCTAAATCAGTATTTTCTACTCTCTGGGTGAAAACTCCTCTCCACACTGTTTTAAAAAATAAATAAGTTTATGGAATGGGTTAAGTATTCATATTATTCTGTACCTTATAAAAGTGTTATTCTAAGCTCCCTAGAATTTATGATGACACCAAGTGTTAGTTACTTTGGATAGGCAGGAATGGCATACAGATATTCATGTATACTTCATAAAAATTGGATTTAGCTTGTAAAACTCTTAACCAGCTATTTGCTTTCAAACTTTAAGATCTGCTCACATGTGTAATTTGTGTATGTATTTGTATACACAAATGTATGCCAAAGAGAGTCAGAGTTCATTGCAGTATTAGTTATGAAAAGATATTAGGTTCCAAATGAAAGTGCAGGAGGAACTTTATCTAAAGGTCAGACTTGGAAACAACTCAGCCGTTTGGAAAACCGCCTAGATGGTCCCTGAGCTATTGAACTCATTGTCACAAGGATGATTTACTTAAATTAGCACATAGCAGCAGAAAGCATGAATTCTGATACCTGGCCATGCCATTTAACTAGGTTTAACTCTGTAAAGTCACTTAACTGCTGTTCACTTGCTCATTTATAAACTGGTTATAATGATGCTTATCTCATAGGGTTGTCAAGAAGGTTCAATAATGTCTTTCAAGAGTCTTGGCACTCCATAAATGCCACTCCACTTTTTTTACCTTCTGTGTAAGTCTTTGGGGTCTTATTTCTGAGGTCATTTTTCTATAAAAAGCATTTTAAAATTATATCTAAACTGTCAGGTTTCTCAGCTGGCAATTAAAAAACAAATGGAAGGGGTTTTGTGGGCAAACCTGTCAGCAGCAGAGGTGATTTATGACAGCATGGAAAGAGATTGAATACTTCAGGCAAGAATATTGGAGTGGGTTGCCATTCCCTTCTCTAGGGGATCTTCCCAGCCCAGGGATCTAACCCAGGTCTTCTGCACTGCAGACAGATTCTTTACCAACTGAGCCACCAGGGAAGCTTCTAATAATTGATAGTCACAGTAATGGGGTTCAAAAAAAGTGAAATGTCTTTAATAAAGTTTATGAAGAAATCTGTAATGTATAGAATATAGTTTAGAAAGATTTCCTCCCAGATTTGACTTAATTGTAAAACTGAGTCATCGTTAGCACTCCTTTCACTCACAAGCAATAAGGTATCTCATATTTGATCTACTTGATAAGATTTAAATTACACAGATGGATCTCTTCTAGAACCTTGAGTTTCAATACACTAATGTTGTAGTGAAAATTGATTGCTGGTCATTACTGGTTGGTTCCTCTGTCTCTATCAACATTTTCCAAATTGGAGAAATAAATTACCAATGAATTTGAAATACCACATTTATCTTTTTTTATCAGCACAGATATTTATCAACAATTTTTCAAAGTCTTTTTTAAGATTTTTTATATTTGGCTTATGAAAGCTTTCCATTGAGAAACTGAATACTTTTATGTTTGGACCTTAAAAATACTGGCATTGCCCATATAATGATTGTTCAGAATAAAACATTGCCATTTGAAGTTTTATTTTTAAAATAGTATGTGGTTATTTATTTTTAAAAAAAGAAAAAATATATACTATCTAGGAAATACTCTACATGTGTGTATTTTGTAGGCAGTAATTCTAAAATTTTGAGATATTAAAATTCTAAGATATTAGTAATTTGTAATTTAAAACCCCATTTTTTAATCATTTTTAAGAAAACAGTGGAATCCAGCTGGCCAAGGGAGTTAACAGATAAAATACGACTCAAATTCTTCTTGCTTTTGCTTTCAGTATAACAATATTTATGGTTTGGAATTTTTAACCTGTTCCTATTTAAGACCAAAATATTGCATTGAAATTAAGCATTATTAATAAAGCTAGTCTTAATATTTTAAAAAAATTTAAACTTGTATTTTTCATGGTCTTTTGTATCAAAACATTCAGATTCATGTGTTAACTTTAGAAATCTAATTGTCGTAATCTTTAATACATTAAGCACTCATTAGAATACGAGTGTTTGCTTTGGGAAAATTTAACTTGCCTTTGAATAGTCATGTAGCTCTACACATTAAAAGTAATACTTGATGATATATTTTCTTGTTTATGGATTTATTATTTCTGTTTAAAATTGCATCAAAATAATTAAAAGGAAGAGTTGAAGAAACTAAAGTCTGTGGCTCCTTTGCATATTCTACTGAATGTGCATTGTTTTTCTCTGAAGCCACAGTGTGAAATAGATATTAACGTCAGTATATAAACTTAGTTTGTGGTAAAACATTAACTCTCATCATTTTAACCTGATTCAGACCTATTGCTGTTCTCGTAGGGCAGAATAACAGAACTTTTCAGGCATATTAGAATGGTGTCAAAGTATCAGATGATGACTCTACTTTTAAAAGTTATTCTTTAATCTTTTGGCTGTTAAAGCCATTATCCATCCATATAAGCTGTTGAATTAACTTTTTAGAGTATATTCATTTTTCTGATGATATTATGGAATATAATTTGATTTTAAAACTTTAAAATTGCCTGTTTTTGCTATCTGTATCTATTAAAATTCTTGAAAAAATACTGTCTTCATTCAGCACAAATACTTTGGGAAGGCAGGAAGAGGTAAGTTATAAATCAAGCTTAAGTTTTACTCTAATGAAAAGAAAACAATTCAGAAAAAGAAAATGAAAGTTCTTTGAAAATGGAGCTTAAATATATTTTAGGGGTTACTGTATTTGAAAAGTAACTCTACATACCATTTCATTAGTTTTTATTTATATATAGTTGATAACTTAAAAAATTAATATGTATATTTTTTATTTTGTGCCCTGGGATTCAGATTATCATGTGAACTTTAGAAATCTAAATGATTTAAAAAAAAATCCTTCTTGGAAAAATTTATCCTATTTTGTGGAACAATGAGAACATGATTCACTTGATAGTTTATTCTGCTTCCTGTTTTGAAATAATTGGATACATGAATTTTGTACAGAACAGTATCTTCACATTTTTAATTGTGGGGACCCCATATATAAAAAAATATTACTCCTTCATGGTAGGCTTTATATTTTTTCATAGTACAAACAGCATTTGTTACTGATTTCCTGAATTAAGGATACAATGAATATTTTGGAAAAGAACATCTAAATTGAATTTTCATTGCTTTCCATTTCTATATTGGATTTGAAAGTAACCTCTTGAGTTTTGAAAGTTTTATTTGTACATAAATCAGTTGTCAGGTTTGTTGCCTTAAAATATTAGTGTTTCATTCAAAATTTTAAGTAAAAATTTAAACAACCTGAAGTTTCATGTGGATATTAATAGACTTAGTTTTAGCCATAAAACTGATAATTGTATCATAAAGGTGTTTCAAGGATCAGTTGTCCATAGCAGTGATTAAGTATTGTCAAGATACCATAGACTCTAGGGCCTTGTCTTCTGAAACCTGCACTCTGGACCAGCAGTGTCCTGGCATCTGGGAGCCTATTGAATTGAGAATCTCAAGATCCATTGCAGAACCATCCAGTCTGATCTGCATTTTAACAACTCCCCAGGTGTTTAGAATGCACATTAAATTTGAGAAGCACTGTCCTAAGAGATTGCTGCTTTAACTTGGGGCTTTTTACCTCACTCTGCAGTTAAAAGTCTTTTTAGAGAAGTCTAATTCTGTCTGGATTTTTCCTCCCCATCCTGCCATCCCTTAGAACTCACATAAAATCAGCATAGTTTTATGTTTGTGTGCATGTGTGTGCGTGTGCGTGTGCGTGCGCACGCATGTGTGCAGACGATTAGTTCTGGCTGACTCTGCAACTCCATGGACTGTAGCCCACCAGGCTCCTCTGTCCATGGGATTTTCCAGGCAAGAATACCAGAGTGGATTGCTATTTGCTTCTCCAGGGGATCTTCCCAACCCAGGGATCGAATCCATGTCTCCTGCATCTCCTGCATTGGCTGGCAGATTCTTTACTGCTGAGCCACCTGGCCTGGGAAGAAGCCAGTTTACCCACAGAATTCCTCAAACATGAAAAGAATAGTCCCGGGAATGCTTAAAATATCTGTAAGGGTAGAATGGATCTGATTATCAAGAATCAGAGGATAAAGAGACATTTTACAGAAATCCAGAAGTTGTCAACTAATAAAGTGCCTGCGTTGTACAGTTTAAGGGCAGGGAAAAATAATCACTACTAGTGAATCAGGATACACTAAATCTTCGCACATAGCAGACCTGCTCCTACCTTTGAGCCTCTGCTCTGGCACTTTGTCTGCCTGGTGTGTTCTTCCCCAGGAATCCACTTCCACCTCCTGGGAATCTTTTCTAACGAGGCACCTGTTAGCATCACTCCATTTACTCGATTTATTACTGCAACCTGTGCCTGCTCCCTCATTTCCTTTTATCTTGCTGTACATATTTCTCTCTAGCTTTGTTTTTAAGTCTGTATTCCTCATGTTTCTTTCTTATTAGTCATTCTTCCATGCCAGCATGTAACCTCCATGAGGGCAGGAGTCTTCTTTTTGTTTGTTATTGTATGCCCATGCTCTAGAACAGTGCCTGGCACATACTAGATGCTCAACTATTTATTGAATGGAAAAAATGAATTCTGTTAAGGCTTTTAATTTAGTAGAGAAATGTCTATATATTTGTATGTATGAGGATGGTTTTAACCAAGTAATATGAGAAATCAACAGTAACACAAAATAAATTAACATACAATGAATTACATTTTATTGCTATTGAAAAATATGATTTACCTCTTTTATGAATAAATGACTGTTTGTATTTTTTCTGTGTGTATTTTTAGAGAAAGTTTGCCAAATATATCTCTGTTTAATAATTGGGGTTTAACTTCAGACCTAATATGTTACAAGTTAAAGATAACTGTTGTTTAAATAAGTCAACCTAAGTTATTTGTTAGGTTAATTATATTTAGTGAAATCTAGCACTGTGATTATATTGTTAAACTTGCCTTTGTAGAAACAGATACGTATTTAAACTCAGGACTACCCCCTAATACTTAAACAAATGAACTTTGAATCTCATATTTTTCAAGAAGGCTGTTGCTTTGTTTAATTTTCACTTTTATTTGTACTGTGTGCCACTTTTTTTAAAATTTAAAGATCATTTTGTTTTTATTTTATTTTTTGTTTTGTTCATCTTATTTTTGCAGACAGGCTCGAGGAAAGAGCAGCCTCAGATAAGAATACGGAGCCACTTTCTGCTCCATATAACCATCCTCCAGAGGATCCTTTTGGTTCTGTTCCTTTCCTTTCCCACTCAGGCAAGTTACATATGGAACATCACTATCATTAAAAAAAACACACAGCAACAGTAGTAACAAAGGCAAAAACCCTTATTATAAAATCGAGGTCGAAATCAGATGTTAGTTACAGAAGATAGAACAGAAAATTATTTTAGCCTCTAGCTATCCTGGTTTTCTTAATGTTCTTTCCATTGGGTTATTTAATTTGTGCCTTTTGCTGACAGCTAAAAATGCTGATTTGCGTAGTAGAATATTAACTGTTTCTTTCTACCTTTATCATTGGATACTGTTTTCATGCATGAAAATGTCTCCCCTTTTATATACTTGAAATACTTTTAAAGACATTTTTATACTTAGCTTTTGCTTAAAAATCCTGTTTTCCTAGTTTATACATGCTCTCTTGTAGCTGCGTTTTAAAAGTATTAGTGATTTTCTGTTTGTCACAACTTGTAACAAATTACCTATTCTTTTCTTCTTATTCCTTCTTTGATTTCAATTCAGAAATTAAATATTGTCATTATTCACCATTTAAGAATACTTGTAATAATATTTTCAAAGTAATTGCCTAGTTAACAACACTGTTGAAAATACAAGGATGGAATAGGATCCCACTTTAGCATAAATGGATTTGTGTGTATGCTTATATTATAGTGGAAAAACTGAGTTTAATCTTAGAGAAAGGAAGTGCAGTAGAAGAAATCACGCTTTACCAGAAGGTAAAGATTTTGTTTAATATATTCAAGGTAATTGTTGACCATGTTCTTTGGTTCTGTTTTGTTTATTTCTCACTCAGGCAAGTTACATATGTGACTTCATCACTACCATTTAGAAGAATTCATATAAGAGAGAGCAATAACAAAAGAAAAACGTGAATATAAAACCAAAATAAGATATAGGTGTTCAGGATTTCTGATGATGCACCGAGGCAGTGTTACGGCCTTTCAGATTTGGTTATTCAGAACACAACACAGTAACTAAGAGTGTTTCCTGGAGGGTTTCTTTATCTTAAATTGGGGATGGTAGTAGATACTTGATGAGATTGTTGAAAGGATTAAGTGAGAGCATGTTTATAGAAAATACAAAGATCCTCAGTGTTGGTTGCTGTTGTGGCTGTTGTTATTGGTAGTGTTACTGAATAGTATTTTTACTACTTACTACTGAATTCCAAAATCTTAGTGTTCAGTAAGTTTTGTAGCTGCTATCCAGTGAGTAGTAGTACAGAGTTCCAGTAATAATAAGCTAATTAACTACTGACTGAAATCTTTTCATAAAGTGTAGACCCAGTTGACGAAGCTGTTCCTCCACCAAGGACAGTTTTAACAGTGCCATTTCTATTTTTATTAAAGCGTTCACTACCAGTATTCAGTACAGTATACACATATACATATCTGTTAAAAGCGTGGTATTCATTCCTGGTCTTGAAATGCACCCAGCCTTCCTTCTCCCTGAGACATCGTTGTTAGTTTGTATACTAACATGGGATGTGTGACTCTTGTGAGTTACAGCCTGGACTATATAATTTTAATAAACACCCTCAACTTCTGAAACATATAGGTTTTGAACAGTTCTGTCAGTGAAATTCTAGATTTCTTGTGTTGCATTTCATTTTTAATTAGCTTTGATGAACTTCCCTTATCTCCCTAACCTTAACCTACCTCTTGGATCTTGTTATCTAATATAAAGTTAAATTGAATTTAAGGATGGGAAAGGTCACTTGGTATATAGCAAATACTTACTGAAACATAAATTATTACAGATCGTCATTCCAAATGCTGGATCATTATATAAACCATGATGAGGTGTATCGTTTATACCTTTAGAGTCTAGTGATTCTTTTTTTTTTTTAATTTTTTCCTTGAAATTGTTGTTGTTCAGTCACTCATTCATGTCTGACTTTGCGACCCCATGGACTGCAGCACGCCAGGCTTTCCTATCCATCACCAGCTCCTGGAGCTTGCTCAAACTCATGTCCATCTGGTCGGTGATGCCATCCAACCATCTCATCCTCCGTCATCCCCTTTTCCTCCTACCTTCAATCTTTTCCCAGCATCAAGGTCTTTTCTAATGAGTCAGGTCTTCACATCAGGTTGCCAAAGTATTGGAGCTTTAGCATCAGTCCTTCCTATGGATAGTCAGGATTGACTTCCTTTAGGATTGACTGGTTTGATCTCCTTGCAGTCTAAGGGACTCTCAAGAGTCTGCTCCAACAGCACAGTTCAAAACCATCAATTCTTTAGCACTCAGCCTTCTTTATGGTCCAACTCTCGTATCCATACATGAATACTGGGAAAACCATAGCTTTGACTAGACAGACCTTTATTGGCAAAATAACGTCTCTGCTTTTTAATATGCTGTCTGTGTTTGTCATAGCTTTTCTTCCGAGGAGCAAGCGTCTTTTAATTTCATGGCTGATGCTCTTAATTTCTCCCTATATTAATATGAGTTATGAAGTTATTCTATAATGAATAACTATGAGCAACTTTTAAGAAATCAAGCACAGTCTTTTATTGTGAGCACTTCCTTGGAATGCTCCCTACTTTCAGGTTCTAATTAGAACTTGGAGATTCTACTGATTCTTGAAGATAAGAATTTTCCTCTTCTGGAGTGTCAGCAGTGGTTACTATTGTTGAATCTTACTGTATACACACAATGGAAACTGAGGCTCTGAAGTGGGGGCAAGTGACTTGCCCAAGGTCAGATAGTTTATAATCCAGCTCTGATGCTAAACTCTGTTCTGTAAAAATAGCAAAATGAAACTGTTGCATGACTTTTTTTTTTAACCTGTGTTCAGTATATATTTTGTTCTGTGTGAATTGTTCCACTTGTAGATGGGTTTTTGATGTATTGTGGAAAGAAGTGAACTCCATGTCCTAATTCTCCACCATCTTGATTTCCCAAGTGTCGAGTGTCTTGTTCTAAATAAAAACCTACAGTAAGAGGAGTAACATAATAGAAATGTCAGTTCTATGGCATTTTTAATCTGGCTGGCAAACATTACCCACCTCTAGTATGATTCTCTTCTTATACTCAGGCCTTGTTGCTTGGCTCGTGTTCTGAGAAATTGTACAGATTTTGATAAAACCTTCTAATCCAGTAATCCTTGGGTCTGGTGGGGTAAATTGCTGAGAAATGATGGCAGGCAGTATGCTTCCAATTCCAAGTCTTACAGCCCCTCCCTTATACCCTAAATGATGAGACAACAGAAGGCATGTAATTACAATAGCAGTTTCAAGCCATTCATCCTCTATAATCCGATAGCAAGGAAAAGAACATCAAAATTTTCTTGAAACTGGAAGCTTCTTATATGATTAAAAATGTACCACCTGCTTTATAAGTAAAAGAACTGTCCTCTTGAAGATGGAAACCTGATTAAAAGAGTGGTAACATGAATGGTAAGATGCAAATATTCCCCTCTCCTCACACTGTTTTGGATGTATTCTAAATATTTTAAGTTTTAAAAATTATTCATATGGTTTATATATAAAACTAAAGACAGTTTATATTAAGGTTCATTTATGAGATTTAGAAATGCATTTGCAATATTTATTTAAAATAGTGTGGCATTGGGACTTTCCTAGCAGTCCAGTGGGTTAAAACTTCACACTTCCAATGCAGGGGGTGTGGGTTTGATCCCTGGTTGAGGACCTAAGATCCCACATGTCATGTGGCTCAGTCAAGAAATTAAAAAAAAAAAAAAAAAATATATATATATATATGTATATGTATATGTATATGTATAGTGTGGCATTAACTAGGATTTCATTCTTTATACAAAGTATTTGTTTTAAAAATACTAATAAACTGTATGAAAGTCTATGAAAATTGAGAAATTTTAGCTTTTGAGTTTGGAATCCTCTTTTGGACACTGAAAGACTATGATGTCTTTGAAATTTTAATATCTAGAAACATCTTTTTATGAAAATTCAAGCTTGGAATAGAAGAATTCATATTCTTATATTCATTTGGTAGGTTCATGTTCTTAAATTCATTTGGTTAGGTAAGCTTGTTTTTCAGAATCTCCCAATAGTTTTTACCTTGTTCAGTCATTTTCCAGATCACTAGAATCAGATTAGTATGTGTTTTTCACAACTGTTGGCTTAGATGATACAGAATCTGCCTGCAATGCAGGAGACCTGGGTTCAATCCCTGGGTTAGGAAGATCCCCTGGAGAAGGGAATGGCAACCCACTCCACTATTCTTGCCTGGAAAATTCCATGGACAGAAGAGCCTGGTGGGCTATGGTCCATGGGGTTGCAAAGATTCTGATTCAGCTGAGCAACTAACACACTTTCACAACTGTTTAAATGAATGATAAGTTCCTTGAAGTCAGGAATTAATCATATCTTTGCATGCTGTATAATACCTTGTTGAATGAATTCATTATCAAAGTGTACTTTGGTAATCTAATATAAACTTTCTATCAGATACCCTAATATTTAATGAGTTTTCACTAGATAAGATGGATTTTATAAATGTTCTACCTCTATCAGGTAAGTTCCATTATTGCCTTTATTTCCTCATTCTGTATGTGAGGAAATTGAGACTTTTTTGGATGTCTGTCTTCCATGGATTTTGTAAAGTTCTTTGTGTTTTCATTTGTTGATAAAGCCTTATAGTATTTCTAGAACTTAACCCTTTGGTAAGTAAAAGTGGCTCAGTTGTGTCCAACTCCTTGCGAACCTGTGGACAATATAGTCCATGGAATTCTCCAGGCCAGGGTACTGGAGTGGGTAACCGTTCTCTTCTCCAGGGGATCTTCCCAACCCAGGGATCAAACCTAGGTCTCCCACATTGCAGGCAGATTCTTTGGCATCTAAGCCACCAGGGAAGCCCAAGAATACTGGAGTGGGTAGCCTGTCCCTTCTCCAGGGGATCTTCCTGACCCAGGAATGAAACCAGGTAGATTCTTTACCAGCTGAGCTACCAGGGAAACCCTATATGATTAAGATATTTATCATAGTGTTCAACAAACACTGTTTGCTGAAATAGAAGCGATACCATTCTCATTCTATTAGTTTTTTGTTTCTTTTTAAAAAAATTTTCAGGCATAGGTTTGTAAAGGGGGATACAAAAGAAACATAAGGCAAGCCTGTGGTTATATTCTATAAGGAAGGGGTCGGTTCTAAGCTGTACTGAATGTTTGCTGGTGATGATATTCTCCTGGTAGTTTATAGAATTTACAGAAGAGAGTTTTAAACTAGTGTCACCAGCAGAGAAGTAACTGGGCCTTAAACTTGGGCAAGTCATTCAGCTTTTCTCTAATTTCAAATTACTTTTGTGTTAAAAGAGATTGGACTTGTCTTTAAAAATCTCTTCTTGTGTTTTTGCTTTCAACATATAGTTGAAACTATGAAACAGGATTAAGATCAACAAAAGAAAGAAACAAGAAGAGAAACGAGAAAGCCAGGGATTGAGCGTTGGTTGGTAGCTTGGCATATCTTCAAAATGGTAGGAAGTCATGACAGTGAGCTGACATAGAAAGCAAGGGGAACATTTTTGAAGATGTGGTTCATAAGACTGAAGGGGAAAGATTGTAGCAGAGCTAGCCGACAGAGCATTTTCACCCTAATGTTACTATGGGAGCTTAAATGGTGGGGGGAGTTAAGAATTAATGTGTGAAAGCCCCTCGGCACTTCATTCGCACTCAGGACAGTATTAGTTACTGTCTTCTCTGGTTGGTTTCTCAGGACCGTTAGCAGTGTGTGGTGGGTACTCCATACTCATGAAATGATGGTGTAAGACAGCGCAGTAAGACAGCCCTCTGCTGAGCGCCTGCGACGTGCCGCCACTGTGGCAAGCTCTGCACCTGTGCTCTCGCTCTAATCTCTGCTGCGGTTCTCTGTGGCGGACACTACTGCTGTCCCTACTTTACAGATGAGGAAACTGGAACACTAAGTCATACCTGACTCCAGATGAGAGCACGAATCATCAAAAGACACTTTGATGAAGGGAGGGAAGTATGCTATATATTTTGATATGGGCAGTTACCAAATGGCTAATTTGGTATTTAACTTATTTAGTAAATACTCGTTTTATGCATAGTACTAAATAATTGAAGCACCGTCTTGTTAGCTTTGAATTACTGTTTTGACATTTTATACAGAAGTACATATTAAGCCATAAAGCAGTGAGAATTTTTGTGTGTCAGTAGGTTCTGTTGATACTTTGGTGACTCGAGGAGACAAGTTCATATGCCACATGAGAATTTAGACTTCATAAAGTCATTGCTGTTCTTCATCCTTTACCTGTATCTGCATTGTCTGTCTTAGTCACTCACCCTCTTCTCAGGATTTGGCTCCAGTTAGATTTTGGATGGTTCCAGTAATCAAACCCAACCTCAAAAGATGAGGATTACTCACAAAGCTGAAATTTTTACAGTTTGTAGTTCCAAGGCACAAAGTGGAGAAAAAAGTACCCTGACTGGAAGCCAGAATCTACTATATTTAGTTTAAGGAAAGAAGACTGTGCTACTCAGAGCCCAAAATAAAAATTAGTCAATATATGACATTTTATACAGTGCATTACCGGTATCAGTTAATGAAGAAGAATGTAATTTTACTGGTATCAGTTAATGGAGAAGAATGTAATTGAGATGTGATACTGAACACATTGTAGGCATTTGTTTATGCTTTAAATACATGTTCCTGGTGGTTATTGAAAATACTGTAACTCCCCTTTTGCCTACCTGAAAACCAGCCATTTTTATATTAATAATACAAATCTCAGTAAATAAAGGGATTATTAGGATTTGGGATTATTGAATTATAAAGCAACATATTTAGGCTATCCTTTTGGGAAATTAACTTAAGCAGTGGAATAATCCTGATTTAAATTTTATAGCAAATGTGTAATATTTGCTCTAACAACTTGGAAAAAGCAATCTGGCTCCAAGAGCAAGCAGTAGGAATATCTGAATTTTTTTAATTACAGGAATATGTTTAGGCAAAGAAACAGGTTGAAAAAGTTGATGGCACTCAGCTGTGAAGTTACATTTTAAAGTACAGTTGGTAACCAATTTTATAACTTGGTAATTCATTTTGAGTCTTTTGTGCCTGTGGAACAGGACTAAAAGTCTTAGAATATATTGAAATGATTAAAAAAAATTTATTGGAGTGTATTTGAGTTACAATGTTGTGTTACTTTCTGCTGCACAGCAAAGTGAATCAGTTATACGTATACACATCTACTGTTTTTTAGATTCTTTTCCCATAAAGACCATTACAGAGTATTGAGTAGAGTTCCTACTCAATACTGTATGCTATACAGTAAGATTTTATTAGTTATTTATTTTATATATAGTAGTGTGAGTTTGTCGATCCCAATCTCTCATTTATCCCTCCCTCCTTTAATTTCCATTTCTTTCTCAGTTTATCGTTTTGCACCAAGGAGAGGACAATTAAGTAGATGGCTGTTGTTACAGAGAGTAAAACCTTACCTGGAATGTTTGAAACTTGCAGCTTTGGAATTTACCTTTTCCCTAGCAAGGGGTGGTGCAGAGCAGTGACTACTTGTGTTTAACTTTGGGCTTCATGGTGCTTAGTATTTGTGTTGCTCTTAGGATGCTGGCAGAGAGGCCTGTTGCTGCTCTTGTCTCCACACTAGGTTATGAAGGAATGGAAGGATGAAGAAGCAGAGAAACATTTCAGCAGGGTCAGGGTGGGTTATGATCATATGGGAGAAAAAAGGAATTTGGAAAATATTTTTGATTGCTTGTTTTAGTTTTGTGAAGAGGTGACGATGAAAGAAATAAAACCAGTCTGTCTACACCAACCAGAAATTTCCCCATTTGCCCATACTTTTCAGAAATGTAATCTGAAACCATAAAGCCAGGATAGATCATTTCATGTGTCTTTTCATGTTATTTTTGAAAGCTTTCCTTTGAATTTCCTATATTGTGCTCTTAACTATAGCTGTTTAAAAACCAGAGAGAATGTTTCCAGGATCCAAAATGCACCCTTGTGGTCTGTGAATATACATTTGTTTGCCTGGTGATTTGTCTGGACCCGAGTCACTCTTGAATTATCCATAGAACTGCACCCTCTTGTATCCTCTCCCTACTCTTCCTTCTCATTTAAGTCTGTCTTCAACCATTGAGTCCAGAAAAGTAGGTAGGAAGTTGGAGTATGATGTGTGAGATTGTTGAGTTTGGCCTTGTCCTGGAGATGACAGTTAAACACTTTATCAAGTACTTTTGTGTCAGGCACTGTTGTAAGTCCTTTCTTTATAATAGTCCTATGAGCCTGTTATTACTGTATTATTTTCTTGTAATATGATGATATGTGTTCCCTCATACAGACCAGAGGATTTAGCTCTGGTGTTAGTAGTTAACAGTTAACCTGTTAACTAGGTTAATTTTATTAGCTGTGTATTAATCATGCATAAGGAAGGAATAACAGTAAGTCATTAAACTGATTATTAGTAAAAACACGCTTCCCCCCCCCAAAAAAGTGCATGATCATAGTTCTATTTAAAATCCAAAATAACTAGAAACAACCTAGAGGCGCATTCTGTAGGCTTCTAGTTAAATGTTTCACATACAATGTTTTGTTACATCTCTATCAGAATTACTAATGGATTATATCGAAACCTGTAAAGATGCTTTAAAAATGGTAAGTGGAAATCCCCACAAATTTATATCCATGCTGACAGTTTAAAAAGTAGATCTGTATAGCGCTTTACAACAAAGAAATACACAGTCTGTATTAATACAACTTTGAGAAGCTGACAAAAGGCAGAGTAGGAAGTAGAAGGTGACGAATGTGTTTTGGAAAGCAATGTTGACAAGTTGGGTAAAGGAAACAATTTAGGAGACTAGAGTTAATTTAAGAGTACCAAAAGAAGGTCAGTTGGAGGACCTCTGTCCTGTGTTAAATGTTCCAGAAGACTTCTAGGAACAGAACTCTGTGCCCTAGAAATGGAAAAATTTCTAGGGGAATTAATAGAGCAGCATTTTCCCTGAGTGCTTTGTGCAGAATTGTATATAAAGGTTAATAGGTGTTAACGTGTAAATAAAAGTGTTCGTAGTGAAGGAAATGGGGGAAACTAGGTTTCATTAAGTCACATTCTTTTGTGTACGACGTGTCTGTACCTTTGGTTTGATGAGCATTTTCCAGATGAGTGGTGGTGCTGGGGGGTTACATTATAAATGTACACTCAGTTGCTTGAGACCACAGAACTGTTAGGTTCTTCTTATGGGAATAGCATTCTGCAGGAGAGGGGAAGATATTGGACGGTTTCTGGAGGTGTCCTCGAGCAGGAATGAGGGGTGCGTGTTGTGGCTCTCTGTGGTGGGCAAGTCGCCTCAGGAGTAATACGTTAGCATGTCTCTTAGAGGGACTATCCCACTAAAGATAGTGAGGGATGGTTGCAAGTCTTTGCCATTACATTTTTGCTTTGAGATAAAAATTCATGGAAATAAATGCTCTAGCTAATCTAAAAGCAAGCTTTCTTTTTCATATCAGAAGTCTGCTATATGGAGAAGTCAAGTGAGAATTTGACTTGATTTTAATCTGTTAGGATTTAAGATAAGCTTATTATGAATATGTAAAGACACAGCGTATAGCTCTTGGCTGGTTTCAGGGAACTGGCAGATGAATAATGCATGAAGATTATATTTGTGTTTAAGTATAAACTGATGGAAATCTCTGAATCTTCTCTCGCCTTCACTGCTCAGCCCCACCAGGTTTCCTCCCCACTCCCCACTTCAAGGTTGTCAACAACCTGCGTGAGCTGACTAGAGCTGGTGGCCATTTCCCTCCTCAGTTTATTGGGCCTCTTTGCATCACCCAGCCCTGTTGTTGTCATCAGTTCCCTCCCCTGGGAACACTCTCCTGTCTCAGCTTAGGTGACGTGGCACTCACCTGGCTGTGGTCCTCCTCTCTGGCACTTTCCTGTTTGCATTGCAGGTTCCTCTGTTGACTTCTGAATGTTTTATACCTAGTGATGGATCCCTTTTCCTCTTGTACTCTCTTGCTCAGCGATTTCCTTCAGACTTGTACCTCTCTCTGTATAGTGATGACTCCCAAGTCTATTTTCTCCAGCCAGAAACTAACTGTGGTGCTCAAGCCACAGATACTTTGCTCACACTCAAATGTCTTAAATAGATACTTAAACTTTGTGTCCAGACCAAATTCTTGATAATCTCCTCTACTTCCCAGTGTATTTTTGACTCTTTTCTTCTGTATTAAAGGCATTGCCATCCATCCAGAGTTTTTCTCTCCAGTCTCTAATTCTGCCACTTCTGTATTGCGTGCCACCATAACTTCTAACTTGGTGTTAGTTGCTCAGCTGCATCTGACTCTTTGTGACATCATGGACTGTAGCCTGCCGGGCTCCTCTGTCCATGGAATTCCCCAGGCAAGAATACTGGAGTGTGCTGCCATCCAGGGGATCTTCCTGACCAAGGGATCGAACCTGGGTTTCCTGCATTGCAGGCAGATTCTTTACCATCTGAGCCACTAGGGAAACCCAACTTCTAACTTAATGACAATTTCCTCTCCCTGATTGGTACTTTTGCAGCCACCCCCTTCAGTCTTTTTTCTATATGGTAGTCACTTAATCTTTTTGAGATCTAAATCTGATCTTTGCACTTTAAATAATTCATGACAGTTCCCTACTACACACTGAATTTAGAACAAAACTCAGATTTCTTATCATGGCCTTAGAGGGACCCTCACGATCTTGTCCTTTCCCCTTTCTTTCCCTCCTCATCTTGAGCAGTATCGCCCTTGTTCACTGTACTCTGAGCACACTGGTCTATTTTCAGTCCTTCATATATGCCAGCCACCCTGTTTCTTGACTTGGTCTTCACACATGCCATAGCTGTTACTCGGAGCACCTCTCTGCCTGCCCTTTGTGTGGCCGGCTTCTCCTCACATAACTGTCTTAACTGTCATCTCCTTAGGGAGGCCTTGGGCAACTGTCCAGACTAGCTTCAAGCACCCTTGCCCCCTGCCCCATGACTTAACATCTCTGCTCTGTTATTTCAGAGTTTCTTTATACTCTGAAACTCTCGAAGGCAGGGACCGTGTTCATTTCATGCACCAGTGTTATGCTCAGTATATATCATATAGTAAAGAGCTTCCCTGGTGGCTCAGTGGTCAAGAATCCCCCTACCAGTGCAGGAGACACGGGTTTGATCCCTGGGTCAGGAAAATCCCCTGGAGAAGGAAATGGCAGCCCGCTTCAGTATTCATGCCCAGGAAATTCCATGGACAGAGAGGAGCCTGGCAGCCTACACTCCATGGGGTTGCAGAGAGTGGGGCATGACTTAGTGACTAAGTAACCAACTACCCTATAGAATGTTTTGTTGAATCAAAAAAAATGTGACTGGATTCGAAGCTAAGAACTCTGAACATGAGGGTTTCTTTTTCTATGTAGCTTTCTTGATTGTATCCTGAATGTATTAGATATGTATGTCTGTAGCTGTGAGCTTACAGTACTTGTTTTGCTTAACATATATTGATTGATTCAGCACAGCATTAGGGAATGATCTATGACGTAAATGATAAATAGGTCTGTGTCTAAGTAGGTGCTACAATTAAGGCTTGTATGAGGTTCATCAGGACCACCAAATATGGGTGTTTTTCGAGGGGTGCCTCAAAAGGGCTCTGACATGAGCTAGATACAGCTAGGCACCCTGGGCAATCAGTCAGGTGGGAGTGGAGTGCTAGAAGGGCATTCATGCCGAGGGCCAGTATTACGTGTGAGAGGCTAAAATAGCATAGTGCTCCTTGATCCCCAGATCTATTAGTTTCCTTGGTTTTTGAGAGCAAACCTTAACAGTTTAGATGGCAATAGCCCCAAAACCCTTGTCCACAGCTATTCAGTTCCTGAATTTGAGCAGGGAGAGTTTTGGTGTGGCTATAATGAGGAATACCCATGGGAGACATCAGGGTTCGAGGCTCATGGTGTCGGAGGACAGAAGCTAGGTGGAGAAGGGCCTCTGTGTTGGGCTGCGGATGGAGACTTTAGAGAGACACTGAAGGATTTTCAGCAGTAGCCACATGGTGAGTACTTCGGCAAGGTCATTCTGGTGACAGTGTAGAGGAACTGCTTTGAGCGGTATGGGACTGGAGGCAGGCAGGGAAGTTGAGAGCCTGAGGAGTTGCTAAGTGAAGCTAAGGAGAGGGTGGGATACACAGCTGGTGGAGGGAGAAGAGGGACCAGATCCTTGAGATTTTAAAAACACTGGTGGAAGGGGAAGATGGTTTCCAGATTTCTGCTAGTTTGCAGAATTTGGTAGATGGAAATATTCATTACTTTAGAGGGAACTGGTGAGGAGCACATTTTAAGAGAAAAGATGATCTCTTTTGAAATTACTGAGTTTAAAGTAATGGTAGAAAAAATATATATATATATATAAGAGTATTAGGTGACTAGGCTAGGTGAGTATGTATGGTAACTATTAGAGATCCAGTCATTACGGTATAAATGTTGATTAACATACAAGTAGTTAGGACCCAGGGCAGGACATACAGAGGGAGAAAGGCAGTCAAGGTTAGGACCCTGCGGAGCATCTGTGTTTAAGGAGACGTTTGTGAAAGGGAAGTCGCTAACAAATTTGAACAAGAGGGAATAGTCAGAGAGGTAGGAAGACAACAGTGCTGACTTTCAAAGAGAAGGAAATAACTTGGAGGTGTCCTGTGCCATGGGGACCACCATTTAATCACGGGAAAGTAATAGCCCATCCATCATAAGGTATTTAGTTTTCATGACTAAAGACTGTACTCCCAAGCCTAGCTAACTGTTTTGAAAATATCTGATGTTAGAGGGGAAGGGATGAATGGATATGTAATTGGATCAATTCAAATTGTTTCCTACTTTTCTGGAAAATCAATCCAGTACACCAGTGTGTTGGGAGGGCCATATACTTCCGTATAAGCTAACATACTCTATGTTTACTCTGTATGTAGCATGCAGTGAAATTGGAGAACACTGTGCTTGATGCACTTCTGTCACCTACCATACAGTAACCATACTGACAGTTAAGATTTTCATTAAGGTAGAGTGCTTTTAATACAGGGTCTACTAGTACAGGTGTGACAGTTAAAGGAAGATGTGTCCTCTTGGGAAGGCAGGTGTCCTTGATACATCGCAGTTCAGTAACTGGTCCTCAGCTTGGATCAGGCTATGGGGATGCGCTCATGTTCACCCAGCCCATAAGATACTTGTTCACAATAAACTCCCAGAATGCCAATTTTAAATAGTACAGTGAAACATATCTAAGCAGATAAGCTATTCATGCTTGTTGATCTCCATAGGAAAACTTAATAAGAGTCGAAACAGAAGCATAAGGTTGGGGTGAATGGGGTATCTTGGCAGGGCAATTGGCTGGATAATCTTGTTTTGAAGCTGGGAGAAGAAAATTTGCTTGTGTACCATATTCAGAGTCCTATTCTGGGTACTATAAGTAAGACAGCTGTCAGTGACCACCTGTGGTGAGTAGGTGGTGTGTAGGGTAGAAACACAAGTTTGTCGGTCTGCGCTTCAAGGACCTAACCATCAACTAGGGGCCAAGTGCATCACCTCCCCTGCCCCCCCCCCCCACCGCTCAAGAGCCTAATGACAAAGATGTGCCAATAAGTCTTCCTATAAGGGAACTGATATGAGCAATCTGTAAGGCTTTGTAATAGTACATGACGTTTACTGCAAATGGTTTTTGAGATGCATTGAGATGATACAATTTTTGTTTGAATTGGCAGATTCTCCTGATAAGAAAATTGAACATCCCTCCATGAATCAAGAAAACGGCATTGCAAACCCTATCAAGAATACAAAAGGAAGTCCAGTCTCTAAAGACCACCGGACTGGAAAGAAAACCTCAGAGAATTCATTAGTACGTGCTCAAGTGCAAAAGGGGAACGACGAATCTGAGAGTGATTTTGAGTCCGATCCCCCTTCTCCGAAGAGCAGCGAGGAGGAAGAGCAAGAGGATGAGGAAGTTCTCCAGGGAGAACAAGGAGATTTTAATGACGATGACACTGAACCGGAAAACATGGGGCACAGGCCTCTGCTCATGGATTCTGAAGATGAGGAAGAGGAGGAGAAGCACAGCTCCGATTCGGACTATGAGCAGGCCAAAACAAAGTACAGCGACGCGAGCCCAGGCTACAGGGACGCAGCCGGCGGCGGAGCGGTCCAGGGTCCCAGCGCAGCACTCATGATGTCCGCCCGGGTGCCCTCGGACGTGGGAGCGGGGACTCCCAGACCCGAGTTTGATGTCTTTGGCGCTGTCCCCTTCTTCGCAGCGCGGGCTCAGCAGCCCCAACAGGGGGAGCAGAAGGACCTCTCTCCGCAGAGCCGGCTTCCCGCCGCGGGACTCGAGCCGGAGGAATTCGATGTCTTCACCAAGGCGCCCTTCAGCAAGAAGGTGATGGCGCGCGATGCGCACGCCGCGCCGGCTGGCCCCCCCAGCGTGGATGTCTTTGGCTCCACGCCGTTCCAGCCCTTCCCTCCGTCCGCCAGTAAAAGCGACAGCGGCGAGGACCTTTTTGGGCTGGTGCCGTTCGAGGAGATAACTGGGAGTCCGCAGCAGAAGGTCAAGCAGCGCAGCCTACAGAAACTGTCCTCCCGGCAGAGGCGCACCAAGCAGGACACGGCCAAGAGCAACGGGAAGCGGCACCACGGCACCCCGACTGGCGCCAAAAAGCCGACCAAGCCCGCCTTCCGCACCCCCGAGCGGGCCCGCCGGCATAGGAGGGTGGGCCGCCGGGACTCACAGAGCAGCAACGAGTTCCTGACCATCTCAGACTCCAAGGAGAACATCAGCGTGGCCCTGACTGATGGGAAGGACCGCGGGCACGTCCTGCAAGCCGACGAGGGTCTATTGGACCCCTTCGGGGCCAAGCCCTTCCACCCTCCGGACCTGCCTTGGCACTCCCCACACCAGGGCCTGAGCGCCGACCACAACCCGGTCCTGCCCGGGAGGCCCCGGCCGAATTCACTGCACGGCTCCTTCCACGGGGCAGAGGCGTTGAAAATGGATGATTTTGGTGCTGTGCCCTTCACAGAACTCGTGGTGCAGAGCATCACCTCCCATCAGCCCCAACAGCCCCAGCCCGTCGAATTAGACCCCTTCGGTGCTGCTCCGTTTCCTTCTAAACAGTAGAGGACTTAAGACGGACTCTTGGTATTAACTCCTGTTTCAAAGAAAAAAAAAGTATGAATAGTTTTATGAATTTGAAAGAAGATTTATTTGTATAGCTCTTTATATCATTCATTCTTACAGGTCAATCAGAATAGGCGATTTTTAAATAAACCAAATAGAAAAAGGAAGTATCTGCACAGGGTAGTGATTCCACGTCTCTTCACGCAGGTGCAAAGGAAGTGAAGGTGGCAGGTTCTAACGTGGGGTTTCAGCTCCCCACCTGACCGCACAGAAATCTAGGGAACGCGTGTGGCCCCTGAAAAGCAACCGGGAGTTGTGGCGTTATTTTTATAAAAACAGAATGTCACTTGTGCGCACATCCCAGGCTCATTCCAGAATCTAGCATTTAAAACTAAGGTTACTTGTATATACACAAATTGCATTTGTGTATATTTTTTAAAAAATATCTCTCCTAATTTCCAAGAGGTTAAAAAAAAAAATATCCATTTCTCATAAAGAATGGGAAAGTTATCTGGAGAGTGCAGAGATTTTTGTCCTTACACCTTTCTCTAACAAAGAGGAGCCAGAAGTCACTGACTGTTGTGCCTAAAACTGTTTCATTAAAAAACAAGTGCCATTAATATGGACTATTACATAGAAGCCTAGAACAAAAACTAGAGATAGCTAGCTGATGGGTGGAAAAATGGAGAGTAAAACGGAATGATTATAGAAGAGAGGAAAAAACATTCAGTAGTACTTCAGGAACACTTCATGTTCTGATTTTGAATGGCTTCTAGCTAAAAACTTTTATCATGTCTCTAGTAAAACAGATTATTGGAAAAACTGGGAGTGAGGACAAGGGTCGTAGAGAAATAGTCTAGGGAAAAATATGTAGCTGAAACCCTGAGTTTCTGAGACGTTTACAATGTAAAATCATGTCGCATTTAATAATGTGCTTTATTAAATAACCACCTTCACCAACTATTCCCCAAGTCGTCTGGTGAGCAGCAGTTTTGGAGTTAGGTCTGAAGGGTGGAGTAGTTTAATAAAGAGAACAGAAGAGTGAATCCCACAAAGCCTTACGGGCAGGCCTTGCACATCCTGCCGCAAGTACCTCTGCACTAATACCCGAGATCTGAGAGTGGCTGTAAGGTGTCAAGGTGATGAGGGGCTAGCATCTCAACTCTGCTAGTTAGCCGATTATGACTTTAGTGAAAAGAACCGAGCTACCAAATTGCCTTTTGATTTTTACATCACAAATCCTAATTAGAAACTTGAGATTTTTTAGAAACTGTTTAAGGTAGAAATCATTGATGTGAATACAGTCTGTTTCTCCTATGTCTCCATTTTAAGTTACAGTTAACTGTCCCTGCTTTGCAAGTGAACATCTGGAAGTTTCTAGAACCATTAAAGCTATTTACAGAAAAGGGTAGAAACTCCTATCAGCTGGCACTCTCCTTGATTGCTGTATTTTAAATTAACGCTTTGAGCCCAATTAAAATCTATTTTATCAGTATCTTATTAGAATCTCAATTATAGTGCCCAAACTGGGATGAGCTATTTGCCTGTTTTCATAGTTCTAAACTTGGAAAGAAACAAAGTATCTGTAACTAACCCCTCTATGTTTTCTTGCTTCTCTCTTCTATGTTTTAAATCAGATACAGATTCGTGGACAAACAGGGAAGCAATATGTGAATGATGTGTAGCAGAGACAGATCAATCATGATAGTCATTACTGCGTAAATGTTAGAGCCCAACTGCACCAGTTTTACTTGTCCTTGTGCCAAAGGGAAATGTTATGTTTGCACCTTTTTTTTTCTCTTTCTGATTCTCAGGTTGATTAATACTGCTAATGCAAATGCTCAAGTAGATGTTCTTTAAAACTTTACAAAGTAGATTCAAGTGATACTTTCTTTTAAAAGTGAAGAGTTGATGATTACACAGTCAATTCATGAACTACAGTAGGTTTGTATCAAACAATCTGTTAATGAAAATCTGTTGGTTGATGTATATACAAGATGCTTCTTTGACTATTTTAGTCCTTATTAGCCTTTGTCTCTGCTAGACCTCATGAGTTTCATAATTTATAAGGGGTACAGATGAATTAGTGTGGTCCCCTTGGGATGTAATATGAGATATCTAGAGTCTGTCAGATACCAAGGGCTTGCTTACACTCATTTTCAATACACTGAATAGTTTTAAATGATTTAGACACTGACAGACACTTTGGCTTATAATGCTGGATAAATTCTAAAGAAACACTTTGACATTGTTTAAAATATTGACAGTCATATGCTTGTTATATCACAATGACTTTCCTCTTGAGATTATAGCCGAGAGGAAACATTTAGTACTTATAGGGGACCCAAAGGGATAGAAATGGGGAGATTCCTTTGTGTTCAAGTGGAGGAATTTTCTCAATTATAGGATTAGGGTCGCTTTCCATTTCCCATCATGTTTTCCCACTACTGTTAGACTGTAGGTCACTCTACACAGTTGATGCCCAGCTAATTCCCTTATGAGAATAAAGCTCCCACGACGTGTGAAAGAGCTTAATGCATACTTGGCACACAGCACTCGGTTTGGCTCTATTATGGGATGGTCCAGTTCTTGTATAAGGAAGGAATGCTGAAAAGAAATCATGTCTCTATTAATCAGTTGTCCTCTGTGCTTCTTTAGCATGTAAAGTCGTCATAACTCTAAACCTGTAATACTTGAACATCACAAAGGGAAGTGACATATTACAAAGCTAGCAAAAGTCTGAGGCCAAAGTTATTTCTGTCCTAACTGCTTTAATCATGCTTCTTGGTTTTGAATTATCTTTTAAAAAGCGGACCATTTGCTTAATTATTTTAATGTTACCACTTCAGCAAAATGTTAAGCGTTGAAAAGACCAGCTTCTATGGCACTGAGGAATGTAAGACATTCTGCTAGGACACAAAAGTTGCTTGGTATATATGTTTTAGGTGGAGGAGGAAAGGTGATGGGCTGGGTGAAACTGACTAGAATATTTATTCAGAAGTATCCATCAGGAAAGTGTGATTCTTCCACTGATGTGACCTCCGCCCTGTGTGTATGTGTGTGTGTACTCGGGCCCAGTTATGCCATTATTTGGAATAGTAGACAAAAGCAGCTTTGGGTCCTCCCATTTGTCGTGTGGCAGGGACAGACCACTGTCCTCATCTTGCTGGTGGGAAACCCTCCTCTACTGTGGTGTGCAGCAGGCAGAGCCCTTTCGTTCGTGTGTGTGTGTGTGCGCGCGCGCGTGCGTGCGTGTGTACTCGGGCCCAGTTATGCCATTATTTGGAATTGTAGACAGAAGCAGCTTTGGATCCTCCCCTGTTTGTCGTGTGACAGGGACAGACCGCTGTCCTCATCTTGCTGGTGGGAAACCCTCCTGTATTCTGGTGTGAGCCCTTTCCTACTCTCTGCTTGGCTTATTTTAGGTTGTGGTACTTCATATCAGCATTGAGAGAAGGTACACGTGTATTTGTATCACTGGTTCTGAGGAGTTTGGGTACATTTGTTTTAATATATGTAGACTGTGCAGTAAATTTTTTTTTTTTTTACAGCAAAATTACTTATCATTTATCATTTTAGGTCCAGTGTTGAGCTGACTGTGATCTACTGTGAGAATGAACTGACAGATCTACTGTGAGAATAACATAATGATAGTTTATATAAAAACTTTTATACACAGTGGGGTTTATACATTAGGGTAAATATATAAACCCGCGCTTGCATGCACATGTCACATCTCTCTAGTGTGGAGTTAATGTGAATTTTTACATTTTGAATGGAATTGCAACCACAATCATTGCTAAAAGAACATTCACTCCTAGTGAGGGTTTACAAAAGCCACTAAAAGAATAAGGTAGACAGATGAAAATGCAAAGGGCCATCATTTGGGGTTATTTTTATTTAAAAATTTATTGTGCTACTTTTGAAAGAGAATTGTTTTTATGACTATGCTCTTTTTGTGATTGAAAAGTCATCTAATAGTAAGCAGTATAGTAATAATAATAGGCTACTTTTTAATTGCTGGCAAACAGCTTTAAGTGCACTTTCTTTGATTACACTTCCACTTTTTGTTAAACTTGAATTTTCTGAAGCCTTTTATGTACCACTAAGCAAATAATTTTAACTTTTAATAAACCTGATTTTCATCTTTATTGTATTTCTAATTGTTAAGATCATACTTTCTAAAGTTAACTTCAATCCTCAGATACAGCTGGGAAACTGTTATGAAATAGAATCAGTTGCTTTTTTTTCCTCCTTCCTATATCTAATTAAGCACTAACTGATTTTAGTACTATATTGCCTTTTCATGGCTTATTCTTATTGACTGAATCCTATCCCTCATTCACTTTGTTTTGTTTGAAATTTAAAGTTATTTTCTTACTGTATTTATCATACCTACTGTTTTAATAATCTGCTTTCTTTAAATGCAATAAATCCCAAATGGATTGCATATTCTTTATAATCAATGACTTTGAGTTTTTCATTTGTCGTCTTATTAAAAATTTTGGATGCCAACTTCTAGTCAGTTCTTTCATTCACATGCATCTATTATGCATGAGCTAACGGAGGAGAAAAATGATTAAGATTAGATCTCTGGTCTAAGGAGCACCCACTTTTGGATTTAAGTAAGAAAATACATTTTGTGTTTGTACAGTATTTGACCTAGCATCTGTACAACCAAAACGATCATACAGTTTGTTCAGGGATTACAATAACTGATACTTACAGTGATGAAGATAAGGTAAAGACATAAAACTCTGAAGTAGCTTTTGAATATTTAGCATCGTTTTTGCTTTATATAAAATTTATTTTTTAAACTCTTGAAAAACTGATAACATTTTTCACTGTTAATAAGCATTTAGTTAAATAAAATAACTTGATTACAGATGCGAGGCTTTGGCATGTTAAACAGAAAACCTGTTTATTGCATTGATGAACTAAGTTTGGTGTTGAGATCACAATATTATGTATTAATCCACAAACTGGAGTTTCAGATTGGTGGCTTGTGGAAAGATTCAACTTATTTGTTAGAGATGCACTTCCACCCCCCTCCCCCCCGAGAAACTGTAACATTTATCTTAAGGTTATATGGGAAAATAAGGGCCCTGTTTCTTTTTAATAAATTAATGGTACAAAGGAGCAAAATATCACATATAAGTTATATAAAATGCATAGTGTAGACTGTACCACTGTGCAAATTTGGTTATAGTTTTAACTTTAGAGAAGAATCTATGCTTCAGTTAGAGCTGTTTACTTTGAGCAAGCTAATCTCGTTTTAAGAAAGTCCAACTCCAACATCGTATGTAAGATGCAGTTAATATTTTCCTACTAAAAGCATGAGCTTTTGAAGTTTTCTTTGTTGCACATTTAAAAAGACAGTTCACTTTTGCTTCAGATTGTTGACACTACTGAATTTACATGTGTGCTCTGCAATGTTTTTGATCCTGGGTTTGCAGAGTATAAGTAGACTTTAGTGGCTATCATGCCTGCCCTCTAAGGATGGAAGTTTCACTGTTCATAAGAGACCCCTGCCCACAGTGTTACTGCTTCTCCTTCCTGAAAATGTTTTCTCAAAGGTAGTTTCAAGTTTGGGATCATTCTCTCTCCTACTCAGCAAGTATGGTAAAGAATTTCAGGGGATGTTGGTACCCAATTGCATCTGTACCTCTTTTCAGTATAAACAGTTACTGTGATAATGTACATAAATAAAAGACACTTCTGCCCCTCCCCAAAGAGCTGAGCTGACTCTTCATTGCACATATTCTGGCAGGAGTGAAACTGCTCAGAATGATCATTACAAGTGAATATAGATCTACTCGGCTCACCAGGAATCTAGACGTGCAGGCTATGCCCCTTGATACTTAATGCAGGGCAAGCAAAGGATATCTCTACGTCGGTACCTGCCGAGTGGAGAGCTGTACAGCTTTATGCCAGTCAATGCCAATCTTCAAATCGGTTACTCTGTCCAGGTGGGATGCCAAAGATGTGACACACACTCCCTGAAGCTTCACTCCTGATTCTAAAACATGATCGTGAAGCTGTTATGCATTATAAAGAAAGACAAACAGCACTTACATATTTAGTAAACCCAGTTTATTTACATAATTCACATTTTGCCATGCAGCTCACTGAATTGCTCTCAGTGTAACAAGAAGACAAGCACTATCTTGCTATTTGAAAGCGGTTTTATGTAGAAAGATAATTCCCTTAAATGAGTTAACTACAACCTTACAAATCACTACAGACAATTTAAAACAGTCATGAATAATTTTAAAATGTACTTGTAAAGTCTATAGGTAAACAGCTTTTATAGTTTACACATTGGTAAAATTAAAAGCAGTCTTTTTTAGTACTTTAATACCGTAGCTGACTAGTGTACTTTTAAAATCTTATTTTAATAAATCTACAAAAACAAAAATATACATTATTACAAGGCTCAGATTCATATGCAATTTTTAAATATTTATTCTTTAATGTGTTAACAATGTCTTAAAATTTTTGCCAGTAGTGATGCGCACACAGTAGGTGGTCAATAAATGCTGATATACAGAAGTGCTTATAGTTGACAGCAATCCACATTCGTTCATTCCCTACTTTATAATAAGTACATCATAGTAAAGATAAAAAAGAACTTTCTTACAATATTTAATATTTTCATAAAAAGATGAAATGTTTACAATGGTATAATTTAGTTCTCCTTTCAGTCAGACCTATATGCTTTTTAAGTTCAAGAAGTCTTAAAATTGGTCATTTTTATCAATTAATTCAGAAGTCAAGGATTAAATAACTCATACACTATAACAAAAAAGGACTTTTTCTAAAAATTGGAAAAAAATGAAACTTTAATGTTTTTATTTTGAGATTTTATAATTAAAAATGGTGCCAGACCTAAAATAGACTTCTCCTTCATTTTTAAATTAATTATAACCACTCAGTATATTCTGTTTAGCAAAAACGACAAAATATCTATTTAAAAGCAATAGTATCATGTAAGTCAATATGGATACTTTAGAGAAAATATATCCTATTACCATTTCACCAAAATCTTCTTTCACTAAGCATACGGATCAAATTTCTGGCCATTTTCTTTTGGTCAGTTCTTTTAAAATAGCCATTTTCATAGTGGTGTTCCATCAGAATAATGGGTATAATGTGGTGTGCCCTTAGTCTACTGGGGGAGAATTCGCCTTGCTGAGATACTAGCATGGGGAATTCATATTCCAGCAACACTACGCTGAAAAGAAATACAAAATTTTACAGATGCATAAACTAGGGCACATTAAAGTAACATTCTAAATATCAAATGTTTAAGTGGCATTTTGGGAATAAACTTTACTATCAGTCAACACCTCCTGATACTTAGAAAGTTCAAAGTTTTGAATATACACCAGTAATTAAAGCAGCTCATGTCAACCCATTCAGAAACTTGGATAATATTTTATATTCCAAAAAAACAACATTTTTATGAATGACTGCTTTAAGGGATTTAACTTATGCATATGAGAAGACCAGAAAACAAGGGTGCTAGGCTGTGGTATAGGGCAGCGAGATCTGTTTTTTAATATATACAATGAAGTACCAGACCCAAATGTTAGCTAGTGTCTATCAATACTGTGAGTTCTCAGTGCAATACTAACACATGCATACAGACAGAAAGACCAGAACACAGGTGAATTAATCATGTCATCAAACGGGGCATCTGCATGACTTTTTCTAAGGCTTAAGGTTCATTTCAGTGTCAAGAACTGGGCCATGTGGATTCTGTGGCCTTGAAAGTAGCACCATATACCTGGGAATCCCCATCAATCAAGAAATTAAGACCGCAAACTCAGAGAGGTGAAAAGTCTGCTGTTATAGGTATTCTGGAGACCCAAATCTGCCATCTATGGGCAGGAGCTCAACTCTTCTATATGGGATTAAATCATAATACTGGAAACTGAAAAGCTTAAATGGCCAATAACTTGGTAATTAGACCACAGAATTTGTCACCTGTCATGTAATTGGTTCTTCGTATGATTTTTATTTGATGAGAAATGACAATGCAAGTTCTTTTCCCTTTCTCCACACCTCTCTCAACTTGAAGAAGAGGTTTAAAGTTTTGTTCTAGCAAACTAAAAAATTCAGCGCTCCAAAGAAGAGAACCTACAGGAAATAAGATCTGAAGTGCTGGTTTCTCACAAACCAGCCATAGAAAGGCTAGTGATTACTCAGAATCACGATCAGCTTGCTTTGAGCACAGGCCATCACAAACACTGCCTTGATTAGGCACTTAAACTTGATCATCTACTCTGTCTTCTATGAAAGGAACCATACAAGAGAACTCCACTTTATAACAGAGGTGAGCCCTTCCTAAGGAAGTTAAGCTGGTGCTCAGGAAAAGGAGTACTGGCTTCACATTCAGGTTATTCAGATGATTCTTAGGGAATACCAACTAAAATTTTCACTTTCTGTACAAGCAGCAAGTCAGTAGTCTTAAGGACCCACAAAGCAGTTACTATTACTGATCCCCAAGTATATTTTTCCATATTTATAAAATATTACTCATGATATTACCCAATCAGAGGGAAAAGGAAAAATGAATGGGAATCTTAGAAATGGTGGGGTCTAGAGCTCCCCAATATATATTGCTTAACAACTGAATACACCCAGGCGGCCATACCTGAATTCACAAATGTGAAACATAGTCAGGACAGGGTTTGCTGTGTCTATACTGCATGACATACACTGTCGACTGATGCCACCAATATAACATCACTACTGCAAGGATGTGCCATATTTGGTGGCTTGATCCGAGGTAGTTTAGTTGTCCTGCAAGGGAAGGGGAGAGAAATGAGTACTGATTAGTCTAGAGTCCCTTGGACAGCAAGGAGATCAAATCAGTCAGCCCTAAAGAAAATCAGTCGTGAATATGCATTGGAAGGACTGATGCTGAAGCTGAAACTCCAATACTTTGGCTGCCTGATGCGAAGAACTGACTCTGGAAAAGACCCTGTTGCTGGGAAAGATTGAAGGCATGAGGAGAAGGGGATGACAGAGGATGAGAGATGGTTGGATGGCATTACTGACTCAACGGACATGAGTTTGAGCAAGCTCCAGGAGTTGGTGATGGACAAGGAAGCCTGGCATGCTGCAGTCCCTGGAGCTGCAAAGAGTCAGACACAACTGAATGACAGAACTGACCTGATTTTGACTTTAAATAAAAATATACTTCCATCTCTGGCCTCGGAAATATGACTGAGCAGCTAAAAGATTTTGGCAGTCTCAGAAACTGAGATTAATACAGACCCAAATGTTTTCTAAAAAAAAGATTAATTCATATTGAGTCTGACTTTAAGGTTGTATTCGTGAAGAGTACTGGTGAATTTCAGAAATACTATTCCAAATGTCTTTTCAAAATCTAGATGTGGTTAATTTCAGGAATTTGACCTTTTGTCTCCCATGTCTCAACATATATATCTGGTGAGGAAAAGACATCACATGAGAGAAGCAATGGAAATGAGTGCTACAAATCATGGAGTTAATTAGGCATGAAGCAGAGACACAGCTGTGTTTGGGTATAAGTCTGTTTGAAGCATTTTTAATTTTAAGCAGGTGTGTAAGGAGATAGCTCGGACCTGCATCTTGTACTATCAGACAAATGGAACAAATGGAACAAATGGAAAAATGTAATTAGTGATGCTGAAGCTCTAATACTTTGGCCACCTGATGCGAAGTCAACTGCTTAGAAAAGTCCCTGATGCTGGCAAAGATTGAAAGCAGGAGGAGAAGGGGACAACAGAGGGTGAGATGGTTGAGTGGCATCACTGAATCAGTGGACATGAGTTTGAGCAAGCTCAGGGAGATGGTGAAGGACAGGGAAACCTGGCGTGCTGCAGTCCATGGGATCTCAAAGAGTGGGACATGACTGAGCAACTGATCAACAACAACAAAAAATAGGTTAATTAACTAAGGCTGGTTAGTTCATATACAGGCTTCCTTGGTGGCTCAGACAATAAAGAATCTGTCTGCAGTGCAGGAGACCTGGGTTTGACCCCTGGGTTGGGAAGATCCTCTGGAAAAGGGAATGACAACTTGGAGAATTAATTTCTCTCTGGTTACAGTATAAATTCCAAGGAGATTAAATAACTAACAGGTAAGAAGCATGGAGAAGGCGATGGCACCCCACTCCAGTACTCTTGCCTGGAAAATCCCATGGACAGAGAAGCCTGGTAGGCTGCAGTCCATGGGGTCGCTAAGAGTTGGATACAACTGAGCGACTTCACTTTCACTTTTCACTTTCATGCATTGGAGAATGAAATGGCAACCCGCTCCAGTGTTCTTGCCTGGAGAATCCCAGGGACAGGGGAGCCTGGTGGGCTTCCATCTATGGGGTCACATAGAGTCGGACACGACTGAAGTGACTTAGCAGCAGCAGCAAGAAGCATACTGAAAAATAACAAAATACAGAACTATAGAAATTGAAATGTAATTCCTGGTGCATCTATGGTCACATAATGTAAATATTCTCTAACCTTCTGTCTTCTCTACCAAGGACAATAATCAGTACAGTATGTGGATTTTAAAGTGTTTAAGTCAACAAAATCCTTTCTGTTCCCTTATTTATTTTTTTTTTTTTGGTGCCATGGAACCGTTTGACAGCCTAGTGAAGTTCATACTCATTTTTAAAGCATAAAATACTGAGGATCACAGATTCACTGAATTCTGTCCATGGAGAACTTTGGGATCATTGAACCCAACAAATGCCACTGTGATGTTTACATTAAACAAAACAATAACAACAAAAAACTGACATAAGCTGAAAGTAAGTTCTTAGGTTTGAAAAGGTTTTTGATCTCACAGTATTCACCCACCATCTCCCCACCACTACAATGTGCTTCTCTTTAGAGCCAGGTCATCAGGGAGGACTGGCCAGACAAGGTTTTTAAGCCATGCATTCATGAACACCTGACACTATCTATCACTTTTATCTGTAGAGACTTCATTTTTCAGGGACTCTGTTTTCTCCCCTGCACAAATGTACCACACACTCAGCTACATGGGGCACATTTTATGTCAAGCTCATCTGGAGAAAAGTTAAGTTACATAACATTTGACCTTTTATAGGTGTCCTGTATTAGACAACTGAGAACTTTTGATCTGAATATTTTTGGCTCTAAAAACATGATTGCTATAATCACAAGTGTAGAGAACTTTCATTAGTTAATTTTCTACCTGTATGTATGAAAAAGAAGAAATTCATAATAAAATAATTATTAATAAAATGATATGAAAATGTATTTCACCAGAACTGTTTTCTGAGGAGAATTCTGACCCTGCCTAGAACATGGGTGGGTCTTCAATTCAGGGACATGTCCGAGTTATGTTCCCAAATCCAAACGTTTATACACAAGTTCTTCTCTGTATTCCACCCTTATTTAAAACCCAGAAGTGAAAGGTCACGTGCACAGAGGAATGCCTGAGGTTCTGCGGTCTATTCATTCGCTAGTTCATGGTTTCTCATCCTTTTTCCTTCCCCAACACATGTGGCAAATGGCACACTATCTTCAATCCACCATGGAAGAGATTCTTAACCCAAGAGAGAAGGAGGACAATTTTCAATTTGAACTTAAACAGCTCCCCACTTCCAGCCCTCACACCGAAAAGCCACTGCTCTCTGCCTCCTGTTATTCTTGACTGGCGCCAAAGCTCACCTGCGCTTGCGCCACTCTGTCCCTTCCTAAGTCACTTATTTCATTTATGTACTGGGGCGGGGGTCACTGGAACTACAGCTGCTAAGATTTACTGAGCGCTCACTACTTGTTGAAGAACTGAGCTAAATGTTTCATGTGCACGTTCTCATCTAATACCCAGAAGAGAAAAGAATTATCTTCAGGTTTCAGAGAAGGAAACTGGCCTGAGAAATCTTGTGTGACTTCAGTGCATACAGTTAATGAGGGGCTGATCAGGGACTTGAACCTAAGTCATCAGGCTCTAGAGCTGAAGCTCCGAAACAAGCAAATACATGCTTTGGTCAACATTATTCTCTTTACCCAGTGTCCTCGTAGTTCTTTTCTATCAGAAGGTTTTTTTTACCTAAACTGAAGCAGGGAAATCTGTCCTTAAGAGTTCCTGGCTTGTGTAAATCTTGGGGACATGAAGATCCTTAATTTCCTCTCACCACTGGGTGCCAGGAAGCTGAAAGTCAGACTGATGGGCCTTATATATTTTATAGAAACTTACCACAGATACTTGTGAAGTAATCCTAAACCTGGCTTATTTTCATTATCCTATTATTTTCCTTTGTTTCTAGTTTGTTTTATGAATCTTGCACATATAAATTAATTTTTAAGCATAAGCAACTTTTGTGGAACAGAACGCTCCACAAAAAAGCAGTGGTTGAGAACTCACTATTGAAATGGTGAGATGAAATGGTGAAGTGAAATGGTGGTAACCCTGTCTATGGACTCAACTTCTATTGTGACAATGAAAGAAAAAGTTTGTGAAAGCCATCAGAGTTCAAGTTTTAGATACCATTTGAGAAAAGCCATTCTATAATCAGTAATATTGGAAAAAAAATCTGTTTTGATGCTCTGACATATATACCTCCACCATTTATTTAGACTAAAGTCATAAATCCATTATAAAAACATATACCTACCTGGAAAATACCTTTCTGGAACTTTGGAAATGTAGAACAGGAAAGCAAGAAGAGCAATCACATACATCACAACTACACGGGGTGCAAAGTCCTGAAAAGCAAAACATAGTTTTTCACAGATCTCCCGACTGTGACTGAACTTCCAACTTACCGATATTATAAATCTAATTAATATAATGAAACACATAGAATTAGAATTCATAAGTGGGATTTAAGTCTATTAAATCTTACAGACAGTCTCCAGTCATAGAGACCTAGCTCTAAATACTTTAGGAAGCGTTTCACAGGAGTGGAACACACAGATTGCCCTAAGGGTCAGGGCACTACAGCAGCTAAAGCTTCAACAGGGTGAAACTGCAAAGGGCAGCCAACTCCCATTTACAACACGGGTGCCTGGGTGGAATACATGTGGGAACGGAGTAACCAGCTGAATAAGCAAAGAGGCTAAACAGGGATCTGTGGCTGGAAAAGACCCAAGAGGCTCAGCCCAACAGTGATATCTGTTCCACCATCCTGGATAAATGATTCTCTTGAATACTACTGTGCAAAGTTCTCTTGGAAAGCTTTTCCTTGCCCTAAGAAAATCAGCCAGCTCTAATTTATACACCTTGTTCCTAATTCTGATTATAAACCTAATTTACTAAGAAGCCATTTAAGAAATAAAACAAATGACTTTTCTTCCCTCGACACATATTTGAGAATCATCATGGAGCCCCTCTCCCCTGAATCCTATGTTCTCAATCAACCTCAGATTCTACAAACATTCTAGAACAGAGCTCCACTGTACCTCCAGGATTAGCTGTTTGGAACTTTGCATCTTTGGTCAAGCGCCTCTCTCTCCATCTTTTTAAAACTAGACCTTACTGGAGAATTTCTCTGGAAGCCTCCCTTTGTTTCTGCACTGGGATGACCTCTGTTTATGTTATATTTCCATCTTAGAGAACCAGTCTTCCTAAGCCATCTTTCTATTTTAAGACTTACAGGAAAGTGTCCCCCTGCCCTCCCCCACACTTATTTTTTTCCTGAATTTCTTAATAATCTACTGGCTTAATAGGTCTGGTGCTCTTTCTTTAATAACAAGATAAGCTTATGATAAGCTTGAAAGTGAAAGTGAAGTCGCTCAGTTGTGTCCGACTCTTTGTGACCCCATGGACTGTAGCCTACCATGTTCCTCCGTCCATGGGATTATCCAGACAAGAGTACTGGAGTGGGTTGCCATTTCCTTCTCCATATGATAAGCTTAAAAAGATGCATTTCCCTCATCCCAAAACATTCACTTCTGAATGTCAACAACTATTCACTCCTGGTTAGGACTGAATCTATTAAGAGAGTGGCACTTCCCCATTCTATTTTCTGGGCATCAAAACTGTCACAAAACTGATGTTTTCGCAGATACCAGGATCACTGAAGTTACTCATTACCACTATCACATCTTTATCCCAATTTTTTAGTCTTATAACCTACCATTAGCCTCTCCTCTTCTAAAAAAATATAATTCTTTTGAATAAAACCTGCATTTAAATCTCCATTATTCCAAAGGTACCTTTGCAACAAGTGCATGAAATTTCTTCTCGATTTCTCAGCATAATTATGTTAAAATTCTCGTTTACTCCCTAGCACATACCTAGAGCATTTATATACAAATCTCTTAAGAATTTAGGTCTTATTTCTAGCTCCCTTCTCAAGAATGCTGAGGAATTCTCACTGAGGTTCTTCCTAATGTACTCCAGCTCTCCTCATAACAACTAATGGTCTTTTATTTCTCAATATATTTTCCTTGCGGGGTAGAATATAGTCCCATGGCTCTAGCTGCCAAGAGATTTTCAAATCTCTACTACTAGTCTCAATCTCTGAGCTAAATCCACACCTGATCTCCACTTTAACATTCCACAGATACTGCAGACTCAAGAGGCCCAGGAATAAATCCTTCCCAACTCCTTCCCTTCCACTAACAAGCAAATCAGCTGCTTCTCCTGGCACTGACCTTGCCCCAGCTGACAAAGCTGGAAACTTAGGAGTCCTCCTCTACAGGGAGGACTTGGATATTTACATTCCAAGGGGAACAGAAAGAGAGTTAAGAACGTATCATCTTACAGAAAAACATCTCAGAAGAAAATAGTAGTTAGAAACTATGCCTCAGAGTATGTTTTATCTATTTATTAATGTATAGATATGAAAACTTACTGCATCATTATGCAATTATAAATGTGCCCTCAAATGACAAAGACCCACCCACTTGGCCGGAGTACACTACTTTACCCAAAGGAATGAAATGAAAAGGACAAAAAGAACGGGAACATACTGACCACACTCAGCCTACCTGAACGATAGGAGCACCGATTCCTCCATTGAGCCACACCCAGTGGAGAGTAGGGATGACTCCATACCCGGAAACAGAACAGAAGATGATGGAACGGAGCCTCTGCCACTGCTGTGTGAGGTAATTGGGATGGATCTGAGCAAAGAACACGGCCAGGATCATAGCAAGCACGGTGATCAAGTACACTTGACGCCAATACTAGAAAGAAAGGACATTGCATTTTGATTGTCATTGACAATAAGGGAAGGAAATGAGCAATTTTTGATTTTGGCTTCTACGGGACTCATTCCAAACTGTATTTATTTTCGTATTTTCACTTCCAAACACGATTACCTTCCTTCCGTAAAACAACGCACGTCGCATACAATTGTTAGGTCTCTTAGGATGACAAACCAGACCCCAAAGTGAGGTGGTAAAGAACACATTTATTCACACAGAAGCATTCCCTGAGTACCTATTATATGCCAGGGGCAAGTGAAGTCCT
This sequence comes from Ovis aries, assembly GCF_016772045.2. Taxonomy (NCBI): domain Eukaryota; kingdom Metazoa; phylum Chordata; class Mammalia; order Artiodactyla; family Bovidae; genus Ovis; species Ovis aries. Next base: position 94,381,436 of record NC_056059.1, read on the forward strand.
GTGGCAGCAAAGACAAAGCTCAGTGGGAGAGCTCACAGGCTATGAGGGGGCAGACGTATAAAGAGATGATTATAATCAAAGGATAGGGACTGCAGCTGAGTTATGAACAGAATGTTGTAGGACCACGGAAGAGGGAGCAATTGCTACCGGAAGAGTTAAAGAAAGCTTCACAGAGGAAATGACAACTAACCTGGGTCCCAAGGAATATTTAAGATTTTGTGAGAGGAGGGAGTTCTCAAGGAAAAGGAAGTACAAGGGAGCAAGGAAGTTTTGTGAAGGGAACTGAAAGGCAGACACTTTTCCAAGCTGGTGCTGAGGGAATAGCAGAGCTCTTGAAGAAAAAGGTGATGTGGTTGTTTTTCAAACTAACTTATTAGAATAACTCTGACATCAGCGTAAAGAAAGAAAAAAAAAAAGAGGTGACAGGAAGCTAGCTAGAAGGGTATTAAATATTTGATTCAAGGAGAAAATAGCTTGGACTGTTGCTGAACAAGAAGACAGATGTGAGCACCAGATTCAGGAGACATTTTTGAAATAAACTAAAATTTTACTGGTTGACTGTCTATGGGATAGGGCAGCAGAGGATGGGTCAACTGATTGCTGTAGAAAAGGCCAGGCAGATGGCTTCTATTAGTGGAGCAAATGAACAGTGATCCAGCAGGAGGGTGTGTGTGTATTGGGGGTAGAAAATGATGCAACATGAAATATCATTCATTTCAAAATATATCAAGTGTGAAGGACTTATAGAATATTTAGGTATCTAAACGAGAGGTTGAAAAGCTAGTCCTGAAGCTCAAAAGCTGTTAGTTGTCCTAACAACTCAGTTAGGACAGAATTCTTAACCTGGGCTCCAAGGACTTCTCTGGAACCATTACAACTTCCTGAAACTCACATGTCAAAATGACTGATCAGTCTGCACCCAAACGCATATTATCTGGGATGGAGGGTCCACAGTTTTCAATCTCATTCTCAAAGCAGCCTGTGTTCCTTAAAAGGTAAAGCGCCATTAGAGCAACTGTATATTTGGTTAAATGATGAGATATCAGAAGTAAGAAAACAATTTTTCCTTTAAATGATTATGGATTGTATTAGCTCTAACAGATTTTTGTTTTTTCCCTCTTTAATCTACCCTGGAGTTCTGGTTCTTCTGAAAAAAGATTTACAGTTTTCCCACTAGTCTCTTTGATTATCAGATATGCTTGGGAAGAGTTAAACAAAAAACCGGTTTCAGAGAAATACAGAATAAGCAAAAAAATTTCTAGTATTACATACTCAAAAGCCTATTTTTAAAGATGTCAACATTTTCATGTAAAACGAGTAAGTTGTGAAAGGTGAGCAGATATGGGCAGTTTACTACTAAAATCAAATCAATTTTCAACAGGGTAAATGGCATATATATTTAATTATATGCTTCCATTCCAATGTAATCAGGCCTGAAGAACAAATGGCTTATGAATAAGTGGCTATCATTAATAATGTTCTTACATTCAAACCAAATTCTGATTTTTCACTTTGCTGGTTTTACACTCTAGCAGTGTTGCCATTTTTCTCTATTATTGTGGAGAGACAAAGATCCTACTTAAGAATTTCCAACAATCAGAGGTCTCCTGTGCTGCAGCCCACCCTCCCAGGGAGTGAAGGCTGGGGATATGGTCTGGACCCTCATTCCATGGGGAGGGCTCAGACAGGACAGACTCTCATCCTGTGACTAGCAGGTCCGCTGTTCCTGGCAGAATAGCTCAGTTTTGGCTCTGAAAGGGAAGGAACTAAAAGGATAAAAGGAAAAGAGAAAATGGTGTGGTGGGGGGCAAGAGAAAAAGAGAGGCGGGTCAATGAGGACTTTCTGAATGGGAGGTCTTGAGATGGAAGGTTCAGTTTGCCTTCTTGACTGAGACATGAGATGAGGAGGGAGTTGGTCAATATATTCAGATCAGCTGCTGTATAATTTGATCACAGTGTTTCAAATGCTGCTTACCCAAGGCAAAAACTGACTTTTGTTAACTTGAGGCTCAGAAAGCAGCAGTGGTCAAGAATTCAGAGTAGTAGTAGCAGTGTTAGTTGCTCAGTCGTGTCCGACTCTTTGCAACCCCATGGACTGTAGTCCGTCAGGCTCCTCTGTCCATGGGATTCTCCAGGCAAGGATACTGGAGTGGATTGCCATTCCCTTCTCCAGGGGATCTTCCCAACCCAGAGACTGAACCCGGGTCTTCTGCGTTGCAGGCAGATTCTTTACCATTTGAGCTACAAGATATGTTAGAATTCAGAGTAGACACGTTTGTTAAAAACACTCACCACCCATCTGGTCTGTCTCTAGGTTTGACTCTAAATATAAGACTAAGGAAAGGAAAATATATTTCTTATATAAGAATATGGGTCAACACATTCAGAGATATACTTTTCTTTTTCTTTCTTTTTTCCCACTGAGAGAGGAATAAAGGATAAGAAGGGAAAATGGAAAGTAGCACCTAGCTTCTTAATTTTGACCAGCACTAACTTGATCTTCAACTCCAGCAACACAAAAATAAAAGACGTGTAATGTGCATCTGAGGACTCAGGTAGCGATATGGTTTTAGTGGGGAAATAGTAAAATTTAATGCTTAAGTTTCAGAAGATAGCATATATATATTTTCCATGGAAAATCAGTAAAAGGAGTAGGAGCTAATAACAGATGTTAGAGATCATGGGGCCCTTTTGAAAAATGAGTTTATGCCTCCACTAGACTTTACTGTTTCTTCGATAAGTTAATTATGTGTCTACTCAGAAGTTCCAGGGAATCATGGAAAGATAAAAGACCTATACCTGAAAGGGAGTATGTAAAATGTTTTTAAGTTACTCACATTATTACAATAAAATGCATAAAATACACCAGAGACATAGCAGCCCAGTATTCCAATAGAAATTCCTGCATAATCTAATGCCATCCATCTTCGACAGGTTTTTTCTGATCGATGGCAGGAAAAGAGATGATAGCCCACGGAGCAAAGCATACAGACCTAGGGAAAATAAAACAACTCTTGTCAAAGTGAAACAAACAAAATGATAAAAGCAACTCATGCATGACATTCAGGGAGGTGGTCAGGTGAAGTCCAGGTTTTTCAGCCAAACAGACCTAGACACAGAGGACTCTGGCTTTGTCCCTGGCTGTATGTCATTTTCTTAAGCCTCAGTTTCCTTATGGGTAAAACAGAGACAAAAATCATAAAGAAATCTATAATGACAGCTATTTTATAAGATAAACAACTTAAATGAGTAGCACAATAGAAGGAAATCTATCTACTGCATCTTATTTTGATCCATGAATAAGTTTCCTTTTAAAAACTACTTACTACAGAAGTAAGGCATGTCCTTAGAAAGATGAAAAAAAAAAAAAAAAAGGAATTTGATGATGTAAAAAAAATAAGCCCCACCCAGTCAATCTCTTCTCCAGTGATAGCCACTGATAATATCTTTTATGTGTCTGTCGAGACATTTTCAATGAACATACCAAACATCTATGATACAGAAGTCTATATATACACATATAAGAACACATTTTATATTAATCAGATAAAATCATATAGTTTGCTCTGCTATTTGTTTTTTTCACTTAATTTAAGATCTTTTACGCCTGTATGAGACTTCATTGTATAGAGTTTACTTTTAAGTCAAAGTTAAACATGGCTTTGGTGCATTCAAGGAAAAATAATTGTGACTTATGCTGATTCTATGTTGCCAAATTGAGAGTAAAGCTCATCTGATTCAATCAGCTGCTCTGAAGACTGATAAGGTTTCTGTAGCTGAACTCCCTCTAGTCATTAAATACCAGCTGTGTGTCATGCACTCGGGATACAAAGATGAAGGCTGTGGGGACTGATTTGTATATTGTTTATTTGTATATTGTTTATTGTTGTTATCTACTATCAAAGAGATTTTTTTTTGGACAAGTGAGCACATGGTGATGTTGGAAGTCCTGTAGGAACAGTGCAGAGCACAGTTAGGAAACAGGGGGGGCGGGAACTGGGTCTGTGGGCGCATGTGCGCACTGGGGGGCGGGAACCGTAGGAGGAAAAAAGTTCCATAGTTTATAAGAGGGCTGCCACCTGAGCCGCACCTTCAGTTGCTCTGGCATTCATCAAGGACAGAAACAAAGGTGTGCGCAGGGTTACTGGTGGGTCCACAGCAAGAGCAGCATATTAAACACAACACCCTGAGCAATGAATGCCATGTGGTGTTCTTCATGATATGATTAGGACAAGTCCTATACATCGAGGAGTCTTAACTTCAGTATTATGGACTCTGTGATACTACTGAAGATTTTATTTTAAACGCACCTTTATAGAAAGGTTGACATGAGAGGTTACAACACTAGCCTTAGGAAACAATAACTAGATCCTACACTAAGGCAAGGACAGTGGGGATGGGGAAAATGGGCCAGATACACGGTCATCTAGCCATTCTATCGGAGAAGGCAATGGCACCCCACTCCAGTACTCTTGCCTGGGAAATCCCTTGGACAGAGGAGCCTGGTAGGCTACAGTCCATGGGGTCTCGAAGAGTTGGACACAACTGAGTGACTTCCCTTTCCCTTTTCACTTTCATGCGCTGGAGAAGGAAATGGCAAGCCACTCCAGTGTTCTTGCCTGGAGAATCCCAGGGACGGGAGCCTGGTGGGCTGCCGTCTATGCGGTCACACAGAGTCGGACACGACTGACGTGACTCAGCAGCAGCAGCCATTCTATGGGGTTCCCAGGTGGCGCTGGTGGTAAAGAACCTGCTTGCCAATGCAGGAGATGTAAGAGATGTGGCTTCGATCCCCGGGTCGGGAAGATCCCCTGGAGAAGGCAACGGCACCCCACTCCAGTATTCCTGCCTGGAAAATCCCATGGACAGAGGAGCCTGGCGGGCTACAGTCCATGGGTTCCAAACAGCTGGACACAACTTAGCGACCAAAAACAAACAACAATACACAAATCAGTCCCCACAGCCTCAATATCAACGCTCAAAACAAGGTTCCTAGCCAGAGTCTCATTTCTTCTTCTGCTGTCTAAAATCCTTAAAGTTCTGTGGCTTTGGCTACTAAACTGCAAGTCAGAGTGCACTGAGCAAATTAAACATAACTTTAAGAAGTTATGTTTCCTATTATCCTTGAGATAAAAGGATACATCCAGAGAACATGAAGGGGTACCTTCTCACTGACTGGAAAAGATCTCATTGCCACAGTGCCGAGTGACATCAAACAGTAAGCAGAGTCAATGACACTCAGAAGGGGGGAGACAGAAAGGTAGGCAGGCAAGTGTGAGGCACGTGTGCACCCACAAACATCTGCAGCGATTTCACCCCAAATGTCCACCGTGGAAGTGGAATTTCAAGTGACTTTTTATAATACTTTCTTCAAATACCACTTGTTTGCTCGAATTTCTACATGAGCGTATCTTATAGTAATAAAAGAAACAACAAGAAAGCTACTTTCATTGTGAAAAGGAAAGTAAAACTGGAAAGAGAAAAACTATAGTTTCAAGTGGAAAGGATTAACAAAATAAATGGTATTCATAGAGGACATCTGAATGTTTGAAAAGCTAACTTAGACTAAGTATGTTCTGTTTCGAAAGGGACATGTTGTTAGAGTTGCTTAAAAAAAAAAACTGGCTGAAAAATTATGACATGTTGAGTATGTCTGTTTTCTGGGAATTTTCCTTCTGTGGAATATCTCACTCCACCTAGGTAGACAAACAACAACACCTATAAGTCCAGAAAGTGCTAAGCTGTCTCTTGCTTCTGGGCCGGTCCACACATTTTTTATGCTTCAATGCCCTGCCTCACTCTCCCTTCTGTGACTCGATCTTGATGACAGGCTGGTTTTGTTCTGCACCAGAGTCCCAATACCTGGCTTAGTGCCTGGATATAGACAGGAGATATGAAAAAAATATTTCTGGAACTGAATATTAAGGAACTGAATCTAGGGAAAGGCATTCTCAAATTTTATTTTTCTCTAAGAAAGATCTCTGGGAAAGTGCAAAGCCCCTGAAATTACACTCTACTATTCAGAATGCACTCTATTAATCTTGTTGGTAGGAAAGCATGAGCATTTAAAAAGTGCAGGATAGAGAAAAAAATATTATATATCTTTAAAAAATTAAATGTATATCAGTATTAATACATACACTGATGATTTACCATGTTGCCTGCTGACTCGAAGAATCTGGGAAACTGGGTGAGCAAGTTATAATATCATAAAAATCACAAAAATGGTATTTGTAAGTCGGGCAGGTGTGCTCAGGTGACTTCAGCAAGCTGTGCTGTGTGTAACAGAAAGATCACTGCACTAGCAGTTAGCAGAACAGGACTTTACTGTCCTACTGAACATCCTTGAGCAAGTGACTCTAACACTTTAGGCATTTCTTCATTGGCAGGTGTTTTAATTATTTCATCTTCTCAGTTTTACAATGCAGTGCTTTCTTAAACCACTATGAAAATAAACATACATTCCCTGAACTAACATCAGGTGTGGCTGGGAGGATAAAGGGCAGGCCGAGGGTCAGAGGAAAGCTGTGGGATCCTCATAGGGGACAGTATCCATATGACTAGCAGTAGAGCATAAAACAGTTTTTCTGATTATTGATTATAAGAGCATCTCAGTCTATAGTATCCAGGTGTGTGAGTCACTCAGTCGTGTCTGACTCTGAGACCCCATGGACTGTAGCCCACCAGGCTCCTCTGTGCATGAAATTCTCCAGGCAAGAATACTGAAGTGGGTTGCCATTCCTTTCTCCAGGGGATCTTTCTGACCCAGGGGTCAAAGTCGGGTCCCCTGTATAGCAGCCGGATTCTTTACCATCTGAGACAGGTAAATATGGGCAAATGGATTCATTTCCATTTTAAAAATGGAGATAGGTTTTTAAGAGATGTTTAGGCTCCGATCGGGACAAAATTAAACCTGAGAATGCGTATACTGTAAAAAAATACTTAAAGAAAAAATAATTTTCTAATAATGACACAAAAATACAGAGTATTCTTTCCCTCAAAGAAATTAAAAATTTTATTCTAGAAACTAGAATTAGAAGAAAAAGGAGAGGGGGATGTTTCCATTGTGTTTCTTAATCATTTAAGTCCAGAGTTTTGAGTCAGATGATGAAGGCCTGAAGCTGATTAATACACAATGAAAGCAACAGCTGTGTGGTTGACTTATGGATTCCCCTTTCAGAGCAGCAGCAGGTTAACTGCTGTATGTGCTGGCCTATGTCTGGGGGAGGAAGGACGATACTTTTTTCTTTCCATTTTTATGGTTATCTGTACTTTGCATTTTTTTTTTAATTTAAAAAATATCAACTGGATTTTGGTCCATATTAGCTTTCTTCTTTAGAAACTGTTTGAAAAATTATTAAACATAACTTTTAAAGGCCCTTTTACAGATTCCTGAAGAAAAGTGAAAGTGCTGAGGGACTAACACATGTTAGGTCAATAGGGGAAATGGCACAGAGAAGAAACTGAAAGTATTTGAAATCAGGAAAGTGCACAAGGCCCAAAGGAAATTAACATTAAAGTGAGAGAAAAGATTAATACCAGCAAAACGAGGCAACAGAATTAAGACAATAAGGAAACAAGTACAAAAGTCATAGACATATAAAAGGTGAAAAATGTTCCCAAACAAGTTTTAAGCACTGAGTAGGGTTCTACTTCCGGGGAAGGCAATGGCATCCCACTCCAGTACTCTTGCCTGGAAAATCCCATGGACGGAGGAGCCTGGAAGGCTGCAGTCCATGGGGTCGCTAAGAGTCAGACATGACTGAGTGACTTCACTTTCACTTTTCACTTTCATGCACTGGAGAAGGAAATGGCAACCCACTCCAGTATTCTTGCCTGGAGAATCCCAGGGACAGGGGAGCCTGGTGGGCTGCTGTCTATGGGGTCACACAGAGTCAGACACGACTGAAGCGACTTAGCAGCAGGGTTCTACTTCAGTTGGCAAATAGAACACAATGAGAGATTTCTATCTCTGGATTAATTTTATAGCACAGATGTGTAGAGAGAGGAAGAAAAAAGAAATTTTCTCAATCTTTAAAACTTCATGGATTTCAAATACACTTTCAGAAAAACATACTTTGGGTGCTTCTATTAGGAAATCGAATAAGCTAGCTTACATGCTGCTTTGGGTCTCTTTGCAGCAAGTGGTGGGTGTGGAGTACAGCCACCTGCCCAAGCCTGAGGGACCAAAGTTCTCTTTATCAACAATAGTGCTTGTGAAATGAGACTTACCTGGAAGCAGAAGAGACAAATAGAACAAATTACAAAATCTTCTCTGGATGCACTTGCTGAAGGTAACACAGATGTCATGTCATATATTCCCAGCGTGAAGAAGAGGAAGAAACCTAGCAAATGACTCCAGATGTTTACTGTCTCATTAGATAAAATGAACAAACTGGAAAAAAAAACCAAACAAACAAACATGCAGCTCAGATTCAGATCTGCTGGCTCACTGGAGGCATTTATAAGGGTAGGAACAATTTGGTTGGTGGCAGACGCTATCTAATACTTGCTACTTTAAGCCCTTAACTCCATCTTAGCCTTTTTAAATTTGACATACCATTTAGTTTAAGTTTTTCCACAACTCATCAATCCTGGGATCTTACAGTTTTTTTTTTTTCCCCTTCTCATCTCTTATTATATTTACCATTTCAGTTATTTATGTATAAATTCCATCTCATTCTCCAGCATATCAATTCCCTGACAACTGGCATCATTCATCTTTATGACACCACTGTTCTCAGCACAGGGTCCTGCTCAGATTAGATGCTACGTGTCAACAGAAATAAACATGCAGATTAAAACTGGGTGCTAGCTAACACAGTCTGACATTTAGGATAGGCATCTGAAAATCTGCTAAGCTTAGGCACACTCAAAATACCTTTTTAGTATACACTGGGTTTCCCTAGTGGCTCAGATGGTAAAGAACCTGCCTGCAATGTGAGAGACCCAGGTTCGATCCCTGGGTTGGGAAGATGCCCTGGAGAAGGGAATGGCTACCCACTCCAGTATTCTTGCCTGGAAAATTCCATGGACAGAGGAACCTGGCAGGCTACAGTCCATGCAGTCACAAAGAGCTGGACATGACTGAGCAACTAACACTTTGATTTCAGTATATATAACATGCAAGTGCAAAGTTAAATGGACTTGAGATAAGCAGGATAAATACAAATGGATCCACTGGAGATGTCCTTTAAGACAGGCATGCTGCAACAACTTTGCTGAGGCTGTTTTGAAACCAAACTAGTTTCGAGGTGGCATGAGTTTATTCTTTGTTGGAATAACAGGAGGTTACTTTTAATATCTTCACCAGCTGAGCTACCAGGGAAGCCATAAAGCAAAGATATAAGCACCTGAATGCAGAGTTCCAAAGAATAGCAAGGAGAGATGAGAAAGCCTTCCTAGCGATCAATGCAAAGAAATAGAGGAAAACAATAGAATGGCAAAGACTAGAGATCTCTTCAAGAAAATTAGAGATACCAAGGGAACAGTTCATGCAAAGATGGGCTCGATAAAGGACAGAAATGGTATGGACCTAACAGAAGCAGAAGATATTAAGAAGAGGTGGTAAGAATACACAGAAGAACTGTACAAAAAAGATCTTCATGACCCAGATAATCACGATGGTGTGATCACTCACCTAGAGCCAGACATCCTGGAATGTGAAGTTAAGTGGGCCTTAGAAAGCAACATTATGAACAAAGCTAGTGTAGGTGATGGAATTCCAGTTGAGCTATTTCAAATCCTGAGAGATGATGCTGTGAAAGTGCTGCACTCAGTATCCCAGCAAATTTGGAAAACTCAGCAGTGGCCACAGGACTAGAAAAGGTCCACTTTTATTCCAATCCCAAAGAAAGGCAATGTCAAAGAATGCTCAAACTACCGCACAACTGCATGCATCTCACATGCTAGTAAAGTAATGCTCAAAATTCTCCAAGCCAGGCTTCAGCAATACGTGAACCATGAACTCCCTCATGTTCAAGCTGGATTTAGAAAAGGCAGAGGAACTAGAGATCAAATTACCAACATCCGCTGGATCAGGGAAAAAGCAAGAGAGTTCCAGAAAAACATTTCTGCTTTATTGACTATGCCAAAGCCTTTGACTGTGTGGATCATAATAAACTGTGGAAAATTCTTCAAGGGATGGGAATACCTACCACTTGACCTGCCTCTTGAGAAACCTATATGCAGGTCAGGAAGCAACAGTTAGAACTGGACATGGAACAACAGACTGGTTCCAAATAGGAAAAGGAGTACGTCAAGACTGTATATTGTCACCTTGCTTATTTAACTTATATCCAGAGAAACGCTGGGCTGGATGAAGCACAAGTTGGAATCAAGATTGCTGGGAGAAATATCAATAACCTCTGATATGCAGATGACACCACTCTTATGGCAGAAAGTGAAGAGGAACTCAAAAGCCTCTTGATGAAAGTGAAAGAGGAGAGTGAAAAAGTTGGCCTAAAGCTTAACATTCAGAAAACGAAGATCATGGCATCTGGTCCCATCACTTCATGGGAAATAGATGGGGAAACAGTGGAAACAGTGTCAGACTTCATTTTTTGGGGCTCCAAAATCACTGCAGATGGGGATTGCAGCCATGACATTAAGACACTTACTCCTTGGAAGGAAAGTTATGACCAACCTAGATAGGATATTCAAAAGCAGAGACATCACTTTGCCAACAAAGGTCCATCTAGTCAAGGCTATGGTTTTTCCAGTGGTCATGTATGGATGTGCAAGTTGGACTGTGAAGAAAGCTGAGCACCGAAGAATTGATGCTTTTGAACTATGGTGTTGGAGAAGACTTTTGAGAGTACCTTGGACTGCAAGGAGATCCAACCAGTCCATTCTAAAGGAGATCAGTCCTGGGTGTACTTTGGAAGGACTGGTGCTAAAGCTGAAACTCCAATACTTTGGATACCTCATGCGAAGAGTTGACTCATTGGAAAAGACTCTGATGCTGGGAGGGATTGGGGGCAGGAGGAGAAGGGGACAACAGAGGATGAAATGGCTGGATGGCATCACCAACTCGATGGACATGAGTTTGAGTAAATTCCAGGAGCTGGTGATGGACAGGGAAGCCTGGTGTGCTGCGATTTATGCAATTGCAGAGTCAAACATGACTGAGCGACTGAACAGAACTGAACTTTTAATATCAGTACTACTTGCCCTCTTTCAATATGCCCTAACTGGTTTTGAGTTTAAATAGGGCTTCCCAGGTGGCTCAGTGGTAAAGAACCCACCTGCCAATGCAAGAGACTTGGGTTCCATCCCTGGGTCAGGATGATCCCTTGGAGGAAGAAATGGCAACCCACTCCAGTATCCTTGCCTGGGGAATCCCAAGGACAGAGGAGGCTGGAAGGCTACATTCCATAAGGTTGCAAAGAGTCAGACATGAGGGAGCACACAAGCAAATGTATAACTTTAACACAGAATTTGCAGCAGTCACCATGGTTCCCATATTCCCATGCCATAAACACAGTGGAGTCTCACACAATCAAATGATCATCAAGGATAGAGCGGATCTCGTATCATTAATGTCAGGCTTTATCCTGTACAAGCTCCAATTATAAACACTGTTTATACTGGGGAGGGGGAGAAGAGATGCAGGAATGTGAGGAAACATATCTAAGCCCAGGACTGTTTGACAGCCAGTACACATCCGTTACCTCAGAACTTTTCATGTGGTGAAACCCAGTGTAACCTGGTTAAGCGAGCAGAGAGGCACAATCATGGCACGTTCCTTCCAACTAACAGAGTACTGGCAGAACAGCTGTGACACATGAAACCTCTCCTTACACCTAAGATATAGATATCAGTATCTATATAGATATAGACATACAGCTGGCCCTCTAGGCAGCTAAAAGAAGAGAGGGCAAAAGCGGAACCTGGAAACACCAAGCTGGTAGGAAGGGCACTTAGAAGAATATCCCTAGGAGGGGATCTACTTTTAATCAATGAGAAGTTAGACATATACTCCGACCAGCTGCAAAATCAACAATATATTTCTTCATCAGCATCTATCCGGCTTCAAATTAAAAGATCATGGTGTTAACAAGTCACCATTTACTGAGTGTTTATTATGTGCCAGGCTGCGTGTAGCATTTACATACACAAGGACTCATTTAGTCCTCACTACCTTCTGAAGCAGATACTGTAATTACCCTCATTCTTACAAATGAGGAGAATAAGGCAGAGAGAGGTTAACTTTTGTTTAAGGTCCCACAGCTGTGAAGTGGCAGATCTGCATACTCACGTCTTTTTCACTCAATGGCCTGAGATCTAGAGCACTGTATTTTCACTCCTTGATCTATGAGATTTGGACCCTAACATCAGAATGCAGAGGTGGGTTTAAAGCTATTATTTAAGATAATTCATTACCCGCTCTATCCATGTGGAACTTCACATCCACAGCAGGAGCTAGCTCTGATTTCTTGTGTAATAACTTATGCAAAGAAGGTGATGGGGAGGAAATGGCACTCACGAATCAAACTGTCACATGCCGTGGGCCATTCACTGACGCCAAGCAGAGATGGACAGTGATGTCACCTTGTGACTCTGAGTTAGAGAAGTACTTCAAAGGCAGGCAGGGTGAAGGAACAGTGGACAGACGGTGCCAAAAAGAAGATCAAGAATCAAACACGTGGTTGCTGCTTGAGCAACTCAATAGCTCACATTCCAGCAGTGGGGTTTGTCACTACACTGACCTAGAGCTAACCAACATCAGCATCTCAATTCTCTTAAAGTGGGGTCCTGTAATTAAGTACATATAGTGAGTTTTGGGGCTTCCCAGGTGGCTCAGTGGTAAAGAATCTGCCTGCCAATGCAGGAGATGGAGGTTTGATCCCTGGGTCAGGAAGGCTCTCCTGGAGAAGGAAATGGCAACCCACTCCAGTATTCTTGCCTGGAGAATTTCCATGGACAGAGGAGCCTGGTGGGCTACAGTCCATAAGGTCGAAAAAGAGTTGTATATGACTTAAAGACTGAGCATGCAGGCAAGTGAGTTTTAACAGAAATCTAGTCTAAGAACTAGAACACTGATTTTTCAGTTTTGTTTTCTTTTTAAACCCAGGCTTTCAAGGGACTCAATTTTAAGAATGTAGATGATGAAGACATTCCTTTTTTAAAGATGTTTCTACAGTGCTCTAATGGAGGGCAGCACCCCGTTACAGGCCCCCTTTGCTATAGTGCTTTTCCCACACAGCGTTTTTCACAATGGTCATTACGTAATAGTGTAATTAGCTCTTTAATGTGTGTCATCCAGGCTAGAGTTCAGTAGATTCACGAGAACAAGGGCCATATCTGCGTTCCTCTGTAGGACCTGGTAGGGAGACTGTCAGGGGCTCCATACTACCTACTAAATGCATGAATCAGGAATTTTTAAAAATTTATATGCCACTGTGAACTTGTTTCCGATTATACCGGCATTTATCTGGCCCCAAATATCTGAATTTCCATACGGCTGCCTTAAAAATAAACAAAGCTTAGGTATACATAGGAGCAAGTATGTCCTCGCCATTGCCGGTGGGGTCGAGTCCAGCATGTACCCCCAATGAACACCGAATGGAATAAAGGATGTGAGCCCTTTGTAAACAGCAAAGCCCCGCTGGAGTTAGCGACTTCATCATCATTGTTACCGTCATTAGTCCATGGATCAAGTACCCTGGCGGGGGAGAAAGAAAGATCACGAAGAGAGGAGAGGGGGCAGAAAAGGATGAAAAGGATGGAGCAGCTAGGGAACAAGGGGCGCGGAGAACAGCGGGGAAAGCAGCAGGCGGACCAGACAAAAAGGGTGTAGAGGAGGAGGAGCCGCCGGCGCTCCCCCCTGGCGCACCCAGCGGAGGCGGCCAGTCTGTACCTTTTGATACACAGCCTGGAAGGCAGGTAGGCCCGGTAGCCGTCGGTGATGTACGGGTTGTCCTTGAGGGACACGGGGATCTGCTCGTAGGTGTAGAGGCGGATGCCGCGGGGCACCAGGACCGGCCAGTACTGGTAGCTGCCCAGCTCGATATAATGTGCGCTTTTCAGCAGCTTCTGATGCATCCTTCCCGGCCGCCGCTGCTCCCTAAGCGGGGAGCCCACCCAGGCCCCGCTTCCCCGGGGAGGGGGCTTCGCCGCCGCCGCAGCCCCCACCCCGGAGCCAGCGGACGCCGCACGAAGTCCTACGGCCCCGCCGCTGCCCAGGCCCGGCTCCGCGAACTGAGCGTACACAGCCGTCAGCACCCCGGCGGACCGGGCGGCGTCGCAGTCCTCTCTGACGTCAGCACGCCGCTGCGGGCTCCACCCCTCGGCCCTGGCTACGATCGGCGTGGTTGGCGACAGGAGGGGGCGTGGTTATGGAGGGGAGGGGGCGGGGCCGGGGTCCAGGCGGGCGCGCCTGTGTGCCTGCGAGGCGGGTCTCCGCAGGAGGTCCGCTACCTGAGCGCCTAGGGGCGGCGGGCCGCGAATACTTATGGATGACAAGAGTGCGAAACTTTATAGCAAGTACAGCGGGTTTTTTCTTATTCTGTGTTTAATTAGAAGCAATACGTGTTTCATTCTGAAAATCAAATAGAAAAGACTAACTGGAAGAAAAATAAGAACTAGAAGTAACTCTTAGCGGTTACTTTATCCTTGGAATCTCACACACTTGGTGTCAGAAGGGACCTTCGAGGTTTTCTCGGCTAAGGTCAGTCTTTTGAAGTAGTTGGAAATAGAGAAATCTGATATACATAGAATTTTACCAAAATCGAGCATACACTGAGCCGTAAAGAAAGCCCTAACACATTCAAAGCGCCAAACCCACTGAGTATTTTCTCTGACCATGATAGACTTAAATTAGAAATTAACAAGAAAACGGAAAATCCCCAAATGTCTGGAATTGAAACAAACGCTTCTAAATATTTAGTGGGTTGATGAAGAAATTGCAATGGAAATGAGAAAATCTAGTGAAATGAGTGATAAAAGGTGGAATATATCAAAACTTGGGGTGTAGCTTATACAGTGCTTAGAGCAAATGTTATATCTTCGTCACAGACTTCGAATTATAATGTAGACGTTTAGTCATAATGGCAACTGGGGAGAACGTCAGTTTTGCGTCCATGTTTGTAGAATCCTTAGCCTGTGTTTTGCTATGGTAACAGTCACTCATGATGCCAATTATTTGTGTATTGTTATTGTGCAAGTAGTATTAGTTGATGTTTGAGATTCAGTATGATTTACTTCGGAGAAGGCAATGACACCGTACTCCAGTACTCTTGCCTGGAGAATCCTATGGACGGAGGAGCCAGGCTTTGAAGCCTTTCTAAACTACTTGAGTTTGAATTCAGCCATTTACTAGCTATGTGTCCTTGTACAAGTATTTAACCTTTTTGTGTCTCAGTTTTCTTACTAGTAAAATAGGGATAATAACAGAACTTTGTGTTGTGAGGGTTAAATCAGTGAATCCATAAAACAGTCTTAGAAAACTGCCAAACATATTGTTAGCCCCAACAATCTTTATCTATTATTAGGGTTCAAGGGAAGATCTTCTAGATAAAACTAGAAGAATTTAGATAAATCCTAAATGGACTTAAACGTTGTGTAAAAGGAAATGTTGAGAATCTTCTTTAAGCCATGAAGCTAAAACTAATATTTAAAAACTTACTCTGTGGCCAGCACCTTAGCTCTGCTGAAGTTTTCTGTGTATTGTTGCTATTCAGTTGCTAAGTTGCATCTGACTCTTTGCAACCCCTTGAACTGTAGCCCACAAGCCTTCCCTATCCTTCACCATGTCATGGAACTTGCTCAAACTCATGTCCATTGAATCAGTAATGCCATCCAACCATCTCTCCTCTCGCCCCCCCTTCTGGGAGGCTCTTCTGAATGTATTCATGCTGGTGTCACGTGAGATTACCATGTGGCCACAGCTGACCCAAAGGTGGATCAGTGGCCCATGAGATGTCGTAACACAAATGTCCATGCAAGTGGCATGGTAATTAGCTTTCTTCAATCAGTTTCTTTCTTGGGAATTTGGCCTGGAGATGTGGGAAGAGTGTTTCCAGCCCAGTATTTGACACAGAAGTAGGAAGATGCCCAGAGATCATCAGAGGCAGAGGACTGTACATGGTAATAGAGGGACCACTGGAGAGAAAAACTAAGAATTGAAGCTGCTTTGATTGTCATGAGACCTGCTGCAAAATGACTTCTGGACTGACTTCAATACTTTATAACTCATGTCAGTTCTCTCTAAAGAAATATTTATGTGTTTTGATTTTTAAATTAAGCCTTCTTTAGCACTAACTACTTAACCCCCACTTTTGAAATGAATGGACAAATATGAAAAGGTAGGTATACAACAATCTGTGTCTGAATCCTAGAGAGAAAAAGAAGTCTATGAATTAAAAAAAAAAGAGAGAAAGCGTTCTTTCACTTGGGGCTGTAAGGCAGTGGAAACAGGAGCAGCATTGGGAACACCTCTAACAGTGACAGCAGGGAGGGGAGAGGGCATAGTTCCCCTCACGTAGCAGTGGATGTTTAGTACTTTGAGGACTCCGGCTCTTTAGTTATGATGCTTGATAGAAGGCTTCAGTGGCATGCCAGATGGAGGAATAACGCCTGGTGGGGACATCCATAGCTGCATCTGGCAGAAATCTCTGTGCCCTTGAAGGGGCAGGATGGGAAATTGTATCACATGGGCATTTGAAGTTTGGGGAAACTCAGATTGTGCCTTATTTTATAGGATGACTTTCCGTGATCTGGAATGGGGAGACATGGGGGCTCCATGAAACATTGCGGATGAGTGAGATGTTTTTCCTTTCCTTTCCTTCCCTCCTTCCTTCTTGTATATTCTTACAAACCTAGACAGTGTATTAAAAAGCAGAGACATTACTTTTTTGTAAGTGAATGGATTCACTTAAAAATGAAACATGGAATTTACTTAACAGAAAATAATTTTATTATCAGGCAGCATATAAATTTTTTTATTCTACTGGAACCTGTGAATATCACCTTATTTGAAAGAATGACCTTTGCACATGCAATTAAATTTTAAGATTTCAAGAGATCAACCTGGATTGGACTGGGTTCAAAATCTGTGATGCCATCATCACCATCTCTTCCAAATCTCTGTCAATAGGTTCTTTTTAGTGCTATTTTACTGACTTATCTGTAGCACTTAATTGCTCACTACTTTCCTTTTCTTTCCTTCAGTTTCAGTAACAATGCTCTCCCGATTTTCTTATTTTTCTTAACATACTATCTTAGTCCCTTTTGTAGTCACTTTATTTGTCTGTTGCATAAATATCCTTTTTTTTTTTTTCTTTTTTTGCCACACTCTCATATGGTATCTTAGTTCCCTGACCAGGGATCAAACCCATGTCCCCTGCACTAGCAGTGTGGAGTCTTAACCAGTGGACCTTCAAGGAAATTCCTATATCCATGTTCTTAAGGGTTCTGCTCTTAATCTTTTTTCTTGTCCCTTTACATACTATAGTTAGACTGTAACTATCTTGATTTAATTTCCACATATATGCTATTAATACCACATATATGCTATTAGAATGCCAGGTCCCAATTTTCATCCTAAGTCATATACCGAAATATCCAGTTCTTACTACATATTTCTACTTGGATGTGTCTCATGACACACACTGTACCAGGTCGGGAAGATCCCCTGGAGAAGGGCATGGCAACCAACTCCAGTATTCTTGCTTGGAGAATTCCATGGACAGAAGAGCCCAGTGGGCTACAGTCTATGGGTTGCACAGAGTCAGACATGACTCAGTAACTAACACTTTCACTTTTCAACACTTTCATGATTATTAATTAGGGATGTCTGTTCTGGGCTGGGAAGCAGCATTCTAATCCCACTCATCTTCAGTCATGCCTCAGAGTGTTCCCTTATCACACTCGGTTACCATATACTGTTGGATTATGTCTCTGTTTAGTGTCTCAGATCCACCCTTTTTCTGCATTCCTGTTGTCACCACTGTGAAGTGAAGTGACAGTCGGTCAGTTGTGTCTGACTCTGCGACCCCATGGGCTGTACAGTCCGTAGAATTCTCCAGGCCAGAATCCTGGAGTGGGTAGCCTTTCCTTTCTCCAGGGGATCTTCCTGACCGAGGAATCAAACCAGGGTCTCCTGCATTGCAGGGGGATTCTTTACCAACTCAGCTATCAGGGAAGCCCTGTGCGTTCTTTTAAAATTTAATCTTACTTATTATTTTTTTTGGCTGTGCTGGGTCTTCGTTGCAGCGTGTGGGCACTTCTCCAGTGGCAGCACACAGGCTTCCCTTGTGGACCACGGGCTCTAGAGCACGTGGGCTCAGTAGTTGTGCTGCACAGGCTCTCTAGTGGTGGCACGTGTGCTTCTTTAGTTGTGGCGGGTGGGCTGGGTTGTCCCTGCAGCATGTGGGATCTTAGTTCCCCGAGCAGGAATCAAACCCACATCCCCTGCTTTAGAAGATGGATTCTTAACTACTGGATCACCAGGGAAGTCCTGTCACTGCTGTAGTTTAAATCTTTATCACGTATCACTGGCTACCTCTGGTCCCCACCGTCAGCTCACAATTCAGTCTCCACCTCCATGACCTTTAAAAGCTATGCTATAAACAGACAGACAGACAGACCTATAATCTCTAGCTCTGCCCTACAGGATATACTTCAAGCCTCTTAAAATATCCTGAGACCTGGACCATGCTTTAGGATTGACATGAGCCTTATCTCTCCCAGCAACTTGACCCACCAGACACAGGACATCCCGAATTTCAGAGTTTCCTAAAGGTATCACTTTGCTTCCAATCTCCTTGCCTTGACACTTGCTGTTCCCTCTGGCTGGAATGCCTTCACCAATTTCTCCCCTTTCTTTGCCAGAATACCTCCTAATAATTTTTCAAGCCTCTGCTGCAGCAGCATCACCTTCTCTGGAAATCTTTTCATTTACCCTATTCCACGGATAGGTTCAGTGCTTTTTCTCTGTGTCTCCTTGACATATATGCAGAATAGAGAATTTACCACACAACAGTGGAATTACCTTCTTTCTTGTAGGTATTTAGTGTCCTTTGAGGAATCTTTATTCTTTCTGTAGTTCCGGTGCCTTGCTGCTGCTGCTGCTAAGTCATGTCAGTCGTGTCCGACTCTGTGTGACCCCATAGATGGCAGCCCACCAGGCTCCCCCGTCCCTGGGATTCTCCAGGCAAGAATACTGGAGTGGGTTGCCATTTCCTTCTCCAATGCATGACAGTGAAAAGTGAAAAGTGAAAGTGAAGTCGCTCAGTCATGTCCAACTTTTAGCAACCCTATGGACTATAGCCTACCAGGCTCTTCCGTCCATGGGATTCTCCAGGCAAGAGTACTGGAGAGGGGTGCCATTGCCTTCTCCGTCCAGTGCCTTAGGTGTTCAGTATTCTTTTTTTTCAATAAACTTTTTTCGGAGATCGTTGAAGACTCCCATGCAGTTGTAAGAAATAATAGTATTATTTCCCTCAGTGATAACACTGGTTTATAATATCACAGTCGTCCAGGTATGGAATGTTTTCATCACCACAGGGGTTTCTCCTCTTGTCTTTTAATGCCACACCTACTTCACTCTTATTCTCACCCTCTCCTTCACCTCTGGAAACCATGAATCTGTTCTCCAGTTCTGTAACTGTGTCATTTTAAGTATATTATATAAATGGAATCTTACATTGTGTAACCTTTTAGAGTTGCCTTTTTCAACTCTGTATAATTCCCTGGCAGTTCATTCAGATTGTTTTACACAGCAATAATTTGTTTCTTTTTACTGTTGAATAGTGCTCCATAGTATGGATGTACCACCATTTGTTTAACCAGCCACCAGCTAAAGGACATCTGAGTTTTTTCCAGTTTGGGGCTATTACAAATATAGCTGTAGGAACAATAGTATACAGATTTTCAGGTAAACATATTTTTTGTTTACTGGGTGTAAATACTCCCAAATGCAGCGTTTGACATGGTCATACGGCAATTGCACGCTTATATGGAACCCCAAACTGTTTTACAAAAAATTTTAATGGATAAAGGAATGATGTAATAGCATTGTTCAAAATCTTTAAAGTGAAGATTAGGATCAAATAAATCTGTTTTTAACTAATTGCGCAATCAATCATATTAGCCACAAGAGCGATATTCTAAATACACTGAAACATACTGCAGAGCAGAAATCAATAAAGCTTAAATGTGATAAGCTTCTTCATTACTCTCAGAGTCAGGGTTTTTATCCTAAACTGTTTATAGCAATAGTGAGGTTAAATTTCTCACCAATGATGTGTACACACTGCACTATAATGTTTAATCTCTAAATGGCTGTTCTTTGAAAATTACATTTAAAAGCCCCCACAAATGATCAACACAGTTTGTTAATCACTAATGTACATTAAATGTGTAATCGTCAGTTTAGTTCAGTTCAGTCACTCAGTCGTTTCTGACTCTTTGCGACCCCAGGAATCGCAGCACGCCAGGCCTCCCTGTCCATCACCATCTCCTGGAGTTCACTCAGACTCATGTCCATTGAGTCAGTGATGCCATCCAGCCATCTCATCCTCTGTCGTCCCCTTCTCCTCCTGCCCCCAATCCCTCCCAGCATCAGAGTCTTTTCCAAGGAGTCAACTCTTCGCATGAGGTGGCCAAAGTACTGGAGTTTCAGCTTTAGCATCATTCCTTCCAAAGAAATCCCAGGGTTGATCTCCTTGAGAATGGACTGGTTGGATCTCCTTGCAGTCCCAGGGACTCTCAAGAGTCTTCTCCAACACCACCATAAAGCCCTTTAAATTTTTTTCTATTTTTATTGTGTTCCACTGGACACCATAAAGGTGCTACATCCTTGGTAGCATTCTCATTTCATAGCAAGTCTGTCTTTTCATTTGAAATTCATACCCTGCACTTAGAATAATGTATTTTGGGTGTCATGGAAGGTGCTTGTGATCTAGACCCAGGTGGACATGAAGCTGAATATGAACAGTGTCACTTGCTGACAAGCTTCAGGGTCTCTCCTGGCTTTCATTTTCCTCATCTGTTAGGTGAGGATAATTCTAAGCAATTTACCTGACTTGACAGGGCTCTCAAGAGAAACATGAAATAACATGTACAAAGTGTACTATGTAAATAGCATCAATACTATTCAGTTCCTTTTTCTTGTGGCATTTAAAAAAATTTGGATTTATCTTAAAAATTTTTTTTGTTGAAGTATAGTTGATTTATATTGTGATAATATTGTGATAATTTTTGCTATACAGCAAAGTGCTTTGCACACATAGATTCTTTTTCATATCTTTTCCATAATTTTTTTTACAGCATATTGAATATAGTTCCCTATGCTATAGAGTAGGACCTTTTTTATCTATACTATATATAATAGTTTGCATCTGCTAATCCTTAACTCTTTTATGGCACTTTTAATTTCCTGAGAAATTAATTCCTAAGGTTTATTTATACACTTTGTTCATATTGTCCAGGAGATATGAAAGTTAAAAAAAATCAAATCCAAGGAAATATTGAAGGGTAGCTGGTATAATCTGCTAAAGGGCCTTCTTAATATTAAAGGTGGATATTAGTATGAAGAAAAACAGTTATGTACCATTGAAAAACTTGGCTTCTTGGGACACAAACCCTATTTTTGTATTTCTTGACTTCTTTTTCTTGTTAATGAATATATATCCACTATAATTCAGTTCAACTAAGTGAAGGAGTTGTGTTTCTTAATTTGGACTAATGTATTTTTGTTTTGAATAACTACATGCTATCAGAAACAAGATCACCACTGACAGAGCCAAAATTTTAAACAAACACTCATTTGGCAAATGGCCAGGAGCACAGATCAAGAACTGTTTGGAGTGATCACCATGTATAACAAGCAAGAGTAGTAGCTTTCTGATCATTTTGTATCTGATTTGAATTGATACATTCGATAGTGGTAGCCATTCCACCTGACTACTTGCTCTGCAGAATTTAGGAAAATAAGTGTAACTGATGAAAAATGCAAGTTGACCTCATTTTGTATTTTTCAATGGCAGCTTTACATTACTCTGAGGGGCCTCTGTATGTCATAAGGAAGAATGAGAAGAGACATTGACCAGGAACAGAAAGGAGCTACTCTACGATAAAAAGTGATTGAGTGTTTCAACTCTATTGAGGCTAATAAGGAAATAGATTTAAATAGTGGCATTAAACCAAAAACATCAAGGTTTGACTCTGTCCTCTGGCAACTAGTTAGCACATGGGTGAGATAGGACTGCATCACTTGTCTCCATGAGCCCAACACAAAGGTCTAAATGATTTTAGTCTTCTTCAGGAAGACCCCATTCAAATATATGTTCAAATCACCTTGGTGATAGGATCCATTAGCCCTTGACCTGGAGTAGTTTACCAGGTCAGCTAGTTTCTACCTAGATTGGAGCCCTGTGAAAATGAAGCACAGGAAGTTTAGTTTTGTTGAAAGTGAGGAAGATTACGGGAAGTTGGCATCAAGTGCTTATAAGGAAAAACAAATGAGGAGCTAAAAAAAAGAGGTGGGAGACAGGGGAAAGGAAGCAGGAGCCCCCTGGGGATAGGATCAGCAGACTGGAAACTTTTCATGGGCAGGAAATATGTCTAGTTCCCATTGTACACCATGCTGAATACAACGGACTCAATACCGGAGTGCCTGGGACATAGCATGTGCTAAGCTGCATTTGTCGTGTCTGACTTGTTCCCATGGACTGTGGCCCGCCAGGCTCCTCTGTCCATGGGATTTTCCAGGCCAGAATACTGGAGTGGGCTGCCATTTCCTCTCCAGGGGATCTTCCCAACCCAGGGATCAAACCCAAGTCTTTTAAGTGTCTCGTATTTGCAAGTGGGTACTTTATCTAGTGGTACCTGAGAAGCCTGGAACACATAGTAGGTGCACAGCAAATGCTTATTGAATAGATATTCTAAAATTGTGCTTAGTCGCTGAATTGTGTCTGAATCATTGTGACCCCATGGACATAACTTGCCAGGCTCCTCTATCCATGGGATTTCCCAGGCAAGAATACTGGAGTGGGTTGCCATTTACTCCTCCCGGAGATCTTCCCATTCAGGGACTGAACCCACAGCTCCTGCATCTCCTCCACTGGCAGGCAGATTCTTTACCACTGAGCCACCTGGGAAGCCTGTTCTAAAATTGGGAGGTGTGTCTATTCTGAAAAGAGAACTGGAGCTTCTTAAATTAAATTTGTAAACCTAACCAAAGTTTTCTTGAGCCTGGCCTTCCTGGAGATTGTTGAGCCAGTGTGGATGGGCGAGGTTATGGAATTCTTTCTGTAATATCTTTAGAAACAAGACAAGATTCTTGTCTGTCTGGAAGGGTTTCTATGAAAAAACAAGAATTATCAGAATAATTTGACGAACCTCTGACTCCTTTCATCTTTGAGCTTTTTAAATTTTTGTTTTTTAATTTCAAGAAGTGCAAAAATGCATTTACGACTAACATGTCCATCTCGCAAATGACAGCCATCATTTGTTGAGAGTCCATTGTATGCCAGGCAGCACGCTGAGTATGAAACCTGAACATTGGGGAACTGGCAGACTTTTGAGAATTCCTGTGGATCCTGCCATGTAGTGACACAGTACTCCTGCAGATGTCAGTCTTTCCCTGCAGAATGTTACCCACTGAGTCGACTTGAGCCTTGTTATAGGGCTGAGAAAACAGTGGTTTTTAAAGTTGGTACTCTAAGGTTAAAAAAAAAAAAAAAGATTTATTTATTACCTATATCTGAGCTTATTTCCTAAGTATGAATCAGCCTGACAGTAAGGTAAAATTAAAAGTTAAGAAAGTTAGTTGCTCAGTCGTGTCTGACTCTTTGCGACCCCGTGGACTGTAACCCACCAGGTTCCTCTGTCCATGGAATTTTCTAGGCCAGAATACTGGAGTGGATTGCCATTTCCTCCTCCAGGGAACCTTCCTGACCCAGGGATGGAACCCAGGTCTCCTGCATTGCAGGCAGATTCTTTCTCATTTGAGCCACCAGGGAAGCCCTTGGAATTATTAACGATATTAAAAAAGAAAAAAAGAAACCTTGATGATTAAGTTCACATACTTTTTGAATAGCTTTGCAGTTTGTCCTTATCTTTAGCTTAAAGAAGATAGTTTGTTGTACTATTTTCTTTAGGAAAACTGAAAGAAAGACTTTTTTTGAAAGGCAAGCTCCAGCTCAGATCGGTGAAAAGCTTCTGGCCTCTGCTTATGCCTCATGTTGAACTGTTCTCTCCACCTCGTTTATGACTTTTTCTCCTTTTCTTGGAAGGGCTAGTGTGACTGAGCTTGGGAAAATGACTGGTCAAATCAGACTGGCTCCTGGGTAGAGGCACAGTGCATCAGCCTTACTCACCTCCACCTGGGCCTCCGCTTGTCCTTCCAGCGTGTGCTGCGGCAGGTGCTCAGCGTGCGTGCATGCTTGGTCACTCGACTGTGTCCAACTCTTTGCGACCCCATGGACTGTAGCCCACCAGGCTCCTCTGTCCATGGGATTTCCCAGGCAAGAATACCAGAGCTGGTTGCCATGCCCTTCTCTACGGGATCTTCCCGACCCAGGGATCAAACTCACGTCTCCTGCATTGGCAGGAGGATTCTTTACCAGTCGTGCTTAGATTTATGTGCGTGTGCTAAGACACTTCAGTCATATCCGACTCTGCAACACCATGGACCTACCAGGCTCCTCGGTCCATGGGTTTCTCCAGGCAAGAATACTAGGAGTGGGTTTCCATGCCTTGCTCCAGGGGATCTGCTCAACCCAGGGGTTGAACCCTTGTCTCTGGCATCTACCTGTATTGGCAGGGAGGTTCTTTACCTCTAGTGCCACCTGTGAGGCCCCACGCTCAGTGTATAGCCCTTCAGAGACATGCCAGGACAGGATAGAAGAGTAAAGCAGAATTAGCAGCATGCCCAGAAATAGCAATTTTAAAATGACTATCCAATGGTATTTACAAAAACACTCTTCTAGGCTTCCATCACTGTCTTGTTGCTTCTGGGCAAATGCGCAAAATATTTTTACCCCTGCAGCTCTGGTGAGTCAGTGTGTCATACACAGAGACAGCATCAGATTTTCTTGCACACTTTGGAAACATTTAGAGTTTCATATCTCAGAGCTGTGGAAATTTTACCTCTTCCATCAGACCGGCTCTGATGGCAGTACTTCTTAAAGAGTGTGGTCTGTGATCATGTGCATCTGAATCTAGGGGATGTTAGTTAAGGGGAGGGGAAAAAAAAACAAAACCAAAGTCTTTGACTTACCTCTCTCCAGAACCATAGATGGAGAAGGCAATGGCACCCCACTCCAGTACCCTTGCCTGGAGAATCCCATGGACGGAGGAGCCTGGTGGGCTCCATGGGGAGCCATGGGGTCGCGAAGAGTAGGACACGACTGAGCCACTTCACTTTCACTTTTCACTTTCATGCATTGGAGAAGGAAATGGCAACCCACTCCAGTGTTCTTGCCTGGAGAATCCCAGGGACAGGGGAGCCTGGTGGGCTGCCGTCTATGGGGTCGCACAGAATTGGACACGACTGACATGACTTAGCAGTAGCAGCAGAACCATAGAACCAGATTCTCTGGAGGATGTACAAAAAATTATATTGATTTTTTCCCGCACTGAAGTTTGAGGAATACTCAAAGTCAGTGCAGGGCTTCCAGATGGTTCTAGTGGTATAGAACCCGTCTGTCAATGCAGGAGATGCAAGAGATGCAGGTTCAGTTCCTGGGTCAGGAAGATCCCCCAGAGAAGGGAATGGGTCTCCACTCCAGTATTCTTGCCTGGAAAATTCCATGGGCAATGGAGCCTCGTGAGCTACAGTCCGCGGGGCCGAAAAGAGTCAGACGTGACTGAATGACTGAGCACACACACAGAAGTGGTGCTCCCGGAGCCGTCAGTTCCTTGAGCCCAGATTACAAGTCTGATTTGGTCCTAGGCGTCCACTGCTATCCCTGTTCATGTGGGTATCTTCAGAGCTTTCCCCCATTCCTTGTTCTTAGCTGAAATTTATCCCCAGAGGCGTTATTCACTAAAGATGATCTGAGACTCTCCCAGAATTCAGTGGTTGAATAAAGCCCCCCCTGCTAGTGTCAGGGAAACCTAAATTCCAGCATGCTTATGCTAGGTGAAGCCTGGCACAGTCAGGACCTTTTCTTAACCTTTTCCCTTTTCTGCCCCATTTGTCAGGTGGTATTCTTGGCTACCCTTCTCTTCTGTTCGTTACTGAGTAAGAAATGATCTCTTTAAGATCTGATCCTGTGTCCTTCCTCAGGGACAAATTCAAGTCTACCAGGAGAGTGGTTGATCGGTCACAGAGTCCAGCACTTATTATTGCCTTGCTCTCTAATTTGTTTCCTGTCAGCTTATTGGAAGTAATTTTTATTTTTTTTTTTGTATTCCTGGCATCGAGCCTAGTGACTCGGACATTGTAGGTGCTTCCTATATACTGATTCACAAAACGATGTTTCAAAAATCCTACTCTCACTTCTATCTCTGTAAATCAGTGTAAACCAAATATTAATAATAAACACCTCCTTGAGGATAAGGCCCAGGGATGCTTCATCTTTAACATGAAGAAGTGAATCTATGAATGGAAATGCATGCCTTTCATGTCTGTTTCCATGTATCAATTTGAGATACTATGATAGCGAACACTAGGGGAGGGGCCATGTCGCACTCATGTCCAGTTCTTAACATGATATCTAGCACATAAAAGCACTTGCTAAATGTTAGCTGAAATAAAATTCAAGAAGCTCCCTAAGAATCCCTTTCCATGAACTCATGTGGTACAGAGAAGTTACCCTCAGGTTTACATATGCACCTGGAATGTTCCCCCAGAGCTAAAGGGCTTTCCTGGGTGCTGCACAGGGTAGAAATGGATTCAGGACTAGAACCCAGGGTTTCTCAGGTCTTTGGAGGAGCCATTCTGCAGAAGAACAGAGAGATGGATTGCTCTCCTGAGTCACTGGCTGGGGAGCCTCCCAGTGAGGATTTGAAGATAGTTCTCACTTTCCAGAGATGACCATTCAATGCATACATGTCATCTTTCACAGCTCAGATGGTAAAAAATCCACCTGCAGTGTAGGTGACCAGGGTTTGATCCCTGAGTTGGGAAGATCCCCTGGCAAAGGGAATGGCAACCGACTCCAGTATTTTTGCCTGGAAAATTCCCTGGACAGAGGATCCTGGTGGGTTACGGACCACAGAGGCGCAAAAAGTTGGATACAACTGAGCGACTAACACTTTTACTTTGTTTACGGACCACAGAGTCGCAAAGAGTTGGACGCAACTGAGCAACTAACACTTTTACTTTGTTTCATCTTCTACCAAGCAGTTTTGCTTGCCCATCCTCTAGTGAAGAATCTATGAGGTCTTGTAAAGATGAAAGTTCATTATATGATATCTTTAATATGTGCATTACAGGTGGAAGAAAAGCCCATCTTTTTAAGTAGGTTGTAATGTAGCATATAAGTGGGTAGAGGGCAGTGCTGGAATACGATATGTATGAAAGAGGCTGAATTACAAAAGAAGTGACTCAGGCAAATGTAAGGGTTCTTTGGAGTCAACTGATTTAATTTTCTTGCTCTAACAGCATTCACTGCTATTAATGACCAGTATTAATGACCATCTATTTCATGGCTGCTGAGTGACAGCATTGATCTTTTGAACCCAAAGCTTTCCTGGTGGCTCAGATGGTAAAGAAACCACTTGCCAATACAGGAGGTATGGGTTCCACCCCTGGGTTGGGAAGATCCCCTAGAGAAGGGAATGACAACCTATTCTAGTATTCATAGTATTTTTGCCTGGAGAATCCCATGGACAGAGGATCCTGGAGAGGTACTGTCCAACAAAGAGTTGGACGTGACTGAGTGACTAAGCACATGCTACTGATTTCTAGTTCAGTATTTTTTTTTTTTTACACCATAATATGATTTCTTTGAATAGGTTTTGTTTGTTTGTTGAAAATAATTACATATTTTTCCAGATTACAAGCATAGTAAAATTATCCTTATAAAATCCAAACTTAGAGACATGGATATTTAAGAAGGTAAAAGTTTCCATTTTCCCAGCTTCCTTCCATGTACAAGTAATGATAACAGTTCAGTATTTATTCTTATATGGGCTTCCCAGGTGACTCAGTGGTAAAGAATCTGCCTACCAAGCAGGAGATGTGGGTTCAGTCCCTAGGTTGGGAAGATCCCTGGACAAGGGAATGACAGCCCACTCCAGTATTCTTGTCTGGGAAATCCCATGGACAGAGGAGCCTGGTGGGCTACAGTCCATGGGGTCTTGAAGAGTCAGATGTACCTTAGCAACTAAATAATAACAATATATTCTTATACTTTTTCTTATGTATAAACATATATATATTTAATAGAAATAGAAACATATTATGGATACTTTTTTCCATTGAAAGGTTTGTGCAGACTAGACCAAGACTTGCTCGACGCATATTGGATTAATATGTTTATGCACAACTTTTTTTGTGGTTACTTTTAAATGCTGGTCCTGCATCCTCTAACAATCGTCTTTCTCCTGGTCTTTTCTAGATTAGCATTATTGTGATTTTAGCCCTTTTAATTTGTAACACATGGTGTGATTCAAACCACTGAGTCTTAGCATCTGTCAATGATAAGATCATTCTTTTTAGTGATATAAGGATGGTTGCCAATAATGTGGCAGAATTTGGCTTTTCATTGTTGTGTTATTAATGACTACAAAAAAGAGCTTGTGGGTAAAAGTGGTTTGTTTTTTTTTTTTCGACTTAAGCTTTCAGTTAGTAACCTGAAGTCTCTCTTAGATTTCCTCACAAAGTTAAAATTAAGGTGGCTTTGGATTTTCCAAAGCAAAACTAGCTTTCTCTGTCCCCTAAATTTTATTCTAAATCATTTATGTAGGACTGGCTGACACTACCCTCCCACACCTGGGCATCTTGTAGGCTGCAGTCATCATGATGGAACAGGGCAGACTGGCATGAGCAATGGCTGGGACCAATGTGGATGGAGCCACACTGGGGCCACTGGGTGCTTAGAAGAGCAGTGATAGCCCCTGCTGTTACCAACTCAAGGGTCTCCTTTCCTCTGAACTCTCTTTTACTCTGTTTAGAACTATTGATTTTTCATTTCATTCCTTTTAACTCTGATTTATTTTTATATAATTTATCTCTCTAGCTTCATATAGATATACATTCTGTGAATATAGTAGTATGTATTATATATACACACATACTTTATTACTACCGTATTCGGTTCAGTTCAGTTCATTTCAGCTTAGTTGCTCAGCTGCATTCGACTCTTTGCGACCCCATGAACCACAGCACACCAGGCCTCCCTGTCCATCACCAGCTCCCAGAGTCCACCCAAACCCATGTCCATTGAGTTGGTGATGCCATCCAACCATCTCATCCTCTGTCGTCCCCTTCTCCTCCTGCCGTCAGTCTTTCCCAGCATCAGGGTCTTTTCTAATGAGTTAGCTCTTCGCATCAGGGAGCCAAAGTATTGGAGTTTCAGCTTCAACATCAGTCTTTCCAATACTTATTCATAATTTATAAATTAGGAAATATACATTTTTGGGACTGGGTATATGTGCTCAAATTTTTTTTCCTGATGGTTGTGTTCTGTGCATGCTCAAGTCGAGTCTGACTCTTTGTGACACCATGGACTGTGCCTGGCAGGCTACTCTGTCCATGGAATTTTCCAGGCAAGAATACTGGAGTGTGTTGCCATTCTCTTCTCCAGAGAATCTTCCAGACTCAGGGCTCGGACCTGCATCTTCTGCACTGCAGGCAGATTCTTTACCACTGAGCTGCCGGGGAAGCCCTTTCCTGATGGTGGTGTATGACAAAAAGTATTTGAGACCAGTGTACAATATTATGATTTTCTCATGGACTTGGATCATTTAGTTTCTTATTGATATCCCTAATTGCTTAGCACAATGTCTGGCATATAATAGGTGGTTAATAAGTATTGTTGGCTGGCTGGCTTGCTGGATTGATGAATATATTAATAAATCATGTAAGTGTTTCTCTTTTTGAGTAGATGGTTATCTTAAGTTACCATTTAGTAAATACTTTGGGTACTAAGAACACATTGGGGGTGATTAAACAACTAGATGCTGGTAATTGATCTAGATGTTATGATTGGATGAATAAAAAACTGATTCAGCTTGCCACATTTTTCAACAATCTACCAGATTGATGGATTACCACAAAATAAGTGGTGAATATGATCGAGAAATTTTATGTAACTCTGTTCCCCAGGATTCATTACTCTTAAATATTATCAGAATCCTGTCTAGGGTTTATCGAATGACATGATCTCCACAACCATCTGTGTTTAGATTTCTTTATAATTTTTTGCCCTTTGGTGAGAAAGTCATATGGTTAGAACAATACAGTGACATGATCAGGGATGAAGAAGTAAGGGGAGAAGAAAAGTCCTTAAAAGGTTTGTGTGGGGGACTTTTCTAGTAGTTCAGTGGTTAAGACTCAGTGATTCTAGGGCAGGCAGCAGAGGTTTGATCCCCGGTCAGGGAACTAACCCCACATGCGGTGTGGTGTGGTGTGGCCAGAAATAAACAAACAAATTTTTTTTAAAAATGAAAGGTTTGAATGCAACAGCTAACTATTTATGATAATACAAATAAATAGTTTAATTAAAAAAGGTTTGTGTGGCTTATATTCAACTGAAATATTGACCCCCCCCACAACATTAGTCTTCTCACCCCCAACTCTTTAAGGTAACTGTGAGGGGACTCAGGGTCAATGCCAAGCAGCAGTGTCCCCGGCTCAATCTTCGTACCACCTCTCCTGTGGCTGGTTCTTTCCTATGTTGCTGTCATCCTTGATATTCACTTTTATAGCTATGTAAACAGAGCCTAGTACATAGTGGGAACTCAAAGACTTTAAAGACTTTTGTGTGTGAAGCATATCTGCTCTGTGTAGTTTGTGCTCATGTACATACAGATGTACCATGTCTTTGGTGGTGGAGGTGTTAGCCATGTGGCAGCCAGGGCAGAGCTGGGAGGGGACCAGCATCTCTGCATCCCTCAGCCACGTGGCTTGGTCAGGTGGTTCTGTTCAGTACTGCCTGTCTGCCTGTTGGCAGGGGAATGACAGTTGTCTTCTTCAGCCTTGTCTTCTTTGTGTCTTCTTCCTCTGTGCAAACAGATAAATAGAGAAGAAGGATCTGACTCTTCTAGGTACCTTGAATTAATGGAATCAAACAGTATTTGTCTGCACCTAATATCAGTTCAGTTCAGTTCAGTTGCTCAGTCGTCTCCGACTCTTTGCGACCCCATGAATCACAGCATGCCAGGCCTCCCTGTCCATCACCAGCTCCTGGAGTTCACTCAGACTCACGTTTATCGAGTCAGTATTGCCATCTCATCCTCTGTCATCCCCTTCTCCTCCTGCCCCTAATCCCTCCCAGCATCAGAGTCTTTTCCAATGGGTCAACTCTTCTCATGAGGTGGCCAAAGTACTGAAGTTTCAGCTTTAGCATCATTCCTTCCAAAGAAATCCCAGGGCTGATCTCCTTCAGAATGGACTGGTTGGATCTCCTTGCAGTCCAAAGGACTCTCAAGAGTCTTCTCCAACACCACAGTTCAAAAGCATCATTTCTTCGGTGCTCAGCTTTCTTCACAGTCTAACTCTCACATCCATACATGACCACTGGAAAAGCACCTAATATATTCCCTGCCTAATGTATTGTCTAGTGTTGAAGAAGACTCTTGAGAGTCCCTTGGACTGCAAGGAGATCCAACCAGTCAATCCTAAAGGAAATCAGTCCTGAATACTCATTGGAAGGACTGATGCTGAAGCTGAAACTCTGATACTTTGGCCCCTGATGCGAAGAATTGACTCATTGGAAAAGACCCTGATGCTGGGAAAGATTAAAGGCAGGAAGAGAAGGGGACGATAGAGAATGAGATGGTTGGATGGCATCACCAACTCAATGAGCATGAGTTTGAGCAAGCTCAGGGAGTTGGTGATGGACAGGGAAGCCTGGCATTCTGCAGTCCATGGGGTCACAAAGAGTCAGACATGACTGAGCGACTGAACTGAATTGAATGTATTCCCTGGTGTATTCAGATGTTAAAGACTCTGCCTGCAGTTTGGGAGACCCAGGTTCAATCCCTGAGTCAGGAAGATCCCCTGGAGTTGGGTGTGGCATCCCACTCCAACATTCTTCCCTGGAGAATCCCATGGGCAGGGAATCCTGGCGGGCCACAGTCCACGGGGTCACAAAGAATGCTAGACTGAGTGACTAGCACTTTCAATGTATATTGGAAGGCATTTTTAAGGACTTCCCTGGTGGCTCAATTGGTAAAGTATCTGCCTGCAATGCAGGAGATCCACATTTGATCCCTGGATATCCAAGTTCCATCCCTGGGTCAGGAAGATCTCCTGGAAGAGGAAATGGCAACCTACTCCAGTATGCTTGCCTGGAAAATTCCAGGAACAGAGGTTCCTGGTGGGCTAAAGTTCATAAGGTCCCAAAGAGTTGGACATGATTGAACAACTAACACTTTTCACTTTTTTTAAGGTTAAGGTGAAGTTGCTCAGTCATGTCCGACTCTTTGCGACCCCGTGGACTGTAACCTACTAGGCTTCTTCATCCATGGGATTCTCCAGGTAAGAATACTGGAGTGGATTGCCATTTCCTTCTCCAGGGGATCTTCCTGACCGAGGGATCAAACCCGGGTCTCCCGCATTGGAGGCAGACGCTTTAACCTCTGAGCCACCAGGGATATATATATCTGTCCTATACACAGATTGTACCTACTTTTTTTTTTTTTTTTTTCCCATGGGCTATATAGTACGTTCTTATTAGTCATCCACTTTATACACAGTAGTGTGTATAGGTCAGAAAGTATGTTAGTAGATGCCAGGGGCTGGGGGATGGGCGGTGGGGAGGGGGAATGGGGAGTTGGTGCGTAATGGGTGGGGACAGAGTTTCAGTTTAGGAAAATGAAAAATTCGGGAGATGCATGTCGTTGAGAGTTGTTCTATCATGTGAATGTACTTAGTGCCACTGAACCACACAGTTAAATATGGTTAAAATAGTATGTTTTATATTATGTGACTTTTACCACAACAGAAAATTTGAAAAACTAGACAAAAAGACAAGCTGGATACTGTAATAAATCCTGTGTTTTTTCCATTAGAATTTTCACGTCAAATTCAGCTTGGTGCATTGGTGACATTCTCAGTAGTGCATGATTTTTTTTAAAGATGTGGGTCAAATAGAAAGAAATATGAATTTCTGTAAATGTGGGTATATTTTTGAGTCCACCAATGAATTATTTGAGTGTGTAGTTTTTGTTAATAGGACCATTTTCTGTGTCTTGCTCTCCTCTCTTTTTCTTTTGGCTTTGCTCAAAATCGCATATTAGATGTGAATGCCCTCTCTTAGTGCTGTTACCATGATATTCCCGATCAGTTTTGCAGGAGAAGAAAAGCACATTGAGGCAGAGAAGTTTCTGCTATCAAGCGAGGGAAAGTTCTTCATACTTTCTTCTTTTTATTGTAACTCAGGTTAGTTAATTTTTCAAAAAAGGTTTTAAGAGCCAGTTATATGTGTCAGTGATTTTCCTTTATTAGTGGATGGTTTTAGCACATGTTCAGATACAGCTGTCTTTTATGCTGGAAGAAGATTCTAAATTTTCTTCAGAGCCATAGTAGAGACATAGTTTACTAGTTAAGATCTGGAATATACAGTTTTTAGCCGTTACTTTTTTCTCTATTGACTGTGAGTGGTACAAACTGTAAGCCACAAACTCAGACAGACAAAAGATAAAATTTCATTTTTCTAAAGCTTGCTTAACTACTGTTATAACCTGTAACTGAGTTGAACCCTCTATGAAGATAGGGTTTTTGCAGACATAATCGACTTAAGATGATGTCATACTGGGTTAGTTGTTGTTGCCTTTTGGTTGCTAAGTTGTGTTCGACTCTTTGTGACCCCCCATAGACTGCAGTACCACAGGCTCCTCTGTCCTTCACTATCCTGGAGTTTGCTCAAATTCATATCCACTGAGTTGGTGCTTCTATCTAACCATTTTATCCTCTGCCACCCCTTTCTCTTTTTGCCTTCGATCTTTCCTAGCATCAGGGTATTTTCTAATGAGTGGGCTCTTCCCATCAGATGGCGAAAGTATTGGAGTTTCAGCTTCAGCATCAGTCCTTTCAATGAATATTCAGGACTGATTTCCTTTAGGATTGACTGGTTTGATCTCCTTGCAGTCAAAAGACTGGGGAAGCTCTAATAAGCAGGGTAGAAGATGTGAACACAGAGAAGGAACGTGCATGTTGGGGAGGGGAAGAGGCTGGAGAGACGCATCTGCAAGTGAAAGAAGGGCAAGGCTTGCTGGCCAGATCAGACGCTGGAAGAGGCGGAAAGAGATTCTTCCCTGGAGACTTCAGCCCTGCTGACATCTTAACTTCAGAACTTTAGCTTCCAGGACTGTGAGAAAATGTTTCTGTTGTTTTAAGCTACTCAGTTATTGAGGATTATTTTTCTAGCCTACTCCAATTCTTGTTCATTCTTACAGCTTTTTCTGAGATCTTTTGTCCACATCCTGCTTCTTTTTAACCCCTCTAACAGGCTCAGTTAGTGACTCGCAGCTGGAGGTAATTTTCTCCCCAGGGGTTATTTAAAAATGTCCGGACACAGTTTTGGTTGTCACAACTGGGGAGTCAGAGGGTTGATACTATGATCTGGTGGGTAGAGGCCAGGATGCTGCTAAATGCACAGAACAGTCCCTAGTCCTTGCCAAATCCTCTTTCATGTAAGTAAACTATTTACATTAAAATATAAAATATATAAATGCATAGCATTTATTGGATCTTCTGAATTTGTTAGATAGCCAAACCACCAAATTAGGAGGAAAAAATATCTACTTTGGACCCCGACCTTTTTTGATTGACTAGAGGTGTTCAAATGATTTGTGTGTGTACTAAGTGGCTTCAGTTGTGTCCAACCCTTTGCAACCCTGTGGACTGTAACCTTTCAGGCTCCTCTGTCCATGGGAGTCTCCGGGCAGGAATACTAGAGTGTGTTGCCGTGCCCTCCTCCAAGGGATCTTCCTGACCCAGGGATCAAACCTGCATCTCTTTGTCTCCTGACTTAATCAAGTGCATATTTTAGCTAATTCATGCCATTCTCAGAGGAATGTTGGGCTGAGACTGTATGAACATGGATTTCAGTCTGGTTTTTCTTACCAGCTACTTAAGCAGGCAACTTCACGCCTGTGGGCCTCAATTTCTCATGAGATTTAAACTTGGTTATCTCTGAAATTCTTTCCATTGAATTTTCCCCTACAATTTAGGAATAGATTGTGAACATAATTGATTTTTTATTGATAGATTTTAAACGTACAAATAGAAATCATCTTGTTTTCATGCTATTTTTATAAATATGGGGATTTCTAGTTGTTCAACAAAATTTATTCTCTTCTTTCGCATGCCCAGAAATTAGAGTAAAAGGATAAGTTTCTATAATGAAGCGATCCACAAATAATACAGTGACTCTAAAAAAACAAGATCAGACCACATTTCCCATATTCCTTTGCATTTGTATGTGATTAAGTCCTCACTAACAGAAGGTAAAGAAGGGTGAGGTGTCTAAACTCTGACCCCAGTCCTGAAGTCAGTGGTGGGTGCGCCTCTTTCATGCCTTCCCTTTTCCTCCGACTGGAATCCCAGGTCATCCAGCTTCAACCATGCCAGGTAACAGTAATGCCCTGGAGGATGATGAGATTGCAGAGTGAAAGGGGTCTGGAAACTCAAATGATGGAATGGAACAGAACTGTCCCATCAAAATGCATTGCTGTCCTCAGAGCTGTTTAATGGAAGACAATGGTTATTAACTGTTAGGCATTTTTACTGGGCTTCCCAGGTAGTTCAGTGGTAAGGAATCTGCCTGTCAGTGGAGGAGCCGTAGGAGACCTGGGTTCGATCTCTGAGTTGGGGAGAAGGAAATGGCAATCTACTCTAGTATTCTTACCTGGGAAGTCCTATGGACAGAGCAGCCTGGTGGCCTAGAGTCCATGCAGTTGCAAACAGTTGGATGTGACTGAGCAACTGAGTATGCAGGTGTTTTTAGTATAGCAGCATAGCTTTTAGCCATAATAAATAGAGGAATTCTCCACATAATGACTAAAACAGCAAATTTCAAAAATGCTATTATACCCACTATGAGGTGCTAGCATTGACTCTTAATATTTCATCATCAGAATGTAAGTGAAACATTTTAGAGCAAAGAGAGAATATGGACACGATTAGGTCTATCTTTTTCATAATCTCTTTATTTTTGTCATCTGGCTCCATACCATTTCCTCTTGTGAGTACTGTACTAAATAACAATCCTCATAGTCTACTTTCAGTTGATGTTTTCTTGTGTTAAACATGACCTCTGTGGCCAGAGGATTACCATTTTCTCTATCTGCAGTTGCACAAGTTTTAGGCTTAGGGTACCGTCTTTCCTACCATACAGTTCTTCTTATAGCTCTCTCATTTTCTGGCCTTAATGCATGGCTGATGTAGGGCATGTGGCTATTGCCCATGTGTCTAGCACAGTTGTTTACGATAGCTGTTTGGAAAGAATGCCAGGGAAAGTTTTCTTCTGTATGATGTAGGAAGGTAGAAGCAGGGGTAAAAGGGACTGGTGGTTTAGATCACCTTGGCTTTTATTGGGAAGGCAACAACTTCTTGCCAGTATTCTAAAAAAATCACTACCATCTCACAAATGTTCTCTCTGGCTATTTTCATTGTGACTCCTCTGTAAACTATAATATTGGTAATTATTAAGTATTAGTTCAAGTGTTATCCTAATTCTAACTCTGAACCATTGTCATGTTAAATTAGAAGTTCATGTTTAACTATGTATATTAATAGAAACTATTTTGTTGGTATATATATTCATTGAATTATAAGATCATGTATAAGAGAAAGACTATAAATTGAATATTTAATTTTATATATGTTCAAATGGGCTATCCAGGTGGTGCAGTAGTAAAGAATCTGCCTGCTAATGCAGGAGATGTGGGTTCCATCCCTGGGTGAAGAAGATCCCCTGGAGTAAGAAATAGCAACCCACTCCAGTATTTTCCAGTAACCCACTGGAAAATTCCATAGACAGTGAAGCCTCGTGGGCTACAGTTCATGGGGTCGCACAGAGTTGGATGTGACTGAGCGTGCATGCATGCATATGTTCAAATATGGAAAAATAGATTAGTCTTTCTCCTATTGATTTTTTTTCTGTCTTAAAGGCAAAGTTGATTAGCTTAACTGTGGCCTGAATGAAAATGGCAGTGATCATCTTATCAATCTTTCTTCCTAGCTTTCTTTAAATGGACTTATGTACTTGGCATAGGATGACTGCTATTTGAAATGAACATCCTTCTGAGGCTTGTAAGGTGATTTGGGTTATAATGTTGGCTTAGTGACTTTAAAAAAAAAAAGAACTTTCAGATATAACTTCCCCTAACATCACTTCTTGGCAAATAGTGGGGAAACAATGGAAACAGTGACAGACTTTATTTTTTTGGGCTCCAAAATCACTGCAGATGGTGACTGCAGCCCTGAAATTAAAAGACACTTGCTTCTTGGAAGAAAAGCTATGACTAACCTTGATAGCACTTTAAAAAGCAGAGACATTACTGACAAAGGTCCATCTAGTCAAAGCTATAGTTTTTCCAGTAGTCATGTATGGATGTGAGAGTTGGACCATAAAGAAAGCTGAGTGCCGAAGAACTGATGCTTTTGAAGTGTGGTGTTGGAGAAGACTCTTGAGAGTCCCTTGGACAGCAAGGAGATCAAACTAGTCAATCCTAAAGGAAATCAGTCCTGAATATTCATTGAGGGGACTGATGCTGGAGCTGAAGCTCCAATGCTTTGGCCACCTGATGTGAAGAACTGACTCATTGGAAAAGGCTCTGATGCTGAGAAAGACTGAAGGCAGGAGGAGAATGGGACAACAGAAAATGAGATGGTTGGATGGCATCACCGACTCAATGGGCATGAGTTTACGCAAGCTCTGGGAGCTGGGATGGACAGGGAAGCCCAGTGTACTGCAGTCTATGGGGTTGCAAAGAGTCGGATACAACTGAGCGACTGAACTGAACTGAACTGAATAATTTTAAATTGATTCTTTGGAAAGAAAACTTTGTGCACGTTTTAACTTGCTGTTAGTTCATGCGGGCCTACATAATGATTTTTGTTTTTCAAGTAACACAGTGAGACTAATCCATACTTGCTTGCTGTGACTTCATTTCGATTTAACTGGGAGACCCACCTTTCTTCTTCTGTTCTGAGTAGGCAGCTGTGGATAGTTTCACAGGAAGCAAATCCCCAATAGGGAACTTTTTAGAGTTGTTGCCTTTGCGCTGTGTGCTCTCTGTGTTTTGATACACTGAGCAAGGAATGTTGATGAGACATGAGGCAGAACAGCTTGTTCCTCCACAGCTATTTTGACTTTGCAATGCTGGCAGTGGTAAAAAGAAAAAAAAAAAGTTGAGTGTGTTAACTAAGCAAACACATGGGGCTTGGAAGAAGGCTAGGGAACAGCTAGGCTATTCTTGGTATCGAGAACCCTATTGCTTAGGAACTTTGAATTCCAGTTCATGAATGCATCGTACGTGGAGTTCTGCATTTCTCTAGATGCCCTTTATCTCTGGGGGTGTTAATAAGAACAAATGGTCTGGTTAATGAAGCAAAATTCAAGTTGTGTTCAATAGTCAAATTTCAGTACCAAGAAGATGATGAAGCGATACCTCAAAGGATTCAGAATGTGAATATGGAAACCAAATTTGTTAAATACCCATGCTACTGTTGTTATTAATAAATACAGATTATCCTGAAGAAATAGGAAATATCAAAGATAGGGATTGGTTTGATTAGGGGCACTGCTAGGGATTTTAGAAGGGCAATGTGGATTATAAGTTTGGTTTTGTGAGTTATTGTCTCTGTTTATCATAGAAGCTACAGTGTGCTGGCTTTGAGCCAGGGCTTTAAGAGGCATGGCAAGCTTCCTTCTGCCTCTCTTAAGCACCTGCAATCTGCCATGAGAAGAACAGGTCATAGGTAGCAACAGCCCTTTGGCTTGGTCCATGAATCAGAGTGGCTCAGACAGTAAAGCGTCTGTCTACAATGCAGGAGATCTGGGTTCAATCCCTGTGTTGGGAAGATCCCCTGAAGAAGGAAATGGCAATCCACTCCAGTACTATTGCCTGGAAAATCCCATGAATGGAGGGGCCTGGTAGGCTACAGTCCATGGGGTTGCAAAGAGTCGGACACGACTGAGCGACTTCACTAAGAATCAGAGATGCAAGGAACCAGCCTGAATGTTGGCCAAGCTGAGCTTCCAGTTCCCAGTTTCAGTTCAGTCGTTCAGTCATGTCCGACTCTTTGTGACCCCATGAATCGCAGCACACCAGGCCTCCTTGTCCATCACTAACTCCCGGAGTTCACTCAAACTCATGTCCATCGAGTCGGTGATGCCATCCAGCCATCTCATCTTCTGTTGTCCCCTTTTCCTCCTGCCCCCAATCTCTCCCAGCATCAGGGTCTTTTCCAATGAGTCAATTCTTCACATGAGGTGGCCAAAGTATTGGAGTTTCAGCTTCAGCATCAGTCCTTCCAATGAACACCCCGGATTGATCTCCTTTAGAATGTTCTTTTTTTTTTTTTAATTTTAAAATCTTTAATTCTTACATGCATTCCCAAACATGAACCCCCCTCCCACCTCCCTCCCCATAACATCTTTCTGGGTCATCCCCATGCACCAGCCCCAAGCATGCTGCATCCTGCGTCAGACATAGACTGGCGATTCAATTCACATGATAGTATACATGTTAGAATGTCATTCTCCCAAATCATTGGATCTCCTTGCAGTCCAAGGGACTCTCAAGAGTCTTCTCCAACACCATGGTTCAAAAGTATCAATTCTTCGGCATTCAGCTTTCTTCACAGTGCAGCTCTCACATCCATACCTGACCACTGGAAATTGAACTTAATTCACTCCCAGCCTGCAGACTTGTGGAAGAAATATTTTTTTTTTCTGTTTTAAACTTTAGTGATTATTTGTTATGCAGCATTATTGCAGTAGAGCCTAAGCACTTTTATTAAAGGTATCTAATTTTATCCTGTTGGTATGTGAGAACCAGAGATTAGCTGACATAGGTTTTATGTACAGTCTCAGATAGAAACTGCTGTCATAATCTGTGGTTGCTGCAGTAAAGTCAGGTTTTCTGGCTACAACTCTGAGTTTCTGACTCCTCTCATCACTTGAGACTTGAATAGAATCCCACTGTCCTGGGTGTGGCATTTCCCATCTTAAGTGGCCACCTAAAGAGTTGGGTGACACAGTCCAGAAGTGTGATGTGCTAATTCCCATGGAACAAACTTTGATCCATGGGAAACTGAAGATGGGAAGGAGAAAGTAAACATCCCTGCCCTCTTCTTCCTCTTTCCCATGGACAGTTCCAACCACACAGCCACATAGCTCATCTGAAGGCACCCTGTATGGCTTTCACTGCCTTGGTTTCTATTTTTTACATCCCAAAGAAAGCACCAGCACTTAATCTTGATCCAGTATCTGTCTTCTAGATATCCAAGCTAAAGTGTAGACCTTGATCACCAAGGCAAGATTAAAATGATAAAAATGGTGATGATGGTGATCTCAGCCATTACATATTGATGACCACTTCCTGTGTATCAAGCAATATGATGACTGCTTTGAATTCATTTCACTTAATATTCATGACAGCTCATGAACTGGGTAACATTGTTACTTCATTTTATAGAGGAGGAAATCAAAGCTTAAAGAGGTTTGGGTATTTGGCCAGGATCACATAGCAAGTAAGTGGAGCCAGCATCAAGTCCAGATATTTCGTATGTCATATAAGTTAAGCCACTAAGTAACACAAATAAACTGATGGGTAGGTGATAGGTACCAATTGCAACATCTGTGTGCTCCAGAGCACCCAGCACAGTGTTGCATATAGTGTACATTTAATACGTATTGGGTTGGTCAAAAAGTTCGTTTGGGTTTTTCTGTTAAGATGTTATGGAAAATCCCATTTGGGTTTTTTTTTTTTTTTTCCCTGAAAAATTTGATCAAACTTTTTGGCCAACCCAGTAATTTATTGATTTTATAAATAATTTATTAAATTTTCACTTATTAATAATGTGGTAAATCTAAAATTATTCTACTAGTATTCATGGATTGTCAATTTTTAAAATTAAACTGAGTCATGGTTAGTAATAAACCATGTTCTGAATCAGAAAACCTTTTAGAATTGTATAGGGCATTTTAAAAAAATTAAGGTATAGTTGCTTTACAACGTTGTGCTAGCTTCTGCTGTACAACAAATCGCATCAGCTATGTGTTTACATAGATCCCCTCCTTCGTGGACCTTCCTCCCGCACCCCATCCCACCCTTCTAGGTCACCCCAGAGCAACCGAGCTGAGCTCCTTGTGCTCTACAGCAGGTTCCCGCTGTTGTCGTTCAGTCGCTCAGTCATGTCTGACTCTTTGCAACCCCGTGGTCTGTAGCCTGCCAGGCCCCTCTGTCCATGGGATTTTCCCGGCAAGAATACTGGAGTGGAATTCTCCAAGAATACTGAAGTGGGTTGCCATCTTCTTCAGGGGATCTTCCCAGGCCAGGGATTGAACCTGTGTCTCCTGCATTGTACGCAGATTCTTTACTGTCCGAGCCGCCAGGGAAGCCCAGGGAAGGTTCCCACTAGCGATTTCTTATACACATGGCAGTGCATGTACATCAATACCAATCTCCCAGTTCATGGCAGCCCTCTCCCCTAACCGTGTCTGTTGGCCTATTCTCCACGTTGCATGTCTATTCCTGCCCTGCAAATAGATTAGTTTGTACCATTTTTCTAGATTTCACATATATGTATTAATGGATGGTATGTTGTTTGAAAGTAGTAGTTTTTGAACCTGATGAATTAGGAAAAAAAGATATTTATTACAGAAGGAGTATTCTTTTTTTTTAATATATTATGATTTTTCTTTTCTTTTTTAGTTTTTAATTTTTTAAATTTTAAAATCTTTAATTCTTTTTTTTAAGTGCTCTTTGTTGCTTCATGGAGACAGCTCATTGTATTGGAAAAATAGTGAGCTTAAAAATAAGTGAACCTGAATTCTGCCCTTGAGTTTTTCACTAACAATTTTACTTATGATCTGGGGAAAATCAGTTTGGGCTTGAGCTTCAGACACATCATATGTAAAATGCAAAATTGGTTGAAGGATATTTCCACCCATGTTAACATTTGTGATTTTCCTGAAGTTTCTGGGGAACCTGTATCCAGGTGGCATTTGAAGACAGAGTTGTAGGCACCCTTTCCATGACATGTTCTGCCCTCTCCCTCTTTCAAGACCTTTTTTTCTGTTTCTCAGTATTGCGCTTGTTCTTTAGGATTCAGTTCAGATACCTTTGTGTGCATATGTGTGTGTGTGTGAGTGAGTGTGTGTGTGTGAGAAAGAAAAACTTCCCTGGCTTTCTTAGACAGTTTCCTACTTTTTACTCCTACTTCACATGCCTATACTATAATTTTTACTTTGTCATATGTGATCATTTGTATCTTTGTCTCAGTTCAGTTGAGTTCAGTTCAGTCGCTCAGTCATGTCTGACTCTTTGCGACCCTATGAATCGCAGCACGCCAGGCCTCCCTGTCCATCACAACTCCTGGAGTTCACCCAAACTCACGTCCGTTAAGTTGGTGATGCCATCCAGCCATCTCATCCTCTGTCATCCTCTTCTCCTCCTGCCCCCAATCCCTCACAGCATCAGGGTCTTTTCCAATGAGTCAACTCTTCGCACGAGGTGGCCAAAGTATTGGAGTTTCAGCTTCAGCATCAGCCCTTCCAATGAACACCCAGGACTGATCTCCTTTAGAATGGACTGGTTGGATCTCCTTGCAGTCCAAGGGACTCTCAAGAGTCTTCTCCAACACCACAGTTCAAAAGCATCAATTCTTTGGTGCTCAGCTTTTTTCACAGTCCAGCTCTCACATCCATACATGACCACTGGAAAAACCATAGCCTTGACTAGATGGACCTTAGTCGGAAAAGTAATGTCTCTGCTTTTGAATATGCTGTCTAGGTTGTTCATAACTTTCCTTCCAAGGACTAAGCGTCTTTTCCTTCCAAGGAGTAAGCGTCTTTTAATTTCATGGCTGCAGTCACCATCTGCAGTGATTTGGGAGCCCCCAAAAATAAAGTCTGACACTGTTTCCACTCTTCCCCCACCTATTTCCCATGAAGTGATGGGACCAGATGCCATGATCTTCGTTTTCTGAATGTTGAGCTTTAAGCCAACTTTTTCACTCTCCTCTTTCACTTTCATCAAGAGGCTTTTTAGTTCCTCTTCACTTTCTGCCATAAGGATGGTGTTATTTGCATATCTGAGGTTATTGATATTTCTCCCGGCAATCTTGATTCCAGCTTGTGTTTCTGCCAGTCCAGCGTTTCTCATGATGTACTCTTCATAGAAGTTAAATAAGCAGGGTGACAATAGACAGCTCGATGGACTCCTTTTCCTATTTGGAACCAGTCTGTTCCATGTCCATTTCTAACTGTTGCTTCCTGACCTGCATGTAGGTTTCTCAAGAGGCAAGTCAGGTGGTCTGGTATTCCCATCTCTTTCACAATTTTCCACAGTTTATTGTGATCCACACAGTCAAAGGCTTTGGCATAGTCAATAAAGCAGAAATAGATGTTTTTCTGGAACTCTCTTGCTTTTTCCATGATCCAGCAGATGTTGGCAATTTGGTCTGTGGTTCCTCTGCCTCTTCTAAAACCAGCTTGAACATCAGGAAGTTCACAGTTCACGTATTGCTGAAGCCTGTCTTGGAGAATTTTGAGCATTACTTTACTAGCATGTGAGATGAGTGCAACTGTGCAATCGTTTGAGCATTCTTTGGCATTGCCTTTCTTTGGTATTGGAATGAAAACTGACCTTTTCCAGTCTTGTGGCCACTGCTGAGTTTTCCAAATTTGCTGGCATATTGAGTGCAGCACTTTCCCAGTGTCATCTTTGTCTATCTTTCACTAAATTGTGGACATTTTCAAAACCACAGGCTCAGATGGTTTAGTATCTGCCTGCAATGAAGGAGACCCAGGTTCAATCCCTCAGTTGGTTAGATCCAATGGAGAAGGGAATGGCAACCTACTCCAGCATCTTTACCTGGGGAATTTCATAGACAGAGGAGCCTGGTGAGCTACAGTCCATGGGGTCACAAAGAGTTGGACACAATTGAGCGACTAATACTTTCACTTTTCAAAACCACAGCCAAGCGTTTATTATACTCTAAGAAGGGAATCAATTGCAGTGGTATTACAGAAGCTCCATATCCATCTCCCAGCAACAAATACCTTCTGTACTCATAGACTTTAATTAGATATAAGCTCTTTGAGAGCAATTTTTGTGATCCCTAAATCCCACTTTTGTAAGGATATACTAGCTCAAATGTACAACGAAACATGTACAAGGCTGTTTATTATAGCTTCTTTGCAACGATAAGAAACTGGAATTATTTGCAATAATAAGAAGCTGGAATTATTCATAGTCCTTAGTAGAGGAACAGCTGAACTCCTGTTCTCTCCTTCTCCTCCTCCTCTGAATT
Organism: Ovis aries; assembly: GCF_016772045.2. NCBI lineage: Eukaryota > Metazoa > Chordata > Mammalia > Artiodactyla > Bovidae > Ovis > Ovis aries. The sequence continues at coordinate 94,426,050 of NC_056059.1, forward strand.
CTCCTCTACTAGTACTCCTTTCTTCCCTACCACAGCCACCACCATCACACAGTGTTGATGCCACTACCAGCAACAATTAATTATAAAGAGCTTATTGTATTGAAGAAGAGAGTGGGGAGACAGTATTGTGGATGGCAGTAAAGGGACTTTTAACATAATGTTTCTTTAAAAGAACAAGACGTTCTTTTTATGGTTTCAGCAGTTTTATTTGTTCTATGAAATCTTTACCAAGTCTACAATTATGAAAATATTGTCCTAAGCTTTCTTCTAGAAGCTTTGCAGTTTTAGTATCTATGTGAGGATCTGTGTTACATCTCATGTCAATTTTTGTGCATGGAGTGAGGTAGGAGGTGAGGTTTACCTTTTTATTTCTCACATGGATATCTAATCATTCCAGTATAATTTGCAAAAAAGAATTTCTTTCCTCAGTGAATTTATGTGCCACTTTTGTTGATAATCAATTGACCATATATGTTGTAGGTATATTTCTGAACTGTCCTGTTTGCTCATGTTCACTTTAAGTCAGTAACGCACTGTCTTGATACTTTCTGATCATTGTATGTGCTATCTCTATTTATTTTGTTTTTCTTTGATTCTGTTTAATAATGTTTTCAGGGTTTCAGTGTTCGGGATTTCTACATTTTTGTGTGATTTATTCCTAAGCATTGTGTATTTTTGATGCTATCATAAATGCCATTTTAAACATTCAGTTTCTGATTACTTGTTGCTGGTGTATAGGAATTCAATTGGTTCTTATACGCTGAGCTGAAATCCTAAAACTTTCATAAACTCACTTATTAGTAGCTTTTACTCTATGTTTCATCAAACTTTTACACAGATGATCATGTTTTCTGTGGGTAGAGACAGTTTTATATGCTATTTATTCTGGTTTTTATGCCTTTTATTTCTTTTTCTTACTTTATTTCACTAGCTAGAATCTCATTACTGAGTTGAATAGGAGAAATGAGAGGGAATATTCCTGTCTTGTTCCAGACTTTCATCTTTAAGTATGATGTTAGCTCTTAAGTTTTCCATAGGTGCATCATATAAGGTTGAGAAAATTCCCTTCAATTCCTATTTTCCTGCTTGATTTTATCACAAATGGATGATGAGTTTTGTCAAATGCTTTATGTGCCTGTTCTGCAAAGATCTTATTTCATTTGTTTATAGACTGAATAGCATGGATAGATTTCTCATGTTAAAGCAATGTTACATTCCTGGGATAAATATAAGTTTGTCATGGTATATAATCTTTTTAAAAATATTATTGGATTCAGTTTCTAAAGTTTTCTTATATTTTTGACATCTTTTTTCATGAGAAATATTGGTCTGCAATTTTCTTATAATGTTTTTTATTTTGATATCAGGGTAATGCTGATCTCATAGTATAAACTAGGAAGTATTCCTTCTTTTTCAATTTTCTGGATGAGATTATTTAGGATTGTCATTCTTCTGTGTTAAATACTTGGTAAAATTCCCCAACGAAACCACCTGGAACTGAAGTTTCTTTAGACAGAGGTTTCTAACTACAGATCTAATTTTTTAAATGGATATAGGGCTGCCCATGTTATCTGCTTCTTCTTACGTGAGCTTTTGTCATTCACATCTTACAAAAGTTTTTGTTTATTTCATCTAACTTGAGAAATTTATTGACATAAAGTTGTTTAGACTTTCCCCTGAGTATTATTTTAATATGCACAGCATCACTGATAATGTTACTTCTTGATATTTAGTGTTTCTTTTTCTATTTAAGTCATTTTATTTTAACTCTTTTTTTTGTTGTTGTTGGTTCTTAAGTAGGAACTCAGATTATTGATTAGATTATTGATTTCTAATATACATATTAATTACTTTAAGTTTTCCCCAAGTTCTGCTTTAATAAAATTATATAGTTTGAACTTTTTTTTTTTGGTCTGGCTTCTTTCATAGAGTATATTTTGAAATTCATCCAGGATCAAATTTCCTCTATACTTACCCTAATCTTCAATATAATTTCCCTTTCTGTTATTGGGAGTGGAATATTTAAATCTCAATCTATAAGTGTGTATTTGTCTAATTACCCTTATAGTTTCATCAGTTTTGCTTATGTATTTTGGCCTCTGTTATTAGGTCTATAAATATTAGGATTATTATGTCCTTTTGCTGATTGGACCCGCTTATCATTGCAAAATACCAGTTTATTTCTGATAATTTTCTTCCCTCTAAATCCTATATTGTCTGATATCAGTGTGTTCACACAGCTTTTATTTTTATTAGTAATTTTATCTTGTTACATTCTTTTACTTTTAGCTTATTCAAGTCTTCATATTTGATAAATTGTTTCTTGTTGACAATGTTTTAATTTGGTCTTGCATTTTCTTTTTTTAATTCAGTTTGACAAACTTTGTCCAGACCATTTATTTTCATTAAGTTTATTGATATGGTTAGATTTAACCCTATTATCTTGATATTTGTCTTCTGTTTGTCCCACCTGTTCTTTGATTTTCTTTTTCTGCCTTCTTTTGAATTAATTGAACATTTTTTTCATAATCCTATTTTATCTCCTTTTGTTTGGACTTAAGGCTATAACTCTTTGTTTTTCAATTTTAGTTTTGCTTTAGGGTTTGTAGTACACATCTTTAACTTATAAAAGTCTGCCTTTAAGTGTTACTAGACCATTTCACATATAGTATAAGAATTTGAAAATAGTATATTTCTTATATTCCCCAATCTTTATGCTACTGTTATCATATATTTTGTTCTCATGTATTCTGTAAACTGCACACTACATTGCTATTATCTTTAACAATTATCTTTTAAGAAGATTTTTTTTTATTTTTTAAAGAAGATTTAAATAAGAAAAATATCTAATATCTTCAATTGAGTAGTTACTTTTCTTGTGCTTTTCATTCCCTTATGTATTAATAGAGCCATACTTCCATATTGTATCAGCTTTCTTCTTCCTGAAGGACTTTCTTTAACATTTCTTATGGTGTGAGTTTGTTGGTGATGAATTTTTTCATCACCAAACTTTCAGTTTGTTGGTAATGAATTCTTTCCTGTGTCTGAAAAAGTCTATTTCACCTTTGTTTTTGGAAGATATGCTCACTGGATACAGAATTTGGATTGACAGTTTTCTTTTATACTTTGAAGATGTTGCTTCATTGTCTTCTTGCTTGTACTGTTTCCCACAGAAAATCTGTCATCAGCTTTATTTTTGTATCACTCTTTTAATGTGTGTGTGTGTGTGTGTATGTGTGTGCATTTAGTCTTTTTTAAATTTTCTCTATAAAACTGATTTTGATCAGTTGATCAAAATGAGATTGATCATTTTGATGATCAATGAGATGATCATGAGATTCTGATGTGCCTTGGTGTAGTTTTTCATGTTACTTATGCCTGAGTTTGTTTATTTTTCTTGAGCTGCTTGGAGGTATAAGATTATAGTTTTTATCAAATTTGGAAAATTTTTGCCATGATTTCTTCAAACTATCTTTCTGTCCCATGCCCTTCTCTTCTCTTTTGTGAACACCAATTTTACGTGTACTAGACTGCATTAAGGTGTCTCATAGCTCACTATTGCTCTATTTGTGTCTTTTACAATTCTCTTTTCTCTCTATTTCTATTTTGGATAGTATCTATACCTTCAGGTTCACTAATCTTATTATTCCCTGTTATGTTTAATCTGCAATTAGTCCAATTCAAAGTATTTTTTACCCTACATATTGTATTTTTCATCTCTAAAAGTTTGATTTGGTTCTTTTCTATATTTTCCATGTCTCTGCTTAATTTTTTTTACTTATAGAATGCATTTTTAAATAATTCTATGATCTATGTTATTTTTTATTAGGATTCAGCTAACTATTTCCTCATTATGGGTTATAATTTCCTACTTTTTTATATGCCTGGAATTTTTAAAATTTGTATGAGTTTTATCCTGTTGCATGATGGGTATTTTAAAATATACCTGGGTGTTGTTCTGGGATGTCATTAAATTACTTGGAAACTGTTTGATCCTTTGGGTCTTGATTTGTTAGGTGTGAGCTTGAACAGTGTCCATTCAAGGATTGTTTTCCATTGCTTAGGTAAGACCTTCTATATACTCTAATCAAAGCCCCATGAATCTTGAAGTTTTCTAGTCTGGTTGGTAGGAATAGGCATTTTTATTTACAGTCCTGTGTAGGTACCAGGCATTTTCCCCTCAGGGTGGTTTTCTTCCTGGAGCTTGGGCAGCTTCCTTATGTGTCTGTGCTGGTAAGTACTTTGATAAATACATAAGAATGACTCATGGTGGATCTCTCAGATCTTCTCTTTGTGCAGCTCTCTCCTCTCTGGTGTTCTGCAGCAAACTCTTGCTGCCTTGGGAGTATTGAACCCTCAGCAGTGTCTTCCTACTCAGTGAGTCTCTTAGTCTCTGCCGGTGGTCTCTCTTCCTAAAAACTCTGAGTCTTAAGACAGCCCAATCCTAGGGTATGCCTCTTTTCCCCCTGTAGGAGTCCCTGTTCTTTATTACCTGATGTTGAGTGTCTTTCAAACCATTGTTTCATATATTTCATATGTATGCCGATTTATTTTTTAAATATAAAACCAAGTTTGATTTTCTTGGATACACCCTACTTGACCATGGTTTTTTTTTTTTTTTTTTTTGATGCAGGTTTCAGGTTTTCTTTCTTTCTTTTTTTTTTTTAAAGTTTATGAAGGATCTAGTCCTTTGGTTTTCTTTACTTGTAATATCTTTGTCAGGTTTTTGGTTCAGAATTATGCTGAGTTCCCAACTCTTCATATAAAGAGTTGGGAATGTTAACCTTTGTTTTCTGAGTTTTTGTATTTGTATTTTTTTCTTCCTTGAATATTTAGTAGAATTCACCTGTCAGGGAAACTTTGCTTAGAATTTTTTTTGTGGAAAGATTTTGAGTACATATTTAATGTCGTTAATAGACATAGGCCTGTTTAGGTATTCAGTTTCTTCCAGTGTAAATTTTGAAGTTCATGTTTTTGAAGACATGTGTCCTTTTTGCTAAAGATATAAATTTTGTTGACATAAGTGTTTTCATAATATTCCAGTATCATTCTTTTAAAATCTAGAGCATCTATCCTGATAGTCCTTCTTTAGTTCTTAGTAGTAATAATATATATTTTCCTTCTCACTTGATAAGACTTGCTAAGCCTATATCAATTGAATTAATCTTTTCAAAGAACCAAGTTTGACTGACTATTTTTTTAAATAGTTTTTATTATTTTAAGCTAGTTTCTCCTTTTCCCCTCTATGAAGCATTCTGCCGCCTACTACTTCTCCACAGATGAAAGCATTATTGGTCTCCTTTCTCTTAGAATGGGGTCATGCTTGCTTTTAATTAATTTAGCTTTATGTTTTCAGTTCTCATGATAGGTTAAAAAAAAGCTATGATTTTGTATATTGTCTGGCTTTTCCCTTAGTTTTAAGTTTGAACAGTCATCTCCATGATTTCTAAATTTCAATCTTCTTGATTAATTAGAAAAAAATTTTTTTAAAGCAAGCATTGTATTCAAGTCAGAAGAATGGGTTTTCAGACAGAGTTCTACATGTTACTGTCTGTAGCCTTGGATAAACTATTCTCTGGACATGCCCACTTCACAAAGTCAGCCTTTAGCTCCTCATGAACTAAGACCAGGTCTATATTTGATTACCATTGCATCCTCAGTGCTGAGCAAACTAACCGGCATGTGTGTGTGTTTGTGTTAGTCGCTCAGTTGTGTCCAACTCTGCGACCCCATGAACTGTAGCCTGCCAGGCTCCTCTGTCCATGACAACTTTCCAGGCAAGAATACTGGGGTGGGTAGCTATTCCCTTCTCCAGGGGATCTTCCCAACCCAGGGATTGAGCCTGGGTCTCCTGCATTGCAGGCAGATTCGTTACTGTCTGAGCCACCAGGGAAGCCCATGTACGAGGCACTAAATGGATAGTTAGTGAACTAATGAAAGAGATTTCAAAGAGAAAATTGAATCTGATTTTATGAATCTTAATTAGCTCTAATTTTTAAAACCAGTTGAACTTTTTTCACTAGTTTAAAGTTTGGGATATGGCTCTTAAACAGGAGTTGGCAGAACTCTGTAGATTTGCAGATGTATTCGTGTTTGATAACCATTGAGTTATAAGGTGGGTAAATGATTGATGTTTGTGTGTTTATTAGAAAATATGAATAGAAATCTCATATGCTCATAGGTAGGCCTCAGTTGAGAAGAAAAGCTGAGGCTGCCAGGTATTCTGCATTGAATAGATGGTAGTGATGCCTGGCTTGATACAAGATGCTGTCTTAACAGCGTTAAGAGTCACATCAAAGGATAGAGCAACAGGTCGAGTCCTTGGATTTGTACCAGAGCCCCATGAAAAGGACGGAAACAGTGTGTACTTACTACCTGAAAGTGTAGTGATAATGAGAGGTGGGGAAAAGAGCTCATGATATGTATGTGTGTGGGTGTGAACACAACATATGTTTGGAGAACACTCTTTACCAGTCCTTTAAGATAATGGAGAAATATCTGTCCAGAGTTTAGTTAAGCTACTCCATTGTATTGCTGCTTTGGCGTTCATTTCGTTTGACCAAACAACCTATGGTCGACTTCTACTGATACTTAGTTTCCTCATGCAAGCGCATGCCTGAATAACAGCCTAGAAAGTCACAAGCAAATTAAGTCTCTGACATGACTTTCCCAACAGCCCTTATAATCAAGTTTCTCATTCCTCCCAAGGTCTTCACTTGGAACTCATTGGTGAACATTTTTCTATTTGCTTTATTTCTCATATTCCACCCAGTAATCCTAGAAGGTGGATACTCTGATTTCCAATTTGCAAATGAAGAAACTGAGGCACCAGAGGTTAAGAAACTTGCTCAAGATTACACAGCTAATAAATGACAGAGCTGATGTTTTAATCCAGGAAAGACTGGCTCCAGAACCTGGTACCCAAATACTGTTCTAGTCTACTAACAAATGCTGACTCAACTAACATCTGTGAGAAGAGCTGTAGAGACAATAAAAGGATCAGGTGGGTTTTGAACTCAATATGGAGGGTCTTAGAAGCCTTGCATGATGAAGTGATGAGGAGGGCTAGAAAGACACTGCCAAGGAAAGGTGTGTTTGTGTGTGTGTGTGCATGTGTGAAGAGTGGGCTGGCTGGCAGAGAAGCTGAAGAAGCATTCCAGGCCAAGGGAGAAGCTCATTTATAGGGCTTGTTGAGAAGCATCTCTGTAAGCATCGTCAAAGTCAGTGGCAACTTGTGATTTTTTTTTTTAAATGAAAATTCACTTTGTGTACAACTTTCAGATTCTATTTTCTTGCATGATGCAAGATGATACTGGCTTTGTATGTGCCTTGAAGCCAGCTGTTGAGCACATACCTCTTCTGCTTCCTGCTTTTTAGGCAGCGAATCATAAAGAAGAGATTTGGAAATCCTGGAAAGTGAAGTTCACACCTCAGCTTCATTTGGTTCAGTTCAGTTCATTCACTCAGTCAGGTCTGACTCTTTGTGATCCCATGAATTTCAGCACATCAAGTTTCCCTGTCCATCACCAACTCCTGGGGCTTACTCAAACTCATGTCCATTGAGTTGGTGATGCCATCCAACCATCTCATCCTCTGTCATCCCCTTCTCCTCCTGCCTTCAATCTTTTCCAGCAACAGAGTCTTTTACAATGAATCAATTCTTCATATCAGGTGGCCAAAGTATTGGAGTTTCAGCTTCAGCATCAGTCCTTCCAATGAATATTCAGAACTGATTTCCTTTAGGATGGACTGGTTTGATCTCCTTGCAGTCCAAGAGACTCTCAAGAGTCTTCTCCAAACCAATACCACAGTTTTAAAGCATCAATTCTTTGGCGCTCAGCTATCTTTATAGTCCAACTCTCACATCCATATGTGACTACTGGAAAAACCATAACTTTGACTAGATGGACATTTGTTGGCGAAGTAGTGTCTCTGCATTTTAATATGCTGTTTAGGTTGGTCATAACTTTTTTCCATGGAGCAAGCATCTTTTAATAGTCAGCTACCTAGTTATGGTCGTTTCTTATTTGGGATTGTGGTCTCTCTCTCTTTTTTTTTTATCATTAATAGAAAGTGTACTGAAAATGCATGTCTGAAGGCTTTCATTGCTTGCAGCTGTTAGGTAACCATCACCTCCTACCCCTCTCCCCACTAGTTAGACAATCAGATTAGTTCTGGACCCTAGCCTTTAGCCAATGGATCCTTAAAGAGGAAACTATAGTTTAAGCAGAGACAAAGGGAGTTTGGATGGATGGCTGTGGATTCAATTACCACGAAGACAGGGTAGAGGAATTTAAGAAAGGGAAGGAAGAGGAAACTGAAGCCCTGAGACTCCTTCTCTGCCCAACTTTATTCTGCTCTAATATGTAGGAAAAAGAGATTAACTAGGAAGCAACTAGAAATTAGATTTTTAACAAGCTTTTAGTGATCTCTCATCAAGTAACACATGTGGTGTTTAGTGTTCCTAATGAGTTGCACTAAAATTATTTTTATATTTTTGGACATCTGTGGAGTGGTAAGTGCATTCCTAAATATTAGAAATAATTACAAGGAAATATGTTTCTATAAATCCATTTGGTAATAGGTTCTGAAGAGCTCTGTTTTAATCAGGGTTTTAGTTTATACGTGACTTTGATTTATCTCTCCCTTTATCCTTCTTGATCAAGAGCTGATGGTGTCTGAACTTGAGTAGACATACCAGATTGCTTTGAACTTTGTTTTCTTGATTGATGAAAAATGAAGCCAATACCTCTGTCACTCAGGATGTTTGTAAGGATGACATCGATAATATGCAGAAAAGTGACTTGTGTGAGGTTTAGTACAGGGTGGATAGCAAAATCATTTTAAATTCCAACTTCCCTTCCTCTTTTCTTTCTCCCTTTCTTCCTTCCTTCTGGCCTGCCTGCCTTTTTTCTTGCCTTCCTCCCTTCATCTCCTCCCGGCAGTGGAGCAGAAAGGTACAGAGGCCATATCTCAGATTTGACACTCAGAGACTGCTGAGCTTGACTTAATCGTTCTACTCCTTAGTTTTCTCATTGGTAAAATGAAAGAATTTGTTAAATAGACCCCTTACGAGTCCTACAAGTTATCAAATTCTATAATCCATCATTTTGTTTCTTGAGTTATGCCTGAAAGTGTTTGAGTGTAATTGTAGTCACAAAGTTGTTCCAGTTTTTGCCTGTCTAGGAAAAGGTTGTCATCCTAGCTTTCCACTCCTGCAAAGCTGGGAGAAATTTCCACAAAAACAGTTTGACTAAATTTATAGGCTCCCAGCTGAGTTCACAGAATCCAGGCAGCTGAATGGATGAGTTTCCATTAGCACAGTGATGTTTGATTATGGAGCTGCAGCACTGGGGAGAAGAGACTGAACTGGTATTTATGAGGTGAAACTGTGACTTGAACTTTAAAACAAGTTTTTCTGGAGGGTTTAGATCATGCTCTTTCATTTCCTTGGAAAAATGAAGAGCCATGTATGGTCAGCCACATAATGCCCTTCCTCCCCCAAGATATCTGTTTTTTTAAATGCTTGAAACCTGTGAATATGTCAAATTTACATGTCAAGAGGGATTTTGTGTGTGAATAAGTTAAGAATTTTGAGATGGGAAGATTATCTTGGATTATCTGTTGACCCTAATGTAACCATAAATGTCACTGTAAGAAGGAACCAGAAAAATCAGAGGAAGGAAATAATAATGTAATGATACAAGCAGGGAGAGAGGCGGGTTTGAAGATGCTACACTCTCTTTAAAGACGGAGGGTGTGTCCACAAGCCAAGGAACATAGGCAGCCTCTAGAAGCTGGACAGGTAAGGAAATGGATTCTCTCCTAGAACCTCCAGAAAGAATACAGCCCTGCCAACACCTTGATTTTAGCCTGTAAGACCAATTGGAATGAAGTCTACAGAATGAACTTCTGAATGAATGAAGTCTTCTATAGAATTACAAGTTTCAAGCCACTATGTTTGTAATTTGGTAAAAGAGTAATAGGAAACTAATCTACCATGACTACCAAAACGAAAACTCTACATTTTAAGTCATTTATTCTTCCTCCCAAATAAATCTGGATGAATAACTCTAAGGATGGGAGAATAATTTTACTCACTGCAGCTGGTGGCACCTACAGTAAAGAATCTGCCTGCAAAGCAGGAAACCTGGGTTCAGTCAGTAGCTGGAGAAAAGCCTTGATGGGAGGAGGTGACCTGTACCTTCCAACACTTTGATGTATGAAAGCTTTGAAATTTCCATCTGTGGGGTTCTAGATAAAGCAGAAAGCTTCACTTGAGGGAGTTACTGATTCAGTGAGATCGAAATTGGTTGGAATGAATGTGTCTCCTGTTGGGAATCTTCATGAGTTATTCAATTTCAGCTCTATGTCCTCTTCCTGTTTCAGGAATATGATCAAGCTTGCTCTATGAAGACTGTTGGGTATTGAATAAGGTGATATTGAGACATTTACTGTTCTACTGAATTATTCCTTATCTCCTTCCCCCAACCTGACTTTTCTATAAAGTTTAATATGATTTCTCACCCTTGGTAAAGGTAGGTGGCTGTTAGCAAAAGGGTGCCTCTTAGATGGAACAGTAGGGAGGGGTCAGGAACAAAAAGTAACCATTGGGTATTTCTCAATGAGGTTTTTCCTCTCTCGGTTTCGGTCCAGGTAGATCAGGTTCTAGGGAGTCAACTCTGAGGTAGAGATTTGTGTACAGCAAATTTTGTAAGAGTCTTATAGGAACAATACTTGTTTGAGAAGTAGGATTGGGCAGAAAGAGAGTTGAACTGTGATACAGTTTCAACAGAGCCCTCAGCTAATGCCACAGGAAACTCTGAAGCTTGACAAACCCTATAGAGAGGTCCTAAATTGAGGTGAGGGGTGTTGTGTTAGTTGCTCAGTTGTGTCTGACTCTTTGTGACCCCATGAACTGTAGCCTGCCAGGCTCCTCATCTACGGAATTCTCCAGGCAAGAATACTGGAGTGGGTGGCCCTGCCTTCCTCCAGGGGATCGTCCCAGCCCAGGGACTGAACCTGAGTTTCCCACACTGCAGGCAGATTCTTTATCATCTGAACCACTAGGAATGAGGGGACTGGGCCTTGGTACTCCCATATTGACCAGTTGCTGGGTATGTGGCTGTCCCAGGGAAGTTTGCTTGATTTGGGGTGATGCAGCTCCCTTTTTCTGAGGGCAGTACCCACAGCCAGCACATCCAGGGAGCAGGGGAAATGGGTGCTTCAGTCCTGAAGCAAGGAGCTGGGTAGTGCACCAGAGCTGTCCTTTATCAGTGAGTGAATGTGGAGATAGCTAAAGCAGAGGACTGAGATCAGCACCAAATCGAGCACTCAGTTGGATTCTGGAAAAGTGGTTTATAAGTTTCTATGTGCATGCATGCTCAGTCGCTTCAGTCATATCTGACTCTTTCTGATTCTTTGCGACGCTATGGACTGTAGCCCGCCAGGTTTCTCTGCCCGTGGAGATTCTCTAGGCAAGAATACTGGTGTGGGTTGCCAAGCCCTCCTCCAGGAGATCTTCCTGACCCAGGGACTGAACCCTTGTCTCTTATGTCTCCTGCATTGGCGGGCAGGTTCTTTACCACTAGTGCAACCTGGGAAGCCCATAGTTTCTATGCCATTGGCTTAATGAAAGTTGCTTACTTACTTAGTTTCACTTTCCAGTAATAACCCTTTTCATTGCTTCTGCATCTCCTTGAGCGTGAAAAATAGAGAACTGAGATAGCTGAAAGCCAAAGATAAACCTGACGTTAAATCTCAAACTTCAAACTTGTTGGAAAAAAAAAAGTATCCATGTGCCTTGTCACATTTACCTTCTTTGAACATTTTCATCTCTGCCTTCCTTTGTCTATCCTGAAGGAAATAGCATTAAGCAAAAATAATTGTACAAATTTGGATAGCAGAAAGAAAATCGGTGCAATTAAAGGACCTGGATTCAGTGTGACATGTTTTTGGAACTCCTACTAAGTCCAGACCATATACATCTTCATGAAATATTTATTTTAGGTATTAGAGAATCCATGGATAAGACCTCCTTTTAAGTACAAGCAGGCAGCTGGGTTGGACTAATGGCACAATAAGGAAGTCAGGGGTTTCTCTGGAAATTAATTTTATGCAAGTTATTCATAGTTTGTTCCTGTCAAGTTGATGAAAAATCCATTTTCTTCTATAACTTAAGTAACATTGTGAGAGCTGTTGAAGGTAGAACTAGCTTAATTACACAGAGTTTCCAGCATTTCTAAATGTTTTTTAGCCCTTGTCACTTTGGTTGTTAGCTTTTTGTCTTTTTCTCATCTCACTTCTATATTTTACAAATATCAAGCCCATCTCCTATATCTTTATTATTAATTCATTCAACTTCTGTTACAAAGAGATCAAACATTTATTCCTTTGTGAACATTTACTTCCCGACGAGCTTAGAAATAGTTGACTGACAGCAAGAGCTACCCCTGTGGAGCCTGTGTAAACATGAGTTTATGGGCTGCTATGCAGGCACCTTTGGTGATTTACTTTCTGGTTATTGGAATTTATTTATTTTTTGATGGACTGATAAATTATGAGGCTGTGGACCTTGCCAGGTTTCCAGGTATCAACTCAAAATGCCTTGCTGGAAAAACTGGCTGGCATTGCAACACAGAGAATGACCAATGATGCATCATATATTTTTAATAGATATAATGTTTTAATAAACATTCTCCTCCTAAAGCAATGGGTTTTAAAATAGGCTTTTGCCTTGAGCCATGTAGCCACCCAGCTGTGAGTTTTATAAGGCAACAATCTCCACATCATTAGATGTTATGACTAATCTTCCAGCAACTGAAATAATAGCTATTTACATGCGCATAAAAAGTTAAAATGACATTTAAGGTGCACCTACACTTAGAAAAGTGAGGTTGTAAAAGTTATACCACAAGTTCCTCATTCATTTTTCCCATATTGACTTATCCTGTAAAGAGCCCTTACAAACCAAAAGGCAGCTTACAAAACTTATTCCATACTGATCCTTGGGACCTCTTCAACCTTGACAGCAAGGTGGGCTTGCCTTCTACCTTCAACCCACAGCCCTTTAGAGTTCAGGCCTCCTAAAGGTATCTGCTAATTTCATTGGCTCATGGGTGTATGGTCTGTTCCAACCTTTGCCTTCAATGTTTGCAAGTTACTGTTTTGTTCTTTTACTGGTTTCTATATGGAATCTGCTCACATTTAACATGTGGTGAGGTTTTTGTGGGCTTCTTTGGTGGTTTAGGTGGTAAAGAATCTGCCTGCAGTGCAGGAGACCCGGGTTCAGTCCCTGGGTCGGGAAGATTCCCTGGAGTAGGGAATGGCTACCCACTTCAGTATTCTTGCCTGGAGAATTCCATGGATAGAGGAGCCTGACAGGCTATAGTCCATGGGATTGCAAAGAGTTGGACACAACTGGGCGACTAACACTCTTGTGGGTTTTACTAAGAATTTGGAAGACTAAGTCACTTTGTGCACCTTACAGCCTTCTCCCATTTCTCTGGCTCTACCTGCTTCCCTTCTAGCCTGGTGTCCCCCCATCACTGAAACAAACACATTTCTTTCCTTGTCTTTTTCAGAGCACAGCTTGCCCCCCTGGGAACTCATCTCCTATTCCATGTACTTTTCAAGGTGTTTTTTTTTTTTTCCCCTCAGACGAAAAGTCTGGTGCCAGTTTAAGTGAAGTTATTTTTCCCTTCTCACTGAAGACTTATATTTTCTATTCCTGCTAAGAATTTTGCTCACAGGCATTACCAGTTATAATGAAGGGAAAGTTCTCCTGAGCTTTCCCCTGGTGGTCCTTCTTCTGGGCAAGTGAAGAAAGGAAGGCAGATGGGAAGGAAGAATAGCACTAGCAGGAAGTTTTGGATGGACAGCTGTTAGAAGGGGAAATGCTGGTATTTTGGTTTCCTCTCTCTAGCGCTGCATGAGAATGTTCAATCAAGAGAAGTGATTTGTCTTTGGTCAGTCTTACTGGCTCAATCCTGGAAACACGCAATCCAGTCTCATCTTTTTTTTTTTTTTTTTCTCTCTTTGTTTTAAAACTTGTAAATCTCTGTCATCCAAATAAATGACAACCAACTGGCTTCATTCTATCTATCTCCCTTGCTACTTTGGCCCATCACATAGAAACTTTTGGAAGTTTGTCCAAGGCTTTTGTCCAAGTTTGTCCACAAGGCTTTTTGGAAATACAGAGCAGAGTGATTTTTCCTATACCTACCGTTTTCTTATCATATCTTGCTGTAGTGTGAATATTTGTATTCCTGACAAATTCAAATGTTCATATCCTCATGTCCAGCATGATGGTATTAGGAGGTAAAGTCTTTGGGAAGTAATTAGGTCATGAGAGCAGAGTCCTCGTAAATTACATTAATGCCCTTATAAAGGAAGGCCAAGAGAGCTTCCTTACCTCTTTCCCATATGACCTGAAAGAAGCCCCTCACTTGACCATGCTGATACCCTGATCTTGGACTTTCAGCCTCCAGAATTGTGAGAAATAAATTTCTGTTGTTTATAAGCTGCCTAGTCTGTGGTATTTTGTTTTAGCAGCCAAAATGGACCAAGACACATCTAAGTGATTTATGTTATTAGAATAATAAACTGAACATATTTGGCTCTGCTGTTTTCTCTAAATGAAATATATTCACAAATATAGTGTGAATATCTACTTGGATTATGATATCAAGGGTAGTTTATTTCCTAAACTTAGTCTAGTTTTAGTTATATAATGTTAAAGACTGTACTTGTTATAAAGGAACTGAATTTTATTTAACAACCAAGTTTTAAAAATGATAACTTAGGCTTCAGTGGATCTCCCCATGATAATTTGTTTTCAGTGTTTTTAAATGATGCTACTCAGTAGTGAAAAGCTAAAAGCATTTTCTGAGATCAGGAACAAGACAAGTATTTCTATTCTCACCACTTATATTCAACATAGTTTTGGCAACCCTAGCCACAGCAATCAGAGAAGAAACAGTAAAACTGTTACTATTTGCAGATGACATGATACTATACATAGAAAATCCTAAATATGCTATCAGAAAACCACTAGAGCTCATCAGAGCTCATCAGTGAATTTGGTTAAGTTTCAGGATACAAAATTAATACACAGAAATCTCCTGCATTCCTATACACTAAGAGATATTTGTCATCACAGCAAAAAGAATAAAACACCTAGTAATAAACCTACTAAGGAGGCAAAAGACTTGTACTCAGAAAACTGTAAGACACCAATGAAAGAAATCAAAGGTGACACAAAGAGATGGAGAGATATACCATGTTCTTGGATTGGAAGGATCAACATCACAAAAATGACTATACTACTATAGTCTACAGATTCAGTGCAATCCCTATCAACTTACCAAGGGCATTTTTCACAGAATAAGAACAAAAAATTTACACTTTGCATGGAAACACAAAAGACCCTGAATAGTGAAAACAATCTTAAAAAAGAAGAATGGAGCTGGAGGAATCAGGCTCCTTGACTTCACACTATACCACAAAGTACAGTAATTAAAACAGTATGGTACTGGCACAAAAACAGAAATATAGATCAATGCAATGAGATAGCAAGTCCAGAAATAAACCCATACATCTCTGGACACCTAACTATAACAGAAGAGGCAAGTATATCCAATAGAGAAAAGATAATTTCTTCAATAAGTGGTGCTGTGGAAACTAGACAGGTATGTGAAAAAAAATGAAATTAGAACACTTTGTAACCCCATACACAAAAATAAGAGTAATGAAAATAAAAACAAAAATAAGCAAATGGGACCTAATTAAACTTTAAAACTTTTGCACAGCAAAGGAAACCATAAACAAAACAAAAGACAGCATTGAGAATGGGAGAAAATATTTGCAAATGAAGCAACTGGCAAGGGATTAATCTCCAAAATATACAAATAGCTCCTGCAGCTCAATATCAAACAAGCAACCCAATCAAAAAACAGGCAGAATACCTAATTAGACTTTTCTCCAAGGGATACCTACAGATGGTCAACAAACACATGAAGAGATGCTCAACATGACTAAGTATTAAAATGCAAATCAAAACTACAGTGAGGTGTCATCTCACACTGGTCAGAATGGCCATCATCACAAATTCTACATATAATGAATGCTGGAGAGGGTGTGGAGAAAAGGGAGCCCTCTGTTGTTGTGGCTGTAAATTGGTGAAGCCGCTGTGAAGAACAGTATGGATGTTCCTTAAAAAACTAAAAATAGAGCTACTGTATGACCCAGCAATCCTGCTTCTAGGTATGTATCAAGGGAAAACCATGCTTTCCTAGTGGCTCAAACAGTAAAGAATCTGCCTGCAATGCAGGAGACCGGGTTTGATTCCTGGCTTGGGAATATCCCCTGGAGAAGGGCATGGCAACCCACTCCAGTATTCTTGCCTGGGAAATCCCATGGAAAGAGGAATCTGGCAGGCTACAGGCCACAGGGTTGCACCAAGTCGGACATGACTTAGCACACACAGCACAGGCACCCGGAAGTTCATTGCACCACAGTAGCCAAAACATGGAAGCAACCCACATGTCCATTGACAGATGAATGGATAAAGGTGTGATATATATCTATAATATAGATAATACAATGGAATATTACTCAGCCATACAAAGGAATGAAATAATGAAACAGTGCCATTTGCAGAGACATGGCTGGACCTAGAGTCTGTCATACAGAGTGAAGTAAGTCAGAAAGAGAAAAAATAGTATCATATAATACTGCATATATGTGGAATTTAGATAAATAGTATAGATGAACTTATTTGGAAGGCAGAAATAAGATTCACAGTAGTAGAGAACAAACTTACGGTTACCAAAGGAGGAAGGAGGGGTGGGGTAAACTGGGAGATCAGGACTGACATATATACACTGCTATGTATAAAACAGATCACTAATGAGAACATATTGTATAGCTCAGTGAACTCTGCTGACTGCTCTGTGATGACCGAAGTGGGGAGGAAATCGAATGATGCACTTTTCTCTACAGCAAGAAACTAACGCAACATTGTAAAGCAACTATACTCCAATAAAAAGTAATAATAATAATAAAAGATGCTGCTCTATTTCCCATCCCTAGATAATGTGGAATAAGTATCAGTGACTATCTCAAGAGTCTTGAAAGTGTTTATTTACCTTAAACTATAATTTTGGGTGTTTGCAGGGCCGCTTTGTTTTTAGGGTGCTTGTATATGGAATGAATCTGACTGGATTGTTTTCCATCTTCTTTCCTACATTCTAATTTGAAGCTTAATACAGCATTCCTTTAAGTGGTCCACTTCTACCCTCCATGATATGTGTAAATTTCTCAAGGGACTGAGACTGAGTCTCCTTTATGCCCTTTCCCTCTTGTAGCCTTGCCCATAATAGGTGGTCAGTTCTCTCTGTAGAGTGAGGTCTTCCTCTCTTAATGTGGTAAGAGAATGTTAACCTCTGAAACTTTTTCATGTGGTTGTTGGTTAGTATAATATGGATTGATCTCCAAATCTCCATGCTCATATAACCAAAACCATCTTCAGTCAGGCATCCAAGAATTTTTGCTTAATTATACATTTGCTTAATTATAATTGGTCTTCACAGGTGGCTCAGTGGTTAAAAAAAAAAAAAAAATCTGCCTACCAAGCAGGAGACATGGGCTCAATATCTGGGTCAGGAAGAAGCCCTGGAGAAGGAAATAGCAACCCATTCCAGTATTCTTGCCTGGGAAATCCCATGGTAAGCTGCAGTCTGTGGGATCGCAGAGAGTCAGACATGACTTAGTGACTAAACTGCAAAAACAACTTAATTAAAACAGTGAATATCATTGCACACATCCCTTCCTTCCTCAGTCAGTTAAAACTGCTGAGACATTTTTTAAAGGATGGGAAAAAAATCAGAGACTGTTTCTTAATAGCTATAGTTTTTTTTTAAAATTAATATTCATGAAGCAGCATGAAAAAGTTGCCTGAAGAGAAAACAAGAAAGCAGGCACTGGGTACCGAGAAAATGGAGTTGCTTTGTTGTCAGATGATAACTCTCCTGTGACAACCTGGTTGCTTCAAAAATGAGGAGAGGTATTTCTTGTGATTTGATTGCCTCTCTCATCTTATCTGTAGGAATCCCAGGTTTCACAATAGAATCAACCTGGCATATGCTTTCTTTTTCACTGTTTTGATACTGAAAAAGGAATACTGCATTGCCTATCACAATATTTGCACAGCCTGCCCACGGCTGTAGCTGAGTCTTGAAAGACTTTGTGGGTTATGACATTCCCCTAAATGTGCTGAGCTTTCTTTAACCTTTCATAAAACATTGTGATCTTTATGGACTGTATCATATTGTGCAGTAATGTGCTTTATTGTCCACAGAATAAGCTTTTCTTAAAGATAATTGGAAAGCTGGAAATGGCTGCTATCGGCTGATTTTTTAAAAATACATTATTTCTGAAATGGGGCTGGTGTAATAATGACCCTATCTGTTCAAGATTTAAGATTTGTCTTGGCAGAGAAAATTGATCCATTTCACCTTTGTCTAATGGAAATTTTTATCTAGGATTATCTGTTTATGTAAATGAATGTTCTTCTGAAAAGGGAACTTGAGGGGCTGTAAATCTTGGTGACACTTCAGTTTCATAGGGGAGAAATTGGAAAGGATTCTAGTATTTATCTGCCTGAAATTGGTTATAAAAACAAAATTATCTTCATGTACCTGCAGCATCTGATGTTTCCTGGAATTTCATTATATTTTTGAATAATTCAGTGCAATAGTAAGAATGGTGTTTCTATATTACCTCATTCAGAAGTTGTTTTGACTTTTTCTATTTTCCAGTTGGTTTCTGATGCTGACATTAATAAGGAACTGAAGCTTTTTGCTTCCCTACTCTTTTAGGGATGAGATTTTTTCCTGCATAATCTTAACAGTCTTCAGCTATTGTAGGCTTGTTATCTGCAGTTGTGTGAAATGTGTTAGCAGAACAGCCATCATTTCTCTTTTTAAAAAACTATGGCTTAGATGAATTCTGATCTGTTGACTGAATTCTGAGGTATCAGAATTGTTCTAAACAAAATAAATTGGTTCTAAACAAAATTGCTCTAAATAAAATATTTTGGTTCTTTAAAGTGATTTTTGGACCAAGCTTACTCTATCTATTGTACTTGGAAGTTGTAAGGTGATAACTTTGAAAAACCATCATGTCATAGCAAATTCTTTTTCGTCACACTGAGGGAAAATCAGAGAAAGAGAGATCAACTCATTTAAATGTCAGCTCGTCAGAAAGTGAAAGTCACTCAGTCATGTCTGACTCTTTGAGACCCCATGGATTATACAGTCCATCTAATTCTCCAGGCAGAATACTGGAGTGGGTAGCCTTTCCCTCCTCCAGGGGATCTTCCCAACCCAGGGATCAAACCCATGTCTCCCGCATTGCAGGTGGATTCTTTACCAGCTGAGCCACAAGGGAAGCCCAAGAATACTGGAGTGGGTAGCCTAGTCCTTCTCCAGGGGATCTTCCCAACCGAGAAATCGAACCGGGGTCTCCTGCATTGCAGGCAGATTCTTTACCAACTGAGCAATCAGGGAATCCCAGCTTATCAGAACACAGGCTCAATAGTTGTGATTCACAGGCTTAGTTGCTCCATGACAAGTGGGATCCTCCCGGACCAGGGATTGAACTCATGTCTCCTGCACTGGCAGGAGGATTCTTTACCACTGAGTCACCAGGGAATCCCTGCATTAACTTTTCTAAAGAAATATTTCTCTATAGAGACTATTATTATCGGTAGTTATCAGGATTATGCTATTTTTATGTTTCTCTTGTACTTGCTAGGAATTCTTTCCTCTTTAGAAAATATTAGAGTATTTCACCAGGATTTTTGGGGGTGTAATGGCTTTACTGATATATAATTCACATACTATATAGTTTACCCAGTTCAACTGTACAATTCAATGATTATTTTCAGAGTTTTGCAACTATCACTGCAGTCAAATTTAGAACATTTTCATAGCTATTTCGCCAGAATTTGAAAAAGAAGAAGAATATATTGGCAACATGTGGCATTCTGAAGATGACATGAATGTAATTATTTAGCTGTGTGACCTAGGGCTGAAAATCAGTATGATATTTTATTTTTTCAGTATGAGTTCATTTATAACACTGAATAGAAAGGCTCAGTTGGTAAAGAATCCGCCTGTAGTGCAGGAGACCCAGGTTCATCCCCTGGGTGGGGAAGATCCCCTGAAGAAGGAAATGGCAACCCACCCCAGTATTCTTGCCTGGAAAATCCCATGGACAGAGAGCATGGCAGGCTACAGTCCATGGGGTTGCAAAGCGTCAGACACGACTGAAGCGACTAAACCACCACCAGAAAGGCAGCAACCAGGAGTGGTGTTTGCTGCTGGGAATATTATAACAAATCATATTTTGACATCCATATTAATCATTGCAGCTGCCTTTCAGTTTTAAGTGCACGTGAGCAACAAAGGGTACAAGAACTACCTCTCTTTTTTAGGAAATTGAAGGAAAATGTAGCAGTACGGGATAAAAAGCAGAGCACCAGCTGGGAATCACAGGTCTGGGTGGCTAAAGAATTGTATAGCTGTGGAAAGGGCATTGCAGTTTTCTAAATCCCAGTTTCCACAGTTTTAAGACAAAATGCAGCTATTCTGTGAGAAGTCAGGACAGGAATTACTGGGTGTGGAAGTGTCAGGAGACACTTGAGTTGTTGTGGAGCTTCTGGGGTGCTGCCAGTGGTCTCTTACTTGAGTGGGGGCATGGTTTACACAGTTTTGTTTCCTTTGGGAAAATTCCTCAGGCTGCATGATGCCCCAATAATCTGGGTACTTTCCTGGTTATATTTGTAGCTCAGCTAAAAACTTCCCTCAAATGCCTGCTATTTCATGAGATCACTGGGAGGAGTGTATTTGAAAACATTAAAAAAATGGTAATGTGCATTCCTATTTTAGATAGAAGTCTTTGCAAAAATGTGCAGCTTTTTTTTTTTTTTTTTGGTATGGATGACATGTATTGCTTTCCATATACTTCTAACCTGATATTTTATTTATTTTTACCATTATGAAAGTCCAGTAAGTTTACTTTCTAATCAACTTTATCGTAATTAGAGGATTGGTTAAGAAGAAAGGCCTGCAGGTGCTATCCTTTGCACACTCTTTAAATATTTCCTTTGAGTTGGAAGATGTCCTGAACCCTCAGTTGTTCATTCTGGATTCACTCATTAACTTTTAAGGACACAAAACAAACTAATTGCACCTATACTGACTTGCAAGTACTCACTGTATTCCCTACACAGGTGGCGCTAGTGGTAAGAACCTGCCTGCCAATGCAGGAAACATGAGGCTCCTTCCCCGCTCATCAGACTGAAAAGTAGCTTAGCCACCCGGCAGGAGGTGAGGGAGATCAAAGATGTTACACGAATGAATGTGCCTCCACTGGGAAGAAAGTGTCAGCAGTGAAGATCAGGATTTCCCTCAACACAGGCACTGGGGGTGTGGTGCAAGGTATCTAGGAAATGCATGTTTGATGGATAAATGAGTTTGCATTTATCTCTAATAAAACAAAATTTTGTTGCATGAGGGCCATCATTTCAAGTGGTATAGAACACTTTAGATTCTGGTTTTCTCATCTATGGTAAAAAGCATCCCATTTTCATGTGATTGCTAGATCAACATAATCAATACACCATCAGTGTGCTAATTTGAGGTGCCAAAGGCTGAATAGTTTACAATGTAGGGTGGCAGGGTGGGGGTGTGGCTTAGTCCAGTCACTAGGGGTCAACCTGCCTTTTGGACTTCCCAGGTGGTGTAGCGGTAAAGAATCTGCCTGCCAATGCAGGAAATACAAGAGACTTAGGTTCAGTTGCTGGTTTGGGAAGATCCCCTGGAAGGAAATGGCAATCCACTCCAGTATTCTTGCCTGGAAGATTCCATGGACAAAGGAGACTTGCAGGCTACAGTCCATGGGTTCACAAAGAGTCAGAAATGATGAAATGACAGAACACACACAACCTTGCCTTTCAAGGTACCATCCCTTCATCAATTGTCACCACTACTCAACCAGTGGATGGTGGTCTTAGCTGTACTAACTCTCTGTGTACATCTCCACTGGTCAGATGCTTTGCCAACATCCAATTATGCTATGAGATAGACAACAGTTTGGTGTAATAGAGAATATAGAGGTGAACTCACATTACTTATCTTGCCTTTAGTTTCTCTTCTTTTCTCAGTTATTTGTAAGGCCTCCTCAGACAACCATTTTGCCTTTTTGCATTTTTTTTTTCCCTTGGGGATGGTCTTGATCTCCGCCTCCTATACAATGTCATGAACCTCCATCCATAGTTCTTCAGGCACTCTGTCTAACAGATCTAGTTCCCTTGAATCTATTTGTCACTTCCACTGTATAATTGTAAGGGATTTGATTTAGGCTATACCTGAATGGTCCAGCTTTTTTCCCTACTTTCTTCAATTTAAGTCTGAATTTGACAATAAGGAGTTCATGATCTGAGCCACAGTCAGCTCCTAGTCTTCTTTTTGCTGATGGTATAGAGCTTCTCCATCTTTGGCTGCAAAGAATATAATCAGTCTGATTTCGGTGTTGACCATCTAATGATGTCCATGTGTAGAGTCTTCTCTTGTGTTACTGGAAGAGGGTGTTTGCTATGACCAGTGCATTCTCTTGGCAAGATCCTATTAGCCCTTGCCCTGTTTCATTTTGCACTCCAAGGCCAGATTTGCCTGTTACTCCAGGTATCACTTGACTTCTTACTTTTGCATTCCAGTCCCCTGACAAATTTCTGAGAAATGAAGAGAAGCTAAAGGCAAAGGAGAAAAGGAAAGATATACCCATTTGAACGCAGAATTCCAAAGAATAGCAAGGAGAGATAAGAAAGCCTTCCTCAGTGATCAATATAAAGAAATAAAGAAAAAAATGGAATGGGAAAGACCAGAGATCTCTTTAAGAAAATTAGAGATACCAAGGGAACATTTCATGCAAAGATGGCACAACGCAGGACAGAAGTGGTATGTACTTAAAAGAAGCAGATGGTATTCAGACAAGGTGACAAGAATACACAGAAGAACCATACAAAAAAGATCTGCATTACCCAGGTAACCATGATGGTGTGATCACTCACCTAGAGCCAGACATCCTGGAATGTGAAGTCAAGTGGGTCGTAGGAAGCATCACTATGAACAAAGCTAGTAGAGGTGATGGAATGCCAATTGAGCTATTTCAAATCCTAAAAGATGATGCTATGAAAGTGCTGCACTCAATATGGCAGCAAATTTGGAAAACTCAGCAGTGGCTAACAGGACTGGAAAAAGTCAGTGTTCATTCCAACCCCAAAGAAGGGCAATGTCAAAGAATGTTCAAACTACTGCACAACTGCACTCATCTCACAGGTGAGCAAAGTAATGTTCAAAATTCTCCAAGCCAGGCTTCAGCAGTACATGAACCATGAACTTGCAGATGTTCAAGCTGGATTCAGAAAAGGCAGAGGAACCAAAGATCAAGTTGCCAACATCTGCTGGATCATGGAAAAAGCAAGAGAGTTCCAGAAAAACATCTATTTCTGCTTTATTGACTATGCCAAAGCCTTTGACTGTGTGGATCACAATAAACTGTGGAAAATTCTGAAAGAGATGGGAATACCAGACCACCTGACTTGCCTCTTGAGAAACCTGTATGCAGGTCAGGAAGCAACAGTTAGAACTGGACATGGAACAACAGACTGGTTCCAAATAGGAAAAGGAGTATGTCAAGGCTGTATATTGTCACCCTGCTTATTTAACTTATATGCTGCATTGGAGAAGGAAATGGCAACCCACTCCAGTGTTCTTGCCTGGAGAATCCCAGGGACGGGGGAGCTTGGTGGGCTGCCATCTATGGGGTCGCATAGAGTCGGACACGACTGAAGTGACTTAGCAGCAGCAGCAGCAGGGTACATCATGTGAAATGCTAGGCTGGGTGAAGCACAAGCTGGAATCAAGATTGCTGGGAGAAGTATCAATAACCTCAGATATGCAGATGACACCACCATTAAGGCAGAAAGCAAAGAACTAAAGAACCTCTTGATGAAAGTGAAAGAGGAGAGTGAAAAAGTTGGCCTAAAGCTCAACATTCAGAAAACTAAGATCATAGCATCTAGTCCCATCACTTCATGGGAAATAGATGGGGAAATGGAAACAGTGAGAGACATTATTTTTTTGGGCTCCAAAATCACTGCAGATGGTGATTGCAGCCATGAAATTAAAAGACGCTTGCTCCTTGGTAGAAAAGCTATGACCAACCTAGATAGCATATTAAAAAAGCAGAGACATTACTTTGCCAATAAAGATCTGTCTAGTCAAGGCTATGGTTTTTCCAGTGGTCATCTGAGAGTTGGACTGTAAAGAAAGCTGTTTGCCAAAGAGTTGATGTTTTTTAACTGTGGTGTTGGAAAAGACTCTTGAGAGTCCCATGGACTGCAGGGAGATCAAACCAGTCAATCCTAAAGGAAATAAGCCTTGAATATTCCTTTGAAGGACTGATGCTGAAGCTGAAGCGCCAATACTTTGGCCACTGATGCAAAGAACTGACTCATTGGATAGGACCCTGATGCTGGGAAAGATTGAGGGCAGGAGGAGAAGGGGACAACAGAGGATGCGATGGTTTGATAGCATCACTGACTTGATGAACATGGGTTTGAGCAAGCTCTGGGAATTGGTGATGGACAGGGAAGCCTAGCATGCTGCAGTCCATGGGTCTCAAAGAGTTGGACACAACTGAGTGACTGAACTACCCATTACTTATTTAAATTAAAAAATCAAACATAGGTAACAAACTGTCCACTTCTCATCATAACAAAAGTTTATTTTAATCTCAAAAGTAGTCTAAAAAGACCTCATAGAATTTCAACCTACTTTTTCACTGTCAACAGACACTTGTTGGTAAATGTATTATATCTACATATACATCTCTATGGGCTTCTCAGGTGGCGCTAGTGGTGAAGAACCTGCCTGCCAATGCACGAGACACAAGAGATGCAAGTTGGATCCCTGGATTTGGGAACCTCTGAAGGAGGGCAATGGCAACCCACTCCAGTATTCTTGATTGGAGAATCCCATGGACAGAGGAGCCTGAAGGGCTATGGTCCACTGGGGTTGCAAAGAGCTGGATACTACTTAAGTGACTTAGCACTCATGCACTCATCAGCTGTTAAGGACACAGTTAGAAAGCAAACTTTAATTGCAGCTGTACTGTCTTGCAAGTACTCACTGTATTTCTTACACAGAGCACCCGATGTTTTCAAATGCCCCTTACTTATTCCATGCATCCCCCAAGCTTTGGCTTTTCACTCATTCCTCCCTCTGTACAGGATGGCTTGGGACTGTGCTTAGAGGATGCACAGAGAACCCTGTCTGCAGGTGTTTGTATGGGAGGAAGGTGCAGTTAGGGCATCAGGGCAGGTGGTACAAATTATTGGCTTGATTTGATCATGTTGAGTATTGATCCACA
The DNA here is from genome assembly GCF_016772045.2 of Ovis aries. Classification (NCBI taxonomy): domain Eukaryota; kingdom Metazoa; phylum Chordata; class Mammalia; order Artiodactyla; family Bovidae; genus Ovis; species Ovis aries. The sequence continues at coordinate 94,451,547 of NC_056059.1, forward strand.
TCTGGCTTCATGTTTCTGATTTCAGCCTCTTCCTCTGGCTACAGCGTCTCCCACACCCCTTAAAACACACACCTTCCCCCCCCCCCCACAACCAGAACAGTCTCAGCAGCCCTGACTATTGACCATCTAATCTTAGTATGTAAGTCAATTGCAAACACTTAATACTGGTAAAGCTACATTTCCTTGATTGTTGTGTCTCTGTATAGACCCAAAATTCAATACATAAATTTCTATATGGTGGAAAGATCTGGGCCTAGGACCTGAAAATGGTGGGCTCCAGGCTCTTCTATGCTGTAATTCAGACCACATTGCAGAGTGGGTTGTAGCATGTTTTCTCATGAGGATCATGGCGATAATAAGTGCTCTCTGCCTAGTCAGGCATATTGTCAGGATTTAATGAGAGAATACATTCTAAAATGTTTTGACAATTATAAACTGCCGAGTTCAGATATTAATAAATATAATTTTCATGCTGGATGCAACCTTTTAAAGCATGTAATTCAAGTCCAGCCTTCTAACTACAAAGATGAGAAAAGTCTAACACTATTAAGTTTTTCATAGCAAAAGAACTAGGTATTATAACTATGTATATTTCTCTGTGGGCTTCCCAGGTGGGATCTCTGGGTTGGGAAGATCCTCTGGAGAAGGAAATGGCAACCCACTCCTGAAGAATCCCATGGACAGAAAAGCCTGGTGGGCTGTAGTCCATGGGGTTGCATGTGGTCGGGCATGACTGAGCTCACACATACATACAACTCTAATACAGAGAAAGCAAAGACCCAGGCAAATTTCTCTATAGATGGGAATTCACAGCAGGAATGCTAGAGGCTAGCTTGGGTGAGAGAGACACACTCTGCATGAACTCTTAATTTTAGTCAGCCGTGCTGAGAACAGAAGTCACTACCAACTGGTTAGATATAAAATAAACTAATAGTATGTGCTTGGCAGAGTAGAAAAGTCATGTGCTGCAGTAATAAAACTCAACATATTTGTCACCCCAAATAAAAAGGGCATAGTCTAAAGCTTGAGGTTTGCCAGGTTGGAGGGAGCAGAGAAGTTTCCTATTTGTTAATGTTCCCTTGAGGCAACTTTTAAATGACATGAGACATAGCCCTGCTGGATTTTGGCGTGTGAAGTTTATCCAGTGTCCCCTTGGCTGAGTTTTCCTCAGAATGTCCTTCTGAGTGTAAAGAAGAGTTCAGGGGTACAAGTAAAAGGACAGAAGCCACGAACTGTCTTGAGTTTTCTCTTCTTTTTCACTTCTCAAGGCCTAGGAAAGAACCTCACTGTTTGAGGTCTGTCTGGGGAACTCTGCTCACTGCTGTCTCCCAGAATCCCTACATTGTGGTGGAAAGTGACTTCCTGTTTTGCCTGTTCATCAGATGTAACCTCTGGATTTGGAATCTCAGTCTAGCCTCCCCCTCTTAAATTAAAATGAATGGCAAAATATTTAATTTATATCAAAATGATAATTTATAGAATACATTTGTACTCATCATCCAGTTTAAGAAATAAAATATTACAGACCCCTGAGTATCCTTCCTCCATTGCATTCTCCTCTGAATCCCAAAGGTGGCTACAGTTCTGAAACTGAGGTTATTATTTCGATACAGTTCGTCATACTTTTACAACAAGTGTATTTATCCATATGATATTTGTTTATTTCTGAGTCTTTCGGTTTCGGGTCTTCCTTGCTTTGTGCGGGCTTTCTCTAGTTGCTGCGAGCTGAGGCTTCTCTTCGTTCCCACGTGCAAGTTTCTCTTTGCAGTGGTTTCTCTTGTTGCAGAGCCTAGACTCTTAAATCCACGGGCTTCAGTGGTTGCAGCACGCAGTTCCAGTAGATGTGGCACTGGGCTTAGTTGCCCTGAGGCATGTGGGATCTTCCCAGACCAAGGATTGAACCCATGTCTCCTGCATCGGCAGGCAGATTCTTTGCCACTGAGCCACGAGGGAAGCCCCCACTCTTGCATCCTTTAAAATTTAGTCATTGTGCCTAATGTTCTAAAATCTAAAAATTCAGTTTTTCCCTTTTAATAACTATTTTTTTCCCAAATTCTGCTACCCCTCTTTTCAAATGTTCCTTTCCTTCAGTCATTTCATTTGTGTGGTTTCCTCATTCTTATTTGTTTTTCAAGCATATGTCTGTCCTTTCTTTTAATTCCTTTTACTCTATTATATTTTTATCTCTTTTGTCAACATACATTTCTGGCATGCTTTCTTTGATTATTTATTATTATTTTTTTCCATAAAATAACTTTCCATAAAAGAAATTTGAGCATGACTCTTTACTGCTGCTTTCTTATTGTGTGTTCTTACAATTTCAAGACATTATTATGTACTTGATATCTGTCCTAACTTTACTGCTCTGACATTCTTTCTGTTTTTTCTTACTGTGATCTCTCCATACTTCCTGAGTTCTTCTTCTGCTCATCTGCCACACTTTTATCTTGTCCTCCTTAATTTTTTGCCCTTATTATCTGTATCCTGTTCAGTTAGATTCTACTCCAAGCAGTTTTTCTTGATGTGGGATTTTTGTCCTGAAAAGTGAGATTCAGTATACTAATTTTGATAGTTTGTTGAGCCAAGACTGTTTTAGCACCGCCAGAACTTACTGCTGTCTGCTTCACTCACCCTTGAGTTGGATTCTGTAGCACATGCTTCCAGTTTCAGTGGCTGTTCTCATCTTTCCCCGCTGCATTTACTGTTGGGAAGGCCTGAGAGTCTGGTCATCTGAAGCTCTAAGAATCCCTATTGCCTTCCCTCTGCTTCTTCTTAGACTGTTTTTGATTCCACAGGGATCCTGTAGCTGATATTACAGTGATGGTGGTTCATCCACACCTATTCATCTTTTGGAGTTCCTGAGAATACCTTATCGCGTAGTTTTGTTGTAGATGTTGTCTATAGGCCTTTGATTTTGCCATTCTATTTTCTGTGTCTGTTTTCATGGGAGGGGGGAGTGGATTTAAAAAAAAAAACAACAACTGTCTTGCTTCATCTTCTTTCTTCCCAGTGTCTTTCTCATTCTTTATGTATAATTATTTAACATCTTTCCATCATTCTGAGAACATGATTGCTTTCTTTTAGAAAGTAATTGCTTATTTTGAAAAATTCAAATGTACAGTAAATTTGAAGCTGAACACACCAAAAATAAAGTAACTGTCTGAGGTGATGGATGTGTGTTAGCTTGATTGTGGTAATCATTTCATAATGTATGGTGGTTTAGTTGCTAAGTCATGTCGGAGTCTTCTGAGCCTGTGGACTGTAGCCCTCTGTAACCAGTCTCCTCTGTCCATGAGATTTCCCAGGCAAGAATACTGGAGTGAGTTGCCATTTCCTTCTCCAGGGGATCTTCCTGACCTAGGGATCGAACCCGCATCTCCTGCATTACAGGCAGATTCTTTACTGCTGAGCCACCAAGGAAGTCTATTAAATCATCATATCGTGTACCTCAAATATATGCAATTTTTGTTTGTCAATTATACCTCAGTAAAGCTGAAAAAGGTAAGTATAATACAACAAACTCCTGTAGAACTTTTCCCCAGCTTTACCAATTGTTGCCACTTGCCCCTTGTATTTTATTACTCTTTCTACACACACATACACACACACACACACACACACACACACACACACGTATACATATGCACAAGTGCAAACGTGTGTTTTTATTACTGCTTATATTGTCTCTGCTGATCAATTTGAAAATACATTACAGTTATCATTCCTCTGTATTTCTTAAAATGTCACCCTCTTCTGATAAATAAGAAAATTCTCTTAGAAAAATACAGTACAATGATCAAATTCAGTACATTTAATGTTGAAACAATGTTGTTATCTAGCATACACACGTTTTGCCAGGTAGTTAAATAATAGCCTTAATTTTTCAAATTCAGAACCTAGTTCAAAATCTCTCATGGCATTCAGATATCAGGTCCCTTCAGCTCGGTTTAATCTAGCATAGATTCAGGATTCAGTCTTTATCACAACATGGGCATTTATTTTGAAGATGGAAGTCCAATTGTTTTGAAGGATATTCCTCAAGTTAAGATTTGTCTGACTGTTTTCATGTCTAAGTTATGCACTTTTATCGAAAGTATGATATCTGTTGTTTTGTCCCCCACTGTATCACATTGGGATGCACAATGTCAGTTTGTTTCATTATTGCTGATATTAATTTAATTGGTCAGTTAATGTGATGTTCATTAATTTCTCCATTGTAGTTATGGTGTTCCCTTTTTTAGTTAATAGTTTATCTGTGGGGAGATAAGGTAAGACATTGTAGATATTTTGTTCCCCTTTAAGCTTTCACTTCAGCATCTATTTGTGGTTTTAATGTGTATCAGTCATTTCCATGATGTCTGTAAAATAATATTTTATAGCTAAATCAGTCTTTTAATAGTTATTAACTGGCATTTTAATGCACAGAATTTTCCTTCTATCATCTTATCTCATTAGCAGTATGATCTTACAAATTTTTAAAGTTAAATTCGTTATAATCAACTGCTATCACTATTCATTTTAATGCTCAAATTGTCCCAGATTTGGCCGATGGGTGCCCCTTTAAGCTAATTCCTAAGTTCTTTTCTTTTTCATGTTTATATTGTTTTTGAGAACTTCTTTACTTTGTGGAACAAAAAAGGCATTCTTGGAATGCTATATTCCAAGGATCTCTGGTTCTTGTTAGTAGAGGAAGATATTGGTAAACCAAGATCTAGGTACTTGCTATACTTATGGCTATTGCAGTGTCACTTATTTTTAAACATGTGTGTGTGTATGTGCAGAATAAGCTAGGAAATCTATTTATCTCTTTTTCTGTCTCTCTTTATGATCCTCTTTCTTCCTTTCTTTCCTCCTCATGTGGATACTTCTAATTCCAGTCCAAGCCACTTCAAGGTTATTCATTACTTTCCCCCATCCCTTATTTGTGGGGGCTTCCCCGATGGCTCAGTGGGTAAAGAATCCACCTGCAGTGCAGGAGACACAGGAGACATGGGTTCAATCCCTGGGTTGGGAAGATCCCCTGGAGGAGAAAATGGCAACCCACTCTAGTATTCTTGCCTGGAGAATCCCATGGACAGAGGAGCCTGACTGGTTACAGTCCATAGGATCGCAAACAGTCAGTCACGACTGAGTGACTTAGCACACGCATTCCTTATTTGTGGCTCTTCTTTCTGACCGTGAGGACCGTGGCTCCAGCTCAGATGGCAAAGAATCCTCCTGCAATGCCGGAGACCTAGGTTTAATCTCTGGGTCAGGAAGATCCCCTGGAGGAGGAAATGGCTACCCACTTGAGTATTCTTGCCTGGGAAATCCATGGACAGAGGAGCCTGGAGGGCTAGAGTCCATAGGGCTGCAAAAGTTGAATACGACTGGGTGACTGACACACACTCTGTTTACACTTTTGTTAAATTATATCACACACTTAAAGTAGTTTCAGAATACTTCTTTACCATCACTGTCAGCAACTTTACTAAATGGAATTCAGATTTTCTTTGTAGTTCGTCTTTACACTGAGTATATAATCAAATTGCCTTCTTTTTCCCTTCTTGTTCATGGCTAAATAGTATCTATCACATTTTCTTTTATCCATAGATGGACACTTAAGCTGTTTCTTCTATGTCTTGGCTATTATAAATAATGCTGCAGTGAACATGGGGGTGGATATATCTTTTTTGAGTTAGTGTTTCTGTTTCTTTTGCTAAATACACAGAAGTGAGATTATTGGCTCATATGGTAATTCTATATTTAATGTTTTAGTAGTTTCCATACCATTTCCCAAAATGGCTATACAAATTTAACTTTACCACCAATAGTTTACCAGGATTTCTTTTTCTCCATATCCTCACTGTTCTTGTTTTCTTTTTTTGTTTTCCAGAATATCCATCCTAACAGATGGGAGGTAACATCTCATTAGGGTTTTGATTTGTGTTTCCCTGATGATTAGTGATATTGAGTACCTTTCCATATGCCTATTTGCCATCTGTATGTCTTTGGAGCCATGTCTATTCATGTCCTTTGTCCATTTCCAATCAGGTTATTTATTTACTATTGTGTTGTATATATTTTGAATATTAACCCTTTGTTAGATATTTGCAGATATATTTTTTCCCTTTGTGTTGTTTGTTTCCTTTGCTGTGCAAAAGGTTTTTAGTTTGATGTGATCTCACTGTTTAATTTTAGTTTTTGTTGCCTGTCCTTTTGCTATTATACCAAAAAAATCATTGCTGAGAGACCAATGTCAAGTAGCTTTTTCCTATGTTTTCTCCTAGGAGCTTTATGGTTCCAGGTTTCATGTTTAAGTCTTTCATTTATGTCTTTCAGTATCTCTTGAGATGATTATATAATTTTTATCCTTCATCCTGTTACTGTCATGTGTCACAATTTATTGATTTGTATATGTTGAACCATCCATGCGTCCAAGGGATGAATTCCACTTGGTCATGGAGTATATTCCTTTTAGTGTCTTGTTGAATTTAGTGTGCTAGTATTTTGTTGAGAGTTTTCTATCTGTTTCCATTGGAGTTACTAGCCTATAATTTTTTCTTGTGGTGTTCTTGTGGCTTTGGTAACAGGGTAATACTGGCTTCATAAAAAGAGTTTTGTAGTATACCCCCCTCCCTAATTTTGAGGAAGAATTTGAGAAAAAAATAGCATTAATTCTTTCTTTAGTGTTTGATAGAAATCACCAGTGAATCTATCTGGTCCAATGTGTTTGTTTGTTAAGAGATTCTTGATTACTGATTCAGTCCCCTTACTTGTTATTGATCTTTCTATTTCTTCATGATTTTCTGTTCATTCTATTTTTTCAGTCTTGGTAGGCTGCATGTTTTTATAAATTCACCCAAGTCTTCTAGTTATTCAATTTATCAACATGTATTTATTCAAATTTTTGTTATATCCTTTGCATAGCATCATTTTCTTTGGAATGTAATTACTTTACAATGCTGTGTTGGTTTCTGCTGTAAAATGAAGTGAATCAGCGATATGTGTACATATATCCCCTCCCTCTTGGCCCTCCTTCCCCGCACCATCCCAACTCTCTGCGTCACCACAGAGCACTCCTTTGCTATCCTGCAGGTTCCCACTAGCTATCTATTTCACATGTGATAGTGTATATATGTCAACCCTGATCTCCCAATTCACCCCACCGCTCCTCCCCCGATGTCTACAGGTCTGTTCTCTACATCTGTGTCTCTATTCCTGTCCTTCAAAGAGGTTCATCACCATTTTTCTAGATTCCACATACATGTCTCAATACATGATATTTACTTTCCCCTTTCTGACTTATTTCACTCTATTTCACTCTGGGTCCATCCATGTCTCTACAAATGACCCTACTTTTTTCCTTTTTATGGCTGTTATTCCACTTATCATAAATATTATGTGTTCTTTGTCCATTTATCTTTTGACTGACATTTAGTTTGCTTCAATGCCCTGACTATTTATTGTAAGTAGTAAATACTGCTGTAATGATTGTTGGGGTGCATGGTCTTTTTGAATTGTAGTGTTCTTGGAATATATGCCCAGTAGCGGGATTGCTAGGTCATAAGGTAGTTCTCTTTTTAGGTTTTAAGGAACTTTCATACCATTCTCCATAGTGGCTTCAGTAATTTACATTTCCATCAATAGTGCGAGAGGGTTCCCTTTTCTCCATACCTCTCCAGCATTTATTGTTTGCAGATTTTTTGATGATGGCAATTCTGATCTGTGTGAGGTGATACTTTATTATAGTTTTAATTTGCATTTCTCTAATAATGAGTGATGTTGAACATCTTTTCATGAGTCTGTTGGCCATCTGTATGTCTTCTTTGCACAAATGTCTGTTTAGGTCTTCTGCCCATTTTTTGAATTGGGTTGCTTGGTTTTCTTGATATTGAGCTGCCGTGAGCTGTTTGTATATTTTGGAGGTTAATCCCTTGTCAGTTGCTTCATTTGCAAATATTTTCTCCCATTCTGAGGGTTATCTTTTTGTTTTGTGTATTGTTTCCTTGCTGTACATAAGCTTTTAAGTTTAATTAAGTTCTATTTATTTTTTTTTCTTTTCATTACTCTAGAAGGTGAGTCAAAAGGATCTTGCTGTGATTTATGTCAGAGTGTTCTTCCTATGTTTTCCTATAAGAGTTTTATAGTGTCTGGTCTTACACTTAGGCCTTTAATGCAAGTAGTTGTCCAGTTTTCCCAGTATTGCTTATTGAAGAGGCCATCTTCTCCATTGTATATTCTTGCCTCCTTTGTCCTAGATTATGTGCCATAGGTGTGTGGGTTTATCTCTGGGCTTCCTATCTTGTTCCAATGGTCTACATTTCTGTTTTTATGCCAGTGCCATACTGTCTTGATGACTGTAGCTTTGTAGTGTAGCTTGAAGTCAGGGAGCCTGATTCCTCCAGCTGTGTTTTTCTTTCTCGAGATTGCTTTTGCTATTCAAGGTCTTTTGCATTTCCATAAAAATTGCAAAACTTTTGTTCTAATTCTATGAAAAGTGCCATTGGTTATTTGATAGGGGTTGCACTAAATCTGTAGATTGCTTTGGATAGTATAGTCATTTTCACAATATTAATTCTTCTAACCCAAGAACATGGTATATCTTTCCATCTGTTTCTGTCATTTTTAAATTTCTTTCATTGGTGTCTTATAGTTTTCTGAGTACAGGTCTTTTGCCTACATAGGTAGGTTTATTCCAACACTAATATGGTTCAAAAAACCCAGACTTTACAAAAAGAAATATTTAGAAAATTGTTATTCCCTCTTCATCTCCTTTTATCTTGCTTACCCCCTCCTTTGTCCCAGCATACACTTGTAATTTTTGATTTTCCTTCCTTTTGTTTCTTTTTGAAAAACAAAGTGTACATAAATGTATAGTTCTCCATCTTTTTCACAGAAGTCAGCACATTTTATATAACTTATACATTTTTATATTCTATACCATCTCTCCCCCACTTAACATGATAGAAAACAGATCTCTTTCTATAAGTTTACAGAGACCCATCTTATTCCTTTTTACACTCTGTGAATTTATCATATCTAATAGTTTCCTATATATGAGCAATTAGGATATTTCCACATTGCACAATTACAAGTAAGGTCATAACTTTATATATATGTATTTTGTAGTGCTAGAAGTATGTATTCTGGGCAAGCTTCTTGAAGTATGATTACCATGTTAAAGGTTAGGTGCATATGTAGCTTTTTTTGATATTGTTACACTTACCTTCTAATAAAGCAACATTCTGCATTCTCGGCAGTAATGTGTTAGAATGTCCATTTTCCCTTACTCTAATCAATAGAATATTTTGTCAGACTTTTGAATTTTTTCTCTTTTGAGAAATATTCAGTGTAGTTTTAACTTTTCTTTTTTTATATGTGAGATTGAACATATTTTCATATGTTTATGAGCCACCTTTCAATAATTTTCAAATGATTGCTTACCTATTTGTTTTGTCTATTTCTTTCTATCAGGTTTCTGGGTCTTTCCCTTGATTTTGAGTTCTCTATTTATTAGGGACATTAGCTCTTTTCCCATTTTATGTATTATAAATATTTTCCTCTGATTTCTATTTGGTTTTTGATATTGCTTATGATATTTTATTAAACTCATGTGGAAATAAATTTTATCAGTATTTTCTTTTAGTGAATCTTGATTTTAAGCCATAGTTAGAAAGCTTTTTCCCATTTACTTTCTAGAAGGCAATGGCACCCCACTCCAATACTCTTGCCTGGAAAATCCCATGGACAGAGGAGCCTGGTAGGCTGCAGTCCATGAAGTCGCGAAGAGTCAGACACTACTGAGCGACTTCACTTTCACTTTTCACTTTCATGCATTGGAGAAGGAAATGGCAACCCACTCCAGTGTTCTTGCCTGGAGAATCCCAGGGATGGGGGAGCCTAGTAGGAGGCCGTCTATGGGGTCGCACAGAGTCGGACATGATTGAAACAACTTAGCAGCAGCAGCAGCAGCAGTGTGTGTATAGCTTAAATTTTTCAACATTAGATCTCTGATTTATTATAATTTACTTTTGTATATGATGTTGGATATTCATAATTTATCTTTTTACACACAGATATTCTGTTTAACCAAAGCAGTTTATTAAAAACTGTATCTGTGCTCATGATTTGAGATGTTACCTGTATTATATAGTAAATATCCATGTGTATTTGAGTCTGTTTCTGCAATTTCGTTTTTTTTTTTTTTTATGCATCATGAGTTTATTCATCTGGATCAAAAAAGATACAAGTTTTCTGAGCCTTCCGCAATCTCTACATAGAAATTCTACACAAGTGGCTGACAATAAAACAGTAATGCCTCCTTTGATCAATTACCTGAAAGTATCTAATCTTTTGCAAATTCTTTGCTATGGGAAATATGTATTAATCAGTTCAATTCAGTTCAGTCACTCAGTCGTGTCCAACTCTTTGTGAACCTAAAGACCACAATTCGCCAGGCCTTCCCGTCCATCACCAAATCCCAGAGTTTACCATATTCATGTCCATTGAGTAAGTGATGCCATTTAACCATCTCATCCTCTGTCATCCCCTTCTCTTCCTGCCTTTAATCTTTCCCAGTATCAGGGTCTTTTCAAATGAGTCAGCTCTTCACATCAGGTGGCCAAAGTATTGGAGTTTCAGCTTCAACATCAGTCCTCCCAAAGAACACTCAGGACTGATCTCTTTTAGGATGGACTGGTTGGATCTCCTTGCAGTCCAAGGGACTCTCAAGAGTCTTCTCCAACACCACAGTTCAAAAACATCAATTCTTTGATGCTGAGCTTTCTTTATAGTTGAACTATCACATCCATGCATGACTACTGGAAAAAACATAGCCTTGACTAGATGGACCTTTGTTGGCAAAGTAATGTCTCTGCTTTTTAATATGCTGTCTAGGTTGGTCATAACTTTCCTTCCAAGGAGTAAGCGTCTTTTATTAAAAATTTTTATTTTTACTTTAGTTTACTTTACAGTACTGTATTGGTTTTGCCATACATTGACATGAATCCACCATGGGTGTACATGCGTTCCCAAACATGAAACCCCCTCCCACCTGTTTCTGCAATTTCTATTCTGTTCGTCTTGTCTAAATATTCATGTATTAGCATCTTCTCTTATATTTATAGTATGTGTAATACATCATGTCTTCTCCTCAGATAGCTTTTTTCCCAATATGTTTGTGATTATTTTTACATGCTTGTTTTTAAAATGTGAAGTTTCATATAAACTTGTTTAGTTCCATAAAAAGTCTTGTTGGTATTTTTCTTAGTATTAAGTTTTTCAATTTAAGGCCATCTTGAATTCTACTTATTGTTAAATGACCATCACCTAGCATGTTGCCAGGACGATAACAGATATTTAACAAATACCTGTTGGATGGACAAATAAAGGAATAAACGAACACTTCTATCATTTACAGGTTTTATAGCTTGACTCAAATAGTCATGTCCTTGAATATGTTATATTTTAATTAAAAGTTAAAAAGTACTTTCTTGGGATAAAAGGCTCAGTCACAATGTTGACAAGTATATTTTTCTATCCTAAAAAGGTCTTTATGTATAATTATTAAAAAACAATCACTAACTAGCTCCTAAAGCAACTTTGAATATATTAAAAACAGCACCCTTTGTTCAAAAACTTTACTGTCATTTGATGGAAAATTATCATAATATCCTGACTTCTTTTAAAGGATACATTGCTTTGTTATTTAAATAAATACACAGATATATGATCTCTTTCATGTGACTAGTTCCCCTTCATGTTGTCCTGTGTTCAACACTCATAGTCGTACAGGGCTCTCCTATGTAATAGTGTTTAGAACAGATTTAATAATGACATGAGCAATAATAAAAGTCTCATTTTCACCTGAAGATAACAAACTTAAACACTAGAAGTAGATACACTGTTCTGAGATTTTCTCTGTAAGAGTTTCCATTAGCTTGTCTATGCTCCTTCTTAAGATATAATTCCTTTATCTTTGTAAGAAAAGGTTGATTTACACCCCTTTTCTATGTGTACACACACATACAACTCTTTTCATTTGAAGAAATCCCAGTAGACTTTTTCGTCTCTTTGTACTTCTTTCTCTGCTGAAATGCAGCTGCCTTAGTTATGGAAGACAGCAGCCAACTGGCACAAAACAAAAAGTACAACATTTGGCAGAAAGGAAGTTTTGTTAATGACAACAACAATGTGAGTCAGTTTTCTTGTGAAAAACTGCATGACTAAATATTTGATGGAGAAATAGCAAACTTTTCTTCTAGTTATCTCTTAGCATAACAAGTTAGTCCTTAGTATATATAATTTTTCAATATCAATGATAGTTGTTTTTAAACAAGAGCAGGGGAAACCACCCACCAACCAAAACTAAAGCTGTAAACATTGTTTGCCAAACATTTTTTGTGTTTATGAATGTAAACTACTGTTTTTTGCTGTGCCAGGTGAACAATTAAGGATTTCCCTAGATTTATGGGAAGTCTTCCTCACTTGCACATGTTTCTGGGTACAGTTAAAAGTATCAGGTTTGAGAGCCAATGATTGGTGTAGCTTCTTGAGCATGTTTCTCTCTTGCATCATAAACTCCATGGAAATATAAGAAATCACAATACAGGTGTGCTCACCGATGCATTGTTTGGATATGCTCTCATGAGCATTCATAAAGCATCTAACTCAGCAAGGGACAGTCTTCCATAGTTGCCAGGGGCAGTGTTGTCAGACAGACCTGGCTCCTGGCTTGGCTCTGCTGAATTATTTTGATATTAATAAGCTAACTTCTTTCAATGTTCATATTCTCATGAATAAAATTGGGATGTGGGCAAGATAAAAGCAATAAACCCATGTTGTGAGGATTAGAATAGGGGATGCTTAGCATTCCACTAGCCATTCTGTTCATTAAGTAATGCAGAACAGGAAGCCCTTCTCAGTCAGTTGTTTGTAAATGTGAACTGGGCAAAGTAGAGACAGTTACTGGAGCAATACCTTTGTTCCAAGTCTACATGTCATCTCAAATTCTACAGAACTATCAAGAGTCTAAAAATCTAGTATTCAGTTTTTTTTAATTGTGTGGAGACAGTCACCTTGGAGAAGGAAATGGCAACCCACTCCAGTATTCTTGCCTGGAGAATCCCAGGGAGAGAGGAGCCTAGTGGGCTGCCATCTATGGGGTCGCACAGAGTCAGACACGACTGAAGCGACTTAGCAGTAGCAGGAGACAGTCACCAGAGGTTTGCAAGATATTTTAGGACAGTCATTCTGGTACCTCCCTTAAAAAAACAGAAGCCATTGATCTTGCTGTAAAAATATCTTGTAGGATGTTTGTGGGACAGGAATAAAAGCACTGGGCGCATTCAGAGGTGTTAAGACTCAATAAAATTATAGCAAAAGTATTCACTGTTGATAAAGCCATTTTCCTCAGAGATAGCACTATCCAATAGAAAGTTCTGTGATAGTAGAAGGATTCTGTTTCTGAGTGGTCCAGTATGGCAGCCATGAATCACATGTGGCTATTGAGTACTTTATGTGTCCAGTCATATGGAGGAATTGAATTGTTAGTGTATTTAATGTTAGTTACTTTAAATAACCAAACTTGGCTGATGGCTATTGTATTGGCACAGCTTTATAGTGTCCAGGTCATAATTGGAAGTGTACATTATTCTGAAAGGAAAGCATCCTTTCAATCAACACTTTTGAAAGTTCAATGATGTGCACTGTACCCAAGATGACTTCCTATGAGGTAGCATTTGCGTATATCCACAGCAGAATTCCTGGGACATGGTTTGCCAGCACTGAGTAAGTATAGCCCTGTGAATTTGTTTTTTGGATGCACTGTAGTTCAGTAGGACTGAGCGCTCACCTGGCTGGGGTAGCTTGGCTGCAAAACCTTCATTCTCCCCACCCCCACCTCCAAGTGCTGTTATAAACACTGGAAAAAAAAATTGTGGACCATCTGTAGCTGCAGATGGGGATTTGTGGACGATGTACAAGTTGCAGTCATGGAATCAGCAGAGATGCCCAAAATATGTCATCCAAATTGACCAGTCAAAATGGTGAGGAGGACATTATCTTGTTTGGATACTCTGTCTCACAAACACTCTATGGTGAATAGGCCCCTCATGGGGTCACAGGCTCATTCCCTTTCCTCAATTCTCTGATAACACTACTGCTTTGACCTGCAGCAGTCTGGACTCACTCAGGGACAGTTTTACTGCACCACCATCTGAAGCACCACAAAAGGCATTGCTATTGGCGTTTTCTACCGTTTGATTTTTTTTCTGCACAAAATAGGTTGTGAGTAAGTGATCTTTTGACTTGTTTGAAACAGTAAGTAACTGTGGGCAATGGATTATGTTGATTTTATTATGCTGGAGGAGTAATTTTTTAAAAATTTATCATCCTTGAGTTTTTCTTTCATGGGGTCTCTAACATACTCATTTTGCCATATCAAGCTTAAAAATCACATTGAAGTTAATACATTGAATTGTTTGAGTTTGCTGAGAAGGCCACAGTTAAATAGGCAGTTGTCAGTGTCAGACCACAAGGGCCATTTAAGGTAACTTGGTTTATTTGTGAAGCCAACAGTCCCTTTCTCTCAGCTCTAGAATTTTATGTGTCTCTAAGGTTTGATACATTCATATATTGCATTTGAAATGCACTGTAATCATATTGAACATGAGCCAGTTTAAACCTATGGATTTGGTAGAATGATCCAATAGAGAATGCCAATGTGGAGGAAAATAAACTAGAGCATGACTGGCCTGGGTCTTTATTGAGGATGTCGGCTTGAAGAGACTCTGATGGGGCATTGTAACTTGGAGAAAGATGTGGAATGTTTTGTAGGGCTTCAGTGGGAGGGGACTAGCAGAAGTTCAGCCAGTTTCTGGAATGCTTGGTTCAGGACAGTTCTCAGAGGAGATAGAATTTATTCTGTGGATGAGCAGTGATTACTGAGCAATTTGGATTTTATCGAGAGGGCTGGAGTGGCACAGTTAGGGGCTCAGCCCGTATACTAGAGGGTGGGGAGGAGTGACTGCCAGAGATGAGGAATGCAAGGACTGCCGTGAAAAATCTGCAGCCCTTCAGCATCTCTCACAACAAATTATGCAATTCAGTAGTATAATAGTGCTGTCTTTCAAGAAAGGAAGGTTAGGCTAATGAATACTGTAGTTCCATGGTTTTTGGTGGGAATACATATTCTGAAGTAGGATGTGCAGCAGCTGAGACCATGCTAGGCAGGAACTCTTACCCCCGACTCCTGTCTCCAAGCAGAAGCTTGCTCAGGATCTGTGGATCCCTACTGGCTCCTCTCTGCCCTGGAGAAGGAGAAGAGCCTGGCTTGAAAGGTGGCTTGGGAGGAGAAGCAAAGAGCATGGCCCAGACCCTCCCAGGTCTGCACAGAGGGTGCAGTCCACTCAGCTCACACCACTTGGCAGTGCAGCTCTATGCTGTGCTTGTCCAACTGCCTGTACCCAGGGGTATGAGTCTGATTCAGGGGCACACCAGACAGCTTTACGGCTGAAAATCTCACTTGTGTTCTCTAGCACAATTTTACCAGTAAATGTTTTACGGTAAATGTTTTGATCTCCATCTGTCTGAATTATACATGTATTTTCCCTTTAGTTACAAACTCAGAAGGGGGAACAGGATGGTTTTATTACTGACCTCTCAAAGATAGGTCAACAGACCTAGGAATTCTTGGGATACATTTTATTTTATTAAAAAATGTTTATTTATTTTAATTGGAGGCTAATTACTTTATAGTATTGTAGTGGTTTTTGCCATGCATCAACATGAATCAGTCATGGGCACACATGTGTTCCCATCCAGAACCCCCCTCCCACCTCCCTTCCCATCTCATCCCCCAGGGTCATCCCAGTGCACCAGCCCTGAGCACCCTGTCCCATGCATCAAACCTGGACCAGAGATCCTTTTCACATATGATAATATACACTTTTCAACGCTACCCTCTCAAATCATCCTACCCTCTCCTTCTCCCACAGAGTCCAAAAGACTGTTCTTTACATCTGTGTCTCTTTTGCTGTCTTGCTTATAGTGTCATCATTACCATCTTTCTAAATTCCACATATATGCATTAGTATACTGTATTGGTGTTTTGCTTTCTGACTTACTTCACTCTGCATAATAGGCTCCAGTTTCATCCACCTCATTAGGACTAATTCAAATGCATTCTTTTTAATGGCTGAGTAATACTCCATTGTGTATATGTACCACAGCTTTTTTATCCCTTCATCTGCCAATGGACATCTAGGTTGTTTCCATGTCCTGGCTATTATAAACAGTGCTGTGATGAACATTGGGGTGTTCTCTTTCAATTCTGGTTTCCTTGGTGTGTATGTCCAGTAGTGGGATTGCTGGGTCATAAGGCAGTTCTGTTTCCAGTTTTTAAGGAATCTCCACGCTCTTCTCCATAGTGGCTGTACTAGTTTGCATTCTCACCAACAGTGTAAGAGGGTTCTTTTTTCTCCGCACCCTCTCCAACATTTATTGTTTGTAGACTTTTTGATAGCAGCCATTCTGACTGGCGTGAGATGGTGCCTCATTGTGCTTTTGATTTGCATTTCTCTGATAATGAGTGATGTTGACATCTTTTCATGTGTTTGTTAGCCATTTGTATTCTTCTTTGGATAAATGTCTGTTTAGTTCTTTGGTCCATTTTTTGATTGGGTCATTTATTTTTCTGGAATTGAGCTACAGGAGCCGCTTGTATATTTTTGAGATTAATTATTTGGCAGTTGCTTTGTAATTAACAAATAATCAATATCCATACTGTATAATATTTGTAAAGTGAAAGTGAAGTCACTCTGTCATGTCAGACTCTTTGCAACCCCATGGACTATAGCCTACTAACCTCCTCCGTCCATGGGATTTTCCAGGCAAGAATACTGGAGTGGGTTGCCATTTCCTTCTCCAGGGGATCTTCCTGACCCAAGGATCATGAGAAATGCTGGGCTGGAGGAAGCACAAGCTGGAATCAAGATTGCCGGGAGAAATATTAATAACTTCAGATATGCAGATGATACCACCCTTATGGTTGAAAGTGAAGAAGAACTAAAGAACCTCTTGATGAAGGTGAAAGAGGGGAGTGAAGAAGTTGGCTTAAAGCTCAACATTCAGAAAACTAAGATCATGACATCTGGTTCCATCACTTCATGGCAAATAGATGAGGAAACAGTGGCTGACTTTATTTTTTGGGGCTCCAAAATCATTGCAGATGGTGACTGCAGCCATGAAATTAAAAGACACTCCTTGGAAGGAAAGTTATGACCAACCTAGATAGCATATTGAAAAGTAGAGACATTACTTTATCAACAAAGGTCCAACTAGTCAAGGCTCTGGTTTTTCCAGTAGTCATGTATGGATGTGAGAGTTGGACTATAAAGAAAGCTGAATGCAGAAGAATTGATGCTTTTGAACTGTGGTGTTGGAGAAGACTCTTGAGAGTCCCTTGAGATACAACCAGTCCATTCTAAAGAAGATCAGTCCTGGGTGTTCATTGGAAGGACTGATGCTGAAGCTGAAACTCCAGTACTTTGGCCACCTCATGCGAAGAGCTGACTCATTGGAAAAGACTCTGATGCTGGGAGGGATTGGAGGCAGGAGGGGAAGGGGACGACAGAGGATGAGATGGCTGGATGGCATCACTGACTCAATGGACATGAATTTGGGTGAACTGGAGTTGGTGATGGACAGGGAGGCCTGGCATGCTGCAATTCATGGGGTTGCAAAGAATCAGACACGACTGAGTGACTGAACTGAGCTGAAGTTGCTTCATTTGCTATTATTTTCTCTCATTCTGAAGGCTTTTCTTTCACCTTGCTTATAGTTTCCTTTATTGTGCAAAAGCTTTTAAGTTTAATTAGGTCCCATTTGTTTATTTTTGCTTTTATTTCCATTACTCTGGGAGGTAGGTCATAGAGGATCCTGCTGTGATTTATGTCAGAGTATTTTGCCTATGTTTTCCTCTAAGAGTTTTATAGTTTCTGGTCTTACATATAGATCTTTAATCCATATTGAGTTTATTTTTGTGTATGGTGTTAGAAAGTGTTCTAGTTTCATTCTTTTACAAGTGGTTGACCAGTTTTCCCAGCACCACTTGTTAAAGAGATTGTTGTTTCTCCATTGTATATGCTTGCCTCCTTTGTCAAAGATAAGATGCCCATAGGTGCATCGATTTATCTCTGGGCTTTCTATTTTGTCCCATTGATATATATTTCTGATTTTGTGCCAGTACCATACTGTCTTGATGACTGTAGCTTTGTAGTATAGTCTGAAGTCAGGCAGGTTGATTCCTCCAGTTCCATTCTTCGTTCTCAAGATTGCTTTGGCTATTCGAGGTTTTATGTATTTCCACAGAAATTATAAAATTATTTGTTCTAGTTCTCTGAAAAATACTGTTGGTAGCTTGATAGGGATTGCATTGAATCTCTAGATTGCCTTGAGTAGTATACTCATTTTCACTATATTGATTCTTCTGATCCATGAACATGGTATATTTCTCCATCTATTTGTGTCATCTTTGATTTCTTTCGTCAGTGTTTTATAGTTTTCTATATATAGGTCTTTTGTTTCTTTAGGTAGATTTATTCCTAAGTATTTTATTCTTTTGTTGCAATGGTGAATGAAATTGTTTCCTTAAATGCAAGGGATTTCTGTGTATTAATTTTATATTCTTCAGATAAATTTTAAATAATACTGTTGTGCTGTGCTTAGTTGCTCAGTCATGTCTGACTCTTTGTGACCCCAGGCTCCTCTGTCCATGGGGATTCTCCAGGCAAGAGTACTGGAGTGTGCTGCCAAGCTCTTCTCCAGGGGATCTTCCCAACCACATTGCAGGCAGATTCTTTATTCTCTGAGCCACCAGGGAGGCCCAAATAGTACTGTTAGTACATGGAAAAAATATATGGTTGTTATCTGGGCTACTTTCTGAATTAATTTCAATTGAATAATAACAATATTAATAATGATAATCAGTGTTATTCATTAAACACTTAACATGTGCCAAACAATGGCCTACTCACTTTTTGTATGTTACTTCAATTCTTACAACAAATGTATTAGGTATACATGATGATTGATTCCAATTGTCGTTTTTTTTTTTCAGGTAAAGAAGCTGAGGTTTAGAGAGGTTGGGTAGCTTACTCAGGGTCTTGCTGCTATGGGTGGTCATTAATGCCACACTGTTTCTCATATGTCTGAATGCTGCTTCTGTCTCCTTATGTTGGTTCAGCTCACACCCTCAATGTTTCCTGGTGACTTATACACAAGGCCACTCTAGGGTATGGACTTGAAACTGCCTTCACCTTCCTTCTGACTTCCTAACACTTTCTTTGGCTTTTATTTTTCTCTGGTTCCATATCCTGAGTTGGATAGATGCCTCTGATCCCATTCTATTTTGGTGACCCTCTGAATTCTCCTTATCATGTTTTAATACCTTGGCTTTCCCATGCAGTATTTTACTTTGCTCATGTCCTTGGCGCTGTGGTCCCAGTTACCTTGGTTGTAAATATCAGGTGCAATTTTAGTTCTTTAGAACTTAGTCTCTTTCTCTCTTCCCACCAGAAGAGACAGACATTGAAGGAGGAGACTTAGATAGTAAATCTTATATATTCAGTGTTCAAAACAGCTATGTGATCTATGATCCTGTGATCCTCTGAAACAGCCTTTCAGTTTTTGCTTTACTACTCAGGGATGCCTTTTTGCCTTTTGGAGAGAAGTGCCTAGATGATCACAAGTTGCTGTCAACACACCCGAAGAAGTCATCTAGGTGAGGCTGAGATATCTGAGCACAGAGTCAGGTTCTGGGAGAACACAGAGGACACCAAACACCCACGTCAAGGTGTAAGCAGGTTAGACACTGTGTTGGTGGATCCCCTAGAGAAACCTGCTTCACGTGGTATTGATAAATATGAGACAAAGCTTTGGAAAATGTGAAATCAAAGTCAGCAGGGGCACATGAAGCGGAGAAGATTTAGGGAGATGGGGAGGCCCAAAGACTCTTGAGATCTGAGGTCCACTTTGTCTTGAAGTCACGGCCCTCTCCCTACCCAGTCTTGACAACTTAGGTACTAGGACTAGGATTCACTGTGAATTTTAATCCATTTTGTTCATCTGGGCAAGCAATGAAAATCTATCAAGTCTTCATCAGGTGCACAGCACTTGCAGGGAGTAGACCATACACTAGTGAACAGACTTTATATAGCAGTGAGGGAATTAGGGAGATTAGAGGTTGTTGTGGGAAGGGCTGGAATTGTAGGGCCCTGCTGGGACACCAAGGAGGAAGGGACATCCAAACAACTGTCCTTGAGAGGTCAAGGAGAGCTTCCTGTCTTGAGGTAGTGTTGTCCAGTCTTGGATTTGCAGGATAAGTAGGAGTCAGCTAAGTTTGGGGAGAGGAGTAAGAGTATTGGAGGCAACATACATGAGAACCCAAAGGGTAAGAGAGGGCATAGGATGCTGTCCAAGGATGTTCATAGAGTGTGGTGTGGTGGATGTTGGGAAGTGACCCTGAGAGAAGGACAGCAAAAAGCTCATGTCCGGGGTTCTGGAAGCCACTGAAGGATTTTGAGCAGGAGAGAGATCTGGTCCAGAGTTTATTTTAGAGAGATTGCTGTGGCTGCTCTGAGAGCAAAGTGGAGAAATGTAAGTTCAGACACTGGCAAAACCAGGGTACAGGCTGTGGAAAAGTCAAGGTGAGGTGTGATAAAGTGCTTTGAATTGGCATAGTATTAATAGCTGCGAGGCTATAGCAGTGGATGGACTACAGGAAGATTTAGAAGGTAAGATCTGTAGGAGTCCATTGTTTGTTGGTGCAGGAGTTGAAGGTAAGGGCTAAGAAGGCATTAAGGATGATTTCTAGGGTGGTGCCTGGGTGTTTCCAGTGACAGAGAGCGTGGGAGGAGAATCGGGCTGCAGGGGCCTTTGATGACTGTAGGTACCGCCTGGGCCGTGCTGAGTGTGAGGTGCCTGTGAGATTAGCAAATGGACCTGTGCAATAAGCAGGTGGTGAAGTCTGAAAGGTTGGCCTGGCTGGAGAAAGGGTTGTACCATCCTGAGTATGCAGCTATCAGCTGAGGTCACAGGAGCGGATAAGATGGACAGCTAGTATGTTTCTGGAGGGATAAGATAATTTTTAGTGCCTTTAGTAATGAAAAGTGATAGTCACTGTTTGAAGAAAACTTCAAAGTTTTCTGTGCTTTACTATGAACAGAAGATCTCTAAACTCATTGATTTATGCAGCTTCAAAAAGATCAGTCTATCCGTCGATTTCTTTCATTGCCTGTGGATTACTGAGGTCTTGTTTATCATTTGAATACTTTGAACATGCCTATTCCAATAAAAGGGCTTCCCTGGTGGTTCAGATGGTAAAGAATCTTCATGCAATGCAGGAGACCCAGGTTTGAGCCCTGAGTCGGTAAGATCCCCTGAAGGGAACGACTGCCCACTCTAGTAAGCTGGCCTGGAGAATCCCACAGATAGAGGAGCTGATGGGCTACAGTCCATGAAATCGCAAAGAGTCAGACATGACTGAGCGACTGAGCATGCACATGTGAATTACAGGAAGAAGGGCCCCTTTCAATCATGAGATAAACTAAAAGCTGCTGTGAATAAACTTTATGTTTTATCATAAGACAATGATGATTAAGTATTTATTGGCTCCACCATGGGTGCTGACGTAAGAGCACTTAGCAGGAAGTATGCTTCTTGCTCTTTAGCAATCAGTCTTCAAAAGTATATCTGTTGTCGAAACTCACAATGCAGATTTATCAGCAAGAAGACAGAAAAGCATGTGGGAGGGCCATATTTCTCCCTGTCTACCCTCTCGGACATCCCAGAGGCTGGCCTTACCCCAGCAGTCAAATGTGTTTCTGAACAACAGACAACATGCAGTGGTGTATGCTGGTAAAAGTTAAACAACCGACTTTCTGGGAAAAGAAAAAGAGATAAAAACAAATATCATATATTAATGAATGTATTTGGAATCTAGAAAAATGCTACAGATAAACGTAGTTCCAGGGTGGGAACAGGGATGCAAATGTAGAGGCCAGATTTATTGGCAAAGGGGAGGGTGGGATGAATTGGCAGATTAAGGTTGGCATGTATACACTACCTGGCTTCCCAGGTGGCCTGAGTGGTAAAGAACCTGCCTGCCAGTGCAGGAGACATAAGAGATGTGGGTTTGATCCCTGGGTCAGGAAGATCTCCTGGAAGAGGAAATACACCCCAGTATTGTTGCCTAGAGAATCACATGGACAGAGGAGCCTGGTGGGCTGCAGTCCATAGGGTCACAAAGAGTTGGACTCGACTGAAGCAACTTAGCACACACACACATATACACTGTCATGTGTAAAATAGATGGCTAGTGGGAACCTGTGGTATCGCACAGGGAGCTCAGTTCAGTGCTCGGTGATGACCTAGAGGGGTGGGATTAAAATAAAAAAATAACCCAGCAACAACAAAACACACACAAATCCTGGTTTATAGCATTGCTGATTTCTTTGCTATCAATATTCCTATGTTGGTTGATTTCAGGATTTCAGCCTGACCTCTCTCACCACAGAGCTGGGAAGAGACATGTAAAATTAGCACCTGCCAGCTGGTGGGGGCCGGCTACACACCCTTTTCACATTTCTGGAGACATTTTAGTCAACTTCAGCCTGGCATAGGATATTTTGTAAGAGGTGTTATATTTTGTTATAATTTTGACAAAAAGCATATTTTATCTTGTTTGCTCCCAAATATGTTGGGAGTAGTTCCCAGCCAGGTGGAAGGTCTTAGATTGGCCAAAAAGTTTTTTTGTAAGATGTTACAGAAAAAAATGCAAACAAACTTTCTGGCCAACTCAATACTTCCAAGGGAACGTATGTGAAATCAAGGAGAAAAGGAGTTGTGGAAGGAAGCAGTTTGAAAGAGGAGAGATTAATTATAAAGATCAAGAGGTAGAAGACCATATGGAAAGCAATATGAAAAAGAATATATATATATATATATGTATGTATAACTGAGTCACTTTGCTGTATAGTAATAAGTAACACAATATTGTAATCAAACTATACTTTGATTAAAAAAAGGAAAAGGGGCAGGAGCATGCTACAGTTTTCCCCTTGGTTTTGTTCACAGTGCCTTGCATTGCACCAGAAGGGGAGTGGGTGGGTGCTGGGTCTTGCCCCTCTTACTGGTGGGTTAACTTCTGTGAGGCTGGAGGAACACTGGTGTGGCTGTTAGAGCCGCATTCTCAGTATGTTGTTACGTGTAGTGTCAAGAATGCAAGGTGTTTGCCCAAACTGCTACTTAACTAAAAAGTATCAAGGCTTCAACTATCAGTGTCAGTGTTTCTGTTGATGTTTTATTATTTTTTTAAATTGAGGTATAAATGACAACTGTTGGTATTCTTTAAGTCTTCAGGTTTTGACTTTCAAAATCTTGAGTTAACTAGAATTCTCAATCAAACTTTCCCTTCCTGGATATTGAAGTTTGGAATTATTTATGTGTATGCTCAGTCGTGTCTGACTCTCTGCAACCCCATGGACTGTAGCCCACTAGGCTCCTCTGTCCATGAAATTCTCCAGGCAAGAATACTGGAGTGGGTTACCATTCTCTTCTCCAGGGATCTTCTTGGCCCAGGGATCAAACTCAGGTCTCCCACATGGCAGGTGGATTCTTTACTATCTGAGTTACAGGGAGCCTTTGGAATCATGTGATTAACTACAAAACATGCCAAGCCAATCCACATGCCCCCTAAAAGAAAACAAAGCAAAATCGATTTCAATTTAAAGGATGTTCAGGAATTAACTTTTAATTCTTATAATTAAGTCAAAAATCCCCCCAAAGCTTTGATTTAAAGTCTACCAAATAAACAGTCAGAGGAACTGAGTGGCTTCCTAGAACTAGCTTTGATTTAAGATAATATTGAGAACTTTACATTCATATTCTTCAAGCAGCAATCCACATAAGGCTCTACTAAGACCATCTGGCTACAGATGATAAAAACATTTTTTAAACAAACAAATTCCAAAGGAAACTTTTTTTGTCAGTGCAATCTCAAATATACAGAAAGATAAGAAAGAAAATGGTTGTTTGCTTTGTTTAGTGAAAGATTCTTCGTGCCTGGATAGTCTATGTATTATTGTTTCTTAAAATATTATATTCTCTTTTACAACCTAAGTTTCCTAGGTAAGCGTTCTTCCCTGTGAAAGGTTTGTGCATTGAGTCATAAGAGTCTGTTTAAACACATGTGAATTTCTGTGTGTTTAAATATAATACTCAGATAGATGCAAAACATAAGTATGCTCAGGGGCCCTAGTTAAGAATTGATTAAACAACATACTGGAGAGGAGTGTATGAGGTTTTCCCTCTGCCTCCTCTCTGCTCTCCTCCTCTGTCTCTCTCTCTCCCTACTATTCTTTCTCCCCACACCTCTCACCCTTACCACTGGTCCTGCCCTGCCCACTAAAGCCTCTGCACCTTCCTGCTTGTAATTTGTCGCTAATCAGCTGTCACTGTCATAGCCATGATGAGAGGTTCTTCTCTGGCTGAGGGTAATGGCCTTAAAAGTCACAGAGTCAATGTCAATGGGATCGCTCCAATTCAATCACTGAGCTGAATGAGGGATGGCACCTGCTGACATTAGCACTCATTTTGAGCTCAAGCATCTGGGCCCCAGTAAATAACCATCAGTGGGTGGGTCTGGGGGACAGGTCATTAGCCCCACGAAAAATAAATATCGCTTCCCTTGATGGCTGCGAGTAATTTAGCTCAGACGAGGAAATTTCACCCTAGATTAAGTATGATGAGCCAATATCAGTCAGAGGAGGCCAAACAGTGAGAGCTTGATGAGATAGAGGGAAATTTATATTCAGCTGGCTGCATGTGAGATGAGCTCAAAGAAACGACTTACCCTTCCAGCCCATCTTCCTGTGCCTGCTGGGTGGTGGGTTTAGCTTATTGCTTGCCTTTCTTGTTTGATTTGTTGGGGGGTGTTTGAAGTAGAGATTTGAGGCTGCACTAGTAAGAAGGAGGCCAGGATTCAAATTTTTCCCCACTTTGCGTTTGTGAATTTTGTCCTCTAGCACGTAATGTCACAGCTTAGCCCTTGTGCCAGCACTTGGCTGGTGGAAGGGCTTTGCCGTGCCCGCCGGCTCTCACACACAGACCTCCCCTCCTGAGAGAGCAGACTCCGCTTTAATTGTTTTGGACGCCCTGGAGGCTCCTTTCCAACCCGAGTAAATAAGCCAGAGAGGGAGGTAAAGTGGGACTAGGTCCCTCCTTTTTTGATTCTTGGGAAGGAAGAACTCCCACCCTCAATTCACAAGAACATCTTTTTTATTTGTCCCACTGATGTGATCCATCAAATCCAGAAGGATTATTAATAGAAGGTCCTTATTAGAAGCAGTTTAGCTCACTTTAGAATCATATTTTATATCTGTAGGGATCTGCCCTCGGCCCACCCTCTCCCTCATGGAACTAGATGTATCTGAAAGCTGGGTGGATCAGGTTCCCAAGCAGTCTCTTACATTAGAAACTGGAGAGGATGTTATTTCTTTCACTGACCCCTTTGATAACAGAGGGCTTCCCATGTGGCTCAGATGGTAAAGAATCTGCCTGCACTGCAGGAGACCTGGGTTTGATCCCTGAGTTGGGAAGATCCCCTGGAGAAGGGAATAGCTACCCACTTCAGTATTCTTGCCTGGTAAATCCCATGAACAGAGGAGCCTGGCGGGTTATATATAGTCCATGGATTATAGTCAGAAATGACTGAGCGGCTAACACTTTCACTTTCTTTTGGTAACAGACCTCGGAAGGGCTTTCAATAGCCATATATATCAGTTATTAAACCAATTTCTAAGTCATGCATACTTCATAATTAACCAAAAATCCCATAGCATTTTTTTAAAAGCAAGGTTTTGTTCTGTGACTTGGATATGTGAATTTTGTTTTTATAGTTCTGGAAACAGTTTCATTGCAGACAAATGGGTCATGGAGGCAACAGTCATGGAGACGTGGAGGATGGTGAAGCATGGGTGCATGGATAGTGGAAGGGAGATACTGGATAGATTCAGGGGGTGTAGGATCTGAGATTTCTGTGAAAGCTCTCACTCTTATAAGAGCTCAATAAATACTTCTTGACTGAGTTCATAAACACCTGCTGAGATAACTAATCGCCTCTCATAGAGGAGCTCCTGGTGCCTCTCGTATTCAGAGGAATGATCACAATTGTAAATATAAAGATATTTGGGTATTTATTTGTTCTTGACCTACAATGAGTGCTCAATGATGAATGAAGGTTAAACATTTGTCTCCCTTTGCAGGAGACAAAGATTCAGTCCCTATGTGGAGAATATTCTCCTGGAGGAGGAAATGGCGACCCACTCCAGTTTTCCTGCCTAGAGAATCCCATGGACAGAGCAGCCTGGTGGGCTGCAATCCATGGGGTCACAAAAGTTGGACACAACTGAGCAACTGAGCACAGATACATGCCCCTTACAGACTGTAAAGTCCATCAGAGCAAAGCCTATGGACTGTCTTGAGCCACTGTATTCCTGAGCAGAGCTCAAGGTATTCCATGCAGTAGGTGCTCAATAAATATTTGACAGGTGAATAAATTTTTTTGAGCACTTCTTATGTCAGGAACTACATGAGGGACTAAAATGTATGGTATATATAAGACGGAGTTTGTTATTTCATTGCAGAAAAAAGATCTATATATATAAGAAGTTGAAAAAAGAAGCATGTGCCATACGCAAATGTCTTCTATGAGATAATCTGATGTTGCTTCTGTTTTTACCAAAATGTGGAATGAATTAAAGAAGGAAATACCATGGTACAATGAAGGCTCTTGAAGAATTCCTATAGGAAGGAAAATGTACTCCTTGATCTATAGAAATTCAAGTACAGTGATTTTATGTTGGTTCTTGCTAGGCAAATGCCCCCAGGATATATTCTTGTTGAACATGCAAGACTTAAAGCTCTCCTACCCCTTTAGCTGGTAGACATTTTTCAAAGTGAGTTGTGAGATTCCCAACTTTGTGATATATGTTGAGAAGGTATTTTATCAATTGTACAGATGAGAGAAGCAGAGGGATAAAGAGACTTACTCAATATCTCAGATAAAGCCGAAATAGATCCCAAGTCTTTATCACTAAACAAGTAAGGGGATAAGAAGGGCAGCCTGAGTGTTAAAGTCTTTGATTTATCCACATAGTACAATATTATCGTCATCCTCAGTAAAAGACCCTCATGGACAGAAATACAAAATGAAATTTATAAATAATTCTTTTATTATGGGTTTTGTTATAGATACTTTTGTATGCTTCTAACAGAAAAACAACTACTTATGGTCCAATACTTCTGGGAACTACAGGGGATAAACTTTTCTGAGTCAGGTTATTTTAATATACTAGGTATGCTCATGGCAAGCTAAGCAAAGAGATAATTTAAACAATTACTCCCATGATCCCTATTTCAGTGATCTGAAATCAAAGAAAATTTCTTTTGTGGAGAATCTTTGGTATAAACAGATTAAGTTAATCAGGTCACTTTCATTTTTACTTTTGAGGGAAATTAGATAACTGATTCTATACTTTCATCATTTTGCAGACTAAACAATTTTTAGAGTTGGTGTTTTTAAAATGTTAGTGTTTGTGCTAGTCGCTCAGTCATGCCCGACTCTTTGCGACCCCATGGACTGCAGCCCACCAGGCTCCTCTGTCCATGAGATTTTCCAGGCAAGGATACTGGAGTGGGTTGCCATTTCCTTCTCCAGGGGGTCTTCCCAACCCAGGGATCGAACCTGGGTCTCCTGCACTGCAGGAATGGTTCAATTAAATTAAAAAAATATACTAATTTTAGGAATTAGATTATTTCCTTGTTATTGGACAGAATATTTCCATGATGAAAATTCTCACCAGCAATATTTGTGTTATAAATGTTTATCTTATCTTGTGCTAATATTTCAGAAGATGTATTTGCATCGATTCGTATATTTTATATATCAAAGTAGGAATTGTTTTAGAATCAGATGCTGCTGTTTTTGTGACTAGCAGATAGTTTTCTCTGGTTGTTCTCTCTCATTCTAAGAAACTACATTAAAAATATTGCTGTCTTTCTGTGTATTACTGTGCCTTGAAGTGAAATCTATAAAGGTCCAGGGATTTAATTTCTTTAATATTTATATCTGGCTTTTAATACTCTGTATAACCACAACATGGTTTCGCCTCACTTGGTAGCTGAAAGGTGATTTTTCCCACTTGGTTTTCTTATTTTGAGGTTTTGTTGCTAAAGGTAAAAGGTGGTAGAGCCAAAGGTTTAAGGCTGTTGACAGGTGTACATGCAAAATTTGTGATGCAGATTTGGTTGCTTTGGTATCTAGGCCAGTGTTGTAGCTAAAACAGTCTTATGCTGGTCACTTGTTTGAATGAATTGAAGTATCCAGTGTGCATGGGAGTGTGTGTGTGTGTGTGTGTGTGTGTGTGTGTGTGTGGTGGACAGAGAGAAGAGGAATGGAAAATTAATTGGCCTTTTCTTCAAGTTTTGAGCATTTCCACCAACCTTCCTCATTGTTGCCATATTCCTCCCACTTTCACCTGGGAGAGCAAGATTTGGGAGTGGGTGAAAAAAATAAGGAAAAGAAGAAAAGAAAGAAAAAGGCAGACTAGTGAAAGAAGAAAAAGTGTAATTAAGCATAAATATATGATAAAAAAAAAAAAAAGCCCAATGACAAACCAACTGGTGCAAAGGCTTCTATAGAGAATAGGATTATCCTGTGCTAGAAATCAAGGAGCTGAAGGGTAAGCACTTTATGGACATCATTCTATCTAATCTTACAATGATTATTTATTATTTACATATTATAAATGAGAAAAGTAAGGCTCAATGAAGTTATATAAATTTCCTAAGCTCACACTGTAATAAAAGTTCATGTCACACTTGGAACCCGAGTCTCTCTGATTTAAAACCCCTGCTTTTAACCACTACATTTCGGAAGTGCTTGTTCAGTTGAACTGAATGTATAGAGATGCAGATTTTGTTTTAGGCTATGTGGTGTGTGTGGCCAGCAATGCAGAGCATGGGTGGAATAGGCGTGTCAGAATGACTTTGGAGAATAACTGTTTTAGGCCTCATCACTGGAAGGAGAGACAGGTGTTTTTTGGTTTTGGTTTCTCAGAAAAAGTAGAATGTATTGTGTTTTGAGAATTTGGCAGAAAAGTTCGTGCAAATGGTGACTGTCATGATTTCAAACCGTATGAAGGCACACCATCATGATGGAGGTAAAGACTTTTTCCTTTAGTTTTGGGTAATAAGGGACTTCCATTCTCCTTCTTTTTAAGGAAATGCACACTCTTTTTCTAAAGCCCCTCATTGAAGGCTGAGAATTCAATAGAGCTGTGTTCTGGAGAGCCTACTAACATGTGACCACCACTAAATTATTTAGAAGTTTTGGATTATCCATGCTTCTTGGGCTATGCTTTGCTGGAGCAGCCGTGAAGAGATACTCCACGCCAAGGTAAGAGAAACCCAAGTAAGATGGTAAATGTTGCAAGAGGGCATCAGAGGGCAGACACACTGAAACCATACTCACAGAAAACTAGTCAATCTAATCACACTAGGACCACAGCCTTGTCTAACTCAATGAAACCAAGCCATGCCAGCGGGGCAGCCCAATACAGGCAGGTCATGGTGGAGAGGCCTGACAGAATGTGGTCCACTGGAGAAGGGAATGGCAAGCCACTTCAGTATTCTTGCCTTGAGAACCCCATGAACAGTGTGAAAAGGCAAAATGATAGGATACCAAAGAGGAACTCCCCAGGTCATTAGGTGCCCAATATGCTACTGGAGATCAGTGGAGAAATAACTCCAGAAAGAATGAAGGGATGGAGCCAAAGCAAAAACAATACCTAGTTGTGGATGTGACTGGTGATAGAAGCAAGGTCCGATGCTGTAAAGAGCAATATTGCATAGGAACCTGGAATGTCAAGTCCATAAATCAAGGCAAATTAGAAGTGGTCAAACAAGAGATGGCAAGGGTGAACATCGACATTCTAGGAATCAGCGAACTAAAATGGACTGGAATGGGTGAATTTAACTCAGATGACCATTACATCTACTACTGAGGGCAGGAATCCCTCAGAAGAAATGGAGTAGCCATCATGGTCAACAAAAGAGTCCAAAATGCAGTACTTGGATGCAATCTCAAAACGACAGAATGATCTCTGTTTGTCTCCAAGGCAAACCATTCAATATCACAGTTATCCAAGTCTATGCCCCAACCAGTAACGCTGAAGAAACTGAAGTTGAACGGTTTTATGAAGACCTACAAGATCTTTTAGAACTAACACCCAAAAAAGATGTCCTTTTCATTATAGGGGACTGGAATGCAAAAGTAGGAAGTCAAGAAACACCTCGAGTAACAGGCAAATTTGGCATTGGAATGCGGAATGAAGCAGGGCAAAGACTAATAGAGTTTTGCCAAAAAAATGCACTGATCATAGCAAACACCCTCTTCCAACAACACAAGAGAAGACTCTACACATGGACATCACCAGATGGTCAACACCGAAATCAGATTGATTATATTCTTTGCAGCCAAAGATGGAGAGGCTCTATACAGTCAACAAAAACAAGACTGGGAGCTGACTGTGACTCAGATCATGAACTCCTTATTGTCTGATTCAGACTTAAATTGAAGAAAGTAAGGAAAACCGCTAGACCATTCAGGTATGACCTCAATCAAATCCCTTATGATTATACAGTGGAAGTGAGAAATAGATTTAAGGGCCAAGATCTGATAGATAGAGTGCCTGATGAACTATGGAATGAGGTTCGTGACATTGTACAGGAGACAGGGATCAAGACCATCCCCATGGAAAAGAAATGCAAGAAAGCAAAATGGCTGTCTGGGGATGCCTTACAAATAGCTGTGAAAAGAAGAGAGGCGAAAAGCAAAGGAGAAAAGGAAAGATATAAGCACCTGAATGCAGAGTTTCAAAGAATAGCAAGAAGAGACAAGAAAGCCTTCTTCAGCGATCAATGCAAAGAAATCGAGGAAAACAACAGAATGGGAAAGACTAGAGATCTCTTCAAGAAAATGAGAGATACCAAGGGAACATTTCATGCAGAGATGGGCTCGATAAAGGACAGAAATGGTCTGGACCTGACAGAAGCGGAAGATATTAAGAAGAGGTGGCAAGAATATATGGAAGAACTGTACAAAAAAGATCTTCACGACCTAGATAATCATGATGATGTGATCGCTAATCTAGAGCCAGACATCTTGGAATGTGAAGTCAAGTGGGCCTTAGAAAGCATCACTATGAACAAAGCTAGTGGAGGTGATGGAATTCCAATTGAGCTGTTTCAAATCCTGAAAGATGATGCTGTGAAAGTGCTGCACTCAATATGCCAGCAAATTTGGAACACTCAGCAGTGGCCACAGGACTGGAAAAGTCCGCTTTTATTCCAATTCCAAAGAAAGGCAATGCCAAAGAATGCTCAAACTACCGCACAATTGCACTCATCTCACATGCTAGTAAAGTAATGCTCAAAATTCTCCAAGCCGGACTTCAGCAATATGTGAACCATGAACTCCCTGATGTGCAAGCTGGTTTTAGAAAAGGCGGGGAACCAGAGATCAAATTGCCAGCATCTGCTGGATCATGGAAAAAGCAAGAGAGTTCCAGAAAAACATCTATTTCTGCTTTATTGACTATGCCAAAGCCTTTGACTGTGTGGATCACAATAAACTGTGGAAAATTCTTCAAGAGATGGGAATACCAGACAACCTGATCTGCCTCTTGAGAAATCTGTATGCAGGTCAGGAAGCAACAGTTAGAACTGGACATGGAACAACAGACTGGTTCCAAATAGGAAAGGGAGTACGTCAAGGCTGTATATTGTCACCATGCTTATTTAACTTCTATGTAGAGTACATCATGAGAAACGCTGGACTGGCAGAAACACAAGCTGGAATCAAGAATGCCGGGAGAAATATCAATAACCTCAGATATGCGGATGACACCACCCTTATGGCAGAAAGTGAAGAGGAGCTAAAAAGCCTCTTGATGAAAGTGAAAGAGGAGAGTGAAAAAGTTGGCTTAAAGCTCAACATTCAGAAAATGAAGATGATGGCATGCGGTCCCATCACTTCATGGGAAATACATGGGGAAACAGTAGAGACAGTGTCAGACTTTATTTTTTTGGGCTCTAAAATTACTGCAGATGGTGACTGCAGCCATGAAATTAAAAGACGCTTACTCCTTGGAAGAAAAGTGATGACCAACCTAAACAGCATATTCAAAAGCAGAGATATTACTTTGCCGACTAAGGTGCGTCTAGTCAAGGCTATGGTTTTTCCTGTGGTCATGTATGGATGTGAGAGTTGGACTGTGAAGAAAGCTGAGCACCAAAGAATTGATGCTTTTGAACCATGGTGTTGGAGAAGATTCTTGAGGGTCCCTTGGATTGCAAGGAGATCCAACCAGTCCATTCTGAAGGAGATCAACCCTGGGATTTCTTTGGAATGAATGATGCTAAAGCTGAGGCTCCAGTACTTTGGTCACCTCATGGGAAGAGTTGACTCATTGGAAAAGACTCTGATGCTGGGAGAGATTGGGGGCAGGACGAGAAGGGGACGACCCAGGATGAGATGGCTGGATGGCATCACAGACTCAACGGACATGAGTCTGAGTGAACTCCGGGAGATGGTGATGGACAGAGAGGCCTGGCATGCTGCGATTCATGGGGTCGCAAAGAGTTGGACACGACTGAGCGACTGAACTGAATACTTCTTGGGCTTCTTTTCACTCCTGTGCCGGCATTTTCTGTGTTGCTTTTGTTTCTGATTAGTCACCGCTGAATAAGGATTAACATTTGGCTTTGCTAGTTAGCAGGAATTAATAGCAGATGATAAAGGTCACATTCCATGGTTAAAATGAAATTTAGAAGTAAATTGTGTATTAAAATATTCCATGTTTTTTTTCTCTTCTCTGTAAGCATAGTTGAGAATACTTTGTAAGTTTGAAAATAAGCGCTAGATGTTTGTCAGTCAACACTTGTAAGCACACGTATGTGTGCACACACACACCCAATAACAACAGCCCTTTGTCCTTCAGACTCACTTTACAAGACAGAGCTCATTAAATTTCCAGAGCTTGTCTGTCTTTCCTTGATCAAGTAGGCAAGATTGCTATGATGAAGTGATGAGGTGGTAGACAGGACCTAGGTCAGAGCTAAGTAAACCTGTAGATAATAGGACTAAATTGGGAATTTTAATATTGTAGGTTTCAATAATAAATGTTTCCTAAACAGTTATATTTTAAAAATATTTAAAAATTAAACCCTATACTAAATCCATTGGGGTAATTTTTCTATTAAAAGCAGGTCCCCCCTCCCACAAACCAGTATGTAAATATCATAATTTTAAAGGATATAATCTCTAAATCTATTTGTTTTAGAAGTACCATTTCCATTTATTTAGATTTTATTTCAGTGGAGCGTCCTGTAAAGATGATGATATTGATGATAATGATGGTGGTGGTGGTTGTAGTCGTGACGGTAAAGAAGAAGATAAAGATGAACAGTATTAATACAAGGTTCATCAGCAGGATAGTATTAGTAATAATAAGTTACTGAAGCAATTTTGCTATAGGTTTTTGAAATGAGATTTTGGGGTTGTAGAATTCAAAAGGCTTTATCAAAAGGAAAAGATTAAAACATTTAAAATTTTCTATTTTTTGCATCCCTTTTTTGATTGGAAGTCTTATTTACATTGTCCCTCCTGTTCTGTAATAACTGGCATTTATTATGACTCGATATCTGTCTGCAGTGTTTGTGCACGAGAAGCTAATGAACAGTTGGCAAAGTCATCATGATGAAGGGGTTGATGATGAATTGATTGCCATCACACAGGTATTGTGTGCATTCTACTAGTTGACATTTTGAACTTCTTCCCTAATGCAGGTTGCTTTCTCTCATCTAAGAAACAGATCAAAGGCAGGCATTCCCAATTAAGCCTGGTCAGGTCCTATACCTCCTAATTACAGGCTAACTTACTGTGTTTAACTGTAACAGACATTTTGTTAGCAAAGTGCTTTGAACACCCAAGTATGCCCAATAAGGCAAATAGGAAAATATTACAGTTACTAGTGAAAGTGTTCAATGTGTTGAATTTTACTGCTGAATAGTCTATAGTGATATTTTAGGGTCATGTACTTTTTTCTTTTGCTTTTCTCTTTAGAAGATGTTGTAATTTGCAATGGCACCCCACTCCAGTACTCTTGCCTGGAAAATCCCATGGACGGAGGAGCCTGGTAGGCTGCAGTCCATGGGGTCGCTAAGAGTCGGGCTCGACTGAGCGACTTCACTTTCACTTTTTACTTTCATGGATTGGAGAAGGAAATGGCAACCCACTCCAGTATTCTTGCCTGGAGAATCCCAGGGACAGAGGAGCCTGGTGGGCTGCTGTCTATGGGGTCACACAGAGTTGGACACGACTGAAGTGACTTAGCAGCAGCAGCAGCAGCAGCAGCAAGACAATGAATTAAAATTGATACGAAGGGGAAAAAAAGACTTGTCAATTAAAGGACTTAGAAGAATTTGCAAGAATATCATAGGAGGAAATTCAAGTTTGTAGTGTTTAAAATATTGTGGGAGGAGACTGATAATATGAAAAAAAGTCACATAAATTTAGCCAAATGTTATAATCAGAGATTGTTGTAAAGAGTGGATTGGAGACCAAGTCTGTGTAAATAAGAAAAAAAGTTTTAATTTACTTTTTCAAACTCTACCTTCTGTGGCAGTTTTTTTTCCTTTAAAATTTTACATTGATGATAAGCCAAATGATTCAGATTTATATCATTGTAATAGTGATATAATGGCAAAATGTGAGATTACAGAATGTGGAGCTCATAAATGAACTATATTCTGGTTGTTTTATTTCAAGACATTTTCAGAGACACAGATGAAGCAGTTGCTAAACTAGAGAATGACTATTGCTTAGCCATCTATTGTGCAATGTAGTTTTTCTCTTCAAAAATATCTCATTAACAATTTTTTTTTTTCCCCGAGTTCTCTTTACACTTCTTATGAGGATCAGGGATACCAGATTATTATGTACTCCAGACATCTCTGGCAAGTTAATATTCCTTGCATCCCAACTGTAGAAATGGGGTTAAATTCTTCCTTTTGTTTTTTGGTTTGAAATTTGTTCAGCAAACTCTTGGCAGTAAACCTGAGAGGGGTTCATTGTAGACTCACTGTTACATCTATAATACCCTTGTTCTGCATAGCTTTTGAACCCAAATCCTTTGGTTCAAATAAGTTGAATTTAACTAATGTCCATTGAGCACTTACTCCTTCTCTTTCTGTTCTTTAGTTTACAAGGCAGTATACAGAGCCCTTTATAGTTTACCAAGATATGGAGTCTGTATAACTTTTTACAGTTTCCAAGGAATTTTGATCCATATTTTCCTCCCATGAAATTGGCTTTGTATACAGGTGGCTCTAGTGGTAAAGAACCCGCTTGCCAGTACAGGAGATGTAAGAGACACAGATTCGATCCCTGGGTCAGGAAGAGTCCCTGGAGAAGGGCATGGCAACCGACTCCAGTATTCTGGAGGATTCTCTATCCCCATTGACAGAGGAGCCTCATGGGCTACAGTCCACAGAGTCACAAAGAGTCGGACACGACTGAAGTGACTTAGCATGCAGCATGCATACATAGATGAATGACATGATTCCTACTCTGGAGATGCTTCCAATCAAATTGAAATGGAAACAGGAACATAAAGGACTTACTACTCCATTATGGAGTTTCAAAATAACTCTGAGTAGACATTTGAAAAAGATAATAAAGTGTAAAGTGAAGTCGCTAAGTCACGTCCAACTCTGCAACCCCATGGACTGTAGCCCACCAGGCTCCTCCATCCATAGGATTCTCCAGGCAAAAATACTGGAGTGGGTTGCCATTTCCTTCTCCAGGGGATCTTCCCAACCCAGGGATCGAACCCAGGTCTCCTGCATTACAGGCAGACTCTTTAACCTCTGAGCCACCAGGGAAGTGACTTAGCATACAGCATGCTTACATAGATGAATGACATGATTCCTACTCTGGAGATGCTTCCAATCAAATTGAAATGGAAACAGGAACGTAAAGGACTTACTACTCCATTATGGAGCTTCAAAATAACTTTGAGTAGACATTTGAAAAAGATAATAAAGTATAAGGACATATCAAATTTGACACTTGCCTAAATAGAAATACATGGCCTCTCTGTTAAATATTTGGAAACTTTAGACTGCTTTTTATTTTAGAATTCTTACATCAGATACTTTGTATCAATAATGGAGATAATAATACCAACCTCTCATAAAACATGTAATACTTTTTGAAGAGCTTTTAAATCTCAGATTTCATTTTATCCTCATTAATTTGATAATCTGCTGAGATTCTTTTCTGTCCATTGATTTGATTACAATTGCTACACAGCAAAAAGAGAGATGGAATCCCAGTATATTAGATCCTGAAGGAAGTATAAAGATAATCTAATCTAATGCTTTTATTTTAAAAATGAAGCTCAGGTCAAGGTTAACTGACTCATCTTAGGTCACACTGCTAGTTAGAACCAAATCTTCTGACGTTAAATCAATCACGTTTTCTACCAAATCACACTGCTCATGTCCACTATGGGTTTTTTGAGCCTTGTGCTCCAGAAGACTGATGGGCTCAGGGGTGAATTATCCCCAGTTTGACTCTCTGGTCCACCCAAATGCACCGTTCACTGCTTGCTGCCTCTATCCTGTGCCGTCTATTTCCCTCTACCTCTTCTTGTTCTTTCTCTCTTCTATTTATCCAGATACGCAGTCATTCATCTACACTAGACAGTCTATTGGATCTGTTTCGTCTGTGCTTGCCAGTGTATATGCTGGCTGAAATGACTGGATCCTGATACCATGGCATCAGACGGGACCAAAATGCCTGTCCCTGGATATTTGAATACTAAAATGAGTCCATTTCTAGAGTGAGAAGGTAGCTCTTTCTACTAAATGAGAAAGCAGGCTTATGAAATAGAGATAGAATTTGTAACACTTCACTGAGTTCCCCAACAAGGTTTGTTGCTTAAAGAGCGTATTAACAGCGTCTACCTAAGAGTGTAGACAGGGAAATATTTCTGATCCTGGTTACTCTAATGCGGTGTTCTCTGTCAAGGATACTAGTAGAGTCTCACTGTAACCTTTAAAAGGTAAATGTAGACCAAACTCTATCTCAGGGGTGGGAAGAGGGCACTCTGGGCTCAGATCTCAGAAAGGCCCCAATTTAGTTTTCAAGATTAGCTGTATAGAGTCTCAGAGATGTGCTGACATTTTAAAAGGCTGTTCATCACAAACCATAGCCTTTTGTCTCTTGACCTGACCTCAATACCTATAAAGCCCTATGTACTTAAAAAAAAATCATTTATTTATTTTAATTGGAGGCTAATGACTTTACAATATTGTGGTGATTTTTGCCATACAACGGCATGAATCATCCATAGGTGTACATGTGTTCCCCACCCTGTCCTGAACCCCTCTCCCACCTCCCTCCCCAACCCATGAAACCATCTGATTCTCTTGTGAACAGCCTAGTCTACACTGTATGCTTTTTTGCTAAATGTGCTAATTTGTCGAATGTGTGCATTGTATATGTATGTGACAATCCTAACTGTTTTGGCTTTTTGAAAACATTTTTCAAAACTCTTAGATCCTCAGTAAGACGTGGCAGAGATTGTTTTAAACTTTCAGAATCCATTTATTTTGTATTTAACTTCTCTTACATCATGTTACAAATTTTATTTTATTTTTAAAAACTTTTACTGGAGTATAGTTGGACTTCCCTGGTGGCTCAGACAGAAAAGAATCCACCCACAATGCAAGAGACCTGGGTTTGATCCCTGGGTTGGAAGAAGAGAATGGCTATCCACTTCAGTATTCTTGCCTGGAGAATTCCATGGACAGAGGAGCCTGGCGAGTTACAATCTATGGGGTCTAAAAGAATTGGACACTGAGCAACTAACACACATTTGTGGTTGCTGTACAATGTTCATGTTAGTTTCTGCTGTGCAGCAAAGTGAATCAGCTAAATGTATACATATACCCATATATCCCCTCTTTTTTGGAGATTTATGGTGTAAGTTGATCTAAACTGTTTTTTGTGTTTAGATTGAATTCTCATATGTTCTGCCAAACATATTCTCAATAACAGAGGTTACAGTGCTACTAGCTATGTTGAAATGTATCTTATTTATAATAAAGGTGTCTTCCTTTTGCCTTTGGTGAGATTCAGTCCTGATTTTTCAGGGTATGGGAATGAATCAGTGGTCACCTAGTTATTTAAACCTCTTGTGATTTTATAGATTTAAGTGATATGTCCTCTGTGCTTCTTAGTTACTGAATGGAATATGCCAGTGCCTCTGGCCCTTGAGGTATCCATTCCTGAAACTTTAAAAATGTCATTCAGTTTACTTTGACATTTTTTGATCCACAGCCACAGACATTGCCCTAGAAATTAGCACACCATGACTGCAGAGGAGAGTGTCTTTTGTTAATTATTCTTTTTCATTGTGTGAAAGTAAATCAACCTGGTTTGGGAAATTATCAAGAAAATTTAAAAAGTTTAAAAACAGCAAAAATCTAAGAGGTCTGATGTTTGAATTTCAAAGTTGACATAATTACAAAAGTAAGACATAGGTATTACAAAAATATGCAAGGTAAAATATTCACATTGTTTTCCATTCCCCAGTATGACTTTTCATCATTGATAACTTGGTAAATATCTTGCCACATTTTTTTCTATGTCATATAAACACTTGACAGGATTTGTCTTTCAGTTATACCTATTTGAAAATGGTCAAAATAGAATGTTGTGTAAGGCAAGATTTCATTACTTTCAGTTCAGTTCAGTCGCTCAATTGTGTCTGACTCTTTGTGACTCCATGGACTGCAGCATGCAAGGCCTCCCTCTCCGTCACCAATTCCCTTTACCCAAACTCATGTCCATTGAGTCAGTGATGCCATCCAACCATCTCATCCTCTGTCATCCCCTTCTCCTGCCTTTAATCTTTCCCAGCATCAGGATCTTTTCAAATGCGTCAGCTCTTTGCATCAGTGTCGGACTTTCAGCTTCAACCTCAGTCCTTCCAATGAACACTCAGAACTAATCGTCTTTGGGACGGACTGGTTGGATCTCCTTGCAGTCCAAGGGATTCTCAAGAGTCTTCTCCAATACCACAGTTCAAAAGCATCAATTCTTTGGTGCTCAGCTTTCTTCATGGTCCAACTCTCACATCCATACATGACTACTGGAAAAACCAGAGCCTTGACTAGACAAACCTTTGTTGGTAATGTCTCTGCTTTTTAATATGCTGTCTAGGTTGGTCATAACTTTTCTTCCAAGGAATAAGAATCTTTTATTTTCATGGCTGTAGTCACCATCTGCAGTGATTTTCCCCATCTATTTGCCATGAAGTGATGGGACCAGATGCCATGATCTTAGTTTTCTAAATGTTGAGCTTTAAGCCAACTTTTTCACTCTCCTCTT
Organism: Ovis aries; assembly: GCF_016772045.2. Lineage (NCBI taxonomy): Eukaryota > Metazoa > Chordata > Mammalia > Artiodactyla > Bovidae > Ovis > Ovis aries. The sequence goes on from NC_056059.1 coordinate 94,491,109, forward strand.
TCACTTTCATCAAGAGGCTCTTTAGTTCTTCACTTTCTGCCATTTCACTTTCTGCCATAAGGGTGGTGTCATCTGCATATCTGAGGTTATTGATATTTCTCCTGGCAATTTTGATTCCAGCTTGTGCTTCTTCCAGCCCAGCGTTTCTCATGATGTACTCTGCATAGAGTTAAATAAGCAGGGTGACAATATACAGCCTTGACATACTCCTTTTCCTATTTGGAACCAGTCTGTTGTTCCATGTCCAGCTCTAACTGTTGCTTCCTGACCTGCATACAGATTTCTTAAGAGGCAGATCAGGTTGTCTGGTATTCCCATCTCTTTCAGAATTTTCCACAGTTTATTGTGATCCACAGAGTCAAGGGCTTTTGCATAGTCAATAAAGCAGAAATAGATGCTTTTCTGGAACTCCCTTGCTTTTTCGATGATCCTGTGGATGTTGGCAATTTAATCTCTGGTTCCTCTGCCTTTTCTAAAACCAGCTTGAACATCTGGAAGTTCATGGTTCACGTATTGCTGAAGCCTGACTTGGAGAATTTTGAGCATCACATTACTAGCCTGTGAGATGAGTGCAATTGTACAGTAGTTTGAGCATTCTTTGGCATTGCCTTTCTTTGGGATTGAAATGAAAACTACAGCTTTTCCAGTCCTGTTAGCTGCCAGGGGCCAGCGTGAGGAACTCCGCCCATGGCAAAGGTCATGAGGAAGGAGGCTTGGCATACACAAAGGCATGATCAAGCCTCAGGAAACCCCCTGTTCCCGAGCATCTACCCCCCAAACCAGAGTCTATCTACTTTACTGTTTCATGCTCTCGCCTCTGGGGGGCTGTTCCCCACCAGTTCTCTCGGAGAAGGAGTAAATGTGCAGCTCCAAGTCAATAAAAATTCCTGGGCGTGACAAGAGTGTTTCAGCTTATGGACTCCTCTGAAGGTTATCTAGCCCACCTGTATAGGTTTGTCTGGCACATGTGATTGTTTACAGCCTCCCAACCTGAGAGGCACGAGATGTTTTAGACTTACTAAAGGAAAATTCCTTTGGGAAGTTGGAAATTGTCAGTATAGTGGGTTGGTTAGGAATTATATTGGTGAAGGGTTTTTTCATTTGTTGTGCCAATAATTGCTGCTAATTCCCTGCCCTGGGTGTGACAAGGGTGTCTCAGGTCAAACCTCTCTGCTGACAGACTAACTTGTGTGACAGGATTATCCATACTCCTGCCACTACCACATGATTGTTTACTACCTCTCAACCATAAACAGCACAGAGAGTTTGGAGTATTTTGAAAGTCTTAATTAGCATAGGGCTTTTCTCATTGTTGAGTCAATGATTGCTGCCAGGCACCTGGGAATATATTAATCAATGAATTTGGAATATAGAAAAGGAAATATAGTAGTTTTTAAGGTTAGCAATACTAGACTTTTTGAGTTAATGAATTTTCTCTTTTGTAATAGATCACTGTACTTTGTTATAAATCACTGTGTCCTTGCTATGTAAAAATGTAACTTTATCACTATCTTAAGACTAAATAGATCTTAAGGGGAACATTGGTGAAAGGATTTTCATTTGTTGGGCTGATGTTTGCTGCTAAATCTCCATATTTCCTGCCCTTATAATGAATATAACTAACATATAGGAGAAATAAGTATTAACCTTTAAGATTAATCATGTTAACCTTGGGTTAAATAAATTCCTTTTTTGATTGTAACTCACTATACCCTCACCCTATAGGAATGCAACTTTATTTGGAGGGTGGTACCTGGTTTAAGAAAAAACACCCTTGGAAAAAATAAGTTTTTTGGTTATCAGAAAGAAAGGGTCATAAGATGTCAGCAGGCCTCATGGCCAGAAGATGATGTAAAACCCCTAAGATCTTTTTTTTTATGTAAAGCACCTGATTTTGATAAAGGTCAGGACTGCTGACCCCCACGTGACTCTATATTCATCCCTATGTGTAACAAAAGGTATATAAGCAAACTTAAAAATAAAGAAATCGGGATCAGTTTCCGGAAAGACTGATTCCCCCATGTTGTTCTTTCTTGCTCCCCGTTTTTCTGGCTGAATTCCCATCTGGAGCGTGGGTGCTCGCCATGTCTGCTTACTTGCCCCGGTTTTCAAGCCCACGTGAGAAGGAGCCCAAGGAGGGGCACCTTCTGATATTCTAGAGGCACTGGTGGCCCAACGTAGATGGTGCAAATTCCTTGTCTTGGAATTTTATTGGTATCCCACGTAAACCAAATTATTCAGCCTCTTTTTCTCTCCTACTATTTCTGGCTGAATTCCCATCTGGTGCATGGGTACCCACCAAGCCTACTAATTTTGCCTGGGCTTCTAAGATCAGACCGGGGTGGGGGGGCCTCAGTGCCTCCTCTCCTTTGGGAGAATGGGAAGACGCCTGCAGCCTACGTAGGTGGTGATTGGTATTCCATGTGAACCAAGTTATTCAGCCTCTTTTTCTCTGCTAATTTTCTAATCCCTCTCTATCTGTAATTAAATAAGTTATTTCCAAGGACGCCGACTCCGTCCCCACCTTCGAATCACCCTGGATCCACTGGGGCTGGACCCCGGCAGTTAGCCACTGCTGAGTTTTCCAAATTTGCTGGCATATTGAGTGCAGCACTTTCACAGCATCATCTTTCAGGATTTGAAATAGCTCAACTGGAATGCCATCACCTCCACTAGCTTTGTTCATAGTGATGCTTCCCAAGCATCACTTGACTTCACATTCCAGGATGTCTGGCTCTAGGTGAGTGATCATGTCATCGTGATTATCTGGGTCATGAAGATCTTTTTTGTACAATTCTTCTGTGTATTCTTGCCACCTCTTCTTAATATCTTCTGCTTCTGTGAGGTCCATACCATTTCTGTCCTTTATTGAGCCCATCTTTGCATGAAATGTTCCCTTGGTATCTCTAATTTTCTTGAAGAGATCTCTAGTCTTTCCCATTTTTTGTTTTCCTCTGTTTCTTTGCACTGCTTTTAATGATTGTATTCTATAATTGCTTCCTTCTAAATAGTCATTGAAATCACTGGTTACAATACCAATGATGGAAGCAGAAGTAATGTAATAGAAATAGCCCCAAATCTTGCAAAAACACTCAGATTCTGGCACTTAACTAGCCTCATTATTTGCATGATTTAGAGTAAATCATTTAATTTTCTTTTGTTCATTTCTGAGATTTTTTGCAATTCTATTATTTTCTTACCAAATAAAGAACATTTAAACATGGATTTTCTTTTAGAAAGAAATTATTTTATAAATAACAATGCAAAATTCAGAAAATTTTTACCTTAAAGGAATCACATGGGAAAAATAAATGAATAGTTTCTAATAGGAAGAAGAGTTTAGTATTTACTATATTTTTTGCATAGAGTAGATAGCATTATATTATGATCCAGTGTAACACTCAGAACCATTAAATTATAAGCTTAGCTTTTAATATACTTAATCTTTCAAAAGAAAAGGAAAAAAAGAAAAAGGTTTCAAGAGGTAAATCCAAAGAATACAGAAGAAATGGCATTATGATATAATTCATTCTGCCTGTATTGTTTATATTGTGCCTCTCTTTGCAAAGCCATTACTTTCTAAGGGACTGTAGATTATAAATTCGACTTATATTTAGAATTTATCTGTGATACGAATATAAAGTTTCAGTTTGTTTTATATTGCTAGTGTTAGAAAATGAAATCAAGAGGCAGAAAATTTCTAGGAATCTGAGATCAAGTGGATATGTCCAAAGAATTCCAGGTAGTGAAAAAGATAGATATGTTTTATCTAGCAAGCAGACATCCCCATCAGTATTTTACTGAAATGTGAAGATGGGAACTGTATTATTTACTCTCAGATTTCTTCAGGGACAGTGTTAACAATCTTCTTTGGAGGCAAGTATCAGACTTGATATCTTTCAGGGTTGCAATAGAACACTGCCAGTGTATTTTTGGGGGTATTAAAAGCAGGGTGATAGCAACATGAGGGATTACATGATGTGTGGCAAGACATTCTATCTTTATGGGTAGAAGAATAGCCTTGGAGAGTTGGCTTTTATTCTCCCTTCTGTCATGCTCCAGTTGTATAACTATGATGGTGCGCTGTCCTTGATTTTTCCTTAACCAGTTTAAAGCAAAAGACATGTAGGCATTTAGATACCTGCTGGGGACATTCAGTGATACACTGCAATACAGTTTTTTAAAAAAATATTCATTATTGCTTTTTGCTGAAGTACAATTGCCTTACAACGTTGTGTTAGTTTCTGTTGTACCATGAAGTGAATCAGCTATATGTATACACAGATCCCTTCCTTCTTGGACCTTTCTCCCACCCACCCACCATCCCTCCCGTCTAGGTCACACAAAGTTAACATTAGATACCATAGGTTTAAAGGCATGGTCCCCTGTAAGACTGCCCTCCCTTCAGATGCCAGCTGTACATTTAGGGGTCCCAGGCCACCTGCAAGTCTGAACAACTGGCTACAAATCTAAGGCATTCTCATAACTCTCCTTCAGATTCAATAATTTGCTAGAACAACTTCAAGAACTCAGGAAAGAGCTATACTTATGATTAAGATTATTATCAAGGATGTACATTAGGAACCGCCAAATGTAGAGACATATAGGGCTGGCTCTGGGAGGGTCCTGAATGCAGAGTTTCCATGCTATCTCCCCATGGGTTCAGGGCACATCAAACTCCTGCCACATCAACACATTTACCAACCAGGAACGTGCCTCAGGCTTTGGTGCTGATAGTTTTCATTGAGGTTTCATTATGTAAGCATGGCTGATTGAATGATTGCCCACATAACTGAAGTGAATCTCCAGACCCCAGAGGTTGGGAGGTCAGGCAGATATCACAGATTGAAGTCTCAGTCCTCTGATAAGATAATTAGCCTTCATCCTCCAACTATCAAGAGCCCTAACATTTAATTAGCATAAACTCAAAATGAGTCAAGGGCTTCCCAGGTAAGCACTAGTGGTAAAGAATCAGCCTGCCAATGCAGGAAACAAGAGACACTGAGTTAGATCCCTGGGTCAGGAAGATCCCCTGGAGGAGGGAATGGCAACCCACTCCAGTATTCTTGCCTGGAAAATTCCAAGCACAGAGGAAGCCTGGCAGGTTACAGTCCATGGAACCGCAGAGAGTCACACAACAAGTATGAGTCAACGATTGCATGAGTAACAAAGACACTCCTTTTTCTCAGGAAATTCCAAGGATTTAGAGTCACCCTCCTAGGAATAAGGACAAAGGCTAGTTAGATACTTGGTTATACATGTGGTAAGCTCCAGAGCCCCTAGCTTTAGAAATTTTGTAGTTTTTTCATATATATATACATACTATAAATTAGTCATAAAGTCAGACCTGACTGTTTTTAAACCCGCTCTTTTCTAATCTGTTCTTTTCCTTTCCTGGTCCGGTAGGGTATGAAATAATGTTCTCATGCTGGTTTTTTTTCTTTTCTGGCAAAACTGTATGAAACGATATGGATTCTTATTTCTAGGTAATATCTAAAGGGATTGAAACTGAGAATACCTTCTGATTTAAATAGATATTAAAAATATATCTCTTCTTACTTCAAATGCATAGCTGTTGCGATTGCTACTATAAATCATAGCAAATGGTCAGTGGTCAGAGTTGATCTGATTTGGCTTTACCTATGCGCAGGTTTCTAGGATGAGAGAGGTATGGGAATAATAGATCCATCACTTTCGTTTTTAAAGTACATCAGAGGAACACTCCAATAAAATCCAGTGGTAATTTGTAGTTTGAGCTCAGCTCCACCAATGCCCTATGGTATGGTTTAACATTTAAAAAACCTTCCTGACAAATCTGATCGACTACTAAATTAGGTCTGATTGGCTTCCATGATCTGATTCATTTCACTAAATTCCTGATCTTTTTTTCACTCAGGATTAGAGTTATCATTGTTCCTCTTTTCAGAGACTCTTGAAAGAGGGAACAACATAGGAATACCTAAAAGTCCTAATTTCTCATGGAATTTTTTTACCTTAATGGAAATAAATTAAAAATTTTAAATATGCAAAAATCATTTTCTATTTTTGAAAATAATTTCCTGACCACGTTTCCTCTTGGTAGTGGCTGGATGGCAATAATGTATGCCTTTATCATTTATGGAGTTCTTAGAAGTCTGAAATATGCCACGTGCTGAGTGTTATACTAGATGAAAATACATTAATCTTGATGTTAGTCAGGGTGTGTTAAATGCAGTGATTATGAAAAGCTTTTTTAGATTATGCAATAAACATTAGGTACCTATTATCCATCTAGGGCTTGTTAGGGACGTGGGAAAGAGATACCACATATTGAAATAATTTATTTGTTGCCAGTAAGCAGCCTCATATCTATTGTTTAGAACCATAGTCTATCTTGGCCAAGAAATTCTGATGAATCTCAAGGAGAAAAAGAGCGTAGAGAAAATATACAGTTATTTCAAATTTTGAGAACCGATTCTTAATATTCACTTTCTGTTGTGGGTAAGAAATTAATATTTAGGTTGGAAAATGAGACTAAATATAGCAATTTGGGGGGAAGTACAGAACTGCATTTATTTTGTGTTGGATGACTGTATTACTCAGCACTGGGAGCGGATTTTTTGGTATGAAAATAAATGTTTCCTTTGTGGGAGGGTGCTGTTTTATGTGGTGTGGAAATTACTCCCCTACAAACTGTATTTTATCTCGGGAAGTGATTGGTGTCAGAAGCATTGCTTGTATCAAGATATATGTACAGACTGGAGGTTGCTCGGTAATATATAGTGCCCTGATGGTTTATGTTGATGGTGTACCGGCACAATTTACATCAGCCATTCTTTCTTACCTTGAACTGTAAGGTGCAATCACTGCTGGATTTATATTTGTAAGACTTTTAACCATTTAAGGAGTTATTTTTTAACCAATTCACACATATGTATGATATTCTAGTTCTGAGTAGAAAATAAATATAAAATGGCATTGCTTGTGAGAACAGTGAATGGGTAAGGACCTTTTTGACAAGCAGCATTGTTGATGCAAAATGTAACAAAACAATTATTATTTTTAACAGCTTCTGCATGTAGGGTGCCCTTTTGAAATAGGTTGGTATAATAATTTAGCACTGAGCCTCTGGAGTCAGGTTTGGATCTCAAATCCTCTGCTTGGCATGTGACCTTGATTAAGTTGTTTAATCTCTTTCTACCTTGGTTTTCTTTTTTTTTTTTTTAAATGGAAAAAAGAATAGGGTTTTTGTTATTGTTCAGTTACTAAGTCGTGTTTGACTCTTTGTGACCCCGTGGACTGCAGCATGCCAGGCTTCCCTGTCCATCACCAACTCCCAGAGCTTGCTCAGATTCACGTCCATTGAATCGGTGATGCCATCCAACCATCTCATCCTCTGTTGTCCCCTTCTCCTCCCTCCGTCAATCATTCCCAGCATGAGGGTCTTTTCAGATGAGTCAGTTCTTTGCATCAGGTGGCCAAAGTATTGGAGTTTCAGCTTCAGCATCGGTTCTTCCAATACATATTCAGGACTGATTTCCTTTAAGATTGACTGGTTCCAAGGGATTCTCAAGAGTCTTCTCCAACACCACAGTTCAAAAGCATCAATTCTTTGGCACCCAGCCTTCTTTACTGTCCAACTCTCACATCCATACATGACTACTGGAAAAAGTATAGCTTTGACTATGTGGACCTTTGTTGGCAAAGGGATATCTCAACTTTTTTAATACACTCTCTAGGCTTATCATAGACATACTGACTTTCTGACATATTGACTGCAGAACTTTTAAGGATTACATGAGATAATATACAGAAATACATTGAATAGTAAACTATTACTTCAATGATGATGCTTTACAAAATCTCTAGTTCTTACAACAACTCTGACAAGTTAATTTCTCCTCCAAATTACTCCAGATTATAGATGCAGAACTGAGACTCAGAGAAGTTAAATGATTTGCCATGAGTACAGATTGGGAATTGAAACATTAAGTGTATGATTTCCATTCTCTAATTAATTTCAATAAATTTTGTTGCCTCAGGATTCAAGCTATTATTCTTCCTTTTTTAAGCAGAACATTTAAAAAGGGAACACTACAGAAATATCTAAGTCCTAATTTGTCATGGAATATTTTTTAATTCTAATGGAACCAAATATTATATAGTATGCGGAAAGAACCCATTATCCAGGCTACAGATAAGTGTTTCAGGGGAGGAAGGATTAATATTATTACTGAGTCATAAGTATACAATTTATGCAGAGGGGTAAGGAGATCAGCCCTGGGTGTTCTTTGGAAGGAATGATGCTGAGGCTGAAACTCAAGTACTTTGGCCACCTCATGGGAAGAGTTGACTCATTGGAAAAGACTCTGATGCTGGGAGGGATTGGGGGCAGGAGGAAAAGGGGACGACAAAGGATGAGATGGCTGGATGGCATCACCGACTCGATGGATGTGAGTTTGAGTGGGCTCCGGGAGATGGTGATGGACAGGGAAGCCTGGCGTGTTGCAATTCATGGGGTCACAAAGAGTCGGACACGACTGAGCGACTGAACTGAACTGAACTGAAGTTGGAATTTATAAGTTAGAGAAATTTGGAGAAATTATTTTGAGCATGGATGCTGCACACAAACACACACTCTCTACAGCCAACTTTAATTACATGCACATTGATGTCCAATGTTTGACCTTGGTAAATCTTACTTTAAGTTCTTATAAATGTAAATACCAAATTTGGTTAATAAAATAATTTATTGATGGATAAACAACAAGTTTCTTTAGTATAACACAGGGAAATATATTCAACATATTCATTATCCTGGGATAAACCATAATGGAAAGGAATATCAGTTCAGTTCAGTAGCTCAGTCGTATCTGACTCTTTGCGACCCAATGGACTGCGGCACACCGGGCCTCCCTGTCCATCACCAACTCCTGGAGTTTACCCAAACTCACGTCCATTGAATCAGTGATGCCATCCAACTATTTCATCCTCTATCATCCCCTTCTCCTCCTGCCTTCAATCTTTCCCAGCATCAGGGTCTTTTCCAATGAGTCAGTTCTTGGCATTAGGTGACCAAAGTATTGGAGCTTCTGCTTCAACATCAGTCCTTCCAATGAACACTCAGGCTGATCTTCTTTAGGATGGACTGGTTGGATCTCCTTGCAGTCCAAGGGACTCCCAAAAGTCTTCTCTAACACCACAGTTCAAAAGCATCAATTTTTAGGACTCAGCTTTCTTTATAGTCCAACTCTCACATCTGTACATGACTACTGGAAAACCATAGCCTTGACTAGACAGACCTTTGTTGGCAAAGTAATGTCTCTGCTCTTTAATATAAAGAAGTATACACACACACACACACACACACACACACACACACACACACACACACACACACACATGGGCTTCTGTGGTGGCTCATCTGGGAAAGAATCCACCTGCATTGCAGGAGACCTGGGTTCAGTCAGTGGGTTGGGAAGATCCACTGGAGGAGGGAAAGGCTTCCCACTCCAATATTCTGGGCTGGAGAATTCGATGGACTATCCATGGGGTCACAAAGAGTCCAACACGACTGAGCAGCTTTCATTTCACTTCAAAACTGCATAAAATGCAGTAAAATATCAGATGCATAAGTAAAATATAACAAACAGGCATTATTAACACATCAATTAATATATTAGAAAACATTCTATACTCTATAGTCCGTGGGATTGCAAAGAGTCAGACACAACTAAGCGAATTTCGCTTCAAACTTCATACACACACACACACACACACACACACACACACACACACACACACACGCACACATATGGGCCTTTTTCCAGTGGCTCAAGTAGTAAAGAATCTGCCTACAATGCAGGAGATACAGGAGATGTGGGTTCTGTCCCTCAGTCAGGAAGATCCCCTGAAGGAGGAAATGGCAACCCACTCCAGTATTCTTGCCTGGGAAATCCCATGGACAGAGGAGCCTGGTGGGTCATAGTCCATAGGGTCGCAAAGAGCTGGACATGACTGAGCACACAGACGTATGTATATATGTTTAACTGAATCACTTTGCTGTAGAGCAGAAATTAACACAATATTGTAAATCAACTACACTTCAATTTAAAAAAATTAAATCAAAAATTTATGGAGAGTATGAAAAAAGTTTCTCTCTTTGGGATTTCTTTGGAAGGAATGATGCTAAAGCTGAAACTCCAGTACTTTGGCCACTTTATGCGAAGAGTTGACTCATTGGAAAAGACTCTGATGCTGGGAGGGATTGGGGGCAGGAGAAGGGGACAACAGAGGATGAGATGGCTGGATGGCATCACTGACTCGATGGACTTGAATCTGAGTGAACTCCGGGAGTTGGTGACGGACAGGGAGGCCTGGCATGCTGCGATTCATGGGGTCGCAAAGAGTCGGACACGACTGAGTGACTGAACTGAACTGAACTGAACTGAAAAATATTATTATAAAAATTTACCCTGTAGTAATATTGTAGAATACTTGGAAGACAGAGGAAGAAATCAGTTATATGCCAGTGACCATAACAGATATTAAATACAATTGTCTTTTACATATTTTTCTCATCTTTCTTAGGCAGATCTACTTTAATGCAGTTAAAATTGTAATGGACACAATTTTGTCTTCCTATTTTTTTATGATGTATGAAAAACATTTTCTAAGCTGCTACATTGTCTTTTTTTAAATTGAGCTATAGTTAGTTTACAATATTATACTAGTTTCAAGTATACAATGTTAGTGATTCAAAATTTTTGTAGATTATATTCCATTTAAAGTTACTACAAAATATTGGCATATTCCCTGTACTGTACAATATATCCCTGTAATTTGTTTATTTTGTACTTAGTAGTTTGTACCTTGTAATCCTCCACCTGTATCTTGCCCCTTTCCTTTGCCCTCTCCCCATTGATAACCACTAGTTTGTTCTCTGTATTTGTGAACCTGGATTTTTGTTGTTGTTGCTACATTCAATAGTTTATTTTTTGGATTGTACATATCAGTGATAACATAAGGTGTTTGTCTTTCTCTGTCTGACTTATTTTTCTCTTTTACAAGCTATTCCTCATACTCTGAAGATCCTTGATGGGAAAAGACAATGACATGTAAACACCATTCCTTATAGATTTGTAACCCTCCTGCCATCTGATTGAGTGCAATGTGGGTTGTAGGGGGTTAGTTATTTTCTGAATGTTTTTCTAAAATTGTTATTTTTTTACCTACTGTACCTCTGTAGTGGTAATAGGGGCAAAAACTCAATGAGATGAAGAGAATTGGGTATACGGCAGACACTTGTGTTTATGTCTAAGACAGCCAGGTCAACTTTTGACCTTATGTATATTGCTTAGTTTGGCCACAGTCTCTCACTCACCCCAACATCTGAACTAGTGTCCTGAGATGATCCATGATCATCTGTATTTCCAGACACCCTTTTAGGAAGATCCCCTGGAGGAGGAAATGGCAACCCACTCCAGTATTCTTCCCTGGAGAATTCCATGGACGGAGGAGCCTGGCGGGCTACAGTCCATGGGGTCACAAAGAGTCGAACACGACTGACTGACTAACAATTTCACTTTCCTATCCTTTTGCTCTAAGTCTTAAATCATTCTCCTGTTAATTCCTTTTTCCTCACTCCCATTGCTGTTTGAATTTTTACACATTTGGAACCACATGGTTTTTCTCTTTTTGTGGACGAACATTTATTTATATTATTAAATATCTTTCAAAACATGTTTGTGTCTCTGTGCTATTTTATTCTATGATTCTACCCAAGTAAAAATTTCCTTTATCTTTGTTTAGATTATTTCCTATTTTTGGCTATTATCAATGATTTTTTATACAAATTCTTTTTAGAAACCTGTCATTTCCTTGGGCAAGATTTCTAGAAATAGAGTTTCTGGGCTACAAGTTCTCGAAATATTTTAAAGACTAGAAACATAGCAGTATACTTCTTTTCAGAAAGGTTACCAATTTACTCTCCCATCAGTACTGTGATAGAATCTGTCTCACTAGAACCTTGATTATTCTTATCTACAACAGTTTTGTCAATTTAATAGATAAAAATGTTATCATGATATAATTAGTGATTTTGTACACTAGTGAGGTAGAATATTTTTACTTGTGTGTGTGATTTGAATCTCTAATTTTTGTAGTTTGTGATGTTTGCATAGACATTTCACATTTTAATGTAGTAAAATCTATTTTTGCATCACAATTTTTGTTGGTTTTATACTGATGAAATACTTTTATAAGTTAAATGTTCACTTTACTTTATTCCTGCTTTGTGCATGCTTGGTCACTCAGTCCTGTCCGACTCCTTGCGACCCTTTGGACTGTAGCCTGCCAGGCTCCTCTGTCCACGGGATTTTTCAGGCAAGAATACCGGAGTGGGTTGCCGTTTCCTCCTCCAGGGGATCTTCCTGACCCAGAGATTGAACCCATGTCTCCTATATCTGCTGCATTTCAAGCAGATTCTTTTTACCTGCTGAGCCACTGGGGATGTTCCTGCTTTACAGAATTTTAAAAATCATTTAACTGTTTAATCTGAAATATATTTTGGTGTACTTTGTATAATGAATATCAAATTCAATTTTTTCAAATATGTAATAATTTTTTCTCTGATTATTTAATGTTTTCTTTACATATGTATAAAGAGATGGGAATACCAGAGCACCTGACCTGCCTCTTGGAAGAAACCTATATGCAGGTCAGGAAGCAACAGTTAGAACTGGACATGGAGCAACAGACTGGTTCCAAATAGGAAAAGGAGTACGTCAAGGCTGTATATTGTCACCCTGCTTATTTAACTTCTATGCAGAATACATCATGAGAAATGCTGGGCTGGAAGAAGCACAAGCTGGAATCAAGATTGCCAGGAGAAATATCAATCACCTCAGATATGCAGATGACCACCCTTATGGCAGAAAGTGAAGAGGAACTAAAAAGCTTCTTGATGAAAGTGAAAGAGGAGAGTGAAAAAGTTGGCTTAAATCTCAACATTCAGAAAAAGAAGATCATGGCATGCAGTCCCATCACTTCATGGGAAATACATGGGGAAACAGTGGAAACAGTGTCAGACTTTATTTTTTGGGGCTCCCAAATCACTGCAGATGGTGACTGCAGCCATGAAATTAAAAGACACTTACTCCTTGGAAGAAAAGTTATGACCATCCTAGATAGCATATTGAAAAGCAGAGACATTACTTTGCCAACAAAGGTCTGTCTAGTCAAGGCTATGGTTTTTCCAGTAGTCATGTATGGATGTGAGAGTTGGACTGTGAAGAAAGCTGAGCACCGAAGAATTGATGCTTTTGAACTGTGGTGTTGGAGAAGACTCTTGAGAGTCCCTTGGACTGCAAGGAGATCCAACCAGTCCATCCTAAAGGAGATCAACCCTGGGATTTCTTTGGAAGGAATGATGCTGAAGCTGAAACTCCAGTACTTTGGCCATCTCATGCGAAGGGTTGACTCATTGGAAAAGACTTTGATGCTGGAGGGATTGAAGGCAGGAGGAGAAGGGGACAACAGAGGATGAGATGGCTGGATGGCATCACTGACTCGATGGATGTGAGTCTGAGTGGACTCTGGGAGTTGGTGATGGACAGGGAGGCCTGGCGTGCTGCGATTCGTGGGGTCGCAAAGAGTCGGATACGACTGAGTGAATGAACTGAACTGATGTTATAATCTGTTTTTTGGCCGGTTAATTATTAACAGTTCCATTGATCTGTCTGTTGATTTGTGCACAGGTTCTCAATTTGTTTGGGCTTTCCTGATAGCTCAGTTGGTAAAGAATCCTCCTGCAATGCAGGAAACCCCAGTTCGATTCCTGGGTTGGGAAGATCCCCTAGAGAAGAAATAGGCTATCCACTTCAGTTTTCTTGGGCTTCCCTTGTGGCTCAGCTGGTAAAGAATCCACCTACAATGTGGGAAGCCTGGGTTCGATCCCTGGGTTGGGAAGATCCCCTGGAGAAGGGAAAGGCTACCCATGCCAATATTCTGGCCTGGAGAATTTCATGGATGGTGTACTCCCTGCAGAGTCGGACATGACTGAGTGACTTTCACTTTCACTTTCAATTTGTTTGAAATAAGTTTTAAATTACATCTTGACATTTGATGGAGGGAATGCCCCTTCACTGTTTTTATTTTTCAAAAAACCTTTGTGTTTGTATAGTCTGCTCATCCAGAGGAGCTTTAGAGTAATTTTATCATGTTTTTCCCACTGAAAAGAACTCATGCATTTAAACTATTTTGTGTCTCTTCATTTCGTTAGATCTTATTTTACATTTTAAATAATTGTCTAGTTTTAGTCATAAAAGTTTCACACGTTTTTTGTCGTAGTTATTTGTCATCATTTTGTATTCTTGATTGCTACTCTGAATACTATGATATTTTCCAGCTCGATTTACTGGCGTACATCTTTTAAATAGTTTTTCCAGTTGCTTTTAGTAGTTTACACCATCAATTTTGGCACCAGAGGGAGCTGTGGTGTAGTGGAAAGAGACCTTGTCAGTGATAAGGCCTGAGTCTTGGCTCTGTAAATTATTTCCCCTGTAGCCTTGACCAAATCATCTATGAAATGGGAAAATCCCTCCCACCTCTCACAGGGTGTTGGGAAAACTCACTGAGAAACGTTAAGGTCCATAAGCCCCTTGGCAGATGATCTGAAGGGATTGAGATTGGGAACCCTTAGAGGGCGAATAGGCATTCAAATTATACACTGTGGGCACCTGATGTGTGTTAAGTGCTACCTAGATATGAGGCATCTAATGAGAAATATCCCATCTCAAGATGAGGAAAAGAAAAATATCATTAACAGCATTTATAGGACTTGATATTAAAGTTAGCTTCTGATTTTTATGCATTTAAACATCACATGAGTTGAGGGGATAGATTATTAAAATGGCAGCATGGTGTTGTGAAACTAATAGTGATGCGGACGCCAGGAAATGTGGGTCCTATTCCCCACTGTGCCACTTTGTTGGGTGATCTGAGTGGTTCAGTCTTTCAGGACCTCAGTTTGCTAATATGTAAAGCAGAGGATCAGGTATGAAATCAAGACAGTACAGATGGATTGAAGATTCTTTCTGCAAATGGAATGAAGGTACTAAGTGGAATGCCTGGTTTATTCTGCATGTACTTCATGGTTCTCTAGAGTGAGTTCCAGTGACTTAGGCAGATATATGATAGCTGATTTGAGTGGGTTTCATGCACTGTCTAAAATTATCATCAATGATAGATTAAAATCCATGAATCTTCCAGGAAAGAAGGAAAGCTTTTTTTTTTTTTTTTAATGTAAATAACAACTGTAAAAATGCTGCAGGATTTTTTAAAAATTCAAAAACATTTAAAAAACTCTTCAAACTGTTCACGTTCTTTTTTTTAGACTATTAAAGTGTTGACAGACTCTTAACTAGAGCCTTGGGAGGAACAACGCTGTAATCCAATGAATAACATCCACGAATACAGGCTCATGTTGGATATGATCACTCATTACCATTGTGAGAGAAGGATGATTAAACTAATAGTTACTGGGAGACATTTCTGGTGACAGGAGGCAATGATGAGAATAAATGGACTTCAATATACATTTAGAATCGGGAATAATGGGACGTGGCAGGAAGCCAATAAATGAACATGGCCCTCCGCTCTGATCAATGAATTACTTTCCTCTCTCTCTCCCTCCTCTTGAGAGCAGCACAGGAACCTTAATGAAAAATCAATAGCCCTCTGTAATTCAAAACTGGAATCAATCGTTTGACCTGACTTTTTTTTTCCCTCCTAGGAGAATCAGCTCAAGACAGAGTTCAGTTGTAAGGAGCAGTTCTTCAAAAAGCCTACAGAAGAGACCTGATGGCAGTCCCACAGCAATTTATGCTTGTTATGGGCAAGGCTTTTCTTGCAATGTGAAGAGGATTGGGACTTTAGATTTACTTTCCCCATCAGTTCTTCCCTTTAATCCCTATCTTAAAAATTATATGCAGACATCATTAGTTTTTTTTTCTTAATGTTTCTATGGAAGTTAACTGCTTTCAGTGCCGCCTACATTTAAAACACAGGTTTATAGCTCAGAGTGCTGTCTTTAGACCCACCTGGGATCCAAAAGGAACCAATTTTTCCAGGATGAATACCTTCTCCAACATCTTGTGAACTGTTATGTCTGTGCTCAAAACAAGGCAGAGCCCACATGTCCTCATCCTAAAAGCAGTCAGTACAGGCTGAAAGGAAATTAGGATATAGGTTTTAAATTGTGTTTTCTGCTTTTTGAAAAACTTTTCATTTTATATTGGAGTATAGTTGATTAATGGGGCTTTCTTGGTGGCTCAGACAGTAAAGAATCTACCTACAATGCAAGAGGCCTGGGTGCGATCCCCAGGTTGGGAAGATCCCCTGGAGGAGGGCATGGCAACCCATTCCAGTATTCTTGCCTGGAAAAATCCCATGGACAGAGGAGCCTGGTGGGCTACAGTCCATGGGGTTACAAAGAGTTGGGCACAACTGAGCAACTAATACACACACATACACAGAGTTGATTAAGAAAGTTGTGTTACTTCCAGGTGTACAGCAGAGTGATCTTATATATATATATACATATATCTATTCTCTTGCAAATTTTTCCATTTAGGTTGTTAAATAATACTGAGCAGAGTTACCTGTGCTATATAGTAGGTCTTTGTTGGTTGTGCATTTTAAATATAATCGTGTGTACATGTCAGTCGCAAACTCTCAATCTAGCCCTCTCCCCCACCCTTTCCTTGTGGTAACCATAAGTTCTTTCTCTAAGTCTGTGAGTCTCTTTCTGTTCTGTAAATAAGTTCATTTGCATCATCTTTTTAATATTTTGCATGTAAGTGGTATCATACTATTTTCTGTTTCTATCTGACTTCACTCGGTATAACAGTCTCTAGGTCCATCCATGTAGCTGCAAACAGCATTATTTCATTCTTTTTAACGGCTGAGTAATATTCCATCGTATATATGTACCACCTCTTCTCTGTCCATTCATCTGTTGGTGTATACTTAGGTTGCTTCTATGTCTTGGCTTTTGTAAACAGTGCTGCAATGAATGAACACTGGGTGCATGTATCCTTTTGTACCATGTTTTTCTCCTGGTATATGTCCAGGAGTGAGACTGCAGGATTATATGGTAGCTCTATTTTTAATTTTTTAAGGAACCTCCATACTGTTCTCCAAAATTCTGTACCTATTTGCATTCCAACTAAATAGTGTTTTCTGCTTTTCTTTTCAACTGTATCATAATACAGAACAGAGGTTCTTGGGGTCTCTGTTAGACCATATTCAGTGATATGCCAGTAACTCTTTAACACCTGGCTCTCTTGTTAAGGATAGCCCTTCCTTGTAGAGTTTGCTAATTTCCTTGGTGTAAATATTCACATATGGCTGATTTCACGCTATCAACATGTCTGTCATTGAACATGGAGTTGGGATGAGATACACACAAAGGACTCAGCTTAATATCTGGTGTGAGCTGGTCCCAGGACAGTGCTGTGACTACTTGGTATCTTTGCACAAATTAGACCACAGCACCCACTCTGGGCAGGTACAACATGGCTTAGTCAGTTGTATGGGGATTGGAGTTAGGTCCCCAGTTCACCCCTTGGCAGTGTCTTAATCTGCACAACCAGCTGTGAGCTCTGGAAGTTCCCATCTTGGGGCTCCATAAACCTTGAGAGGCCTATGGATAGCTTCTTATCATGTAGTTACATGTGTGTGTGTGTGTATGTATGTTCTTTATCTAAGGGGCAGACTCGTGGCTTTTATCAGATTTTTAAGAGTTCCTAATTCAAAAAGTTAAATCCTTCAAAATTCTAACTACATTGGTAGAAATCTGAGGATTTTGGAACTACTTTTAAATGCAATTTCAAAGGATATGGAACCACAAGATCTAGTAAAAGTCCTGACTTTGCATCTTTCGAGGAAGAAAGATGGAGAAGGAGATGGCAACCCACTACAATAATCTTGCCTGGAAAATCCCTAGGACAGAGGAGCCTGGTGGGCTACAGTCCATAGGGTTGCAAAGAGTCAGACATGACTGAAGTGACGTAGCTTGCAGGCATGCAGGAAGAAAGACCAAATAATTTTGCAACTAGAACAAAAATAGAATTTTGATAAGTCTACCTATTTTTAAATACCTCATAGATTTATGGAATATTCACACTGTGTATAATGATGCAGTCAGAAGGCAATAGGATTTGATTTTCTTGCATTCATCCCATACCAATGTCAATAACAGTCATTTAGAAAATAGGGAAATAGTCATCCGTTTCTGTCCTTTGTTAGTGGCACAGAGCACTTGAAGAATCACTGAATTCTTTTCTGTCTTTACCCCGGGGCTGGGCTTACACCCAATTTTTGGTCATATTGATGAGGCTCATCCTGCACCATTTCTAGCATTTGGAGAATGTTTCTCATGGCAGCATCTAATCTCTGAGGCTGCTGTTTGAGGGCAAGTAATGATGAAGGGAAAACACTGATCTCCATTCCCATGGTTGAAGCTACATAAACCTGAGTGTTACATGTATAGAGGTTTTAAAAGTGCATTCCTGCTTCATATTTTAATTTAATTTAGCCAATAGTGAGGCTGACAGGGCAGTTCTCTCTCCTGTTATTTTGTAGGGATTCAGACAGCTGAAGGACATGCCCAAGGAAGCTGAGAATATGAAGAAGAATCAGGTGCAAAACCCAACTCTTCTCAAATTTGTCTAATGCTCTTCTCACTACTGTGCTAAAGAGTTGATGCTTTTGAACTGTTGGAGAAGACTCTTGAGAGTTCCTTGGACTGCAAGGGGATACAACCAGTCAATCCTAAAGAAAATTGGTCCTGAATATGCATTGGAAGGACTGATGCTGAAGCTGAAACTCCAATACTTTGGCCACCTAATGTGAAGAACTGACTCATTGGAAAAGACCCTGATGCTGGGAAAGTTTGCAGGCAGGAGAAGGAGATGACAGAGGATGACATGGTTGGATGGCATCACCGACTCTATGGACATGAGCTTGAGTAAGCTCTGGGAGTTGGTGATGGACAGGGAAGCTAGTGTGCTGCAGTCCATAGGGTCGCAAAGAATCGAACACGACTGAGCAACTGAACTTCTCACTACTCCTATTGTTACACTGTCATCATTTCCTGCTTGTTTCAAGGGTTGAGGGTTCAAACAGTCACATGGTCCAGTGAGCCAATGGTATGCCAAAGGTAAATCTCAGGTCTGCTTGTCGGAGTGTAGTTATTTTGATATTCCGGGTGACATTTCTTAAGGCAACACGTTTTATGAACAAGGGCTTCAGAGAAACACAAACCTGGGGTCAAATTCTGGCTCTGCTCTTTCACTGGTTCTGTAACCACTGTCAGTCTCAGTTTCGTCTTCTGTGAAATAGGGGCAGCAGCAGTTCCCTCAAGATTGCTGGGAAGATTAACTACATAAAGCACGTAGTCCATGCCCAAAAGGCACACAGTAAGCATTCATTAAACTAACTATATTAATTATTAATAATATGCTTAACATTCTAATTCATTTACTAGAAAACAATGACTGTCTAGAAGTTCAAGGTCATAAATTATTTGACAAGCTCTATTTGCAAATGAAATCTCCAAGCAAGAATACCGAAGTGGGTAGCCAATCCCTTGTCCAGAGAATCTTCCTGATCCAAGGATTGAACCCACATCTCCTGCATTGCAGGCAGATTCTTTACCATCTGAACCACCAGGGAAGCCCCAAGATATATGCAAAATGTTCCAAATTTCCAAATAGGGCCACGTGCGCGCATGCTAAATCACTTCAGTTGTGTCTGACTCTGCAACCCTATGGACCATAGCATGCCTGGCTCCTCTGTCCATGGGATTCTCCAGGGAAGAATACTGGATTAGGTTGCCATGCCCTCCTCTAGGGGACCTTCCTGACATGGCCTATCATATCTTTGTTTCTATTCTTTAAATACCAGGGGAGGCACCCAAAGAGAGCTAATCTACCAAAGAAAAAAAATAAAATAGAACAAACCCTCATCTCGTTCAAACCACAAAACTCTAAGGTATTTCTGCTAAGGTTCTTGATGACCTTCTTTTCCAGCTCTAAGTCCAAAATACAGACTGGCATCTCTGCTTATTTTTGTGGACTAGTCCTCTAAGCGTTTGCTCGGTAAGATATCATTACATAATATTTCTGTTCCCAGTTAATATGGTCCACAGTATTGCTGAGTTATAAGTACTTTCTTTTATCACAAACATCCTGCTGTTACTGTCAGTGATAATCTATTCTTTTCTCCTTCATTTTTTTCCCCATGAATGTGTGGAAGATTTCTCCTCTGCCGGACAGATCCCTTCTGCTTCTGTGCCCCTGCTTCTGCCATGTCGTCTGTTTGCTGAAAGTCTGGGCTGCTGGCAAGAAGGCAGGCTCCATTCATTGGCATGAAGCAAAGCACACCACACTGTTGCCAAGTGACCATGCATCACTACGCTTGTATTTTAGGTTTCCGGGTGTCTTATCCTTTGACATCTTCTTAAGTCCAGGTGGGGAGGAGCAGTGTTTGCAATGTTTGGGAGGCTGGGGCAGATGGACGCATTCCTGGAAGGGGGGCCCTGAGAGCTGGCGCAGGAGGATGGAATCTGTAGTCATTTCTCCTCCACCAAGGTCATAGCAGGGTTCAGTTGGCATCAGCCACCCCTCCTTTCCCTCCTTCCTTCCAAAAAACCTGTTCCAGTTGTCAAAGAGGCTTCCTGTAATTCCTCAAGAGAATATTTCAGATTTTCCCATTGCATTATAAAGACAAATTACTCCCCCCCTTTTTTGACTCAATTTAAAAAAAAGATTTCTTATTCTCCCTCCCTTCCTTTGCTGCTTGATTCCCTTCCCTCTCTTTCTTTTCCTTCCTACCTTCCCCTTCCCTCCTTTCTTACTTTCTCCCCCTCCTCTGTAAAGTTATCTTTATTTGTAAGTTTTAAGATCAAGAACTCTGGAGCTAGACAGCCTGATTTTGAATTCCAGCTCTGACACTTATCAGCTGTCTGTGGTACCTCTCTGTGACTCAGTTTACTCATCTGTAAAATCTGGATACTAATAGAACTTAATTTATAGGGTATGCTGATGATGGAGTTGATATATGCATGACCCATCACATAGTGAGTCATAAGTGTTGGCTATTATTCATTTATTTATTTATTATTTTACAACCCAGATTTGTAGCACATTAACTAGAGACATTTTAGGATGGGCTATGATGTGTTTTAAACTTAGAAAAGACAGATATAAATACAATGCAGTTTTAAAATTTCCGTGAGCATTCAACCTTAAAGAAAAAATAAAGAAAAAAAAAAAAGAAAACATATTTAACAAAAAAAGCATTTTCTAGAACATACTTTGGTGTTGCCATTTTTAGGAGTGAGAAACACAATTACCCAACCTTGGGTACTGTTAGCTTTGGTTGCGTGTACCATATTAAAATATGTAGGTAACTAAATACAAACGTAGGTTTTCATTGCAATCTGCTGAATGTATTTTAGGGGTTTTAGTCCCAGCTGTTCCATGTATATTTAGTTAAATAATGTAGCTCTATAAGAACAAGTGTTATGCTATTTTTAAAGGCACATTGTTTTTTAATTAGCTGCACGTATATGTTTTGTCTTATTCTGAGTAGAAAGTACTCAGACTCAAGGCCTTCTGTGCATGGCTGCCTCCGTAACATGTGAGTACCGCTGGATGCCAGAGAGTAGATTTTCTCTGATGCTTTCTCCCAAAACAAAGCTGTTGATAAGACATTGAACTCAGGTCATTTTTCTAATGCTTCCATGGAATTCTCCAGGCAAGAATACTGGAGTAGGTAGCTGTTTCCTTCTCCAGGGGATCTTCCCCACCCAGGGATCAAATGCTGGTCTCCTGCATTGCAGGCAGATTCTTTACAATCTGAGCCAACAGAGAAGCTTTTCTAATGCTCCAGTCATGTCTAACTCTTTGTGACTCCATGGACTGTACCCCACCAGGCTCCTCTGTCCATAGGATTCTCCAGGCAAGAATACTGATGTGGGTCGCCATGCCCTCCTCCAGGGGATCTTCCCAACCCAGGGATTGAACCCATGTTTCCTGCAGCTCCTGTATCTCAGACAGTTTCTTCACTGCTGAGCCACAGGGGAAGCCTTATACATAGGTCTTTCTGGGGAAATAACCAGCAGCTCTTTTGCATTTCAGACAAGTAGGAGCTTTATAAACATTGTTTGGTGATATTTCTCTGTTCTTGATCTCTTAACCCATCATTGTCCTGCCTATAAAATTAAAGTAATATACCTCTCCTTCCTGCCTCACTAAAATTTGTTAAGGCATATCAAACCATCTGTCATATGTTGGAAACAATTTTCAGGACTGTTTTTTAGAAGATACTTTTAAATACTATTTGTCATCATACCTAGATTTCTAGGTAAGGTCCATTTTTGTTAATTTGTTGGGAGAAATGCATGTTGAGATTCAAAATCAAGTTATCAAGTGGAATATAAACAGAAAACCTTGAAGTGTATTTTTAATACTTTGGCATTTTCACATGAGTTCTTGCCAATCAGTTTCTTTTTTTATGACTATAAGCTGGTACCTTCCCTCCCCTACCCCCAGCAGCTCACCCCCCACCCTGTTAAGAACAAATGCCCTTTAATCAGATTCTACTTGCTGACAGCTTTCTTTTTTCATGAATTTCAAGTATAGTATATTATATGGAGTTCCCAGTTGCCAAAGTGTGCCCAGATAAAATCATATTGGTTCTGTCAATTGATAGATGTAAATTACAAAAAAGAAACTCTGGTTTGGGAAGCTGAAAGTTGGCTATCATTAAGATTTCATTTGCATCCAAGTGTGATTTCTGTTTTATATAGAAGAATTAGGGTTATGATTTCTGTTAAAAAATGTTTTATGGGTACCAAAACATACACTGCATGCTTTCAAAGAGTAAAATTTCCAATGCCATTTGGTGACTGGGAATGGAAAGGGAGATGACTAGATGGCCTTGGATATGGATATCAAGTGGAACAATTAAACCACCTGGAGAACTATACACATGGAAATGGGACAAGGGGTCTTTCATTGCCAGTTTGCTGATTAAAATCTGGGCTGAGTCAGAAGTGATCTCAAGCCATTAGCATCCTACCCTTGGCCAAGGGCCTACTGAGAATAAAATAAGTATGAAATGGGCTTGTTCAGCTCCCCAGGGCCACAACCCCTTCAGATATTTCTTAACGTTAGACTCATTAGCAATGTCTTTGGAGATAGGAGCTTAAGCAAATCAAGTTCTGACCATCTCCTTTAATTCTGAACAGACTGAGTTTGAGGGGTGGTGAACCTTGTCTCTTGATTCTATTGATGGTCACTTAGTGGAGAGTCCCAATGTCTAGTCTTGTCAATCCATCAACTCTGGTGAGCACCATAAAACAAACAGGAGGGGCTTAGCAAGGCTGTTGACCTCTTGTGAACTCGAATGACAATGCATGCAATTGAAGAGTGAGGTCTGGGGAAAAAGGAGTAATAAAGGTCTCTTTAATATGCTGGATTTGGGTAACAATTGCAGTGAGTGTTACAGAGATAAGGAGAAGGGAATCAGACAGTGTTGGAGTCTCAGAAGACTGAGCTGTTAAGTGGTTGCATGTAGGGGGTTACTTGTGTGTGATATTTACGCATACATGTATGTATACTATATAACTGCTTTAGAGGCTTCCCAATGCATACGTGTATGTATACTATATAAAATAAAATGCTACTCTTCTATAGTTACAAATGTGACTATACTAAGGGTGATTCTACCAGCTCTGATCAAAGGTTTCATTCTTTTATGATCTTACCTTCTTTCAGGCTGCAGGAGGTGCAATATCAGTTAAAACAGGAGCTTCCTTGATGGCTCAGATGGTAAAGAATCCACCTGCAATGCTGGAGACCAGGGTTCAATCCCTGGGTTGTGAAGATTCCCTGGAGAAGAGAATGGCAACCCACTCCAGTATTCTTGCCTGGAGGATTCCATGGACAGAGAAGCCCAATGGGCTACAGTCCATGGGGTCACAAAGAATCAGATGTGACTGAGTGACTAACACTTTCACTTTTCACTTTCTATCAGTCTCTAGGAGGTACAACATTAGTTAAAACAGTCCCCGTCTGAGTTGAGATTTTGGTATTTGGAGGGCTGGCTGTTAAATTGGACGGGTTAGCAGAGGACTTTTCTTTAAGACTCAGCTGTCCCACACAAAACACTGTGTAGTAGGAGGAAGCTTCTAAACCTCTTTGGACTTCCTTTGCTTATAGGCAAATCAGATTAGATAGATGACCTCTGATCTCCTTTTCTAAAAGTCTTGCTTCCCAAATAATAGTCATGGTGGTAGTGTTGGTGGGACTCTACCTTTATTTTTTACTGAGTTGGTGTAATTTCTGATAGCCTTTGTCTATCCCCTCCCAGGGAGTCCTCTCACTTTTTGTTCCTCTGAGTTCTTGGAAAAAAGGAAAAAGTGAGGAAAGTGGTCAGAAGAGGTGAGAGCGAAGCAGAGCCCCGGTCAGGGTTCTGAGCTGGTGTGTTGCTTCCCCAGCCAGGGCTCTGCCCCAGGTGCCTGCCTGGCAGCCAGACAGGACATTTGCCCACCCCACCCCCAACCTGGGTGAATGCTGGGCCTCACAGGGAACAGCCCAGGGTTATAGCTGCACTTTATTTGTTAAATAAAAGGAGATAATTAAAGGAGCTATAAAAATTCCCTCCAGAGCCTGTATCTGATCTGCACACTGGCTTGGTTTATTAATTGATACAGATTTCTGGTTCAGTTCACCGTGTGCCTCTCGTGGAGCAAGGAGATCCGTGTGGTCAGGGTCTGTGACCGCCATGGTCTGGGGGCTCAGGGCTGCCCATCGTGTGAGGCATGGCTCCTCTTTCTGAGAAAGTCAGTCACTGCGGCCAAAGACACGGGGTCCAGATATTCAGGTCATGCGAGCGAGAGCGAGGGAGAAAGCCATTGTCCCTGACCCCGCCTAATGTCCCTCTCCTGTCCCCATTTTCTTCTTCTTCGTGCTCCTGTTTTCCTGGTACATTTTATTCCCCCATTTTCTTCTCCCCCATTCCCTTAAGTAGAGGTGACACAGATCAATACCTTTGATGGAAAGTAATAATCAGGCCTATTAAGTGACAAAGGTTTACTCTGTAACAGCTGTGCTGGCGGGAGAGGAGAGCTTGTCTGACTAATGAATCATGAAACAATCAGGCAGTAGCCATTTGTGTTTAGATCTGTAAATATGGTGTGGTTCAAGTGCCAGACCATTGCCGGCACTCCAGCTGGGGCACAGATGGTCCGCATTCATAGCAGCACGAGTGTGAAGAAAGGGTTTTTTCCCTTTCTCTGTCCCACACTGCACCTCTCTGAACCTCCCTTCAGCTCTGTGCAAAAGGAACTTAAAGAAAGGAGACACATTTCTGGGCAGCACACACCTCCCGTGTGGATTTCACTGTAGGTTACCAAGTACTGGTGGTTCCTAAAGGCTCCACCTGGGAGGAAAGAAATGCTCACAGAAAATGTCACTGTTCTGTATTCCCCCAAGACTCTCTGGTGGCTTGGACAGTGAAGAATCTGCCTGCAATATAGAAGATACGAGTTTGATCTCTAGGTCGGGAAGATCTCATGGAGAAGGGAATGACAACCCACTCCAGTATTCTTGCCTGGAGAAGTCCATGGACAGAGGAGCCTGGCAGGCTACAGTCCAGGGGGTCACAAAGAGTCGAACACGATTGACTGACTCGACTGAGCGACTAACACTTTTTATTTTTTCTAAGAAGACATGATCCATATGTGACTCTAAATGTCTATTGGAATTGTCACTGCAAAATATATTCCTTTATGCTTTTCTTACCCATTACTGTACTTAACCTCCTGTTTTTTTCTTAGCTGTAAACTGAACAAATTGAGAGAAAAACTGATGTTCCAAGATGAGAAAGTCACTATACAAAGCTAAAGTTGCTCTTTAAAAATATGCTAATAATGTCTGTTGGGATTCTTTCTCTAGGATCTTCATCTTCAAGACATCAGAATTTCAAAAGCTAGTCATCCTGAGCTTAATCAAATATGGATTTTAGGGGTGTTGATGACAGTTGTTTGCCTTAACCAAGAAGGCTTTATTTTTCACTAGATATGGAAACTGAGCCTCTGTTTGAAAGAAATTAACATTTGAAGTCATTCTTGGTTTAATTATTTATTTATCAATTTATTTTATGGCTACTTTTTGCTTGTTTTATTTTCTCATTTCTTTTGGTGTTCAAAATCTTTGTTACTGAGCAGTTTCTGGTAAGTTCCTATTAGAACTTGCATTGTGGCATCCTTTCAACTGTGGGAAACACATTCCTACCATTTTTTCTCACCTTTAAAACATGTAATAGATATAGTGGGGCTTCCATGGTAGCTCAGATGGTAAAAAAACTGCCTGCAGTAGGGGAGACTTGGGTTCGATCCCTGGGTTGGGAAGATCTCCTGGAGAAGGGAATGGCTACCCACTCCAGTATTCTTGCCTGAAAAATCCCATGGACAAAGGAGCCTGGTGGACTATAGTAGGCAGGCTTACAAATGTTTAGGAATAGTCAAGAAAGTCAGATATTTGAAAATATATTCTGGAATTTACATTTTCCCCTTAAATTTGGCTTCTGTTTGAGGAGGCTCATTTTCTTTTCCTTTTCTCTGTTTAGAGAAATTAACAAAGATCTTTTTCAGGATGAGCTACAACTAGCGAAATAAATGCTATCCATTTTTTAGCTGAAGTGCTAAACTCTGAGTTTACTTATGGAACTACAGATATTCATGAAATGTTAATGAGAGTATTGGGTTGTGATAAAATAGGTGGAGTGTTATCTCCAACTAGCTGTTTGAGGCTGGCTGACTTTGCTCCCTAAAGAGAGGGCTGGTGTAAAGGTGACTTAGCTTTGATTTAAGGTTGCTGGTATGTGTGCTAAGTCGCTTCAGTCCTGTCCAACTCTTTTCGACCTTATGGACAGTAGTCCACCAGAATCCTTTGTCTGTGAGATTCTCCAGGCAAGAATACTGGAATGGATTGCCTTGCCCTCCATCATGGGATCTTCCCAACCCAGGGATTGAACCTGCGTCTCTTATGTCTCCTGCATTGGCAGATGAGTTCTTTATCACTAGTGCCTCCTGAAAAGCCCAAGGTTGTTGGTAAATTCACTAATTATTGAACCAGGAAGAAGCAGTGCAAAGGAAACCATGAGATTAGATGGAAGTGTGTCTGAATATGGCTCCCCATGGTCTTCCCAGATATGTCCAGAGTTTGGTGGTCAAGGTCATCTGTTGGAGGTGGGAACACAGAAGGTGGCATGCTCACTGCCATCTCTAATGCTTAGAATGCCACCATTCAAGGATCAATGTCATTGTCATCTAAGGACTCTCTTATCATGCTTCAGTTACATGCTTTCACATACTAATTGTGTCTCTGTCCATCTGGCCTATAGCAGGTCTGGCCATAGCTTAACACAAACCCACCCTGAAAAATAATGCTGGTGACACCGTGACCCCTTTCCCCAAGACACTTTAAGTGCACCACCATTCTAATGCTTGGTAAATTTGGAATAGCACATATATTAATGTAGAGAAATATCTTCCAGATGTTTTCAGTTGACTAATTGATCTGGCTCAGTCAGAAATACTGAAAAATTGGAAGCCACCAGTCTCTGAAACTCTGATGGGAGACATGGACCATCTATTTAGAAAAATGCTTGCTCTGATATTTGCATATGTAACATTTCACCACCCAGTTTTAGTGGTTTCAGACATCTCCCAGAACCCACCATGGTCTCCAGGTCAAGAGCCTCTGCTTCTCTTCTTTGCTTAGCAACTTGATGAGTCAAGTCTCATCCTGGATTCTTTAGCTCCATCTCAAAATCATGCCACCATCTTGTTCTCTACAGTCCCTGACTCCCAATTTTATTCCTCTCTCACTAATTAAAAAAATTATTTATTTGTGGCTGTGCTGGGTCTTTGTTGCTGTGCAAGCTTCCTCTAGATGCAGCGAGCAGGGGCTACTTTCGAGTTGTGGTGCACGGACTTCTCACTGGGATGGCTTCTCGTGTTGCGGAGCTTGGGCTCTAGGGCACGTGGGCTCAGTAGTTGTGGCACATGAGCTTAGTTGCCCTGCAGCAATGTGGGATCTTCCCAGATCAAGGATCGAACCCAGGTGGATTCTTCACCATTGGAACATCAGGGAGGTCAAAAACTTTATTTTCTAACTTCAGTTTTTGCTTTAATTTACTATCATTTGTGACCACCTCACTCTTTTCTTTCTGCTGATCTTGTAATAGAATTGTTTCTCCAGATTTGTTTTGCCTTTAGATTTTAACCTATGTTTCCACTAATGTCATAATCTGTATTACACCTAGCACATGCTAGGTACTTAAAAATATTAATAGTAACAATATTTTTTCATTATTATTGAGGGCCTGCTAGGCATTGTACTAGATGTACCCTTATTGCTAGTTATCATAGCAACCCTGAAATACAGATTGTATCCCATTGTATTGATAAGAAATCTGAGGATTCTGGAGATTAAGAATTTAGTATTTTTTCCTTTAAACTGACATTCTATTTTTTTGTTGAGTAAAATAGGAAAAATTTAAAATAGGAAATGTTCTCTCACTCCTGAAAGTACAAAAGTAAGCAATTTAATTGCCAAAAGATAATTGTATGATAAATACACAATATGTAAATATTTTTCAGAATCTACATACTACCCAAAATCACCTACTGTACACCTATCTTGTGACAGTAACATTGCCCATAAGCCATACTCTTTTCTGAAATTAATGCTAATTTTCTTTCTGTTCTTCCTTCTCTTCTATCTGGCCTGTTTTCTTCCCTTCTTAATTATACTTCTCTTCCTACTCTTGGGTGTCCAAGTGACTCATCAGTAAAGAATCTACGTGCAATACAGGAGATGTGGGTTCAATCCCTGAGTCATGAAGATCCCTTGGAGAAGGAAATATCAACCCACTCCAGTATTCTTGCCTGGGAAATTCCAATGGACAGAGGAAACCTGGTGGGCTACAGTCCATGGGGTCACAACAAAGTCAGACACAACTTAGCCCGAAACAATCACTCACTCACTCACTCTGACTCCTGCCTCTTAACAGATTCTCTGAAAGGTCTTTAAATCTATCTTCTTCAAGTGGAATATCAAATCTAGCCTTTCATCTAAGAATCACCAGACTCTCTTAGGTCAAGAAACTCAAGCATGTATTCCCTGTCCAGGGTGTCTCTTCAGTGCAAACATTAGCATTGAAAAGTTATTACCCATTTCTTCCTTCAGCTCCAGGCAGGAGGGTGGGGGATTGTCTACCTCACAGACAGTGTCCAGTTATGGAAACTTCTGCTACCCGAGGCTTTAGGATCAATGACTTGAGAGCCAGAGCGTCAGACAGATCCCAACTGCTTCCTCTTCCAGACTAAACATTCACAGATTCTGTCCTCAGACCTCCTTTCCACTCAGTGTATCTTTTTTCTTGAGGTAGTCTCAAGTAGTCCCATGACTTTAAATACATTTTAAAGTGTTTGTCTCTCAAATTTATATTTCTTCCTGTCTCTCTTCTTGTACCATTTCTCTCATGCAGAAGAATGATTCCTCAAGTGGATATAAGATCACATCATTTGCTGCATAAAGGCCTTAATGAATTCTTTTATTACTTAAAAAAGAATCCAGGCTTACTGACACATAGGGCATACTGGTCCTTGTGTGTTCCCATCCTTCCTACCTCCCTCATGTCATCTCCCTCACTGTCTGCCTTGTCTATGAAACTGCAACCATCCTAACCACCCACCGACAAACCCTTCTCTATTTTTTCCAAAGATGCTTATCACCCTATGACCTATTTAAAAATTTCTTGTTTAGTGTCTGTTTATCCCAACTAGAATGTGATTCAGTGATGACAGTGGTATTCACCTGTGGTATTCAGTGCTCAGAAAAATGTCTGGCATAGAGTAGATGTTTAAAAAAATTCTGTTAAGTGAATGAATGCTATTATTTGTAGCTGGAGGATGGTGAGATGGTATTCCACTTCCTTTTTAGAAATACCATTTCTTTTCTCTATTTGCATAGGTTTAGTCAAGGTCCAGATTAGAAGATATACACTTCTCACTTCCCACATACAGCAAGATCTATAATAATTTTTCATCTCCACCTCTGCCCCTCAGTTGTGCTATTGATTAATAAAGTGATAGTATATTTGAATTGGGTCAGTCAAGGTGAGGACTAATGTGCCTCTTCAGATCTTCCTTCTCTTAAGAATTATTTTATTTATTTTATTGTGATTTTACTATGAAAGAATACATAATCATTGCTCCCCTGATGGCTCAGACGGTAAAGAATCTGCCTGCAGTGCAGGAGACCTGAATTTGATCCATGGGTTGGGAAGATCCCTTAGAGAAGAAAATGGAAACCCAAGCCAGTATTCTTGCCTGGAGAATCCCATGGACAGAGGAGCCTGGCAGGGTCACAAAGAGTCAGACCGTAGTCGGACATGACTGAAGTGACTGATCACTCACATAATTATCCTTGGAAAATCAAACACTTCAAAATTATATAACATAGCTCTCCTTCTCTGACACTATATCTGAAAAATAAGACCACTGTTAGAAAGTTGTTCTATAGCCTTCTTAGATCTTATTTCTTCTTTATTGTTTATTATTTTTATTAAACATTCATATTAAGCAGAGAAAGGCTTGCTTTGGGATATGCCAAAAGTTGATAAAAGACCTGATCCTTGGTGTTGGGAAATCTAAACCTTAAATATGGAGAGAGGGCAAATATAAAAAGACAATACGTCTGAAGAAATATGCTAACTAATTCTGTGAAAATGAGAAGCATAAGTGCTAGAGGACAAAGAACCATAGGGTAAAGGTGGCCAAATGAGATGAATCCAGGTAGAGTACCTGTTGGTCTCAAATGATGTCAAAATGGAAATAAACAATTCTGTATCTTTCCATAGTGCTTTTCTTCTCATGGTTTAAAAAATACCCCAAAGAGAAAAAATGTAAAGGATATTCTTCTCATATATACATAAGTTAAAATATAGGTTATCCCTCCTTAAAGAATTGGCCACTATTGTTTTAAGATATAAAGTGACTGGAATAACCATGCATTTCTGGTTATAATGAAATGAATACACTGAAATAAGTCTATGTGTAAAAGGTGAATGAAATTCTGTCTGTTCCTATGTAACCAGCAAAGAAAAGAGAAATCCTTTTGGGTGGTATGGGTAATGATTTACTTGCATGTAGACTATAATTTAAAATTGACTCCTGAATTTGTCAAGCCTTTTGACCTGTATTCAAAACACTTTGAGAGGGCTCACGCCAGCAAGTTACAATACTGTATTTATCAGCAGCCACCTGCAGGGCTTTAGTCTCCAGCTGCTGCTTTTTTTCCCCCAATCCATTGAAACTCTTTTTTTAAAATGGCTGTAGACCAAATAGCATTGACTGAGAAAAGAAAGCCAAAGGGTAGCGCTTCCTTAAAACCATTATTTGATTGGGACAAAAGGGCAAGGTTTCCTGAATCAACCTTAAGAAATACAGATATTGAACATGTTAACAATACCAGTGTTCTTCCAAAAAAACCACATTACACCCCACCTCACTGGGTCTATTGATTGGAATGTCGTGCAAATGAAAGGAACGAAAGAAATCCAAAGTGCTTCTTCTAACAAGGTGCCATCAATAATGTCCACATGGGCGATCCTTCCTTGATTTAAGAGCTTGTCACCTTCGTGTAGCCACTTAAAACTCTCTGGAGAGGGAAAAACAGCCTCCTGCCCCAAACAGAATGTTAGATTAAGAAAGATTCGTCCCATTCTGCTGCCCTGTTGCTCATCCTGCCTGTTTTCTTGGGCTCTCTCTCTCCTGCAGCATTCTGTCTCTTGATCATGTGTAGTATTGACTTGCTGATGTACGTTTGTACTCCTAAACTTAGACCCTGTGCATGTGTATTTCCATATAATAGAAGTGATTTTTACATGGGAAAAGATTTGCACTTTGAAGGCATCTTCTTAAGGAAGAACCATCCAGAGAACACAGCTGGCTTTGGAAAATTGAGTTTCTACTGAAAGTTTCCTGCTATTATCTTGACAATCTTATCATTATCAAAGCATTTGAATATTAGGTATGACAATGAACACTCGCTGCAGGGAAGAGAGGAGCAAGGCCATAAGTGGGAGGGGGCCGCTAACAATTGTGCCCCCTGTGGCAGCCATCATAATTTAATATCCTCACACTGGGAGGCTCCATTTCGCTTGGCCCGCATTGAGCTACTCGATGTGTTGTTTCTCTTTGGCCAAACCATCAGGGTTGTCCCTTGAACAGCCTGTAAGACTTCAAATAAAAGATCATGCTGATCATAGCCTAAGGGTAGGATTTGTGTTTTGCATGAGAGTGAGTAATTTAACTATTACACGGAGGGAGGCTTCTGGGTTTGAACAGAATTTATTTCAAGATTGCACTAAACTTGTTGGTAGATCAATAGTTTTTCTTCTTATTGACTAGGTGTCTCTTGCTGAAAAATAGGGAAGACACATCCATTAAATGATAATGACGAGATATATTGGAGTTGCCACATGCTGATACCCCATTCTGTTTGTCTTGTACTTTGTGAGTGGATACTTTTTTTTTTTTGCAGTGGATTTAACTTTTTCCCACATTTCTGCTCAATATCAGGTAGGATTTGAAGCTGTCATGTTAAAGATTCTAAGTAGAAGAGACTGATTATTGTTCATGTAATTTCTACTCTTGTTTTTGTTCTGGTATCAGTGCCAGGGATAACCTTCGTGAAGTCTTTAACACATTATCATTTGAAAATAGACTCATGAGCTCAGCTGTATCTTGCCATAGTGTGGTACAGAATATACTATAAGGAGGATTTGTCTTAGTCTGTATCACATGAAAGGGTTTGTTATATTTTTATACTGTAACACTGTCCTATAACAAATATTTGGAGGATAGTTGTTATGGTGAGCTCTAGGGTGTTTCTGAGAGAGAAAAGGAAAAAAAAAAGATTAATATGCTTTCTTCTTTGTGGAACTGATTTAGACTGTGAAATGGGGCTTATCCAAGGTTATGAATATAGCAGAGTGTAGTGTTAAATTAGGACGACCTGACCACCATGTGGGTTTTGATTATCATGGGTTGTCTCCAAGACCTACTTTTGAAAAGAACAAGAAATATTAGTAGAGCTGTTAAGCATTTGGTCCTTTGTTTTTGTTCATTAAGATCCAAACAGTGGGAAGCTCTCACAGAAAAATGCCTGGCTTAAAATGCCACATCACCATGGGAAAGTGGATACTTTAGTTACTTTTTTTGTTCAACTGCTGAATTTATTTTAGAAACTTAAAGGCTTTGTTGTTGTTGTTGTTGTTGTTGTTCAGTCACTAAGTTATGTCTGTCTCTCAGAGACCCCAGGAACTGTAGCATGCCAGGCTCCTCTGTCCTCCACTATCTCCTGGAGTTTGCTCAAATTCATGTCCATTGAGTCAGTGATAGTATCTAATCATCTCATCCTCTGATGCCCCCTTCTCCTGCCTTCAATCCTTCCCAGCATCAGGGTCTTTTTCAATGAGTTGACTGTTTGCATCAGGTGGCCAAAGTATTGGAGCTTCAGCTTCAACATCAGTCCTTCCAATGAATATTTAGGGTTGATTTCCTTTAGGATTGGTTTGAAGGCTTTATCTATTGATAAAGGGGTAGTTTTCTGTTGCCCATACTCTAGAGTAAATTTTAACCAGTGTGAGCTCATTAAAAAATGCCAGGTTGTGGTTTGAAATGTCTCTTTAAGATTCCCATGACCTCAAAGGCCTCATCTCTTGTTTTGGAGTCCTGTGACTTCACACATGAAGGTCAGAGGGCATTGTGGTATCTGTGCACTTGGGTTGTTTGCCTTTGTACCCAAGATGGTGAAGAGTTATCATGACCAAGTTTCATTTTCAAGTCGATTTGATAGAGCATTTGAACATGAATTATTTTTATTGGTGTATTTATGCTGAGTCCCCATGGAGAACAAAGACTCTTTAGGAAATGGGTCCTGACCAATGATCTGTAATCATGATGACAAAGAAGATTTAGGTTAAGGAGCAGACCATCAAAGGTAACACCCTACTCTTTCCTTGTATATGTATATGCATATTTGTATAAAGTGCTGGACAAGCAAACAACAGCTGAAGGAGAGCTTAAGGGAAATTCTTCCTGTTTAATAAAGGGTATAAATGCTGAGATATACATGTGTCTAGATGTGTGTCTTTCTCTATGAGCACCAAAAGATATCATTATCAGTTTTAAAAATGAGATGCGAAATGGACACATAGATTATCTCATGTGATATTTGCATTTTTAGTTTTTAAAGGCACAGTGTTCATCGCAGCACTGTTTATAATAGCCAGGACATGGAAACAACCTAGATGTCCATCAGCAGATGAATGGATAAGAAAGCTGTGGTACATATACACAATGGAGTATTACTCAGCCATTAAAAAGAATTCATTTGAATCAGTTCTGATGAGATGGATGAAACTGGAGCCGATTATACCGAGTGAAGTAAGCCAGAAAGAAAAACACCAATACAGTATACTAACACATATATATGGAATTTAGGAAGATCGCAATGACGACCCTGTATGCAAGACAGGAAAAAAGACATGGATGTGCATAACAGACTTTTGGACTCAGAGGGAGAGGGAGAGGGTGGGATGATTTGGGGGAATGGCATTCTAACATGTATACTATCATGTAAGAATTGAATCGCCAGTCTATGTCTGACGCAGGATACAGCATGCTTGGGGCTGGTGCATGGGGATGACCCAGAGAGATGTTATGGGGAGGGAGGTGGGAGGGGGATTCATGTTTGGGAACGCATGTAAGAATTAAAGATTTTAAAATTTAAAAAATAAAAAACTAAAAAAAAAAAGGCACAGTGTTTCATTCAAAGAGACATTAATAACTGAAATAATTCAGGCTCAAGATAATTTAAAAATACTAGTAGAGAGTTTGACTGGGGAAAGTATAAGAGAAAATTTCCATAAGTTATCTTTGCTAAGTCCTTGGTGGTAAGGATATTAAAATTGTCATCTAATGATTGATGCTGAATGTGTATAGCAGGGCCGCTGTTTTCTCCTGAAATCATGTTTATCTCAAAGCCTCATTTGGCATCTTTGTACTTCATAGTGGCTCAGATATTGCAGCTAAAGGAGGCAGAATGGTATGGTCTTCAGGACCATGGACTTTGATGCTGACTGCTCTGGGCTCATTCCCAGCCCCACCAATTATTGGTTGTGACAGAAAGTAACTTGTACTCCCCCGTGCCTCTGTTACCTTATTTTTAAAATAAGGCTGTTGTAAAGATTAAGTCAGTTAATATATGCAGGGTTTTGCAGTGCAGGGCTTATGGTGAGTTGTTTTCTCTCTGTGCCTCAGTTTCTGGTTTTAGGGGTAGTAATTGTACTTCTCCCATAGGGCTGTTGTTAGGATTTAATGAATTAATATTGTGTATGCAAGATACTGGTCCCATCACTTCATGGGAAGTAGGTGGGGAGACAGTGGAAACAGTGTCAGACTTTATTTTTGGGGGCTCCAAAATCACTGCAGATGATGATTGCAGCCATGAAATTAAAAGATTCTTACTCCTTGGAAGGAAAGTTGTGACCAACCTAGATAGCATGTTCAAAAGCAGAGACATTACTTTGCTAACAAAGGTCCGGCTAGTCAAGGCTATGTTTTTTCAGTGGTCATGTATGGATAACCACAGAGTTGGACTGTGAAGAAAGTTGAGCGCTGAAGAATTGATGCTTTTAAACTGTGGTGTTGGAGAAGATTCTTGAGAGTCCCTTGGACTGCAAGGAGATCCAACCAATCCATTCTAAAGGAGATCAGTCCTGGGTGTTCTTTGGAAGTAATTATGCTAAAGCTGAAACTCCAGTACTTTGGCCACCTCATGCGAAGAGTTGACTCATTGGAAAAGACACTGATGCTGGGAGGGATTGGGGGCAGGAGGAGAAGGGGACAACAGAGGATGAGATGGCTGGATGGCATCACTGACTCGATGGACATGAGTTTGAGTGAACTCCGAGAGTTGGTGATGGACAGGGAGGCCTGCATGCTGCAATTCATGGGGTCGCAAAGAGTTGGACATGAGTGAGCGACTGAACTGAACTGAACTGAACTGAACTGATGCAAAATGCTTAGAACAGAGCCTGGAACTATGTTAATTTTAGCAATTATCATTATTCTACAGAATAAAGATTAGATTTTCTGAACTCCAATTCAGTTCTTTTAGAAACAATACACGCTGTGCTGTGCTTTGCTCTGCTAAGTCACTTCTCTTTGCATCCCATGAACTGTAATCCGCCAGCCTCCTCTGTCCATTGAATTCTCCAGGCAAGAGTACTGGAGTGGGTTTCTATTCCCTTCTCCAGGGGATCTTCCTAATCCAGGGATCAAACCTGGGTCTCCTGCATTGCAGGCAGATTCTCCATTGTTTGAGCCACCAGGTCCTTCTGGGCTAGGTGTTGGTTACCTTATAAAGAACACATTTTTAAAGTCTATATGACCCTGCTTCAGTGTTTTTCCTGCTGTGGGTTATGATCTATTAATAGGTTGTAAAATAAATTTAATGGATTATAACCAGAATTTCTTAAAAGATGAAGTTGAATTGACAAGAACAGAGCGTATTGCATATAATATTGTTTCCTGAAACTTTTAAAAAATATCTCGCTTTCAATCTGTCTTTAAAACACATAGATTTGTGACAATGTAAAGTGTAGCATTTTAGATCATGATTCAAAAAGTTTGAACAGGGACTTCCCTGGTGATCAGGTGGCTAAGATTTCACGCTCCCAATGGTGTGGGCCTGGGGTTCAATCCCTGGTCAGGGAACTAGATCCCACATGCTGCAACTAAGAGTTCATATGCTGTAACTAAAACCTAGTGCAGCCAAATAAATACATATTTTTAAAAATAAAAGTTTGAACAGCCCCACATGTAGTCGTAGTCTGTATCTCTCTGCATTGTACCCATCCCCCGACCTCCTCTGCTCCAAACTGTCCCCTTCACTTTCCTTTCAGCTTGCCATCTGTGCTCTCCTTGCAGGATCTTTGCTTGTGTGATCAGCTCTGCTTTAAAAGTAGTTCCCTCCAATACCTTTCCTTTATGCATTTGATCAACTATCCCCTTCTCAGGGAGTCCTTGCCTCCACCATTCTTTATGAAACAGCTCACCATTCTCCTCAGCTCACATCCCTGTCCTCTTGGTTCAACCTTTCTTTTTAGAGACAAGGGATCAAATAGGCTTTGACATGTTACCACTGCCTGACATAGTTTGTCGTTTTGCGGTCGTCTTTTGTCTTTCTTTCCCCATCAGAATGAGCACAGCATGAGTCCAGTTCTTGGTTTTGTTCCCCCACTGTATCACCAGCACCTAGGACAGTGCCTGGCATGTAGTGAACACTGAAAGTGGTTAGTTGTTGACTAAAAGAAAGAACAAACATAATGGAACTTAGGGTCATGTTGGTTGTTACTTTATCTTGGAAGGACTATTAAAGTTTCTTACATAGCTGCCAAAGATTTGGACTTTTCCTCCGCTTACCAGTTTTATCAGTTGCCTTTTCCTTCACTTTCTCTTCCCCTATGATTATGATTGCTGTGCTGTGACAACTTGGAGATCCCAGCTCTTCCGGGAATATACAGAACTGTGTCAGACATCTGTGCCTTTGCTCACAATACTCCCTTTGCCAACAGTGCTCTTCCCCTGTCTCTTATTCACCTGGATAACTGTGCTGGCCCTTCAGGATCCAGTGTGGAATTCATCCTCCTCCATGATCTCCTGAGCTGGGGAAGATGCTTCTTCTCTGTGCTCTGATATCACTTTTTCAGTTTCATTTATCTATTTTTGTGACTCCTCCCTTTCTAGCTACATAAGAGCTCTTCATATTTTTGTATTCCTAGAGTTTTCCATACTGCCTGGTAGTCAATAAGAACTCAGTAAATATTTATTTAACTGAAAGGAAACATATTTGAATTTTTAACTTGTTTGAACTACATTTTTGTCTGAACTATATTCCTTGAAACTGACAACAGACCTTTGGGGAGATCTATGTTGGAGAAGACTCTTGAGAGTCCCTTGAACTGCAAGGAGATACAACCAGTCCATTCTAAAGGAGATCAGCCCTGGGTGTTCTTTGGAAGGACTGACGCTGAAGCTGAAACTCCAGTACTTTGGCCACCTCATGCGAAGAGTTGACTCATTGGAAAAGACTCTGATGCTGGGAGGGACTGAGGGCAGGAGAAGGGAACGACAGAGGATGAGATGGCTGGATGGCATCACCGACTCGATGGACGTGAGTTTGAGTGAACTCCAGGAGTTGGTGATGGACAGGGAGGCCTGGTGTGTTGCAATTCATGGGGTCGCAAAGGGTCGGACACGACTGAGCGACTGAACTGAACTGATACGGTCTTTGATCCATTAACAAAGGCAGGTATTTATGGCTATTTTGTTGTTTTTCAGTTCTCAAAAACAAAGATTTCTTAAAAATTGCTTTGAATAAGAGAAGAGGTTATTTGGGGTAGAAGATGGAAAGGCGCAGATGCAAACTGCCCTCTCCATCATGTTTTTTCCACTGCACATCTCAACTGTCTGGAGATGTTTTTTTCAATGGGTGTGTTCTTCCAGCTTTTGCTTTTTCTTCACCTGTTTACTTCCTGAAAACTGACACCTGGAGATGAGAAAGAGATTTGAGTAAAATGTGATGTTGTCCTTTTAGATCCTAGGAATACCCTGGTGAAAGATTCAGCTAAAAGGAAAATTTTGGATTATATGTGATTTTCATTTATATTTGATATTTTGGTTCCTTTTTGCTATGGATAATTGAGAGTTGACTGAATATGCTAACTACCCAACTAAATATAACCTCCTGAGGAAAATTTATTCTTTGTACTCCTTTGCTTTTTTATTGTGATGAAAAGAAGAAGAAGAAGAAGAAAAAAAAAAACCCAGAGACTCAACGGGCTATAACTTTAATAGGTCATTCCAGCCAGTGCTTACCTTCACAAAATTCTGATAATACACGGAAGACAATACAGTGATCAAAAGCAGTGATGAGATTTTTTAGCAGCATTAACCGTCATGACCTAGCAAAATGAAAGAAAATGGTTTAACAGAACTGTCAGCTTCAATATAGCTAATAAAGGCATGGATAAATGTTTATTACATACCGGAGACAGATCATTTCTGTACAGAAATTGAGGATGACCTTTACTGATAACTCTTATCTGCCTGATATCCTGAGAGAGAGGGAGAGGGAGAGGGGAGAGAAGCATATTTGCTGATATTTATGAAAGGAGAAATTATCATGTGCAAATAAAACATTTTAGTAATGATTATCTCAAGTCACCCTCTTGCCCTCTCTTCCACCCCCACAGACATACCTCATGGACGTAAAATATAGATCCTTTCTAGCAGACCAAATGTGCCTGGAAGTGGCATGGGTAATTTCAGGGAAATTCTACCTAAACTCACCATGTCTTAAAAAAGCAAAGAATAGGCACAGGTGGATATGAATACTTGTATTAATTATGTTGACTTAATTTCTTCTCAGAGATTACAAAAATATTGCAATTATTTAACACTCTTTTAATAACATGGTCTGGAGAAGGAAATGGCAACCCACTCCAGTATTCTTGCCTGGAGGACTCCATGGACTGAGGAGTCTGGTGGGCTACAGTCCATGGGGTCGCAAAGAGTCGGCCTGAGTGACTAACACATACAGCACAATAAGATGGTCTCAGTTGTAACTAGGAAATTTCAGAGAAATCACTGTTACAGGTGGAACAGGAAACCTCTTCTTCCTTGGCTCTATGACTTAATTGGGCTTTAAATCTTGTGGCTCAGACAGTAAAGAATCTGCCTGCAATGCAGGAGACCCCAGTTCGATTCCTAGGTTGGGAAGATGCCCTGGAAAAGGGAATGGCTACCCAATCTAGTATCTACCTCATTCGTGGCTCAGAGGTTAAAGCGTCTGCCTGCAATGCAGAAGACCTGGGTTTGATTCCTGGGTCCAGAAGATCCCCTGGAGAAGGAAATGGCAACCCACTCCAGTATTCTTGCCTGGAGAATCCCATGGACGGAGGAGCCTGGTGAGCTACAGTCCACGGGGTTGCAAAGAGTTGGACATGACTGAGTGACTTCACTTCACTTCACCCAATCCAGTATTCTTGCCTGGAGAATCCCATGGATAGAGGAGCCTGGTGGG
This sequence comes from Ovis aries, assembly GCF_016772045.2. NCBI lineage: Eukaryota > Metazoa > Chordata > Mammalia > Artiodactyla > Bovidae > Ovis > Ovis aries. The sequence goes on from NC_056059.1 coordinate 94,531,386, forward strand.
CCCCAGTCCATGGGGTCACAGAGTCAGACATGACTGGTAACTAACACTTCCATGACTTAATTAAATGTCTTTTTTTTCCCCTTTCACTCAGAGGTTAACTTATTTTTTCTTTCAGTTTTCTTTTAAACAGACTACAGGCAACTTTTTTGCACACCTGACAAAAGAAGTGCTGCCAAAAGGACTGGTTGTGTTTAGGAGCCATCATTGGCTCTTTGCACTTAGAGAAGTGGTCTTTGCATTCTCTTTTTCTCTGTCTTTCACAGATGCGACTGTCATGCATTCCTCTGGCTCACTTGGACTTCTCTGAGTCACTGACTCTGCCGTTATTAAGGTAGGATGAGTTTTCCACAATGTCATATGGGGCTTGATTGACATTTAATATTGAATACAGTAAGTCCCTTACATATGAACCAGTTGCATTCCAGAAGCAGGTTCATATGTCCAATTGGCCTGTAAGTCTAACATAGCTTAGGTACCCAACTAAAACAACTGGCTATATAGTGGTGTACTGTAATAGGTTTATAATACTTTTCATACAAATAATACAAAAAAAACGAACAAGCACAAAAATAAACAAAATGTTTTTAATCTTCTAGTGCAGTACCTTGAACAGTATAGTAATACAGTACCATGGCTGGCATATAAGGGCTGGCATCAAGTGTAAAGACAGTAAGAGTTACTGACTGGAGGAGCGAGTGGGTAGGAGATAGTAGAACTGAAGGATCTTTGTGTGTTAACCAGTCAGTCGTATCCAACTCTTTGCGACCCCGTGGACTGTAGCCTGCCAGGCTCCTCTGTCCATGGAAATCTCCAGGCAACAATACTGGAGTGGGTTTCCATTTCCTTCTCCAGGGGATCTTCCCATCCCAGGGATTGAATCCGGATCTCCTGCACTGCAGGCAGATTCTTTGACACTGAACCATTAACAGTAGGAAATAGAGGGCAAGCTGCAATCTCACTCAAGCCTGTTGTTGATGGCATAGGTTTTAGTTTTTATTTTTGTTTTTTCTTTTTTAATTTTTATTTTTACTTTATTTTACTTTACAATACTGTATTGGTTCTGCCATACATTGACATGAATCCACCACAGGTTTATATGTGTTCCCAAACATGAACCCCCCTCCCACCTCCCTCCCCATAACAATTGATGGCATAGGTTTTAGTTTCTTGCTGGATTCAATTCTATCTACCCTCTTGAAAAAGTGATTCAGTCCTGGGTAGTAATTCTTTCTCTTCATAGATGACTTGGTAGCACTGAATTACATTCTGAATGACTGCTGCAACCATCATGTACTGTTCTGCACTGGGGTCCTGTTGGCACCAGTGGTGAAGAGCCTGCCTGCCATTGCAGGTAGATATGAGACGCAGGTTTGATCCCTGGGTTGGGAAGATCCCCTGGAGGAGGGCATGGCAACCCATTCCGGTATTCTTGCCTGGAGGATCCCATGGACAGAAGAGCCTGGCGGGCTATAGTCTATAGGGGCACAAAGAGTTGGGCGCTATTGAATCGACAGCACACACGCATGCACATCTCAGAAACTAACAGTGCCTCCTCAAATAACTGAAATCCCCTTGCCATTTCCTGCATCAGGTAGCTCTTTGGTTCTTCAGTTTCTTCTTCCTCTTGTCTCTCTTCATCCTTTCTCTGGGCCTCCAATTCCATCAGGTCTTCATTAGTAAGCTCCTCATGTTGCACAGCAATAACACAGTAAAGTACACAAAAGCACAACCACTTGTAGAGGATGCGTGTATGTGACAGTGCACGCCAGAGACATGAACTGCTTATGTGACTGAACATACAAACACATGCTTGCATCTTTGAAGTTTTACAGCTTGAAGGTTCATATGTAGGGGACTTACTGTGTAGACTACAGTGAGGATGAACAGGACAAAATCTTATAGATGAGGTAAGTTCTACTGTAGTTCACAGTTTGTGCTTTGTTGTAAACATGTTATTTTGTGCCTCTGACCCAGTTTCCAAAATCAAGTTTTCGTCTAAGCATTATTTCTCTGTTGACATACAGGAGCCAATGGTCTCTCTCTCTCTCTCTCTCACTCACACACACACATACACACACACACACACACACACACACACCCACCCAGAACAAGAGTGAGAGCAAGTGCCAGCATCAGACATGAAAATCTGTTATTCCTTCCTTGATCTTTGTAGTTGAATTAATTTTATTGAAACATATATACTATCATGTAAGAATCAAATTACCAGTCTATGTCTGATGCAGGATACAGCATGCTTGGGGCTGGTGCACGGGGATGACCCAGAGGGATGTTGTGGGGAGGGAGGTGGGAGGGGGGTTCATGTTTGGGAACACATGTACAACCGTGGTGGATTCATGTCAATGTATGGCAAAACCAATACAGTATTATAAAGTAAAAATAAAAATTAAAAAAAAAAAGAAAAAAAATAAATTTGTAAATATATGATAGAAGAAAGGAACTGGAAAAAAGCCCTTAACTGTTTATGTCTACAGTCTTAAACTATCATTTGGTGGAACTATGAAACTAAAAAGAACAGAAAAGTTCTAATTTGATGAAGTTGTACCTTGATGAGGAATGATTAGATGTTAACTATAAAAGTTTCTTACTGGAATAACATCTCTTTTATAGTTTTCTATGTTGTTCAGATTTACTGTTTAAAGCAAGTTTCAGCAAGAATGAGGTTGATGTTTTAATGCTTATGTGAAAACGAAAAGCCTTGGAAATCTACTTGGATTAATTAATTTCTTAAAGATTTTTTTTAGTGATTTTTTCCTCAATACAGGTTAGTCAACTATACACATGTCTGACAAAGTACTCACTGATTCTGGTGCCATGTCTGTGATAGATATTAACCGAAAAGTATATCTGCTACATGTCCTGGGCAACACAATCTTTATGAAATCTTTTATGAAGAACAATTGTCTGTATTATTCTTTATGTGAAGTATATTCATTTTGGTTTTGGTATTAAAGAAATGCTGGCCTTATACAGTATGCTAAGAAATATGTATTCCTCTTCAGTTTTCTGGAAGAGTTTGTATAGAACTGGTATTATTTCCTCTTTAAATATTTGTTAAAATTCCTCAGTGAAGCTGTCTGAATGAGGGATATTTTAGTGTCAAGGATTTTAACTAAAAATTTAATTGTTGGCTGATATTGTAATACTAGGATTATCTGTTTTTCCTTGAAGGAATTTTAGTAGGTTGTGCCTTTCAAAGAATTTATCCATTTAAGATGTCAAATCCACTAGAATAAAGTCATTATCGTATTCCCTGTTATCCTTTTTTGGTTTGTTTTCCTCCTATTATCCTTTTAATATGCACAGAATCTATAACAAAATTGCCTCTGTCATTCCTGATATTAGCAATTTGTGGTATCTTTTTTTGTTTCCCATTAGTCTTGTTAGAAGTTTATTAATTTTATTGGTTTTCTTAAAGAAGCACTTGAAAAGTAATGATTTTTTCTATTGCTTTTCTATGTTCAATTGATATCTCCTCTGATTTTTATTATTTTATTTGTTTTAAATTTTAAATTACTTTGATTTTAACTTGCTCTTCCGCTTCTAAGGAACTTGAGATCATTGATTTGAGATCTTCTGTTTTAATTGACATTTAGTAGTATATATTTCCCTCTAAGTATTGCCTTAGAAACATCCCACAGATTTTGATACTGTATTTTTCATTCTCATTCAATTCAAAATACTTTCTAATTTCTCTTGTGGTTTCCTCTTTGACCCATGAAGTTTGTTATTTGTGAGTTTTTCAAATACTTTAAACATTTCTAATTTAAACTGTTTGTGGTTAGATAGTATATCTTATATGACTTGAAATCTTCTAAATTTATTAGACGTTTTTTATGACCCAGAATACAGTTCTGTCTTGGTAAATGATCCATGTGCACTTGACAAAAATGCATATTCTGCTGTTGTTGGGTGGAGCACTCTATTAATGCCAAGTATACCAATCTTGTTAATAGTGTTGTCTTCTATATCCTTAATTTTGTCCTATCAATTATTGAGAGAGGATAGTTGAAATCTCCTGTAATTGTACATTTACCTATTTTTCCTAGCAGTTCTATTAGTTTTTGTGTGTGAAACTGTTATTAGGTTAATAAATGTTTAGGATTGGTTTGTCCTTTGAGTACACTGACTTTCTCATCATTGTAGAATGATCCTTTATATCTCTCGTGATATTGTTTGCTCTGAAATTTGCTTTGATATCAATACAACCACTTCAGCATGCCTCTGATTGGTGTTATCCTGGTATATGTTTTCTCATCTTTTAAATCTAGTATATCTTGATATATAAAAGGTATTTCTTATGGGAAGTATGTAGTTAGATCTTTTTCTATCCAATCTGCTAATGTTTGCTTTTGCAACATTTAGGTTCTAGGTTATTTACATTAGGGCTGATTCTGCTATGTTGATTTTTTTTCCTCTGTTATTTTTTCCCTTTGTTCTTCTCCTCTGCTTTTGCATTAATAAAAATTATTTAATGGTCCAATTTTATTGCCTTTGTTTTACTGATATTTATAACTCTTTTTGTATTATTTTAGTAGTTGCATTTGTGTTTATCCCAACCTATTTTCAAGTGGTATGATATACTTCATGTTTAGTGCAAGTATTGTTTAGTTCTGGTACTAGTACTTTTGGACAGATTCTTTTCTTGGCTATGTCTTCAACCTCATTAATTTCTTCTTTGCCAGTGTCTACTCTGTTAATCCTAACAACTGTATTTTCATTTCAGACATTGTTTTCATCTTTAGAAATACAGTTTGTTCCCTTAAAGAATATATCTTTCGTATCTCTACTTAACATGTCATTTTTTTCTCTAGCTTCTTGACCATACTGAATATGGTTATAATAACTTTAATATCTTGTATAAGCTATCATCTGTGTCATATTTGTTTTGGATTCAGTTTATTGACTTTTCTGATTATGATCATTTCTTTGCATGACTTTTCACTTCTATTTTGAGGCCAGGGTTATGAATTATAACTTGTTGGATCCTGGATGTTTTGTAATCTATAAATATTTCCAAATATTTGTGCATTCATGTTATGGTACTTGGAAACAGCTTGATTTTTTCAGTTCTTGCTCTTAGGCTTTGTTAAATATGATCATAATAGAGTTTGTTGCTGTTCAGTTGCTTGGTAGTGTCCGACTCTGATTAATACAATTCAGTCAGTTGCTAATTTGCCCCACTACTGAGGGAAAACACTTCTGAATATTCTACCAAATGCCCATGAAATATGAAGCTTTACACTGTGTCAGATGAGAGCAAACATTAATTCTGGCTCTGTGTGTATCCCAGGGATTGTTCTTTCTAATGTTTCTCAGTGTTTTCTCTCTAGTGTTTAGAGATTTCTTATAAATCCTGAGCACTTTGGATGCCTCCTTCAGATCTCTAAATTTCTCTGTCTTCACAATTCTGTTCTCTCTGGTACTCTTCCCTACAATATCTGGCAATCTTGACCTTTGCAGACTTACAACTTGGACATTTTCACCAAGAGCTATGTTGGAGCCATCATAGGGCTAATCTTGTTAGATTGTGTGGTAAGTCGCTTCAGTTGTGTCCAACTCTATGCAACCCCATGGACTGTAGCCCACCAGGCTCCTCTGTCCATGGGATTCTCCAGGTGAGAATACTGGAATGGGTTGCCATGCCCTTCTGCAAGGGATCTTCCTGACCCAGGGATGAAAGCTGTGTCTCTTATGTCTCCTGCACTGGCAGGCGGGTTCTTTACCACAAGTGCCATCTGGGAAGTCCTCTTGTTAGCTTAGCTGATCTCTTATTGCTTGATTTCCAGTGTCTTGAGAACCACTGTTTTACTTATATGCCTCGCTTTATAGTTTTCATGCATGAAGAAAAATCTTTTCTCTTAAACTCCTTTCTGACCTGAAGTATAAATTCTGTTGAGCTATTTTCATGTTCTTATTAGCTGTTTCCATAGAGAAGGGAATGGAAACCCACTCCAGTATTCTTGCCTGGAGAATTCCATGGACAGAGGAGCCTGGAGGGCTACAGTTTATGGAATCACAAAGAGTTGGACATAACTGAGCTACTAACACTTTTACTTCATAGCTACTTTACAAAATGTCATCATTTTTTGCCCATTTAAAAAATAAGGTTATTCTTTTTTTTTTTAATTGAGCCCTACTAATTCTTTTTATATTATGGAAAACTTTTAATGCCAAAAGTTCTAATATTAATGAAGTCTAGTTTATCAAGTTTTTCCTTAATAATGCTTTGTGTCCTACCTGAGAAAAGCTGACTGAAAAGGTCATGAAGATTTTCCTCTATATTTTCTGTTAGAAGTTTTATAACTCTGTTTTAAGTTTAAAATACATTTTTAGGTTAAAAGTTGTATGACATAATAGATAAGATTAACTTTTCTACCTTTTGATATTAGGTTGTTTCAGCAGTATTTGTTGAAAGGACTGTTCCTTTCTGTCAAATTACTTAGACACTGGGGTTAAAAATTAATTTAGTTATGGTTCTTTTTCTAGGCTAACTAGTCAGTTTATTGTACATTATGTCAATATCACTGTATTGATTCTTGATAGCTTTACCAGTTAATCTTGAAATGAGATGGTATATGTCTTTCACCTTTATTCTTTTCCAAAACTGTGTTTGTATTTTGTTTCTCTGTATTTTTATAATTTTTAGAATACATTTGTAAATTTCCACGAAGTACATCTGATGGAATCTTTTCTGGGATTCCATCAAATGTATAGATCAATTTGGGGAAGATTTGCTTCTTAAAATATTGAATCTTTAATCCATAATCTTAGTATATTTTCCACTTTAAAATTTTTCTTTACATTTTCATTAATTTCTCTCAACAGTATTTTTTGCTGTTGTCACTGTACAAAACTAGTTCATACATTTTGTTAAATATATCAATGATTAAGCTATTATCATTATTAATAGCTTAATGCTATCATAAATAAAAAATTTTAAATAATATTTTCTAATTGTTTGCTGAAAGTATTTAGGTATATACATGATTTTTGTATGCAGCCCTTCTATTTTGCAATTGTTAAAATCACTTTTTAGTTCTACTGATTTTTTTTTTTTCAGATTTTATAGTGTTGTCTATGTTCACAGCCACAGGTAGAGATAATTTTACTTCTTCCTTTCCCTTCTGCATCCTTTTTGTATTATTTTACTTTGTTTTCTTACATCTTTGCAGTGAGTAGGGTAGGGAAAGTATCAAACAGGAGTAGTGAGAGAGAATATCCTCACCTTGCTTCATATTTTAGGGAGAAAGTGCTCAGTCTTTCTCTACTACAGTGTTACTTACAATTTTAAAAATGGGTTTCCTTTGTTAGGTTGAGGAAATTTCTTCTATTTCCAATATGTTGGTGCTTTTTATCATGATCGTGCTAGATGGATTTTCTCATCTATTTATTGCTGTTGCTAAGTCGCTTAAGATGACTGTATTATTTTTCTCTTTGATGCCCTGTGTGTGTGTGTTAGTTGCTTAGTCATGTCTGATTCTTTGCAACCCCATCAACTGTAGCCCACTAGGCTCCTCTGTCCATGGAATTCTCCAGGCAAGAATCCTGGAGTGGGTTGCCATTTCCTTCTCCAAGGGATTTTCCCAAACCAGGAATCAAACTTGGATTTCCTGCATTGTACAAAAGGCAAATTGTTTACCAGGGAAGCCCATTTAAGCATCTGCCTGCTAATGCAGGAGACATGGGTTTGATACCTGGTCTGGGAAAGTTCCATATGCCTCAGAGCAACTAAGCCAGAGCTACTGAGCCCTCTTGCCTAAAGTCTGTGCTCCTATTACCCTAGTTTTGTTAAGCAAATTGATTAATTTTCAGATGTTAAACCAACTATGCATTCTTTGGATAAACCCTACTTGGTCATTATAAATTAACTTTTTCAATGTTGCTGGATTTCATTTGTTAATTTTATATTAAGGTTTTTTTTTTTTTTTTTCTTTGTATCTACGTTCATGAGAGTTACTACTCTGAGGTGTCCTGTTTCTGTAATATCCCTGTCTGGCTTGGTATTAAGGTAGTGCTGGCCATTTAGAATGAGTTTGGAAGTGTCCCCTTCTCCTTTATTTTCTAAAATATTTTCTGTGACATTGGAATTATTTCTTCCTTAATTGTTTGCCAGATTTCAACTAGTAAAACTTCTGGGCTTGTAGTTTTCTCTGTGAGGAAATTTTTATTTACAATTTTAAGTTCCGTCCTAGATGTAAGGCTGTTCTGTGTCAGTAATGTAATTTCTCTCTCTTTCAAGTAATTTGTTCTTTCTCCATAAATGGTTGAATTCACTTGTTTGTTCCCTCTCCTTGTTTAATCTAGTTGGAGGTTTTTCAGTTTTTTTTGAGAACCAGCTTTTGTTTTCTATTTTTTGTCTATTGTTTTTCACTTATATGTTGATTGATTTAACATAGCAGTATTATTTCCTTTTTCCCCCCTAAATTTTTATAGTTGATATTCTGTTTGAGTTTTTTCTCTTTAAGGTGGAGCTGCAGATAGTTTATTTTAGGTTCTTTGTTTTCAACATAAGTATTTAAGTCAAACCAACAAATTTCCTTTAATCGCAGTTTTAGTTGCAGTTCACAAATTTTGATGTGTCTTATAGTTAGTTTTATCAGGTCAAATAGTTTTTAATTTTACCTTTTGCTCTGTTATTTGATCCATGGGGTTTTCAGAAAAGTATTTTTAAGTTTCCAAATGTTTGGGCATTTCCTGGTATTTTTAATTGACTTCTAATTTAATATCATGACTTTTATTTTTAATAATGAGCTATATGAGCTGTTTACATATTTTAGAGATTATAAATATTTTCTCACATTCTATAGGTTATCTTTTCATTTTGTTTATGATTTACTTTGCAGTGCAAAAGCCTTATTAGGTCCCATTTGTTAATTTTTGTTTTTATTTACATTACTCTAGGAGATGGATCCAAAAAGATATTGCTGTGATTTATGTCAAAATGTGTACTGCCTATGTTTTCCTCTAGGAATTTTATAGTATCCTCAGTCTTACATTTTGGTTTTTAATCAATTTTGAGTTTATTTTTGTATGTTGTGTCCGGGAATGTTATAATTTCATTTTTTACATGTAGCTGTCCAGCTTTCCCAGTACTACATATTAAAAAGACTGTTTTTTTCCCATTGTATATTCTTGCCTCTTTTGTCATACATTAATAGATCATAACTCTGTGGGTTTATTTCTGGCCTTTCTAGCCTTTTCACTGGTTTATATCTCTATTTTTGTGCCAGTACCATAGTGTTTTAATTACTGTAGCTTTGTGTTATAGGCTAAAGTCAAGAAACCCGTTTCCTCCAGCTTTATTTTTCTCTCTCAAGATTGCTTTGGCTATTTGGGGTGTTTTGTGTTTCCAAATAAGTAGGAAAGGGTGTGGAGAAAACAGAACATCCTTCTACATTGTTGGTGGGAACATAAATTGGTACAGTCACTATGAAAAACAGTATGGAGTTTCCTTAAAAGACTAAAATTAGAGCTACCGCATGACCTAAAATCCCATTCCTGGGCATATATCTGGGGAAAAATATAATTCAAAAAGATCCATGCACCCCAGTGTTCCCTGCAGCACTATTTACAGTGGCCAAGACATGGAAGTAACCTAAATACTCATTGACAGATGAATGGATAAAGAAGTAGAATATATATACCATGGAATATTATCTAGCCATAAAAAGAATGAAGTAATGCCATTTGCAGCAACATTCAGGGACCTAGAGAACATCACTTACTAAGTGAAGTAAGCCAGAGAGATAAAGACAAAATCATATGATATTGCTTTTATGTCGAATCTAAAAAGAGTGATAAAATGAACTTATATACAAAACAGAGATTGACCCACAGACACAAAACAGACTTATGGTTAGCAAAAGGAAAGAGAGGGGGTAGGGATAAACTGTGAATTTGGGATTACACATTACTATATATAAAATAACCAACATGGACCAAGGTGAAAGTGAAATCGCTCAGTCGTGTCCAACTGTTTGCAACCCCATGGAGAGTAGCCTAACAGGCTCCTCTGTTCATGGGATTTTCCAGGCAAGAATGCTGGAGTGGGTTGCCATTTCCTTCTCTAGGAGATCTTCCCAACCCAGGGATTGAACCCGGGTCTCCCACATTGTAAGCAGATGCTTTACCATCTAGGCCACCAGGGAAGTCCTGGACCAAGGTACTATATAGTAAAAGGGACTATACTCAATATTTTATAATAACCCATAAGGGAAAAAATATCTGAAAAAGAATAGATATATGTATATGTACAACTGAATTACTTTGTTGTACACCTGAAACTAAGAGTTTTGTAAGTCAACTATACTTCAATTTAAAAAATGCCATTATGATCAGACTACAAACTCTGTATGACTTCAGTCCTTTTAATTATTCAGGTACACTTTGATGGAATGAGTATTCTGTAATACTCATTTGTGTCTATGTTTTCCACCAATTTACTGAAGTGTTGAAATCTTCAATTGTTATTGTGGATTTGTTTCTTTTAAGTTCTTTTAGCTTTTGTTTTAAATATTTCGAAGAACTGTTGTTTAGAATATTCACATTTAGTGTTGCTCTTTCTTCTTGGCTAATTGACACTTCTGTCATTTTGAAATGTCTATTCTGTCATATCCTTTTCCTAGAATGTACTTTTCCTGATATTGATATAGCTGCTTCAGTTTTCTCTTAATTAATGTGTGCATGTTTTTTTGTTTTTCTGTCCTTGTACTTTTAATCCATGTCTTTGTAAGTTAACTTATTGATGAATAGTGTATGGTTTAGTCATGATTTTTTGTTTAGTTTGAGAAAAAATTTTGGAAATTTTAGGCAGTTTGTGTGTAGTATAGTTATTACATCATTGGAGGTTAGTTTTTCCATTATCTTATTTGTTTTCTTTTTGTTCTATATATTCTCTTTTCCTCTTTGCTATTTTCCTGTTTCCATTTGAATTAGTTTGACTATTTTGTAATGTTTGTTCTTATATACATTTTTGTATTATTAGCAATCTTTATTTTATTTCACTTAAGGTGTACATTGTTAACCTTATTATAAGGTTAACATACCTTATGCATACCTTGTGCATACCATTTTATGCACATTATAATAATCTTAGAGCTATATACTTCCATTTTCCTCTTCCTGTTTATATTATTGTGCCATTTTCTTCCAGATTGCAAATCTAAAAATACTATTATTATTAAAATATTTACTTATTTCTTAAAGAAACTTTAAAAATGGATAAAATATTTTTTTAGACTTAACGTGTGTTTTCCATATTGGCATGCATAAATGTCTTTGCGTATGTTGAATTTTCTATGTGGTTTTATTTCCTCTAGCTGAAGAATTACTATAACATTTCTTTAATGGAAGCCTGATCCAATAAAATTCTCTGAGGTTTGGCTTTTCCCAAAATATATTTATTTTTCCTTGTTTTTTGTGTTTTATTTATTTATTTTTACTGAGGTATGGCTGATGTACAATATTATATGTTACAAGTGTACTATATAGAAATTCATAATTTTTAAAGGTTTTACTACATTTATAGCTATTATAAAATATTGGCTGTATTCCCTCTATTGTACAGTGTGTCCTTGGAGCTGAATTTTTTACTCTTTTTTTAATGATGTTTTCAGATATAGAATTCTAGCTTTACCATTTTTTTTCTTTTAGCACTTTAAAAATGTCATTGCATGGCCTTTTGGATTGCATTGTTTTTTATATTTTTAAAGTTATTCTTATCTTTGTTCCCCTGTTTTATGTACCATGTCTTTTTTGGGGGGGCTGCATTTACAATTTTCTCTTTAATATTAGTTTTCAGCATTTTAATTATGATATGCCTTGATATTGTTTAATTTGTTTACTATGCTTATATTTAATTGACTCTCTCAGAGTGAAAGGTTTATGATTTTCATCAAATTTTTTAAAATTCTGACATTATTTCTTCAAATATTTTATCCATCCTATCCTGATGGTTGCTAGATTAGATCCAAAGGAATATCAGTGATATATTGTGATATATTATTTACTTTGAGAAATGATAAATAGCAAAACAACTCTAATTTTAATATGCTTTATAATTTTGCAAATTGCTTTTATCTACATTTAATGTATCATTCAAACAATTATGAAAATTAGTCTACTTACTCTAGTACCTCATTGTGTTGTTGAAGGTGATGGAAACAAAGAAAATATAAAGAACATATATATATAATATGTTGTAATAAGTGATTGCAGTGGAGGCTGGCATCCTTCACTATGGAAAAGCAAAAAAAAAAAAAAATCTAACTACCCTGCGTTGGGATGGCTAGGAGACAAAAGTGGTGACATTTCAGCTGGGTATTAAAGAATGACTGTAAGTGTACTAGCTGGAGAAAAATGGAAGAGAAATATGTTCTATTGAGGAAAGAATACTTGAAAAGGCTCGGAGATTTAAACAAAGCTTCTTCTTTGAATCGTGATGAGCCATTTGTTATGCCAGAAGCTGGAGCACAGGAGTTTGTGAGCAAAGAGGTATTAAACAAATAGGTTGATTCTTGAGTGCTTTATTAGCAAACTTGGGTTTTTAACTAAAGGTAGTATATTGTGCTCTCTTTTTATGGTGATTTATTTTATAATGATCTCAAGGGCGTGGTGATTTAACCAAAGCAAAAAGTAAGAATGAACTTCTTTTAAGTAACTTTGCTACTGAAGTAGTCACAGGAGTTCTTTTTTGCTCCCAGTTTTCCAAATCTGTCTCAGTATTATACAAACAAAGAACTATATAGTAAGTAGGCTTATATTTGCATAACTTTTACTGTCCCCTGTTAGAAACTGTGACAGATAAGCTAGAAAACTACCTTCCTTTCACTCACATGAGACAGAACCCTTTCCTGATCTTTTGAGTTTGGGATGTTTGCAATGTTGGTGACTTCTTTTAGTTCAGTGATTTAACTGAGTAGGCTAGGAAGGAAATATCTGAAACTGACATGAACCTTTGCCAGAAGATTAGCTAGGGAAATATTAGATTTCCAAAATTTAGTCTCTATCCCTTTAAAACAGATAATTTACAGGAGAATAAAAAAACTTGAAAATTAATGGCAATTTTGAAATAGAATATTTTGTCAAAATCAAATTCATTTCATTAAATGCTTGAGAAGAATGCAACGAGTAAATGAGGTATGAATAACTGTAAGATGGGACAATTACCACCTCAGAAACAATATATTTGTAAAGTTAATTCTTCTCGAACATGAACAATCCCCTTACACTTGACCCCTTTCTATTGCCTCTTCCATGCTTGAACTCTCCTTGAACTTTGAAGATCCATCTTGAGAGTATGATACGGCCATCTCTTTTGCATCTGGTTATTTTAGCTCCAATTTGCAGCCCTAAAATGGCAATTATGGTGATATATTGCTCAAGTCACCCGACATGGATTAGTATCGGGATCAGCACATTTATGCACAGGAGTAGTGAATGGAGACTGCAGCTATGATTTTAAATGACTTGATTAATTCTGAAACAACATTTCAGAGTCCATTAGGTCCAGCAGGTGTTGGGGTGCAGACTGCTTTTTCCTAAGCAGCATATTCGATTAAAGTGCCAAAGTATTTTGGATTCAAACATTGTATTTCCCAGAACAGTTTCCTTTCACTCTGTTAAATCCCCTTAACAATCAGCACTCCTGAAAGAGATCCTCTCCCCATTCTGCCTTACCCAAGTTCTCTTGTGTCAGTTAGTGACCTGCCAGCTCTGTTTGAGCAACTTGAACAATGTGTTCTGTTCTTGTTCAAGAGGGCATTTACATGACAGAACTGCTGCTAAAAGCTCCTGCTGACTCAGGTCAAAATAAGGCCAATTGTGCTGTTTATCCTAAGGGCCATTTCATCAGCAACTCATGTCAAGGTTAGCAATGTGTCTGGTTAATGCCTTGATTCAATGCTTTCTTTTACTACTAAAAATACATGTATATGACTTTACACATCTCCCTTCTGCCCTCCACCCCATCTGGACATCACTGCTTTAATAAAAAACATGTAGGGCTGGGTTTTTCGTTTAAGTTCTTTGGGATTTCAAATTCCTAGATTCTTTGTTGATTTTTATGGATTCTAAGGTATCTTTCTTAGAAAAATTCTGACAATAGGCTTTTCATGCTTCATTACTTCCAATTCTTTTCTTTACAACATAGAGAACATTTCAATGGGTCCATGATACAACAGTTGTAGAATAATCTCGAAATGTGGCACAATGATTTGTTCTGTCGTCTGTTCTCCTAGCACAATGTGCTTGTCTCTGCTAAAGCACATATCAACATGAATTCTAACTATTTGTGTATTACTACATCTGTCCTCCTTAGGAGTTACAACTTGTTCTTTTATTTTTGTGCTAATTGCATATCTATCCATCCTTTAACCCACCCATCCATCTATCCATTCATTCATCTATCCTAACACATTCAGAGCCTTCCATTACTACTAATTGTTAGTGGTGTTCTTTGCTAAACCATGTGCTAGATACTCAATAAATATTTTTAATTATTTTGAATGAGTATGTTCTCAGAAGCCAAACAAAGATCAAATCATAGTGTTTTGGTCACCTGCAATTAATACTGCCCTTGTAAGTAAGGATATAATAAATACACAAAAATTGTGTAGCAATATGAGGCAGGACAATTGGATACGAGTATCAGCTTTTTTACTACTGGTTGAGTAACTTCAAGAAGTCACATAATCTCTCTGTGAATTTTTTATTTTTAAAATATAGATAAAACTGTTTGCCCTACTCAACTTATAGTGCTGCTGAAAGGGCTGAATAGAATATAAGTGAAGATATTTTAAAGCTATCCAAAAATACTATTTAATATGATGATTAAATATATGATTACGTTTTAGATATGGTATGCCTGGGAATAATATCTCCCATAGCAAGAGAAATAGTGTTCATTATGAGGCTAGCATAGATAAACTGATAAAACTATTCTACTGTCCAAACCCACAAATTATAAATTTACATATACACATTTAATATACTGGCCAATACAAATTTCCTTCATAAGAAATGGACACCAAGTTTAGCTATAACAGTTCACATTTTTCTTTTACTCTAAAAGGAACAATATAAAAACTGAATACACATAATTTTAACTTTGAAAACTTAGAGGGTGAGTTATCTATTAATTTTCCAATTGGCTTTAAAATCATTATAATTTCAAAGGATAGCTTATAATTATAGTTGTGTAATTTGTATATAAATTAAAAAATGCATGAGCTTTAAACACATGAGCTTAAAAATGGAAACTTTTCCTCTTCTGCTATCTCTTTCTTCCTGCAAATATTGAAACAACTGTAAGATAGGACATAGGAGCCAGACAAATAGAAATACTTATTACTTATAACAGCCGAATTAGTGAATATTATTTTAGATTTATGGCTGGAGAGGGCTTGCTAATATATCATTTGATTATAACCTTTCTTCTCTCCTCAGAACTATAGGCTCCTCCTTGCAGAGGTAGGTCTTGAACTGCTAAACTCTCATGAGGGAGAAGAGGTTCAAAAGCTTGCACCCTGTAGTCAAGCAGGATCTGAAAGAGGGAGCCAGAAGATGCTGAGTCGAATGGACTTCATAACTTCTCTCCAATTTATCAATTAGATCAGTCATTCTTCCACTAGAGGAGTGAGTTGAGGGAAAGCCTGAGTATCTCTTCCATGGTTTGCCCGGGGAATAGAGTGAAAATTTCTTTTTTTAGATGGAAACAAGAGAAATAGTAGCAAGTATCCTCCATAAATCATTATTGTCTGTTACCCTCTGAGCAAACTCCACCCTCATAGCAGAACTCAGGCTATGCCAAGGGGGACTGTCAACATCTCCTGGACTCTGAGAAAAATAAAGGCCTTGCCCTTTTGTCGTCGTTGTTCAGTCACTAAGTGTGTCTGACTCTTTTGAGACCTCATGGTGTAGCCCACAAGGCTCCTCTGTCTATGGAATTTCCCAAGCAAGAATACTGGAGTGGGTTGCCCTTTCCTTCTCCAGGGGATCTTCCTGACCCAGGGATTGAACCCAAGTCTCCTGCATTTGGCAGGAGGATTCTTTACTACTGAACCATCTGGGAAGACCCTTGCTCTTTTGTATCTCTTCCCAAACCCTAAGTCCCTGCCATACCTTCACTTAAAAAAAATCTAGCCAAGAGTTTAGTCCTCTTGTTTAAAAACAAAAGAAAAAATTTTCCCTAACGTAAACTAGTCTATCTTTCACTTCAGAAAGTTGGACTTGTTAGTTGCTAAGGCTTCTTTTTGTTGAAAATATTTAGAGACTCAATGATACAACATTCATTCAGGGAAATCATGAAATTGCTCAAAAACTGATTTTACGTTTTTCAGTCAGGCTTTCTTCTTTCATTCTGAAGAACTAAGGTTGTTGATTTTAAATGGTAGATAATCAGATACTTCAAATCTTTTAATAGAAGTCAATAGCAAATCAGTCAATTAATGTTGAAATGAATGAAAACTATCAAAAGATAATTTCGGTGCATTATATTTTATAAATGTCATTATTTCACTGTTTTACTTTTTCAGGCAACACTTTTTTGGGCATGGGAAAAGAAGTCTAATTGAATTTCACATACCTTTGTTGACCATCTATTGTGTGCAAGGCATAGTGCCAAATGTTATGGAAAATACAAAAACAAAATATAAAAAATTATAAAATATGATTCCTATCTATCTATAAAAGCAATTTCACCTACAAGCATTTGTATCCTAGTAGAAATATACTGAAAAAAATCCCAATAATGCAGGCCAAGGACATTATAATATGGTCTGAAGTAAAATAGAACAAACCCAGAGCTGCCTGGATTAAAAATAATGAAAAAGAGACTGTAATACTAAAGACATGTATTTTAGTGAGAGGTATATTAGAACAGACTGGACCACAGAATCCAAAAGAGTATTGTAATCATACAGTTGGACAATAGCACAAAATTCTAAGTGCCTGGGATGGAGCTTTGAATAGCTCAGTGAGTCTTTCATTTGAATAGATGATTTGGGCAGAAGCTTCTCAGGCCTTGGAAGAGTGTGGAGGAAAGAGGAGGATATAATATGAATATCTTACCCCTGAGCTTTAAGATGAGAACAGTGGACTTCTCTCATCTAAAATGAGTTGAGATGATCAAACTATTCCAAACAGCCAAGAAACTGTAATTTAAACCCAGACAGCTTAATGGCATGAGGAGTTTCCATAGAAGAATCACTTTACAGAAGAGTACTCTCATGTCTTGACATCTCTTCAAGCTTCTTTAAGCAAAATTACTTAATGTTCATAAATTAAGGTTCACATCATCTTACTGATTATGAGAGACAAATGCCCTAATGAAAAGAACAAATAGGACTCAAGTTTGCCTTAAAGATGACACTAAGTTCAGTTCAGTTCAGTCGCTCAGTCGTGTCCGACTCTTTGTGACCCCATGAACAGCAGCACGCTAGGCCTCCCTGTCCATCACCAACTCCCGGAGTCCACCCAAACTCCTGTCCATTGAGTCGGTGATGCCATTCAGCCATCTCATCCTCTGTCATCCCCTTCTCCTCCCCCCTTCAATCTTTCCCAGCATCAGGGTCTTTTCAAATGAGTCAGCTCTTTGCATCAGGTGGCCAAAGTATTGGAGTTTCAGCTTCACCATCAGTCCTTCCAATGAATATTCAGGACTGATTTCCTTTAGGATGGACTGGTTGGATCTCCTTACAGTCCAAGGGACTCTCGAGAGTCTTCTCCAACATCACAGTTCAAAAGCATCAATTCTTTGGTGCTCAGCTTTCTTCACAGTCCAACTCTCACATCCATACATGACCACTGGAAAAACCACAGCCTTGACTAGATGGACCTTTGTTGGCAAAGTAATATCTCTGCTTTTTAATATGCTGTCTAGGTTGGTCATGAGACTAAAGGAGTAAATAATTGCTCGTTAAAGTTTTTAATTTTTTGCTTACTTTACAAGCTTTCTTAGTTTCCACCTCATCATAGTAGTATAGAATTTTCAAAGTTTGAAGTATTTTAAAAAGTCATCTAAGAATAACTTCTTACCCATTTCAATGTCTCTTAAAATAGCTCTCATAGATGGTTATAGCAAGTACATATTTCCTGAGCAAGCACTGAAATTACCACACTCTCTCCCTCTCTACTCTTTTGGGACCTTTTCCACATTTCCCTTCCCATACAAAATTGTTGCAAGATGACTTGGAGGCATAAATAAGCACTGAGCTTGCATGAGCAGACAGTTCTAATAGTTTGAGAGAGATTCAAAAGGGAATGCTGTTTGGTTGCAAAGAGGGCTGCTCTGCAGACCACTGCTATGTGCAAGGTGCTCACCACTCAGGTTTTAATCAGCATGAAAACTTGATAGTCTATTTTCTTAGTATTTACTAGTGATTTAACACAAAACAACTGGTCTTATTATATTCTACATGGTCAAGTACATATAACCTCTGACCTTGAGTCTACTTATTATAGGTCAAAGCACTAAAAAATATTTCCAAATGATTGAGGACAAAAATCTTTCTGTGGAGAGGTGTTTTATTTGGAGCCTAATTTCTCTAAGTTTTGTGACTGTTTATTCATTGCACGGAATAATTTCTTATTTTTCCAGTCTTTTTCTCTTCTGTTAAATTGAGATTCAATTGGCATCATATTAGTTTCAGATGCGCCATATAATGTTTTGATATATGTGTATACTGCAAAATAATCACCACAATAAGTCTAGTTAACTTTTTGTCACTATTGCTGGTAACAAAAGTTTAAGAACTCTTAGGATCTACTCTCTTAGCAACTTTCAAATATGCAATACAATATTATGAACTACAGTTACCGTGCTGTCATTATATCCCCATGACTTATTTATTTTATAATTGGATGTTTATACCTTTTGACTACCTATACACATTCTGCTTATTCCCTAACCCCCACCTCTGGCAACTACCATTGTGTTCTGTGTGTATTTGTGTGTGTGTGTGTGTGTGTGTGTGTGTGTGTGTGTGTGTAAGATTTTACATATAAGTGAGATCATATGAAATTTGTCTTTCTGTGTCTGACTTATTTCATTTAGCATAATGTCTTCAAGGTTCATCCGTGTTGTCATATATGGCAAGGTTTCATTTTTTAATGACTGAATAATACACACACACACACACACACGCACACACACACACACCCTTTTCTTATTCATTTATCCATTGGTGGACACCTCAGTTGTTTCCATATCTTTCTATTGTAAATAATGTTGCAGTGAACATGGGGGTGCATATAACTTTTCAAGTTAATATTTTGTTTTCTTTGGAAAAATACCCAGATGTAGAATTGCTGTATCATATAGTAGTTCTATTTTTTTTTCAATTTTTAAAGGAACCTCCATATTCTCTTCCATAGTGGCTGTACCAATTTACATTCCCATCAATAGTGCATGAAGATTCCCTTGTTCGCACTTTTCCTGAACTGGTATTGCCTAAGAGTTGAAGTGCAGATACCAATTATCCAAAAACAGACATTTAGTTGATTTTGAAGAAACCCAAACTTTGACTAAGATTATTTTGACATTGAAAAACTACATTTTCCTCTGAGTTTCAAATCATAGCAAGTTATTCAGGAAAAAAAATATTTAAGGATATCCTGAAAGCCTAGTTTTAAGTTAAGGAGAGGACTATATAAAAAGGTGAGTGGGCATTCTAAACACTTAGGGAAACTATTGTATGTATTGGGATGATGGAGTGATGGCAAAGGTGTATAATGCAATGTGAATTCATGGGAGGGGCATGAGTAAGAAGGTGACAGGACTGTGTCTCAGATGACTGTCTCTTATTAGAACTTCTGTTGCTGACACTTCCCATAGACAGCAGTGACTTGTTAATATATTTTGCCTGAGAAAATGGATAACCCAAACTTCACACCCTTCCAGAGTCTAGCAAGTGGACAGACTTCATCATGCCTCAGTGCACCACAGAGGGACCCTTTTTTCAAGATGCCACACTGCCCTTCTCTGGGACCTCCCCCACTTCCAAACCTTTGAGACAACAGCCTAACACTAGTTGTGTCTGTAATGAATGAGGAGGAGTGGCAATAGCCCACTCTCTGTCACAGACCTGAAAATTCCATTGAAATATTTCCTCTGAAGCAGAATCTGATCTCAGGCACACAGCATCCTTTGTTCATATTTCTCACTCTGCTCCCTTCTAAAATGGTGGATTTTAATGCCAGAAGCTCAAAAAAGATGTGCAAAACAGCACAGGGATATACAAATCTTTATTTTATTAACACTGTAAATTCCATTTTCTCAGAATGGCCAATTTTTCCCCTTCCTAGCAGCAAAAAGACAGTTAAAGGGACTTTTGGTGACATTCCCTTTGTTTAATGAAGCTTGGAGTTATGGGCAAGTGCCTTGAACTGCCGTTATTATCTGCATGACTGAATAAAGGCTGAGGGTCCAGATCTGTGCAAAGAGTTTTATTGCAAATAGGCACATTGATCATTCATAATCAGACCTACCAGGTCAGCAGTGCTGAGGCGCCAGCAAGCCCTGAAAAAGCTGACCAGGGGAGCACTGGTGCTCACAGGTTAATGTAATATTCAAGCAGAATGAGGTCTTTCCTTCTTTATATGCTTGTCTCTTAGCATTCTTCTGACAGAGTGGGAATGAGAGCCCACACGATCTGAAATGTATCCCGTATAACCATTCACCATGTCATCCCCGGTTCATCTTAGGGCTCCACAAGTTTCCAGAGCCTGGATTCTTTTTGAGGTGCATTCCTTCAATGTAAAGATTTGTGCTTTAGATCTTCCAAAGCTGCTTTGAAATATTATGGAGCTGCTTCTTGTAAATACATGGGCTTCTGATTCCCAGTATGTACTCATATTAGCAGCCACATTCAGGAGGGAGCATTTCCAAAAAGATCACTTTTTGAAGATTTAGAGTGAATTTCAAACCACGTGTTTGTTTCTTCATTTCTTTGTCTAGTCAGCTTTCAAAATATACTTTCGAACATATGAATATCCTACTTAAAAATTCAGCTTTATGGAAGTTACTGCTCTTGTGAAAATATGATGAACATATTACTCTCATGATGAGTCCAAGGTATTGATCTCACAATGGTCTTTGTGTCCTGGATTGCTGACACAGCAACACATGGATGATTGAAAAGGTGAGTGCCTTCTCCTAGGTTACAAATTTGGGAGAACTAGAAACACAGGCAGAATATCTTCTGCCTCCCAATTCTGCTAAAAAAAGTAACAAAGCTAAGGAGGTATTTATCATGAAAAGGGACAACAGTATTGGCGGAGATTTAAAATTTGAGCTGATTAAGATTAATAGCATATGTAAAAGTACCAGAAACTTAATTTGACATTCTGTGTTCATACAGAAAAATGATATCACTAGTCCACTGAGCATGGAGCATACTTTGTGAATATTTTTCTATTGGTGATGAATTTGTGGTGATAAATCCATTCATGATCACTCAGTTATCTTGTGACTGAAGACAGTCACAGGTAAGATGACCAGCAAGGGTGAGAGGTTTACTGAATGATGAACTCATGAGTTTGCTAGTGTAATTTCCTAATTGGCTATACTAATTGAACACAGAGTGCAGTAAAGGGTTAAGAATATAAGTGTGACCAATTTGATAATCACTTTTCCAGATATTTGATTCAGGCAATTATTAGACTTCAATATGGGACATGATTCTTCAATGGTATGTTAAAAAATGGTGAATTTAAAAATCTAAAACAGCCAAACATATATACTTACAGATGAAAGTGTTTTTTGAATTTTTTTCCCCTGTTATCAAACTCAAGATCATCTGAAAATGGTAGTCCAACAAGCTTTATCACTGATTTTTGCTTAGTCAAATACATAGTTGATATTTAGGTCACAGTAATTTGATTTAAATGATTAACCGGGGCAGTTGAATCATAGAGTTTTAGAAATATAAGGACTTTATGGCTTAATCCTTTGCTTTGTAACTAAGCTTGAGGCTCAGGAAAGTAAATGACTTCTCCCTGAGGTACTAGGCTAGAGATCATCAGAGGCTTACACCTCAGTGTTCCTTACTGGCACTTTTTAATAATTTGTATTCTTTAGTTTTTCATACATGCGTATTCATTTCTGGTCCCCCCACCCCCCCAAAAAAAAACCTTGGAGAATACAACCATTCTGATTACCATGGTAATTGTATATGAGACCCTATTCTGTTTTCTATGACTGGTCATTTATTTGGATTGTATGTTTTTACAATGCATTTTTTCAATGTATTCAGTACATACTGTGTCCTTTTAAAAATTTCATATTTGGAAATATTTTTGAACTTATACAAAAGTTGCAAGAAAAGCACAAGCTCAACTTCCACAAATATTAACATTTTATCATATCGCTCTCATTTCTATAATACTTATTACTACTTATTTCTGGATCATTTGGAATTGTTGCTGATATAGTCTCTTAGTATATCAGTGTGTATTTCCTTAAAACAAGGCCATTTCCCCACATGACCACAGTATAAATATACCATCAAAAATCAGGAAATTAGCATTAGTGTAATTCCACCATCTAATCCACTGATCAGATTCAAATTTCACCTTTTGTTTTGATTATATGCTTTAGAGGTCCAAGATTCAACTGAGAATCTTGTGTTGCAGTTAGTTTTCATGTTTCTTAAGTCTTCTTCAGTCTGGAACAGTTCCTTAGTCTTCTCTGGTGTTCTATGACCTTGACGTGTGTGAAAAGTATGGGTCACTTGCTTTGTAGAATCTCCCTCATTTAGGTTAGTGTGATATGTCTTTCATGATTAAATTTAAGTTATGAATAATAAGCAGAAATACGACAGGAATGATGTTATATTATTCTCAGTTTATAATACCAAGGGGTACACTCAGCTAAGACTTCCTGTTACTGGTGGTGCACACTTTACTTGACTAAAGTATTTTCTGCCAAGCTTTTCCTTTGTAAAAGCATTTTGTACTTATTAAAAAATAAATAATTAATGAGTATTTGTGGAGAGATGGTTGAGACCATAGGAGTATCCTGTTCCTTACCAAATTAACATTAGCATCTATTGATGATGCTTATCTGAAATAATTATTTTTTCATAGTTGCCAAATAATTACTTTGTAATTCCAGGTTTCCTTCTACATTGTTAGTGGACATTTGACTCAAAGCAAGATCTTTCAATCTTCCCCATTTATTTAATCACCATGTAGTTACATCAGTATGAACTCAAGGATATACATTTTATTCACAGGGTTATAATTTTTATGTTCATTATTTGTTATTCTGTTCCATATTTGGTCCATGGGAGTTCCTTCAGGCAGATCCAATGTCTTCTTGACATGCATTCTTTATTTTTTTGTGTGTGAAAAATCATTGCTTTCTGGCAAGGCAAGATATTCCAGGATTATCATAGTCTTTTTCTGCTCCAAGTCCTAAAATCAGCCAATTCCTTAAGGAATTCTGTTTCTTTTTAGTGAAGAGTGGCATTTAGAAACCAAAATCTGTGCTAAGTATGTTCATTGCTATAGGCCATTTTTGCTTTTAGGTCCTCTCAGGAAATATACATAGGAAATATATTTATATTTATGTTTTTTATGCATATATACATATACATAGATCTGTATGTTTATATACATACACGCATATATATAAATATCTATCTCTATTTCTGTATCTTTGTATCTCTCATCTCTATTTGTCTTAAAAAAGAAATTTGAATTTACACTGGTACCCTCAATTCCAATCTAAAATAACAGGATTATTCTAAGCTTTTCCCTTTTCATATATATAAATTTCTTTTTGTACATTAAGAAAATCTGACTTTCATCAACCACAATATATGTGTTTGTTTGCTTAAATACCAGTCTCAGAGACACATAAGTTATCTCCTTGGCCCTGACATCATGGACCCCATCCAAATGAGATTTTTTTCTCAGCCCTGGCCCCAGAGAATATACTAATCAAGTCTTTGAACATCTTGCCCCACCTCCGTCCCCCATCAGCCTTTGCAAAATTCTGGTGGAGTCCATAGCCAAATCCTCTCTTGTCCTGGCTTTGTCTCAATGCAGTGTATATACCAGGTGACTTCTCATCCAGCAAACTCATGCTGGCAATATACTTTTATAGCTAATCCAAGTCCACTTTCAAATAAAACTATACCACCTCACAGGTACTATGACTACCTTATAATAAAATAATCTTAATTTCTCCCTTTCATCCTTTATACCATTCATTCACTTCACTTACACACATATATCTATTTACATAGATGTACATAATAGAGTACATTGCTACCATTTTGTTTTGAATGAACTGTTGTCTGTTAGCTAAATTAGGAATAAGAAATTAACATTTTGTTTTACCTTCACTTATTCCTTGTCTGATGCTCTTTCTTTATGTAGTTCCATGTTTCTGATTTATATTATTTTTCTTTTCCCTAAAGAATTTCTATTAATAACAGTTTTTTTTTTTTTTGCAAAGTAACTCTACTGGCAACAGATTTCCTCAATTTTTGTTTGTCTGAGAAAGTCTTTTTTTTCCTCCATTTTTAAAAGATAATTTTGCAGGGTACAGAATTGTAGTTTGTTGCTTTTTTTTTCTCTCAATACTTTTAACCATTTCACCTCTCTTTTTGCTTGTATTTCAGCTCTCTTCTTACTTCTTGCTTTTGATTCGCCAAAGATATTTCCCCTCCTCTGCTTTCTTTCATTTTTCTCTTATTTGAAAACAACATGTCTATGTGTAAGGTTTTTTGTGTGTTTGTGGGGTGTTCTGGATCTGTGGTTTGGCATCTGATATTAATTTGGGGAAATAGTCATTATTGCTTCAAAATTTTTTCTATTCCTTTCCCTCTTTTCCTTCTTATATTCCCATTATGTGTAGGTTATACATTTTGCAGTTCTCTATTCTTGGATAGTCTGTCCATTTTTTTTCACTGTACTTTTCAATTTTGGAGTTTTTAATGAAATATTCTCGATAAGAGATTCTTTCCTTAGACATGTTTAGTTTGCTAAAAGAACCCATCAAATACTTTTTTCATTTTCTTAGTATGTTTTTGATCTCTAGCATTTCTTTTGGCTCCTTTTTCAAATTTCTGTGTCTCTGCTTACATTGCCCATCTCTTCTTGTGTGCTGCTTACTTGATCCATTAGAACCCGTAGAGTATTAATCATAGTTGTTTTAAAAATCTCAGTCTGATTATTCCAACGCCACTGCCATATACAAGATTAGTTCTGATGCTTACCTCAGAAGAAACCCCAAACCTCAGTGAGACAGAAAGGCTAGAGTGGGCTGGGGTTGAGTATTTCATTTCCCCAAGATTAATTAGGCTCTGTTAAAGCCCCAGGTGATTACACTCTGGTTTACTTGTTTCTCCTGAGACAAGTCTTGTTAAGAGCAGAGAGCTCTGACTTCAAAATGGTTCCCATTTCCTCTCTCCTTGCTGGAAGCTCAAGAGGGATTTTTCTTCAGTATTTTCTTTGAGAACTTGGTAGGACTCCTAGAGGTAAAATGCACAAAAGTGTGCACCACTCCCAATGACTGGGTCCTCTGGAGTTCTTAACTCGCAAACTGAGCCTCCAATAATTTGTCAGTGATACTTTAGCTTTTCCTAATCTAGCCTTGGCGCCTATGTACGTTTCAGCTCATGGGGTTCTGTCCCTGTAAGTTGTGATTGTCTATATCTGCTTGTTGGTCTTTACAATGTGGGTGACAGTTGTTTACCCTGTGACCTCACTTCTTTTATAGATCAAAGCAGAGTTGTTGATTGGTTGTTTAGCATGTTACTTTTTGTTAAGTGGTGACTTCCAAGCTTCTGGGAAACTGGATTGAAAACTAGAATATTTAGGCCTTTTAAAATTTCTCTTAGCAATGTCTTAGAATTTTCAGGGGCTTGGTCTTTCACATATTTTGTTAAATTTATCCCAAGGTATTTCGTATTTCTTAATGGATACTTTAAAAAAATTTTGTCTTGTAATAGTTCATTGCTACTGTATGTAAATAATGATTTTTACATGATGAATTTGTATCTTACAACCTTGTGACAAAAATCCAGAAATACCAAAATTAAAACCCACCAAATCAAATAGTATTTAGTAAGTGTTTATTATGCATATCATAGTTCTAGAAATGGGAGTAAAAATTGACACATAGCTCAAAGGCATGAAGTTATAGGATGGCTTATAGAGAGAAAATGAGGAAGTTGTTTTCCCTATATGATTGGTTATTACAATGTGGGATTCCATACAACAAGGGACCAGTTAAAATGATTGTCTTATTCCATTTTTAGGAAGATGGTTTAAGTTTCTTTGGACTATCAGAGACATTTACAAGAAACAACCCTAAATTAAATTTTACTTGCATTCATGAAATAAGCAAGATTTAGTTTTCCTTACATGGCTTAAATAGTTTTGTCTGCTCATGGCATTCTCAGGTTTGATATTCATTTTATTTTTAATTTTAATACCAGTAAATAGCTTTTTGTACATTCCTTAAGATTTTCTCCATGTTGACGATCATGTTTCTATGTTGATGATGAAACGGGAAAAATTTTATTTTCTTTTTTCCAGTTCATATTTCTTTTATGCCTTTCCTTATTGAAATAATTAGCACCTCTAAAACAATGTTGAATAGAATTTATAAGAGCAAATATTTTTGCCTTGATCCTGATTCTTGGGAGAGATAACTTTGGCATTGGCTGTGGGTTTTTGTAGATGCCCCTTATACCTTCTTTTTGTAGTTGGATAAGAGTTTTTAATCATGAATAGGTGTTCATTTTTACCAAATGCTTTTTATTCATCCTATTTTAAACCTGGTAATATATTAACTTATATTAATAGATTTTAAAACGCTAAACCAATCCTTTTTCTTGGGATAAATCCCACTTTTAGTCATGATATATTATTCATTTTATATATTTCAGATTTCAGATTTGATTTGCTAAATTTTTAAAAGTATTCCTACATCTGTTTTCATGAAGAATATTTGTATTTTTTTAAATAATGTGTTTTAATGAATTGGAAAATGTACTCCCCCTACCCACCCTTCTATTTTTTGGAAGAATTTGTATGTATTTGTTTTCCTTAAGTGTTAGGTAAAATTCTACCAAGAAGGTGTAAATGTATATGCGCCTGTTGCTTTTGTTGTAGAAAGCGTATTCAGATTTTCATAGATCGAGGTGTTTCAGGTTACGTGAATGGTGTTTCAGGTTGAGTGAATTTTGATAGTGTCTTTCAAACTATGTGTCCATTTTATCTAAGTTGAATTTTTAAAGATAAAGTTAACCTTAAATTTCCCTCATAATCCTTTTAATATTGATAAAGTATTTAGCGATGACCGATTTTTATTTTTAATAGCGTTAATTTGAATGTCATTGCTTTTTCCTGATAAATCTGGATAGCATTATTTAATTTATTGATCTTTTCAAAGATCAGCTTCATTGATATTTCTCTAATTTTGTTTTATATATAAGTCACTTCTATTCTTAATTATTCCCTAAATTCATCACTTTGGGTTAAATTCCTTTTTTCCCTACTATTTAGTGCAATGACATCTTTGGTTTGATATAAAATTTGATCTAAACCTTTTGTCTTTTCTAATGCTTAAGCATGTTATCCTGTAAATTTCTCTCTGAGCACTGTTTTCACTGGATTTCTCAAATACTGATTTGTTGCATTCAGTGTTATCCACTACAAAATATTTTCTAATGTCCATAATAATTTCTTCCTTGAAGATTATTTAGAAGGAAGATATTTAACTTCAAAATACTTGGGACTTCTAGATGTCTTATTTTTGCTGATTTTTAAATTTAAACTTCGGCCAAAGAAAAAAGATTTCCATCTTTTAAACTGTACTGAGATTAGTTTTATGGCTGGGTATATGCTCCATCCTGGTTATTTTTCCATGTGCTTTGAGAAGACTATGTATTCTGAAGTTGTAGCATTATAGTTTTCTTTAAATGTCATGTAGGTTAAGATAATTGACAGTGTTGTTCAGATCTACATTATTATAAATGGTTTTGCTGGTTATTCTGTTTTCTGGGAAATGTGTGTTAAAGTCCCCAGCCAAAATTGTAGATTTGTCTTTTTCATTTTTTCTTCCAGGTTTTCTTCATATATTTTGAAACCCTTTTGTTGAGTCAAGTATATTTATAATTATTTTATCTTTTTATACACTGACTTTTATAATGGTGAAATATCCTTTTCTATCTCTAAAACTACCACTTGTCTTTGTTTATTTCTTATTATATCAATATTCAGTTGTTTTTGTTGTTTGCAAATAAACATTTGACAGCTCTCACTTTCAGTATCTGTGTTTTCTTTTTAAGGTTTTGTATGCAGAAGACACACAAAGAATGACACACAAAGAATGCAAAAGTTCATTTATATCCAGGTGGCAGTCTAACTATTGACTCAAGTCTTTTATAGTTCATGTAATTATTGATACAATTGCACTGAGATCTGATTTTTACTGTCTACTTAAAATGTTTCTTATTGAAGTTTTGTTTCTTTCATTTTTTTGCCTTTTAAAATCAATGAAATGAATTTCAAAATGCTATTTCATATCTCTGTTATTTATATCTGCATTTTTTAGTGGTTGCTAAAATGTTAAAAATATAGCTTATACCTAGTCAGTATGCTTAGAAATAATTTTAAATTACCTCTTATAAAATACAGGAGCCTTATAACAGTACGTATTTCCATTTTCTCCCTCTTCTTAAGACTTGTCATGCATATGTCTATTTAGTCCATAAAGCAATAAATAACATGTAGTACTTTTTTACCGTATATACTCATATAGCTTACAGAAAGTGAAGAAAAAATAGTAGTTTTATATTTACCCATACTTTTACTTTTTGTAAGAGTCTTCATTCTTCCCTGTATATCTGAGTTGTCATCTAGTGTCATTTAGTTTCAGATTGAAGAACTCCCCTTAGCATTTCCTAAACTACATGTGTGTTTCCATACTGCAGTGGTTATCACGTTCACCTAAGATGTGAAAGGTACCCAGTTCGCAACAGGGCAGAAACAGTGGGGATCTCCTGTTTCCCTCAGCTAAAACACTTTCTTGGGAACCAGAGATCAAATTGCCAGCATCCATTGGATCATAGAATAAGCAAGAGAATTCCAGAAAAACATCTACTTCTGCTTCGTTGACCATGCTAAAGCTTTGACTGTGTGGATCACAACAAACTGTGAAAAATTCTTCAAGAGATGGGAATACCAGACCATTTTACCTGCCTCCTCTGAAACCTGTGTGCAGGTCAAGAAGCAACAGTTAGAACTGGACAGGGAACAACGGAGTGGTTCCAAACTGGGAAAGGAGTATGTCAAGGCTGTATATTGTCACCCTGCTTATTTTATTACTATGCAGAACACATCTTCAAAATGCTGGGTTGGATGAATCACAAGCTAGAATCAAGACTGCCAGGAGAAATATCAACAACCTCAGATATGCACATGATACCACTTTAATGACAAAAAGTGGAGAGGAACTAAAGAGCCTCTTGATGAAGGTGAAAGAGGAGAGTGAAAAAGCTGGCTTATAACTCAACATTCAAAAGACTAAGGTCATGGCATCCAGTCCCATCACTTCATGGCAAATAGATGGGGGAACAATGGAAACAATGACAGATTTTATTTTCTTGAGCTCCAAAATCACTGTGGATGGTAACTGCAGCCATGAAATTAAAAGCCACTTGCTTTTTTGGAAGAAAAGCTATGGCAAACCTAGACAGTGAATAAAAAAGCAGAGGCATCACTTTGCCAACAAAGGTCCATATTGTCAAAGCTATGATTTTTCCAGTAGTCATGTACGGATGTGAGAGTTGGACCATAGAGAAGACTGAGTGCCAAAGAATTGATGTTTTCAAACTGTGGTGCTGGAGAAGACCCTTGAGAGCCCCTTGGACATCAAGGAGATCAAACCAGTTAATCCAAAAGGGAATCAATCTTGAATATTCATTGGATGGACTAATGCTGAGGCTTCAATACTTGGACCACCTGATGCAGAGAGCTGACTCATTCACAAAGACCCTGATGCTGAGAAAGATTGACGGCAGGAGGAGAAGGGGGTGACAAAGAATGAGATGGTTGGATGGCATCACTGACTCAATGGACTTGGTTTGAGCAAACTCCAGGAGATAGTGAAGGATAAGAAGCCTGGCACGCTGCACTCCATGGGGTCACAAAGAGTCAGACAGAACTTAGCCACTGAACATCAACAGCAATACTACATATCTATTCCTGACAGCTTCTCTAATTTTTAATCTTAAAAATGTTCTTAATTTGCTTTCATTTTTGAAGTATAGCTTTGCTGTAAATAATGTTTTACCCTTTAGTGCTTTGAACATGCTGTCCCAGTGTCTTCTGATTTTCATGGTTTCTCATGAGAAGTCAATCATCAACTTTTGTGGTATGTCCACTTTCTCCATACCTCCTGAAGTGTTTTGCTCTGACTTTTTTTTTACAGACTGTCTCTTTATCTTTTGCTCATAGCAGTTTGTCTCTGTGTCTAGGTATATGTTTCTTTTTATTTATCTTGATTGATATTTGTTGACCTTTCTGAATCTGTAAATTAATATTTTCTACAAAATTTGTAAATTTCTAGTTAATTTTTTTTTCAATTTTTTTTCTGCCTCTTTGTCTCTCTCCTTTCTTTCTGGAATTCCAAATATGCACATGTTAGACTATTTCAGAGGTCTTGTTCTTTTTTCCTCTGTTCTTTGGCTTGGAGAATTTTTATTGATCTGTTTTAAGTTCACTGGTTCTCTTTTTAAGTCATGTAAATGTCTCCTATGGAACTCATCTAGCTAATTTTATGGATTCCTTTTTAAGATGCTTTGCCATCTTTGAGCTTTGTACTCTGACACTTAAAGCTTTCTGTGGCCAAATTACGCATAGTTGGGAAATGTACTTAGCTGGGAAAAGCATTAGACATGGATTCTGTATAGTTTTACCTTTCAAGAGGTTATTTTTCTTTGGTCTCTCTCTGTATTTTTCACCATATTGTCAGCCAGGTATTTGGACAGCGTTTGATCTATTTCTTTGATTCTCTTAGAGTCTGATTTTCCCTTTACATTTTCAGCTGCTTTGCCTGCACTGAACTCTGGTGTCTGGCACTTTTACTCTGTGTGTCTATAGTTTTTCCCTACGTCATATTCTGTAGCTGTTGGGGTAGACAATACTTTTGGGCCAATAAGTCATAAAATAAAACTCGTTTTCCTTTAAGTTGCAGTTTTTAAAAGGCTCAACTCTCTTTCTTCTCTGTCTGCTTTTGAATTCTGTATGGCATATTTAAATGTTCTCTATCCAGTTTTAAAATATTATATGTAGAGTGTTTTCTGACCCTATCACTCCATAACCACTTACCTTCTACAGCATTGTCATAAATGATGGTGTTCTATGGTGCTATATCTCTGTAAATTCAAGAATGTCTTTTTTCCATCTTCAAAATATTCAGTATTTCTGTTTTGGCATCTTTTATTGTTTTCCAGAAATTTTTTATTTATTCGTATTTCCCCTGCCATTTCATAAACTTTGTAATGCACTAGAGATAGATATAAATACAATGTATTCATCCAATCCTCTCAAAATTGATTACTTAAATATCATGTGTCCTTTTAAATTTCATATTTATAACTCAGTTAATTCTATGCAATCAGTAAAATTTAAATTATAATTCTTTCCCAAAAGAAGTTAGAATAAAAAGCTAGAAATTGAAATAGAAGATTATTTGAATTTAGTTACTCAGAATAGAGTTTAGAGTTCAAATTAATTGCCAATGTCCCCACTTTGTTTTCTTAGGTTCATACAGTCTAATATCTTTAATCATCTTGTTTTTTCTATTTTTTATCAAATATATTTCTAAGCAGCATGTTATTCTCACTTTTATACTTGGTTGCATTTTCAAGCCTCATTTACTCATCTACATGTAAAGTTCTTGTGGGCAGGGCCTTTAATTTGCTTGTCCTGAGAACTAACTTCAAGGCCCTGGGGATAATGACTAAAAAGTCCATGTTTATCTTTCTCCACTTTATTCTTAATTACAACAGATGAAAAGAGGCCAATTCACTAAGATTTCTAAACCTACGTACTTCATCTGATGTAAATTTTATAAAGAGACTGTTTAAAAAGGTATAGGTATTTTATTTCTTCTCCACCTGCTGGTTAGATATATAATGTGTGCATGCGTGCTAAGTCTCTTCAGTTACGTCCTACTCTTTGCAACCCTCTAGACTATAGCCTACCAGGCTCCTCTGTCCATGGGATTCACCAGGCAAGACTACTGGAGTGGGTTGCCATGCCCTCCTACAGGGATTGAACTTGTGTCTCTTATGTCTCCTGCATTGACAGGTGGGTTCTTTACCACCAATATTCATATTTTGTCATTGTTGTTTTTGAAGAAATTTAAGCACTATTGCTTGAAATATTTCCTGGCTTAAACATGTTTTCTTATAAAATCTTTTCAAATTTAAGATACACGTCTTACTTTTTAATCTCTATTTGTTAGAATTTTAAGATATATTTCAAATAAGAGTTAATAAAATATAGTAATGTAAGATTTTAAAATAAGTGTTTGTTTACTGTCTGCAGCTGTAGTATGCCTATTGTTTTAAAGTGCAATAGCTCAAATAAGAATTTATTGCCACTAGTATGTATTAAAAATGACACAATGAGGAGCCTTCAAAAATTTGAGATTAGTTAGTTGCATATAGCTTTGTCTGTGAGTTATAATCATTACATAAATAGATAAAAGAGATATATAAGCAATTACTACTCTGTACAGTTTATTATTTATGAAAACACTAAAGAATATGCCTATATACTTATAATCAAGTTACTGATTGAATGCTTTGTAAATCATAATATACTATCTGAAGGTATTCTAAATAATAAGTATTTGAAAGAATTATATAGAAACAATATACCTCATCTTTGTTCAGTAAATGATTTGATATACTTTATTCCACATGATTGATTATCATTATGTTTTAGGGAGAGATGTGGGGCTATATTAATAATTTAAAAAAAACCCTTGAGATTATGTTTTTTTTTAATTGTTCTGAACTTGTGATTTTAAAATTTTTATAAATATGTTGTAACTTTAACTTTTAAAAAAATTTTATTTATTTAGTCTTTTGGGGCTATACTGGGTGGGTCTTTGTTGCTGTCCACAGGCTTTCTCTAGTTGCAACAAGTGGGGGCTCCTCTCTAGCTCAATGTGCAGGCTTCTTGTTCCAGTGGCTTCTGTGTTGTGGGGCACAGACTCTAGGACGCTGCTGTGCCCGTGCTGTGCACAGGCCACAGTAGTAGCAGTGTGTGGGCTCATTGAGGCTCTCGGGCTGTAGAGTGGGGTCTCAGTAGTTAAGGAACGTGGGCTTAGCCGCTCTGTGGCATGTGAGATCTTCCCGGACCAGGGATCGGGCCAGTGTCTCCTGAATTGCAAGGTGGACTCTTAACCATTAGACCACCAGCGAAGCCCTGAACTTGTGATTTGATTTGACAATTCAAGTTAATAATGAGTGTCTTATAGTGGAGAAATTCAGTATTGTTTTTGCCATTTCACATCTTTCATATTTTCATAATTTGTTTTCATTCACAAAATTGCAATAATAAAAGAAGTAAACATTTAATTTTGTCCTTCTCTTCAGATAATGTAGAAATTATTATTGCCAGTCACCAAATATTTCTCTCTTCTTTCTCCACGCATGGAAAGATAATGTCCCTTTGATAATAGGCATACCAATAACTTGCTCTAGGCTAGCGATATGTGTCATTTCCTTGTGAAAATCTCAAGAACCTATGCATGGTTTGCCATGTTACTTATTCCCTGTGGCAGAAATCTAAAGTGTGTCTGTCAAACTTAAATCTCTGTCATTCTGGGTCCTTGAGAGTCTGTGATGAGCAGAGCTATTGCTGAACCTCCTTGAACATGAAATAGACTTTCATGTGATAAACCATATACATTTTGTTTGTTACTGCAGTGTTTTCTAGCCTTTTCTGACAGATACAAACATTACCCAAGGGAGATACTGTCATAAGTCTGAAATATATGACATTGGTATAGCTTTCCTGTGAGAAAGCTATTTTTGGGATGGCAGTCTGTGTTATGTGGTGGCAAAAGATTTAGTAAAGTTGTGTATGAAGATGTGAAAACAAGAAAATATACCTAATGAACTTGTAGTTCTAGGGAAAGTTGTTAAAAAACAAAGCTTTAGCAGTTTGTGTTCTTAATGATGATTGCATTTCTTTCTTTCTTTTGTTTTGCTCCTCCTTCTCCATCTTTTCTTCTCTTTCTCCTTTTCAAAATGTTACCTTTAAACTATAAAATACTTAAAGTTCCCTAAATAATGAAATAGATGTTTGCATTTTGCTATAACTGCCACAGATTGCTGTTTTAAAGCCATAAAATGTTCCAGATAGTTAAGATCCCTCCTTCATTCATTTCTTTCTCTCCTCTTCAGACATGACATCACTGGCATGATGTTGGTATAAATCATTGGCACCAAGTTTTATATTTTTACTACATATGCATGTATTCCCAAACAGTGTATACAGTTTGCTTGGCTATTTTGAAAAGTTATATACATGATACTGTTTAGTTTTAGTAGTGTTAAAATGCAGTTCTATTGTTTTAATTATGGAGGGTTTATAACTAGTTCAGGTGTAGGTAAGGTTTTGCAGGGGCTTCCCTGGTGGCTCAGATGGTAAAGGATCCACCTGCAATGCGGGAGACCTGGGTTCCATCCCTGGGTTGGGAAGATCCCCTGGAGGAGGGTATAGCAACCCACTCCAGTATTCTTGCCTGGAGAATGCCCATGGACAGAGGAGGCTGGTAGGCTACAGTCCGTGGAGTCGCAAAGAGTCGGACATGACTGAGCAACTAAGCACAGCACAAGGTTTTTCAGATATTGTTCATTTGATACAATTCCTTTACTAAAGTTCCTCTTGAGCTGAAGACTTGTAAACTAAAGAGATGAGGTTGTCTGCCATCCATACACCTCACGTACAGTGGTGACATAGGTAATAGATGACTGTAATAGACACTCCTGTTCAAAAAAATATGGCGGGTATTATGCACATAGAAATCTAGGTCCATTGTGAAAGTGTGTGAGCACATTTTCCCATTCCTTGATTAGGGCCCAGTCCTGCTTCCTCTGAGCTTTCTTCTGTAGCTGTTGGTTTAACCTTCTAAGTCGCTCTTTTAACCCTCTAAGTCGCTCTTCTTTTCACATAATAAATGGCCAATGATTGTAACTTGAATATCCATCTTAGCTTGCTTTATGCGGAAAAAAGTTTGGAATTTCATAATCTTTGATGTTTTTTTTTTACTGTTTCTGTTCATTTTAATTGAATTTGATGGTGTTTATTCTAGGAAAATCCTTGTAAATTTTTGTGATTCTTACTGGGTATTCATTTTACTTTTCCCCCTAAGGATTAGCTTTGGGATATATTATTCATTCTGTTTTTATTTTATAATTCATTAATTTATGCTTAAATTGTCATTAATCTCTTTGCTTTTCTGGGGATTATTTGTAGTTCTTTTTACTTTTCAACATAACTATTTGAGGCTATGTATTTTCCAGCTCAATGGTTTAGCTGTATTCCGTATATTGTGTGTTCATACATATTCAGCAGTTTAGGTGTGAATTTCCTCTTTACATCATGATTTGTATAAACTGTTAACTTTCTTCCTGAAATTTCCAGGACTTCTTTCCTGAAGTTCTAGAAGTGGGACTTCTGGTTTTATATTTGTCAATTGTCAACTCCCCAGAAGTCCACCAGAAAACCTGATGATAAAGCAAAGTAAAGTTTATATGACCGATTGCAATAAAGAAGAACACCACTTTGTGATAACCTTTGTACTGAATAAAGAAGGGGAAAATCAGTGGAAGATTTGTATAGGGCTTTTAATTCTGGTTTTAAGTGGTTTAAGGTAGGAAATTTGTTGGAGTTGGGCAAACTTCACAACATAATGGTTCAATATTGGGGACACAATGTGGTGAGAGTCATGAAGAGAGTCTTGATAAATAAATTATTGTTTGATGGGTAAGCTGTTCGCTTGCATAAATATTCTGCTAAAATGATGCAAAAGATATTTGCCCAGATCAGATAACTATTTGCCAGGATAAATTGATTTGTAGGAATTTCCTTAACTGTAGAGTTGTTTTTCGGAGAAGGCAATGGCACCCCACTCCAGTACTCTTGCCTGGAAAGTCCCATGGATGGAGGAGCCTGGTAAGCTGCAGTCCATGGGGTCGCTAAGAGTCGGACACGACTAAACGACTTCACTTTCACTTTTCACTTTCATGCATTGAAGAAGCAAATGGCAACCCACTCCAGTGTTCTTGCCTGGAGAATCCCAGGGATGGGGGAGCCTGGTGGGCTGCCGTCTATGGGGTCGCACAGAGTCGGACACGACTGAAGCAACTTAGCAGCAGCAGAGTTGTTTTTTGGTTTTTATCTTTATTTCCCTGGTCAACAATTTTTCAGAACAGATAGTAGAGTCATGTCATGTGAACACTGTTCTCAGACTTGATAATTAAGACATATAGAAATAAATTGTCTCAGGTTTTATTGTTGACATCTAATTTTATAAACATTGTTTTCAGAAAATATCACCTATGTTATATCCATATTATTGGCATGTAACCTACCATTGTCTTTTTTTTTTCTTTTCTACCTGAAATTTCTTAGAAATTCCATTATTCTCTTACTTCAGGCTTTATTGTATTTAAATAATTCTATAATCTTGTCTCTAAAGTGTATCTTCTGATTTTATTTGCTCATTTGTGGACAATCATTTAGTAAGTGATTACTAGGGTCATTTTACTACCAACTGAAGTATGAACTTGCATCTCCAGTTAGACATTTCTATTCTAATTGGACTTTTCCCCTAAATTAATTTTTTTGAGTTTATAATACTACCACATCACCTAGGTCTGGACTGGTGGCTCAGTTGGTAAAGAATCTGCCTGCCATGCAGGAGACCACCTGCAATACAGGAGACCCAGGTTGGATCCTGGGGTTGGGAAGATCCCCTGGAGAAGGAAATGGGAACCCATTCCAGTATTCCTGCCTGGATAATCCTATGGACACAGGAGCCTGGTGGGTTACAGTCCATGGGGTCACAAGAGTCAGACACGGCTTTAGAGAGTAAACCATCACCACATCAGTTCAGTTCAGTTGCTCAGTTGTGTCCTACTCTTTGCAACCCCGTGGACTGCGGTACACCAGGCTTCCCTGTCCATCACCAATTCCTGGAACTTACTCAAACTCATGTCCGTTGAGTCAGTGATGCCATCCAACCATCTCATCCTCTGTCGTCCCCTTCTTCTCCGGCCGTCAATCATTCCCAGCATCAGGGTCTTTTCAAATGAGTCCGTTGTTCACATCAGGTGGCCAAAATATTAGAGTTTCAGCTTTAGCATCAGTCCTTCCAATGAATATTCAGGACTGTTTTCCTCTAGGACAGACTGGTTGGATCTCCTGGTTGACTCTCAAGAGTCTTCTCCAACAGCACAGTTTTAAAGCATCAATTTGGCACTCAGCTTTCTTTATAGTCCAACTCTCACATCCATATATTACCACTGGAAAAACCAAAGCTTTGACTAGGTGGACCTTTGTTGGCAAAGTAATGTCTCTGCTTTTTATTTATTTATTTATTTATTTTATTTTATTTCATTTTATTTTTTAATTTTAGTTTTTTATTTTTTAAATTTTAAAATCTTTAATTCTTACATGCAATCCCAAACTAGGTTGGTCATAATTTTTCTTCCAAGAAGCAAGTGTCTTTTAATTTCATGGCTGCAGTCACCATCTGTAGTGATTTTTGGAGACCCCCCCCAAAAAGTCTGTCCCTGTTTCCATTGTTTCCTCATCTTTGCCATGAAGTGATGGGACAGATGCCATGATCTTCGTTTTCTGAATGTTGAGCTTTAAGCCAACTTTTTAACTGTCCTCTTTCACTTTCATCAAGAGGCTCTTTAGTTCCTCTTCACTTTCTGCCATAAGGGGTGGTGTCATCTGCATATCTGAGATTGTTGATATTTCTCCCGGCAGTCTTGATTCCAGCTTGTGCTTCATCCAGTCCAGCATTTCTCATGATGTACTCTGCATATAAGTTAAATAAGCAGGGTGACAATATACAGCCTTGACAGACTCCTTTCCCGATTTGGAACCAGTCTGTTGTTCCATGCCCAGTTCTAACTGTTGCTTCTTGACCTGCATACAGATTTCTCAGGAAGCAGGTCAGGTGGTCTGGTAGTATTCCCATCTCTTTCAGAATTTTCCACAGTTTATTGTGATCCACACAGTCAAAGGCTTTGGCAGAGTCAATAAAACAGAAGTAGATGTTTTTCTGGAATTCTCTTGCATTTTTGATGATCAAACAGATGTTGGCAATTTGATCCCTGGTTTCTCTGCCTTTTCTAAATCCAGCTTGAACATCTGGAAGTTCATGGTCCATGTACTGTTGAAGCCTGGCTTAGAGAATTTTGAGCATTATTTTGCTAGTGTATGAGATGAGTACAATTGTGTGGTAGTTTGACTATTCCTTGGCATTGCTTTTCTTTGGGATTGGAATGAAAACTGACCTTTTCCAGTCTTGTGGCCACTGTTGAGTTTTCCAAATTTGCTGGCATATTGAGTGCAGTACTTTCACAGTATCATCTTTCAGGATTTGAAATAGCTCAACTGGAATGCCATCACCTCCACTAGCTTTGTTCATAGTGATGCTTCCTAAGGCCCACTTGACTTTACACTTCAGGATGTCTGGCTCTAGATGAGTGATCACACCATCGTGATTATCTGGGTCATGAGGATCTTTTTTGTACAGTTCTTCTGTGTATTCTTGCTACTTCTTCTTAATATCTTCTGCTTCTGTTAAGTCCATACCATTTCTGTCCTTTATTGAGCCCATCTTTGCATGAAATGTTCCCTTGGTTATTCTAATTTTCTTGAAGAGATCTCTAGTCTTTCCCATTCTGTTGTTTTCCTCTTTCTTTGCATTGATCACCGAGGAAGGCTTTTTAACCTCTTTTTGTTATTCTTTGGAACTCTGCATTCAAATGGGTATATCTTTCCTTTTTTTCCTTTGCCTTTTGCTTCTCAGATTAAAAAAGCCACATCACTTAGATTTAAAAACTTTAATTATCTTTGATTCATTTTTAATCTCCTTTACCACTGAATATATTAATTATTCCTTTCAAATATGAGTTAACCCACTCCAATCCTAGTGCCACAGTCCTTGATCAGCATTTATTATCTTGCACCTGGACTTCTGTAATAGCTTTCTAACTGAGCCTCTTGACTTTGTAGACTCTTCGGTGTGCCTAATTTCATGATTTACGCTGAAGACCATATTCATCTGTGTCTTCATTGCCTGTAATATAAAGATTGAAGGTAATTTGGCCTTGGTTTCCTTTATAATATCAATCTTCTATACACAGTCACTGTTTCAGGTCTATTCACCAGCTCCTGAATAAGCTAAGGGCTTCCAGTCTTCTTTGCCTGGATCTTAGTAAGATGCAATAAAAACTGGCTGCTAATGGTAGCTTGAAAACCATCTTCTCATACTCTTCTTTGGATTTATACTTTGGGTTACACTTTAAAAAGCTGTTTTGTTGCTCAAATTGTTACAGTTTGGCCTTTGGAATTTCATGTTCCTCTTTGACATATTCCCATCAGCTTGTGTGTTTGTGTGTTTGTGTGTCTGTATTTCCTTTTCGGAACTAAAGGATGCTCCATCTCCTTTTGTATATTTCCTTCCCCAGTCCTAGAATTATCTGTTTCTCTAAGGAGCTGTGACTTCTTTTATTATGAAATGGTATTAGAAGCCAAGATCTGGGTGCAAGGTGTGCTTGTTGCTACTTAATATCATTTCTTTTAGGCTTTCTTAGCTAAAGGAGTAAAGAAATGTACACCTATAAATATTTATATATGTAACCATCTGCATATGTATTAAGCTAAACATGAGATCATAGTTTTGTTTCCAATAGTAATCTATTACTACATGGGTGATTCTAGGCTCCACCACTAGCATATCTGTAAATTCCCGTTCGAACAGTGAAAAACTGTCTGCCATTCATTTAACTAGTCATTAAATTCTAGTATATATGTATAGCAGCTTTAAAACTGTTAACTCCATACTTATGTGAAACAAGTTTATCAACTAGAGAAAAGTGATTATGTGCAGTTTGTTTGTCTTTAGTTTTACAGATTCCATTAATTTCCAAAGCTATTTAGGTTAGGTTCTTTTCCCCCATCCCCTTTAGTGAGGCTGTTTCATACATTTGCCATATAGTTAGATTCTCTTGTCATTCCTTCTTGAAATCCCCTGACCTCCAAAATTATTTTTAAAAATTTTGCATTCTTTAGGGTTCATCCTTGTGCTGCCCTATGGATTTTGATATATGGTCATACATCCACCATTATAGTATCATACACAACAGTTTCATTGCCCTAAAAAGTCCCCTGTACTTTATCTCTTCAGCCTATACTCCCTGAAACTCCCTATAACCACTGACTTCTTTATTGTCTGTCTAGTTTTTCCTTTTCCAGAATGTCATATAATTATTATTGGAATCATATAGTATATGGCCTTTTCAGACTGACTCCTTTTACTTAGCTATACACATTTAAAATTTATTCATATCTTTTTGTTACTTGATAGCTCATTTCTTTTTACTGCAAAGTAATAGTCACTTGTAAGGATGTGCCACAGTTTATTCACCTATTGGAGGATGTCTTGGACATTTCTAATTTTGGCAATTATAGCTAAAGCTATAAACATTCATCTGGAGGTTTTTGTGTGGGCATAAAATTTGAAATCAGTTGAGTAAATATCTAGGAGTGATTGTTGGATTGTGTAGTAAGACTGTTTAGCTTTGTAAGAAGCTGCCAAATGTCTTATAAAGTGGCTGTATCTACTTAACAGTTTTTAGAGAACAAATCCTTTCAACAGTTTACCCACATTATTATTATAGTGTGGTGATTAGTTGCACAGGCTTTGGAACAAGAGTGCTTGGGTTCAAGTCTTGATTCTACCATTTATTAATTATGTAACTTTCAGAATATTGGATAATCTCTCTGTGCCTCAATTTCCTTCCCTATAAATTGAGATTAAATTAGATAACATAAGTTGTTAATTGTTGTTTTTGTCTCTTTTTCTCTCCGTGCTTTGCTTTTAATTTGTTTGAAGGGACTTCTCTGCTCCATCTCATATTCCATCTCCAGCAACCAGATCTTTATTTGTAAAGTTTAGCTTCTCCTTATGGGGATAGGGGAAGAATAGTGGCAGGAAGAAAATGTGGAGAAGGAAATGGCAACCCACTCCAGTGTTCTTGCCTGGAGAATCCCAGGGACAGCGGAGCCTGGTGGGCTACCGTCTATGGGGTCGCACAGAGTCAGACACGACTGATGCGACTTAGCAGCAGCAGCAGCAGTGGCAGGAAAGGCTTTAATAGCTTTTTCTTTCAGATTCATTAAGGGAATTAGAGGCATTATTCAAGAGAGGAATATACCCTAGAGGAGGTTGTGGAGAGAGGTCCTAAACCCAGAATGATTTTAGACCTGGGCCATTACTGAGTGTCCTATGGAAAGTTACTCTGTAAATTAGAAAAAGACTCACTTTCTAGGTAGATACAACCCAGAGACAAGACACAGTGCTTAGCCAGCGGCCGGGGCTGGATTCCAGCTCTCCCACATACCACCTAATCAGGTTCTATTATGCAGTTCACATACTACATAGCTTAGGTGTTGGCTCCCCCTGAGGGATGAGAGAAACGATCGTGGGTTCCTTGTTGGATAAGCACGTGGATCAAGTGCCTTGGAACACAGCATCTCAGAAGTGCTTAGACATCCATGCCAGGGAGTGACTGTGGGATAACAGGGAAGAGTGAATCACCAAACACTGGGCTTTGGGAAGGAATGATGCTACCATCAATAACTTTCAGCCTTATGTTGAAAGTTAAAGCTGATAATAACTTTCAACATAAGGCTGAGAGTTATTGTTGTCCTAGCAAACAAGCTAAACGTGAGAATCATTGCAGACAGAGCTACAAAGTGAGCGGATATTGGAAAATCAATGTCTGAACAAGTATTGAATCACCATATGAAAAAAAGATGAAACCGGTTAGAGTCTTGAGAGACTTTTCCTTTGATACATGTAAGGTTTTTATGACTCTAACCTCAGAAACATGAAAGGTACCCCCCCTCCCAATTGATTAATTGGACTTTAGAGGGGAAAAGCATAGGTTTGGAAAACAAAGAGAAGTGGCGAGTTTCTTTCACCCAAGCATTATATCTTGCTGTAGGTAAAATATGGACATACATTTTTTAAACAAGCTATAAGGATCAAACTGTGTAGCAGTTGCCTGAACAGGTAAGTTGAATTTTCCTTGAACTCTCATTTGATTTTCTCCAAAGAGTATGTTTCTGAGTTACTGGAATCCTTCCTTAAGCTTTTTGCTCAGTGGGAAGTGTAATGCAAATATTTTCAAATGAGTCACCTCCCTTTATAACTGATTTCTTAATATTTTGACTTTCTGGTTGGGAGCCTGCCAAAATGAGGCGTGTCTCATGGATGGTGAGAGGATGGAGAAGATACAAGTAGGGCACGTGGGATATCTTTTCTATGCGACAGCCAGACCCCCAACTCTAGCTGAAAGTGTCTGGAATTCCATTATTCCCATCATCTATTTTTAGTTATATTATGTAAATTAAATTTTTTTCATTAGTTCTTACTTCTTTTTCATTTATTTTTTGACCTTGCCATGTGTATATGGGGTACCAGGGATCAAATCTTTGGCCCCTGAATTGGAAGCACAGAGTCTTAACCTGTGGATCACCAGAGAAGTCCCACTTGTGTAAACTTTTTTAATGGCAAAAGTTTCAGTTCATTTTAGTCCAAGATAACTTAAAAAAAATTATTTGGGGGCATTTATTTCCCACTACACTGCCAAATATCTGTTGTTATATTCACAGTGTATTGCTGTTTTTGACAGTGGAGCTTTAAGAGTCTAGCTTGTTGTTGGTGCCATACAGCTTTTTACATAAATTTTTAAATTTACCCCTTAAGGAAGACATATGTTTAAACCATAC
Organism: Ovis aries; assembly: GCF_016772045.2. Taxonomy (NCBI): domain Eukaryota; kingdom Metazoa; phylum Chordata; class Mammalia; order Artiodactyla; family Bovidae; genus Ovis; species Ovis aries. The sequence goes on from NC_056059.1 coordinate 94,574,487, forward strand.
AGGAGCTCTGATGTTCCAGGGACATATAAGCTTGTGAAAGCTGTATAATTCTCTCCATTGGTTTGATTTACCTCTTTGGGGCAAGAGTATAACCTTCATGTATTCCACAATCTACACATACTATTTAATGACACATGAGACCAGTAATTAATTTAAAACTAAGTTTGGTTGTTGTCTCTCATTGCTATGAAAAATCGTGTTCTCTTACAAGGGGGTTTTGATATTAGATCTGGCTTCTTACTACGACATACAGACTCTGCCTTCTAAGTGAAAATGCAGCTAAATGCATACCATCCTTCACTTCCTTATTGTACTTTGAATTTATCTTGTTATTTATAAAACATCTAATGTGGTATATGAGATGTAGAGACATTTTTAGGTAATCCTGTAATCTAGATGCAAGGAGCTAATATTCATTGAGCAGAAACTGATTCCCAAATAGAGGATATTACAGAGAAAACTCTTTGTTCAAAATTTCAAATTGACCGATTATACTGGAGATTTAATATAATATTGGATACTTATTCATTTGAAAACCTATCTGTTCTTACCAGATAACACTGTTTTAATGGCTGTTTGAAAAGTTTCACTTACCATCTTTTATCCCCTTGTAACTTCTCCCATGTGAAATTAGTTACCCACATAAAACAGGTCTCTTTTCATCAACACAAATAATTCATACAAATAGATATCAGTGAACCTTTAGATAACTGGGAATTAGCTAGGCTAGGAAGATGTAGAAGAGTGTATATACAACTAAAATAACATTTATTAGGGCTTGAATATGAAAAGGAAAACTTGTGTATTTAAGAAGTACAAATTCCACATTTCTTCAAAGGCTCATTTGAAATATCTTAGGAGTCAATACAGCAGTCAGTTCAATACAGTGGTAAAGAAAAAAATAATTTGAATAGTTAGAGGAGATACTTTTAGTTCTAATACCACTCATGATTCATTTAGTCAATAATTTTGTAATGAACATGTAGCATATGTCAGACATTGTGCCAAATGCTATGAACCCCATAGTGAACAAGACACAGCACCTGCTCCTAAGAAATCACATTATAGTAGAGGATAAAGAAAGAAACCTACAAAAATCTCCAGACTTATCATCTCTTAGAAGAAAATGAAGTTGCTTTAATGTTAGTGCCTGAATTTGGCATGAGACTTGTTGCTTAAAACCTAATTAGCTTGGGGAAACTTTGTTCTCCTTCTAAGCCTCCTGAGTTACCTGAGAATTCCCAAGGGTGTCTCATATGTTTCTCAGAATCCCATTGTGTTCTTCTTTGGCTTTCCCTGCAAAGGTACTTCCGGCTGGTGCCTATGCAATCACTGTTAGAGGAACCTCTATATAAATGCACTCATTCCTTTTTCAATTTCTCATATTCTCAGTCCTGCAAAATCCTTTAGCCACTACCATGTTGCCACTATGCTGGTATGACAAGCTGTTCTTTAACAGAATGTAAAACATGCCCTGAGCCCTACCTGTGCATTGTACTTCGTTGCCTAAACCCCAGACACTGGTTATACCCCAAGGCTCAATAAGTTCATGTTTGGGAACGCATGTAAGAATTAAAGATTTTAAAATTTAAAAAATAAAAAACTAAAAAAAATAAAAAAATTTAAAAAAAAAAAGTTTTCTCAGATCCAGTCCCTGGGAACAGGCTGAAAAAGAAATCCACATTCTGTTCTTCATTTCCTGCTTTCCTGTTTCTGCTAAAAAAATTTATTCTCACAGGTCTTGTTTCCCCAGTACAAGTAATTCATATGAATAGACCCTGCAGATCTCTAGCTAACAATTTAGTGTATACAGAAGGATTCTATTTTGTAAATAAGTAGTTAATTATAAAATGCTGCTGCTGCTGCTAAGTCACTTTAGTCGTGTCCGACTCTGTGCGACCCCATAGAGGGCAGCCCACCAGGCTCCCCCGTCCCTGGGATCCTCCAGGCAAGAATACTGGAGTGGGTTGCCGTTTCCTTCTCCAATGCATGAAAGTGAAATGTGAAAGTTCAGTCGCTCAGTCGGGTCCGACTCCTAGTGACCCGATGGACTGCAGCCTACCAGGCTCCTCCGTCCATAGGATTCTCCAGGCAAGAGTACTGGAGTGGGTTGCCATTGCCTTCTCTGAGTTATAAAATAGACTGTGGTAAATTTTAACAGCTCATTTACAGATTTTGGAGGGCACACATAGGAAAGGGGCTGAACTCAGGCTCAGGAGAGTAAGGGTGCGGGGCTGGAAGTCTCCCTGAAAGACTTGACGACAAAGCTGAGAATCTAAGGATGAGTCCGAATTGGGCTAAGAGGATGCATGAGGGTATATGTGCAGTTAAAATAGTGTTTATGAAGGCCCAGAGGAGAGAGAGAAGAACACATTTATTTTAAAAGTCCCAGTTCTTCCCTTCTCCAGAGGACCAGCTGGAAATCTTTTTAAGCTTTCTCCTCTCACTTCCTATTCATCTATTTGTACCCTCTTTTTGTGGTGGCTCAGACAGTAAAGAATCTTCCTGCAGTGTGGAAGACCTGGGTTCAATCTCTGGTTTGGGAAGATTCCCTGGAGGAGGGCATGGCAACCCACTCCAGCATTCTTACCTAGAAAATCCCCATGGACAGAGGAATCTAGCAGGCTGTATAGTCCATGGGGTTGCACAGAGTTGGACATGACTGAAGTGACTAAGCAGTACGCTCTTTTGGTATTTATCACTGCCAGGAGAAGGCGATGGCACCCCACTCCAGTACTCTTGCCTGGAAAATCCTATGGACGGAGCAGCCTGATGGGCTGCAGTCCATGGGGTGGCGAAGAGTCAGACAAGACTGAGCGACTGCACTTTCACTTTTCACTTTCATGCATTGGAGAAGGAAATGGCAACCCACTCCAGTGCTGTTGCCTGGAGAATCCAAGGGACGGGGGAGCCTGGTGGGCTGCCGTCTATGGGGTCGCACAGAGTCGGACACGACTGAAGCGACTTAGCAGCAGCAGTAGCAGCAGCAGTCTTCTATTTTAATTATTTGTAAGCATATCTATCACCCATTGCTAGCAGATAAACTCATTCTTGTAGTGTTAGTTGATCAATTGTGTCTGACTCTTTGTGACCCCATGGACTATAGCCCACCAGGCTCCTCTGCCCATAAATTTCTCCAGGCAAGAATACTGGAGTGGGTAGCCATTTCGTTCTCCAGAGTATCTTCCCAACCCAGGGATGGAACCTGGGTCTCCTGCATTGCAGGCAGATTCTTTACCATCTGAGCCACCAGGGAAGCCTGCTAAATTATTTTTCACATCCTTCATATTAACAACCACAATGATTTGCATATACCAGGTGCTTCATTAAAAGCAACATGCTTGAAGTATTAATATCTAAGGGTGCTTGGGATAAACATACACATTTTATGAATTAACAGCAGCATGAAATGAATGGTATGATAGAAGGTACACTGGTTTTAGGTAAAAAGGAAAAGTTAGACAAGATCCTTCTTATCTGTTGGAATAATTTCTTAGTGGTTAGTATCACCAGAGCATTTATGAAACAAGGATCAAAAGAATAATCAATTAGTTCTTTATATTCCACTTATACTAAGTATCTACTTGAGCCAGGTACTCTTCTTATTAAAAAGATAATGAAATAGATGATTCATACAAAGTAGTATATAACATATAGATAAAGCTTAAAGACTAGTAATAAAACAAAACTCACATGCCTACCATATAGCTTAAGAAATGGAACATGTCTAAATAGAAAAAATTAACATAATGGGCTGGAGGAGACTAAAGGAATGTGCCAGTAGTCTGTAGCTCTTATTAGGAAGAAAATTAAATTGGTCCTATGTTAAATCTATCCGTCATAACAGCACATACAGAAAATATAACATAAACAGAATAAGAACACTGAATCCATCTGATGGAAAGCAAAGTGGAGAAAAGAAAATCAAGAGAGTACAGAAAATAGAAAATGTTTTAAGTTATAGCAGTATTATATTCTAAAATAAAAATTACAATAACTACAAATGGATTAACTTGATCAACTAAAGATGGATGCTCTAAGATTTGGTTTAAAATATTTAACATATTTTCTATAAGAGTGTTGATTTTAAACAATATCAAGGGAATGCTGAAAATAAAAGCATGGGAAAGGATGTGTAGTTAGTATGAACGAAGAAAAACATTGGGTAACAAATTTAAGTTCGACCAAATAGAATTTAAGGCTAAAATATAGTTGGCTTAGAAATGTATACTTAAGAAAGGAATAATGGCCTATCTGAAAAGCCCAGAGGGTATGTAGATATAAAAAGAGGAAAAAACATATTGTATTAACAGTATCTTTGAAGTCCACCCTGTGACCTTCATTGATTACATCCCCTACTTACTCCCCCCCAGAGGTAACCACTACTCCAGATTTGGGGTTTATTATTTATATGTTTTATATTACTTCACAACAGAGTATCAGACTCAGTGGCTTAAAACAACACATATTTATCATCTTACAGTTTGTTTGGTGAAGAGGTACAGGCACAGCTTAGCTGTATCCTCTGCTCAGTCTCCCAAGACTGGAATTAAAGTGTCAGTCAGACTGTATTCTCATCAGAGGCTCCCCTGGGAAAAGGTGTACCTTTAGCTCCTTCAGGTTGTTGGAAGAATTCACCTGCTAATGGTGATAGGACTGAGGCTCTTATTTTCTTGCTGACTGTGGGACTGGAGTCTCTCTCAGCTCCTGAATGTTGCCTACCATGCAAACTTTGTCATAGGCCCTCCAGCAGCATGTCAGCCTACCTCAGGGCCAGTAGGAGAATATCTTATTTTAGTTGGTTAATATGGAGTCTTACATAATGTAGTGTGATCATGGGAGTGACGATTTATCACCTCTGCCCATACTCATAGATTTTGTTCATACTACAAGGGGACGGTTATACAATGGTGTGACTCAATGGTGTGACTCATTAGGAGTTCCCTTCGGGTATGTCTGGAGTTTGCATTGATTGTTTTTTTTAATCATATGTATACTAGGCTTCCCTGAAGGTGGTGCTGGTGATAACCCACCTGCCAATGCAAGAGACTGAGGAGACCTGGGTTCCATCCCTGGATTGAGAAGCTCCCTGGAGAAGGAAATGGTTACCCACGCTAGTATTCTTGCCTGGAGAATCCCATGGACAGAGGAGCCTGGTGGGCTACAGTGCATGGGGTTACAAAGAGTGAGACACTACTGAAGTGACTTAGCATGCATATGTATACTAAAATAGATATTGTTTAGTTTGTATATGCTTTTGAATTTTATATAAATGGAATCATTCTACATATAATATTCTCCAATTTGCTTTTCCATACATAATTATTTTTAATTCACCTGTGTTGATATGTCTGTCACCCAGTCATCTCCATTAGTATGCATGTTGTAGTCTATGGTTAAACTGTCACAAAATTGATTTATTATTCTACTAATGAAGAAAATTAGGCCATGTCCAGCTTTTGCTATTGTGAACAGTATTGCTATGAGCCTTCATGTTCATGTTCTTGCTGCAAATGTGTAAGAATGTCTCAAGGCTTATAATCCATTCTTTATACAGAGACCAGAGTAAGTTGTCTTTTAAAAACATAAATCAATTTAAAGTCCTCCTGTGACACCTTATTGTACTTTGAATAAAATCCAAACTCCTTACCATGGTTTGCAAAGCTGTGCATGCTTTGGCCTTTGTCCATATCTGTGACCTCTTCTTGGACTAGTCTTTCCCTAGCTCATTGTGTTCTACAATGGCCTTTTTCTTTTCCTCAAACTTGCAAATTTTTTCATTCATTCTTGCCTTTGGCCTTTTGTACCCTCTTATTAAAATGCTCTTTGTTGTAGCCTTTGAATGTTGACTCCATCTCATCATGCTTGATTCAGGTCAATAGCATCATAGTGGTCTTTCCTAGCAACCGAATCCAAAGTAGTTACCACTCACTCTCAGCCCCATAACTCTATTTTAATTCATTTCCTAAAATCTATCACTATGATAGTTTTCTTTGATTTTTTAATTGCCTGCTAATCTGTTTATCTCCCTATTTTGAATGTTGTGGATTGCTCTCTTAGAACAGGAAACTTTTTCTACTGTATATCCCCAATACTTAGCCAAGTCTCTGGCACATGTAAAGCACTCAAATATGTTATAGTAAATGAGCGAGGAAAAAAAAAAACACCAAAAACTACACTATCAGAATTTCCCAAAGCCAGTAATATAGAAATGAAGTTAAAAAGGAGTATAAAACCATTTTTCTACAGACTTAAGGTGGGCTCAGAGGATCCATCTGTCCTGTGTTCTCCTTTCTTGTTAAGGAATGTTGCCAAAAGCCAAAATACAGAGTTTTCTTTCAGACAGAATTTTGAGCTAGGAAGAAATGATATTACAGTGCTGGATGAGTCTAGGGAAGGGTTGGTAAATGCTGCCTTTGCAGGCCAATCATTGAGCATTTAACTGTTGACAGCCTTACTGGATCACTAATTAGAACTGTAAAATTTCAGATGAGTGACAGTAACTTATACGCTAATTCTGTTTTTTTTTTTTTTTTTAGCTGCAATTGCTGGGCAGTTAATGCTATAATTGATGGACACTGTCAGTTGCTGAAATGGATGGAAATTATTATTCAAGTTACCATTGTTAAATGTCATAATCACATTTTCAGCTACATCTAAAAAGGAGTGTATTTTTATTGCCTCTATACTAAAACTGTAATATAATTTGGGGGAACAAATATACCTTGAGTATAGAATATTATAAACCTAGATATAGGAAGGTCAGTTAACTTTTAAATTTCCATCTGTACTGTATTCAAGTTCTACTGTACCCTCAACTAATAGCCTTTTAAGAAAAACGCAAAGAAAAATCGCTAAAATGATAAATAAAAAGAGTATTTATTTGTCCCATAAAGGACTTTAATTTTATCTTGGAGCTCTTAAAATTATTGAACATATCTGATCAATTAAAATAATGTGTACTTCACCGTGCTTCAAAAGAAATGAAACTTTTGGGGGCGCATGTTTTATAAGGAAGCATAGCCAGTTAATTGATTTTATATTGGTAAAACAGAACGTGAACTCTTGAAGTGAAGGACAGGGAAGCCTGGCATACTGCAGTCCATGGAGTCACCAAAAAATGGGCATGACTGAGTGCCTGAGCAGCAATAGCTGATTTGCAATGTTGTGTTAGTTTTAGGTGTGTGGCAAAGTGAAGCAAGTTTTGCATATACATGTATTCACTCTTTTTTTAGATTCTTTCCCCATATAGGCCATTGCTAAGTATTGAGTAGAGTTCCCTGCTAGGTTCTTATTAGTTATCTATTTTATATGCAGTAATGTGTATATGCCAATACCAATCTCCCAATTTCTGTCTTCTCACTCATCCACTGGTAACCATAAGTCTGTGGTTTGTGACTCTACTTATGTTTTGTAAATAAGTTCATTTGTGCTTTTTTTTTTTAACATTCCACAAATAAGTGATACCATATGATATTTTTCTTTCTGTGTCTTACTTGCTTCACTCAGCGTGACAATCTCTAGGTGCATCCATGTTGCAGCAAATGGCATTATTTGGTTCTTTTTTATGGCTGAGTAATATTCCATCTTATATATGTACCACATCTTCTTTATCTATTCTTCTGTTCATGGACATTTAGGTTGCTTCCATGTCTTGACTGCTGTAAATAATGTAACTATGAACATTGGGGTACATGTATATTTTCAAATTAAAGTTTCCTCTGGATATGTGCCCAGGAGTGCGATTGCTAGATCATACGGCAATTCTATTTTTAGTTTTAAGAAACTTCCGTACTGTTTTCCATAATGGCTGCATCAATTTATATTCCTACCAGCACTGTAGGTGGGTTCCCTTTTCTCCATATCCTCTCCAGGAAATATTATTTGTAGATTTTTTGATGATGGCCATTCTAACTGGTGTGAGCTAATAACTTATTGTAGTTTTGATTTGCATTTCTCTAATAATTAGCAAAGTTGACCATCTTATCATGTACCTATTGGCCATCTGTATGTCTTCTTTAGAGATATGTATATTTAGTTGTCTGCCCATTTTTTAATTGAGTTTTTTGTTGTTATTGAGTTGTATGAGCTGTTGTATATGTTTTGGCACTTCACCTTGGTTGATCACATCATTTGCAAATATTTTTTCCCAGTCCATAGGTTGTCTATTTGTTAATGGTTTCCTTTGCTGTGCAAAAGCTTGTAAGTTTGATTAGGTCCCATTTGCTTAGGTTTGCTTTTATCCCTGTTGCCTTGGGAGACTGATCTAAGAAAACATTGCTACCATTTATGGCAAAGAATGTTTTGCCTATATTCTGTTCTAAGAGTTTTATGGTGTCATGTCTTGCATTTTTAAGTCTCTAAGGCCTTTTTAGTTTATTTTTGTAAGGAGTATGTAAAGTGTTTGAACATCATTGATTTACAAGCTGACCTCATCTCTTGATGACTGCCTTGGACTTTGTTGTGATTCATAAAAGATAATGTAAAGGGGCTTAGTGAAAATATAAAGGTGGATAGAAATAAGGAATGGTGAAGCTGAAGCAGAATTCACGTCTGTCTCTTCATCTGTCCACAGCTCATCTTGACAAACATTGTTCATCGTTATCCTGGAATTGTATGCTGGCGCCAGTGCCTGGAGAGGCTTAGTTAATAGAAGGCTGACTGACAGAGGCTTTGCCCCCAGGCATTGCTGTGGAACGAAAGCCTCCATGAGTGCAAAGCTGCCCAGCTATATCCAGATTCTGTATTTAAAGGTGGATGCTTAGAAGACAGCTGGAGAGGCTGTGCTTGACTGGGAGTCTGGCAAGCTGCTTAGTATCCTGAAGAGGAAATGAAAAGATCCTGTAGCATGTCTGTCAGGGGTCTGCAGGAAACAGGAGAGATGGCCCTATTTGTTATATTTATTGGAGATATTATTATTTGTTTTATGCTGTGTGGAAGGAGGGCCAGAGCTATAATCTATTGATCATTTAGTTTTATGAAGTTCTCAAATGGGTGATCTGGTATTTTTCTGACAGAGAGGCTATGGTTCCTGAACACCAGTAATAAGATTGTCATGTCATTTTCTTCTCGTTGGTCTTTTTATTGCTTTTTATCTCTTTGCTGATATTACCTCTCTCCAACCTCACCTCCCCCCTTGCAACTGTCATTTTTTTTTCTTTCTTTCTTTTTCTCTTTTACCCCTCAGAGCCATGTTTAGGACCAGCTTGATTCATTTCATAGAATCTGCCCTGTGTTTCTGAGAGATTGCTCATCATTGCTTTTCATGTTTCATCCTGTGAAACTGTCTGCCCACTGCAGTCACTGTTGTAAAGTATTTAGAGTAAACACTGGAATGTAACTTGGGAAGAAATAGGTCAGGGAAGCAGAGACCAAATGTTCATTTTGCAGCCACCATGTGAGCAGATGGAGAACAGATGAGGTGGCTCTCTTTGTGGGCCTCAGTTTTCTGTAAACTCTTTCAGGCTCTCCTGGGATGCATGCTCCTTCAAGAACCCTGAGTCTAAGCAGATGAACATTGAGGATACAGTCTTCCTAATATCAGATACCAAGCTTATCGTGTTCCTTTCTGCTCTATTATCAAACAGAGAAGAAAATTCATGAGATACATGCTTTTTCCCTCTTGTCACCTAGGAATGCACTAACAAACACAAAATCTCCTTGGGAAACAGTGCTAAATATTAATAGCTTGGCTCTCAATTGATGACAAATGAGGGGCATTGCCCCTGGGTGGTCACCAGTGGCCACAACACGGATGAAACACCATCCTGCCATCATGCCAGGCAGTGAACCAAATGAGGCGACTCCAAGTCATTCATAGGCTGACTGTGCCTTTGCTCCCAAGGAACTCAGAGTTAAAAAAGAGAAGCTGTTCAAAACGGAACAAAAACAGAGTATACCTTTAACGAATAGATTGGCATGCATACAATGAGGGCGCAAAGGCCAGCAAAGCAGGCAGCCGGTAACCAGGCTGGTGAAGGGTTAAGCTCTGAATGGCTGTGGAAGGGTGGTATGATGGCTGGGGAACAACTGCCTAATGTCTTTTAACCGGACTGTTTGGCAAAAGCTTCATTATGAATGCAATTGTGTGCTTATGCAGACACACTGCACAGAGGATCGCTCACAGTAAAGGTAGGATTGTATTGCCCGCTGCCATGCCAATTACTGGATATTAATGGCAGGATGGCATGCATATGCCGGAGCTGGGAAGCAGAAGGTTAATAGACGAACAGCACCAGAAGAGCCCATTTATCAGTTTCTATTTATCTCTCCTTGGGAGGTGGCAGGTTTACAGTAAATACCTTCTGTCCTCCTAATTTTCTAATGATGGGGATAATGATAGAGAATGGTGAAGTCATTAACTGGGACAGGCTCTGTGCATCACTCTGTCAACCACATCTCCCCAAGACCTGCAATGAGAAGTGATGGGCCCCAGCTGTTCACCAGAATCCCCTCCTCCCATCCCTTCCACCCTAAACTGCAAGCTTGGGAAACTGCTCCCCCAGTGAAGAAGGTGGAGGACCTGGGTGGGTGGAGAAGCATCTGAAAAGGGGAATGAAGCTCTTCAGACAGAAGCATGGCTTTGACAGCTACTCTCTCTTTGCATCGAACTTAGAGGAAGCACTGTTGACACACACTGGAATGCTTCTCCAGCAATGTCAAAGCTACTATGAATCATGTCTGTGTGTGTGTTTAGCCATGTCCCACTCCTTGCAACCCCATGGACTGCAGCCCCCAGGTGGCTCTATCCATGGAATTTTCCAGGAAAGAATACTGGAGAGGGTTGCCATTTCTTCCTCCAAGGGATGTTCCCACGTTCTCCTGTGTCTCCTGCAGGTGGATTCCTTTACCCTTGGCATCACCTGGGAAAGCCATATGAATTATAGATAGAATTGGATAATGAATCAATAATAGATGTGAGTCTGCAGGGGGAGAGCAGAGAAGTGGATTTCATCAAATGTTCTTTTCAAAAACTGGGAGAAATTTAAAATGTATGTAATCTGTCTCCTCATCTCACCTCTAAATGGACTGGAGGTGCTGGAGGAAAATCCCTTTTGCAGAGTTAAAGTTTCCTTCTTTAAAATTCTGGAGGCAGACTATAATAGCTCAGATTAATTCATTTAAATGTGGCTTTTTTTTTTTCCTAGTAGTCGTCATGAGGGTTCTATTTTGTCTTATTGTCCATACACAGGATCTTTCAGCTTTGCTAAATGTAACTTGGATTTGCCACCATGGTTTATAGACCCCTTGGGAAACTATGAACTTAACATTGTATAGTTTTATTTGGGAAGCCCATCAGCTACTTCTGGAATTTGCCCTCTATTAGTTGAGAAAAGCTATTACTTTACCTGTGTATGTTAGCATTATTTTTCTAGTAAATAATGAAGAACTAGTTAAGCTGACAATAGCAAGGCATGAAGTTGTATCCTAATGACATGTAGTTTTCTCAGGATCAGGGATATATTTGGGCTTCAGGAATAGTTTGAGAAAACGATTATGAATATTGTTGGTACTCTCTCTCTTGCAGGTCTTGCTGCTCTCTACTCACTTAATTATTTTCTTTTTCTATGGATCTACTCTATTTTTCTCAGAACACAGGGTGGAAAACAGAATGGCATACAGTGCCCCAATTTGTATATATCAGGTGCAGACTTTAAAGACAGACCAAGTGAACCGATCTCTATCTCTCTCTTCCCGCATTCCCTTCTAGGGGTAAATCTCCTCCTGTTATTTTCCCATTTATCCAGGGCATTAGCATCAGTCATATGCACACTAGTGCTCTGAAGAGGGAGGGATGGAGAGTCATTAAAGATAGGAAAGTTGTGAACTATGAAGACAAACTATTAGGTGCCCCCTATAGCTGACCCTTCGGAGAAGGCATTGGCACCCCACTCCAGTACTCTTGCCTGGAAAATCCCATGGATGGAGGAGCCTGGTAGGCTGCAGTCCATGGGGTCGCTAAGAGTCGGACACGACTGAGTGACTTCACCTTCACTTTTTACTTTCATGCATTGGAGAAGGAAATGGCAACCCACTCCAGTATTCTTGCCTGGAGGATCCCAGGGACGGGGGAGCCTGGTGGGCTGCCATCTATGGAGTCATACAGAGTCTGACATGACTGAAGCGACTTAGCAGCAGCATAGCTGACTCTTCTAGAATAGCCTGGTGGTAGGAAACAGGGGAAGAGTACAGCCCTTTGTCTCTTGGGAAATTGACTCCAATAGCACTGAACAGTGATAAGCACTGTTAGCATCAATCCTGGATTAAGTGCCTGTTCTATTACTTATTCACTATGTGATGCTTTCACCTCTCTGTGATAACAGCTCTGTAACAAGGATGCTAGTATCACTGTACCTACTAAGTGCAAAGTCAGGAGGGTTAAATACAGTGATGTCTCTGAAGTGCTCAGTCAGTAACCCCCCCACACACAGAAAGTTCCCTAAATATATGGCTATTATAAGTGTCCGTAGGGCTTCCCAGGTGGCTCAGTGGTAAAATAAAATCCGCCTGACACTGCAGGAGATGCAGATTCAGTCCCTGGGTAGGGAAGATCCCCTAGAGAAGGAAATGGCAACCCACTTCAATATTCTTGCCTGGAAAATTCCATGGACAGAGAGAGGAGCCTGATGGGCTATAGTCCATGGGCATCTCAAGAAATCAGACCTGACACAGCAACTGAGCACACATACACACACATAGGTGTCAGTATGAGTATTCCCAAGTTGGGTAGGTTTCTCCTCTCCAGAGGTGTGCCAGTCATTTATAGCAGGCATGTGGTGGGCTGTACTTTCAGAAATGACCATAGTGACTTTTCCAACCGTGTGTGTTCTTTCAGATCATGGTCACTCCCAACAAGATGTGGAGTTACTTCTCTTCCTCTTGAAATTGGTGGGGGCATTGTGATGCCTTGTGGACAGAATGAAGCAGAAATGATGCTAGATTGTGAAATACAGTATGGCTTCCTTCACAGCTAGCATCATGGGTATGTGACCTACGCAGTTGCTGAGTTTAATGCTCTGTTGTGGTGTCTTGAAATTCTTAGGGATTTTTTAACAAGGGGCCCTGCATTTTCCATTTGTACTGGGCCTTAAAAACTATGTTGCTGGTCCTCCTTCCCCATGGCTCTGTCTCTTGGGACACATACCTGGGTATCCCTGAACCAAAGTGTAAGTAAGATGACCGCCTGCATTGAAGATATCATCCTGGAGAGGTTTTGTGGAGAGAGATGATTAAGGAACTCCATTCCTCCAGCCTGAAGCAGACAAGGTGGCAAACGAGTGAACGAACAGTACTCAGGTGATTCTGGACACAGCCTTTAAGTCACTCAGCTGACACTAAGTGGAGCACAGACAAGCTGTCCCAGTCTAAGCCTGCTCGGATTGCAGATTTGTGAGCAAAATAAGTGTTGTTTTCTTAGGCTGCTAGGCTTTGGAGTGGCTTGTTATATAGCCACAGATTGTTGTTGTTTAGTCACTAAGTCGTGTCTGACTCTTTTGCCACCCCATGGACTGTAGTCCACCAGGCTCCTCTGTCCATGGGATTTCACAGGCAAGAATACTGGAGTGGGTTGCCATTTCCTTCTCCGCAGGTAATAAGAACCAAATCTTTTCAAAGCCTAACACTGAGAGTGTCTTAAGTTACAGCAGTGGTATGGATGTAAATGTTCAGTTTTATAGTTTAGAGCACATTATTGCATACTAATTTTAACATGAAACATTATTTTCATTTTCATCTTAAAAAGTTTTCAGGATATTTTGTCTCACAATATTATCATTACGGGCACTAGTTTATATTCTACAAATACGGAAGTATAATCTAGCAAGGGCATATAGAATATGAAACACTGAGATAAAAAATGCTTAGAATCCAGAGAAATAAGTGTAACACAAATAATATTAAGTTTAGTTATCATTTTTTATCTGATTCCAGCCTGTTTGAGTGTTGACAGTGTCCTGGGTCTTTCACTGGGTGCTGGAGATCCACAGATGAATGAGGCAAGTGTGCCCCTGTCATCATCATGGAAGGTATGATAGGTGTGGGTGAGGAACAGATAGTAAACAAAAATACACATTAGAACTTGTAGTCCCAAATACAAATCCCATCTGATGCCAAGAACTGACTTATTTGAAAAGACCCTGATGCTGGGAAAGATTGAAGGCAGGAGGAGAAGGGGATAACAGAGTATGAGATGGTTGGATGGCATCACTGACTCAATGAGCGAGAGTTTGAGTAAACTCCAGGAGTTGGTGATGGACAGGGAGGCTTGGTGTGCTGTGGTCCATGGGGTTGCAAAGAGTCAGACACGACTGAGCGACTGAACTGAACTGAATCCCAAATAATACCATGTGCTATGCAAAGAAAAGGGCTTCCTGATAACTCAGTTGGTAAAGAATTGCCCTGCAATGCAGGAGACCCTGATTCGATTCCTGGGTCGGGAAGATCCTCTGGAGAAAGGATAGGCTACCCACTCCAGTATTCTGGCCTGGAGAATTCCATGGACTGTATAGTCCACAGGGTCTTGAAGAGTTGGACACAACTGTGCGATCTTCACTTTCACCTTTTCAGTTTCGTGAAAAGAAAAATCAATTTGGACTCACTGAGAAGAAGGGCCTTTTAAAGAAGACACATGTAAGCTGAGACATGAAGGATGAAGAAGAGCTGGGAGAAAGGCATCCAGGCAGAGACTAGTAGGTTCAAGATCCCGGGATTGCACAAGACTTTGCATTTTGGCTCAGTGCCAGGGACTGACTGTATGAAGGGAGTCATTTTGTAATTGGAGGTAAGTTTGGATGTGATGGCAAAGGAAATGGCACCCCACTCCAGTACTTTTGCCTGGAAAATCCCATGGGTGGAGGAGCGTGGTAGCCTATAGTCCATGTGGTTGCAAAGAGTCGGACAGAACCGAGTGACTTCACTTTCACTTTTTTCCACTTTTGGATGTGAAGGCCTAGAAAAACAATTTGTCTTTTCAAGGAAACAATGCAGAGAACTTTTGTTTTATGCTTACCATTCTCTCCTTTTCCTATTCTTCTCTCTCAGAATTTTACAACTGTGATTTATGAGATTTCTAATAGCAGGCTACATTTTTTAAAATTCTGTAAGTTTTAAAGAGTAATCCTAAATACTAGAGGTGAAAAAAACTCACTGCTGCTTTGGGTAAATAAAAGAAAAGCGTATCATGGACTAACTGAGGCTGTTCTCTTGTTGCTTTTATTCAGTTGTTAAGTGTCCAACTCTTGGCAACCCCATGGACTGCAACACGCCAAACTCCTCTGTTCTCCACTGTCTCCTGGAATTTGCTCAAATTCATGTCTATCAAGACATCTCTTCCTCTGCCACCCCCTTTTCCTCCTGCCCTCAATCTTTTCCAGCATCAGCTGGCTTTTTGAATCAGGTGGCCAAAGTACTGGAGCTTCAGCTTCAGCACCAGCCCTTCCAATAAATATTCAGGGTTGATTTTCTTAGGATTGACTGGCTTGATCTCCTTGTAGTCCAAGGGACTCTCAAGAGTCTTCTTCAGTTCAGTTCAACTCAGTCGCTCAGTTGTGTCTGACTCTTTGCAGCCCCATGGATTGCAGCACGCCAGGCCTCCCTGTCCATCACCAACTCCTGGAGTTTACTCAAACTCATGTCCATTGAGTCGGTGATGCCATCCAATGATCTCATCCTGTTGTCTCCTTCTCCTTTCACCTTCAATCTTTCCCAGCATCAGGGTCTTTTCAAATGAATCAGTTTTTCCCATCAGGTGGCCAAAATATTGGAGTTTCAGCTTCAGCATCAGTCCTCCCAATGAATATTCAGTACTGATTGCCTTTAGGAGAGACTGGTTTGATCTCTTTGCAGTCCAAGGGACTCTCGAGAGTTTTCTCCAACACCACAGTTCCAAAACACCAATTCTTTAGTGCTCAACTTTCTTTCACATCTGTACACGACTACTGAAAAAACCATAGTTTGACTAGATGGACCTTTGTTGGCAAAGTAATATTTCTGCTTTTCAATATGCTCTCTAGGTTGGTCATAACTTTTCTTCCAAGGAGTAAGCATCTTTTAATTTCATGGCTGCAGTCACCATCTGCAGTGATTTTTGAGCCCCCCAAAATAGTCTGTCACTGTTTCCACTGTTTCCCCATGTATTTGCCATGAAGTGATGGGACCAAATACCATGATCTTAGTTTTCTGAATGTTGAGTTTTAAGCCAACTTTTTCGCTTTCCTCTTTCACTTTCATCAAGAGGCTCTTTAGTTCTTTTTCATTTTCTGCCACAAGGGTGGTGTCATCTGCATATCTGAGGTTATTGATATTTCTCACAGTAATCTTGATTCCAGCTTGTACTTCATCCAGTCCAGCATGTCTCAAAATGAACTTGACAGATAAGTTAAATAAGCAGGGTGACAATATACAGCCTCGATGTACTCCTTTCCTGGTTTGAAACCAGTCTATTGCTCCATGTCCAGTTCTAACTGTTGTTTCTTGACCTCATACAGATTTCTCAGGAGGCAGGTCAGGTAATCTGGTGTTCCAATCTCTTGAAGAATTTCCCACAGTTTGTTGTGATCCACATAGTCAAAGGCTTTGGCATAGTCAATAAAGCAGAAGTAGATGTTTTTCTGGAACTCTGTTGTTTTTTCAATAATCCACTGGATGTTGACAGTTTGATCTCTGGTTCCCTTGCCTTTTATAAATCCAGCTTGAACATCTGGAAGTTCATGGTTCATGTACCACTGACACACACACAGTTGAAAAGCACCCATTCTTCAGCAGTCAACCTTCTTTATAGTCCAACTGTCACATGACACCTAGAAAAGCCTTAGCTTTGATTATATGCACCTTTGTTAGCAAAGTGATGTCTCTGCTTTTTAATATGCTGTTTAGGTTTATCAAAGCTTTTCTGGCAAAGAGCAAGCATCTTTTAATTTCATGCCTGTAGTCACTATCTACAGTGATTTCAGAGTCCAAGAAAAGAAAATCTGTCTTTGTTTCCATTTTCTCCCTTCTATTTGCCATAAAGTGAAGTAAAGTCGTTCAGTCGTGTCCAGCTTTTTGCAACCCCATAGACTGTAGCCTACCAGCCTCCTCTGTCCCTGGGATTTTCCAGGCAAAAGTACTGGAGTGGATTGCCATTTCCTTCTCCAGGGGATCATCCTGACCCAGGGATCGAACCCAGGTCTCCCGCATTGTAGACAGACGCTTTACCATCTGAGCCACCAGGGAAGTCCTTTGCCATGAAGTTTTTCTTAATGTTGAGTTGCAAGCTGTCTTCTCTTTCACCCTTATCAAGAGGCTCTTTAGCTTCCTCTTCACTTTATGCTATTCAGTTCAGTTCATTTCAGTTCAGTCGCTCAGTCATGTCTAACTCTTTGTGACCCCATGAATCACAGCACGCCAGGCCTCCCTGTCCATCACCATCTCCCAGAGTTCACTCAGACTCACGTCCATTGAGTCAGTGATGCCATCCAGCCATCTCATCCTCTGTCGTCCTCTTCTCCTCCTCCCCCCGATCCCTCCCAGCATCAGAGTCTTTTCCAATGAGTCAACTCTTCGCATGAGGTGGCCAAAGTACTGGAGTTTCAGCTTTAGCATCATTCCTTCCAAAGAAATCCCTTCAGGGGATCTTCAGAATGGACTGGTTGGATCTCCTTGCAGTCCAAGGGACTCTCAAGAGTCTTCTCCAACACCACAGTTCAAACGCATCACTTCTTCGGTGCTCAGCCTTCTTCACAGTCCAACTCTCACATCCATACATGACCACAGGAAAAACCATAGCCTTGACTAGACAGACCTTTGTTGGCAAACTAATGTCTCTGCTTTTGAATATACTATCTAGGTTGGTCATAACTTTTCTTCCAAGGAGTAAGTGTCTTTTAATTTCATGGCTGCAATCACCATCTGCAGTGATTTTGGAGCCCCCCAAAATAAAGTCTGACACTGTTTCCACTGTTTCCCCATCTATTTCCCATGAAGTGATGGGATCAGGTGCCATGATCTTCGTTTTCTGAATGTTGAGCTTTAAGCCAACTTTTTCACTCTCCTCTTTCACTTTCATCAAGAGGCTTTTTAGTTCCTCTTCACTTTCTGCCATAAGGGTTTTGTCACCTGCATATCTGAGGTGATTGATATTTCTCCCAGCAATCTTGATTCCAGCTTGTGTTTCTTCCAGTCCAGCGTTTCTCATGATGTACTCCACATAAAATGTAAATAAACAGGGTGACAATATACAGCTCTGACATACTTCTTTCCTATTTGGAAACAGTCTGTTGTTCCATGTCCAGTTCTAACTGTTGCTTCCCAACCTGCATACAGATTTCTCAAGAGGCAGGTCAGGTGATCTGGTATTCCCATCTCTTTTAGAATTTTCCACAGTTTATTGTGATCCACATTAGAGCAGTATTATCTGCATATCTGAGGTTGTTAATATTTCTCCTGGCAATCTTGATTCCAGTTTGTTCTGTAAAGTAATAGTTAAATAGTACAACATTCAATGAAATCCAAGCTAAGAAGCATTCTTCTGGAGTTGATTGATTTATTCAGTCAATAAATATCTATAATGTTCTTAGTATGTGGCTGGTGTAATAATACTTGGCACTGGAAATAGTCTCTGCATCTTGATATCTAAATATCTAGATATTTATAATCTAGAATCAAGATTGTAGATAAAATGTGAGCAAGTAGACAAGCAGTAATTATAGTCATCATGTAGTATAGTCTATAAAGGAGGAGATGCTGAGGCATCTAATATGAATTTGAGAAAAAACAAGGATTACTTTAATGTAAACATTTAGCATCATTATTAGATGAGGTAACATAGATCTTACACTTTTAGTGAAAATTTACTGTCCACTCATGGATTATTTACTTTGTGGCTTATGCATGATCAGTGATTAATCTTAGACTGCCTCTCTTCTGGTTCTGGGATGTGTATTTAGAAATACTTAGCAAATGGAACCTGGAATGTTAGGTCCATGAATCAAGGCAAATTGGAAGTGGTCAAACTTCCAATGTTTGAGAGGAGATGGCAAGAGTGAACGTTGATATTCTAGGAATCAGCAAACTAAAATGGACTGGGATGGGAGAATTTAACTCAGATGACCATTATATCTACTACTGTGGGCGGGAATCCCTTAGAAGAAATGGAGTAGCCATCATGGTCAACAAAAGAGTCCATAATCCAGTACTTGGATGCAATCTCAAAAACGACAGAATGATTAATGCTTGTTTCCAAGGTAAACTATTCAATATCACCGTAATCCAAGTCTATGCCCCAACCAGGAATGCTGAAGAAGCTGAAATTGAACGGTTCTATGAAGACCTACAAGACCTTTTAGAACTAACACCCCCAAAAGATGTCCTTTTCATTATAGGGGACTGGAATGCAAAAGTAGGAAGTCAAGAAACACCTGGAGTAACAGGCAAATTTGGCCTTGGAATACGGAATGAAGCAGGGCAAAGGCTAATAGAGTTTTGCCAAGAGAACTCACTGTCATAGCAAACACCCTCTTCCAACAACACAAGAGAAGACTCTACACATGGACATCACCAGATGGTCAACACCAAAATCAGATTGATTATATTCTTTGCAGCCAAAGATGGATAAGCTCTATACAATCAGCAAAAAAAAGACCGGGAGCTGTCTTGGCTCAGATCATGAACTCCTTATTGCCAAATTCAGACTTAAATTGAAGAAAGTAGGGAAAACCGCTAGACCATTCAGGTATGACCTAAATCAAATCCCTTATGATTATACAGTGGAAGTGAGAAATAGATTTAAGGGACTAGATCTGATAGATAGAGTGCCTGATGAACTATGGACAGAGGTTCGTGACATTGTACAGGAGACAGGGATCAGGACCATCCCCATGGAAAAGAAATACAAAAAAGCAAAATGGCTGTCTGGGGAGGCCTTACAAATAGCTGTGAAAAGAAGAGAAATGAAAAGCAAAGGAGAAAAGGAAAGATATAAGCATCTGAATGCAGAGTTCCAAAGAATAGCAAGGAGAGATAAGAAAGCCTTCTTCAGCGATCAATGCAAAAAAAATAGAGGAAAACAACAGAATGAGAAAGACTAGAGATCTCTTCAATAAAATTAGAGATACCAAGGGAACATTTCATGCAAAGATGGGATCAATAAAGCACAGAAATGGTCTGGACCTAACAGAAGCAGAAGATATTAAGAAGAGGCTGCAAGAATACACAGAAGAACTGTACAAAAAAGATCTTCATGACCCAGATGATCATGATGGTGTGATCACTCACCTAGAGCCAGACATCCTGAAATGTGAAGTCAAGTGGGCCTTAGGAAGCATCACTATGAACAAAGCTAGTGGAGGTGATGGCATTCCAGTTGAGCTGTTTCAAATCCTGAAAGATGATACTGTGAAAGTGCTGCACTCAATATGCCAGCAAATTTGGAAAACTCAGCAGTGGCCACAGGCCTGGAAAAGGTCTGTTTTCATTCCAATCCCAAAGAAAGGCAATGCCAAAGAATGCTCAAAGTACTGCACAGTTGCACTCATCTCACACGCTAGTAAAGTAATGCTCAAAATTCTCCAAGCCAGGCTTCAGCAATACGTGAACCATGAACTTCCAGGTGTTCAATCTGGTTTTAGAAAAGGCAGAGGAACCAGAGATCAAATTGCCAACATCCGCTGGATCATGGAAAAAGCAAGAGAGTTCCAGAAAAACATCTATTTCTGCTTTATTGACTATGCCAAAGTCTTTGACTGTGTGGATCACAATAATCTGTGGAAAATTCTGAAAGAGATGGCAATACCAGACCACCTGACCTGCCTCTTGAGAAATCTGTATGCAGGTCAGGAAGCAACAGTTAGAACTGGACATGGAACAACAGACGGGTTCCAAATAGGAAAAGGAGTACCTCAAGGCTGTATATTTTCACCCCGATATTTAACTTCTATGCAGAGTACATCATGAGAAACACTGGGCTGGAAGAAGCACAAGCTGGAATCAAGATTGCCGGGAGAAATATCAATAACCTCAGATATGCAGATGACACCACCCTTATGGCAGAAAGTGAAGAGGAACTAAAAAGCCTCTTGATGAAAGTGAAAGAGGACAGTGAAAAAGTTGGCTTGAAGCTCTACATTCAGAAAACGAAGGTCATGGCATCCGGTCCCATCACTTCATGGGAAATAGATGGGGAAACAGTGGAAACAGTGTCAGACTTTATTTTGGGGGGCTCCAAAATCACTGCAGATGGTGATTGCAGCCATAAAATTAAAAGACACTTACTCCTTGGAAGGAAGTTTATGACCAACCTAGATAGTATATTCAAAAGCAGAGACATTACTTTGCCAACAAAGTGCATCTCGTCAAGGCTATGGTTTTTCCTGTGGTCATGTATGGATGTGAGAGTTGGACTGTGAAGAAAGCTGAGCACTGAAGAATTGATGGTTTTGAACTGTGGTGTTGGAGAAGACCCTTGGGAGTCCCTTGGGAGTCCCTTGGTCTGCAAGGAGATCTATCCAGTCCATTCTAAAGGAGATTAGTCCTGGGTGTTCTTTGGAAGGACTGATGTTAAGCTGAAACTCTAATACTTTGGCCACCTCATGCAAAGAGTTGACTCATTGGAAAAGACCCTGACGCTGGGAGAGATTGGGGGCAGGAGGAGAAGGGGACAACAGAGCATGAGATGGCTGGATGGCATCACCAACTCGATGCACATGAGTTTGGGTAAACTCCGGGAGTTGGTGATGGACAGGGAGGCCTGGCATGCTACGATTCATGGGGTTGCAAAGAGTAGGACACAACTGAGCAACTGAATTGAACTGAACTGAATATAAATAACATTTGTTGATCTGTTGTTTGGAGATTTGGTGTGAGGCTAGCAAGAGTCTAGTAAGTATGCATTAATTATTTGTTTCTTTATTTCTGTTTTTCATTTATGGATGTAGAAAGTTGATTAGGTTCAGAAAGTTAGGATCCTGGAAGAATGTGAACACTACAAAACTTGTAAAGGAATAATTGGCAGGAAAAGATATGAAATCAAGAGCTTGAGAGTTTTGTCTTGAGTTTTTAATTCCTTCATCTGAGTCATAATCTATGGTTTTATTTGAACATTGGGAAAATAGTGTTTTTAATGATTTCATAACTGTCCTGTATAATATAAAATGAAGTTAATTAGTGGGACAATGCTATTTCTTAATAATAAAATTTTTTTTTCACAGGATACCATTTGTCTGACATTGGAACAATTTCACTGAATCACTTTTTTTTTTAAATTTGTTTTTTATTGAAGGGTAATTGCTTTACAGAATTTTGTTGTTTTCCGTCAAACCTCAACATGAATCAACCATAGGTATACATATATCCCCTCCCTTTTGAACCTCCCTCCCATCTCGCTCCCCATCCCACCCCTCTAGTTTGATACAGAGCTCCTGTTTGAGTTTCCTGAGCCATACAGCAGGTTCTGTTTTACATATGGTAATATAAGTTTCCACGTTATTCTTTCCATACATCTCGCCCTCTCCTGCCCTTTCCCCATGTCCATGTGTCTAGTCTCTATGTCTGTTTCTCCAGTGCTGCCCTGCAAATAAGTTCTTCAGTACCATCCTTCTAGATTCTGTATATGTATGTTAGAATACGGTATTTATCTTTCTCTTTCTGACTCACTTCACCCTGTGTAATAGGTTCTAGATTCATCCACCTCATCAGAACTCACTCAAAGGCATTCCTTTTTACTGCTGAGTACTATTGCATTGTGTATCTGTACCACGACTTCTTTATCCATTCATCTGTCGATGGACATCTAGGTTGCTTTCATGTTCTAGCTTTTGTAAATAGTGCTGCAATGAACAGTGGAATACATGTGTCTTTTTCAATTTTGGTTTCCTCTATATGCCTATGAGTGGGATTGCTGGGTCATATGGTGGTTTTATTCCTAGCTTTTAAAGGAATCTCCATACCGTCTTCCATGGTGGCTTGTATCAGTTTACATTCCCACCAAAAGTGTAAGAGCGTTCCCTTTTCTCCACATCCTCTCCAGCACTTATTGTTTTAGACTTTTTGATGATGGCTGTTCTGACCTGTGTGAGGTGATATCTCACTGTAGTTTTGCCTTGCATTTCTCTAATAATGAGTGATGTTGAACATCTTTTCATGTGTTTGTTAGCCATCTGTATGTCTTCTTTGGAGAAATGTCTGTTTAGGTTTTTTCCAACTTTTTGATTGGGTTTTTTTTTTTTCTGGAATTGAGATGAATTAGCTGCTTGTTTATTTTGGAAATTAATCCTTTGTCTGTTGTTTCATTTGCTATTATTTTTTTCTCCCATTCTGAAGGTTGTCTTTTCACCTTGCTTATAGTTTCCTTTGCTGTGCAAAAGCTTTTAAGTTTAATCAGGTCCCACTTGTTTACTTTTGTTTTATTTCCATTCATCTAGGAGGTGGGTCATAGAGGCTCTTGCTTTGATTTATGTCATCAAGTGTTCAGCCTATGTTTTCCTCTAAGAGTTTTATAGTTTCTGGTCTTACACTTAGGTCTTTAATCCATTTTGAGTTTATCTTTGTGTGTGGTGTTAGGAAGTATTCTGATTTCATTCTTTTACATGTAGCTGTCCAATTTTCCCAGAACCATTTATTGAAGAGGCTGTCTTTGCCCCATTGTATAATCTTGCCTTTGTCAAAAATAAGGTACCCACAGGTGCATGGGTTTATTTCTGGGCTTTCTATCTTGTTCCATTGGTCTATATTTCTGTTTTTGTGCCAGTACCATACTGTCTTGATGACTGTAGATTTGTAGTATAATTTGAAATCAGGAAGGTGAAGTCAGGAGATGAAGTCCAGCTCCATTCTTCTTTCTCAAGACTGCTTTGGCTATTCAGGGTCTTTTGTGTTTCCATATGAATTGTGAAATTTTTTGTTCTAGTTCTGTGAAAAATGACATTGGTAATTTGATAGGGATCGCATTAAATCTGTAGACTGCATTTGGCAGTATAGTGATTTTCACAATATTGATTCTTCCTACCCAGGAACATGGAATATCTCTCCATCTGTTTATGTCATCTTTGATTTCTTTCATCAGTGTCTTATAATCTTCTGTGTACAGTTCTTTTGTCTCCTTAGGTAAGTTTATTCTTGGATATTTAATTCTTTTTGTTGCAGTGGTGAATGTGACTAATTCCTTAATTTATCTTTCTGATTTTTCATTGTTAGTATATAGAAATGCAAGTGATTTCTGTGTATTTATTTTGTATCCTGTGACTTTGCCAAATTCACTGATTAGCTCTAGTAATACTGATACTACCTTTAGGGTTTTCTATATACATTATCATGTCATCTGCAAACCATGAGAGCTCTGCTTCTTCTTTTCTGATCTGGATTCCTTTTATTTCTTTTTCTTCTCTGATTGCTGTAGCTAGGACTTCCAAAATTATGTTGAATAATAGTGGTGAAAATGGACACCCTGTCATGTTCCTGATCTTAGGGGGAATGCTTTCAGCTTCTCACCATTGAGAATAATGTTTGCTGTAGGCTTATCATATATAGTCTTTACTATGTTGAGGTAGGTTCCTTCTATGCCCATTTTTTGAAGAGTTTTGATCATTAATGGGTGCTGAATTTTGTCAAAGGCTTTTTCTACATCTATTGAGATTATCATATGATTTTTATCTTTCAATTTGTTGATATGGTATATCACATTGATTAATTTACATATATTGAAGAATCCTTGCATTCCTGGAATAAACCCAACTTGATCATGGTGTATGAGCTTTTTGATGTGTTGCTGCATTCTGTTTGCTGAAATAGTTTTGAGGATTTTTGCATCTATGCTTATCACTGTTCATCAGTGATATTGGCCTGTAGTTTTCTTTTTTGTGTGTTGTCTTTGTCTGGTTTTGGTATCAGGGTGATGGTGGCCTCGTAGAATGAGTTTGGAAGTGTTCCTTCCTCTGAACTTTTTTGAAAGAGTTTTAGAAGGATAGGCATTAGCTCTTCTATAAGTGTTTGATAGAATTCTCCTGTGAAGCAGTCTGGTCCTGGGCTTTTGTTTTTTGGGAGGTTTTTGATCACAGCTTCAATTTCAGTGCTTGTAATTAGGTTGGTCATAATTCCTATTTCTTCCTGGTTGAGTCTTGGAAGATTGAACTTTTCTAAGAATCAGTCCATTTCTTACAGGTTATTAATTTTATTGCCATATAGTTGTTCATAATAGTCTGTTATAATCCTTTGTATTTCCACATTGTCTGTTGTAACCTCTCCTTTTTCATTTTTAATTTTGTGGATTCAATGCTTCTCTCTTTTTTTCTTGATGAATCTGTCTAAAGATTTGTCAATTTTGTTTATCTTCTCAAAAGCCAGCTTTTAGTTTCATTAATCTTTATTATTGTTTCATTTCTTTTTCATTTATTCTGCTCGGATCTTTACAATTTATTTCCCTCTGCTAATTTTGGGGTATTTTTTTGTTCTTCTTTTTCCAGTTGTTTTAGGTGTAGGATTGCATTGCTGTAAGCTTCCCTCTTAGAACTGCTTTTGCTGCATCCCATAGGTTTTGAGTTGTTTTCAATTGCCATTTGTTTCTAGAAATTTTTTTCCCTTTTGATTTCTTCAGTAACTTGTTGGTTATTTAGAAACATGTCATTTACTCTCCATGTGTTTCTGTTTCTTACAGTTTTTTTTTCCCTTGTAATTGATATCTAGTCTCATAGCACTGTGGCTGGAAAAGATGTTTGATATGATTTCAATTTTCTTAAATTTACTGAGGCTTGATTTGTGACTCAAGATGTGGTCTATCATGGAGAATATTCCATGTGCACTTGAGAAGAAGTTGTATTTTTCTGCATTTGGATGGAATGTTCTGAAGATATCAGTGAGATCCATCTCATCTAATGTATCATTTAAGACTTGTGTTTCCTTATTAATTTTCTGTTTTGATGAGCTGTCCATTGGTTTAAGGGTGGTGTTAAAGTCTCCCACAATTGTTGTGTTACTGTCAATTTCTCCTTTTATGTCTGTTAGTGTTTGTCTTATGTATTGAGGTGCTCCTATGTTGGGTGCATAGATATTTACAATTGTTATGTTTTCCTCTTGGATTGATCCCTTGATCATTATATAGTGTCCTTTCTTATCTCTTGTAATATTCTTTATTTTAAGATCTATTTTGTCTGATATGAGGATTGCTACTCCAGCCTTCTTTTGCTTCCATTTGCATGCAATATATTTTTCCATCCTCTCATTTTCAGTCTATATGTATCTTTAGGTCTGAAGTGGGTTTCTTGTAGACTCATTGAATCACTCTTGAAACTACATATACATAAATTGATAAGACCCCTTGTTATGTTGTTAAGCTATATATTAAACTATTTTAGGGAAAAGAGTAGTTTTATCTTAGAATACATTTGGCTGTTTAATTAAATGTTTAAACACTTTCCTACAGAGGCCAAGGGTTTCTCAGGTGGCTAAATGGTAAAGAATCTTCCTACCAATTCAGGAGATGTGGGTTCGATCCCTGAGTCAGGAAGATCCCCTGGAGAAGGAAATGGCAACCCACTCAAGTATGCTTGCCTGGGAAGTCCCATGGAGAGAAGAGCCTGGTGGGCTACAGTCCATGGGGTTGTAAGAGAGTCAGATATGACTTAACAATTGAACAACAACAACAGAGGCCAAGGAGCTACTTATTTGGTGGATTTTTTCCCCAAAGTGTTAGTTGTCCACACAGATGACAGATGATTTTAACATATGACTAAAACCAACAACATCCAAAGCTTATTTCCAGAATGTTCCCTTGACAAATTCTCATTCATCTATACAAGAGAATCTCATCTCTGATGGGGGACAAATCTTGTCTAATTACCTGTGGCAGCCTTGTCCAGCCATGCATGTCCTTTGCCCTACCCTCAACTTAGAAGCACTAGTGAATAATGACCCCTGGCTCTTCCAGCTTCCACCCAAAGACTGTTTATTTAACTTCAGGATGAAAGACTAGAAATGTCTCTAGGTGGCTACTTCTCAGATATTCCTGATTCCACATTCCATTCTTCTTCATCCACAGGACCAAATTTCTTGCTCTGTTAGTTCCCATTAGATGTGCAAGCTATACCAGTATAGAGAATTTAGGTGGATATACTTTTGTGGGTGAAAAGAAGACAATGGCTATCCATTATCCATTTTGAAGAGAGTTGGCTTTTTTTTCCCCCAGTAAGAGGTA
The DNA here is from genome assembly GCF_016772045.2 of Ovis aries. NCBI lineage: Eukaryota > Metazoa > Chordata > Mammalia > Artiodactyla > Bovidae > Ovis > Ovis aries. Next base: position 94,601,644 of record NC_056059.1, read on the forward strand.
GAACAAGGTATTGTATTTTTGGTTGGTGTAATTAAGTGAGCCTAAGGGGTAGATGAGAAGGCAAAGAGAAAGAGTTCTAAGAAGAACAGGACAAGAAGTATGAGGAGTACAGACATCATTGGTGTGCTGCAGTGCCTGTCTCCCACACTTCAGTCCACTATGAATTGAACTGCATTCCGTCTGAGCTAATACAAGGGTCATGTGATACTCCTTGGCCAGTCTTACAATTTATAATATCACTGGGAGAATTATAAATGCATGTGAGGTTTATTGGAACTGGGTAAGTTTATCTGTTTTGTTCACAGTTTCATCTCTAAGACCTAGAATGTGTGTGTGCGCGTTTGTGCATACTTAGTCACTCAGTTGTGTCTGACTCTTTGTTTCCCTATGGACTGTAGCCTGACAGGCTCCTCTGTCCATTGGGTTCTCCAGGCAAACGTACTGGAGTGGATTGCCATTTCCTCCTCCAGGGGATCTTCCTGACCAGGGACCAAACCCGTATCTCCTATGTTTCCTGCATTGGCGTGCAGATTCTTTATCACTGAGCTGACTAGAAACCCCACTACTATATAGTAGATGTTCAGGAAATATTTATCTAATAAATTACTGCATATATGATTCGAGTAGAACTGAAAATTAAGTGTCCAGGAGTTTGGAAAGGGAAGAATCACAGTTGGCTGCAATCATTCAGGAAAACATCACAGAAAATGAGAGCTTGAAGTCATAAGGGGAAGGAGACAACTGAGACTATGTAGGAAAAAGGAAAAGGAATCCAAGTGGAGGAGGGAAGGGAGCAGGGAAAAAGGCAAGACGTGGGCATTAGTAAGACTGCTTTGAGGACAATGAGAAGATAAGCTTAACTTTCTTTATGTTACTTGGAATACAAAGAACTGTGTTATTTATATGATCAAGTGTGGTTTCTGTGATTGATGTCTAGGCTGGCCCTGAAGCTAGAAAGAGTTGTTGAAGTTTAGGAAGTTGGAAATGACAATGATGCCCTTGAGCTACGCTGGAGCTGGTCTCCTAGGGTCACAACACTTACAGGAAATAGAAGGGTAAGGAGACCCAGGATATGCAGGAGGAGAAAGGCTCCCCACCCCCTGATCTGTCTTGCTAACTCCTGGGCACTCTTTACAAATTGAGAGAATCTCTGATGGTTACTATCAATTAGATAGATATGATTTTGAAATAAAATCATCAGGTGTTTTATTTTTTATTTTTTTATTATTTTTTTTTTACCGTCCAAATCACTTACTTTATTTATTTTTATTTTATTTTATTTTATTTTATTTTATTTTTTTAATTTTAAAATCTTTAATTCTTACATGCATTCAGGTGTTTTAAAAAGTTGAAATTTTTACAAAGAAAATGAATTGGGGCTATTTCTCTGAGAATGAGACTTTCTGAAACTGTCTATTGCTATCTACTTACACATTCCTTAAATGTAACACACTCCTGATGCTAAGTATTTGTTTCAAAGATGGAAAAGAGTTTTCTAGTGATAGTATTACTTTGGCCACTTAATGCAAAGAGCTGATTCATTGGGAAAGACAGTGATGATGGGAAAGACTGAGGACAGGAGAAGGGGACAACAGAAGGTGAGATGGTTGGATGGCACCATCTACTCAGTGGATATGACTTTGAACAGACTCCCAGGGATAGTGGACGGGGAAGCCTGGCATGCTATAGCCTACGGGTCACAAAAAGTCAGACACAATTTAGCGACTGAACAATGACAGCAACAACAATGCTATTAATACACTCCCTGGGTCTCTACATCTTTGAGGATCTGTATAAGGATCTTATGTTGTAGATCACTGGGAAGAGTTTAAAGTTTTAGGTAGAAAGTCTGAAAGTTGATCCCTGCTATGATTCCTTTCCTTGCAATATGTCAGCCAATGCTACATAAAGACCAGAGGAAGCAATGGAAATGTTTGTATTTTAAGAGTCCAGACTGCTTTAGGAGCAAAATTACCATGACCGAGTTACAACTGATACATCAGCTCATTTAGCTGTTGCCTCCTTAATTTTGAAACATCAAGTATGACATAAATCAAAATGTACATTAACAAAGACGGTATAAAACATCTGTGGATTCTATAAAAGGGAAAATCACATTAGTCACCATGCTAACAATGTGTGTGTTATAATTTCTATAAAAGCAGAAGGTATCCAGGAACTCAACAGACAAACGAGTTGAAATAAACCTCTTATCCCAATGCAAACAGTATAGAAAAGGAACTTTATGTTGTCTTCCCTCTGCTTTGCCCCAGGATGTAAGGAGTATTTGCTGGAATGGATAGCCATTCTCTGCTCTAGGGGATCTTCTTGACCCAGGGATTGAACCTGGGTCTCCTCCACTGCAGGCAGATTCTTTACCATCTGAGTCACCAGAAAAGCCCATTTAAACAGAATGACTCAATTTCTTTAAATTAAGACAAATAGATTCTTCTTGAAAGAAAGGGAAAATAATTTCTTATTGAAGCATATAATTGCTGGCAAACAATCTTCCTGGTATTAAGAACTCATGCACTGCTTGTTAGAGTTTGCTGGGACAGTTTGCTGCTTAATTCTGGACACAGATTCTGCCTTTAAAAGTATTAGCTATAATCTGTTTTGAAGAAAGGTGAGTCCTGAATACCCTATAACAAAAATACATGCACATACTTATCTCATCATCAATGACTTTTGGCATCAAATAACTTACACACCCAATTACATAGTATTCTCAACTGATGCATTTCTATAGGAGAAAAAAAGAACCAAAGATGGTTGATTGTGCACATCAAGAGGCGTTAGGAGAAATTCTCAAGTTATTCCGCTCTTTCCTTTTCCCTTTCTAATGACACCTGACATTAATTAAGGAGACTTAGAAAGCATGGCTGTGGAGCTGTTGGGATAAGAGGCAGGCTTCGTGTGTCCTTACAATCGTAAAACTTCTTATTTCAATGGCCAGTGTACCTGAAGTTAGCAGTTTGTTTCATCTGTAATTTGTGCTGTATAACAATGAGAATGATGTTTTCATTATTCGTGATATATCAGTCTGTTCCTTTCCTTGGCCCCATTAACAATAAAATACCCATGCAGTTTTCAGCCATTATCATTTTTCTCCTGATAAACCATCTGTGACATGGAGACCTTGGAGCTGGGAGTTCTGGCCACAATGCTCAATAGACTGTGCCTGAAGCTTTTTCAGAGGTAACTGCTGTAGAAAATCAGCTCTGCTGTTATTCCTCTCTGTTAGGATTTTTTTTTTTTTCATTCCTTTTTATTCTTCAAATGTAATGCAAGTCCACAAGAATTCAGCCAAGGGCATTTTGCCTGACAATAGAAACCACATCTAAAGCTCTTTACTGGGTACCAGAGTTGTCCTTTCACATAATTCCAGCTGCTTTTGCTGTTATATTTAGTTAAGGAGCTAGAAGGAAAATGTTCTCACTGTAGAACTGCTTTGTCCATCCTTTAAGGTGCAGGAGCCCCCTGCCTTTGGATTGTTGTCATTGTTGTTGTTTAGTCACTAAGCTGTGTCCAGCTCTTTGTGACCCTATGGACTGTAGCCTGTCAGGCTCTTCTGTCCATGGGATTTCCTAGGCAAGAATGCTGGAATGGGTTGCCATTTCCTTCTCTAGGGGATCTTCCCAACCCAGAGATTGAACCTAGGTCTCTTGCATTGGCAAGTGGATTCTTTACCCCTGAGCCACCAGGGAAACCCTGCCTTTTGAACAGATTTTCACAAATAAAATGATTTTAACAGAAATGAAAAGGAATTAGATGAAAAAGTCTTGTCTCCCCCAACTGGTTTCATAAATAAACAAGCCCAAGTAGTTCTCCAGAGCCTTCTGGTTTTGACTTCAAATCTTTGTGAAGCTGAAGTGATATTAAATGGTAAAATGGTGGTAATGTCTGAAAATAAGTCATAAAAGTAATTCTAAAATAGATGTTAATGGATCACTTTTTGTGCTGGTGTGTGTATTATGCAGGATTCGCCAGAGAAACAGAACCAACAATATGTGTGCATATAGAGAGATTTCGTTTAAGGAATTAGCACACGAGATTGTGCATGCATGCTCAGTCATGTCAGACTCTTTTGCGACCCCCATGGACTGCAGCCCACCAGGCTCCTCTGTCCATAGATTATTCCAGGCAAGAATACTAGAATGAGTTGCCATTGCCTACTCCAGGATATCTTCCTGACTCAGGGATCAAACCTGCATCTCCTGAGTCTCCTGCATTGGCAGACAGATTCTCTACCACTGTGCCACCTGGGAACCCCCGGCACATGTGATGGTAGAATCCCAGATCTGGATAGAGGCTGGAAGGCTGGAGATTCAGGAAAGAGCTGTAGTTTGAGTCCAAAGGCAGTCTGATGGTAGAATTCCTTCTTTCTATGAAGAGGTCCGTCTTTCTTCTATTCAGGCCTTCAACTGCTTGGATGAAGCCCACATGCATAACAAGGAGTAATCTACTTGACCCCAAAGTCACCATTTTAAATGTTCGTCTCATCCAAAAGCATCTTCACAGAAATATCCAAGTAATGTTTGACTGGTTATCTGGGTACTGTGGCCCAGAGAAGTTGATCCGTAACACTGTAGTTGTAGTTGATACATAGCATCGTAGCACTTGTATTAATGTTATGTAAACATCATTTCTAATTAGATATCACTTGGAACGTTTACAAAAGCTCAGAAAGTCATCTGAACCAGACAGTTATTTTATTTCCCATAAATATCCCAAGGTCAAGAGTTTACACTTTTATTTTGGTTATAGACTGTTACTATACCTATAAGATCAGGAAGTTTGTACAGTCAGGAAGTTCTCTGCTGAGTTACCCTAGGTTGTGGTACCTAGTATTCTATTGTACTTTGGAGGGAGTCTTCCTCTATTAATGAACATCTGTAAGGCCCATTATATAGTCCATTGAACAGTAATTTTAATCTCTATCTTTGAGTAATAAATTAGGCTGTTGTATCAGAGAGTTTATTTAAAATTTTTGAATTACAAAATATGAACACTGTATGCGTGTGTATGTGCATGAACTTTCATTTTTTAACCAAGTTATTTCATTGAGTGTCTATAATTGGAATAAACTTTGTCCTCAGCTCATAATGCTTTGAGGATGAACCGCATTTTATCTCTTTTTTGTTGTTCAGTTGCTAAGTTGTATCTAACTCTGCGACTCCAGGAACTACAATATGCCAGGTTTCCTCTCTCCTTGAGTTTGCTCAGACTCATATCCATTGAGTCTGTGATGCCCTCCAACCATCTCATTCTCTCTGTCCTCTTCTCCTCCTGCCTTTAATCGTTCCCAGTATCAGGGTCTTTTCCAATCAGTTGGTTCTTTGCATCAGGTGGCCAAAGTATTGGAGCTTCAACTTCAGCATCAGTCCTTCCAATGAATGCTCAGGGTTGATTTCCTTTAGGACTGACAAGTTTGATCTCCTTTCTGTCCAATCTCTTTGGTTGAATTTTATTTTTCCTTTGAGAGTATATGAACCAGTGATGGAACTGGGTCCAGGGAAGGGTCCCTCACTGACTACCTCTTGGGTCTCCCTTTGTTCTCTTCTTAACTGAGCAGCAGAAACCTCTTCTTTTCCTACTTTAAACCAAAGAAGGATGACACAAATGTGGAGAGAAATAATCAAGCTGTTCTTAGAGAATGAACAGCAATGAGCTCATTTGAGGAGTACAGTTAGTAATATGAAATTTGAAGTTAACATAATTGTTTCTCTTAAGTGGGTTTGTACCAAGTTTAATTCTGTTTTTTATCCAATAGCATTTTTATATTTTTTAGTAATAATGAGAACAGGTCAGATTGTAGTATTGAAAGTTGAGATTTAGGATGTATTTTCTTGAAAGTATTTACCCCTTTGAAATAAGTTATTTCTTAGAAGTAGCTTAGCTTCTTGGGAAAAATAATTTCCCACAAATGAGATAAGAGCAAAAGTTTATTACTTGTTTTATTCTTCTTGGGACCAGGTTTTATAATATCTGTGCTAATAACCAGATTAAAGCACTACATATGTAGATGCTAATATCATGGGGGAATGATTAATAACATTTGGAGACATTTCTCATCTAGTCTAATCTGATTATCCTTATAGATGGGAGATGTTATCAGCATCTGAGTTGAGCATGAGAAGTAAAATTGAGCAAAACTAGAGAAAAATGAATCAATAAATCTTTTGAACAATAATATTTAGAAATATTAACAATGTAAAGTTTCCAGTGAATTTTAAATCCCCTTTGCTAGCTGTCATGGCTCAGAAATTTGATTATAGTTAAAGTTTATTTTATTCTTAATTTTGTCCTTATTTAATGGTTAGGCATTGGTTTCTGGTCTGTGTGTTTGAATCATGGACATTTTTCACTTGCAAACTGGATGATATGAATTGAATTTATGTTTTAGGTATGTGGCAAGTACTATTCATCAATTGTGTGTTTTGGGAAAACTTCATGATAGAGATGTTAAATTTGAGATATTTGACTTCTTCATAGAATATGAGTATTAATAAGTCAGTTATTGTTGTTCGTTCACTCATCCACGTCCAGCTCTTTGCGACCCCATGGTCTGGCAGCATACCAGGCTTCCTGTCCTTCACTATCTTCACTATTTTGCTCAAACTAATGTCCATTGAGTCAGTGATGCCGTCCAAACATCTCGTCCTCTGTTGCACCCTTCTCTTCTTGTCCTCAATCTTTCCCAGCATAAGGGTCTTTTCTAATGAGTTGGCTCTTCATGTCAGGTGGCCAAAGGATTGGAGCTTCAGCTTCAGCATCAGTCCTTCCAATGCATACTCAGGGTTGATTTCCTTTAGGATTGACTGGTTTGATCTCCTTACAGTTCAAGGGACTCTCAAGAGTCTTCTCCAATACCACAGTTGGAAAGCATCAGTTCTTCAGCGCTCACCCTTCTTTATGGTCCAACTGTCACATCCATACAGGACCACTAGAGAAGCCATAGCTTTAACTATACAGATCTTTGCTGTAAAGTGATGTCTCTGTTTTTAATACACTGTCCAGACTTGTCATAGCTTTTCTTCCAAGGAGAGTCTTCTGTTTTCATTGCTGTAGTCACCATCTGCAGGGCTTCCCTGGTGGCTCAGACAGGAAAGAATCCGCCTGCAATGCAGGAGACATGGGTTTGATCCCTGGGTTGGGAAGATCCCCTGTAGGAGGAAATGGAAACCCACTCCAGTATTCTTGCCTGGGAAATGCCATGGACAGAGGAGCCTGGTGGGCTGCAGTCCATGGGATCACAAAGATTCAGCCACGACTGCTTGACTAACACACAGTAACTGTCTGTAGTGATTTTGGAGCCCAAGAAAATAATATATTACTTTTCCCACTTTTGGAGAAGGCAGTGGCACCCCAATCCAGTACTCATGCCTGGAAAATCCCATTGGCAGAGGAGCCTGGTGGGCTGCCGACCATGGGGTCGCAAAGAGTCGGACACGATTGAACAACTTCACTTCACTTTCCCATTTTTTCCCCATCTATTTGCTGTGATTGGATATTTTCAAATGTTCATTGTATTAATTCAATAAAAGGCCTAGAAGGCAGTTCAAATGATGACCTATATCAAATACTCTGGAGAAATATATTAGGAAAGATAAACATATATAATGGAGAGCTTCTATTTATCTAACAAACATTAATATTTATTGAGTGTTTGCCATGTACTTTACATACTGTGCTAGGTACTGGGCATATTGTTTTATACACAGAAGCATGTAAAGTGCTCTCAGGGCACTTTAATACAAGTGGGGGCGATGCACCATAACAATACCCACAAACACACACATGCATAGACTTTGTAATGAGTACTATGAAAGAAAAGAACCAAGCTTTGAGAGAAAGAAAAACTTTTGAGGTAGTTGTGATGATGGAGGTTTGTTTACTTTAGACTGGAAGATCTGGAAAGGTCTTTCTAACTTGACATCTCTGCTGGATTCTGAAGGTTGAAGACACTGCCGTGGGAAGGATAAAAGAAATCATTCTAGGAAGAGTGTGTGTGAAAGCCCTAAGCAGAAAAGACCTTTGGAAATTCCTAAAAGTGAAAGAAGGACAAAGAGATTGGAGCATAGAGAACTCCATAGAGGGGAAGAGATTGGGCTTGCAGTGTTCAGATTGTTGTGACCGTGGCAGGCATTAGGAGCTTACTCTAAACACAAATGGAAACCACTAGCACGTTCTATACAAAAGTAAGTATGGTATGATCATTCAAACAAATTTAAAAACTCATAGTATTTATTTCATGGTTTTAAAAGTATGCAATTTTGATTTTTCCACATATAACATTCCACATTCTTCAGTTTTTGCTTGCATTTTGCTTTAGTGTTATTTTTGGTAGAGAAATAGCAGTCATCTATAACAATTACTTAGGAGAAGAGAAAAATTCTCCAGCTTGACATTGGGAAGGTTGTTTAGCTACTCCTTTCTATGCCAGAACTCAGAATGTTAAAAATAAAATTTGGTAAAGTAATTTTAAGGCTGTGATCCAAGTCTATTTGTCATGAAGTGTATTTGCATTTTGTCCTGTTACTGGACTACATTCAGTAATCAATAACACATTCTTTCTAAAGTTATATTACATTCTTTGTAGAGCTCTGGTAAGGGGTGTTACTCTTCAAAGGTGGTTCAGAAATATAAACAGTGGTTTCAAATACCATTTTATAAAAACCAAGCCATTGTTTACTAATCTCTGTATAAGCCCATGGTGGTCTAAATCTTTTAGATTCTCTTGGGTAAGGTAGGGGAATGAGAGAAGACACTGAGGTTTTCATAATTCAAAAATGCTTCTCAGGAAGTGGAAAGAAACATTTCTTTTGTTCTGTACCAAGCAGAAACCTAGGGCAAATGCAAACAAACAAACAAACAAAAAACCAACAACAACAACAACAAAAATACAATTTCCCCATAAAAGATGCAGAAATATTTCACAGTGATTTTTGAGTGTGTGTATGTTCTTTAACTTGCTGAAAATGAAAGAATGGAGTTTGTTGCTTCTGGGGAAAGAATAAAAATATAAACTTGACTCTTTAAAAAGAAGTGAGGTGTGCTATATTAATAAAGGAATATAAAATTTGATAAAGGAATAGATATGGACCACATATGTTTTTCTATGTGGACAACAGAGGATGAGATGGTCGGATGGCATCGGCAACTCTATGGACATGCGTTTGAGTCAGCTTTGGGAGTTGGTGATGGACAGGGAAGCCTGGTGTGCTGCAGTCCTTGGGGTTGCAAATACTCGGACACGACTGAGTGACTGAACTGAACTAATGCTTTATCTAAAGGTGCAACATATAATGAGTTCATAAATTTAAAATTTTTGTAACTGAGTTTACCCCATATTAGTGGTGAATGAAATCAGAATTCTTTCCTGCTTCCCTGCAGTGTATTCCTACTTACAGTGGAGGATGTGGGCTTCCTTTGTGACTAAGCTGGTAAAGAATCTGCCTGCAGTACAGGAGACTTGGGTTTGATCCCTGGATTTGGAAGATCCCCTGGAGAAGGGAAAGGCTACCCACTCCAGTATTCTGGCCTGGAGAGTTCCACAGACTATAGTGTCAAATGATGCTGTGAAAGTGCTTCACTCAATATGCCAGCAAATTTGGAAAACTCAGCAGTGGCCACAGGACTGGAAAAGGTCAATTTTCCTTCCAGTCACTAAGAAAGGCAATGCCAAAGAATGCTCAAACTACCGCACAATTGCACTCATCTCACACGCTAGTAAAGTAATGCTCAAAATTCTCCAAGCCAGGCTTCAGCAATACGCGAACCATGAACTTCCTGATGTTCAAAATGGTTTTAGAAAAGGCAGAGGAACCAGAGATCAAATTGCCAACATCCGCTGGATCATAGAAAAAGCAAGAGAGTTCCAGAAAACATCTATTTCTGCTTTATTGACTATGCCAAAGCCTTTGACTGTGTGGATGACAATAAACTGTGGAAAATTCTTCAAGAGATGGAAATACCAGACCACCTGACCTGCCTCTTGAGAAACCTATATGCAGGTCAGGAAGCAACAGTTAGAACTGGACATGGAACAGGACTGGTTCCAAATAGGAAAAGGAGTACGTCAAGGTTGTATATTCTCACCCTGCTTATTTAACTTATATGCAGAGTACATCATAAGAAATGCCAGGCTGGATGAAGCACAAGCCGGAATCAAGATTGATGGGAGAAATATCCATAACCTCAAATATGCAGATGATACCACCCTTATGGCAGAAAGTGAAGAAGAACTAAAGAGCCTTTTGATGAAAGTGAAAGAGGACAGTGAAAAAGTTGGCTTAAAACTCAACATTCAGAAAACTAAGATCATGGCATCTGGTCCCAACTTCATGGCAAATAGATGTAGAAACAGTAGTAGACTTTATTTTTGGGGGCTCCAAAATCACTGTAGATGGTGACTGGAGCCATGAAATTAAAAGACACTTACTCCTTGGAAGGAAAATTATGACCAACCCAGATGCATACTAAAAAGCAGAGATATTATTTTGCCAACAAATGTTCATCTAGTCAAGGCTATGGTTTTTCCAGTAGTCATGTATGGATGTGAGAGTTGGACTACAAAGAAAACTGAGTGCTGAAGAATTGATACTTTTGAACTGTGGTGTTGTAGAAGACTCTTGAGATCCCTTGGACTGCAAGGAGATCCAACCAGTCCATCCTAAAGGAGATCAGTCCTGGGTGTTCATTGGAAGGACTGATGTTGAAGCTGAAACTCCAATACTTTGGCAACCTGATGCGAAGAGCTGACTCATTTGAAAAGACCCAGATGCTGGGAAAGATTGAGGGCAGGAGGAGAAGGGGACAACAGGATGAGATGGTTGGATGGCATCACCGACTCAGTGGAGATGAGTTTGGGTAAACTCCAGGAGTTGGTGATGGACAGGGAGGCCTGGTGTGCTGCGGTTCATGGGGTCACAGTCAGACACGACTGAGTGACTGAACTGAACTGAACTGAACTGATGGAGGGTGTGGCTTTAATTCTTGGATGCCGGGGAGTGAAAAGAGACCTATTTTGCTTTTTTAGGGTCTTAATTTATGCATTGGACATTTATGCCCTTGTGTCCAGATTCTGTCCTCAGCAACCTGTGCCCTCTTCTCTAGTCCTCAGTTTTCTCCTGGGTAAAGAGGAAGGCGAGGTGACTGGGGAGGCCCTGGCTGTGTCTTGTGACTCGGGGGCTCTCCTGTGACCCGTCTGTGGGGCTGTGTGGGTGGCTCAGCCCAGGCTCTGCTGTCTGGCAGCTGGTAGACTCATGCCCTCCCCCAGAAGGCTTGGAGTAGAAAGTTGAGTATGGTTCTCAGTGATTTTCTTTCACTTCTTAGAAAGTTCCAGGAAGAAATTATACACGCTGTGGTCATGACTGACTACAGTGAACAGGTAGGAGACTGAAAGACCAGAAGGTGGTTTCCATTAAGGGAGAATTTTACTCCAGGGGCACGTTATAGTTAAGTTTCTTGGTTAACCTTCATGTGGTTTATTAGTCCCTGACCTTGTGCTGCTGACTTGAAGCTCTCTAACCTGTTCTTGATTCTGTATCCTCTTGTTTTGCCTGCTTTTGAAAAAGGAAAAAGGTTAAAACACTTAGGATAATAACTAATATTAATACAATAAAATGTAGAGTTGAAGTTGGTATGAGTGACTTGGCCACTTTAATCTGTGCCTAGTACAGGATTTATTTTCTAAATGTACTTCTTTTGTTAAGGCTTATTTGCTGATACTCTCACAATTTTGTCACATATTCCAAAAGCTCTGAAAAGAAGTACTTAAACATGTCTTAGTGAGGCAATTTCATATATTTTCTGAATTAATCCTTAAAGAAGTGCCATGAGCTAGGTACTATCCCATTTTTAGAGACAAAATCAAGGTTCAGAGGAATTAAAGGATGTATCCAGAGTTATAAGCAATAACTTCTGCGACAGAACTTGTCCTCCGGGTAAAGGAAATTAGCAATCACAGACCTATTGGTTTTCTCTTGCTTCACCAGCATGTTAAATTCATCATTTCTGCAATATTAAATATAAAGATAATGAGGGCATAGTACAATCAGAATAGTAGCATAAATGCTTATTTTAAAGGTATTAAAAAATCTCCGTTGTGTATTCATGGCAACAATTAAGCTCTTGGTAAGGCCAAAGGGTGAAAATGTTTCAATGAGTCTTTTTCTGCCATCCATTATCAACTTGGAAAATCAATACTAATAGGGGAAGAACAAGAGCAAAGACTAAGTTTGTTACACGTGATCAGAAAATGAAACACGTCTACCATGTTAGTGTTGCTTTCAATTTATGCTGACATTTACTGAAAATATTCTGCAATATTTGGCAAAGTTAAAAGAGAGATTGCTCCCCAATTAGCCAGAGGATCAAAAAGGGAAGATTAGGGAGGGAAATGTTGTCTATTTTTTTTTAAGAAGCAAAATGTTTGGAAAGGTCAGGCTTTGAGTGAGCTAGCCTCCACCACTTTTAGTATTCGGGTTGACTAATGAGCACTTCACTCATCATTCTAATGGATGTATTTGTGCTGAGAAAGAATAATAGAGTGCTTTTCAATAACTGATGCCTACTCTACAGACAGAAGCTAAATAATTTCTCTGTTATCTACTTAACTGCCGAAAAATCTTAGAGCCTAATATAGACTATGATTTTATAGTATAATTTTTATTAAATACTTTCAATTCATTTATTTGATCAGTATCCAGTAAATATTTATTGAGCTTCTACTTTGTGCCAGGCCCTATTCCAGGCTCTCTAGAAACAGTGGTGTACAAACTACTCTGTAGACAGAAGCTAAATACTTTCTCTGTTATCTGCTTAACTGCCAAAAATTCTTAGAGCCAAATATAAGCTATGATTTTATAGTATCATATCTTTATGAAATCCTTTGTTCAGTTGTTTGATCAATATTCAACAAATACTTATTGAGCTTCTACTTTGTACCAAGCCCTGTTCTTGACTCTGTAGAAACAGTGGTGTATAAAGTTTTGACTTTCACAGCTTAAAATCCACTCTAGTTAGACAACACTTATTTGTCAGTATCCAAAATACTGGACTTTCACATTCTCTGTATCTTCTGCTTTCCTATTAAGAGCCACAGAGATACCTTTTTTCATTTAAAGACCTGGTGCTTCTTTAACAACCAAAACATATCCAAAGTCTACCATTCCTGGCAAACTAAAGTCGTCTGCAGAACACTTTCAAATAGGCAGTGGAATATGGCAACTTCTTTTGATGAAGTCCATATTGTATTGAGACAAGTGCTAATTTTCAGGTAGTCCTGTGGTGATTTCCTTAAACAGTTAAGTGAAGATTGAATAAACAGCCCTTTTTTAATGGCAGAGAAGTTTTTAAAAGATGACTAAAAAGAATTCCTAAAATAAAAGATAATCAGATAAAAAACAAGGAACATCAGATAACAAGACCAGTTTCTGCCTCAAAGAAATTGAAGTCACAGGTAAATCCTTCAGTGAATAATGTGGAAGTTGGGATTTGGTCTGTTCTATCCTTGCCTGGAGAATCCCAGGGATGGAGGAGCTTGGTGGGCTGCTGTCTATGGGGTCGCACAGAGTCGGACACGACTGAAGTGACTTAGCAGCAGCAGCAGCATTCACCCATTTATCTGTGGTCCTGAACACTTGAGAATCCCTGGCTTTAATTGCTGGATGCCTGGTAGTGAAAAGAGTTTCATTTTGCTTTTTCAGGGTCTTAGTCTACGCATTGGTTGGCTTGCTCAGGTTCCATGAGTCTAGGGGCGCGGAGTGGTCTTTAGACCAGGTGTTTCCTAGCAAATGTTGAATGTTATTTTTTGCTAAGAATTTTTCTGCCACCACCTTTGGCACTGAAAAATATCTTTTGTGGGAATAAGTCCATGTATTTCTAGAAGACAAATAGAAGCTGATATATGTTTACTTCCTGTATATAATGTAGACACTTAGATTTACCTGAAACTAGCAAGTTAATTCTATCAAGTGAAATCAGTTAATTGGTAATAAATGAAAACAACTTCTTTTTATATTATGTAGACCCATATAATGATTTTATTGATTACATCTTTTTAAAAATTTGCTTTGGGACTTCTGAATGGATATATTTGTTACACTGAAAAACTGTAGAGAAAATTTCTTAGTAGAGCTTAGTTTTTGTAATTGAATTTTGTATGCCTAGGTTTGTTTTTAAATTGAAAGATTAGGGAACATATTCCATTTGACATAGTTTTTCTTTCATTTTGGGTTCTCTCTTTTTATTTTCTTTCTTGCCCAGTAGGCAGTATTGTATGCTTTTCATGCTTTTATACATGAGCTACCATGTTAGGCAAAACATCAGTTCTATTTTATTTCCTCATGAAAAGAACCAGCTCAATACTCTAACAGACTTGCAAATCTTTCAAAGAATGCACCATGCCAAGACAGTGGTCTCCTCTACATCTTCTCTTAGCACCTCTCTTCCTATAGCTTACTTGCAGAAATCTTTCTCTGGGATTTTGAAATTTAATGACTAGGGAAGTCGGGATGCAAAGACTGTATATATTTAGAAGATAGCTGAAGTGGCAAACTGATATTTTTCAAAGAACTGATTGAGAGGATGCTGAGATGTTTGGGGACTGAGCTTGGAATCAGGAATCTTTTAGACGATCCTCAAACTCTTTGGGGGAGGTTGCTATTTTAATGGATAAATAATTCTTCTCGCTTAAAAAACAGACTTGCTATTTCTTTAAAAAGCCATTTCTACCATTCCTAATTAAAAATCTCCTATTTTGTAGATGTGGCTTTAATTTGAAGCAATATGGTATTCTCCTTCCCCCCCCTCCATTCTAACTAAACAAACTCTGTAAGAATTAGCTTTGAGTTATTCCATCTGTGGACTTTTAATTTTGTCATAAAAACACAGAAGCCTGGCAGGGAACTGTTTCCAACTGGCTACATGTATCATCTTGTCTGAAAGCTGGTTAAGTAAGTATGGCATTTAAAATGAAATAAAAAACTCCATTTATGGAACTAGTTCACTCGAAGTGTTTGCCCACTTCTTTGACCATCTGTTTGTGTTGACAGCCACCGCCCCGCATTGTGCCAAAGTGCCCTTGGCTATTAAAACAGTGTTTTGTGTGTGAGCGGTGTGTGTCCTCACACATGTATGTGTTTCTGGGGTGCCATTTTCTTGAGAAATGTCTTGTTAAAGGTTTCATAGGATCCATGTGAAGATATTTCAGGTCATTGTCTGTTCAGGAAACACTGCGCTGAAAATGCTACAAGCCCACGCATTTTTAAAAAGGCTCTTCCCACCCCACCCCCCCCACCGCACACCCCCACCCCCGCCACCCCCACCACCCCTTGAAGTAGTGAAATTTCTTTTAAAAGACTATGAAAAGTGGAAGTGTTAGTCACTCAGTCATGTCTGACTCTTTGCAACCCCATGGACTGCCTGCCAGCCTCCTCTGTCCATGGAATTCTTCAGGCAAGAATACTGGAGTGGGTTGCCATTTCCCTTCTCCAGGAGATCTTTCTGACCCAGGGATTTGAACCCAGGTCTCCTGCATTGCAAGCGGATTCTTTACCTTCTGAGCCACCAGGGAGGCCCTGAAAGACTATGAATATACTATGAAAATACCTGTTGAGTACGGCAAGCGTGGTACTGATATTATGTGTTGAAGATGAATGCAAATTGGAATCTAAACATTTCTGAAGACAGAACACCTAAAGAATGACTCAGGAATTCTAAACTGTTGGCAAGATTCTTTCTGTTAACAGAAATGTCTGAGTCGATATTTAATTTACCTGATGCAAGGGTAACACTGCTTTTACATTTAACAGTGAAAATAAAGTCTTTAGGGGCAAGATGGCCTCCTTGTAGAGGAAGAACTGTGGACACTGGGGTTGCCAATCTGGCATCACATGGTTTTCCATACTTTGAACAACTATTTATTAAAGATTTTAAACAATTCTTTCTTTCTTTTTTAAATATAAATTTATTTATTTTAATCGGAGGTTAATTACTTTACAATATTGTATTGGTTTTGCCATACATCAACATGAATCCCCCGCAGGTATACATATGTTCCCCATCCTGAACCCCCCTCTCTCCTCCCTCCCCATACCATCCCTCTGGGTCGTCCCAGTGCACCAGCCCCAAGCCTTCAGTATCATGCATTGAACCTGGACTGGCGATTCATTTCATATATGATATTATACATGTTTCAATGCCAGTCTCCCAAATCATCCCACCCTCTCCCTCTCCCACAGAGTCCAAAAGACTCTTCTATACATCTGTGTCTCTTTTGCTGTCTTGCATACAGGGTTATCGTTACCATCTCCCTATTTCTTAAAAATCAATCAGTGCACAACACTATTTAAGCACTGAGCCAGAAAAGTGAAGAGTCGCATTGTCATGTGTACCAAAATTGTGATTACAAGTGGGGAGGGGGAAATACAAATGATAAGACAATGAAGAGACAGATATTGTCAAGTGCAGATAAAAACTGTATAGGAGTTCCAAGGATGGAGAGGTCTTGGTGGGCTACTGCATGCCAGTGACAAGTCAGCTTCTATTCTGTAAGGCTGTGTCTTCTCTTTCCTGTGCTGTGCTGGGCTCCATGGGGTCGCAAAGAGTTGGACACAACTGAGCAACTCAGCCCACCAGGCTCCTCTGTCTATGGGTATTCTCCAGGCAAGAATACTGGAGTGGGTTGCCATGCCATTCTTTAGGGGATCTTCCTAACCCAGGGATGGAACCAAGGTCTTCTGCATTGCAGGCAGATTCTTTACCATCTGAGTCCCTAAATTATCTGGAATACATGGGAGTATCTGAGAGGCCTCTAATTTTCCCTGAATATGGACATGCGTAAAATAATGCCAGAGGAGCATAATGAGAGCAGGGGTATTTACATACTTGAGTAACTCATGAAGATACAGTACAGGCTTAGAAACAAATGTGTGAATTAGGGACTAGTACAGTGAACTGTCACGGAACTCTTTTAGGTAAAGTTGAATGCCTTTCCTTTGTCTGACTCTGATCTATAATTATTATTTAGTATTACATTTTAATCCTCTAAGAAGTATTGATATTTATTTATTTACGCCATTTGGTTTGTCAGCTTTTCAAATAGGTTTGCTTTTTCTCAGATCATTTTCTGTGTTTTGCCATCAATTGCCATAGAAGTCTTTCTCAGAGCCTGGGTCGGGCTGAATAACAGATATCATTTCTGACAGTTGTAAAGTGAGGCTAACGAACGTCCCAATGAGGATGTCCTGTGCCAGGCTCATCCATCCAGCTGAATTTGCATTGTGAGTGTCATGGCCCACTGCTGCCCAGGGCTGCAGTCATTTATTTAATAACTCAGTTTCTAGGCATTACAGGATAACTGCAGCATTTCATATTATTCAAGACAAATAAAGAACACAAAAATGCTGCATGGAGAAAAGTACCATTTTAGTTCTTCTTTTCACTGACCGTGGCTTGTTGAAATGCTGAGCTCATGCGACCGTTACTCGAGTTGTAAAATGTTAACCAGAGTCTATTAAGTATGGAAAGTCTGTATTTCCCGCTGTGTCACTGATGGCATGTGGTGTTTGCTTTGTGTTTACTGGCAAGGATTTTTAAGGTGTGTTTATTTTACGAAACTCCAATATTTAAAGTGCAGACCATTCATGCAGGAAGCAAATTGAACTTGCTTCTAGGAGTCGATACTAAGAAATAATTGTGAAAAAATGCATTAGCCGAAAGAAACATAGTGTTAAATATAGATTATGCCTTCTTTGTAATGAATTTTTCTTCCCTTTCTTTGGATCTGTTGACTTTTTTCCCTTTCATTCATCTAAAATTAGTCTAGGTATTCAGTCTTATTTTGAATGCTACAAAGCTGTCATTGAAACAGCAAGCTAGAACAATGAAAATGAGCTGTCTTTAAGGGGAAACAAAACGAGTGTTAAAATAGCAATATAAAGGCACAAACTTCTAGTTAAAATCAACCACAATTGTTAACGATGAAAATGTTTGCCCTTCAAAGATGTAAAACTGGTGAAAGCAATTTATTATTGTTCCTATGATTAGTCTCTTGGTATAGTTTATTTTGCATAGTAGATCCTCAAATGTTTAATGAATGAAGGTGTAAATGATTTTCTTTGGTGATGAAGTCACACTGATGGAAATAAACACAGAAAAAAAAAGTCTGGATTCATAAAATGAGCCTTAGAGAGTAACCATAAAAATCATAGTTAAGACAACTCAACAAGTCTTTTTTTTTTTTTTTAACCTAAATAAAGATATTTTCTTCCATGGAACTTTTGAGTATTTAAGAGCAAGTCAAAATTGGAAAAAATCCTAGATAGGTACTGTTTGGGAAAGTTAAAACTTATTGCCACAAGTCGTCTTTCCCTACTATGAACTCCTACAATTGTGTAGCTGCATCTTATTTATAAAATGTGTAGCTCTGCACCTGGTTTTAAAATTGCCTGTATTTAACCCACTCCAGTATTTTTGCCTAGAGAATCCCATGGACGGAGAGGCTTGGTGGGCTACAGTTCACGGGTCGCAAACAGTCGGACACGACTGAATGACTTCACTTCACTTTCATACTGCTGGGGAGCACGATACGCCATCCCAGAATGTGCCACTTGAGTGTGGAGATTATCTCAAGCTAAAGACAGTTAAGGCCCGGCAACTTCCCTAGTGGTCCTGTGGTTAAAAATCTACCTTCCAGTGCAAAGGATGTTGGTTTGATCCCTGATCAGGGAACTAAGATCCCACATGCTGTGGGGCAACTGGAGAACTTGTGCTCTGCATTTAGAGAGAACCCCACGTGCCACAGTGAAGGCCTAACACAGCCCAAAAAGAATAAAAAGAAAGATAGGCAAGGCCCAACAGATTCAGGAAGAGCTGTTTACCTCTCCCTTAATATCTAAAATAATTTAGATAGGGAATCTGTACCGAAAGAGAGCTTTTACCAGAGATAACTTTTTATATCAGAAAGACTTCTCTGCATGGCACGGCAAACAGTTGTTTACAATGTTTACTGTCTTCATCTTCCCATGAATTGCCTTCCTCCCATCTGAAGCCCCAGACCTCTCCCTTCCTCTTCAGTCAGGATGGTATATAAGCCTCAATTACCAGATTATAAGGGGAGAATCATATTTTTATGGGGCTTCTGTAAGTAGGAAGTTTGGTTTTCTTCTGATCTGTCTTAAGTTAAATTATTTCTTAGGCAAGCTAAAGAAACTAACAGCTTCCCTGGTAGCTCAGATGATAAAGCATCTGTCTACAATGCAGGAGACCTGGGTTTGATCCCTGGGTCGGGAAGATCCCCTGGAGAAGGAAATGGCAATCCACTCCAGTACTATTGCCTGGAAAATACCATGGACAGAGGAGCTTGGTAGGCTACAGTCCATGGGGTCGCAAAGAGTCGGACATGACTGAGCGACTTCACTATAAAGAAACTAAAAAGGAAGAAGGGAAAACTTTTCTGCCCCCAAAATACTTTACTTCCAAAATAAAAGCTCTTTGAGACAGGCCTATGTCCTCTTCATCCTTGTAGCTGTGCACTTGTGGTAGCTTAGTTAATTGTTAAAGGAAAGCTTGTTTTCATGGGCTGGTTTACAATATTGAAGTTGGGAGATATATAACACGTAAACCTGGGATAAACAATAACAATGCCATGGGCTTGAGCTGGAGTTTTAAGTGTGGTGGGGACTGATCATAAGTTGACCTCGAGAAGTTTGAAGAAGTAGGGGACATAAAAGACTATTGCAAACTTGAAAATTTGTGTAAGAGTCCACTTGTAGGAGGAGATAAGAGCACAGACAAATGTTCATATAAGAATGCATGGCTTGTTAGAGAGCTGCCATATAGCTTGATGAGAAAGTAGCAAGACATACAACTGGAAAGACAGACAGAGATAGGTTGGGAAGGGTCTTTCAGATCAGCTTCACTTACACCTGGTGAGTGATGGGAAACGTGGAGGCTATTGTGCAGGAGATGATGAAACATTTTAGAAAGATTATTCTGATAGTAGTGAGAACAACCGATGGGAGGGACTCAAGACCAGAATCAAGAAGACCAGTTATTGAGTGCCCTATGAAAAGGGCCACATTGCCATTCCCCTCTCTGTTTCCTGGGATTACCTCCCAAATAAAATACTTGCAGTTGATTCCTTGTTTAAGATTCCAAACCAAGACAAAATTTGTTGAGAAGTAGGAGTTAATGGAAAGGATAAGTTTGAAGGTACAGAAAAGAGGAGAAATAATCAATGGAGCAAGGACTTTATGAACTGAAGAGAGGAGGTGGGGGTGATATGGAAGCCTTGATGAGAGCAATAGCAGTAGCTATAAATGGGAAAATTATAGAAGACTTGCAGAGAACCTTTTTATAAAAAAAAAACCCTTTCATAATAAGGTTTCAAGTGAGCTGGATACTGTGATTGACATGGTAAAGCACATCAAACAAAGTACTTAGTAAATATCCTCAAACATAAAATATTTATCGTTTGCCCTGTTGATACTGGTATTTTATAATTTGAGGAAAAACCTAGTTTTAAATATAAAAGACACTTGAAAGTTATTCCTCTCTGAATTGCAAAACTAAAGAACAAAACTGAATTTGTTCATAAGGGTAAAGGTCTTATTCTTTTTGAATTACAAAGATGAGATTTTGCAAAAATATTTCAAAGTAAACATCTTATTCATGTTTTGCCTAATATATTAAATCATTAAAAAAAACACACAACAACCTGTATTTGAAGAGATGTTCAAATACAGGAATAAAATTTCAGATAACAAAAGGGATATGGTAATTTAAAACATTGACCACATTGTGCTTTCTTCATATTTTTTACTGTAAAAGCACAGACTAAACTGTTAATAATCTAATCCTAATGACCCGAAGGTAAGAATCAGAACAGTGATGCCTTCATTCATTCAACATTTATTCATAAATTAATCATGCTGCTGCAGTTCTGTACAGACATTGAAAATAAGCCCCAAAGACACCTCTAAAGAAATCATTGCAACATAGTGTGATGAGTGAGTTAAGAAAGTCTTTCTGCATGCTGTGACATTGAAGGGGCAGAGTGGGTCTCTAAGGATAAATGGGCAATTTAATAGTGTGACTCTGGGAACTTGGGCAAAAGGAGTGGAGAGAGGGATGAGGAATGAGCTTAGAGGAAGTAAAGGGCCAGGTTTTGAAAGGTCTTAGGTGGCACATGTATTAATCAAGAGTATGTTCTGCTCTAAGGATCAGAAAATCATACTCTAGCAGCTTAAGGAAGTATGGAGTTAGTATTTCTCACATACCTGACAATGTGGGATATCTCTTTGATAAATACTTACATGATGCCTGTTTTCTAAGCCTTTTGCAAATAATAACTCATCAGATGCTTATAACAATCCTTTAGTGTGTATTATTTTTATCCTTATTGTACAGATGGAGAAACTAAGACATGGAGTAGTTAAGGACCTTAATAGCGCACAAGTAAGTGATAAAGTCATCTTTGAGTCCAATCGGCTTGTCTCAATAGGGTCCTGAGTGACTCCATCCTGGACACCACTCTGCTGTTAGTTGAGAGAGAAATAGCAGGGTGAACCTCCCCTCCCCCCACTGCCCCAAAGTGGGAGCAAGATTGGCCCATTGGAGAACTACAAGGAAGGAGAGACAAGGAATAAAAGGACACATCATATCTGAACATTTCTTTAGTAAAGTGAGAAATTCAATAGGAATAGCACATTCTGATCATTCAAGATCTCAGTGCTTCTGATGAGGAGATGAAGTTAATTAAATTGGCAATTAAATATCCCAGAGCTTTGGATTCTGCTAACTTACTAAATAGCAGGGAATAAACAGGAACCTATAGTATTGAGGACTTGCCTGATGGCTCAGAGGGTCAAGAATCCACCTGCAAAGCAGGAGACATAGTTTTGATTCCTGGGTTGGGAAAATCCCCTGGAGAAGGAAATGGCAACCCTTCTCGCCTAAAGATCCCACTCCTGTATTCTTGCCTGAAAAATCCCATGGACAGAGGAGCCTGGTGGGCTACAGTACAAAGGCCTGCAAAGAATCGGACATGACTGAGTGACTAAGCACATGCAGCAAGGACATAGTTACAGGATTAGACTCTCAAGAAAGATTGGTCAGTAAGAGCTTGGCAAATACAGCCAGTGGCCACTTTTGAGTGGGGTAAAAGTTTACTTCTCTAAACCTTATTTATATGGTTAATCTTACTTTGTTTATGTAATCTATTTTTAAATGGTAAGTTTGAAATGTTTTTATTCTAAACAAATGAGTGTTTTACACATGAAAAACAATAGTAAGCTTAGACACGAAAAAAGTGTTATTCTTTCCCTCTTTTTTTTTTTTTTGATTTTTAGATCTTTAAGAAAATCGTTCTTCCTGCATTATCTTTCTAAAACATACAAAACTTACTATGTTGCTGCTTTGCTGATTTTAAAAAAGTTACTGATGTCTTTCCTTTGCCTACTGAAGTCACCGCAATCTGGCCTGACTCTAGACTTCCAGCCTCTTCTCCTGTACATTTATAGCTCTGTCCACATGGAATGTCTCCCCATTCTCCGCATACCCCATGTCTTACACAACTAATGCCCTTTCAGTGCCCGTGTCCTCCACATTGGTTTCCATGCCCAGATTGCCTTTGTTCTGACACTCTAAGGGCGTATAAGCTCAGATCTCATCTCCTCCATGAAGTCCTCTATAGCCACCCAGAAAGTGAAAGTGAAGTCGCTCAGTCATGTCCGACTCTTTGCGACCCCATGGACTGTAGCCTACAGGCTCCTCCCTCCATGAGATTCTCCATAGCCACCCAGAGAGAATTATTAATAACCCTCCTCTGTGTCCCCATAATGCTGCTAAGCTTTTACCTCTTTTTTTTATGATGATGAATTTGCCTTTAATATCTTCAAACACTCAAGTCTAATTAGATGTACTATAGTCATAGAATCAAGGAAATTTGCGTTGGGAGGAACATAGAGATCAGCTAGGACAACCTTTTCATTCCACCAGAAACAACCAAAATTTGAAGGGGCTTGTGCAATTTACTGGACTTCGCAGGTGGCTCAGTGGTAAAGAACCCACCTGCCAATGCAGGAGATGTGGGAGACGTAGGTTTGATTCCTGGATCAGGAAGATCCCCTGCAGGGAGAGCATAGAAACCCACTCCAACATTCTTGCGTGGAGAATCCCATGGACAGAGAAGCCTGGGTATGGCCCATAGGGTCATGAAGAGTCTGACACAATTGAAGCAACTCAGTCTGCACACACGTCCAATTTACTATTTCTGTCTAGTCTTAGGACTCAAACTAAAACTGTTTCCTGGATCTGTGCTTTTTCTATTATAATATGTTGTGGCTGTGTGGTAGGTAAAATCATTCTTTTCATGCCCCGCTCCCACACCTGAAGATGTCCATATCGTCTGCATTGAACTTGTGAATGCGTTGGTTACATATTGTCTATGCCTGCTCAGTCACTCAGTCATGTCCAACTCTGCGACCCCATGGACTGTAGCCTGTCAAGCTCCTCTGTCCATGGAATTTTCCAGGCAAGAATACTGAAGTGGGTTAGCCTTTTTCTATTCCAGACAATCTTCACGACTCAGGGATCGAACCCAAGTCTCTAGTATCTCCTGCATTGGCAGGTGAATTCTTTATCACTGTACCAGCTGGGAATGGCAAAGGAAAATGAAGGTTGAAAATTAAGGTTGCTAATTAGCTGAATTTAAAATTACGAGATTATTCTGGATTTTCTGATTGAGCCTACTGTAATCAAATGGCCTTTGACAATGGAAGAGGAAGGCAGAAAAGCATCTGAGTGATGCAATGTGAGAAATACTTGATTGACATTTGCTGGCTTTAAAGATGGAAGGGGGCCATGAGCCAAGGAATGTGGGCAGCCTTTAGAAGCTGAAAAAGGCAAGAAAATGAATTCTCTCCCAGAGTCTCTGAAATGAATATAGTCTTTCCAACACTTTGATTTTAGCCCAATGAGATCCATTTTACACTTCTGGTCTCATAACTGTGAGATAATATGTATCATTTTAAGCCGCTATATTTGTGGCAATAATTACAGCAGAAACAGAAAACTAATAAGGCACTTAAGTCCAAGTAAGTTTTAATGTATAACTCAAAGCTTAGTGAGGAGGATTTAAACACTTGAATACATATATATTTAAAGGTATATTTTATTTTGACAACTTTGGATTTGTTCCGAATATTTTCAGTTTGTTCATTCATTCAGTTCATCCAGCAAATCACTATTGAGTGTGTGACACTTGCCATACTAGCGTTGTGGCAGATTTAATGATTGGCCTCAGTGTTTTCACTCCCTCCCTGCATCCACATTTTCACCTTGGTTTCATAATGCAGGGGGTGTACTCCTCTCTCTTCTGACTTTGGACTTGGCTACATGACTTGCCTTGGCCAAATATATATGGAAAAAGTGAGTTTTGAGCCAAGGTTTAAGAGTCCTCACGTAATTCCACTTGCTTTTTTATGCCTTTGTACTTCCATTACCTTAAGAAGAACTTCCCCTTGTCTTCTCCTACCTACCGTAGACAGCACATAGAACACGTGAAACAGACTACCCAGCTGACCCATGGGTCTATGAGTAAAATAAATGCTTATTGTTCTATGCCATTGGTATTTTGGGGTTTGCTCTATTGCTTTGTTAAGGCAGGAGTTGGTTGGCACTGTTGTATAAGCCAATGACATAAACACACTTTCATAAGGACTTTGATAGAATAATATGCAGTATAATACAGGCATTTCAGAGTACAAAAGAAAGCTGTGTCAAAGTGCCTAATCTGGGAGAGACGAGGAAGACTTCATGGATGAAGTGACATTTGAACTGAGTCATCAAAGATGAATTTAATTTCTGTAGGCTTATAAAGAGTGTAGGGCATTAAGTAAGAAAGATTATGCAGTGTAATTACAATATCTTTAAGCAAATTTAAAGGGGATTTAGCTTCAGCTGAAGGAACTAGTAAATATGCTGCTGCTTTACTTTATCTTTGCTTTTTAAATAATTTTTCCATAGACCTGCAAAGTATTTCTCAGTCAGTTTGTTAAACAGATGTCATGTCTGCTTTCTGAAATGATCATCACAATCACTTCTTCAAGAGAGTAAGAGAGGAGAGAAATGAGAAATGAAAATGAACTTGCTGTAAGAGGCTCCTCACGGTCAAGGTAGAATCTGTGCTCTTTCGTGGGTGGAGGGAGGGAGGGTCAGTTTCCTGTCTCTGCTTTAGAGAAGGCTACCACAATTATCCTTTTTCTGAGGTGATTTTTAATGCAGAATTATTCTTTCCAGCTGAATTGCTCCTGACTCACTTTAATTATCAAGTGGTCTTAGCTGAACATGGAAGTCAACAACTATTATAGTAAGAAGAATTAATGGATTATGAAAAGATTATGACCATTATTTGTTAACTGTGTTGTGAATGGTGCTAATAATACCAAATCCATTGTTTTATTTCCCCTGTCTCTTGGTTTCTACTGATCTCTGGGGTATCCTACTATAGCCTGACGTTAGTTAGCCATTTCCCAAATGCACACTTTAAGCCACAGGGGGAAGAGAAGAAAGTACTGCATTCTTCTCTTCTAGGAAAAAACAGCATAACTTTCCAAATGATCCTGGGCCAGTAGTATTTTTGTCCAATAAAATATGCATATGTCATAGTCACCATTTCTACAGAGTTTTTAAATTTGTTCAAGAGCACTCTTGGGAATACTTGAAAGCATGTGCATGTTTCGATGTCTGTTGGACTTCCCTCTAACATATCTGAAATTTACAATTTTAATTCATATGTAAAGTATTTTGCTACTTTAAAAAAATCTCATATTCACGTACCCAGATTCTATGCAACCTGCAGGAAAACATGCATATTCTTTCTCTGTGGGAAATGGAATGCAATTCCAGGCATTAGCAGGGTTGAAGATGTTAATGAAGAGGGATCTGCAAGTGTAACTAATATGATCTTATATTTAAACAATTCACAGATAAATACCATGGTTGGATTTAGATACCAGATGTCAAAGCACATAGTAATGTGGATACAGTTGCTTGCCTCCCTGTCACTGGTCGCCAGAAAGAAACAGATGGTTAAAAAGATATGTAGCTGAGGCAAGGCATGGAAATAGGAAACCACAGAGCAGAAATTCTGCCATTTAAGCAACAGTAATTTTCTAGTCTGGAAAACCTGGCTGTTTTATACCTCTACTTATACACTTAAGTAGTTTAAATGTGAAACATAGCAAAAATAGGCCAAGCAAGGTTGGCAACTTGCAAATTTTGCAATGCATAATTGCATCTCAAAAAATCTTGAAGGCAGATGCACCACAGTAGAAAGTAAATACTTGTATGCAGTTGAACACAATTATGTGGTGGTTATTACCTAAGCTCATTATAGTTTCAGAAGGGGCTCTGTGAACTTGTGCTCCAACTAGAGGGTCAGGCAAATGCAAATAAGAACCCAAATTTGAAAGCAAGTGACACACAAAAAAAGATACAATTTAGACTGGAATCTATAATTTGGCTTAAAAAAATAATCCTCAGCAAGAATCATCCTCATTACAATAATGGCTTGTTTATTCTGCACAACTTGTTTGCAATTACAGACCCTCTTTCAAAGCTGATTTCAACAGGAAATAAGAGCATGCAAAAAAGGGAGAGCTTTTTGGCTGGTCAGTTGTTATAATTAGAGTGGATGCATATATGTATCATAAAACCATTTACGCCTTTACTCCAAATCTTTTCGTTTCAGATTCCTATCATTGAAATTGAAAGCCTCAAATAGTCTATTATTCTAAAGAAATCATTATAATTGAATTTCTAATGAGGATGTCTATGGAGCTTTGTTCTTGGTATTTCCATTATAGGATCAGAGTCGTATGCATCTATTATGGTCAGGTGACCATGAAATGATGAGCTACAGCTGTTACCGGACATGTCTCTGCTGGTGCTTAATTCACAGCAAATACACATTTTATTGCTTATGTATTCCCTCATTCATTTCTCTAAATATTATTCAAATATTCATGGGGTACCTGTAATAAGGAGGCGTAGGTCATGGTTAAGGATGCCAGGCTGCCTGAACTTGAATCCTGACCCCCTCTCTTACTAGCTGTGGATCTTGGGTCTTTGTGCCTCAGTTTGCACCTCTTATGTGCTCAGTTGCTCAGTTGTGTCTGACCCTTTGCAACCCTGTGGACTGTAGCCCACAAGGCTCCTCTGTCCATAGAATTTTCCACACAAGTATACTGCAGTGGGTTGCCGTTTCCTGCTCCAGGGGGTCTTCCTGACGCCCCTGAGTGTCTCACGTCTCCTTTGTCTCCAGCATTGGCAGGCGAATTCTCTACCACTGAACTACCTCTTTTGATGATGATAATTTTATTATTTTCCTCAAAGGATTGTTGTGAAGATAAACTGAGTTAATATACTTAAAATGCTTGTGGATACCTGGCACATGGTATTGAATATTGAATATCTATTCCTTACTGGGCCTTGGGGAAAGAGTGGTGAACAAGATGAAGCTGGTCCCCACACTCATAGAACTTCTGTTCTGGGGAAGAAGGAAGAAGGCATTAAGCACCCAATCATCTACCTAATTGTTTAACTACATTTGTGATAAGGGCAATAAGAAAGCCCAGAAGTGTGATGATAGTGTATAAACAGGGGAATTGGCCTGTTCTGGGCAGAATTTTGGCTTCCAGAAGGAAGTGATTTTAAAGACCTGAAGCATAATTATGGGTTATTTGGGAGAACAGATATTAGGAGAATATTTGGGGAAGTTGTTACCCATATAAGAGCCATGTGTGTGTGCTAAGTGGCTTCAGTCGTGTGAAGCTACGGACTGTAGTCCACCAGGCTCCTGAGTCCGTGGGATTCTCCAGGCAAGAATACTGGAGTAGGTTGCCATGCCCTCCTCCAGGGAATTTTTCTACCCAGGGATCCAACCCTCATCTCTTACATCTCCTGCGCTGGTGCTTTACCACTAGTGCCACCTGGGAAGCCCATATAAGAGCCAGCTGCTGCTGCTGCCAAGTCGCTTTAGTTGTGTCCGACTCTGTGCGACCCCATAGATGGCAGCCCACCAGGCTCCCCCGTCCCTGGGATTCTCCAGGCAAGAACACTGGAGTGTGTTGCCATGTCCTTCTCCAATGCATGAAAGTGAAAAGTGAAAGTGAAGTCGCTCAGTCTTGTCCGACTCTTCGCGGCCCCATGGAACTGCAGCCTGTCAGGCTCCTCCATCCATGGGATTTTCCAGGCAAGAGTACTGGAGTGGGGTGCCATTGCCTTCTCTGATAAAAGAGCCAGAGAAGAAATCAAATATTAAATATGAAGAAGTGCATAGAACTCATAATTAGAGACCCCATGACTGAGGCAACTCAAACAATTACGAAAATAGCTTGTCCATAAATTGAGTTTTCTTGTCGTTGATTCCTCCTGTTCTTCCTGTTAAGGGTCTTGCATCTTTATAAACCTTTTATACATGCAACTCACTGTGAAAGTCTGTTTTTTGTTGGTACAGATGTTTTCTTTTTCTAGCTCATGAAAAGTTGTTTTCCACTGTACTTTGTTTTTTTCAAGAAGTCTAAGTCCCAACTCAAAAATACCTGTAAATAGATTTGTAATAAGTATATGTGATAAATATATGTATATTTTTATGTATGTGTATACAATTTTGCATTAAATTTGAAACCTGTTTTTCTTTTTTTACAAATTGACTTCAAACCATATGTAGAATTTTATATACCTTCTTTAGGATTTCTTTCACTTTTTGGTACATTTCATAATATTGAAAATAAAGTTTTTAAACATTTTAAGGCCTAGTGCATCACCATTCTTTATTTACCCACTAGACATTTTCACTGTTACCAGATTTTAACCATTATAGGTAATGCTGTAAAAATACCGTACTAGAACAATTTGGACAAAGCTTATAGTAGATTCTTAGGAATAGTATTAATACATCAAGGACAACAGACTTCTTTTAAAGGTTCTTTGTATGTGAAATAAAATTGTTTTATAGAAATATCATATGAAATTTATCAGTGGTGATTAAAATTGCCGATTTCAGTTTTTCAACAATATTGAGTGTTGATAAATAAACACAGAATCTTGTTTTCACCGTTACTTTCATTCTCATTGTTTGCCTGCTCATATTTATTTAACTTTCCCCTTGAATCATCAGATTTTGTCTTTTGCCAGTTTTTTTGTGTTAGGATACTAATGTTTTCACACTATTTGTTAGAGCACTTTTTTATATTAAAGTAATAATCCTTTGGTATATATGTGGAAGATTTTTTTTTAGTTCTCCCCATTATTTCAGATGTTGTTTATATTTTTAGTGTTTGTGTGTCTGTCTCTCAGTTGTGTCTGACTCTGCAACCCTTTGGACTCTAGCCCACCAAGCTCCTCTGTCCATGGGATTTCCCAGGCAAGAATACTAGAGTGGGTTGACATTTTCTCCTTCAAGGAATCTTCTGGATCCAGGGATCAAACCTGCATCTCCCAAGTCTCCTGCATTCCAGGTGGAGTCTTTACCACTGAGGCACAAGGGAAGCTGAAATCTATAGATGATATTATTAGTTTTTTTCTTTTATTTGCTTTTGTGGTTAAAATCCTTCTCACTGCCATCTTCAGCTAATTCATATAAATATGCCAACTAAGACTTTCATTTCTCTAAAACAACTTCTAATTCAGGCTTAAATTTATAGGCATAGAATAAATGATGAATACATAAACCACTGCCAAGTGGTTATTGAATTATTTAGAGGTATTTCTTAATGTCCAATATTGTGAGCCTATTAAAGTAGTAACTTTGGCCTATTGTGCCATTTCTACTATCTTTGTTCTTATTACATTTCAAACAGGTGAATCTTATAATGTGTAGGTAGTATTTGCCCTTCCTTGAGTTGTATAATATTTTTCTCAACTGGACTTCAGCTTCCTGGTTTTAGGTGAGCATAAAATGGAATTCATCTTCACACTATCTCTTTATTGGCCACATAAATAAAACAAAAATAATCCAGAATTACAATGTGAACTGGTAAATAACTGGACCTGTTTATTAATATGTACGAATGTTTCTAAAGGACTTAGATTACAGAAGTGTGTGTGTAAACTGACATATAACTGATCACATGGATTGCTGGCTTGTCTAACTCAGTGAAACTATGAGCCATGCTGTGTAGGACTCCCCAAGATGGATGGGTCATGAGAGTTCTGACAAATGTGGTTCACTGAAGAAGGGAATGGCAAACCAGTGTTTTTGCCTTAAGAACTCCATGAACAGTATGAAAAGGCAAAAGATATGACACTGAAAGAGGAACTCCCCAGGTCGGCAGATGCCCAATATGCTATTGGACAAAAGCAGAGAAATCACTGCCGAAGGAATGAAGAGGCTGAACCAAAGCAGAAGCAACACCCAGCTGTGGATGTGTCTGGTGGTGAAAGTAAAGCCTGATGCTGTAAGAACAATTTTGCATAGGAACCTGCAATGTTAGGTCCATGAATCAAGGTAAATTGGAAGTGATCAAACAGGAGATGGCAAGAGTGAACTGATTTTAAGAATCAGTGAACTAAAATGGACCAGAATGGGCAAATTTAATTCAGATGACCATTATATCTACTACTGTGGGTAAGAATCCCTTAAAAGAAATGGAATAGCCCTCATAGTCAACAAAAGAGTCTGAAGTGAAGTCCTTGGGTGCAATCTCAAAAACGACAGAATGATCTCAGTTCATTTCCTACACAAACCATATAATATCACAGTAATCCAAGTCTATGCCCCAGCCATGAAAGCTGAAGTTCAACGGTTCTATGGAGACCTACAAGACCCCCTAGAACTAATACCAAAAAAAGAAAAAAAGAAAAAAGTCAAGAGATACCTGGAGTAACAGGCAAGTTTGACAAAAAAGATCTTCAAGACCCAGATAACCATGATGGTGTGATCACTCACCTAGAGCCAGATATCCTGGAGTGTGAAGTCAAGTGGGCCTTAGGAAGCATCACTACAAACAAAGCTGGTGGAGGTGATGGAATTCCAGTTGAGCTATTTTAAAGCCTAAAAGATGATGCTGTGAAAGTGCTGCACTCAGTATGTCAGCAAATTTGGAAAACTCAACAGTGGCCACAGGACTGGAAAAGGTCAGTTTTCATTCCAATCCCAAAGAAAGGCAATGCAAAGAATGTTCAAGCTACTGCACAATTGCACTCATCTCACAGGTGAGCAAAGTAATGCTCAAAATTCTCCAAGCCAGACTTCAGCAATACATGAACCATGAACTTCCAGATGTTCAAGCTGGATTTAGAAAAGGCAGAGAAACCAGAGATCAAATTGCCAACATCCGCTGGATCATGGGAAAAGCACGAGAGTTCCAGAAAAACATTTACTTCTGCTTTATTGACTACACCAAAGCCTTTGACTGTGTGGATAACAACAAACTGGAAAATTCTGAAAGAGATGGCAATACCAGACCACCTTACTTGCCTCCTGAGAAACCTGTATGCAGGTCAAGAAGCAACAGTTAAAACTGGACATGGAGCAACAGATTGGTTCTAAACTGGGAAAGGAGTATGTCAAGGTTGTATATTGTCATCCTGCTTGTTTAACTTATATGCAGAGTACTTCATATGAAATGCCAGACTGGATGAAGCTGGAGTCAACATTGCCAGGAGAAATAACCTCAGATACTCAGATGACGTCACTTTTATGGCAGAAAGTGAAGAACTAAAGAGCCTCTTGATGAAATTGAAAGAGGAAAGTGAAAAAGTTGGCTTAAAACTCAGCATTCAGAAAACTAAGATCATGGCATCTGGTCCCATCACTTCATGGCAAATAAATGGGGAAACAATGGAAACAGTGACAGACATTATTGTTTTGGGCTCCAAAATCACCATGGATGGTGACTGCAGCCATGAAATTAAAAGTTGCTTGCTCCTTGGAAGAAAAGCTATGACCAACCTAGACATTTTATTAAAAAGTAGAGACATTACTTTGCCGACAAAGGTCCGTCTAGTCAAAGCTAAAGTTTTTCCAGTAATCATGTATGGATGTGAGAGTTGGACTATAAAGAAAGCTGAGCACTGAAGAATTGATGCTTTTGAACTGTGTGTTGGAGAAGACTCTTGAGAGTCCCTTGAACTGCAAGGAGATCCAATGAGTCAATCCTAAAGGAAATAAGTCCTGAATATTCATTGTGAGGACTGATACTTTGTCCACCTGATGTGAACAACTGACTCCTTGGAGAAGACCCTGATGCTGGGCAAGATTGAAGGCAGGAAGAGAAGGGGATGACAGAGAATGAGATGGTTGGATGGCATTACCGACTCGATGGATGTGAGTTTGAGCAAGCTCCGGGAGTTGGTGATGGACAGGGAAGCCTGGCATGCTGCAGTCCATGGGGTTGCAAAGAGTCAGACATGACTGAGAGACTGAATACTGAACTGAACTGAATACCTAACACATATTTTAAATATATTAGCAGATAAAATTAGCCAAGAAAGTCATATTCGTTATGTATACCTATGACTGATTCATGTTGATGTTTGGCAGAAACCAACACAATTTTGTAAAGCAATTATCCTTCAATTAAAAAATAAAGAAAGAAATAGAGTCATCATTATTGATCACTGAAAAGAAAGATAGCGCTAAGTCATGTCTAACTCTTGTGATCCCATGAGCTGTAATTTGCCAGGCTCCTCTCTCCATAGGATTCTCCAGGCAAGAATACTGGAGTGGGTTGCCATTTCCTTCTCCAGGGGAAATTTTCCACCCCGGAATAGAACCCAGGTCTCCCGCATTGCGGGCAGAAACTCTACCAAGTGAGCTATGCAGGAAGCCCATTGAGCACTGAGTGTTTTAACTGGCTTTCTTCTTTTTGCATTGGTCTTCTACTTTTTCTACATTGACATAGTATTTCCTAAAAAAATTTTTTTAAAACATAGCTTTCCATTTAAACAACAATCAGAAAAAGGATTCTCTTTTGGTGGGGCTGGTGATGTTTTCAACAACTTCTATACAATACAATAATGAATTTTATATGCCTGCTTCTAATAACGATCCTCAGTGTAGGTTGGTGTCGGATGTTAACACCTAATGCCTTTTCAAGTAACTGTACAAAGGTAAAATTGTAGCTTTTAATAACAAGATACTGATCAAATTTGAAATCAGAATATATAAAGAAATAAAAGAACTGCATGACCAGTCCTTCAGGAAGCTTCAATAAATACACTTTGTAAAACCTGGCTTCCAGTAAAAATTGGACAGGAGTGCGAGAATATCAGGGTGATCAAAAGCTTCGGTTTTGGAATTAGACACCGTGACTTTTATTCCCACTTGGCTTCTTACTGAGCCACTGCTAGAAAGCTATTTAAATACTCTTAAGCCTCAGTTTCCTCACCTGAAAAATAGTATAGTATTAACTGTCTCATAATACAATTTTAAGAATTAGATGTGGTAATATTTTTTTTTTTTTACATCCTACTCATTTTTAAAAGATAAAAAGAAACTACTGTAAGGACTTTGGCCTAGATGGTAAAGAGTCTGCCTGCAATATGGGAGACTGAGGTTCAATTCCCATGTCAGGAAGATCCCCTGGAGAAGGGAATGGCAACCCACTCCAGTATTCTTACCTGGAGAATTCCATGGACAGAAGAGCCTGGTGAGCTATAGTCCATGGGGTCACAATGAGTCAGGCACAACTGAGTGACTAACACTTTCACCATAAGGATTTAACTGTAGCATTCAGTTCAGTGACGGTTTGATCTCCTTGTAATCCAAGCTATGGGGTAGAATGTAGTAAATAAATAATATGTGTTAGTTTCAAAATAGTATTATTTGAGAGTTCAAGGTTCTATTTTCAGTGAAGGAAATATTCTGTGAGTGACGAAGTACAGCTATTCTGCTTTATACGTCTCTTGTTTTCAGCTTACATATAAAATTAAAGCCTCTAAAACCAAATTTGTTCTTTAGATATCACTCTTCCTCCCTAGGAAAAAAGAGATTAACCCCAGGAAGTAATTCTAGATTTTTTTTTTAAACTCAGTTTTGTTCCTAAATCAATGTAGTTTTATAACAGTGTTTTATAGCTAAAGTAATAAACATATATTCATAGTATTATATATATCTCATATTAGAGTATTTTGGCTTTATAGGTTATACCTCTTTATAGAAATTATTTCTAAATTGTGAGCTTTAAAAAATGAAGGAATAATAGACAAAACTGGTGATTTGGATTTTATTTAACAACAATAGCAAGCCACCCAAAACTTGAGATATGTAAATTGTCAGTGACCTTACCAAATTATCTATATAACCTCTGCAAAACTGTCCTTTGCTTCTGGAACATAATTTTCAGGCTTGCATAAATTTTTCCTGATAATACTATACTTTATATAATTGCTAGGATTATGTACCAAATAGCTATATGTCTTACTTCCCGAAATTTGTAAATGGACAGGCTGGTGAGAAGTTTGTGGGTTGAACAATTTTTTGAAAATGTTGCCTGAATGTTACCTTTTCCTGAAATAGATTTTACAAGTGTTAATGGTACCAAGTAGCTTAAATGAGTTAGGATCCCTCCCCAAACCGTTAAATTAATATCAGGAAGCAATTTAGACACCAAGGAGAATTGAGCTCAATGTGTTAGCAAGATGAATAATTGAAGTCTTTGAAGTGGGTGATAGATCTTACTAAGTGATTACTTCCTTATAAATTCCTAAACAAGAAGTCTTCATTGAGAAATGGTTGGGGTAGCTGCCATTTGTCACTTGGCCTATGCATGCTTAATCACCAGCATTTTCAGGGTACTGAAGGCATATTCAGTGTATTGTATATTGATACATCCATTGAATATGCAACCTAACTGCCTGGAGAGTGATACAGAACTAGGGAGGAATTTGGCTTTTTGTTGTTTTTCTGAGTCAATAAACCCATTATTATATTAAAAAAAATTTTTTTTTTGATGAGGGCCATTTTCAAAATCTTACTGAAATTGTTCCAGTATTGCTTCTGTTTTTTATGTTTTGGATTTTTGGCCATGAGGCATGTGGGATCTTAACTCCTCTATAGGGATCAAACCCACACCCTCTGAATTAGAATGTGAAGTTTCAACCACCGGACCACCAGGAAAGTCCCGAGTAAACCATTATTGTCCTGATACATTTTAGTAGAAGTTAATATATCATTAGGAAAAACTAGGGATTTTACTATTTCAATACTCACTCAGTTGTGTCCGACTCTTCGCGACCCCGTGGACTGTAGCCCACCAGGCTCCTCTGTCCATGGGATTCTCCAGGCAAGAATACTGGAGTGGGTTGCCATTTCCTTCTCCAGGGGAATCTTCCCAACCCAGGGATCAAACCCAGGTCTCCCACATTGCAGGCAGACGCTTTAACCTCTGAGCTACCAGGGAAGCCCACTATTTAATGCACACACTTGAAGTTATTTTTTAAACTAAGTTAAAATTTTATACCAGACTTATAACTGAATTCCCAACAATCCAGTTTAGATATTGTTGATTGGTCAAACCATGCATCATGTATTTTATCAGTTAACTTTGGCAAAGAAATGATATACAAAAATCTAAAAGGAAGGTTTAACTTCCACTACCCGGACTAGTATCATAAGCTTTCTATTCATATATGCATAATGTCTGCTTGTGTATATGTGAGATGTTTTCATTTATCCTGGCCAGAGGCAGCCCAAAGTGACAATAAGAAAACAGGCTCTGGAGATAGACACACTGTGGGCGAATCCTGGACTCTCAGGTCAGGAGAGAGAGCTTAATCTCTCTAAGCTCCACTTTCCTTATTTGTAGAATGGTAAGAGTAATGGTACCAAGGACACAGGGCCAACTGAGGATTAAATGACACAGTAATGTGCCAGGGGCTTCAGTCCCCGTGACTTGCACATAGTCCTCATTCCATACATTTGTCTATTATTGAATCCTCTCATCTGTTTACCTGTTCACACTCACCTGTGCTTTCTGCTCATTCCATCACACAAGCCATCATACAAAGCTTTCAGTGTGTATGTGCTTTTTTAAACCTCTTGACTATATCAGTTGTCAGACCAGGACCAGCACTATGACATTGGCTGAGCAGTGTAAAACCTGAAATTTAGGACAAGGAAGTCTTTTGATATGCAATATGCAATGCAAGGTAGTTTCTTAAGCTGTGTAAGCATGTTTTAATAAAGGCATCAGTCAGATGACAATTTATAATAGCTAAGTTCCATATATTCTTGTTTCTGCTGGATGATTTGTCTTCGGTAAGTATGTAATTTTTTTTCACAGTAGTTATTCCCAGCTGCATATGTGTGCTGCAGAACGAAAGAGCATATGGAATATATACTGTGTATATATACATATAGATATTCTGGCACTGGGTGTGTGGATGCACATGCATATACATGCCCACACGCGTGCTCTCAGTCTATAGATGTCTATGTATAGAGAGACAAACGTATGTATAGATGTAGACCCTTCTGCTCTTTTCATTGTGTTACGCATGTCTGCGGCAGCATGAGTTCTGTTCTCCACCCCCGTGCCCCACCCCCCACAAGCTGGAGGGCCAGAAGGTGGGGCGGTACCTCAGGATAATGGCAGCAGAAGGCAAAGGGAGCAGACAGCTGGCAAGCTCTGTCCCAATATGCTTCCCTGAAAGAGGCGAGGAAATTTCAGAAGATGCAATGCCTGAATGGCTCACTTTGCAGAGAAAAAAAGAAGCAAGGTAAAAATTCCTTAGAAAGCCGTCCATTTTAATGGGTCTAGAATTGACCATCTTATCGCCTCTTATCCCCAAAGATGTGAGCTTTTAAGTACTTCATCTTAAGGAAAATAGTCTAAAAAGAAACATCAA
This sequence comes from Ovis aries, assembly GCF_016772045.2. Lineage (NCBI taxonomy): Eukaryota > Metazoa > Chordata > Mammalia > Artiodactyla > Bovidae > Ovis > Ovis aries. The sequence goes on from NC_056059.1 coordinate 94,638,508, forward strand.
CTTTTTTTTTTTTTTTTCCAAGAGCTGTTCTCTCACAAGCTTAAATGACTGCCAATGCCAGGTGTCTCCCTGGAATTTTCTAGAACAAAAATGTACAGTGAAATCTTGCTATCTTAAGAGTGGGAGCATAAGAAATTCTCTATGGCAGATCCCCTGTCCTAAGCACTACAACTTAGCTATTGTGAATGAAACCTTTTCAAAGGTAATTTTATGTGCCTCCTTGCCATCTTCAGCAGATTTTTCTCATTTCACACTTTCTTGATGACTCAGGGTCATCATTATGAACATTAATTTTTATTAGTAAAACATGGTACTCTTAAGTGCTGCTCCAATGTGTAGGAATAGCCCCCTGTTATTACAGTTTTTCTTTTTTTGGTCTGGGCCCTTTTTTTCACTAAAGTCTATTTTGTCACTCTTAGATCAATTGTCAGCTTGAATTATGTAGTCTAATTTTTATGCTATTATACAAATAATCTCCAATGAGGGCTCGAGGCTTCCCTTCTTGTAAAGGACTTGAAATGTACAATGTGATAAAAGCTTTTGGGGCTGCTTCCTGGGTTCTAAGAGGTAAGGATGATTATTAACTGAATTCTAGGTAAGCAAGCAGTTTCTGTAATTCTTGAATATTATGATTTGTAGAGTGTCTTGTAACGTTTTATTTTGTTTGTAAATCTTAATCTTACCTTCACTGTTAAATTATAAACTTGGAACAGAGACCACTTTGTATACTATTTTCTTCATTGTTTATAACATTGTATACAATACCCTATACAAAAATTAAACATTCCCTTATAGGTAGATTCCAGGATATTTAAAAAGTATTCTGGTTAATTATCATCACAGATAGAGAGGTATTGGGAGGGATTATCAAGCTAACTAATTTTGGCAACAGCCAAAAGCACAGGAGACGACTGGATTTGTGGAACAGACAGGAGTATTAATTAAATAAGAGCTTTGGGGTTCAGTTATTTAGCTCCATGCTGAAAATATTCACAGGGAGGCAATGTCTATGGGCCAAAAATGTAGACGGTAGAAGTGTTCAGTATAGACAATTTGTGACAAATTTAGCTTTCTTTAGGATACCAGTGATCAATGCTGATACCAGCTCTAATGATTTGGGACTACAGTGTGGTCTGATGGCTATTTTGAGGTTACAGTTGACCCTTGAACAACGTGAGTTTGAACTGAGTGGTTCCTCTTACACGTGATTTTTTTTTTTTCAATATATGTGCTTCTTTGGTGGCTCAGATGGTAAGCAATCTGCCGGCAATGCAGGAAACCCAGGTTCAATCCCTGGGTCAGTAAGATCTCCTGGAGGAGGAAATGACAACCCACTCCAGTATTCTTGCCCGGGAAATCCCGTGGAGAGAGGAGCCTGGCAGACTACAAGTCCATGCTGTTGCAAAGAGTTGGACACTACTGACAGACTAACACACACAGAGATGAATGGCCCAAAGATGCTATCAAGGGCTCATTTGTTTCTCCTTGCCTTCTTCAGCTAGGTCCTGAATATCATTTCCATTTCTGGTTTCAAGATTGTTTGGCTTTAGTCATCAGACAAGTTATTATATTAATGTTTCTCTTTTCACAGACAATAGGAATATTAGAAGTATGTTTCTCAAAGTATGGAGTATATATCCGTTTGTTTTTAATTGAAGTATAGTTGATTTGGGCTTCCTGGTGGCTCAGACGGTAAAGAATCTGTCTGCAATGCAGGAGACCCTGATTTGATCCGTAGGTTGGGAAGATCCCCTAGAGAAGGGAATGGCTTCACACTCCAGTATTCCTGCCTGGAGAATCCCATGGACACAGGAGCCTGGTAGGCTATTGTCCATGAGGTCACAAAGGATCAAACATGACTGAGTGCCTAACACACACACATGTAGTTGATTTACAGTACTGTGTTAGTTTCAGGTCGACAGCAAAGTGTTTCAGGTATATATGTATCTTTTCCCGGTTATTTTCCATCATAAGTTATTAAAAGATATTGAATATAGTTCTCTGTGCTATTCTGTAAATCATTGTTGCTTATAATTTTTACATTGTTAATTTGCATCTGTTAATACCATACTCCTAATTTATCCTTCCTTCCCTTCCCCTGTGATAACCATAAGTTTGTTTTCTAGGTCTGTGAGTCTATTTCTGTTTTATATGTAAGGTCATTCATATCATGGTTTTTAGAGTTCACATATGAAAAATAACATAGGGTATTTATCTTTGGCTTACTTCACTTAGTATGATCATCTCTATGTCCATCCATGTTGTTGCAAATAGCATTATTTCATTCTTTTTTATGGTTGACTAACTAATAAGCCATTTCATATATTCGTATATATATATCACATCTTCTCTATTGACTCATCTATCAATAGACATTTAGGTTGCTTGCATTTCTTGGTTATTGTAAATAGTGCTGCAGTGAACATTAGGGAGCATATATCTTTCCACATTATGATGTATTCCAGATATATGTCCAAGAGTAGGATTATAAGATCACGGAAGCTCTACTGTTAGTTTAAGGAACCTCCATGCTGTTCTCCATAGCGGCTCTACCAATTTATGTTTCCACCCACACTGTAGGAGGGCTCTTTTTTCTCCACATTCTCTCCAGCATTTTTATTTGTAGACTTCAATGATGGCCATTCTGACTAGTATGAGGTGATACCTCATTGTAGTTTTGATTTGCATTTCTGTAATAATAAGCAGCAGTTGAACATCTTTTCATCTGTTTATTAGCCATTTGTATGTCATCTTTGGAGAAATGTCTATTTAGATCTTCTGTCCATTTTTTGATTGGGCTACTTGGTTTTTTGGTATCGAGCTGTGTGAGCTGTTTGTATGTTTTAGAGATTTACCCCTTGTTGGTTATATTGTTTGCAAATATTTTCTCCCATTCTGTAGGTTGTCTTTTCATTTTGTTGATGGTTTCCTTTGCTGTGCATAAGCTTTTAATTTTGATTTAGTCCCATTTGTTTATTTTTGCTTTCATTTCTTTTGCCTTAGGAAAGTGATCTAAGAAAATACTGCTATGATTTATGTCCTAAAATATTTTGCCTATGTTCTCTTCTAGGAGTTTTATGGTGTGATGTTATATTTTTCTTTTTAGTCTGCTTAAGCCAGCCTTAATCACATACCCATTTTTTGACTAATAATAGCAACACATAAAGGCTGAACTCTCCGTGGCTTAGATGCATCTTAGTGTCCCTTCTAGGGTGGAAAAGATCAGACATCATGCAAAATCAAGTTCTTTAGGAAGAAGAAATGGGGGAGAAAATAGGAGGTGGATATTGGAGGACAATCAATGGTGTCTAACACAGCATAATTTTTGATGACATCATTTTAGAAACAGAACGGTTGATGTTTCTGCTTGTTTATGGAGTGCCCAGCTCTGTAAACATGCAGATAGACCCTTAATCAGCAGTGATGTGTTGGAGCTGACTCGTATTGGTTTTCTTCAGCTGATAGTTACATTTTCAGGAATTTTTCAACCTGGTTAATAAATTGTTGATAGCTTTAAACTGACTATGGTGGGATTATTTATATGAGTCTTTATTTCATAAGATTACTGAGTGAAGATTAAATGAGTATGTATAAATTTAGAACAATACCTGGCAAAGATCAAGTATTATATACATTAACTATTGGTATCATTTTAAAAATTCACTTTAGGAAGAAAACTATCACTAACTTTGATAAACAATGAGTATTATTCATTCATTCATAGTCATCAAAATGAAATGTTGTTCAATCACTAAGTCATGTCCAACTCTGCAACCCCAGGGACTGCAACATGCCAGGCTGTCTGTTGTTCACTTCCTGCTGGGGTTTGCTCAAATTCATGTTCATTGAGTCAGTGATGCTATCTAACCATCTCATCCTCTGCCACCCCCTTTTCCCTTTGCCTTCAATCTTTCCTGGATCAAGGTCTTTTCCAATGAGTCAGCTCTTCACATCAGGTGGCCAAAGTATAGGAGCTTCAACTTTAGCATCAAGTCCTTCCAATGAATATTCAGGGTTGATTTCCTTTAGGATTAACTGGTTTGATCTCCTTGCAGTCCAAGGAGCTCTCAAGAGTCTTCTCTAGCACCACAATGCAAAAGCATCAGTTCTTTGGTGCTCAGTCTTCTTTATGGTCCAACTCTCACATCTGTACGTGACTACAGAAGAAAACCATAGCTTTGACAAAACAAACCTTTGTCAGCAGAGTGATGTCTCTGCTTTTTAATATGGTGTCTAGATTTATTACAGCTTTCCTTCCAAGGAGCATTTCAGTTCAGTCACTCAGTTATGTCCAACTCTTTAGGAACCCATGGACTACAGCATGCAAAGTATCCCTGTTCACCAAATCCCAAAGCTTGCTCAAACTCATGTCCATTGATACCATCCAAACATCTCATCCTCTTTTGTCCCCTTCTCCTGCCTTCAATCTTTCCCAGCATCAGGGTCTTTTCCAATGAGTCAACTCTTCACATGAGGTGGCCAAAGTATTGGAATTTCAGCTTCAGCATCAAGTCCTTCCAATGAATATTCAGGGTTGATTTCCTTTAGGATTAACTGGTTTGATCTCCTTGCAGTCTAGGGGACTCTCAAGAGTCTTGTCTAACACCACAATTCAAAAGCATCAATTTTTTGGTGCTCAGCTTTCTTTATAGTCCAACTTGTACATCCAGACATGACTACTGGAAAAACCATAGCTTTGACTAGATGAACCTTTGTTGGCCAAGTAATGTCTCTGCTTTTTAATATGCTGTCTCGGTTGGTCATAACTTTTCTTCCAAGAGTAAGCGTCTTTTAATTTCATGGCTGCAGTCACAATCTGCGGTGATTTTGGAGCCCCCCGAAATAAAGTCTCTAACTGTTTTCATTGTTTCCCTATCTATTTGCCATGAAGTGATGGGACCAGATGCCATGATCTTAGTTTTCTGAATATTGAGCTTTAAGCTAACTTTTTCACTCTCCTCTTTCACTTTCATCAAGAGGTTCTTTAGTTCTTATTCAATTTCTGCCATTAGGGTAGTGTCATCTGCATATCTGAGGTTATTGATATTTCTCCTGGCAATCTCGATTCCAGCTTGTGCTTTATCCAGCCTGGCATTTCATATGATGTACTCTGCATAAAAGTTAAATAAGCAGGGTGACCATATACAGCCTTGATATACTCTTTTCTCAATTTGGAACCAGTCTTCTGTTTCATGTTCAGTTCTAACTGTTGTTTGTTGACCCGCATGCAAATTTCTCAAGGGCAGGTAAGGTGGTCTGGTATTACCATCTCTTGAAGAATTTTCTACAGTTTGTTCTGATCCACACAGTCAAAGGCTTTGGTATAGTCAGTAAAGCAGAAATAGATGTTCTTCTGGAACTCTCTTGCTATTTAAATGATCCAGTGGATATTGGCAATATGACCTCTGGTTCCTCTGCCATTTCTAAATCCAGCTTGAACATCTGGAATTTCTCAGTTCATGTACTGCTGAAGCCTGGTTTGGAGAATTTTGAGCATTACTTTTGCTCACCTGTGAGATGAGTGCAATTGTGTGGTAGTTTGAACATTCTTTGGCATTGCCTTTCTTTGGGATTAGAATGAACATTGACCTTTTCTAGTCCTGTGGCCACTACTGACTTTTCCAAATTTGCTGTCATATTGAGTGCAGCACTTTCACAGCATCATCTTTCAGGATTTGAAACAGCTCAACTGGAATTCCATCACCTTCACTAGCTTTGTTCACAGTGATGTTCCTGAGGCCCATTTGATTGGCTCTAGGTGAGCAATCACACCATCCAAGGAGCAAGTGTCTTTTAATTTCATAGCTACTGTCATCATCTGTAGCAATTTTGGACCCTAAGAATGTAAAATCTGTCACTTCTTCCACTTTTTTCCCTTCTGTTTGTCATGGAGTGATGGGACTGGATGCCATGATCTTAGTGTTTTGAATGCTGAATTTTAAGCCAGCTTTTTCACTCTCCTCTTTCTTTTTCATTAAGAGACTTGTTAGTTCCTCTTCACTTTCTGCCATTTGAGTGGTGTCATCTGCATATCTGAGGTTGCTGACATTTCTTCCAGCAATATTGGTTCCAGCTTGTGAGTCATTCATCCATTTCACATGATATACTCTGCATAGAAGTTAAATAAGCAGGGTGACAATATAAGCCTTGTCATACTCCTTTCCCAATTTTGAACCAGTCCATTGTTCCATGTCTGGTTCTAACTCTTACTTCTTGACTTGCATAAAGGTTTCTCAGGAGACAGGCTAGGTGTTGTGGTATTCCCATCTACTAATCACATGTTCTTAACCTCTCTGCTTTACTACTTCCTTATATTCAATTATATATACAAAATAGGATACCTGTTAGCTCAATTATTTTTACTATTTAAGCTATGTTCAATCCTTTGCAGAGCAAGGTAAGATATAAGTGAGTAAATCATTGAACAATACAGAAAAGTTGGAGATATGAATAAGAATAATAAAGGAAAAAATTCATCCAGAATCCTGTTATCTAGAATATTCATTAATACTATTTCAGTTTATTTATTTCTAATATTTTCCCTGAGTTTTTTATATATATTTGAGATCATAGTATATCTTGTTTATTCATTTAATATCGTATTCTAATTGTATGACCTGGAACATTTCCTACAATATTTTAAGAAGTCGGTCGACTTTGAAAGGTTTTTGGGGAAGGTATCAGTTTATTTTTTAATTAATGCTATCAATTACAAAGCTCTTTTATCTTGGATAATCAACATAAGATTTTCTCGATTTATCCTTTTAAATTATATTACCAATCATTGAAAGCATACTATTATTATATTGGAAGCAAAACAGAAAATAATTTTTACATCTGTTATCATTTGTCTTTTGATAACTTCTGTGTTTCTTACCAGACTTTTTCTTCATACATTTCATGTTCACCTAAGGCCTGGTAAATGCTGGTAAAATTGAATATATGTCCATAACAGTACTGATGGAACAAAAATGACTTCAAAACAAAGCTTTTATTAACATGTATTCTGTTTTCCTTGCAAATTTGTTTTTTTTTCCCCTCCAAACATATGCATATCTGAAATTCAAATTGAGTGCTCCTTACCTCATGCTCTCCTCCGTACCTCTAATGAGGTGGAAAAATGTACATTAATGATGGAAAGTTATTTAGTGCTGAACAGAGTTAATTGCTTCTAATCACTGCTTACATCCATCTGGTTTTATGGTAGACAACAAACCTCTTCATTGGGCTTGCACACTGACATATTGTAAATCACAGAGATGCACTGGCATCTTGCATATTGTGCTTCTATTAGTGAGGCTGCATGTTCGTAGAGCTCCAATGGCAGGCATTGGGATGCAGACCAACGTGTCCATGTTCTGTTAGAACTGCAGGGAGCCCTACTGAACTGGCCTCCCCAGGCTCACTTGGAAGGCGGTGGAAAGCTACTGCCTATCAAACTCTGGATGAAAAGCTGTGGAAGAGAGCCTGAGATTGAATAATAGGGTCCCTTGGCCATAAATTTGGAGCTGAGGCGATAATATTGGTGATCGTCTAATTTTTTTTCCAAAAGCGTAGGATTAAGTCTTTCTTCTGCTACTATCATTTGGCAGAGTAAACAAAGTATTGCGTGAAGAACCAAGGCTTAGAACTAAGCTAGACATATCTTTTTCTGCACAGTCACTCAGTCATGTCCACTCACTGTTTGCAACTCTATGGACTGTAACCTGTCAGGCTCTTTATTCATGGGATTTTTCAGGCAAGAATGCTGGAGTGGGTTGCCATTTCCTCTTCCAGAGGGATCTATCCTTGGATCTTTCTGACCCAAGGATAGAACCTGCATTTCCTGGATTGGCAGGCAGATTCTCTACCACTGAGCCACCTGAGAAGCCCAGATACAACCTTTTGTCTTCCTTTTTATCTTGTGTCCAACAATAATAGCTTCTTAAGTTCATAGAGTTAAGCAATATTTTATCAGAACTTTAGGATGGTCAAAGGAAGCTCATTAGCATGTGAATTATGATAAGGAATAGCTTTATTATAACATAATTACACTGGAAGTGAAGTGAAGTGAAGTGGCTCAGTCGTATCCGACTCTTTGTGACCCCATGGACTGTAGCCTACCAGGCACCTCTGTCCATGGGATTTTCCAGGTAATAGTACTGGAGTGGATTGCCATTTCCTTCTCTAGGGGATCTTCCTGACACAGGGATCGAACCCGGGTCTCCCGCATTGTAGACAGACGCTTTACTGTCTGAGCCACCATTAAGGCATCAATATCTATTGAAAATAGACTTAGGAAATTAACATGTGCTGAAATGTGACCTGCAAATTCCATAATAATATAGAAAAGTTGACAGGATAGTGTAATTACCATAATATCCTACATTGTAGGTGATCTTATTAGTTAAGTTAGGCATAGTGCCTAAACCTTAAAAAAGAGAAGTGAGGAGAAGGAAGAGGAGGTGTGCATAAATTCTGATACCACTTTTACTTTCTTTGGCTTCTGCCTATCTAATTCTTTCCTCTTAAGAGTGAATGACTTTAGAGGGAGGTAACTAAAAGTCATAAAAGGTACAAAATTTAAAGCTGAATAGTGATTTAGGTATATTTGGTAATATGTGCTATCTTCATTTCATAAATAATAAAACTGTGGCCCAGAAAAAGTCCCTTGGACAAGTGAATTGAGTCAGAGTTACTTACACGGCAGCACCAATGTCAGAAGACAGATCCATGTCATGTATCTTCATTTATTTAGAAACTCATTAATTTACAATCCAGACTTTGTGTTTCTTATTTTCCTATTTCCAATTTTGTATCCTATTTTTATGAAAGGAAAAAAAAAACTGCTGAACAAGTTCTTGTCAGTTTTTTTCTTGGAAAAACAACGTGGATGCTGTTGTGATGATAATTCTGAATTTAGCTCAGTCTCTATATGTAAAGCTCTGAAATCCTTCAGACTTTCTGAATCATGAAAGGAGGATTGCATAGTTTGAAGTAATACTTAAGTATAATTTAAATATTAATAAATTTAATATTTATTTGTTGTTGTTGTTCAGTTGCTCAGTGGTGTCCAACTCTTTGCAAACCCATGGACTGCATCATGCCAGGCTTCCCTGTCCTTCACTGCCTCCTAGAGTTTGCTCAAACTCATGTCCATTGAGTTGAAGATGTCATCCCACCATCTCATCCTCTGTCACACCCTTCTCCTCCTGCCTTCAATCTTTCCCAGCATCAGGGTCTTTTCCAATGAGTCGTCTCTTCACATCAGGTGGCCAAAGGATTGGAGTTTCAGCTTCAGCATCAGTCCTTCCAATGAATAGTCAGGATTGATTTCCTTTAGGATTGGCTGGTTTGATCTCCTTGCAGTTCAAGGGACCCTCAAGAGTCTTCTCTAGCACCACAGTTCAAAAACATCAATTCTTTGACAGTCAGCCTTCTTTATGGTCCAAATCTCACATCTGTATATGACTACTGGAAAAAACCATAACTTTGAATATATAGACCTTTGTCAGCAAAGTGATATTTCTGCTTTTTAATATGCTGTCTAAGTTTGTCATAGCTTTTCTTCTAAGAAGCTAGTGCCTTTTAATTTCATGACTGGTCACCATCCACAGTGATTTTGAAGTCCAAGAAAGTAAAGTCTGTCCCTATTTCCATTGTTTCCCCATCTATTTGCCATGAATTGATGTGACCAGATGCCATGATCTTAGTTTTCTGAATGTTGAGTTTTAAGCCAGGTTTTCCACTCTCTTCTTTCACCTTTAGCAAGAGGCTCTTTAGTTTCTCTTTGCTTTTTGCTATAAGGGTGGTGTCATCTGCATATCTGAGACACTTTATATTTCTCCCAGCAGTCTTGATTCCAGCTTTTTATTTATCCAGCCTGGCATTTCATATGATGTATTCTGCATATAAGTTGAATAAACAGGGTGACAATATACAGTCTTTACGTACTCCTTTCCCAATTTTGAACCAGTTTGTTGTTCCATGTCTGTTTCTAACTGTTGTTTCTTGACCTGCATACAGATATCTCAGAAAACAGGTAAGGTCTTTAAGAATTTTCCACAGTTTGTTGTGATCCATACAATCAAAGACTTTAGTATAGTCAACGAAGCAAAAGTCGATGTTTTTCTATAATTCCCTTTCTTTTTCTATGATCCAGCGGATTTGGCAACTTGATTTCTGCTTCCTCTGCCTTTTCTAAATCCAGCTTGTACATCTGAAGTTCTCACTTCACATACTCTTGAAGCCTAGCTTGAAGGACTTTGAGCATTACCTTGCCAGCGTGTGGAATGAGTGCAATTGTATGATAGTTTGAACATTCTTTGGCATTGGCCTTCTTTGAGACTGGAATGAAAGTGACCTTTCCCAGTCCTGTGGCCAATGCTGAGTTTTCCAAATATGCTTGCATACAAGATTTATTAAAAATCGCTAATCCGTGTAACTATTGGTCCAAACTCCTCATTACCTACAAGGGTGTATAAATGAAATTTCACCGTAGTTCAATTTTTTGACTAATTATCCTGACCTCACTTGTGCTGTTTTTAATATTTTAATTAAAAAAAGCTTGGTCACACCACATGGCATGTGGAATTCAAGTTACCTGACCAAGGATTGAACCTGTACCCCTGCAGTGGAAGCACAGAGACTCAACCACTAGACCACCAGGGAAACCCCCTGTTTCTTGATATTTTAGTGCTGAGAATAAATTGGATTTTTGTGTCTTCCATGCTTCCTTGTTCCTCTTACAACTGAAGTGAAATAATAAAATAAACCTGACTTAAAATTTTTAGAAAATTTGCAACATAGCCACAATTTTGGTCTTAAGTTTTTGCTTAGATTCTTCAAGGTTCAGGGGAGTCATATATGCTCAGTTCAACTCATGTGCGCTTAAAATGCTCTTTTTAAAATTCTAGACTACCTATGAAAAATTTTTGCCCCCTAGGAAAATAGTTACACACTTCCCCTCCTTCTCTTTTATTTTTTTCTGGTTGAGAATTAGGTATATATGCATACATACTTACATACCCATGATGTATAACATATACACATATGTATAGAATTAAATCACTAGGGAATGGATTTCCAAATGAATTGTGCCATTTAAAAAAATAAATACAATGATATATTCCAGTATATTTTATTTGTAACTCATCATCTCACTAGTGATTTGATTTGATTTGATGCCTGAAATGAGATTTTTAAAACTCTTGTTTTGGCAGTATTTTCCCCCTTCTTCCACATCTTTAGCATTCAACGTGAGTGGACGGCCAATACGGGCTTGGTTGATTGGATGAGGGTTAAATGAAGAGTAGCCATTACTTCCATTGCTTTAATTACGCCATCCTCACGCCATGATGAACCTTGCTCCATTTCACTCCGGTAGACCTGACAGACTATAACTGACCTAATTGATACCAGATGACAGCTCAAATAAGGCCTAATAAAGAAGTAATCACACTAATCTAATGAGCAAGCTGTTATGATATTGGCTTATAGGAAGCTGTTTTTTAATCCCTCTATTTTCCCTTTCTTCTCTAAAACTACTACCTCCAATCTCTTTTTTTGTTGTTGTTATTGTAGAATCTGAAGAACCTTAGGGGAACGTCAGGTCCATCTCCTGTTCTTTGCTCTATAAGATATGCATTGCCATCATTTTTTCCATCTTTTAAATGCAGACATGTCAAACATCCTGAAAAGTGGGAAGACAAGTACAGTGATTGCATATATAACCACTGTTCATGTTCAGTAACTGTAAATATTATTTTTTGCCATATAGGCTTTACCTGTATATTATTATGTATTATATATATATTTTCTAAATCAATTGGAAACTTCCCATGCATTATAACATTGCATTCCTGAATATTTCATCCTGTGTTTTGAAAATAAGGCATTCTCCTAAATATGTACACCATTAGAAAATTAATGATAATATCCATTCTTTATTCAAATTTTTCTGATTGTCCCAGAATAAATTTTTTCAAAGTTATGTTTTCACAGAAAGAGATTTACAGACTTAAAAAATGAACTTCTGGTTGCCAGGAGGAGAAGACAGTTAGGGAGTTTGGGATGGTCATGTATACACTGCTATATTTAAAATGGAAACCAGCAAGGACCTATTGTACAGCCCATGGAACTCTGCTCAATGATATGTGGCAGGCTGAATGGGAGGGGAGTTTGGGGAAGAATGGATACCTGTATATGTATGGCTGAGTCTCTTCACTGTTCACCTGAAACTATCACAGCATTAATAATTGGCTATACCCAAAACAAAATAAAAATTAAAAAACAAAAGTTCTGTTTTCAAGCCATATCTAATCAAAGTCTCATTAGTTTTCGAACATTTCCTTGCTCTCTGGCATAATAAAATGTGTTAGGCTCACTTTGTACTTTACTTGTCCTAGATCTGAAATCAACCATTATTCCAAGGAGCCCAAGACCAAGATCTGGGCTATTATGTTCATTGCTTCAGGAATGTTATTTCTTCTGTGACTTTTCAGTGGAATAGCTGGGATGTATATGTGTATAAGTGCATACACACAGTTGAATTCAGTTTTAATAATAGTGTTTCTTAGCTTTTTAGACTATTATAGATGATATACATATATATATATATATATATATTTGCGGTAAGTCTTGTTACCTAATAGCATTCACATATTTAACTGTTTTTTGTATAATATACTTACAATGGTTTCTAGATTATCTAAATTAAGTTAAATAATTCTTTGTGAGTGCTGTTTTCTTTTTAGACTGCATCCCATTCAGCAGGTATAGTCAGAGTCTTACACGCAAAAGTTACTTGGAATAATATTCTGCATGATTAGGCTATTCATTTGAGTACATGAACTATATAAGATTTCTTTGCTACTAGTTTAGGGGATTGCTTTTTTATTTAAATTTATGTTTTGATTGTGTAAAAATATTTATATGGGTCAAAAATCTATATATAAAAATCTATATACATTATATATATATCTGTTTAGTTGCTCAGTCGTGTCCGACTCTTTGCGACCCCATGAACTGAAACACGCCAGGCCTCCCTGTCCATCACCAACTCCCAGAGTCCACCCAAACCCATGTCCATTGAGTCGGTGATGCCATCCAATCATCTTATCCTCTGTAATCCCCTTCTTCTCCTGCCCTCAATCTTTCCCAGCATCAGGGTTTTTTCAAATGAGTCAGCTCTTCACATCAGGTGGCCAAAGTATTGGAGTTTCAGCTTCAACATCAGTCCTTCCAATGAACACCCAGGACTGATCTCCTTAAGGATGGACTGGTTGGATCTCCTTGCAGTCCAAGGGACTCTCAAGAGCCTTCTCCAACACCACAGTTCAAAAGTATCAATTCTTCAGCACTCAGCTTTCTGTATAGTCCAACTCTCACATCCATACATGACCACTGGAAAAACTATAGCCTTGACTAGATAGACCTTTGTTGACAAAGTAATGTCTCTGCTTTATATTTATATATAAAATATAAATTAAATTAAATATAAAATTAAATATATATACTACATATGTCTATATAAAAGCCTTACATATAAAAAAGTCTATATATAAGTTTACTTATATGTAAAAGTCTATATATAGAATAGCTTTCATAGAATTCTCACTTCTGTCCTTATATGTCTATGTTTCTCCCAATTCCACCCAATTCAGATAACAATTTTAGTTTCTGATTTATTCTTTCAGTATTTTCTTTTGTAAAAAAGAAAAAAGAAGAAGAAGCAAACCACTGATCATGAGGTGTCAATTCTTTCTGCACTTTGAGGTTGCATATGCATATAGGAGAGGCATGTTCCATATCTGAGAATCTAGAAAAACCACAGGGCAAGCAATCTCTAGTGCAGGTGTGAAATGAAAGGCAAAGCATATTCAGGAGGCCAGAATGAAAGAATGTGATTCCAGGTTATGTGACGGTTAGTGGATGATCCTGCATCCTGCTGTAGACCAGCTAGCATCACTTTGGTCAAAAGGTAGGTCACAAGACTCTGCTACTGCTAAGCCACGTCAGTCGTGTCCAACTCTGTGACCCCATAGACAGCACCCAACAGGCTCTTCTGTCCCTAGGATTCTCCAGGCAAGAACCCTAGAGTGGGTTGCCATTTCCTTCTCCAATGCATGAAAGTGAAAAGCGAAAGTGAAGTCACTCAGTCATGTCTGACTCTTAGCGACCCCATGGACTGCAGCCTATCATGCTCCTCCATCCATGGGATTCTCCAGGCAAGAGTACTGGAGTGGGTTGCCATTGCCTTTTCCAGGTCACAAGACTCAGTCCGCTATAAATCTCAAAGGTCTTCAGTATAGAATTGGGAGAGTAGCATGGAAACATGTACATGACCATATGTGAAATAGATAGCCAGTGGGATTTTGCTGCATGATGCAAGGAACTCAAACCCAGTGCTCTCTGACAACCTAGAAGGGTGGGCTGGGGTGGAAGATGGGAGGGAGGTTCAAGAAGAAGGGACATATGTATACCTGTGGCTGATTCATGCTGATTGTATGGCAGAAATCAACACAATATTGTAAAGCAATTACCTTCCAATTAAAAATAAATTTAAAAAATCTTTAGTATAGACAACATAAGTTCTTTTTCTGTTCATTTATTTGGTTTGTCATTCCAATCCCTTTGTTTACTTATGTTTGGCTTTGCTGGGCCTTTGTTACTCCGTGCGATCATTATCTAGTTTTGGCAAGCAAGGGCAACTCTCTAGTTGCACTGTGTGGCCATCTCATTGCCATGGTTTCTCTTGTTTTAGAGTATGGGCTCTAGGGTGTGTGGGCTTCAGTAGTTGCGGCTCAGTGTGAGAACTTAGTTGCCCCATGGCTGTAGAATCTTCCCGGTATAGGGATGGAACCTGTGTCCCCTGCATTGACAGGCAAATTCTTAGCGACTGGATTACCCAGGAAGGCCAAGATCCCTTTATTTCTATTCCAATGGTGCATATGCTGGACATTTGAGCCTCATCATGGACATTATTCTTCTTAGGTTTGCAGATCTCTTACTTCCTAATGAGTACATTTTTTCAAATCTAATTATTATCAGTATCATTTGAATCTTTTCCTTATTTCTTTTCCCTTGAGAGGTTAAATATTTACTCTTAATAAATACCTAACATCAATACTTATTTTTTATATTTAAACATTTGAGGAAAGAATTCTTATTGCTGATTTACATTTAACACATATGGATTGTCTCCCAGATCCTTTTTAATTCTATTCTAAAAAATCAGATATTTGTGCAATTTTATTTATTATGTAAATCACTACCTTTACGATTCCAAATTTTCTTTGTTCTTTCATTTTATCTCCACCTTTAAAAAACTTTTATTATGCAAATATTATAAACCACTTGTATACATCTATAAGAAAATTAGAGATACCAAGGGAATATTTCATGCAAAGATGTGCTCGATAAAGGACAGAAATGGTCTGGACCTAACAGAAGCAGAAGATATTAAGAAGAGGTGGCAAGAATACACAGAAGAACTGTACAAAAAGATCTTCATGACCCAGATAATCATGACGGTGTGATCACTCACCTAGAGCCAGACATCCTGAGATGTGAGGTCAAGCGGGCCTTAGGAAGCATCACTATGAACAAAGCTAGTGGAGGTGATGGAATTCCAGCTATTTCAAATCCTGGACGATGATGCTGTGAAAGTACTGCACTCAATATGCCAGCAAATTTGGAAAACTCACCAGTGGCCGCAGGACTGGAAAAGGTCAGTTTTCGTTCCAATCCTAAAGAAAGGCAATGCCAAAGAATGCTCAAACTACCGCACAATTGCACTCATCTCACATGCTAGTGAAGTAATGCTCAAAATTCTCCAAGCCAGGCTTCAGCAATACATGAACCGTGAACTTCCAGATGTTCAAGGTGGATTTAGAAAAGGCAGAGGAACCAGAGATCAAATTGCCAATATCTGCCGGATCATTGAAAAAGCAAGAGAGTTCCAGAAAAACATCTATTTCTGCTTTATTGACTATGCCAAAGTCTTTGACTGTGTGGATCACAATAAACTGTGGGAAATTCTTCAAGAGAAGGGAATACCAGACTACCTGACTTTCCTCTTGAGAAATCTGTATTAAGGTCAGGAAGCAACAGTTAGAACTGGACATGGAATAAGAGACTGGTTCCAAATAGGAAAAGGAGTATGTAAAGGTTGTATATTGTCACCCTGCTTATTTAACTTATATGCAGAGTACATTGGAGAAGGCAATGGCAGCCCACTCCAGTACTCTTGCCTGGAAAATCCCATGGATGGAGGAGCCTGGTAGGCTGCAGTCCATGGGGTTGCGAAGAATCGGACACAACTGAGCAACTTCACTTTCACTTTTCACTTTCATGCATTGGAGAAGGAGATGGCAACGCATTTCAGTGTTCTTGCCTGGAGAATCCCAGGGACGGCGGAGTCTGGTGGGCTGTCATCTATAGAGTTGCACAGAGTCAAACATGACTGAAGCGATTTAGCAGTAGCAGCAGAAGCAGCAGAGTACATCATGAGAAACGCTGGGCTTGATGAAGCACAAGCTGGAATCAAGATTGCTGGGAGAAATATCTATAACCTCAGATATGCAGATGACACCACCCTTATGGCAGAAAGTAAAGAAGAACTAAGGAGCCTCTTGATGAAAGTGAAAGAGGAGAGTAAAAAATTGTCTTAAAGCTTACATTCAGAAAACTAAGATCATGGCATCCAGTCCCATCACTTCATGGCAAATAGATGGGAAAACAGTGGAAACAGTGGCTGACTTTATTTTTGGGGGCTCCAAAATCACTGCAGATGGTGACTGCAGCCATGAAATTAAAGACACTTGCTCCTTGGAAGAAAACTTATGAGTAACCTAGACAGCATATTAAAAAGCAGAGACATTACTTTGCCAACAAAGGTTCATCTAGTCAAGGCTATTGTTTTTCCAGTGGTCATTTATGGATGTGAGAGTTGGACTATAAAGAAAGCTGAGCACTGAAGAATTGGTGCTTTTGAACTATGGTGTTGGAGAAGACTCTTGAGAGGCCCTTGGACTGTAAGGAGATCCAACCATTCCATTCTAAAGGAGATCAGTCCCGAGTGTTCATTGGAAGGACTGATGTTAAGCTGAAACTCCAATACTTTGGCCACCTGATGCAAAGAACTGACTCATTTGAAAAGTCCCTGATGCTGGGAAAGATTGAGGGCAGGAGGAGAAGGGGACAACAGAGTGTGAGATGGTTGGATGGCATCACCAACACAATGGACATGAGTTTGAGTAAACTCTGGGAGTTGGTGATGGACAGGGAGGCCTGGAGTGCTGCAGTTCATGGGGTCTCAAAGAGTTGGACATGATTGAGCAACTGAACTGAACTGAACTGATACATCTTTAAAAGATATATAAAGAGGGGGAGAATCTCTCCCGTGTAGCCCTGTAATTCTGAGAGATGACATAAACTCTTTGCTATTTATGCTGCCATATTTTTATCTGCTTATAGAAACATGCTGCTGCTGCTGCTGCTAAGTCGCTTCAGTCGTTCCGACTCTGTGTGACCCCCTAGATGGCAGCCCACCAGGCTTCCCCTTTCCTGGGATTCTCCAGGCAAGAACATTGGAGTTGGTTGCCATTTCCTTCTCCAGTGCATGAAAGGAAAAGTGAAAGTGAAGTCGCTCAGTCTTGTCCGACTTTTAGTGCCCCCATGGACTGCAGCCCACCAGGCTCCTCCATCCATGGGATTTTCCAGGCAAGAGTACTGGAGTGGGGTGCCATTAAACACACATATATAGTTAAATTTATCTACGATTTTCTAAAATATGGAATCATATTTACACTTACCCCAGTGATTTTTCCCACTTGATAATAACATCTTCCCAGGTCTATAAGTTCAGATATAACTTAACATATTTAAATGGCTATATGACATTCATTATTATGGATGTATATTTTTCAAACATTCTCCTCTTTTTGTATATCCATGTTGTTTCGAGGTTTTGTGATTGTAAATAATTTTACAACAAAACTCCTACACATATGCCCTACATTCTCATTTTCTTATTTTTGTACCACAGATTCCTGTGATTGAGAATGCTGGGTCCAAAGATATAGATATTTAGTACCTTAATAAATATTCCCAGATTAACTTTTGTTTTTCATCTAAGATGAACTGGACACATGGATGTTATCTTATTTCCCCTGAAAAGATACCCTGAGATTTAGAATTGTGTGCAAGTAGTTGTCTTGCAATAACTGATGTGAGGGAGACATTCACTCAATCACCTTCAAGTCCAGTATCTCTGGCTTTATATGCTTCCCTCTCCATCAGCTCCAGGCGTGGCTCCTCATGGTCCAACAGGATGCAGGGTACTTGCACCAGAACTGCATTAAAATTAGTGGGGCTAAGGAATTGTTTGAAAATGTCTTGTTTCATTAATATTTTATTCGACAACTATTTCTTGAGCATCCACTTTGAGCCAAGGACTGCATTAATTGGGCTTCCCTGGTAGCTCAGCTGGTAAAGAATCCACCTGCAATGCAGGAGACCCTGGTTCAATTCCTCGGTTGGGAAGTTCCCCTGGAGAAGGGATAGGCTACCCACTCCAGTATTCTTGGGCTTCCCTGGTGGCTCAGATGGTAAAGAATCTGCCTGCAATGAAGAATACCTGAGTTCAGTCCCTGGGTTCAATACCTGAGTTCATGTCCTGAAGGAGGGCATGGCAACCCACTCCAGTGTTCTTCCCTGGAGAATTGCCACAGACAGAGGAGCCTGGGGGCTACAGTCCATGAGGTCAAAAAGAGTCGGACATGACTGAGTGACTAACAGCAGCAGAGTACAAAGGAAAGGAACATGATTCTATAAAAGCCTAAGACCAGCCTCCAAATCCTGACCTGGACTTCGAGCCTCTGAGAAGCATTTGCTGAGAAAGTACCTTGAGCAAAGATCTGAAGTATGAGTGAGTGTTAATTATGTGAAAGCAGAGGGTGATAGTGAGAAATCAGTGTTCCAGACAGGAGGAGTGGTATATTTTAGGGGACCATGGTGAGTTTGAAGAACTTAATAGAAGGTTGGTGTGGCTAGAATTTTGCAAGTGAGATAAAGAATGGAACAAAATAACTCTGGGACCAGTTGATCAAGGTCAACATCAACAGAGACTAGTCATGTTGCTGATATGTACCCTTGATGTTATGTGATGAATGTGACACTTTACCTTCCTGGTCTTCCTCTCCAAACCTTGTAACCCCAAACTGATCATGATAAAAACATCAGATAATCCAAATTGAGAGACATTCTACAAACTACCTGACCAGTACACTTCAGAACTATCAGAGAAACTGTTACAGCCAGGAAGAACATATGGAGACATGATAACTAAATGCATTGTGGTATCCTGGATGGGATCCTGGGACAGAAAAAGGATATTAGGTAAAAATTAAGGAAACCTGAAAAAAAGTATAGGCTTCAGTTAAAAACACTGTGTTAATATTAGTTCTTCAGTTGTACAAATTTATCATACTACTATTAATAATAGGAGTATATGAACACTCTGCATTTAAAATTTTTCTATATACAGAAAACTGTTCTAAAAATAAGTTTATTAAAAAGTAATTCTGGAGAGGTAGTGGTTAAGGGGTTCGCTGGTGGTTCGATGGTAAAGAATCTGCCTGCTATTGCAGGAGATGCAGGGGACAGGGTTTTGATCCCTGGGTTGGGAAGATCCCCTGGAGAAGGAAATGGCAAACCGCTCCAGGATTCTTACCTGGGAAATCCCATAGACAGGAGCCTGGCAGGCTCCAGTGCCTGGGGTTACAAAGAACTGGACATGGCTGAGTGAGCACACACACGTGTATACCATGTACTTGCCATGATACCAAGTCTTTAGACACATCCTTTCATCAAAGCCACACTACAGTGTTTGGAGAAGCTCTTATTGCACCTTATCAGCAGAAGTGGGATGGAGATACCATGTAACGACCTTAAGGTCACAGAGCTTGAAAGTAGCAGCTGAACTCGGGTCCTCTTATTTGCTTTTAACCATTACATTATTCTGTCAAACTGAAAGTCCAGCTGTGCAACACATCAGGATTTTACCTACATTTTTTGGTACCTGGTCTATAGTTTTCAAAAGACTGTACAGAAAAATTTCCAACAAAATCCATGTCCATGATTTTTTCTGGATCTATGGTACCTATCGCACACAAATGAGTGTAAAAAATGAGGTTGGCCTTTTTGAAAGGAAGCTATCAGAGAGACCAGAATGTCATTTTGGAGTTTATGACAGGGACTGATGTCTTGACATTGGCATTGTTTGCAATAAATTTTATGTGTCAAAAAAACAACTTAGAAGGTTTGGTGGGTTTCTTATGCTATGTTAGATATGACTTGCTCTGAGCCAGAATACTGGGGCCATGTGAGATCATAATCTTAATAGAGACTCATTTGGAGTTGGAAAAATTGCATAATACTATCAGTTCTACTGTTCTACTCTCTGTCAGGAATTCTATTCTCCAGAAAAAGCTTACTTCACTCCCAGAATTGCAGCAGAGTTACCCATTGTGTATTATCATAACACTCTCTGCTTTCTTAAAAACACTTGGCACATTTTAATTCTTTATTTAATTTCTGATTTAACATGTATATTCTCTAAAACACTGTATGAAAGGAGGATTGTGCCTTAGTCAGATCCTAGCATAATGCCTATCCTTATCAAATGTTCCAGAAACGCCATTCAACCAAGTGACATACCAACCAGGACCACTATCATAACTGGCTTCTTGTTCACATTTACAAGGAAAACTAAATGTTAGATAGGCCTAATCATTCTAGAAAAAAAGCCTCTCAGTCTGGCATGGTACTAATCTTATAAAGACGTAAAATTAGCAACTTCCCTTTGATGAAATAATGAGGGAGAAGATTGGGAACATAGAGGGAATTATTAATGGAGTAGATACTGGCCTTGAACATCGTTTCCCTCATAATTCTATTCCAGAGAAGCTGCCTGTGCTGTTTAGTTCCAATAGGGGCCCTCAGGCTTTTTAACTCTTCATCTCAGATAATGGCAACCAAACCCCATGTTGGTAGGCTGTAATCCAGCATAGCTGGTAGTAGGAAGGTAGTCTTTGCCAAAACATGCCTTACTCCTCCTTGAAACTGTGTCAGCTTGTTGCTTCAAAGTTTAAATCCACCCATAAAAGTGATCCCACGCTTTCTAGTGATGAGTCATGTTGACAGCATCTAAACCAATTAATCAGTCTTTCAACATTAGGAAAAGAAAGACAATCAGATAACGTGCCTCTTGATGAAATACAGTAGGGAAGTAAAACATATGATTTTCACAATTTATTCTTGAAATAAAATAATTAAATGTAAGACAAAAATAATTAAACTTAAGCCTGATCAAGCATTTAGTTCCACTACCTTTTTTTTTTTTTTAAGGAAATAAAAGGCCAAAAGGAGTGCATTAAATAACACCATAGGAGTGCATTTAGCAAAATCCTGAATACAGAATATTTTCTAGGACAAACTATACGTATATATTTATGAAATGCATATGTATGACATCGGGGATATTTGAACAATAAATAGCTGTTCAGGAACATTGAGAATTTATTGTTAACTTTTTCAGATACGATAATATGATTGTGATTTCTTTTCTTCAAAAAAAGGCAAAACAGAGTTATCACTTTTTTTTCTGCCATGGTGCACAGATTTTAGGATCTTAGTTTCCTCATCAGGGATTGAACCCGGCCACCACAGCGAAGGCACTGTATCCTAATCATTGGACTGCAAGGGAATTCCCAAGAATTATCTTTTAGAGACAGAGTTTGAAGAATTTATGGGTGAAATGATATAATATCTGAAATTTGTTTTAACATAATCCAGTGGGGCATTGTTAAGCATATAAATAAAACAAAATTGGACGTACATTGATAACTCTTTAATCTAGGACAAGGAACACGTTGTAAACGTTGATTGTCAACTTTTATATATGTTTGAAAATGTCCATAATAAAACATATTTTTAAAAAATCACTAAGATAGCAATCATACATTTGCAGTTTTTCTTTTAGCTCCAAAGCAATCATTCCATTTTTCACAACTCTTATAAGATCTGTCTTCTATTTCTTTTTTCTCCTGAATTGAAGGATAGTTGCTTTACTGTTTTCTATTTTGAAAATTGTCCCATGATGAATTGAAACACATAATGCTTCCCATAAGTACCCTGGTTTCTTTTCTGTGTTAATGTTTACAACTTTCTTCAGAAGCTTATAAAGTTTCATCCACATGTCAAAAATAATAGTTGGATTCACATGTGTGAGGCATGTGCCTGGCGAACTGAGGAAAGGAATCTCAGTCTCCAGTACCTCAGTGTAGTTCTCTATCCACAACTACTACTAAATTATGAGCCAGATGACTCGTACAAACACCCCAATCCTTCTGGCCTATCACATAAAATGAGAATTTGCTCTTGAGGATAACATCTGTTAGAGAGACTTTTATATCGTATCTGACAGCTCAGGATTTTCTGAGTGCTTGACAACTGCTGTGGGGATATGACTGAGCAGAGCGGGAGAACAACCACCACTGGACTGAGTCACGCTATGTTGGCCTCACCATGAATTACCTTTCGTTTCTCAAGAAGACAGTGTCACGTGTGTCACTGAGAGGGAGCAGGGGTTCCAAACTAGTTCTGCCACTGAAACTTTTATGGCCAAGGCAAAGTCCTTGTCCTCTTTGAGCTTTATTCGTAAAACAATGATAAAAGTACCTGGCCTCACAGTTGATGATGGGGATTAAATAAGATGAAAATATATAAAATAATATATAAAATATATAAGATGAAAACATATAAAATATATAAAAGAACAGTGTCTGCTGTGGGTCTAAGTCATCACCTGTTCTTAGGTATTATCAGCAAAGACACTTCTTTACTCATATTTTTAAACTTGTGTACTTTAATACCACTTTTAACAAGTTGGATTCAAGTGTTTTTCTACAGCCTCCCTTGAAAATAGAAAGTTAGAAATCCTTCCATGTACTTAGGGAATAGTTGTACTGTTTCTATTAAAATGATTTTAGAAGATAATTTTTGAAAGTCAAATATATTGCTTAAAATTTATTGTTCAGTCACTAAGTCATGTCCGACTCTGTGACGCTATGGACTGCAACACACCAGGCTTCCCTGTCCTTCACTATCTCCAGAGTTTTCTAAAACTTGTATCCATTGAGTTGGTGATGCCATCCTACCATCTCATCTTCTGTCACCCACTTCTCCTCTTGCCCTCAACCTTTGTTAAGAAGTCTTCCTCTAAAATCTATTAATATGTGATCAGTTCAACTAATGTAATTATGAGGAAATGTCTTTTGTAATCAGTTTATCTTGCAGGTGTAATATTAATTTTTTTTCTCTAGCATGTCATCCTTTTTTTTTTTTTTTTAAAAAAAATTAGAATCCTTTATTTTTCTTTTGAGAAACACTCCTTCCCATTTTTGGTCTCTGTGAGGGATCAGCAAACTTTTTCTTAAAGGGCCAGATGGTAAATAGTTTGTGCTTTCTAGGTGGCAGAGTTGTAAAGAATCCACCTGCCAATGCAGGAGATGCAGGTTCAGTCCCTGGATTAGAAAGATCCTCTGGAGGAGGAAATGGCAACCCACTTCAGTACTCTTGCTTGGAGAATTCCATGGACAGAGGAGCCTGGCGGGCTACAGTTCATGGGGTCACAAAGAGTCAGACACGACTGAGCACGCGAGCATAGTGAGTAGTTTAGGCTTTGTAGGCTATATGGTCCCTTTGCAACTTCTCATTTCTACCATTGCAGCAGGAAAGCAGACATAGACAACACAGGAGCAAACAGGCAGGTGTGGCTGCATTTCAGTCAAACTTTCCTCACAGAAGTAAGTATCTGACTTGCGGGCCTTAGTTTGCAGACCCCTGGTGTAAGACACCACTGAACTGTGGAAAATTCTTCAAGAGATGGGAATACCAGACCACCTGACCTTCCTCCTGAGAAATCTGTATGCGGGTCAAGAAGCAGCAGTCAGAACTGGACATAGAGCAACAGACTAGTTCTAAATTGGGAAAGGAGTACATCAAGGCTGTATATTGTCACCCTGCTTATTTCACTTATGCGAAGGGTACGTCATGCGAAATGCCAGGTTCGATGAAGCACAAGCTGGAATCAAGATTTCCAGGAGAAATATCAATAACCTCAGATATGCAGATGATACCACCCTTATGGCAGAAAGTGAAGAAGAACTAAAGAGCCTCTTGGTGAAAGTGAAAGAGGAGAGTGAAAAAGTTGGCTTGAAACTCAGCATTCAGAAAACTAAGATCATGGCATCCGGTCCCATCACTTCATGGCAAATAGATGGGAAAAAAATGGAAACAATGAGAGATTTTATTCGTGGGGGGCTTCAAAATCACTGCAGATGGTGACTGCAATTAAAAGACCCTTGGTCCTTGGAAGAAAAGCTATGATCAACCTAGACAGCATATTAAAAAGCAGAGACATTACTTTGCCAACAAAGGTCCATCTAGTCAAAGCTATTGCTTTCCCAGTAGTCCTGTATGGATGTGAGAGTTGGACTATAAACAAAGCTGAGCGCTGAAGAACTGATGCTTTTGAACTGTAGTGTTGGAGAAGACTCTTGAGAATCCCTTGGACTGCAAGGAGATCCAACCAGTCCATTCTAAAGGAAATCAGTTCTGAATATTCACTGGACTGATGTTAAGCTGAAACTCCAATACTTTGGCCAAGTGATGCGAAGAACTGACTCCTTGGAAAAGATCCTGAGGCTAGGCAAGACTGAGGGCAGGAGGAGAAGAGGGTGACAGAGGATGAAATGGTTGGATGGCGTCCTTGACTCAGTGGACATGAGCTTGAGCAAACTCAAGGAGATAGTGTAGGACAGGGAAGCCTGGAATACTGTAGTTCATGGGGTCACAGAGCTGGACACGATTTAGTGACTGAACAATATAGACATGTGAGCCAGAAGTGGCTCTAAAGTATATTTTCTCCATCTGGGCACTGTGACAGGTTCATGATGGACATTTGATTTAAGCTGGACCAATCAGAACTAGGGCTTCCTGGTGGCTCACAGGGTAAAGAATCCACCTGCAATGCGGGAGACTAGGGTTCGATCCTTGGGTTGGGAAGATCCTCTGGAGAAGGGAACGGCTACCCACTCCAGTATTCTGGCCTGGAGAATTCCATGGACTGTATAATCCATGTGTCACAAAGGGTCAGACATGATTGAATGAATTTTCCTTTAATCAGAATTAGGCCCAAGGCTTTTGCTATTACTATTAAATGAGATGCACTCTCTCTTAATGGGGGTTGCTTGGTTGGTAGAATATATTCCTGGGGTTACTGGTGGGCATCTCATCATCAAAATGGGGAAGTAGATGGTAATAGATCGAGCACAGAAGAACACAGAGCTGAGAAACAGATAAGAGAATGAAGACCTTTTGTGTCAAGCAGAGTTAGTTGTTTGTTTCAGGAAATCTTTGGCAGGAAAGATAAAATTGTGAAACCAATAAATAAGTTTACTGTTTGTGTCAGATGATGCTTTCTTTAAAATCTTCCCAGGATAGCATGATTTCAGGTTTATCTTCTGCTGTGTAAATTTGGAGCTTTGATTTTAAAACTGTCTATAAAGCTAGATCTATCTCTGACTACCTGGATTAGACCCAGAATTATGAATTATTTTAGAAAAATTTTGATCCTCTAAAAGTTCATTTCCTTGCCCCATGGCTCATTTCCAAGAAACTCAGTGACTTTCTATTTAAGCAATATCCTGTTAGTCTTCCCACTTCCGAAAATGCTATCAACCCTAATTACTCCCAGGATGGACAGTTATCAAGGCATATGGGTCTACATTTAATTAGCCAAGGAAAAGGACTACAGTCCAGTCACTTTCCAGGCAGTGTAAATTCAGACTCACTGATATTTCATTTTTGGGTTAGTGCAGACAGTAAAAATTTAGTTCACCTTGTTCTGCTTTTGTTGAACCATACCTCAAAGTTTTGCTATTAGTTTACTGAAGGTCATTATTAGTAATAGCCCCAAGGAACTTTTTTGCCATTACTGGATGGATGTCATTAAGGACTTACACGCTACATCAAGCAGTGTATTTTTAATGAGAATCCAAGAGAAAAAATTATTTCAAATCTCAGTGCCAGGATTAAGTCTGATTTTTAAAAATCAATTGGATAGTTTTTTTAAAAAATCTTATGAATAACATTCATCATGAACTTATTCTCTTCGAGCAAACTACTGAGGTACATCGTGTTCAGCTATGGCTCACGTTTTGTTAAAGTATAGGATTTTATGGAACATCTTTTTGAAAAATATCCTTCAGTCATCTTTTCATTTTAGATATTATTTTTCGTTTGTCTCGCTTTCCTAACTATTTTTATCAGAGGGCACTATGAGATGGTATGTCAATATCTACCTTATGCTTCCTTATTTATTAGTGAATAGAGGAATGTAGCCACGAAGTTAGAAAGGAATCACAAAAGGGAAATGGAAGGTACCAGAGGCTGACTTTTTAAACAGCTTATCCCAGTGTTTTACCTGGATTGCCTTGAGTGTCTTTTCTGGTGGAAGAGAAACCATGCTCATATTCAGGTCATCTTGCTTCTCAGCATTTGCAGGCTCTCAAAGAGACTCCATCTCTCTGGGGACTTAAGCCCTGGAGTTGAGAGCACCCACAGGATTCACGCTTCTCTGACTCTGGGGTTCTCTTTAGGGCTTTACCAGATGGAAAACTAGCACCTCAGAGCCAGTGAGGTGGTGAGCTAACAGGCTTTCTCGACAGATGGAGGACCCCAAGTGTGAATGAAAACAGCTTTAGCCTGAAAAGAAAAAAAAATCTGAATCCAATCTATGTAAGCAAATACCCATATCAAACCAATTATCCAAAGGAATTGGTCCAATGGCTGCCTTAGTGACTCTGCATAAAAGATATTCACCTGTCTAATATTTTGTTAATGCTTTTGAATATGTTATAGCAGGTTGAGAATGAATGATGTTTTCCTCTCTTGAACATGAACCTAAGTAGGGTGAAGAGCTCCCTTTTGTTGCGAGTGGTGACAAGATAGTTACTGACAATTTGGGACAAACAGAACTCCAGGCTAACGATTTCACTATACGTCTTTTGGACAGCCTTAGGTATGTGCGTACACTCATGATTTATCTGATTGTAAAGAAATAAATGTCTGGTCATTGGATCATGCAGATAGATCATAGTTCCTTATTCAGGAATAGAACTGAACTTATGAAATGCTTGTCTCAAGTAAGTCTCTAGGTTGTGCCCTTTACAACAATCCTATTTAAAACTTTCCTATTTCCAGAAATACCAACACTGATGCAAAGAGGATACTTCTATTTCTTGATTTAGTTCTTGTTGTTAAATAATTAATTTTATTAAATATAATTATTAAATTAATGTTGTTAAATTCATTATTATCTTGTTAAATAGGTTGATTTATAACCTATTTGTCATAATTAAACAAATCTTGTAAGAATGCATCTTTCCTTGGTTAATAGTTTATATTTATTCTATCCAATGTAAAGAGGAAGTATTGACAAATTTATTATAGGTATTTTAACTTTTTCTCATAAAGCCTCTATTTGTTTCTTAGCTTAAAAATAAATCCAGATAAACAAATTCTATTCCACTGATCACTATTTTACATGTTTTGGGGCTTTTAAATATTTCTTTTGGGAACTCTAATCTATGAATATAAATATGCTTCAGATAAAAATCATGAATCTCCACCTTAATTCAGAAGGATCTCTAATATCAACTGAAATCACTTACAAAATGCATTTTTTGGGGAAAAAATAGATCTTCCCCCTCAGGTTCAGACAATCTAAATTTCATCTTGATACTGATTTTTGAATTCTGAAGAAATTATACATCAAACAGAAGGGTAATATATATTTGAACATTTTTAATTTGAAGAACATTTTATGATTTAATGAAAATGATTGTATCATTGCTGGTCGTAATACCACTACCAATAGGCCTTTGAGAAGGCAGAATTCTTTCATTAAAGCTGAGTGAAAATATTCAAAGTGGATCTTCCCATTGATGTCTCCCTATACCATTTCCTTCCTGCCATTGGGAACAGAGAATCCATGCAGCAAAGTTGTACAGGGCTGCACAAACAGAACCATGTCTAAGGTGGCAGAGGAGTTTCACAGCCTTGGGACCCTTCTGCACGAGTGGTGGCACTGTATTGGTCATAATGGTGCGTGGTCCACCATCTGTCTGATAAAACAGCTCAGCATGCTAAGTGCTATTGACAGGAAGATGGGCAGACCGCCTCCTCTGGGGGCTTTCTGGCTGACCCTTCCTCAAAGCCTGGCCGATTTTCAAAGGTCTGTTTCTTCCGGGTAAAATACCATCAATCTGCTGCCTCAGTATTTCCCTTTTCTTTGGGTTCATGCAACATTTTTTTCTGAAAGGAATGATATTCCACTGATCAAGAATGGTGAGACTTGTGGTCCCTCAATTCAGCCATGTAAACGTGCCTTTCGTTTAGTGCTAAAATTTACCCAGTACTAGGGGCACATCTGATCTTCAATGGGGGTTAACGGCATGATGGGTCTAGTGATGACTGCCAAGTTAGAAGGATGATGAGGTAAAAGGTAAGCTGAATACTCTCATATCCAGCTGCTCTACCACAGTAATATAGTTAGATTTCTAGAGATAGCCAGCTTTCAGTGGTTAGGGACAGATGTGTAATTTCAGACCTTCAGAGGAGGATGCTCTTTCTTGACAATAACCTATGATTTTTTTTTCTTTTTTAAAGATTGTAGTCTCAGTGAGCTATAATTTATATACCACAAAATCACCCATCTTAAGTATAGAATCCAATGATTAAAACACTGTCACCTATCACCTTTTACTTAAATAGGCAATCTTTTTCATTTTGACAGTTTGATAATATGGTATAGTTAGGATTGTATTATTCTTTTTTAACTTTTTATTTTATTTTGGAGTGTATTTGATTAACAATATTGTGATCATTTCAGGTGTCCACCAAAATGATTCAGTTACACATACACATGTATCTAACCTTTTTCAAATTCTTTTCCCACTTTGGTTCTTATATAATATTGAGCAGGATTGTGATATCTGATATCTGTTTGCATTTTAAACTTATAGCAATTACCTAGGGCAGTTTTATATGATGATTGATGATTAGCAAAACCAGAAACTTAGGTCTAAGCATTGCAGAAAAGCTGGCTCAAGAATACAACCCTCAAATCTTAATTCCTAAACCTCATACATTATCCCATGTTCTTTGTCATGACAAAATGTGTGCAGTTTATTTGGTGTCACGATTTGGAATATTATAATCCCAGTTTCCACAGATTACCAAATCAATTCATCATATATGTGTAAGATAGAAGCTATATTGCCAATTTAATGTCTATATGGGTTTTGCTCTTAAAAAACATCTTTTTAAAGGCTCTGCAGGATCCCAGTTTATGAAGTCTGTATCCTAGGCAACTTCAAAGCTTTCTAAGGAAGATGCCAAGTAGACAGCTGCTGTAGCTGCTACCAAAGAACAAATCTTCTTCACCTTGGCATCTGGGTTTCCCATTTGTTGGCCAAAAGAAGCACAATTTTAGTATTGTCTTTAGCCACCCAATAAATACCAATGGATGAAGCCATTGGGATTACTGGTGAAGAGTAGTTGTTTGTTAAATGCCATAAAGACTTGTTATTTTGGCTGTTCAAATCAGTTTTCTGAGTAAAAAGATGTAACAACTCATGTTATTTAACTGAGATTTTCTGTGAACTCCTTCCTCTTCTTCTTTGTTGTTATTCAGTTGCTATGTTGTGTCCGACTCTGTGCAACCCCATGGACTGCAGCACACCAGTCTCCCCTGTTCCTCACTGTCTCCCAGAGTTTGCTCAGATTCATGTCCATTGAGTCAATGATGCTATCTAACCATCTCATCCTCCACCAGCCACTTCTCCTTTTGCCTTCAGTCTTTCCCAGCATCAGGGTCTTTTCAGTGAGTTGGCTCTTCGCATAGGTGGCCAAAGAACCGGCGCTTCAGCTTCAGCACGAGTCCTCCCAATGAATATTTAGGATTTATTTCCTTTAGGATTCACTGGTTTCATCTCCTCAGAGTCTAAGGGACTCTCAAGAGTGTTCTCCAGCACAATTCGAAAGCAACAATTCTTTGGTGCTCAGCTTTCTTCATGGTCCAACTCTTACATCCGTCCATATATGACTTCTGCAAAAACCATAGTTTTGACTCTATGGACTGTTGATGTCTCTGCTTTTTTAATACATGGTCTAGATTTTTCATAGCTTTCCTTCCAGGGACCAAACATCCAATTTCTGGCTGCAGTCACTATCTGCAGTGATTTTGGAGCCCAAGAAAATAAAATCGGTCACTGCTTCCTCTTCTTCTTATAGCTCACTAGACCCCTGATGGGAAGGTATGCTGTAATTTAAAAATTATTGTATTAAAGTTTGAAATAAATTGTGGAGTGGAATTCCAAAGTACAACTTGGATGACCATACATTAAAGCATTTATGTCGATTCCATATAATAAACAGAGAAAATGGAGATTCTGTATTAAAAACATTACAAAAGGCTCACCTCAATTTCCCTTTTAAAAAAATCCCCTAAAATACTATGATGTGTATTAGCCCAGCTTACCTAGAACACAAAGTTTGAGACAAAGCTGATGTGTTATTAATAAGTGCAAGCCCAGGTAATAAGAGTGAAGGAAAAAAGGGAAATGAAATCAGGAGGAAGGAAAGCAAATAAAAATCATTTGTTAACTAGTTGGCTACAGATTCACGAAAAACATGGCCAGCTGTTCAGTCATGAGCGGATTTGTCTCCTGAGATGATGTCTGGAATCCCTGTGCCTTAGAATAATGATCAAAAGGAGAAAAGGAATGGATTTGTCAGCTCCTAGTTGCTCCTGTATCTCTTAGTAAAAATTCATGCCATGGACACTTACGTCGTAATGCTTATGGGATGTGTTACCTGGCCATTTGAGCATCTATTGGAGAAATCCAAGCCACACGTTTCTTAGTGTGGTCTGGTTGAATTGGGCAGGAGCAGGCAAACTTGCTGTGCTTTCTCCCAAGGCAGGGGTCATTGAAGTGAGCCTAAATCCAGATCCCACTCTAGGGAAGACCGAGAGAGTGGTATTAAATTAAAGTGACGGTGGCAGCAGCCAGGATTCCATTGTCAAGTACAGAAGACCATGGAGCCAGTTAGTACAGAATGAATCTAGGGAGTTTCACAGCCAAGGTCACTTAGAATGTTATTCACATTTTAGAAACGCAATTTGTATGCCTCATTAACATTTCACGAACCTTACAATTTTGGTTGTCTGTTATGTCTTGAGTGAGAGATAGCCAGAAGTACTAATACCAATTAATTCATGTGCTTTGCTAATGCTTGGGCTAGGTGATCTGGGACTTGGAAGGCATAGGAAAGGAAGATTGTTAACAAGCAAGTCTGATGAACTTCTTGAAATGGGCACACACTGTGAAGATATTCGTTTTCAGTGTTAATATCCACTAAAGGTTAAAGCGTATGCCTGCAATGCGGGAGACCGGAGTTCGATCCCTGGGTGAGGAAGATCCCCTGGAGAAGGAAATGGCAACCCACTCCAGTATTCTTGCCTGGAGAATCCCATGGATGGAGGAGCCTGGTGGGCTACAGTCCCTGGGGTCGCAAAGAGTTGGACACGACTGAGCGACTTCACTTTCACTTTAAGGAGTATCCATTGTAGTGGCCAGGTAGATAAGATGACATGTGCTATAGTGGTGGGTCAGCTTCTTTCCCCAGCTCTTCTACTGTTTGTATAATGGGCCCATGAACAAAGTAGCCATGATATCAGAGGCAGAGGCTGTGCAAGGGCTCAGTGTCATGGTGTCCCCTTTCCAAGGCTGACCCGATGAATACAACTGCTGTGAGTACCTGATCTGCTGGTAGTGGAGACCAATACTGAGCTCTTGATTTGGTGGCATTTCTCATGGTTGCTAGCTAGACCCTTGGTGGCAGATTAATTACATTGGATCTTCCGTCATAAAGGGGGCAGAGATTTGTCTCTTGGAATAGACATCCTTTGGATATAGACTTACTGTTCCTGCCTATAAAGTTTCTTCCAGCACTGGGCTAACATAATGACTTGTCTTCTCCGTGGCATTACATACAGGATTGTGTCTGAGCAAGGGCTCATTTGAAAGCAAAGGGAATGTTAATGATGGGCTCATAGTGATGGGATTAACTGACCTGACCTCTCCCCCCATCACTCAGAAGTGACTGGGCTAATTAAGTGGTGAAATGGCTTAGTAAGCCAGTCAGTTATGGTGTGAGCTGTGAGATAATACCCTGAAAGAATGGGGTTCTGTTTTACATGAAGCAGCATATGTACACAGTCAGTCAGAGACCAGTATATGAGACTGTCTTTTCTACTAATAACTTATTCACAGAAGTTTTGCCTCCTATTCCTGAAACTTTGAGCTATGCTTCTTTGTAAATCTTAATCACAGAAGAGCTTGAGGAGTGAGGAGTGGGGAATGCTTCCATATGGGGGTATAATAATGATTCCCTTGAATTGGAAGATAAGACTACCTCTTGATCATTTGAGCATTCTTAATCTACTGAAAAAAATAGATGAAGGGAAAAATGTATGTTACTTTTCTGGTTAGGGTGACTGATTCTAGTCATCAAGGGGAAATTGGGTTGCTGCTGTACAATGCAGGTAAAGAGGTCAATGGTAAAATTCAGTTGATATCTGAGGTGCCTTTTAGTGCCTTCATGCTCAGTAGTAAAATTCAATGGAAAACTATAGCAGTCACAAAGAGAGAAGATACTTGAGAATTCAGAATCCTTAGGAACAGAAGCTTAGATTACCAGGTAAGGAACTATAACCAGCAGGGGTTCTGGCTAAGGACAAGACAAATAAGAAATGAATAGTGAAAGGAGTCATAGATATCAGTTATAGCTAATGACCAGTTACAGAAACAGGGCCACAGTGTCTTTATATGTTCTCTTTGCCTGTAAAACTTTTACGTACTGACCATCTTCTCTCTCCTTTCCATTTAATTTCATACAACAGTTGGTGGAGATTATAATTTAGTCTTTGAGTAACAGCATATGTAGGAGAATTATGACAGAACTTGTGGAATCATTGATATGGCCAGCAATGGATATGATGACTGTTATGGGTATGCCTCTCCTTGTTTTGGTGTGTGTATAGATGCTCAGTAGTGTCCGACTCTTTGACACCCTTTGAACTATAGCCCACCAGGCTCCTCTGCCCATAGGATTTTCCAGGCAAGAATACTGGGGTAAGTGCCATCTCCTCCTCCAGGGGATACTCCAAGCCCAGGGACTGAAACCATGTCTCCTGCAATGCAGGCAGATTCTTCACCTACTGAGCCATCAAGGAAGCCCCTCCTTGTTTTGGGGAAAAATCATCACTTGGATAGCTGCATCTTGTTAGGTAGAAATACAGAGTCGTATTGTTGTTGTATGGACGTTCAAATGCGTTAGAAGAGTGCATGTGAAAACTGAGTAACTAGAAGGGTGGTCTGATGGTCTGTGACGATGGTCAGTTTTTGCTTAATTTGAAATCCACCCTTCATTGCCTGCTTTGTGATAATGGAGATGGGGCCTCTAAGCATTTATCTTTTGCAGCAGATATATATTAAAATTTGTCAGTAGAGGGCACTAGAGGAGCATAGCAGGAAGAAGGGGCTCCCCTCCCTGGTTCTAATATGCCTTCAGATGCTGCTATTTGCTCCTAATGCTGGTTGCCAGTGGCACATTTGGGAGACATCTAGCAGTACTTATTCCCATTGGCTTCAGTGGCAGTCTTGGGATGGCTTCTTGTCAAGTTACATAGGCACGTTCAAGGATAGAGCCCTGTGAGTTTTGTAAACACTCCAGCAGTCATGTTTCATACCTGCACCTTGGAGTGACATTTCCTGCTTGCCAGTTCCAACTATAGTTCCCTGCTTGCCAGTATCAGCTCACCTGCACTCAGGAAAGTTATTTTGGCTTGACAATATCTGACTGCAGTTCCTTGTCTGCCAACTTCAGCTCCCTTGAAACCCAGAGGGGTGTTTCCTGTTTATCTAGCAATCATGGATCAGCCTGGCCTGGGAAAACTCAGTGAACATCTCTGGGGTTCAGTGGTTTCCAACTACACTTTTTTGGACAAAGTCTAAACTCAAATTCAGAGGCTCCTCTTCCAAATTTTTCCTTCAATGAGTGACCTCCCTTATCAGTTTTTTTTTCTTTTACTTTTTATCCCATTATAGTTAATTTTGGTTATAATCCTTATGTTAAACTATCCCTGTTGAAATTACTTGGTGTTTCCTGTCTCATCATTCTGTTGTGACTGATCCACTCCCTTATCTGTTAGATTTGGAAGAACTTTTGTATGTCTAGGAAATTTTATTACAACTATCTTAGTGACTGTCATCCACTTTGGGATTCAATGCTGACTCCTGAATATGAACCATATGTCAGGGATACAGTAGAACTATAGATTAAATGGTATTCATCTTATAGGAGCCACCAGGCTGGGCAACCACTAATCTGTGAGATGGTTTTCAGGAAGGAGAAAAGGTTAAAATTCACTTTAGCCATTTTATTTATAGATAAGAATTAGGTTTTGGATAGTTTGAGGAATCTTACTGGTTACTAGGAGTTTCCCAGGTGGTGTAGTGGTAAAGAATCCATCTGCCAGGGTAGGAGAGGCAGGAGACATAGGTTTGATCATTGAGTTGGGAAGATCCCCTGGAGGAGGAAATGGCAGCCCAGTCCGGTATTCTTGTCTGGAAAATCCCATGGACAGAGGAGCTTGGAGGGCTACAGTCCATGGGGTGGCAAAGAGTTGTACACGACTGAGCAATTGAGCATGTTTACTAGACCCAGTTAATGATGGGATTTCCTCTAATCAAGAACCTCAGGGGTCACATGTTTTTTAGGTTATCCGCATTGTTTTATGGAATTTGACAGGTTGAAAATCTCTGGGCAGTGGTCTGAGATTGATGCAAGTCTCTTTCTGATGTATCAGTGGTTAAGAGAAAGCCCAGGAGCACAACCCACCACATGAAAGATGTTCACAGGTTCTGAAGACCACAAGATCCCTCCTTTGACCTTCATATCATGGTCAAATGAAAAAACCCTTCTCCAATATAATTCCTAATCAACCCACTAATACTATACTAATGATCTTCTAACTTCTCAAAAGAGTCTGTATTTAGAAAGTTTTAAAACATCCCGTGCCTCGCACAGTTGGGAGGCTGTAAACAATCACATGCGGCCGGACGAGCCGGATCAGGCAGGCCAGAGAACCTTCAGAATTCGTAAGTTGAAACACTCTTGTCACGCCCAGAAATTTTTATTAACTGGAGCTGCAAGTTAACTCCTCCTCTGAGAGAAATGGTTATGGGGGAGAGCTCCCCGTAAAGTACTCTGGTTCTGGGGGTAGATGCTCAGGAACAGGGGGTTTCCTGAGGCTTGATCACGCCTTTGTGTATGCCAAGCTTCCTTCCTCCTGACCTTTGCCATGGGCGGAGTTCCGCACGCTGGCCCCCGGCAAAGGCAGGGTACATAATGTTTGCTGAGCTAAGAAAGACTAAGAGATAGAATATGTTTTGGTGGAAAAGACAGTAGTTCTAGTTTGGATGCCTCTTAGACCTTCAAGCAAAGTTATCAAATAGGCAGTAAATATAAAAATATAGGGGCTTCCCCAGTGGCAGTAGTAGTAGAGAACCTGCCTGCCAATGCAGGAGACATAGAGATGTGAGTTCGATTCCTGGGTGGGGAAGATCCCCTGGAGGACGGCAAGACAACCCACTCCAAAATTCTTGCCTGGAGAATTCCTTCAGAGGAGGCTGAACAAAGTATCCATAGTATGGCATAGAGTTGGACATAGCTGAAGTGACTTAGCATGTACGCACGCACGCATAAAAATATGGAGTTTGGAGAGGTGCAGGATGAAGTTACTAAACTGAAGAATCTGTTGTATGTTAATAGTATTTAAAACCATTGTAGAATCTGCTGCAAATTAATAGTATTTAAAGCCCCTGTATGTTAATAGTATTTTATCTGTTGCATGTTAATAGAATTTAAAACTAGAGGAAGAGATCACCTAGGGAGTAAGTAGAAGAGAGTAAGTAGAGAAGAGAAGAGGCTGAAGACTGAGTTCTAGAGCCGTGGAAAAAGAAGAAAAACAAGCAAAGGAGATTTAGAAGTGGTCAGTGAAGTAGGAGGAAGACCGGTTAGTTTTCTAGAAGTGACGTGAAAGTGTTTAAGAGAGAGATGAAGAACTAAAGTTTGGTTCTTGGGCATGGCAAGGAATATGCTGTTGATGACCTTAAGTTAACATAAGTCATTTCAACGGAGGAATGAAAGTCTGACTAGACAAAACTCAAGAAGAATTGGGAAGTAAAGAAATACTTTAAAAAGTAGGAATGGCAGCTATCGGAGATGTCAACTCTAGTAAGTGGGGTTTTTTTTTAATGAGATATATTAGAAAACGTGCTGACAGGAGTGATCTGTCATGGGTAGGCCTTTGAGTTTGAGAGGAGGATACATTGTCAGACTTTTATCTGTCAAAACAGATGAGCTTTGTGTCAGAAGAGAAGGTAGTTTTCTGTTGACATCTTCATTAGAATCAATAGCATTAGATATGAATAGCTCTAGACTTCCTCTTTTAAGGCAAACATAAATAACTTCCCAGGGCTTTCTCTGCCTTCCACAGATTCCCAGGCATCTAGGCATGTGGCAGACCTGCCAAGCAGTATGTCTGGTCCTGTGTGATGGATTAGTGGGCTTTGATAAATAGCCCATGCCAGGCAGCACCATTAGAGCTGACTGACTCCGGCAAGATTAATTGTTTTAGATTGTACAGACATCTTTCAAGAGGGAAGTATTTCTGTTTATCTGTCTTCTGTCTATCACAAAAGGGTCCTTTGTAGCTCGTCATAATCCATAAAAAGGAGCAAAACATTTTCATATACATCAAGGATACTTTCAACTATTTCCTCAGTTCCTTTTACATCCTCAGTGTCAATACAAATATACCAATTTTCATTTGTAGTTGTTAAACTTTCATTCTAAGTTATCCTTAGCACTACAGAAGAATGAAAATTAAAGCTAAAAATTAAAACTAAAAAGTCTAAAGAGCAAAGTACGCCATGAATCAATTTAGCTTGTTATCATGTAGCAACAATCTAATTTGCTTTCACACAGTAATTATAATATTGTAAATACTTATCTGTATGTGTTAGTTCACTAGAGAGATACCATAGGGCCTGAAATGCATTAAGTATTCAATAAATGTTTATTAGATTAATTTATGAGTGAGATACATAACACTATTTTAAGATTAATAGAACTTTAGAAGCATCTTAAGAAGACTGACATTTTTCTTAAAAGGAACAAATTGATAAAATATATTTCCAAGTGATACATATACTTGTTCAGTTGCTCAGTCGTGTCTGACTGTTTCCCAGTTCCGTGGACTGCAACCTGCCAGGCTCCTCTGTCCATGGGGTTTTCCAGGCAAGAATACGGAAGTGGGCTGCCATATCTTTGTCCAAGGGATCTTCCCAACCCAGGGATCAGACTCACATCTCTTGCATTGTAGGTAGATTCTTTACCACTGAGCTACCAGAGAAGCCTGGTATAGATACACTTATTTAGTTATTAGTAAAACTTTTATATGACAGGCCCAGTACTAACTGCTTTACAACTATTAATTCATTTAATTTCTTAAGTTGGTATTGTTGCCATTTTACACATGTAGAAACTGAGGTATGGAGAAATTAAGGAAGGTTAATAGCTAACAAAGTGCAGAGCTGAGATTCAAACACAAGCATTTTGACTTCAGAACCATAAATTCAACCATATGGTTTTGCCAAATCATAATATTTGGCAGTTTCTTTAGTATAAAATATTTTCCAGAATCATTACTCTTCATTTGTTTTTTAGACTCTACGTATGAGATCGTATTGTATTTGCCTTTCTTTGTCTGACATTTCACTTAACCTCGGTCAACCCATCTTGCTGATCTTGGAGATCCTCTTGGAGAGGCAGAAGGCAGGTAGGAATCCCCTTGGGAATGGACATTCTAGTGGCACTGATTGTTGGGAGGTTGTTATATTGCAGTAACCCTGGCACTTTGAAATGCCATTCTGGAATCCTCTTTCTAGCCTATTAGCACTGGGGATCCAATCCTGCCTATTAATGGGCTGGCACCACCCCAAATCCCTGTCAGCCATGAAGCCTTCTTGCAAGAAGCCTACTCTGATATGCAGTGGGCCAAGCATCCACCATACAAGGCAAGGCCTCTTAGCCAACCAAAATGGGGGTGAGCCCTGCCTATCAGCACACCCACTGTAGTCAGCCTCACCACACCCAGAAGAGCATACACAGCCCACATAGGGGGACCACTAGCTCTGGTGATCAGAGGAA
This sequence comes from Ovis aries, assembly GCF_016772045.2. NCBI lineage: Eukaryota > Metazoa > Chordata > Mammalia > Artiodactyla > Bovidae > Ovis > Ovis aries. The sequence goes on from NC_056059.1 coordinate 94,676,956, forward strand.
AATATGATACTGGGCCCCAAGGGATTTTTCCTACACAAGGCCGCTTCTCTAAGATCAGGAAACATAATCAACCTTCCTATCAAATAGAAATAAACTCTGAGGACTGGGTGAAATGAGGAGACAGAAGAATAAGTTCCAGATGAAGGAACAAGAGGTAACCTCTGAAAAAGAGCTGAATAAAGTGATCCGTACAGTCTACCCAATAAGAAGTTTAAGGTGATAATTATGAAGATGTTTACCACACTCAGGAGCAGGAATGGCTGGATACAGTCAGAAGTTCAACAAAGTTAGAAAATACAAAGGACCAAACAGCTAAACATAAGAATACAATAAAATTTTAAAAACAAACAAACAAAACACCAGAAGCAATCAACAGCAGATTAGATAATGAAGCTCAGCAAAGTGGAAGACAGAAAACCACCCAAGCATAGATTAAGAGAACTTTGGTACAACATCAAGCATATTAACCCTTTCATTATAGGGTTCCCAAGAGGACCATGTTTGCCATCTTTCTAGAATACAGTGCTATTTAAAATCAGCCTCTTGAATATCCGAATTCCAACAAGGAACGCTTGATTGACACCTAACTAGGCCATCCCTGTAGCATAAGGTAGGATGGATTTAGACATTAGATATAATATACATAAGGTTTCTGCTTTGACTGTGTGAATATATACTATTAATCCTCTGGACTACAAGGCCATATTCAAGATTATAGCCAGCTGATTTTCATCTCTGCTGAACACTGATTGAGACTAAGGAAGAGAGGTCATTTGAACACAGGAGGCCTGAAGATAACCCCTAAGGAGAGGGTAGGAAAACCCAACTCCATCCAGAACTCTTGAGCTGAGATCCTGATGATGCACATATTAACCTGTTTAAATTTGGGGAAATTATATACACTCATTGAACTTTAGTCTTTTCACTTCTAAAATACTTTTTTACTTGACTAGGAATATTGGGAGAAAAAAATACAAAAAATGCAGTGCTTTGGAGAGTTCCTTTACAACTAAAAAATCACTTATTTAAATTATTTTTATTAAGTCTTTTCTAAATGTTACTTCTGTGGGGCTATGAAAAGCAGTGGTGGATCCTCTTTGACCTTAGGGTTATATGCCACTGTTTAAAACTTTATCAGTAGGCCTTGAAGTGAAGACAAAAGGGAGAGGTCAGAAATACATTAGCAAGCACATTGTTGTATGATTTGAATAAATATATTTTTAAACTGCTAAAATAAAATGACAAGACACCTGAGGGTTCTCTGACAAAGGAATACAACAAAGATTTCTCTAACGAAGGCATAATAAATAGCCTAGTTATTATTTCTTTTAATGCAGCCTTTTGTTGATGACACTGGTACATTTTGGCTTCGACATTTGAGTTGGCTCGACACCCTCGGGCCAGACAGCCATCTGTCTTGGATGCTTCAGGTGTCATTTTGGCTGAATGGGAGACCAAATGACCTCTGAAACACCTTCTATGACTCCACTATTTTGTTGGGAAATAGTCTATCTTTAGAAAGTTGTATTATACTATTATATATTCACTATACTTTCCAAATAACTATATACATAACAGAATCTAAGAGTCAGTGGAATGGAAAAGCTCAGGTGGTCAAGACTTTCATACAAAAGTATATCACTGATGTAGAAGAGACAGTGATAGAACAGGATATAAAGGGGTACAAGGTGCTGATATTCTGCACAAGAGTTAAGCCTTGTATATGGATCAACTGGGAAATAGATAACCACTCAAAAATTCACCTTTGGAGTAGATAAGCTTTGGGGGAAAACTTGGGGCAAAGGGGTTGAAGCTCGGTTGTATAATTGTGTTCTACACCATTTTCACTCATCTAAGGTCCTTAGTCCTTGGATCTTGAACAGAAATAGGCATCCAGGTGTATAAAAATATCCAGGGCAGCATTCTGAAAGGTTCTCCTTTAAATATTGATTTTACAAAGAGCCCTCTGAAAACATAAATCATGCTAAGTGTTAGTAACAACAAATAAATCATGTTAAATATGTTAAAAACACTACATGCTATACTATCCCTCTTGGAGGGTTGGTGGGATGACTCTCGGCGACCCCATGGACTACGGCCCACCAGGCTCCTCCGTCCATGGGATTTTCCAGGCAGGAGTACTGGAGTGGGGTGCCATTGCCTTCTCCTTAGTACAAAAAAGTGCTGATAAATACACAAAGCTTAGAAACCTACTTATTCATCCATAACCTGGTGTTTCTAGGTGACACTCAACCTTATCCTTTTGTTTGCAAAAAGCTAACAATATGTTAGAGATAAGTGGATATCTGAGGTGAACCCAAAATCTTTGAATCTAATGATATGGGCTGAAAGTTGATGCATCTGGAGGTGTCATGGATTCATGTCCAGGTTTTAAGCAATTCTAGTAATATGTGAGTGCCTGAAACTGGATAAAGAAGTGACCAGAAGTATAATTTCCAATTATGTTAATGAATACAAGGTAGAACTAGAACCCTTGTTTAAAATCATGGAAGGATAAACTTACTAAACATGAAGAGACAGAAAAACTAAAAATAGAATTACCATATGATCCAGCAATCCCACTCCTGGGCATATACCCAGACAAAATTACAATTTAAAAAGATACGTGCACTAATCATGTTTATAGCAGCACTATTCATAATAGCCAAAACAGAGAGACAACTTAAATGTCCATTGACAGATACATAAAGAACATGTGTCGAAAGCGTTAGTTACTCAGTTGTGTCTGACTCTTTGAGACCCCATGGACTGTAGCCCGCCGGGCTTCTGTGTCCATGGGATTTTCCAGGCAAGAATTACTGGAGTGCGTTGCCATTTCCTTCTCCAGTAAAGAACACATACATACAGAGGAATACTACTGAGTCATAAAAGAGAACAAAATAACACCATTTGGCAGCAACATGGATGCAACTAGAGATTCTGAAGTAAGTCAGAAAGAGAAAGGCAGATACCACATGATATAATTTGTACATGGACTCTCAAATATGACATAAATGAAACTATCTATAAAACAGAAATTGACTCATAGACATAGAGACCAGACTTGTGGTTGCCAAGAGGGAAGGGGCTAGGAAGAGGTGTGGACTGGGAGTTTGGAGTCGGTAGAGGCAAACTGTTAACTTTAGAATGCAGAAACAAGGTCCTGTGGTAGAGCAGAGGGAGCTATATCCAGTCTCCTAGGATAAACATGATGGAAAAGAATATTTTAAAGAAAATGTATATTTGTATATAACTGAGTCACTTTGTTGTACAGCCAATATTGGCAGAACAATGTAAATCAACTATGCTTCAATTAAAAAATTAAATGAAACAGGAGCAAAGGAGTTTCATGTATCAAATATATCATTGTGTGATGTTTTAGAGTGAAGAGCTACGCAAAGAATGAAAGAAGGGGCTTCCCTGGAGGCTCAGTGGTAAAGAGGCCACCTGCCAATGAAGGAGACATGGGTTTGATACCTAATCTGGGAAGATCCCACATGTTGTGGAGCAACTAAGTCTGTGTGCCACAGCTACCGAGCCTGTATGTTAAAGCCCAGGAGCCTTAACTACTGAAGCCAGGGCACCCTAGAGCCTATGCTTTGAAAGAAAAGAAGCCGCTGCAATGAGAAGTCTGCACACTGTGATTAGACAGTAGCCCTTGCTTGCTGCACCTAGAGAAAAGCCCAGGCAGTGATGAAGACCCAGAACAGCCAAAAAAACCACAAAAGTGAATGAGTCTGCGTGGAAGAAATGAGCTCGACAAATGTTATAAACAAGCACATATTTAGTTAATGCAATTATTCTTAATTCCCTGTGCTACCTCTTACTATGGAGGCTGAAGAAATCAAAGAGTCACTTTTCTAGTTTCAGTTGTGTCTTTGGAATTGATGTGACAAAATAATGGCTAGGGAAATGTAGGGGGGTGGAGTTGGGAAACATGAGAAATATTTCGCTGCTGTTCAGCAGTAGGGAGAAGTCTTTGTCTGTTGCAAATATTCTCTAGTTGTGCAACTTCTCTTTAAATGAGGTGTGCTACCAAGAAGTGAGTAAATCAAGGACAAAATGATGAGGGAGTCTCTGTTCTTGAGTAGCTGAATCAGTTACAAGTACTGCCTAAATATGATCTTTTATTTAAAAAAAAAAAAACAACCTTCAAGTCATTGTTAGTTTAGTTTCTGTTAATTGAAGCCAAATACATCCTAATTGGTAAAGCAAGCAAATTCTAAAGGGCATAGGTATTAGACATTCTGTGAACACTACAGTTTTTTGGGTTGGTTTGATTTTTTGGTAAGTTGCTCAGTGGTGTCTGACTATTGCGACCCCATGGACTGTATAGTCCATGGAATTCTCCAGGTCAGAATACTGGAGTGGGTAGCCATTCCCTTCTCTCTAGAGGATCTTCCTAACCCAGGAAACAAACCCAGGTCTCCCACATTGTAGGCAGATTCTTTACCAGCTGAGACACAAGAGATGCCCATGGGCAGAGGAGCCTGGCAGGCTACAGTCCATGAGGTTGCAAAGAGTCAGACATGACTGAGCAACTAACACTTTCACTTTGTTTATGCATTCTATATCCAGCACCATTCTAAAGATATAAAAGAAACATATGACTGTCTCTAGTCTTTAAAAACTTACACAGTAACAGGGATGGCAAGACTTAAATAAATAGCTGGAGAATACCTAAGGTATGAGGGGACGTGTGCATGTGTACAGAGTCGCTAAGTTGTGTCAGAGTCTTTGCGACCCAGTGGACTCTAGCTCACCAGGCTCCTCTGTCTATGGGGGTCTCCAGGCAAGAATACTAGAGTGGGTTGCCATGCTCTTCTCCAGGGGATCTTCCCCACCCAGGGATTGAATCAATGTCTCCTGCATTGGCAGGCAAGTGCTTTACCACTGAATCACCAGGGAAGCCCATATTTATAGTAGTTGTAATTTAAAACCCATATCCATGTTGCTGCTGCTGCTAAGTTGCTTCAGTCGTGTCCGACTCTGTGCGACCACCAGGCTCCCCCATCCCTGGGATTCTCCAGGCAAGAATACTGAAGTGGGTTGCCATTTCCTTCTCCAATGCTTGAAAGAGAAAAGTGAAAGTGAAGTCGCTCAGTCATGTCTGACCCTTAGTGACCCATGGACTGCAGCCCACCAGGCTCCTCCATCCATGGGATTTTCCAGGCAAGAGTACTGGAGTAGGATGCCATTACCTTCTCTGATATCCATGCTATAAACTATCAATTCTATAAACTTTCAGAAATGAGGAAAAACAATTTGTCTGGTTCAAAAAGAGAGCAAAGAAACTCAAGATCTTTTTATCCCTTTTTCTTCTATAGAGCAGTGACTGATGCTTAGTAGCCATTCAATACAAGTTTATTAAATTGAAAAATGATTTCTATAATCTTGAAGAAAGTGTAGAATATGGATGACACAGAACAAAAAATCATTCCTCTGGGGTCATATAAAAGTCTGTCTAGTCAAAGCTATGGTTTTTGCAGTAGTCATGTATGGATGAGAGAGTTGGACTATAAAGAAAGCTGAGCACCAAAAAATTGATGCTTTTGAAATGTGGTGTTGGAGAAGACACTTGAGAGTCCCTTGGACTACAAGGAGACCTAACCAGTCCATCCTAAAGGAAATCAGTCCTGAATATTCATTGGAAGGACTGATGCTGAAGCTGAAACTCTACTTACTACTTTGGCCACCTGATGCGAAGAACTGACTCATTTGAAAAGACCCTGATGCTGGGAAAGATTGAAGGTGAGAGGAGAAGGGGACAACAGAGGATGAGATGGTTGGATGGCATCACTGACTCGATGGACATGAGTTTGAGTAAGCTCTGGGAGTTGGTGATAGATGGGGAGGTGTGGCGTGCTGCAGTCCATGGGGTCGCAGAGTCGAACACAACTGAGCGACTGAACTGAGCTGAACTTTAAATTCATGACCCCAGATCTGAGGTCAGTCTTAGTGCTATTTGGGATTCCTACTAGATTTCCTTAGTCAATTTCTACTCTCATTCTTCTAAATACATTCTAATTTTCTCTCTCTTCAGTCTTCCAACATCCATACACTGTCTTCACTCTTGCTCTGTCTTCAGGGGTGAAAGAGAAGGCAACAGAAAACAACCTCCACTTCCTCCCAGCAGTCTACTTTTCCAGCCTACTCTGAGCTCATATACTCTGCCTCGCCAACACGTTTTTTAGATGTACTGTTCCTTCTCTTAAGTCAACATGTCTCATGCCCTAGATCAGCCCTATTTAAAGTACAAACCACGGGCTGCTTCTGATTATGAACTGTTAGCTGTTTGTGATGACACAAGCATAGAAATAGAGAATAACTGTGTAGTTTCTGTAGAAACTTTTAGAACAACTTACAAAGTTGATTTTACATTTTTTTTGAATCTCAGACTTAAAAAAAATGGGTCATATATAATGTGACTGTGTTTTCTAACTGTGGGTTTGACAATGCTTTGCATTGCATTTTGTAAAAACATTGGACTTTGACAGTTGAAGGGGGAAAACATTGTTTTTCGTCACCAGATAGGTTGAGAAACACTGAACTTGAACTTGTTCTCTTTGTATCTCCTGCAATTGTCCCCTCTCTTGGAACATAAAACTTTTTCTTAAATCTGTATCATTTCCATCATTATACAAATAAGCTGTCCTAGCTCCCATGTGGAGAAGGCAATAGCACCCCACTCCAGTACTCTTGCCTGGAAAATCCCATGGGCAGAGGAGCCTGGGGGGTTGCAGTCCATGGGGTTGCGAAGAGTTGGACGCGACTGAGCGACTTCACTTTCACTTTTGTCTTTCATGCATTGGAGAAGGAAATGGCAAACCACTCCAATATTCTTGCCTGGAGAATCCCAGGGATGGGGGAGCCTGGTGGGCTGCCATCTATGGGGTCGCACAGAGTCAGACACGACTGAAGTGACTTAGCAGCAGCAGCAGCAGTAGCTGCTGCTGCTACCATGTTAAAGTAAATTTCCCTTACCCTGTCATTCTCCTCATCTCCTACTCTTCCTTTGTTCCTTTTACAGCAAAACTACCTGAAAGTGTTAGTCCCTCAGCCATGTCCGACTCTGCAAGCCCATGGACTGTAGCCCGCCAGGTTCCTCTGTCCATGGTATTCTCCAGGCAAGAATACTGGAGTGGGTTGCCATTTCCTTCTCCAGGGGATCTTCCCTACTCAGCGATTGAACCTGGGTCCCCTGAATTGTAGGCTGATTTGTTACCACTGAGCCACTAGAGAAGCTCCTAAACTGCCGGAAAGACTTGTCTATTCTACCTCCCACATACTTTCTATTGCCTTTGCATCATTTCAGTGAGGCTAACCCACATCACTCCAAAATGCCTGACAGTGATCTTCACATGGCCAGATCCAATGTTTAACTTATGTTTCTTGTATTTCTTAATCTATCATCAGCATTTGGCATCATTGTTTACTCTTCCTCCTCTTCAAAACACCTTCAGTATTTAGTGGAGCAGTATTGATGCTTTCGAACTGTGGAGTTGGAGAAGACTCTTGAGAGGCCCTTAGACTGCAAGGAGATCCAACCAGTTCATCCTAAAGGAGATCAGTCCTGGGTGTTCATTGGAAGGACTGATGTTAAGCTGAAACTCCAATACTTTGTCCACCTGATGCCAAGAGCTGACTCATTGGAAAAGACCCTGATGCTGAGAAAGATTGAGGGCAGGAAGAGAAGGGGATGACAGAGGATGAGATGGTTGGATGGCATCACTGACTCAATGGAGATGAGTTTGAGTAAACTCTGGGAGTTGGTAAGGGACAGGGAGGCCTGGCGTGCTGCAGTTCATGGGGTCGCAAAGAGTTGGATATGACTGAGTGACTGAAATGACTGATTCTTGTTTCTTTTGCTTCATGGCCATTTCATTTCAGTTTCCTGCAATGGACCATTCTCACCTTTGTCTAGATGAGAGGACTCAAGATTTGTTTCACGGCTCAATCTTGTAACTTTTTCTAACCTACGCCCACTTTCTAGATGATCCCATCCAGCTCCATGGCTTTTCTGATCATCTCTAGTCTGATAAGACCCCAGCCCCAGCTTCTGTCTTATTGCTGGATCCCACTGATAGAGCCTCTCTGAATTCCAAATTTCCTATTCTTTTATCTAGTTGCCTATTCAGCTTCTGTTTGAACATCTAATTGACATTTCAAACTTAAAATATCTAAAGTAGGCTTCTTTTCTCCTCTAAATCTTTTCCTCTTCCAGCCTTCCTCATCTCAATAAATAGTAATCCCACCTGTCTAGTTGCTTGGGTTAAAATCTCTGTAGTCATCTTCATTCCTCTCCTTTTTTAAAACCATTGTTTTTGTTGTTCAGTTGCTAAGTCATGTCAACTCCTTGCTGAAGGAGTCCTTGGGCCTAGAAAAGAAAATAACAGTCTCAAAAGCCCTTGCTGAATCATCTAACTTTGGGAAAAACAAAACCAAACTTTAAGTCCTGCCCTGATACTCTGGGCTGATTGCATCACCTCCTGCCCAGAAACCTCCCACCACCTACATCTGCCCAGGACTTATCGCCCCCTGCCCAGGGGACTTATCAATCCCCACCCAAAACCTCCCACCCCCTCTTCAACTACAAATGCCATCTCAACTAAAGGTCACCCGAAACGTCAGGCCTGACTAACATTTCCCTTATCACTTTCACAAACCTCCCTTTAAATATCAAGCCTCCCCAATCCCTCTCATGCTCAGCCTGGTCCTTAGGCCAACAGTTATCCCTCCTTGCCTGAAAAAGGTAGCCTTTCTCCATTGAGGTCATCTCACCTTCTTTTCTGCCTTGGCCCAAACTATACCTTACACTTGTGACCTCATGGACTGCAGCTCGCCAGGCTTCCCTGTCCTTCATCATCTCACAGAGTTTGTTCAAACTCAAGATCATTGAGTTGGTGATTCCATCCAACTGTCTCATCCTCTACTTCCCTTTTCTTCTCTTGCCCTTGGTCTTTCCCATCATCAGGGTCTTTTCCAGTGAGTTTGCTCTTCGTATCAGATGGCCAAAATATTGGAGCTTCTGCATCAGTCCTTCCCTACATCCAATTTATCAGCAAATCCTGTTGGCTTTACCTTCAATTTATATTTCAAGTTGACCATTGTTCTCTACTTCTGCTAGCCTGACACCATCACCTTTCTTCTGGATTTCTTTGATAACCTCCAAACTAGTATTCTTGCTTCCGTTTTTGCTTCCTTACAATCCTTTCACTGCACAGAAGCAGAACGGTTTCTTTTAAAACCTAAGCCAGCTAAGTCAGCCCTCAGTGCAAAACCCTCCACTGACACCCCTCTCACTCAGAAAAATACTTCAAGCTGGACCATGGACTCCACTGATCTGACCCTGCTCCTGCCAAGACTCACTCCATCTCTCTCCTGCCAGCTTATTTTGTTCCATCGACAGGGCTTTCTTGCTGTTTCTACACACACTAAGCCCTTTCCTGATTGAGAGCCTTTACGTGAAGACCTCAGGTCCTTTGCGTATGCTGTCACTTCTGACTAAAATGCTTCTTCCAGATATATGCAGGGCTTGCTCCCTTACCTCATCAGATCTCAGCTCATGTCAGTTTATCAAGGGATATTTCCTGACCAGGATGTACAAAACAACACTAATCCCCCTACATCACTCTCTATCCCCTAACCCTGCTCTGTCTTTCTTTAGAGCACTTTTCACCTACCTACTAAAACATCTTGTGTTTGTTTGTTAATAGTTTCTCCCTTCTAGATTTTTGATTGTTATGATTAAAATCCAGGTAAAAATTATCTTTCTTCCTTTAAATTAGTTGGGTCCATGCTTGTCCTTTTGCCTGTTGGGCTCACATTCCTCTCCTCCCCTTCTCGAGTGTTGTCTGTGCCTTTCAGACATGACTCTCTCCCACCCACCTGCCCTCATCTCCACTTCTCCTGAGCATCCATTACACGGGCATTCAGTTTTATAATAGAGTGTGGGACTTGCAGGGCCTCTGCCAAAACCCTGCTCATCCAGAGTCATTTAGTGAAGGAGTCCATTATGCTCAGCACTTGCAGAGAGAAATCCCCCGCGATGGAGGCAGCTCGCAGCAGCAACCGTTCTCCACATAATGGCATTCTGCTCTGCCTGGCACGTGTCCTGATGGGGATGCTGCCCCCCCGGAAAAATGCCAAATCATATAGAAACATCCAATAATGACAACAACTGCTGCAATAAAAACTGAATGTTCACAGGATGGCCTCAAGAGAGACAAAACACACTGAGGTTCGGTGGCCATGGCGGTTTGGGTTTTCGCCCCCAGCATGGACCCCACTGGTGGGTCAGACCCTTCAGGTCCTATGTGCTTTTGCAGTTGAGTGTGCTGGTTTCTCCAGACACCAAGTTCATATAGAAAGTGACAGTTTTACACACCCAACACTCAAGAATCCTTTTGTGTGGGGAAAAGAGAAATGTAAAAAATACTTTCTTTCAGTTGAAGGCATCTGGGAAATTTTTCCAACAACCAGAGCAAGTAGTTTTCATTTCTAGGCTGTAGGATGACCACAGAGGACCCCTCCCTTCCCATTCTCTGTTAGCTCTGTCAAGTCATCACTTCATTTTGGAGCAGAAAGCAGGGACCAAGAGGAAGGGAAGTGTACATTTCCTGAGAGTAAAATTAGGACTTCAGTCTTTCAACGAAGAATTATTCTATTGAACCAGTAAAGTGTTTTGGAATAACATATTCCAACAGATGATGAATTTCAAACTGCTTGAATAAAAAGCATATGGAAAGACAAAAGCATCTTTTGTTAAATTATATAGTAGAATAGCTAGAGTGGAAATAATTCAGTCACATAGGAAGAAGCTTATATATTTAAGTAAATAGGAGTCCTCTGCATGCATGTTCAGTCTAAGTTGTGACCCCTTAGACTATAGCCCACCAAGCTCCTCTGTCTGTGGAATTTTCCAGACAGGAATACTGGAGCAGGTTGCAATCTCCTATTCCAAGGGGTCTTCCTGACTCAGGAATAGAACCCATGTCTCTTGAGTCTCCTGCATTGGCAGGCAGATTCTTTACCACTGCACCACCTAGGAATCCTTTGAGTAGGTATAAATAATCAAAAACATAGACCTATATCCCAAACTTCTTCCTGAAGAACTACTATTTATGTATTTTGACTTGGGGAAAGCTGTGAAAAAATTTAAAATAGACTTTTATGAAGATGCAAAGTTATTACATATTAAGTGTGCTTTTATGCCACAGAGAACAGAATGAAGAATATGAATGCCAGTAGTGGAGATATGATCTTCCCTTGTAGCTCAGTTGGTAAAGAATCTACCTGCAATGCAGGAGACCCAGGTTTGATTCTTGGGTTGGGATGATCCCCTGGAGAAGGAAATGGCAACCTACTCCAGTATTCTTACCTGGAAAATCCCATGGACAGAGGAGCCTGGCAGGCTATAGTCCATAGGGTCGCAAGAGTAGGACACAACTTAGTGATTAAACCACCACCAGTGGAGATTTAGGTAAAAGCTGGGTGAATTTTCAGAGAGTTACGATTAATACTCTTCAGGAGAGGCTAGTAATAAAAGATAAACTGCTTTCTCAGTGGAATTCTAGAAATGCTGAAAGCCTTAAACATTCATTCAGACTCAACATTTGGACAAGTCATGGAATGTTTCTGGGTTTCTTAAACTGTAAAATAAAGAGGTAGATTCTTGTGCATGCCTATGTGCTAAGCTGCTTCAGTTGTATCTGACTCTGCGATCCTGTGGACTGTAGCCCATCAGGCTCCTCTGTCCATGGGATTCTCCAGGCAAGGATCCCAGAATGGGTTGCCATGCCCTCCTCCAGGGGATCTTCCCCACCCAAGGATTCAACCCGCTTCTCCTGTGATTCTTGCATTGCAGGTGGATTTTTTTTTACTGCTAAGCCACCGGGGAAGCCCACAGGTAGATCCTTATAGATCCTATTATATCTAAGCATATACTTGCTTGGTGGCAAAGGGCTAGACTCTTTGAATGGTTGAGGTTTTCCTGGGTAGAAACTTCTTTATGAGAAATACCATAACGAGCTGGACCCTGACACAGCAGCTAGAGGGATAACTTCCGGTTTTGCATCCTTCTCTTCTGAGTGAAACAGACTTTAAGCGCCTCTGGTTCCTGGCATGACACCGCATGAAGGGTTCATTTCCCCATCCCAGTGACTGGGAAGTGGCATGTGCATTACGCCCTCAACAGCACTGAGGAGTTTTGGGGTGTGTGTCTTCAATACTGTGGGAGCTGACGTTTCCGTTGCTGTTTCCTAGGAGGAAACAGCAGCTTCTGCCTGCCATATGTTCATATAACACTGCATGCCAACTTGCATGCCATATCATGCCAGCCTGGAAACAAGTATGTTCACCAGTACTATATTAGCATCATTCTACTTGCAATCTAATTAATAATTAGCTGTCTTCCTGCAGCCCTTGAAGACAAATGTGAGAGCAACTTTGTCATGTTTATTAAGAATATACTTATCTTATGGTCTTTTCATATGGACAGTGGGAAAGGAAAATTTCAGAATCTGTGGAACATTGGTAAATCTGAGTGGAAGGTTCAAGGGACTCTTTGCATTGTTTTTGAAACTCCTAGGGAGTTTAAAATCATTTCAAGATAATTTAAAAAAAAAATCTGTGATACCAACTCAAAGCTGGCTTCATGTATCAATAGAGTAATCAATAACATTTATAGTATCATTTCAGGCATTCACAAGTCCATGTCAGAAATGAAAACTCTGATTCCATTAGATACTTACAGATCACTTTAATGTGAATGAGAGACTGAGGGAAAAGTTATGAGAAAGTGAATGATGCAGGTCAAGAATGCTGACCTTTCTCTACTTTATAATCCTGTCCAAGGTTATCTTTAAAGGATTTTTCATTGTACTCAAGATTGCTCTGTTGGTGAGCGAAGGCTCTGTGTTTTATTCCAATATGAATATTATGTTGGACCATTTTGCCACTTTAAAAGAAAAACTAAAATGACTGTTGGAGAAGGACATGGCAACCCACTCCAGTATTCTTGCTTGGAGAACCCTGTGGACAGAGGAGCCTGGTGGGCTGCGGTCTATGGGGTCGCATAGTCGGACACGACTGAAGCGACTTGGCAGCAGCAGCAGCAGCAGCAAAGTAACTATACATCTTAGATATCTTTGAAGGTCTCTCAGTGTAGCATTAAATAATTATATAGACAATCTTTTATTCCTCTAAATGGAGCTATATTCATGAATAATTAAGGACTGGATTTTTCTCTTTAAAGAGAAAAAATGTTTCCTTCTCCACCCAAATGGTATAATTTCTTGATAATTTAAGAAAACTTAGGCTATTGCTAAATAATTGAATTTCATTAGGGGAAATATTCCTTTTTAACTTCGAGAGTGAGTTAATATTAGTACTTTAACATATAAAGTTATTATTAAGAGGGAAGTAGCTGGCTGTTTCCTAATTTAGCTACAAAATTAGACTAAAAAAAGGAAAAATATTATTTTAGTAATATTTGGATGTTAAATTTCTTACCAAGCATGCTGTGAAATAGGATTTAGGCCATATAAGTCCATTTGGTTAATGTGTAAGCAATAAGGAAGGTAAGAAAATATAGGAAGACTATATAGGAAAATAAATTTTAGAAATGAAAGCAAACTCAAAATGTCATGCCAGTCTTTTGAGAATTAGGTAGCTGATGGGGTCAGGAGGCTGGAAAATCCAGAGTATCTATGTTCTAATGCAGTGAGTTTTTTATGACTGTTAAGCAGATATAAAGTGACCAGAAGAATGTGATCCATTTTTTAATATATATTATACTATTCCTCACCAAGCTTATATATATATATATTTGTGTATATACACGACATGACTGATGCAACTTAGCAGCAGCAGCAGCAGTGTATATACACACTTAAGTATATAATTTATGTTATATATACACATCTGTATTGTAAAAGCAACATCTCTGTAAGCAGTACAAGCACTTCCTAAGGCTTCAAAACTAGTACTTTTCCTAATAGCTGCTGCTGCTAAGTCACTTTAGTTGTATCCGACTCTGTGTGACCCCATAGATGGCAGCCCACCAGGCTACTCTGTCCCTGGGATTCTCCAGGCAAGAATACAAGAGTGGGTTGCCATTTTCTTCTCCAATGCATGCATGCATGCTAAGTTGCTTTAGTCGTGCCCAACTAAAGCGCGTGACGCTATGGACAGCAGCCCTCCAGGCTCCCCTGTCCACGGGATTCTCTAGGCAAGAACACTGGAGTGGGTTGCCATTTCCTTCTTCATTTCCTAATAGCAACTACAGACTTGTAACTGATGTCGTCAAAAGAGAGTCTGTACAGTTTCCAAAATTTGTTGGAGTTTTATTAAAGAACCAAATTTCCTGGAAAGGAGTGATGATTTTATTCTAATTCAATCCAGCCTGTTGGATATATATTTAGGTCAGAAAGTGATGTGCAGTGATTTGAATTGATAACCCATGCAGTGGCAGAAACCTAAAATACGTAACTCCTTATTTTATGGGCAAAATAGTAGAATAAAGCCCTCACTGATAGTGGAGTGAGACATGGATTTGATGAAAAAAGAAGTATGGTGCATGTTGAGTACTTCAGTTCAGTTCAGTTCAGTTGCTCAGTCGTGTCTGACTCTTTGCGACCCCATGAATCGCAGCACGTCAGGCCTCCCTGTCCATCACCAACTCCCGGAGTTCATTCAGACTCACGTCCATCGAGTCAGTGATGCCATCCAGCCATCTCATCCTCGGTCGTCCCCTTCTCCTCCTGCCCTCAATTCCTCCCAGCATCAGAGTCTTTTCCAATGAGTCAACTCTTCGCATGAGGTGGCCAAAGTACTGGAGTTTTAGCTTTAGCATCATTCCTTCCAAAAGAAATCCCAGGGCTGATTTCCTTCAGAATGGATTGGTTGGATCTCCTTGCAGTCCAAGGGACTCTCCAACACTACAGTTCAAAAGCATCAATTCTTTAGCACTCAGCCTTCTTCACAGTCCAACTCTCACATCCATACATGACCACAGGAAAAACCATAGCCTTGACTAGACGGACCTTAGTTGGCAAAGTAATGTCTCTGCTTTTGAATATGCTATCTAGGTTGGTCATAACTTTTCTTCCAAGGAGTAAGCATCTTTTAATTTGAGCACTTACCTTTCTTCTTTTTGTTTCTTTTGATTAGAAACTACAATGATGCTTATTATATGAGCTATGATCTCAGAGAATGACTTCTCTCTTACAGGTTGTGTCATCTGTGTTGTGGAATGATGTTGAAGTATCAGAGATTCATGGAAAGTGGAGTGGGATGTGTTCCACTTCTAGTTGCCAGCTGCTATGTAACATTTTTAAAATTTTGTTTATTTTTAATTGAAGGATAACTGCTTTACAATTTTGTGTTGGTTTCTGCCATACATCAGTATTCATCAGCCATAGATACACATATGTCCCCTCCCTCTTGAACCTCCCTCCCACCCCTCTAGGCTATCACAGAGCACCAGCCTGAGTTCCCTGAGTCATACAGCAAATTCCCACTGGCTATCTATTTTACATATGGTCATGTATGGCCATTGTCGTTGTTCAGTCGCTCAGTTGTGTACGACTTTTTGTGACCCCCATGGACTGCAGCATACCAGGCCTCCCTCTCCTTCACTATCTCCTGGAGTTTGCTCAAACTCATGTCCATTGAGTTGATGATGCCATCCAACCGTCTCATCCTCTATCACACCCTTTTCCTCATGACCCTAATCAGGTATTGTATGGTAAAATGGTAAAAAATTATTATGCTTATAATTCTGTAGGTCAGTAATTCAAGGACAGTCTGTCTCTACTCCATTGTATTTAGAGCCTTAACCAGGATGGCTTGAACAGCTAGAACTGGTTGGAATGGCTGAGATCCTGGCATGTCCCAGTTGTTCATTTGCTCATGTGTCTGGCACCTGGACTGGGGTGTCTGGAACAGCCTAGAAGAAGCTGTTAGCATCTTCTCTCCTTACAACCCCTCCACATAGCTACCCTAGGCTTCCTTCCAGCATGGGAGTCTCGGGATCATAGCGTTCTTCCATGGTACTTCCCTCAGAGCAAGAGTTTCAAGATAAGGGGAGCAGAAACTTCCAGTTCTCTTAAGAATGAGGCCCAGAACTGGCCAAGTATCACTTCTGGCATATTCTGTTGGTCAAAGCAATTGGAAATCATCCCACTTTCAAAGGACTCCAGAGATTTCACCTTGTGATGGGACTGCTGCTGCTGCTAAGTCGCTTCAGTCGTGTCCGACTCTGTGCGACCCCATAGACGGCAGCCTACCAGGCTCCCCCTTCCCTGGGATTCTCCGGGCAAGAACACTGGAGTGGGTTGCCATTTCCTTCTCCAATGCATGAAAGTGAAAAGTGAAAGTGAAGTCGCTCAGTCATGTCCAACTCTTCGCGACCCCGTGGACTGCAGCCCACCAGGCTCCTCTGCCCATGGGATTTTCCAGGCAAGAGTACTGGAGTGGGGTGCCAAGGAAGGGAGGAATTAATAGCTCTAGAGAAAAAATATCACAGCCAAAAGGAAAATTTTCAGTTTAAATAGTTTTGGAGATAATCTGTTGTAGCTTAGTTGCCCAATCGTGTCTGACTCTTTGTGACCCCGTGGACTGTAACCCATTAGGCTTCTCTGTCCATGGGATTTCTCAGGTAAGAATACTGGGGTGGATTGCCATTTCCTTCTCCAGGGGCTCTTTCTCAACCCAGGAATCAAACCTGCATCTCCTGCTTAGCAGGAAGATTCTTTACCACTGAGCCACCTGGGTCTCATGTAGCTTTAAATATTGGGTTGACCTAAAAGTTGGTTGAGTTTTTCCATAACATCTTATGGAAAGACGCGAATGAACTTTTTGGCCAACTCAATAGCTGATACTCTTATTTTTGTAGATTGAAAAACCCATGGGTTAAAAAAATATGTATTTGAATGTATGGAAAGACAATTTTAGACATAAATTCAGAGGTAGCTGGAAACAAAGTTGCATTGAGACACTGATAGAGTCTCCATGGGAAAGAAAAAATAGTAGAGACCAATTGCCTGAGTCACTTTAAACTGGGCTGGAAAAGGAAATAAAAAACAATAACAATAAAACCCCATGTACTATGATCAATGTTGCATTGGCAAGGAGGTACTATTGGTGTTTTTAACTCCAAATATCTATGATGTGTTGTAATATTTGTATTCTTTTGTGCCCAATAAAACTGTGTCATAAAGTTCACTGAACTGTTAACACTGTCTGTCCATTTGGGGGTATTATTTCCAAGCACGTGACCAGGTCCCCGGAATGCTATTGAACGCATAATCTGTCACCCAATGCAATGTGTTGGTGCATTAAAGGAAGTTAAGTACATTGCAGCTGAGAAACTCCTCTAAGCAGAACACTTCCTCCTCTTCTGTGAAAAAAAAAAAAAAAAAAAGTGCAAAAATTCTTTCATCAGGCTGTTTGCAAGTCCCCTGCTCCTCCGTGTCAGCTGCCCTTGGCTGCAAGATAACCATAAAACATTTACTGCAAAGCCATGAAGAATCCATATGTCCATTTGATGTGTCAGGCCACCAAGAAGCCAGAGCTTGTGGGGTAGCATAAGGATATCTGAAGGTGACACATGCTGTCAGTTGATGAACAGAGATGCAGAAGGGGTTTCTGGCAGCCTCTATCTTGGCCTTGACAACTTGTGATGGTGACCAGGTGGGGTGTGTTATCTTAATAGTCTGGAGCTCTTGTGAATTATTTGCTGATAGATGTAAACAGCTGTTATTCTTGGTAATGGAAAGCAATTAGAAACATCTGTACTCTTGGCTATGAGTAATGCCTCCTATCCTCACTGCTCCCAAGTGCCAATTGGAAATAACTACATCATCGGGATGGTGTTGGCAATTCTACACTGCATTATGGCTGATGATTAGTACTGAGCTGTGAAGAACAAGAGGTGAAGTGTGGGAGAAAGAGCTTTTACCTGGGGTTTACAAAGCAAGAGAGGAAACTTATTGCTTGATTTGTGCAATAGAAGGTAAGCACCACAACTCTGGAAAAAGTATATTTGCATCAATCTCAGGACTATATCAATATAAACAGTCCCCAGTTCCTGAAGGAAACAATGTTGATTTGTTCATGCGCTAAGTTTAACGTAGTGAGGAAATATGGGGGACAGGTTTGCATCCCAGCTCTGCTACCTATGTGACTTTGGGCAAGTTACTTAACTTCTCTTACCCTCAGTTTCCTCATCTGTAAAATGGATACAATACCTACTATATAGCATGGTTGTGAGAATCAAATGAATTAGTGCTTAGAACAGTGCACAGAAAATAATAAGTACCCAACCATCTTAGCTATGAATGTTACTGGATATCTACTATATGTTTGGCACTACTCAGCTCTGGATACAGCCTTGAGCAACACATTTGAGACAACTGTTCTCTTAGTGGTCACAGCTTTATGTAATATTAATAAAAGTATTTAATCTGCAGCCCAGTACATAGA
This sequence comes from Ovis aries, assembly GCF_016772045.2. Lineage (NCBI taxonomy): Eukaryota > Metazoa > Chordata > Mammalia > Artiodactyla > Bovidae > Ovis > Ovis aries. Next base: position 94,695,442 of record NC_056059.1, read on the forward strand.
AGAAACTTAACATAGTTTATTTCCCTTTTATTTCACTTTCTAGGAAAAAGCTATATGTTAATTTCCTAAAAACTGAAAACTAGGACCTATGATGGATCCTTGATACTACTGCAGGGCCTAATTGTTGATGGTTTGAAAGAAATAGAATCTGTAAGTAGCTACCTTAAGGATAGATAATAGTTACTTAGAAGTATTTTGTTGCTAGATTTAAGTAATTATATTCTAATACTCATCCTCTGCTGCCCTTTTCTTCCTTTGCTGTCAATCTTTCCCAACACCAGAGTCTTTTCCAATGAGGTGGTTAGATAGCATCACTGACTAAATGGACATGAATTTGAGCAAACTCCAGGAGATAGTGAAGGACAGGGGAGCCTAGTGTGCTGTAGTTCATGGGGTCACAAAGTGCTGGACATGACTTAGCAACTGAACAACAGCAACATTCTAATATTCTCTTCTCACGGAGATTTCTGTAGATTTCTTCTTTCCAGTGCTCATTGTTGTACAGTACACACACATTGGCAAGTTGATATATAGTCTCATCTGTATCCCTCATCATTTGGAAAAGATAGAGACCAAGTTCCATCCCTGCATACAATTGTCACAGTATATAGTTACATGGTGGAGATTTCTGAGGAAGATAAATGTTTGTCGTAGGGAGAGAAAATGAAGAATTTGAATGAGAATGAATTCTATCATAAGAAACGGAAGCAATATTCTTCTACAATTTGAGTATCATTTTAGGAACGATAGTCTACCAGACAGAAACTTTTGTCTTCTGCTGCTGCTGCTGCTGCTGCTACTAAGTCGCTTCAGTCGTATCTGACTCTGTGCGACCCCATAGACGGCAGCCCACCAGGCTCCCCCGTCCCTGGGATTCTCCAGGCAAGAACACTGGAGTGGGTTGCCACTTCCTTCTCCAATGCATGAAAGTGAAAAGTGAAAGTGAAGTCGCTCAGTCATGTCCGACTCTTAGCGACCCCATGGACTACAGCCCACCAAGCTCCTCCGTCCATGGGATTTTCCAGGCAAGAGTACTGGAGTGGAGTGCCATTGCCTTCTCTGCGGTAAGATAATATGTAACTCCTTCATTTAATGAAAATATAATCAGCTTCTCTTTTGTCATGTATACCATAAAATGAATAAGATATAGACTTTGCAAAGTTACATTGATTTTTATACATGTTTTACTGATTTAGAATTTCTATTTGATGTTTGTATAAAGATAGCAAATTCTCCTGAAATCTAAGTGTGCAATCACAATCTCAAATTGTCAAAATATACTAGGGTTCCAGTTTACTATGGACAAGGATTATAAAATTGAGATGTTTGAAGACTAATGGAAAGGAGAAGTGAAAGGATTTCAGTAAAAGTGAGGAGATCCTCAAAGCTAGGTGATTTAGGATTTAAGAGGATATGCTGTAGTAATATGTTTAAGTCTGGCATTCTGTTTGATACTAGCAAATGCTTGTTAACTCAATTATGTTTAAGAACCTTCCAGTATAGGGAGAGAAGACCCTAAATCAATGCTTAATCACCTTGACAATACCTTTGATAGGTTTAAAAAGGACTAGAATATTTTATCACTTTTTTTGTCTTTTGCTAAAATTCCTTCAATGTCTTGCTCAATTGTTTGTAGAAAGGGAAGGCATTGATTTTTCTATTCCCATTTATCAGCTATAGAAACTGAGAGTTAGGGCATCTAATCCATTTTATAATAATTAATTAAAACGTTGCCTTCTAATTTTCTTGCTTCTTCTGGGAAATCTTGCTCCTTTGATTTTGTTCTTTTTTGTAAGGAGGATATATTTAAAGTGCAAAATACACAATGGAGTATTACTCAGCCATTAAAAAGAGTACATTTGAATCAATTCTAATGAGGTGGATGAAACTGGAGCCGATTATACAGAGTGAAGTAAGCCAGAAAGAAAAACACCAATACAGTATACTAATACATATATGTGGAATTTAGAAAGATGGTAATGATAACCCTGTATGTGAGACAGCATCTGTGTCTCTTTTGGAACAGTCTTTTGGACTCTGTGGGAGAGGGAGAGGGTGGGAAGATTTGGGAGAATGGCATTGAAACATGTATGATATCATATAAGAAACGAATCGCCAGTCTAGGTTCGATGCAGGATACAGGATGCTTGGGGCTGGTGCATTGGGATGACTCAGAGAGATGGTATGGGGAGAGTGGTGGGAGGGGGGTTCAGGGTTGGAAACACGTGTACACCCGTGGCTGATTCATGTTGATGTATGGCAAAACCAATACTGTATTGTAAAGTAAAATAAAGTAAAATTTTAAAAAAATGGAAATTAATTTTAAAAAAGTGCAAAAGTTGACTAAAAAGACAGTAAGAATCAATGGAGGCTGGTAAGTTCTCAGAAACATATCCACAACCATCATGAAGAAAGACAGGCATACGACACCGTGAGAGCAGCTAAGAGTGAACGCTTGTCTCACCAGATAAATCTTGGACTGATTTATCTGCAAGCTTTTCTAGAGAGAAATTTGGCCGGCAGAAGCTTCCCTTTCTTTTGTTTCCATTTCTTGGACACCCCATGGCTATCTCCCCTACCAGCTTCAACCTGAACCCTACCCAGTTAACCAGTTCAAGGGATTTTTCTTTGACATCTCCCAGTCCACTGCCTTATTTTGTCCCTTATTGTCTCCCACTTGGACTTTTGCAATAACACTCCAACTGAAATCCCTGTTCCTATTCTTGTACTCTTCAAATTCATCTTAAACTCAGTTGCCAGGGATCTAGCCAATGGACATCTGATCACACTGTATTATTTCTTAAACACACCCTATTCATTCCCATTGCCAAAAGAAGAAGGTTCAAATTTCCTAACATACAAGGCCCTGAATTACTCCATTTCTATTTCTTCAAGCTCATCTCTCAAAAACTGCTTCTAATCACCCTGTGTGTATCTCTTTGTTCATTCCTTTCTCTGATGATAATACCTGTTCGTATTTCTTTGCCTGCAAAACTCCTAGATAATCCTATGGGAGGTGTCTTCAGTTATTTCTGCTAGGAAGCTTTCTGGACCTCTCAGGGCATAATAGTGGTGTTTTCTCTGTGTTGATTTTTGGTCTTATCACTACTACTTATATCTCATTGTTTTTAATGTATCTGCTCGAGACCTAGACTGTCAGACACTTGAAACCTGGAAATTGCATCCGCTTGATATTTATATCCTTAGTATTCCCTGATAGCTCAGTTGGTAAAGAATCTGCCTGCAATTCAGGAGATCCCAATTTGATTCCTGGGTTGGAAAGATCTGCTGGGGAAGGGATAGGCTACCCACTCCAGGATTCTTGGGTTTCACTTGTGGCTCAGCTGGTAAAGAATCCACTTGCAATGCAGAAGACCTGGGTTTGATACCTGGGTTGGGAAGATCCCTTGGAGAAGGGAAAGGCTACCCGCTCCAGTATTCTGGCCTGGAGAATTCCATAGACTGTATAGTCCATGGGGTTGCAAAGAGTAAGACACAACTGAGCAACTTTCACTTTTTTCACATCCTTTATAGTATTGATAGGTTCTCAATAAATATTTGAAATACCAGTGATAATGATGACAATAGTATTGCATATTATTTCCATACTATGTGCTAGGCACTGAGCCAAATACTTTGTATAAATTTTCTTATTTAATTTTCCCAACAGATCTAGGAGATAGGTACTACCATTACTCTCATGTGACAATTGAGAAATTGAGGCTTAGAGTATATGTATGACTGGCATTGGGTCATATAGTGAGTGGGTGGTGGAACCAGAGTTATAACACACGTGTAACTGGCTCTCTTCAATGTTTGTCTGAATTGAACTGAATTTTGCCTAAATCCTGGGTTGTTGGTTTGTAACCTGGGTTGTTAATTTTCTTGCTGTGTAACCTGGAAAGTATGACCCCTTCGTTTCCCCATCTAGAAAGGAGAATAATGATGTCTTCTTTGTTTATGCAGAACAGTTGCTACTGGAGACTTCCCTGGTGGTCTAGTGGTTGACTTTGCCTTCCAGTGCGGGAGGTGTGGGTTCGATCTCTGATTGAGCTACGATCCCACATGCCTCATGACCAAAAAACCAGAACAGAAGCAGCAGAAGCAATACTGTAACAAATTCAATAGACTTTAAAAATGGTCCACATTAAAAAAAAAAATGTTACAAAAAATGCTATTGATTATGTCAGTTAGCTCAATGTCCCTTATCCTTGTCCATGATGAACAAGACCAGAGGCCCTAAAAACTGCGCCATGCCTCTTAGTTCCAAGATCTCACATAACCACTCCTGGCCTCACCTCTTCGTTGTCTTCTCCATATGGGCTTGATGCTATAGACCATCCTTGTAGTTGCTGAGTCTACTGAACTTCAGGATGTTCTTTTGGATTTCTCATCCATTCACTCTTTCAACAAATATGTGTTGAACACCTGCTTTGTACCAGATGCTGTTATAGAGACTTGAGCTACACATCAGGGAACAAGCTATAAAAACCTCTGATCTTGAGGAGTCTATGTTCTATTTGGAGTGACAGACAATTAAGCACAAACATAACAACTAAGTTAATTACATAGTAGATTAGAAGGTGACACTGTCGCTGTCTCAACTCCAGGCCATCACTTTGTGATGAGTCTTGGCTCTGAGAACCCAGTGCTAGCCAGAGCTTCTGAGCCTCTCTGTGTGCCTAAGAGAGTATTGTGGATAAATTACATGATCTAATGAGTTTGCCAAAATGTGTGGTAAATCTGTTTTATATCTGCTTATCTCAGAATGACATTACTTTCCAGGGTGTTAGCCAGCAAGATCTTAGAGGAGATAACCCAGGACTTTTCAGGTAACAGGAAATACTCCTGGCCTTCCTGCCTAAACCACATCTCAGGTGCTGTCAGGTGGGAGATAAGGGTTCAGTAGAAGAGGAGAAAAGACATAAAAGATATGTTCCTTCAGATACGTTTGTTTCCTCTCAGACAGCCAGTACCAGTGAATATGCGTAGACCTTTTTCAACTTGGGATACACTGAGAAGTTCTCAAGGTGCAATACAGGGTACAGCTGAGTCATTTTATTCGCAATTTAGATCATTTACATAAAAATACACAGATTACAATGCAAGAAGACAATGCTAAGTCAGGTACAAATAACTTCTGTAGAAGTTCCTAGAAAGAAGTGAGGACAGAAATCTAGGGCAACCTGAAAAAGCTCCAGGGAGACAGTAAGGCTTGAACTGTACCTAAAAAGAGGTTCAGTTCAGTTCAGTTGCTCAGTCATGTCCGACTCTTTGCGACCCCTTAAATCGCAGCACGCCAGGCCTCCCTGTCCATCACCAACTCCCGGAGTTCACTCAGACTCACGTCCATCGAGTCCGTGATGCCATCCAACCATCTCATCCTCGGTCGTCCCCTTCTCCTCCTGCCCCCAATCCCTCCCAGCATCAAAGTCTTTTCCAATGAGTCAACTCTTCGCATGAGGTGGCCAAAGTATTGGAGTTTCAGCTTTAGCATTATTCCTTCCAAAGAAATCCCAGGGTTGATCTCCTTCAGAATGGACTGGTTGGATCTCCTTGCAGTCCAAGGGACTCTCAAGAGTCTTCTCCAACACTACAGTTCAAACGCATCAATCCTTCGGCACTCAGCCTTCTTCACAGTCCAACTCTCACATCCATACATGACCACTGGAAAACCATAGCCTTGACTAGACGGACCTTAGTCACCAAGTAACGTCTCTGCTTTTGAATAAGCTATCTAGGTTAGTCATAACTTTCCTTCCAAGGAATAAGCGTCTTTTAATTTCATGGCTACAATCACCATCTGCAGTGATTTTGGAGCCCAAAAAAATAAAGTCTGACACTGTTTCTACTGTTTCCCCATCTATTTCCCATGAAGTGATGGGACAAGATGCCATGATCTTCGTTTTCTGAATGTTGAGCTTTAAGCCAACATTTTCACTCTCCTCTTTCACTTTCATCAAGAGGCTCTTCAGCTCTTCTTCACTTTCTGCAATAAGGGTGGTGTCATCTGCATATCTGAGGCTATTGATATTTCTCCCAGAAATCTTGATTCCAGCTTGTGCTACTTCCAGCCCAGCATTTCTCATGATGTACTCTACATATAAGTTAAATAAGCAGGATGACAATATACAGCCTTGACATATTTCTTTTCCTATTTGGAACCAGTCTGTTGTTCCATGTCCAGTTCTAACTGTTGCTTCCTGACCTGCATATAGGTTTCTCAAGAGGCAGGTCAGGTGGTCTGTATTCCCATCTCTTTCAGAATTTTCCACAGTTTATTGTGATCCACAGAGTCAAAGGCTTTGGCATAGTCAATAAAGCAGAAGTAGATGTTTTTCTGGAACTCTTTTGCTTTTTTGATGATCCAGCAGATGTTGGCAGTTTAATCTCTGGTTCTCCTGCCTTTTCTAAAACCAGCTTGAACATCTGGAAGTTCACGGTTCATGTATTGCTAAAGCCTGGCTTGGAGAATTTTGAACATTACTTTACTAACTATGAGGGACTTCCCTGGTGATTCAGACAGTAAGGTGCCTGTGTATAATGCGGGAGACCCGGGTTCAATCCCTGGGTTGGGAAGATTCCCTGGAGAAGGAAATGGCAACCCACTCCAGTACTATTGCCTGGAAAATCCCATGGACAGAGGAGCCTGGTAGGCTACAGTCCATGGGGTTGCAAAGAGTTGGACACAACTGAGCGACTTCACTTTCACTTCACTTTACTAGCTATGAGATGAGTGCAATTGTGCGGTAGTTTGAGCATTCTTTGGCATTGCCTTTCTTTGGGATTGAAATGAAAACTGACCTTTCCCAGTCCTGTGGCCACTGCTGAGTTTTCCAAATTCGCTGGCATTTTGTTTTCTAAGAATATCCCAAATATGTTTTAGGAGTTGTTTTTCCTTCTCTGAATACCAGCTTTCCCTAGCTAAGGAAGGGGTGGGCATGCATGCCAAGCTAGTTTCATGATTTGTCATTTCCCTGGGATTTGACTCTTGAAAAGCAGAGTGACTCAAGGATGAAAAGTTGTGGATGTTGACTCTTCCTGCTATTAGGACCCTGAAGATACTATCTTTTAGTTCTTATGACTTGGGACCCACCTTGGCTCTTGTTCTGAGTCTGGTGTTTTGTTTCAATTGTTTTTTTCTTTCCAGCTTTTCCCTGGATTCTGTAAGGTGCTCCATATCCTTTCAATAAGATTATTTGTTTCTATCAAGTTTTGCAGGCTGAGTTTCCACTTCTAGTAACTGAAGAACACTGATATAGTGGCTTTAGGAAAGTGAAGAATTTGAAGGTGTAGGTGGTATCTTTCATTTTTGTATGTGTCCAGAGATAACCCAAAATCACTGCAGATGGTAACTGCAGCCATGAAATGAAAAGACGCTTACTCCTTGGAAGAAAAGTTATGACCAACCTAGATAGTATATTCAAAAGCAGAGACATTACTTTGCCAACTAATGTCCGTCTAGTCAAGGCTATGGTTTTTCCTGTGGTCATGTATGGATGTGAGAGTTGGACTGTGAAGAAGGCTGAGTGCCGAAGGATTGATGCCTTTGAAGTGTGGTGTTGGAGAAGACTCTTGAGAGTCCCTTGGACTGCAAGGAGATCCAACCAGTCCATTCTGAAGGAGATCAGCCCTGGGATTTCTTTGGAAGGAATAATGCTAAAGCTGAAACTCCAGTACTTTGGCCACCTCATGTGAAGAGTTGACTCATTGGAAAAGACTCTGATGCTGGGAGGGATTAGGGGCAGGAGGAGAAGGGGACGACCGAGGATGAGATGGTTGGATGGCATCACGGACTCGATGGACGTGAGTCTGAGTGAACTCCGGGAGTTGGTGATGGACAGGGAGGCCTGGCGTGCTGCGATTCACGGGGTCACAAAGAGTCAGACACAACTGAGTGACTGAACGGAACTGAACTGAGAGATAATACTGGCTCCAATAACATTTACTGACAACATTAGCAAATTTTAGCTGAAATAAAATGTACGTATAGTCTGAACTGCAGGGCAGTGTCCATACGATAGAGTGAAGGAAAGCAACATAAAGAAAACTCTCTGGACCACACTGAGAAAGGCCTCGAAGGACAAACCACATTCCTAAGTATTCAAGAAGCTTTGAAATATTTTTAAAACTTGTTTTTCTTTTAAAAAATTTTTATTTTATATTCTAATATAGTTGATTAATAATGTTGCGTTTCTGTCATACAGCAAAGTGATTCAGTTATATATATTCATGTGTCTATTCTTTTTCAAATTCCTTTCCCATATAGATTGTTAAGGAATACTGAGTAGAGTTCCCTGTGCTATACAGTAGGTCCTTATTGATTATCTATTTTAAATATAGCAGTATGTACATATCAATTTCCAAATCCCTAACTATCCCTCTCTGTAACCCTTTCACCCAGTAACCATAAGTTCATCCTCTAAGTCTATAAATCTCTTTCTGTTCTGTAAATAAGGTCATTTGGATCATTTTTTTTAGATTCCATATATGAGTGATAGATATTTGTTTTTCTCTGTCTAACTTACCTCACTTAGTATGGTGATCTCCAGGTCCATCCATGTTGCTATAAGTGGCATTATTCCATTCTCTTTAATGGCTGGTTAATATTCATATATATATATATATATATATATATATATATACACACACACACACCACATTTTCTTTATCCATTCCTCTGCTGATGGACATTTTGGTTGCTTTGATGTCTTGGCTATCATAAAGAGTGGAGTGCTGCAATGAGCATTGAGGTGCATGTATCTTTTTGAATTATTGTCCTCGCCAGAAATATGCCCAGGAGTGGGATTATGGATCATATGATATAGCTCATTTTTAGTTTTTTAAGAAATCTCCATACAGATCTCCATAGTATACCAGTTTACTCTCCCACCAACAGAGTAAGTAGGAGAGTTCCTTTTTCTTCACACCCTCTCCAGCATTTATTGTTTGTAGATTTTTTTGATGATGGCCATTTCAACTGGTTTGAGGTGATATCTCATTGTAGTTTAAATTTGCATTTCTCTAATAATAAGTGATATTGAACATCCTTTGAAGTGAAGAGGACTTGAAATCTTCTTATCCAGAGTTTCAGCATGTGATGGGTAAGGGAGTGATATAAGAAGAATGATATTTTAGAAATATTAATTGGACAGACAGAGAAGAAACTAACACTCATCAGTGCTTTCCCGGCTCCAATGCTTCCCATGGATTACCATGGAAAATTCACTGATACCTCACAATGGTCTATGAGATGGTCACCATCATTCTCGCTATTTTACAGATGAGGAAACAGAGACACAGATTGGCCAAATAGCTTATCCAATATCAAACAACTAGTGAGTGGTAGTGTTGCAATTGAAACTTAGGCAGTCTGACTGAAGAACTTGTGTAGCCATTACCCTATTCTTCCTCCAAAGTACAGATGTACTGATGGGAAGAGGCAATAAAGATTCTAAGTGATAAGGATCTGGGCTAGAGTGGTAGGAATGAGGAGAAATAGGTAAATAAAGAGACAGCATAAAGTAAGAGTTGTCAGGGTTTGGCCTAACTGAATGTGAGCTGATGCACAGGAAAAATCAAGGCTTGTTAATTAAACAATTAGTACTTTATTCATTAATTCCAAGAACATTTATTGAACCTCTGAAAGTGAATGAAAGCAAAAGTGTTAGTTGCTCAGTCGTGTCCAGCTCTTTGTGACCCTATGGATTCTAGTCTGCCAGACTCTTCTGTTCATGGGATTCTCCAGGCAAGAATACCCAGGGATGGAACCCGGGTCTCCTGCATTGTGGGCAGATTCTTTACTGCCTGAGCCACCAGAATGGCTATAGAGCATCTCCCTTGTGTTCTGTCTCCCAGGGATGCCATGGTGAACAAGGCAGATAAATTCTTTGTTTTCATGGAGTACACATTCCACTGAGAGGGACTGACCATTAACAAAAAAAAAAAAAAAAAAAAAGGACAATATCAGGTAGCAATAAATACTATGGTGAGAATAAAAGAGTCAAGTGATAGAGAAGAATTAAGGTCTGTTTATGTAGATGGAATATTCCAGAAAGATTTAGTGGATAAAATCTTGATTTTCTCTGCCCATAGAAGCCAAATAAAAAATACAGGGACACAGTTTGAAGGAAAAACAAAGGTGGCTTTCATCCTCAGCTGGCAGAGGGGAAACACAGCAGACTCCTCCTCAAGAATAGTGCCCCAACTTCCATGAGGAATCTGGAGGATTATATAGATGAGGGCTTGCAGTCAGGGGTTGGTTAGGAGGAACCAAAGTGTAAAGATCTTGCATTTTTCTTCCTCTTGCATTCTTTCAAAAACAGTCATAGGCTGGTGTCAGGTAGCCCTGTAATTTGTTTCCTGCAGTCAAGGAGCCCAGTAGTTGGGTCCATTGTCTTTTGTGTATTGTACTGTGACCTTCTTTCTGTAATGCAAAAAGAGAAAAACTACAAGGGATAGTAGGCAGAGAGAGTGCTGTAAAGGTAAACACCAGGTACAGGATGTAATTAGCATAGAGTCAACAGATAATAGGTGTAAAATGCTGCTCAAGTGGGAGTTAGGGGGCAGAAAAGCAAATTTAGTTACAGATTACAGATTAGGAACAAAGTGAAAACTAGGAGTAATCAGACATGCTCCCTGTTATCTTCTTTGTTCTCAGGAAAGAAAAGAAAAACTCATTCCTCTTTTTTCCTTTTCACTGCAACCAGACCTCTCTGAGGAACTGACACATATACAAAGATCTGGGAGGCAAGTGTCCCAGCAAAGGGACCAGCAAGTATAAAAACTTCAAGAAAAGAATGAGCTGGGCATGCTTAAAGAACCCAAGAAGGCAAGGAGTGGGCAAAGAGATAAGGACAGAGCTGTACACAGAGCCAGGGTTGTCATTCAATTGCTCAGTGGTGTCTGACTCTCTGCAATCCCATAGATTGCAGCACGCCAGGCCTCCCTGTCCTTCACCATCTCCCGGTTAGGAGGGGTTAATTTGGAAGATTTAAATAGAGTAGTTGCATGATATCAATTCTGTTTTAGAGGAATTGTTGTATGTCAAGAATAGAAGCCAAACTATATGTTAAAGAGACAATAGTAGCTATAGAGATGGGGTTCATGGATTCAGGAGATATTTTAGAGGTAGAATGACAAAACTCGCTGATTAATTAGATGTAGCAAATAGAGAAAAGGAAGAGTGAAGTCGCTCAGTCATGTCCAACTCTTTGTGACCCCCATGGACTGTAGCCTACCAGGCTCCTCTGTCCAGGGGATTTTCCAGGCAAGAGTACTGGAGTGGGTTGCCATTTCCTTCTGCAGGAGATCTTCCTGACCCAGGGATTGAACTTGGGTCTCCTGCACTTTAGACAGATGCTTTACCATCTGAGCCACCAGGAAAGTCAAAGGATTTCTAAACATTTGCTTGAGTAACTAGGTAGATTATCATTCTAGGTATTGACGTGTCTACAAGACATGAGCTATATGGCAGCTCTTGGAAGTTTTGTTTGGGGTATTGTCTACTAAAAAATATCATCACCATCTGAAAGTAAATATTTTATTTGCTGGGAATGTTTAGGACTCTGGGCCTGGGAGACAGCATCTCAGTAGCTCAGAGAAAACTGCTCCAAAGAGGCACGAGGGAGTGTCAGGCTATATACAAATTTGCAACCAGGAAGTAGGTAATCTGAACATCAAAGATCAGGTGTCAAGTTAAGGTATTCAGCATTCTGTGTATGGGAAGGTGCAAGTCTCCGGCCTCCCTGAATTTATTCCTTTCATATGCATCTCAGCTATCTGAGCCAATCCTGTTTGCCTGTTCACCTTGCTTCTTGCATTCCCCCAGATCCTCAGCAGTTACCATGGGGCTGACAGCATCCATTAGATCACAGTTTTGGGAGGCCAGAAATCGTGATGGCTGTGACATTTCCTGCTTATTCATATGGCAGGAGATATTTTCATTTCACAGTATGTTAATGACAAGCATGTTAGAAATACAAATGGAACTATCAAGAGGTCAAGTAGATCTAAAAGTCAGTTATAGGTAAAGTTCAAGACCAGAGATATAAACCTCAGAATCAATAGAAATATAGGTAACTCCTCAGAGCCATGGAACTGGATGAAATCACTGAATGAGAGGGTGTAGATAAAGAAGAGAAGGGGCCCCAGATTCAAATTCTGAGGTTTTCCAATATTTAGTTCTATCTGAGAATAAGGATCATTGAAAAAGCAAGAGAGTTCCAGAAAAACATTTATTTCTGCTTTATTGACTATGCCAAAGCCTTGGACTGTGTGGATCACAATCAACTGTGGAAAATTCTGAAGGAGATGGGAATACCAGATCACCTGACCTGCCTCTTGAGAAACCTATATGCAGGTCAGGAAGCAACAGTTAGAACTGGACATGGAACAACAGACTGGTTCCAAATAGGAAAAGAAATATGTCAAGGCTGTATATTGTCACCCTGCTTATTTAACTTATAAGCAGAATACATCATGAGAAATGCTGGGCTGGAAGTAGTCCAAGGTGTAATCAAGACTGCCAGGAGAAATATCAATAACCTCAGATATTCAGATGACACCACCCTTATGGCAGAAAGTGAAGAGGAACTAAAAAGCCTCTTGATGAAAGTGAAAGAGGAGAGTGAAAAAGTTGGCTTAAACTCAACATTTAGAAAATTAAGATCATAGCAAATAGTCCCATCATTTCATGACAAATAGAAGGGGAAACAGTGGAAACAGTGTCAGACTTTGTTTTTTGGGGCTCCAAAATCACTGCAGATAGTGACTGCAGCCATGAAATTAAAAGACGCTTACTCCTTGAAAGGAAAGTTATGACCAACCTAGATAGCATATTCAAAAGTAGAGACAGTACTTTGCCAACAAAGGTCCGTCTAGTCAAGGCTATGGTTTTTCCAGTGGTCATGTATGGATGTGAGAGTTGGACTGTGAAGAAAGCTGAGTGCTGAAGAATTGATGCTTTTGAACTGTGGTGTTGGAGAAGACTCTTGAGAGTCCCTTGGACTGCAAGGTCTATCGAACCAGTCCATTCTAAGTGAGATCAGTCCTGGGTGTTCTTTGGAAGGAATGATGCTAAAGCTGAAACTCCAGTACTTTGGCCACCTCATGCGAAGAGTTGACTCATTGGAAAAGACTCTGATGCTGGGAGGGATCGAGGGCAGGAGGAGAAGGGACGACAGAGGATGAGATGGCTGGATGGCATCACTGACTCGATGGACGTGAGTTTGAGTGAACTCTGCGAGTTGGTGATGGACAGGGAGGCCTGGTGTGCTGCAATTCATGGGTTCGCAGAGTCGGACACAACTGAGTGACTGAACTGAGCTGAACTGAGAATAAGGGGACAGCAAAGGAGTGGCCAGGAATGACAGGGGGAAAATTGAGCAGAGTGAAGTATCTTAGATTCAAAAACAGAGAGGCTTTCCAGGACAGAATGGTCTGATGCTCCTGAGTGGGCTATAAAGATGAGCACAGGAATGTTACTGCTGGATGAGAAAGCATGTAAATGATTGTTGATCTCAATGTGCAAACTCAGTGGATGATGGCAGAAAGCCTGCTGGAACAGTATGAAGAAGCAAATGGGAGGTGAGGAAATAGAGGGAGAGAATATAGACATATTTTTAAAGAAAGTTTGCTGTGAAGGGGGTAGAATACTGGGGTAGCAGAGAGCAGAGTGTTCAGATTTTTATAATACACAAGACTAATGGTTCTTTGTATGCTAATGAGAATGATCCCAGGGAGATGGGATAACTGATACTGCAATCTAAAGAGAGTTCTAATTGCGGGAGGAAATTTTTTGAGAATCTTAGGGCTGAGATATGAAGGGTTCAGTAGAGACCTGGCTTTTGATCAGAGGGACCTATCTTCCACTGAAACTGGCAAGAAGACAGAATCAAGAGGTTCTGGTAAACTGGCATCACTGACTCAACGGACACTGAGCAAACTCCAGGAGACAGTGGAAGACAGGAGGCCTGGTGTGCTGCAGTCCATGGGGTCACAAAGAGTCAGACACTACTGACTGAGCGACTGAACAACAACTGTCAAACTGGTAGATTTAGTGTTGGAAAGATGGGATTTGTCTCACTGCTTCTATTTTAATCAAAAAAGCTGAGGCATGATTTCAAATCTGGATACTGGGAACACTGAAGAAAGTAGAAAATCACCATGGGTATATGCAAACTTCGCAAGATCTATGGAGAAAAACAGAGGGCTCAGAATAGACTTGTGGTCATTTAATCTGTCTGTGATCAAAAGTGACCTCACTAGCTATGCATATCTTCCAAATGGTGGGACTTGGGGGTGAGGACACATAATTTTGTAAAATCTAAAAAGATTGTTTTTAATATAAGTACTAGATAACTGGTTACAGTGGCATATTTGTATTTTTTGTAGAACCAGGCAACATATAAATAAATATATACTTAAGTCTCAATGTTAGATACTTAAGTATCTATGTTCATTGGAATCATGGTTTTTACTTACCAGTGCAGCCTCATTAACTGCCGTAAAGCTTCGGGGCCTTTCACCAATATTTGTTGAATGAATGAGTGATGTGATTTGAAGGACTTGGAAAGCAACAAATAAACTTTTCCCAGGATAGGTGGGATAGTACTTGAAAACACAAAGCTTTCACAAATGTAATCTCTTGTTCCCGAACTCAAAATCAGAAAAGCTCCATTGAGAAGGAACAGCGATAAAAAAGAAGCTCTTAGGATATTTAACTTGACTTTTATGTCTCTCTGGAAATCACCAGAGTAACTTAAAAGGTTTCAGGAAAGGTTGTAACCCTAGATTCCAATTTCATATCCTTTTCCTGGCAGTAGTATCCTCCAAAGTAATGAAAGGCAATATGAATTAGTATAAAGCGGTCTCATTCAAGAAGTATCTTTCTAGTTAGTTCTAAATTGAATCCTGACTGACATCAAGTATCTTTGTCTACGGCAGGGCGTACACCAAGGCTGAATCAGCGGTACCAGGTTCATTATGTGACAAAAACATCTGTACTTAATCACTATCAGTTCAGTTCAGTTGCTCAATCATGTCCGACTCTTTGCGATTCCATGAATTGCAGCACGCCAGGCCTCCCTGTCCATCACCAACTCCCGGAGTAATAACATATAACAACAGATTCTAGTTATTTTCTTGAGGAATGGTGAATGCCTTTAAGAATGTGGAAATTAAGTAACAAATTATTGATTAGAAAGTAGGAGTCCAATTTAGTAAATTCTTTGCAAGAGTGTAGATTTTTCAGTCGGGCACATTTAGAATCAGTTGCATACGACACTGAGAGCTTTTGCAGCATTGGGCAGAGCCAGTAGATGGTGGTCTTAAGTTGCAAGTTGCTTTCACAGTCACACCTGTCAACATGGGAAAGAACGACCGCTCTCCACTAAATGCCAAAATTCACTTTCCACTCATCAGATACTGTAAATTGGAAGATGGCACAAGAGAGCTTTTTGAGGTGATATGTTAACTGTTGTTTATTTTTCAAAAAGCATGCTTTTCTTTAAAAAGAAAACTCTTGACAGTACTTTAAAATTATGCAATGTTTTTGTCAGAATATGATATAAAGAGCTTTATCCATTGTTTACTTCTTCTCAAGAATGAAAGAGATTTTTAATTTCTTAATTAGAATGCTGTCTGTTGGGGTGCTGAAGAAGCCAGACCAACTCTAAGCTGCAGTATCTAAATAAGATATCCACTTAACATTCTGTATTGTTCAAAGCACTTTAGAGATTCAATTGCAAGTGTATTATAATACCTTGTAATTATGCAGACTGACTAGAATTAAAGACTTTGGAAATTAATTTTGAGTTGAAATATTAAATTAAGTAGAATGTTTTATCATAATGGCATAATTTAAAACTAACTAAAAATAGCATTAATAATAATCATGATCACCCTCCTTTCATTAAAAGAAGAGATTTAGCACTAAATTATTAAATGATCAAATTTATGGCACCCAAGTTAGTAAAGATTTTGTAGTAGTGTAAATCATGCTACATGATTTCTGTCCAGTGACTATGGCAAATTAGTCACTATAGTAAATTTCAGAGGGTATTAATAATACAAACACTTCAGTGTTGAAAGCTTTGGTTGAATGATACTGCCTGCATCTTTGGGCATTCAAATCCAAACTCCATTTTTTCCCTTGCCGTAGTGTATTATATAACTGCCATGGGTAGTAGCAGGGATGGACAATTATACCTTGAACAAAAGAAAAGGGTTAGCCTTTTATTTTTATAAGGCAACAATTTATGAGAAGTGATTTCTGCTTCCCAGTGTTAACCTTTGGCTTCTTTCTATTCATTAGTCTTCTGATTTTACTCTGAAATTATACTGTCTGTGTTCTAAGCAGAACATACGTTGCTCATTTTCTTTAATAATTCTCGGATCAACTCAATTTAACTCTACAAACTAAAAAAGGCAAGAAATGATTTGCTTTTAAACTTACTTAAAATCACCTTTATATATATGTGTGTGTGTACATATATATATTCATGCAGATTTTTTTATAATTAAATTAGCTGTACCAACATACCAATTGCAAAATGAGTTCAGTTCAGTTCAGTTCAGTCGCTCAGTCATATCTGACTCTCCATGACCCCATGAATCGTAGCACAACAGGCCTCCCTGTCCATCACCAACTCCTGGAGTTCACCCAAACTCATGTGCATCGAGTCAGTGGTGCCATCCAGCCATCTCATCCTCTGTTGTCCCCTTCTCCTCCTGCCCCCAATCCCTCCTAGCATCAGGGTCTTTTCCAGTGAGTCAACTCTTGGCATGAGGTGGCCAAAGTATTGGAATTTCTGCCTCAGCATCAGTCCTTCCAATGAACACCCAAGACTGGTCTCCTTTAGGATGGACTGGTTGGATCTCCCTGCAGTCCAAGGGACTCTCAAGAGTCTTCTCCAACACCACAGTTCAAAAGCATCAATTCTTCAGTGCTCAGCTTTCTTCATAGTCCAACTCTCACATCCATACATGACCACAGGAAAAACCATAGCCTTGACTAGATGGACCTTTGTTGGAAAAGTAATATCTCTGATTTTTAATATGCTATCTAGGTTGGTCATAACTTTCCTTCCAAGAGCCAGACATCCTGGAATCTGAAGTCAAGTGGGCCTTAGAAAGTGTCACTACGAACAAAGCTAGTGGAAGTGATGGAATTCCAGTGGAGCTATTTCAAATCCTGAAAGATGATGCTGTGAAAGTGCTGCACTCAATATGCCAGCAAATTTGGAAAACTCAGCAGTGGCCACAGGACTGGAAAAGGTCAGTCTTCATTCCAATCCCAAAGAAAGGCAATGCCGAAAAATGCTCAAACTACCGCACAATTGCACTCATCTCACACGCTAGTAAATTAATGCTCAAAATTCTCCAAGCCAGGCTTCAGCAATACATGAACCATGAATTCTAGATGTTCAAGCTGGTTTTAGAAAAGGCAGAGGAACCAGAGATCAAATTGCCAACATCTGCTGAATCATCAAAAAAGCAAGAGAGTTCCAGAAAAACATCTATTTCTGCTTTATTGACTATGCCAAAGCAAAATGAGTAAGCAACCTAAAATAGAAAGCAAATGCATATTAACCTCTTGAGTGATGAGGGTGGAATTAGTGATAAGGTAAAGAGGGGTTGGCTTTGTTTATTTTATCTGTTTCTTAAGGAAAGTTTTTGTAGATTTTCCAAAGTATTTGCTAGATTTGTCTGTATTTAATATCTTTGAATGTTTCTTTCCTCTTTAGCCACAGATATGGTTTTTAGTGGGCTTTCCAGGTAGCACTAGTGGTAAAGAACCCTCCTGCTAATGCAGGAGACGTAAGAGACGCAGGTTTGATCCCTGGGTTAGGAAGATCCCGTGGAGGAGGGCATGGTAACCTGCTGTAGTATTCTTGCCTGGAGAATCCCCAAGGACAGAGAAGCCTGGTGTGCTATGGTCCGAAGGGTTGCAAAGAGTTGGACATGACTAAAGCGACTTAGCATACACACATGCATGATTTTTAGTATCTGACCCATATTCTAGAAAGTTACCAGATATAGAAGTCATGTGATATTGCGACTGATTGTTACACGTGTAAATGTGACTTATCCAAATCATTCTTGAGGACTATGTTTCTTTTCTAGTCTAAATATCAACCTCTATGGGTGTTTTGTACTATAAATACTGTGTATTACATACCTGTTAATACACAATTAGAAAACTATGGGGAAATAAGTCACCTCACTAAATATACCATTATGGATTCATTTTTGAGAATATTAGCAGTATTTTGGGCCAAGAATGTTAATTTATCATAAACCAACCACTTGCTACTTTTCTTTTACATAGTGACATTTTGACTATGAGTTTAGCCCATGTCTCAGCATTACTCAGATTATTTTGGCAAAAGGGAACACACAGTGCAGCAGCAGATTCTCCTTGAAAACATGGATTGAAAATGGTGAAAAACCCAGATAATGCATTCTCCTTTGCAGAGCTGTGGGGTGTTGTTCACAAGAGTTATTAAGGTAGCCTGTTCATTTGGTCATTTTAGCATGCTCATAGCATTGTAAAGTAACAGGTAAATGAAATCATCACAACTGGTATATCTATAGTCTCGATGTCACTATAGCTTAAGATAATTGTGCATATATATCTTCTTTAACATGTTCATTCAACAGCTGGGATATTCAGTAGAGAACTAAATACATCGTCCTAAGACATTTAACTAGACTCGGGAGTCAGACACATCTGAAAACATCTATCGACTCATTAGTATTGTTTTAGTAACTGCTTTGGCTTTTATATAACTCAGGAAATAGGATATCATAACATCGTAAATAGTATTAACCTGAACCTATCTATGTAGCCAGAGCAATTTTAAGCCAATCATTTCTCATTAAGCTAATGCTAGTAAAGTTTCTTATTCAGATAAGTTTTTTTAATTCTTTTTTCTTCTTTTGGCTATTCAGTGGCCAATGAGGTGTAATAAGTTTTAGCAAATTGGGGCCGAGGTCTCTTAGGTTAGTTTTATTCTTCGCTGTAAATTACAGCAGTTTTATAACTGCTTAACACAGCTCTTGAATCAAGAAATGTCACACCTGAATTTTTTTGTTCAGGCTGAATGACTGACATTAAGGAGAGAGAGGGAGAGACTGCACAAGCTCTTAGAATTCAGGATTAAAATTGCTCCTTTCAGACTGTCAAACTGATTTATATTTTAACCGTTGAGCAGCTGAAATGGCAACTAAACAGAACTTGAATACACTAGCTTCTTCTCATATTTTTCTCTTTGCAGATGATAACTTGGCAAGGTATCAAATTTTTGAATTGCACTCTGTGTACCTTCTTTTGTTAGCATTGAGTAAGACTTTGCATTTTAGATTTTATTGTGGAATCCAGGCTCCAGACAATGCTATGACTTAGATTACTTGTTTCTGAGACCTCACATCTGCTATTTTAAGCACAAGAAAGCCAGTCATGGCTTATGAGAAGGGTCTTCCTTAGAAAGCAGCAGGCTTACTTAAGAAGGTGCCGGGACAACAGAAGGGTTTAGAAGTATCTCTTCTCTGAGGGGCTTTCCATAGGTCAGCAAATGTGACTCCTTTGCTGTTTTTCTGTTTTCCTCATTGACAGTTCATTATAAAATGAAGTAGGTGATTTTTTTTTTGACTGGATGTAGCAAAAACAGAAAAGTAATTAATACATAAAGTACCAAATATGAAATATTACTCTGCACAGAGACATTTCACACTTCATTGATTTCATGAGTAGGCCAGAGGTGCCAGAACAATAATTAATATGTTGTAAGGGAAAAATTATTATGCAAGGTCAGCAGCATTTCAAGACTTTACAAAGAGGAGACATGAAAAGATATTCTGAAACTGTTTCTCAAATTGAGTTTGAAACTGGTGGTTTTAAGGGAATATTTGAAGAAATACACAATTTTTCTATGAAAAGTCAGTAGGACTTTTTCATTTATCACTACAAGTATGCCTCTTTATGTGAATATATTGTATATCAATATACTGGCATTGGGGGGGAAAATATGAATAAATAATGTGAGGGTAGGTATGCGCAGACTTATGCTTATTATTTACATTTCCAAATTTTCAATGAAATAGAAAAAATTAGAATGCAAGCCAATTCATTTATATTTTTTAAAATTGCCAACCATTTCATATTCTGCAAAAAAAAATCATAATTTAAATCTCAGAAAAGCGAAAGATAAACATCAAAATCAAATAAACCATTTGTGCTTCTATAAAGATATTAATCTTTTGGCATGTATCCTTTTAGTACTTTTTCTTTAGGAAATATATATATTAACATATTAATATATATATGAAGGAGGTACTGAAATGTTGTTTTACTTTGTCGTTGTTCAGTTGCTGAGCCGGTCTCTTTGAGAACGCATGGACTGTAGCACGCCAAGCTTCTTTGTCCTTCACCATCTCCCGGAGCTTTTTCTACAATATTTTTAATGGCTACATAATGCTTCACTGTATATATTATAAAATATATATTTAAGCTATCTTCTCAGGGTGCATACACATGCTTTCCAATTTTTAAAAAACTGAATTTTTTCTTGGAGTGTACTTGCCTTACAATGTTGTGTTAGTTTCTGTTGTGAATCAGTGAAGTGAATCAGCTACGCGTATACATATATTCTCTCCTTCAGATTTCCTTCTCAGTTAGGCCACCTCAGAGCATTAAGTAAAGTTCCCTGTGCTATATATCAGGTTCTCATTAGTTATCAGTTTTATAGATGTTAATGTATATATGTCAATTCCAAGCTTTCTAACTTTTAGCAAATTGCCGTGAGTATCGTTAGAGCCATATCTTGATCATGCCGTTTGGACTCATCTCTAGAAATGGAATTCTGATTGCTTTACAAGTATTATTACCAAATCATCCTCCAGAAAGGTCATCTCAGTTTACTCTCAACACAGTCTGTTTCAAATTCACTCTCAACTATGATTTTTTAAAGCTCTTTTCTACTCTGATGTCATGTAGTAAGTAATGGATTTTCCAGGATTAATTGAAGATTATTGAGAGAAAATCTCCTGAAAGAATTTCAAAAGCAAAATATTTCCAGCGATTAAGAGCAAAATAAGCGAGATCACTTAATGTCATATTTTTATCGCAAATAGAAAACTACTAATAGCTATCATTTACTTAGAGCTTACCATCTATTAGTAATGACTTTGCAACAATTCTGTGTACTTTAATCAATCATCTCATGTTTCATTTTACAGTTATTCTGTGAAATAAGATATTTATGCTCCTTTTAGAAAAAGATGGAGCCCAAACTCAGACAAATTATAGGTTGTCTAAAGTCACAGACCTAGTTGGTGGGTAGCTGAGATTTGAATCCAGAGCGGTATGAGTCACAAGATTATATTTCATCTACTATAGAAATCAGCAAAGATATTAAACTTGTGATTCTGAAAATGTTGTAGCCCATTTGTAGATTTACAACAACTACCTTTTATCTCCTTTTATTGTCATTTTGGTATTATGATTGAAGGTGTCTACTTGGATAAACTATAGATTTTTACCACCTGGACCTGTGGAAGGAAACAGTGGGTCTCATTTCTGAAACCTGAGGTGCCAGGAAGGCTGGTGCCAGGTTGGCAAAGGAGGTTCTCACCCTTTCTTAGTGCATATGGCTCTCTAGTTCAGGAAGCTACCACTAGCCCTCTCCTTTTCTCTCCTCTGCTCACAAACTGGAGTCCATGTGATAGTATGACAAACCTCCTTTCTGTGGGTGAGTCTGAAGTGATGTAAAGAAGGAAAAAGGCAGAACACAGAGAGCAGGGCCATTTTGAGCCTTCCTTGGGAAACTTTCCTTGGCACCAAAACGTTGTTCCAAAATTGAACCAGCAGGGAGCAGCCTCTCTGATAGGATGTCTGTCTGTTAACACAGTTCTGGCAGGGATAAGATGGGAAGAAGATATATTCAAGACAACATCCAACCCCAAATGTAGTGGGAGTTTGTAAAGAGAAAGGACAGAGGTGTTTTCTGTTCTGGATATGAAGCTCCACCAAGTAACATAATTCGGGCCGGCAACCGTCCTGTTGTGGCCTTCCAAATGTATCCTGAGCCTCTGTCCTGCTCATTATGAATCTTTATCCTTTCCTCTCCCCCTGCTCCCTCGCTCATCAGCAGGCTAAAGAGAGGATACAACTCTAGCTTAAGCTTGGGGCTTTTTGGCACGAAGCTTGATTGTCTCCGTTTTCTCTTGGCAGATTTAAATTGTTAGAGAAATGAAACTCGTTTGAAAACAGTAGGTCCTGGCAGGCACTCTCCCAGGCATTGCCCAGGACTCCAGGAGCAGTTGTCAACTTGCTGCATGGCATTTGTCTAGGCTGGGTTTGATCTTATTCTCAGATCCCATATGGTAAGAAATAATTCAGTTTTAAAGTTTCATGGGTTTTATGATTAGGGATTGAGGTCAGAAGAAAAAGAGAGGTTGCTGCATATGGAGTTTGCAAGTATTTTTTATACTGAGACTAAGATTTAATGAAGATGGAAGATTAAGGAAAATTGTTATCTTGTGTGCATGATCATAGAGACAAAACCAAACAAGATATTTTTTTGTTTTCTTTGAATATAAATCTCTATTTGATTATGGTACCCTTGATGTTAAGGTATTTCTATCATTATGGAAGGATAAGAGTGTTTACAACTAATAGACGTATATGGTGGGTTGGGGATGAGAAGCACATCACACACAATATTTGGCTTGAAAATGATTTTAGTATATAAATGGAGAAACAAAAGCAAATGGTACCATTTCTAGTAGCATTAGTTCTCATATGATCCAAGTGTTCCATTTACTTTGTAAGAGCATATACAGCGCTATACAAAGAATCTACTGGTAGATAATAATATGATAGTTGTACTGATGAAACACTTTCCAGCATATTCATAAGTTTTTCTTTAGACTTCCAAAAGAACAGAGTAATAATAAATGGGGCAAAAGCAGCCCTCAAAATACTTGGGATAAGTTTACAGATATGCATATTTTTATAATCAATTCCTAGTGATACCAATACCAATAATTATATAATTATGAATTTCATCTTCTTTCCTCTATCTTCATACAACCACATGGGAAAAGAAATGAACACTTAACAGCTGGAGCTGTGAGCACAGAATGGATTTCAGAGCAACTAAATGTGTCTGCTGCTCCAAAGAACATTTTAGGCATCATAAATAGCCAGTGTTTTAAACCACTAAATCTCCTGTCTGCTACCTCTGTTTACATTGGCCACTGCACCACCATCAGTCCTTTGACACACAGTCTCTTCCTATCATTTCAGCATCTCACTGTGCCAAACACGAGGCACATTTCACAGACTCATTCAGATAGACTATTACACATGAAGATATGGGCTTCCCTGGTGACTCGAATGGTAAAAAATTTGCCTGAAATGCAAATTTCAGTTCCGTTCAGTTCAGTTGCTCAGCTGTGTCCAACTCTTTGTGACCCCATGGACTGCAGTTTGCCAGGCTTCCCTGTCCATCACCAACTCCCAGAGTCTACCCAAACCCATGTCCATTGAGTCGGTGATGCCATCCAACCATCTCATCCTCTGTCATCCCCTTCTCCTCCTGCATTCTATCTTTCCCCACATCAGGGTCTTTTCAAATGAGTGAGTTCTTTGCATCAGGTGGCCAAAGTATTGGAGTTTCAGCTTCAGTATCAGTCTTTCCAATGAATATTCAGGACTGATTTCCTTCAGGATGGACTGGTTGGATCTCCTTGCAGTCCAAGGGACTCTCAAGAGTCTTCTCCAACACCACAGTTCAAAAGCATCAATTCTTCAGCACTCAGCTTTCTTCATAGTCCAACTCTCACATCCATATATGACGGCTGAAAAACCATAGCTTTGACTAGAAAGACCTTTGTTGGCAAAGTAATGTCTCTGTTTTTTAATATGCTGTCTAGGATGGTCATAACTTTTCTTCCAAGGAGCAAGTTATCTTTTAATTTCATGGCTGCAGTCACCATCTGCAGTGATTTTGGAGCCCAAAAAAATAAAGTCTGACACTGTTTCCATTGTTTCCCCATCTATTTCCCATGAAGTGATGGGACCAGATGCCATAATTTTAGTTTTCTGAATGTTGAGCTTTAAGCCAATTTTTTCACCCTCCTCTTTCACCTTCATCAAGAGACCCTTTAGTTCTTCTTCACTTTCTGCCGTAAGTAAGAGTGGTGTCATCTGCACATCTGAGGTTATTGATATTTCTCCTGGCATTTTGATTCTAGCTTGTGAGTCATGCAGTCCAGAATTTCTCATAATGTACTCTGCATATAAGTTTAATAAGCAGGGTGACAATATACATCGTTGATGTACTCCTTTCCTGATTTGGAACCAGTCTGTTATTCCATGTCCAGTTCTAACTGTTGCTTCTTGACCTGCATACAGATTTCTCAGGAGGCAGGTCAGGTGGTCTGGTATTCCCATCTTTTTAAGAATTTTCCACAGTATGTTGTGATCCACATAGTCAAAGGCTTTGGCATAGTCAATAAAGCAGAAATAGATGTTTTTCTGGAACTCTCTTGCTTTTAGACCTGGGTTCAGTCCGTGGGTCAGAAAGGTCCCCTAGGGGATAGAATGACAACCCACTCCAGTATTCCTGCCTGGAGAATTCCATGGGCAGAGCCTGAGTTCTCAAACTGTCAGACATGATGGAGCAACTAACACCTTCACTTTCACATGATGATACACACAGAACTATAAATGAAAACTTTGTCTTTAGTGGTTCATGGAGTTGAAATAGTTTATCACTTGATACTTCAATCCTGAGTTTTGACCTGGATTTATTCCTTACATATCTGACCATGTACTTTAGTTAACCCAAGTTAGTAGAAGCTAAAACGGGATAGACTAGACCAGGGTAGAGGACCAATCTGATTAAATCTAACAATTTGTACATCTGTGTCTGACTGTCATCACTTCTTATGATTGTATATAAAGTACCTGCTGTTGAATGGGGGATTAAGCCCATTCCAATTACTGATGCTTTTTAACATTACAGATGTCAAAGGCATTCCTTCAAACCTGTTCATTTGCAGAGCAAGGCTTTTCCAGATGGGAATTAGAAAGCAAGATTTGACAAAATCTGCTTCTCTATTACTCAATACAAAGGAATATTAGAGTAACGCTCCTGTTTCTGCTAATCCATTCATTTCAGGTTTGATTTACCTTTTTTGCCTTGATCTAAAAGCTCTGTGGCTTTATAGGATTATATATTGCTATATTCAGGTTTTGAATGAATCATAGAGTATGCATTTTAATATGATTTCTCAGATTCCAAAGCCAGGATTAACCTGTTGTTTTGATTAAAAAGATTTTATGTTTATATTTTAGAGGAAGAGTGTTAAGTTTCTCTAGTTATTCACTGATTCCCTTATTCATAAATAGAAGAAATTATATCTGTTGGTTGTATTGATGAGAGGGGAAAATTATAATTTTATAAAGAGTTTAAAATATGAATACTTAATATAAACTGTTACATAAATGAGTGTAAGTTTTCTCAGCACTGAGTTTTCTATTCCCCATGTTGATATCTTGCAAAGTTGAGACTACTGAAGTAGAATTAATTTGAACTATAGTAAAGAAAAATGTTGGTAGCTGGTTAGGTCATAGAAATTGGATGTAAAAAATTGGATACTTTGGCACTTTAAAATATAAAAATGTGCTGACTTTTTTGTTCATTTCTGTAGAAATGGTCATGGAAAGTAGGAAAATGCAGTGGGGGTTCCTGATGTTATTTTGAGCAACAATAGTATAGTAATAGCAAAGTCTCAGAGATCCTTAGAATGTGACAGGCAGTGTTCTATTAAAAATCCTTTACGTATATCAATTCAGTAAATCTTCACAGTAGCGTCAACACCATTATTTTCATTAAATAGACAAGGAAACTAAGATGAGAGGTAGAGAGGTGAGGAGAATTGTTGAAGCTTAGATGACTGCAGTCCATGGGGTCGCTAAGAGTCGGACACGACTGAGTGACTTCACTTTCACTTTTCGCTTTCATGCACTGGAGAAGGAAATGGCAGCCCACTCCAGTGTTCTTGCCTGGAGAGTCCCAGGGACGGGGGAGCCTGGTGGGCTGCCGTCTATGGGGTCGTACAGAGTTGGACACGACTGAAGAGACCTAGCAGCAGCAGCAGAGACTGGAAAATGGCAGAACCATGGTCCGAACCTGGGAAGTCTAGTTCCGGTGCATGTTCCTGAGCTCTATACTAACTGTGTTGACATGGTCATGTGTCTAGTTTCTGGCCCTCCCAGAAATCATGTAAAACAAACTGAAGTCAATCTACCGAGAACATGGTAAAGACCAAATGAGAAACTGAGTAAGCAACTGTTACATTTCTCTCTCCTGTACAGACTTCCTTTTTTACCGTAGAAATTCCAGATATAAGCTCTACATCCCTAGATTTTAAGCACAGTCCATGTGCCATGTTGCTAAGGTTTTAGCCCATGATCCATAAGCCATTTTGGACTCATTACTGCGTACTTTCCCTTTGATCTTTCCTTATACTTGGAGAATAGACATATACGGGGAAGAAGAATTTAGTTGTTAAAACAATACCCAAACCATCGATCAATGTTTGTGGAGGACAGACACCAATTTTCCTACATCTGGGACTAGGGAAGGTTTGAAGTTTATGTATACTCAGACACTCAGTCATGTCTCAGTTGTGTGATCCCATGGACTAGCCCACCAGGCTCCTCTGTCCATGGGGTTTGCCAGGCAAGAATACTGGAGTGGGTTGCCATTTCCTTCTCCAGGGGATCTTGCCCACCCAGAAATCAAACTTGGGTCTCCTGCATTACAGGCGGATTCTTTAAAAACTGAGCCACCAGGGAGGCCTTGAAGTTTTTATACACATTGCTAAATAAAGGTAGAGACAATATACTCCCAAATTGAATTTTGGCAAGCAGAAAAAGGGAAAATTTATTGTACAAACATGTCTAAATGCAAACCAGCAAGTAATCATTCTTTATTTTTAAAAAATGAACTTCATTTCATCTTAGCAATTTCTATTTGCAGAAAGACCCCTTTCTTTTGCTTATATTTGGTGGCTTCATTCAAATCACTTTCTAAGATTCTTTTTACCCAGTTTTTTCTCATTAAAAAATCAGATATTAATCTCTATCCTTAATGAAAGAGGATTTAAAGTTTAAATGTAAGCATTTCAATGTATCTGCAAAGTTAAAATGAAGCTGAAGTGAAAGATTACATGTCATAGATTTCTAGGGATACACAGTTCTTGTACTCCTGTTTGTGTTTTCAGCTAGATTCCGAACTCCTCAAAGAAAATGCTTCTTATTGACTACTTTTGTAAAATCCATCCCTCACTCTCTTTTCCCCATCCCCTCACCCCATTCTGTGTCAATTTCAGTGATGTGCATATAGTAGGTACTTAATATTTGCTGTGTGAATAAGTTACTTTCCATCACTGAAGCTATTTTTAGGTTTGTTTCTCAAACAACAAAAGGGCTTATAAAAAATACAGGAGACAAGGTTTGAAACAGGATTTGAATGTAAATCAAGCATCTGTCTCCAGGTCTCTGATTTTCACTTACTCCTGTTTGACTGTAAAGCAAATAGGCATGTCAGTGCTTCTTCTGTTGAAGGGGCTCAATAGGTGTCTTGAGAAAGAGGAGGTGAGGTTGGAGCTTGCTTTCTGGCTGCAAGCTTTGCCTTTCAAGCACTAACTGAGCTGCAGCATAAGGTGTGAAATTAGGACAAATGTTCCAAGTCCTAGAAAACAAATAATTTTGTTTAACTCCATCCTGCTTAGAAAATTTGTTTCAGGATTACAGGCTTTCAGGAGACACTGGTGACTATGGAATATTCATTTGAAATGGAAAATCTTTGACAATGAAAGCTAAAATAAATGCTAACACTAATAGGCAGCTTTGATAATGATTTTTGTGTTTAGTTTCAGACACATAAGAAAGGACACAAACTCCTAGGAGTTAGTTTATTGCCTAAAATTGAAAGGTTGTTGCTGAACCACGAAAAGATGCTGGGATTCTTGGCCTCCAGAGGAGAAGAATTCAATCCAGGGCCAGAGATGAGGCTTGATTGGTCAGAGCTTTTGTGTAATACAGTTTTATTAAAGTATAAAGGAGATAGAGAAAGCTTCTGACATAGGCATCAGAAGGGGACAGAAAGAGTACCCCCTTGCTAGTGTTAGCAATGAAATTATATACTTTCCAATTAGTTATTACAGTGAATCAAAAGAATGTGTGGAAGTTGTAAAGACCTCACTAGACCTACTCCCATAATTTACATTTTAAGATAATAGGATTAGCCAGAAGGTTTTTTCCAGAGACCATCTTCAAGCAGGATACATTATTGTTATATAATCCTATGGAATGTAAAGGGAAAAAACATTTGTCCTTTCTTCTTCCTTGAAAATTCCAGACCCCTCTCTCCTTGGAGACTCCTGGACTTCTTATCAACCTGCCTAGAAAATGACTCTCTCAAAATCGTAATATCCCCAATGTTAAACACTGAAAATCTGTTACTCCAAGTTTCCAGGTTCTGTGGGTAAATTCAAGGTTTTCAGGATTGAGATAGAGGCAACTCAGGTAGTATGGGGGGGGGGGGGCGATGTGAGAGAAAAAGTACTTGAAATGTTAGATATTCTATGAATAGTATATATAATCTTCAGTCATAAAAGATCTTTCTTGTTTAATCAAAAAGGATAAGTTAGAAAAACTAGATAGTTGAGGATTAAATATTATGCTTTACATCGTATTTTCTATCTCTGTTACTGATAAAGTAATGCAGAACAGGTTGAATTATTACCACCATGAACTCTTGTTATTGATTTAATATAAAATACATAATTTGTTCTTCTGAGAGTTCTATTTCCCTGAAAGATAACATGTCTTTAAATTATTGCATTAGATGAAAGATTTAGTTGCTTGTACTCAGTCTTAAGCTGAGCTAATATTTCCAGATGGATTCTTAAAAGCCACTTTTAAGAGACTCCTTTTTCTTCTTGCTATTTGATTTTTTTTTACTTTAATCAAAATTCCTCCTTCTAAAATTAATTCACTTTGTGTAATTTTAGGTGGAAGTATAAATAGCTACATATTGAATCTTTTGTTATATGGCAGGCAATGTTTAGCCACCTAATGTGAAGAGCCAACTCATTGGAAAAGACCCTGATGCTGGGAAAGATTGAGGGCAAGAAAAGGGAGCAACAGAGGATGAGATGGTTGGATGACATCATCGACTCCATGGACATGAGTTTGAGCAAACTCTGGAAGATAGTGAAGGACAGGGAAGCCTGGTGTGCTGCAGTCCATCGGGTCAAAAAGAGTTGGACACAACTGAGCAACTGAAAAACAAATGAACTCATTTAAGCTTCATGGTAATGCCGTGAGGAATGTTACTAACTATCCTCATTTCACAGATAAGGAAACTGCCACATGGGGATTTTTAAAATTAACTTTTATTGGAGTATAATTGCTTTACAATTGTGTTATGTTAGTTTCTACTGTACAGCAAAGTGAATCAGCTATATGTATACATATATCCCCTCTTCCTTGGATTTCCTTCCCATTTAGGTCACCACAGAGCACTGAATAGTTCCCTGAGCTATACAGTAGGTTCTTGCTAGTTATCTGTTTTATACATAGTGTCAATAATATATACAAGTCTGTCCCAGTCTCCCAATTCACCCCACCCCCCTGGCACAGGGATATTAAGCAATTTTCCCAGGGCCATACACTTTCTAAGTGTGAAAGCGGGCTTCAACTTCCGGTGGCCCTCCTTTGAATCAATAAACTACATGCCATTCCTTGAGAGGACAGTGCATTGTTCATCTTTGTATTCCTACACCTTGGTATTCAGTGCTTAGTGTATAGCAGACACTTACAAAATACGTGTAAAAGTGAATACTTCTGAGCTCTAAAATGTCCCTCTCATCATTTCCTTTCCTTTCATTTCACTTCACTTCAGTTCTCATCTCTGCAGCCAGAGCCATATCTTGTCCCTTTGTGTCTGGGTAAGAGTGCCTCATGAATTTCCCCTATTCAGCCTTCAATTGATATCAAGTTAACACACATTTTTACACTTTTCATTTCATTCTCTTGCTCAAAAATCTACCAAGGATCCTCGTTAGTTTTGAACTCCTGTGTCTGGCACTCAAGGCTCTCTATTCTTTGTCCTAGCCTCCCTTCATTCTTACCTCCCCCAGCCCTGCCCATGCATTCATTATGTCAAATTGTGCTACTCAGTGTTGTCATAGGGGACCCTGAGATTTCACACTGATCCCCACTCACAGACTAGTGAATATTCCTCCTTCGCTATTGTGTGCCCCTGAGATTTTCACCCTCATCTAATTCTTCATCTATGATTATGGCTATTGATACTTTAGGGCTCAAATCATGTTAACACTTTAGTAACATATTATATTCATTGATTTCCCTTGACTGTATTTCTTCCCTCTCGTGAACTCTCATAGTACTTTATTACATTCTGCTTTATATGAAATGTTTTTATCTTTTCCTCCTTAAACATATATTTCTTTCTTTCTTGCTAGCTTATAAACCTTTGGAGATGAAAAATTACTGCTCATCTTTATTAGGGAGAAGGCATCGGCACCCCACTCCAGTACTCTTGTCTGGACAATCCCTTGGATGGAGGAGCCTGGTGGGCTGCAGTCCATGGGGTTGCTGAGAGTCGGACACGACTGAGTGACTTCACTTTCACTTTTCACTTTCATGCATTGGAGAAGGAAATGGCAACCCACTCCAGTATTCTTGCCTGGAGAATCCCAGGGACAGGGGAGCTTTGTGGGCTGCCGTCTATGGGGTGGGGTCGTACAGACTCGAACATGACTGAAGCGACTTAGCAGCAGCAGCAGCAGCGTCTTTATTAAGAACTGAGGGTGAAACAAACAAGAAAATCTGTAGATATAACTGTCATACTGTCGCCAGTTATTTATCATTTTTCTTTCTTGAGGTCTATCTCAAGCAATTTGCTATCACAGAATCATTAAATTTTATACTCTTGCAATGATTTCTTTACTTGACTCCTTTTACCAATAAGAAAACTGATCTGTGGAGAAGTGAATGCCACACCTAACCCTCATGATGACTTTAGCTCAATCTTGAGCCCTATGTGTTCAGTCGCTCAGTTGTGTCTGACTCTTTGTGACCCTATGAACTGTAGCCTGCCAGGCTCCTCTGTCCATGGAATTTCCCAGGCAAGGATACTGGAGTGGGTTGTCATTTCCTTCTCCAGGGTATTTTTCTGACCCAGGGATTGAACCTGTGTCTCTTGCATCTCCTGCATTAGCAGGTAAACTCTACCACTGAGCCACTTGGGAAGGCCTATCCTCTATATAATGTTGCCTCACTAGATTTTTGAAAGGTGAACAGTTTTATAACAAAAGGATAAAGGACTTTGGAAGTGTCCAGATGACCCGAGCTTATCTTCTCATAGACCCTTCAATGATCTGTCAGCAGAAAAAAATTGCAAAGGGTGGTAAGCATACTAAGGCCCTGATATAACTATGGTTAGAATTTTTAATCTAACTCTGACTAATAGTTTTTATAGAGATTAGTTATAAAAGTTTTCCTTATGTTGAATCTTGGTTTATACTTTAACTTTTTATTTATCATTTTCTTTTTTTGTTTTGAACTTTTTATTTTGTATTGAGGTATAGCCAGTTAACTATGCTATAATAGTTTCAGGTAAACCACAAAGGGACTCAGCTATGCATATACATGTATCCATTCTCCCCCAAACATCCCCTCCCACCCAGACTGCCACATAACAATGAGCAGAGTCCCATGTACTATACCGTAGGTCTTTGTTGGTTATCCATTTCAAATATAGCAATATGTACATGCCCATCCCAAACTCCCTAACTACCCCATCCCCCCATTCTTCTCCCCCAGCAACTGTAAGTTTGTTCTCTAAGTCTGTGAGTATCAGTTCAATTCAGTTCAGTCACTCAGTCGTGTCCAACTCTTTGCGACCCCATGGACTGGAGCATGCCAGGCCTCCCTGTCCATCACCAACTCCTGGAGTTTATCCAAACTCATGTCCACTGAGTTGGCGATGCCATTCAACCATCTCATTCTCTGTCATTCCCTTCTCCTCCCACCTTCAATCTTCCCCAGCATCAGGGTCTTTTCAAATGAATCAGCTCTTTGCATCAGGTAGCCAAAATATTGGAATTTCAGCTTCAACATCAGTCCTTCCAATGAATACCCAGGACTGATCTCCTTAACAATGGACTGGTTGGATCTCCTTGCAGTCCAAGGGACTCTCAAGAGTCATCAACACCAAAGTTCAAATGCATCAATTCTTTGGTGCTCAGCTTTCTTTATAGTCCAACTCTCACATCCACACATGACTACTGGAAAAACCATAGCCTTGACTAGATGGACCTTTGTTGATAAAGTAATATCTCTGGTTTTTAATATGCTGTCTAGGTTTGTCATAACTTTCCTTCCAAGGAGTAAGTGTGTTTTAATTTTATGGCTGCAATCACCATCTGCAGTGATTTTGGAGCCCCCAAAAATAAAGTCTGCCACAGTTTCCACTGATTCCCCCCTGTGAGTATACTTGAACTTTCTTGATATGCTTTATATCACTTGACACTCTCTTCCTTCAAAAAAAAAAAAAACAAAGCAAAAACTGTCAGATGTCTTGTATAAGCATGGTTTACCATTTGGTGAGTAAAGAAACTCAAATGGAACAATATTAGGATTGTGACCTTAGCCAGGACGCTAGCCAGGAAGGATGCTGCTCTGACTGTGGACACCAGAGCATGCTTCTTCCTCATACCATGCTAAGCTGCTTCACACGTGTCTGACTCTGTTTGACACTATGGACTGTAGCCTTCCAGGCTCCCCCTGTCCATGGGATTCTCTAGGCAAGAATACTGGCATGGGTTGCCATTTCCTCCTCCAGGGCTTCTTCCTCAAGAGAGGGTAACTCGAACCTCTGGATGTGACTCTGTGATATCTCAGAGTGTATCCTATTGATACAATTTTATTAGCAATAGAAACTGCAGGTGACTGGTACTCATAAGTCTGAATCCACACTACAGAACAAGCCACCGCTACCAGTGAGCCGTGATGAGGTTGAGCTTGGTTTCCCCATGCACTTTCAGGTGATGGAGACGTCATGCTTTAACATGCCCAGTTATGCTACAAATGGCAATCTGTTGTACCTTCTTAAATGAGGCATTGATGCCCAGAGGAGCAAGCACTCCCAGAAACAGAGAGAGTAGAACAATTTTGGGAAGTTGTGATAATGACGCGGAATGACATTGAAAACTACTTCCCCTGAAAGATGTAGGCGGATGATTTTCCTGAGGTTGTGTGCAAACTATGTGCCTGTGATAGTGTGTGGAAAGAAAATTTGCTATATAGGGAGCAGTACAATAAAGTCAGGTTTCATAGCTTGCTACATACTTCAACCTGTGTTTTAGCACAAAGCATTTTGAGTTACAATCCAGACTTCTCAAGCTGCTGTCCAAGATGCTCCCGCAATATTGCCTACCCACCTCGCCACTTTATCACTTGTCCCCTTCACACTCCAGCAATTCAAGTAAACACAACTTCTGTCCAATGTTTACTATATGCTTGAAATTTTACTAGAAGCTAAAGAAGAAAGGAGGAGAAGTCATTGCTCTCTCCTTAAGTATTTGGAAATCTTGAGAAAGATAAGCAAATACATAGATGAAGCTGATATAGAATTAGCAATAGGGAAGGCAAAGTATGGAAAAGTAAATTGAGGTTATATGAGGACTTTAAAGAATTTGTTTAAGAAACAAATTCACAGACTCAGAGAATGAGATTACAGTTACTAGGGGGAAGGATGAGAGGGAGAGATAGTTAGGGAGTTTGCGATTGACATGTACATACTGTTATATTTGCTATATTAAAAATGGACAACCAAAAAGAACCGACTGTATAGCACAGGGAAGTCTGCTCAATGTTATGTGACAGCCTGGATAGGAATGAGTTTAGGGGAGAATGGGTGCATGTATATGGATAGCTGAGTCCATTTGCTGTCCACGTGAAACTGTTGCAACAATATTAATTGGCTATACTCTAACACAAAATTTAAAGGTTAAAAAAAAAGAGTTTGTGTGAGTGTGTCTGTTTAAAACAGTGGGAGTCCCTGAAAGATTATGAACTGGGACTGAATGATTAGAACATGGATGGGTGTTATAAAGATTCAAATGGAGAGACAGATATTAAAATCAGGGAAACCACATGTTAAGTTGGAATAGCTGTTCATGTGCGTTGTGATAAAGACCTGAAATGTGATCACCAGCAGCAAAAGTGAGATGGAAGAGGTGGATTCCAAAAACATTGCAAGAAGAATGCCACTATATTACAGTGGTTAAACATGGAAGACATGGTTTGCATCTTGTCCTGGCTATATGTTAGCTTTGTCCCATTAAATGAATCAGTAACTGATGATTCAGTACTATCAGTAAATGAATCACTAACATCATTATCCTTATCAATAAAATGATCTAAGCATCTGAATGAGAAGAGTGTTTTGAGTTCAGTGAAATAATCCTTGAAAATTCCTGGCACAGAATAAGCACTCAATAAATGTTAGTGATAGTATTATTGCGGATGAGTTTTAGGGAAGATGGCTGAAGAATCTGACCAGAATATTCTCCTAAAACAGTTTTAACTTTAAAGTATTTCTGTCTACTTTCCTCTTTGCTTTGATGGAATCTGCTGAGCTCCATGGCATTTCCACCATGAGTTCCTTAAATAGTCCTGTGCCTAGGGATCCTTCCTGTGTCTGAGTTCCTAAAACATTGATTATCTATGCTAGTCATCATTTACCTACCATACACCCCATTATGCTATTAAATATTTTGCTTCCTTCCTGATTTCAGTTAATTTATAAATTCCTTAGAGTTGGTGCTGGTTCTTATATTTGTATCCTTCATTGCACCCACATCAGCTTACACTTTGACCATTATTAAAATTTGCTTATTGATTAATATTGACTGATATGTCAATTCCTGTCTGTCAGAATTCAAATAAATTATAATGTAGATTAACCAGAGAAAGCAGTTTCACCTCAGGTCCATTTCTTGGTTCTAGAACTCACTAGAGATCCTCCACTCACTCTAGATCCTCCATTCTAGGTCTTTAAAAGGACAGTAAAAGAAATATACTTCTGCACAGAGTGATGATAAGACTGGGTAGCAATGGAAAAGCAGAAGGGCTCTAACTTGGAGCCTTGCAGGCATGAAGGCTTGAGCCAGCTGATGGACAAGCAGGAAGCAGTTGTCTGAGGTCTGTTCTATAATAACCCACAATGAATATGTAAATTTGATTCTACTTTGTAGGACAAAGATACCCTTTCAGTAGCAGTTAATTTTCATCCCATAACTTACTGTATTCTAACAGGCTTAAAATTAATTTGTCTAGAATAGGAGACAGTCTCACTTTAAGGAGTCTCTAATTTCTTTGGAAAGTGGCAGATGCTAAGATGCTATACGTAGCAGACCTAGGGAAAAATTAAAGATTGGCTGAACTAATTTCCTCTCAATCTATTGAGCTGGTTTATTTGGCCTTATACTAGTAGAACCACATATGTAACTTTACAAAACAACATATGGAATATGTTGAGAGCAGAAATGTGTATGTGGGCTAAAGGGTATCAGAGGAATTTTGCTTTGAAATATGTACTTTAATATAGATTGACAGCATGGAGTAGCATATCTTGAAATTACATTGCAGATGTCTGCTTTTAATAACCTGATGAAATTGTCACAAAAGATCTAAGCATCATGCTTAACAAGTTATCTATGATGTTTTGTTGTTGTTCAGTGTAGTATCTTTCTTCTATCTCATTTAGCATCTGTATTTTAAAACTCATTTGTAATTGAATAAGGAAGGATATCACATAAAAGGAATTCCATGTAAAATTGAACTTGCATGGCTCCTGAGGTCATACTGAAATATCTTTCCATCTATCTATCCAGTCTTCTGTCAGGCTCCCAATGTACTAATTTCGTATCCTGTGAGAAGTGCTTTTAGTACTCTGATGCAACAAGATCCAAAGAAAATATGACTGACTTATTCCTGTTAAATTTGGGTGGCAAACGCCAAAAATCTAAAAAACGATCAGAACAGTGGTAGGCCAAAATGAGAAGGGAAAAGCAGTTGATGACCAGTGTCAGATTTAACAAACTTTAAGTCTATTTCTATAAAAACACTCAAATGCTTCGTTACACCATACTACAGTCTCATTTAGTAGTGTCATTGCATCATCTGGGATTATATAAATATATGTATATATAGCATATATATCATTATATGTTTAGGGTATTTGTATTGCATATGTGCATATATATGTGTGTATATATACGTGTGTGTATATATACACACATATATTTCATATGCCATATATCTCATATGTCATATCTATGGCATCGACTATCTCATAATAAGTGTTATGTGCAACTTCCAAATAACACGATTAAAGGAAGAAATTGCTTTCCTGCCACTTCATCTCTTTCTCCCTTCTTATAAGCTAGAACTTGGACTAGATCCAGCCCTATCCAGTGCAGAGAAGAATATCCTAGGAAGTGGAAGAGTAACAGTAAAGAAACAACTTCCCCACTAGCTTGGAAATGGACACTGGACCTTTAACTAATAAATAAATAAAATTCCATTTTGTTTGAGCCATTAAAATATAGGGTCTTTATATATATATATATATATATATATATATATCTACTTAAAATATACCCAACGTAACATGTTTGCCATCTTGACTTTTATATTTGCACACATTCTTCTCTTTTCAGTCCTGTTTTCTCAACCCTTTTTTCATATGCACCTCTCATCATTTTTTCTAAAACATGCAAAATCATCCCTACTTGGTAAGGAGACAAGAGAGGTAAATTTATAGGTTAGTTACTACTGCTGACATAGATTGCTGAAAAACCATTGCAAAGTCACTCGGTTTTCTCAAACTTCATTTTCAGATTTAAATCTGGTCATTTCTTCTTAACCTAAATTAATCAATGATGATGCTAAACATAATGTAGTAGGGAGCTTGTTGAAGTAGGACCTAATTTAAGGGAGAGGAAAGGGAGAAGATGGCTATTTAAATGTAGCTAGCCATTCTGTCTCTACAACTGAATTCAGGAAGGCTTCTTGTAGGAGGTAGACTTTGCTCTGAGAAAAACCATTTGGATGACATTTTAGAATTAAGTCAGTAATGCTTCCTCAACTGTTTGGGGGGAAAATATAATTAATGTTTTTTGACTTGGATAGTGAATGATACCTCTCTTTCCTTGCTTGGTTTAAAACTTGCTGTGGATAAGTTGGAAGGTTTGCATAGAAACCAAGTAGCCTTCTAGGAATAAGAGTATGATAATGATTCAAATGTCTCTAATGAACCTAGATTCCCCAGACTAGAGGGAAACCTTCATATCTTCCCTGAGCTCTTTTATCTTCACATTATGGTTTTGTTTTTAAGACGTGCTCATTTATTTTTTCAAATTTGTATTGACATATATGGTCATGATTTTCTTCTCTCCATGGCATATTAGGGCTTCCCAGGTGGTGCTACTGGTAAAGAAAGTCTCCTGCCAAAGCAGGAGACATAAGAGATACAGGTTCAATCCCTGGGTAGGGAAGATCCCCTGGAGAAGGGCCTGGCAACCCACTCTAGTATTCTTGCATGCATCTTTTCTAATTCAA
Source organism: Ovis aries (assembly GCF_016772045.2). Taxonomy (NCBI): domain Eukaryota; kingdom Metazoa; phylum Chordata; class Mammalia; order Artiodactyla; family Bovidae; genus Ovis; species Ovis aries. The sequence continues at coordinate 94,733,180 of NC_056059.1, forward strand.
GTTTTCGTCTTTTCCAGATATATCATGGCATATTTTTCTTAGTGGGAGTTCCTCATCTATCATTCTATTTTTCCCATTCTTATTTCCCTTTTGTCTTTCAGTTGTTAAAATACTCGGACTGTGATATTTATGTTTCTTGTTGTTGTTTGGTTGTTAAGTCATGTTTGACTCTTTCGTGACCCCATGGACTGTAGTCTACCAGTCTCCCCTGTCCATGGGATTTCCCAGGAAAAAATGGAGTGGGTTGCCATTTCGTTCTCCAGGGAATATTTATATATTTTAATACAATTAAAATTGAGGTTTTCTTCTATTTATCAGAATTTCCTCTGATCTTATTAAGTGTCTCATTACCTATAGATAGTATTTTCCTGACTAAAAATATCATAGTCTATAGAGGAGTCAGTTGAAAGATTGTTCACATCTTCCAGAAAAGCCAGCATGGAGCAAGCAAATGGAGCCTTCTTTCTAAGATGTACATCTGATTAGGTTGCTGGCTTATCTTTGTTTCTTGTGAGTGATGTTCTGGTTTCCGAAGACTTTATTTCACTTCCTGTTCTCAAATACTAGGAAGCAGTGAAATGGGGAAGCTTTTCATACAACCATAAAAACAAGGAGATGTGATATTATCATTTATTTATTCATTATAAGGACATTTAGGATGATAGAATGTTTGATGTAAAAAAAAATTGTCATCTTTCTTATGAGGATCTCAAATTAGGTCCTTTCATTATTTTTTAGGTAGTAGTAAAAGACTCCACTCCAGTACTCTTGCCTGGAAAATCCTATGGACAGAGGAGCCTGGTGGTCTGCAGTCCATGGGGTCCCTAAGAGTCAAACACGACAAAGTGACTTCACTTTCACTTTTCACTTTCATGCATTGGAGAAGGAAATGGCAACCCACTCCAGTGTTCTTGCCTGGAGAATCCCAGGGACGGGGGAGTCTGGTGGGCTGCCGTCTATGGGGTCACAAAGAGTCAGACACAACTAAAGTGACTTAGCAGCAGCAGCAGCAGTAAAAGAATAAGAGGATTCCAAGGTGGCTCAGTGATAAAGAATCTGCCTGCTAATGCAGGGGACACAGGAGACATGGGTTCTATCCCTGGGTTGGGAAGATCCCCTGAGTAGGGAATGTCAACCCACTCTGGTATTCTTGCCTGGAAAATCCCATGGACAGAGGAGCCTGGTGGGCTACAGTCCAGGGGGTTGCCAAGAGTCAGACACAACTGAGCAACTGGGTACTTTAAAAGAATCTGAAATGTCACAACCCTGTAATCCTTGAAAAGCTTTTTTCCATCATTTTTTCCCTAGTAAGTTACACTTATCTCTCCTTTACACCTACTTTGAAATCAATTAGCATATACTACTTGTATGTCTATTTCTTCCGTTAACTCATTGGTAACACTTTTTTTTTTATGGGGAATATGATTTCATGCTTTCTGTATGCTGCCGCTCTGGCAAGCCCCTTTCCAACCAGTGACAACACTTCACTCTTCTTAGTAGTGAGCGTGTGATGGCAGAATATTCACAGCCAAAGTTTAAGCAATTAAGGGAACATTGATTTCCATACGTAGCCACAGAAAAACGACGTTTACACCAAGTGTCAGAATTTTGTCTGAACAAGGTAAAGGGAACTTCCCTTGGGCCTTTCTATCTTCATTTCTTTATTTACTTTTAAAAGAGAGCAGTGTGTTTGCTAGGCCTGCCACAGACTGGGTACCACAGGCCGGGTAGCTTCAACAAGGGAAATTTATTTTCTCACAGTTCTCAGACCAGAAGGTGTCCTCAAGGTTGGTTTCTTCTAAGGTGTCTCTTCAAGGCTTGCAAATGGCCATCCTCTCCCCATGTAAGTCACCTAGCCTTCTCTCTATTGTGTCTGTGTCCTAATCTCCTCTTCTTATAAGGATTAGGGCTCAGTCATATCAATTAGGGACAATTCTAACGACCTCATTTTAACTTAATTGCCTCTTTAAAGACTCTGTGTATAAATAGATTCTTATTCTGAGGTACGATCATTTAGAATTTCAATATATGAATTGGAGGAGGGGGTGCATAATTCAGCCCTTAAGAGGAACCATGCCTATTGGCTTTTATAGTTCAATAACAGTACTTTAAAAAAAATGACATTGTTTCTCCTTCTTGCTCTTTAAAAGTAATGGAACATGTCTAAGATCGTAGGACATCTACATAGGCAAGTATAAATCTTGTTGGCATTTTAATTTTCTCACTGAAAATCTTGTTTCCATGTGCAAGTACTAAAGGTTCTGGGAGATTTTTTTCATTATTGCTCTCCTTATGAAAGCAGCTGTTCAATGAACACGGCATATTTTGTTACCTCATCAAGAAGCAGAGGAAGATTATGCTATGATCAGGCTTTGTATGGCTATCGTCAATGCTGTTCTGATTGTCTGAACCCCAGTGATTGATTTAATAGGTCTACTCCAGGGCAGTTACTCATCTCTGATATTTGTCCGACTCAAAGCTCCACGTTATTTATGTAAACGATGCTTTATATGCCTTCCATGAAGATAAATCCAAGTTGCCAGAACTGTTTAAGAGATGAGTGTGCCTCCCATTTGGGATTACAGTCGAAGAATTTATCTTTATCAACTTTCCTGTTACTTCACTGGCAAATTGGGAGCTTTGGAGGATAAGAGGATAAGATATGACTAGGAGAATCTATTTTCTGCTCTGAAGGTAGTATTTTGACATTTCAGTAGACTGTGCATCTAGGAAGACTTCAGAATACAAATAAAGAAAAACAGGCTTAGGAATGGATGCTTTATCTTTGAAAAATGAAAACCCCTCTAAACCATAGGAGAAATCTGAAACCAGAGTCATTTAGAAGCTCAGCACTTGGAAAATATTCATATGTGTTATATGCATTTTTAGCTTTGGCTAGGGATTTTTTTTCTTTTACATGCTAGAATATGAGCCTTAAGTGTTCTTTATATACGTAGTTGTTGGAAGATTAAAAGGGTATATGTGATTTCTGGTTTGAAAATGATGGAGTGAGGTCTGTGAATTCTTTTATAACAATGTGGTTAGCAGTGCTGTAGTTTGCCAGCCAAGAAGATGGGCACGGGCAACTCTGTCATTAGCAGAATTGCTGGGAACCTGCAACACAGCCTGTTCCACTGTGCCACCCAAACCTTCCTCAAATGGCTGATGGGGAGGTTGCTCATTTGAAAGAGGAGGGATCCTAATAGGAACAAGTAGAGGATTCAAACAAAGCTGTTATAGAGGGGGAAACAAAAGAGGTAAAGAAACAGGAAAGGCTAATAGCAAATGATGAAATTTCACCAAGGAAAATATTCCATGGAGGAGATAAAAATTATAGCCATACATGTCATCAAGAATTATTACAAAAAAAAACCTTAATGAGATGATTATAACTGGAAAAGAAAGGGGCACAGTACAGCAGAAGAGTTCAGGAAAGATCCCCCTCCAGATCCACTCCTTACTCTTCTCTATCCTGATCTATCGCAGGAGGCTGGCCTCTGAACCATTCAGTTCAAAAGGGTCTGTTTTCTGGCTTCTAGTTGGGCTTTGCCACTTGAGGGTACCAGCAGAAGAATGGAGAGGGAGAAGAGGGGTCAAGTTATTCTTTTTCTTGGGGCCCTCTGTGGGATCATTCTGGGCTGGCTGGGTCCCTTGACTAGGGAAGAGGAGGGCTTTTAAATGGTTCTATCTTTGGGTTCTAGTTGCCACTCCCTCCCATTGTCCCTTCAGACCTACAGTGACCCCCCCCCCCCGCCAAAGGGGGTCCTGCACACACCCATATGAGTTCCCTATATTCTGCCTTCACCTTTGTAAACAGTGCCTATATTAAAGCTCTTCAGTTTGAGTGTGCCATTGATGTTCTGCCAAAATCCTAACTAAGATGATGAAACTGGCAAAGCTCAGAAATGAAGTAGAGGGAGAAAAAAATTAAATACTCTAGAAATGAACCAGATTGGAAATAGCACAAAGGAAAATAGGTTCTTCTGAAGACACAGGCACAATTAATGGTAGAAATTAGAAAAGATGTAACATAAAATAAAAATAAATATGGCTTAAAAAGGCAAGAGAGAAAAGCATAGATATAGAAGACAGGCAAATCAGTGTCAGGGTCAAAGAGAACCAAAATAATGTAACCAAATAAATATTTAAAGATATAATTCCAGAACTTACCAAAAAAAAAAAACAAAAACCAAACTTGATTCTATACATGGTATATATAGTTCTTATCCAAGAGAAAAAAAATAAGAGAATGACCAACACCAAAATCCATCCTAGTAAAGTTGCATCAGTTCAATATATATGGATATATAGTCTGCATCCAGATAAAAAGATCAAGAGACTTAAGGGAAAAAATGCAAGATAAACTCGCTGATGTTGTTCAGTTGCTCAGTCGTATCCGACTCTGCGATCCCATTGACTGCAGCACAGCGGACTTCCCTGTCCTTCACTATCTCCCAGAGTTTGCTCAAACTCATGTCCGTAATCTCAGACTTCTCTATATCAGTACTCTAAACAAGCTGTGGAACCATTGATGCCAATTAAGTCTTGAAAAAAGAGTGACTCAGGAATCTTTACACCTAGACAAACTGCATTGCAACATAAAGGTAACAATTTTGAACATATAAAAATTCAAGGAGTATAGTTTTTTGAGTTCTTTTTAATTTCAACCTTCCTTTGATGAATGAAGAAATTAACAGCAAAAAGGCTGTTTATGAGAATTGAATGCATTCTCCCTGGAACTAAGATTGAAACAGATGTGAAAATTATGGTCAAAGTTAGAATGCAAATGTTAAAAATTGGCCAATATAAAAATTATATATCGAACCAAGTGAGATGAGAAGCAGAGCAGTAAGAGGTAGAATAAACATACTAATCTCTTTTTATTGCAAGATGGATAACAATATTATTTAAAGCTTATATAGTAATAGAGATATAAGGATATCTAGAGATATAAAAGTGAATTGATTTTGGTGGTATCAGGGAACAGATAACACACTCAAGTGTATAACAGAAGAGAGAGAAAGACAAATACCATATCATATCACTTATATGTGGAATCAAAAAAAAAATGATGCATGCATGCTTAGTCACTTCAGGCTTGTCCCTACTCTTTGCAACCCTATGGACTATATATAGCCTGCTAGGCTCCTCTGTTCATTGGGTTCTCCAGGCAAGAATATTGGAGTGGGTTGCCATGCCCTTCTTCAGAGGATCTTCCCAACTCAGGGACTGAACCTGTATCTCTTACATCTCCTCCATTAGCAGGAGGGTTCTTTGCCACTAGTGCCACCTGGGAAGCTTATTTACAATTTGGAAACTGACTCACAGACTTTTGAAACCAAACTTATGGTTACCAATGGTGGGAGGAAGGGATAAATTAGGAGTTTTGGATTAAAGTATAAACATATGCATAAACATATGACTATGTAGCCTGGAAAATCCCATGGATGGAGAAGCCTGGTAGGCTACAGTCCATGGGGTCGCAAAGAGTCAGACACGACTTCACTTTCACTTTCATGACTATGTATAGACTAGATAATCAAGAAGGACCTACTGCATAGCACAGGGAACTGTACTCAATATTCTGTAATAACCTATATGGGAAAAGAATCTGAAACAGAATTGTTATATGTATATATATAGCTGAATCACTTTGCTGTACAACTGAAACTAACATTGTAAATCAACTATACTGCACTATAAAATTAAAAAAAAAAAAAAAAGAGTGACTGAAGAGAGTTTATTGAGGGTCTGATTATAAAAGCCTGAGAAGAAAGAAAAAGAGATGAACAAGGGACCATGTAATAACATCAAGAAACTACTACCATCCCTGGACCCAAAGAGGCAAAGGGAGGAAGTTACTGTCAGAATATGAAGAAAGAAGCACTGGTGGGAGAGTGTCTGCTGGACGAGATCTGTCTCAATGGGTAGAGAAAAATCAATCAACCCTGCAAATTTTGGCTGGGGAAAAAGGGCTGGGGAATAGATAGCCTGGTCTCTTTTCTCTTTCTACTTGGTTGCATTGGCCCATCTCAACTTGAAACTAAAGAGCAAAGCAATCCAGTTAAGGTGACCCGTAGAGGTCAGCTTCCCATGGTCTAGAGCAGTCCATCTTAGCCACACGCTCTTACACTATCCTCCCGTTTCCCTCTGCTGAGCCACAGCAGGCTGAGTGCTTTACCTGGTGGTTGTTGTTCAGTTGCTCAGTTGTGTCCAACTCTTTGCGACCTCAGGAACTGCAGCATGCCAGACTTCCCCAGCCTTCACCATCTCCCGGAGTTTGCTCAGATTCATGACTGCTGAGTCAGTGATGTTATCTAACCATCTCATCCTCTGCCGCCCTGTTCTCCTTTTTCCCAGCATCAGTATTTTTCAATGAGTCGGCTTTACCTGGTAAGATGACTCAAACGTTTATGCTTGTAGGATCTGAGTCATTAAGTTACTGCAGTTTTGGGCTAGTACTATTAAGCAAGAGAGTATGAAGATTTGTCTCAGTAAAACTCTTGGGTTCTAGACATAGTCTTCTTTGCCTCAGTATGTGACAACAACTCAATTTTCCTTCTGGAAAATAGCATCAATCCTCCAGTTCAAAATGACTTCTGGTTTAGAGGCATGAAAGTGAAAAGTAAAAGTGTTAGTCACTCAGTTGTGTCTGACTCTTTGTGACCCCATGGACTGCAGCCCACCAGGCTCCTCTGTCCATGGGACTCTCCAGGCAAGAATACTGGAGTGGGTTGCCATTCCCTTCTCTAGGGGATTTCCTGACCCAGGAATTGAATACAGGCATCCTGCAGATACAGGTATCCAGGCAGGTTCTTTACTGTCTGAGCCACCAAGGAAGAACTTAGAGGCATGAGGAACCCAAAATGGCCAGGGGCAGCCACAGGTTCTGATTTAATACACCTGGTATAAACATTCCTCTCTAGAACACTAGGACTATTAAACCCACTGAAGCAAGATGGCAGGATTGAGAAGCAGAAATTGCTTAAGGGAGTTATTAGGTGTAGCTGATATGGACTACTACCACCCCTACCTCCTGGCTCCCAAACCTGTACATTTTGACTATTGGAGATGTAACACTGTTTGCTGGCTCCTGGTTTAAGGCATATACTGTTGCTTACAAAAAGTTTCCCAAGGTTGAATACCACTGAGCTTTCAGTTCAGTTATTGTTGTTTTATAGCAGTCATATCTAGAAGCAAGGCATAGAGTAAAACCAGTGATTCTGCAGATGGGAGCCCATTGCTACATCTCCTTTGTTGTACAATGGGTTTCTTGTTCAGGGTTCCTCATGTAGCAATGAATGCCTTGTTACTTGAATGAATAAGGTATTCTTAAGTTCACTAATAATGGTATTGGCAGAAGTGCTGCAGACTGGAATGGAAAAATTCCTATCCAGAATAAGTTTATATTTATATAAAGGCAAATTGCTACACCCCCCATGAGAGAAGAGATCCAATGTGATTAACTTGCTACCATGTTGGGTGCTTGGTGGTGGTGGGTGTCAGGTCAGATTTGGTGAGAGGAAAACTGTCTTGTTGAACTCATCCATAGTCTCCATCTCTGACACTATGAACACTTTGTACATGAACCTATTGAACATGTTTTTAGGTTACTGGAGAAGTAGGCTGAATGACATATAATTTAAATATATAATCCCTGTAAACAGCACATCACAAAATTTTTGTGTGTGAATTCAGTCTGATAATCCAGTTATATTTATTGTGATATGTTGTATATTTGTATTTTTTTCTAGAAGGAATACATGTTCTGTTTGTGACCTTTGTTGTCTATTTATATCACCTTTTTGTTTACTCTTACCACCCTGTCTAATTATTTGACATTAATGAATCTGCCTTCACACAGTCAGTCTCCAAGACCAGAAGACTTCATTCCATCCAGCTGTACCAAGCTTTACTATGTGATATCTTGGCTTAGTTTCTAGGTGTGAGACTGAAGTTCCAGGGAAACTTTTCATTTCATATCATCCCATAGGAAGCTTGTCTGCTACTGTCTGCTCCCAGACCTGTGGCTCATGCCTTTTGAGTTTCTGTCTTATTCTGGTCCACAAAGATATTTATCTTACCCCTGAGCACTGAGGAGCTTGGTGGGCTACAGTCCATGGATCGCAAAGAGTCGGACCCGACTGAGCGACTTCACTTCACTTTGAGCCTGGCTAAGTTGTTTTGGTCATTCTCTCTTTTTATTTTTCAACTAATTTTTCTTGGAGTATAGTTGCTTTATAATGCTGTGTTAATTTTGACTGTACCAAAAATAGAATGAGCCATACCTTTGCAAATATCCCCTCTTTTTTGGATTTCCTTCCATTTAGGTCACCGCAGAGCACTGAGTAGAGTTCTCTATCCTATAGAGTAGGTTCTTGTTAGTTACCTGTTTTAAATATGGTAGTGTAGAGTGTCAGTCCCAATCTCCTAATTTATCCAACCCGCCTTCACCCTTGGTATCCACACATTTGTTCTGTATGCTTGTGTCTCTGTTTCTGCTTTGCAAATAAGATCATCTACACAATTTTTCTGAATTCGACATATAAGTGTTAATATACGATATTTGTTTTTCTGACTTCACTCTGTCTGACAGTCTCCAGGTCCATCTACATCTCTACAATGACCTTATTTCATTTCTTTTTATGGCGGAGTAATATTCCATTGCATATATGTACCACACCTTCACCAGTAATTCCACTACTGGGCATTTACCCAGAGAAAACTACAATTTAAAAGGGCACATGCATCCCGTTGTTCATTGCAGCACTATTAACAATAGCCAGGACGTGGAAGAAACCTAAATGCTCATCAACAGAGGAATGGTCATTCTTTTTTTTATATATATTTTATCCATCCTCACTATCTATAGAGGACAGGAGTATGCCAATAAATGAAACCCACTTTTAATGAATGAATCTTACCACTATCTACCAGTCAATGGTTAAAGAATAAAGAGCGATATCTGAGTATTTAAATATTTGTATTTATTGAACTTAAGAGCTACTTTAACTGTCAATGATCATTGTGTATTGTGTGTCCTCTGTTTCTTGTATTTAATTGCTATTAAAATAAAAAATATATTGTTCACAGTAATAATACTGTATTCACCTATTTTGGCAAATTTTACACTGAATCATATGTAAGATTTCTTGGTACTTATTATATGGGGAAGTAATGAATTAAAGTAATGAACTTAAATGGGGATAAAAGTAATGTTCTAGATTTTGGTTCAAAAATCCATGTATAGTAATAGAGGAGAGCAGAGATTTGGCTAAATGGGAGCATATGTGGCAAGGACTTTGGTATTTTAGGACTAAAAGTTCTGTATGACTAACAAATATATGTCTGCCAAAAAAATCTAATTCAAGTTAGACACAATAATAGAAATAGAGTGATGAGGAAAAGGTGGTTGAATATTCTCTCCCTGCTCACTACAGGTCATGCTTCGTTCTTGTGTTAGTCGCTCAGTCGTGTCCAACTCTTTGTGACTGCATGAACTATAGCCCACCAGGCTCCTCTGTTTATGGAATTCTCCAGACAAGAATACTGGAGTGGCTTGCTATGCCCTTCTCCAGACAGGTTATACTAAGCATAGACTATTACTTTTGGTTCCAAATGCCACCCTATAAAAGGAACCAATCTGGTGCTTTCCAGGAGAATAGAAATCAGGCCTTTAAAAGTTTTGAAAACTCTTATAAAGAAGGAGCATTTTAAGCAACTGAGTTTTGAACGACTTTATAAATGTCCTCAAATATTTCAATTCACATGAAGATTAATCATACTTTGTGTAGTTCCAGAAGACAGAACTAGAATGTATCAGTATATGTTATATGTTTTCTAGTTCAAAAAATTTTAAAATTTTTAGAAATTTTCCAAACATGAGAATTTTGAAAATAAATTCAGGCTTTCATTGTAATGAGTTTCCAATCATTGAAGTTGTTCAGGTAAATGCTAATGGATGTGATACTAGAGATTCATACCTTCAACCGAAGATTGTATCAGTATATTTTCCTTTGAGGGTCTACCATTTACCAAATAAAACTTCGCCAGACTCATTCATTTTTGTAAACCCTTGTAACTCCATTCATGTATTATGTGTCAAATTCCCTTTCATTTGCTCTGCCTTTACAAATGTTGTACTATCCCATTTTATCCACTACTGTCTCAGCTTTGCAAACCTCTTCATATCTTTAAATCTTAGCCCCAGTGTCCCTTCTTCCTGGAGGTCTTCTTGGGTTTGAGTTTTTTTTTTTTGTTGTTGTTGTTGCTGTTACAAGTCTATCTCCCTACTAAGTCATAAATTCCTGGAGATAAGATACTGCATATCCTATCAATATATCTGCCACTCTACATAGTGCCTAACGCACTGGATAGATGGATGGGTGGATTAATTAGTTAAGTATCATTCTAGCCTAAACAGAGACAAGACATATGGCAGCATTTCTGCAAAAGGAGGCAAGGTATGTAGAAAGAAAGTGGTGAATGTCAAGGCATATTATTTTTGGACCAGGAAGTAAAGTAGCTGTAGAACTATAACAAAATAACAAAAGGACAACTTACAAATTTTAAACGGAAAAGAAAAACTGTAGAAACATTACTTGAAATGAGAGAAAAAAAAAGTGTGCTTATGAACAAACAATTTCCCCTCTGTGTATTACTTGTTTTCTATGATCAATTCAGCTCATAGTCTTTGATTATAATTTTGCATGAAGATTCAGTTTTACTTATGATGTTAAAGACTAGGACAGTCTAGAAAGGAAATTTAATTTTATTGATATATTGCTAAGATATATATTGATATATTGCTAACATATTCAATACAAGAGCTCTTACTTCTTTTACAATGTGAAAAGCATCTGCATTCTATATTGGAAATGTATGGGTCCAGTTTCTTTGTGACCACCAAATAAATCAGCAGTACGTTCCAGTTTGATAACCTTGCCCCTGTGTGATCCTGTGGATAAGAAAGTATATATGAGAGACACCAAGATAATTGTTTTATGAAGGGAAACTAGTGTTCTCTCATGCCCTGTAGCCTTTAAAAAAGTTAAAAAGAAGGGGGAAAAAAACACCTTATTAATGCATGCTTGGAAAACAATAGCAGTCATTTTCCTGGCTGAAGATTAAATTATTGTACATTATAGTGTGCATGTCTATGATAAGTAGATTACTATAGATCATTCCAAGAGAACGTGGAGGGAAGATTGCACTAACATTAGCTTCTCTGGTATTTGCAGGCTGTAAATTTCTTCAAATGATAGATGTAAAGATGGAAGACAGATGGATAGAGGAAAAGACAGAATCAGATACTGAATGAATTAGTACTGCAGCCCGTGCTCCAGCGCTGTCTTATTACCATCAGGCCAGCAAGCATCAAAGTCCCCACATCCCCCACTCCCTCCCCCTGAAATGTACCGATTTATATGAAAATTAAGATTACAAATTAAAGCCTGGCTATCCTGGAGTTTTCCAGTTCATCAGCCATCCAATAAAAATGATGTCAAGCCTGTATGCATAATTCCCAGAAGATTACTTTGTCCTTACAGCTAAGCCCTGTCCCTGATATGAAAGATCTCTATCCACTTTTATTGAAATAAAGAACTAACATCATAATCCCAATATTGAGGTATAATCTTCATTATCTCCTGACCCTCTTGAGGTTACCCCCAATCTATATTACTTCAGATTTGTTTATTTATAATCCTTATGTATTTACCTTTATTGAGATAAGATTAAAAACTGGAAAAAAAAAGCTCCCCCCAAAAATCCTTATGATCTGATGATTGAGTTTCAGTTCACCAACAATCAACTAATGTGTTAGGCTGAGTTTTTTTTTTTTTTTTAAAGTGGCTCTTATAGTTGTCTAGCCTAAGCTTGAAAAGGCATTAATTGGTCCCCTGAGTGTCCCTGTTTCATTAAATGAATTATTTCCAATCCAACCTGGTTTGTGAAATGATGGCAGCATCCTCTTTTCCTGTTTATGAAAAACGGTGGGGGAGGGGTATATGAAAAGATAGACAGAATAAGCAGAGAAACTTTAATCTCTTTTCTTAGGAAGTTTTGCTTCATAACTATGGTTAATTACTGGTAAACCACAATCCCCCAACCTTTTTTCCCCCCAAGAGCCTTAATGGCCTCTGGCTATGCCTCGGGCTGTTAACTATCACACTAGTCATTAATGCTGGTCAAGATGATTTCTTGGAGATTACTGCTCATTTATTTATTTTTTTTAAATAGAACAGACTATTCTGCACAAAGAATGAAATGGTAGTCATTTTTTTCCTTTTCCAAAAGCATAAACACTTATGAAAATCACATTTTGCTGTGGTATTTCAAAAAACATTTCACATATCATTTTAGTTTTATTTGCAAAGTGAAAACTAGGTATGCAATGTCCTGGTTTTCACCAATGATCATGCTTTCTTACTTTTAATGAATTTTGGTTGTTATATTTGGAGAAACACATACTGAGGGATTTGCTAAGTGTTCTCAGTTATTTGCACCTCTTATTTTACCTTTTGGGCAAAGAAATATTAGGATAATATTATCTGGCTTTCAGATTTGAAAATAGAGGGAAAATAGAAATACTTTACTATTGACATAGAACTGCACTAGAGTAGTTCTCCTTAAAATAACATTTATTCTTTTATTGCAAAGGGTCCTTGTCTTACCATTATTTGATATAAAGTGGGGCTTCCCTGGTAGCTCAGCGGGGAAAGAATCCACCTGCAATGCAGGAGACCTTGGTTCAATACCTGGGTCAGGAAGATACCCTGGAGAAGGGATAGGCTACCCACTCCAGTATTCTTGGACTTCCCGGATGGCTCAGAGGGGAAAGAATCTGCCCTCAATGCGTGAGACCTGGGTTTGATCCCTGGGTTGGGAAGATCCCCTGGAGGAGGGCATGGCAACTCACTCCAGTATTCTTGCCTGGAGAATCCCCATGCACAGAGGAGCCTGGCAGGCTACAGTCCATGGGGTCAGAGAGTCAGATACAGCACAGCACAGGGTTCTGTATAATCTTCATTGGCTCAGTTATTCCTCACCTGTGAATCCTTTCACTTGGTTCATTAATGCCTTGAGCATCTGCTATTGCCTGGGCACACTTAGAGGTAAATCAGAAGAGAATGGAGAAGACACTGGAAGACAGAAACAGCTTATGATCACTAAATAATTTTTTGCATAAAATGATACTCAAATGTAAAGTCCTATATTAGAATTAAGGCTTTATTCAAATATTTATGCACAAATTAGAAGAGAAGTAACTGGTACCAATATTTACTGTGCACCTGGATGGGTGGGTACCTGGATGAATTTTTTACTTAACCCTTGTAATGACTTTGTAGTCCTTATAGCAACCCTTCAATGATTCCTATTTTATAGATGTATAAATTGGGACATTAAGATAGTTGAAGATGTGGGAGAAAAAAAGAATTGAAGGAAAGATGCATAAAAGAAAGCTTCAGGTCATAAAAAAACATTGCTTCTTAGTACTTCACTTGCTCATAGGTAAGAAATGCATTCTTCCTTTTTAAAACAAAAACTGTGGCCCAAGGTGGCAGGCCACCCAGTGGAGCTCCAGTTTAGATCTTCCAGTAGATAAGATGAGAGTATCAGTGAAGCAGGTTTATCCTACCAGATTCATTTGTATTAAATATAAATATTCTTTAGAGGTGCAAGCCTGCCAGTGATAAATAATTTCATGTGAATTCTTAAAAATGCTTATTACCAGCCATGATGTAGGATCTATTTATCAATCTATCTATGGGAAGTTGGGACAGAAGGGGCAAAGGGGCAAAGGAATTTAAAAAGTGATATAGGTATAGGTTATTTTGAAGGAATTTCAGCGTCGCTTAAGGGTGGAATTTAAGCCAGGAAAGAATAATAGAATACTGGGTATGAGGGATGAAAGAATAATTCAGGGTGGAAAAGTGAAAATTCATTTATGCCCTTGGATTATCCTAGCACTCTGACATGAGACAGGGTGTACCGTATACTGGAAAATGTTTATAACTTATAAAGTTTGAATTCTGAGGGATAAGCCATGAATGACACAGTGATTCTAAAAGCTGTACATTCTGTGATAAGCCCTCTCTATTTTTTTCTCATCAAAGACAGGAACCTATATTTTCACATGACTGACCAAGATATTTTAGAATCAGAATTGTACTGGTATACATAATTTTAAATTATAAATACAGCCTTCTTTCTTTATTCAGGGTGTCCATTTATTCTGAACCTCCCTCCTTTCACTGTGTAAGTTTCAGTAACAAAAAAACTTACTGGATACAAATTAATCTACCCACTCTGCTCCCTCTGACTCCCCAATATAAAGAAGAGAATAAAATTAATGAACATATATGAAGTGGTAGAAAATATATCATGGATCATCGCTTTTCATCCTTTAGCACTTTATAAGGGATACACAGGCACTGAGTAATTTTAAGGGACTCAAAATCTGTTATCAGTTTCCAAATGTACATCTTCCTAGGCTGATCTGCCTAAAAACCCTTGTGTGGTGTTGGTTCTTTTCTCAACTTCCCTTCATACTAACTGTTTTGCCACTTTTAAAAGAAAGGCATACCTCTAACTAACTGAGAATCTTACTAACTAGGGCATACTTACCAAGGCTTCCCTGGTGGCTCAGATGCAGAATCCGCCTGCAATGCAGGAGACCTGGGTTCGATCCCTGGGTTGGGAAGACCCCACCCTGGAGGAGGGTATGGCAAACCATTCCAGTATTCTTGCCTGAAGAATCCCCATGGACAGATGAGCTACAGTCCATGGAGTTGCAAAGAGCTGGACATGACTGAACAACTAAGCACAGCACATATACCAAGGCACAAAACTGTCTTGAATACCAAAGGAACAATAGAAACATTTATTTCCTAGAAGGCTCTTTATATGAGGGAGCCCATAATTTTCCAAGATTCTTTACAACATCTGTTATTTAACAAACTTTACCTTTTGTACCTTCTTTCAGTAATGAAAGTATGAACCTTGGGACTTAACACAGCTTTTGGCTCTGGTGATGTTTTAGAAAAGTAGCCAGATTTAGATGCTTGCCCTAATGTATCACCATAGTTTACTTAAGATTTTGAATATGTGAACACTTTGGTGATTTTTTTTTTTAAGTCTCCTTTACTCAAAACCATGCAAATGGGAAAACAAGTACAATTTGATTCACACAAAAAATCTTATTACATATGAATGCTTAGGTCATAAAGAGCAAGAGATAAACAACTTTATTAAGCTTCTTTTCCTTTTAAATGAATATGTAGAAATTTGACTTGCTACATTTATAGGAATTCACTCCCTTTGTCATACTTCATTTCTTAAAATATTCACACACATGCACACAGTCATCACTGCAGAAATGCTGATTTTTTTTTTCTAGATGGCTAGAGAGGAAAATTATCAATATTTCGCACCAGTTTGAATTTGAGGATAAAAATCTCTGAAAGTAAAAAACGTTAGTAATAACATTTACACATCTTCTTACAAATTGCAGTGCAGTTTTTCCTATAATTCCTCATTACACAATAACCCAGAGGATATGAAAGTTATGTCTCTATTTTATATATGAGAAAATTGACATGCCAGAGGATATCCAGGTAGTAATAAGCCAAACTAGGACTAAAATTTAAGCCTTTGGACTCAGGTCTGTGATTTCTCACTCTGTCACTTCTTGTGACAATTACTTGCTAAGGACTGTGTTCTCTAAGTAAGGTCTTAAAATATGCAGTTGAGGTGATGACCTTACACAAAATCTATCTTAACTTTGGTGTGAAAGCAATATATGTATGATTTATAATGAAAGGACTTTCTTTTTTTTTGCAGTACTTCACAAAATTTAATCTTTATATCCATATAAGGGAACAAGCTGTTTAAATAACCTTTCAAGTGTGCCTCAAGGAAATGATCTGTGTCTTTTAAGATTTCAAAGAAGCATTCATGTTTAGGAAAAGGTATTAAGAAGGGCTGTGATAAGTCACTTGGTCTGTTTCATCAGGCTTTTGGCCGAGTACTGTTAATAACAGTTCTCAGAACACCCAGATGATGAAGGGCTATGAGGAATGAATGACACAGAAGTAGAAGAGCCTGTGATTCCAGACTGGTCTGGTATCTGACTCGTAACTGGACGTTGCAGTATTTTAGCTTCTTGTTCTGGAAAATAATTAAGACAATTTCAGCGAGAGTATTTGTGAGTATTCTGACTCTGCACGTCTGTGCTATATGCCACTACTGCCAAACTACAGGTATTGTTGGCTTGGAGACAAAAAACAAGGATAAAACTAGGAGAAGGGAGGGGACACTGATGTGGGAGGACTGGGGAAAGGACGGGCAGGCAAGTAATAACACAGACAACAGCAAAATGCTTCTTTGAACAAATTAACTTAAATTTGGAGAGTGTCACCATGGGAAAATTGCTCTTCAAATTATCTTCATGATGAATTCAATGTCTTACTAATCAGTGATTTTCAGATGGCAGCATACAAAACATTCACCTGGAGGCTTGTTAAAAATACAATGTGTTTTGTAAATCTGAGCTGGGGTCAAAGAAACTGCATTTTCAACATGGTACCTGGGTAACTTTGATGAACTGTACTTTGAGAAAACCTGGGCTAGAAATTCTTATCCCTGGATGAGAAATTTTTTCTTGAAATTGTTTCCCATATGACTTCAACCCACATAAAGATCTCATACTCTTTATTTTTTTTTCATGTGTTCATGTTCAAATATCAGCATGGGAAACATTCTTAGTGTCTGGAGTAATCTATGGACCAGCAAACAAAATAAATTGAGTGACAGTTCAAAAATCTCATCTACCCATTCACTTGTTTGGAAGTCAAAGATGAGGAAGGAAATATTAACATATCAAAGAAAGTGAAAGTTGCTCAGTCTCTGTGAGACCGTTTGTGACCCCATGAACTATACAGTCCATGGAATTTTCCAGGTCAGAATACTGGAGTGGGTTAGCTGTTCCCTTCTTCAGGGAATCTTCCCAACCTAGGGATCGAACCCATGTCTCCCACATTGCAGGCAGATTCTTTGCCTGCTGAGCCTACCTTCTAATATAATAGAAGATGTCTATTATCACTATATCTCATATACTGTATATATAAATTTTGCTTTACACATTTCGATGAAACAGGTTTGGAATTTTTATTAAAATCATTAAGTCATCAACCTCATATGACAAAATTCCTAAGACAAACAGGATTTGCATGTGTATTTAAGAATGAGATTCTAAATTATTTGGGGTCTAATACAAACCAACCTATAGGCCAGTCATAGGTATTCTGGACTAGTTCCATGTCTTGAGATAACTGTTAAAGACATCTACAAGTCAAGGTGTGATACCTAGATCAGCAACATCAGCATTGCCCATTGTCCAGGAGCTAGTTAGAAATGCAGACACTCAGCATCCCCACCACCCCTCGCCACTTACTGAAACAAAACCTGCATTTTAACATGGTCCCCAAATGACCCATCTGCGTGTAGAAGCTTGAGAAAACTTTCTTTCAGCTATTTCAGAGTGCGTATCCTTTTTCTAGTTTACCCAGCTTTGGACTAACTTCCAGCATCCCTCTCTGTTCCTCCCGCATGTCTACTTCCCCATTATTGTTTCAGTCATTTTCGGTTCCTTATTCTTATCTCCAAAGAGAAAACACACAGATTCCAACTAGGTAACTCACAGACTTCATTCACAAGTTTCTATTAGCCAGAGAAAACCCTGCATCTTAATGATTCGTGTTTCTGAACAATATGCTCACAGACCTGAGCCTACCCAGATAGTTTCTTTAAAGCAGCAAGTACAGGAGTGGGTGTGGGTCATTTCCTACAGCTAGTCCAGGGGTGTTCACCACTGACTCTCCTACATCCTTGTTTCAAAGTCCTGCTTTGGTCTCTCGGTTTGTATTGGGTTGGCCAAAAACACTTGGGTTTTTCCACATCTTGTGGAAAAACCCAAATGAAGTTTTGGCTAACCCAATACTTAAGTAAAAAGCAGTCAGCCCATTTAATAATAACAATAAGCCCCATGTAAAAAGAACAATGCTATTACATAAAGCAGTATCACAGGCTCCCACATTTTCTGTTGCAGAAAGCTATTGCTCCTGCTAAATCATGGTGATTACCCTGGAACCACCTGGGTATGTGCTAATTTATGCCCAAAGCAATATTAGTTATTATTATTTTACTTTCATTATCTAAGTAGTCACAGTGCAAACCAGGTAGGTTGCTATAATTCTGTCTTCTCCCGGTATAGAGACTGAGAAAAAGGATCTAACAGTAATGTAAAAAAGCTGCCAATAGTTTTAGTAAACAACACTGCAAGAGTCAGGCATCATTTCTTATCTTCCAATTACTCCAGTTCCTATCATCAAGTTAGTAGAGAAAGTCATGTGCTGGGTGCCGGAGAGAAATCATTCAGGTAAGCTGAGGCTACTCCTTCTGTTTCTCCATCTGCTAAGCTGTTAACACGAAGACATATTGACAAGGGCTCAAGGAAAACATGGAATATTTCACCAGTAAGATTATGCTGTCCTAGAGACAGATGTTAGAAAGCTGTAAAATTTAAAAATAAAGAGATAAATACATGCTTGAGAGGAAGAAATAAAATAGTTTTAGAGTTGGGAGAGAAAATTAAAAAGAAAAACAGTAAAGATGGAAAGATGGATGAGAGGTTTGTAATGTCAAACCCTCATGTAGGAAAAAACTTTTATGTCTGCCTCAGGCGATCATTTCCTATTAGGCAGGCATTCTTAGAGTGCATTCTTAGAGTAGATTTGTAAGAAGAGCTTAGGAGGGCTGATTATGACTACAGAGAACAGATTTCTCTCTTGTCATCGGATGCTTAATGTCAAGGCTTTAACTTTAAACGATACACACTAGTTTTCATAAAAATTTAAACATGAGAAAAATCACATGCTATGGTAATTCACATTCAGTGAATAGAAAAACATTAAGGAATGATAACGATTTCATCTGGTGACCTCTGCTGCACTTTGTCAAAAGTGGTTAAAATGTTTTGCCTTTACTTATTTTTACTGGGGAAAACAGTAAACAGGATTATAATAGTGGGTTATATAAATATTTATAAAAGACATATAGTTGTCACCTGTCAACACATTTTATAACTCAATTCTCCCTTTTTTTGCTATTGTTTTCACACTTTTGTAAATAAAATGCAAAAAGGAGCAAGAGGAAAGTGAAAGGAATTTTGGCTTTGAATTCAAATATCTTGAGTTCAGGTCCTAGATATTTACTTCGCCTCTTTGAGCTTCAGGTTCCCCATCTATAAAATAGGGATAACAATACTTAACCTCCCCTAATTGCTGAGAGGATTAAATATACTGGTAATAAAGGCCCTAGCACTGTACCTAAACATTATAGGTTCTCAATAAACAGCCAAGTTATGTCACTAACCAAAAAAAAAGACACAAACAAGCAGATTAGATATTCCAATTTAATTACTGGTTGTCCTTTTCTTAAAATCTCCAAGTTCTGATTGCATAATAGAAGCCCTTACCACTTCCTCCCACTGGGAAGGAGGAGAATACTTCTTCAAGAAAGGAGAGGACATGAGAGTGGACAGGTTCCTGGAGAAAGGAAGAGGAAACAGAATACTTCTACCAGAAGAGGTGAAAAAGGAAGAGGAAGGGGGCATGAGGTCTGACTTGATGGTCCTGACTACCCCCTCAAGAATGAAAACCCAGAGAAACAATGGCAAAAACTAAAAGCCTGGGAGCTTTGGGAGTTTTCCCCATTTCCTGTTCTGTATCTTACAAAGGGACAACCTTACAAGTCAACCACACCCAACAAAGGACTACTACAAACACAATAAAATGGCAGGAATGATGTGAGCAGGCCAGGAAAGGTTCGGTGATGGCAGGCCTCAAACTTCCTTGGCACTTGCACAGCAGGCTCTTGTGTCCACGTATTCCGTCATGATCCTGGTGGGGTATGTGGAAGGTTGAGAGTGAGAAGCCATTGGGGTTGGCCTGAGATGACCCCCGAGCAGATGCTACAGAGTTCACGGGATAAGCCAGGACTCAGAGAGCAGATATGGTTGAGACACGAGGACCTGCAATGCTGTTGAGAAGTGAAAAGAGAGCAAGTGAGTAAAGGAGGGCAATAGACTCTGAGAGAATAAAATCTGGGTTTAACCAATAACAGATTCTGGCAGCAGATCAACAAGGCACTAATAGCCAGTTTAGACTCGCTATATCTCCCTGGGAGCCAGTGAGAATTCAGATGACAGCACAAAGAGCCACACGTAAATCTGAGGCTCTCTCCCCTCTCTGTGGTGAAGACACATGAACTTTTCTTGACATCTAAGTTAGGAGAAGGGGATGACAGAGGTTGAGACAGTTGGATGGAATCACCGACTCAATGGACCTGAGTTTTGGGTAAACTCCGGGAGTTGGTGATGGACAGGGAGGCCTAGCGTGCTGCAGTCCATGGGGTGGCAAAGAGTCAGAGACAACTGACCGACTGAACCAAATCGAAAAGCCATTTCTTCCAGGAGAAAGAGGAGTGGGGAGAACAATGAAAGGCTGAGATCTACCCCAAAGATCTTGTTTTAAACCTAAAGAAACTATGACACTTTTGCTTGCCGTCTTCAAATTCTACCCCATCCTACTCCACTCAAAAAGAAATTTATCTCAAAAATAAAAAGAGAGAGAGAGAGAAAAAGGAAATTTATCTCAACTCAAATGAAATGAAAAGGCTTTTTAGCTCTTGATAAGCTAGATGTAATGCGTCCAATTCTAGAAGTCATATTTTCTTTCTGTGAGACCTGGATATGAAACCAAACTACCCATTATGTTTCTTTATTCATAACTTAAAAGCATTCTAATTACAATAGGTAATAGGAAGTAGTGCCTTAAGTACATTTTCTCTCCTTTCCATTTTTAAATTCTACATTGGTAATTTGGAAGAGTCCTTCCCTCCTTTCAATGACTATATACTGAGAACTTACAATGAAGGAATAACGTGTCAGGAGTTAAGGAAATGAAGATAAATGAGACATGGTGGTTGTTGTTCAGTTGCTAAGTAATTTCTGGCTCTTTGCAGTCCCATGGACTGCAGCATGCCAGGCTTCCCTGTCCTTCACTATGTCCTGGTATTTGCTCAAACTCAAGTCCACTGAGTCAGTGATGCCATCCAACCATCTCATCCCCTTCTCCTTCTGCCTTCAATCTTTCCAATCATGAGGGTCTTTCCCGAAGAGTTGGTTCTTTGTAACAGGTAGCCAAAGTATTGGAGCTTCAGCATCAGTTCTTCCAATGAATATTCAGGGTTGATTCCCTTTAGGATTGACTGGCTTGATCTCCATGCAGTCCAAGGGACTCTAAAGAGCCTTTTCCAGCACCACAGTTTGAAAGCATCAATTCTATGGCACTCAGCCTTCTTTACAGTCTAATTCTCACATCCGTACATGACTACTGGAAAAACCAGAGCTTTGACTATTTGTCAGCAAAGTGATACTTCTACTTTTTAATACGCTGCCTAGGTTTGTCATAGCTTTTTTTCCAAGAAGCAAGCGTCTTTTAATTTCTTGGCTGCAGTCACTGTCTGCAGTAATTTTGGAGTCTAAGAAACTGGGACATGGGCCCTATACTTAATAAGGTAGAAAGGTTTGTGTGATATGTGAATGGAATATATAAGTTAAAGAAAAGCTAGTGGAGTATTGCTTCCCATTACTGAGTAGCTGCAAATAAAACAACCACACAACCTTAAAATTGTAAAGATGCATTGTTTTCCCATCTATCAGATGCACACAGAAGTAGTAAGATAAAGGCTATTAGGCACAGGCCAGTTAAAAACCATTTTTGTACAAAATCACAATTTTAGAAAAGCCAAAATCGTAATTATAGAGAAGTTCAGTTCCCAGAATAACAACAGTGAATCAAGCAGGATAGGCAGAGGCATATAATACAAAATGTTATTTTTGAAAAAAAAGTGTATTTGCTGTCATGGAAGATGTGGGAGAATAGGCCAGAAAGTCTATCATCATTATCTTTTATAATTTGTTTCAAACACTGTTAAAAGAGGCATGCAAAAGAAGTTATATAAAAAACAATTCTGTAAGTTCTTTTAGCTTTCTTGGTAAATATTGCTTGATACAATTAAGACATTAAGATAAAATATGAATATTATTAGTCCTTAACTTATTAGCTTATTAAGTTCAAATTCTTACACTACTAGGATTCCTTAAAGACAGGCAATGGCAGCCTGAGAAATATGTTAATTGTTGACATGACTTTTAGAGAACAAAACAGAATTTTATGCCTTGGAACTTAAAAAAAAATCCTATGGTAGTCTGAGGATTTCAGTCTTAGAAACAGCACCGCAGAATATTTCAGGAAGGCTCTCTGAGCCACAGCCATTCACAGAATAACTGTTATTATCGTCTCTTCCTTACCTTTTCCACCATAGAGCTCCTTAGCATGAAAAGAGTATAACATTTAGGAAAAGCCTCTGCTTTTATCAGTTACCTCTAACAAAGTTGGTATTTCAGTCATCCTAAATATATATATGGCACCGTGACTGAAAAGTGACATTGTTAGAGATTATAAATAATTCAACAAATGATATCTATCTGATTAGTATTTCAAAACAATATTTTATCTCTTCTCACCCCCCTCCCCTCTTTATCTTCATACAGTACAGCAGCATTTGAAATCTATGGTTTCTGGCATATCTGGGGTAAGGTTATACTAGGAATTTACCAGACCTGTCAGTCTCTAACTTTCTTCCATATTTCATGATATCATTCCAGTTATAATTAGTTGTCTGGTAAAATTAAGAA
Organism: Ovis aries; assembly: GCF_016772045.2. Classification (NCBI taxonomy): domain Eukaryota; kingdom Metazoa; phylum Chordata; class Mammalia; order Artiodactyla; family Bovidae; genus Ovis; species Ovis aries. The sequence goes on from NC_056059.1 coordinate 94,756,002, forward strand.
CAGTCTATTTCAGTGAATGCTCATGTGAACATTTAACAACTTTCTGTTAGGATGACAGCTTAGCGACAGAAAGGATAGACCAGAAAGGGAGAGTCGCTCAAGTAACCTTGGTTAACTCAATATTGCCAGCTCAATGGAAAATTCTAAGATTCTGCAATTTTTTCCTTTTTGTTATTAATCATCCACATATTTCTTGTCAGGAGCATCACTTTGACGGCATTCCTGCCTTAACTAGCGTGTTTTGAACTGACCTGTCTTCATTGCTATGGCTCCTTAGAAACTCTGCTGTTGACGAGCATTGATTCAGCTGAATGCTTTGACATTCAGCTTGTCAGTGAGAGCTATTTTAATCATTAAGATGCATCTCCCTTCCAAGGCTGCAAACTGTTGCTGCTCGTACACAACATTCTATCACTTGATTACTGTGGAGAGGAAAAAGAGGCTGGATGGTTACTATCACTGCAGTTTAAAAGCAAAACTTTACAGAACAAATAACTGTGTGTGAAGCATTGTGCTAAGCAATTTTCAGGCATTGTCCACTTAATCTTCACCCTGGTGGAGTCCCATCATCTGAGTTTGCATCCCTGTTTTCCACTTACTGTCTGAATGACAGGCACTTCTCATCTGTAAAATGGAGCAATGCATTTTGCACGTGTGTGTGTGTGTGTGTGCTAAGTCACTTCAGTCATGTCTGACTCTGTGTGACTCTATGGATTTAGGCCGCCAGGCCTCGCTGTCTGTGGGATGGATTCTCCAGGCAAGAATGCTGGAGTGGTTTGCCGTTTCCTCCTCCAGGGGATCTGCCCAACCCAGGGATCGAACCTGCGTCTCTTATGTCTCCTGCATTTGCAGGCAGGTTCTTTACAACTAGCACTACCTGGGTACCTCCTTTAGAGGGATTTTAGGAGGATTAAGTGAGACAATTCACAACTAGTCCCTACAACACTACCTCTGACACAGTGTTCTCACAGTGTTATCAGTGACTTTTATTACCATTTTGTAGAGGAAGACATCCAGTCTCCTTCACCAGCTACCCTATTCACCATCACTTCTAAATCTTCTAACTTTGTCTCCATTGCCCAGACCCAAAAGAAGATAAGGAAAAATGAAAAGTTATTTCTTTCAGGACTTTCTTCTGTAGGTATTTTAACTCCAGTTCCACAGGGGGAATGCCACAACTGTGGCTGGATAATACTTTCGTTGTATTAACCTTTTAATTTTTGTCTCTATTCTTCCTTTTCTCACAGAAGTCTTTTCCCAACCAGGCAGCTAAGTGTATGTCCTAATCAACCCCTGCTGAATGGGATAAAGGTGAGGGATGGTAACTGCAGCCTTAGACAATTCAGGGGATTTCCATGTAGAGGGGTCAATTCTTCCAGGCTTTAACCAGAGGATAAAGGCAGCAAGGTGGCAGGGTCCCAGTTTCCCATGCCAAGGTTTGTGCAAAAGACATGTGTGTCATGTGACTAAGCAGACAGCTCAGATAGCCTGGCAGAAGTTTCTGTGGAGCGGGAGGGGGCAGCAGAGAGACCCCAGGCTCCTGGCCAGGCATGGAAGCAGAACTTCTCAAAGTCCAGAGCACCACTGGGGTGGTTCCCACTGTTGCAGAAACTATTCTGTGTGGTTAGCAGAACTCAATCCTTTTCCTCCCAGGCATACAACTACACTACACTATCTAATCTCCCCTGCAGGTAGTTAGGAAAATGAGACTGACTTTTAACACCTAGATAAACCTCTATGTGTATTATTTCCCCTTATCTTCAAGTTGAATGTATATGAACAAGTGGAGGACATATGATTCTAGAAAATGGCACTGTAATTAGGGGCTTTTAGCCTGGGATCCATTAACTGAATTTGGGAGAACCATGAACTTGGATTTGGAACAACAACAACAACAAATTCTGGATTTTCACTAGCCTCCAACTGAAATTTAGCATTTCCTTCAATTATGAATATAGACACTAAGGCATAGTAGTGTGTTACAATACTTGCAACTTTATCACCAATACAAATCACAGGTTTTCATATTACATTACACCTGTTGGAGTTATCTCCAAATAGCACTTACACTCAATTTTCTTTTAAATACATAAATAACATAAGACCCTGATATTGGGGAAGATGGAAGGCAAAAGGAGAAGGGGATGGCAGAGGATGAGATTGTTAGCTTGCATTACTGGCTCAATGGACATGAATTTGAGCAAACTCTGGGAGATAGTGAAGGACAGGGAAGCCTGGCATGCTGCAGTCCATGGAGTGGTAGGGAGTCAGACACAACTTAGCGTCTGAACAACAAAATAAGGTTTATTTTAAAATAATTTGATAACGGTATTAATAAAAATTGGTTTCCTTTGTAATCGCACAGATTTTCAAGCCTTGAAAAGGCAGTTTTCTGAGGTGTCCTTAGGCTTCACCAGATTCCTAAACAGGGCCAAGGAGCAGATAAGAGTCCTGAATGACTTCATGGAGAAGGGCCTTTCTTTTCCTCTCCCCTCCACATCCCTACCACATCGCTGACTCATACTGGACCGTGATGTGAGAAAATGTGTGTTATTGTTTTCAGTTATTGAGATTGGGAGATTAATTTTTAGAACAACTAGCCTATGCAAATTAATACCCTTGCTACCAAAATTGCCCAAACATGGCAGAGAACACCTAAGACCTGAAGAGGCCTCTGATTGGAAAGGACCCAGAAGGGGCTCGTAAGGACCAAAGATTAGATGGAGCCAATGAAGATGTCACAGCAGGTTCCAACATGGAAGGATACTGACGCTAAGTATAGGGAACACCTCTTTCATCTTAGAAATAAAGTCCAATTACAGTAATATAAAGAAACATTTCAGTTATTGCTGAATTTGGACCCTGAGATTTATAACTGCCACACAATAATTTTCTCACAATTCTTTATTTTCTCTTCCCCTACTAAAGTGACAGTTTTGTTTTTTCATATCAGATATTAAGCAATCTCCAATTATTTTTGCTCACTTTCCTGAAGTAAGCAAGGATAATTACTTAACACAGATCCTTACTTACTCAGGTAGAGTATAACAACTGAAGAGAAGCTGATAACCACAAAGATAAGATGCTATATAATGTAAACATCAGCTTGTCCTAATCACTGGTGTATACCAAACTCCAAGTCTCATGCCAGGCATATATAAATTTTTATGAATGAGTAAATGAATCAAATGGCATTTAACTATATGCAGTGTGTCACTCATAACTGGACTTTGTTATGTGAAAGTTGCTGCTTTTTTCATATGTAAGGGTAAGGTGACTAGAAGTTAAAGCTTCTAAATCGACCCTTCAAATCGTTAAGGTGTTACAACGTTCTTTAAGGGAAATTAAATAGTCTTTTAAAACTACTTTTCAGTGACTGGTTAATGGGTAGTATGAAGAACAATAATCGTTTTTGTTCTTTGACTTTTCATGTTGATTTTCACACATTATAGGGTGAAAAACAGCATAATGAACCTCCCAAGTACCCATTACCCAACTTCAACAATTATTACATGTTGTCATTCTTATTTTTTCTATTTCCACCTCCCTGACCTCTTTTTTTTTTTTTTTTTTTTTTTTTGTCATTTTGCTGGAGTATTTTGAAGTAAATCCAAGGCCTCATATTATTTCAACTCTAATTACTTCAATATACATCCTTACAAAAGACCCTGATGCTGGGAATGATTGAAGGCAGGAGGAGAAGGGGACGACAGAAAACGAGATGGTTGGATGGCATCACCGACTCGATGGATGTGAGTTTGAGCAAGCTCCAGGAGTTGGTGATGGACAGGGAAGCCTGGCGTGCTGCAGTCCACGAGGTAGCAAAGAGTCAGACATGACTGAGCAACAGATCTGAACTGGTATCTCTAACAGATTAGGGCTTTTAAAAACAATACTACAATATCATTTAGCTCACTTAACAAAATTATTAACAATTCCTTAATAGGATACAGTCTGTGTTCAAGTTCTGCCTAGTTGTCAAAATGTCTTATATTTAGTTTGTTTAAACCAAACAACCTCCATAACAGTTGTATATGGTTAGTATATCTCTACAACTTGTTTTAATAGATAAATTCCTCCTCTCTTTTTTAAAAATGACATTCATTTGTTGAAGAAATCAGATCATTTGTTCCGTAGAAATTTTCTCATTCTGGATTTGGCTGATTGTAATTTAACATGTCCCTATGTTTTTTTGTTTTCTTAATAAAAATGTTAGATCCAGGGTCTTCTTTGGATTCAAGATACATTTTATACAGACACACAATATTTTCTTTGGGCAAGAATATTTCATAGCTGTCACTGTGCACCTCTTATTGCATTAGGAGGCACATAATATTTGTCTCCCTTATAGTGATGCTCAATCCCTGGGTTGAGAAGATCCTCTGAAGGAGGGCATGGCAACCCACTTCAGTATTCTCACCTGGAGAATCCACATGGACAGAGGAAACTGGTGGACAGTCCATGGAGTTGCAGAGTTGACCACCACTGAGCAACTAAGCAGAGCACAGCACAGCACATAGTGATGCTACACTTGACCAGTGACTTCAAGTGTTGCTAGCTTGATCCATCATTGCAAACTGTCCCAACTTTCACCTAATGGCATCAGTCACTGATGATAACAGCCTGATCTATTGTTTCAAGAGTTTCAAAATGGCAACTTTATAATTCTAGCACTCTTCCCGCTTTTATTAGCTGTCATTCTATAAAGAAGACATTTCTTTCATAAACTACGTGCATATTCTGAAATACAATTCATATCGAAAAGGCAGGATAAATGTTGTTTCTTTTACTGAATTTAATCTACTTTCAGCATGGAATCCTATTAACTTCCTATAATGAGCAATGAGCTTCCCCCAACCTACTCTACACTCCTCCCCGAGGCCAACAGGGTGTTTTCACAGTGAAATCCGTTAGGGCTAGAATGGGATGGGATCTGGCGACCCAAGTATGGTGCAGGAATTCAGGGAAGATAGGAACTGGGTCAAGGAAGTGAGAACACTTACCTTAAGCAGGCTCTAGGAGGTGGAATCAGAGTCTTCTGAACTGTCCTGGGCATCGGGGCTTTCCGTGGATTCGCTGGGTTCCTTGCTGTCACTCCCGCTACCATCAGTGGCTGGGTTCTTCTCTTGACAGGCCACTTCTGAACCAGGAAGTGTGCTGCCCTGGGTCTCCTGGTTCTCCCTGGAGCCCAGCACCACATACCCGCCCTTCTTCAGCTGCAACTGCCTCCTCAGCTCATCTGCCATCTGCGACAGATCCCGCTTCATAGCATAAGCATCTTCTCCATCTGCATAGTATCTGGGTTCCACCTCACTAATCTGAAAGTTAAGAGTGTTAGAATAGAGATGCAAGGCTGCCCGGTTACTCTTCCTGACGTGCAAGGACACGTACTTGGCGCCAAAGTTCTCAATCATGGCCCGGGAGGCCTGGTCCATCAGCTTCTGAGCTAGGCCCAGGCGACGGTGGGAACGCTTCACAGCCAGCGAGGTTATGTGTCCGTGAGGGACATCATCTGGGTCTTCCTCCATTTTGGCCAGGACGTAGCCCACAATCTTCCCGTCCTCGTCCTCAGCGATGTAAGAGAGCTGGGGCCAAGAAAGGCCATGGTAGAAATAGTATTTCATCTGGTAGTTCTCGGGAAGGCAAAGGAGGTTGCAATGTTGCATGTTCATCAGGTCGTCTGGCCGAGCATTGCGGATGTTCATGATGGCGGCAAGCAGCGAGCAGGATTTGACGGAGGAGACTGTGAGAAAGGCTACTGCCGCCAAACCCTGTTTGCCTCGGTGGAGTTTGAGTCCACAGGGAGGAAGCTGCCGAGCTGGAGAGTGCCGAGACTGGGTGGCGGGAAGGCGGGATGACCAGCAGACGGAAGGGGCGGTGCTAAGGTGTGGCTTCCGGAAGTGCGCACTTAGTCCCAGCCAATGAGGTTTTTCACTTCACCGTGCGTGTGCGCACGCCTGAATTAGGGGGTGGAGCAGGGGAGTTCCTTGTGACCTCAATGATTTTAATACAATGTTTAATGTTTGATCTGTTGCTAACATTATTCTCTTATTTGTTCCAGCTGTAACTTTTTAATTTGGATACATCTGTATAAATGTTCACAAACTGGATAAGCCCATGTAACCAGAATTTAGAGCAAGAACTAGAACATTTTGCAATTGCAAGCACCCCAGGACACCTTGACACCCACCCCTTTCCAGTGCTCCCTATCCCATGTCCCAAGTGTGACTATGACCTTGATTACTAACAGTCTTTATATACATGAGCTCACAGTGCAAACGCTCTTTTTGTATCCCCCCCCCTCCCCCAGCCCCACCCACACGAGCTTCCCTTGTGGCTCAACTGGTAATCCGTCTGCAATGTGGGAGACCTCTGTTCGATCCCTGGGTTGGGAAGCTCCCCTGGAGAAGGGAAAGGCTACCTGCCTCAATGTTCTGGCCTAGAGAATTCCATGGACTGTATAGACAATGGACTCTCAAAGAGTCGGAAACGACTGAGGGACTTTCACTCACTTCTTTCCCCACCCAATACTTGTTTCAGCTACCTAGTTGTGTATAGTTGGGAGTTCCTTATACTATTTACTGTTTTATCTTCCATTGCTCCAAATACCACAGTTCATTCACCCGTTGGACTGTTGCTGGCCATTTGTATTATTTTTAATTTGAGAATGGTATGAATAGTGTAACAAAATGCTTTGGAGCATGTTTTTTGTTGAAACGTGCACATTTACCTAGGATTATAATTACTGGATCAGAACAGACTGTGACGTTCAACTTTTATATAAATACTGCCAAGCCTTTCAATATGGTTGCTGTACATTTTCATCAACGTTTGGTATTTCCGCATCTTTTTCCTTTTAGCTATGGCATAGTGGAGTGTGGGACTGGAGTGGAGTGGAGGGGCAATTGGGTGAGGGGTGGTGGAAGGGTGCTAGTATTATATTGTGTTTTTATTTTACATCCTACTAATGAAGTTGACCACCTTTTTTACATGCTTATTAGTCATAATTTTTTTTTGTGTGAAGTGATTGTTCAAGTCTTTTTTTTTTTCATTTTCTATTGGGTTATGTGTATTTTTCTCAATATTAAAGAGTTTTTAAAAAATATGTATTCTGAGTATAAATCTTTTGTCAGTGATATTTATAATGAATAGCATCCTCCCCTATTGTTTAATTTTTCATTCTCTTTTTATTTCTGACATCAGGTAGGAACTTTCAGTTCAGTTCAGTCGCTCAGTCGTGTCCGACTCTTTGCAACCCCATGAATTGCAGCTCGCCAGGCCTCCTTGTCCATCACCAACTCCCAGAGTTCACTCAGACTCATGTCCATGGAGTCAGTGATGCCATCTAGCCATCTCATCCCCTGTCATCCCTTCTCCTCCTGCCCCCAATCCCTCCCAGCATCAGAGTTTTTTCCAATGAGTCAACTCTTTACATGAGGTGGCCAAAGTACTGGAGCTTCAGCTTTAGCATCATTCCTTCCAAAGAAATCCCAGGGTTGATCTCCTTCAGAATGGACTGGTTGGATCTCCTTGCAGACCAAGGGACTCTCAAGAGTCTTCTCCAACACCACAGTTCAAAAGCATCAATTCTTCGGTGCTCAGCCTTCTTCACAGTCCGACTCTCACATCAATACATGACCACCGGAAAAACCATAGCCTTGACTAGATGGACCTTTGTTGGCAAAGTAATGTCCCTGCTTTTGAATATGCTATCTAGGTTGGTCATAACTTTCCTTCCAAGGAGTAAGCATCTTTTAATTTTATGGCTGCAATCACCATCTGCAGTGATCTTGGAGCCCCCCAAAATAAAGTCTGACACTGTTGACACTGTTTCCCCATCTATTTCCCATGAAGTGATGGGACCGGATGCCATGATCTTCATATTCTGAATGTTGAGCTTTACGCCAACTTTTTCAGTCTCCTCTTTCAGTTTCATCAAGAGGCTTTTGAGTTCCTCTTCACTTTCTGCCATAAGGGTGGTGTCATCTGCATATCTGAGGTTATTGATATTTCTCCCAGCAATCTTGATTCCAGCTTGTGCTCCTTCCAGCCCAGCGTTTCTCATGATGTACTCTGCGTATAAGTTAAGTAAGCAGGGTGACAATATACAGCCTTGACGCACTCCTTTTCCTATTTGGAACCAGTCTGTTGTTCCATGTCCACTTCTAACTGTTGCTTCCTGACCTGCATACAGGTTTCTCAAGAGGCAGGTCAGGTGGCCTGGTATTGCCATCTCTTTCAGAATTTTCCACAGTTTATTGTGATCCACACAGTCAAAGGCTTTGGCATAGTCAATAAAGCAGAAATATATAGATATTTTTTTGAACTCTCTTGCTTTTTCCATGATCTAGCGGATGTTGGCAATTTGATCTCTGGTTCCTCTGCCTTTTCTAAAACCAGTTTGAACATCTGCAAGTTCATGGTTCACATAGTGCTGAAGCCTGGCTTGGAGAATTTTGAGCATTACTTTACTAGCACGTGAGATGAGAGCAATTGTGCAGTAGTTTGAGCATTCTTTGGCATTGCCTTTCTTTGGGATTGGAATGAAGACTGACCTTTTCCAGTCCTGTGGCCACTGCTGAGTTTTCCAAATTTGCTGGCATATTGAGTGCAGCACTTTCACAGCATCATCTTTCAGGATTTGAAATAGCTCAACTGGAATTCCATCACCTCCATTAGCTTTGTTCGTAGTGATGCTTTCTAAGGCCCATTTGACTTCACATTCCAGGATCTGGCTCTAGGTGAGTGATCACACCATCATGATTATCTGGGTCATGAAGATCTTTTTTGTACAGTTCTTCTGTGTATTCTTGCCACCTCTTCTTAATATCTTCTGCTTCTGTGAGGTCCATACCATTTCTGTCCTTTATCGAGCCCATCTCTGCATGAAATATTCCCTTGGTATCTCTAATTTTCTTGAAGACATCTCTAGTCTGTCCCATTCTGTTGTTTTTGCCTCTATTTCTTTGCATTGATCTCTGAGGAAGGCTTTCTTATCTCTTCTTGCTATTTTTTGGAACTCTGCATTCAGATGCTTATATCTTTCCTATTCTCCTTTGTTTTTCGCTTCTCTTCTTTTCACAGCTATTTGTAAGGCCTACCCAGACAGCCATTTTGCTTTTCTGCATTTCTTTTCCATGGGGATGGTCTTGATCCCTGTCTCCTGTACAATGTCACGAACCTCATTCCATAGGTCATCAGGCACTCTATCTATCAGATCTAGGCCCTTAAATCTATTTCTCACTTCCACTGTATAATCATAAGGGATTTGATTTAGGTCATACCTGAATGGTCTACTGGTTTTCCCTACTTTCTTCAATTTAGGTCTGAATTTGGCAATAAGAAGTTCATGATCTGAGCCAAGTCAGCTCCCAGTCTTTTTTTTTTTTGCTGACTGTATAGAGCTTCTCCATCTTTGTCTGCAAAGAATATAATCAATCTGATTTCGGTGTTGGACATCTGGTGATGTCCATGTGTAGAGTCTTCTCTTGTATTGTTGGAAGAGGGTGTTTGCTATGACCAGTGTTATCTCTTGGCAAAACTCTTATTAGCCTTTGCCTTGCTTCATTCCATACTCCAAGGCCAAATATGCCTGTTACTCCAGGTGTTTCTTGACTTCCTACTTTTGCATTCCAGTCCCCTATAATGAAAAGGACATATTTTTTGGGTGTGAGTTCTAAAGGGTCTTGTAGGTTTTCATAGAACCATTCAACTTCAGCTTCTTCAGTGTTACTGGTTGGGGCATAGGCTTGGATTACTGTAATATTGAATGTTTTGCCTTGGAAATGAACAGAGATCATTCTGTCGTTATTGAGATTGCATCCAAGTACTGCATTTTGGACTCTTTTGTTGCCCATGATGGCTACTCCATTTCTTCTAAGGGATTCCTGCCCACAGTAGTAGATATAATGGTCATCTGAGTTAAATTCGCCAATTCTAGTCCATTTTAGTTCACTGATTCCTAGAATGTTGACGTTCACTCTTGCCATTTCCTGTTTGACCACTTCCAATTTGCCTTGATTCGTGGACCTGACATTCCAGGTTCCTATGCAATATTGCTCTTTACAGCATTGGATCTTGCTTCTATCACCAGTCACATCCATAGCTGGGTATTGTTTTTATTTTGGCTCCATCCCTTCATTCTTTCTGGAGTTATTTCTCCACTGATCTCCAGTAGCGTGTTGGGCACCTACTGACTTGGGGAGTTCCTCTTTCAGTATCCTATCATTTTGCCTTTTCATACTGTTCATGGGGTTCTCAAGGCAAGAATACTGAAGTGGTTTGCCATTCCCTTCTCCAGTGGACCACATTCTGTCAGACTCTCCACCATGACCCTCCTGTTTTGGGTGGCCCCACACGGCATGGCTTAGTTTCATTGATTTAGACAAGGCTGTGTGTGATCAGATTGGCTAGTTTTCTGTGATTATGGTTTCAGTGTGTCTGCCCTCTGATGCCCTCTCGCAACACCTACTGTCTTACTTGGGTTTCTCTTACCTGGTCGTGGTATATCTCTTCAAGGCTGCTCCAGCAAAGCGCTGCCAATGCTCCTTACCTTGGATGAGGGGTAGGTATCTCCTCACAGCGGCCCCTCCTGACCTTGAACATGGAATAGCTCATCTCGGCCCTCTGTGCCCTCACAGCCACTGCTCCTTGGAAGTGGTGTGCTCCTCACCACCGCCGCCCCTGACCTTGGGCATGGGGAAGCTCCTCTTGGCCTCCGCCCCAGACCTCGGATATGGGGCATCTCATCTAGGACTGCTGTGATTAGATAGTCTCCTTTCTTATAGGTCATGGTTATACTCTAACTTATCTAGAAAATGGTGCAACATTCTTTCCAATAAGGATTCATACTCATTCACTAATTAAAGTAATCTAGAGCCATGTGGTTTGTGTAACATAGCTTGAATAGCTACTATTTTTTGTTGTAATTTAATAATTAGTTGTGTTTTATTGATAAATTTTTAAGATTTATCATAATATTTTATGTCCTTGATGGTTTAATGACTCTATCCGTTGAAACATTACTTCCTGGTATTATTTCTGTTCAGAAATTTCTCTTTTATTTTATACCTCACTCTGTGAACCAACTAAGAAGAACTCAGAACTCACATATCAATTACATGTCTATCACTTGTATTGTCATTACTTTTCTTTAGGGCTTCCTTGCTGGCTCAGTGATAAAGAATCTGCCTGCCTATGCAGATGAGTCTTTGATCCTTGGGTCAGAAGATCCCCTGTAGAAGGAAATGGCAACTGACTCCAGCACTCTTGCTTGAGAAATCCCATGGACAGCAGAGCGTGTTGGGTTGCAGTCCATGGGATCGCAAAGAGTCGGACACGACTTAGCAATTGAGCACACGTGTCCATACTTTTCTTTACCTTTTTCATTCCATAGGCCATGAAATCGAGAAGAAGCTTTGGACGTGTACAACTGTGAGAAGAAGAGGCACCCTATGAGTCAGTAAATTTTGTTTAATCTTGAATCTGAGAGGTAACAACACAAAGTTTTCAGAGGCAACTACTTGGATCCAGAAAGCGAAAGTGGCAGTTGCTTTGGCTGTTCAGTTGCTCAGTCATGTCCGACTCTTTGCGACCCCATGAATCGCAGCTCGCCAGGCCTCCCTGTCCATCACCATCTCCCGGAGTTCACCCAAACTCATGTCCATCGAGTCGGTGATGCCATCCAGCCATCTCATCCTCTGTCATCCCCTTCTCCTCCTGCCCTCAATCCCTCCCAGCATCAGAGTCTTGCCAATGAGTCAACTCTTCACATGAGGTGGCCAAAGTACTGGAGTTTCAGCTTTAGCATCATTCTTTCCAAAGAAATCCCAGGGTTGATCTCCTTCAGAATGGACTGGTTGGATCTCCTTGCAGTCCAAGGGACTCTCAAGAGTCTTCTCCAACACCACACTTCAAAAGCATCAATTCTTCGGCACTCAGCCTTCTTCACAGTCCAACTCTCACACCAATACATGACCACTGGAAAAACCATAGCCTTGACTAGATGGACCTTTGTTGGCAAAGTAATGTCTCTGCTTTTGAATGTGCTAGCTAGGTTGGTCATAACTTTCCTTCCAAGGAGTAAGCGTCTTTTAATTTCATGGCTGCAATCATCATCTGCAGTGATCTTAGAGCCCCCCAAAATAAAGTCTGACACTGTTTCCACTGTTTCCCCATCTATTTCCCATGAAGTGATGGGACCGGATGCCATGATCTTCGTTTTCTGAATGTTGAGCTTTAAGCCAACTTTTTCACTCTCCTCTTTCACTTTCATCAAGAGGCTTTTTAGTTCCTCTTCACTTTCTTCCATAAGGGTGGTGTCATCTGCATATCTGAGGTTATTGATATTTCTCCCGTCAATCTTGATTCCAGCTTGTGCTTCTTCCAGCCCAGTGTTTCTAATGATGTACTGTGCATATAAGTTCAATATGCAGAGTGACAATATACAGCCTTGATGTACTCCTTTTTCTATTTGGAACCAGTCTGTTGTTCCATGTCCAGTTCTAACTGTTGCTTCCTGATCTGCCTACAGGTTTCTCAAGAGGCAGCTCACGTGGCCTGGTATTGCCATCTCTTTCAGAATTTTCCACAGTTTATTGTGATCCACACAGTCAAAGGCTTTGGCATAGTCAATAAAGCAGAAATACATGTGTTTCTGGAACTCTCTTGCTTTTTCCATGATCTAGTGGATGCTGGCAATTTGATCTCTGGTTCCTCTGCCTTTTCTAAAACCAACTTGAACATCTGGAAGTTCACAGTTCACACAGTGCTGAAGCCTGGCTTGGAGAATTTTGAGCATTACTTTACTAGTGTGTGAGCTTTGGTTGTAGTGTGAGCCAAAGCACTTCCTTGTGCAAGTCATTTAGAGCACAAAACCCTCTATGGCAGCGATATGATAATGTATAGTAGTAGTAGTAGTAGTAATGCTCAGTTGTGTTTGGCTCTTTAGGACGCCATGGACTGTAGCCTGCCAGGTTTTTTTGTCCATGGGATTTCCCAGGCAAGATTATGGGAATGAGTTGCCATTTCTGCCTCTTCCAGAGGATCTTCCACACCCAGGGATCAAAACTGCATCTCCTGCATCTCTTGCATTGGCAGGCAGATTCTTTACCACTAGCGCCAGTTGGGAAGCCATGATAATGTATAACAGATCATAAATGAACAAATAAATATTTTCATACTTACTGAAGTGATGAACTCTTGTTTCCTTCATTGTCCATAACCATAAATAAGACCAAAAATGATAAATTCAGTCATGTGGGTAAGCAAGAAGAGACAATATGGAAGAATTTCTGCTTTCCCATATTGCTGCATATGCTAAACCCACCTTTTTCTGGCCATTGAGAGGGCATATCTACCTAAAGTATGAGGTCAATAATTTTGGGGATAAAAAGCTTTTACAGTTAATAATGGGTTTGAACAGTGGGCAGGGCTGTAAGACAGTCATGAAACTCTACTTGTATTGAAGTGGTAACAAACAGGTTGAGTTTAATATGAACGCAGCCTTCTCTATTTGCAGAGAAGAGTAAAATTGCATATTTTAAAGACATTAGAATGTTTTTAGGAATGCTGTGACTGTGTGGGGAATAGCTAAGTCAAAGAGATCTGGGCAGAACTGACTCATACTAATGAGTGGGCCATTCTTTGTCTTCATGAAGCTTTGTTCATACTTAAAATAGTTTCTTTTTCCTCACAAAATGAAAAATATATAGACTTACATTACCAAGAAGACAGTTCTAGGTTTCTCTACAAGATTTGCTTAAATCAGAAAAAAGACTATTTGGCTTCTTGTGACAAAGATCATGGCTCTGGGATGTTCATTTAAACAGGATTCAATAGAAGCTTTGGGCTTCCAAGGTGGCACAGTGGTAAAAAATCCACCTGCCAATGCAGGAGATGCAAGAGATGTGGGTTTGATCCCTGGGTTGGGAAGATACCCTGGAGGAGGAAATGGCAACTCACTCCAGTATTCTTCCCTGAGAAATCCTATGGACAGAGGAGCCTGGCAGACTACAGTCCATGGGGTCGCAAAGAGTCGGACATGACTGCACACTCACATACACACAAATAGAAGCTTTGAATAGAAGCATATTTGACATGCTATGTAAGCAATAGCTGGCTATATCGAAGAGGGTGGACATTTGTGAAAGTCAAGTGAGTCTTGGGACACTGAAATTAGTTTTTATCCTAAAAGATGACCTCACTCCTATTGGTATAAACATGTCATGTCCTAAGTAATGAATCTGAGACAAGTGTTACCATGCATTTTTAGAGGCTTTGTAACATACGGTCTACAAAAGTGGTACGATTTCAGTGAAGGGGTAGCTAACAGGTCATCAACATCTTGAATAAGGGCGGAGTTTCCAGTATATGAAATGTTATCCAAATCCCTTTCCGAATGTGGAAGATCAGACAAAATCTTTCAACATCATCTCAAGGAATTTGGATCAATGTAAATTGCAGGTCTATATGGTTCTTGGCTTGTACTGGAAAAGAAAGCAAATTATAGCAAAGTTCCACGGCTGTAAAATATTCAGTAGTATGAAGGAAGCAGGACAGGATAGCAAGGGGACAGGGCTGGGAATGATGGGAAAAGAAGGTAATATCATAGCATGCAGTGCTTGAAGATCTTTAACATTCGGATTATTTCTGTTAGGTTTCTTGCAATGCCAAGTGGATAGAAATGTTAGGGGTTCTTTTTAGGCATTTTCTTAAAGTAAGCAGATGATTCAGCATTGTAGTTGATTTGGACTGTGATATGTAAGCAATGCTTGTAATGATAGATGTGTACACAGGCAAAAAGCCTGGGAAGACTTCAGACAAGCATAGCATTTACTTTGATTTTTTTCTTATCTTTTCAGATTTGGCTCAAATATCCTCTCTTTTATTGATTCCTATCCTCCTGGGAAAATGAACTCCTTTCTTACTTGTGTGCTCCTCTCAATCTTATCTATGTTTTATGTGTATCATTTATTTTTCGTTTCTGTCTTCTTTGTTTCTTGAGGATATGACCCTATCTTATGGAAACAGTTTTCTAGGAACTAGCAAATTATCTGCTGCATAGTAGGTCTTGAGTGGATGCTTATATAATGAATATGTAATTAAAGGTATAAATATATTAAGACAGGCTAACTAAATCTTTTCTTTGTACAGTCTAAATAAATTGTATGATTATAGTACATATTTTTGTGTAATGACATCCATTATTGTTGCTTAAGTGTGTAATGAGAAAATATGACAGTACTTATGCTGCATCAGTTTCTATACTTAGCATTATTTTCCCTAACCAACTACATTATGTACCAAATGCTCTAATGTCTAGGCTACTCAGAGATATGCAGATCATTTTCATTATGTAAAAGGAAAGTAAATTGAACATAATTTAGCAATCAGTTTACAGCTCTAGATTTCTCTTTCATGCTTTGGGAAGTGGGTTGGTCATTGCCTATTGTACTAATATTCAGTTTGACCCCTCACCCATAAACCATGTGTCTCAGACTTACTTTCCAACTAGCTTCCAGATAGATTTGGTCCATAGGCAACCTGGAAAGGGGTGGGTGGAGGGAGGTGGGAGAGAGGAAGGATAGGAGAAGCCAGGGTATTTGTCCACTACTAGCTGATCCTTGGGTGCCATCTTCCTGCAGTGGCTGGTTTCCTCTGGGCTTTCAGCTCCCTGATAGACAGCCTCTGCTTTTCCATCAGGCAATCATGACTTCTAGTCTAGGGTAATAAGACTTCCCTCTTTTTCCCTCCAGCTCCAGCATTGGTAGTGGTTTCTTGCCTTTGCTAATCTTTTGATTGCTTCACCATCCCCTGTTGGCTTCTCAGCTCTTCCCATCACTCACTACCATGCATTAAATCGCCTCAATTTAAATTACCTGGAGTGGTTTGCTAGGTGGTCCCTGACTGAGAGATATTGTAGCAATCAACTATGTTTTTAATGTAAATTTAGATTTTAAGTTATTTTTCTCAGTCTGACATATATTAGCTAAATACTGAAGCCACTTAGAATGATAATAAGGTGAAATACCCGGGGACAGTCATGGCTTCACTGTTCTCAGATATGAGATGGGAGGACCTTTAGATTAATAGAATTCCTGCTGGCAGAGGTACTAGAAACCTATTCTATCAGTTCCATATTATTACCATGTAAGTGTCCCAGTTGTCTCTAAGTACCATTAGAAAGTCAAGCACTATAAGGGTTTGGAGATTGTCAGAAGTCACTTGTAGTTAGTATTGTGCCAGCAGCAATTTGTATGCAAGCTCATAAACATCATTCGATGGAAATAGAGGTGGGAGTGAAGAGTGGCAGTAACGGAGTAATGACTAGAGACTAGCTGATTCATCTAAAGAGAAGAGCTCTTTAAGAAATCATGCTGGACATAGTGAGAAGAAGCTTGACTTTCATTCTTGATTCAAATATTCCTTTAGCTGTGATTTTGGTCAGGCCACAGGAGATTTTTCTATTCTCCTCTAGAGGACAGAAATCTGTATATCAACCCTGCTACTTTATTTTGAGAATGAAATGGGATAACGTACGTGAGACCTTCTTGCAGTAGACTATATGGAAGAAGTGATTTTGAAGCCCTGAAAGTCCTGGCTGATAGATACACTTGAGGACACTCGAAAACAAAAAATTGAGACAGGATGAAGGAAATACAGTAGATGCAGAATGACAGACATTATGAAAAGGGTTCGAAATAATTAGAATAAGAAAAGTAATACTGGACTGACAAAAAAGCGTGGGAATACTAGTCCATAGGTTTTGAAAGGATACAAGAAGAAGACCTAATTTATCTCACATTTTCCCATTTAAATCTTGTAATATGTTCCATTGTTAGTTATAGAACTAGCCTTTTTTAAAACCTCACTGACATATTTTATTCCTTGATCCCTTTGGAGCAGTGGCTGCAACCAAATGCTCTCATCTGTATTGTGAAGCAGGAAGTAGAGTGATTAAGTAAGAGAAATAAAACTACTTGAGAAATTAGTCATAGAATTTTAGAGAGAACTGAGGCTGCCAAACTCCTACATAAATTGCTTTTGGTTTCCTGGTATACAACTAGTTGCCAGCATTTATAAATGTCATTGCTTTGTAATCTCCATGCTGCATGGTCTGGTCACTTTGAAAGTAGCTGATGTAATTATTATTGTGTGTGTGTGCATGCAAGAATTCAGCTGCTTAAAGATGAAAATTTCCCTCAAACTCAAGGGGCTAATAAACCTTCTCAATAATTATCCATGGGGACAACTCAGTTTTAATTTTCTAATGTTTCTTTCAAAAAGAAACTTTAACAACCATGCCAAGTGTAGTTTTATCATTGGGTTGAGTCACATGGTATGTTAAATCTTGTCTAGTTCTAAAATTCTGTGGCTTTAGTCTAGTACAGGTGAATTTTGCTGGAGGAGTGGGCTATTGGGAGTCAAAGAGGAGAGGGATGATGTGGTGACATGAAACTGTGATATGAAATAGAAATTCACTAAATGAAAATAATTTCTTCTAGCCTATCAGGAATAACTATTCAAATGTTTGCACCAAAAGGGGAAAACTGATAGTCTTTTTCTCCGTGTTAGTGAAAAGATTTTTGTAGTAAATAATTGGCTGTATTTTTCAAACCACAACAGTAACGTATAAACAGTACCACCCTATTTACAACCATTTCTGTAGTTCTAGGCTACAATTAATTTGTGAAGTAGAATATGTTAGAAATGTTCAATAATTTAGGAATTCTTTCTAACCAATTATGATAACTAACACTTTGTGAAATCTGATTAAACATCACTTTGTTCTAAGTGATAAGTGTGTAAGAGACATGAGTATATCTACACAGTCTTACTGAGAGGTGTAGTTCCCAGCATAACTCTAGGACTAATAATTGGCTTTAGCTACTGTTGTTATCAAATTCAGGACTAGCTTTGGAGAAGCAGAGTTAGATTTTGAAAAACTAGTGTAAAATCAGAGAACTGGCTTACCTTTCAATATTTCACCAGGAAAAATCATAATTTCACATTTGATGAAATTTCTCAGGACTCCTTGGTGATTTCCCTGATCCACCACCATTCAAGATGTGTAAGCAAAATAGCTCAGTATTAGGAGCATACGTTGTATGTTTCAGCTGGATAAATAATTCATCCCTAATCAAGTTACAAGTTTAACAATGGTTTATGATTCAGTTTCTCATTAATTCAAGAAATGTGAAGCATATTTAGAATTTTTTCTCTCCCTCAATTTTCTACCTCTGTGTCCTCCTATCTCACTGTTATTAGCACTTGGGTTTTCTCAGCATCACTCCCCCAACACAGCACAGATTGAACATGCAGAGCACACAACGCAGAAGAAAGATGACACCTGGGTCACTAGTCTCCTGGCTCACTTCGCTGATCTGCCTCAACTGCCATCACTAATTAGGTTGAAGAGATGATGACGACCATGGCTGTTACTGCTGTGGCTGTATTTAAATGCACTTGGAGAGCCATACATAATTTTTTTCCACTTGATGAAATTATTACTCAATTTCTAATCTAGGAAGACAACAGATTAACTTTCTAGAATTTGGGCACCTTTTTTAAAGGATTCGGTACTCAATGGTGAGTTATGTCTTCCATTTTAAGAGTATTTATAACACATCTGCAGTTTGATAGATAATAAAATAAACACTCAGGTACTCACTGCAGAACCTAAGAAATAGGTTAATGCCAATACCATTGAAACCACTTTTATAGTCCTCTCAAGCATCTTCCTTCCTCAGAGGCAATCTCAACCTTAAGGATATAACATGAACATTTCCTCATTGATATCTGTCCTTAAATGACATATTATTAGATTTTTCCTATTTTAATAATTGTATTAGTAAAACTGTAATGTGTATACTTCTGATTTGCAATTTTTTTGCTCAATAAGTTTTTGAGATTCATCCGTGCTGGTGTATTTTATTTAATTTTATCATGGTCTACTGTAATGGGCTTCCCTGGTGGCTCAGATGGTAAAGAATCCATCTGCAATGCAGGAGACCCTGGTTCTATCCCTGGATCAGAAATATTCCTTAGAGAAGAGAATGGCAACCCACGCCAGTATTCTTGCCTGGAGAATTCCATGGACAGAGGAGCCGGGCTGGGTCCCATATCTTTTGGGACCATGGGGTCCCAAAGAGTTGGACATGACTGAGTGACTAACACTTTCACTTTTTCACACTGTAACATTGTATGACTATACTGCATTAATTTATTAATTCATTCTCATTAATTTATTCATTTGCCAATTTATTGACTATGCCAAAGCCTTTGACTGTGTGGATCACAATAAACTGGAAAATTCTGAAAGAGATGGGAAGACCAGACTACCTGACTTGCCTCTTGAGAAACCTGTATGCAGGTCAGGAAACAACAGTTAGAACTAGACATGGAACAACAGACTGGTTCCAAATAGGAAAAGGAGTACATCAAGGCTGTATATTGTCACCCTGCTTATTTAACTTATATGCAGAGTACATCATGAGAAATGCTGGGCTGGAGGAAGCACAAGCTGGAATCAAGATTGTCAGGAGAAATATCAATAACCTCAGATATGCAGATGATACCACCTTATTGGCAGAAAGTGAAGAGGAACTAAAGAGCCTCTTGATGAAAGTGAAAGAGGAGAGTGAAAAAGTTGG
Source organism: Ovis aries (assembly GCF_016772045.2). Taxonomy (NCBI): domain Eukaryota; kingdom Metazoa; phylum Chordata; class Mammalia; order Artiodactyla; family Bovidae; genus Ovis; species Ovis aries. Next base: position 94,775,654 of record NC_056059.1, read on the forward strand.
CTTAAAGCTCAACATTCAGAAAACGAAGATCATGGCATCTGGTCCCATCACTTCATGGGAAATAGATGGGGAAACAGTGGAAACAATGGCTGACTTTATTTTTTTGGGCTCCAAAATCAGTGCAGATGGTGATTGCAGCCATGAAATTAAAAGACACTTGCTCCTTGGAAGGTAAGTTATGACCAATATAAACAGCATATTAAAAAGTGAAGACATTACTTTGCTGACAAAGGTCCCTTGAGTCAAAGCTATGGTTTTTCCAGTAGCATGTATGGATGTGAGAGTTGGACTATAAAGAAAGCAGAGTACTAAAGAATTGATGCTTTTGAACTGTGGTGTTGGAGAAGGCTATTGAGAGTCCCTTGGACTGCAAGGAGATCCAAACAGTCCATCCTAAAGGAGTTCCATCCTGGGTGTTCATTGGAAGGACTGATGTTGAAAGTGAAAATCTTTGGCCACCTGATGTGAAGAGCTGACTCGTTTGAAAAGACCCTGATGCTGGGAAAGTTTGAGGGCAGAAGGAGAAGGGCATGACAGAGGATGAGATGGTCGGATGGCATCACCGACTCAGTGGACATAGGTTTGGGTGAACTCTGGGAGTTGTTGATGGACATGGAGGCCTGGCATGCTGCAGTTCATGGGGTCGCAAAGAATCGGACACGACTGAGCGACTGAACTGAACTGATTCATTTGCCACCCATAGACATTTGAGTTATTTCAAGATTTTTGTTGTTTCTTGCTATTACAAGCTGTTTTTTTTTTTTTTTTCCTACAGCTGCATAAGAAATATCCACAAACTTAGAGATGTAAAACAGAATAATTTGTCACAATTTGTGAGCCTGAAGTCTGGGCACAGCCTGGCCCAGTTGGTTTTCTTTGCTTAGGATCTCATAAAGGCAGAATAAAGACGTAGGTGAGGGCTGCAGTCTCAGAGGCACGCTATCCTCTTCCAAGCTTATTGCAATTGTTGCAATTTAGTTCTTTGCAGTTGTTAGACTGAGGTCTCCACTTTCTTGCTGCCTGCCAACTGCAGACCTTTATCAGGTACAGGGACCATCCCCGCCTTCCCTGACATGTGAACCATTCAACAATATGGCATTTTGCTTTTTCAAGGCCAGCAAAATTAATATCTTTAGTTTTGAGTCTTTTCTGCTTCTTGTCAAGGCTCCCTGATTAGGTCAGACTTACCAAGAGTGGCATTCACTTGAACTAACTCAAAGCTAACTAATCAGAGACTTGAATTACTTCTGTGAAAGCCCTTCTGTCATATCACATAACATACCCATAGAGGTGATATATCATCATATTCACTAGTTCTACTCACACTTAAGGTGAGTACTTTATACAGGAAACCAGAGAATGGAACTCTTAGGGGCCATTTTAGAATTCTGCCTACCACACAAACAATTCTGTATGTGAATCATCTTGAATATGTCTCCTTGAATATTTTCTACAGAAAAATAAATTTTCTGTAATTGTAGACTTTTATTTTTAATATGTTTTCTAACTCTTGTAAGTTTAGCTGAAATGTTTCAAAATGGTTTTACCGTCCGGGGCCCCATTAAGAGAATTTCTTTTGCATACATGCTCAGTAACAATTCAAATTTACCAACTGAGCTATCAGAGTTATGCTTTGTGTTTTTGGCCCAAGGCATGTGAGATCTTAGCTCCCTGACCAGGGATCAAATCTATACCCTCTGCATGGGAAGGCAAAGTCTTAACCACTGGACCACCAGGGCAGACCCCCAGATCATTTTTTTAATTGAAATTATAATTCATGAATTATATTTACTAAATCTTTCTTGCTAAAAACTTTTATGTATTAATAATATTCAGTGAACTCATTAGATTATCTTACTTTTTTAGTAATTTGTAGGTTTAAAATTTTTTTTGATGAGGACAAATGTGTCATTTAACTAATAAAGACAAAATTTCCCCCTTTTCTATCCTGTTTGATATTGCCTTTTCATGTCTTATTGAGCTGGGTATGTCCTCCATAAAACGTGAGTAGAAGTAGTAATAAGTATTATCTTTATGATTTTGGAAGTAAAGCTTTTTTTAATACTAAGCCATCAAATATAATACTTACTATGTTTGGGTGGATATCCTTTATCCTTGTCTTTGTCTTCACAAATTGATGTAAAATTTTAAAGGAATTCTAACGAAACCTCAATAGAGACTTGGAGGAATTTGAGAAGACGATTATTAAATGTATATGAACAAAAAAAACATTCAGAATAACCAAGATATCACTGAAGAAGAAAAATATGGGGGGACATGACTTACTAGATATCCGAACTACTCATCAGAGATAAAGAGGGCCACTTTATAATGATAAAAGATCAATTCATCAATAGGACAACAAGATAGAATTTCATAGGTTTATGCAACTAACAACAGAGCTCCAAAATGTATACATGAAGCAAAAGCTGATAGAACTGAAATAGTTCTAACTGAAGATTTCACTGCCTGATCTCAGTAACTGATGAAACATATAGACAGCAAATCAGCAAGTATATAGAACACTTGAACAATTGCTGTTAGCAATCAATTTTAATTGAATTTATGGAACAATTTATCCTCAAACAGCAGAATTATAGTGCACATGGTTTAGTTGCAAGAATAGGCCATGTTCTGGGCCATAAAACAACTCAATACATTTAAGAAGATTTAAATTGTACAATGTATATTCTCTGACCATAGTAAAATTAAATCAGAAATAAGTCACAGAAGATACTAGGAAATACCCAAATATTTGGAAACTGTACAGGATATTTCTAAATGTCAAGGAAAATATTACAAAGGCAATTAGGCAGTATTTACTACTTAAAAAAATAGAGATGTGTGTCAGCAATACTTGTAATGTTATTGCTAGATTGGGTGGTGGGTTCACAAGTGTTTGCTTTGTTATTATTCTTTAAGGCTTTAACATTGTTACATATATACTTTATTAAAATTTTACAATTAAATGATAAATGTAAGTTTGTCTAAAATAAGCATGTGGAAGATACTCTGAAGAAAGACTGTATAGACACAATTTAAAGTGAATTTGGTCTAGTTATATCCATATGATAAGTTCCAAGTTTTAAATAAAGAGAACATTAAATCTCAGGCTGCTGCTAAGTCACTTCAGTCGTGTCCGACTCTGTGCGACCCCGTAGACGGCAGCCCACCAGGCTCCTCTGTCCCTGGGATTCTCCAGGCAAGAACACTGAAATGCATTGCCATATCCTTCTCCAATGCATGAAAGTGAAAAGTGAAACTGAAGTTGCTCAGTTGTGTCCGATTCTTTGCAACCCCGTGGACTGCAGCCCACCAGGCTCCTCCGCCCATGGGATTTTCCAGGCAAGAGTACTGGAGTGGGGTGCCATTGCCTTCTCCTAAATCTCAGGCTACATTACATGAAATCACGTGGTTGTTAATTGTTGCTGCTTTACTTCTAAAAACACTTGACCTTGAATAACACTTAAGAACATACCACATCCCATGCTTGATGCAAGTTCAGGTTCCCTATAGTCTTTGTTGGGCTTCCCTGGTGGCTCAGAGGTTAAAGCGTCTGCCTGCAACGCAGGAGATCTGGGTTTGATCCCTGGGTTGGGAAGATCCCCTGGAGAAGGAGATGGCAACCCACTCCAGTATTCTTGCCTGGGAAATCCCATGGACAGAGGAGCCTGGTGGCCTACAGTCCACAGGGTCGCAAAGAGTCGAACATGACTGAGCGACTTCACTTTCACTTTCATAGTCTCTGTTAAAGAACAGAAAAGCAACATATGTGCTCTGTGCAGTGCTTGTATCTTTAGGAAAAAAAAAAAATCCACAGCATCTGCAATTGCTTGTTTAATTAGATCCTGAAGCAATGGCTGCAGCTGAGCAATTTATTGCTTTTGCAAACCGAAGCCAAAATAGGGAAGATGTTTTTCTGGAGATCACTTTTGAAAGGGGAATATGATGGTAACAGCATAGGCGGGACAACTCTGAGTAAAGAACTTAGGGTGACCTCTGCTGTAATGGCGACAACTACAGAGAGGTGGCATGTGGCATGTTCAACATCTGGTAGCAAGGCATATGCGAGTGGGGACCAAAAGTTACAGTGACATAAAAGCAGGAAAAACTCAGACTTTACTACAGTGACCAACCAAAGGATAATTGTCAGTAAATGTCAGCTCCTGTTTCAGTTTTTATTTTAATATGAAAAAACACTTTCATTCTTAACCCATATTTCAATTTAATATGAGCTATTTTTTGGAATTGTGTGTACATAAAATTTTCCTGAGGTACGCTCAATACAGGCTTCCCGGGTGCTGCTGCTGCTACTGCTGCTGCTAAGTCACTTCAGTCAAGTCTGACTCTGTGAGACCCCACCAGGCTCCTCTGTCCCTGGGATTCTCCAGGCAAGAACACTGGAGTGGGTTGCCATTTCCTTCTCCAGTGCATGAAAGTGAAAAGTGAATGTGAAGTCCCTCAGTCGTGTCCGACTCTTCGCGACCCCGTGGACTGCAGCCTACCAGGCTCCTCCATCCATGGGATTTTCTAGGCAAGAGTACTGGAGCGGGGTGCCATCGCCTTCTCTCAGCTGTTAGTGGTAAAGAACACACCTTCCAGTGCAGGAGACATAAGAGATGTGGGTTCAATATCTGGGTGGGGAAGACCATCTGAAGAAGGAGATGGGCAACCCATTCCAGTATTCTTGCCTGGAGAATCCCAGGGACAGAGGAGCCTGGAGGGTTATGGTCCTCCGGATCCCAAAGAGTCATACTCAACTGAAGGGACTTAGGACAGACAGATGCTCAATATAAACACAGATTGAATTATTGCGAGTTCATTAGATTTTCCCCTTGAAATTAATGGTTACATGTTTTCTGTTATTGATAATTTAAAATTATTTTTGGATAAAAAATACAGTCTTCAAATACTAGGTTGGCCCAAAATTTCATTGAGATTTTTCTGTAATGACAATCAAAAACCTGAACAAACGTTTTGACCAACCCAAGAGCTATTCTTTCCCCAGGCAACTATTTACCATAACAAAATGTTTGTTGCTCAAAGTTGTTATATGCATTTTCTTAGTCCTTGAAGATTAAAGTGTAAATAATCCTTCCTTCTCAATGCTGACAAACTTGTTTCTTAGATTCAAACCTTGCTTTTTAGAAAAGATTATATCATAAAGATTGTATAGTGTTTTCACTATTGGCTGTAAAATATATGTTTAAAAACTTTTAATTTTCACAGTCCCTCAGAAAAACGACATTTTTATAATATTAAATGGGACCAGGAAAGCATGTCAGATTTATAAAACTGTTTGTTCCCACAAAACTATAAGAGTGGAAGGCTTTTAAAAAGGGCTGGCATAAGGCACTTCATTATTTTGAATGCCCGATTAATGTTCATAGTTTTCTGTTGCTCACTTTTATGTGGGGGTTTGTCTGAAAAGCAGTATATTATGCAATGGTTTTGTCATGTATCAGGGATGATATTAACAGTCTAATGCTAAACAGGTTCTGAGGAAATGAAGAGGGAAAAAAATGACTTACTATATTTACCCTGAAACAAGATTCAATCTGCCACTGTATTTAATGCTATATTTTTCATTATCTCACAAGCATATGTTGAAACCGCTACAGATGATGAAGTTAGCTGCTGGGCAGAGTTATCATCAATGCTTTCCATCTTTATTTTAATAAGAGGAAGGAGCAAATTGTTTGTGACCTTTGTCAAGGGCTTCCTGGAAGATAGGATACCTAGCTGCAAAATCACTAGCCTGGAGCCCTACTGAATATTCAAAACCACTGTTCCTAGAATAAAACATCTTATAACAAAGCTGTGTGTTGTTTCTGTAAGAGTCTTGTCTTGAACAAAAGGTCCAGAAGCTAAAGGTAAAATATCTTTTCTTTTTTCCTTCTTTAAAAGTAATGCATGTAAAATATTTGTTAGTGGTTATATTGGGTCTGTAAGGAAAACCCATTTCCCTAAGGTCAACATATCCTTAAAAATAATGATGCCTGCTACCATAAAGGACACTGGAATCTTATTTAACCTTGACACATTTTTAAAGCCAAGCTTCTGAGGTTAGATGGAATCACCATATCTAAATAGCAATACATAGTAGCATCTATTGAGTGCTTACCACTGTTGCTGTGCTAAGCTCTTTACTCAGTTATCTCATATAATCCTTACTCTGGAGATAAATCCTGTGATTATCTCTGTTTTATAGATTGGTAAACTGCGCAGAGAAAGACCAAGTAATTTGCCTAAGGTTACTCAGTCATTGTTGGAGATCAGACAATGAAGCTGAGACTCAGTGTATCTGATTCTGTGTGCCTCATTACTGTGCTTGGAGAAGGAAATGGCAGCCCACTCCAGTATTCTTGCCTGGAGAATCCTGTGGATGGAGGAGCCTGGTGGACTGCTATCCATAGGGTCTCACAGAGTCGAACACGACTGAAGCGACTTAGCAGCAGCAGCAGCATTACTGTGCTACATTGAAGGCACCTGAATTTCTCAAATTTCTGTCTTTTAGGATGACCACAGTTATTACTTAAATGATATATGTGGTATTTCTGTCAATTAAAGGATCAAAGCGTGTGAGAAGTCTTTGGCTTCTGCAGCACACACTCAATTATCCCACTAAATTTGAAAGAGCAATGGATAACCTATGTTTCCCTGTAGGACAACTGCATTTCCGTCGTATAGTTATCATAACCCACCTCTATCTTGAAAATGTTTTAGTCATATATTTAGTCCTATCTGGAGACTAAAATATCTTAAAAAATGACATTCATTTTATTGCCATGGACTAAATGTCTCCTCATCTTTGGGAAGTGATTAGGTTTGATGAGGTCATGAGAGTAGAATCCTCGTGATGAAATTATTGTCTTTGTGAACTAAGTCTCTGTGTTTCTCCCCTCCCACCCTCTGTATCATGTGAGGAGGCAGCTGTCTGAAAGACAAAAAGATGACCCTCACTAGACAATGAATCTACTAGCACATTGATTTTAGACTTCTCAGCCTCCAGAACTGAGAGAAATAAATGTTTGCTCTTTGAGCCACTCATCCTATGTTATTCTGTTATAGCAGCCTGAACTGAATAAGACAGATGCGATTCACTTTATCGTCATCACACAAGCGAGAAAGTCTAAGGTAATATAAGCAGGGATTTACAGAACTGACTCATTGGAAAAGACCCTGATGCTGGGACAGACTGAAGGCAAAAGGAGAAGAGGATAGCAGAGGATGAGACGGTTGGATAGCTTCACCAACTCAATGCACGTGAACCTGGGCAAACTCTGGGAGAAAGTGAGGGACAGGGAGGCCTGGCATGCTGCAGTCCATGGGGTCGCAAAGAGTCTGATACAACTGAGCAACTGGACGACAACCACAGGCTAACACTAAGAACTCTGAATGAGGCGTCTCCAAGACATGACTTGGTTTCTTCTTTCACTGAAGAGCCATATATCGCTCACTCAATTTCCTTAAGAATTGATTTCTTAAAAAAACAAAGAAGATCACTTTTCATTTAAAGAGGAAATCATAGTAATTTATTTTTTAAATATTCACATAAAATATCCTTTTAAATGCACTAAACAATTCCATATCACTGTTCCATAGAAACTCCACTCTCTCATTATTAAATAGATATTTCAAGAATTATATTATGAACCAGTGCCTTGAATTTGCCCAAACGAAATGACTAAAGCCCCTGACACTGAATTTCAATCATATAATTTTATGTACGTACATCTGTTAGTTGAAAAATTGAATATACACTGTCAAAATTTTTTAAACTGAAAGCTGTTTTGTAACATATTTTAAATGGAAAAAATGGAATACAGTGCTATTCTCCTAGCTTGTTTCATTCTTGTTTGTTTTTTTTTTTAGCTTTAGCAAAGAATTCTTGTCACAACATTAAAGAAATATGGACAGTCTTCAGCAATGAAATTGATAATGAACAAAAATGAAAATAAAACCATGGTTAATCATAAAAGATAGAGTGAGAAGAGCAAAATTAGGGTTTGGAAGTGATGAAAATCTTTAAGTAGCAACTTTTTAAGAGTTATATAATTAGAACAACGTTGTCTAGTCCAACATGACAATCCTTTAAGTGATGACATATCAATGCTGCCTACTGATTCAGGTCCTCTTTACAGGGTTAGTCCTGAATGGCTTGACCTAATTTGAACATGACATTGCTTTTTAGCTGTCAAATCTCTCAGATCAAATTTTTTTTAATTGATAATTTATTCAGTTCTGATCTGGCCTAGCCTTTTAGGGGCTACACATGAATTTTTCTTCCAGTGACCTCACTCTCAGGAGCACACTCATGGAAGAACAGGAGAAATATCTGCCCTGATATGAACTGACTCACAGGGTGGCATACCCACATGCTTTGCCTTGGACTGATGGTCAGGACTCAAATAGATGTGATAGAAATTCTCATTGCTGTTTCATCGATTGATGCTGATTGATTTAATACCGTGTGGCTGCTATATGAAGTTTGCAAGGGAAAATATGTTTTTGAAGGTAATAATATTCATAGACTCTAAACTTTCATAAGAAAAATTTGAGAGAAGGAATGTTACCTGAAAGTGGTCTCCTACTTGTATGTCTTCTTTTTTTTAAAATTGAAGTATAGTTGACTTACAATATCTGTTTCAGTTTGTGTGTGTGTGTGAGTCACTCAGCCGTATCTGACTGTTTATGACCCCGTGGACTGTAGTCTGCCAGGTTCCTCTGTCCATGGGATTCTCCAGACAAGAATACGGGAGCGGGTTGCCACTTCCTAAAGCGTCTGCCTGCAATGCAGGAGATCCGGGTTAAAGATCCCCTGGAGAAGGAAATGGCAACCCACTCCAGTATTCTTGCCTGGGAAAATCCCATGGACAGAGGAGCCTGGTGGCCTACAGTCCACAGGGTCGCAAAGAGTCAAACACGACTGAGCGACTTCACTTTCACTCCAGGGGATCTTCTTAAGAGAGGATTAAACCCACGTTTCTTGCGTCTCCTGCACTGCCAGGCCATCAGGGAAGCCCATTCAATTGTACAAGAGTGATTTAATATTTTTATAGCATACCGTCTTTGTTTTCCTCTGTCTTGCTTATTACACATCATACCGAGCGATTACAATGCTATTGACTGTGTTGCCTATGCTGTACATTACATCCTTGTGACTTACTATTTCATAACTGGTAGTTTCTAGCTCTTAATCTCATTCACATATTTCCTCCCTCCGCCACCACCCTTCCCTCTGGCAACCACTACTTTGTTCTTTGTGAGTCAGTTTCTGCATCGTTTTGTTTGTTCACTTGTTTTATTTTTTCAATTCCGCATGTAAGTGAAAACTTTCGCTAAGCATGATACCCTCCAGGTCCATTCATGTTGTTGCAAATGTCAAGATTTCATTCTTTTTTATAGCTAATATTCCATTGTATGTATGTGCAGCCTGTATATTTATATATGCACACATATATATGTACGTATATATGAGTGACTGAGTGAACACGTGACCACCAGGGAAGAGCATGTGTGTGTGTGTATATATATGAATATAATTAATAACATAAAATATATGTGTATATATAAAAATATGTGTATATATATAAATCTATACACATGTGGGCTTCCCTGGTAGCTCAGTGGTAAAGAATCTGCTTGCAATGCAGGAGAAACAGGAGACCTGGGTTTGACTCCTGGATCAGGAAGATCCCCTGGAGGAGGGCATGGCAACCCACTCCAGTATTCTTGGCTGGAGAATCCCATGGACAGAAGAGCCTGGTGGGCTACAATCCATAGGGTCGCACAGAGTTGGATGCAACTGAAGTGACTTAGCATGCATGCAAGCATGCATATATACACACACATATAAGTATGTATGTGTGTATATACACACATATATATTTGTATACACGTATATGTGTGTGTGTGTGTATATATATATATATCGCAATGTTTCATCCATTCATCTGCCTACTTGTGTTCTGTCTTTTGCTGTTGGGATTGTAGTCTCTTCACACTAAGTTAGAAACCATTATTAAAGAAGTTAAAGTGATGTAAAGGAAGTGGAGTGGAATTTGGAGTGAGGAAGACTAATTCCAGGCTATCCATTGCGAAAGCACAGAAAAACCTCTTTCTGAGATATTCATGGTTAGATGTCTGCAAAACAGAGCTCTTAATCCCTATTTCACAATATACTTTTTAACATTAGGAAAAAATACATTAAAGACAGCATAGATCTTAATAGACATTGAGTAATCAACTAATGCTTGAGAATGTTTTCATCTAGATACAAATGTATTTATTCTTATTTTATACATGTAATTCTGACTTCCTGTAATATACTGAAACCATTGCTAATCCTAAAATGGGGCCACACCTATTCATTCATTCATTCACATTGCATATTCAGAATATATGAAAAGTATGCATAGGAACACCCGCATCCATATTTGCCTCTAAATTAAGGTGCTTTATGGAGTCCCTGAGCCCATTTAGTTTTTTTCTCCTCTATGTCCACAAATCCTAGGATAAGACATTGTGATTCAGAGCCTCTTTTCCATGGCATTTGTTTGGATGATTAAATTGGTATAGCAGCACTAATAATGCTATCTGCCAAATGGTTCTGCATTCCTTTGTCTTCTCTGATTATGCCACTGTTGGCTAAAGAATCAGGGAAGAAACTTCTAAAATTCGATTTTCTTTTGTAGAAGCTGATTGGCTGTATTCCAAGGGAACAAAGCCAGATTGTCTTTGGAAATTGAAACTAAAACCCTGGACTTGAGATCAGAGACCTTAGTGCTACCATTCATTAATACTGTTTTGATATCCAGCTCTTGAAAAATCCTCTGTATGAACAATTGGGGAGTCTAGCAAAATAGTTTTGACATTTTGCTAACATTAGTGCTTCAACACTGAACCATCTGCTGGAGAGTTCTGAGTCTGAATGAAAGGTGTAAACCTGGATTAGCATCGATATGGTTTTCTATCAAGTTTGGCTTATTCTCATCTCACTGGATGTTTTCCAGGTCCCTTTGGAAGCCAAGATTGCCACTGTAGAGTGTAATGCCATATGTTAAGATTCATATGACATATTACCTAAAAGTCATGAATTATCATACCGTGTCTCTTTATGGAGCTGTGATTAGAAATGTTTATGTAAATGCACCTCCAAAGAAAAATGGTACCCACTGTTAGATAACATAATGCATGGTAAAAATGACAAGATTCTCTGACTCAGTATATATTGAAAATAGTCTAATCCTGAGATAATGAAATATCAAAATCACAGGCTTTTCCTAAATGTACTGATCTTAAAGGGGAGACGACAGATCAAAGAAGTCCTTGGGAATAAGCCAGAAACTTCTCTGAAACAATAAAATCACCAAGAATAATGATTCTAAATGACTTTAAAAGCTAAATGCTAAATTATATGTCTGGGGTGTGTGTGTGTGTGTGTGTGTGTGTGTGTGTGTATGCACGTGCTCCACTGTGTCTGAAAATTCTTTGCAACCCCCTAAACCATAGCCTGCCAGGTTTCTCTGCCCATGTGATTCTCCAGGCAAGAATACTGCAGTGGGTCACCACATCCTACTCCAGGGGATCTTCTGGAGACAAGGACCAAACCCACGTTTCTTGCATCTCCTGCATTGGCAGGTGGATTCTTTACCATTGCGCCACCTGGGAAGCCTTAGCTTTATGTCTAAGGGCAAGTTAAAAATTGCAGAACTTACTGTGTTTCGCAAGAAAACATAAAGATGAATGTTTTGTTCTGTTGAATATTTCAAAATGTTATATTTTTATATGCATGTATATATATATATATATATACACACGCACATATTTATCCATACATACAAACATACACATAGTATTTTCTAGTTGCTAATAAAAGATTCTGCAGGTTATAAGTAGACCTTGACACTTTTCTCTAATACTATTCAAGAAATGGATAAATGGAGCTCATCTTGGGATCTAAAAATATGACACGATATTTTGACTTTTAAGACTTTGGAGCTAATAGCTGTGTATTTCTTTGTGCACAAATAGAAAGCAACTATGTCAAGCTACTATTGCTACTCGTAGAAACAATAGACTTCGAAAGCTTCAGTTAAATCTCCTATTCTAGTTCCTTGCTGTGAAACTTATTAAGGCATAAGGATTAGACTAACTTTGGGCATAGAGAATTCTTCTATATTCTAGCCAATGTTCTATATTTTATATTTTAACTAATTAATGTTCATAGACATTTACTGACAGACTTACATTTATACTTTTCTTAGGGCATCTGGAATAGTATAGTTTTTTGATTAATGCCAAATGTTAAAATACCAATCATTGTAAGAGACAAAGATAAATCTTTGAGAACAAAAAATCAGGCTTGTTTAACCTCTGGATATATGACATTGATTTTTTTTCTATACATGAATTAATCATGAAAGATTAATTAAGGTTGGTAACTCTCTGTATCAGCTGTAGGAGAGATACATTTCTGAGGAGTTATTTGCTCAGCTGTGTCCGACTTTTTGCGACCCTATGGACTGTAGCCCACCAGGCTCCTCTGTTCATGGAGTTCTACAGGCAAGAATACTGGAGTGGGTAGCCAATTCCCTTCTTCAGGGGATCTTTCCAACCCAGGGATTGAACCCAGGTATCCTGCATTGCTGCTGCTGCTAAGTTGCTTCAGTAGTGTCTGACTCTGTGCGACCCCATAGACAGCAGCCTACCAGGCTCCCGTCCCTGGGATTCTCCAGGCAAGAACACTGGAGTGGGTTGCCATTTCCTTCTCCAATGCATTAAAGTGAAAAGTGAAAGTAAAGTCGTTCAGTCGTGTCCAACTCTCAGCGACCCCACGGACCGCAGCCTACCAGGCTCCTCCGCTCATGGGATTTTCCAGGCAAGAGTACCAGAGTGGGGTGCCATTGCCTTCTCCGATCCTGCATTACAGGCAAATTCTTTACCATCTGAGCCAGCTGTAGGAGAAATACACATTTCTATACATAACAATAAGTAGTTAATTTTGTCCATAACATTTTCCAGGTATATTTTAAGTCACTTAAGAAGTTTGACATTCAAATATAAGGAATGTTCCCACGTATAACTAGTCCAAATTATGAAAGTCCCAATCTTTAGGGAATTGTATGGAGCAAGATATTCGAATACAAACATGCATAAAAATACATGCATTTCATGTAGTTACAAAATGAATAGCTACCCCAAAACTTGATGGCCCATATTTCCTTCGCTCCAATCAGGCTTAGTGGGCATATACTCAAGGTTCAGTGTCACTGTGGGATCAGCATGATCGGCTGTCACTGGTTTCCCTGACATCTGTCCCTACAGTGAGACAAGCTGCAGCATGAATTATTGAAGACATACGCATGCAGATCTGTGTCATGATCACGCCAAATAATACACGTTGCCACACTCAAGAGCTGAAAGTAGTCATGGTCGACATCGTCTTTAACCTTTTTGACAATCTGCTACTGGGTTACAAATTTAAAAGAAAATCACATCATTACGTTTCATGATTGGCTTTTCAGGTTAAGTAAAAAAAAATCTTCTCCCCTGCCCCACCAAAGAGTTTTTATCTGCTCTCTTCAGCAGATATTTGCCAAATAGTTTGAACATGCACATTTTGTTAAATCTTTCTGTTTCATCACATGATTAATATTCTGTAGTTAAATGATAAAAACAGAATTAGTCTCCTCATTTGTAAAGAGATTTCAATTTGGCAGATTAGTAGATGTTTCTTCACTAACAAGGTGTCTTTAATAGGGGGATCTTGAAGCAGCTTACAAAAAATAATGCCTGAATTGGTTATCTTTTCTAAAATTAATGTGGAATTTAAACTAGAACTTGGTTGATATTCTTATCCAACACGAAATATACTCCAGAATAACAGCTCAAGGGTCCTTTAGTTGAATATTTTATACTACAGTGAAGCAGTGCTATTATAATACAACCCCCCAAATCCTCACAAAATTATATCTAGCATTCAAATTTTTATCTATTATTTTTTATAGCTTTATGTTTATCTATTAAAGGCTGAATGATATATAAATATTTATAATTCTGGAGCAAATGTTATTGCTATACTACTAATGATTTTACTGTTTAATTGAATGATTCAAATATAACTCACGTTGTTATGTTTTAACAAGTCGCTTAATCTCTCTGTGTCTCAGTTTCATTGTTATTAAATGGCATACTTTCCTGCTGTGCAGAGTTGTTATATAGGTAGAGTAAACCAGTAAATATAAAAATGCACATCACAAATTGAGAACACTGCTATTGTATTTAATATCTATAATAGCTGTTTATAAGCTAAAGCTGTTATGACGTTCCTCCAGGTATATTTATTTGCATTTTAACAAGAAGATCTCAGAAATGTCCCAATAATTCTAGCTACTCTGTCTTGCTTTCTACTCCATTCTTATTTTTGTTTCCAAGTTGATTGTCAACCAGAACTCGTATGGCATCTGTGGCTCTCAGAAACGAATTTCTGGAATGGTGCTTGCACGTGTGCGTTCTTAGTCACTTCAGTCATGTCCGACTCTCTGTGACCCTATGGACCATGGCCTGCCAGGCTCCTCTGTCCATGGGATTCTCCAGGCAAGAATACTGGAGTGGGGTGCCATTTACTTCTCCTGGAATGGTGCTTAGAAGAATGGAATTGGATATCATTGGGAGAAAATTCCTATTGGTTCTCTCATGTTTCTGCACATCTTTTGAGAAGAAGAATTGACTGCCTTTGTTCTGGACTATTATTTAAAGTATATTTCCACAGTGAACAGATTTGGAAGATAATATTTTCCTCCAGAGCAGTGAGCATACATACTAACTGTCTAGTGTAAAATATTTGGGTTTTCTGAGCTCAGAGTTCCTGTCTATAATGCGTCCCACTGCACATGAAGGTATCATCTGGCCCTTTTGTTGTGGCCCCATTGGAACTGGGGTTCAGCACAAATGATAGTTCTATGACTACTGCTGTTGTTGTAGTAAACCATTCTTCATCTTTGACCCAGAATGCTTTTGCTAGTATGCCTGAAACTATAGTGAGCTAACTTGTTAGACTGCAAGGACAGTAAAATCTCAGACCCTTCACAATTCTTGGTAGATACTTCTAGGAAAAAATCCCCACTGTGTCCCTGTTCCAAAGTATTTATCTCTTTCATGATGAGAGATTGAGCAGCCAGGGGGACAGGCAAGCAGGGAAACTAACTTTGAAATAAAGGAATTACAAGGCATGAAAAAAAGAATGGAGATAAGTTCACTACTCATTCCTGCTGATGCCAGGTTGTCAATAAAAGAAAGTTTAAATGTAGTGCAAACCTGATGATATTGGAAATAGCTGTTTCTTGTGGATAGGTATGGGTGATAAATTCTTGAATCTGTACCTTTAACCTGTCTTCACCCACCACACAATTAATGCCTTCTGACCATAAACCAAAACAGCTCTGATGCAGTTCACAGCTGTTGTCCTGAAAGTTGCTTGTTCTGCTCCTGACTTTCTCCCATCCAATTCCTAGATCTTGACATTATTATCTAGTTAATTTCCTGTTTCATCAGTTTGAACCTGGTTTTTCTGACTGTGAACATCAGCATATTTTGGTTAAGAAGGGAGCTTTCATTTCTTTCTTGGATAAAAGGGGAGAAATTGTTGGGATTTTTGTTGTTGTTGTTTGTTTGTTTTGATAGCTGGTATAGTTTTCTTTCTGCGATTCTCTCTCTCTCTTTTTAATGGTAAAAATACCACAAAGTTTCTTTGGACAGACCATTCTCTTCTTATTTTCAACATCGTGGTTGCATCAGATCAGTTCTGTTCTCCCCTTATTCTCAATTTCATGGTTGCATCAGATCAGTTCCGTTCCAAGTTTCTTTGGTGAAATTAATAAGCATATTTTGCTCTTCTCTCTACACAAGGGTTTCCCTGGTGGGTCAGCTGGTAAAGAATCCGCCTGCAATGCAGGAGTCCTGGGTTTGATCCCTGGGTTGGGAAGATCCCCTGGAGAAAGGAAAAGCTGCCCACTCCAGTATTCTGGCCTGGAGAATTCCACGAACTCTATAGTCCATGGGATCGCAAAGAGTCGGACATGACTGAGTGACTTTCACTTTCACTTTTTTTTCACCCTTCTCTACACTGATTTCAAGATGGACACATAACTTAACCTGTCCATTAATCTCAAGTATTTTGCTGGTTAGTCTAAGTAGGATGTTGATGGATCTGAACAAGGAGACACAGTTGTGGTTGCTGCAGCAGCCATAAACAGACATGAAGGGACAGAGGAGACAAATAGAAAGAGATTTCTCGTTATATAATTTTTCATTCCTGATCAAGGCCTATTGTTTGATGCTATTGATGGGCTTTTCATTCAAATAATATCATAGCATTCCTTTTTTGGGGGATTGGGTTTTCTGATAAAGGAATGGGAAGTATCCTAAGAAAGAAAATATATACTGCCCTGGAATAAATCCTTTAAGACTCAGTTGTTAATATTGACAGAATCATTGTTCTGGTTGTGCTTATATAGATCCTCCTAAAATGGTGTTTACAATATTCTGGAGAAATAATTTTTTATAAAATGGAAATAAAGAGTATCAGTAAAACTTGTTTGAGAATGCAAGTTGACCCAGTCAATTCATGTTGCCTCTGCCTGGTTTGAGTAAAATGTTGAAGCCAATTAAGTTGGTCCTATGAATTCAGTATCTTCTTTTATGTATCCTCTTTGTCTATTAGAATTATGGAACTTTTGTCTCCTGATACCTTGCTTAGTTGCCAGGAACCTTATATGCTTTCTTTTCAGATCCCTGTCCAATCTTGTTTCAAAAACTTCATTCACACTGAAGTTTTTCTGTGTGTGTGTGTGTGTATGTGAACTCCCTGCAGAATATGCCAAAACTGATGAATCCTTTGCACCCAGATGTTCACACAAATTCATTTAAACAAAAATGAGCATCTAGTTTAAGGGGGTTTATTATTTTAGCTGTGAAAAGAAGAGAGGCGAAAAGCAAAGGAGAAAAGGAAAGATATAAGCATCTGAATGCAGAGTTTCAAAGAATAGCAAGAAGCGATAAGAAAGCCTTCTTCAGCGATCAATGCAAAGAAATAGAGGAAAACAACAGAACTGGAAAGACTAGAGATCTCTTCAAGAAAATTAGAGATACCAAGGGAACATTTCATGCAAAGAAATGGGCTCAATAAAGGACAGAAATGGTATGGACCTAACAGAAGCAGAAGATATTAAGAAGAGGTGGCAAGAATACACGGAAGAACAGTACAAAAAAAGATCTTCACAACCCAGATAATCATGATGATGTGATCACTAATCTAGAGCCAGACATCTTGGAATGTGAAGTCAAGTGGGCCTTAGAAAGCATCACTACAAACAAAGCTAGTGGAGGTGATGGAATTCCAGTTGAGCTATTTCAAATCCTGAAAGATGATGCTGTGAAAGTGCTGCACTCAATATGCCAGCAAATTTGGAAAACTCAGCAGTGGCCACAGGACTGGAAAAGGTCAGTTTTCATTCCAATTTCCAAAGAAAGGCAATGCCAAAGAATGCTCAAACTACCACACAATTGCACTCATCTCACATGCTAGTAAAGTAATGCTCAAAATTCTCCAAGACAGGCTTCAGCAATACATGAACCGTGAACTCCCTGATGTTCAAGCTGGATTTAGAAAAGGCAGAGGAACCAGAGATCAAATTGCCAGCATCTGCTGGATCATGGGAAAAGCAAGAGAGTTCCAGAAAAACATCTATTTCTGCTTTATTGACTATGCCAAAGCCTTTGACTGTGTGGATCACAATAAACTGTGGAAAATTCTGAAAGAGATGGCAATACCAGACCACCTGACCTGCCTCTTGAGAAATCTGTATGCAGGTCAGGAAGCAACAGTTAGAATTGGACATGGAACAACAGACTGGTTCCAAATAGGAAAAGGAGTATGTCAAGGCTGTATATTGTCACCCTGGTTATTTAACTTATATGTAGAGTACATCATGAGAAACACTGGGCTGGAAGAAACACAAGCTGGAATCAAGATTGTCGGGAGAAATATCAATAACCTCAGATATGCAGATGACACCACTCTTATGGCAGAAAGTGAAGAGGAGCTAAAAAGCCTCGTGATGAAAATGAAAGAGGAGAGTGAAAAAGTTGGCTTAAAGGTCAACATTCAGAAAAAGATCATGGCATCCGGTCCCATCACTTCATGGGAAATAGATGGAGAAACAGTATAAACAGTGTCAGACTTTATTTTTTGGGGGCTCCAAAATCACTTCAGATGATGACTGCAGCCATGAAATTAAAAGACGATTACTCCTTGGAAGAAAAGCTATGACCAACCTAGATAGTATATTCAAAAGCAGAGACATTACTTTGCTGACTAAGGTCCGTCTAGTCAAGGCTATGCTTTCTCCAGTGTTCATGTATGGATGTGAAAGTTGGACTGTGAAGAAGGCTGAGCACTGAAGAATTGATGCTTTTGAACTGCAGTGTTGGAGAAGACTCTTGAGAGTCCCTTGGACTGCAAGGAGATCCAACCAGTCCATTCTGAAGGAGATCAACCCTGGGATTTCTTTGGAAGGAATGATGCTAAAGCTGAAACTCTAATACTTTGGCCACCTCATGCGAAGGGTTGACTCATTGGAAAAGACTCTGATGCTGGGAGGGATTGGGGGCAGGAGGAGAAGGGGATGACTGAGGATGAGATGGCTGAATGGCATCACTGACTCGATGGATGTGAGTCTGAGTGAACTCCGGGAGATGGTGATGGACAGGGAGGCTTGGCGTGCTGTGATTCATGGGGTCACAAAGAGTCGGACACAACTGAGCAACTGAACTGAACTGAAATTTGCCTAGGTTCAGGGGTCCTATGTTAAGGGTCCATTCATTAAATTATAAATAACAGATAATAACTTTATGTGTTAACCCCTGGCCCAGATATTTTTATTACGCAATAGTTAAAAATCTTAAATAAAAGATACAGTTCTAATTGTGTGACTCTGTGCACTAGTGGTTGGTTTTAGGTAATTTGGGTGAAGGCATCTTCCTGTCTTTTCTGAAAGCACATTGGGTCAAGACCTTATGTACTTTATTCTCACTGGTCTAGCTGAATAAACTGGGCATTAATGGGAATCAGGGAGCTAGTTTCTAGTCATTATACTAGAGTAATAGTTTAGTAATAGTAGTAATAGTAATGCAATAATGTAATAATGTGCTACATTTAGAATGTAATAATGCTGCCTCTGCAGCCAGCAGGTTTGACAGTCGTCTACAGGGAGTAACTATCTCATTGTGCTCCATTATTCCCAGGGCTAATTTCAGACTGAATAAACATTGGAGAAGGTTAGTTTCCTCTCAAACTCAAAGAGCTGAGGCACACAGTTAATTAAATTAAAAAAATCACAATGCACTTCTAAGTACTTGACTGGAGTGTGTGAATTACCGAAATTGCATTAAGGTTACTAAGATCGCGGAAAATTGTTTTGTGCCAGGATAAGAGAAAAAGATTTGGATCTACCTTACTCTATATGTCTTCATATGTCGTATAATCCAGGGTGCTGTGCTGCGCTTAGTCACTCACTCATTTCTGACTCATTGCAGCCGTGTAGACTGCAGCCTGCCTGGCTCTTCTGTCCGTGGGGATTCTTCAGGCAAGAATGTTGGAGTGGGTTGCCATTTCCTTCTCCAGGGAATTTTCCTGACCCAGGGGTCAAACCTGGGTCTCCCACATTGCAGGCAGACTCTTTACCATCTGAGCCACTAGGGAATCCCTGAACTACCAGGGAAGCCCATAATCCAGGGTATGCATCTTCAACTATAAAATTTCTTTTTGAGTCTATCATATATGGTTCACTTTCAATATTATTTACATACAGCTCCAATATAGTCCATTTCTGAATATTGAGACAATTTGAGCTAACTTTGGATTCCTGAGGGCAGGATAAAGAAAATTGAGAGGGAAAAATATTTATAAAGAATTCAGTCTCATTTAAAAGGTGATTGAGGAAAACATTGTCAAAAAAATCTGTAGTTCTCTTCTCTAAGCCATTTATAAAAAGGATATACGGAAAATACTTGCATTGTTTGCAGTTGATATACTTGTCCCCCCAATGTTAACTTATTTATGAGTATGCAAATTTTATGCAAATTAGGACACTCCCTGGGGGTATAGCGTTCTTCTGTCAGCAAGATATTCCAAAAACAGATGTTTTAATATAGTTCTTTAGGATTTGATAAGGGAAATTATGAAGTGCTATGTGAAGTCAGTTTTTGTAATTTGAAAAATTTTCAAAAGCATATTGATGCAGTCTTCCTTAGAGCAGATATACAAGCCCTCTTTTACTAGTAGTCAGAACACAAAAGGATTTAGTATGGAAAAAAATAATAATAAATATGTGCCATTGAAAGGACTTTTCAGAATTCAGGCATTTCTTTTCTTTTACAACTATGATTATATTCAGCTTTTGGAGTGTCCTGTACCAAAATTCTATACTAATTTGAGCTTCGTGAGAATGGATTATTTGTTAAAACATACTCCAGACAATAGTTTAGTTTGCATAAGGAAAGTTAGAATTACAGACGCTTCATAATTTTCAGAGATTGAGAATGTTTGTATAATTACTGTTAGTTTAACAATAGAATAAAATCATTTCTTTAAAATGGAACAGAAAGCCCACTGATTTGATATCTCTTTCTCTAGACCTCACTTAATTATGGAAATAAACAAAAAGCTTTTCTCATTTCATCTCACAGAAATTTGTAAGTAGTGGCTTGACATATGGCATGTCAGGTGTGAGGGACAGTTGCCACTTCACCTTCTATTCCCATTTCCCACCCATCCATTCCCTACTTCTCCAGCTAATTTCTTAAAGGTACAGAAATACGTTCAATAAAGAGAATTAGGTCAAATACACCAAAGTTGCTAATTTTTGTGAGCTTCTCTAGCATGAAATATATAATATTGTATTGGTATCATTTGTAGCCATAAATTCTAATAAAGAAATGAAGACTCTTTTAAAGAGCTGCAGCACAGTAGGCTTGTGAGAAGGACCTTTTCCCCCCATGATATATTTCTGTTTTAAAAAAAAAAATCTGGGCTTTTGGCTCTTAATACCAATTTGCATACTGTTTTGCATATATTTACATATGACATTCCTGAGCCCCTAATTCCAAATATGCAAAATAAAATAAAATTAAATAGAGTGCATGACTACAGTTGAATTCCAACTCAATGGGAAGGGCATGGCGCGCGTGCGCTCGCACGCACACACACACACACACACACACTCACACACTATGTAACAGATTTAAAAATCAATCATTCTAATTTCATTCCAGATGAAGAGGCAGTAACCCTGAAGCTGAAGATGGCTATGTCTCAGCTCTTCTTGTGGTTTGCCTGGGACTCCTTTGGCTTATCTTGCCTTTCTGGTCCTCCTAGTCACACTTATTAGAGGTCACATCATTATCATTATCATCAGTCTGCATTTTTAACATTTGTACATCTACCTAGGTGATGTCTTTTGATGTTCACAGAAACCCTGTAGGGGAAACAAAAAGAAATCGTTCTCCTTAATTCAGAAATGTAGAACCTGAGGGCAGGAGAGGTTAAATCATTTCCGTAGCAATATATTTATAGCAAGCAGCAGTGAAAGTGAAAGTCGTTCAGTCTGTCCCACTCCGTGACCACGTGGATCATAGCCTGCCAGGGTCCCCTGTCCATGGGGTTCTCCAGGCAAGAATACTGGAGTGGGTGGCCATTTCCTTCTCCCCAACCCAGGGATTGAACCTAGGTCTCCCGCTTTGCAGGTGGATTCTTCACCAGCTGAGCAAGCAGTAGAGTTGGGGGGAGGGGTGGAACTCTGAGATGGTCTACAGTTGACTCCAAATTTAATGTTCTTTCCTCTACTCCAAGATGTTTTCCTTGTCTCCTCCGTCCTAGTTTTATAAATTAGATCATAGCTGCTTAGTCTTTCTTTTTGTATTTATTATCCCTTTCCCCAGGCTCTTCTGGGACTCTTTTATCTAGCCATTTTTCCTCCGTCACTTCAGATCCTTAATATTTTAATTTTTTTCTCCATTTCATTTCTTTGACTTGTTTTAAGAAAAAGAGCTTATAAATTCATCTGTGTTCCAATATTTATGATTTAACTACACTGCAAAATAATCTTACTTCAGCAAACCTAATTAACACATATTTGTGAATTTATTGAGAATCTATTATATGCCATGCACTTCTCTAGATTATGGGTACAAGAGCATGGAACAGAAGAATAAAACTGTATTGCCCTCAGGGAACTTAAATTTCAGGGTCAGGTGAAGTGGAGATGAAGGAAATGGCATCCCACTCCAGTATTTTGCCTGAAGAATCCCTCAGACAAAGGAACCTGGAGAGCTACTGTCCATGGGATCGCAAAGAGTCAGACACGACTCAGCAATTTAGGCAATAAATAAATTATACAGCATATTAAATGATTGTAATGCTATAGAAAAAAGGAAAGAAGATAAGGAATACCAGATTTTGGTTGGGAGAGATTGGTTCAATTTTAAATAAGGTATTCGAGGAATGCCTTAATGAGCAAGTAACATTTAAGTGATGACATGGGGAGGTTGGAAGTGAGCTCTCTCAACATCTGGGTGAAGATTCTTCTAGTCAGATACAAGAGCAAATGAAGCTTCTGAGACAGGAGTAAAACTAGCATATTTAAAGAACAGCAAGGAGACCATGGTGGCCATTGAGAGGATTTGTGCTTTTACTCTGAGGAGGAAAGCTATTGGAGAATGGAGCCAGATTGAAAAAAACTGACCCCAGCATCTGTAAGTCCTCCCAGCTAGAGGTGGAATCTTGTCAGTCAAGGTCTTGTGAGGAGACAGAAATCATATTAGTTACTTGAAAGAACTGTATATAATGAAATGCTTATGATCAGGTACAAAAGTGTAACATAGTCACTGAAGGATGAAGAAGATAATTTTAAATTGTCACCAAAAGAGGAAAGCATCTGTACCCTGTAGGGCTGGGAAGAAAAGGGAAAAGGTTGGAATATTTCAACTACTTCAAAGTTAGAGGAGATATACCATGGAGTTGAAAAAAAATCAGACCTCTATAGTGACAACCGAGGCCAGCTTTAGCTGGTATCTCTGAGAGATCATGACAAGACTGATGATAAATGCTGGGAAAACTGCTCATTGGATTGGGTTCTTCGTATGGGAGAGAGCTGCTACCAGGGGTGAAGAAGTGATGATGGGGTGATGCTTACATGAACCACAAGCAGGGAGGAACCAAGTAAGGAGGAGCTAGTTCCTTCTTCCTCTGGCTTTGCAGTCTTGCTCTAGCAAGCTCTCTCCCCTACTGACCAAATCTAGCATCATCATCTGGTACATTCCTACTCCATCATCACAAAGTGGAGTATAGAGGAATGAGTTTGAATCTGAGAAAACAAATTGCTATGAGCACAACTCTCTTTCTTCACCCTTGAAGCTGGGCTGGCTACCTGACTTGCTTGACCAATAAAATTTAGCAAGTTGCAATATTTGATCTTCGAGGGTAATCTCAAGAGGCAGCTGTTGCTTTTACTCACTTTGGTTGCTACCTTGAGATCGCCATGTACTGAAGCCATTCTAAAGTCTTGGAGGAAGAGAAGCCACATGGAGGAGAGCCAAGGCATCACAGAGGCCGTTCTGGATCTGTCAGAACCCATTGGGAACGAGAGGTATGTGCTCAGCTATATTGCCAGCTTGCTACAAATGAGGGCTGCTACACACTTTCTATTATTCCCCTAATGAAGAGGAGTGTCTAATGCAGTGGTCCTGTCTCTAGCTCACCATCATATGCTGGGTGCAGGAGAAACAGATATCTTAATAGCTTGAATAACTTGTCTTTTTAGTAAACAGATCTCTGGATTACAAGGAATGCAGCTAAGGAGTCTTGTCTATACCTGGACCAGGTGCAGATTGTAATATAGTGGAGTTTAAACCTGTTTCTGTAACAGGATGAGAACTGGAGGAGAGGGGTGAGCAATTTATTATTATTTTTTGCCTATGTAAGGAATGGAAATCACTGTAACCAGAGGGTAAACTGTGATCAATTGAAAAGCAAGGCTGCATTATTTTGTATCTTTTTTCATCAAAATGTGTGGTCTAGTTAGTCCAGACTCCTGGAGAATGAAAGACTGTGTAGAAAACTGAGGTTCTCTAGTCAATAGCCATGTCAGACCTATGAGTAAAGCTCTCTTGGATCTTCCAGCCCAACTTAGCCTCCAGACAAATGCAGCTGCAGGAGTAACTCCAGATGAAACCATCAGAGGAGCAGCTCAGCTAACGTGCAGAATCAGGAGAAATAAATAAATCATCATTGTTTTAAGTCACTAAGTTTTGGGATGATTTGATTCACAGTGGCAGCTCTGGTTATTTTGTTCAAGGCTGTCTATAAGCAGCAAGAGTGGGAAAAATAGTGGCTCAGACAGTAAAGGATCCTCCTGCAATGAGGGAGACCCAGGTTCGATCCCTGGGTTGGGAAGGTTCTCTGGAGAAAGGAATGGCTACTCACTTCGGTATTCTTGTCTGGAGAGTTCTATGGATAGAAGAGCCCAGCAGGCTATAGTGCATGGGGTTGCAAAGAGTCAGACATTACTGAGTGACTAACACACAACACACACGCTGGAGAAGATAGACGGCTTCCAGGTGCTTCTGTGTTAAAGAACCTACATGCCAGTGCAGAAGACACAGACGAGGAAGGAGATGTGTGTTTGATCTCTGGGTTGGGAAGATCCCTGGAGGAGGAAATAGCAACCCACTCTGGTATTCTTGCCTGAAGAATCCCCTGAACAAAGGAGCCTGGTGGGCCACAGTCCATGGGGGTCTCAAAAGAGTTAAATACTACTAAGTGACTCAGTACTCATGCATGCACTGAGAAGGTAGAGAAGCCTAAAGACAAATCAAACATAGTGTCTTCCCTCAAGCTGAAACTATAAATTTAATTTTAAAAGATACACAAGACTTGGACTTTTCTGGTGGAACAGTGAAAAAGAATCTGCTGGTCAATGCAAGGGACACAGATTCGATCCCTGGTCTGGGAAGATTCCACATGCTGTAGGCAACTAAAGCCTGTGTTCCACAACTACTGAGCCCATGCTATAGGGCCCAGGAGCCACAACTACTGAGGCCTGCGGGCCCTAGAGCCAGTACTCAGCATCAAGAGAAGCCACTTCAGTGAGAGGCTCACACAGCACAATGAAATGTAGCTGCCTCTTTTTGCAAGTAGAAAAAGCCTGTGCACAGCAATGAAGACCCAGTGCAACCAAGTATATATAAATAATTTAATTTAAAAATATACATATACAAGACTTGTAGCAAAGAAACAAATCTATGATGGCAAATATTAAGGCAACAAAATATGAATAAGAAAAGGTGATTTTTAAAGCCAGGATCATTACCAATGACTCAAAATCACACAATGCATAAACTATGCCTATAGTCTGCCGAATAATAACATAATAATAATATCACTTCTAAAGAATACAAATAAAGTATAAGCACTCCAAAAAATCAAAGCAAAATAGGTATCATTTAAATGTATTAACTCATTTAATCCTCACAATAACCTTATATGAATGAGTTACTATTATTCCCATTTTATGGGTGAAGAAATATGAGGTTAATTAATTATATCATAGCTAGTAAGAGTTGGAGCTGGAGTTCAGTCTCAAGCAGACATGAAATTATAGAGGCTATGCTCTGAACCACTCACTATGCTATATACTAAAATGCCAAAGATCAACTTTGGGGAAAGTCTCAGTTGAGCAACTGACTTTTATTGAATTTTTATTTTTATTGGATTCCTATTAAGCATATTACATTTTATTGGATTCTTGATGTGTAGTTACAATCTCTTTATTTATTGTCCTTAAAAATTGTCATTTTATATAGTTAAATCTTCAGTTCAGTCTACCTATAATGGGTTGAAAAAGCGAGGAAAAATTTTCGAAAGCAGATGATACTTGAGTTAGATATTATAGAAAGAAGAAGAGAAAATATCTCTCAAACCTCTGTGCATGTCCAAATCCTATCTAGATTTTAAATCCTATATAGAAATTCTTTTCCATAAAGGCAGTTCTGATTTTTTCCACCTTAAATAAAATGCTTTTCTTCTGAATTTCCTGAACAATAAATATGTCTCTTAGAGTATAATGTTGTCATATCCAACATTTGCTTATAGATATGCTTATCTCTTTCCACATGGAATACAGGTCTGATTTATGTTTGTATTTCTTTTGTTAACAGTGGGACGAGAAGATAGATGGGTGGGAGAATGAATATATGATTGGATGGATGGCTGGTTGGATGAACAAATCTCATGCCTTTGAACAAATTCACACTCTTAACCCATGTTTTCAATATCCCTAAGGGAATATTTTCTGTGAAAATGTTTTTCTAATGTGTTAAGATAAATTATTCTCTTAGTCATGTATGACTCTTTGTGATCCCATGGACTATGGCCCTTTAGGGTCCTCTGTCCATGGAATTCTCTAGGGAAGAATCCTGGAATGGGTAGCCATTCCCTTCTCCAGGCAATCTTCGCAAAGCAGGGATCGAAGCTGGATCTTCTCCACTGCAGGTGGATTCTTTACCATCTGAGCCACCAGGGAAGCCCAAGATGAATTAATGGGAAGTTACTGACACATATCCTAAGATTTTGCATGTAGAAGGAATATGCCATAATTTTTGGCTTGATTACTTATCTTTTCACCGTAACTACTTAGTAATTATTCTTTTCCATTTCAAAATTAAGCTTCCCTTGTACCTCAGTCAGTAAAGAATCTACCTGCAATGCAGGAGACTTGGGTTTGATTCCTGGGTCAGGAAGATCCTCTGGAGAAGGAAATGGCTACCCATTCCAGTATTCTTGCCTGGAGAATCCCATGGACAGAGGAGCCTGGCAGGCTACAGTCCATAGGGTAGCAAGAATAGGACACGACTTAGCGATTAAACCACTGCCCATATCAAAATTGCCATTACTTATCTGTCGCAAGGAGATCCAACCAGTCCATTCTGAAGGAGATCAGCCCTGGGTGTTCTTTGGAAGGAATGATGCTAAAGCTGAAACTCCAGTACTTTGGCCACCTCATGCGAAGAGTTGACTCATTGGAAAAGACTCTGATGCTGGGAGGAATTGAGGGCAGGAGGAGAAGGGGATGACAGAGGATGAGATGGCTGGATGGCATCACTGACTCGATGGACGTGAGTTTGAGTGAACTCTGGGAGTTGGTGATGGACAGGGAGGCCTGGCGTGCTGCGATTCATGGGGTCGCAACGAGTCAAACACAACTGAGCGGCTGAACTGAATTGAACTGAATGGCACTTTTGATAAGTAATTGCCAGGAGCCAGTGTGAGGAATCCCGCCCGTGACAAGGTCATGAGGAAGGAAGCTGACATACGCAAGGCATGCTCAGACTTCAGGGGCCCCTCTGGAAATTCCTAAGCATGTACCCCAACAAAAATCTGCCGGCTTTTGTGCTCTGCTTTTCCACTCTTCTGACATTTTCTGGAAAAAGTCAATTCAGGGCTTTAGTCTTCTGCATTTGAAAGAGTGTTTCAATCCAAAAACCCCTCTGATGGCTTTCTAGCCTGCCTGCAGCTGTGCATGTGATTGTTTGAGGCCTCCTGCCCGCAGGAGGCACAGGAAGCTTAAAACATCCTAGGAATGTAGGGGCTTCCGAAGAGTCAAAATCTTTAGAATAGGACTGATTAAAAGTTTCATTTGTTGAGTCAATGCTTGCTGCCAAATTTTCATATCCTTTATTTTTAGATATAGTTGGTATATAGAAAAACAAGTAGTAGACCTGGTATTAGCAACATTAGATCTTTGAGTTAAGTACCTTCTTTGTTATAACCCACTGCACCTTTGTTCTATAGAGATGTAACTTTAATGCTTTAAGGAGATGCAGATTAAAGAAAAACACTTCAGGGGAAACAAAATTAACATTCATTAAGGAAGAGAGCCAAAAGTGTTAACAAGCCTCTTGGCCAGAAGATAATGTAAATCACCTGAGACCTTTTGTATACAAAATGATGTACAGAAAGAGTCTGGGCTGCAAACACTACATAATTTTGTGTTACCCATTGATCTCCATGTTTTTATCAAAAGTATAAAAGGCCTTCTGAACAATAAAGGATGGACCAGCTTCTCAGACCAGTTTCTCGAACTAGTCTCTCGGCCTGGTTTCTTGGGACTCTGGCTCCCCCGTGTCTCTCTCTCTCTTTTTTCTTCTCTCCCTTTCCCTCTCTCTGCTCTTTACTTTAACTTCAGGCTGAATCTCCACCTGGGGCGCGGAGGCTCGCCAGGTCTACTTACTTGCCCTGGCTGTTAAGACCCGCGCGAAAGGAAGCTTAAGGCGAGGCACCCTTAGATATTCAAGCGGGCGCCAGTGGCCCAACGTAGATGGTGCAAATTCCTTGTCTGGAATTTTATTGGCCTTCCGTGTAAACCAAGCTATTCAGCCCTCTTCCTCCACTTAATCTTCTTACTACACTATAGTTTCTTAATCTAATCTTATATTCATAAATAAACAAGTCTTTCCACGCCAACGCCGTCCACCCTTCGAATTCCCTGGATCCACCGGGGCAGGACCCCGGCAAGTAATGGCAATATTATATATATATATATATATATATATATATATATACACACACATATATATATATATACATACACACACACATATGTTATATATATATAGTCTGTTTTTGGTCATCTATTTGAGTGCGCCTGTATGTAAGGCACTATTTCTATTTTACTAAAAGGAAAGGGCTTATTTCTTCCTAATTTCTAAGTATGGAGACCACTTCAGATATTTTAAAAAGGTAAACGAGTTACCCAGGACTATCATATAATTTTCAGGCTCCAGTGTAAAATGAAAATATGAGCCACTTGTTAAAAAATTTTTTCCAGATGGTGACAGGAGAGCCTTCAACCAAGTTTAGGGCCTTCCTAAGTGAATATGTAAGGGTACAGGTGGTTTCATATGCGTGAAGTGGGCCCTGGCATTACCCAGTCTTTTCATTTGTAGCCTCAACAAACAGCTCTTTTATCACATAGGAAGAGTGAAAGATCTATCTTCCCAGTTAGGGGAAGAAGCTTTCCCACTTTCCACTTCCCACTGAGGGGAAGAAACATTTGATGATAATAGCAAAGTGTCACCAAACATGTACGTTGGGGGTGATTGCATATATGCTCTGGTTTGAAATACTAGGACTTTACCAAATCCATTTCTATTGGGTTGAAGACAGGATGTGGAGTTGCTAAGTCATGGCTAGTCTTATATTCAGCTTCAATAGATATTGTCAAATGGTTTTTCAGAGTCATACAAATTTATACTTACCAGCAGCATGTGAGAGTTCTGATTGCTCCATATCCTTGCCAACATTTGATATTAAAGCCTTTTTCATTTTAGCTGTTCTGATATGTGTGTATTAGTATCACATTTTATGTTCATTTCTTGGATGACTTATACAATTGAATATTTCTCCACATGTTTGGGCCTTTAGTCCTTTCGTTGAAGTGTCTGTATATCTTTTGACCACTTTTCTACTGTGTTGCCAATATTTTTCTGATTTACTTATAAGAAGTCTTTATATATCTGGAGGTATGGGCCCTTTCTTGGATATATGTGTTAATATCTTCTCTCTTTGGGTTGCTTTTTTATTCTCTTAATGGTGCTTTTTGATGAATACTCATTCATATTTTTAAAACATATCTTTTTAATGATTTTTATTTTAAAAAATTATTTATTTTTCATTGGAGGATAATTGCTCTACAATATTGTGTTGGTTTCTGCCATATATCAACATAAATCAGCCATAAGTATACATAATGTCCTCTCCCTCTTGAACCTCCCTCCCACCTCCATCCCACCCCTCTAGGTTGTCACAGAGCACCAGTCTGAGCTCCCTGTGTCATACAACAAATTCCCACTGGCTATCTATTTTACATACGGTAATGTATATGTTTCTATTCTGCTCTCTTAATTCATTCCATCCTTTCCTTCTCCCGCTGTGTCCACAAGCCTGTTCTCTGTATCTGTGTCTCCATTGCTGCCCTGCAAATATCTTCATCAGTTCCATCTTTTTAGATTCTACATATATATGCATTAATATATGTTTGTGTGACTAACTTCTCTCTGTATAATAGGCTGTAGCTTCATCCACATCATTAGAACTGACTCCAATGCATTCCTTTTTATGGCTGAATAATATTCATATATATGTACCACAACTTTATCCATTCATCTCTTGATGGACATCTAGGTTGCTTCCATGTCCTAGCTATTGTAAATAGTCCTGCGACGAACATTGGGTTACATGTGTCTTTTTCAATTATGATTTCCTCAGGGTATAGGCCCAGTAGTTGGGTCATATGGTACTTTTATTCCTAGGTTTTTAAAGAATCTCCATACTATAGTTTCTATAGTGGTTTCTATAGTGGTTAGATCAATTTACATTCCCTCCAACTCCAGCGTTTATTGTTTGTAGATTTTTTGATGATGGTCATTCTGACTGGTGTGAGGTGATACCTCATTGTAGTTTTGATTTGCATTTCTCTAGTAATGAGTGATGCTGAGCATCTGTTCATAAAATATATCTCCTAATGGAACATTATATATAAGAAAGAACCTAAAAGGACAAAAAGACTATAAAAAACATAAATTAATATTTGCGCAAATGATACTGAATGGATAATGATAAAGCTAAAAGTAACAGAAATGTATAGCTGAACAGCATGAATAATACTGATCATTCATTAAAAGCAAAATCAAAGAATTCTCTATGAAAATTGTAGGAACTCTATTTGCACATGTATGCACAGTAGGAGCTTTGTGATGTTGCCAAATGCTGTGTGACAGCAGACTTCTGAGCAGCATACTAAACAATCAATAAATTCTAATAACACTCTAATTTTGATTCATGAATACTAAAGTTTAATAACACTTCTTTTTTTTTTCTTTTTGATTGTGGGATGCTTAAATCTCAAGCCAGTTTATTGCCATTTCTAGTGGTTCTACTTATTAAGAAGGTTATTAGTATTTAGACCTTTTCATACTTACGAGTCTCTAAGATAGATCTGATTAATTCTGGATAATGAATAACAAATGCAAGTTTCTTTCTGGCTTTTTATCTACATTCAAATTTGCCTGTGGTCGACTATAACTTTCAGACTTTTTTCTTCTACAAAAACTTGTGTTAACCAGTCTCCTCCAAATATATTTGTATTATTGCTTATTGTCCTCTAACATAACACAAACTTATATACCTTTCATAGACATCTATATTTTGTTATCAAAGTGTATAATTCTGTTTGCTGGCTGTTTGTCTTCATTCATTCATTTTTCATCTATTTTCTATAAATTCTATAAATATTCTGTAAATATAGAACATTTTATAAATATTAGTTTTGCATCTGCTAGATACTAGGCCATCAGCTATGAACCAAACAGACAAAAATCCTTGCTTACATGAAGCTTGCATTCCAATAGAAGAGAGACAGATAGAATTGTATCTATCTACCTACCTACTACCTACCTTTCTGTCTACCTACCATCTATCTAGAGAGCAATGAATGAAAAGAAATACCATGGAGAACAATAATTTGGGGAATGGGGATGGATAGTAAGAATCATTCACAATTTTCATTATTGTGGCCAGAAAGGACCTCATTGGGAAGGTAATTTTCCAGTAGAGTCCTGAGAAATGAGAGAGGAGCCCTGGTTATATACAAAAAAGCAATGCACAGACCTGGAGACAGGGGAGCACTTAGATGGAGCTGACATCAATGTTGTTGTTGTTTTGGTTGACTGTAAGTTGACACTGAGATATAGCACCCTTATAATCAAGGTCACAATTTGGCAATTAACAGGTGTGACCCAGGAACTTTGACTGGAAATAGGTCTGAAAATAAAATCACTTACCTGAGAGACATATTGTGCAGCTCTGTTCATTAGAAATTAAAGACAGCACATTTATTAGATGTTGAAAGAATTCTATGATGATTTTGAGATGATTTGTGATTGTAGGCAAAATTGTGACCTGTGATTGGGAATGAGAAATAAATTGTATCTGCCTTTATACACACACACACACACAAATTGGGGGGATTACTCTATTTCCTGGGCATTGAGTTATTCATTGTTTAAAATTAAGAAAGTAATTGTATCAAGGACTGTTAAGAATTTGTTGCATTAATATTCCAAAGTGCACAAAGGAGGCAAAAAGCCCTATGCTGATTGTGGTGACCTAGACACAAACATTATCAGGATGTTATCAGGCATTTTAGATCCCAAAGTTCTTCTCTTAGTGTTCTTTTTCATATCTTTACTATTTGGGTAAATGGATAAACTATTAATAAAATCAGGTATTTATTCAATTGATATAACTGAGTATGTTAACAAATATGACATTCATAAAGAAAGGATAAAACTATTGGTCAGGACTCTATAAACCACTTATATCACTTTGAAGTTGGGATTTTTGAAAATTATCATGTCCATATCATTGATATTAATCTAGCTCACAGCTACTTTTCACTATTCTTCTAAAAGCATAATGATTTTCTGAGAATTTCAATAAAAATATTTCCATAAATGCTTGCAGGAGTGATTATGAAAAATGTCAGAAGTACTACAGTAATTACTTAAATATACTATGATGAAAATCAGTTAGCAAGAGTTATTAGAACAGTTTGAAAAAAATCCACCTGCCTAAACAGAACAAGGCATCAGATTCACTAAAGTCATTGTTCTTTTTTTTTACTGAATTCATTGAATATTGAATTCTTATTTTATTAATAGTTCAGTAAGTCTCAACAAATTTGTATGTGTTGTCATTTATCTATGAAGGTATTTTTTTCACTGCTAGTATATTTCTCGGAGAAGGCAGTGGCAACCCACTCCAGTACTCTTGCCTGGAAAATCCCATGGACGGAGGAGCCTGGTAGGCTGCAATCCATGGGGTCACTAAGAGTCGCACACGACTGAGCAACTTCACTTTCACTTTTCTCTTTCCTGCATTGGAGAAGGAAATGGCAACCCAGTCCAGTGTTCTTGCCTGGAGAGTCCCAGGGATGGGGGAGCCTGGTGGGCTGCCATCTATGGGGTTGCACAGAGTTGGACACAACTGAGCGACTTCACTTTCACTTTTCACTTTCCTGCATTGGAGAAGGAAATGGCAACCCACTGCAGTGTTCTTGCCTGGAGAATCCCAGGCACGGGGGAGCCTGGTGGGCTGCCGTCTATGGGGTCGCACAGAGTCAGACAGGACTGAAGCGACTTACAGCAGCAGTATATTTCTAGATCCTGTCTTCCTTCTCTTTTCTCTTCCTATTCTCCCTCCCAGCCTCATTTCTTTCTTTTCTGCCTTTTTTCTTTCTATTATGTGTTTATATCTTTATCTTTGCAACACACCTGATTTGTCTAACCTCTAGGAGAGTTGGACCATAAACTAGGCTGAGCAATGAAAAACTGATGCTTCCAAATTGTGCTGCTAGAGATGACTCTTGAGAGTCCCTTAGACAGAAGGAGAGCAAACCAGTCAATCCTAAAGGAAATCAACCCTGAG
The DNA here is from genome assembly GCF_016772045.2 of Ovis aries. Lineage (NCBI taxonomy): Eukaryota > Metazoa > Chordata > Mammalia > Artiodactyla > Bovidae > Ovis > Ovis aries. The sequence goes on from NC_056059.1 coordinate 94,809,258, forward strand.
TATTCACTGGAAGGACTGATGCTAAAGCTGAAGCTCCAGTACTTTGGCCACCTGATGCAAAGAGCCAACTCATTGGAAGAGACCTTGATGCTGGGAAAGATTGAAGGCAGGCAGAAAAAGGGACAACAGAGGATGAGATGGTCAGATGGCATCACCAACAATTGATATGAGTTTGAGCACACTCTGGGAGATAGTGAAGGACGGGGACGTCTGGCCTGCTGCAGTCCATCAGGTTGCAAACAGTCAGACATGACTTAGCAATTGAACAACAACCAGCAGGGCAGCTATATATGAATACCAGTCTCGTTTGACATACACACACTTCAGCATTGTGTGCCTAACAATATTATATGATGTCCCGAGAGTAGTATCCCATAGGAGGTAGCGAGGCAGTTACTAACTGTTGCCTCCAGTGTTGGTGACTTTAGTTCATGATTTAATATTTGTTTTAGATATTTTCCACCACTGATATTGGGGCATCCCAGGTGACTCAGTCGTAAAGAACCTGCCTGCCAATGCAGGAGATGTGGGTTCGATCCCTGGGTTGGGAAGATTCCCTGGAGAAGGAAATGGCTACCCACTCCAGTATTCTTGCCTGGAAAATCTCATGGACAGAAGGAGTCTGGTGGGCTACAGTTCATGGGGTTGCAAAAGAGTAGGACGTGACTTAGCAACTAAAAGAACAACAACCATTGATATTAAGTTAAACTAAACGAAATCACCATTTTCAGTGATTCAAACCAGATGACTGCTGATAATTTCACTTGGTTTGGTTTGCATATTACCATTTGTTATGTGGATCTTAAAAGATCTCTAGTAGTAACTAGATTTTTTGGAGAATATATTGAAAAGCATAGATTTATTTTGAATATTATTTGAAATCTCAGTTTTTGAAAGTATTGATATTTCAGAGAAAAGGCTCTGTAGGGAAATATTTTTACCTAATTGCAGGTCATGAAATTATGGAAGGGAATTATGCATACTTTTCATATTTTTGTTACACTAGTGCATCAAAATTCCAGCATTGAAACATTTAAAAAACATAGACTGTTCTGAAATATTTTTACTATTTCCAAATATGATATTTTTAATGCAGTATAAAATATTTTTGAAGTTCTATGGTATTAAGTGAAAGTGAAGTCACTCAGTTGTGTTCGACTCTTTGCGACCCTGTGGACTGTAGGCCACCAGGCTCCTCTGTCCATGGGATTTCCCAGGCAAGAATACTGGAGTGGGTTGCCATTTCCTTCTCCAGGGGATCTTCCCGACCCAGGGATTGAACCCGGATCTCCTGCATTGCGGGCAGACGCTTTAACCTCTGAGCCACCAGGGAAGCCCCACTCTATGGTATTAATTAGTTCAAAATTATTATTTTCCTTCATTTCTCTCCATTTCCATTTTATGTTATTATTTCTTTATTTATTCCTTAGAAATCATCTCATTATAAGTATACCGTAATCATGTAGGGAGCTATTGAAAGATAGATTTTGAATTTCAGTTCCATATAATTGGTATCAACTGAAAGTGAAAAGTAAAAGTGAAAGTGAAGTCGCTTAGTCGTGTCTGACTCTTTGTGACCCCATGGACTGCAGCCTACCAGGCTCCTCTGCCCATGGGATTTTCCAGACAAGAACCCCACTGGAGTGGTGTGCTATTGCCTTCTCCAGGGGATCTTCCCGACCCAGGGATTGAACCCAGGTCTCCTGCATTTTAGACAGACGCTTTACCATCTGAGCCACCAGGGAAGTTTAGGTATTAACTGAATCAGAATCTCTAAAGCTTGAAAAAACTTCAGCCATAAAAAAGAATGAAATAATGTCATTTGCAGCAACATGGATTGACCTAGAGATTATTATACTAAGTGAAGTAAGTCAGAGAAAGTAAAACAAATACCATATGATATAACATATATGGAACATAAAATAGGACACAAATGTACTTATCTATGAAGCAGAGATCAGACTTGTTACCAAGTGGGAGGGGGTATGGAGGAGAGATGGATTGGAAGGTTGGGATTAGCAGATGCAAGCTATTATATATAAAATTAATAAACAATAAGATCCTACTGTATAGCACAGGGAAATATATTCATATCCTATGACAAACCATAATGGAGAAGAATATGAAAAATATACATAATGTATATATGCATAAACAAATCTCTTTTCTGTGTAGTAGAAGTCAACACAATATTGCAAATCAGCTATACTTCAAAAAAAAGTTTAAAAATAAACACAAAAATATTTCTCCAACTAAATAAATCATAGATATCTGTATATTGGCTTTTTCTTTATTTACGTATTTAACACTTCTGCTCTGTCACTGAAGAATTTATGCAGGACAGGATTACAAACAATAGCAGCTATGCTGCTGCTGCTGCTAAGTCGCTTCAGTCCTGTCCGACTCTATGTGACTCCACAGACGGCAGCCCACCAGGCTCCCCCATCCCTAGGATTCTCCAGGCAAGAACACTGGAGTGGGTTGCCATTTCCTTCTCCAATGCGTGAAAGTGAAAAGTGAAAGTGAAGTCACTCAGTCGTGTCTGACTCTTAGCGACCCCATGAACTGTAGCCCACCAGGCTCCTCCATCCATGGGATTTTCTAGGCAAGAGTACTGGAGTGGGGTGCCATTGCCTTCTCTGATAGCAGCTATAGATGACAGCAAAAAAAGCTTGCTTTACCACCTCAAAATGTAAAGATATTTGTATGTCTGCACTTATAAAATTAAAAACATGCTATATTATGGAATGTATATTTCTAAAACTAAGTGCCTGAAAGTCAAATTTTCAAAAAAAAAGAAAAAAAGAAAAAGGAATAATTCTTCCCAAACAGAGAAATTCTCAACAGTCAATTTTACTGTTACATACCAACAATTAAAAAAAGAAAAACAAACTGGAATACAATTATAGCAATAATTGTAGTGTGGTTTGTAGTGGGTGCACTTTGCAAAGTGCTCTCATGTACATTCTTGGATTTTTGTTGCATTATTTACATTTAGACTAATTCTTGCTTGTATTCAGTTTAATTTCTTACTTGCTTAAATGAAATCATTCATGGTTTTATTAAACTTGTGTTCATGTTAAATTTCTTTGGCTAACAGACATTGTTAACGTTTGACCAAATCTCAACTGCGAAAATGAGTTTTAAGTTAAAGTAGATAAAGGATATTGTGATTTCTACTTCTGACTCTTTAGAAAACCTTTATTTGCATTCTCTATGTTTGGCTGGGGAAAGCCATTTTATCAATGAAAACATTCAGAAGTCACCTAAAATGAATTCTCAGAAAGCTGTAACTTCGGACTGTGATGGCCACCTTTCATCAGCCAAGAAGAGCACAACAGCTAAGGTTTTTATAAAGATTAACATAAGCAAACAAACAAAAACCCAAAAAACTATAAACCTATGATTGCATCTTCTCTCAGGAAGTCCTGGTGGTAATACATGAATCATGGATACAAGACTCATCGATTCAAGCGTTGCTGTTCAGCTGCTGAGTCGTGTCTGACTCTTTGTGACCCCGTGGGCTGTAGACTGCCAGGCTCCTCTGTCCTCCTCTGCCTCCCAGAGTATGCTCAAATTCATGTCCATTGAGTTGGTGATGCTATCAAACCATCTTATCCTTGGCGCCTCTTTCTTCTTTTGCCTTCAACATTTCCCAGCATCAAGGTCTTTTCCAATGAGTTGATTCTTCGCATCAGGTGGTCAAAGTAATAAAAGAGATTTATACTAAGAGAGAGTTCCACCTCACCAACTTTTTCTTAAGACATGATCTTTCCTTTCTTTAGGGATCATTTCCAGTGGCAGTTGAATCAGTGGTGCAAGTCAGTCTTAGGATTTAGTTGATCCTGCACCATAGAGATTTTTTTCCGAAAGGTCCTCAAGACTTTCATCTTAACAAATGTCTTCCCCTCATTTTAGTTTCATACATTGTGGGCTCTCTTAATGAGAATATCTTTTCCTTGTAATAGTTATTCACTTAAAAAGCCTTCAAAATATTAACCAGTCGCTGAAGGTTCTTTGAAGAAAAATATGACTGCTCGTGTAAACAATTAATGGTTGTTAAGCATGGCAGTGTATATTATGACAAACAACACATGCTACATTATGCCAGCTGGTGTAATGATGTGATAATGGCTGACTCATTAACTCTGGCACACAGTTTACGATGCCCTTCTATGACAGGATTAATTGATTCACACATACATTAAAACAAAAATAACTACACTGAAATTCAGCTGGAAGCCTGGCTCCTCATTTGTCATAAACCCTGCCATTGGTGATAGCTGACAAAGACCCTAATGCTGAATGGTTGAGGTTCCCTTCCTGACCTCACCTTTGATTCTGACTGAGAGCAAGAGCTTTGGAAGCACACCAGAATGCTTTAAGGTACAGGCTTTCCCTAGAAAAGAGTTCATGTAAGAGCAGAATACATACACACATACGGTATAACAGTGAAATGGTTCAATATATTTTTTCTAAAGCAAATTCAGCAGCAAAACAACCATTATTAAAGGATGTCTTGTCTACTAGAAATATAGTTTCTATGCTTCTCTCAAATTATTAGATATTTAAAGAATTTCTTTCAGATACCTAATCAAATACTTCTCAGAGTGCTTTCTGGAACTGTAATGAATTCTGACTTATATTAGGCAGCAATAAACAGAGCACTCACCAGGGTGCTAACTTTTCTCCCTTGCCTCAGCTGTCAATTTTATGTCTTCATTGAATGTGAGAATTGGCAATGCTTAAAAATGGAGCCTAGGCAACTCTTCTCACCTAAAAGCTGAAAATGTAGTAACAGTCTTATTAAATTGGAAGGCTCACTCATGTTAATGTAAAATCTACATTTATTATTATTTGAGGGCACTTTCAACTCAGAACTAAATTATTTTACTAAATGATTTTTTTTTCAACTGAGACCTTATATACTCAATTTAATTATTTCTAGTTGGGGTGTTCCTGGTGGTTCAGATGGTAAAGAATCTGCTTGCAATGTGGGAGACCTGGGTTTCATTAAATTAAAACTAAATTGTATAATATGATTTTCATTTCAGAAGTGCCTTAGACATACTACATTTATTATTATTATTTATTACTAGCAATTATGGCATAAATGTTGGGGGATATAGAAAACACAGAAGTTTACCTGCATATATTTTATCCAGTATGCTGCTGCTGCTGCTGCTAAATTGCTTCAGTCGTGTCCGACTCTGTACTGAAACCTAAAATGTAATAGAGGAAAAATGTGCTAACTTAAAAAATTATAATTCCTCTAAATATTTTCATTAATTTTATTCATTTTACCATTTTTGTTTTCAGACATAAAGGAGGCATGTCCCATCTTTACATTGAGACTAAATAATCTATCTGGTCAAATATCAAAGTAATTGGTTAAGGTTAATGAGAATTAAAGCCTAAAGAGAAACCCAGGAGTCATTTTGGAAGAAAAAAAATGGCACCATCAACTTGCCTTTCTTTTTAACTTGCTAATTACCGTTTTAGAATTAAGGAAGTAATTCCAAATGTTTTCATTATCAAGGGCTATGCTTTCTTCTATAGATCACTTTTTATAAATTTTTTATCTTTATTATAAAACCCATGTCTAATGGCAACAACTAAGAATATTCAATGAAAACATAAAAAAATTAGAGATTATCCACAATTTCATAACCCAGAGATAATCACAATTAACAGACCAATGCGTTTCTTGTCAGAGTGGCTTTATATATAGATTATATATTTTTCTAAAGCTGAGATATTATAAATATGATTTTGTATCTATTTTTCTTTCTTCTTATGACTACATCCTGAACATTTTATATTTTATTAAATGTTTCAAAACCAATATTTTTCATGGCTTTTAACATTTGCTTTAGTACCTCAGTATTGCTGGATGTTTACACTGATTTTAAACTTTCTTTATGGTAATATAAGCTGTAATGAATGTAGGTTCCTATTTTTGAAAAGTTTGATCTATAAAACAAATTACATTTGTCAACAAAAAATTTAGATGCTACACCATTTAAAAGTTAATCAAAGTCATAGTAATTGTGGTCCAGATTTTCAGATCAACATTAGAAATCAGTGTTGTTGCCCCAAATTATTAACATTTCATTCAAAGTAGACAGGAAAGGTTATGTTTATTTGTCACTATATAATTTGTCAGGAAATCTCATGATCTACCTTTCATGTGTTGATGTAAGGAAAACTGCTCTGAGATCTACAAACTGACAGCTACTATGCTAGCTTATTAACACTTAGTCACACTTTAGAGGATAAGTAGAATTGATAGGTAGTTTTATTTATTCTCTGTAAGAGAGTAAAGATTAAGAAAATATATTCTTCCAAAGAGGTGAGTATGATTAAGTAAATCACAGCAGTAAGAACAGAATTCACTGAAGAAATTTTTGATGATAAGTGGATAGGTAGATATAAAGACAGGTAGATTATTGGCTATGCCTTCAAAATGGGATATTTATTTTGTGGCAATAACTGTGTCCAGCTCAAGGTCAGAAATATGCTATCTTGCATCTTTGTGTGCTGTCTCTGCTTCTTGAAGCTTCTCAGTGTTTGGTTGATGTGCTTAGGAGTCCGTAGTGTATCAGTGGTACCTTTCTTATTTCATTGAGATCAGTGTGTTTTCTCTATATTTCATACTTTTAGTTTATGATTTTGTTTTGTATGTATGTGTATGTCATTTATCTTTTTGTTTGTAACTTATTTCTAGAGAAGACTAATAAGATTGAGCAAAATGTCTTAATATATAATCTTTAAAATACTTTTTTTTAGATGTAAAAAATAGATTGGCTTATCAAAGCTGTTATAGTTGTAATGTCTACGTTTCTGGTCCTTCAGTTTGCAATACCAGGTCTAAAATAGATCTTGGTTGAGAAAAGAAGGGTGAGTGATGAAATTGTCACTGCTAGAAATGTGATAGAGTAAGGGGGAAGAAGAAATTCATGAGGACCAAGTTGCAATGGATATACAGTGCTTTTCTGTGTGCAACAGAGACTGCAAGGACACAAAAGGGAAATGTTTCCACCATATAAGAAAACCTATTTTAAGAGACAGTGTTGGGGCCAACAAGCTCAGTAGAATCTGTTGGCAACTTCAGCTTCTCTGCAGTTCCTTCATGGCCACAACAGTTTAGAATCTCCTGTAAGTGACCTGTCCCATTTCTTCAAACTTGATTAATAATCAGAAAGAAATGTGAAGGAAGAAGGAGAAGGAGAAGATGGATAAGGAGAAGAATAATAAGTAGTAGAAGAAGGAGGAGGAGGGGGAGAGGGAAGGGGACAGTAACATATGCAAAGCAAATGAAGCACTAACATTAAATGAGATAATTAGCATCAGGGGCTTAGAACTATGTCTGCAAATAACAAATATTCACCAAGTGTTAGACATACTTTACAAAAGTAATTATCTAAAAAAATACAGACAACTCTCTGACAAATAATCATCTATACTCTCTCTCAAATAGAGAGATAGGTAGATAGATATTGCTTATATGGTCTTTATGTTTGTGTTCCATCAAAAAATTCATATGTTGAAATCCTAATGCCCAATGTGATGGTATTAGGAGGCAGGGCCTATGGGACCTTATATTGCTGTTGTTGTTCAGTCACTCATTCGTGTCTGACTCTTTGCAACTCCATGGACTGCAGCATGCCAGGCTTCCCTGTCCTTCACCCTCTCCCAGAGCTCAATCAAACTCATGTCCATTGAGTTGGTAATGCCGTCCAACCATCTCATCCTCTTCTCATCGTCTCCTTCTCTTCCTGCCTTCAATCTCTCCCAGCATCAGTGTCTTTTCTGATGAGTCGGCTCTTTGCATCAGGTGGCCAAAGTATTGGAGCTTCAGCTTTAGCATCAGTCCTTCCAATGGATATTCAGGACTGATTTCCTTTAGGATTGACTGATTTGATCTCCTTGGAGTCCAAGGGACTTTCAAGAGTCTTATCCTACACCATAATTTGAAAGCATCAGTTCTTTAGTGCTCAGCCTTCTTTATGGCTCAGCTATCACATCCATATATGACTACTAGAAAAACCATAGCTTTGATTATATGGATCTTTGTTGGCAAAGTAATGTCTCTGTCTAGGTTTGTTGTAGCTTTTCTTCCAAGGAGCAAGCATCTTTTAATTTCATGGCTGCAGTCACCATCTGTAATAATTTTGAAGACAAAGAAAATAAAGTTTGTCACTGTTTCTATTGTTTCCCCATCTATTTTCCATGAAGTGATGGGATCAGATACCATGATCTTGGTTTTTTGAATGTTGAGTTTTAAGCCAGCTTTTTCACCCTCCTCTTTCACCTTCATCAAGAGGCTTTTAGCTCCTCTTCACTCTCTGCCATAAGGATGGAGTTATCTGAATATCTGAGGTTATTGATATTTCTCCCTGCAATCTTGATTCCAGCTTGTGCTTCATCCAGCCTGGCATTTCACATGATGTACTCTGCATATAAGTTAAATAAGCAGGGTGACAATGTATAGCCTTGACATCTTTCCCACTTTTGAACTAGTCCACTGTTCCATGTCCAGTTCCAAGTGTTGTTTCTTGATCTGCAAACAGGTTTCTCAAGAGGCAAATAAGGCACCTAATATTAGAGCCTCCATAAAGCAGACCCTAGAGAACTCTCATTCCTTCCCTGTTTGCCACATGAGGGTATAAAAATAAGTTTGCAGTCTTGCAACCTACAAGAGGACACTTACCAGACCATGCAAGCACCATTATCTGGGACTTCTACTTTCCAGAACTGTGATAAATAAAATTCTGTTGTTTATAAGCTACCCAGTCTGTGTATTTTTTAATAGCAACTTGAACAGACTAAAATATATATCCTTATATATATACACCCACACAGAGAAAGAGAGCTGAAAAAGGAGATGCAGTGTTACAAAGGAGATAAAAAAGCAGCAAAAAGAGATGAGAAGTTATGAAGCAGAGCTTAAAATAGAAATGGAAGCCAAAATAAGCATGACTAAAGATATGAAAGTATGTTGGAAACACCAAAAAACTAGAATAAATGGGACTTGGAAAATGTGTTGACGCAAAGCATGGGTGGACTTGAAGAACTCACTAAAAACATAATTGAGACAAGAAAGCTTTATCATACATGAGCTATCTTGCAAGCATCAAAGAACTAAACACTAATAAAACAATGTCAAGGACTCAAATAGGCTTGAAGGGAATAGACTTGAGGAAGTCACTCAAAACAACATTGGCAAGATAAGAACATGAAAACGACTGTAAAGTTGACAATAAAAATACACATCCATTGACAGGGATCCAGTGAATGTATAGTTGATACCCCAGAAGAAGAGGACAAAATAAATAAAGACAAGCTGTTAAGCAAACAAATGTCTTTAAAAAAAAGATTCCAATTTGCAGATAAAACAACATACAATGCCCTTAGGAAAAACTGATATCTAGTGTTTTACACCAAATTGTATTTTGGTGAACCTGAAAGAATAAAGAAAAAAGTTATGAAATCATTATAGCAAATGGGAAGTTGCAAAGCAAGTCAGATCAGACAAATAAATGTGATTGGTCTAAGACTTTACTCAATGCTACATTCAATGCCAGAAGACAAGGAAGTAATATCTACAAAGTTTTGGGGAAAAAGAAAGTATAACTCAAGAATCTCATACCTAGCCAGTATGTCCTTCAAGTTTAAATGAAAAGAGAGATGTTATCAAGAATGCAAAAACTTAGAACAGGGAGTCTGTTATTTAACGTAAAAGAATAATAAAAAAAAAGAAGGATATGTTTTTATGCCAAAATTCAGCTGCCAAAAGATGGATGAATTACTTTAGGCATGGAGATGTTGTGATTGATAGACTGCTGAAAACTGTGGGAATTATGTGCAAGTTATAAAATTTGGCACTGTAAAACTGATAATACAGCTAACAAACAGTTGGAATGAGACTCTGGGAGGTGTAAAGCACCTATAGGTTTGCTGAATCCCATCTCTCCAAACATCCAGTCAAAAGATACCATTTAAAGTTTGAATTTGTAGTTAAAACATCAACTCTGATCTCTTACATAATAGTCTTCCCTTGAGAGAAATATTTTGGAAATTGAAATGTTTTGTCATGGAAAAACATCTGAATCTCATCATCTCTCCAGTTGCACTTAATTATTTTTCCACTGCAATTCAAATTAAGTGAATTTCATACAGACCAAGAACTCACAGTTGCCCAGTGCTTACCCTCTGTTTTGTCTTGATTAAACTTTAGTCAGGCCTGTCTCTTTCCTGTCAGTTCTGCTCATCTCCAAGCCTGAGTGAGCACTAAAAACCAGACGTGCTAAGTCACTTCAGTTGTGTCAGTCCCTTCATGACCCTATGGACCACAGCCTGCCAGGAGGCTCTGTCCATGGGATTCTCCAGGTATGAATACTGGAGTGAGTTGCCATTTCCTTCTCTAGGGATCAAACCTGCGTCTCCTCCTATGTCTCCTGCATGAGCAGGCAGGTTCTTTACCTCTTTATCAGCCTATTCCAGGAACTGGCTGACCACAGCAGGACACTTCTCCTCTCAGATCCCCTGGTCGTTTCCACTTGTTTGCCAAGCTTCCTCTTAAAAATTCTGGCTAATCTTTCATATTCTCTGTATTCATTTTTTTTTAAACCTTCAGTCACAAGTTATCATAAACTAGATGACTTAAAACAACAGAAATTTATTCTCTTACAGTTGTGGAGGCTGGAAGTTTGAAAGTTCTTCAGGGTGTCAGCAAGGCCACGTTCTGCGTGTCTAGCTTCTGCTCTCTTGTGTCTGCCTAGCTTCTGGGGGGGCATTAATCATGGGCATTTTTTGGTTTGCAGCTGCATGACTCCAACATCTGCCTCCATCTTTACATGGCATTCTTTCCTCCTGTGTTGGATTAAGAGCCCAACCTCCTCCAGCATGACTTCATCTGAACTGAAGTTGCTCTGTTTCCAAATAAAGTCACATGCTGAGGTAGTGGGGATTAGGATTTCAATATATCTTTTTGGAAGACACAGTTCAACTCTTAACACTTCCCCTTACCTTACAAAAGAAAAGACTTTGTTTGATGTTGAAGATTTCTGAGTCTGAAAGCTATTTCAATAGGCTTTCTTCTAAACAAAGCTTCTCATTATGTAAATCCAGATTTGTGTTTATTTGACAATATTTTATGGTGATATAGTATGATTCCATGTTTAAATAAAAATAGTTCAATCACCTTTCTATTAATCCATGCAGGATTAATAGTCAAGAAAATTTTTGGTTTTCAATGATAATGTGTTGTTTTCACAAAACACATAAAAGTTATTTTTTTGGACTAAAACCCTTATGAGGAAACAAGTATTTTCTTCCTCTTTCTTACATAAAAGACAGAAAGAAAGACAGCTGGTGGTGAAATGCTTAGCAAGTTACTGGCAATATAAAACTGGAGCCTACATCATAATTGGCTAATTGAGACAGGGCTGACTTTAAAATTAGACACTATTCATATGGAAATTAAAAATTCAGCCAATCATCTCTATGATTGACTTTGGTTTAATAACAGTAAACCCAAATCTGTGAGTCTAATAATCTACACTGTATAGAAGACATCAGAATGTTTTACTCTTTGTCCAAATATTTGTTACTATATAAACTTTTGGTTTTAAAATGATTTCCTTTAGAATTTATAATATATTGTGAGAAGTCAAGTTAGAATACAGAAATCTTGAGGAGCCCGGAAATGAGCCTTTAACATACAGCCTTTGGAAAGAAGTAATATTAAACAGAAATGGACATGGAATGGACTGGTTCAAAATCGGGAAAGGAGTACATTAAGGCTGTATATTGTCACCCTGCTTATTTAACTTATGTGCAAAGTACATCATGTGAAATGCCAGGCTGGATGAATCAAAAGCTAGAATCAAAAGCTAGAATCAAGATTGCAGGGAGAAATATCAACAATCACATATATGCAGATGATAACTACCCTAATGGTAGAAAGTGAGGAGGAAGTAAGCCTTTTGATGAAGGTGAAACAGGGGAATGAAAAAGCTGACTTAAAATTCAACATTCAAAAAACTAAGACATGGCATCTGGTCCCATCACTTCATGGCAAATAGATGGGTAAAAAGTGGAAGCAGCGACAGATTTTATTTTCTTGATCTCCAAAATCACTGCAGATGGTGACTGCAGCCATGAAATTAAAAGATGCTTGCTTCTTGGAAGAAAAGCTATGACAAACCTAGACAGCGTATTAAAAAGCAGAGACATTACTTTGCCAACAAAGGTCCATCTAGTCAAAGCTATGGTTTTTCCAGTAGTCATTTAAGGATATGAGAGCTGGGCCATAAAGAAGGCTGAGCATCAAAGAATTGATGATTTCAGAATGTGGTGCTGGAGAAAACTCTTGAGAGTCCCTTGAACAGCAAGGAGATCAAACCACTCAATCCTAAAGGAAATCAGTCCTGAATATCCATTGGAAGGACAGATGCTGCAGCTGAAGCTCTAATACTGATGAGAAGTGCCAACTCATTAGAAAAGACCCTGATGCTGGAAAAGATTAAAGCCAAAGGGAGAAGAGGGTGGCAGATGATGGTTGAATGGCATCACTAACTCAATGAACAGGAGTTCAAGCAAACTCCAGGAGATAGTGAAGGACAGGGAAGCCTGAAATGTCACAGTCTATGGGGTCGCAAAGAGTCAGACACAATCTGAGTTCTTTACATATTATGCCGTGCTGACTAGTGGCTTATTTATGAAGAAAACAGCTTAAAATGTGTATTTTGTGAGACAAAACAAGAATTCTAGTGCTGTAGGTCTGCCCAGTATGACATCATCCTACAGTGTTATGCTTTATTCATTAATACATCCATTCACTCATCCTGCTACATTCACCAAGACGTTCATCGCCTACTACTCTGTGCCTCAAACTGCACTACACATTGGTTCAAATGCACAATTGAAACACTGCAAATAAGAAATTAGAGGAAAGTCATGTGACTAGAACACAGAGGATGAGGGGGCAGTGGAGGATGAGGCAGGACCAGATCATGTCAACTCTTGAAGGTTATGTTGAAAGTTTTGGTACTTATCCTAAGAATAGTGAACCAGAAATTAAGAGACATGATTAAATTTGAATTTTATCATGTGTATCACTCTGGTTCTAAAGTGGAGAAGGCCTAAAGCACAAGAAGATGATAGTTAGTTAGGAGGCTATTAAAGTAAATATCTTAAAAAAGGGAGGGAATTTAAAAACTATCTGGTGAGAAACTGATAGTTTGGAGTGTTATTGGTAGCAGAACTAGAAATATGTGAATAGATTTAGGAAATGTTTATGATCTAAGGTTGGCAAGATTTTATGAAAATTGATGAGTGGTCTAGACAGCAATGAATTTGTGATAGGATGAGGGAGAGATGTCAAACAAGACTATCAAATACCTGAATTTGGAGGCTGCATCTTCACACAAACAACTATGATAGAAAATATTATAAAAGGATCACGTGAGGGAGTAAAGCTATTGGATTGTGTCTAATCTTTAATCCATCTTTCTCCCATACCCAAAGTTTGCAATATTTTATTGCTTCTATCATTTTTTGCTAGATTTTCTCCATTATAAAAATAATCCAGGCTATTGTTAATAAAGGAAAGAAAGAGAACTATAGAAAAAGATACAGCAATTATTTATTCTATCAATTTTAATTAAAAAATTTGTAAAAAATATTGGCTAGGTAGTATATTAATATTTTACTTGAGATTTAAGTCTTTATGAGAGTATATCTGCTTTCAATCTAACTTTCTTAAAGGAGTCTAAAGTGTGAATCCAGGATAAATTTAAGATGTAATGGCTAAAAGTTAGAAAAAGTTCTAGTTAACCTTAAAATTGGTTAACAATCATTATATTAGAATTTTCTAATCAATTGGAGCAAGAGGGACTACCATGAGTTATTTTCAGAGCTTCTCTATTTATTCACATCTATTTTTGACACCATATATATTTGATTGCAGCTGACATTCTGAGAGGTTATCATGATTGTTTCAGGAGAGAGATAACATAGTAGGATGCATGAAGATTTTCTAGGTTTTAATGTGAGAGAATTTAGTCTTTGGGATTTTAAATTGCAGACAAGACCCTGCTATAATGTTTTACTGTTCAATAGCTTCAGCTTTATTAGGTAATACTGACTTTTCCAAATATGATATTTTATACACAATGGTTCTTTAATGTAATCACAAACTGTGTCATTAAGGAAATGTGCTGTGTCTTGAATAAGGAAACTCAGACAAAAATAAATACAGATATAACAAACAAGTCATATAATCATCATTCTTCTGTTCCATGGCTGACCAGAGTTTGAGCAATTTCATTGACCTTTTAGCTATAAATTGAGAAAGACTAACAGAAAGCTTATTCAGTGATAGGTATAATTCTTCAAAACATGCAATGTTTACAGTGGTTAAACGTTAGTGCCTTTAGAATTATAGGCTTAGGTGTTATTTTTCAAACTGTGTCTCATATCTGATTTAAAATACTGCCAATTTTCTGACAGGTATTCAGTTCTATAAGGTACTAAATACATTACAATAGGTGGATGGGATTGCTAAATAATATTTCATATACATTGTTGATATGCTGAGAAATATGAATATTATTCTTAAAATCTGAGTTAAAAGAGTTTCTCAGAGACATGTAAGAGTTTGGATATTATTTCTGTTGAAGAAAGAATATAAAAACTTTAAACAGAAGGAAAATATTCATCTTTTACTTCAGTTCAGGTCAGTAGCTCAGTAGTGTCCAACTCTTTGTGACCCCATGGACTGCAGCACACCAGACTTCCCTGTCCATCCTTTTAAAGGAATACATTTTAACTGCTAATCTTGACTCAGTTTCAGTTCAGTTTAGTCGCTCAGTCGTGTCCAACTCTTCATGACCCCATGGACTGCAGCATGCCAGACCTTCCTGTGCATCACCAACTCCCCAAATCTACCCAAACTCATGTCCATTGAGTTGGTGATGCCATCCAAACACCTCATTATCTGTCATCCCTTCTCCACCTGCCCTCAATCTTTCCCAGCATCAGGGTCTATTCTAATGAGTCAGCTCTTTGCATCAGGTGGCCAAAGTATTTGAGTTTCACCTTCAACCTCAGTCCTTCCGATGAAGACCCCCCAGGACTGATCTCCTTTAGGATAGATTGGTTGGATCTCCTTGCAGTCCAAGGGACTCTCAAGAGTCTTCTCCAACACCACAGTTCAAAAGCATCAATTCTTTGTCACTCAGCTTTCTTTATAGTCCAACTCTCACATCCATACATGACCACTGGAAAAACCATAGCTTTGACTAGATGAACCTTTGTTGGAGAAGTAATGTCTCTGCTTTTTAATATGCTGTCTAGGTTGGTCATAACTTTCTTTCCAAGGACTAAGTGTCTTTTAATTTCATGGCTGAAGTCACCATCTGCAGTGATTTTGGAGCCCCACAAAATAAAGTCAGCCACTGTTTCCCCATCTATTTCCCATGAAGTGATGGGGCCAGATGCCATGATCTTAGTTTTCTGAATGTTGACCTTTAAGCCAACTTTTTCACTCTCCTCTTTCACTTTCATCAAGAGGCTCTTTAGTTCTTCTTTACTTTCTGCCATAAAGGTGGTGTTATTTGCATATCTGAGGTTATTGACACTTCTCCCGGCAATCTTGATTCCAGCTTGTGTTTCTTCCAGTCCAGCGTTTCTCATGATGTACTGTGCATATAAGTTAAATAAGCAGGGTGATGATATACAGCCTTGACGTACTCCTTTTCCTATTTGGAACCAGTCTATTGTTCTATGTCCAGTTCTAACTGTTGCTTCCTGACCTGCATACAGGTTTCTCAAGAGGCAGGTCAGGTGGTCTGGTATTGCCATCTCTTTCAGAATTTTCCACAGTTTATTGTGATCCACACTGTCAAAGGCTTTGGCATAGTTAATAAAGCAGAAATCTCTACTACCAGTGAACAAAAAGGGGGAAAAAATGAGAGAGCTCCTACCTTAAAGAAGCTTGTAGTCTAGTAGACAAAAGAAGCAATCAAGTACATAATTAAGGTGGAATTTATTAGTTGCTCCTAGAGGCATGTACAACATTTTAGGAGAACTCCAAAGAGGTGGCCAAAATTCAGCCTGGGAAGGAACACCTATTAATAGCCAGGGTTCTTTTCAGCTGCATGTGATAGAATTTCAACTTAGGCTTAGGTAAACCTGGATTTATTTGTTCACATCACTGAGCAATTGCTGTTGCATCTACTTGGGATGGAGTGCTCCTATCAGGTATTAGGAATTGTGGAGAGATGGAGATGAGGCGCCGCCTTCCATTTTAGTAGACCTGAGGGATGTGCAAGTATCTCACGTCAAGTCTCTTTCTTGCCCTGTTGAGAAGGAATTTCAGAGCCCAAAAGCAAAGGATGGAAAACCCAGGAAGCAGATGTCCTTCCCATGAGTTGAGGCTCAGGAGTAGTCCCATATAGTACAGAGACTACTTACCTACAGAAGAAAGGGTACAACTGAGATTGTGTAAAGAACAGTGGGCAGTGTATATATGTCAATTCTAGTCTCCCAATCTGTCCCAGCCTCCAAAACAGGTAGCTAGTTGAGTAGCATAGGGAGCTCAGCTCAATGCTCTGTGGTGACCTAGAGGGGTAGGATGTGGGGGTATGAGGGTGGTCTAAGTGGGAGGGATTTATGTATACAAATAGCTGATTCACTTTGTTGTACTGCAGAAACTAATACAACACTGTAAAGCAGTTATACACCAATTAAAAAAAAAATCAGTAGGCAAAGCAATGGCATTGTTGTGAATCAACACTCCTAATCATGTTTTGCTCTAAGACAGTAACCTCAGCCTGAAGCCTGGAATAGCCCTGTGATGACCAGAGGCTAAGGGATTGGGGAGTCGGCTTTTCATTAGACATCTTCGAGAAATGACAGTTACTTGAATTACTGTACCTTTGATATTATCCCCAGTCTGATGTGGTTTTCCTGGTGGTTCAGTTGGTAAAGAATACGCCTGCAATGCAGGAGACCTGGGTTTGATCTCTGGGTCAGGAAGATCCCCTGGAGAAAGAAATGGCAACCCACTCCAGTATTCTTGCCTGGAGAAGTCCATGGACAGAAGAGCCTAGTGGGCTATAGTCCAGGGGTCGCAAAAACACAACTGAGCATCTGAGAATACTATACCAGAGCAGTCTGATGTAGCCTCAGGGGAAATAGCTACCACACTTTTACACTTATTTGCTTGTGCTGCACGATAATGCGTTCTGCAAAAGTGAAGTATCTTATTCATCTTCGTGCTCCCACTGCGTAGTGGACATGGTACCTGGCACACACTGGACGCTCAGTGCATGACAATTAGATTCAGTGAATCTAGTGAGGTCACAGCAGTATCTGAAGTCTTCTATCCTGTGGCTATTTGGATTTATTGGAGATCCTGTAGAATTTTCTATTTGGAGAAACAGAAGTACTTAAAAATTATGCAGTCTCCCTGGTGGCTCAGTTGGTAAAGTATCCACCTGCAATGCAGGAAACCCAGGTTCAATCCCTGGGTAGGGAATATGCCCTGGAGAAGGAAATGCAACCCACTCCAGTATTCTTGCCTG
This sequence comes from Ovis aries, assembly GCF_016772045.2. Lineage (NCBI taxonomy): Eukaryota > Metazoa > Chordata > Mammalia > Artiodactyla > Bovidae > Ovis > Ovis aries. Next base: position 94,826,852 of record NC_056059.1, read on the forward strand.
GAGAATCCCATGGACAGAGAAACCTAATGGACTACAGTCCATGGGGTCATAAACAGTGGGATATGACTGAGTGAGCATATTATTATGTTATCGTCAAAAACTGTACTTCTATAACATTTCTGCTTTAAGAGGTAGAAACTCAGAACCAAGCTATACTTCAAGATGGGCCAGAATATATTTGGGAATAAAAACAATAAATTTCATGTCTCTGCTTACTCATTTAGGGCATCTAAACAAAAAAACATCCAGTTCAACAAATTTTTCTGTTGCATATTTTAAAACTGGCCCTGTGATTACATTCTAGAAGAGAATCAACAGGAAAAATGTCTTTTCATATAGTTTGTATATTATGTTTAAAACATACATGAAAAATAATAACCTCTGAAATATCAGCACATTAGGAAAGGTCAAGATTAAAATGCCATATTTGTTGGAAATTTGACATGTTTTGTTTTCTGTTGGCTGGAATTCATCTTTAAAAATGTCCATTTTGATAGCAGGTCTAATATCAAATGCTTTTTTTTTTTTCCTGGCAGAGTTTTCTACATTTTCTCTCATTATAAAGGTTCTGTATTCAGACAAGGGCAATTCTTTTGAGGACACATAAGGCAGAAGCTTGAAATGCGGTTACTTGTCCAAAGAGCTCTTGGCTCTGTAGTGTTGAAAATAACAGAAATGAATTTGAACATCCCAAACCCAGTCAGATATGACTAGGAAGACAATGAAAGGAACAGATGGGTATCTTTGCAAAGCAACAAACTCAGAGCCACACTTGGGGTCATGCCCAACTTTTCAGGAGCTGTGAGAAAGGGAATAGAGGGTCAGAGAGAAGGACCTAAATCTCTCTTTGGTCAGAAATCTCTCTTCAGAGTCTTAAAGATTCTGAAAACTAAAATGCATATTGTTCAGATTTATTATGCAGAGAATATTGACCTTTTGAACCATTGCTTTATGGATAATACACCATGTTTAAAGGCATACAAGCTAACTAGTTTTAGAATGTATCTTTCAGTACATAAAATGCAAGTTCTTCGTTATTAGGATATGTTTTCCTAGAAAAGAAGACAAAGAATCTTTGAACCAGCATAACGAACCCTATGCTCTAGTATTGCTTTTGGGTACATGCTAATGAGGATCCAACCATGGACCATTCAATTGTCCTCCTTTGTTCTCTGATTTTTCATAATCAGGCATAGTCTCATAGCAATGCAACTAAAGGAATATGCCAATGTAACACAGGAGTGGGGAGAGAAGTTCACTTGGTCTATAGTTTATTGGTTTCAAAAGTTTTCAGGGCAGCTGTAGCCACTATGCAGAACAGTATGGAGGTTTCTTAAAGAAGTAAAAATAGAGTTACCACATCATCCTGCAATATCATTCCTGAGCATATGTCTAGAGAAAACTCTAATTAGAAAACATACAGGAACAGTGGGGAATGTTCATAGCATCACTATTTGCAATAGCCTAGACATGGAAGCAGCCCAAGTGTCCATTGACAGATGAATAGTAAAGAAGAAGCAGTTCGTATACACAATGCAATATTACTCAGCTATAAGGAAGAATGAAACATTGCCATTTGCAGCAACATGGATGGACCAATAAATTGTCATTCTAAGTTAAGGGAGTCAGATAGAGAAAGACAGATATCATATATCTGTCTTGGGATCTAAAAAATGATACAAATGAACTTATTTACAAAACAGAAACAGACTTGCAGACATAGAAAACAAACTTATGGGGACGTTTCCTATCAAAGGGGATGGTCGTAGTGAGGGAAGGAGTTTGGGATTAACAGACACAAACTACTACATATAAATAGCTAAACAACAAGGTTCTATAACAAAGGGAACTTCATTCAATATTTTGTAATAAACAATAATGAAAATGAATATATATACATAAATATATATGTATAACTGTAATATATATCAGTTCAGTTCAGTTCAGTCGCTCAGTCGTGTCCGACTCTTTGCGACCCCATGAATCGCAGCACGCCAGGCCTCCCTGTCCATCACCAACTCCCGGAGTTCACTCAGACTCGCGTCCATCGAGTCCGTGATGCCATCCAGCCATCTCATCCTCTGTCGTCCCCTTTTCCTCCTGCCCCCAATCCCTCCCAGCATCAGAGTCTTTTCCAATGAGTCAACTCTTCGCATGAGGTGGCCAAAGTACTGAAGTTTCAGCTTTAGCATCATTCCTTCCAAAGAAATCCCAGGGCTGATTTCCTTCAGAATGGATTGATTGGATCTCCTTGCAGTCCAAGGGACTCTCAAGAGTTCTCCAACACCAAAGATATATGTATATATATATAACTGGATCTCCTTGCTGTACACCAGAGACTAAGACAACATTGTAAAGCAACTAAATTTTTTTAAAAAATGTGTTTGGCAAATCAAATGCCTGTAAACCTTGTTATTTGGGAAAAAGGACATTTCAATAAAAACAATGGTAGCCAAAAGGCATATATGAATTTGGAGAGGGGAAATAATTTACTTAGAAACTGTCAACATAATGATAATTTGTAAGTTATATGTTACATAAGAGGTGTGATGCAGTGTGTGGTATTGTAAGTTACTTAACTCAGATCTAGATGGTTGATAACCACAGAAAAGCAAAGAATTTTTTTTGTGTGTGAAATATACATAATATTAAATTTCCTGTTAAGTGTTCAGTTCAGTGGCATTAAGTACATTCACACTATTGTACAACTGTTGATACTGTACATCTCTAGAACTTTTTCTTTATCCCAAACTGAACTCTGTGCCCATTAAACAATGTCTTCATTACTCCCTTTCCCCAGCTTCTGGTAACCACTATTTTCTGCTTTCTATTTCTACAAATGTTGACTCTCATATGATTCTTATATAAGTAGTGTTAGTCTCTCAGTCGTGCCCAACTCTTTGCGACCCCATGGACTGCAGCCCACCAGGCTTCTCTGTCCATGGGACTTTCTAGGCACGGGTACTGGAGTGGGTTATATAAGTCAGTCAGTCAGTTCAGTTGCTCAGTCGTGTCCGACTCTTTGCGACCTCATGAATTGCAGCACATCAGGCCTCCCTGTCTATCACCATCTCCCGAAGTTCACTCAGACTCACGTCCATCGAGTCCGTGATGCCATCCAGCCATCTCATCCTCGGTCATCCCCTTCTCCTCCTGCCAACAATCCCTCCCAGCATGAGTCTTTTCCAATGAGTTAACTCTTCGCAAGAGGTGGCCAAAGTACTGGAGTTTCAGCTTTAGCATCATTCCTTCCAAAGAATTCCCAGGGCTGATCTCCTTCAGAATGGACTGGTTGGATCTCCTTGCAGTCCAAGGGACTCTCAAGAGTCTTCTCCAACACCACAGTTCAAAAGCATCAATTCTTCGGCGCTCAGCCTTCTTCACAGTCCAACTCTCACATCCATACATGACCATTGGAAAAACCATAGCCTTGAATAGACGGACCTTAGTCAGCAAAGTAATGTCTCTGCTTTTGAATATACTATCTAGGTTGGTCATAACTTTTCTTCCAAGGAGTAAACATCTTTTAATTTCATGGCTGCAATCACCATCTGCAGTGATTTTGGAGCCCCCCAAAATAAAGTCTGACACTGTTTCCACTGTTTCCCCATCTATTTCCCGTGAAGTGATGGGACCAGATGCCATGATCTTCGTTTTCTGAATGTTGACCTTTAAGCCAACTTTTTCACTCTCCTCTTTCATTTTCATCAAGAGGCTTTTTAGCTCCTCTTCACTTTCTGCCATAAGGGTGGTGTCATCTGCATATCTGAGGTTATTGATATTTCTCCCAGCAACCTTGATTCCAGCTTGTGTTTCTTCCAGTCCAGCGTTTCTCATGATGTACTCTGCATAGAAGTTAAATAAGCAGGGTGACAATATACAGCCTTGACTTACTCCTTTTGCTATTTGGAACAGGTCTGTTGTTCGATGTCCAGTTCTAACTGTTGCTTCCTGACCTGCATACAGACTTCTCAAGAGGCAGGTCAGGTGGTCTGGTATTGCCATCTCTTTCAGAATTTTCCACAGTTTATTGTGATCCACACAGTCAAAGGCTTTGGCATAGTCAATAAAGCAGAAATAGGTGTTTTCCTGGAACTCTCTTGCTTTTTCCATGATCCAGCAGATGTTGGCAATTTGATCTTTGGTTCCTCTGCCATTTCTAAAACCAGCTTGAACGTCAGGGAGTTCACGGTTCACGTATTGCTGAAGCCTGGCTTGGAGAATTTTGAGCATTACTTTACTAGCATGTGAGATGAGTGCAATTGTGTGGTAGTTTGAGCATTCTTTGGCATTGCCTTTCTTTGGAATTGGAATGAAAACTGACCTTTTCCAGTCCTGTGGCCACTGCTGAGTTTTCCAAATTTGCTGGCATATTGAGTGCAGCACTTTCACAGCATCATCTTTCAAGATTTGAAAGAGCTCAACTGGAATTCCATCACCTCCTCTAGCTTTGTTTTTATTGATGCTTTCTAAGGCCCACTTGACTTCACATTCCAAGATGTCTGGCTCTAGATTAGTGATCACATCATCATGATTATCTGGGTCATGTAGAGCCACTCAATATTTTTAATTTTGGGTCTCACTTATTTCACTTAGCATAATGTTTTCAAGTTTCATCTATACTGTAGCATGTGTCAGAATCCCATCCCCATTTGCACTGATGATACTCCACCGCATGGACATACTGCATTTGCTTATGCATCATCTGCCACTGGACATTTAGGTTGTCTCCTCCTTCAGGCACTGTGAACACTGCTGCTATGAACACTTGTGTGCATCCATCTATTCGAGTCTCTGCTTTCAGAGATTCTTTTGGGTATATTCCTACAGTTGGCATTGTTGGATCATACAGTAATTTTATGTTTGATTGTTTGAGGAAACATCATACTGTTTTCCACAGCACCTGCACCATTTGACATTCCTACCAGCAGTGTATAAATGTTCCAGTTTTTCTACATCCCTGCCAATACTTCTTCTTTTTCTTTTTCCTTGATTACAGCCATCTTAACGGGTGTGAAATGATATCTTTTCGCAGTTTTCATTTTCATTTCCCTAATGATAGCAGTGTAGAGCACCTTTTCATGTGCTCGTTGGCCATTTCTATATCTTTTCTGGGTAATTGTCTGTTAAGCCCAATTTTTAATTGGGTTGTTTTTTTTGGGTTTTGTTTGTATTGAGTGGTAGTTTTATATCCCATGGACGGAGGAGCCTGGTAGGCTGCAGTCCATGGGGTCGCGAAGAGTTGGACACTACGGAGTGACTTCACTTTCACTTTTCACTTTCATGCATTGGAGAAGGAAATGGCAACCCACTCCAGTGTTCTTGCTTGGAGAATCCCAGGGATGGGGGAGCCTAGTGGGCTGCTGTCTGTGGGGTCACACAGAGTTGAACACGACTGAAGTGACTTAGCAGCAGTAGCAGTTTTATATATTCCAGATATTAATTCCTTATCAGATATATTATTTTCAAATATTTTCTCCATTTTATGTATTATCTTTTCACTCTCTTGATAGTGTCATTTGATACAAGAAGTTTTCAATTTTGATAAGTCTCAATTAATTTTTTCCTTTTTTCCCTATGCATTTGGTGTTATAGCCAAGAAATTATTGCCAAGTCCAATGTAAGAATCTTTTTAAATGTATTCTCATAATCTAGAAATCTTGATTATATGACATCTCTTTCCATTCTTTAGTTGCACTTTTCACATCCTCTTATCACACAAAGGACAAATAGGGCTATCATCTAGGTTGCCAAATAATACTTAATTTATAAGCCCATGCTTATAATACACATAATTAAACCTGTGCTGGTTTATGATTAGTCTTTCCCTTTTTAGTGACTCTTTTGAGATTTAATTTTAAAGGCATAAAAACCAAAGAATCACCCAACTCTTCTGTCCTATTTGGCAACAGTTATACAGTTGGCTTGAAAGTCACATTCAGAAAACGAAGATCATGGAATCTGTCCCATCATTTTATGGGAAATAGATGGGGAAACAGTAGAAACAGTGTCAGACTTTATTTTGGGGGGCTCCAAAATCACTGCAGATGGTGACTGCAGCCATGAAATTAAAAGATGCTTACTCCTTGGAAGAAAAGTTATGACCAACCTAGATAGCATATTGAAAAGCAGAGACATTACCAACAAAGGTCTGTCTAGTCAAGGCTATGGTTTTTCCAGTGGTCATGTATGGTTGTGAAAGTTGGACTGTGAAGAAAGCTGAGCACCGAAGAATTGATGCTTTTGAACTGTGGTGTTGGAGAAGACTCTTGAGAATCTCTTGGACTGCAGGAGATTCAAGCAGTCCATTCTAAAGGAGATCAGTCCTGGGTCTTCTTGGAAGGACTGATGCTAAAGCTGAAACTTCAATACTTTGGCCACCTTATGCGAAGAGTTGGCTTATTGGAAAAGACCCTGATGCTGGGAGGGATTGGGGGTAGGAGGGGAAGGGTATGACAGAGAATGAGATGGCTGACTGGTATCACTGACTTGATGGACATGAGTTTGAGTGAACTCTGGGAGTTGGTGATAGACAGGGAGGCCTGGCGTGCTGCGATTCATGGGGTAGCAAAGAGTCGAACACAACTGAGCAACTGAACTGAACTGAATTGAACTGATACAGTGGAAGTGAAAAATGGATTTAAGGGACTAGATCTGATAGACACAGTGCCTAATGAACTATGGATGGAGGTTCGTGACACTGTACAGGAGACAGGAATAAAGACGATCCCTAAGAAAAAGAAATGCAAAAAAGCAAAATGGCTGTCTGAGGAGGCCTTACAAACAGCTGTGAAAAGATGGGCAGCGAAAAGCAAACGAGAAAAGGAAAGATATACCCATTTGAATGCAGAGTTCTAAAGAATATAAAGGAGAGATAAGAAAGCATTCCTCAGTTAAGTTCAGTTCAGTTCAGTCGCTCAGTCGTGTCCAACTCTTTGTAACCCCATTAACTGTAGCATGCCAGGCCTCCCTGTCCATCACCATCTCCTGAAGTTCACTCAGACTCAAGTCCATCGAGTCTGTGATGCCATCCAGCCATCTCATTCTTTGTCGTCCCCTTCTCCTCCTGCCCCCAATCCCTCCCAGCATCAGTCTTTTCCAATGAGTCAGCTCTTTGCATGAGGTGGCCAAAGTACTGGAGTTTCAGCTTTAGCATCATACCTTCCAAATAAAACCCTGGGCTGATCTTCTTCAGAATGGACTGGTTGGATCTCCTTGCAATCCAAGGGACTCTCAAGAGTCTTCTCTAACACCACAGCTCAAAGCATCAATTCTTCTGCACTCAGCCTTCTTCACAGTCCAACTCTCACATCCATACATGACCACTGGAAAAACCATAACCTTGACTAGATGGACCTTAGTTGGCAAAGTAATGTCTCTGCTTTTGAATATACTATCTAGATTGGTCATAACATTTCTTCCAAGGAGTAAGCATCTTTTAATTTCATGGCTGCAGTCACTATCTGCAGTGATTTTGGAGCCCCCAAAAATACAGTCTGACACTGTTTCCACTGTTTCCCGATCTGTTTCCCATGAAATGATGGGACTGGATGCCATGATCTTCGTTTTCTGAATGTTGAGCTTTAAGCCAACTTTTTCACTCTCCTTTTCACTTTCATCAAGAGGCTTTTAGCTCCTCTTCACTTTCTGCCATAAGGGTGGTGTTATTTGCATATCTGAGGTTGCTGATGTTTCTCCCGGCAATCTTGATTTCAGCTTGTGTTTCTTCCAGTCCAGCATTTCTCATGATGTACTCTGCATAGACGTTAAATAAGCAGGGTGACAATACACAGCCTTGATGTACTTCTTTTCCTATTTGGAACCAGTCTGTTGTTCCATTCCTGACCTGCATACAGATTTCTCAAGAGGCAGGTCAGGTGGTCTGGTATTGCCATCTCTTTCAGAATTTTCCACAGTTTATTGTGATCCACACAGTCAAAGGCTTTGGCATAGTCAATAAAGCAGAAATAGAAGTTTTCATGGAACCCTCTTGCTTTTTCCATGATCCAGCGGATGTTGGCAATCTGATCTCTGGTTCCTCTGCCTTTTCTAAAACCAGCCTGAACATCTGGAAGTTCACGGTTCACGTATTACTGAAGCCTGGCTTTGAGAATTTTGAGCATTACTTTACTAGCCTGTGAGATGAGTGCATTCTTTGGCATTGCCTTTCTTTGGGATTGGAACGAAAACTGACCTTTTCCAGTCCTGTGGCCACCGCTGAGTTTTCCAAATTTGCTGGCATATTGAGTGCAACACTTTCACAGCATCATCTTTCAGGATTTGAAAGAGCTCAACTGGAATTCCATCACCTCCTTTAGCTTTGTTCATAGTGATGCTTTCTAAGGCCCACTTGACTTCACATTCCAGGATGTCTGGCTCTAGAGGAGTGATCACACCATTGTGATTATCTTGGTCATGAATATCTTTTTTGTACCATTCTTCTGTGTATTCTTGCCACCTCTTCATAATATCTTCTGCTTCTGTTAGGTCCATACCATTTCTGTCCTTTATTGAGCCCATCTTTGCATGAAATGTTCCCTTGGTATCTCTAATTTTCTTGAAGAGATCTCTAGTCTTTCCTATTCTGTTCTTTTCTTCTATTTCTTTGCATTGATTGCTGAGGAAGGCTTTCTTATCTCTTCTTGCTATTCTTTGGAACTCTGCATTCAGATGCTTATATCTTTCCTTTTCTCCTTTGTTTTTCGCCTCTCTTCTTTTCATATCTATTTGTAACGCCTCCTCAGGCAGCCAAAAAGATCTTCACGACCAAGATAATAACAATGGTGTGATCACTCACCTAGAGCCAGACATCCTGGAATGTGAAGTCAAGTGGGCCTTAGGAAGCATCATTATGAACAAAGTTAGTGGAGGTGATGGAATTCCAGTTGAGCTGTTTCAAATCCTGGAAGATGGTGCTGTGAAAGTGCTGCACTCAATATACCAGCAAATTTGGAAAACTCAGCAGTGGCCACAGGGCTGGAAAAGGTCAGTTTTCATTCCAATCCCAAAGAAAGGCAATGCCAAAGAATGCTCACACTACCATACAATTGTACTCATCTCACATGCTAGTAAAGTAATGCTCAAAATTCTCCAAGACAGGCTTCAGTAATACGTGAACCATGAACTTCCAGATGTTCAAGTTGGCTTTAGAAAAGGCAGAGGGACCAGAGATCAAATTGCCAACATCTGCTGGATCATGGAAAAGGCAAGAGAGTTCCAGAAAAACATCTATTTCTGCTTTATTGACGATGCCAAAGCCTTTGACTGTGTGGATCACAATAAACTGTGGAAAATTCTGAAAGAGATGGCAATACCAGACCACCTGACCTGCCTCTTGAGAAATCTGTATGCAGGTCAGGAAGCAACAGTTAGAACTGGACATGGAACAACAGACTGGTTCCAAATAGGAAAAGGAGTACATCAAGGCTGTATATTGTCACCCTGCTTATTTAACTTCTATGCAGAGTACATCATGAGAAACGCTGGATTGGAAGAAACACAACCTGGAATCAAGATGGCTGGGAGAAATATGAATAACCTCAGATATGCAGGTGACAAAACCCTTATGGCAGAAAGTGAAGAAGAACTAAAGAGCCTCTTGATGAAAGTGAAAGAGGAGAGTGAAAAAGTTGGCTAAAGCTCAACATTCAGAAAACTAAGATCATGGCATCTTGTCCCATCACTTCATGGGAAATAGATGGGGAAACATTGGAAACAGTGTCAGACTTTAGTTTTCTGGGCTCCAAGATCACTGCAGATTGTGATTATAGCCGTGAAATTAAAAGACACTTACTCCTTGGAAGAAATGTTATGACCAACCTAGACAGCATATTAAAAAACAGAGGTATTGCTTTGCCAACAAAGGTCAGTCTAATCAAGGCTATGGTTTTTCCAGTGGTCATGTATGGATGTGAGAGTTGGACTGTGAAGAAGGCTGAGTGCTGAAGAACTGATGCTTTTGAACTATGGTGTTAGAGAAGACTCTTGAGAGTCCCTTGGATTGCAAGGAGATCCAACCAGTCCATCCTTAAGGAGATCAGTCCTGGGTATTCATTGGAAGGACTGATGTTGAAGCTGAAACTCCAATACTTTGTCCACCTGATGTGACGAGCTGACTCGTTGGAAAAGACCCTGATGCTGGGAAATATTGATGGCAGGCGGAGAAGGGGACGACAGAGAATGAAATGGTTGGATGACATCACCAACTCAATGGGCATGAGTTTGGGTGGACTCTGGGAGTTGGTGAAGAACAGGAAGGCCTGGCGTGCTGCAGTTCATGGGGTTGCGAAGAGTTGGACATGACTGAGCAACTGAACTGATCTGATACTGACAGTACTAATAGCAAACTCTTAAGTGGGACTTTCCAGGTAGCTCATCTGGTAAGGAATCCATATGCAATTCAGGAGAACCTGATTTGATTCTTGGGTTGGGAAGATCCCGTGGAGAAGGGACAGGCTATCTGCTCCAGTATTCATGGTTTCCCCGGTGGTTCAGATGGTAAAGAATCCAGCCACAATGCAGCAGACCTGGGTTTGATCCCTGGGTTAGGAAGATCCCCTGGAGAAAGGCATGGCAATCGTTTCCAGTAGTCTTCCCTGGAGAATCACCATGGACAGAGGAGCCTGGTAGGCTACAGTCCATGGGTCACAAAGAGTTGGATACCACTAAGTGAGTAATCACAAGTGGGACTTCGCACTTCTAAAAATTGATCTAAGCTCTTTGCATATACTAATTCATTTGCTCCTCAAACAACTCTTTTATTCCTCAGAACTATCATTATCATTATCACCATCCTCATCCTCGTCTTCAGTTTAGAGTTGAAGAAACAGAAGTATAGAAAGGTTGATTAACTTGGCAAAGGTCACACGGTAAGTGATAGAGCCCAGATCTGAAGCCAGAAGTCCACGCGCTTACCGCTACTACATGTACTCCACGCACACTTCCAATGATGGGAGTTAGCAGTCTAGGAGGGATAGACATGAGAGTTTTATCATGGTATTTACCTCGATATAAACCTTCTGTGAACCTCTAGTTCCCAAAGTGTGAAAAAAAGACCTAGGTTCTTAGCATGATATTCAAGGTTCTTCAAAATCTGGCTCCAGCTTTTGTTTCCTTCTTCTTTCTAACATTATCATGCTCTGTTTAAACAGATAAGCTTAAAAACTGTGAGGCTTGTCTCTGATGCCATTACTTATATCATTTCCAACAAGTGGGTTTATTTTCATCTCACCATCCTTATCTTTGGCATTCTATCCATCTTAGAAGTCTGGTTCACTTCTTAGGAGGCTGATCCTGCCATAATTATTTTTCTTTTAATTTCAAATACAAGTGTCCTTTCCCTTCTGTATCACCTACTGCATATGCAGTCCATTCATTTGCACTTTCATTCATTCACTAAATAGTACTTTTCAAACATTGCCATACTTCATGGCCATTTCTGAATATGACATACTGCCAATAACAGATTTTAAAATCTTGGAAAGCAAATACCATACAGTTCCCACTTTTACATTTCTTAAGATACCTAGCATAGGAGGAACTTAATAAATATAGATTTAGTCACTGATTAGCTGAGTTATATGACCAAACTTAGGCTGGCAATCTGATTTTTATGAGATTATTGCTATAAGGATAAGCTCCCCTTATTTAGAAACTTCTGTTGTGATCAGTGAGAAAATAAGGATTAGAAGAAACTCACATATGAAAGAACTATTATATATCAAACTAAATGTCAAACTGTGTGTGAGTGCTCAGTCGGTCAGTCGTTGCAACCCCATTGACTGTAGCCTGCTAGGCTTCTCTGTCCGTGGAATTTTCCAGGCAAGAATGCTGGAGCAGGTTGCCATTTCCTTTTCCAGGGGATCAAACCCTTCTCTGAAATCTCCTCCATTGGCAGGCTGATTATTTACCACTAGCATCATCTGGGAAGCTTCTAAGGACTTTTTTCTAAGTTAAGGAAAGTTGATAAATCTGACAGTAGAGTTATTTTTAGAATAATGCAGTAGGGTTAAGTGAAATGAATTAATGAAAAGCAATACACAGACTAGTATGATTTAAAATGGAAATAACTAGATATTTAGAAGTTTTTGAAAAATCATAATGAAATAATTGATTTCTGCTGCTGCTGCTAAGTCACTTCAGTCGTGTCTGACTCTGTGCGACCCCATAGATGGCAGCCCACCAGGCTCCCACATCCCTGGGATTCTCTAGGCAAAAACACTGGAGTGGGATGCCATTTCCTTCTCCAATGCATGAAAGTGAAAAGTCAAAGTGAAGTTGCTCAGTCATGTCCGACTCTTCGCGACCCCATGGACTGCAGCCCCAGGCTCCTCCATCCATGGGATTTTCCAGGCAAGAGTACTGGAGTGGGGTGCCATTGCCTTCTCCAATTGATTTCTAAGAGAGGTTAATGACCACACTTCTCAGACCTTTAAATCTCACCAAGAATCCCTTTTATCATCCCTAAATAATGAAGATAACATCTTTTTAAGATGAAAGAATGATATGCATTTTGTAAAGGGGAAAACACCATAAACAGTCTTATTTTACACCTCTAATTTTTTTATGCCTAGAAAAAGTGCAGAGATTTCTCTTTAATTTGACAGCTTCCAGGAAAACTGATCAAGTTACATGGTCAGTGAAAAGATAAGACAAGTGAAGTGAAATTAGAAGAACAAGTAGAAGACAGAACATAGGTATTCAAACCTTAAATGCCAGGCTACTTAGCTCAGCTGTGAAATGATTGCAATGAGCACATTTAAAGCGATAAGGTAAAATGGACAGATTTTTGTTTTCAAGAGACATGTAGCTCAGATATGCAGATGACACAACCCTTATGGTAGAAAGTGAAGAGGAACTGAAGAACCTCTTGGTGAAAGTGAAAGAGGAGACTGAAAAAACTGGCTAAAACTCAACATTCGAAAAACTAAGTTCATGGCATCTGATCCCATCACTTCAGGGCAAATAGATGAGGAAACAATGGAAACAGTGGCAGATTTCATTTTCTTGGGCTCCAAAATCACTGCAGATGGTGACTGTAGCCATGAAATTAAAAGACCCTTTCTTCTTGGAAGAAAAGCTATGACCAACCTAGACAGTATATTAAAAAGCAGAGACATTACTTTTTCAACAAAGGTCTGTCTAGTCAAGGCTGTGGTTTCTCCAGTAGTCGCGTATGGATGTGAGAGTTGGACTATAAAGAAAGCTGAGCGCAGAATTGATGTTTTTGAACTGTGGTGTTGGAGAAGACTCTTGAGAGTCCCTTGGACTGCAAGGAGATCCAACCAGTTCATCCTAAGGAAATCAGTCCTGAATGTTCATTGGAAGGGCTGATGTTGAAGCTGAAACTCCAATACTTTGGCCACCTGATGTGAAGAGCTGACTCATTGGAAAAGACCCTGATGCTAGGAAAGATTGAAGGCAGGAGGAGAACAGAGGTGAGATGGTTGGATGGCATCACCTACTCGGTGAACATGAGCTTGAGCAATCTCCGGTAGCACGTGATGGACAGGGAGCAGTCCATGGGTTTGCAAAGAGTCAGACACAACTGAGCAACTGAACTGAACTGTAGCTTTGTTGACACCACGGCTACAGGGCGGCACTGAAAAGCCCAAGCGGCAGCGAAGGTCTGAGGAGTCACGTGGCCCTTGCTGGCACCAGAGGGCACCAAGCCAGGGGCTCTGAGGTCTAATCCATCCATTTCAAACAGTAGCCTAGAATCAGGAGTGCCGTGGGTCCAGCCTGGTGGGTGACTTCTACACGGTTCCAAAACCCCAGACCATCTCTGAAATGAGAGTTGACTTGTCTAGACTCTGGTCTTTGGAGATGCAAATAGGAATGCTGTTGCTGCTGCTGCTAAGTCGCTTCAGTCGTGTCCGACTCTGTGCGACCCCAGAGACGGCAGCCCACCAGGCTCCCCCATCCCTGGGATTCTCTAGGCAAGAATACCTACATAGCTGGAAATCAGACGTGAGCAGCTGGTGAACAAGGTCGCGGCAGAATTTGAAGGGCCCTTGAGGCCTGAATTGTTGCCTTGACGATCCGGATCCACAGTTATTAGGAACCCGTGTGGCAAGGTCAAAGATCAGAGCCCATAAACATTGGTTGATGTTGAGCTAGAGGAAGAAGCTCAAGGAATGTTCCTAAGAACAGCCAGAGGGTTACTGAGAGAACAAGGAGCTGGAGGTCTGCTTCTCTTTCCTCTTTGTGCCTCTGAATAGCTCCTCTCTGGAGGTAAGAAGACCAGGTGGCTTCTTATGGGGGTTGGTGTGGGAAGCTTTCCAAAAGGTCTGGGGTGCTGGAAAAGAAACAATAAATTATGTAAAATCAGAGATAGAGGTGGGAAAGGAACAGGAAGAACCACAGTGAAAATGTAGAGGGTAAATTTGAGAGACGGGACAAGAAAAGTTAGGTTGCGTGAAGCTGAGTCACTTCAGTTGTGCCCGACTCTTTATGACACCATGAACTGTACCCTGCCAGGCTCCTCTGTCCATGGGATTCTTCAGGCAAGAATACTGGAGTGAGTAGCCATGCCCCCCTCCAGGGGATCTTCCTGACCCAGCAACTGAACCCAGGTCACTTATATCTCCTGCATTGGCAGGCATGTTCTTTACCACTAGTGCCACCTGGGAAGCCCAAAAGTGAGGTTTAGTTAGTTCAGTTGCTCAGTCATGTCCAACTCTTTGCTACCACGTGGACTGCAGCATACTAGGCTTCCCTGTCCATCATTGACTCCCAGAGCTTGCTCAAACTCACTTGAGTCAGTGATGCCATCCAACCTTCTCATCCTCTGTCATCCCCTTCTTCTCCCACTTTCAATCTTTCCCAGCATCAGAGTCTTTTCAAATGAGTTAGTTCTTTGCATCAGGTGGCCAAAGTATTGGAGATTCAGCTTTAGCATCAGTCCCACCAATGAACATTCAAGATTGATTTCCATTAGATGGACTAGTTGGATCTCCTTGCAGTCCAAAGGACTCTCAAGAGTCTTCTCCAACACCACAGTTCAAAGGCATCAATAGTTCAAAGGCATCAATTCTTCGGTGCTCAGCTTTCTTTATGGTCCAGCTCTCACATCCATACATGACTACTGGGAAAAGCATAACTTTGACTTTACAGACCTTTGTCAGCAAAGTGACGTTTCTACTTTTTAAAACGATGTTGTAGGTTGGTCATAGCTTTTCTTCCAAGGACCATCTGCAGTGAATATGGAGCCCAAGAAAATAAAGTTGTCACTGTTTCCCTTATTTCCCCATCTATTTGCCATAAAGTGATGGGACCAGATGCCATGATGTTCTTTTTTTTTTTTTTTTTTTTTGAGTGTTGAGATTTAAGCCAGCTTTTTAACTCTCCTCTTTCACTTTCATCAAGAGGCTCTTTGGTTCCTCTTCACTTTCTGCCATAGGGTGGTGTCACTGAATATCTGAGGTTATTGATGTTTTTCCTGGCAATCTTGATTCCAGCTTGTGTTTCATTAATCTGGCACTGTTAGTGATCATGCCTCAACTGAAGGAGTGTGAAGGAACAAACTGAGAGAAGAGGCCTTTTAAAATCAGTTCCAATGAGGTGGTTCCCTGGGAATTCTGAATGTTGATGGGAACATACTAAGCAATTACCACTGCATTTCTAAATATTTTTATATACGATCTAGAGAAAACCAACAGTTTTTATGTTTAAAATTGAAATATTCCAAGAAAATTTGGCATACATATAGAAGAAATTTTGCCTAGATTCTAATTCTGACATTTCTAGGTCCAGAACAGCCCTGAAACCTTGGATTGTCACCTCCTCTGGAACCCAGTTTCTAAATATTTAAAATTAGGGCCCTGACATACAATATCTCTGATCTCTAGCTGAAATTCATTAGGGACCCTTTTTAAATTTAAAGGTTTTTCTCTCTGCATGCATGCCAAGTTGCTTCGGTTGTATCTGACTCTTTGTGATCCCATGGACTATAGCCTGTCAGACTCCTCTGTCCATGGGATTCCCCTGATAACAATACTGGAGTGGGTTGCTGTGCCCTCCTTCGAAGCCTCTTCCCCATCCAGGGATGGAACCCATGTCTCTTAGGTCTGTCTTCTGCTTTGGCAGGCAGGATCTTTACCACTAGCACCATCTGGGAAACCCTTTTCTCTGTAAGCCTTGGGTTATCTTCCTATAGCCATCTCTAACATCCAGAAAATGCAAAGTAAATGTTTCCATTCTCTCATGACATGACAAAACGAAACCTGAGGAAATGCTGTAGAAACTATTTTGTAAAGGTTTATACCCTTTTTGTCCATGTTCTTTTATTTGTAGGCCTGGTATAGTTCATATATATATATGTATGTATACACACACACACACACTGGGGCTAGTATGAGAAGGTGAGACTGTAGTGAACTTATAGCGACAAATGGAAGAGGAACAGACATATAAACAGGCAAAGAATGTATTGACAGCAATAGAGCTGAAGTGTAGAAGCTGTGAGGGGATGAATGAAAGAAAAATGATGTTCTAAGTACTCATCCAGGCAAACATTTGGTACATGATTTATTTTTGATACAGTTGTAATGAAATTCCATTCTTCTCTATGGAACCACAGGCCAGATCTTTAGCGCATTGCTGCCTGGTGCCCAGTGGGCAGTGAGTGCCTAATTGCCAGTACCACTTTTTAGCGCATGTTCATCTGCAGGATATTAAACAGATTGCCGTCCTTTTGATGTTTGTGAATATGAGCAGTAAATACCATATTGATATGACTCAATGGATTTGTTTCAGGAAAAAGAAAAAGACAGAGGAGGGCGAAGAAAGGAAGAAGGAAGAGAAAGTGGAAGGAAAAGAAATTCACATTGCTCCCTGAGATGAAGGGATGAATTAGGTAAATCTGAATGTATGTCAGTTGTTTGGAGGTGAGTAGCACACTCTGTACCTAAAAAGAAATGGTACCTCTTCCAGTTCACTCCCAATTTAGTGAGTAAGGGAATGGCTCCCCAAAGAATCTGCAAACATTTTTTTTTCAGAAATAGCAAATAGCAAATGAAGAATAACAAATGTGTTTTATTACAGTTCAGAATTTTCCAGAATGTGCCTAGCTTAAGTGGCCATAAACAAGATATGTGTGTATGAGCATGTGAGTATGTATCATATTATTTGCTATGTTTATAAGAAATTCATAAGTTATTATTAGCTTTACTTTCCATTTTATAAAAAGTCATAACAGAGTTGTTTGAAGTAGACAAAGTTCAAGTACAGCCTTACCAGTTGGATAAAGCTAAAGGAACATTAGAGTATAAAAGTTAGATTGTAATTTTATTCCCACTGTCTTTTAAATGGCATCTAGTAAGTTATTTAAATTTTTCATTTCTTTTATATTAAAAGATGTTGAGCTAGGTGCTCCCTCAAGCCCTGTCTACCCACAGGCTTTACATCATATGAGTGGTCTTGGAGTTTTCACTGGGAACATTGTTTTTGAAAATAGTAAATTCTAGGCAAGTAATCATATTCTGCTGATGAATTATCTCCTAAATTCTAGAGCTATACCCTTTTTGGATTGGGAAAGTGATTTTCTTATTCTTTAATCTCATTATTCTCAACCGTGAAGCTGAGATAATGGCATATGGTGGTGATGGCGGTTTAGTTGCTAAGTCATGTCCTACTCTTGTGACCCCATGGACTGTAGCCTGCTAGGCTCCTCTGTCCATGGGATTTTCCAGGCAAGAATTCTGGAGTGGCTTTCCATTTACTTCTCCAGGAGATCTTCCCGACCCAGGAACTGAATCCGGGTCTCCTGCACTAAAGGCAGATTCTTTACCAACTGAGCCACTCGGGAAACCCATAGCCCGTAGTATCTGTGGCCTATTTGAAAGAGACCTGGGAAGAAGTGGTCAGTTCATTTGGTAAAATATGCTTGAGGTCGGACAAACCTTATCTTGCAATGAGAGACAGAGACGGAAAGAGAAACACACTAATTAGAGCTTCTTGTTCCAAGATGTCTATTCATCCCCTGCTCTGGTCACTTTGTTAAAGCCATTCAAAAGTAGAAACAGGGATATGCAGTTAAGCGGATTGCCTACTTCAGGTTCAGAACTATCTTCAGCTGCAATCATTAGAACATTGTTATCTTGTTTTTTGCCCAGCTCTTTTTTGAAGCTCCTAGTAAAGACATATCTTTCCTGGTGGCTCAGATGGTAAAGAATCTGCCTGACATGCAGGAGACCTGAGTTTAATTCCTGGGTCTGGAAGATCCCCCGGAGAAGGGAATAGCAACGCACTCCAGTATTCTGGCCTGAAGAAACCCATGGACCTAGGAACCTGGGGGGCTACAGTCCATGGGATTGCAAACAGTGGAGCATAGCCGAGTGACTAACATTTTCACTTTCAGTGTAGACATAAACTGTCTTTTCACTGTTTTTGGTTTTGCAAATACTTTTTAAGCTTGGATTTCCTGTGACACTTGAAAACATCCTATAATAACTGAACATAAGAAAGATTTGTGGATTGTTTACAATGAACTTAACTCATAGATGGGCTTCCCAGGAGGCACTAGTGGTAAAAAAATCTGCCTGCCAGTATAGGAGACGTAAGAGGTGGGTTCGATCCCTGGGTCGGGAAGATCTCCTGGAGGAGAGCATGGCAACCCACTCCAGTATTCTTGCCTGGAGAATCTCATGAAGAGAGGAGCCTGGTAGGCTACAGTCTATAGGTATGCAAAGAGTCGGACACAACTGAAGAATTTAGCATAATCAAACTCATAGATAGCTTAATATAAGGTTATTAACAATCTTATTACCCTCTACTGTTCCCCTCCCCCCAAGGCTCAAGGCCTTCCTTTCTTTTCTTTTTGTAAAATAAATCAATTTATTGAGAGCTGATATAATAACAAACTGTCATATATGCTAAACACATAGCAGACACGGATCCCGCGCAGTTTCTCCAAGGCTCAAATAAATCAGGCTGTAAAGATTGTTGATGGAAACTATGGAGTGATATTTAAATATTAACTTTACTAAGTTTGTTTATTTTGTTTTGATTGAAACCATCAGAATGGACTATAGAACTGTCATTTCAGTGGGAGGATAAAGTAGATGGCTGTGTGAGATGGTATTGTATTTACTCTAGACTTTGCTGCAAAATTACTCTCAGGAATCTTATTAGTTCTGAATAAAAAGAAAACAGCACGGAAACACATTTTCCATATCTAACAATCATAGAGTAGGTTTATAATGTTCCACCTAAATAGAGATTGTTTAATATAACGTTTATACTGATGTATTGAGATACTTACCAGTGAGTGAATCAATAGCTTCCCTTTGAGTTTATGGGTATCAATATCAAAACAATCATATAAGCACCAGATATTAGTCACAGATAATAATCAGAATTATTGCCAGGTGAGGAGAGGAAGATGCTTATCCCTCTAAGTCTGATGTACATTGCTGTCACTCCTAGAGCTGCTTGTACATGGGTACGACATAGGATGTCTCCAGTTAGATTTAATAGTACAGCTTGTTTCTCTTTGAAAGTGTTGGTCACTCAGTCATGTCTGACTCTTTGCGACCCCATGGACTGTAGCCTGCCAGGCTCCTCTGACCATGGGATTTTCCAGGCAAAAATAACTAGAGTGGGTAGCCACTTCCTTCTCCAGGGGATCTTCCCGACCCAAGGCTCAAACCTGTGTCTTTTGCATTGTGGGCAGATTCTTTACCTTCTGAGCCACCAAGGGAGTTTCTCTTTGGATACCTTTAAAATCCCTTTCCCTTATGGCCTTCTTTGTTTCTTCTCTCTCTTCCTTACCCAGCCCTGCCCCTCTCAGCTATGACTTACTTGTTTTAATTCACAAACTGTTGTTGTTGTTCAGTCTCTAATTCATGTCTGACTCTTGAAAACTCATGGACTGTAACCTGCCAGGCTCCTCTGTCCATGGGGTTCTCCAGGCAAGACTGCTGGAGTGGGTTGCCATTTCCTCCTCCAGGGGATCTTCCTGTCTCTAGATGCTGGCAGGCAGATGCTTTACCACTGAGCCACAGGGTAGCCCTCACAGCCTGTGCCTTTGGAAAATAGTATCAGAATTAGATGTTTTTCATTCTCCTGGCTAGTGTTTGAGCTCCTGCTCTCCCACTCACGCATATACCTGACATTAAATGATGACTTGCTGTTTCATAACATGCGTGTGACGAGACTCCATCATCATAATTTAACCATGTAGTTCTGCTTAGTGGCAATATAGAGAAATTATTCATTAGCTAATTTTATGATAGAATATACAGAAGCTCCTTAATAGCCTCGGGACAAAGTACTATAATTTATCAATACCATAATAGGTTAAATTATGAAAATGAGACTTATAAAGCCAAAGGTACAAAAAAAAAAAAAAAAAAGCTGATAACCACATGAGTATAACACTCAGCAGTGAGAAAGAATGAGATACTGAGTTTGAGGACTTTTAGCCTGATTTTCTTACGGCATCTTTGTTTGTGACTTTTCATAAGGTCATTTGCAGCAAGTCCCAGACAGAATTATGAACAGATAAATGAAATGGGAAATTAATTTGGTTTAAATGATACTAGACATTATCATGTACTTCTCCAGCCAAATCACACAAATGACTTCAAATAAAGCTGATAGACCTTCTAGAGACAGGAAGTGGCACACCGCATGCCAGCAGACTATAGAAGCAGAGGATACATCAGTATGCTTAATAGAAAACAGCCAAGATCAGCGAACTGAGCAAACTTTGGTTCTATTCCTTCAGAATTTGAGGTAATTCTTTCTCCTTTTTAAAACTCTTTTTGAGGTATATTTGATGTTTAGTAATCTGCACATATTTACAGTGTTCAATTTTGACAGTCACTTTTATGTCACCATAATTAATAAATGAACATACTCACTCCTTCCTGTTTTGCTTTGTGACCCTGTTAATCATTTTTCCTACCCGCTTCTGCCCACTCTTCATTCCGATCCTCCCTGTGCCTCCTGCCTTCTATTTTCTATACCACTGATTATTGTACTCTATTTTATTTTCTTATACTTTATATTGAATTTGTTATTCTATTTCTAGTTTCTTAAGATTGAAGCTGAGGTCACTGATTTGAAACTTTGTCTCTCTTCTAGGCCTTTAGTCCTAGAAATTTCTAAGTGCTGCTTTAGTGATATGTCAAATTGTGTTATGGTGTATCTTCATTTTCATTATGTTCCAAATATTTTTTATTTTTCTCCTTTGTCTTTTCAACTTGGGGATTATTGAAAAGTTTTCAACTTAGTGTCCAAATATTTGGACATTTAGAAAAACATTTTATTGATTTATAATTCCACTGTTCTCACACGGCGTACTTTATGTGAAATCCTTTTAAATTTATTGAAGCTTGGTTGATGGCCTAAATAAGATATGTCTTGGTAAATATTTCATAGGCTCTTGAAATGAATATGTATTCTCTTACTGTAGGGTGTTATGGTATATGAATGTCAAATTATTTGATAGTATAATTTGGACAATCTATAGTATTGTTCAAATCATTGGTTTTTCTACTTGTTCTGTCAAATGATGAAGAGATATTGAAATCTCTTACTATAATTATAGATTTATCCACTTTTTATTTCAGTTCTATCAGATTTTGCTTTATGTATTTTGAAGCTTTATTAGGTATATAAATATTTAGGATTGTTATATATCTTTAATGAATTGACCTTTTATCACTGCAAAATGACTTTGTCTATCACTGGTAATACTTTTTGCTTTGAAATTTACTTTGTTATTAATAATCACTTCAGCTTCCTTTCCATTCATATGAGTATGGTATATTTTTAAAATCCTTTT
The DNA here is from genome assembly GCF_016772045.2 of Ovis aries. Taxonomy (NCBI): domain Eukaryota; kingdom Metazoa; phylum Chordata; class Mammalia; order Artiodactyla; family Bovidae; genus Ovis; species Ovis aries. Next base: position 94,848,642 of record NC_056059.1, read on the forward strand.
TCTTTTTTGACTATTTTGTTCCTCTTTTTAAGAAATATGTTTTTTGGAGGCGGTATGTATTTGAGTCTTCTTTATGAGACAATCTTGCTTTCTAATTGAGGTGTTTAGACCATTTATTGGTATGGTTAGGTTTAAATATATTTTCCTGTTATTATTTTTCACTTTTCTATCTTTTCTTTTCTCCTTTTTCATCTCTTTTTTGCCTTCTTTTGGGTCAAATGAATATTTTTATAGTTCTGGCCTATGCACTAAATTTAATTTTTTGTTTTGTTGTTTTAGGATTTAGAATATTAACAGTGTAACTTCAAATGATATTATATTACTTCTCGTATAGTATACAAACCTTACAATATTTTACATTTCCATTTATCTACTTCCAACTTGATTGCTATTTTTATTTTATATATGCTTAACTCCATAGTGTATTATTAGTTTTGTTTGAACAATCCATTCTTTCTTTTCTGCTAGAAAATAATGCTTACTGTAGTATTCCACAGTAGATTTATCCACAGTAGATTTTATCCACTAGAACTGAAAAGAAAAAGTGGATAAATCTACAATGGAAAACAAAAATTTTCCCCTTTTGTTTCTGACGTATATCTAGCTAAGGCAATTAAATTAAAAGGTAATTGTAAGAAATATTGTTGAAACCATAATATACTGTTTTATATCAATATAAAACACATACTAAAATAATAAATACCAGTTTTTAAAAAAATTTTCTACTGATAATAGTATGTGTATTCATTGCTCTAAATATATGTGTATATATATTTACCCTAAAATATTTATTGTGGTGGTCCACATAAGACTACCCTTCTTATAAACTTCATCAGTGGGTTCTCTATATGAAGAATATAAGTGAAAGTGAAAGTGAAGTTACTCAGTTGCGTCCGACTCTTTGTGACCCCGTGGACTGTAGTCCACCAGGCTCCTCTGTCCATGGGATTCTCCAGGCAAGAATACTGGAGTGGGTTGCCATTTCCTTCTCCAGGGGATCTTCCCAACCCAGGGATCGAACTCAGGTCTCCCACATTGCGGGTAGATGCTTTAACCTCTGAGCCACCAAGTAGAGTACATAAAATGGAGATATGAAAAGAAAAAGCATGCCCTTCTCCCTATACGATCTACATAGAAAAGTAGTGTAATTGGTGAGGCATGTAAAATGTCTGAAGAATTTTGACAAATATCTTTTAGGAAAACATCTAGGCTATGAGAATGCTACATTTCTATTATAAAAACTAATGTTTCCCTTAAACATTCAGTAAAGGTATTGTAGTTTCCCTAATATGTGCAAAAGAGGACTTTGGGATCCATTATAAACAGCAACAGTTACAAGATGTCCCTCAGTTTTAACAGGGTATTTACACCTCTTAAGCAAGTGTATATAGCACAGAGAGCCAAATCCTAGTCCTAAGGGTTAGAAAATGTATGATGAAAAATTCCACAGACTGAATCTCAGTATTCTGTATTTTAGAGGGAGTGAAGTAAGATTTTATGACAGTGGAGGGGTTGATTGTTAGTGGTTGGTCTGACCTTAACTGCCGATGTTAAAAAACACACCAAATATTTCTGCAGCATTTTCTGGTGTAATTTTATTTATTTCCAGCCAAAGGTCTACTTCTAGGGTTCTTGTAAGTCATGAAATTAAGTGTTCAGTAAATGAAGTCAGAGTCTGTTATAGTGTCATCACGCTAAGAGGCAGAATTGCTGGCTTTGTTTCATTTTGTGAAAAGCTCACATCTTGAGAGTCCATGCTTGGTATTATGAAAATATACTTGAGATATATCTTGCTCCAATTAACATTATCATGCTAGTCACTATAAAAAAACCCAACGGCAGACTAGAGAAGTTATTAGATTCACTACTTTCAGAAGGCTGACCTGTAACCCAACCCATTGACTTCATCACAGCTTTCTTCCATGTAGAATAACGAATTTCACTTTCTGTGGCTTTGATCTGTGGTTCAAACCGTTCCATGATGATGGTTGACAAATCCTCAGGCTTAAGGCTCCAGACGTTCACCCCTTCTGCAGCTCCGGCTGCCATGGCAGCTCCCAGGGCCATTGTTTCAGGCATGGAGGCTTTTATTACTGGAATATGCAGAATGTCTGCTTGTAGTTGCATAAGAACTTTGTTGCTTGTCATTTCTCCATCCACCTGCAAATGACTGAGTGGAATTCCACAGTCACGGTTCATGGCATCCAGAATCTCTCGGGTTTGGAAACAAATAGCTTCCAATGCGGCAAAAGCAATATGACTCTTATTGGTGAACTGAGTGAGCCCACAGATGATCCCTCTTGCAGTGGGCTCCCAATAAGGTGCATATAACCCTGAAAAGGCTGGGATGAAGTAGCAGCCATAAGAAGTACCTGCTTCTTTAGCAAGTTTTTCACTTTCTTCTGAGGTTTTTATAATTCCAAGATTGTCTCTCAGCCAGTGAACAACAGCACCGCCTATGGCCACAGAACCTTCCAGTGCATAAAAAACGGGCTTGTTTTTGCCTAGCTTGTAAGCCACTGTGGTCAGGAGGCCACATTCAGAAAACACACATTTATGACCTGTATTATATAGTAAGAAGCAGCCTGTCCCATATGTGTTTTTGGCTTGTCCTTCCTGGAAGCACATTTGTCCTACTAATGCAGCAGACTGGTCCCCCAAGCATCCAGATATTGGCACACCTTCCAGGGCCCCAGTTTTCATTCGCCCATAGATCTCAGAAGAACTCCAGATATTTGGAAGAATGTCCATTGGAATTTCAAAAAAATCACACAGCTCTTTATCCCACTCTAAAGAATGGATGTTGAATAGCATCGTCCTACTGGCATTTGTTACATCTGTGCAATGGATACCTCCATCAACTCCTCCCGTCAGACTCCAGATAAGCCATGAATCAATAGTACCGAAAAGAGCTCTGCCTTCTTCAACAGCCTTTTGAGCTTTTCTCACATTGTCAAGAATCCAACGAAGTTTCACTGCGCTGAAGTAAGTGCTGAGTGGAAGACCTGTCTTGGACTTGACGAAGTTATTATTTCCTGGAATTTTTTTACTAAGAGTCTCAACAGTAGACTGGGTTCTTACATCAAGCCACATCACAGCATTATAGAGTGGCTCACCGGTTAATTTGTCCCAGACCACAGTGGTTTCCCTTTGATTGCTGACACCAATAGCCTTTATGTTGGATATATCGATATTCAGTTCTTGAAGTTTCTCACATGTTTTCTCTATACATTCATTAACAGACTGAAGAATTTGCTTAGGGTCTTGTTCTATCCATCCTTCTTTTGGGAACTCTTGGGTTAATCCCACTCGATGGTGACTAAGTACTTCTGATGTTTTTGAATTGAAAACCACAAAATTAGAGTAGTCCGTACCCTGGACCACTGCCCCCACCAACGGCCCCCCAGCTGCTGTCTTCGGAGCTGCCATGAAACCAGTGGGTCAGCTCAGAGGCTCTGGTGCCGTTTCTCGTTTCCCTGGTGATGGAGGTGTTGGTTGGGGAGGGGCACGCAGGACGTCAACAGCGTCAGGCTCATCATAAGGCGCTGGCGCCATTGACTGCCCGCTGCTCAAGGATACCTTTGCACTTAAAGCAGCGCTGCCTCTTCTCACTTGATTCCTTTGGCCCAGGTTCCACCACCAGCCTCTCAATTATCTTTTCAGTTCAGTTCAGTCGCTCAGTCGTGTCCGACTCTTTGCGACCCCATGAATCGCAGCACGCCAGGCCTCCCTGTCCATCACCAACTCCCGGAGTTCACTCAAACTCATGTCCATCGAGTCGGTGATGCCATCCAGCCATCTCATCCTCTGTCGTCCCCTTCTCCGCCTGCCCCCAATCCCTCCCAGCATCAGAGTCTTTTCCAATGAGTCAACTCTTCGCATGAGGTGGCCAAAGTATTGGAGTTTCAGCTTTAGCATCACTCCTTCCAAAGAACACCCAGGACTGATCTTTTAAGGAGATTTAAACTTTGAAGAGTAAGATATTTACCCACAGAATTATTGTACTTATGCTCATTACTGTATTGCACGGGTCCGCATTTCTGTTACCATTTTCTTTCTGCCTGTAAGAGTTCCTTCATTATTTCTTGTCATGTGGGTTTATTGGAAATACATTTTTAAAAATATTTTTGAATATCTAAAGAGGATTTAATCTACTATTTAAAGATATTTCCTATGGGTATAGAATTCTTAGCTACTTTTTTTTTTCTTAAGTTTCAGTGCCTTGAATCTGTTGCTCCACCCTCTTTCGTGTTGTTTCAGGTGTAAAGTTCATTGTTAAACTTATTTTTTAAATGTCTGAAGCCCATGGGCCACAGCGAGAGATGCTGCAGGCCACAAGACCAATCCAACCAAATATATTTGGGCTTCCTCCTAGCTCCGGTGGTAAACAATCCGCCTGCTGTGCAGGAGACTCGGATTCTATCGCTAGGTCAGGAAGATCCCCTGGAGTAGAAAATGGCAACCCACTCCAGTATTCTTGCTTGGAGAATCCCCATGGACAGAGGAACCTGGCGGGCTACAGTCCACTGCATTGCAAAGAGTGGACACAGCTGGAGTAACTAAGCACAGTTCTTCTCTTACTGTCTTTAAGAGTTTTTTTCTCTTTATCAGTGGTTTTGGTCAGTTTTATGATGATATTACTTAGTATAGTTTTCTTATTTTCTGTGCTTGTGGCTCATTGAACTACTTGGGTCTATGGGATTATGGATTTCATCAAATTTGGAAAACTTTGGGCCATTATTTCTATAAATATGCTTTATTTTCCCTTTCTTCTCTGCTTTAGGGACTCCCATGACATATATTGGTGTTATTCCAGAGTTTACTGATGCTCTGCTCACTATTATAATTATGTTCTCTTTCTGTGGTTCATTTTAGAGAGTTTCCACTGCTATGTTTTCAAATTTACTAGTCTTTTCTTCTCTTGTTTAATCTGCTGCTAATTCATCAAGTGTATTTTTCACCTCACACACTGTAGTTTTCATCCCTAGAAGTTCAGTTGGATTTTTAAAAATACTTACTTAGATTTTTGAACACATGGAATACAGTTAGAATAAATTTAATTTCAGTTTCTGCTAATCCTAACATCTGTGTAAGTTCTGGTTCAATTTTGACTGATTAATTTTTATCCTCCTTATATCTTATGTTTCTCTGCTTCTTTGCATGCTTGATAATTTTTGATTAGGTGCCAAACATTGTGAATTGTTTGGATTGGATTGGTTGGTTTGCTGGTTATGTCTGTGTTCCTATAGGTCTTGAGCTTTGTTTTGGGATGCAGTTAAGTTACATGGAAACAGTTTGATTCTTTTGAATTGTGTCTTTTAGATTTGCTATTAATAGGTGGAGTAGGACAGTACTTAATCTGGGGCTAGTTATTCCCCTTACCTCTGATAAGATCTTTCAGGGTACTCTAGCCAAGGCCCATGAAAAATGATATTTTTTTGGTTGGTGGAAATAGTCCCTATTCCCAGTCATGGGTAAATGCTGGATACTGTTGCCTTTAGTCTTTTAATATGCTTCTTTATATACATGTGCACTGATCAATACTCAACTGAATACTCAAAGGGGACACGCTGAAGGTCTCCAGAGTGCTCTTCCTGTGTAACTCTTTTCTTTCCAGTACCATGTCCTGCAACTCTAACTGCCTTTGTCTCTCTGAATGCTCAGCTATATCTCCTTACTGCGGAGTTTACACTGAGCTTCACCTGGGTTTCTCTTCCCAGTGGTATGTTCTCAAATTTCTCTCAAGTAACTAGGCTGGGGAAGTCATAGTATTCATGCTATTTGTTTCTTGCCTCTCAGAGATCACTATCCTTCGTGGCCTGGTAGTCAGCATCTCATAAACTGCTGTTATGCAATTTTTGACTTATACAAACTGTTATCAAGTATTTTATTCATTTTAAATTGTTTCAAATGATAAATGAAGATTAATCTTTATTACACCATCATTACAAGAGTGGAAGTCCACTTAATAGAAGCTAAAGTTTCAGATCAATTGTAAAGTTGGTGAATAAATATTTATATGTTCATTAATTTAAATTTATGAAATGTCCAGTCCCTGGTGGCTCAGAGGCTAGAGAGTCTGCCTGCAGTGCAGGAGACCTAAGTTCGATCCCTCGATCAGGAAGATCCCCTGGAGAAGAAAATGAGAACCCACTCCCGTATTCTTGCCTGGAAAATCCCACTGACAGAGGATCCTGTGGGGCTACAATCCATAGAGTCACAAACAGTCAGACACAACTGAGCAACGTCACTTTCAATCCATGAATGACAGTTTTTTGCATTGGGCCATAGGCTATACTTTTAAGTTAGCTCAAGGATGCAACTCATTTATTCATAGTGAATCCAATAGAAATAATAGAAAATACCATAAAAATCAGCAGCAATATTGTTATTTTACTATTTTAACTGGATCACATTTTTCTTTTAAGTGAACTCTTTTAAGGAAATCAGAAAAACAAAATTAGCAACCAGACTTCATTTGAATGGTAGGGGATTGAAATAATCAGAAGGTGGTACAGATTTTCCTGATATCTTTGTTAAGTTTTAAAAATCAACCAGAGCTTTTCTAAGCAAAAATGTAGAGAACACTTACTAGTATGCTTATTTACCATACAGTGTTTTAATTCACATGGAACAGACTAAAAATTAAAATTTTTTCTTCCTAAGTATTTGGCAATAGTAGACCTTCTGTATGTAGATTAATACATTCAATAAAAAAAAAAATTTGACCCAAAGTTTCTTCTCTACTTTTTCTCTCTCCTACCACTTCAGTATATACACACAAATATCCCAGTCATATCAGTTTTTGAGCGTGGAATACTTTAAGCGTTTTGTGTTTAAGTAACATACATACATAAAGTCATCAGCTCTGTCTGTAAAGAACTTTGTTTGCATACTAGTTCCACTGTTAATACATGACAGCCACTAAATAATCAGATAATAAGTATCTCAAATTAGTTTAGAAATGAAAGTTGACCAGATTGATTTAACTTTCTTAGAGTAGTTATAAACTATTGATGGACTTAACCAAAGCTGACTAGCAATGCTTTTTGTTTGCTTAAACTAACTCCAGTATTTTTTCATTCAAAACATAAAAACTTGATTATTAGTCTGTAATAGCCTCTCTACATTTTAATTTAAACACCTCTGAAATGATCATTGGCACAACCTTATTTTTTTTTTATTTTTAGTTTTTATTTTTTAAATTTTAAAATCTTTAATTCTTACATGCATTCCCAAACATGAACCCCTCCCTATGCACCAGCCCCAAGCATGCTGCATCCTGCGTCAATTCACATGATAGTATACATGTTAGAATGTCATTCTCCCAAATCATCCCACCCTCCCTCACCATCTTCCTAAATTCCATATATGTGTTAGTATACTGTATTGGTGTTTTTCTGGCTTACTTCACTCTGTATAATCGGCTCCAGTTTCATCCATCTCATCAGAACTGATTCAAATGAATTCTTTTAATGGCTGAGTAATACTCCATTGTGTATATGTACCACAGCTTTCTTATCCATTCATCTGCTGATGGACATCTAGGTTGTTTCCATGTCCTGGCTATTATAAAACAGTGGGATTGCTGGGTCATAAGGTAGTTCTATTGGCAATTTTTAAGGAATCTCCACTGTTCTCCATAGTGGCTGTACTAGTTTGCATTCCCACCAACAGTGTAGGAGGGTTCCTTTTCTCCACACCTCTCCAGCATTTATTGCTTGCAGATTTTTGGATCGCAGCCATTCTGACTGGTGTGAAGTGGTACCTCATTGTGGTTTTGATTTGCATTTCTCTAATAATGAGTGATGTTGAGCATCTTTTCATGTGTTTGTTAGCCATCCGTATGTCTTCTTTGGAGAAATGTCTATTTCTGGAGTTGAGCTGCAGAAGTTGCTTGTATATTTTTTAAACTGGTCAACCACTTGTAAAAGAATGAAACTAGATCACTTTCTAACACCGCACACAAAAATAAACTCAAAATGGATTAAAGATCTAAATGTAAGATCAGAAACTATAAAACTCCTAGAGGAGAACATAGGCAAAACACTCTCAGACATAAATCACAGCAGGATCCTCTATGATCCACCTCCCAGAATGCTGGAAATAAAAGCAAAAATAAACAAATGGGATCTAATTAAAATTAAAAGCTTCTGCACAACAAAGGAAAATATAAGCAAGGTGAAAAGACAGCCTTCTGAATGGGAGAAAATAATAGCAAATGAAGCAACTGACAAACAACTAATCTCAAAAATATACAGGCACAACCTTATTTTTGAGGATGTTATACTTTACTAGGAAATTATTTCACTTTGCATCATATTTCAGACAAATGCAACTCCTGTAATGGTGGACATACTATTTAGAATAGTCCCCCCAAACCAGATATGTCTTGGAAAAGTCTTTTGATGTAAGATTGTTACAATTAAAGTTGCTAAATGAGCTGACTTCCTATTATTATTTATTTACCTTTAAGGTCACTCTTCAATAGTGCATGCTCAGTCACTTCAGTCATGTCCAACTCTTTGCAGTCCCTGCCAGGCTCCTCTACCCGTGGAATTCTCCAGGCAAGAATACTGGAGTTGGATGCCTTCTCCTTCTCCACTTCTATAGTTCAGTTACTTCTTAATATAAAATCTTTTAAATGATGCCCATGCTGTAAAATTTAAAATTTATTTGTAATATGACAGCTATCTTACAAGAGGCTGCTATGTATGAGCTCTGTTTTAGATAATATTATAGTGACATAGGAAACATTCTTCCTAACCTTATTACAATGTCTAAGTTAAGAATAATCTGGACTACTTGTCTATGTTGGCATATCTTCCTTTGTACAAATCTTTTTTAGAGAGCCATTCATTTAATTATTATTCTTCCCCTGTCAAGCCCACTAAATTATAAGTTCAATGAGGGCAGGTATTTTGGCTATTTTATTCAATCATGTATCTTCAGCATTTAGAACAGTGCCTGACCCTGAGCAAAAACTCAAGAAATACTTATTGAATGACTTAATGAGTACCACTATTTATGGTTCTCACTTTACTTAGCATAAACTCAAGTTAATTTTAATTTTGGTTGCTGGATGGTTATTGGTTATTCATTTTGAAATCTAACATAATAGATTGATGAATAGATAAAATAACAGGTAAATGAAAAAATATATAGTAAAATAAGTATTGTAACATATTAATTGTAGAATCTGTGTGGTAGACAAAAGGGTGTTGATTCTTTCAACTTTTCTATGTTTGCCGTTTTTAATAACAAAGTATTAATTTTCCCTCTTAGCTCAGTTGGTAAAGTATCTGTCTGCAATGCAAGAGATCTGGGTTCAATTCCTGGGTCGGGAAGATCCCCTAGAGAAGGAAATGGCAACCCACTCTAGTTTTCTTGCCTGGAGAATCCCATGGACAGAGGAGCCACCATAACAAAATATTCAGTCAGTTCAGTTCAGTCGCTCAGTCGTGTCCAACTCTTTGTGACCCCATGAATCGCAGCACACCAGGCCTCCCTGTCCATCACCAACTCCCGGAGTTCACTCAGATTCACGTCCATTGAGTCAGTGATGCCATCCAGCCATCTCATCCTCTGTCGTCCCCTTCTCCTCCTGCCCCCAATCCCTCCCAGCATGAGTCTTTTCCAATGAGTCAACTCTTTGCATGAGGTGGCCAAAGTACTGGAGCTTCAGCTTTAGCATCATTCCTTCCAAAGAAATCCCAGGGCTGATCTTCAGAATGGACTGGTTGGATCTCCAAACAAAATATTAAGGAAATGTAGTACAAATAAAAAGCTGCAGAACAGTTAATAGAGATCTGTTTCATACAGGTTCTTTGTTTGGAGGGATAGTTGAAAGAAATAAAAGAGTCAATGCCAAGTTTATGTTAATCTGAGAGATTCTGTAGTGGCATAATCTACGTATAGTTGTTTGTCTTGAGGCAACTGTTAATTGTGAATCATTTTTTTGTTAAAATATTAGCACTTTTATCGTAGGAATTTTCTTCTGCTTTTTATAAACCTTGTAAATCTTAGGAAGCCAGCTGCAGGTTTAACGCTTTGTTTGGTTTTAACAGGAAATAACAGGCATTGAAGAGTGCTCATTGAAGAGTACTCTTTTCGGTCTCTAATGAATGAGAATCCATTTTGGAAATTTCGGTTTTACCGAATTTGCATGTATCTCATCTTGCATTTGAGAGTGTGCACCCTGATGGTAAGGACACTGAATTATATCGATTGTGGCTAGGAAATTTAACATTTTTTAGGTTGTGTCATAACTAATGCATCATCACAGTTGGTAATCTTCAAAACACTGACGCATTTTTCTACATGCTGTTCCCAAATGTGCTGGACCAGCTGTTGAGAGCCACACCATCCAATCGCCTGGAAGACCTCTTCTTGGACCACGGATCACCTAACATACTATACCTCTTTGTTCTAAGAAAGAATGGAAAAATTAAAGAAGGCTACCGTGGTTTATTACTCATGTTTTCCCTGTTAAGCACGGGCTATGGGAGTCACTGCATCCACATTAGGAGGTCTTGGCATTCTAGGTAAGCACTCATAACAGACAAGCCAGTGGGTTTAATATTCACAGCTATGAAAGTGATTGTATGAATGCTTGAATTTTGAAATTTTTGATTGTGTGTATGTGTATGTGTGTGAGTTCTTTGTCATTTTCCCAGTGAAAATTGCCCTGACACTGATCTCAATGTTAATGTATTCCTGCTTACATTTGACTTTGGAATATGTTATGGCTAATTATCATTACACAGGATGAAAGATCAGAGCCCTGAGTGAGGTGCTTGGGTTTAGGAACAAAGGGAGGCCAATTCAGCAACCTGGCTGTAGGCCCAACAATTGTAATCAAACATCTTGAAACTGGTGGGGTCTTTGCCTCTATTTTTTTTTTCCTTTTTCTTCCTCACTTTTTGAAAGGGGATAGTGGAAGGGGGTTAAGGGTTTGAAGGGGCTGAAATTTCCCCTTGAACATGATGTCAATATGTTGGCATGTCTCCTTTTATTAAGATGCCATCCAACTGATAACAAGTCCTGCTGTGTTTTACCAACATAAAAAATTAGACTGGAGACCGAGGAGCGGCAGGTGGCTTTTGGCACCAAGAAATAATCACACTTGATGTGGAAAGTAAAGTAAAAGGAGCCATCTGTTCACTGCAGGAGGACGTGAAAAATCACATTAACATATTGTCACTAACATCATGAAATACACAGTTAATAATAAATTTAGTTATCATGGCAAGTCGTGTTGGATACTTTCTCTGGAAATGTAGAATGTGAAATATTCTCTGTCTTGCCCACCACATCTTTTTTTTTTTTTTTTTGGAAAAAAAAAGAAAATAGACATTAAATCTTCACTTGGGATGTGTGTATACGTGACAGAGTTGAAGGGAAGAAAGTGTTTCATTTTAAAGCCTGGCTGTCATTGATTGTTGCTTACTAAGTGAGCAAGAGTCTTTCATGCAAATGGAATGAATAACTTATTTGATTCTGTCCACTTATCATCTACCATGTTCTTCTGGATGTTACCTGGTTGGAGAAAGAGATGTAGGCAAGAAATTGGTTGTTTTGATAATGTCACTTGCACAAGACCCACTGCTTTGCAAACCTGTCTATGAAAGGCACAGAGGTGGCAGAGTGCTGCCTGAGAGGAGAATCAGAGGCCGTGACCTTCTCTTGAACGTCTAATGGGCATCTGAATCGGCCTTTCGTCAGTAAAATGTTCTGCTACGTACTGTCAGAGCGGATTTTATGTGTGATGCCTATACATATTTTGCAAGAGAACAAATGTATTAAAGCACCATGATGGCAAAGTTTTCTTGCACTTTTTCTGTGCATGTGTTGTTTACATATGTCAACAAAATAAAGAAGCTGCAGAGGTTTGAGGTCAAACTAAACTTGAGCAAATTGGCGTTATTATTGCTGAGCCATTGTTAGAGCGACTGTGTGTTTACACACCTTTTGCTGTGGCTGTGTGCTGTCTAGCCTCTTACAGTCATTGTTCACCATCACTGCAAATCTGTGACTCAAATCCACATTGTTGGTAGCATTACTAATCCAATGATCTCAGTCTCACTATTTTCAAAGTTATACTTGTCATATAATAGAATTCTTGACCAAGAATTTTGCCCAAGATTAACTCGACCAAGAATTTTTCTCTAGGTATGGTTGGTTGTTTATATCCAGTTGTTATCACTTTTGCTAGAGAGCGGCAATATATAGAGATAATTTTAAGAACATCTATATGTAATTGTGTAAAGAAAATTAGAATAAAAATCAGGATTTTGGTTCCAGCTCTAACTCCAACTAGCTTTAGGGTATTTTTCAAGTTAAATTATTTCCTAGGCCCCTTTTTCCTTAGGGATAAAATTTAGGAACTCTAAAAAGGAACTTGTCCCTTCTAAAATTTAAAGATTTAGAATATGTTGTCCAGTGAAACTTTATTTTTTTTAAGTTAATAGAAAACGGTGTACAGTGAGCAGTCACTTTGGTCATAAATGTGTGTGCTAAGTTGCTTCAGTCGTGTCCAACTCTGTGCGACCCCCATGGACTATAGCCTGGAAGGCTCCTCTGTCCATGGGATTCTCCAGGCAGGAATACCAGAGCAGGTTGCCATTTCCTCCTCCAGGGATCTTCCTAATCTAGGGATAGAACCCGTGTCTCTTACCTTTCCTGCACTGGCAGGCAGGTTCTTTACCATTCGCTCCACCTGGGAAGTCGTTGGTCATACATATTTCCTCAGAAAACCTGAATGACCCTGGAAGGTAATGTGTGAATTTGGGTTGCCAGCTTTTATCCATTCAGTTGTGATGGCATTTGGAGAGAGATCTGCTTCGTTGAGAGGGAGGTGGTTGTGGACTTGTCTGTTAGGTAATAGTCTGTCACTAAAGGTAAATGTTACCCTGCATTCCTGACTTAGGTGTAGACTGCCTCCTCACTTAAGTCATCAGCGTGTCTCCTGAATGGAGACTTTTATCCCTCAGAAATGTTTCTTAAAAATGATACAATTTCTGTTATTTCAGTTAGATGATCTGGACACAGAATCCACTTAATTCTCTCCACTGGTCTTGAATCACATGCTGGTTCACTTTCCTGGACATCTTTCCTTCTCTCCTATACCACCTACCAAAAGGTCAACTCATTTTTCTTCTTCATGGAAACCTTTCTGACACCTTAGCCTTAGTTTAGTCCCCTGTACCTTATACTTCTCTTTTTCTAACAGCCGTTGCTCTTGACTTAATTGTTTTCTGTATGCTATCTCTTTGAACTATAAGCCTCAGGAAGATAGCCCCCCTGTCTCTCTATTATGGTCACCAATATATGCTGGATTATTGTTGCTTAGTCACTAAGTCATGCTTGACACTTTGCGACCCCCATGAACTGTAGCACGTCAGGTTTCCCTGAACTTCACCATCTCCCACAGTTTGCTCAAATTCATCGAGTTGGTGATGCCATCCAACTATTTCATCCTCTGTTGCCCCCTTCTCCTTCTGCCCTCAATTTTTCCCAGCATCAGCATCTTTCCCAATGAGTTGGCTCTTCATACCAGGTGGCCAAAGTATTGGAGCTTCAGCTTCAGCACCAGTCCTTCCAATGAATATTCAGGGTTGATTTCCTTTAGGATTGAGTGGCTTGATCTCCTTGCAGTCCAAGAGACTCTCAAGAGTCTTCTTCAGCACCACAGTTTGAAAGCATATATAGAGCATTTAATAAGTATCATTTTATTGATTTATAATTGGTTACTCAGGTTTTATCAGGTTTAAGGGAATGAGCTTTTGGCATTAACATTATCCTGTGTTTATCCTGAAAGTCTCCAACAAACTTTAGGGTGCTGCCCCAGGGGCTGTCTGTGCCTATGGAGACACAGGTAGAGCAAGACACTGTTTAGGGTCCTTCTGGAGCAATTGGAATGTCTAAAGGACACCCTGGCCTGGACATCAGAATAGTTCACGGCTCTTCCAAGGCTCTTGGATTCATTCTTATCATGGCCTGAAAATATATTATTAAAAAGTTGGACCATGTACTTAATAAATTCTCAGCTGGTCATGGAGCTGATCCAGCAGTTTAACTCTTCCAAAGTATTTAAATCTTACCTGGACAAGCATTCTTCAGTAGACCAGAATCCATCATTTTACCAAATCTTATTTGGCTTGGGAGAAACAAATAAGTCTAATTTTATGGACCTGAAAACTACCAGAGAAATATGTTTTATAATGTCAAGTAGAAACTATATATCTCTTCATGTGTTACCTTGCCTTAATGTTTAGAATGAAATGAATTTGCCAACTAAGTATGTGAAATGATTAAACCAGTTACTGATGTTCTCCCAAATTATTGTTAGAACTGATATTTAGATAGAGTCATGCATTTATTACATGGAAAATACATGCTTAGCTCATATATTTATCATTTTAATACATACTTACTGAAACATATTTATCATTAATAAATAATATCAATAGTAGGAAACATACTTACTGCTCTATTGCTTTATTAACTGAAAATCTAATAAAAAAGAGCCACCAAGAAGGAGAGTGAATAATCTTTCCTGTGATAGTCATCTAAAAAGGTAGATAAAACCAGGAAATCATAGTGAATGATACTTAATTATACTGTCTAGAAAGTTGCCAAATGTTTAGACTTAGGCTGTGACTATTTTACCACAATGCATAAAAATTACCTCAGACCCTTAGAGGCAGTACACACTGACAAGCATTTTCAGAACTGACAGTCTCCCTTACCCAGTAGATATTTCATTCCCTGCATGCTGGGCTGCTTTGCAGTTGTTGAAATCCAAGGCAGATGGGCACTCCAGTCAGCCTGAGGGGACAGGAATAGCACACTTCAGAGCACCGGGTGCCATGAGATACCTTTTCATCAGACAGCCTCATAGACCCACGGAGGCCAGGAACTCAGTGGTATCCTAGAGGGTATTGCAGGTGGTCATCATTGAAGTGCCTGGTAGGCATCCTGCTGACCCCTGATTTCACAGAGAGTGTTGAAAGTATAGCTCTTTCACTGTGACAGCCAGACTTTGACATGAAATAGCATATTAGAGAAACTCCGATGGTTTTGCAGTATGGAAAACATTCAGAGGTTGATGCTGATGAAGCATTCTCGTGTTTCTCTCCTCTCTCTTTATTGTGATAAGAACACTTAATGTGATATCTACCTTCTTAGCAGAGTTTTAAGTGTAAAGTGCTGTATTGTTATCGTCAGGCACAATGTTGTAACTTAGATCTGTAGAGCTTACTCATTTTGCATAACTGAACTTTTATACACACTGATCCAACTCCACACTTCCCTCTCAGCCCCTGGAAACCACCATCCTGTTCTTTGCTTCTATGAGTTTGACTGTATTTGATAACTCGTATTGGTGGAACCATGCAGTGTTTATCTTTCTGAAAGATAGTCCAATACTGGACTGGTTTCTTTTCTGTTTTTGCTGGCTGTTTCTGCACATCCTTAGAAATTCCATCTGTCAATAAATACTCTTTGCTCTTCCTTCTCTGAACTTCTGAGGCATGCAGTGACTCTTGATATAGCACTGTCCATTCTTTTTCTTTGATTACAGTGTAAGCTACCTAAGAGGACAAGATTGTTTGAGTCATTCTATAGTTTTAGTAGTGCCTTGCACATAAGAATAATAGTTTATGCTTTTGCAATTATTTTCCCTTCCTTCATTATTCAAGAACTGTTTACCAGGTATCAACTATTTAATAATTGCTGGGATAGCCTTGGGATAAAATTGTGAACTAGACAGACACGGTCCTTGTCCTTGTGAGGTTCTGGTGGTGAAGCGGGCAAAAACTGAGTAAATGAAGGAAGGTGAATTGCCAATTGTAGTAAGTGTTAATAAGTGGCTAAAGCTGAATATAGTGGTGGGAGAAGTGACTGGGTTTTGTGTTTTTCTTGCTATTTTTCTTTCCCATTTTTATCTTAGCTCTCCTGTCTTCCAAGTCAAATATTTCCAATTTCTTCTTTCAGGTGGAGGTATGTCTACAGAATAAGAACTATGAAAGGCTAACTACTGTTTTTATTTTCTCTTTCCACTATACCTCTCCTGGGTGTGTATAAGGAGATTGCCTGCAAATAAGAAAGAGGCCATGGCTTTTCAGTAACCAGATGCAGTATGCCCTACCGAGTACCACACATTCATATAGTATAATTCCAAATAGAATCACATTCTAATGTACTGTGGATTGGGACTTCAACGTATGAATTGGGGAGGGGGCACAAACCCATATGTGTGTATGCTCAGTTGTGTCTGAGTCTTTGTAACCCTGTGGATTGTAGCCTGCCAGGCTTCTCAGTACATGGGATTTTCCAGGCAAAAATACTGGAGTAGGTTGCCATTTCCTTCTCCATGGGATCTTCCCAACACAGAGATAGAACCCCCGTCTCCTGAGTCCCCTGCATTGGCAGGAAGATTCTTTTTCACTAAGCCACATTGGAAGCATAACAGCTACTAAAATAGCAATTACTGAGTGAGTCAGGGTCAGGGTCTAAACAGGAAAATGAAGACCACTTTGGTTATTTGCAGTAGAGGGAATTTGAAACAAGACATTGATTCCAAAGATGATAGAAAGGTTGCAAACCCAAACAAGATAGTGAGGCAAACCAAGGATTAAAAAGTAGGAAATTCCTTTGTATATTCTTGCTTCCTTTTTCTTATACTGACTGACCATGTGTTTGTGGGTTTATTTCTGGGTTCTCTATTCTGTTCCATTGATCTGCGTGTCTGTTTTTGGGCCAGCACCATACTGCTTTGATTACTATAACTTTGAGGCTTAGTCTGTTATTTCATTGTTAGTGTGCAGAAATGCAACAGATTTCTACATGTTAATTTTATATTCTACAACTTTATCAAGTTTATTGATGAACTCTAGTAGTTTTCTGGGGGCATCTTTAGAACTTTCTATGTATAGTATCGTGTTATCTGCAAACAGTGACAGTTTTACTTCTTCCTTTTCAATTTGGATTGCTTTTATTTCTTCTCTGACTACTATGGCTAGAAATTCCAAAATTATGGTGAATAAAAATGGTGAGAGTGGGCATCCTTATCTTGTTCCTGATCTTAGAGGAAATGCTTTCAACTATTTCACTCTTGAGTATTATGTTGGACATGAGTTTCAGCAAACTTCAGGGGATAGTGAAGGACAGGGAAACCTGGCGTGCTGCAGTCCATGGGGTCACAAAGAGTCAGAAACAACTGAGCGACTGAAAAACAGCAACACATTATGTTAGCTGTGTGTTTATCATATATGGGCTTTATGTTGAGATGTGTTTCTTTTATGCCCACTTTCTGGAGAGTTTTTATTATAAATAATCATTGAATTTTGTGCAAAACTTTTTCTCCAAGTATTGAAATGATCATGTGGTTTTTATTCTTTAGTTTCCTAATGTGGTATATTACACAGATTTATGTGCAGATATTGAAAAATCCTTGCATCCCTGGGATAAACCCATTTGATTATAGTGTATGGTTGCTGGCGACGGAATGAAACACCAACACTGCAGAGTGGTTTAAATCTTTAAATTTTAACACTTGCTTTTTACAGCTGCTTTATTTTATATCCCTTGCACAACAACCTACAGGGCAAGCTGCCAAGCACTATGATTCAGAGACTATACAGTGCGCAGGCGCAGGGCGAGATAACCTTTACCTTGACTTATTTACTGCAGCTAAGACTTTGTTTTGGGGAACTTCCTTATCAACTTAGAATCCGTTTTGTCCCAGGGTCTGTTCCTTTTGAGGAATCAGAGAAACATCCTTGTGTGCAAGCAATGTTCTTTTCCCACGGGAACAAATAGGATTCTTAGCTGAACATCTCATTTGCAAGAATGTTCAGCTCAGGTTGAGAGTCTCGTTTGCAAGCACTTCTCAACCTTCCTTAAACCTAGTTCCCTACACTGGGCAGAACATCTTGTTCGCAAGAATGTTCAGCCCTGGTTGAGAGTCTCGTTTGCAAGCACTTCTCAACCTTCTTTATACCTTGTTCCCTACATATGGTCTTTTAATATAATGTTGGATGAAGTTTGATAATATTTTGTTGAAGCTTTTTGTATATGTGTTCATCAGTGATGCTGCCCTGTAATTTTGTTTGTATCTGAGATACCTTTGTCTGATTTTGGTATCAGGGTAATGCTGATCATATAGAACGTGTTCAGAAGTGTTCCTTCATCTGCAATCTATTGAATATTTTGAGAAGGATCAGTTCAGTTCAGTTCAGTCGCTCAGTCATGTCCGACTCTTTGCAGCATGCCCCATGAATTGCAGCACGCCAGGCCTCTCTGTCCATCATCAACTCCCGGGGTTCACCCAAGGTCATGTCCATCAAGTCGGTGATGCCATCCAGCCATCTCATCCTCTGTCGTCCCCTTCTCCTCCTGCCCTCAATCCCTCCCAGCATCAGAGTCTTTTCCAATGAGCCAACTCTTTGCATGAGGTGGCCACAGTATTGGAGTTTCAGCTTTAGCATCAGTCCTTCCAAAGAACAGCCAGGACTGATCTCCTTTAGAATGGACTGGTTGGATCTTCTTGCAGTCCAAGGGACTCTCAAGAGTCTTCTCCAACACCACAGTTCAAAAGCATAAATTCTTCGGTGCTCAGCTGTCTGCACAGTCCAATTCTCATATCCATACACGACCACTGGGAAAATCATAGCTTTGACTAGATGGACCTTTGTTGGCAAAGTAATGTCTCTGCTTTTGAATATGCTATCTAGGTTGGTCATAACTTTCCTTCCAAGGAGTAAATGTCTTTCAATTTCATGGCTGCAGTCACCATCTACAGTGATTTTGGAGCCCCAAAAAATAAAGTCTGACACTGTTTCCACTGTTTCTCCATCTATTTCCCATGAAGTGGTGAGACCAGATGCCATGATCTTCGTTTTCTGAATGTTGAGCTTTAAGCCAACTTTTTCACTCTCCTCTTTCACTTTCACCAAGAGGCTTTTTAGTTCCTCTTCACTTTCTGCCATAAGGGTGGTGTTGTCTGCATATCTGAGGTTATTGATATTTCTCCTAGCAATCTTGATTCCAGCTTGTGCTTCTTCCAGCCCAGCGTTTCTCATGATGTACTCTGCATAGAAGTTAAATAAGCAGGGTGACAATTTACAGCCTTGGCGTACTCCTTTTGCTATTTGGAACCAGTCTGTTGTTCAATGTCCAGTTCTAACTGTTCCTGCCTGACTTGCATATAGGTTTCTCAAGAGGAAGGTCGAGTGGTCTGGTATTCCCATCTCTTTCAGAATTTTCCACAGTTTATTGTGATCCACACAGTCAAAGGCTTTGGCATAGTCAATAAAGCAGAAATAGATGTTTTTCTGGAACTCTCTTGCTTTTTCCATGATCCAGCAGATGTTGGCAATTTGATCTCTGGTTCCTCTGCCTTTTCTAAAACCAGCTTGAACATCTGGAAGTTCACGGTTCACGTATTGCTAAAGCCTGGCTTGGAGAATTTTGAACATTACTTTACTAGCGTGTGAGATGAATGCAATTGTGTGGTAGTTTGAGCATTCTTTGGCATTGCCTTTCTTTGGGATTGGAATGAAAACTGACCTTTTCCAGTCCTGTGGCCACTGCTGAGTTTTCCAAATTTGCTGGCATATTGAGTGCAGCACTTTCACAGCATCATCTTCCAGGATTTGAAATAGCTCCACTGGAATTCCATCACTTCCACTAGCTTTGTTTGTAGTGATGGTTTCTAAGGCCCATTTGACTTCACATTCCAGGATCTGGCTCTAGGTGAGTGATCACACCATCATGATTATCTGGGTCATGAAGATCTTTTTGTACAGTTCTTCTGTGTATTCTTGCCACCTCTTCTTAATATCTTCTGCTTCTGTGAGGTCCATACCATTTCTGTCCTTTATCGAGCCCATCTTTGCATGAAATGTTCCCTTGGTATCTCTAATTTTCTTGAAGACATCTCTAGTCTTTCCCATTCTGTTGTTTTCCTCTATTTCTTTGCATTGATTGCTGAGGAAGGCTTTCTTATCTCTCCTTGCTATTCTTTGGAACTCTGCATTCAAATGCTTATATCTTTCCTTTTCTCCTTTGTTTTTCATTTTTCTTGTTTTCACAGCCTCCTCAGACAGCCATTTTGCTTTTTTGCATTTCTTTTCCATGGGGATGATCTTGATCCCTGTCTCCTATATAATGTCACGAACCTCCATCCATAGTTCATCAGGTACTCTATCAGATTCAGTCCGTTAAATCTGTTTCTCATTCCACTGTATAATCATAAGGGATTTGATTTAGGTCATACCTGAATGGTCTACTGGTTTTCTCTACTTTCTTCAATTTAAGTCTGAATTTTGCAATTAGGAGCTCATGATCTGAGCCACAGTTAGCTCCTGGTCTTGTTTTTGCTGACTGTATAGAGCTTCTCCATCTTTGTCTGCAAAGAATATAATCAATCTGATTTTGGTGTTGACCATCTGGTGATGTCCATGTGTAGAGTCTTCTCTTGTTTTGTTGGAAGAAGTTGTTTGCTATGACCAGTGTGTTCTCTTGGCCAAACTCTATTACCCTTTGCCCTGCTGAATTCCATATTCCAAGGCCAAGTTTGCCTGTTACCCCAGGTGTTTCTTGACTTCCTACTTTTGCATTCCAGTCCCTTATAATGAAAAGGACATATTTTTTGGGTTTTCGTTCTAAAAGTTCTTGTAAGTCTTCATAGAACCGTTCAACTTCAGCTTCTTCAGCGTTACTGGTTGGGGCATAGACTTGGATTGCGGTGATATTGAATGGTTTGTCTTGGAAATGAACAGAGATCATTCTGTCATTTTTGAGATTGCATCCAAGTACTGCATTTTGGACTCTTTTGTTGACCATGCTGGCTACTCCATTTCTTCTAAGGGATTCCTGCCCATAGTAGTAGATATAATGGTCATCTGAGTTAAATTCGCCCATTCTAGTCCATTTTAGTTCACTGATTACTAGAATATTGATGTTCACTCTTGGCATCTCTTGTTTGACCACTTCTAATTTGCCTTGATTCATGGACCTAACATTCTTGGTTCCTATGCAATATTGCTCTTTACAGCATCAGACCTTGCTTCTTTCACCAGTCACATCCACAACTGGGTATTGTTTTTGCTTTGGCTCCATCCCTTCATTCTTTCTGGAGTTATTTCTCCACTGATCTCCAGTAGCATATTGGGCTCCCTACTGACCTGGGGAGTTCCTCTTTCAGTATCCTATCATTTTGCCTTTTCATACTGTTCATGGGGTTCTCAAGGCAAGAATACTGAAGTGGTTTGCCATTCCCTTCTCCAGTGGACCACATTCTGTCAGATCTCTCCACCATGACCGTCTTGGGTGGCCCCATAGGGCATGGCTTAGTTTCATTGAGTTAGACCAGGCTGTGGTCCATGTGATCAGATTGACTAGTTTTCTGTGATTATGGTTTGTGTGTCTGCCCTCTGATGCCTCTCGCAACACCTACCATCTTACTTGGGTTTCTCTTACCTTGGACATGGGATATCTCTTCAGGGCTGCTCCAGCAAAGTGTAGCTGTTGCTCCTTACCTTTGATGAGGGGTATCTCCTCACAGCCACCTCTCCTGACCTTGAATGTGGAATAGCTCCTCTTGGCCCTCCTGCGCCTTTGAAGCTTGACACTCTTGGCCACTGCCCCTGAACTCGGATGTGGGTAGTTCCGCTTGGCTGCCCCCACGGAGAAGGAAAGGTTTTAACTATTCTCTAAAATAATGAAATTAGGAATTCTCTAATACCATATTCAAAAATAAACTCAAGATGGATTCATGACCTAAATGTAAGACTGGATACTATAAAATTCCTCAAGGAAACCATAAGCAGAACACTGTTTGACATAAAACATAGTGATGTTTTTTGATTTTTTTTTTTTGGCTCTGTCTCCTAAACCAAAGGAGATAAAAGTAAAACTGAAGAAATGCGGCTAATTAGACTTTAAATTTTTTGCATAGTGAAGGAAATCAGCCACGAAAAAAAAATCTCCAATCAGCTACTGAATTGGAGAAAATATTTGCAAATGATATGACCAACAAAGGTCCGCCTAGTCAAAGCTATGGTTTTTCCAATAGTCATGTATGGATATGAGAGTTGGACTATAAAGAAAGCTGAGTGCCAAAGAACTGATGCTTTTGAACTGTGGTGTTGGAGAAGACTCTTGAGAGTCCCTTGAGCTGCAAGATCCAACCAGTCCATCCTAAAGGAAATCAGTCCTGAATATTCATTGGAAGGACTGATGCTGAAGCTGAAACGCCAATATTTTGCCCACCTGATGTGAAGAACTGACTCATTTGAAAAGACCCTGATGCTGGGAAAGATTGAAGGCAGGAGGAGAAGGGGACAGCAGAGGATGAGATGGTTGGATGGCATCACCGACTCAATGGACATGGGTTTGAGTAAACTCTGGGAGTTGGTGATGGACAGCAAGGCTTGGCATGCTGCTGTCCCTGGGGTCGCAAAGAGTTGGACACGACTGAGCAACTGAACTGAACTGATGACCAATAAAGGGTTAATATTCAATATGTATAAACAAATCATACAACTCAACATCAAAAAAACAACCTGATCAAAAAATGGGAAGAATAACTGAATTGATATTTTTTCAAAGAGTAAATACACATAGCCAACAAGCACATGAAAAAATGCTCAGTATCACTGATCATTAGAGAAATGCAACTCAAAACCACAGTGAGACATCACCTCACATCCATCAGAATGTCTATCATCAAAAAGACCACAGATAACAAATATTGGCAAGGGTGTAAAAAATGGAACCCCTCGCACACTGCTGGTGGGAATGTAAATTGGTGGAGCCACTGTGGAAGACAGTATGGAGGTTTCTCCAAAAGCCAAAAGTAGAACTACTCTGTGACACAACAGTTCCACTCATGGAAAGAACAAAAAACACGAATTCAAAATGATAGATTTACCCCAGTGTTTATAGCAGCATTATTTACAGTAGCCAAGATATGGGAACAACCTAAGTGTCCTTCAGCAGAAGAATGGATAAACAAATTTTGGTACATATATACAATGGAATATTACTCAGCCATAAAAAGAAACGAAGTTTTGCCATTTTTAGCGATATGGATGAACTTAGAGGGCATTAGGCTAAGTAAAGTAAATCAGACAGAGAAAGACAAGTACTGTATGATATCACTTATATGTGAAATCTAAAAAGTACAGCAAACTAGTGAGTAAAACAAAGATGAGGCAGACTCATAGATATAGAGAACAGCATCACCAGTGGGGGAAGGGAAGGAGGGAGGGACAACATAGGGGTAGAAGAGTAAGAGGTGCAAACTATTGAGTATAAAATATGCTATGAAGATATATTGTATAACACAGGGAATATAGGCAATATTTTATAATAACTGTAAATGAAACATGACTTTAGGAGTTGTGAATGACTGTACTGTACACCTGTAATGTATAATGTTTGCATCAACTATATGGCTGATAAATTTTTAAAAAATAAACATGTAACTTTTTTTCAAAAAAGAAAAAGTATAAAACTCTGTATAAGCCTAGAATAGAAGGGCAAAGGGAAGAAGGAATACTGGCAGAGACAGGAATGGGCTGGTAGAAGCTGGAACCACATACAGCCTGGAAACAATGAAGCCCCCAAAGAAGAATGGGTGCTGCCAGAGACAGTGCTCGAGACAGAGAGAGAGAAGAATACTCAGTTGCCTCCCTTCTTCTTACTCTCCGTTTTTCTGCCAGGGCCCCTTAATGGGCAACCCTGGACAGGAGCCTAGCAATTACAGCTTGCTGGGCTCTGTCCTGCATTACAGACAAAACAGTAGGAAGGGAAGGAGGGAATCTGAGGCCAGAAAAGCCCAAGCTTGGCAATGTGCTAAAACATAGAACATTATAAAGTGATTCAAAAAGGCCCTTCAAATTAATGAAGGCAGATTCACATATTTATATTTATGGTTAGTGACTGTTATATAAATCTACCCACGACTGCCCAGACAAGACTTGCTTTATTTCATTCTTGTGATTTCTTCAAAAATATTTCTTTTCTTCTTTGCCTGGAAGATCCATTCCCCGCTCCCACCCCACAACCTGTGCATTTCTAAATTCTAAACACTGTGTAAAGCCTTGCTTAAATTCTCTTTGAAGTCTCCCAAGTTATTCTCTCCTCTTCTTAATATTGGTCTCTGTGACTTAGAACTTTTCCATCTATATGAGCAACTATTTATATACTCAGTATGCAGTTTTTAAGATCAGGGCCTGTAGTCTTTTTATTTCATATAGTTTTTTAATATTGTAGCTTGCATATCATTAACGATCAATAAGTTTATCTAGTGAATAGTTGCAGTTAAGAAAACTCATAATACTGGCATTATTACCAATTCATATTTATAATCTTGCTATCTTTTCTATAATTTTTCCATTATCTTTACCATCCTGTACAACAAAGCCAATAAAACACAAGCATTTTTTTTTCTTTTTGACTCCTGTTTTGAGGGAAGATGTATTTCATTTTATGATTATGTAGATGAGAATTCTCAGGCTTCCCAGGTGGTACAGTTCAGTTCAGTTCAGTTCAGTCGCTCAATCATGTCTGACTGTTTGTGACCCCATGAATCACAGCACGCCAAGCCTCCCTGTCCATCACCATCTCCCGGAGTTCACTCAAACTCATGTCCATCAAGCCAGTGATGCCGTCCAGCCATCTCATCCTGGGTCGTCCCCTTCTCCTCCTGCCCCCAATCCCTCCCAGCATCAGAGTCTTTTCCAATGAGCCAACTCTTCGCATGAGGTGGCCAAAGTACTGGAGCTTCAGCTTTAGCATCATTCCTTCCAAAGAAATCCCAGGTCTGATCTCCTTCAGAATGGACTGGTTGGATCTCCTTGCAGTCCAGGGGACCGTCAAGAGTCTTCTCCAATACCACAGTTCAAAAGCATCAATTCTTCAGTGCTCAGCCTTCTTCACAGTCCAACTCTCACATCCATACATGACCACAGGAAAAACTCGACTAGCCGGACCTTAGTCGGCAAAGTAATGTCTCTGCTTTTGAATATACTATCTAGGTTGGTCATAACTTTTCTTCCAAGGAGTAAATGTCTTTTAATTTCATGGCTGCAGTCACCATTTGCAGTGATTTTGGAGCCCCAAAAAATAAAGTCTGACGCTGTTTCTACTGTTTCCCCATCTATTTCCCATGAAGTGATGGGACCAGATGCTATGATCTTCGTTTTCTGAATGTTGAGCTTTAAGCCAACTTTTTCACTCTCCTCTTTCACTTTCATCAAGAGGCTTTTTTAGCTCCTCTTCACTTTCTGCCATAAGGGTGGTGTCATCTGCATGTCTGAGGTTATTGATATTTCTCCTAGCAATCTTGATTCCAGCTTGTGTTTCTTCCAGCCCAGTGTTTCTCATGATGTACTCTGCATAGAAGTTAAATCAGCAGGGTGACATGGTAAGGAATCCATCTGCCAATGTAGGAGACGCAGGAGACACAGGTTCTATCCCTGGGTCAGGAAGAACTCCTGGAGGAGGAAATGTCAACCCACTCCAGTATTCTTGCCTGAAAAATCCCATGAGCAGAGGATCCTGGTTGGCTACAGTCCAGAGGGTTGCCAAGAGAGGGACACGCCTGAGCAACTGAGCACACACACACCCAGATGGGAATGCTTAGTCTGGGGTTCAGAGAAATTGCCATCTTGTCTCATCTTAATATCAGAAGGTACATGAGATTTTGAATGCATATTCTAAGTTAATAGATCTTTTCTATTATTTTACCCCCTTTTCTGCATGGTCACTTTTGTAGATCTTGAAATAAATCTTTTCCTTCCACTCACATGTATAGACTATGAGCCTACCACAGGCATTTGAAATATGTCAGGAAACAAAACAGACAACTTTGAATAACAATAAACATAAAAGGCAAATTGTAAGTTCACTTGAGGTGATATATAATATGAGGGGAAAACTCATATATATATGTGTGTGTATGTGTGTGTATATATATATATATATGTAAGTCACTTTGCCGAAATTAACAAAACACTGTAAATCAATTACACTTCAATAAAATTTGAAAAAAAAAACTCACCTTGGTTGAGGTGATAGGATGTGGTTGAGCTTTGGATGTATTTTGAAGGTAGAGCTGGTAGGATATGTTAATGGATTAGATGTGAACTATGAGGGAAAAGAGAGGAACCAAGGATGACTTAGAATTTGGGGCTGAGAAACTAGAAGGGTGGAGTTGTCAAGAGAGGAAGGGTAGGCTTCAAGTAAGCAGTTGTGGTAGCTTCATTCTAGACATGTTGACTTTCAGGTATTAGTTAGACATGAAAATAGGCAGCTGGGTTTATGAGTATGATGCTGAGAAGGGAGGCATAGGATGAAAATGTGCTTTGGCCTGTTAAGAGGTGCACAGATGGTATATCAAGTCTTGAAATTAGATGAGATCTTCTAGAGAGTGAATGGAGATGGGGGAAAGAAATGATCCAAAGATTGAACCCTGGGACTCTAATATGGATAGGTTTGGGACAAGAGAAAGAGCTAGAATGTGAATTTTAAAAGTTAGGGGGAAAACCAAGACGGTGTGGTATTCCGAAAGCCCAGCGAAAAGCAGATCATCTACTTTGTCTAATACTGTAGAGAGGCCAATAAAGACAAATAAATAAAATGCAGCTTGGCAAATATTTCAGTAAACTCAAGAGTGAGAGTCTCTCTTTTAACTGAATAACTGGTGTGACTGTGGGACCTGTCAATCAGTGTGAAACTGCTAATAGACCTTTCTATTGAAGAATGAGAAAAATCAGATCTGCAGTTCTGATTTTAGACTCTATTAGAGGTATCTAAGGACTGATGCTGAAACTGAAGCTCCAATACTTTGGGCACCTGATGCGAAGAACTGACTCATTGGAAATGACCCTGATGCTAGGAAAGGTTGCAGGCAGGAGGAGAAGGGGACACAAGAGTACAAGATGGTTGGATGGCATCACTTATTCAATGAACAAGAGTTTGAGCATACTCTGGAAGATGGTGAAGGACAGGGAAGCCTGGCGTGCTGCAGTCCATGGGGTCGCAAAGAGTCATACATGACTTAGCAACTGAACAACAAGTGATACGCTATAGGAGTTTTAAAACAAAACAGAAAATTGTTCAGCCTTAAGAAAGCTAATTAAAAGTAATCAGAGTAATCTTGATAGACAAAATTTGTTTTCAATTTAAAAAACTGGCGAGAGAAATATGTTTGAGATCCAGTGCTGTTTTTACATAGTGACTTAATACATATCAAGTGATGCTGAATATTTGCAGAACATCTGGTAGGAGCAGGTAGCAGCTTCCTTTTCAATATGTTTTAAATGGCAATTTGATAAAGCTGGAGAATAATTTTAGTGTTCATTTAAAATTGACTTTGCAAAGAAGCAGTTTTGTTTTATTTGCTCTAACCGCTAGAGTTAGTTTCCTCACTTCAAAATTTCCTTAATTAAGTTTGATAGAAAATGTTAAATTACATTTCATCATTGCGAAACAAAACCTCAGCTATCTCACTTTCTTACTGAAACTTTCTATTGTCAACAGCTCACCTGTCCTTTATTCTTCATGGCTCCATTATTTGACCCCATGAAGACTGTAATTACTGTGATTTCTGTATGTTCTCAAAGTCAAACAGACCCCCTTTTGTTTCTCTCTTTCCTCTCCAGCCTGAATCATATGACTGAAAATCTAAACTATACTTTCACGGCTGTATCAATCTGTCTTCAGTTAAGAAAACAGAGCCACATTAGATATTTAAAATACCTTGACAGTGTTAGTTGCTCAGTCGTGTCCTGTTCTTTGTGATCTCATGGATTGTAGCCCACCAGGCTCCTCTGTCCATGGGATTCTCCTGGCAACAATACTGGAGTGGATTGCTTCTCCAGGAGATCTTCCCGACCCAGGGATCAATCCTGCTTTACAGGCAGATTCTTTACAATACAATCTGAGCCACCAGAGAAGCCCTAAGACACATTGAATTTAATATAAATAATTAATGACATGATAGATGAGCAGAAAACCTAACAGAGGATGGTGAGAAAAGTTCAGAGTTGGCAAAAATAGGAAATTGTTACCATCCCCAGGGTGAAAGAGAAAGCTCAAAAGGGTATCATTCCCAGAGTCCAGAAGTGGAGGGTTACTGAAGGGTGCTAGGATTATGGTGAGAACTGCTTGGGGGCCACTGGTATCAGTGAGAGAGAGTATGTGCAAAGAGCTGGAGGAGATATAACTGTTTTCAGAAAGACATATCAAAGCAGAGTAATGGGGATTAAATAGCCCTGATGTATCTATCATTGAATCTGGTTATAAAAAGGGAAACCACAACAATTGTTATTATTGTGAGCATCATGATCATTATTTACAAGTACACAAAATTTGTGAATGAGCAAGTTATGGCAAGACAAGACTTTAAACTATAAGCCTGTATAGTAGGAAAGGCCCACTGAATCAAAGGCAGAGCTGTGAATAATGAATCTTCAATTCTTAAATAGGTCTCCACAATAAAGCTTTATTGGAACACAGCCATGATTTTAAATTGGCAAGTTGTTCACGGGTGATTCCACATAAAAAAGCAAAGTTGAGTAACTGTAAAAGAGACCAGATAACCCACCTAGGCCCTGTCTTTGCTATTTGGCTAATCACAGAAAAAGTCTGCCCACCTCTGCTTTATCAGTTCAGTTCAGTCGCTCAGTCGTGTCTGACTCTTGGGGACCCCATGGACTGCAGCACGCCAGGCCTCCCTGTCCATCACCAAATACGGAGCTTACTCAAGCTCATGTCCATAGAGTTGGTGATGCCATCGAACCAGTTCATCCTCTGTCGTCCCCTTCTCCTCTCACCTCAATCTTTCCCAGCATCAGGGTCTTTTCTGATGAGTCAGTTCTTCACATCAGGTGGACAAAGTTTTAGAGTTTCAGCTTCAGCATGAGTCCTTCCAATGAACATTCAGGACTGATTTCCTTTAGGATGAACTGGTTGGATCTCCTTGCAGCCCAAGGGACTCTCAAGAGTCTTCTCCAACACCACAGTTCAAAAACATCAATTCTTCGGTACTCAGCTTTCTTTATAGTCCAACTCTCACATCCTTATATGACTACTGGAAAAACCATAGCCTTGACTAGATGGACCTTTGTCGACAAAGTAGTGTCACTGCTTTTTAATGTGCTGTCTAGTTTGGTCATAGCTTTTCTTACAAGAAACAGGTGTCTTATAATTTCATGGCATAGTCACCATCTGCAGTGATTTTGGAGTCGAAAAAAAAAAAAAAACCTCTCTGAAACACCTGCCTCCTTAAAAAAAAAAAAAAAAAAGAATTAAAGGGCATTATAGTATGGTAGTTCAGAGAAAGAATTGTGATGATCAGCATCAACAAAATGCCATCGGTAAACTCACAAGGGATTTAAACCTGACTTAAGCTGATCACCTTTGGAGAAGGAAATGGCAACCCACTCCAGTATTCTTGCCTGGAGAATCCTATGGACAGAGGAACTTTGCGGGCTGCAGTCCGTGGGGTTGCAAGAGTTGGACACAACTGAGTGATTTTGACTGACGTGACTAATGTTTCCATTCTTTCCTTATCTATTTGCCATGAACTGATGGGAAATGATGCCGTGACCTTAGTTTTCTGAATGTTGAGTTTTAAGCCAAGTTTTTTACTCTTCTCTTTCACTTTCATCAAGAGGCTTTTTGGTTCCTCCTCACTTTCTGCCGTAAAGGTGGTGTCATCTGCATATCTGAGGTTATTGATATTTCTCCCGGCGATCTTGATTGCAGATTGTGCTTCATCCAGCCCAGCATTTCTCATGATGTACTCTGTATGTAAGTTAAATAAATAAGGTGACAATATACAGCCTTGGCGTACTCCTTTCCCAATTTGGAACTAGTCTGTTGGGGCTTCCCCAGTGGCTCAGTGGTAAAGAATTCGCCTGCAGTGCAGGAGATGCCTCTGCTTTATACCCACTCAGAAATCATACTGGTGGAAATCATACAGCCATACTGATTAGTATTTGCTTTTAAGGCCATGAATTTTTTTCCTTAATGTATGTATTTTATTGAAGTATAGTTGACTTACATGTTTTCAGTGCATAGCAAGGTGATTCAGTTTTACATATACACATATTATTTTTGAAATTATTTTCCATTATAGGTTATTACCTAGACAGCATATTAAAAAGCAGAGACATTACTTTGCCACCAAAGGTCCATCTAGTCAAGGCTATGGTTTTCCAGTAGTCATGTATGGATGTGCGAGTTGGACTATAAAGAAAGCTGAGCACCGAAGAATTGGTGCTTTTGAACTGTGGTGTTGGAGAAGACACTTGAGAGTCCCTTGGGCTACAAGGAGGTACAACCAGTCCATCATAAAGGAAATCAGTCCTGAGTATTCACTGGAAGAACTGATGCTGAAGCTGAAACTCGAATACTTTGGCCCCCTGATGCAAAGAACAGACTCATTGGAAAAGATCCTGATGCTGGGAAAGATTGAGGGCAGCAGGAGAAGGGGACGACACAGAATGAAGGGGACAACACAGGAGAAGAGGACGACACAGGTTGGATGGTATCACTGACTCTATGGACATGAGCTTGAGTAAGCTCCGGAATTGGTGATGACAGGGAGGCCTGGCGTGCTATAGTCCATGGGGTCTCAAAGAGTCGGACACAACTGAGCGACTGAACTGAACTGATAGGTTATTACAAGATATTGATTATAGTTCCCTGTGCTGTACAGTAAACCTTTGTTGTTTGTTGCATATGTATTTTTTAAAATTAGAAAGCTGGCATTCTATTGCCCAGGTATTGCTTTTTTCCTCCAGAGCTCCAGGTATGTTTCTAATGAGAAGTCATGTTTAAAAACAACTGGACTATATGATGATCTTTTACTTTTATCTAGTTTGTTTCACTTTTTCTATTTCATATTCAGCGCTCCCATTTCATTTAGTTTATGTGTTCTAATTTCTCCATCTCTTCTATCTTTTTGATGTTCTTTCTCAAACCTTTTTCAAGTGTAGTAGAAAAGCTTTTGTATACACATATATGAATAATATGTATAATACATATATATTTTAGAAAAGTTATGAATTTTTGCCTAACTAAAATTTTTGTGATATTTTGATTCCAGTTGTCTGACAATATGAATAGAATACCATTCGTCTTTCTTACACTTGAACTTGGTCAAGTCTCAGCATTTTAGCAGATCTTCATCTAGTCTCTACTCAGCACTCATGCCTTTTCTCCCAGCCATGGACTGTGTTCTGTCACTTTATTGATAAAATTCAGATAAAAAGAAAATGTCTTTTCTTAGTTCCTGCTTGAGAGCTACAAGCGTATGTATTTCCAAAATCTGCCTTTCTTTATACCTGCTAGTCTCAGAAAATGAGCTCTCGTAGGTACCCATTTCACCCCTCCTCTTGATCTCTTCCCATCCCACCTACTCCTTTACTATCAATCCCACTGATAATGTCAATCTCTGTCACCCTTCTAAGACATTACAGAGTAGTGAACAGGAACTTTTAAATTTGGCCAGCTAGACTCTGATTCTAACTTTACTTTTACTGATTCTGTAACCGTTAGCAGTTTCTTTTCATCTTTATCACTCTTAGCATCATTCTCGGCAAAAATAACTGTTCATAGAATTTTTGTAAGCATTAACTAAAATCCTACATGTAAACACTTGGTGCAGGGCCTAGCATTTAGTGTATTTAATATAGTTTAGATATCTTCAAAGTATCACTAAATGTTTACCACCACCACTTCAACCTCTAAAAAATTCAATCCTCTCTCAACCTAAAATGAAAAAAAGCAGTCCCTTCAATCCTGTGCCACCTTTTGTTAATACTGTTCTAAACCTCCCCTTTTCCTTGAAATCCAGCCCCCAAGTAGTCTTACTGTTTCACTATTTTAATCTTTTTATTTTACTCTTATTTTCTCCTTTAACTGGTCTTCTGAAAATGCTCTTGGAAAGATCAACAATGATGTCTTGATTCACAAATCCACTCACACTCCCCAGTCTGTATTATTTTATCTCTCTGGAGCATTCAGTCTTGTTAATTGCTTACTCTTTTTGAGAGTTTCTGATCCCTGGTTTCCAGCACATTGCAGTTTTCTGATTTCTCAGCTGATTTTTTCCCTCTCTTTCTTGAGTATTTCCTCATCTAAAAATGCTTAAGGTTTTATCTGTCCTCACTTCTCATGTCATATCATGTATTTACTGGGTGATTTTCTCAAATCTCAGGGTTTCTAATTGGTATTCATATGCATACAAAGCTGTAACTACAACCCAGATCTTGCCCAAGATCAAGCATAATATAACTGCCTGCCTGTTGTACTTTCTAATTAGTATGATCTACTTTTAAGTTCAATATATCCAAAGATTTATATTCTTTCTAAACCTGATGCTCTTTCTTCTTTTTTTTGGCACAGTCATGGCTAGAATCACTCAGAAAGTTCTGAGTCATTCTTAACTCTTCCTTTTCTTATATTATAATATATATATATATATATATATATATATATATATATATATAATAGTGTAATAATTTTGAGGTAACTGTTATTATTGAGGCAAGTACTATTATTATCCCCAGGTTATAGATGAAGAAACTGAGACACAGAGAGGTTATATAATTTGTTCAGTCAGGATCACACAGTAGATAGAGGGAGCTTATATTGGAACCTGGGCAATCTGGTTTCAGAGCCCAGGTTCTTAGTCATCTAATTAAAGTGGCTCTCCAAAGGTATTTAACTAATATTTACTGGATAAATGAATTAAAAATATATTTCTATGATATAAGTAGTCACTTAACATGATATTGATTAGTTTATGCTTTGGGATATCTGAAAATATAGATGCCATTAGTAGATTCTGTATGGGCTTCCCTGGTAGCTCAGACGGTAAAGAATCCGCCTGCAATGCGGGAGACCCAGGTTCGATCCCTGACTTAGAAAGATCCCCTGGAGAAAGGAATGGCAATCTAATTCAGTCTTCTTGCCTGGAGAATTCCATTGACAGAGTGGCCTGGTGGGCTATACAGTTCATGGGGTTGCAAAGAGTTGGACACATCTGAGTGACTAACACACACACAGTAATTTCTAGTAAACTTTTTTATTTCAGAATAAATTTCAGGAAAATGAATGAGTAATTTTAAAATTTGCCTATTAGAAGATATTTATTCTTGATTTTTCCTCTTATATTTGGAAGAAAACTCATGATTATGAGTTTCTGCATCTGCATTCTTACTTCTCACATACCTGCACTTCTTGGCCCAAGCTGATGATTTCTTTATGAAGATGCTAATGGAAGCATTATCATTCTTATTGCAAAAATGAATTAACAGAGGCTCAGAGAAGTTCTAGGGACTTATTCAAGTTCAGATATCCTTTGTGATTCTTCTTTCCACTAAGCACACTAAAGGCACTGATATTAAAACCCATAGGGAAATGTACATTAGACATATCTTAATGTGGAATTCCCTACATTAAACAAATCTGATAAAAGGAATTCTAATACATTTACACAACAAGTAAATATTTAGAGTTCTGCCCCCCTTTTGAGCAATATTCTAAATTAGTTCCTTTCTCCTGCTAATTCTTGGGAAAATTCTTCAGTCCCTTCATGCATTCATTTATAGACGTAATGTCATTCAACTCACTTGGATGGTCATTTTTTGTAATGTTCTCCTTAAAGTACCCTGACAAGAAAAAAATATAAGCTCTTTCACATAGGGAGAGGTACAGCTGGGAGAATGTAGCCCACTGGTATTTCTGGGATACTTACTTGCATGATACAGTAAATACAGTCAATGCATGGAGAGACACAATGTAAACTGTTACTTTGAAATGCTTGCTTTTGGCACAACTTCCTCACAGGCGTTTTACAATTTACAAAGCAGTATGGAGTAATGTTGACAACTTCTGTGTTTACAAATTCACTGGTTTCTCTTTACTCAAGGCAGGATTTTTGGTTTTGGCAACTTTTCAGATGTTCGTCATTTCTTCCCAATGCTTTTGCATCTATTAGTCTTTATTAACATAGATATTATTTTATCTCAAGCTGAATGGGCCTCTTTAAGGGCATATGACTTAAGAGAGGAAATATGTGTTATCCAGCTGGATCTGGTGTACGGTTCTAGCAAAATGCATTTAATACATTAAAGGAAGGATTTTATTTTAGTGATGACTGAAAAGCAGGGAAGTGTGAATTGTGATTTTAAATGATAATCTTCATCTTTTTCAATATGAGTTACCAAGAGAGCTTTTGTAAACAGTTTCTTTGTCACTTTTAAGACATTAGGACATAATGAAAGAGATCTAAAGCTATTATCACATCAGTGTTAAGAAATACCTCTTTTAACATTTTTTTAAGATTCCTAAGATAAATATCTCTAGGATGGTTAAAATGTTGCCACACCTGTAAACTGAAGGAAGGATTAAGTATTTAGTAATTATTATTCTTATAATAAAAATACTAGCAAGAATAACAATTGTCTTATGTTGTGGGCTTATTCTGTGTCAGACAGTAGTCTAAAAGCTTCATGTAGATTAACACATTTAACCCTCAAAACACCTTTATGATGTTTTCATTATCCCCCTTTTACACTATGAAAACCAGAACGCAGAAAGAGATACAGCTAATAAGTGGCAAAGTTTGGAGTTCAACGCAGAAGTTTGTGCTTATTAAGTGTGAACTATTCATTGTGCTGGAGTGGTGTGTTATTTGCCCTTAAGGATTTATATCTTCCAGCAGAGAAAAGGTTGAAGGTAGTGTGTATATAGCAATGTAAGTTGTACAACAGTCTCTGTTGGTTTCCAAATAAATGGAGGGAAGTATCCAATTCATAGATCAGTTAGTGGAATATCATTATTTTCCCTCAATTTATATATATATATTCCTATAGGTTATTTTGAAGAAATAGACAGCTATTTAAATAAACAAGATTTGTTTCTTATGGTTTTCAGTGACATTGCTATGTTCCCAAGAAAAGAAAGAAAGAAAGTGAAGTTGCTCAGTTGTGTCCGACTCTCTGTGATCCCATGGACTGTAGCCTACCAGGCTCCTCCATCCATGGGATTTTCCAGGCAAGAATACTGGAAGTAAAGTTGTGATGTGGGCCACAGAACAGCTGGATAGAATGCTAACTGAGCACATATCTGTTGCAGCCATGTCAAACACTCTTCCCACTACTATCTAAGACCAGAAGGCATTAGCTGTCCCTGGTGTTAGAGTCTCAACTTAAACTCTTTTTCTGTGAGTGGTCATTATATTGTCCTTGAAAGGGAGCTCTTTGCTATATTGCATGTAGAAAATAGTACAGATTCTAGTTACTACTGTACATCTTTTAGATTTAACCATAGTGTTGCTGAACATGCCTCTCACAAACTGTCATAGCAAGAGCTAGAATTATAAGCCATCTTGCTTCATTTTACGCATCTATTAATAACTACTTATTTTTGAAAGTATAAACTTCAGGAAAGATACTAACCTGGCTGGATGCCTAGACAGTATGGTATAATCTGGGACTGTCCGAGCAAAATGGAAATATATGCCTAAAGGATAAGACATTGTCTCGCTTCAAGCAAAAATTCAGTTGTAGATAAAAAGAAATAAAATATAAGGAATTTATAATTGGGATAAAAATTCTAGAAAATTTAAAAAATCTTAGAGGTGAAATGCACTTAAATTATTGCTTTTTGGGTAAAATCTGCTGCCGAATTATCATCTGTTCACTCAAAATAGAGAAAAAATTAAATTTATGTGAAATTCACAGTTGAAAATAATGTGTTTCTTATAAGACAACAGTTTCTATTAAAAGTGCAGCCAAGTCTTTCATCTGTGATTAAAAGAAAATTTCTGGAGTTTCTGGAAATCAGAGCAAAAAATAAAATATATTAAATATTTCTACTGGTGAATCATAGTTTATTCCTGAAAAGTATTCAATTTTTAAACTAAATATTTGAAATAATAAAGGAAATCTTTTAAGACATAAGTTTTTAATGAGATCAGTGTATCCTTAGCTTATTGGGTAATATGTAATGAAACAAGCAACTGATCCCGCAATAAAATAATAGTTACTATGTAAAACTCTCAATTAAATTGATATTTTGAGTTTTATTGATTTTTTTATCACATATGTCAGTCCACCTTGCGTAGTTATAAAATGCATCTTCAGCAAATATATCTGCGTAAACTCACCCGCCTAAAATGAAAGTTCTGACACCATCAAATTAGTGGAAAATTTAATGGAATTAAAGCAAAAATTAAGATGGAAAATGAGTGAGCATTATATATACTTAGTCATTTTCATCTTGTGAATTTAATAGTGATGAAGATTTGTAGTGAATTGAAAAAAGTCTAAGATGCTATCACTATTTTTATCTAAGTCACATATTTCTGAAAAAATGGGCAAGTTTCCAGAATATCTAGGTAGAGCAAAAGCATTAATTGCAGGGGCCTGCACTTGTCTAACACACATTGTATACCCATTCTGCACTATTGGTGATGATGGCAGAGATCCGAGAGGTAAACAATTGTATTGGAAGCTTCTTGAACACTCAGATGGCCAAAGAATCAAGAGGTGTGTGGATACTAGTATCCAAATTTGAATTTATCTTTAGTTTAAATTTTCTTTATAGTAAAGAAAACGTTGTCGGAAATCTTTACAAAAATATAAGAACAAATGAAAACTTCAAAACTATTTTTCCTCCTGAAAAGAAAAAAAATGTGAAAAACAGATAACAGATTAAAGAGTCATTGTAAATACATTTTATTAGAATAACAAGAATGTGCTTATATTTAAAATTTATTTTTCTGTTTTAATTTATATACAATGCAATTTGGAACCACCATTTAATTGGGAAAATGATTTTTTGATAAGTATGTATTCAAGAATTTTATGGTCTTAAGATGACTTAATATATAAACTTAAGATACCATATGATTTAACATAAAACTTAATTTTATCTTACTTATGGATATCTTCAGTTCATCAAAGCTGCTTAATCATCTCAGTGCTGTGTTCATGCTATATTGCTTTCAAAGTCATACTACTTTCACCCTTCAGTTATTATATATTGCTTCAGTTCAGTTCAATTCAGTTCAATCACTCAGTCGTGTCTGACTCCTTGCGACCCCATGAACCGCAGCACACCAGGCCTCCCTGTCCATCACCAACTCCTGGAGTTCACTCAAACTCATGTCCATCGAGTCGGTGATGCCATCCAGCCATCTCATCCTCTGTCGTCCCCTTCTCCTCCTGCCCCCAGTCCCTCCCAGCATCAGGGTCTTTTCTAATGAGTCAACTCTTTGCATGAGGTGGCCAAATTATTGGAGTTTCAGCTTTAGCATCAGTCCTTCCAATGAACACCCAGGACTGATCTCCTTTAGGATGGACTGGATGGACCTCCTTGCAGTCCAAGGGACTCTCAAGAGTCTCCTCTGACACCACAGTTCAAAAGCATCAATTCTTTGGTGTTCGGCTTTCTTCACAGTCCAACTCTCACCTCCATACATGACCACAGGAAAAACCATAGCCTTGACTAGATGGACCTTTGTTGGCAAAGTAATGTCTCAGCTTTTGAATATGCTGTCTAGGTTGGTTATAACTTTCCTTCCAAGGAGTAAGTGTCTTTTAATTTCATGGCTGCAATCACCAACTGCACTGATTTTGGAACCCCCAAAAATAAAGTCTGACACTGTTTCCACTGTTTCCACTGTTTCCCATCTATTTCCATGAAGTGATGTGACCAGATGCCATGATCTTCGTTTTCTGAATGTTGAGCTTTAAGCCAACTTTTTCACTCTCCTCTTTCACTTTCATCAAGAGGCTTTTTAGTTCCTCTTCACCTTCTGCCATAAGGGTGGTGTCATCAGCATATCTGAAGTTATTGATAGTTCTTCCTGCAATCTTGATTCCAGCTTGTGCTTCTTCCAGCCCAGAGTTTCTCATGATGTATTCTGCATAAAAGTTAAATAAGCCGGGTGACAATATACAGCCTTGACGTACTCCTTTCCCTATTTGGAACCAGTCTGTTGTTCCATGTCCAGTTCTAACTGTTGCTTCCTGACCTGCATACAGATTTCTCAAGAGGCAGGTCAGGTGGTCTGGTATTCCCATCTCTTCCAGAATTTTCCACAGTTGATTGTGATCCACACAGTCAAAGGCTTTGGCATAGTCAATAAAGCAGAAATAGATGTTTTTCTGGAATTCTCTTGCTTTTTCCATGATCCAGCGGATGTTGGCAATTTGATCTCTGGCTCCTCTGCCTTTTCTAAAACCAGCTTGAACATCAGGAAGTTCACGGTTCATGTATTGCTGAAGATTGGCTTGGAGAATTTTGAGCATCATTTTACTAGCGTGTGAGATGAGTGCAATTGTGTGGTAGTTTGAGCATTCTTTGACATTGCCTTTCTTTGGGATTGAAATGAAAACTGACCTTTTCCAGTCCTGTGGCCACCACTGAGTTTTCCAAATTTGCTGGCATATTGAGTGCAGCACGTTCACAGCATCATCTTTCAGGATTTGAAATAGCTCCACTGGAATTCCATCACCTCCACTAGATTTGGCTAATTACTTCACCTTTGTTCCAGCCCTGCTTCATTGCATTAATATTTTAAAATTTGGAACTAAAGTCATGGTTTCTTCTGCTCTTAGACTCCTTGGAATGCTAACATCTTATTTATTTTTATTTGGTATTTGAAACTGATGGCATTTTAAATTTCAGAACCTACTATTTCAAAGTCATTTTTTTTAAAAGCATTTTTCCATTATTTGGAATATCCTAAATCACTTTAAAAAATAGCTACAGGTTCATCATACCTTTCCTGAAATGAAAACAGTTGCAAATTATTTTGACATGTACTTAGTGCTTTTTGTGTGTCTGAAGGTAGCATCTCTTATCCTCTTTTAAAATGGATTGATTGATTAATTTGGATCTTGTGTCTCTTATTTTGTTCCTTAACATTTTTATTGGAGAGTAGTTGACTTACAGTGACTTACAGTGTGCTGTTTCAAGTATACAGCAAAGTGAATCAGATACTCAGATACACTCACACATATCCATTCCTTCCCAGACTCTCCCTCCACACAGATTATTATAGGATGTTGAGTAGAGTTCCATGTGTTATACTGTAAATCCTTATTAGTTATCTATTTTATGCATAGTATTGTGCATACAGGGCTTCCCTGTTAGCTCAGTGGTAAAGAATCTGCCTGCAATGCAGGAGACATAAGAGATGTGAGTTTGGTCTCTGGGTTGGGAAGATCCCCTAATGGCAACACATTCCAATCTTCTTGCTTGGACAATTGCATGGACAGAGGAGCCTGGCAGATTACACTCCATGAAGTTGCAAAGAATCAGGCATGACTGAGCAACTGAGAACACAACAACCCCCCCCCCCTGCCGAACACACACGCACACACACTGTGTGCATATGCCAATCCCAGCCACCCAGGTAGTCACTTTCCCCCATGTTTTCCCTTTGTTGCCATAAGTTTGATTTCAAGATCTGCAAATCTGTTTCTGTTTTTTTATTTAAGGTCATTTGTATCATTTTTAATAGATTCCATATCTAAGCGATATCAAAGGATATTTATCTTTCTCTGTCTGACTTCACTCAGTATGATAATCTCTAGGTTCAGCCACGTTTCTGCAAATAGCATTGTTTCGTTCTTTTCCTATGGCTAATAGTCTGGTGTGTGTGTGTGTGTGTGTGTATACATGTGTATGTACACATTATCCATTCCTCTGTTGGTAGACATTTAGGTTGTTTCCATGTCTTTTTTATGCCTTAGTAATAGTCCATTTTGTGTGTGTGTGTGCTTGTGTACACCACATCTTTATCCTTCTCTGTTACTTCTGTCGATGGATGTTTAGGTTACTTCCATGTCTTGGCTGTCATAAATAGTTGCAGCATTGCAACTATTGGAACATAGAACATTGGGGGTGCCAGTATCTTTTGGAATTATGGTTTTCTCCAGATATATGCCCAGAAGTGGGATTTCTGGGTCATATGGTATAGTTTTTCTCTGATTTCTTTACAAATCTCTAATTCTCCACCAAAATTATCAACCATTTCATGATATAGAAAATGTTCACTGTCGTCAAAAGTTTTGTAAAATAAAAGCTAGCTATTTTATAAAGAAGGTTGTCATGGCACCTCTTGGAAAAAATATACCTATTATGATAATACCTGAAAAGTTTTATATCCTAGTACTATAAGAGTACCTGTTGACAGAAAAAATTATTTGTGAAACAAAAGGTACTACTGAAAAGCAAGATTCTGATTGGCCATTGCCTTTGTAATATCACTCTCATTCTTAGCCACATTCTTAATATAATTTTTATAATTTTTTTTCCTGTTACATTTCTCTTTCAGTTTTTTGGATGAACTTGTTTTGTAATCAAATGGCAATTTTGGTAACATTATCTGGTGTTTGGCCAACAGGGAAATTTTGTGTGTATCTAGTCTTATCCAAGTGTTCAGATACCTGTCTCTGAAACTTTAATAATTCTATGATGATATTTGCACTATATTCATATTTAAAAGAAAATTATTCTCCATATCCTGAGTGATAAGACACTTTGATGAAAAAAATGTCAAAAGATTTATTTGATTACCCTTGTACCTAAATGGGTTGCTAGGTTGGTAACTAGGATAGTTTGCTTTTTGTAAGTTAGCTCAAGAAAGAGCATACCTTCAATGCATGCTCTCTTGCTCTCAAAATATCCTGTCAAAAGACCTCGCTGAAATTAATGGCTTAGAACTGATGCTAAGCTTTCGGGGATGCTGCAGTGATTTATTGAGTGGTGCCAGTCTCTGTCTTCGTTGGGTGGAGAGCACTTGTCTTCACGTAACAGGGCTAATATTACTTCAAGCTGTTGTCAGTTGACTTGGTAAAATTGCTTAGCTACACTCCCCATGCAGTTAGCTAGTGATGATTACCCTTAAGTATTCACAGAGCAGAAGCCCTGGGGAAACACTAATTAGCCACCCGCAAGGAAGATGTTCCAGCCTCTCAAACAGTCTCCTGAAGTCTCGGGGCTGTAATGAGGACCAAGCCCCAGTGACAAGGCCTACTTGGCGCTGTGCTACCGCATCAAGGTTCAGCAATTTTCAAGGAGAAAGTGATTGGAGTCAGGCCCAGGACTGCACGGAGTCTACTAATCACCACATAGAGACTTCGGGCCCTCTGAAGCCATGGGAAGGAATCGGCTCCTATGAGCTAGAGGAGACATGGGCATGTGTTATTGAGGAGTCAGGGAGGAGGAAATCTGCTTAAATATTTATAGATTCAGGGTATATTGAGATCCCTTCAGTCCTTGTGTAGTTAGTACCTTGATCTCTTTCTTTTAATTGAAACAAAAAGTATAGCTTCACCCTACCTGGCTAGTGACTTTCCTAATATCTGTTTCTGTTTATAGCTTCCCTCTTCTTTCTCCTCCATTTAGAGAGCAGTGGTCAGTTTGACAATAAAGAAAGGATGGCACGAGGTGTGTGTGGTGTGTGGGTATAATGTGTAGGTCTGTCAGTTTGTGGCTTCACAGCAGGAATGTGACTGGATCTACGCTAGAGATGAGTACCCTTATCAAGTCTCCACAATGGAGAACTTTGGGGATTCAGAAGCCAATGGAAGCAGAACAGATAATCCTCCCTTGTTCCCTAATAATGGTAAAAGGTAGGAGAAAGAGAAATGTATGCATTCTGAAAATGTTTGCTAGGGGAGAATTGAGACTTGATCCATCTCTCAATTCTTGGCACCAGAAGAAAGTGGTCAGAGCTTCTTCTGGCTAAAAATTGAAAATTGAAACAGTGAAGTTGAGGTGCATGAAGAAGGACCATGAATACCCACTAATGTCTAAAATAAACTTGGACCCTTTATTTATAGTAAGCAAAGGGAAATTTTCACTTCCACATGGGAAAGCAAGGATTTCTAACTACTTGGCATGTAGTGGAATTCTTCTCTTGATGGCAGGTCTAACTTGTTCTTCTGTTGGCACCACAGCAAATATGACTCAATTGTTAATTTCATGTCAGAGTCCCCAAGAAAGCCAGGAAGTTTTGCATATGCAAAATAAATATGAGAATTTTTTCTGTACCACAAATTGTAGAGCTTATATATTATCTACATTTGGAAAGTTTGGAATAAATGTATTGGGAGCAATATGCTAGAAGTGGCTATATTATCCATGTGGTATTGGTATACTTACAGGATTTTGATTATAGTGCTACAGTGGAAGGGGACGATAAATCAAAAGTAGAGTAACATAGGCACAAAGTGAAAGTACTGAGTTTTTTTGTCAATGAGAAGTAAAGAAGAGAAAATAACTTCTAGATAGGATATTTACTAATACTGAATAGTAAATATTAATATTTTGGTAAGTAAAATCCTTATTAATAAAGTTCAGCATGTATCCTTTGTTGCAGCTTTGCAGAAGATCAGATTCTTGAGTGTGTTTGAAAATTTATGCAAAGAATCCCATAATGTCAAATTTTCTCAGGACATCTTGCTCTCAACTACATTTTTTGATTGTGCTATCCTGAGTTTTTAAATTTTATACAATGGAAATATCTTTCAGGAGTGAAATATTTTGTTCTAATATTATGAAATATATTTTACACTAATTAAATCAAACCAGTTTTATTCAGAGCCTTAAAATCTGATTTTATCACCCTTCTGCAAAATGTAAGTTTGAAAGATGTTCTTCAGGGTACTTTTAAAGAAAAATGGCACTGCATGGAGTTAAATAGGCAAGGATGACTTTATTGAAGACCATGATGATTGCGGTAAGGGTCAAACATATCTCAACAGAAGAGAGAGATTGAATTCAACTCCTTTGGAACAAAAAGCAGAAAAGTTTATAAGTGTGGGGGTAAGCTAATGGAAAAGTCCTGGCGAATATTAAGGGCGGCAGTTGGTCAAAGTGTTCAGGTCATCCATGCTTGCTAGTTAGTACTCATACATTTCTGCCCTCCCACAAAGATGACAGATAGGAGACCTATCTTTCCTTATGATTACATTCCAAAGGGATGAGGACTTCCCAGGTGGTGCTACTGGTGAGGAACCCATCTGCCAATGCAGGAGCTGTAAGAGTCCTGGGTTCAATCTCTGGGTTGGGAAGATCCCCTGGAGGAGAGCATGGCAACCCATTCCTGGAGGATCCCATGGACAGAGGAGCCTGATGGGCTACAGTCCATGGGGACAGTACTACTCTTAAAAGAGTCAGACATGACTTTGACACTAAAAAAGAACAACAAAATACTGTTAATTATTTCTCATTCTAATATCTTCTTGGTTTTTCATCATACATCATGCTAGTTCACTTATAACTAAAGGTAAACTAAAAGAAGTTATAAGATTGTTCTCAGGTCTTCTTTTTTTTCCCTAAGGAGTGTCGTCAGCCAGCTACTATGTTTTTTACTCTTTCACCGAAACTTGTAAAAAGAGTAGCAGTGAATAGCACTAGTAGCTAATTTATTATATTCGAAATGGCTTCTTTTCTGCCCTATATTTACATTTAATAACAACAACAGCTTAGGGTATGCATCAGAGTTCTATTTTCCTCAACATTGTTATTGTTCCTAAAAATGCTGAATGATCTTACATTTTATATGGATCCTGTTAAAGACCTACCTATGTTTATCAGTGAGGCTTTCTTCAGATAATCCTTGAACTTGACTATATTTAATAGGTCTTAATTAAGACCTATTGTTACTAATGTGTGTGTGTGGGTGGTGTGTAGGGGGTTAATTAACCACACAGGTCAGGCTGTTATTTTCATTTCATTTTAATTTAATTTAATGTGATCGATCAATTAGTTGGTTGCTTTCTGGTACAGATAAGAGGGTCTGAGAACAAAACTTTCAACAGTATCATATCAGAACTCTCAACTAAGGCTCTCCTCATTTATTTCTACTGTTGATATTGC
Organism: Ovis aries; assembly: GCF_016772045.2. Taxonomy (NCBI): domain Eukaryota; kingdom Metazoa; phylum Chordata; class Mammalia; order Artiodactyla; family Bovidae; genus Ovis; species Ovis aries. The sequence goes on from NC_056059.1 coordinate 94,892,574, forward strand.
CTAATTACTTTGGTCTACTGGTATATACTGTGTGCTTATCTATAGAAATGGGTGAAAGTATTTAGAAAGCAGAGAGAAAAAAGATTTTTGAGGAGGCACTATGCTGAATATCAAACAGCTGGATCATATAAGCTTTTAAAATGAAAACAAAAATAGTAAGGATTAAGTTGGTGCATGCTTTTTTTATATATTCTAGTACAGTAGACAATAGCATCAGACTTGTGGCAGACATCTATTATGGCAGACAGTTATAGGCAAAACTGTTTGAATTTTTCTCAGGGCAAGAGCTAGCCACCCACACAAAAAGCTTCTCTCCCACAAAGTACAGGGTGTTGTATGGGTTGCTGTTAATTTCCTATGTTCTGACTGTGAATGGGCAAGTGGAGTGAGTGAATCAGTGCTGATGCTCGAAGACTTTCCAGCCTAAGAAGTTCTTAGGCTATTTAACACGTTCCATGTAATCCACTTAATTGCACACATAAGCTTGTCAGGAGAACTTCCAGTGAAAAGAATCAATAATGTATTCAGAGCACAGTTGGAAGACACTGATAATGGAGGTTTCAGCTTTCCAGAGTATGCTGGCTAATTCACTTGTGAGTCTTGGTGGCCTGGTCAATAATTAGGCCAATAGCTTCTGGAGCTTGCTGGTCAGGATTTGAGACTCTGATTAAGTGACAGTGGGAGTAAATTAGAAGTCCAACTGCCATATATTACAGCCTAAATTATAATGAGGGAATCTTCTAGTCTAGTCTGTTAATTATGAAACCCTTAGCCTTAACTCCAGAAATACTCATTAATGTCCAAAAGTATTACATAAAAAAGCTTAAGGTGACTTTTTACATTCTGTAAAACATATATGTAACTGTTGAGCCAACTCCCAAATGAAAAGTAGGGCATGCATGTTTTTTCTGCACTTACTGAGACTGTTTTTTATACTTTTTCATTCTTGCCATTTAAAAATGAGAGTTGTCCATGATGTTGGACTACTGTCTTTATCTCTCTCTGTTGTCCCTTGCTCTTTCTCTCTCTATTCTTCTGTTCTACCACATCTAGTTCCAGTTGTTTTGGTATAAAGAAAAACATTTTTACCTCTATGTTAGCTTACATTGAAACATTCTCACTGTCTAGAAATATTTAGAAAAATATCACAGAAGATAATTAGAATGGCATTAGAAATATGGAAGGCCAATGTAATATAAATTATATTTGTATGTGGTCCTAATAATAATATGTATTCAAGTTCCCAATGTGAGGCAATGAATTTGATGCTTACTGATTGTTCCAGACTGATTTGTGTAAGGAAACAAAACTCTCACAAAAGTTGCCTTTTTGTTACTGAAGATTTTATTTCTGTTTGCATAAATGTAAATTTCAGTTGATTTGGGCTTACGTTAAAGAAAAGGAACTCATCGAATCCACAAGTATTCGTGAGGTATCACAGGTGCAGAGCACACAAGGTCACTGCTTGTGTCACATGCTAGCAGAGTGAGATACAGGAAATGATACACACAAGCGTACATGGATTAATGGATACATGCACATAAATAGGTTAATAGAATTTCAGATCACAAAGCATGTTAATATCAAGAAATAAGTAATGAGGGGTGTGGGATCAACTTTTGATAGAAAAGTCAGAGAAACCCTCTATAAAGAACTGACATTATGACCTGAGATTTCAGTGATGAGAAGGAGCCAACCATAAAAAGATCCAGTTCCCACACAAAGGCTCTGAGGAGGGAGAAGGATGAGCATCAAGATGATGGGAAAGAGTAATGGGATTACAAGATCAGAAACACAGACCAGTTCCCAGCTTGAATAAGCGTGTAGACTTCTGTGAGGGGTTTCTCTTGTTGATCAACAGTGCTCGGACATAGTAGAGATTCAATTAAGTACTCATTAAATGAATAAATGGATAAGAAACAAATCTCTTAAGTGACAATAGTATATAGTTCTGAAGTTTCTGATGGACTTAATATTGTTAAGAACTGACCATTCTTGTTGAAAAAGAAAAATAGTACAAATCTGGCATTATGATGCATATGTGTGTGCGTGCTAAGTCGCTTCAGTCATGTCTGACTCTTTGTGACCCCATGGACTGTAGCCCACCAGGTTCTTCTGTCACTAGGGGTTGTCCAGGCAAGAATACTGGAGTAGGTTGCCATGTCCTCCTCCAGGGGATCTTCCCAACCCAGGAATCAAACCAGTGTCTCTTATGGCTCTTGTATTGACAGGCAAATTCTTTACCAGTAGCACCACCTGAGAAGCCTGACATTGTGATACCATACTTAATTATCTGAGTTCCAATCCACTAGGCAAGAATTACATTACAGAAAATGCGTCACTTGCTTGAAAATGAAATTTTAAAATGATGTAATACATGTAAAAAAAGATTCATAGAATCAGGAAATAGGAAGCCTACAGAAACATCGGGAATCATGTAAACTCTCTTGCTGCTTGAGATTTGGTTCAAGGACTAGCAGCATCAGCATCACCCTGGAGCTTAGAAGAAATGTAAAACCTCAACTCCCAGCCCTACCTCACAAATGGGAATTTACACAGAAACAAGTGACTGATTTTCAGACACACTGAAGTATGAGTGGTACTGCTCTAGAAGGGTAATTTCCTAATCCTAGATTTCTCAGTCCTTATGGGCAATCACTTGGAGTAAGAATTTTTTATTTTTAGATAACTCTGTCCCAACCCCTGAATAGTAAAATTCTGGATTAGTAACATAGATATTAAACAAAGAGGTCTAGTTTATTCTAATTTCTTCATTTGTAGGGTTGCTAGATTTAGGACATAATGCAACATACTTACATTAAAAATCATTTGTTGTTTATCTGAAATTCAAATTTAATTCAGCATCCTGCATTTCATCTGGCAGTTTTGTTCATTTAACATATTAGCAGAGCTCCAATTTAAATACCTTTTATAAAAATCCCATTACTAAATATATATAAGCAAGGATTCAAGCTGAGGTCTCTGGAGTGCAAGAGTTCTTTGTCAACTATAGATGCATAAACTCTAAGGCATTAATACCTGTATCAATTAAATGATAATTTTATTCATGTTGTTAATGTATTGATAGTCTTATGAAGCCCAGCATTGTAAATCCGCTATCATAGATGTCACATAAAAGAGAAAAGTGTGTCTCTAAATTCATGAAAACCAAATAAAATTTCTTACAATATGCTTATTTCCTCCTGAATAAACCAATAGTTTCACTTAAAGAGAAAAGTCAATTACTGGAGGTTTGTTGTTTTTTATTCTTCTTTAATAATACCTGTAACTTGGGGTTTTCTGTTAACTTTTTGACAAATATGAACATAAATTAGCCATGACCATATCACCAGAAGATAATCACTCTAATGATGAAACATATTATTTGCCAAATAGCTTTCCCTGTAAATATTTCTGGTTTGTTTTTCATAGTTGTAATAATATTGTACCATGTTATATTTTGCTTTTGGACTTCACATTATATCATAAGAACTTTTCTTAGTATTACAAATAACGCTTCATATATCATTGATAAATGTCTAATTGAGTAGATATGCCCCAATTTTTTTTTCACCTCAATTTTTCTGAGTTTGGGAATTACTGTACAAATTCCAGTCCTTCATTAATTATACTGTAGAGGACTCACAGTAAAGCAGAAGGAAATATGGCCTCTCTATTCATCTAAGCTCTTATCACCTCTTCAAACTTGGCAGAACCAAAGAGAGTGCCCCCCCTGGGAAAGGGCAGGGCCTTGGTTCCTGAGCAGTGACCCCAGCTTCCTGTTATTTGAAAACTAACAGAATTTAAACTGGCCCCTACATATAAGAACTCTGAAAGTTCAGTGAAATTGAACCACAGCTGTCACTTCTGTGTGAGTAAGACTAAATTTAATTTGTTGGGTGGAAAGAGTTAAATGAACTTTAACTGAAAAGCTCTCTTTCTCTTCCTCTCAGGGTAGAAAATAGCCAAGGGCAACAGCGGATGACTAATGTGTAGAATATTGCAATTAGTATAGCAAGGTACTTACAGGGATCAAATTAAAAAATTCATTAACGTACGCACTTAATTAAGAAACACTTTTCAGTTTACATGATAAATTATGACACCTATTAAATCTTCCAGTACAAGCTGTAATGGCTTCTTTGCTCCCGGGTAGAGAACTATCGCCTTAGAGGTCCTCTGAAACTCCCCAAGGACCAGAAGCATTAGTTACAAGTGTATTAAAAACAATGCTTTCCTTCTGCAAGGTGCTTGAGCATCTTTATTGGAAACTAATTTAAACTTAAAAAAAGCACCAGGGAGCAGGAGGCTATCATGCTGCAAGCCAAGGATAACAGACATTGAATGACCTTGAAAAGGAAATAGGCTCTGCTCCCCAACATTCCCAAAAAGGAAGTGGCAGGAATGAGGTCTGTTTTTTGCTTGCTTTTGAATCTTTTGTTTTGTCTCTGTCCTTCTCCTTCTTGCTTTAAGAATAAATGTTACCAATGGAGAAAGAGTATAATAGAAACAAATCACATAAGTCGGTGGGAAATATGCTTTTTCTGTTTTCATTCAGTGGGAAGAACTAGAAGAGAAGGAAGCAAGAGAGTAAGGGAGGTTGGGAGGGATGAAAATAAACTCAAGAATAAATGTGTAAGGCAATCAGATATACCACCCTGAATCTAGTGGTATCTAGGCCTTTTTTTTAATTGTAGAAAGTATGAATCGATAGTGATAATAAAACTACATTTCTATTATTTTCTTCAGAATCTCTCCTTTGTCTTTTTAAATATTCTTTATAATCCTGTAATTAGCAGAGGAAGTGAGGATAGCTAGAGAATCAAATTGCCTTTTCAGACTCAAACATACTCATGCTATCTGACACAGTTCTCTTTTCTCCAGACTACAAAGTCTTTGGGGCTTCCCTGTCTTTACAATGAAGATCAGTGCTTTAATGGACCCAGATACCACTTGATGGGCTTTCAAAGTGGCTCAGTGGTAAAGAATCTGCCTGCCAATGCAGGAGACGTGGGTTCAATCCATGGGCTGGGAATATCTCCTGGAGGAGGAAATGGCAATCCACTCCAGTATTCTTGCCAGGAGAGTCCCATGGACAGAAGAGCCTTGCAGGCTACAATCCATGTAATTGCAAAAGAGTCAGACATGACTTAGCGACTAAACACACACACTCCTTGATTGTTTGGACATATTTGTTTTCCTGCTCTATTTAACCTCATTGTGTCCCAGCTCCCAGCTGGTAGTGCTAGATAGAGAACTCCAACCATCTACTCGCCTCTCTGGTTTCTGTGAGGCACCTGAACCATTCCCATTTGTACAAAGGGGAATTCCAGGGAGGAAGTTGTGGAGCAGAAGTCATAAGAATCTGGGGCATAAGAGGCACCATCGACAGAGCAGCGCCTCTCCTGGCTCAATTCTCCCTGAACCTATCTCCATTGGAAGTTATGCTTTGGGGTCATAGCTTCAATTACATAAAGCAGCCCCAACTTCTGACTTATAACCTGTAGACTGTACTGTCTTTATGTATTCTCTTTCAGCACTGTTTCAGTTCAGTTCAGTTCAGTTCAGTTCAGTTCATTCCAGTTGCTCAGTCATGTCCGACTCTTTGCGACCCCACGAACTGCAGCACACCAGGCCTCCCTGTCAGTCGCTCCCAGAGTCCACCCAAACCCATGTCCATTGAGTCATCCAATCATCTCATCCTTCTTGTCCCCTTCTCCTCCTGCCCTCAATCTTTCCCAGCATCCAGGTCTTTTCAAATGAGTCAGCTCTTTGCATCAGGTGGCCAAAGTATTGGAGTTTCAGCTTCAACATCAGTCCTTCCAACGAACACCCAGGACTGATCTCCTTTAGGATGGACTGGTTGGATCTCCTTGCAGTCCAAGGGACTCTCAAGAGTCTTCTCCAACACCACAGTTCAAAAGCATCAATTCTTCTGTGCTCAGCTTTCCTTATAGTCCAACTCTCACATCCATACATGACCACTGGAAAAACCATAGCCTTGACTAGACGGACCTTTTATCATCCTTTAATTTTTTGTTCTTATGTCTATTATAGAAGTAATAGGAAAACAACCTTAAAGAAAATTTTGAAAAAAAAAGAGTAAAATAAGCTCTAGCACAATTTAGAAAACGTATTTGTTTAATTGGAGGATAATTACTTTACAATATTGTAAATGTGATGACTTCCCTACATCAACATGAATCGACCATAAGCATACTTAGGGCTCCTCCCTCCTAAGCCCCTCTCCCTCTTCCCTCCCCATCCCATCCCTCCAGGTGGGCACAGAGCACCAGCTTTGGATTCCCTGCATCACACATCAAACTCCCCCTGGCTGTTTTACGTGTGGTAATGTATATGCTTCAATGCTAGTCAATTAAAACATCCCACCCTCTCCTTCTCCCACTGTGTACAAAAGTCTGTTCTTTATGTCTATGCTCTCTCTGCTGCCCTGTACATAGGCTCATCAGTAGTGTCTCTCTTTTAGCACAGTTATTTTCATTTATACTTCTAAACAGAAGCTACTTCAGCCTGCATTATCACAATCTGTAATTACCAAGTGCTATAGCAAGAATTTTAATGGATAAGTAAACTAGGAGACAAGAGGTATATGGAAGGAAGTAGACCTTGAAATGGTTGCCGTGATTCTGATCCTTCTCTCCTGTTTGAGACCTGGTGTATAACAGATGAATGGCTTTTAAACTTTGGTGAACTGAAACCCAGAGTAAAAACAAACAAATAAAATGTTACATTGATCTACACACATACATAGGTAAGTTCATATTGCCATGTTCTGAGTAAGAGACAAATGTGTGTCTACCAGCCACTGAGACAAGGATCTGCCTCTGTGGCATGGCCTTTGGTTTATAATTGTGGCAGAGGCCACCGCTATCTGACTCCAAGACTGTGGAAATAGAGTGAGACATTCTTCTTCTTCTTGTTCAATCGCTAAGTTGTGTCTGACACTTTGCGACCCCATGGACTGCAACACGCTGGGCTTCACTGTCCTTCAGTATCTCCTGGAGTTTGTTCAAATTCACATCCATTGAGTCGGTGATGATATCTAACTGTCTCATCTTCTGTTGCCCCCTTCTCTTCCTTCACTCAATCTTTTCCAGCATCAGGGTCTTTTCCTCTGAGCTGCCTGTTTGAATCAGGTAGCCTAAGTATTGGAGCTTCAGCTTCAGCATCAGTTCCTCCTACTTAGGGTTGATTTCTTTAGGATATACTGGTGTGATCTCCTTGAGTCCAAGGGACTCTCAAGAGTCTTCTCCAGCCCCATAATTCCAAAGCATTAATTCTTTGGTGCTCGTCCTTCTTTATGGTCCAACTCTCACATCCCTACATGACTACCAGAAAAATGATAGCTTTGACTATATGGACCTTTATCAACAAAGTGATGTCTCTGCTTTTTAATATGCTGTCCCTGGTGGCTCAGACATTAAAGAACCCTCCTGCAATGCAGGAAACCTGGGTTCGATCTCTGGGTTAGGAAGATCCCCTGGAGGAGGGCATGGCAACCCACTCCAGTATTCTTGCCTGGAGAGTCCCCGTGGACAGAGGAGCCTGGTGGGCCACAGTCCATGGGGTCGCAAAGAGTCAGACACTACTGAGCGACTAAGCATAACACACAGGTTTGTCATAGCTTTCCTTCCCAGGAGCAAATGTCTTTTATTTTGTGGCTGCAGTCACTGTCTGTAGTGATTTTGGAACCAAAGAAAATAAAATCTGTCACTGCTTCCACTTTTTCCCTTCTATTTGCAATGAATTCATGGGACTGGATGCCATAATCTGAGTTTTTTGAATGTTGAGTTTTAAGCCAGCTCTTTCACTCTCCTCTTTCACCCTCATCAAGAGGTTCTTTAGTTCCTCTTCACTTTCTGCCTTTAGAATGGCATCATCTGCATATCTGTGGTTATTGATATTTTTCCTGATCATCTTGATTCCTGATCATCTAGCTCAGCATTTTGCATGAGCGTCTGCCTCCAATGTGGGAGACTCGGGTTCGATCCCTGGGCCGGGAAGATCCCCTGGAGAAGGAAATGGCAATCCACTCCAGTATTCTTGCCTGGAGAATCCCATGGATGGAGAAGCCTAGTAGGTTACAATCCATGGGGTTGCAAAGAGTCGGACACGACTGAGCGACTTCACCTTCACCTTCACTCAACATATAAGTTAAATAAACAGGGTGACAGTACATCGCCTTGTCATACTTCTTTCCCAATTTTGAACCAGTCAGTTGTTCCATGTAAGGTTCTCAGAAGACAGGTAAGGTGGTCTGGTATTCCCATCTCTTTAAGAATTTTCCACATTATTTTGTGATACACATAGTCAAAGGCTTTCACATAGTCAATGAAGTCGATGTTTTGGAATTCCCTTGCTTTCTCTTTGATCCAATAAATGTTGGCAATTCTATCTCTGGTTCCTCTGCCTTTTGCAAGCCCATCTTGTACATCTGCAAGTTCTCGGTTCACATACTGCTGAAACCTAGCTTAAAGAATTTTGAGCATAACCTTATTAGCATGTGAAATGAGTGCATTCCAATCCCCTATGATGAAAAGGACATCTTTTTTTGGTGTTAGTTCTAGAAGGTCTTGTAGGTCTTCATAGAACTAATCAATTTCAGCTTCTTTGGTATCAGTGGTTGGGGCATAGACTCGGATTACTGTGGTGTTGAATTACTTGCCTTGGAGATGAACTGAGATCATTCTGTCATTTTTGAGATTGTACCCAAGGACTGCATTTCAGAATCTTTTGTTGACTATGAGACCTACTCCATTTCAAAGGGATTCTTGCCCACAGTAGTAGAGACAATGGTCATCTGAATTAAATTTGTCCATTCCTGTCCATTTTAGTTCACTGATTCCTAAGATGTAGATTTTTACTCTTGCCATTTCCTGCATGACCACATCCAATTTACCTTGGTTCACAAACCTAACATTCCTGGTTTCTATGCAATATTGTTCTTTACAGCATCAGACTTTTCTTTCACCACCAGACACATCCACATCTGAGCATCATTTCTGCTTTGACCCAGCCACTTCGTTCTTTCTGAAACTATTAACAATTGCCCTCTGTTTTTCCCCAGAGCTCTCCTTAGCATGGCCCTAGCCAGAATGCAAGGCCAGTGTTCAATGAAGTAGTGAGTCTGGTACAGTCTGTTTCCTGAGCCACTTAGTTCTGCTCGCCCTCTAATAGCATCTGAATCTTGTCTACAATCAGGATGACCTCCTTGTTTCCACCATTGAAGTCCAGTCCTTCAAGTCCACATCCTGAAGTGTAATCCAGTCCTTCAAGAAGAATATCATTTCCCAACTGCTCGAAATATTCAGAGTTAGCAAATGAAGTTGTTATTTCCACTGTTGTGTCTGACCCTGAATATGTAATTGGTATTATTACCTTCCTCTTCAAGTGCCATCAAAGGTTTTCTTACCCCAGGCCAGCACTTCAGTGGGTCAGAGTTACTGGCTTGGAGGAATAAACCCCAATTTGTATTCTCAAAGTTCTTTTTGTTAATCCTCATCTGGCTTTGGTTGCTACAGTTACTTTTACTGTAATCACTGGGCATGAAACAGCAAAATGTTTTAAAAGCACTTATATTTTGGTTGTACTCCTCCTTGTTTCCATTGTGTAGCAGCAGACCTAGCTTGTTATGATAACTCATGCAGATTATCCCCACAAATACAGCAATTCCATTCTTTGCCTGCCAGCCCACTACCAGCTAATGGAGCCCAGAGTGACCCAAATAATTAGAAGCTTCCTTGAAGCTCTGATACTTTGGCCAGCTGATGCAAAGAACTGACTCATTGGAAAAGACCATGATGCTGGAAAAGATTGGAAGCAGGAGGAGAAGGGGATGGCAGAGGATGAGATGGTTGGATGGCATCACTGATTCGATGGACATGAGTTTCAGCAAGCTCAGGGAGTTGGTGATGGACAGGGAATCCTGGCGTGCTGCAGTCCGTGGGATTGCAAAGAGTCGGACACAACTGAGCAACTGAACTGATATTAAATGGAACCCTTCCTTGTGATTCCAGAAGAAGGAATATTTCCAGGAACCTAAATCTCTAAGCAGACAGTACCTGAGCTTTGGGTGCAAGAAACAAATTCTGCAGGTGAGACAATGGGAGTAATAATGACATGGGACCAATCCAACTTCGTTTCTTGGTTCTTACATATTTTAGTGTTGAGTGTGCAGGCAATACCACTCTAATGGCAGAAAGTGAAGAGGAACTAAAGAGCCTCTTGAAGAGCCTGAAAGAGGAGAGCAAGGAAGCTGGCTTGAAACTCAGTATTCAAAACACTGAGATCATGGCATCTAGTATCATCAGTTCATGGCAAATAGAAGTAGTGACAGATTTTATTCTCTTGGGCTCCAAAATTTAAAAAATGCTTGCCCCTTAGAAGGAAAGCTATGACAAACCTAGATAGTGTATTTAAAAGCAGAGCCATCACTTTGCTGACAAAGGTCTGTATAGTGAAAGCTATGGTTTTTCCAGTAGTCGTGTAGGGATTTGAGAGTTGGAACATAAAGAAGGCTGAGCATCGAAGAAATGATGCCTTTGAACTGTGGTGTTGGAAAAGACTCTTGAGAATCCCCTGGACTTCAAGGAGATCAAACCAGTCAATCCTAAAGGAAATCAAGTCTGAATATTCATAGGAAGGACTGATACTGATGCTAAAGCTCCAATACTTTGGCCACCTGATGCAAACAGCCCGTTCATTGGAAGACGCCTTGATGCTGGGAAAGGTTGAAAGCAAAAGGAGAAGGGAGCAACAGGGGATGAGATGGTTGGATGGCATCACTGACTCAATGGACATGAATTTGAGCAAACTTCAGAGATAGTGAAGGACAGGGAAGTCTGGTGTTCTGCAGTTCATGGAGTTGCAAGCTGCACGGTTCTGCAGTTCACAACTTAGTGACTGAACAACATTATCAAAAGCAGTAGCCCCCACACACATTTCTTATAAGTATTATTTCCCTCAAACTGATTGTCTTAGTTTGGATTTTCCCAGAAGCAGACCCTGAGACCAGCACTGAGTGCTCTGATCCTACTCAGAAAGTATGTGTTATACCACTAAGGAAATGGATAAAATAAAAGATGCATAATTCAGCCAACTAACACAGTAGGCATTTGGAACTAATCCCACAGGCAGCCTTTAGAAAACTTCAAAACCTGTGCATCAAAATTAGTCCACCCATGGACAAGGGAGCTGAGGTAGTTACATGCCAGCTCCCAAGAGTCTTTAGTTAAGGTTTCTGGTAGAAGGGTTAATTCCTTGACACTTTCAATCTGCTATGTGGTTTTGAGGCTTTCTATTATTCTAGGAGAAAAGCATTTAGAATCACAGGTGTAGCTATTGTCTCTTAAAAGACAGCAGAGAACCCTCAGACAGAAAATCTAAGGGTGAGATGCTGATGGTGTTTGGTAGGCTCTGTAGATATCTATGCTTTATAGATACATTTAGATGTCTGATGGACTTTATAGGTAAGAAGGAAAAGATGAGAGCTGCTGCTGCTAAGGCGCTGCAGTCGTGTCTGACTCTGTGTGACCCCATAGACGGCAGCCCACCAGGCTCCGCCGTCCCTGGGATTCTCCAGGCAAGAACACTGGAGTGGGTTGCCATTTCCTTCTCCAATGCATGAAAGTGAAAAGTGAAAGTGAAGTCGCTCAGTCGTGTGACTCTTAGCGACCCCATGGACTGGAGCCTACCAGGCTCCTCCATCCATGGGATTTTCCAGGCAAGAGTACTGGAGTGGGTTGCCATTGCCTTCTCCAAAAGATGAGAGAGGATGGGAGAAATAGCCTCCTTTGGGAGATAGCTTAATGTTACCTATAATGCAATTCTAGAAATAAAGAAACTAATACTTTCATTTTTATTTTTAAATAAAATATTTTAAAATTAAATTATTAAAAAATTTCCCACTCTGATCCCTCCATTTATTTTACAGCACTGGAATAATGTTATTTTCAAAAGCAGTATATGTGACTATACGAGAAAGACACGGGTGAGATTTGCTCATGTATTACTAAATTTTACTGACTTTCTTTTGCTGAAGAGTTAAAATTCCAAATAAAATTATTCAATTTCAAAGTCAGATATTTTTATGGAGTCTGTTTGCTCCAATGCTATCTGGTGTTTTAAAATATAAAAGAGATATGGATTTTAAAGGATCTTGAAACTTTTAAAATAAATCATTGAGTGGAAATGTCAGTACGAGGCTATTTTTTGTCAGATGACAATGTATTCAGTCATAGATCATCCTTATTAGTGATTTTCTTTGCAGATTGTTTTTTGGTGAAATAAGATCCCTTATGAATGCTCCCAAACAGCCTGTAATGGCTGCTAATCACCCAAGTGTCAGAGCTTATAGCTTCAATATATCTTCCTCAAACTACATCAGAAGACAGTAACAATTTCAAGAAATAGTGCTTAAAACTGCCATCAAATAAATTCTCAGTCCCATTTCACCTAAATGCACATTTCTATTTATGACAGAGGAGGGCAGTTGTCCTTAGTCATGAAGAAATTCTCATTGAAATCTGACTTTCAACTTTTTCTAAAAAAAAAAAAAAAAAGAAGAAGGAGTCTTTTTTATTGGGAAAGCATGGTTCAAGTAAGGTGGTGTGATCTCTGGACAGAACACTGAAAGGTCTTCTCTCAGCTTTCGTGGGTGTGTTGTGTTACTTTGCTAAAGCTGAAACTCCAGTCCTTTGGCCACCTCATACAAAGAGTTGATTCATTGGAAAAGACTCTCTTGCTGGGAGGGATTGGGGGCAGGAGGAAAAGGGGATGACAGAGGATGAGATGGCTGGATGGCATCACTGACTTGAAGGATGTTGAGTCTGGGTAAACTCCGGGAGATGGTGATGGACAGGGAGGCCTGGCGTGCTGCGATTCATGGGGTCGCAAAGAGTCTGACATGACTGAACGGCTGAACTGAACGGAACTGTGTTACTTTGCATAACAAAGTTGTGTTGTGTTACTTCGTGCATGCTAAGTTGCTTTAGTCATGTCTGATTCTTTGCAACCCCATGGACTGTAGCCTGCCAGACTCCTCTGTCCATGGGATTCTCCAGGCAAAAATACTGGAGTGTGTTGCCATGCCCTCCTCCAGGGAATCTTCTGGACAAAAGGAATCGAACCCATGCCTCATGTCTCCTGCATTGGCAGGCAGACACTTTGGGAAGCCCAGGTGTTACCTTGGGCTGAGTGTTTTTCTGCTTCTATACCACTGTTTCTTCCCTGATCAACAGAATTAGTGTCTTCTGCTCCAGTTTGTCAGTTCCTGCTTCTGTTTTGATTGTCTCCGTAGTCACTGGCTCGATCTCATGCTACCTGTGGTTTTCCACTTAACATTTGTGATTGAAGACGGTTGCTTTCCTCACAGAAGTAAATAAAGATTCTTGGACTGAACTTTCACTGGGTTTCTTACCAGTGCCTTAATCCTGGTGCTTGCTTTGGCCTGAGCTGAGATACTTGAATCTGTGGTTTCCTTCATTGTTCTGCAACGTGATATGAAGAGCATTTCAGTTGTGTGTGGGATTTGATTTCTCTCATCCTCTCTCTTGTTTATCTATGGACTGACTTGCCCACATTTTGTTCTTTTAAGCTATTATTTTTGTTGTTATTGTTGACGTGTAATTGATTTACAATGCTGTATTAGTTTCAGGTGTACAGCAAAGTGATTTCATTATACATACTATGGTTTTTCCAGTGGTCATGTATGGACGTGAGAGTTGGACTGTGAAAAAAGTTGAGCACTGAAGAATTGCTGCTTTTGAAATGTGGTATTGGTGAAGACTCTTGAGAGTCCCTTGGACTGCAAGGAGGTCCAACCAGTCCATCCTAAAGGAGATCGGTCCTGAGTGTTCATTGGAAGGACTGATGCTGAAGCTGAAACTCCAATACTTTGGCCACCTGATGGGAAGAGCTGACTCATTAGAAAAGACCCTAATGCTGTGAGGGATTGGGGGCAGGAGAAGGGACGACAGAGGATGAGATGGCTGGATGACATCACTGACTCGATGGACATGAGTTTGAGTGAACTCCGGGAGTTGGTGATGGACAAGGAGGCCTGGCGTGCTGCGATTCATGGGGTCGCAAAGAGTCGGATACGACTGAGTGACTGAACTGAACTGAACATATTAATATATATATTCTTTATTAGATTCTCTCCCGTAATAGGTTATTACAATATGTTGAATATAGTTCCTGGTACTATAGGTCTTTGTCGTTTATCTATTTTATACATAGTATTGTGTACCTGTTAATCCTGAACTCCTAATAACAGATGGCTCTATTTTGGCTCTTGTTCACTTGAGCTGTGTAAAGGAAACAATCCTGAGTGTGTGTGCATGCTCAGTTATTGTTGACTCTTTGTAACCCCATGGACTGTAGCCTGCCAGGCTCCTCTGTCCATGGAATTTTCTAGTCAGGAATACTGGAGTGGGTTGCCATTTCCTACTCCAGGGGATCTTGCTGACCCAGGAATCAAACCCACATCTCCGAGTCTCCTGTGTCTCCTGTGGGCAGATTCTTTACCACTTAGCCACCTGGGAACCCTTCTAGTTCTTATCCTGGGGTACGTTGGATTTAGTTGTTGAATTATTTCTGATTTCCAATGACTATATTAAAATGAAATGCCTTTTCAAACTATCATGGGAATGCTTAGATGTCAAGGCTCTGGGAAAGATGGGTCTTAAACATGAACAACGCAAATCAATAGTACTTCTGTCCAAGACTGAGAGAACATAATGATATTGCAAGAGAAACAGACAAAATGAACCACTTTGGTCTTTTTTCCCCCAAATACACACTGCATAAAATCAAAGTGTCATACCATTTTTTTTTCTCAAAACTTCCACTATAACAAAACTGAATTGCAAAATCAAATAATGATCAACCCCAGGGTATAATGGTTTCCAGTGTTCGTTTATCTTGAATGGAAATTGACACACATATCACTTTGAAAAATTATGATTTATGTCACTTGTTCATTTTTTTCCTTCTGCCACCATTACCCAAGACTGCCTTCTGTTTGAGGGCAAACCCAGTACCAAACACCTGTGTGGCAGCTACGGTCTCTGCTTCCCTTTCAGATGACGTTAGCCTGATCCATCTGCAGGATGAATCTGTGTGCCAATTCTGATTATTCAGGTGGGACTAGACTCTTTAGAAATTTTTGAGACTCTAAGAAACATTCAAGAAGTAGCTTTTCCTCTCCCACTAGCTTTCTTTGATCTAAGAGTCTTGTCATTTTATTTCCTGTCTCCTCTCTGATAGGAGTGGTCTTGCATATCATCGAGGCTTTCCTTGATCCAGGGCCAGCCAGTCCTTGTAGGGTAATTAATTGGCAGATTGATTGGCAAAAACCCAGCCCAAATTTTTGTAGGTGATTTTTGGCACAGGTAATTGTCTACTTGTGAATAATTTTTAAAATTGTGATTAGCAGAAGGTAAGTGATATTTTGATTCTGAACCAGCTTATGGATTACTACATATAATTAAAATGCTAGAAAGTATAACTTTTAAATATTTTTGATTAATCTTTATTCTGAGACAAGGAAAACTGTTTTTGAGCATTTAAGATGCTTATGGTATACTGTGACAATGCTGCAATTTTTACTTCAGATATGGAAGTTTTATTATTTCTGTTCTTTTGCTAACAATGAAGTGATAGCGTGGAAGCATTTTTGTGGGCTTATTAATTTATTTAAAAACTATTTATTCAAACCATACAATATACAAACAATGATATGAGACATAATTTGGGCTTATTCTTTGATGCATAGAATATTATCTATAAAATCACAGATGACAAAGGCTTACAAAATTAATTTAATCAAGAAGCAACTATTAAACTCATTGAATTGTACAGTTAATTTGCATGCATTTTACTGTATATAAATTTCATTTTACTATATATAAATTATACTTCAATAAACCTGACTTTAAACAAGAGAAGAATTTGAGCATCTATAAAATGACCAAAATCATGCTGATCACTGGAGCTAAAGAAATGACACAGATTTAGTTCCAGTTTTCAAAAGCATCAAATAAAGAATATAGTGATTCATATGAAAGGTATTTGGCAGTACAAAATGCAGCAATAGAAGTGTGTTAAAGGAAGAGGATATAGTATATAATGAGCATTCAACTAATTTTTGGAAGATAGAAGAGAGAGATGTGTGCTGCTGCTGCTAAGTCGCTTTAGTCGTGTCTGACTCTGCGCGACCCCATAGACGGGAGCCCACTGTCTCTGGGATTCTCCAGGCAAGAACACTGGAGTGGGTTGCCATTTCCTTCTCCAATGCATGAAAGTGAAAAGCGAAAGTGAAGTCACTCAGTTGTGTCCGACTCTCAGCGACCCCATGGACTGCAGCCTACCAGGCTCCTCCATCCATGGGATTTTCCAGGCAAGAGTACTGGAGTGGGGTGCCAAGAGAGATGTGTAAGGAGAAAAAATTTAAAAGTAAACTTCATGAAGTATGCTAGTCATCTCACTCATTCATGTCTTACTTTTGACAGGCCACTTCCAGAACATCTTCCCTGAATCCTTTAAATGGGCCAGTGGCCCTTCTCACAGAATTCTGGACATGGTGTTGCCATGGAATTTTTGATTTTACCATGCTTTATTAGATTATTATTTATTATTCTTCTCCAGAAGAAGTTTCCATGCCTGGCCTAAGGAAATTGATCCACACGTGTTTACTTACTTGAACTAAACTGAATAGAAATGGTAGCAAATGTGGATAGTCAAGGAGCTTTTTGGGTTTGGGGAGAATGGAACTTATAGCAGAGAGGATTGTTTGTCCTGAAATAAACTGTGTTCAGGCAACCACAAATAATTGGATAGTGTCAAGGGCAGGGGCCAAGAGTAGAAGAAGGAAAATAATTTGAAGAGACAAAACTGGAGAATATACAAGGGTGGGGGGGGGTCTTTCTTTTAAGAAAGTTATTAGTATTTTTTTTTTTAACCTGTAAGTGCTCAGAGTCATTGAAGAATTTTAGACAGTGCTGCAACACGATCAGGTTCGTCTTTGAGATAATTCACTCTCCTAAGAATGACATTTAGAGGATAATTATGGAAGCAGGAATTTGGTCAGGAGGTAATGAAGTAATTAAAGCAGGAGGTAATGTGGGCTGTAACTAGGACAGAGATAATAAGAATGCTGGACAAAGTTTGGATACAAGAGACAGAATTGTCCAGCCTTAGATGCCTAGTCAGTTATGGTTCTTAAAGAAGAGAAATTGTCACGGGATAATAATGCATTTCATTTTGCACATGCTGTGTTTGAAGCAGAGATTCTAGTAAGCAATTAGATACATGAGTTTTGGATTCAGAATGAAACTGTTAGTGCAAATAATAGGGGTGTGAATCCTAAGTAGAGAAGACATAGAGTAAGAAGAGAAGAGAACAGAAAACAAGCTCTTAAATAAGCATTGTCTCAATTTATTGTGTCTACAAAAGGGAATCTAGTGGAAGACATTCAAGGTGTTTGGAGATGAAGAAAGAGAACCAAACAGAATGACAGTGAAAAATCAACTTAGAGTAACCCAAATATCTTCTCACAGTTTTTATGGCTCAGGAATATGAGCTCGGCTTCTCTGCATTTTCTTCGTAGAGGCTAACAAGGTTTCTGTCAAGGTGTCAACCAGGACTGAGTTTCATATGAAAGTTCAACTGGGGAAGAATTCGCTTCCAAACTCACATGGTTGTCGGCAGGATCTAGTTCTTCATGGGTTATTGGAATGAGGACCTCACCTCTTTTCTGACTGTTAGCCAGAAGCTGCTGTCAGTTCCTTGCCACATGGGCTTCTTTAACATTGCAGTTTGTTTCTTCAAATCATGGGGGCCATAGCAGCAATATGGAGAGTTTGCTAGCAAGACAGAAAACACAGGCTTTTGAAACCTAATGAGGGAGTTGACATCCTGTTACCTTCGCAGTATCCTATTGGGTAGCACAATGTCACCCTAGGGGGAGGGGATCACACAGGGCACCAATACCAGAAGGTGGGGATCATTCGGGGTGAAAAGAAAGAAAGATAGCGCTAAGTCATGTCCAACTTTTGCGACCCTGTGGACCGTGGCCTTCCAGGCTCCTCTGTCCATGGGATTCTCCAGGCAAGAATATTGGAGTGGGTTGCCATTTCCTTCTCCAGGGGATCTTCCTGACCCAGGCATTGAACCCAGGTCTCCAGCATTGCTGGTAGATTCTTTACCAACGGAGCTATGCAGGAAGCCCATTGGGGGTGGGCATTTTACAAATCTGGTTACCAAAATTGGTGACCTTTCGCAAGACAGCGTTTAGAAGAGTTTGAGTGGAATACTGCTGCAGAAACCAGATCCCAATGTTTAGAAACAAATATCCAATAAGCAAGTGGATACAGGTGTGTGGACACCTGTCTTAAGAAGCCTGACTGATGAAGGAGAATCAGGAGATTGGAACAAGGAAAGGCTTTCTTAGAGTAGGATAGAATTGGATGGGCCAATTGGATAGAATTGATGTGCTTCCTTCGGGGCTCAGAGATAAAGAATCTGCCTGCAATGCAGGAGCTGCACAAGATGTGGGTTTAATCCCTCGGTTGGAAAGACCCCTGGAGGAGGGCACAGCAACCCGCTCCAGTATTCTTGCCTGGAGAATCCCACAGACGGAGGAGCCTGGAGGGATTATAGTCCATAGTGTCTCAATAAACAGGCAGAGGATCATCTTTGAAAGCAAATAATTGTAGTCAATGTAGGTAAGTTTGTAAGGGGAGAACTCTGACCTGAGTCATGCCTGGTAACTTCAAATCTCCTGCTGAGGTAGGAAGAGAGGTGAGAAATAATCTGTTTTGGTCTAAGGCTCAGAGATGTGCATAATGTCGAGGAGATAACAGTTAAGAACAGCAACTGGGCTGGTTGGCGGAAGGTAGGAATAACTGAAGATGGTACCTAGTTACATCTGAGTGTATTTCCTATGTATAAGCTGTGTGTAATGTATAATAGTCACTAAGACTTTAACCTTTTGACTATGAGAATGGCATGATGAAAAAATTGTTTAAAGAATAACCTGGCCATGCTGTAAATAGCTAAGTTAGAGATGGGAGAAGGAGAAGGCAATGGCACTCCACTCCAGTACTCTTGCCTGGAAAATCCCATGGACAGCCTGGTGGGCTGCAGTCCATGGGATTGCTAAGAGTCAGACATGACTGGGCGACTTCACTTTCACTTTTTACTTTCATGCATTGGAGAAGGAAATGGCACTCCACTCCAATGTTCTTGCTTGGAGAATCCCAGGGATGGGGGAGCCTGGTGGGCTGCTGTCTGTGGGGTCACACAGAGTTGGACATGACTGAAGCGACTTAGCAGCAGCAGCAGAGATGGGAGACCTTGGCCTTATGAACATTGAAGGACCTGTGGCTATAATTCATGCAAGAGACAGTAAGTTTCTAGGCCCTGATGGGAAGGTTAAGAAAAGTATATTTAAAGAAACAAGCAAAACAAACCAAAAATGATAATTTCGTAATAACACTGGAGTGAGATAGATGATCACTCAGGTAGTGTGAGGATGAGAAAGAGGAAGCATGTATTGATAGATTGGAATGATAAGTAGTCAGTGCCTAAGTACTGAGCTCTGTGTCTCTGAAAAGTAACTGTTGATTTTAGAGGTCCCGGCTCCTCTGTCCATGGGATTTTTCAGGCGAGAATACTGGAGTGGGATGCCATTTTCTTCTCCAGGGGATCTTCCCAACCCAAGGATCAAACCTGTGTCTCTTGCATTGCAGGCAGATTCTTTAGGGACCAAGCCACTAGGGAAGCCCTTAACATCCTTCAGCTGTCTTATTCTGTAACCCCAAGCAGCTGTTACTCTAATAAAACAAAAAGTACTCACAGATTGCAATTTAAAAGATAAAATTCATTTACCAATAAATAAGGGAGTCTTTTGGAATATAAAAATTAGGTTACCACAATATTCTTAAATGTGAGATTGTCTCAAGTTAAGGGGAAAATTGAATATTTCCTGAGCTATTTTCTAAGAGAACCAACTAGCCTGCCATGATACATGGAAACTAAGAGTTCAACTCATTATGAAACCCCTTGTCACACAGCATTGTTGTTGGTCAGTCGCTCAGTTGTGTCCAACTCTTTGCAAACCCATGGACTGCAGCATGTCAGGCTTCCCTGTCCTTCACTATCTCCTAGAATTTGCTCAAACTCATGACTACTGAGTCAGTGATGCTATCCAACCATTTCATCCTCTGTTTTCCCTTTCTCCACCTGCCTTCAATCTTTCTCAGCATCAGGGTCTTTTCCAATGAGTTGGCTCTTCCCATTAGGTGGACAAAGTATTGGAGCTTCAGCATCAGTCCAATGAATATGCAGTGTTGATTTCTTTTAGGACTGGTTGGTTTGATCTTGCTATCCAAGGGACTTCCAAGAGTCTTCCCCAGCATCACAATTCAAAGGCATCAATTCTTCTGTGCTCAACCGTTTTTATTGTCCAGCTCTTGCATCCATATATGACTACTGGAAAAACCATAGCCTTGATTAGACGAACCTTTGTTGGCAAAGTAATGTCTCTGCTTTTTAATGTGCTGTCTAGATTGGAAATAGCTTTTCTTCCAAGGAGCAAGTGTCTTTTAGTTTCATGGGTGCAGTCAACTTCCACAGTGATTTTGGAGCCCAAGAAAATAAAGTCTGTCACTGTTTCCACTGTTTCCCCAGCTATTTGCCATGAAATGGTGGGGCTGGATGCCATAATCTTTGTTTTTTGAATGTTGAGCTTAAAGCCAACTTTTTCACTCTCGTCATCAAGAGACTCTTTAATTGCTCTTCACTTTCTGCCATAAGGGTGGTGTCATCTACATATCTGAGGTTATTGATATTTTTCCTGGCAGTCTTGATTCCAGTTTGTGCTTCGTCCAGCCCAGCATTTCTCCTGATGTACTCTGCATATAAGTTAAACAAACAGGGTGACAACATACAGCTTTGACATACTCCTTTCCCAATTTAGAAGCAGTCTGTTGTTCCATGTCCAATTCTAACTGTTGATTCTTGACAGGATGAGTGTTTTAGCCTAGTTCAGGACACAACAAGCATGGAATATGAGTAGGGTAGTTTTTATTTTTATTTTGTTTTTGATGAGTTGTTTAATAGATAAATTTCTTTTTTATATTAAATTTTTATTTTTACTTTACTTTACAATACTGTATTGGTTTTGCCATACATTGACATGAATCCACCACAGGTGTACATGAGTTCCCAAACATGAACCCCCCTCCCACGGCCCAACCCATATCATCTCTCTGGATCATTCCTGTGCACCAACCCCAAGCATCCTGTATCCTGCATTGAACATAGACTGGCGATTCATTTCTTAATAGATTAGGAAGAAAGGTAGAATCATTGAAAGATGCAGAATGAAAATGTAGAGAAACTTACAATCCATCAGTATCTGAAAGACTAATTTAAATTTGCACTAGCCAACATTTAAGAGTCAACTGCTTAGGCTTTCATTTTCTGTAAGTGGGCTGGACTGCCTGGTGGCAGGTCAAAATTGTAAATACCAAGCCTGCACCTCCAAACCATTCTGAGGCTGCCAGAGCCTGAATGCTTAATTTATGGTTAACACATGATTAAATGTTAAATGGCAGTTAGAGGGACTTTCTGAGATTATCTGATTAGCTTTTAGCACCCAGAGATCTCTTCTCAGTGGAATTTGTGTTCTGTAATTAAGACCCAGTAGTATAAATGTCTGGTGGAGAATTTTGATTCATGTATGAACAACACACTCACCAAGGGCAAGTTGTCAGCATTTAAGAAAGGATTTGAATATCTAGTGAGTTTTTTTGAAGAAAACCTTTCATTGTTATTAATTATATAAAATTTAATGTCTGATCTTGGGACTATAAACAAAATGTCTTCATTTTGTTGTTTAAAAAAGTAGAACATTAAAATGCATTTGATTATTTAAAAATGACTGGTTTTAAGTAGATGTGTGTTTATGCCTGGCTCCAGTCACTACTGAGCTATTCTAAGAATGCATTATGTCAGAAACCTCCAAGTTTGAATGATCAAAACTAGAATATATAACTGGAGTTAATTTTGACATAATTTATTTGGATTTTACATACGAGCATTTACATATCAGGAATTAGATATTTTGGTTGTATAACAACTAAATTATAAATTTCAAAGGTAAAAAAATACCAAAAGTTTCCTTTCTGTATGTTGTTATCAAAACATATTTTTAAGATGTTTGTAGCCTTCCTTGAAGAGAATTTTATGGGTAAGCAAAGTTCTGCTTGTCTTTTTTTCTGAATGATTTTTTCTGAATGATTAATGTTGCCATATATTGTATGTCATAAAGAAGGCTGCTTCATCAGACTTTCATATACAGAGCCGTGCATGGAACTCATTTGGGACATAATTATTTGTTCAGCTCCTATAGTTTACAGATGAAATAACTAAAGCCTGTATTTATTTAGTGACAGATGCAAAAGGCATAACAACAAAGTTCTGAGTTTTATCCCTACTGTCTTACTTCTCCATGGTAAGAGTGGATCTCTCAAATGTTCTAGTAAACAATGTCTTTTGATAAATGTATACTAATCTTCTAAATTAGTTGTTCAGGTTAAGTCTCTTTGAAATTCAAAAGTCAGTATCAAGCCATGGGTTTTCTGTTAGAGGACACATACACCACAATCATTTCAAATTATTTTTTTGTCATAAAATAGAGCTTAAGCAGTTTTTCAGTTAAAAGGAAATGAATTATTTATTAAGGAGATGATATATTTTTATGAGATGACTCATGAAAGCCTTGGTTTAAATAATATATGTGCTATACCTTTTTTAAAAGTGAAAGGAGAATAAGTTGCCTATAAATATATAAACAATAAACTGCCTTCAAGACACTTCTCTATTTTGCGCTTTTCCCCTTTCAATTGAATCTGTAATAATATAATTCTGTTATGTTCCTAAATATATCTGCTTGAAGAACAATCCTTTCTTAATCATCTCACTTGCAGGAACATATATTAACACATATTGACAGGTTTGCAGGCTGGAGCATTGCCATATGACCTTTCAGTAGTACACAGAATCCTGGATGTTGGCCAGTGGGTGTTAGTTTGAAAAGAAGGCAAAGAAAAGCATTTAACTTTTCAAGTTAAAGCAAAAAAAGCTTTATGTTTCAAGGAGGTCAGAACAGTCAACCAAAACACTGATGTGTGAACTTGCCACCAACATTCTTTGTTCATCAACACAATAACCTATTTCCAAAATATTAAAATAATATCTGAAAAATACTTTACTAGACAGATCACCTGCCTTTGTCATCTTTAATATGATCGTGATTTCTCAGTTCTTTCCGTGAGACTTCTAAATCACTTCATACTTTCACAAATCTTACCAACATTATCACACAGAAAATTGTTACCTTCTCTTGCCTCTGTTTGGTAAAGGTTGATAATTTAATTCCTAGGTTAATAAGTTAATTCCTTCTTTCTCTAAAAAGAATTCTTTCAAAATCCTCAATTTTTTTTTTATTTTTGCCAATTAAAATTTTTCTTGTTCTAAATTTATGAACTTACTTTTCTTTTTCCAGGATGCTAATTATCTTCTCTTTTGAAGTTATAGCCTAATAACCAGTTAATTTTGTTCTAAAATTTCAGGAATGCGTTGTTCTTGGAATAGTCTTGGGTTTGTGCAAAGCACAGGTGGATAAAGTGTAGACCTCATGCTGCTGCTGCTTCTGTTACTGCACTTACACAGAAATACTAAATACAGCAAGTAGAAAAAAGCCACCAAATAAAGATGAATAATTAAAATGATCAAAAGTTTATGAAACTTAGTAAGCTTTGTAAATTATATAAAAATGACTAAATTCCTACTTTAATTCAAAATATGCTCACACTAGTTATAATAAAACACCAGACTTTTTTTTTTTTTTTTTTTTTTAGCACAGTCTTTGTTCTTGGCCGGAGCACAATATGAGTTGTCCTTTAACTCCATCCATAAGGATGTGAATACAGGAACATAAAAGGAATCTGATGAAGGATATTAAAGTGAGTTACCTTAAGGGATCTAAATTGTATTTGCTTATTCATGATTCTGTGCCAAAAAAAAAGAGATAACAATTAAACATCCAAGAAAACTGTGTTTGCAGATACCTTAGAAGAAAAGATGTACATTTTGAGTATATACTAAAACTTCCTATATTTCTGCAGGTAGCCTGTAAAGCAAAATTCACAAAAACTATACCTAAAATAATTTTATACATTACTAACATCACTACTCTAGTGGAACAGAACTTATTTCAGAGTATACTTTTCTTTCTTCCCTTCTCTTCTTCATGAACGTGTCCTTTCTCCCTATCCCCCTTCTCTTTTTATCCTGTCTTTCATATTTTCCTCACTCCGTCTTCACTTTTCTGATTTCCTTCTCCATTCCTCTTTCCTTTCTCTCCTCCAAAGACTCATCACTTCCTCTCAGAGTCCTACTTCAAACTAAGAATTGTCATCCCCAGATCGGTACATAAATAGATGCAAAATTCTACAAATTTTTTTGGAATTTCTCTAAGATCAGTCAGTTCTTGGATTTGTTAGCATAAAGCTGGGACATTCACTGAACAGATGTCAGTTAGATTTCTAGTGAATTCCCTGCAGCTTCCAGATTCTCTTTCCTCTTAAAAAAACTTAGAAAAGGACTTTATTGGATAGTTCACTAAAAAGGAAGATAAAAAAGATTATCAATTATAAAAGGATTATCAATTATAAAAAGATGTTCCATGTTCCTTGTGACTAAAGAAATGCAAAAGAAACCATTAGTAAGGTGCATTTTAAAACATCCAGTATCAACTGTATATCTTTAAGCAATAGATAGATTTAAAAAGAAGAAAAATGTAACTTCATTTTTTATAAGTATTCTTGACATAAAGTACTGCTGTTGGAACAACTGACTTTTATATCTCCCCAAAGTTATGTTGAAATCTAATCCTCAGTGTGTCCGTATTAGGGATGTGGGACTTTGAAGAGGTGATTAGGTCATGAGGATCAAGTTGTTAGGAATGGGATTAGTGCCCTTATAAAAGAGACCCCAGAAAGCTCCCTTGTCTCTTCCACCATGTGAGGACACTGGGAGGGGAGACACATCTATGAACCAGGAAACGGATTCTCACCAGACATTGAATCTCCTGGTGCTTTGATCTTGGACTTCCTAGCCTTCAGAACTATGAGAAATAAACATTTGTTTATAATCCAGTTTATGGTATTTGTTTTACATCAGCTCAGATGGACTAAGATGGGCTTCCCTTGTGGCTCAACTGGTAAAATACCCATCTGCAATGTGGAAGACCTGGGTTCAGTCCCTGGGTTAGGAAGATCTCCTGGAAAAGTGAAAGGCTACCCACTCCAATATTCTGGCCTGGAGAATTCCATGGACTGTAGTCCATGGTGTTGCAAAGAGTCAGACACAACTGAGTGATTTTCATTTTCTTTCTTTCAGATGGACTAAGACAAGTACTTTAGTACATATAAAGCACAATAACATTTTGAGACTGCAGGGTATCTGAGAATCACCTACTTCATAAATTCTTTCTGTATTTATTACATAAAAATAATTACTTTCCTTTCTGATAACTGGTAATACTCTGTATCCTTACTCTGTATCCTTACACTGATAGCTCTCATTTCACTACATGTGTCTTGTCTCTTTCAGTTGTCAGATTCTAAGAGGCAGAGAAGCTTTCACATTACCCAGCATGGACCCTCTTTGTCTTTATGGGTCCTCAATAATGATATTGAATGAACTACAAGGGATCATTATAGTCTAAGGAAGAGATCAGTGTGTAAAGGACTTTGAGCCTAAGGTTTAGTGGAGTTGAAAGTTACACATCTAAAAGGTGATGCCAAATGTTGCTTATGCTCAGAAAGTTTTACCTACCAAGGACTAACTCAATGTGGGGAATCCCCAAATTAATTGCCTCTTTAGATCTAAAGATTGAGAACACTGGGAAAACAATAAGTACATTTTTCTGGAAAGAATCATTATAATGTCATCTTTCATTCATAATTGAACCCAGTTTAACTTATTAGATCAATTCTAGGCAGAAGGAGGCCAGGCTAGTTTACCTTGAGGATTATGGACAAAATTGGGTGAAAGACCAGGAAAGATCCATGGTTTATCTCAGTGTTGGAGAGGATATGAATGAATTTTCAGGACACTGGGATGGGCATGGGGAAGAGACTGGGATGGGCATGGGGAAGAGGTTGGAATGGGCCCTGCCTTTGAGTTAATGCATGACATATTAGGGATTATTCATTAGAGGTAAGGTGTCGCCCAAAGGGAAGAGTTAGGAAAGAACATATGGTCAACTTAATTTCACACGCAAAAAAAAATGTCTTATGTTTTGGGTTATAAGCATAATTTCTTATGCTGGGAAGAGAAAAAGGGGTCAGAGAACTATTCTTATCTAGACTCTGCTGGCCTCTAAGGTTTTATGGAGCTTATTATCCTGTGTCTCTTTCCCTCCATCTGTGAAAAGAAGATAATATATACTGTCTATCTTGCTAAAGGGTGACATGTAACTACAGATGTTATTATTAGAATTAGTGAGTTTTAAAATATAAATCTCTATGAATAACTAAATGAACTTTTAAAAATCTTATTTTTAATTGAAGGATAATTGCTTTACAGTATCATGTTGGTTTCTGCCAAACATCAGCTTGCATCACCCATAGGTATACATATGTCCCTCCCTCTTAAATCTCCCTCCCAGCTCCCTCCCCATCCCACCCCTCTAGATTATTACAGAGCCCTGGTTTGAGTTCCCTGAGTCATACAGTAAATTCACACTTTTTAAAAATTGTCATTTTATTTTTAATTGGAGGATAATTATGATATTGTGATGGTTTCTGCCATGCATCAACATGAATCAGCCATAGTTATACATACGTCCCCTCCCTCTGAAGCCTCCCTCCAACCTTCCTCCCCATCCTATCCCTCTAGGTTGTCACAAAGCACCGGCTTTGGGTTCCCTGTATCAAACTAAACACACTTTCAAAAATTGTGGCAAAATATACACAACATAAAATCTACCACTGTAACCATATTTAAAGCGTCTAGTTCAGCAGCAACAAATTTGTTTGCATTGTTGTGCAACCATCACCACCATCCATCTCTAGAACTCTTTCATTTTTTTAAATTGGAACTCTGTACCCATAAAAGAATAACTTCTCATTTTTCCCTCCCCTAACCTCAGCAACCACCATTCTTCTTTCAGTTTCTATGAGTTTGACCACTCTTATGAGGTACCTTGTATAAGTGGAATCAATCACATTTAGTCCTTTGGTGTCTGACTTATTTTACTTGGCATAATGTCTTCAAAGTCTATCCATTCTGTAGCATGGATCAGAACTTCATTTCTTGAAGAAAATAATTTCTATTGTATGTATATACCACATTTTATTTGTATGTTTATCTACCAATGGGCATTTGAGTTGTTTCCAACTTTTGGCAATTGTAAATAATGCTGCTGCTGAGAACATCACCATACTGCTGCTGCTGCTGCTGCTGCTGCTGCTGCTGCTGCTGAGTCCTTCAGTCATGTCCGACTCTGTGCGACCCCATAGATGGCAGCCCATCAGGCTCCCCCGTCCCTGGGATGCTCCAGGCAAGAACACTGGAGTGGGTTGCCATTTCCTTCTCCAATGCATGAAAGTGAAAAGTGAAAGTGAAGTCCCTCAGTCATGTCTGACTCTTCATGACCCCATGGACTGCAGCCCACCTGGCTCCTCTGTCCATGGGAGTTTCCAGGCAAGAGTACCAGAGTAGGGTGCCATTGCCTTCTCCATCACCATACTAAACACACTCTATATTTTTAGAAAAATTAATATTTTAGTTAATAAAACATACCAAATTGAACAGGTGTGGTAGGAATAAGTATAAATTATTCAAATGGACTTTAGATAATGTCACTAATAAGCACCAGATTTAGAATCCAAGATTTTTAAAAAATGCAGATTGAGTGTTTGAACAGCCCAAGTGATAGCAGCACTTAAACTATTATAACATAACATTTGGGCTCCATCATGTACAAATTATATAAAAACATCAAATGCCAGAAACTGACTGGGTTTTTCTAATTCACTTTATTCCTCTTAAAAATTATTTTTAAAGATTTTTTTCTAACCCTCTTTGTATGCTTTCATTCAGTAAGTTCCTTGCTTTTCTCAGGGCCTTGCTTTGAAGCTTGGAGCATGAAGAGAGCACATGTGATTGCATAATGTGATGTTTAAAGTGAGATTTTCATAAATGAACGTTTGGTTCAGAACAAAATCTCTACTTTCTGATGGATAGAGATATATCTCTGAAGACTGATGTAGTTTTTGGTCAAGTTATGATTTACTCAGTTCTTGGGGAACAGCTGGAAGTGACTGGTGGT
The DNA here is from genome assembly GCF_016772045.2 of Ovis aries. Classification (NCBI taxonomy): domain Eukaryota; kingdom Metazoa; phylum Chordata; class Mammalia; order Artiodactyla; family Bovidae; genus Ovis; species Ovis aries. Next base: position 94,921,003 of record NC_056059.1, read on the forward strand.
GAAAGGGAAACTTCGGAGAGAACAGGGCATGGAACTCAGAATGAAGCAATTCTCTGTCTTTCAGCAAAGAGAAAAACAAGAAAGCAAAATGTGTAAGGGATAACATTCTTTTGTGGAATCATTTGGTGCCTTTCAAGTAGCTTCCGGAATCATTACTCACAACTGAGCCAGGTTGACAAAATTGAGATATGAAACAAAGGGAGAAGACCATGTCTTACTAGGCATGACTTGTTTTCTTCTGTGATAATAGGGAAATATGTGTCAAAAAAGAATAAAGAATCTGTAGTTATTTACTGAATCCTCCGTTTACTCAAAATTGAAACAATGTGATCTAACATTAAAAATGGAATTAGTGGAGAAAGAGAATTCTGCTTTCCGTTTCTGAGCTGGACTTTCCAGATGTTCCTCTACGTGCTGTCTCTAATCAGAGGCAGCTCTAGGAAACTCTAGACTAAAGGAAATGAAGCCCAGAAAGTGTGCTCAGTTTTTTCAAATAGATCTCTGTGTCCTGCTGAGCTGGATGGAGGCTTGATTATGGAATTAAAATCTTAACTTGACGTCTTGATTTGTGACCTCACCACCCAGGTAGCTCAGGGGTAAAGAATCCCCCTGCTAGTGCAGGAGACGTGGGTTCTATCTCTGGGTTGGGAAGATTCCCTGGAGGAGGAAACGGCAACCCACTCCAGTATTCTCGCCTGGAGAACCCATGGACAGAGGAGCCTGGCAGGGTATAGTCCGTGGGGTCGCAAAGAGTCAGACACTACTGAGCCACTGAGCACTCACGCAGGTTGCATTACGTGACCTTGCATGGTAGAGAAATCATGTACTGTATGTTGAGATTGTTGAGGTTGCTCAACTGTTTTAGAGATGGTTAAATAGTTTTGCCACATTGTGGCACCAAAATTAACCAGAAGGCTCTTGAGCTTTTTGAGCAAGTTTTATGCTGACTCATTTTGGCCTCTTCTCAAGACTCTTTATTGAATTCTTCAGAACAAAACGAAATTTTAAATGTACTTTCAGGCATTTGGGGAACTGACTTTTTATACAATGTTTCTGCAGTTCTCTAATCAGCCAGGACGCTTCTTTCTGGGTGATAAATATGTTAGTATGCTTTTACAGAGACGATAAATCAGGAACAATGATAACAGTGAAAAAAAAAAAAAAATAAGCCGTGTCCATAAGTAACTTTAGATTGCAGTTTATGTAATGACATCACACCTCTTTAACTAAAGCACAGAGGTCTCATTTACCTGCTAGTCTGATAAACACTGAACATTTTTTCAAGGTAAAATTGAATATAGTCACATAATATATGACATTTGCATTCATAAGAGATGATGAAGAGCAGATGAAGAACTAATAAACAAATGATATGAAAATATGTGCCATATAATAGGGAAGACAGAGGGTGGACAGATGACAGAACTGCATTTCTTTTTTAGACATAGTTCTGTGGATTTTGCTGTAAGTACATTTCCAAACAACGGAGACAGATCAAAACTCAGCTGGTGGCAAGAGAGCTTACAGCTCAGGTTTTAGTGTCTTCCATTCCATGAATATTTATCACAGCAACACCACCTAGAACACAGGCATTTGCTGTACATGGCATGGTAGTTAAAAAGTCCATACCTTTTTCTGCTTTGAGGCTTACTGTTTTGTGACTTAAAACATCTATGTGCCTGAATAAATGCTGCCTTTAATTAGGTTGAGATGAGGAACAACTTTTGACTTTTATAACAACATTTTGTGACTTTAAAGATGGTTGTTCCCTTTACTAAGTTAGTTTAAACCTGAAATCAATTTAATCTTTAATTGTTAAATTAAATTGAACAATTGTTAAATTAAATCTCTTTCTAATCTGATATACTTATTTTTTTCCTAAAGTATCTATATTGATATTTATGTATTACAATTCACATGCAGTTATTTTTTTATCTCTTCCACAAAGCATCCAAACTTGATCTAGACACCAGATTTGACTTAGTCAAACAAAAACCCTAAGGATGTTTGGTGTAGTTGTTATAAATAAAAGCTATATAAATTTGCTCCACAGAAACTATTTTGAAATTAGAACTCACTAATGTGAAGGGACAAGCTCTATGTTGATTTATGCATATCAATATATGATTTATAAATATGTATTTATAAAATATCTGTCATTATCAGCTTTCACGTTTATCTCAAAAGCAGCGACTATTACAATTCTAATTGCCATTTGTTTCCAAATATTCATAATCACATTTGTTGCCAAATTGGTTATTATAGAATTGGCTGATTTCTGTAGTGATAATAAGATACAATGATAATAAAGGAGATTTTCCAATATAGGAATTTCTTTAGTCCTTATAGATAATTATTTATAGTAATTAGTTATAAGTTATAGTAAATAACTTACATTGATTTTTTTGAAGTTAGAGTTGAGAAAGTGTGATATTTCATTGAAAACAGAACAATTCTTCCTAAGTTTCCTGATTATTCTCTCTTCTCAGGGCCAAACCTTTCATTAGATCAGTTTTTAAAAACTGCAGTGACACGCTGCTATATTCTAAATGGATAGCCAACAAGGACCTACAGTTAGCACAGGGAACTGTGTTCAGTGTTGTGTGGCAGCCTGGATGAGAGTAAAGTCTGGGGGAGAATGGATGCATGTATATGTGTGTCTGAGCCCCTTCGTTATTCACTTGAAACTGTCACAACATTGTTAATCAGCTATACCCCAATGCAAAATAAAAAGTTAAAAAATTTGTAGTGAAAACTATAATTAAATCATGTTTTAAATCTTATGTGATGATGATAACTGTATCCTCTCCTCAATATGTTACCTTATTAAGCAAATGTTAACTTATACCTGAAAGAGTAGACTTGTGAATGTTAAAATAATCAAGAAACTAAAATTCCTTAAAATAAAGATGTCCTAAGTACTCTTGCCTGGAAAATCCCATAGACGGAGGAGCCTGGTAGGCTCCAGTCCATGGGGTCGCTAAGAGCCGGGCATGACTGAGTGACTTCACTTTCACTTTTCACTTTCATGCATTGGAGAAGGAAATGGCAACCCACTCCAGTATTCTTGCCTGGAGAATCCCAGGGACAGAGGAGCCTGTTTGGCTGCTGTCTATGGGGTTGCACAGAGTCGTACACGACTGAAGCGACTCAGCAGCAGCAGCAGCAAGTTAGGGTTAGGACACTTGCCAGGGTACTCTTGCCTGGAAAATCCCATGGACAGAGAAGCCTGGTAGGCTGCAGTCCATGGGGTCGCTAAGAGTTGGACACGACTGAGCAACTTCACTTTCACTTTTCACTCTCATGCATCGGAGAAGGACATGGCAACCCACTCCAGTGTTCTTGCCTGGGGAATCCCAGGGACAGAGGAGCCTGTTGGGCTGCTGTCTATGGGGTCGCACAGAGTTGGACACGACTGAAGTGACTTAGCAGCAGCAGCAGCAAGTTAGATTTATAGTAAGCCCCATGACAGCAGGAACTGTTTATCCTATTCACTTAGATTTTCACTGCCTAGTACAAGATCTGACACTTAATAGGCAAATAATAAGTACTAGGTCAGTGAAATAAAATATAATAGATAATTTTATAAAAATTCTTGTTTCATTTGCTTCCCATTGCTAAATACCTCTATAGTTTTGTTCATAGTTTCTTCTTTCTTGAATTCCTTTTTGTTATTTCTTTATGTGGCCAGCACTTATCCTTCGCAAGTTTACATGATTTGGATTACTTTATCCAAAAAGTTTCCTGGCTCCCCCCAGATGAGTAAAGCATTCCCAAGGCTTAATACTTTATCTTATACAGTTTGCCTGATTCTCTAGATCAAGATTAGGTTCCTAATCTTTGGATATCTAGCATTTAGCACAATGTCTAACACATAAAATGAACTAAAAAATATGTATATATTCACTGAACTTGAATATCTTTAAAGACCAAAGAACAGCCGTATCTTTTAGAGATGGAGTTTTCATTGTTTGTTAGTGTTTGTTACTTTTCACAGATATAATTTTGCTCTCACATTAAGATGTTTCAGTGTTCCCACCAATGGAAATGAATAGAACAGCAAACTCTACCACTAAAAGATATTTTACCTGTTTGCTTACATGTGCCCATGTGACTACAATTACATAAAACAGACAAGACTGTCTTTTTCCATATTTGAAAGGGAACTTTGCTATTTTTTCCAATTTTAAGGGATATATAAATCATCAAACTATTCCCACAGTTTCTGTTAATTGCAAATGGTCTGAGTAGAATGGCTTTGGAATAAAAATTAGAATGACTATGAATGTTAACTTGGTAACTTGAAAGAAACTTGCAGTCTTAAAAATATGACCAACTGAATATCAGTACTCCCAAAGAAAGAGGGAAGTGAGAGAAACCAGAAAGAATTAACATGATAGGCACTTTACTCTCATCATATTTGACCCCATATCTTTCTCCTTTAAGCAAAATGGAATCTTTATCTTGACACAATTTATGAACAAAAGATAGAAAATAATTTGCTTCTTAAATGTATTTTAAGATGAAGAGGTTTTATAAAACAGCTGTGTATTTTTTAATCTTTTTTTTTTTTTAATTTTTTGATTCTCATGAAGACAGAACATATTATGATCTATAACAGATAATGGCTAAATCATAGAAAGCCATCTAGGCTATGGATCAGTGACCAGCCTGTGTGTTAGCTGTCACCTATTTACAGCTAACATGGCCCCAAATCATACAATTTTGGAGACATCTAATATTATGCTTTGATTCTTCTCCTCTGTTGGCATTATGGAAAAAAGATAAATTCTTTAAAATCCCAACCACAAATATTCCTAAAACATCACCTGCCTTGAACACTTCCTAGAAAGGTACTATATACTGGAAACATTGTATTTAATTGCATTTTGGTAAACGGAATCACTGTTTCTGTGCATTAGAGATTCATTTATTAAATAATAGGGTACCTCCATTTTGAAAGTGATTTTACATCCCTTTCTCTTGAAACTTGCTCTAAAACCACAAGGAAAACAGTATACAGAAATGAGGGGCATTTGTAACTCAAGCTGATTGGAAGAGTAATGACTGATTTATCAGAATCAGGAAACATCTGAGACCAACTAGGGTTCTTGGCCTCCCCGAATTGATAGAAACTGACTAGAAACCAGACAAGAAGTGAAGGCAAGGCTTAATTGGGGCCCCTGCTGCAGCAGAGGGGAGCGAGAACAAACAACAGTTTCCCTTGGCTTGATGGCTGAGACAAGCTTGTTCCTTACATGGGGTGAGATTAGGGATGTGTCCAGTGTTTGAGCCAAAGAGGTGGCTTACATGTTCTGCCCACCCCGCTGCTGGTGTTAAGTGCTCAGTAACCTGCTTTTGCTCATGACACCCTGTTTTTGCTCCAGGATCTTCAGAAGTGGCAGCTGGGTTTTTTGGTCCTTTTGCATCTTTGGTCCATAATTTGCCCCAACTGTGCATGCATGGTGTTCTTTTTAGTCCCTTTGAGTTTGTGATTGCGGCCATGAAATTAAAAGACGCTTACTCTTTGGAAGGAAAGTTATGACCAACCTAGACAGCATATTAAAAAGCAGAGACATTACTTTGTCAACAAAGGTCCATCTGGTCAAGACATGGTTTTTCCAGTGGTCATGTATGGATGTGAGAGTTGGACTATAAAGAAAACTGAGCACTGAAGAATTGGTGCTTTTGAACTGTGGTGTTGGAGAAGACTCTTGAGAGTCCCTTGGACTACAAGGAGATCCAACCAGTCCATTCTGAAGGAGATCAGCCCTGGGATTTCTTTGGAAGGAGTGATGCTAAAGCTGAAACTCCAGTACTTTGGCCACCTCATGCGAAGAGTTGACTCATTGGAAAAGACTCTGGTGCTGGGAGGGATTGGGGGCAGGAGGAGAAGGGGACGACAGAGGATGAGATGGCTGGATGGCATCACTGACTCGATGGACATGAGTCTGAGTGAACTCTGGGAGTTGGTAATGGACAGGGAGGCCTGGCGTGCTATTCATGGGGTCGGAAAGAGTCTGACACGACTGAGCGACTGAACTGAACTGAACTGAACAATTCAGAACCAAAGAGCTTTGACATTTTGTGGGTGAAAATAATATAACATGCTTTTATTTAACCTTCTTTAACTGCTAGTAAGTTTGAGTATTTGGAGTAAATTTTTGAATACGATTTCTGTTCTTTTCTCTACATATTGATTTCCTTACTTTTGTTCCTTTGAAATAATTTTCTTTTATATTTTTTCTAGAAAATAATCTATTTTATCAACAAATTTATATTTACTGGCAAATAGTTATTTAAAAGTTATCTTTTTAATTTTTAAATTTTTATTACCCTTACACTTTCATAGCAGTTGTTTTATGGATTGTTATATTCCTTCTATCTCTTCTCTCTCATAGCATTAAATCAACCTGCTTTATTGACCCTTAAATAATATAGCTCTTGGGTTTATTGATAAAGTCTACTTTTTCTTTCTTTTAAAACTATTTATCTTTATTAGTGTTTTAAATTTCAGTTTTCTTGAGTTTTAAAAATTTCACCTGTATTAAGTGTTAAATGTTTGTTTCTGCATTATTGCTGCTGCTGCTGCTGCTGCTGCTAAGTCACTTCAGTCGTGTCCGACTCTGTGTGACCCCATAGACGGCAGCCCAACAGGCTCCCCTGTCCCTGGGATTCTCCAGGCAAGAACACTGGAGTGGGTTGCCATTTCCTTCTCCAATGCATGAAAGTGAAAAGTGAAAAGTGAAAGTGAGGTTGCTCAGTCGTGTGCGACTCTTTGCAACCCCATGGACTGCAGCCCACCAGGCTCCTCCGTCCATGGGATTTTCCAGGCAAGAGTACTGGAGTGGGTTGCCATTGCTTTCTCCACTGAATTATCGTGATTTGTCTTAATATTTGTCTAATTTTTCATGTTGAATTTTCCGTTTGTTTCTAGTCTTTTGAACAATATTATAATCGTTTATGACTAAGAATTTTACTATGAATAGAGTCTTAGCTATATCTCATTAAAGGAAACATTATTTTTTAAATTGTGCTTAGTGTCTACATTGTATGTCTCTTCTATCTAAGAGTTCTTTAGGTAGGAATGTGCCACAAATAAATTTAAATTAAAAAAAATAAAAATCTTGAAATGGTTTTGTATTTTCATTTAAATTTTTAAAAATTAATTTGTAGCTTAGTTAAATTGTAGTTGAGACAGTGATTTCCAGAAATGTCCCTTTGGAACATATTAACACTTATTTAATTTGCCTGACTCAAATTTTAATATTAAAGACTTTTATCATGTCTCACCTAATTTGTTCTAAACATTCACAATAATTTTTTGCTTCTTACTCATTTTTGTCTTAATATTCAGCTTTTATATTTTCCATTCTGCAAATTTTTATCTTGAATTTTATTGTATATTATTGTTGCTATTCTTGGTTTCTTTGTATTTATATGGTATACTTTTGCAATTTAAAACATTTAGTACTTCTATGTCATTTACCCTTTGATTCTTTTCTGTTAAAAAGACTAAAAAAACCTTTCAGTTTGAGTGTCTTTACCTTTAATTGAGCTGTTAAAGGTTTTTACATTAATTATGACAATGTTACTATTTTTACTTACCTTGTCAGAGATTTCAATTTTGCTTCTGTTTCCTTTGGTGTAGTGGTAAAGAATCTGCCTGCCAATGCAGGAGACACAGGAGACACAGTTGAATCCCTGGGTCAGACAGATCCCTTAGAGGAGGAAATGGCAATCCACTCCAGTATTCTTGCCTGCCTGGAAAATCCCACAGACAGAGGAGCCTGGTGGCCTACAGTCCATAGGGTCACAGAGAGTCAGACATGGCTGGTCAATTGAGCACTACCACACCTTTCCACCTGCTGTCTAAAGTATATACCACATTTAAATTTATTTTTTCTATAGAGATTTGGGAAGTGTGCACAGAAAGCCTGGTTTGCTTAATTCTAAGTGTTTTAATGGAGAAGGCAATGGCACCCCACTCCAGTACTCTTGCCTGGAAAATTCCATGGAGGGAGGAGCCTGGTGGGCTGCAGTCCATGGGGTCGCTAAGAGTTGGACACGACTGAGCGACTTCACTTTCACTTTTCACTTTAATGCACTGGAGAAGGAAATGGCAACCCACTCGTGTTCTTGCCTCGAGAATCCCAGGGATGGGGGAGCCTGGTGGGCTGCCATCTGTGGGGTGGCACAGAGTTAGACACGACTGAAGCCATGCAGCAGCAGCAAGTGTTTTAAAACTTACTTGAATCCATTTTTCTCTTATCATCAATGAAAATACCCAAACTGTAACTATTATTATTCATACCCCCCGATTCAGATTATATATTTACCATGATTTTCTGGTTTCTAACTATCCCTCACATTATAGTTTTGCTGATATTAACCTCAGATTTTGAATCTAGTTTATTAATTATTAGTTTAATATTATGTACTTTATTTTGATAGTACTATTTGAATTCTAAATAACGATTTTCTTATTTATACTTATTTCTTAGTTGATTTAAGTATATACTTAAGTAACTTTTTTTCACAAAGAATTTTGAGTTACATTGTGATTCTAACATATCTGAAAATATTTATAGACTTATGATCTCAATCTCTCCCCCTTCAGAATTCTGTAAGCAATTTTCTTAGCATTTAATTTTGGAAAGAAAAAGTCTAATCTGAATTTATGCTGTTTTTTGTCTCTTTATGGTTATGGAATTATGGGGCCCAATGACTAAGAAAAGTATTCCTAACTGCAGATGTTTACATTAGCAGTAATAATTTTCACACCTTCTCCTGATTTTATATTATTTGTAGGAAAGGATGACATATTAGTCTACTAGTCATACCATCCATGTAACAAAAATTAATTAACAAAAATAACAACAACAACAGAAAGATTAATTAACAAGAGAAAAAAGTTCATTAATGTGTACCATGCAATTAACACATGGGAGTACCGCAGAGATAAGTAACTCCAAGACGTGGCTTAGAGTTCTGTCTTATATAGAATCTTCAGCAAAGAACAATAAATTTATAGAGAAATGACAGGACAGAGGTTCAGTTTTCTAAGGGTGGCAGACTATGGGAAGGTAACCATATTGGAAGAAAGTAAAAAAGGAGTAAGATTTGTTTGCACATTTCTCTGGTGTCATCTCTGGACTAACAGTCAAGTCCTCCCTAGGAAAGAAAAATTATATCCTGTCATTAGGCATAAAAGGGGGAGGGTAGAGGATTCTTTTCCTGCATTTGCCATTTCTTAATTGCCTTCAGCTCAAAATAATTTTTATGTTAAAGACATATGTTTTGGGGTGACATATTCTGGGTTCCTTCACGTCCTTTCATAATATTGCCCTTCTCATGTTAATCTTTTTCATGGGGATGGCAGAAGACTTTATCATGGCAGCTCTTTGCTTATTTCATTCATCTGCTCATGCAGGAAGCCTGATGACCGTGTAGGTTCTCTGGCTGTCTTGCCTATCTACCTGATGGATAATTTGCCATTAGTCTTGGAGTTGAAGGACCCAACATTGTATCATGTCCACTATTTTTCTCAAATGCTGATCTTCTATGAAGAGGAAAATAGTGACTTGGTTCTCTAGCTTTCTGACAAATCTTCCATGTCAGTGTAAGATCCAGCAGAGATTCTTCAAATTCCTTACATGTGAGTGATGCTTTTCATAGCTTCCAGAGATGATGCAAGCTTTCTCTTGTTTTGATATTTGTTTACCTGTTTCCAAGGGAAAAAATGTGGGAATTGTGCTCAGAGCTTCATTCTCCTAATAATTCCAGCACTTTGGGGCTTATATTTTTGAGTCTGATAGAATTTGGGAAGGGAAGAAGAAAAACTGCATGTTTTCTGGGAGAAAGAAGCCTGACAGAAATGATATCCAGGATGTTTATGGGGTCAGGTGGTACACTATTAGTATGTAAAACCTTGCTTCACAGGAATGGCTGGCAGTGTGAATGAGAGAGAGAGAAACCGTCTCATGGACCCAGCATTTTTGCTGCTTAGAGGAAACCTTTCAAACAAATCCTTTGAGTCTGATCCTCTTCATTTTGCTGGCTAGTTGTATGATGTCTTGCACAGTGCATCCTCCCCCTTTTTTTTTTTTTTTCCTGTGGCTCTTTGACACCCCCACCTCCCTGCCAGCCTGGTGTGGCTGATCAAGCTGTTCAAACAACTGGAAGACATCAGAAGTTAAACACTCATTATTTTAATTTGATGCTAATCATGTGTTAATGAGACTAATCCTTGCAATGATTCAGGTAATTTGCTTAATGGCTGCCCAGAGTACAGATTACAGCAATCAGTCACGTCTGATAAGATGTCTGTTGTGGAGAAGGCTGTCAGGTGAATGAGGTGGGAAAAGACTCCAGAGTAAGGGTCTGATGTCAGGCATGTTCTGAGTTGGAGGGTGGGGGCTGAGGGAAGAAGCCAGCTTGGAAACCCAAATATCAACTGCAAACGAGAATCCTAGGTTTAGGAAGAAGTTAGTGTTGACAAACTCTCTCCTCTTACAATGACACACATGGAAATGAGCGTGAACATTTGAGAATTGGATACACTGTTTGTTTTGTCCTAGAGACGTGATTAACTCAGTATAATATCTATCAGTGGTAGGCATATTCCTCTGCTGAGTTAAAATCTCTTAACAAAATGTCAAAGAAAGAAAGAAAATGGATTCCCTCAGAGCAAGAAAGAGACTTTCCTTTCATACTCAGGAATTATAGGCTAAAAGCAAGCACCTAAACGGAAGCCTTATGGACTAAAGTTCTAAAACATTCTCTTCTAGAAGTTCTATTACATTTAAGTATTGTGAGGCCACAAGGCCATGTAGATATAATCACTGATGTGCTCAGAATAATTAGCAAATGTTAGGTTGGGAGCATCTTGCCCTCTACAAATTGCTAGGTTGAATCATGACTTTTTTTTTTTTCCCTTAAAATGAAAGAATTTAATAAATGTCTAAATACAGATATATAGAAATAGCAGAGCATTTGTAGGTTCAAAAATGCTGCTAATTACTTGCTTTGGTTTAACTTTGACATGAGCTTCTTAGATGGCACTAGTGATAAAGAATCTACCTGCCAGTGCAGGAGACATAAGAGATGCAAGTTTGATTCCTGGGTTGGGAAGATCCCCTGGAGGAGGGCATGGCAACCCACTCCAGTATTCTTGCTTGGAGAACCCCATGGACAGAGGAGCCTGGCAGGCTATAGTCCATAGTGTCACAAAGAGTTGGACAGTACTGAAGTGACTTAGCACAGCACAGTCCTATTCATGAGGGCTCCACCCTCATGACTTAATCACTTCCCACAGGCCCCCACCTCCAAATACCATCACAACGAGGATTAGATTTCCACTTGCAAGTTTGGTGAGTGTGGGAGCACAAACATTCAATCCCTAGCAAGTATCTTCCAAGAGCTGTTTGTTTACTAGGAGAAGAGGGACAAGGACCATTCTGAGAAACAAAGGATGAAAATACAAGTAAAGACTAGGAGAAATATTTGAAAGCTATTTATCTCATGAAGGACTTACATCTAAAACATGTAAAGAATTCTCAAAAGTCAAAAGTGAGACATGAAAAATTTATACAGAAACAAGAAAAGTTTATATAAAAACAGGAAAAGAACATGAACAGTCATTTCCCTGAAGAGGATATAGTGTTGACAAATAAGTACAGGGACAAATAAGTATTAGCTGTTAGGGAAATGCAAATTAAAGTCTCAGGGACATATTCCCACAAACCAATTAGAATGGCTAAAATGAAAAATTGTGACAACACTAAATGCTGGCAGGGGTACAGAGAAACTAGATAAACTTGTGTAAACATAAAGTGGCAGAGCAACTGTGGAAAAAAGTTTGAGAGTTTCTCACAAACTAAGCATGCAATTGCCATAAAACCTGGCAATTATACTCCTGGTTATTGATTCCAGGGAAATGTAAACTAGGATAAAAATCTGTACACTGATGCTTATGACAACTTGATTCAGGATGCATAAAACCAGATGTCCTTCAATGGATGAATGCTTAAATAAGGTGTGGTACATCCGTACCATGGCATACGACTCAGCAATGACATTATAATAACCTTGATACATCTCCAGAGAGTAATGATGACCTAAAATAAAGCCAATGTAATTTATCTTATGACACTGTTTATATGCTATTGTTGAAATTACAAAATTAGAGAAATAGAGAGCAGATTGGTGATTACCAGGGATTGAGGGGATTGGGTGGGAGAGACGTGGGTGTGAAAGTACAACATGAAGAATCCTGCGATGATGGAAGTTTCTGTAGTGCCTTGACTCCATCAATATCGGTATCCTGGTTGTGATGTTGCATTGTAGTTTTTCAAGATATTATCACTGAATATCATTATCATATTATCAAAGGCTTCCCTGGTGGCTCAGATGGTAAAGCATCTGCCTACAATGCGGGAGACGCAGATTCAATCCCTGGGCTGGGAAGATCTCCTGGAGAAGGAAATGGCAACCCACTCCAGCATTCTTGCCTGGAACAACACATGGACGGAGGAACCTGGTAGGCTACAGTCCATGGGGTCGCAAAGAGTCGGATAGGACTGAGTGACTTCACTTTCACTTTTCAAGATATTTTCATTGGGAAACCTAGGGAAAGGTGAGTGTGATTTCTTCTAAATTATTTCTTGGAACTACATGTGAATCTACAGTTATTTCAAAGTAAAAATTTTAGTTTGAGAAAAAAGAAGCTAGTTTCTAACATATCAAATTCACTCTTAACTCCTAAAACACTAACCTTTTTTCTATGGGATGTTTGCATTTTGGTAAGTTGAAGTAAAGTGTTAAATATCCAAGAAGCAGTTCTCAGGGAACATTTGTGTTCTAGGCTGATCACTGACTATTTTATTACTCTTCTATTTCCATTGTCAATGCTTCTAAATTATACTTGAAATTTTAAAAATGCTCCCTCTTTGGAACAGCCGTTACATTCAGACATCACTCTTTCTTCATGGTTTATTCATATTTTAGCATTGTAAACAGGATGAAACTCTACATGTTTTTCACACATGTATTATATACCATATTGATATTAAATGTCTTTAAGAACTCCAATTCAAATCCTCTTTTACCTGCCAGTTATAAGATGTAAGCTTTTCTATGTTCTGGCAAAAGTTAGGGCAGAATTCCAACTTTTTCAAAATTTGGCCATTTGGTTTCATTAGGGAATTATTAAACAATTTAGGGGCAATTTCCCTCACATTTTCCTCACATGTAATGGAAAGTTTTACTATTCAGTTTTCTTTCCAACTTCTATTCTTAAGTATCCCTTACTTATTTTACCCTTTCCTCTCAAGTGCTGTTTCCTTCTCTTTCTTGTACTTTTACCCTTTTTATTTTTTTCTTCATTGTTATTCTTTATCTCAAAAATATATCAAAAGGAAAGACTCATTGGATCCCATAGAAACAACTCAAAATGTCCCTGAGAGCATTAAAGCCTGTAGATCTAAGTCAGCAGTGCTGTTTCTCAATTAATTTTAAGGAAAAATTTTACAAGATGTCTCAGAATGATTGCCTTTCTCCATACAGTTTGTGCCAGTAGGCTAAAGATGGAGAATGGACCTCAGAGGACATCTGAGGTCAAATACATCTACCTAACCCCAAGACACATGTCTGTCTGTATTTTTAGACCGATGATCTCATAAATATCTCTTCTGTTTTGAATCTATTTCATATGGCCAATTTTGCTTATTCATGTGTGTTTAAACTTGAGGTTTGTGCGGTGTGTATTTGAAACTCAAGCTGGCATATCTCCTGGAAAAGAAGGGATGACTCCTTTCCAGAGAAGAAAAGAGAGAGCCTGACATTTTTTGCTGAAGGTCTTTGGCACTAGACAGAAATTTACATTAGTATCAAACTGCTGGAGCTCTGAAAGGCTTTTAGTTCCCACCTTCCTTTTAGAAGAGACATTGTCAGCTTAAAATTAATTACTAAAATGTGAAACAAATCAAAAGACAAAACAAATCAGGCTGTTAAGACAAACATTAAAAATCAAATTATGCTCTCAAAATAGGCAATTTACAGCTTGGAAGGGTAATTGGCAAACCTGAAATGCATACAAATAGTCGAAATTACTGACTCAAGTGGTATATTACCTATTGGAGGGTATAATGTGACAATGACTCTTGAAGAAGTGTAGAGATTCTATCATTTTTCATGATTTACCAGCAAAATATGGTATAATACTCTGTTTAAAAGAGTCTGAAGGAGGATTAAATTGAAGAAAGAGCTTTGGCTGAAAGAGAAATGGATGTTGAAGCTATACGTCAGGAAGAAGCATGGATCGGTTTTAAATTTTTACAGTCCAGTGTTAAATGAACACTTTCTCTGGAGGCAACCGCTGACCACAGTGTTTCAGTAAATCATTTAAATAGATTTACCTTACCGGTTTTGGAAAATAGGACAAGAAGCACCCAATCTGACAGCTGAGCTATCAAATGTGGTGTTTAAAATCATCTCAGGGATCAAGTTCCGATAACCTTTACATGTTTTTTCACCAAATCCCACTTCACATTCTAAAACAAAGAAGTCATTTTATGCAAATCTAGGCACTTTCATATTTGCAACATATTCCTTTGTACATTGGGGGAAAAAACAAAACAATTGTTCTCTTGAAATGGCAATATTTACCATTTTGACAGCAGCAATGTGAGAGCCGGAGGCAGCAGTCAAAGATGGCCCAGAGCATGATTTTAAGTATCGGACCAGGGCCAATGTCTGTGTGTTTCTGATAGACATTTTTCTTTGGGGCCTCCTACCTATTCTGTTAGCTCTAGTCCACTATTATCTTCTAACTTTGGATTTTTTTTTAAACTATGTCATTGAATATCCTCTTCTCAGGGCATATGTTTTTCAACCCTGCAGACAGATTCAAGTCACAATCAGATTTTCTCAGCTTGGGCTTGTGAATAGTCTTATGATTAGTAAGGTCACTCATTTTCATATGTGTTTGACATAACCTAGACTAGAAGAGAGTTTTTTTTTTTTTTTTAACAGCTTTATTGAGGTATGACTAACATGCAATGAACTGTCCATATTTTAAAGATACAGTTTTGACAAATGTTTACATCTGTGAAACCATCGTTACAGTCCAGATAAAAATGTATCATATCACTCTCAAATTTTCCTGGTATCTCTTTCAAATCCTTTCTTTTCATTCTTCTCACTCCTTCTCACCAGGAAACCACCAAGAAAATCTTTATTGCTACAGATCAGTTTGTTGTTTCTACAGTTTTGGGGCTTCCCTGGTGGCTCAGACAGTAAAGAATCTGCCCGCAACGCATGAGACCCAGGTTCATTCCCTGGGTCAGGAGGATCCCCTGGAGAAGAGAATGGCAATCCACTCCAGTATTCTTGCTTAGAGAATTCCATGGGCAGAGCAGTCTGGTGGGCTACAGTCCATGAGGTTACAAATAGCTGGACACAACTGAGTGAGTAAGCACATCACATCATGTCTAGAGTTTTCTATAAACAGAACCATACAGTGGGTGGGCTTCCTAAGTGGCGCTAGTGGTAAAGAACCCACCTGCCAATGCAGGAGATACAAGAGATGCAGGTTAGTTCCCTGGGTCAGGAAGATCCCCTGGAAGAGGGCACGACAACCCACTCTAGTTATTTTTTTCCTGGAGAATCCCATGTAAAGAGGAGCCTTGCAGGCTGCAGTCCATAGGGTCGTAGAGAGTCGGACTTGACTAAAGCGACTTAGCACACACACATAGCTCTTGTCTTTTCTGTGTTCCTTCAATCAGCATAATTACTTTGAGATTTATCTATGTTGTTTTGTGTATGATTGCTCATTCCTTTTTATTGAATAGCATTTTGTTACATGAAAATACCACACTTTGTCCATCTGTTCATCTGTCAATGTATACTTGAATGGTTTCCAGTTTTGGACTATTAAAAATAAAGCTGCTATGAACACTTATGTACAGTTCTTTCTATTGATGCATGCTTTCTATTCTCTTGGAAAATACCTAGAAGTGGCATGATTGGATCATATAGTAGTTATGTTTTAAGAAACTGACAAACTGTTTTCCAAAGTAGTTTTTACCATTTTACATTTCCATCAGCAGTGTATGGAAGTTCAAATTTTTCTATGTCTTCTCCAAGACTTAGTATGATTAATTTGAAAAATTTTAGCCATTTTAATTGGTGTGTGATGGTAGTTTATAAAAGTCCTTCAGTTGTGTCTGACTCTTTGCAACCCCATGGACTACACTGTCCTTGGAGTTCTCCATGTCAGAATACTAGGATACTGGAGTGGGTAGCTGTTCCATTCTCCAGGGGCTCTTCCCAAAGCAGGGATCAAACCCAGGTCTCCTGCATTGCAGGCAGATTCTTTTCCAGCTGAGCCACCAGGGATGCCCATGAATACTGGAGTGGGTAGCCTATCCCTTCTTCAGCAGATCTTCCCGACCCAGGAGTTGAACAGGGATATCCTATATTGCAGGTGGATTCTTTTTACCAGCTGAGCCACCAGAGAAACCCGTGATGGTAGTTTAGCATTGTTGTAATTTGTATTTTTCTACTGATTAATCATTTTGAACAGCTTTTCATGTTCTTGACATTCTTATATTTTCTTTAGTAATATGGCTGTGAAATCTGTTGCCCATTTTAAAATTGGATTGTTGTCTTATTGTTGAGTTTTGAGAGTTCTTTATATATTCTGGAAGCATGTTCTTTTATCATATATATGCTTTGCAAATATTTTCTTTCAGTCTCTGGCTTGCTTTTTGTTCTTCTAAAGCTGTCTTCTCAAGAGCAGAAATTATTAATTGTGATAAGATCCAAAATATCAATTTAAAATTTTTCTATATCACTCTTTTTGCATAATATTGAAAAAATTTACCCAAAGTCAAGTTTCTCTGATGCCTGTAGTGGTAAAGAATCCACCTGCCAGCTAGGAGACCTGAGTTCAATCCCTAGCTAGGGAAGATCCTCTGGAGAAGGTAAATGGCATGCCACTCCACTATTCTTGCCTGGGAAATTGCATGGACAAAGGAGCCTGTGGGGCTACATTCCATGGGGCTGCAGAGTTGGACATGCCTGAGCAACTGAGCACAGAAAACAAACCAAAGGCACAAATATTTTTAACTTAAGTTTTCTTCTCAAAATTTTATCATTTGCAGTTTTACATTCAAGTCCGTAATTTGTTTTTAGTTAATTTGTGTGTGTGGTATAAGGTAAAATTTGAAGGGTTTTTTTTTTTTTTTTCCTTTTTGTTTATGGATGTCTAATTATATCAACACCACTTGTTAAAAGGACTGTCCTTTTCTCCCCAAATTGCCTTCTTAGCAGAGTTCCTAATGAGAACTCACAGCCAAAAAATATTCACTAAATAATATCCATATTATAGCATAAATTTTAAATAGAGTATAAAAGAAGTGTTTATAGGTCTACTGTGTAAGAATAAGTTTAACTTGACCATCAAAACTTCAACAAGTGTCCTCTAGCATAATCAGCACTTGGAAAATGTGGAAAAGTGAATGAATAAATGCACAAATAACTAGCCTAGTAGAATGTGTAGGTCATTTTTCTTAGTTCTGCTGTCTAATCCTATAATTCCTTTGTCTTCTTATAGCTGCTTATTTCAATTGACATGGTACTTGGAGTTTATCAAGTTTTTCCATAGGGACTAAGAGTCTAGGATTTCTATAAAATGTAATCACTTTCTTTGTAATTTTTGACCCCATACTTTACATTGTTCCTAAGCATGTCCCCAGCAGGATTGAGTCCCAGTTGCCAACGATGACAAAAAGCTAGTTAGTATATATGTATGGATTTATTTTATCCTTCCTTCCTCACTTTTCCTATTCCTTCTATTTTGCTTCCTGGATCAGTCCAAAATAAACTACCTTAGTGTAAGTTCTGGTCTTGGGATCTGTTTTGGGTCCACTCAAAGTTTATGGATGAATTACTGGCAAAATTTTTCTAAAAAGCTGCCAAATCCTGACTATGAATTGAAGGATTTAATTAATTGGCAAGCTGATGAAAACTTAGCTTAACTTCAATTTTGTAATATTGATTTTAGACAAAATTAAAAAGAATCTTTTATACAAACTATGGTACTTAAAATGCTTTATTTGTATTAAATGTGAATCTTTGAAACATGTTGCTGTTGTTCAGTCTCTAAGTCTTGTCCGATGCTTTGCGACCCCATATACTACATCATGGTTTCCCTGGTGGCTCAGATGGTGAAGAATCTGCTTGCAGTGTGGGTGACCCAGGTTTGATCCCTCGGTCGGGAAGATCCCCTGGAGAAGGAACTGGCAACCCACTCCAGTACTCTTGCTTGGAGACTCCCAAGCTTGAAGGAGCCTAGCAGGCTACAGTTCACTGGGTTGCAAAGAGTCAGACATAACTGAACAACTCACACACACACACACTGCAGCATCTCAGGCTCCTCTGTCTTCCACTGTTTCCTGGAGTTTGCTCAAAACCATGTCCATTGAGTCAGTGATGCATCTAACAGTCTTATCCTCTGCCACCCCTTATCCTTTTGCCTTCAATCTTTCCTCACATCAGGATCTTTTCCAGTGAGTCAGCTCTTTGCATCAGGTGGCCAAAGTATTGGAGCTTCAATTTCAGCATCAGTCCTTCCAATGAATATTCAGGGCTGATTTCATTTAGGATTTACTGGTTTGATCTCCTTTCTGTCCAAGGGACTCTCAAGACTCTCAAGTCTCAGGAGTCTTCTCCAACACCACAGTTCAAAAGCATCAATTCTGTGATGCCCAAGCTTCTTTATGGTCCAACTCTCACATCCATACATGACTACTAGAAAAACCATAGTTTTGGCTATACAGAGCTTGGTTGGCAAAGTGATGTCTCTGCTTTTTAATAAACTCTCTAGGTTTGTCATAGCCTTTCTTCCAAGAAGCAAGTGTCTTATGATGTCATGGTTTTGGTCACCATCCACAGGGATTTTGGAGCCCAAGAAAATAAAATCTGTCACTTCTATTTGCTATTTTCCTCTTTCTATTTGCAATGAAATGATGGGATCAGATGCCATGATCTTAGCTTTTTGAATGTTGAGTTACAAGCCAGCTTTTTCACTCTCCTTTTTCACCCTCATCAAGAGGCTCTTTAGTTACTCTTCACTTTCTGCCCTTAGAGTGGCATCATCTGCATATTTCATGTTGATATTGTCTAAGACTTAGAAATATTAAGAATTATGCAGCAAGTAGCAATATAGGATTTTCACACCACAGAGAATTTTGTTTCTAATCTTACCATTTTGAGTCTTATTACTTTTTATTTAGTACTTATCATGTTTTTTCCATTGGATCATTGAAAAAGCAAGAGAGTTCCAGAAAAACATTTATTTCTGCTTTATTGACTATGCCAAAGCCTTTGACTGTGTGGATCACAATGAACTGTGGAAAATACCAGGCCACTTGACCTGCCTCTTGAGAAACCTGTATGCAGGTCAGGAAAGCAACAGAACTGGACATGGAACAACAGACTGGTTCTAAATAGGAAAAGGAGTACGTCAAGGCTGTATATTGTCACCCTGCTTATTTAACTTATATGCAGATTACATCATGAGAAATGCTGGGCTCGAAGAAGCACAAGCTGGAATTAAGATTGCTGGGAAAAATATTAATAACCTCAGATATGCAGATGACACCACCCTTATGGCAGAAAGTGAAGAGGGACTAAAAAGCCTTTTGATGAAAGTGAAAGAGGAGAGTGAAAAAGTTGGCTTAAAGCTCAACATTCAGAAAACGAAGATCATGGCATCTGGTCCCATCACTTGATGGGAAATAGATGGGGAAACAGTGGAAACAGTGGCTGACTTTATTTTTCTGGGCTCCAAATCACTGCATATGGTGACTGCAGCCATGAAATTAAAAGATACTTCCTCCTTGGAAGGAAAGTTATGACCAACCTAGACAGCATATTAAAAAGCAGAGCCATTACTTTGCCAACAAAGGTCTGTCTAGTCAAGGCTATGGTTTCTTCCAGTAGTCATGTATGGATGTGAGAGTTGGACTATAAAGAAAGCTGAGCACAGAAGAACTGATGCTTTTGAACTATGGTGTTGGAGAAGACTCTTGAGAGTCCCTTGGACTGCAAGGAGATCCAACCAGTCCATCCTAAAGGAGATCAGTCCTGGGTGTTCATTGGAAGGACTGACGTTAAGCTGAAACTCCAATACTTTGGCTACCTGATGCAAAGAGCTGACTCATTTGAAAAGACCCTGATGCTGGGAAATATTGAGGGCAGGAGGAGAAGGGGATGACAGAGGATGAGATGGTTGGATGGCATCACTGACTCAATGGACATGGATTTGGGTGGACTCTGGGAGTTGGTGATAGACAGGGAAGCCTGGCTTGCTGTGGTTCATAGGGTCACAAAGAGTTGGACATGACTGAGTGACTGAACTAAACTGATCATGTCTGTTGGTTATTTATTTATTTTTTTTAAGTAGAGTTGATATGCTGGAGAAGGCAATGGCACCCCACTCCAGTACTCTTGCCTGGAAAATCCCATGGACGGAGGAGCATGGTGGGCTGCAGTCCATGGGATCCCTAAGAGTCAGACTCGATTGAATGACTTCACTTTCACTTTTCACTTTCATGCATTGGAGAAGGAAATGGCAACCCACTCCAGTGTTCTTGCCTGGAGAATCCCAGGGATGGGGGAGGCTGGTGGGTTGCACAGAGTCAGACACGACTGAAGTGGCTTAGCAGCAGCAGCAGAGTTAATATGCAATATTATGTAGGATGCATGCATGCTCAGTCTCTTCAGTCGTGTCTGACTCTTTGCGATCCCGTGGACTGTAGCCCACTGGGCTTCTCTATCCATGGGGATTCTCCAGGCAAGAATATTGGAGTAGGTTGTCATTTCCTACTCCAATTATATAGGATACGGGTAGGGTTTCCCAGTGTAGCTCAGCTGGTAAAGGATCTGCCTGCATTGCAGGAGACCCCAGTTCAATTTCTGGATCAGCAAGATCTCCTAGAGAAGGGATAGGCTACGCACTCCAGAATTCATGAGCTTCCCTGGTAGCTCAGATGGTAAAAAATCCACCTGAAGTGCAGGAGACCTGGGTTCAATTCCTGGATTGGGAAGATCCCCTGGAGGAGGACATGGCAACTCACTCCAGTATTCTTGCCTGGAGAATCCCCATGGACAGAGGTGCCTGGTGGGCTACGATCCAAAGGGTCACAGAGTGTTGGGCTTGACTGAGTGACTAAGCACAGCACATAAAAATAGTGATTCACAATTTTTAAAGATTATATTCCACTGATATTTATTATAAAATATTGGCTATATTTGTGTTAAGACTAGAGAAGATGCATCTCAACTATACTTAAATACAAAAGAAAAAAGATAAGTTATCAACAAACGAATAATAATTCTAAAATGTAAGATTAAGAACAAAATTCTCTTTAGTGTGAAGATGTTATATCATTATTTGCTTAATTTTTCCTATTATTTCTGGGTCATAAAGAATATCTTGAACAAATTCTATAGATACAGACTTTAACAAAAACCAGGTTAAAAAAGAAAAGACATTGAATGGAATAGCATAGAAACTAATAGGTAACAGATAGAACACATATTGGGTTTCCCCAGTGGCTCAGAGGTAAAGAATCCACCTGCAGTGCAGGAGCTGCAGGAGATGCTGGTTCAATCCCTGAATCAAGATTCCTTGGAGAGGGGCATGGCAACCCACTCCAGTATTCTTGCCTGGAGAATCCCACAGACAGAAGAGCCTAGTGGGCTACAGTCCATAGGGTTGCACAGAGTCAGACATGCCTGAAGCGACTAAGCACACCACAGCACAGAGCACATAGTAAATTGCTTACATATTTGTAGTTTTGCTTTAATGCTTTAATGTGTAATGTCTATTACATAGCTGAATTTCTTAAACTTATGACTGATTTTCAGGCCCACATTATGGTTTTTCCATTGACTTTGCTGAAGAGACAAGATTTGATTTCTTGTGTCATCTGCCTATCCCTGTAATATAATAATGCTCCCCAAACTGGGATTTCAACTTATCTCCACTTGGGTCTTATGGTTTAATTATAACTGTTGATTTTTTTGAGTGTGGTTTTGCTCATTTTATATTCCTTTTTGTCTAGTTGATAACATTGTCATTGGTTTGTTCACTCCTCAGTTTTTCCAATTATTTTTATGTGCTTTGTGTTTAATCAATTAATTTTCCAAGCTGTAAATTATTCATTTTGAGATTGTAATTTGTTCTCTTAATGTATGTCTTAACACCATGATTTGTTTCATGTTTATAATTAATTTTGAGCTTTGAAAATAAAATTGCATGACAAATCATTACAGGCAAAGCCACCACCACAGACAGCAAAGATGAAATTTGTCATATAAGCGAACTTTCTTTTTATTTTGATGATTTTTAGAAAAGTTTTATCAGTTAAAAAAGAGTGAGATCAAATCTTGTCCATCAAGATAAATAGCAAGCACATTTGTATATTAAAGCAACACTATTAATATCTACAGCACATACCACACAGTGATTCACAGATTTGGGCTTCCCTGTTGGCTCAGATGGTAAAGAATCCGCGAGCAATGTAGGAGACTTGTGTTCGATCCCTGGGTTGGAAAGATCCCCTGGAGGAGGACATGGCAACCCACTCCAGTATTCTTGCCTGGAGAATCCCCATGGACAGAAGAGCCTGGTGGGATACAATCCAAGGGGTTGCACAGAGTTGGGCATGACTGAGCAACTAAGCACACATTAATATCTAAGTAATTGGAATGATTGATGCTAAAGCTGAAGCTCCTTTATTTTGGCCAACTGATGCAAAGAGCCGACTCACTGGAAAAAACCCTGATGCTGAAAAAGATTGAGGGTAAGAGGAGAAGGGTGTGACAGGATGAGTTGGTTGGATGGCATCACTGACTCAATGGACATGAGTCTGAGCAAGCTCCAGGAGACAGTGAAGGACAGGGAAGCCTGGCGTGCTGCAGGCACGCAGATTGTGAGGTCTGACCATGAGGTCAAAGAGTCAGGCACCACTTCCTGACTGAACAACAGCAATTGTATGTGCTGTATCAGTTATCTGTTACTGTATAGCAAATCTATCTAAAACTTAGATACTTAAAACAGTAACAATCTATTATTTTTCATAAGTCTGTGGGTCAGATGGGTGGGCTGTGGTACTATTCAGGGCTGGGCCTAGTTGATCTTGACTGGCTTTGCCCATACTTCTATGTTAAACTGACAGGTCAGCTTGGTGGATTGACTTCCAGGAGTTGGCTGATCGTTGGCTAAAGCAATGACACCACCCTGCTGCATCTCTCTTAACAACCAGCAGCCTAGCCAGGGCTTGCTCATATGGCACTTGCCAGGTTGGAAGGCAGAATCAAGAGCAGAATCATGGGTAAAACCCTTGGAAACCTAGTCTTAGAATTAGCCCCTAATTTCCTCCACATTCTATTGGCCAAATGAAGTTATGAGGACAGCTCAGATACAAAGGGTGGAGAAATAGAGTTCTCTTGATGGAAAGAGTGGTGGGTTATTTTGTGAGGGACACAATTCAGGGAGGGGAAAAATTGTGGCCATTGTTCCAATCTTCTCTTTTCAAATAAGTGTGATCCCCCAATCAACCTTTCAGTTTTCAAAGTTTTCAAGAATATTCTTTTCCTACCTCTTACCTCCATCTCATTCATAAAGTATATCTTTGAAAATCAATATTCTGTGCCTGTAGATGTATTATTTATTATTTTTAATATTTCAGAGATACTTATTAAGTTACTTATATTTTCCTTGTGAATATTATGACAGTCAGAACAGTACATAATAAAGTTTTAATACATAACTTTGTGACCTTTTTGAGATAATAAACACGTTAATATCTAATATGAAACTAAAATTTGTCATGTAAACTTGAAACTTGTTCACACTCAGATTTAGATTTCATTGATTCAAATGCCACTCCAATCACTTACTGCCTGTATAATCTTTGGCAAATTTTTTATCCTTTTTGTGTCTGAATTTACTCATCTTTAAAATGGATTATAATAATATTTGCCGTATATTTTTGTTTTAGAGATTAAATTTGGTAAACATGTTAAACACTGAGAACAGTGCCTGACATATAGAAATACTCAATATATGAAAGATATTCTGATTGTTAACGAAAGGACTATTATTGCCTATCAACTGATCATCCCTTTTTATTTTATACTTTGTGGTTTCTGTAGCAGAATGTAACACATTAGGGGAAAAAATGTTTTGAAATTCAGAAACAGTACTGACTGGGAAAATTAGACTCATAAAAATGCTCAATTTATATTTCCAAATTGAAATGTAAACAATTAAATTCAGTGCCACAGATATGATACCATTTCCTGCTGTGTGAGTCCTTTTGATAAATGCTGCTGATATAAGGAGGAGTAATACCTGGTCCCAGCTCTAAACGAGCAGAAAGATGCCCCATAATCTTCTTTCCCCAGGGTACCAGATTGGACATAGTATTTCTTTTTCGAGTGGTTCCTGGGCATATTTTATGGTCATATGTGAACAGCGCTATTTTAAGTTACTTTTTTTTTCCTGTTGCCAATAGGGGAGAAAGGTGACATTGTAAAATCTGGGATAGGTTGTTACGTGGGAGCTGAAGGTGGGCTGCGTGTTGAACAGATTGCAAGAAACTTTTTGGCTCCTCTGAGGAATGTTTCCCCAGGTATCTGTGGTACATGGCAATGAAGGGAAAGGATTTAGGAGTAAGAAAGAGGACCATCCAGTCAACAGGAAGGACAGTGAGAGACAAAGTGAGAATAAACATCTGAATTTAAGTTGGGAAGGGAGTAGAAGGAGGGCTGGTTGGTGATAAAGATGTGTTCTGTTTTCTAGAATATGAATGAGAGAAATATAGTATGCTGACTCCTATATGTGTGTATTAGCTTCAGAGAAAACTACAGAACATTTCCAAGAAAATCTAGGAAAGCAAAGTTAAGGGCTAACTGAGCTATCCTAAACCACAGAATAATTAAAAGCGTTTTTGAGACTTCTTGAACATTCTAAAACCCTGAGTCTCCCAAGTGTTCATTTAGTAATTCTTAATAATCATCACTACAATATGTTATTAGTATAATTAAGGAAATACATTAAATTTCTTTTAGTTTTTCATTTTATTTTTTGGCCACACCATGCAGCACGTGGGATGTTATTCCTCCAACCAGGGATTGAGCCCACACCTGCTGTCTTGGAAGTGTGGTGTCCCAACCACTGGACCACAAGGGACATCCAACACATTAAATTTCGGTAACAATCCTAGATTACAAACTACATGCCCAGTAGCCTAGTTTGATGCCAATCCCAAGTTGTTTCCCAGTTGAGATCAAACATAAAATTCCCCGAAGGAAAAGAGCACATATGCTTTTGTTGGGAGGTGTGGCTTCCACCACCAATTCTAAGGGTAAAAGAAGCCCAGGGTTTAGAAACATAATGCAAATATTCTGTTCAATAATAGATAACCATTTCCCGCATATGTGATATTATGATTTTTCAACAAATTCAGTCACAAAAGAAACAAAATCTAAAGTACTATACCTATATTTGAAAGGATTTGCATATATATGTGTTTCTTCTTATTTTTGCTCTATTTTTTAATAATAAACTTGAAACAAAAATTGTATCACAAAATAATAGTTGCCTTATTTAGTCACTTTTAAAATTGTTCACTCACTAAGTCAGAGCTTTATTTAAATATCTTTAAATGGGCTATTTAAGTGAGATTTTTTGATGTGAAAATTTGATAGCATATTATATATTTGACAGGGTGGAAGCATATTTGAGGGCATTTGAAAGTGATTTTTAATAAGATCTATACTATTATATTCAGTCAGTTCAGTTCAGTCGCTCAGTCATGTCCAACTCTGGGACCCCATGGACTGCAGCACGCCAAGCTTCCCTTTTTGTCACCAACTCAGCAGCTTGTTCAAACTCATGTCCATCGAGTCAGTGATGCCATCCAACCATCTCATACTCTGTCATTCCCTTCTCCTCCTGCCTTCAATCTTTCCCATTAACTATTATGTTATGTCCTCTAAGATTCCATTAGGAAAAGATTTTTAAAATGGATAAGAAACAGAAGGTGGTAGGAGAAAGTTGAGAGAGATTGAGAGGGGCTAGCTATCCAATTTTAGCTTGTAGATATACAATTTATAGTTTTATTTTGATAAAATGCCATCTTTAGTACTCAATTTTTCTTTCAACAACAACCAAAGATAGTGTTCACTTTGCTATAATTCTCCTCACTTGCCTTATCTACGTTATCTTTCTCTACCACACATTTATGTCAGGCAGCTTCGACTTACTACAAAATAGAAATACATTTCTTAGCAGCTGTTACCATAATTCTAAAAATACCCTTTTTTTCTTACAGAATCTCAAACCTTCTGGGCTTCTTCCCAGTGCTAAATCCTGTTGACTGGATTTACTAGGATGAAGAGAGAAAGAAGTGTTATATTTTAAGATAATTTCTTTTCTAAACACCCAGAAAGGTAATAATTCTGGCATTTTACAAAGCATGTCGAATAGCTTCCTTAATGCTTTCTCCCAAATGTTTCTTCTCCAGTTTTATCTTAGCTTTTCACCTTGCATATTCATGGTTTCATTATTGGGGATCATGTACTCACTGGAAAGCATATATTCAGAACTAAAAAGTTGTGGATGTCTTCGCACAGGACAAATCTGAACAGCAGTCTCAGTTCTGCTTGGGGTATGCTAAACTGAACTTCTGATCAGGCTCCCGAGAGTAATTTCTGCCCAGAAAAAGCTCAGCCTCTCCTAGAGTTTAATGTTATACCACTAAGCCTAGCATATTGTTTTGC
Source organism: Ovis aries (assembly GCF_016772045.2). NCBI lineage: Eukaryota > Metazoa > Chordata > Mammalia > Artiodactyla > Bovidae > Ovis > Ovis aries. Next base: position 94,947,862 of record NC_056059.1, read on the forward strand.
TTTTCCAAAATAGCAAGTGTTTAAGTGTTTTCCTAATTACCTAACTAAGATGTAACGATAAGTCCTAAGAAATAGCATACTTCTGGACACTTTCTCTGACAGCCAGCAATTGCACAATAGAAGGATTGTGGAGAAATGAAAGAAGACTCTCACCTCCACCTCACCCAACGAAACTCTTTCCCCAACACACACACGCACACACACATCATTCTGGCTATACCTATGGCATGTACCCTTATTGGACTTCTGTTTTTACAGGAGGCAGATAATTGGACTTTAGGTAGTTGGCAATTAAACTCCTTTTTTTTTTTTTTTCCAAAGAGCTTTTTCTCTCTTCACTCTCTATCAGTTAATCTGAGCTTTTTGTTGTTGTTCTGTTAAAGGCAGATAAGGGGGAAAAATGTTTCTCAGCTCTGTTTAATCACTGGCAAACCAACATTGGAACTCCTGCTTCATGAAGACTGCCAAAAACACGACCTAGTTATTGCTCCTTTTTGTGGCATCTTACCGTGTGGTTTGTGGCACTTTGGAACACAAATTCACAGTTACCAGAAGTTAGGTTTATCGCTGTTGCAAAGCCACTGAGTTCTGATCCAGAAGCTCACAAACTGGTGCGTGCCCACGCAGATCTAGCCTGTCCAGATAGACTGAACAGGAGGAAAAATGCAGTGCCAAGAAGGAAGAAACTGGGTCCTAATTAATCAGAAACAAGTTATTTTAATGGTGATGTTGAAGGAGATAGAAATGTATTCTTACGGGAATCCTATGTTCCACCAGGATGACACTGTGAAATTATTATTCTGCCAGTTTATTGTCACTGAGTTGTGGAATACTGAAAAACAGATGAGTCATTTGGAGTGTGTTCTTATTTTTTGTTTTTTATATTTTAATGCACTTCAAGATGTAAGACAGCTTCATGGTCTCTTTTATTTTTCTTTTTCCTTATACTCAATTTCAAAATGATCCCTGATTTAGCAGGTGGGTGGATATGGAATAAACATCCACTTCATCTGCAGAAATCACTTATATAAAGGTGACAAATTACACTCAACATGCAAAATTTTAGGAGACTTTAAAGTGTGGAAGTCCAACTCACTGCCAAAGTTTTTTTTTTTTTTTAATAAAGAGATTTGACTGTCACAGGACTGTTTGGTTCAGTAAATATTTATTAGGCATCTGCACTTTTCTGTTTTGGTTGCTCATTTTATTTCTGCTGCCTGAAATAATCTTCACCCACTGCCTTCCCTGGAAGACCAAATCCTAGTATCATCTATGTCCTAGAGTTTTAACTGCTTTTCTCTTCTGACCTTTCAGACCATTTGTCTCTTTTCACCAAAATATTCACTGCTTTATGTTCTCATCCATCTTAAAAACACATCCCATACTAGCATTCTGAAATCTTCTCCACCTTTAAGTGTTAGGCTCCTCTTAGTCACCTCTGTGTGTATGTGTGTTTATAGTGTATTGAATCTAGTAGTGGCTTAAGAAAATATTATGTTGAATTTTTGATCAGTATTCTATTTCTAGCTTTTCAGCACCTTGTTGAACACTATGGCACGCTAAAAATGGATCACATATTTTCCTTGCAAACAGTTTAAAATTTGCATTTTTAATGAGTCAGAGATGATGGAATTGTGACAGGACATGAAATTATTTGGTGGGTTCAGAATGAAGCTATTAATAGCTTGTCATATAATTTATTGCTAAGTGGCTATAGGATCTTCACTAAATAATAAAGAAGTTGGGAATTTTCAAAGGAAATAATATCATATAATGATGGATATTTCTGATGGACTAGAAATAACAACTTTCAGAGAGCTTTTTTTAGCAAAGAGACTTTACCACAAATGGTACAAAAGAGTCAACCTCTCTCCTTCTTTTTATACTATGTTCTGGAATTGGTTGTTTTTTATTCTTATTTTTTCTCAGAGAACTAAATTAGGACAATATTCCAGGCAAGAGTACTGGAGTGGGTTACATTTCCTTCTCCAGGAGATCTTCCCAACCCAGGGATCGAACCCAGGTCTCCCACATTGTAGGCAGACGCTTTACCATCTGAGCCACCAGGGAAGAGCCCAGTATGGACAGCAGTAGTGGAGAATTTCACGGGAAAATCTGGAAATGTTTTTATTAGTGTAGCACTTGCATTAGCTTTCAGATTATCCAAAAGAAAAAATAAGCATTTCATAAAAAAAGAAAAGAATTGTATTTGGAGAAAGAAATAATAGGAATTATCTGAAATTAGAGAATAAAAAGTACAGTATAAAAAACTTTTAACAGGACAGGTTTGTTTAAGAAGGAAAAAAAATGAATGATTGGATCTTCTTTAAGATTTGTTTGGTAGAAATATTTTTGTGACTTCCTTGCATAGGACATTAACTGGTATTCAACCTAGTATGTATTTTCAACTACCAAATAGAATCTATGAGTAATTTCTATTTTGGTTTCCATAATATTTATGAATTTTGACAACTTTATTGCCAGGCTCACAAATAAATGGTTGTTAAATAACATGATAAGTATATTAAAATGAAAGGCATTTAAAAATAAGCTCTCTATTCCCTTAATACTTACACTGTATTATCACTTTATTGTATTTATTTTTATATATTCATTTGCGTTTTTTTATAAATGTATCTCCCCATATATCTGTAATTTATCTCTTTATATAGCATACAGTATACAAAGCACATGCTGTGTTCTAGCACATTTTATATCATAAAGAGATGCTCAATAAGTATTACATTAAACAAGTAAATATAGAAAAGTATTGCGTTTAGACAGACCTAAATATAGTTTCACATCAGGAGATGAGCTATACGAAAAATAATGAATGAGATCTGGGGTGACAGTCTCAATTTTCCTAATAAACAAATACTTGCACAATAACAATTTTTAAGGGACATTAAAAATAAGTGTTTTTTTCCTTTTTTAAACTAACATGAACTAAAATCTTGAAAGAAAACTTACATGGATGAAATCATCAACTCTCCAAATCTGTTTCCTGGATTTCTAATCTAACCATTCAATGGTTTAACGTGAAACGCAAGACCCATCTCTAGTTTATTTTGTATCCTGAGTTAGACTTCTTCAGCTGTCTAGGAGTTACACAACTTTGGCTCTACCGTAGTGGTATATTTTCCTTACATTCGTTCAAAAGGACTCTAGTGATCTCACTCCAGCTAGGAGACATTTGTTATTGCATTTGCAAGCTGAGAACTACAATTTAATAATCAATAACTGGCAGAGAAAAATAATTTTTTAAAATCTCCAAATAAATGATTTAACTAAGAAAAAGGAGCCAAAAAAATGACAAAATAAATCCCAGAATAACTTAGAGTTAAAAAATAAAATGAACACCTCTCAAGTAGTATGTTCAAACTTGGAGTAGGGTTGAGAGACCTTACTTGCTTCTTGTTCTTTGGCATGTCATGGGCCTTGGTGCGACTATCCTGTTCTGTTTTCAAATGCAGGTACATAGCTACACATAGGGGATATTATATCAGCATGGTGATTTGTTTAATACCTTTCTGATAGTAGTAAACCTTTTGCATAGTGTCTTGGGTTTAGATACCAAGGGAACATGTGATAATAAAAGCAATGAAAATCTGTACCAGAGTCTTGTGCTGAGTTCTATGTAATTTGTTCCCGGAAGATATGTGACTAGTAAGAAATTCTGATGGTATATTAGTTAAAAATAATTAATATTCTTAATATAAAACCTTTACCATGCCCACAAGTGAACCCGAGAGAGATGATGGGACTCACAGTCTTTGTTCTTCTGCATCAATTCTCTCCAGATATTCCCCAGAGTTTTAGAATAAAACACACAGATTAAAATGAATGGTATAGCACATATGACTCAGGCAAATTATTGTGAAACACTGTGTCCACTAGAGCCACATGATGAGGGAAATCGAGAATTAGAATTAACACATGCTTGAATTTTATAGGTATTGATTATTGGATGAAGGGTTATAGTTCAAATTGCCGTTGTGGATTCAAACATAGGAGGTTCCACAGACTGTGACTTTTATACACCTAAAATAATTCTACAATCATCTACAGAAAAAGGACTAAGTGTATCTGAACAAAAACTGTCTCGAAGATTTCCATTAGAAAAAGAGTATTAATGTTTAGTTTCAGGTTCGGTTTAGTTCAGTTCAGTTGCTCATCGTATCCAACTCTTTGCCACCCCATGAATCGCAGCACGCCAGGCCTCTCTGTCCATCACCAACTCCCGGAGTTCACTCAAACTCGTGTCCATCGAGTTGGTGATGCCAACCAGTCATCTCATCCTCTGCTGTCCCCTTCTCCTCCTGCCCCCAACCCCTCCCAGCATCAGAGTCTTTTCCAATGAGCCAACTCTTCACATGAGGTGGCCAAAGTACTGGAGTTTCAGCTTTAGCATCATTCCTTCCAAAGAACACCCAGGCCTGATCTCCTTTAGAATGGACTGATTGGATCTCCTTGCAGTCCAGGGGACTCTCAGGAGTCTTCTCCAACACCACAGTTCAAAACCATCAATTCTTTGGCGCTAGCTTTTTTTACAGTCCAACACTCACATCCATACATGACCCTGGAAATATCATAGCCTTGAACAGACAGACCTTTGTTGGCAAAGTAATATCTCTCCTTTTTAATATGCTATCTAGGTTGGTCATAACTTTCCTTCCAAGAAGTAAGTGTCTTTCAATTTCATGGCTGCAATCACCATCTGCAGTGATTTTGGAACCCAAAAAAACAAAGTCTGACACTGTTTCCCAATCTATTTCCCATGAAGTAATGGGACCAGATGCCATGATCCTCATTTTCTGAATCTTGAGCTTTAAGTCAACTTTTCACTCTCCTCTTTCACTTTCATCAAGAGGCTTTTTAGTTCCTCTTCACTTTCTGCCATAAGGGTGGTGTCATCTGCATATCTGAGGTTATTGATATTTCTCCTGGCATCTTGATTCCAGCTTGTGCTTCTTTCAGCCCAGCAATTCTCATGATGTACTCTGCATAGAAGTTAAGTAAGCAGGGTGACAATATACATCCTTGACGTACTACTTTCCCTGTTTGGAACCAGTCTGTTGTTCCATGTCCAGTTCTAACTGTTGCCTCCTGACCTACATATAGGTTTCTCAAGAAACAGGTCAGGTGGTCTGGTATTGCCATCTCTTTCAGAATTCTCCACAGTTTATTGTGATCCACACAGTCAAAGGCTTTGGCATAGTCAATAAAGCAGAAATAGATGTTTTTCTGGAACTCTCTTTCTTTTCCATGATCCAGCGGATGTTGGCAATTTGATCTCTGGTTCCTCTGCCTTTTCTAAAACCAGCTTAAACATCTGTAAGTTCACGGTTCACATATTGCTGAGACCTGGCTTGGAGAATTTTGAGCATTACTTTACCAGCATAATTCCAGGTTCATTTCAGTTCAGTTCAGTTCAGTCACTCAGTCATGTCCAACTCTTTGCGACTCCATGAATCAGCATGCCAGGCCTCCCTGTCCATCACCATCTCCCAGAGTTCACTCAAACTCATGTCCATTGAGTCGGTGATGCAATCCAGCCATCTCATCCTCTGCTGTCCCTTTTTCCTCCTGCCCCCAATCCCTCCCAGCATCAGAGTCTTTTCTAATGAGTCAACTCTTCGCATGAGGTGGCCAAAGTACTGGAGTTTCAGCTTTGGCATCATTCCTTCCAAAGAACACCCAGGACTGATTTCCTTTAGAATGGACTTATTGTATCTCCTTGCAGTCCAAGGGACTCTCAAGAGTCTTCTCCAACACCACAGTTCAAAAGCATCAATTCTTTGGTGCTCGGCTTTCTTTTAAGTCCCACTCTCACATCCACACATGACCACTGGAAAAACCATAGCCTTGACTAGAGGGACCTTTGTTGGCAAAGTAATGTCTCTGCTTTTTAATATGCTATCTAGGTTGGTCATAACTTTCCTTCTGAGGAGTAAGCATCTTTTAATTTCATGGCTGCAGTCACTATCTACAGTGATTTTGGAGCCCAGAAAATAAAGTCTGACACTGTTTCCGCTGTTTCCCCATCTATTTCCCATGAAGTGATGGGACCAGATGCCACAATCTTAGTTTTCTGAATGTTGAGCTTTAAGCCAACTTTTTCACTCTTCTCTTTCACTTTCATCAAGACACTCTTTAGTTCTTCTTCACTTTCTGCCATAAGGGTGGTGTCATCTGCATACCTGAGGTTATTGATATTTCTCCCAGCAATCTTGATTTCAGCTTGTGCTTCTTCCAGCCCAGCATTTCTCATGATGTACTCTGCATATAAGTTAAATAAGCAGGGTGACAATATACAGCCTTGACATACTCCTTTTCCTATTTGGAACCAGTCTGTTGTTCCATGTCCAGTTCTAACTGGTGCTTCCTGATCTGTATATAGGTTTCTCAAGAGACAGGTCAGGTGGTCTGTTATTCCCATCTCTTTCGGAATTTTCCACAGTTTATTGTGACCCACACAGTCAAAGGCTTTGGCATAGTCAATAAAGCAGAAATAGATGTTTTTCTGAAACTCTCTTGCTTTTTCCATGATCCAGTGGATGTTGGCAATTTGGTCTCTGGTTCCTCTGCTGCCAACCTCCAAAGGAGAGGAAAATTGCAATCACTTTGTTTTGCTAGGTTCCCTGGGCCTGATCTTCATAGTTTTGTCTTAAAGAAGTTTCCTATCATGATTTGAGATATTCTTTCTTCCTTCGTCTTTAGTGTGTGTGTGTGTGTGTGTGTGTGTGTGTGTGTGTGTGTGTGTGTGTGTGTGTGAGAAACAGTGGTGAGTGCACAGAGGGACTATAGGTACATATGCATAACATATATATAGTATGCAATTTCAGAGTGTACTTAGGAGATTTAGAACCAAAGCAAGTAGAGATAGCTAATACATGGTTGGGGTGGTGGTGTTGGAGTGTAGGGAAGATAGTAGAACTAGGAAGGGGAGAAAGCAGAAAATTACCCAGTGGAAAGCAGCATTTATGTGGGAGGGGCTGTGTGAAAACAAGTACAGACCATCATGTTTGTTTTTAACAATATTATGGCTCTTCTGCTTCGATCAACCATAGTTGTCTTATGAGGACAGAGCAATCATGACCAGGATGCTTTTGTGGCACATGATCTGAAGCAATTTTACTGTCAGGAAAGTCTTGTTCTACACAGGAAATATCTGACATGTCATGTCCATATTCATCTCATTGTTGGGTTTTGAAGGCTAAACTACATGAGAATTGGTTCAAAAGCATTAGTAGTAGCAGTATGTTTACTTTTTTTCAGGAAGTAGAGATGTTGATTTATTCTGAATAGAGTTCTGAAGAGTTCTGCAGTAACTGTCCTGCTGTGAACCTGGGGTTTGTGGATGGGAATAAAGTGGGATTTACCCTGGAAGGAGAAGATATTTCCACCATCTACCACCTAGAACTGGGATAGATTAAAGAATAGGGTGCAGGATCAGGTCCCACCCAGTGTAGGCAAATTCTCCTTTCAGTCAATATGTTTAATGTTTTACTTTTTTCTCCACCCCGAGTCTCCCCGCAGCACACAGTCCTAATTTGCCACATTGAGTTCTGAGTGGACAGGATGGTACTAATGCTCTTCCCTCTGCTCTGATGAGAAAACCATGTCTGATTAATGTGGGGACATTCAGCAGATATAGGGAACCTAAACTTTGTTCATCCTGCCTGACCCTTTGTTCCTTGGCCTGATGTACATTTTTTTTTGAAGCATAGTTTCAACAATTTTTAAAAAACGGAAGCAGTGTTTCAGGTGTACAGCAAAGTGATTCAGCTGTATATATGCATTCTGTTGTTGTCATTAGTCTCTAAGTGGTGTCCGTCTCTTTTGCGACCACACAGACTGTAGCCCAAGCTTCTCTGTCCATGGATTTTCCCAGGCAAGATTACTGGAGTGGGTCACCATTTCCTTCTCTACGGGATCTTCTAGACCCAGGGATTAAACGTGCACCTCCTGCACTGCAGGTGGATACTTTACCACTGGGCCACTGGGAAGCCCATAACCTATATAATGGAATAGAATCTGGGAAAGAATATATGTATATATTAATACATATCATATATGATAATACATATATATTCTTTTCCAGATTCTATTCCATTATAGGTTATTACAAGATATTGATTATAATTCCCTGTACTGTTGACGGATTTTATAAATATTCTCCAAAGCCTGCAGTTTCCCATTCTGTTTGATGATACAAAACTAGGAAATAACCACTTTTGCTCCTCTTGTTTTGACATCCACTCAATAAATAGCATCACCACTCTTTCTCTGCTGTCTGGACTTTGGAGGAGCAATGGGTATTATACACTTGGATTGACCAAGGCGTGAGTGACTGGAGTCATTTCCAAGAACATGATTAGTCCTCTACGAAAAATGAGTATGATCTACATAACAGAACATGTTGGAATTCTCAGGATGAAGACTGTGCCTTCAGATAGAGATCCTGCTGTCAAGATATTTCTTTTGTACCTGTCTAGACAATAGGGGGCTTGCCTGGTTCAGTGATAGGGAATCTTCCTGCTGATGCAGGAGACATGGTTTGATCCCTGGGTCAGGAAGATCCTCTGGAGAAGGAAATGGTAACCCACTCCAGTGTTCTTAGATATTTAATAAAGTATGTCCAATTTTATTACATATTAAATAATTTAAGGGTATTAAGCAGTGATTCTAGATATCCTCCTGGAGAAGAAAATGCCTGGAAAATCCCATGTACAGAGGAGCCTTACAGCTACAGTCCATGGGATCACAAGAGTTGGACACAACTTAGCGACTAAACCACCACTAACACTTAGATACCTTACTGAAAGTATAATGATCACTTATCAAAAAGATAAGGATGTGATTCAACAATAGTTTCCATCAGCATATTTCCCTTACTCCATATTACACTAGCAGTACGTTCTTTGTTGGGACTTGGAAGAAACCCTGATGTAAAACTAGAAACTATTATAATTTTTTTAAAGCACTATAATTGGTATTCAACTTAAGAATTTTATATAGGCACAGAATAAAAATGAGCAGTCATATAAGTAAAGAATAATGTGTAATCCTTTGATAATAGTGCACTATATGTTGCATGAAAATATCTCCACAACAAGAAAGGCTGTTATGCTAATGGTACAGCTGGAAGAGAAGTCACATACATATTTTCTCCCTAAATTATTTGTAGTTCAGCATTCTCTACACTACTCAATTGTTTTTTCTTTTTTTTGGGGGGGGGTGGTGGTGGTGGTTTACTTCTCATTTGCAGTTTATTGATCTTTATGTATATTTTTAAAATTTATTTTTTATTGAGGGATAATTGCTTTACAGCATTTTGCCATTTTCTGTCAAACCTCAACATCAGCCATCAGTTCAGTTCGGTTCAGTCATTCAGTTGTGTCCGACTCTTTGCCACCCCATGAGTCACAGCTCGCCAGGCCTCCCTGTCCATCACCAACTCCCGGAGTTCACTCAGACTCATGTCCATCGAGTTGGTGATGCCATCCAGCCATCTCATCCTCAGTCATCCCCTTCTCCTCTTGCCCCCAATCCCTCCCAGCATCAGGGTCTTTTCCAGTGAGTCAACTCTTCACATGAGGTGGCCAAAGTGCTGGAGTTTCAGCTTTAGCATCAGTCCCTCCAATGAACACCCAGGACTGATCTCCTTTAGGATGGACTGGTTGGATCTCCTTGCAGACCAAGGGACTCTCAAGAGTCTTCTCCAAGACCACAGTTCAAAAGCATCAATTCTTCGGCACTCAGCTTTCTTTACAGTCCAACTTTCACATCCATACATGACCACAGGAAAAACCATAGCCTTGACTAGACGGACCTTTGTTGACAAAGTAATGTCTCTGCTTTTGAATATGCTATCTAGGTTGGTCATAACTTTCCTTCCAAGGAGGAAGCGTCTTTTAATTTCATGGCTGCAATCACCATCTGCAGAGATTTTGGAGCCCAGAAAAACAAAGTCTGACACTGTTTCCACTGTTTCCCCATCTATTTCCCATGAAGTGATGGGACCAAATGCCATGATCTTGGTTTTCCGAATGTTGAGCTGTAAGCCAACTTTTCACTCTCCTCTTTCACTTTCATCAAGGGGCTTTTTAGTTCCTCTTCACTTTCTGCCGTAAGGGTGGTATCATCTGCATATATGAAGTTATTGATATTTCTCCCAGCATCTTGATTCCAGCTTGTGCTTCTTCCAGCCCAGCATTTCTCATGATGTACTTTGCATAGAAGTCAAATAAGCAGGGTGACAATATACAGCCTTGACACACTCCTTTTCCTATTTGGAACCAGTCTGTTGTTCCATGTCCAGTTCTAACTGTTGCTTCCTGACCTACATATAGGTTTCTCAAGAGGCAGATCAGGTGGTCTGTTATTCCCACCTCTTTCAGAATTTTCCACAGTTTATTGTGATCCACACAGTCCAAGGCTTTGGCATAGTCAATAAAGCAGAAATAGATGTTTTTCTGGAACTCTATTTCTTTTTCTGTGATCCAGCGGATGTTGGCAATTTGATCTCTGGTTCCTCTGCCTTTTCTAAAACCAGCTTGAACATCTGGAAATTCACAGTTCACGTATTGCTGAAGCCTGGCTTGGAGAATTTTGAGCACTACTTTACTAGCATGTGAGATGCAGGAATACATATATCCCCTCCCTTTTACATTTATACTACTCTATTGTTTTTTGAATGCTTTCTTATCAAAAGCAGAATTCTTCGAGGCCCTGCTATAAAGCATGCCCTATTGCCTTCAAAGATCTTAAAATCTATTTTGGCAACAGTTTTATTCATTGATTACTTAGAAAGCTCAACTGATCACCTGTGTTATAGAGGATTCTCTGGAGAAAACAGGTGCAGATCCCAATCTTCACCAACTCATGTACTGTTCTTATTTTTTCAAACAATTTCACAAATCTCATTTTTTGATTTGTTTCAGGATTCCTGTAATGTAAGCAGGATAAATATCTTAAGAGAAAAACAGATACCCAGAACATTTAAAATATCAAAGTTTACAACTAATTAGCAGAAAAGTTAACTCTAGTCAGAAAGAACCTGCCAGCCAGTGCAGGAAATGTAAGAATTGCTGGTTCACTCCCTGGGTCAAGAAGATCAGGGCAACCCATTCCACTGTTCTTGACTGGAGAGGTTCATGGACAGAAGAGTCTGGCAGACTATAGTCCATGGGATTGCAAAGGGCCAGATGACTGAAATGACTTGGCAAAGCATTAAAAACCGAAAGGAGGTAGCCTCACTGGACTAGAATTTTTTCCACTGTTTTAGTTTATTTCTCATCAATAACATTTCTTTGGGTAGAGAACAAACTGTAAGAAATTTACTTTGAATATACATAGACCAAACTATATTGAAAAAACAAACACCCCATGTATGGAAAGCTAAAGATCAAGCAGCTAGAAGCAGGTTTGTCTACACACGCACTAATCTGTTGGTCTGGGTGGCTGTACCAAAATTATCTTTAGTGTGGACACATAAGAGTGTCCTATTTTTATGGTACAGTTGTAATAGATATCTGAAAGTGTTAATCATTGAAATTATGTAATAAAATGCAATGATTGATTTAAATAAGACAAATCTTTCATAATTTTTTCAGAATTGTCCAATAGCCCCCAAAATAGAGTTTGATCAAATTTCCCAGTGGGCATCACAAGCATGTGTTCAAGTCATCAACCAAGTAGGGACACTAAGAAATTTTTTTTTAAGAATTTAGTATTTCAAGAAGAAATGACAAATTAGAAACTTGTGCGGGAGAAATAAAGTGCTGAGTAACTTCTTCACCCTCATTTTATCTTTAGTATTGCTTTCTTTTTCATATATAATTTTATTTGATAATTTTTAGCTGTGCTGGGTCTCCATTGCTACGTAGCTTTTCTCTAGCTGTGGCAAGCGGGAGCTACTCTCTAGCTGTAGTGCACAGCTTCTCATTGCGGGGGCTTCTCTTCTTGTGGAGCATGGGCTCAGGGCCTGTGGGCTTCAGTCGTTGCAGCACGTGGGTTCATTAGTTCTGGCTCTAGAGCACAGGCTCCGTAGATGCGGCTCATGGGCTTAGCTGCTCTGTGGCGTATGGGATCTTCCCGGATCAGGGAACGAACCTGCGTCTCCTGCATTGGCAGGTGGACTCTCTATCACTGAGCCACCAGGGAAGCCCAGTTTTAATTTCTTAATTAACCGTTTTGTGGTGAGTAGTGCTTCTTGCTCTCTTCCCTCTTTGTTTTTTTCTATGGGTCCTAATATCAGCCTGCAAACAGTTTGGATATGTAAGTCTCATAGAAGACATCAGGTGCAAAGAGGAGTCCAGGAATACTCAGACATGCAAAGCTAGAAAAGTGAGGCACAGAAGCAGGCAGAGATCATGGTAAACAGGCATTGGCCAGAATGCTTATATGTGAATGGACTCTAGCAAGACAGATCTCTTTTTCAGTCCCAACTTTATCAAGCACAGTTCTGTGACTTTGGGAAGCTTACTTAATGCCCCTCAGTCAGATTCTTCATCTGTAAAATGAGAAAAAACTTAAAAAGATCTTATTAAGAATTAAATAAAATGATGTACATAAAGCAGTTCATTCTTAGGATGTACTAACTGCTCAATGCAGCTTATCTACCAAGTTTATCACTACTAAGGCCTACTACATTCTGTCTACATGCCCTGTATGCCCCAGAAGACAGAGTTTTCTCTTATTTTAAAGCTTATTAATATTTAAAATAAATCTTCTCATGAGTTGGAGCAAAAAAGTTTACAAATAAATCAGCTTCTATCAGCAATTGTTCTTTATAAAATTTATGTATTTATTTATAATGTATTTGGCTGCATTGAGTCTTAGTTGCAGCATGCAGGATCACACGGACTCTCAAGTTGTAGCCTGCAGCTCAGTAGTTGCAGCACATGGGCTTGGTTGCTCTTTGGCATGTGGGATCTTAGTTCCCAGACCAGGTATTGAACTCATGTCGTCTTCATTTCAAGGAGGATTCGTAACCACTGGACCACTAAGGAAGTCCCCAGCAATTGTTTATCAATTGACATTATGCTCCCTTATCGTTTGCTTAAGTTAAGTGAAGTCAAGTCGCTCAGTCGCGTCCAACTCTTTGCAACCCCATGGACTGTAGCCTACCAGGCTCCTCTGTCCATGGGATTTTCCAGGCAATAGTATTGGAGTGGATTGCCATTTCCTTCTCCAGCGGATCTTCCCTACCCAGGGATCAAACCCGAGTCTCCCACATTGTAGACAGACACTTTACTGTCTGAGCCACCCAGGAAGTCAAAATCATTTGCTCGTTTATATGTAAATGCTTACTAGTGTTCATATCCCTCCATTATTTTCACATATGCAGCTATTGTTTATCTGTGAAGTTGGGGACATTAATCATTATAAAAGAAAATCCAGAAATTAGCACTCAATCCCTCCTATAATTAATAGTTTTAATCTCACTCCCCCAATAATATCTTCTGTAGGATATAGCTGCTATCAAGGAAAATGTGGTTTCTGCCCTCACTGAGTTTATATTGGCACTAATTAATAATCCACCTTTAGCTCAGTCACAAACAGCATAGTTTGCAGGCTTCTGAAAAATAATGGTCAAAAAAAGCACCTACTGGAAGTTCAGTCTTCTAATTATTTTTTCAATTTTTATTTCCAAAATGTAGGAAAGTTAACATTGTTGCAAAGATTTCCCTGTCTCTCTTTTTTTTTCCTTCAGAAATCTTTTCTGGCAGTTACAAGTTCAGAATGCTTTTGTGCATTCCAAGCAGTCTTGCCCAGATTCTGCCACCTGTTCCATCATTCTGGGTATATTTAGGGTATAGTTCTTTTCCATATGGGCAGTGTAATTCCATTAAGTAGCAATCCAGCACAGTTACTTCTTTTTTTTTTAATGTTAAACCTCGAGAGTTAATCGTCCATCTGTGTGTAATCATCAATTCCATTAAGCCTTATGGCCTTGTCAGATTATCAAACATTTTAAACAGTACTCCTTTCTTCACAGGAAACACATTGGATAATTAAGGACATGATGGAATCTAAGATTTGGAGTCTGACTCCAAGGACCGACAGTAGTTTGTGTTAATCCTGGGTCAGATTTTATCTCCACTAGATCACTGAGCTTTGATTACGACAGCAAGAGACTCAGTGAGATCAGGTCAGTCAGATTTCTGAGCAAAAAAGATACGATGTTCAGATGTTCAGATGGTGAAGATGAATCAAATGTTTCACTGGTTTTGTGCAAGGTTTATCTTCAAGTTTCTGGCCACAATGACTACATCACAATGGGTATTGATGAGAACCATCCTCAGGCATAGGCAATGTGTGAAACAAACCAGGAGCTTCTCTTGTTGTTTTTAAAGATTTCTGTTGCCTTTTGTTCTGTCAGAGACAAAATTTTCAAAATCCAGATACTTTCAGTGAGAAACTTTATAGAAGAAAGTAGTGTGGACAGATTTCTTAACAAACAGAATTTGAAGTTTGATTTTTTTTGATTAAAAAAATGCTAATAACTGTCCACAAAATATTACCTGTTTTCAGTATTTTTGTCCATATTCTGTTAATCAAGTATGAATGACAGTGAATCCAATGAACAGAGGTAGAGAAAATTAAAATCAAGAATTCTGTACTCTAGGTGACAAAGTACAAGGGTAGCGGTTGATGGGGATCTCAAGAGGGTTATTTTCTCATTTCTTTGGCATGATTTTGAATACAGCACTTATAATCAGCATATCAAAAGTCTTTCATTTAAATAATACAATGAAAACACAGCCAGTAGGCTGCTGGAGACATGATTTGTTGTACAATTGACTTACTGTAAGTTTTTTTTTTTTTTAATAAAAATAAAAACATTTTTTGTTTTCTCCAGTCGAAATCTTAGAGACTATCTAATTCCGTTTTCTGTTTCATTTATTTCCATTTGAGAATATTTCCAGTTTGGGTCCACCCTAATCCTAAGAATCTAATTTCTATTAGATTGTATATTGTACTTCCAAAAACAGCACAAAGACTTTCTCAGAGGTCTGGAGGGTGTCTGGACCCAGGCAAAGCAGGCTTTGTACGGTCTGCTGGCTGGAGAAGTAGGCACACAGAGGGAGAATCTTGGCCTTTGTGGAACAGCAGGTCTGGACAGCTTAGTCCACTGCACAGCCAACTTTAGAAGCCCCGATGGAGTAAATCTGGCCCAGAAGGCTGCACATATTTTTGCCTGGATAGACCCTTCATGTTCAACAGGAGCCTCTGCAGCGATGGTGCAGTCCTCCACATTGCTCACACAAAGCTACAGTCTGGGACAGGAAGTCTGGCTTTTTAACCCTCTAGCTGCTGCACATGACTGTTTGGCTAGCAAAGCAGAGAAATGTCGACAGCCTAAGGTTTAAATGATTAGCAACAGGTTTTTGAGTGATTTTCCCAGAATGTGCTAGTATAAATAAAGGACTGTGAAAGTGTGATTTGAGGGATTTTTTTTCTTCCTTTTGATATTGTGATTTGTTTGTTTCCATTTCTTTTCATGACACATTCCCTTTTATGACTGTATACACCCAAGCCCAATATCCAAATGCAGACTGAAGGGAAGGTGCTCACCTCCCACTGCGTCTTCATCAGAGTCAGAAAAGACTGTTAGAACATTGTGGTAATGAGAGATTTGAGGACCTTTCTTTTTTTAATGAATAATAAGCCACTTACAGGACTTCCCTGGTGGCTCAGATGGTAAAGAATCTGCCTGCCGAACAGGAAACCCAGACTCGATCCCTGGGTCAGAAAGATTCCCTGGAGAAGGAAATGGCAACCCAGTCTAGTATTCTTGCCTGGGAAATCCCATGGACAGAGGAGCTTGGTGACTACAGTCCATGAGGTCACAAATACATATGAAGCGGTGTTGTTCTTTGCCTTCTAAATTTTCTTTTCCATTTGTTGTTGACACCTTTAGAGAAAGATGAAACTGACAGGTATGCATGTCCAAGTGGCTCTTTCAATGTTACTTGTACATTGTAATAAAAGGGTGAAAAAAATGACATCTAATCAGTAGAACTGTCACCAACTAATAAAGCAAAGCTTTGAGCTTAGTTTATTGAAATAAATCAAGTTATCTCAACTCAAGCTAACACAGATATCCTAAAATGGATCATGGCAACCTTCTGTTGGAAATACAGTTCTGTTTAGTAATAAAACAGTTTTCAAATAAACTGTATTGTTCTAAATATGTATGAATGAGTCAGCTATTAGCTCATACTTGTGTTATGTTATGGATGGAAGACAGAAAGTATGCCTCACCATGGCTCAGTATGTATGTTTTGCTGGAAAGCAAGCTATTTTCCTTTTTAGCAAGAAAGAAAAATGAAGTATCAGACTATGGGAACCTCTAAGACTTATATAAGTGAATGAAAGAAACCAACAAGCCTCTAATTCATACTTATCGACTGTCCTTATCTACGTGGCATTTTATGTGTATTCAGTCTCTGTAAGTCTGCTAGTAGCAGTGTCCTACTCCTAAAAAGTACCATGGTTAAACAATATAGAACAGGAGAAAACTGTGCTTTCTTTCAGCATAGGCAGAGGTGCCTTCTCTCCCAACTTGAAACCATCTTTGTAGCCTGTGTTCACATGTACGTGGTTCAATTTCTCACTGCCCTTTACAGATAATCTTTTTGAGAGATACATCCAGTTCACTGACTTTAGTTTCACATTCAATGTCTTGCACCCACCACTGTACTGAAAACAATTCATACTAAAGTCCCCTAAAACCTTTAGACTGCTAAATCCAACAGACATGTTGCTCTTTACTGTCCAGGGTGACCTCCCCTCTCCCCATTTTGTTACTCTTGACACTCGCCTTACTTCTTTGGCTTCTGTTAAGCTCCTTTTTTCTTGGCCTCTTGTTTAATCTTTCCCAAGTCTCTTTTTGGAATTCTTCCCCTCCACCTAGTTTTTAATTTTCACGTTCCTGCTGATTATATTACCTTGATCTTTTTCTCTTCTCACCTGCGATGTTCTGATCTGAGCTATGGCACTCATTCCTACAATATGAATTACAACTCCCTTGGTGTAAACCCCCAAAATAGTTAGGATTCTTTTGGATACAAATCACAGAAATAAAACAGAAGCAAGTATAAGACATAAAACTCCAACTTTATGGGCTCACATGACTAAAACATTCAAGCAAACGTTACCTAAAGGCTGGGCTGGATCCAGTTATTCAAAAATATCAACAGACTTCTGTCTTTCTCTATTTGTTAGCCTTTCTCCCTCCCCCCGCTCCTCTGCATCGGCTTCACTTGCAGACTACCTATATGAGGACAAAGCTGGCCATTAATTGCTCCAGACTTTGTTCTTACAGCTAATGAGCCTGATGAAGAGAACATAAGTCCTTCCTCCCAGAATCCTTACTAATACTAATACTAATACTAATACTAATACCAGTACTTAGTTTTGTTTTCTAGTTGGCTTGGCTTGGGTTATGTATCCTCAACCTTGAGAGGGTAGGCAATGCCCTTGATTGATAGTCTAATCAGAATTAATGATGTAGGAAAATTAATGAAGTAAAGAACACACACACAAAAACAGATTTAAAGCAAAGAGAAAACCTCCATTTGAACTCCTAAATCTATATATTTCTTCTATATCATTATTCTAAGATCCAGGCCAATATATTTATTGTCATGAATATGGTGGTGGTGGTTCAGTCACTAAGTCATGTCCGACTCTTGTGACCCCGTGGACTGTAACCTGCCAGGCTCCTCTGTCCATGAGATTCTCCAGGCAAGAATACTGGAGTGGGTTGCCGTTTAAGTATTTCAAAATCACATGCCCAGAACTTAAATCAGGATTCCTTATACTCCTCCCCAAAAATGCGTTTGTTTTATTGTTTTCAGTAGTGCCACCAGTACCTAAAGAATCATCCAAAGCAGAAACATAGAAAATTTTAAACTTCTACTGTTTTATAAAACCCCATGAAATATATTTACATTTTATTTTTCTTCTGCAAATTTATTGTATTTTTACACTAAAAATCTCCTAAGTGGGCTTACCTCCATCTAGTTTATTTTCCATATTGCTACTTCATTATCTTTCTAATACATAGAAATGGTAGTTTTCCTCCATAATTGTTCTCTCTCACTTCACACTCAAATCCAAAACTTAAGCCAAACTAAGCTAAGGTTTTCCAAATGTGTCATTCTATTCTTGCTTGAGTATCTTTGAACACAGAATTCCTTTGTCCTAGAATAACCTTCCTTTCTCATCTTAAACTGATCTCACAGGATCTATTTTAAATACCTTTAAGTGGAGTTGAAAAGTTCCCCTTTAAACTATGAACCGTTTATGTGATTCTATTACCTATTGAAATGTATTTGTTTATTTTGTTGTTCTCTAAGAACTCCTAAGGGAGGAGGATACTTTATTAGAGCTATTGGACTTCTTACAGGTTTGCTGAATTCTATCCAAGGATAATCACAATGTCTAGAATAGTGTGTGAAAATTAATGTGTTGAGTGAATTCATGTAGGCATGAGTGAATGAATGAATGTGATGGTAAATTTCAACAATCAGATTATGAAAACAATGACTACTACCAAAAAAGTAATGAGAAATTTCTTTTTTTTTTTTTTTGGTCAAAATTTAGAGGAAAACCTTTAGTTTATGATATTAATATTTTAAACAATATTCATAGTTCAGGATTTATACAAATGTTTCAAGGACTTTCACATCAAAAGCACAATCTGTGTTTTCATTGGAGGCCAAAACAGATATCACTGACACTGGTACTACAGTGCTAATTTGATGGAGAAATGGAGGAGCAGTGTGATCCTATGTCCACCCCAGGTTCAAGGAGCATGTTTGAAGTAAAACTAGATCAAAGAAATTTCTGTCGCCCTGGTCCTTTAAAAGAATAAATGAGAACTATCCTCCAGGATCAACAGAGAAGGCCAGAGCATCCTATTTTAATCAATTATAAAAGTTCTCCTTCTCCAATCAAAGAAAGGTATTAGTGAAATGAATGAGAGTAATTAAATCTAATTTAGTCATGCAAATGAGTTTAATTAAAAGAAATCTACCCTTTAATAACTTCAGGGGAAAATGCAGTTCCTTATGGAGTTTGAAATTTAGTTAAGCTCACAAGACACAATAGCTGAACTGATGAGACCACACTGTTGTAATCTGCTTGTGTAAATATTGACACATGTAGCATTTAGTTTGTCTCACAGTGATAATACTTGCTCTAGGCTTCTGATGAAATCTGGCGTTTATAATTATTAAAAGATGCTTGTTAAAAATGCTCTTATCCATCGTGTTAATTCTATGAATAAGACTGCTAATACACTGACCTCCAGGAAAAAAAACTCTTTCTAAACTAGAGTTTAAGAAAATAATATAAATTCAATGCTTAGTGAGAGTTCACTCTGTAAAAAAATATTGAGCCAGGTAAAAAAGCAGGATAGCATTCCTGTCTGGAGGATGCTTATAGTCTAGTATCTGTCATAATCTGTAATAATTATAGACAGAATTGTCCAGGATGAAAATATAAAACCTTGGATGCCAAAAGAGAAGATTAAACAAAATCCCATGGGAGGACATACAGTGGAACATTTATTTGGAATGACTGAGAGGAAGCTGGAAACTCTTCCTAATGAAGGGGAATTTGAGCTGTCCTTAGAGATAGATGGGATTTTGACAGCAGAAAGTATGGTGAGGAGAGAGATGGAATCATCAGTCACAAAATTTGAACAGTCTGAAAGAAGACAAAGACACGATGCTTTCTGTAGGGCTTTGTTAGTCTGGTGGGCTTAAATCACAATCTACATGACAAAAACTTTAGATAATGAGGTGCCTCACCTAGCCAGGTGTCAGACTTGGGGAGACGTCAGAGGCCCATACTCAGTGTCAGAATGTTGATCTGCAGACATTACAGAAATTACAGAGGTTTTTGAGCAAAGGAGTGGCCTGTCTATGTTTGTCACTTGTAGTGAAAACTCAGGTTAAGGGCGAAGAACAATTTATAATCGAGAAATAATGAAGAAAAAAACTGTAGGAGTTTGTTGAATAATTTGAATGAGAGGCAAGGAGGCTGTGGTTTGGGGAAATGGAATGCAAAAGAAGGAACGGATCCCAAGGCTTTATCAACATATGAATTTAACCGTGAGTGTCAGGGTGGACAGTGATGTTCTCAACTAATTTAGGGAGCGCAGAAAGGGAGGAAGAGATATGCAGAGATGTCTACCCACACCACTGTGACTAAAATGCAACTCTCAGCCTCCCCCAATCCTCTACCTCTATCCTACTCTTTCTTTTTCTACGCTTCCATAATTCTATATAATTTACTTCTTTCTTAGATGTATGACTTTCATCTTACTAATAAATAAACATTCCACCAACGCAGGGATTTTTGCTCTGTTGTTTATTAGTGAATCTTGAAAGTCTACCTCTTAATGTATCTTAAATGTCTAATGAATAGTAGAATCTGGCATGTAGTATGTTGAATAGTGGGCTTCCCTTGGTGGCTCAGATGGTAAAGAATTTGCCTGCAATGCAGGACACCCGGGTTCGATTTCTGGATCAGGAAGATCCTCTGGAGAAGGGAATGTCAACCCACTCCAGTATTCTTGCCTGGAGAATCCCATGGATAGAGGAAGCTGGCAGGCTACAGTCCATGGAGTTGCAAAGAATTGGACATGACTGAGTGACTAAAAAATTATATATATACAATGAATATGGTATAACTGATAGATTATTTCTAAGTCTATCCCACATTTAATTATCATTTATCAGTTTCTTCTTCCACAGTGATTCTGGGGACTGGTTAAGTTTGGAGGCAGTGAGATAGAAAAATCTGTGTATCTGAATGACTACTCAGAGCAGATTCTACCACTGTCCCCTTCTACGCTTCATCAATGTTATCGAGCTGTTAAATAAGTAAGTTCTAAAACTGTTTTGAACTACTGAGAGCTCAGACTTTGTTACTGCAGCCCAGCCTAACCTAACTAATAAAATCTGACACAGTGCTGAGGATGAAAGAGGTAACAGTTGCCAAATTAAATCACAGAATTTTTACCACAAATATCCTTCAGGTCTGAAAATCTTGGATTGTACTCGGTTAGTTGGTTTCCACATGCCAGTAGTGAGTCAGTGAAGCTTAGGTGCCCTGATTTGTTCAGCTGACCCAGTCTGGGTGTGAATGTGTTCAGGCAACTTCCACATGGAAGGAGATACTCATCAAGGGAACAGTCTTGTGATTCACAGCTTGTCTTTTGAGAAGATTGGAGGAAATTGTGTCATTTATCATAGGTAATTCCAATATGGCTCACACTATCAATCTCCCTGACAATCTCCTCAAAAACTCAAAGTCCAATCTGTGGCTGGAAACTGTCCAGGTGCTAAGCATCAGGATGCTCTGGACCAGGCCTGCTACACCACCTGCTCTAAAGTCAGATGTACCATCTGCAGTGAACACACCCCAGCTTATGTAAAGGAATCCAGCAGTGTAGCAATGTTACAGTATGCAAGTAAGGAGGAACTTGATTCATCTCTTTATTTCAACCAAACAATTATGCAATTATATGAATAATTGTTGTCTTCCTTCGCAACATGTGTAGAAAAGCCTGATCAACTTTTGGCAAATTAAAATGTTGACATTCTTGGTAGATAAGAAGTTTAGAGATGGATAATAAGTGCTTTGTGAATTGATTATCTTGGACACTAATTTAGAGAATTTAAAATATTTTGCTTTTTTTTATGCACTAAATTTTATTTTATTTTATTCAGATGGGTTGGGAACTCATGTACACCTGTGGTGGATTCATGTCAATGTATGGCAAAACCAATACAGTATTGTAAAGTAAAAAAAAAAATAAAATAAAAAATATTTTTCTTTAATGCCCACTATGGGATAAACATCACCA
The DNA here is from genome assembly GCF_016772045.2 of Ovis aries. NCBI lineage: Eukaryota > Metazoa > Chordata > Mammalia > Artiodactyla > Bovidae > Ovis > Ovis aries. The sequence goes on from NC_056059.1 coordinate 94,969,757, forward strand.
ACTTGATGGACATGAGTTTGGGTAAACTCCAGGAGTTGGTGATGGACAGGGAGGCCCGGCATGCTGCAATTCATGGGGTCGCAAAGAGTCGGACACGATTGAGCGACTGAACTGAACTGATAGGATAAACAGATAGGAGTATATTTTTAGTTTAAATGACTCAGCAACCTTTTTTGTGCTATTTTTATCTTTGAAAACTATGCCTTTCTCCTGCTTCTGACTTTAACATGCATTCTAAAAATATCCATTTTCTCCTTATATAATTTTGCCTTTCTCATCATAATATTTTATTTGGTTAAGGAATCACCTCAATCCGAGTCAATCATAGTATTCTAAATCCTTAGCTACAGTGATTGGTCAAGAACTGGCCACGTGACCCCAGCTGAGCCAATCAAAGTCCTTTTCCAGATTTTTCAGATTTGAATATATAGGTAAGATATTTTTCCTGGTAGTGAAACTGTAAGAATTTAAGTCTAGGAGTGTCAGCTGCATTGTTTATGCCAGCTTGGGAAATCCAGGACGGAAAATAGAGATATTCCTGAAAGGAGAAATGAAGAGCTTTGCCAACTCTGGTTCTTCTTTTATTTGAGACTGACTTCCCTTCTGCTTTTCTTATAATTTGGTTCTATGACTTATATATCTGGTCATACAAACCAATAAATTCCTTTTGGCTCAAGTTTAAGATAAGCATTTAGTCTTTTGTAAGCATCGGTCTAATTAATAAAACCATTGAGGAATTTTTCTAATCAATTTTATTGTGGTATAATTACAATAAGATGTATATACTTCAAATGTACATTTTAATGAGCTCAATTGCTTTATATACCCATATAACCCTCATCACACTTAAAATATAGAAAATATATGGTTTGTGACATTATCAACATGGTTAAATCATCTTCTACCATCTTTCCTGCAAAGAATAGTGATTTTGACAGTCTTTCATGGAAGTCCAGGAGTCCAGTGAAGATGTTATAATGCACTATTAGAACAAAAACTGTCTGAGATTAGGTTCATTGAAGAAGATAAGAAGAATAGGGTCACTTTACACACATCACTCATTCCCCAAGATGGCACAGCTCAGTGCCAAGAGACACCTTCATGGACCATGATTTCTTTGACAGGGAGAAATGAGAATGCCTGTTTGCTGGTGCAAGACTCCGCCAAAGAGTCCCTTTTCTTTCCCACACCATCTAGAGTCCTGAGCTGTGAGCTGTATGACTGGGTAGCAATGAGTGGCTGGGAGAACAGCAGTTAGGGCTCTGAGTGAAACACATCAAGGGGAAGTGGACACTACTGATTCCTTCAAAGACCTCCATCAGGAAGCCTGCTCACAAACCAGCAGATGCACTGCCTGAAGATCTCATCAACTGTCCCACGGGCACCCCAGTACTTCCTGGGCCTCACCCACACATTCCCCTACCTCATGGCTGCTCTCTGTGCATGTCCCTAAGGATGGCAAGAGCAGGCCTTTGCAGATAGCTAACGAGCATGTACAGAAAGCCAACCCAGCTTTCCAGAAAGCACACAAACTGAGCGTTCAGCACACCACTCTAGGGAAAGCCAAAGGGCAGCTACCAACCTTTGGCTTGGCTTCACACAGAATCTTATGAAATACTGTTCACAAGAGAACAACAAGTATAGAGTATGCATATCCATGGAAAAGATGTGAGAAAGATTCAGAATCCTCAATAAGGCTGAAAGCAGATATTTCTCTTCCAAAGACAGTAAAGACTGGAAGAGAAAATGACTTTTTCAGATGCAAATACAGCAATGCAAGGCTTTGAGGACCTTGAAAAGTTAAGGAAAGATAGCATCATATAATGAACACAATAATTTTCTAGTAGCTAACCCTGAAGAAATGGAAATCTGTAATTTTCAACAAAGAATTCAAAATAATTGTTATACTGAGCTCAATGAACTATACTAAAATACAGAAGGACAGTTCAACAAAAGCAGGAATATAGTATCTGAACTAAATGAGAAGTTTAAGAAAGAGAAATAATAATAAAAAGAACTAAACCGAAGTTCCAGAGCTAAAAAAAAAAAAAAAAAACCCCAACAAAATGAAAAATGAAATAGAGAGCATCAGTATCAGATTGGATCAAGCAGAAGAAAGAATTTGTGAGGTAGAAGATAGACCATTTGGCATTATCCAGTCAGAAAAGAACAGCAAAAAAGAATGAAACAAGAGTGAGGTTAGCCTAAATGAACTACGAGATACATTAAGAGAAATAATTGGTGTAGTTTTGGAGTCCCAGAAGAAGAGAGGGAGAAAGAGCAGAAAGCTTATTTAAAGACATAATGGCTGAGAATCTCTAAAATATGGAAAGGCATTTCATATACAAGTTTAGGAAGTTCATAGATCTACCCACAAATTCACCCAAAGTGATCTTCTTCAAGATACATTATGATAAAACTCTAAAATCAGAGATAAAGAAAAACGTTAAAGCAACAGAGAAAATAAAATTTCTTTCATATTAGGGAACACCCATAAGATTATGAGCAGATTTGTCAACAGGAATCTTGCAGGCCAAGAGAGAGTGGAACAATATATTCAAAATTCTGAAACATTAAAAAAACAAAACAAAACAAAACAAAACAAAACCTCACAGCCAAGAGCACTTTACCCAGCAAAGTTGTCCTTCAGAGTTGAAAGAAATAAAAACTTCTCTAAACAAAAGCTAAGGGGATTCATCACAGTTGGATCTGCCTTACAAGAAGTGCTGAAAGGAGTTCCTCAAGCTGAAATACAAGATGATAATTAGTAATATGAAAATATAAAACACAGTGGTAAAAGTAATTACATGATCAAATTTAGAATCCTTAATACTGTAATACTGTGGTGTATTAATCACTCTCGTATACTCTAGTATAATAAAGTTTTAAGAATAATTACAATTTGTTAACGTATACACTATATTAAAAGAGGCAGATTGTGATATCCAAAACATAAAATTTGAAGAGGAGGGAAGGAAAAAAGTAGTGCTTTATATGTGATCAAATTTAAATTGTTAACAGCTTAAAATAAATTACTCTATCTATAACATGTTCTATGTAAGCCGCGTGATAACAACAAAGCATACACCTACAGTAGATACACAAAATATAAAGGGAAGGGAATCAAAGAAAAGACACAATGGCCTGAAATCTCTGTCCACCTGCCCAAGCACTATGCTCAACTCCAAGCCATGGGCAACTGCAGATCTGCTTCCTGTCACTGTATATTAGGTTTGTCTTTTCTAGGAATTCATCGGAGAAGGCAATGGCACCCCACTCCAGTACTCTTGCCTGGAAAATCCCATGGACGGAGGAGCCTGGTAGGCTGCAGTTCATGGGGTCACTAAGAGTCGGACACGACTGAGCGACTTCACTTTAACTTTTCACTTTCACTTTTCACTTTCATGCTTTGGAGAAGGAAATGGCAACCCACTCCAGTGTTCTTGCCTGGAGAATCCCAGGGATGACAGAGCCTGGAGGCTGCCGTCTATGAGTTTGCACAGAGTCGGACACGACTGAAGCGACTTAGCAGCAGCAGCAGCAGCAGGGATTCATATGAATGAAACACATGATAGACACTCTTTTGTGTTTGCATTATTGCATTTTGCCTGTTTTTGAGATTCATCCATGTTGTTGTGCGTATTATTAGTTCGTTCTTTTTTACTGCTTAGTAATGTTCCATTATATATATATATATATATATATATATATATATATACACACACACACACCACGATTTGTTTATCCACTCACCTACTACACATTTGGAGTGTTTCCATTTGGGGGCTATTTTGAATAAAGCTGTTATGAGCATTAGTCTTTGTTGAGACATGTTTTCGTTTCTCTTGGATAAATACCTAGAAACAGGATTAGTGGGTAACGTGATACACGTATGGTTAACTTTATAAGAAACTGCTAAACTATTTCTAAAGCAACTGCACCATTTTATATCTCCAGCAGTAAAGTAAGAAAGCCTGAATTCTCCCCATCCTTGCAGATACTCAATATAGTTAACATCTTAAATTTTAGCCATTCTAAGTTATGCTGTGTTATTTCACTGTAGTTTACATTTTTTATTTCTTGATGACTACTGATATTGAGTCTCTTTTGTGTGCTTATGGGATACTTTTATATTTTCTTTTATTGTGTGTATGCTCAGATGGTTAGCTTATTTTTATTGGGTTATTTTTCTTACTGAGTTTTAAGAGTTTTGTATATATGTTGTATATAGTGGTTATTAGTATGTATATATTCTTTCACTCTGGTTTGATTTTTTGTTCTCTTGGTGATGTCTTTCACACAGCAGATGTTTTTAAGCTTGATGTAGCCAGTGAGTTTTAATAGATTTTGTTTGACTTTAAATAGACTTTATTATTAGACAGTAGTTTGGAACTAGCCCTTAGGAGCAAAGAGGACACATACCACACACCATGGCCATAGTGAGGCGGGGTGATGGAAAGAACACTCTGATGCAAGAAATGTCTTCTGGGGAGAGCCAGGTTTCAGTTAGAGTTAGTAAGGGAAGGGAAGAGGAAGAGAAAAAAAAAAGAGTATAGGCAAATATTTAGATATACAGAAGAGACTCTTTGAGAAATCTGGACCCAGTTTGTCTTGTTCCTCACTCTGAGAAAAAGCAAGCTGTAAATTACTAATTATGAATCTAAACCCAGACAGCCACTGTGTAAGCCATTTCTTCCCTAAATATTTCATTTCCTTTTGGCTTCTGGTTTTACTTGAACAATCTGGGCATGCCCACCCACACCTTAGGACTCTTGCACATGGTTCTATCCTAAATCCTCTCAGTGCCAAGAAATGTACCTATCTACTATTATATCTTGGTTTTTAGCATATCACTTTCTGATCACCACTACTGTGTTTCCAGTTTTCATCTTAAAGAATTCCAACTTTTACAGTCTTTCATTTCCAATGTGAACCACAATTAATTGTTTTACCAACTTGTTATTATTTCTCACTCTTTTATATATTTACTTCCCTCTTTATCAGGTTAATATTTGTGGGCAAATCACTACAATTGTTCCCTTGTATGTATTCCCAATTACCTTGCCCAGTCTCCCTTCATTGTACTCCACATTATACTTACCTGGAAAAACATTCCCTCCAAATAGCGATATCATCTTCTTCCTCATGGTTTCAAAGCTTTGCACAGGACTCAGCATCTCAGTGAAACCTATCCTGGCCACTCTGCTTCCCCTTCACACCATCAGATTTGGTACTCCTGATTCTTTTCACCTGTTATGTTTTTGCCATCACTGTTGTGATCCAACATACTCATTAGTTTGCATATTTATTAGGTTATTGATGAGTCTCTCTCTCCCCGCTTCCCCCAGAGACTGTAACCTGTTATAAGGACAGGGATCTTTACTGTTTTGTTCACCACTGTATCCCTAGTCCTTAAAGCATTACCTGGTCAGCTGTGAATAAGTATTTGTTGAGTAAATAAATTGAGACAATAATGGGAGTGGGGGTGGTGGTATGTTAAGGAATCTTTGTATTATGCCAAGGCACGAGAGTGAGGTAAAGGAATCTTTGAGTGAAGAGTAGATGATGCCAAGAAATACTGGGGTGCTTAGCTAAATGGATGAGATGAAGGCACAAATTATAGACAGTGAGATTGGGAGTAAGAGTTTGCAGTTAGTGGACCACTCAGAAACTGTATTTGTCAATCATGGGCATATGGGAGGAGATGCATTCTTTATTGCCAAGTGTGGCACATAATGAAGGCTTCTCTGGAAAGATACTGTGTATCTTACTGTGTATTTTTACTACATGAAATGATTTGAAGCCATTATGGATATTTTAGTACCAGGGATGGAATGACTTGCAATGATATCAATTGGCTAGGAAACCAGGTTGGTTTTCTTTCTTTCTCTCTCTCTCTCTCTCTCTCTCTCTCTCTCTCTTTTTTTTTTTTGCTGTACTGCTTGGTTTGGAGGATCTTAGTTCTCCAACCATGGATTGAACTCATGCCCTTGGCAGTGAAACCATGGCATCCTAACTACTGGACTGTGAAAGATTTCCCCAAATTGATTTTTTTAAAACTCTATTGAATTTTTGAGTAAAACAGAGCATACAGCTTAAGTACATTGATGTATTTATTATAAATAACAATAATAATAAAAACATTAGCATTGATAAGCTTTTAGAAAGGATAGAGTTTAATAGGAGTATGAATAAAATAAAGGACTGAAGAAAAACAGAAATACTCAATCCAATGCTGTCATTAGCTATAATAACTGAGATGTGTTCCCACAGGGAAAAATACAATAATAATAAACTAAAGAAAGGTATTAAATAATAGGCAATGAATTACTAGGATTATTGGAAGGACTTTCAGACCTTTATTTCATTTTATGATAGCATCATTCTTTCATTTGTGTGTGTGTGTGTGTGTGTGTGTGTGTGTGTGTGTTAAGTCACTGCAGTCATGTCTGACTCTTTGTGACCCTATGGACTGTAGCCTGCCAGGCTCCTCTGCCCATGGTATTCTCCAGGCAAGAATACTGGAGCAGATTGCCCTCCTTCAGGAGATCTTCCTGACCCAAGATCAAACCTGCATTTCTTATGTTTCCTGCATTGGCAGGAGGGTTTTTTTTTTTTTTTTCTTTTTACCACTAGCGCCACCTAAAAAGCATGAAATGACTTGACCTTTGCAGAAGACCCAGAGGAGAAAAACAAGACTTTTGAAGTTTAATTCATCATCCATAGTTCCCTTATTAGAAAATGGTAGGCTTAAGATTTTCATCCAGGTCAACTGAGTTAAGTCTGATGTTCTTTCTGCTTTATCTAGAATAGAAGCATACGGATAGTAGGTGCTGTGCTAAATATAGGTCTCAGTGTAGTTTTTTAGACAGATTTGGATCAGTAGCTACTATAGTATAATTAAAGCCTGAGGTAGTGTATTTGGCTAACATTATGGTGAGTCATCATTTTTCCAAAGAAAACATAGTCAGTTAACAGGTACATGAGAAGAAGATCAACATCACTAATCAGGAGGCAAATGTCTCTAATGGGTCCCTACAGAGGTGCCTGTGTCTCCAGGATATTTGACTGAGGGCACTGGGGAATAGGGGTTTCCCTTGTGGCTCAGATATTAAAGAATCTGCCTGCAATGCAGGAGACCTGAGTTCAGTCCCTGGGTTGGGAAGATCCCCTGGAGAAGGGCATGGCAACCCACTCCAGTATTCTTGCCTGGGAGAATCCCATGGACAGAGGAGCCTGACAGGGGTTGACATGACAGCAACTAACAGATACACACACTGGGGATAGGGACTACTCAGCTTCTTCTCAGAGAAGGCAATGGCACCCCACTCCAGTATTCTTGCCTGGAGAATCCCACGGACGGAGGAGCCTGATAGGCTGCAGTCCATGGGGTCGCTGAGAGTCGGACATGACTGAGCGACTTCACTTTCACTTTTCACTTTCATGCTTTGGAGAAGGAAATGGCAACCCACTCCAGTGTTCTTGCCTGGAGAATCCCAGGGATGGGGGAGTCTAGTGGCCTGCCATCTATGGGGTGGCACAGAGTCGGACAGACCTGAAGTGACAGCAGCAGCAGCTTTACAAGATGTTTTATCTGAGCTTTCCTAGGTGAGTAATAATAACGTAACTTCTTCACCCTTTCACTCTCCCTCAGAATTTGGACATTTTTCCCTTTCCTAGAAATGCCTGTGATTTATACTCATAGGCCCTGAAACTGAAATTTTCATCTTTGCCTGTTTATTTACACTATTCTTAGGCATTTACTATAGCATCTTGCTCACTAGCATATGAGAAAAAATAGATACAAAATAACTTACAATTTTTATTTTGGAGCTTCCAGTTTTGCCAAAGAGTATCATTTTAATCATTATATGTATATATAAATATAATTTTATAGAGAGCAGGTTTATAAATATATATTTATAGAGAACATGTTTAATTAAATAAAATTGTCTAAGCCTTTATGATCAGCTTTTTGCTCTTTATTCCTTTGTGTTGGCTTTCAAAGTTATGCCGTGTTACCTCTCATGCTTTAAATTTTGCAAACATCACTGTTCATCTCACAGAATTAGTGAAAGTCTTTCCAGATGTGGATTTGATTAATAGAAGATTACTAACTGTGGCTAATTACTGATAATGATAGTATCACAAGGCAACTTCCTCACCAAAGTCACCTTGGTCTTTCCTAGTTGCTAAAATGGAAAGAACCCCCACCCATACCTCCCTTTGCCAATCAAAATGAAAACAGAGTAATATTTAAAGTTCAGTATGTTTGATAATTCATACAGCTGCTGTAATACTAGCTTTTTAGTATAAAACAAATTGCCATTTAGGGATGTGTGAGAACTTTAACCCTCCAATTCCGGTTTCACTTTTTGGATAGATAAGTCTTACAGAATTAGTGTCTGAATATTCAGAGTGATGGGTAGTAACTCATCCCCTTTGGATCCCTTGGAGCTAAAACTTTCATTTTAATTGTTCTGTCGCCTACAAACAAAGAACAGAACCAGCATGGTATGAATAGGAGTCAGGATGTGTTCTTCCCTTTCCTACTTACTTCCTGCAGAGATAAGGCCTTCTAGCCTTTATTGACTCTTCTTGATGGCTTCCCTCTTCCAAAGCTCATGTAGTAGGTCATAGGCAGCTTCTTGTAAAAGTGAAATTCCAGGCTTCCCTGGTTGCTCAGTGGTGAAGAGTCCATCTAACAATGTAGGAAACATGGGTTTGATCCCTGGTCCGGGAAGATCCCATTTGCAGTGGAGCAACTAAGCCCGCTCACCACAATTATTGAGCCTGCGCTCTAGACCTGTGTGCCACGACTACTGAAGCTGGTGAGCCCTAGAGCCGGTTCTGCTCAACAAGAGAAGTCACTGCAATGAGAAGCATCTAGAGAGTAGCCCCTGCTTGCTGCAACTAGAGAAAGTTGGCACAGTCATGAAGACCCAACACAGCCAAAATAAAAAAATAAAATTATAAAGAAATAAAAAATTAAATGCGAAATTTCCTGTAGTTGTGAAAACGAATAATCAGAAATTGATTGACTAACAACTTGGAGATTCTCTCTTCATATTCTAGTAGATGGACAACAAAATATGGACTGAGACAAAAATATCTAAAAAGAGCGGGACATAGTATTTAAAGTGATATTTGAGGGATGAGACGGTAGCTGGGAGGTTAAGCATGGCAGGGAGAGGATTTCCAAACAGAATAAAATGACAGAGCAAGGAGATCCAAAAGAACATGGCAGGTTCTAAGAATTACACATGGATTGTTTAGTTCATGAGGTCCCGAAGAGTCAGACACAACTGAGGGACCTTCATTTTCACTTTCACTTTGCAGTTTAACATGAAAAGAACATATGGAACATAAGGTGAACTAATTAGACAAGTGTTTACCGAAATGTTCAATAAAACTTAACAAAATCAGACTGAGGGAAAGTTGTGTAGATGTCCTCTAATCCCACACACCTTTTTTCTTCCACTTATTGAATTGCCTACGACCAAAATGTTTCCTGGTAAAGTTCCTGTGAGACTGGCCTGGAGCTTCCCCAGTGGCGCAGTGGCAATAAATCTGCCCCAAATGCAAAAGACACAGGAGACACAGATTTGATCCCTGGGTCAGGAAGATCTTCTGCAGGAGGAAATGGCAACCCACTCCAGTATTCTTGCATGCGAAATTCCAAGGACAGAGGAGTCTGGCGGGCTACAGTCTATGGGGTTGGTAAGAGTTGGTCGCAACAGAGTATGCATGAGACAGGCCTACTTTAATGTACAGATAGCATCCATTATTTTATGAAAATTAATTTGTTATATGTTAAAGAACTGATTTTTTGAAATTGGTTAAGTATGCCCACTTGCATAGAGAACTTTTGCTCAATTGTAGGGCATAAGTTGTAAGGTAGCCTTGTCGATATAACCCAGGTCAATTGATTACAAATTCAGATTAATTGCAACTGAGCTAATGAGGATGTGCTAGCTTTGTAGTGGACTAGACAGGGATTTAGAAGGAAACTGACCGTAGGGAAAAATTAACCTGGGTTATACTGACAAGTCTGCCATACAACTTTTGTATAGAAAAACTGGAGTGCATTTAGAAAATCCTTGCAAAAGAGTTTAAAGCAGTGCTATTCAATTTCTAGTGTCCATAGGAATGAATCACCTGGGACTTTGTTAATAATACAGATTCAGATGCAGTGTATCTGGGTTTAGCTTTGGGATGGAGAACTTCTAACAAGGTCCCAGGTGATGCTAATGCTCTTGGTCCTCGGACCACACTCTTGGCAAGAGGGGTAGGACATTTCCTGATCATAAATCCTTCTCTGGTCTCTGAGAAGTAAGAGAAACAAGGGTTATTAGACATACTCTAATATATCCGTGCCATATCCCTCTGTTGAGTCAGCCTTCACTGACTTATAATCATCTTTCATCTACTTATAATGAGAGAGAAGTACACTTAAGTCTTCAGAAGTAAATCACCACACTTTCCAAATCAGCTTCTGGATACTTAAATTTACATCAAAAGCCAAATAATTTGCACATAGAAGATGTCCAAACATCCCAGTTTGCCAGGGGGACTGTCCCATGCCTCAGAAACCTCTCCATCTTGGCCAAACTGGGTGGTTCACCATCATTTGGAAAACCACATTTGCATTATGAGAACTGACATGCCTTTTTAAAGTGTCACCTTAATATCTATGAAAACATCATTTAAAAAATTAAAATGCCATATTTTGAAATAATTTGTTTTGTAATGTAGAAGATGAAAGAAGGTAAATCTTTTTTATGACAATATGACCTAAAACTTACTTGTTGAGATAAGCTGTTAACTCTGTGGCTTTTCTTGTTCTTTCAGTTCTTGAAAACTTGGACCAGAGAGAAAATATTGACTTTAACATAGAAAGTCAGCTTTGTTTTTCACTCTTTTATCTATTTATCTTTGCTTTCCTTTGTCTACCTCCTGAGTTTCCCACACTGTTTTCTAATATATTATTACAGTTATTCAAAATATTAATGGAACAGAGTATCTTCTTTTAAGTTATGAATGCAATCAATTTTGAGTCTTTAATTGTAATTTTTTCCATAATATTCTTTTAATTTAGCCTAATATAATGGCACATCAACCAGTAATAGGTACATTAAATTGAATCATGATGCTCATATACACATTTTATGACACAATCAAATATCCTAATGCATTAATTCATATCAATCAGTTAATAAAATCAAATAGGAAACATTTCTCTATTGCTGGTAACTGTACTTATCCCATTTGCTAGACAAGATGTCTAAAAGATCTCAACAAACAGACTCTCAGGACTTTTCTACTTACATGTCTGGGACTTGACTGTTACGCTGGGTTTTACTAAGTTGATTGGTTGGTAGATAAATTGAAAATAGGCCTAAAATTCTACTTATATGCATCAAGTCTTCCTTAAGTGAAATCATTCTTGCCAAAATTGTAACACATGAGATGATACCCATATTGTGCCCAACCTGATAGAAAAAGTTGTAATGGCCCCCCAGAGTTACCTGAAATCTTGTGACTCATGACACAGTAATAGGAAGTCACTACTTTCAGTGCACTAAATAGTAATCCACAGTGCTGAAAAAGTTATAGGTGAATAGTCAAAAAGCAAATAATTTGATTAATTAATAGTAACTACTTTTTGGGTTACTGTTTTTAACCTGGAACCATAGTAGATGTTGTTAGAGATGCTGGTATGTACGCTATATGTTATCTTGCCTCAAAGAGTCAAGAAGTTCCTTGCCTTTTTTTAGTAAGACACAACTAGTATAAACTGAAACAATTAAAAGGCAATTAAGTACTCATCTATAAAGAGTTGTAAGCTACAAACTCAGTAGGATTTTATGTGCAATGTGTTGCCTTTTTCCTTTTCCTTTTTTTGGAAAATGTAGTGTGTGTTTGGTGCTAAGCAAAGTACATTACATTCTACTTTAGTTGGAGGCTTAGTTCAAACTAAAGCTTAATTCAAGAAGGAGATTCGCTGGAAGAAAACTGGAGTCTCTAATGGCAATGGAGGGTTGATTAAATATACAGCAGGACGGGCAAGGATTCAGCTGGTTCTGATCTCAGGGACAATAAAAGCAGAGACTTGAATGCCATCAGGACCTTCTCTGTTCTGCGTGTGCAAATTCTGTTTCGCCCTACCACGGACTACCTCCAAATGGTGAGGAACATGGCTGCTGACAGCTCTTAGTTTCACATTTCATGGGTTCCACACTAAATACTACTGTCTTTCCTTATTCGAAAACAAAACATTACACAAAAGAATTCAAACTGCCCTAACAGAGCAGGTAGAGCTCCCACAGAGTAATAAAATATGGTTCAGTAGCCTGAGCCTTCATCTTCTCCATCCAGCCCACCTCCTGGCAGGAGCAGCAGCATCAAGTTTTTAAAGACAGAAGCAGGAAATGAGTATAACAGTATCCAGTGGGTGGTGCAGGAAGAACCCGCCTGCAATTCAGGAGACACCAGAGAGGCAGGTTCCATCTGTGGGTTGCAAAGATCCCCAGGAGGAGGAAATGGCAACCCACTCTAATATTCTTGCCTGGAGAATCCCACGGGAGGAGGAGACTGGCGGGCTGCAGTCCAAAGGGTCACAAACAAAGAATTGGACACAAGTGATCATGCACGCCCGTGCGCGCCCGCGCACACACACACACACACACACACACACACACACACACACAGCAGAATTAAAATCTGGAAGAACAGTTCTCATAAGAAGGGAATTCTGGTCCCCAAAAAGTAAAAAGTTCTGGACAGTTAAAACAGAAATTCACTGCCTACACAATTCTCATGTGCAATTTACAATGCCCTTAAAAGTAAAATATTTTTATTTTATCAAAAATTATTTTATTTTGCACACTTGAAAAGTAGTTGTGTTCTTTCTTCTACACATTATGCTACACTGACTTTCTGAATATAAGGTGCATAACTGGTAATGTTATTAGTTTAGTTTTATCTTTGACCTTATTGAAGCTATGCTGCTGCTGCTGCTGCTAAGTCGCTTCGGTCGTGTCCAACTCTGTGCGACCCCATAGATGGCAGCCCACCAGGCTCCCCCATCCCAGGGATTCTCCAGGCAAGAACACTGGAGTGGGTTGCCATTTCCTTCTCCAATGCATGGAAGTGAAAAGTGAAAGAGAAGTCGCTCAGTCGTGTCCGACTCTTAGTGATCCCATGGACTGCAGCCCACCAGGCTCCTCCATCCATGGGATTTTCCAGGCAAGACTACTGGAGTGGGGTGCCATTGCCTTCTCCATTGAAACTATGCAGTCTCCCCTTAATGACCAATTCCTGAGATCAGCTGAATAATTTTTTTAGACCCTTGCCTCATCTGAACTTCAAAACCTGTCCATGTCTCTTTTCTGGCCCCACCTGAACTGGATTCTGACGTTGGTATCTTCCTTAGACGTCATGGTGAATGTATGTGCCTGTTTTAAATAAAATGTTTCTCTACCCTAGGTTGTCATTTCAGGCTGGGTTCTGCATGTGTAGCTGTGTAGGCTGTCAACTGCCCAATTCCTGAGAGTGCTGTTCTCCAAGTGAATGGAGCCTCCTGGAATTCTGTAACATGGAGGCCCCATCTCAGGCCTATGCATCTTTCTCATTAATTCTGCTTGGTCTAACCTGTGGTATTGTTCCTTCCAGCCTACTCCATTCTGTATTTCCCTCCCCTCCACTGTCTAGACTAACTGCATACTTCCAAAGGTTGAGTTTTTTCTGGTCCTTCTCAGAGTGATAGATATTTTATATAATAAGGTAAGTTAATTGGATATAGAGATGCAAAGGATTTCTTGTCCAATATAGAGTGAACTCAGAAAGCCAAGATGGTAGCTCTAATACAACCTTCCCTATTACTCAAAACACATCCTCTAATCTAATTGAAGCCACCTGGCTAAGCTGGCAGCTCTTCCTTGCCTTTGGACAACCATGGCTCCACTGTGTAGACCATGTGTTATCACTCAAGGCTTCCTATAAATTTCATCTCCAAGCTCCAGTGAAGGGATTAGTGAATTTTTGTGTGTGTGGAAGGACCTAGTGCATATCCATTAATGACTATATTGATATTTAGAAATGGGTCATTTTCCCTTTCTCAATAAAGATAAACTTTGTAGATTTAAATCAGTAGTACTGTTTTCCCCCTCAGCATTATGTAACCATAACAATACTGAAGTATAATGAATAGTTTGCTTATCTATTACTATTACTGAAATAGTTGGAAATAGCTTAGAAACAATTTTCTGCTTTTATTTAGCTGAAAAAAATGTCAGTTTCTATAGCTTCCTTTTATGCACATGAGAATGCTACTCTCTTGCAGACATTATTATGGAGGGAGATCATTGATCATGTCCTCGGGGTAATAAATAATTACTCTACTAACGTATTGCTCTGAAAGAAACTGACATGAAGTAGTTTCAAATTAACCACTGCTAATTGCATGCATTGTTTCATACTTATTACTGCAATCTGATTAACATGCTACTGAATAGAACTGGCAGGAGAGGTTCTCTCTTTTCTATTTTAACTTGCTTAGTTAAAAACTTGACTATAGGTGGAATATACATAGACTTGGACGTTTAAAAATTTAGTGCTGAGGTAAACAGAACTAGAGTGGTATAATGACCTTGGCCTCTACTTGATTTTTTTTTCATAAGTTTATGTTTGGAAAATGGAAAGATTTATAGATTTCTAATAGGTGAAAGATGTCCTTTATTAAATTCATAATGTATTCTAAATTTAAAAGCTGTAAACTTCTGATAGCATCAAGTTCAATAATATATTTGACCTAAAAAAGAAGTTCCAACTCACAATTTAAAATTGAATTTTGGGGGAAGAATAAAAAGATAAATTCTGGCCTGGTTACTAATTTATCACGAAGTTCTAAATAAGTATTGGGGCTGGTGCACTGAGATGACCCAGAGAGATGGTATAGGGAGAGAGGCGGGAGAGGGGTTCAGGATTGAGAACTCATGTACACCCGTGGCAGATTCATGTTGATGTATGGCAAAACCAATACAGTATTGTAAAGTAAAATAAAGTAAAAAAAAAAAAATATATATATATATATACAATTTTTAAATGGTATTCCTAGTTATTGTCCCAAATTATTGAGATGATATGAAAGAGCAGATAGTGTTATGCTTATAAATGTGACATTAATTACCTCAATGAGCATTTTTATCATGGTATCCTATTGCTCTCTCCTGAGTTCAAATGCAAATTTTATACTGACAAATTTTAATAAAAGTTTCAAATATATATTTCAGGTACCTTTGTTTTATAAACACTTAAACAGTCTTCTCAATGCACTAGATTGTATTCTGTGCACTTTGCAGTTACTAACTCATTCAATTTTAAGTATGACCCCCATGTCATAGGCACTATTAATATCCCTATTTTAACAGAGAATGATGTTGAAGTAAAAGAAGTTAAGTAACTTTCTCAAGATTAGAGAGTTAATGCATGGCAGAGCTCAGATTCAAGTCCATAGAGTCTGGCTCCAGAAGCCACATGCTTTACTGATATACTGTGTCGTTCAGCATTTGGCCCTGGAATATTTGAACATCATCGCAATTGACAAGGTATTGATAAAATGTAGTTCTGTGAACTGTAGCTGTTCAGTCGCTCAGTTGTGTCTGCCTGCTTGTAACTCCGTGAATTGCAGCACACCAGGCTTCCATGTCTGTCACCATCTCCTGGAGCTTGCTCAAACTCAAGTCCATTGAATCAGTGGTAGCATCCAACCATCCCATCCTCTGTTGTCCCCTTCTTCTCCTGCCTTCAATCTTTCCCAGCATCAGGGTCCTTTCTAATGAGCTGGCTCTTCACATCAGGTGGCCAAACTATTGGAGCTTCAGCTTCAGCATCAGTCCTTCCAATGAATATCAGGGTTGATGTCCTTGCAGGCCAAGGGACTCTCAAGAGTCTTCTTCAACATCACAGTTCAAAAGCATCAATTCTTCGGTGCTCAGCTTTCTTTATAGTTCAACTCTCACATCCATACATGACTACTGGAAAAACCATAGCTTTGACTAGATGGACTTTTGTTGGCAAAGTAATGTCTCTGCTTTTTGATATGCTGTCTAGGTTGGTCATAACTTTTCTTCCAAGGAGTAAGCGTCTTTTAATTTCAAGGAATAAGCATCTTTTAATTTCATGGCTGCAGTCACCATCTGCAGTAATTTTGGAGCCCCCCAAAATGAGGTCTGTCACTGTTTCCACTGGTTCCCCATCTATTTGCCATGAAGTGATGGGACTAGAAGCCATGATCTTACTTTTCTGAATGTTGAGCTTTAAGCCCACTTTTTCACTCTCCTCTTTCACTTTCATCAAAAGGCTCTTTAGTTTTCTTCACTTTCTGCCATAAGGGTGGTGTCATCTGCATATCTGAGATTATTGATATTTCTCCTGGAAATCTTGATTCCAGCTTGTGCTTCATCCAGCCCAGCATTTCTGGGCCAGCCTTGACGTATTCCTTCCCCAATTTGGAAGCAGTATTGCTCCATGTCCAGTTCTAACTGTTGCTTCCTGACCTGCATACAAATTTCTCAAGAGGCAGGTCAGGTGGTCTGGAATTCCCATCTCTTTCAGAATTTCTACAGTTTGTGGTGATCCACATAGTCAAAGGTTTTGGCACAGTCAATAAAGCAGAAGTAGATGATTTTCTGAAACTCTCTTGCTTTCTCGATGACAGTGAATGTTGGCAATTTGATCTCTGGTTCCTCTGCTTTTTCTAAATCCAGCTTGAACATCTGGAAGTTCATGGTCCACATACTGTTGAAGCCTAACTTGGAGAATTTTGAGCATTACTTTACTAGCATGTGAGATAAGTGCAATTGTGCAGTAGTTTGAGCATTCTTTGGCACTGCCTCTTTTTGGTATTGGAATGAAAACTGACCTTTTCCAGTCCTGCGGCCACTGCTGAGTTTCCAAATTTGCTGGCATATTGAGTGCAGCACTTTCACAGCATCATCTCTCAGGATTTGAAATAGCTCAACTGGAATTCCATCACCTCCACTAGCTTTGTTTATAGTGATGCTTCCTAAGGCCCCCTTGACTTCACATTCCAGGATGTCTGGCTCTAGGTGAGTGATCACACCACTGTGGTTGTGTGGGTCATTAAGATCTTTTTTGTATTGTTCTTCTCTGTATTCTTGCCACCTCTTCTTACTGTCTTCTGCTTCTGTTAGGTCCATTCCCATTTCTGGCTTTATTGTATCCATCTCTGCATGAAATGTTCCCTTGGTATCTCTAATTTTCTTGAAGAGACCTCTAGTCTTTCCCATTCCATTACTTTCCTTTATTTCTTTGCATTGATCACTTAGGAAGTCTTTCTTTTTTTTTTTTTTCTTTCTCCCCCATTCTTTTTTTTTTTCTTCCTTTTTTTTCTTTTTTTTTTTTTTTTTATTTTAAAATCTTTAATTCTTACATGCATTCCCAAACATGAACCCCCTCCACCTCCCTCCCCATAACATCTCTCTGGGTCATCCCCATGCACCAGCCCCAAGCATGCTGCATCCTGCGTCAGACATAGACTGGCGATTCAATTCACATGATAGTATACATGTTAGAATGTCATTCTCCCAAATCATCCCACCTCTCCCTCTCCCTCTGAGTCCAAAAGTCCGTTGTACACATCTGTGTCTCTTTCCCTGTCTTGCATACAGGGTCGTCATTGCCATCTTCCTAAATTCCATATATATGTGTTAGTATACTGTATTGGTGTTTTTCTTTCTGGCTTACTTCACTCTGTATAATCGGCTCCAGTTTCATCCATCTCATCAGAACTGATTCAAATGAATTCTTTTTAATGGCTGAGTAATACTCCATTGTGTATATGTACCACAGCTTTCTTATCCATTCATCTGCTGATGGACATCTAGGTTGTTTCCATGTCCTGGCTATTATAAACAGTGCTGCGATGAACATTGGGGTACATGTGTTCTTTCAATTCTGGTTTCCTCGGTGTGTATGCCCAGCAGTGGGATTGCTGGGTCATAAGGTAGTTCTATTTGCAATTTTTTAAGGAATCTCCACACTTATGTCTCCTTTGTATTCTTCAGAACTCTGCATTCAGATGGATATATTTTTCCTTTTCTCCTTTGCCTTTCACTTCTTTTCTCAGCTATTTGTATGGCCTCCTCACTTAACCATTTTGTCTTTTTGCATTTCTTTTTGCAAAAGTTTTGTCAATGGTGGCATTGAAATTGATTGCTACGTTGTTATAACTTTAAATTGTTGGCCTGGGCTGTAATGTATAGCTGATACCGTTCTCTAATTTTAGACTTCTCATCTGCCTATGGACTCCTGGCCTTTCTTTAAATCTTTGTGCCTATCTTCATTCTATGGCCAAGCAGTTGCTCAACACCCTCAACCCTAGAAGCTCACCTACAATCAGTAGTATCCTGTAGGCCCCTCATACTAGCTTGGACTATGTATCCTTTACCAACTCTGAGTTTAATGGCCTCACACTGATAGCCAGAAATCAGCCATGGCAGAAGTGTTTACAACAGGGAAACTAGAAAATGCATTATCGCCCATCCCCTGCTCCACCCTGTTGGAGCTCTGGTTTACTTCCACAACACTGCCTACAATATACTACCATTATGTTCCAGCAGGGGTATATCCCAAAGCACTGAAGTTATCACACGTTTACTTCATGCTCCCCTATGGCATTAGGAACTCAACATTCATGAGACTGAGCTGATCCTGGACCCCACAGAAGAACTAAAAATGGACACATCTCAGCGATGAGACTATAAGGGAATCCTCTTAGGCAAGGGAAAGCACTCTATCGCACTTGTGCTTTCCTTTGTGGTTCTGCACTTATAGCAGACATTACTAATCAATCATGACATGGCAGGGCCTGGCCCCAGCCCCCAGAATCCTTCTCAGCATAGTGCTCTAGAGTCCAGGCAGCCACTGCCAACCACTCAGATTTGGTGTGTGACATGAAATTATTTACCATCCCCCTTAGAATCAGAAGTTCTCTTTCTTCTCTATGATTTTTCTACACGGTATAATTTATATTGTGTCTCCAAGCTATAGAAAGAGCTTTAAAATTACTTCAAAGGGAAACGAGGTTGTTTTTCTGGCTGATGAATCAGTTAAATACTACTTTACAAGATATTTTGACATTTATAATTTACTAAAGACTTATACTCATGGACTGATATTTATCTCTGATCAAAGGTATATGTTTGATGTCAATATTCCCTGGCTAATCAAAGAAATTGTATGTATTCTTTGTCAGTGGAAAACAATACAATCTTAATGTTGTCTGTCTTGGTGATTCAAAAGAGAGAACTTAGTCTTACTGCAAATCAAAATTTTATCATTAAAACATTCTCTGAAAATAGAAAAAGTCTTAAAAAATATTATACATTTTTTTTCCTCATCTTCCCCTTTTCCATCCCAAGATCAAATTGTTAGGATAAACACCCTTAGTTTTTTATGGCTTGGAGACGGAAACGGCAGGGATGTGATACATTATTTCAGGATATATGATGATTTCTAGAGCTTGAGTAGTTTTGAGGTGAGGAGGGATCATTTGCCTGTCATACAATAAAAACCATCTGTAAATTATGAGATTGGGCTACCTATATCTGATGTCAGTAAAGTCACTTACTGGCTCCATATATAATAAAGATAGTTTATCTCAAGAAATTACTATCCAGCCATGTGAAAATGGCATCATTGTTGTTGTTTAGTAGATAAGTCACGTCTGACTCTTTTGTGATTCCATGGACTGTAGCCCACCAGGCTCCTCTGTCCATGGGATTTCCCAGGCAAGAATACTGGAGTGGGTTGCCATTTCCATCTTCGGGGAATCTTCCCAGTCCAGGGATCCAACCTGTGTCTCACGCATTGGCAGGTGGATTCTTCACCACTGAGCCACCACAGAAACTGAAAATAGCATATGCATTTGCAAAATTCCCGAATAATATGAGACTATGTATCAATGCAAAATAAGAAGCTTATAACAATAGCTTTTCAAGAACAGCAAAGAAAGCTGAAGGTAAATGGAGGAGTCCTTTAAGAGCAAGATCCTGAAGTATGAGTGAAAATCAAGTGGTTGAAGAGGAGTTAGAATGAAGGAAATGTGAGAGGACCAGCATGAGCCAAGGCCCAGAGCAAGGACTTGGCATGCCTTACTGAGTAAACAAACATCCATCAGAACACAGGAGTGTGCAGTAGGGGACGGTGGTCATATAGAATGAGTGACTTTGAATGCCAAACAAAGAGCTTGGGCTTTGTTTAGAATTATATCTTGAGATTGGCCTCATCTCAGTCTGTAAAGTCATTATATTTTATCTCATGTTTTGTAAGCAGAGGCATACTCATCTAGCTATGAATCCTTGCTTTGCAAGGATAAATTTCTTATCTCATATTATAGGAATTGCAAAACAAGGACAGAATTTAGAGTTAAGAAGACCTGGATTTGAATTCTGGGACTGCCACTTACTAATGCTGAACCTTCATTTCTCCCTGAGGATAGTGTTACATGGCTACAGAGGCAGGGGAGGTACAGTAATTATGATTAGTCGTGTTTCTTCCTTCCCACTCCAGTTTTGTAATCAACTGATGGAGCAACACAGGCTTTAGAGATGAGGATCAAAATACGGGCTTCAGTGGCAGCCCATCTGAATAATCAAGCAAGGTTTAGATCTCTGGCACAATAGAAAGAAAGAAAGTGAAGTTGCTCAGTCATGTCTGACTCTTTGCGACCCTGTGGACTGTAGCCTGCCAGGCTCCTCTATCCATGGGATTTTCCAAGCAAGAATACTGGAGTGGTGGCCATTTCCTCCTCCAGGGGATCTTCCCAACCCTGGGATCGAACCCAGGTCTCCCACATTTCAGGCGAACTTCTTACTGTCTGAGCCACCAGGGAAGTCCTGACATAGTAGAGTTTCTACTAATCCTGAACAGAAGGGATGACAATATCCATTGATTATCAGAGATCTGACTGTTTTCATCAGTATGTGAGACAGATATCTTTGGAAACGACCGGAAATATTTAAGTGATGGGATAAAGCATTTCCCAGGTTTGACTTTGGCAAGAGTAATTGGAATAGAGGGCATGAAACAGCATATTACTATCAAAATGCCCCCATTTTTAAACTCCATGCTAGAGTGGCCAGTGGAAATATAAGACACCCCAAACAGCAAGTGAAATTATCACAGAGATTGATAGCCTGGGAGGGTCACAAAGGAGAGAGAAACAATCAGTTGTACTTGGAAGCAAGAATGAGCAGGAAAGGTTTAAAAGCCTGGGTGGTTCAACAAAGCAGGAGAAACGGTCTCTATTCTGTCTGTCTAAGAGCATGCAAGTGAATTCTTGGATCTGGCTGCTGAGAAAATATATGAGTCATAACCTAGGATCAGCTGGATATAAGAGGTTTCCACCAGCAGTCCATGAAAACCAATGCTTTTAAGCATCTATTGGGCCATGACAACAATCAGCAAGATGTTTAAACAGTTGATTCCATTGTCAGCACAGCCAGTTTTTAACTATATCACAAAAACTGGCCTGGGGATGCAGCCCGAGATTACTCCAACCCTGCCAGAAATTCCCTTTCTGTTACAAATTTCTGCCCCAGTGGGGTTTTCATAGTTTTGGCATTTTTGTTATGGATCAGTGAATCAGCTAGCCTACAGGCCAAGGAGAGAGAGAGAAAAAAATAAACCTCCTAAATAAAAGTCAACCCAGTTAGGATGTCTTCATCTATTTTTCAGTGGGAGAAAAATACAGCTGGGCTCAGGGACTTCTATCAAAAGCAAACATCACTAGTTGGACAGGTTTTTTGTTTTCCTGACTCTTAGGTTTTGGAGGGCATAATAAAGACACAGCCTCAGCAGCATCACTTAGAAGATTTAGTTAGTTTGCAAAGCTTGGGTAGTGACACTTCTGCAAAATGCACAAGCACATGAGCAAACAGAGATGTGTGAATTCAGGAAAGCAGCCAAATGCACATCAGAGCTGAGGAATGTCACAGTGAAATGAAGGAAACTTGTAAACACCTATCAGTATTTTTAGGTAGAGAAATGTTCTAACATATTGCCAGTGGGTGCTGCCTATGCGTTCCTTTCCCCAAGCTTTAAAATCAACTGATATTAAAGGTGATTTGAAAACAATGAAAAATGGCAGCTTTATTAATCTGGATGGTGTGTGTTAGAGAGTGTGTGTGTATGTATGCATGCGGGTGCACGACGTGTGACTGGCTGCATGGACAAGCTGCATTTGTAATGCGTGTCTTGTATAGACGAGGGCGCCCTCTACTGATTAGAAATGATATTAAAGGTAAACTAGCGAGTTTACCGAGTGTATCGCTTGTGTATCTTCCAAAAGGCCAGACATTTTGTTTACTTCTTTTTTAGACCATGAAAAATTTTTTTAAAGGAACCATAGATGCCAGTCATACAATTTAACTTTCTGTAAAAAGCCTTCAGCTGTTAATATTTAAAAGCACATCTATATTTACTCTTCAACCTTTTAATATAAAGGTGCTTTTGCCATAACACAATTAGACCACAAATGTCTGCATGACTCTAATGAAAATGTGTGACAGAGATCAAAAAAGCATTTGTCTGTTACAGTACTTTGGTTCACCAGACATTATTTTTCCCTGTTGGCTGTATTATTTGACACATTTTTCCCAAACAGGAAAGACAGTTTTCAGAGTGACAATTGGAACTAATTCTTATGAGCATATTTAAATGGACTATATTTTAATATACATAATTAAATCATATTACTCTGGCCAGCCTAGTTATACATTAAGATCCATATATAGTCAAATATAATATGGTTATATATTAATAGCTCTTTTTGTGTTTAGATATCTGATTTCTAATTTTGTGTTTTTGCAAAATATAGTTTAACCCTTCAATCATTTAAATCAATGAAAGAAAATGAAATATAGTCAGAAATACTGTTGAGTTATTTTCAACAAGTCTGGCCGAACAATATTATGGGATAGTCTTACCTCTGAAATGTTGATTACTAGATTGCTTATTATTAGATTGCTAATCACTCTGGCCTTTAACAAAGATTAACATTTTTCTTGGAAATTGACTGAAAATTTCTTTTTTTTTTTTTAAGTTAAAAAGGATCCTTTGTGAAATCAGTATTTTTCTTAGAAGTAAACTCTCAGCTTGATACCATGTGTTGGTAAAGATCTACATCTGGGGTTAACATGGCAACATAACTAAGATGCGAGAGTGATGGAGTTTCAACATCAGTCACCTTTTGACCACAAACATTGATTTTATTTCTCTGTCGATGCCCCTTTCCTCTCCCTTGATCCATCATGCCTACTGTGATTCCAGTGTGAAAGGATAACCTTTGCCTTTCGTTGGAGGATGAAATGTGAAAAGATAAACCAGGTAAATCTCAGATAATCAATTTACCCTATCTAATAACAGGCGCCATTGATGGAATGCCTAACTGTGCCAATTTCTTCCCCCCAAACAACCCAAACCTTATTAGAAACCTGCAAGGCAAATGTCATTGTCTCAGTTTGCTAGCTGGTATTCTTTTGCTAGCAAATGATAAATCTTATTCAAATAAAGTTAAGAAGAGGAGGACTCTTAGAAAGACACTAGAATGTCTAACAGAATCCAAAGGTCAGGTAGTGCTACTTTCATGGGTTCGTTATAAGTTAACTAAGGTTAAAAACTCAGTCTTTACTTCTGAGTATTAAACTGAGTTTAGATACTCTGCTCATTTCTGACCCTGATTTTGTTTTCTTTATGACAGAAAATCATTGTTGCTGTTTTTCCTCATTTCCCCACAAATATCTGAGTAAAAATAAATGTCAGATCAATTCATAAGCTAGCTAAATAATTTTCATAAACCTGCTGCCTAGCTTGTAATACTTTCCGACTAAGGGAATGCACAGTAACCAACTCTAACAAGTATGATAGAGTTTCGCAATGGGTTTTTATTTCTGTCACTTGTCTGATGCCTCAGCAAAGCCCTGGCAGAGGCCCCTGGCACCCCACCCCGTCCTCCTCCCATGGTGGAGGGCTGGTCCATGCACTGACTGGGGAAATGGCCACAGCAGTAGGCTTGGAGAGACTGCAGCCGCAGACAGAGCTGTGCCTGTCCTCATAGTTGAAGCAAAGCTCCACTTTGCCAGTGGAGCAAATGGTGGCTGAAAGTCAACGCTCCTAATCTTGTTTAACTGCCACCATCCTTGGAACCTACCTTTGTCTGCTGGACTCTGAGATTCTGCTCCAGTGTCCAACTCCATATAGGAATCCCCTGAACAGCAAGCCTGACTGATCAACTCCAGACGGAAAGCAGGCACCCGGGCGCCTGGATTAAAATATGAGATAGTGAGGGTGAGGATAAGGTAGGAGAAGATCCCTCAGGAAATCTCATTTCTATCCTCTCCTAAGGAAGTTGTTTGGGATGGGGAGGCTATGATGATAGATACACTGTGGTTGAGCTGTGTTGGGAAGGGCAGTCTGGCATGCAGTCTTTTGACATCTACTAGGCCACATAAGGGGCTTCCCACGTCTGCTCGTGGCAAAGAATCCACCTGCCAGGGCAGGAGACACAAGACGTGGGTTTGATTCCTGAATTGGGAAGATCCCCTGGAGGAGATAATTGTACCTCACTCCAGCATTCTTGCTTGGGAAATCCCATGGACAGAGGAGACTGGCGGGCCACAGCCACAAGGTCACAAAAGAGTTGGATTCAACTTGGCGACTCAACAGCAACACCACCACCACCAAAGCCACATAGAAACGGACCTAGGGGCTCAAACACTTCCTCACCAAGACATAAAGGGTTCACACAGCCTGTGTTGGACTTGTTGCCTGCTATGTGAATATCTTTCCCGGTTTTCAAGCTCAGTGTAGGCTCCTTTTTCTACTTAAGACTGTCTGTGTCAGTCTGGCACCTCCACAAGCCTACTGCTATACTGTCCTCCATGGGGACTGAGTGGGGTCCTTCCACTGTGGCTTGAGAGGAGATAAGCAGACCAGTTGTTACAGGGAGAGACCCCACCCACGACCCTAGGGGATGCCCGTTATTGGAGCTGATCTTGCTCTGTCTCTCATCTTTGAAGTAAAGCTTTGTTCCATCCAGTGCTTGACTGTGTTGGGTTTTCCTGCGTGACTTCAATACCAGTACACAATGGGCAGAAGTATTTGGACTTCTGTTCCTAGTAGTCAGCTATAGTGATGATCTCTGCCATCCCCCATGTAGTTTGAGTCCTCCCTGGGATTGCTAACCAGTTACAGGGTGTTCTGACAACAAGGTGGTTCTGCAATTCCCTTATGACAAAGACTTGCTTTCATTAGACGATTCTTCTATCACCAGATGAGAGCAAAATCTTGTTGTATAGTTTGTTGCAAGTGGACACATTCATGTAGTCTGTGTGTACAGTATCACTCAGAACGCAGCCACTGGCAGGATGCATGTGCATGGTACCCCTTGGAGCTGTGCAAGAAGACAACTGCTCTTCTTAGGGTTTACCTGTTCCTGGAGATGGGTTATGCAGGGTCTGTGATCTGTTCAATGATCAGAAATGGATACATAATATTTAGACACAGATATAAAGTGTGTGCAGGCAGAGGGAATTTAATCAGACCTGAAAAAGAAATGATTGCCCATTGCTTCTTGGAAGGAATTATTTAGTATGCTACATTTCAAATGAGTTAATTTAGCTGTCAAGGAAAAAAAAAAATCCATGGAATAGTATGCTCGTGTACACTCAGCAAAGTAACAGCATTATTCTGATGTAGAAGCCGTTGTTGTTCGGTCGCTAAGTCACATCTGACCCCATTGACTGTGGCATGCCAGGCTTCCATGTCCTTCACTGTCTACAGGAGTTTGCTCAAACTTATGTCCACTGTGTCATTGATGCTATCCAACCATCTCATCCTCTGTTGTCCCCTTCTCCTCTTGCCCAGTGAGCCGGCTCTTCACATCAGGTGGCCAAAGTATTGGAGCTTCAGTTTTAGCATCAGTCCTTTTGAGGAATATTCAGGGTTGAGTTCCTTTAGGATTGACTGGATTCCTTTAGGATTCCTTTAGTTTGATCTCATTGCTGTCCAAGGGACTCTCAAGAGTTTTCTCCAGCACCACAGTTTGAAAGTATCAATTCTTTGACACTCAGACTTCTTTATGGCCCAGCTCTCACATCCATACATGGCTTCTGGAAAACTAACTTTGGCTATACAGACCTTTGTTGGCAAAGTGATGTCTCTGCTTTTTAATATGCTGTCTAGGTTTGTCATAGCTTTCCTTCCAAGGAACAAGCATCGTTTAATTCCATGGCTGCAGTCACCAGCAGAAGTCATTTTGGAGACCAAGAAAATGAAATCTGTCACTGTTTCCATTGTTACCCCATCTATTTGCCACGAAATGATGGGACTGGATGCCATGATTTTAGTTTTTTGAATGTTGAGTTTTAAGCCAGCTTTTTCACTCTCTTCTTTCACGTTCATCAAGAGGGTCTTTTGTTTCTTTTTGCTTTCTGCCATTAAAGGAGTATCATTTGCATATCTGAAGCTGTTGATATTTCTCCCAGCAATCTTGATTCTAGCTTGTGCTTCAGCCAGCCTGGCATTTCACATGAAGTACTCTGCATGTAAGTTAAATAAGCAAGCAGGGGGACAATATACAGCCTTGGCAAACTCATTTCTCAATTTTGAACCAGTCTGTTGTTCCATGTCTAGTTCTAACTGTGCTTCTTGTCCTGTGTACAGGTTTCTCAGGAAGCAGGTAAGGTGATCTGTTATTCCCATCTTTTTCAGAATTTTCCAGTTTTTTTTTGTGTGTGTGTGTGAG
Source organism: Ovis aries (assembly GCF_016772045.2). Taxonomy (NCBI): domain Eukaryota; kingdom Metazoa; phylum Chordata; class Mammalia; order Artiodactyla; family Bovidae; genus Ovis; species Ovis aries. The sequence continues at coordinate 94,996,587 of NC_056059.1, forward strand.
TCACACAGTCAAAGGCTTTAGTGTAGTCAGTGAGGCAGAAGTAGATATTTTTTCTGGAATTCCCTGGCTTTCTTTGTCAACCAATGGATCTCTAGTTCCTCTGCCTCTTCTAAAGCCAGCTTGTATGTCTGAAAGTTCTTGGTTCACATACAGCTGAAGCCTAGCTTGAAGGACTTTGAGACTTATCTTGCTAGCACGTGAGATGAGCACAATTGTGTGATAGTTTGAACATTCTTTGGTATTGCCCTTCTTTGGGATTGGAATAAAAATAGACCTTTTCCAGTCCTGTGGCCATTGCTGAGTTTTCCAAATTTGCTGGCATATTGAGTATAGCACTTAACAGCATCATCTTTCGGGATTTGAAATAACTCAGCTGGAATTCCATCACCTCCACTAACTTTGTTCATAGTAATGTTTCCTAAGGCCCGCTTAACTTCACACTCCAGTATGTCTGGTACTAGGTGAGTGCTCACACCATCATGGTTATCCGGGTCATTAAGACTACTTTTGTATAGTTCTTCTGTATATTCTTACCACTTCTTCTTAATCTCTTCTGCTTCTCTTTGGTACTTGCTGTCTCTGTCTTTTATTGTGCCCATCCTTGCATGAAATATAGCCTTGGTATCTCCAGTTTTCTTGAAGAGATCTCTAGTCTTTCCCATTCTATTGTTTTCCTCTATTTCTTTTTATTATTCATGTAAGAAGCTATGCCGTGCTAAGTCACTTCAGTCTTGTCCGACTCTTTGTGACCCTATGGACTGTAGCCTGCCAGACTCCTCTGTACATGGGATTCTCCAGGCAAGAATATCAGAGTTGGTTGGCATGCCCTCCTCCAGACACTCTTCCTGAGATTCCAGGGATCAAACTCATCTTTTACATCTCTTTCATTGGCAGATGTGTCCTTTACCACTAGCACCACCTGGGAAGCCTTTAGAAGCTGTTACTCCTCATCATTTTTAACTACTAAGTAAGCAAACTGATTTTTTTCAGATATTCAGTTTTGTACTGAATAAAAACAGGCAGTTACTCTGTACCTTTCTATGACCTTGTGTCTTGTAATAAGACTGAGTTCTAATGTTTCTCTTTGTTCCTTATAATGGCACTGTTTTGTAATAGTTTTCAAAATGTAAGACTCTTGAAACTTTACACTAAACTTCCCTAAAAGCACCCTGTCTCGTGGGCTCACTGGATTGAAACTGTAGTTCTGGCTTAAGAGCACAGCCAGCATCTGGCTAAAATGCACCCTGTCCAGGAAAGGCCTGGGCTGAGCCATCCCGCTGAGCATGTCGCTGCACTAGTCATCTCCTCAGTCTAGGGAGGTTAAGAATAAATTTTCATCATGTAGCAATTTGGTCTCACTGGGCTCTGTTGGAAAATAACCATCTATTGCTTCTGGAAAACTCTTAGACGTTTTATTGACACTTGAAGCCCTATTTCATTTCCTGAGAATTCATTCCCTTGAAAACCTGATGGCTCTTGAAATTTCAACATATAAAAAAGTACACTTAAAATGTAATACCTAGGGAGATTTATGATTAAATAAAGTTTTGCAAATAATATAGCTCAGTGCCTGGAACATAGGAAACACTCGGTAGACAATATCAATATTGTCATAATGCTTCTACGGTTAGTGTCCAAGTGAGATTTTGCCAATTGTTCTTCAATTACACATAGAATCTACATCAGTGTCAAATAAATTCAACTAGTCTAGGTGTCAGCATAGGTAATTGTAAAATGATGTGGAAGTTTAAAATCCAAAGTTGGTAATTACTCGCTAACTGAAGGACTTACTATGTGTCTGTGAACTCAGTCATCTGCGTAACAGCTGTGTCAGTGTTTAGGATGCTCTGCAAAGATTTGAATTCATGGTCCCACAGTTTGCAGTCATGAACTGGATTCAATCCCAGTTGTCCTCTTCAGTAGTTCTTTGCCTTGACATGATTCACAGTTTCTACACAAGCCGGATTCTCTACTTTTCCTGAGCTACTCTTTCTAGAAAAAGATTCTCCAAAGACTTTTTAAGGCCAGAAGGCAGAACAGCAGTTGAGAATGTGGAATTTAACATCTGATGGATCTAGTGGAGTTCCATTTCTAACACTCACTAGCTATGTGACCTTGGGAAAACTATAAAACTCAGTTTCTTCTTCTGGAAAATGAAAGTAAAGTTGGCATTAGTGTCACAGTTGGCTGTGAAGACCTGACAGCTTAATAAAGAAATGTTTATAGCACAGCATTTGCAATGTGCTTGAGTTTTGAAAAATTATTAGTTCTAATGTTTAGTATTGTTCTAACATTTAGTATTATCATAATTATTTTATTTTATTTTTGGCCACACCACACAGCTTTCAGGATCTTAGTTCCCTGACCAGGGATTGAACTCCAGCCCCGAGCAGTGGAAGTGTGGAGTCCTAACCACGGGACTGCCAGGAAATTCTGAAATATTATTTTTAATGCTATTTTTCTGTTTTCTTACCTCTAAAATTGAAAAACTATATCAATTTTAGCTATGCTATAGGTTGTTGTATCAAATTAGGCAATGTGGTATATAAAACCAGGTATATAGAAAGAAAATAAATGATTCTCTTGCACAGAAAAATACTTGGAAAAGAAAACAGTGTCAAGTGCTAAGGCTTAAAGACTGTCTTGCTAAAAGACATGTTAATCTCAAGGTTCTTAAGTCTACTACTATAAGAGTAAAAAAGTAAAACTGGGACTGTAGTCAATTTTACTCAGCTATTGCAGCCTGTCAAGGACAAAGCTACATTATCTTAGATCAGTTGGTCAATTTAGTTAAACTTCTTGGTGTCATATATGCAAAGAAGCCAATTCAGTTAAAATTTTCTTTTTCAAATAACAGATGGGACACTGTATTTTATTGCTATTGTTCTCAATAGTCTCCAGATAGGAAGGCTACTGTTTCTAAATATCCAATCTCTTTTAAGAATCTCTGAAAATTAAAAATCTGAAAGTCTATTAACCCAGTGATAATATTCTTTGAAACCTACATACCTAAACATGTCTTGTTTTTCATAGACAGATTTACATATTCTTTATATTCCTCTAGACAGATTGCCAGGTTTTCATCCTTGACTTTGTAATATAGGGTCTGGTCACTCTGGAGAGCTGTTTAACACTATGTTATGTAGTTCTGGAATAGTTTGGGGAGTTTTTACAAAGATATTTTCCTAAAGTTACTAGGTAGATTATTCTATCTTTTCTTTCAAAATGATTAGAACTCTTGATACAAATGCAAAACAATATGAATAATATATGTTCATATTGAGACTCATCTGAAAATATTTAGTACAACTTATCAAAATGGTGTTCAAATTCAGTTTTTTTTTCATGTTAAACTTGAACCTTAAACTTGAATTCTGTTAAACTTGAATTTAAAATTGAATCTTAAGTGAAAAATCCAAATACATAACAAATGCACACAAAATGAGAAATGAGTAAGTTGGGTGTAAGGATTGGAATTAAAATTAGCATCCTCTCATCTCTTGAGAGTGAAAGTTACTCAGTCATGTCTGCCTCTTTGAGACTCCATGGACTATACAGGCCAGAATCCTGGAGTGGGCAGCCATTCCCTTCTCCAGGGGATCTTCCCAACCCAGGGATCAAACCCAGGTCTCCCGCATTGCAGGCGGATTCTTTACCAGCTGAACCACCAGGGAAGCCCAAGAATACTGCAGTGAGGAGCCTATACTGTCTCCAGGGATCTCCCTGATCCAAGAATTGGACCAAAGTCTCTTGCATGGCAGGCAGCTACTTTACCAACTGAGCTATCAGGGAAGCCCTATCTCATCCCTGTGTGACCTTAAAGGAAATATCTTCTAAGAACCTATCCTTAATTCTTTTCTTTTTTCCATAATGCTTTCCATGAGACCTTGTATCCAGTATTTTTGCTTTAAGTTCTTACTCTCAGTGACTTTGCTTTTCTACCTTTCTTTTGAAGTTCATATCTATATTTCCACATATCCACTAGAAAATTCTATTAGTGTGTTCTATATAACCATTGTTGAACTCTCCTATTCACTCTCTTCCATGTATCTGTTCTTTTTTATATTTCCTATATTATTGAATGCCATATGACCCACCTAAATTTCTTAAGTAAAAAAACAAAAAAACCTAAGAAATGTTATCAGCTTTTCTTTCTCACCCATTTCCACATCTAAGTATCTCTTAAGAACTGTCGATCCTGTTAGCTGAATCACTGTTTTAGTCCAGTTTCTCTCCATTTCTTTTATACTACACATTATCTCCGTGTCTCAACTCTCCATCTCCTCCAGTATAACCACATAAATGTGGTTCGTAAAATATATATCTTCTCATGTTACACGCTTAAAATCCTTCCTAGGGCTCCTATGACCATTAAAATCCAAATCCTCTTGTGCCAGACAAGAGCTGTAATGATCAAGCCTCATTCTGTCTTTTTTTTTTCTTTTCTTTTTTAAAAAATATAAATTTATTTATTTTAATTGGAGGTTAATAACTGTACAATATTGTATTGGTTTTGCCATACATCAACATGAATCCGCCACAGGTATACACGTGTTCCCCATCCTGAACCCCACTCCCACCTCCCTCCTCATACCATCCCTCTGGGTCATCCCAGTGCACCAGCACTTAAAATTGCCCTGTGCCCATTTTTATAGTCTCTGTGATGCATTTTATTCGGTATTCTCTTTTTACTTTCAGTATTAAGTGGACAGACCGTCACTGGTTCGCTAATATTCTGCCCAAATATTACTGTGAAGTTTTTTCCGGACATTCTTTTTTCCATTGCCCTCTGGGGTTGTATGATGTCATAGCCCTATTGTGTGTGTGCATGTTGCATGCTTGTATTTATAGCTGTACTTTTTCCCTTATAGATTTGTCTCTGTTATGAAAAGGAGGAACTTTGCCACTTATGTCTTTAAAATTCCTATACTTGGTTGATCATGTCACAAATGTCATTATCTACTTTGAATAAATGAATTAGCAATGACGTGGCCAGCCACTCCAGACTTGAAGATGAATTTTCGACCATTTCTTGTCTAAAATGAGTGTTTCTTTACAAAGTGCTTTTCCCTGTGGTCATTATTGTATTAAATACACCAGTCAAATGTGTTTTGATTCACAAGCCAATCAAATTTAGTCAGCCTCATTGTTTTTGTCATTGGCAAGAACAGACTTTAAATTTTCTCCCAGGAATATTTTACATCCAGAAATTATGATCTCCACAAATAAAGTTTCTTACGTCATTTAGCATTGATTCTCTTCCGTATAAGTCTTGGCTGAGTTTGGTTTCCAACTATGGGATTCATGTTCAAAACTAGAAGGAACACTAGGTTCAAACTACAAAATAAGTGAATGGACATAGAGGGATGATTGCCAGGGTGATGTATGTGTGTTTGTGAGTGTTTGTGTCTGTGTGTAATGTGTATTCTGATGGTCCATATCTGGTATTAACAGGGCTCATAAAAACATCTTCTACAGCATCTTTTAGGGGGCCAAACAGTGTTTTGCTGTCTCTGCCTGAAAACTATGAAAAGTTGTCTCTTTTGTACATCAGTACAGAATGAGACAAAATTGGTTTGGGCTACTGTTACTTAAGTTACTTTTCATAATCCGCGTATTCTCAAATCATTCAGTTCAAGCCCAGAGCTATTGTTCTGGTACTTGACTATAAAATCATGTATATAACACATGGAGAAAGATGTTACACACAAGGCTTAAAAAAAAATAGATCCTCAGTTTTAACACTTGTCAGAAGTATTAGCACTTATCACATGGTTCATTGCTGTTTAAATAAGGCACTTATGTCTGTGTCCATGTACTATAAGTGTGACTTGACCCAGAAAACTATGCCTCCTGGAGAATATGTGTAATACCAGCCCCCAAAGCACTTGGATACTTTGTTGTGACAAGACTCAAATCTTGGGGCAAGATTTGAAACCAGAGCCGTGCATTTCCACTGGTCAGTAATTCCCAGACACATTTTTGGATGACACACAGAGAACTGCCTTCAGCCTCAGCCCTTTTCCATTTGGCTAATTTTCCTGCACCTGTTACAATTGTCCTGCATGCCGAGCGTTTGCAGAATCATGATTCTGTGCGTGATTAGAACATGGATCTGTCCCGCCAGACTGCCTGCCTTTATTTTCCACTGCTCTGGGTGCACTAAAATGGACTAAATACTCAGTGGTAGGAGGTATTATGTTATAGATTGGTGCTGCTCTGCTGAGATGAATCTCTGAGGCTCTGGTATAGCTCTGTTCTTGAAATGGCTGCTGTAGCAGGAATGAGTTCAGCCACAAATAACAAAAAATCTAAGAGTAGTTTAAAAAGGGGAGGTTTTACTTTTCCTGCACAATCAGAAGCCTGGGGGTAGGCAATCCAGACCGTCACCACAGGGACCCAGAATCTCATTCCATTGAGATTTTTACACACTGTCTTTTGTCCTCATAGTTTTCAGATCATGATCACCAGATGGCTATCGCTCTTCCAGGCTTCAGGCTTCAAGTCTCAGCCTTGAAGAAGGGGCAGAAGAAAAGGGCAAAATGTCTTTCTCTGCATGTATCTCTGTCTTTCTAATTAGGAAGGAAGAGACAGTCTGTCCTGAGACTTCTACTTACATCTCACTGGCTTGATTGGGATACATGCCATCCTAGCTTCAGGGGATACAGAGAGTAGAAGAGGAGATTTTACTCTCAAACGTAGTCAGGATCTGTTAGTACGAAAGAGTGGAGTAGTGTGTTTTGGGGTGGGCACAGCTGCTTGATGTTCCAGTGTGCCAGATAGCGCCCATTAGCAGGTCTTCAGATCTGTTCTCCATCCTTCTCCACCCTGCTCTCTGCCCCAGGGCTTGATCTTTATGACTTCATTCATTTTTATGGCATCACTGACTCAATGGACATGAGTTGGAGCAAACTCTAAGAGGTAGTGAAGGACAGGGAAGCCTGGCGTGCTGCAGTCCATGGGGTTTATTAAAAGAGTTGGACAAAGAGTTGGACACGACTGAATGACTGAAGAACAACAACTTTCTTATGTCAGGTTCTCTAGATTTGGGGTGTGGGGCAGATGGAGAATGAGAAGGAGTCTCATAAGAACGTGGTTTCACGTGAAATCTAGCTTGATGTGATCCTGGGGGGAGCACCGGAGCATATATTATGACACAGGATCTTTTCAACCTTGAGGCAAGGGAGCAGGGTTTGTGTAGCACTTCCCCAGTCAGTCATAGAGGATGTGGAACTCCCAGGTGCCTGTGGTAAGGTGACCTCAATCACCTAAGGGTAATCCCCTTAAGAAGGGAACAGGGGTAAGCCTTTACCAGAAACACCTGCAGCCACTGGGAACGGACACATCAACCAAATCTTTGAGACAGATTTCAGTGTTGTAGCCAACAGCTTCTATGTGACCTTTCTGGCTTCCCTTGGATTTGGCCAGTGGGAAGGTAGAGCAGGTTATCAGCAAGAGGGAAGAGAGGGAGGTCGAGGTGTTTATTCCCTTGGCTTCTCCCCTGCTGAGTTTCTTCCCAAGAACTGTCCAGTGTATAAGAAAACGTCAACTCGAGACTGATAAAGCAATTAGACTCTATGTAGGACAGACACAAGGCACGCTAGAAGAATTCAGCTAAACAAAAAAGTCCCAAAAAGTGAATCATGGGCTTTCACAGATAATAAAAATAATTTTGAATTTTTCTCTTCATAGTTGTTGGATATGGAAAAACCGAAATAGCTATTTCAGTTTTTAAGTGATTATTATTTTTTTTAATTTAGAAAAGCATTCTCACCCTAAACTGTATAATAAGAAACTGCATATAAAACAAGAGACATTCCTTAAAATGTATAGGAGAAATAAGGTCATGGAAATATTTTCATGACTGTGAAGAAGATTCATATATAAATAATTCCCAAACAGATTTCTAGAAAGTCTGTTTTCCAGACATTGTAGATCAGGTATAGCCATGACTGAAGAGAGAGCTGAAAATAAAATTAGCAATGTATTGCATTTAAAAATCTCCAGATAATATCCTGATATTGCAAAAATTTAAAGCAGAACTTAAATACTGTGTGGACCTGGTTATTGCTTTAAGAAGAGGTAAAACTGCTGTATAGCTGATAGTAATTTATATGCTACATTTAAAATATTTTGCAATAATTTCTGTGATAATTTATTATATATGATCTCATTATAGTGTTTAAAAGTGATTTGTAAAATTCATGGTTAATTTCCAAATACAAGGAATGCCTTTAAAATGTCATAAAAAGTTCAGGTGCAACTTTCAGAAAAATGAAGATTCTGTGAGTAGAAATTAATATGATCTACCAAAGAGCTACAGTGTCTTGAGAAAGAATGGCTAGTCTGTTGTTGCTGGAAATGGGACCCAAATTATGTAAAAATATTAATTATAAAATATCAATATATTTGCTTGAAATAAAAGCAAAAATAAATTTTATCAAAAATATATAATATTTAATGAATTATGTATCTCTTAATTTTATCATTTGTTCCAGCACAATAAGTCCAAAGAGAGCATTCAGACAAGATCAATAATAATTCAAGGATTTCCCTTATGGCCCAGTGGTTAAGAATATACTGGGGAACACGGGTTCAGTCCCTGGTCTGGGAAGATTCCACATGCCATGGGGCAGCTAAGCCTATGCACCACCATTACTGAGCCCATTACTAGAGCTCAAGTGCTGCCACAAGAGAAGCCACTGGAACTAGAGGCCCACCCACGGCAGCCAGAGAAATCCCTCTTGCAGTCAAAGATAAATAAATAATTTTAAATAATAATAATTCAACTAAGCTATCTTTAATACTTTGCTGATTTGCAGTCATATAAAGAAGAATAGCTGTAGTACAAGTATACATACATATATATATATATATATATACATATATATATATATATATAGATCCCATTTCTATTAGGGTCCACTTATCAAGGTAGGAGGACAGAATATGTTTTATTGATGAATTATTAGCTTGATGAATAACCTTTAAATATTAGACATGTGTTATGTCATCCTCCACTTTCTCTTTTGCTCCAGGCCCACGAATGCTAGAGGCAGCACCTGCCTCTCTTTGCTATTCAAGGCAAGTTTGAACACTTGACCTTTGCCAGCACTCTGTGAAGTTTCAGCCACTGCAGTAAATTTTGTTTTGTCAGCAGTGAAGTAAGGATGGTTTAGAACTTATTTGACAAGGTAGTTAAATTTTCTCTATTTCCATAGTTTGAATAATTGAAATAATATTATATAGACTCAGAGTAAAGGCTTTAAAGTCCAATATGAGTTTAAAATCTGATCCCCATCAGTTATTATCTAAGTAGATAAGGTCAAGTTCATTCTTTTGTCTTCAATTTCCATCTCTTACATAAAGATAATTTTATTACTTCTTTGGGCTGTTGTGAAGGCAAATAGCCTTTAGCCCAGTAAACAGTTCTTCTATAGTGAGTTGTTACCTGTTGTCATTGTTATCATGCCAACAAAGCACATAGCTAGGCAGTACACACAGCAGACCTGCCAGGGCAACATCCTGGGAAGAAATCTTGGTGACGGGGACAGCAGCAGATGTGTGGGCCTCTGGTCATCCATGTACTCCTGGGCGGACCCAGAAGTCTACCCAAACCAAGTCTATCCAAGTCTTCCAGCCCTGGAAGAAAGACTCTGTCCTGGTAGAGTGTAAGTCATGAGGGGTGTTGAACAGCATGATTATAGAACATCCACCCATTGCCTGACCTGAACACGGGCTGGGATGTGACACCAGGGTGGTGTCACAGGGTGGACGGACCTTTGCCAGCAGATGAGTCCACAGCTGGGGAATAACAACAGCAGCCCCAGCTCTGGTTCCATCAGGGGACTGGGTCCCAGTGGAGCCAAATGACAAGGCAGGATTGCTGGGGGGTTTGCCACATCTGCATTTCTGTTTGATGAAGCTCTGCTCCTCATCTGATGTGATGAGGAGGGTGGTGGACAAGGCTGTGGCAAGTTTTCTCGGAGCCGTACAGGTGGTCAGGTCCTCCTGCTGGAGGCCAGCCTGCTGGGGACCACTCTTTTATCCCTCAAATATTATTAATAATACATATATCTAGTTTAATGATGATAAGATGAGTTTATGTTTCATTAGCCACCACTTCCACTTTAAGACTGTCTGTAAACTTGAATAGTAATTCTCACTGATAGATTTGTAATCTATGTAAGTGTGTCTGAGGGGGCTTCCTTAATACAGGGATATGTTTAATTTTAGTCTTTAGATGATCTTCAAAAAGCAAATTCCAGTTGTAAGTGTATGCATTTCATGAGGAAAGAAAAGAAGTCACAAATAATTATAACAAAAATATCCTACAAAGAAAGGAAGATGGTCACGTATTTCATTATGCATTTATAGCAGAATAAAAAATTATCCTAAAATGCCATATTTTGAGATATTAATAGAAAAATGATATGATTATGGACTTTTGCTTTTTCATTCTCTCTTCACATAAGAACTCTGTACAACTAATTCGTCATACATACAAACACACACAATATCATTCAAGGAACTGATCTTTCATGTGCCAAAATTCCACCCCAAATTGCAAATACAAACACTTAGCCAACAAGAGTTTATTTATAAGACTCAGATAGCTTGTTCACTGTGTCATCTCTAGCAGGCAGCTGCAAACCACTAATGACACAGAAGAAAAATGTAAAAGAATCAATGTGGAATAGCTTAACAACACTGCATTGCAAACTGATGACATGTATGTATTGTTCCCTTAGAGACTGTAATAAATGTGGTTGAAAATTCCACGTTCTCTGGTCCTAGGAGATGCCAAAACAGAATCCTCATGCTCATTTCTTGTTGATGTTTGTGAAATTGTTAGCCTGCTTTTTCAAAGAGAAAAGCTAGAGTTTTGTTGGAGGGTATTCAGTTATCTTCCTGTGAAAAATGTTAACTTCATTTTAGTGCTTCAAAGAATAGGGAGTTAATATTGGATGATTTGCTTCTTTATGGAACTCAGACACATAGTCTGAGAGCCTAGTCCAGGTCCACAGATTGCCCTTGTTCCTGCCACAATCCAGTGTTGCTCCTGAAGCAACACAATCTACCCTTGACCAAGTCAGAACTGATATGACGGAGAAATTGTGGAGAATTTGACTTTATACATCTAAGCATCATGACTGCACCCCTAGTGTGTTTCATCCTAGGGCAGAAGTGGTTGAGGGATGCTGCCGGTCTTGGACAGGTGAAAATAAGCAGAATGAGCTGTTGTTGGACATCATCACCAGGACTAGAACTTAATACTGGTGGTGGTGGTGGTGGTGGTTTAGTTGTTAAGTCATGCCTGACTCTTGCGACTCCATGGACTGTAGCCCACCAGCTTCCTCTGTCCATTAGATTTTCCAGGCAAGAGTACTGGAATGGGTTGCCATTTTCTTCTCCAGGGACTCTTCCTGACCCAGGAATCGAACCTGGGTAGCCCTTACTACAGGCGGTCGCCTTCATTATAGGCAGATTCTTTACTGACTGAGTCACCAAGGGAGCCTGGAAGTTAACGCCATGGCTCTTTTCTTCCCCCGAGTTTGGCTATATTGGGTCTTAGTTGCATCATGTGGGATCTTTTGTTGAAGTGATGGACTCTCTAGTGTGGCTCAGTGGTTGTGCCATTTGGCCTTAGTTGCTCCTGGGCATGTGGGATGGTAGTACCCCAAGCACAGATTGAACCCACATCCTATGCATTGCAAGACAGATGCTTGATCTCTGGACCACCAGGGAAGTCCCAACACTATAGCTGTTAACCATTTGTCCTGATTCAACATGTCTCCTCCCAGTCTTTTGCCTCATCTTCTCACTGACCCTCTTGCTTCATCTTATGCTGCCTAGAGAGCATTGACTTTGTGTATTGTTCTTTGGGTTTCCCTGATAGCTCAGATGGTAAAGAATCCGCCTGCAATGCAGGAGACTGGGGTTCGATCCCTGGATTGGGAAGAACTCCTAGTGAAGGAAATGGCTACCCTCTTCAGTATTCTCGCCTGGAGGATTCCATGGACAGGGGATCCTGGTGGGCTACTGTCGATGGGTTGCAGAGTTGGACACAACTGACACTTTCACTGTTCTTCACTGCCCTTTCAGTTTAGAATATCTGATCCTGGCCACTCCCTCTTTCTTTTTCACTCTTGAGCTATGCTTTGCCCTCCAAGTCCTGGCTTTGAGTCCTGATTTGCATCCCACTGTCCCAGTCACAGCACTGCCTGCTTGCACTGACAGGGCTCTGCTGGGACAGGTAGACTTAATACCTCAGTGTCTTGCTATCTCACATATTCGAGCCTCTCATTCAGAGCAATTTTTATAAATTATAAAATTCTTACAAGAGTTAGGTAAATACTTAAGCAGGAATGAAATAAAGCCCAAGAATTTTCTCTTTCTTGCTCATGACCCGCCTTACACTATTAGAAATGAAATCGGCTTAAGATCTAGAGGGGTGGCGAATTCATGTTGATGTACGGCAAAACCAATACAATATTGTAAAGTAATTAACCTCCAATTAAAATAAATAAATAAAAATGAAAATAAATATTAGTAATTTTAATGTTTATAATCATTGTTAATAAAAGAAGAGCATATTCATTTCAAAACACAGCCTATGCTAACAATTACTTTTACTTTTCTATAACAGTTGACATTACCGCAAAGTGTATTTTGACACTGAACAAGGAATAATTTTTAAAAATGTGTGTGAGAGAAAGGACGAATCAAAATAGCATAAAGAACAGATATTTATGTCTATAGGTTAGCAGAGAGCTACAGGCCCAGAGAAAGTTTTCTGAAAGGACCAACACACTGTAAACACTTACATGAAGTTTGAATTATTCTAGGAGAGGACATCCACATTGAATTCCTGAAGAAATCAATAAAATAGCACTATTGGGCTTACCTGGTAGCTAAGCGATAAAGAATCTGCTTGCCAAAGCAGGAGACACAGGTTTGATCCCTGATGTGGGAAGATCCCACAAGCCACAGAACAACTAAGCCCATGCATCATAACTGTTGAATGTGTGCTCTAGAGCCCAGGAGCCACAACTACTGAACCCATGTGCCGTAACTGCTGAAGCTCATGTGCCCTAGAGCCTGTGCTCTGCAACAAGGAGGCCACTACAATGAGAAGCCCACACACCACAGCTAGAGAGTAGCCCCTGCTTGCTGCAACTAGAGAAAGCCCGCAAGCAGGAGTGGAGACCCAGTGGAACCAAAAAATAATTAAAATACATAAATAAAATAAGGATGGTGAGAGAAGGCAATGGCACCCTACTCCAGTACTCTTGCCTGGAAAATCCCATGGGCGGAGGAGCCTGGTGGGCTGCAGTCCATGGGGTCGCTGAGAGTTGGACACAACTCAGTGACTTCAGTTTCACTTTTCACTTTCATGCATTGGAGAAGGAAATGGCAACCCACTCCAGTGTTCTTGCCTGGAGAATCCCAGGGGCATCGGAGCCTGATGGGCTGCCGTCCATGAGTCACACAGAGTCGGACACGACTGAAACGACTTAGCAGCAGCAGCAGCAGAGACCTATTTTTCAGGGTTATTATCAACATCACCAGATGGTCAACATTGGAAACAAATTGACTATATTCTTTGCAGCCAAAGGTGGAGAAGCTCTATACAGTTAGCAAAAAACAAGACTGGGGGCTGACTGTGGCTCAGATCATGAACTCCTTATTGCCATATTTAGACTTAACTTGAAGAAAGTAGGGAAACCCACTAGACCATTCAGGTATGATCTAAATCAAATCCCTTACAATTATACAGAGGAAGTGAGAAATAGATTTAAGGGACTAGACCTGATAGACAGAGTACCTGATGAAATATGGACAGAAATTCGTGACTTTGTGCAGGAGACAGGGATCAAGACCATCCCCAAGAAAAAGAAATGCAAAAAACCAAAATGACCGACTGAAAGAGAGAAGCGAAAAGTAAAGGAGAAAAGGAAAGATATACCCTTTTGAGTGCAGAGTTCCAAAGAATAGAAAGGAGAGATAAGAAAGCCTTCCTCAGTGATCAGTGCAAAGAAATAGAGGAAAACAATAGAGTGGGAAAAACTAGAGATCTCTTCCAGAAAATTAGAGATACCAAGGGAATATTTCATACAAAGATGGACTCAATAAAGGACAGAAATGGTATGGGCCTAACAAGCAGAAGATATTAAGAAGATGTAGCAAGAATACACAGAAGAACTATACAAAAAAAGATCTTCACAACCCAGATAATCACAATGGTGTGCTAGAGCCAGACATCCTGGAATGTGAAGTCAAGTGGGCCTTAGGAAGCATCACTATGAACAAAGCTAGCAGAGGTGATGATGGAATTCCAGTTGAGCTATTTCAAATCCTAAAAGATGATGCTGTGAAAGTGCTGCACTCACAACAAAGGACAATATAAGCAAGGTGAAAAGACAGCTTTCTGAATGGGAGAAAATAATAGCAAATGAAACAACTGACAAACAACTAATCTCAAAAATATACAAGCAACTTATGCAACTCAATTCCAGAAAAATAAATGACCCAATCAAAAAATGGGCCAAAGAACTAAATAGACATTTCTCCAAAGAAGACATATGGACGGCTAACAAACACATGAAAAGATGCTCAACATCACTCATTATTAGAGAAATGCAAATCAAAACCACAATGAGGTACCACTTCACACCAGTCAGAATGTCTGCAATCCAAAAATCTGCAAGCAATAAATGCTGGAGAGGGTGTGGAGAAAAGGGAACCCTCCTACACTGTTGGTGGGAATGCAAACTAGTACAACCACTATGGAAAACTGTGGAGATTCCTTAAAAAACTGCAAATAGAACTGCCATATGACCCAGCAATCCCACTGCTGGGCATACACATCAAGGAAACCAGAAATGAAAGAGACACGTGTACCCCAATGTTCATCACAGCACTGTTTATAATAGCCAGGACATGGAAACAACCTAGATGTCCATCGGAAGATGAATGGATAAGAAAGCTGTGGTACATATACACAATGGAGTATTATTCAGCCATTAAAAAGAATTCATTTGAATCAGTTCTGATGAGATGGATGAAACTGGAGCCGATTATACAGAGTGAAGTAAGCCAGAAAGAAAAACACCAATACAGTATACTAACACATATATATGGAATTTAGAGATGACCCTGTATGCAAGACAGCAAAAAAGACACAGATGTGTATAGCGGACTTTTGGACTCAGAGGGAGAGGGAGAGGGTGGGATGATTTGGGAGAATGGCATTGAAACATGTATACTATCATGTAAGAATCGAATTACCAGTCTATGTCTGATGCAGGATACAGCATGCTTGGGGCTGGTGCACAGGGATGACCCAGAGGGATGTTGTGGGGAGGGAAGTGGGAGGGGGGTTCATGTTTGGGATCACATGTACACCCATGGTGGATTCATGTCAATGTATGGCAAAACCAATACAGTATTGTAAAGTAAAATAAAGTAAAAATAAAGATAGGAGAAAAAAATTTTTTTAATAAAAATAAAATAAATTAAAAAATAAATAAAAATTTAAAAAGAAAGTGCTGCACTCAATATGCCAGGAAGTTTGGAAAACTGGATTTAGAAAAGGCAGAGGAACCAGAGATCATATTGCCAACATCCACTGGATCATCAAAAAAGCAAGAGAATTCCAGAAAAAACATCTACTCCTGCTTTATTGACTATGCCAAAGCCTTGGACTGTGTGGATCACAATCAACTGTCGAAAACTCTTCAAGAGATAGGAATACTAGACCACCTGACCTGCCTCTTGAGAAATCTGTATGCAGGTCAGGAAGCAACAGTTAGAACTGGACATGAAACAATAGACTGGTTCCAAATAGGAAAAGGAGTACATCAAGGCTGTATATTGTCACCCTACTTACTTAACTTATATGCAGAGTACATCACGAGAAATGCTGGGCTGGATGAAGCACAAGCTGGAATCAAGACTGCCGGGAGAAATATGCAGATGACACTACCTTTATGGTAAAAAGTGGAAAAGAACTAAAGAGCTTCTTGATGAAAGTGAAAGAAGAGAGTGAAAAAGTTGACTTAAAGTTCAACATTCAGAAAATGAAGATCATGGCATCTTGTCCCATCACTTTATGGCAAATAGATGGGGAAACAGTGGAAACAGTGGCTGACTTTATTTCGGGGGGCTCCAAAATCACTGCAGATCATGACTGCAGCCATGAAATTAAAAGACTCTTGCTCCTTGAAAGAAAAGTTATGACCAACCTAGACAGCATATTCAAAAGCAGAGACATTGCTTTGCCGACTAAGGTCCGTCTAGTCAAGGCTATGGTTTTCCTAGTAGTCATGTATGGATATGAGAGTTGGATCATAAAGAAAGCTGAGTGCTGAAGAATTGATGCTTTTGAACTGTGGTGTTGGAGAAGACTCTTGAGAGTTCCTTGGACTGCAAGGAGATCCA
Source organism: Ovis aries (assembly GCF_016772045.2). Lineage (NCBI taxonomy): Eukaryota > Metazoa > Chordata > Mammalia > Artiodactyla > Bovidae > Ovis > Ovis aries. Next base: position 95,013,030 of record NC_056059.1, read on the forward strand.
ACCAGTCCATCTGAAAGGAGATCAGTCCTGAGTGTTTCTTGGGAGGATAATGTTGAAGGTGAAACTCCAATACTTTGGTCACCTGATGCAAAGAACTGACTCATTGGAAAAGACCCTGATGCTGGGAAAGATTGAAGGGTGGGGGAGAAGGGGACGACAGAGAATGAGATGGTTGAATGGTATCACCGACTCAATGGACATGAGCTTGAGTAAACTCCTGGAGTTGATGTTGGACAGGAAGGGCTGGTGTGCTGCAGTCCATGGGGTCGCAATGGACACAACTGAGCGACTGAACTGAACTGATGAACATCTCAATTAACTAGTATACGTGCTAGTTGCCTAGTAGCATTTTCAATGTAGTTTTTATTATTCCTGACAAAGAACTTTAACTCACCTCATATAAGATAATATGAGAGAATAGAAATTTTCTAGATAGTAAAATTTCATCCCTGAAGCCAGTCTTTTGATGAGCTGTTTTCAAGTCTCTTAGAATGCCAACAATTCCTTTTTGTTTCTTGGGAAACTCAGTAAATACTGATGAACGAGTTAATGAAAAAAATGAATGGATAAATAAAGAGAAAACTACAGACTTACATGTTATATGAAAAGATTTTCTCTCAGTATATGCATGAAATATGTTTTTCCATCCTAAATTTTGTCATAGTGGCATCAAAAAAACAGAACACTTTTGATTTTACAGGGTTGCTTTTTCCAAAGTAATAAGGGGACGACAGAGGATGAGATGGTTGAATGATGTCACTGACTCAATGAACATGAGTTTGAACAAGGTCCGGAAGATGGTAAAGGACAGGGAAGCCTGGTGTGCTGCAGTCCATGGGGTCACAGAGTTGGACACGACTGAGCTACTGAACAGCAACAAATACTTTCTTTATAGCTGTTTTTCCTTCTTCACTCTAAGGCCTCAGTACATGTCTATAAACAAGTGAAATTACCTATACATTAGCAAATGTTGTGTCTTTGAATGATTCCAAGTTGAGAATCTTGGTAATGAAATCTTGTGCATAGGAGGGTATTTAGCTTAACAACTGTGGCATTCTATTACATATTTAGGTTTATTTTGTTCCCTTAAGTCTCCTTTTCTCCTAAAATAATATTTCTAGCTGACTTTATGATTCTTAATTATAATTCTTTGTAAGCAAGGCAAATCAATGATGAGCTAACAATAAAAAAGTGTTCATTTTAAGCAAAGAAATGACTGTAATTGCTAAAATGTGTCCCTAGTTTATTAGGGTCATTGACAACAGGACAGATCAAGATGATACAATTTATACACATGTGTGTCTGCATTAGAATCATGACAAACATTAATTTGTGTAAGTAGTGGATATCCTGAAATCAAAACTATATTAAATATCCAAATGTGGCCAAATATGTGCAGATTGGGGCTATGACATATATTTTTATGAGTCTGGAGATCTAATTTATGAACATTGTTACAAGGTTTTTAATGGAGTAAAAATGAAGTCAGATTAAACTTCTTCCTGAAGATATTAAAGTTGCAAACACAACACATAGACTAATAAATGTTATCTTTTAAGTAATTAATGTCCCATAAAAGCCCTTTTAATTCAAATCAAATTGTAATTGGAAATGTTTTGGACACTGAAGAAAATTGTAGTAACTCAGAATATAGAACACACATTTGATTCAATATCCAAATTTTAAGCAGTTAGTTTCTGATAAAGCACTGTATCCATTGCTGAAGAATACAAGAGTTTGAAATAAGGTAAAGTCTGGTGCAGCCATGAAATTAAAAGACTCTTACTCCTTGGAAGGAAAGTTATGACCAACCTAGATAGCATATTCAAAAGCATTACTTTGCCAACAAAAGTCCATCTAGTCAATGCTATGGTTTTTCCAGTAGTCATGTATGGATGTGAGAGTTGGCCTATAAAGAAAACTGAGTGCTAAAGAATTGATGCTTTTGAACTGTGGTATTGGAGAAGACTCTTGAGAGTCCCTTGGACTGCAAGGAGATCCAACCAGTCCATTCTAAAGGAGATCAGCCCTGGGTGTTCTTTGGAAGGACTAATGCTAAAGCTGAAACTCTAATTCTTTGGCCACCTCATGAGAACAGTTGACTCACTGGAAAAGCCTCTGATGCTGGGAGAGATTGGGGGCAGGAGTAGAAGGGGACAACAGAGAATGAGATGGCTGGATGGCATCACCGACTTGGTGGACATGAGTTTGTGTGAACTCCGGGAGTTGGTGATGGACAGGGAGGCCTGGCATGCTGCAATTCTGGGGTTGCAAAGAGTCAGACACGACTGAGTGACTGAACTGAATGTCTTTAAAATCCAGGGATTCACAAAATAATAAGGTGTTTTGTGAAATATACCATCATTTTATGTAACACAAAGAAGTAGAAAAAAACAAAACTGCCAAGCAATTTTAAGATGTCATTACATTGGCTTTAAGATGCTTACTTGTTTCAGAGATGTTAAGTGTGAAAAGCTATTTATCCTAGAATTAGTGAAATATTATATGAGTTGTATGAGTCCTTGAGAGAGGACTAGAGTTTAGACATGTGCAGAATGGTTGGATAAGACAGCATTCTCAAAAGAGCACACAGCTACTTAAAGGTTTGGAGAGCCACAGGAATCCCATAAAAATAAGCCACCTGGGAAATAATGAGAAGCAAGTAAAACATGTGAAAAATTAGAAATTTTGACTGGGGTATTGAGAGACAATAGAGGTGCTGGGCCATATGAAACATTTCAAAGGATTTGGCTATAAACCCATTATCTGACTCTCCTGAACTTCTCAGCACACCAAATTGTTAATAGTTCGAAAAATTGGTCATAGGAAGACTAAAGATGAAAATTTCTTTGGAGGGGCTTGTATTGGGGGACTTCTCCTCCATGTAGGAAATTCATTGAGAGGCCTTTAATGGGACCACTCAGACAGCTTCAATTGTGTGTCCTATAGTTGAGGATATGGTGGCCTAGTTCTAGACTCTGCCCGATGGTCTATGTAGCCAAGTGAAGAGTTATATCTGGGATAAGCCAGTTAGATCCTTATCCATTTGAAAGACCAGACGTGGAAATTTAGATGGGGTCATTATTTTAAAACAGATCCTGCCCAGAAGGTGGCCTTACAAAGTAGACTCTAGCTGTGAGAAACTGTAGGAGAGCCCTGGGAGCTGAAAGGATATTGGGGTAGCTAGCTGAAGGAGAGCCCCTGCTTACATGAGGAAATTTACACTCAAAGGAAGAGGCAGCTTTAGACACCGATCAGGACCAGGGAGCAGCAGCCATTTGATCTTAGGTCAGCACTTCTTTCCCTTTACCTCCGTATCCTACTCCAGGTCTGACCTTAGCATGGCCAGAAACAGCAGTTGACTGATGAAAGAGGAGGTGAATGACACAAAAGGATAATTTCTTCTCCCTCTTCTCCTGGAAGTGGTAGTTTATCCCAGGACCCAGCTTAGGGGAAAGTGAAAGTGAAGTTGCTCAGTTATGTCCAACTCTTTGCGACCCGTGGACTGTAGCCCACCAAGCTCCTCTGTCCATGGGATTCTCCAGGCAAGAATACTGGAGTGGGTTGCCATTTCCTTCTCCAAGCTTAGGGGAAGGAAAGAAATTTAACTTAAATATTAAATTAAGAGTTTTGATTGGTATATTCAACTGGCAGATTTAGTCACCAGATTCAGATTATATTTATAACTTAAAGAGAGTAAAGGAAAGAATAGATTCAAGAGGGGAGGAAAAAAAGGTCCTGAGATTGTCTGTGTTTGTATTTGGGGCAGGAGAAGAAATACTCATATTGATCAGCTTTAAAGAGACGGTGAAAGAAAAAAAGCAAGATTACTGTCCATTAATTTTGATATTCAACAGGCAGATTACAGAAGGCAGGTTACAGAGGAGTTTGGACCAAATGGCATAAGGGTTAGCTAAATTGAAGAAAGTAGGGAAAACCACTTAACCATTCAGGTATGACCTAAATCAAATCCCTTATGATTATACAATGGAAGTGAGAAATAGATTTAAGGGCCTAGATCCGATAGAGTGCCTGATGAACTCTGGACAGAGATTCGTGACATTGTGCAGGAGACAGGGATCAAGACCATCCCCATGGAAAAGAAATGCAAAAAAGCAAAATGGCTGTCTGGGGAGGCCTTACAAATAGCTGTGAAGAGAAGAGAGGCGAAAAGCAAAGCAGAAAAGGAAAGATACAGGCTTCTAAATGCAGAGTTCCAAAGAATAGCAAGAAGAGATAAGAAAGCATTCTTCAGCTATCAATGCAAAGAAATAGAGGGAAAGAACAGAATGGGAAAGACTAGAGATCTCTTCAAGAAAATTAGAGATACCAAGGGAACATTTCATGCAAAGATGGGCTCAATAAAGGACAGAAATGGTATGGACCTAACAGAAGCAGAAGATATTAAGAAGAGGTGGCAAGAATACAGGGAAGAACTGTACAAAAAAGATATTCATGACCCAGATAATCATGATGATGTGATCACTAATCTAGAACCAGACATCTTGGAATGTGAAGTCAAGTGGGCCTTAGAAAGCATCACTAGTCATAAACAAAGCTAGTGTAGGTGATGGAATTCCAGTGGAGCTGTTTCAAATCCTGAAAGATGATGCTGTGAAAGTGCTGCACTCAATATGCCAGCAAATTTGGAAAACTCAGCAGTGGCCATAGGACTAGAAAAGGTCAGTTTTTGTTCCAATTCCAAAGAAAGGCAATGCCAAAGAATGCTCAAAATTCTCCAAGCCAGGCTTCAGCAGTACGTGAACTGTGAACTCCCTGATGTTCAAGCTGGTTTTAGAAAAGGCAGAGGAACCAGAGATCAAATTGCCAACATCTGCTGGATCATGGAAAAAGCAAGAGAGTTCCAGAAAAAACATCTATTTCTGCTTTATTGACTATGCCAAAGCCTTGGACTGTGTGGATCACAAAACACTGTGGAAAATTCTGATAGAGTTGGGAATACCAGACCACCTAACCTGCCTCTTGAGAAATCTGTATGCAGGTTAGGAAGCAACAGTTAGAACTGGACATGGAACAACAGACTGGTTCCAAACAGGAAAAGGAGTGCATCAAGGCTGTATATTGTCACCCTACTTTTTTAACTTATATGCAGAGTACATCATGAGAAACGCTGGACTGGAAGAAACACAAGCTGGAATCAAGATTGCTGGGAGAAATATCAATAACCTCAGATATGCAGATGACACCACCCTTATGGCAGAAAGTGAAGAGGAGCTAAAAAGCCTCGTGATGAAAGTGAAAGAGGAGAGTGAAAAAGTTGGCCTAAAGCTCAACATTCAGAAAACGAAGATCATGGCATCCGGTCCCATCACTCCATGTGAAATAGATGGGGAAACAGTGGAAATGGTGTCAGACTTTATTTTTTGGGGCTCCAAAATCACTGCAGATGGTGACTGCAGCCATGAAATTAAAAGACACTTACTCCTTGGAAGAAAAGTTATGACCAACCTAGATAGCATGTTCAAAAGCAGAGACGTTACTTTGCCGACTAAGGTCCGTCTAGTCAAGGCTATGTTTTTTCCTGTGGTCATGTATGGATGTGAGAGTTGGACTGTGAAGAAGGCTGAGTGCCGAAGAATTGGTGCTTTTGAGCTGTGGTGTTGGAGAAGACTCTTGAGAGTCCCTTGGACTGCAAGGAGATCCAACCAGTCCATTCTGAAGGAGATCAGCCCTGGGATTTCTTTGGAAGGAATGATGCTAAAGCTGAAACTCCAGTACTTTGGCCACCTCATGCGAAGAGTTGACTCATTGGAAAAGGCTCTGATGCTGGGAGGGATTGGGGGCAGTAGGAGAAGGGGACGATTGAGGATGAGATGGTTGGGTGGCATCATGGACTCGATGGACGTGAGTCTGAGTGAACTCGGAGAGATGCTGATGAACAGGGAGGCCTGGCGTGCTGCAATTCATGGGGTCGCAAAGAGTCGGACATGACTGAGCGACTGAATTGAACTGAACCAGACCAAGAATTCTGAATTTTATTCTCTAAACTGATGGAGATGCATCAGAAGTTTTTGAGCAAGGGACTGACTGATTCGATCACATCCGTTTGTTATAGTTCTGTTCTTTGCAGTAAAGTATATATACTTCCTTACATTGTATGCTTACAGAGGGCTGTGTTAATTTTATTGGTCCTGTATAACTTTTAGTACTGAAAGTGAACATTTCACTCTTTTGATGAGGTTGATCTTAAACCTAAGTAAATCATATAAGCCATCATGGTAATTGGGTTATCATTACAAAAGTCAGATGAAAAAAACAAATATTATAAATAAAACTTGCAGTAACTGAACAACATATGGAACAAAAAAACAAAATTTCATGTTAACAAAATGGATGATATAATGGTTAATGATGAGCATGCTAATGCTGTGTAATGAAACCTGTGAATTTGTAGAGTCGTGCAACTATACTTAGTGGGTTGGCTCATCTAGGCTGGGCCCAGCTGGTGTAACTGAGCTCTGCTTCATGTGCTTCTCATCTTCCTCAGGGGCTGGCAGGCTATCCCAGATGTATTATCTCACAGCTATGGTAGAGATGCAAGAACACAGGTAGAAACACAAAAAGAGCTTTTATAACCTTAAGTCATGATATGCCTGCGAATACTCCAGAAGGCAGAGAAAGCCATGCAGCCCAAACTAAGTTAATCAGTGAGGAAATAGCTCAAATTTTCAGTGTAAGTAACTGCAGAGTCACTTAATTGGGCCATGGGCTATCCAGACGTTTAGCCAGATATTATTCTGGTGTGTCTATGTGGGTGTTTCTGGATGACATTAACATTTCTTTTTTGTTTATTTAAGTATTCATTTGGCTGTGTTGGATCTTAGTTGCAGCATGTGGCATCTTTGTTGTGTCATTGCAGAGCATGGCTTCTCTAGTTGTGGTGTGCAAGTTCAGTAGTTGCAGCATAAAGGCCCAGTTGCCCCAAGGTATTTGGGATCCTAGTCCCCCAGTCAGGGATTGAACCCATATCTGCTGTATTGCCAGGCAGATTCTTAACCACTGGACCATGAGGGAAGTCCCAACATTAATATTTGAACTGGACTCTAACACATAACAAAGGAGTTGAATAGAGAGAAGGGTGAAGAATTTAGGGCATTAAAGCGATCTACCCAGGTGAAAAAAACAAATAAAGATAGAGAATGTTCAAAATACAATACACAGACTCACACGTGCAGGCACATACACGTATGTTATCAGCTACCTTGTATTATCTATAATTCCAGCAATAGTATTTCTATATACTGTTAGACAGGATGGGGGAGAAGGAATCAGCAACCCACTCCAGTACTCTTGCCTGGAAAATCCCATGGATGGGGGAGCCTGGTAGGCTACAGTCCATGGGGTTGCAAAAAGTTGGACACTACTGAGTGACTTTACTTTCACTTTTCACTTTCATGCATTAGAGAAGGAAATGGCAACCCACTCCAGTATTCTTGCCTGGAGAATCCCAGGGACAGAGGAGCGTGGTGGGCTGCCATCTATGGGGTCACATAGAGTCAGACACGACTGAAGGGACTTAGCAGCAGCAGCAGCAGCAGCAGACAGGATGGGAAGCTTGAGCCCTTCTTTGTGAAAAGCCATATGAAAATTGAGAAGGAAACCTTCTATTCTTTAACAGTAGCTAAATTAAGGAAAGTTCAGGCAGGTAAGACTGGAGACAAAGGATATTTTTGTGTTTTTCTTTTTTTTTCCGCTATATTCATGTCTCAGTTCACTTCAGTTCCGTCGCTCAGTCGTGTCCAACTATTTGTGATCCCATGAATTGCAGCATGCCAGGCCTCCCTGTCCATCACCAACTCCCGGAGTTCAGTCAGACTCAAGTCCATCAAGTCCGTGATGCCATCTAGCCATCTCATCCTTGGTCGTCCCCTTCTCCTCCTGCCCCCAATCCCTCCCAGCATCAGAGTCTTTTCCAATGAGTCAACTCTTCGCATGAGGTGGCCAAAGTACTGAAGTTTCAACTTTAGCATCATTCCTTCCAAAGAAATCCCTGGGTTGATCTCCTTCAGAATGGACTGGTTGGATCTCCTTGCAGTCCAAGGGACTCTCAAGAGTCTTCTCCAACACCACAGTTCAAAAGCATCAATTCTTAGGCACTCAGCCTTCTTCACAGTCCAACTCTCACATCCATACATGACCACAGGAAAAACCATAGCCTTGACTAGATGGACCTTAGTCGGCAAAGTAATGTCTCTGCTTTTGAATATGCTATCTAGGTTGGTCATAACTTTTCTTCCAAGGAGTAAGCGTCTTTTAATTTCATGGCTGCAGTCACCATCTGCAGTGATTTTTGGAGCCCCAAAATATAAAGTCTGACACTGTTTCCACTGTTTCCCCATCTATTCCCCATGAAGTGATGGGACCAGATGCCATGATCTTCGTTTTCTGAATGTTGACCTTTAAGCCAACTTTTCCACTCTCCACTTTCACTTTCATCAAGAGGCTTATTGGCTCCTCTTCACTTTCTGCCATAAGGGTGGTGTCATCTGCATGTCTGAGGTTATTGATATTTCTCCCGGCAATCTTGATTCCAGCTTGTGTTTCTTCCAGTCCAGCGTTTCTCATGAGGTACTCTACATATAAGTTAAATAAACAGGGTGACAATATACAGCCTTGACACACTCCTTTTCCTATTTGGAACCAGTCTGTTGTTCCATGTCCAGTTCTAACTGTTGCTTCCTGACCTGCATACAGATTTCTCAAGAGGCAGGTCAGGTGGTCTGGTATTCCCATCTCTTGAAGAATTTTCCACAGTTTATTGTGTTCCACATAGTCCAAGGCTTTGGCATAGTCAATAAAGCAGAAATAGATGTTTTTCTGGAACTCTCTTGCTTTTTCCATGATCCAGCAGATGTTGGCAATTTGATCTCTGGTTCCTCTGCCTTTTCTAAAACCAGCTTGAACATCAGGAAGCTCACAGTTCATGTATTGCTGAAGTCTGTCTTGGAGAATTTTGAGCATTACTTTACTAGCGTGTGAGATGAGTGCAATTGTGCGGTAGTTTGAGCATTCTTTGGCATTGCCTTTCTTTGGGATTGGGATGAAAACTGACCTTTTCCAGTCCTGTGGCCACTGCTGAGTTTTCCAAATTTGTTGGCATTTTGAGTGCAGCACTTTCACAGCATCATCTTTCAGGATTTGAAATAGCTTCACTGGAATTCCATCACCTCATGTCTAGCTCTCACCAAACCCTCCTCTAAGATATTAGGTCTTATTGGTTGAATCTGCAGCCTATAATTTCTGATTAAACATGGATCAGTGGCCCCTGAAATAATACCAAGACCCTTTGACTCTTAGTTCCACCTGCCACTAAAAGGTCATCTTACCTACTAAAGAGTATCTCTCTTCCACAGTTTCTTATTTGAGTAAATCACACTACCATTCTCCAAGATGTCCTAGCCCAAACCTGAAAATTACCTTCAACACCTCCATTTTCTTATCTTACCACAGTCCATTAATCACAAGCAAGTCAGCACTTCGTTCTAAACATCTCTTCCATCCATTCACTCCTCTCCACCACACTGCACCCCCACCATCTTTCCAAACTCAGCCCCTGCGTCCTTCCAATCCATTCTCTTAACCAAAGTCAGAATTAGATTTTGTAATAGCAAAACTAATTATGTCACTCCCTTGATTTGACCTTTCAGTGGTCATCCAGTACTTTTCAGATTGAAAAAAAAAAGAACAATAATTAATGAAACCAGGCCTCCAAAACTGCTCATCCTGGCCCCTGCCCCTCTCTCCTAATGCTGATCTTCTCTCAGTTGCTCCAACCTCTGTCAGGTTTCTCTCCTCAGGTGTGTGCTTTCCTTCCTTGGCATGATACACTCCCTTCTGCCCCACCTAACTGGCAAAAACATACTTACTCATCCTTCAGAATACTATCTATCCTAGACTGCTCTGGCTGTTGAAAGTGTTCTGACAAAACATGGTCCACTGGAGAAAGGAATGGCAAACCACTTCAGCATTCTTGCCTTGAGAACCCCATGAACAGTATGAAAGGCAAAAAGATCTGACACTGAAAGATGAGCTCCCCAGGTTGGCAGGTGCCCAATATGCTACTGGAGTAGAGTGGAGAAATAGCTCCAGAAGGGATGAAGAGGTTGAGCTGAAGTGAAAACAACACCCAGTTGTGGATGTGTCTGGAAGTCTGATGCTATAAAAAAAAATACTGCATAGGAACCTGGAGTGTTAGGTTCATGAGTCAAGGTAAATTGGAAGTGGTCAAATAGGAGATGGCAAGAGTGAACATCGACATTTTAGGAATCAGTGAACTAAAATGTACTGGAATGGGTGAATTTGATTCAGATGACCATTATATCTACTACTATGGAGAAGGCAATGGCATCCCACTCCAGTGCTCTTGCCTGGAGAATCCTGTGGATGGAGGAGCCTGGAAGGCTGCAGTCCATGGGGTCACTGAGGGTGGACACAACTGAGTGACTTCACTCTCACTTTTCACTTTCATGCATTGGAGAAGGAAATGGCAACCCACTCCAGTGTTCTTGCCTAGAGAATCCCAGGGACGGAGGAGCCTGATGGGCTGCCGTCCATGGGGTTGCACAGAGTCGCACATGACTGAAGTGACTTAGCAGCAGCAATGGGCAAGAATCCCTTAGAAGAAATGGAGTAGCCTTCATAGTCAACAAAAGAATCCAAAATGCAGTCAGAACCCTACAAGCTGGGCTTATTTTTTCCACAGCTCTGGAGGCTGGAAGATCAAGGATTCCTCTCTGATGAGACCTCCGTCCTTGACTCACAGACAGCTGTCTTCCCACTGTGTCCTCAGACAGCCTTTTCTCTGGGAAGGTATACTTCTTTCTGGTCTTTCTCTTCTTATAAGGACACCAGTCCCATTGGATCAGGGCCCCACCCTTATCACCAAATTTTACCTTAATAGCCTCCTTAAAGATTCTGTCTCCAAGTATAGTCACTCTGAGTGTTATAACTTCAACACATGAATTTAGGGGATACAATTCAGTCTGTCAGTTCAGTTCAGTTCAGTCACTCAGTCATGTCAGCCTCTTTGCGAACCCATGAATTGCAGTATGCCAGGCCTCCCAGAGTTCACCCAAACTCAAGTCCATCAAGTCATTGATGCCATCCAGCCATCTCATCCTCAGTCGTCCCCTTTTCCTCCTGCCCCCAATCCCTCCCAGCATCAGAGTCTTTTCCAATGAGTCAACTCTTCGCATGAGGTGGCCAAAGTACTGGAGTTTCAGCTTTAGCATCATTCCTTCCAAAGAACACCCAGGACTGATCTTCAGAATGGACTGGTTGGATCTCCTTGCAGTCCAAGTAACACTGTCCAAATACTTCTTCCTCCAATACTCATAGGTTAATCAGAACTCTCATATATATGTTCAAAATTAGAAATAGTTTTAAAGTTACTTTGTTAATCATAGTCTCCCTAGAAGAATATAAGCTTCATGAGCTTATATTGTGTATCTTCTTTGCCAATTTGTCACCAATACCCAACAGAATACCTTGTACATAGTAAGTGTTAGTCACTCAGTCATATCTGACTCTTTGCAACCCCATGGACTGTAGTCCAGCAAACTCCTCTGCCCATAGAATTCTCCAGGCGAGGATACTGGAGTGACTAGCCATTCCCTTCTCCAGGGGATCTTCTTGACCCAGGATTTGAACCCGGGTCTCCCACATTGCAGGCAGATTCTTACCATCTGAGCCACCAGTAAGAACTCAAAAAATGTTTAATAAACAAGTGGATTCATGCTGCCATGTTTCTGTTAAAAAAATTTGGGGATGTGAGCACTGCCATATTAACCAGAGATCATCTCAGTCCTTGGATATTTTTTCTGGACCAGTTAGGTGCTGTCAAATAGTGGGTTTTTTATTCTGTTTAGGCCTCCTTAGCCCCTATCTTGGGCTTCCCTGGGGCTTAGCAGTAAAGAATCCACCTGCCAAAGCAGGAGACCTGGGTTCCATCCCTGTGTCAGAAGATCCCCTGGAGAAGGAAATGGCAACCCACTCCAGTTTTCTTGCCTGGAAAATCCCATGGACAGAGGATCTTGCTGGAGAATCCCATGGACAGAGGAGCCTGGCAAGCTACAGTCCATGGGGTCCCAAAGAGTTGGACAAAACTTAGCAATCAAGCAGAAACAACAAAGCCCCTGTCTTACAACAACTCTTTCCCACAACCCCCCCCCCCCGACTTTTGCACAACATTGCAATGAAGGAAAGGGAGAAAAACATGTTTTTCTAAAAAAAAAAAAAAAAAAAAAAAGGTCACATACCAGAGTTGCTGGATGCAGTTGTCCAAGGCTGCCAGCTGTCTTCCAGGATTCTTCCCCTCCCCACAATCCTTTGCATCCAGAGGGTTAGTTATACTGTTGAATATCTCTTAAAACCATGTAACCATCTTCTGGGGTGGTTTCCTATTTCTCATCACTTTTTTCCTACGTTTCTGGGGTTATCCAAACTAGATTGATCTATTTCTCCCTAAAATACCGGTCTGTTCTCCCATGTTTCAAACATTGCTGTTCAGATAAAACTAATTAACACAACAAGGCCTAAATCCTGCAAATCCCTAAAATGCTGCCCTATGTCTAATTAGCAGTCTTATCTCATGTTCTGCATTGCTCTTGGGATGAAGTCCACACTCTTTATGACAGTTCATGAAGTCTTTTTAAAATCTGAGCTGTTAAAAATTTGTCCAGCCTCATCTTTCACCAGCCTGAACTACTTCCCTTCCCTGAGCTCCTCTTGCTTGTTCTCATCTGTGGCATTCATGATGCTGTGGCCTGTTTCTGGAGTCCTTTCTCAGTTATTCACCTATCTACTCCTGCCATTCTTTCATGTCTCTCCATAAATGGTACTTCCACATTCCCCAAATTTAGGTCTGGAGTCTGTACAGTTCACTTCAGTTCAGTTGCTCAGTCATGTCCGACTCTGCAACCCCATGAATTGCAGCATGCCAGGCCTCCCTGTCCATCACCAACTCCCGGAGTTTACTCAAACTCATATCCATTGAGTCGGTGATGCCATCCAGCCATCTCATCCTCTGTCGTCCCCTTCTCCTCCTGTGTCTAATCCCTCCCAGCATCAGAGTCTTTTCCAATGAGTCAACTCTTCGCATGAGGTGGCCAAAGTATTGGAGTTTCAGCTTTAGCATCATTCCTTCCAAAGAAATCCCAGGGCTGATCTCCTTTAGAATGGACTGGTTGGATCTCCTTGCAGTCCAAGGGACTCTCAAGAGTCTTCTCCAACACCACAGTTTTAAAAGCATCAATTCTTCAGTGCTCAGTCTTCTTCACAGTCCAACTCTCACATCCATACATGACCACAGGAAAAACCATAGGCTTGACTAGACGGACCTTAGTCGGCAAAGTAATGTCTCTGCTTTTGAATATGCTATCTAGGTTGGTCATAACTTTCCTTCCAAAGAGTAAGCGTCTTTTAATTTCATGGCTGCAGTCACCATCTGCAGTGATTTTGGAGCCCAGAAAAATAAAGTCTGACATTCTTTCCACTGTTTCCCCATCTATTTCCCATGAAGTGATGGGACCAGATGCCATGATCTTAGTTTTCTGAATGTTGCATTTTAAGCCAACTTTTTCCATCTCTTCTTTCACTTTCGTCAAGAGGCTTTTTAGTTCCTCTTCACTTTCTGCCATAAGGGTGGTGTCATCTGCATATGTGAGGTTATTGGTATTTCTCCCGGCAATCTTGATTCCAGCTTGTGCTTCTTCCAGCCCAGTGTTTCTCATGATGTACTCTGAATGTAAGTTAAATAAGCAGAGTGACAATATACAGCCTTGATGTAGTCCTTTTCCTATTTGGAACCAGTCTGTTGTTCCATGTCCAGCTCTAACTGTTGCTTCCTGACTTGCATATAGATTTCTCAAGAGGCAGGTCAGGTGGTCTGGTATTCCCATCTCTTCCTCAGTGATCAATGTAAAGAAATAGAGGAAAACAATAGAATGGGAAAGACCAGAGATCTCTTCAAGAAAATTAGAGATACCAAGGGAATATTTCATGCAAAGATGGGCTCAATAAAGGACAGAAATGGTATCCTAACAGAAGCAGAAGATATTAAGAAGAGGTGGCAAGAATACACAGAAGAACTGTACAAAAAAGATCTTCGTGACCAAGATAATCACGATGGTATGATCACTCACCTAGAGCCAGACATCCTGGAATGTGAAGTCAAATGGGCCTTAGAAAGCATCACTTTGAACAAAGCTAGTGGAGGTGATGGAATTCCAGTTGAGCTGTTTCAAATCCTGAGAGATGTTGCTGTGAAAGTGCTGCACTCAATATGCCAGCAAATTTGGAAAACTCAGCAGTGGCCACAAGACTGGAAAAGGTCAGTTTTCATTTCAATCCCAAAGAAAGGCAATGGCAAAGAATGCTCAAACTACCACACAGTTGCACTCATCTCACACGCTAGTAAAGTAATGCTCAAAATTCTCCAAGCCAGGCTTCAGCAGTACATGAACCTGAACTTCCAGATGTTCAGGCTGGTTTTAGGAAAGGCAGAGGAACCAGAGATCAACTTGCCAACATCCTCTGGATCATGGAAAAGCAAGAGAGTTCCAGAAAACATCTATTTCTGCTTTATCGTCTATGCCAAAGCCTTTGACTATGTGGATCACAATAAACTGTGGAAAATTCTGAAAGAGATGGAAATACCAGACCACCTGGAGTCCATTACTCTATCCTTTTTCTTCTTAGCATTCATCATAAAATATCATAATTTTTTATTGACAAGGCTACTTACTATTCTTCACTCAATCTAATTTAATTTTTTGATTGGGAGGGGGTTTTTTTGTTTGTTTTTTTTTGTTTGGTTGTTTTTTACTAAAATAATGTGTGCATAGCTCCTGAAGCCCATGGCAACAGAAGAAAGCCAGACTCCAAAAGTGACTAGAAATTGAAGATGGAAAACCATTGAAAACCAAGCTCACCATCTCTTAGATTCCATGTCCCCTCTGTGTCCCTGCTCTTTTCTTTGTGTCTGTATTATTATCTTCCTAAAGATCAGCTACTCCAACTTCATCACTAAGATGTAATTCTTGACTTTCCATGTCTTCAGTTTCAATTTCACAGAGAAACAGACCAGGAGAAACTTCTGATTGGCTCAGCATGGATAGCTATCCATCACTGATCTCTAACCAGGGAGGCAAATTCATATAGTATGAACTTCTGTTGGGGATTTCAGATTTGGGGGTTAAACAGAAAATCTAAGAAAAGTCAGCCTTACTGTTGACCTAAACTGCCTTTTTGTGAATTAGAAAAATCTTTCTATCCCTCACTAAGCTGTACTGTTAAATGCTAAGAAAGTTATTATAAAAGGTTTATCTGTAATAAATATGTGTATAATAACTACAAATGTTAAAAATTCTCCCTGGATTTACAAACACAAATGCAGAGATATATCTAGAAACCCTAATTGAGGTTATAATGAAATAAGCAAACACTTCAAATAGCTTTCTGTAGTCAATATTAAAAACTGAAGCTATTATTGACAATAGTACATCTATTTTGCAAATTGATGTAGTCAAATATTGCACAAAATAAAGTTAAATTTATTATATATGATTGTAAAGAAAGAAAAAAGTCTTGTTTACCTCAAATATATATTGTTAAAAGGAGTTCATGGAGGTTATTTTTAAAATGCCTGTTATACATAATTGTTAAATTGCTTGTGTGTGTGCTAAGTTGCTTACACACTGACTCTTCTGCAATGCCGTGTACTATATCCCACTGGGCTCCTCTGTCCATGGGATTCTCCAGCCAGGCAAGAATTCTGGAGTGGGTTTCTCTGCACTCCTCCAGGGATCTTCCCAACCCAGGAATCGAAACTGCATCTCTTACGTCTCTTGCATTGGCAGGCAGGTTCTTTACCAGTTGTGGTACCTGGGAAGCCCAATTATTATATTAAAAGATAATTTTTTAATTAATTTTTGATTCAAATTGTCAATCACTAGAAGGCATGCTGATTGGAATTAGAAACCTGTTATATCTGAATTTTGTGGTGTCAGAGACTATCTCCAAATCACTTAGTGACTAAATGTCACATCTAACCTCTTCCATATTGTCACCTTCTTTCTTCAAAGCTCTGAATTATGAAACTTCCTTTCAATAGTCGCATTTGTTTATGACCCCCACGTTCCTTGTTATGGTTTAATATGAAGATAACTAGCTCTGTTTTCTTTGTTTGTCTAGCAGACAATGGGGTAAGGAGCAGACATGAATTAGTGTATGGAAAGGATAATGGAGTTGAGAAACCAAGGTTCTTAATAGCTGGCGGAAAAACATATGCTAGTAAATTCAAAATGTTTTGGAAAGAATGTTGAGTAATGGGTAAATGAGATGATTACCAAAGGCTTCTTTTGTCTTCTGTAAACATGATTCATTTAATTACACAGTCTTCAAAGAAAATAGTAGCAAGCACAATGCCATAACAACACTCAAGTACGAAATAAAGAGATCCTAATGCTGATGTGATGGAAAAGGCAATGGCACCCCACTCCAGTACTCTTGCCTGGAAAATCCCATGGACGGAAAAGCCTGGCAGGCTACAATCCATGGGGTCGTGAAGAGTCGGATACGACTGAGCGACCTCACTTTCACTTTTCACTTTCATGCATTGGAGAAGGAAATGGCAACCCCCTCCAGTGTTCTTGCCTGGAGAATCCCAGGGACAGCAGAGCCTGGTGGGCTGTCGTCTATGGGGTCGCACAGAGTTGGACACGACTGAAGCGACTTAGCAGCAGCAACAATGCTGATGTGAAGGAACAGTGCATGAAAACAAGAAAAGAGTAACTGATCAAGTGAACTTAAAGTTAAAAATGCAAGTAATCAGACTAGGCTGGTTCAGGAGCTGGTGAATTCTTCTCTGAGTTTGCTCATTTTCTGTACAGCAGTCACATTATATACACCAAGTTGATGTTTCTAATGCAAAGACATATTTGCAGTCTTCATAACAGGCTCCTTAAATGGATTTCACTGATAAAACATGGGGAGCTGAAAATGTCCTCAAGCAGTTTGCTGGCTAAGCCTCCTGCAGTCTGAGAGTGAGAGGGTTAAGCGTTGTGATCATAAACCATACAATAATTGCTCTCAGCCCTATTAGCAGAATGTCTCGCATAGAGTGTCATCCTGCCATTCCCCATGGGTCCTGTTCACTAACCCCTTGCATTTTGACAGTTATTATCATCCAAGCACAAAACATCATCACTGCAATGCAGAGCTAGCCGGGCAGTAATGTATCAACATCAACTTGGTTTCTGAGAATAATTATTAAAATGTAGATTTTAATTGGATCATGGGAAAGGAAAACCAGTTTTTTACATTTATTTTTAAATGATGCTAACAACAAAATTAATTTCGGTTAAGATCAGAAGAAACAAAACTACATGTATCCCTTTCTGGGGGTAAAGTTAATCACATGTATAAGAAATCAGGAGTCCTTGGACATACTTCTTGTACATTAACTTTGAAAATATTGCCCATGTGTCTAGCTCTCTTTAGGATTTTGTGACATGAAGCTCCCATACTACAAAGTTCTGAGGAAACGGATTTTTCAGCAAAATGAAATGTTTCTTCCTTCCTAACTCTGCTATGATCCCTGCATTACAAACTTCTCCCATTCATCAACATTGCTCATTTCTCCTTTATTCCTAAATAGTTCTCAATTTGTGGACTTGAATCTATTAGCTTGTTTTTCTACTCCTTCATTTTATTACACAGAGTAACTGTCTAAACAAAGAGCATCCTGTTTAGTGAAGTTGAATCCTCATTCCTTGACCAATCAAGTAAATATTTATTATACTCAACTTTAAAAATAACTGACCAGAATTTACTTGTCTTTTTATCCCTCACTTATTGAGTGAGTGCTTATAATGTTGTAAATTTGGTAGGAGCTCTCCTAGGTGCTAAATGTACAAAGAATAACAATACACTGTCTGTGCTTTTGAAAACTCACCATGTAGCTATGGATTGTAGTCTGAGGTCATGTAATGAATTAGGCAGAGCTGAGAGCCTATCCCAGTGGTCTTATTCATACATATCTTCCATACCCTAAAACTTTATCATAGTCCATTTACCTACCTTTGAGTAAAAAAATGACCATGAAATGCTACAGAAAATGTATCATTAATAGGAGAAAAGTATTCCTGATTTCAAAGTATAACTTGTAGTTTAATTAAGCAGGCCAGAATAATGCTATACAAAGCTTGACCCTAAATTTTGGCAACTTAAAATAATAACTAAATTGGTGTCACTCGCAAGACTACAGGTTAACTGGGAGGTATGTCTGTGCTCTGCTAGGATCCCCATGTGTTAAAAATTAGCTATAGATTGGGTAAGCAGCTTTACTCATTTTGGCTAGACTCTTATGTTTTGGGGGGTAAACTGACGGACAGCTGGTCTGGAATAGCCTCAGTTCTTCATGTATTCTTGAAGAGACAGAGATAGAGGAGTAAGCAAGTCTAACTGTTAAGAATGCAAGCAGAAATAAACACACATGCATTTTATTAAGCCTCAGCTATCATTCCATTCAAAATACGAATTTGTGTTTCTCCTCTAAGCTCTTAAGTGATATCTTAACCATCACAGAGTTCTGCTTCTCCTTTCTCTTTCTCTTTATTTCCTTCCTCTTACACGTGTGTGCTCAGTCGTGTCTGACTCTTTGTAGCCCCAAGGACTGTGGTCCACCAGGTTTCTCTGTCCATGGGATTTTCCAGGCAAGAAGGCTGGAGTGGGTTGCTGTTTCCTTCAGAGGATCTTCCCGACCCAGGGATCAAACCTGTATCTTTTGCATCTTCTGCCTTGGCAGATGGATTCTTTACCAATAGTGCCACCTGGGAAGCCCTTTCTTCCTCTTAGTGGCTTATAATAGAGCAAGGAACTCAAAGGCAAATCTACATACAATATAGTCACCCAAACAAATGGGACTGATGGTGGATACACTCCTCAGTTTCAATTTGGTTAAAATAAATAATTTATTGAGCATTTACTTCATGCCTGTCCCTGAATATATTTTTTTTTCTAATTTTTTACTAGTATTCACTAGCAAAGTCTAGGAAAGTGTCCCAGGCAAGTGAAGTTGCATTATTAGGAAGAAGAGCAGTTGGAATTTAAGCCTCCCTCTGTCTGGCTTCACAACTCATCTCCTCCTGTGTTAGGCAGCTACCACTTCTATCAGGAGCTGTAGCTTTTGTGTGCCTTGGTTTAAGATGTGTATTCCAAATGGTTTCCATTTTCCTCAAATATTTCCCACATTATCCAGACATGTAACTGAATTCCTCAGTGTTTAGTAATATCTTTGAGATAGTTCAATTCAGTTCAGTCGCTCAGTCATATCTGACTCTATGCAATCCCATGAATAGTAGCACGCCAGTCCGCCCTGTCCATCACCAACTCCAGGAATTTACCTAAACTCATGTCCATTGATTCAATGATGTCATCCAACTATCTCATCCTCTGTTGTCCTCTTCTACTCCTGCCCTCAGTCTTTTCCAGCATCAGGGTCTTTTCAAATGAGTCAGCTGTTTGCGTCAGGTGGCCAAAGTATTGGAGTTTCAGCTTCAATGTCAGTCCTTCCAATGAACACCCAGGACTGATCTCCTTTAGGATGGACTGGTTGGATCTACTTGCAGTCCAAGGGCCTCTCAAGAGTCTGCTCCAACACCACAGTTCAAAAGCATCAATTCTTTAGCACTCAGCTTTCTTTATAGGCCAACTCTCACATCCATACATGACCACTGGAAAAACCATAGCCTCAACTAGATGGACCTTTGTTGACAAAGTAATGTCTCTGCTTTTGAATATGCTATCTAGGTTGGTCATAACTTTCCTTCCAAGTAGTAAACATCTTTTAATTTCATGGCTGCAGTCACAATCTGAAGTGATTTTGGAGCCAAAAAATAAAGTCAGCCACTGTTTCCACTGTTTCCCCATCTATTTGCCATAAAGTGATAGGACCGGATGCCATGATCTTAGTTTTCTGAATGTTGAGCTTTAAGCCAACTTAAGCCATCTATCTTTGAGATAGGTGTTTATTTTTTCCAGAAGCCCCTGTAAGGGTAATCAATAATGAATGGGATAATTTCAATGGAGAAATGAGGAAGGAGAATAGTAGTAATAATTTCTGTTTCTAGGAAAATTAGAGCATACACACTGAAGACTGGAAATCAGAAGAACTGAAAGAAGGGCAATCTCCAAGAGGATAGGAACCCTTTGTTAGAATTGCATGGAGTATATAATGAGCGAAATTTGCTCAGTCATGTCCGACTCTTTATGACCTCATGGGCTATACAGTCCATGGGATTCTCCAGACCAGAATACAGGAGCGGGTAGTCATCCCCTTCTCCAGGAGATCTTCCCAACCCAGGGATTGAACCCAGGTCTCCCACACTGCAGGCAGATTCTCTACTAGCTGAGCCACCAGGGAAGCCCAAGAGTACTGGAATCTGCAGCCTATGCCTTCTCCGGCAGATCTTACTGACCGAGGAATCGAACTGGGGTCTCCTGCGTTGCAGGCAGATTTTTACCAGCTGAGCTACCTTGGTACTAAATAAATAAACTTTGAATGAATGGATGAGTAAATTGGAAACAAGGAGATTCCAAAGAAAAACTTTATCCTACTTTACCGTTTTGCCTAAAGGTAATGTGAGTTCCAGCCAATAAGTATTAGAAACATTTGGGAGTGTACTATGGTTGCAATTGATTATGCTGAATAACTGCTCCTTAAGTAGTACTGGTTTCAGCAGGAAGCATTTAAATATATATGTTTTTCCCTTGATGCCTATTAATCCTAATGTAAATCTTTTTGATGCTGTATAATGAATACTAATCATGAATAAGAGATAGATGATGACTGTTCAAGTGCACTATAATTTGATTTGGCATATCCAAAATATTTTGTCCCCTGATAAAGCTCTTACAATAAATGTCTAAGTGTTCCTGCCAGAAGATATCAACATGACAAATATAGCAAAAGTATCCAATGCAGGTTAGGAATGACTTCCAAATGTGGAACAATTCCCAGATGTCTCTGGATAATAAAACAGCACAAATAACAAGGTGTTCTTCAGTGACTGGTATTCTTATGTCTAATTGTCGATGGCAATAGAAAAATGCCACTACCTCAAAATTCCCGTCAGTCTTTATGGATGGAGCCCAGCTTGTAAGTCTGCCCAGAATCGAGTGGGAATTAATTCTTTCTAGACACCATGTGTCAACCTAATCTGTGGATTCCTTCCCTCCTGAGTTATTGGCAGAGGAAAATATAGTGTCGTTTCCATTGTTTTCTTACCTGAGCCATAGTTAGTTCATGCTAGTGTTAACATGAACAGTGACCAACAGTAGAAACGGAGACGTGGTCATTAAGTTTAAAATTTCCCAATTTTTGAGATCCTTTGTTAAACCCTCTGCTTCTGCGATAAGGTACTTTTATTTATGAGAAAAAAAAAGAGAGAGACAGAGAGAGAAATGTCCTATCTCTGGAATTCTCTTGGTAGATCTCTCAATGCTTTATCTTTTCCCACTAAACTGTGCCATCCTTGTTGTAGTCTTCTGTATTAATGTAGGTACTGTATGAAACCCTGCAGGCAATGCTATATGTATATTGCCGTGTCTTTTATAACGGTCATAAATAAAGACAGACTGCTTCTAATGAATTATTTATCATGATTAATGGCACCACCAGCTACCCAATAATCTAAATAGAAATTTAGGATTCATTCTTGGCCTTTTACTTTCCTCACCTCTCCCAACTCTACCCTAACTTACTTCCAAGAGTCATTCCTATTGATTGTACTTTCTAAATATTTTCAAAATTGTATGTCTTATTTGCTTAGTCATGTCTGACTCTTTGGAACCCCATGGACTGTAGTCTGCCAGGCTCTTCTGTCCGTGGAATTCTCCAGGCAGGAAAACTGGAGTGGGTTGCCATGCCCTTCTCCAGGGGATCTTTCCAACCCAGGGATCGAATCCAGGGCTTCTGCAGTGCAGGTATATTCTTTACTGTCTCAGCCACCAGACTAATTTTCAAAATTAGTCCCTGTCTATTCTTACTACCACTGTCTATCTTTTTGAGTCCCTCTGAAGTTTCTCAGATTTCTGCAAGAGCCCCCTAACTTGCATCTAATCTTGGCCCCACCAAACCATCCTCCACATAACAGGAAGTTTTAAAATCATGTTTTAAATTCTCAAATTGCCTGACATAAATCACTTCTGTAAGAAGGAAGACCTTAATTATCTCATTCAGTGTTACATCCCCAGTGCACAGAAAACTGCCTGACATGAAGTGAGAACTCAACATTTATATGTTGAAGGAATGAGTAGATGCTTCTGAAGCAGAAGAGCATGACAGATTTACCTGGCCCTCTTCCTTGGACTGCACACACCAACCCTCCACTGGAGTCTCTGAAAAGTTCCTGACCTAGAGAACAGAGGCTATGTTTCTTCCCATTATGTGCCAGGCCTTTCCTGACCTGTCTACTGCCTACAATCTCAGGATCAGCTCCTGCCATGCCTTTTAATTCTGTGCATTCAAGTAATGACAGACTACTAGTAGCACTGACCTACTGCCTCAGTGTCATGCCTTATCCATTTGAAACATATGTTACCTCCTCTTTGCCCTTACCAGGCTTCCCTGGTGGCTCAGATGGTAAAGAATTTGCCTGCAATGCTGGAGATCTGGGTTTGATCCCTGGATCGGGACGATCCCCTGGAGAAGGGAATGACTACCCACTCCAGTATTCTTGCCTAGAGAATTCCATGGACAGAGGATCCTGGCAGTTCACAGTCTAACGAGTTTCAAAGAGTCCACAGGATTGACTGATTAACACTTACTTTGACTTTTGCCCTTAGCAGGAATTCTTCTTTGACCAGACCCCTTCCCTTCCCTGCAGCCACATCAACACACATTTCTTAGACTAAGGAAGAGACTCAGAATATTCTGTGCATTTAACTGTTGTTGTCTTTATTACCTTACCCTGTAACCATCTGTTCAGGCTTCATTCACCCTCCCTAGAGTGTCATGTTTGGGGATTAGAGACCATGATTTACACACCTTTGTATCCTTAATTCACAGCACAGGGCTTGGTATACTCAATATCAGCTTGGTGAAGGAATAAATGATGCCCAAATTAGAGGGAAAAAAATAGTTTAAGTAAAGATTATGCTGTATCTATGCTTCCATTGTGTTATGGGTTTAAAATTAAGATATTCTCTTGATTAAGTCTGTTGTTCCACTGAATAATGATACAAAGTATATTAACATTTCAGCAGTCAGATCACATTTTAGCATTATTATTTTTGCCTTTCTCAGAACAAACCCAGGCTTCTCTAACACTTTCTTTGCTAGCATGTGTAATCAAGGCATTAGCTTTCACCCATACCAATCAAATATTACTGATCATAATAGAAATATAAGGAGATCACTGCTTATATCCATGACTTTATCATTCTTCGCTAAGCTTGTTTGCTGGTGTTCTATCTTTAGTGAACAGAGTTCACACAAGCTCTGTCTGACCAAGTCTCTAACACCATATTTCAGATGGAATGTGAAGACTTTTGCGCCGAGCTGCTTTTTTATGTGGCTGTGAAGTCTGTCCTTTAATTAGCATTCCTATCTGTTGTTTGCAAAGCATGCTGTTTAATCCAATTTTTATATTCAATAAAAAAGAAAACACAGGAGCATTTCTTGCATAGATGCAGTGATAAAATGTCTGGATCTTTCAATCAAAAGAATATAAAGCACTTAAGCTTGGACATTCATTATCTCTGAAGAAGTTCTGGTGAGCTTGAGACCCAAAGGTGGTGGGCTTGGGAGACATGCACTGGGGCTGAGGCTGAAAACGCAGCAGGGTGCAGAGTGTTTCTCTTAGAAGCATGGTTGCTATTTTTGTTAGAGGTAATTGATGGTCAATAGGGACTGGCTTTGTCACTTCTGCTCTTCTAAACTGAGCCTGATGGGTCTCTTGTTATCCTTGGAGATGCTACCTCTATGCCCACAGCACTTTTCAATTCATTATCCCCTTTAGACAAGTGATTGAGTCCCCCAGTAATACCTTTAATGGATGCTGTGTTGCTGAACCAAGAAAGCTTGGCATGGAAGAGACAGGTATTTATTTTTAATGGGGTCACCCTGTATCAGGTGAAACTCTTCGCTTGTGGGTCAAGTACAAGTGTCACACTGAGTGAATGTTTCAATAAGATAGGCTGGGAGTAGAGCTTGTTCATGCTACGGTTCCTTAGCCACCTGTCTTTGAAAGTATGCACTGCTGACAGGCTTGTAAGTCATCCCTGTTGACAACCGGTGACATAGAATAGCAAGACTCAAAGGCAGAACCTGGCCATTTTTTTCCTCAATATACATATACAGATTTTGTCTTTTTGATATTTCAGACGCTGATCATTCTAGCAATTTGAGCTTCTCTTTGTCTACCATGGAGCAGACTTGGGAAAAGTATTAGATTTTTCCTTGCCTTTCTCACTAGGCTTGACCTTGTTACTATGATAAAGAATCTTTGTGTTGTGGAATTTATATCCTAGGAATCACATTTACCTTCTTCAAACTTCTCGCCTTCAGTACTTTCAAACATATTCTTGTAAATTAAGGGCTTCCCTGGTGGCTTAGACAGTAAAGAATCAGCTTGTGATGCTGGAGACCTGAGTTCAATCCCTGAGTTGGGAAGATCCCCTGAAGGAGGGCATGGCAACCCACTCCAGTGTTCTGGCCTGGAGAATCTCCTCCTGCCAAAAGGAGCTTGGCAGGCTATATTCTATGGGGTCACGAAGAGTTGGACATGAATGAGTGACTGAGCACATTTTAAATTAAATCCAGAAAGCCAACATTGTTATTCTGCCCTTCATACGCAAGCATTAGAAATCAAAAGCATATTAATATCTTATTCTTTAGTTTATAAAAAAGCAAGTAGTTCATATTGCACACTGATACATTCTTATTTTTCCTCTTTGTTCTATTTTTTAAATTCATAAAAATTACTAATCTATGTATAATATGTTTCAGTGACTCTAAGTGTCAATTATGATTCTACTATTAAATAGCTGATTGAAGAGTATATAAAACTTAATTTACAAATAAAATAATGGAATGGGGTGGTAGCTTTCTCACATCTATTTTGATTTTATGATCTTGTGTTCTTTCGGAGACCAGAAGATCTGTTATGTTACTTAGAACATAAGTGAGTCCTACAGAGACTCTATGTAGTATTTAGCTTTTTAATGTGAATGAAATTTTGACCTGCTTTATTTGGTTTCCTAACAATTTTTCCCCCAAAAAGATAGTAAAATAAGGTAACCGACAAGATCTTAGAGAGCAGGCTTGTTCTTAGCGTTATTGAAGGGCTTATGACAATGTACCTTCCTTGAACTGTCAGGATGTTGCCCAGACCAGGTACTCAGTGAATGAAGTCAGCAAGCTGTATGGTTCCAACAGTCTGTCCAACTCAAGCAAGACATATATCAGTATTCCCAGTTTGTAGCAATCAGGGAATTCTTCTTCCTTTTAAAAGAAGATTTTCTTTAAAAAAAGTTTGCCTATATAACTAAAATATAACAATACAACTAAAAGTAATGGATAAATACATAACAGTAGGCTTATTCAGTTCAACCTGGGACATTAAAATGTATCAAGGAAGCCACCATGTTCCAGACTTTTGTCTAATTACTGCGGGTATAAATTAGACAAGCTGCTGAAAGAATCTTATAATCCAGCTGGTGAGTAAAGTCACCTAAAAAGAGCATTTTGATGTATTGTGGAAATGCAATATGCATTGACCGTGCAGGGAGAGAAGGGACCTTTGGCACAAATCCATGAGGGAACGTTGGGCAGAAGAACCAAAGAAGGATTCCAAGAAAGATAACTTCCAATGCCTATTTTGAACAATGTGTAGGGATATTTCAGGTTAGAAGGTAATGTTTCCATATACGTATGGGTATGGGTGTGGATATGAGAGAAGCAAGCAAAAGGAAGAGTCAAAAAATTTGACTCAAAGAAGAGAAAGGTTATATTTTTATTAAATATGGCAATTAAACAGATTGGTGTCATATACAGAAAATCTGTTATTGCTTGACATATTTTTTCCAATCAGTTGGTTTACAACCAGTAAAGAATAATTCTTAATTCTGCAAAAACATATTAATTGCTGATTTATGAAGAAGACCAAAGGACACATGACTCTGCTAATCAAACATAGTATTATTACACAATCTTTTACTTTATATATAAATAATGCATTATTGTTTAAATAAGTATTTCAACCACATCACAGGAGAATTTGGAAAGTGAAGGAAAAATAAAGAAATTCACCACCCTATCACAAAGACTACTGTCTTTCATTTTGGGGCTCTTTATGTTTCTTCATATTGTTTTTTAGTGTATACACAGTAACATTTACTTTTTTATTTTGTGTAGCTCTGAATTTCGATGAGTGTATAAGTCTACACACCTGGAGGAGGAAATGGCCACCCACTCCAGTATTCTTGCCTAGAGAATTCCGCGGACAGAGGAGCTTGGCTGGCTACAGTCTATGGGGTTGCAAAGAGTCAGACTAATACACTACACTATGTCTAACACTACAGTACGTCTATGTAATCATGGCCACAATCAAGATACAGAACGGTTCCATTACCCTTAAAAATACCCTTATGCTACCCTTTGGATTCAAATTGTCCCCTCAATTCTTGTGCCTAGAAATTACTTACCTATTTCCTGTCCCTACCGTTTTTCCTTTTCCAGAATGTCATACAAGTAGAATCATACTGTGCTCATTCACTAATTTGTGTCCGACTCTTTGGGACCCCATGGACTGTAGCCTGCCAGACTCCTCTGTCCATGGAATTTTCCAAGCAAGTATATTGGAATGGGTTGCCATTTCCTTCTTCAGGGGATCTTGCAGACCCAGGGAATCAAACCAACATCTCCTTCATTGGCAGGTGGATTCTTTACCACTAGCGCCACCTGGGAAACCCAAATAGAGTCATACAGGTTGTAGCAATTTTTACCTAGCTTCCTTCATTAGTATAATGCATTTGAGATTTACTCATGTGGTTGCATGGGTCAATAATTCATTTTTTTTTGTATTGCTGAATATTCCCCTGCATGGCTATACCGCAGTTTCCCATTCACCAGTATAAGTACTTACGCATTGTTTCCAATTTTTCAGTTCAGTTCAGCCACTCAGTCGTGTCCGACTCTTGGCGACCCCATGGACTGCAGCACGCCAGGCCTCCCTGTTCATCACCAACTCCCGGGGTTTACTCAAACTCATGTCCATTGAGTCAGTGATGCCATCAAACCATCTCATCCTCTGTCATCTCCTTCTCCTCCTGCCCTCAATCTTTCCCAGTATCAGGGCCTTTTCAAATGAGTCAGTTCTTCACCTCAGGTATTGGAGGTGTATCCTTTCTTCACCAAAGCATACTTCACCAAAGGTATACTTTCTTCACCAAAGTATTGAAGATTATAAATAAAGTTGCTATAAATATGCATGTGCAGATTTTTGTGTGTGTGAATATAAATTTTTATTCCTAGACATGAAATTGTTGGGCCATATGGTAGGTGTATGTTTAACTTTATAAGAAATAGCAAGACTGTTTTTAAAGAGACTTTAACATGTTGTATCTCCATTAGAAATGCATGAGAGTGCTAATTACTTGACTCCTCATCAGCACTTGGTATTGTCTTTTTTTTTTTTTTTTTTTTGCTGTTCTCTGTGTAGTAGAATTTCATACCGGTTTTAATTTACACTTCCTAATGACAAATGATGCTAAACGCTTTTTTCATATGCTTATTGCCACCCAGACATCTTGGTCAGAAGGATATTGCCTATTTTAAAATTGCATTTGTTTACATACAGTTGAGTTTTGAATGTTCTTTTCATATGCTTGGTAAAGTTCTCTGTTGAATATTTGGTTTTCAAATATCATCTCTCATTTTTTTCATTCCCTTGATAATAACTTTTGCAAAGCAAAAATTTTCATGCTTGTAAAATTCTGTGTAGTATTATTTTTTCTAATGTAGATGATGCCCAAGGATTTTTTTTTTCCGTTTTAAATGCCTTTTTAAATATTTGTAGCCTTGAAGTGAGTGCAATTTTTGCTTTCTATTTTCATTAAATGTCAAGAGCACCTTTGGTGCTATTATATACTTTCTACAGTCATTATTTAAAAATAGCACATTTTTCCATAGATAAGTTCACTCATCTGGTATGAATTTATTGAATGCCTATGATACACAGAGCATTGTAGTAGCAAGCAAAACAAAAACAGTACTGCTTTAGTGTTAAGCTTACATTCTAGTTCAACATTCTCCAAAGTTACTTGATTTCTTTAAAATGTAGATTATCTAGTTATTTCCCTGAAAATTCTGATTTAATAGGTATGAGATGCAGCCCCCAAATTTTTTATGAGTATCTATAAGTTAAATTTTAAAAACTTAATCACATGAATATTAACACTATATGTTATATATATTAATATATTATACAATATAATTGTATGCTGTTACATAATTATTTTACCATATTGAATATTTACATTGCTTTTTATTTTTTATAATGGATAATTACCATAACAGTGTTATGATAATTTCACTATTTTTAGCAAAGTCTGCCAACACAGGATAACAGTTAATTAGTTGCTAAGTCCTGTCTAACTCTTTCATGACAACACTGACTGTAGCCCACAGGTCTCTTCTATCATGGGATTCTCCAAGCGAGAATACTGGAGTGGGTTTCCATTTCCTCCTGCAGGGGATCTTCCTGTCCCTGGAATTGAACCGAAGCTTTGGCAGGCAAATGCTTTACCACTGAGCCACCTGAAAAGCCCGGGATAACAGTAGGGATAAACAACAATGGACTGATAGATCCACATATATGTGCACCTTGTGAAAACAAATTACATCCTGTTCAAATAAACGCTTTGGTAGCTGCTAACATCTATGTCCACATTGCTTGAAAAGTGGGTATTATTGTCTTTATGTGTACTCAACTTTTGAGCCCACATTTATAGAAATAAAATAACTCATGACTAACTCAGATGAATAATATGAATGAAATTTATACTGACTTCTTGAAAACTTCTTAATGTAATTTCAGAAATCTAGAGCTATAAAGTGAGAAAGAAATGGCAGTCCACTCCAGTATTCTTGCCTGGAGAATCCCGTGGACAGAGGAGCCTGGTGGGCTACAGTCCAGGGGGTCACACAGAGTTGGACACAATTGAAGCGACTTAGCATGCATGCATGCATTGAAGAGGGAAATGGCAACCCACTCCAGTATTCTTGCCTGGAGAATCCCAGGGACAGAGGAGCCTGGTGGGCTGCTGTCAGTGAGGTCGCACAGAGTCCGACACAACTGAAGCGACTTAGCAGCCGCAGCACCAGCAGAGCTGTAAAGAGGAATAGAACACTGTGAAGAATCTATATCATAAAAAAAGAAAGAAGAGCTTCTTAGCCAGGCAACTGATGTTTTTTCAACAGTTGTATCCCAGCTCTACTGTGTTTAGTTTTTCAAGCTTGTGGCTCTATATTCACTTTCAGAGGTGGGAGAGCAGAATACCCAGAAAGGTAGACAAAAAGCACCTGATTATCGGGATTGGGTCCAAATATGGGGGGTTGAAATGACACATTAATACAAATCCAGTTCCTTCACTGACTTTAGCAATCCTTCAGGCATTGTCAAGGTAGTACATTTATGACATGATTATATGCTTTCTGAGACTCCTTAATTGGCTTTAAAGAGGAATATAACTATGGAGAATAAGGAAAATTTTATTTAAGCAAGAGATTGTTCATCTCTGCCACATATATGCACAGTGAATCTAAAAAGAAACAATTTCCAGAACTTTAGGATTAGTGGAATTAAGTGTTCAAATAAATGTTGAGTAAGAAAAATTCACTACACTTGTTCCTTGGAAGGAAAGCCATGAAAAACCTATACAGCATATTCAACAGCAGAGATATCACTTTGTTGATAAAGTGATATATAGTCAAAGCTATAGTTTTTCCAGTAGTCATACATGGATGTGAGAGTTGGAACCTAAAGAAGGCTGAGCACAGAAGAATACATGCATTCAAACTGTGGTGCTGGAGAAGACTCTTGAGAGTCTCTTTTGGACAGCAAGGAGATCAAACCAATCAATCCTAAAGGAAATCAACACTGAGTATTCAGTGGAAGGACTGATGCTGAAGCTGAAGCTCTAATACTTTGGCTACCTGACAGGAAGAGACGACTCATTGGAAAAGACTCTGGTGCTAGGAAAGATTGAAGGCAAAAGGAGAAAGGAGGCAGCAGAGGATGAGATGGTTGGCTAGCAACACCGAATCAATGAACATGAATTTTGGCAAACTACAGAAAATAGTGAAGGACAGAGGAGTTGGGAATGCTGCAGTCCACGGGATCACAAAGAATCAGACATGACTTACCAACTGAAAAACAATAAAGCACAAGTATCTTCTATTCATTATAAACTTTGAAAAGATGTGAACTTTTGAGAAGTGGTAGTTCTGCATAAAGAACATATCTATTATGAAAAAATACAATCTCAGTACCTGTTTTTTGGATGGTAAGTACTACAGCCTATATGGTGTAAGTTTTTAAATAATTATTCTCACCAAATTAGCAGAAATCTCTAAAGTTCAACCTTTTGGAAAGCACAAAAATATTTCAATATTTTTTCAGGATTGAAGACCCAGCCCACTTAGTCAACAAATACCAACTAGTTCATAAGAATATAAGAGATACTCAACTCACCAGAAGAAAAAGGAGAAAAGAATTCACCATGACTATAGTCTGGGTATAAGCAATTTTGCATGGTTCCTCTCATTTGAGCCTCTTTTAAAATTGACATAAACACTTTAGAGATGAAAAAAGATAAGTCAGGCAAATGCCAAGGTCAATCTTTTAACCTTGACATCTTATAACCTCCCGAGCTAGTAGAAAAGTGATTCTTTTTTGATGAAGTGTGATCATATGACTTCATGGGTATGTTATAAATTGATGTCAGAAATAAAATTTTCCATAGTCACATCATTATAATACTCTTTGTTAACCTTTAAAAGGCACTGGGGTAATGTACATAATATTTAATATATTTACACAATGAATGTGTCTAAATGGTTAGCCATAACACTTTAGAAAAGGAATACGACCGCCTTATTGAAGCATTTGCCCACAAATGAATCAATTAATTTCTGTCTCTCTTTAAACATTTATCAACCAAATATTATAAAACTGGTGTTTTAATCCACATTATCACTTTTAAAAAATCCAAACAGAATTTTGTGATTCCTGATTTATAAATGAAAAGACTAAGTCTCAGAGATGTGAAAGTGGTTCTGGCAGTCAGTGGTGGAGTCAGAATTTGCTGTAGGTCAGCTTAAATTAAAGTATGTGACATTGCCTTTATGTAGTTTCTCATCTAGATGGTTAACAAATTGCTCAACCTGCAATGCATCTTACACTACCCCTTAAATTGTTGCATTTCATCTCAGTGGACAACCTGGCAATTCCACCTGAAGCTTACTTTTTTTTCCCCCCTTTTTTTTTTAATACTTGGCTCATCAGGCCTCTCCAGGTTGGTATCTGAGAAAAATTCTCCCAGTTTTACTTTAATTGGCATTGGCAACATGTGGTCTCTGATGAAAAGCATATTTTCTTTCGAGATTGCAGTCATCAGTTGGGCTCATATTTCTTGGCCCCTCCATCAAGCTGAACTTATTTGGAAAAAGAAACAGCAGCTTGTGGGTTACTAAATGCCAGGGAGCTGAACTTAAAAAAAGAGAGAGAAAAAGTCACACAGGAAAACAACTTTAAAATACACTTAGAAAGCTTCTGTGTGTGTGTGTGTGTGTTCGTGTGTGTATGTGCGTGCACACGTGCAAAGGCTAACATCAATCACTCAGTGCAGGTATTAATATATATGCAGAACTAGTCTGTGTATGCAAAACTCTTAAAGGGCATGATTTTTACCCATAGCCTATTTATTCCAAACATAGCTAAATGAGGAGACCAAATATAGAAAGTGGTGCTCCAGGGGCCCTACGGCCTATATAGAATTTAAACTCAAATGATTTGCAAAATCACTACTAAGACAGCTTGCTCATACTGTCAGCGTGCCAGCACCAGAAGCTTGCCGTGTATTTTTGTCTTGGCAGATGTACATTCTGTTATAAAGGTCTGTTCATCTGATGCCTTTCTTGTTTCCAGGTAATGTTCAGTGCCTTCTTGCAGGGGGTGGGCAGTGCGGGGTTGGGGAGGAGTGCTGTGAGCCTCTGTGGCTTCTTGCCTTCTTACAGGAGAGGCAGCCCACACCCTGACTCTGACCACGGGGCTGGTGTCCTGGTTTACCTCCCTCGGGAGCTGGTTTCTGCTCCACCAGACTACAGGTCACCAGTATTCTCCTTTCTTCCTTTTTTATATGATTCAATTGGACTTCCAATATTTGTCAGGGCAGAGGGAAACATACCAGTGTTAGATAACATCAACAATGATTGCATTTCTTTAAAAGTCACCTTAGGTTTGAGGAGTTTTGAGAGGTTGTTTTTTTTTTTTTTTTTCAGATTAAAGCATGATTTCCCAAACTGATTAGCATAGTTTTTAAGGCACTCTCAAGTGTTTGTTAGGCTTCCATGCTGGTCTCCATATGCCTCTTTTCAATTACATGTGCTGCCACAAGGATGGCTAAACGAAACGCTTCTTTAAAAACAGAAAGCAAACTGTTAGGCTTTGTGCGGTGTAACTAGAGTGCCACATCTCTTAACTGCCCCGATTTCATCACCGAACTGCTAAATGTTCTATCTGCAGAAGTAGCCATTAAAATGAACCTTAAATTGAGATACTCTGTGGGAATGAAAGGGGAGCTGGGGAATTGGAAGGGATTAAAAGAATACGAGTTAGAATTCAGACTATAGTTGTCCTGGAGGTTGCCTGTGGAGAGAATTTTTATTACTGATGGTAATAAAGTAATAATAAGAATACTAAGAGTTCTATCTAATGTTTGTTGAGCACTTATTATGTTAGGCACGATTCTAAGATCTCAATGTTATCAATTTGTTAAGCCGGTTAATTAATCAACAAAAAATCTATAAATCTGTGTTATAATCTTATATATTAGGAAACTGAGGCAGAGAATTAGTTTTTCCTCAGGGCAAGCTGCTGAGATCAAGTCCAGGTAGTGTGGCTCCAGAATTTACGTCTTATTTTAAGGTTACTTGGAGAACCAAATGCAAGGATTGCATTAGGAAGAGCTTTTTTCATCTGTTCTTATGCTCTCGTACTCTGGGTTGTGTTACTAGATTGTGAGTTCTCAATTATCACCCACTAGAGTGCCTGTCATATAACCACTTCTCAGGAAATGTTTGTAAAATGATTGAATAAATGAATGAATGATATCTTACTTTCTGGGAAGTGCCATAAGTAAGCCAATTACAGTGCAAAACAAGACATCAGTTGGACAAAACAAACAAACAAAAACCAACTTGTGAAATAGCTATTCAGCTCCTCATTAACTCTTTTCTTTCTCCAGCTTTATTGAGATACAATTGACATAGTATGTTGTGTGAGCTTAGAGTATATGATGTGATGATCTGATGCACACATATATTTAGGAATGCTTTTCCACAAGTTTAGTTAACATATCCCTTGCCTTACATGATTGCCATTTTAATACTGCTGCTGTTGTTAAGGTTAGAATCTTAAATTCTACTCTCATAGCAACTTTTAAGTATACAATATAGTATTGCAAAGTATATGCCAAAGCCTTTGACTGTGTGGATCACAATCAACTGTGGAAAATTCTTCAAGAGATGGGACTACCAGATCACCTAACCTGCCTCTTGAGAAATCTGTATGCAGGTCAGGAAGCAACAGTTAGAACTGGACATGGAACAACAGACTGGTTCCAAATAGGAAAAGGAGTGTGTCAAGGCTGTATATTGTCACCCTGTTTATTTAACTTCTATGCAGAGTACATCATGAGAAACGCTGGACTGGAAGAAACACAAGCTGGAATCAAGATTGCCGGCAGAAATATCAATAATCTCACATATGCAGATGACACCAGCCTTATGACAGAAAGTGAAGAGGAACTAAAAAGCCTCTTGATGAAAGTGAAAGAGGAGACCAAAAAAGTTGGCTTAAAGCTCAACATTCAGAAAACAAAGATCATGGCATCCAGTCCCATCACTTCATGGGAAATAGATGGGGAAACAGTGTAAACAGTGTCAGACTTTATTTTGGGGGGCTCCAAAATCACTGCAGATGGTGATTGCAGCCATGAAATTAAAAGACGCTTACTCCTTGGAAGAAAAGTTATGACCAACCTAGATAGTATATTCAAAAGCAGAGACATTACTTTGCTGACTAAGGTCCGTCTAGTCAAGGCTATGGTTTTTCCAGTAGTCATGTATGGATGTGAGAGTTGGACTGTGAAGAATGCTGAGTACTGAAGAATTGATGCTTTTGAAGTGTGGTGTTGGAGAAGACTCTTGAGAGTCCCTTGGTCTGCAAGGAGATCCAACCAGTCCATTCTAAAGGAGATCAACCCTGGGATTTCTTTGGAAGGAATGATGCTAAAGCTGAAGCTCCAGTACTTTGGCCATGTCATGCGAAGAGTTGACTCATTGGAAAAGACACTGATGCTGGCAGGGACTGGGGGCAGGAGGAGAAGGGGACGACAGAGGATGAGATGGCTGGATGGCATCACAGACTCGATGGACGTGAGTCTGAGTGAACTCCGGGAGATGGTGATGAACAGGGAGGCCTGGCGTGCTGCAATTCATGGGATCGCAAAGAGTCGGACACAACTGAGCGACTGAACTGAACTGAGCTGAACAATAGTTACCATGCTGTACATTAGGTCCCTAGAACTTATTCATTTTATAACTGAAAGTCTGTACCCTTTGACCAACATCTCCCCGTTTCTCCCACCCCTCATCCCCTGGCTATCACCATTGTACTCTCTGTTTCTATGAGTTCAATGTCTTTAGATTCCACATACAAGTAACATCTCACAGTAGTTGTCTTTCTCTGTCTGACTCACTTCACTTAGAATAATACGTCCTTAACTTCTATCCATGTTGTTTTAAATGTCAGGACTTCCTTCTTTCTCCTGGATAAATAATATTTCACTTTATACAGCTAAATATCTATCTATCTGTATATATACCTCATTTTCTTTGCCCCTTCATCTGTTTACAGATACTGTTGTTTTTTTTTCTTTTCAAGTCTTGGCTATTATGAATAGTGTTGCAATGAATACGAGAGTGCAGATATCTCTTTGAAACAGTGATTTCATCTCCTTCCTATAAAGATCTAGAAGTGGGATTGCTGGATCGTATGGTAGTTCTATTTATAGTTTCCTGAGGAAACTTCATACTGTTTTCCATATTAGCTGCATCAGTTTACATTCCCACCAATGGTACAAAAGGATTCCCTTTTCTCCACATCCTCACTTGTCTTTTTGAATAACAGTCATTTTAGCAAGTATGCAGTGGTATCTCATTGTGGTTTTAATTTGCACTTCCCTGATGATTAGTGATATTGAGCACATTTTCTTATACTTATTGGGCACTGGCCATTTGTATGTCATTTTTGGAAAAATATCTATTCAGGTTTCCTGCCCATTTTTAATTTTTTTTGGCTATTGAATTGTATAAGTTCCCTATGTAATTTTAATATTAACCTTTTATTCTATATGATTTGGAAATATTTTCACCCATTCTGTAGATTGAATTTTCATTTTGTCAATAGTTTCTTTTCCTGTTCAGAAGTTTTAGATTGATGTAGTCCCACTTGTTGATTTTTTCTTCTATTGCTCATATTTTAGATGTCATATTTTTCAAAATTATTGCCAAGACTGACATTAAGGAGTTTTTAACCTATATTTTCTCCTAGAAATTTTGTGATTTTAGATCTTACATTTAAGCCTTTAATTACTTTAAAGTTATTTTGTGTGAGCAGTATAAGATAGGGATACATTTTCATTCATATAGATATCCAGTTTTTCCAACACCATTCATTGAAGATACTACTTATTTTCCCTTGAGTATTCTTGGCTTCCTTGTCAAATGTTAATTGATCATGTATGTGTGGGCTTGTTTCTGGGCTCTCAACTCTGTTCCATTACTCTATGTGTCTGTTTTTAATGCCAGTACCATACTGTTTTGACTACTATAGTTTTGTAATATAGTTTGAAGCAAAGAAGTGTGATGACTCCAGCTTTGTTCTTTATGATTGTTTCGGCTGCTTGGGGTCTTTTTTGTTTCTGTATGAATTGTAGGATTGTTTTTTTTTTCCTATACCTGTGAAAAATGCCCCTGGAATTTTGATAGGAATTTGGGGTAGTAGCAGCATTTTTTTATAGTATTAAATTTTCCGATTCATGAAAATGGGCTATTTTCCCTTATATTTGTGTCTTTTTCAATTTCTCTTTTCAATGTCTCATAGTTCTTGATGAGCAGATCTTTCACTTCCTTGGTTAAATTTATTCTTCAGTATTTTATTGCTTTTGATGTATTATAAATGAGATTCCTGTCTTTACTCTTTTTTCAGAGAGTTCATTGTTAGTGTATAAAAAAGCAGCTAATTTTTGTTATAAGATACTACTTTTTTAGATTGCACAGCATTGCAACATAGTAGAAAACACATACACACTAATTTCAGAGCCAGCTCAAGTTCTCTTAGCTACAAGGCAATCACAACTCACCATATGATTGTATTTGGTTGCTTCAATTTGGACTTCAGTTTCTGTTTGGTAAATAAGAGTATTTGCTTAAAAGCATCCCTTTCTTTTTTAATTTTGTATTGGAGTACAGCTGATTAAAAATGTTGTGATAATTTCAGGTGGACAGCAAAGGGACTCAGCCATACATATACATGTATCTATTCTCCTCCAGACTCCCCTCCCATCCAGGCTGCCACATCACATTGAGCAGAATTTCCTATGCTATACAATAGCTCCTTGTTGGCTATTCAATTAAAATAGAGCAGCCTCTTCTAATTCTGATGTTCTATAATATTTTTAGACAATTGAAACTAGAACTTACTTTTTCTTTTTCTTTTTTTTTTTTTAGGAAAATGCTTCCTTAGTATCTATGGAATAGCTGTAATGTATCTGTTTGCAAGCATGGAAAATGTTACTTTCACAAATGCCATTAGAGGTGCATAATCTGTAAGAGAGAAGGAAGGAAGTAAATAAAGTGAGGAAAGTTGTTTAATGTATAGTGGAAGTTGTTGAGTTCAGTAATGTTTAGTATATACTAGAAAATCCATCAAATAAGGGTATGTAAAAATTATTAAGTTTCTACAACACGTGGAATCTTTTGGAATCACCATCAAATTGCTTGTCTTTTTTTATACAATGATTGTATTTCTAAAACTGCTGTGCATATATAAATAATTATAAAATAAATATTTATTATTGGTTTTTTGGGGGCTGCACTGTTTCTCCATTGCTGCACACAGGCTTTCTCTAGTTGCAGCAAATGGGGACTGATCTTCCTTGGGTATGAGGGCTTCTCATTGCAGTGGCTTCTCTTGTGGAGCCTGGGCTCTAAAGCACACAAACTTCAATAATTGTGGCACATGGGCTTAGTTGTACTGTGGCATGTGGGATCTCTCCAGGCCAGGGATCAAACCTGTGTCTCCTACATTGACATGTATATTCTTAACCACTGGACCACCAGGGAAGCCCCAGTTCAGTTCAGTCGCTCAGTCGTGTCTAACTCTTTGCGAC
Source organism: Ovis aries (assembly GCF_016772045.2). NCBI lineage: Eukaryota > Metazoa > Chordata > Mammalia > Artiodactyla > Bovidae > Ovis > Ovis aries. The sequence continues at coordinate 95,050,788 of NC_056059.1, forward strand.
CCCATGAATTGCAGCACACCAGGCCTCCCTGTCCATCACCATCTCCCGGAGTTCACTCAGACTCACAACCATCGAGTCCGTGATGCCATCCAGCCATCTCATCCTGGGTTGCCCCCTTCTCCTCCTGCCCTCAAACCCTCCCAGCATCAGAGTCTTTTCAAATGAGTCAACTCTTCACATGAGGTGGCCAAAGTACTGGAGCTTCAGCTTTAGCATCATTCCTTCCAAAGAAATCCCAGGGCTGATCTCCTTCAGAATGGACTGGTTGGATCTCCTTGCAGTCCAAGGGACTCTCAAGAGTCTTCTCCAACACCACACTTCAAAAGCATCAATTCTTCAGCACTCAGTCTTCTTCGCAGTCCAACTCTCACATCCATACATGACCACAGGAAAAACAGCCTTGACTAGATGGACCTTAGTCGGCAAAGTAATGTCTCTGCTTTTGAATATACTATCTAGGTTGGTCATAACTTTTCTTCCAAGGAGTAAGCGTCTTTTAATTTCATGGCTGCAATCACCATTTGCAGTGATTTTGGAGCCCCCAAAAATAAAGTCTGACACTGTTTCCACTGTTTCTCCATCTATTCCCCATGAAGTGATGGGACCAGATGCCATGATCTTCGTTTTCTGAATGTTGAGCTTTAAGCCAACTTTTTCAGTCTCCTCTTTCACTTTCATCAAGAGGCTTTTTAGTTCCTCTTCACTTTCTGTCATAAGGCTGGTGTCATCTGCATATGTGAGATTATTGATATTTCTGCCAGCAATCTTGATTCCAGCTTGTGTTTCTTCCAGTCCAGCATTTCTCATGATGTACTCTGCATAAAAGTTAAATAATCAGGGTGACAATATATAGCTTTGACGTACTTCTTTTCCTATTTGGAACCAGTCTGTTGTTCCATGTCCAGTTCTAACTGTTGCTTCCTGACCTGCATACAGATTTCTCAAGAGGCAGGTTAGGTGATCTGGTATTCCCATCTTTTTCAGAATTTTCCACAGTTGATTGTGATCCACACAGTCAAAGGCTTTGGCATAGTCAATAAAGCAGAAATAGATGTTTTTCTGGAACTCTCTTGCTTTTTCCATGATCCAGCAGATGTTGGCAGTTTGATCTCTGGTTCCTCTGCCTTTTCTAAAACCAGCTTGAACATCAGGAATTTCACAGTTCACATATTGCTGAAGCCTGGCTTGGAGAATTTTGAGCATTACTTTACTAGCATGTGAGATGAATGCAATTGTGCGGTAGTTTAAGGATTCTTTGGCATTGCCTTTCTTTGGAATTAGAATGAAAACTGACCTTTTCCAGTCCCGTGGCCGCTGCTGAGTTTTCCAAATTTGCTGGCATATTGAGTGCAGCACTTTCACAGCATCATCTTTCAAGGATTTGAAACAGCTCAACTGGAATTCCATCACCTCCACTAGCTTTGTTCATAGTGATGCTTTCTAAGGCCCACTTGATTCACATTCCAAGATGTCTGGCTCTAGATTAGTGATCACATCATCATGATTATCTGGGTCGTGAAGATCTTTTTTGCACAGTTCTTCCATGTATTCTTGTCACCTCTTCTTAATATCTTCTGCTTCTGTTAGGTCCAGACCATTTCTGTCCTTTATCGAGCCCATCTTTGCATGAAATGTTCCCTTGGTATCTCTAATTTTCTTGAAGAAATCTCTAGTCTTTCCCATTCTGTTGTTTTCCTCGATTTCTTTGCATTGATCACTGAAGAAAGCTTTCTTATCTCTTCTTGCTATTCTTTGGAACTCTGCATTCAGATGCTTATATCTTTCCTTTTTTCCTTTGCTTTTCGCCTCTCCTCTTTTCAGAGCTATTTGTAAGGCCTCCCCAAACAGCCATTTTGCTTTTTTGCATTTCTTTTCCATGGGGATGGTCTTGATCCCTGTCTCCTATACAATGTCACAAACCTCATTCCATAGTTCATCAGGCACTCTATCTATCAGATCTAGACCCTTAAATCTATTTTTCACTTCCACTGTATAATCATAAGGGATTTGATTGAGGTCATACCTGAATGGTTTAGCGGTTTTCCCTACTTTCTTCAATTTGAGTCTGAATTTGGTAATAAGGAGTTCATGATCTGAGCCACAGTCAGTTCCTGGTCTTGTTCTTGTTGACTGTATACAGCTTCTCCATCTTTGGCAGCAGAGAATATAATCAATCTGATTTTGGTGTTGACCATCTGGTGACATCCATATGTAGATCCTTCTCTTGCGTTGTTGGAAGACGGTGTTTGCTATGAAGACGGTGTTTGCTATGACCAGTGTATTTTCTTGGCAAAACTCTATTAGTCTTTGCTCTGCTTCATTCCATATTCCAAGGCCAAATTTGCCTGTTACTCCAGGTGTTTCTTGACTTCCTACTTTTGCATTCCAGTCCCCTATAATGAAAAGGACATCTTTTTTGGGTGTTAGTTCTAAAAGATCTTGTAGGTCTTCATAAAACCATTCAACTTCAGTTTCTTCAGCATTACTGGTTGGGGCATAGACTGGATAACTGTGATATTGAATGGTTTGCCTTGGAGACGAACAGAGATCATTCTGTCGTTTTGAGATTGCATCCAAGTACTGCATTTCGGACTCTTTTGTTGACCATGATGGCTACTCCATTTCTTCTGAGGGATTCCTGCCTGCAGTAGTAGATGTAATGGTCATCTGAGTTAAATTCACCCATTCCAGTCCATTTTAGTTCGCTGATTTCTAGAATGTCGATGTTCACCCTTGCCATCTCTTGTTTGACCACTTCCAATTTGCCTTGATTCATGGACCTGACATTTCAGGTTCCTATGCAATATTGCTCTTTACAGCATCGGACCTTGCTTCTATCACCAGTCACATCCACAACTGGGTATTGTTTTTGCTTTGGCTCCATCCCTTCATTCTTTCTGGAGTTATTTCTCCACTAATCTCCAGTAGCATATTGGGCACCTAATGACCTGGGGAGTTCCTCTTTTGGTATCCTATCATTTTGCCTTTTCCTACTGTTCATGTTGGGAACAGTAGGGAAGCCCCAAATGAGTAATATTTTAAACATATTAGAGACATGGTTATTTAATGGAAGTAAACAAATATAGAGAGGAATCCTTTGATAAATACATCCTCAAGCTTTAAAAACTCATTTAAAAGAATTTCTCCTTAGCAGTTCAAGTTGCAATTCAGCATAATACAAAATCCACAGGTGCCATATCCATAGAAAACATGGGAACAAACCAGAGATGGTTTTACTTATTTCCGGAATAGGATTTTGAGTTACAAGTGTACTGGTCACAGTAATCAGAGGAAATCCAGACACATGGAAAAATCATATTTATACATATGATAAATTATTTTAAGGGTTCTCTGAACACCAATGCCATCATCCATCAATGTGAAGCTGCTTCTACAAATGTGCATGAATTTCTTGAAAGGATTTATAATCCAGCCAATACGGTACATTTTGAATGTGTTACAGAAAGGACAGATTTACAGGAGACAATCTGCCTTCATGATGATTGCATATTGTGGCATTTCTAGTCCATATGGATCAGTAAGACTTGGATAGCAGGCATTTGACCTTCAAAATCATGCAAATGTGAAACCAGACTTCTACTCTTACAGCTGGGACCGTCAGTGGGACTTCTTCAGCTTATTCTGGAGGCACTGATTAAAACATAATTTGACTTCTAAAAATTATTGAGATGTTATTTTAATGCTTTTCTCCCCCCGCCAGTGGAAAATGACTGAGTCTTTTCCTCCCCTCATCCACATTCCCTCTGGCTAACCTTCACTCATTAGCACCCAGAACTCAAATACTGATCATTTAAGAGAGAACTTGCTAACTCAGAGCCACAGGCTAACTAAACAAGACTTGAAACCTTTTTGTGCATGCCATAGTTAATCTCCAGTAATAACTCCTGAAAACCTTTGAAAAGGTCTCAGAGTGGCTTTCTGTCAGAGGCCTTAGGAAACTACATTTTCTCACTGCAAAACCTTGATCATGCCAGATATAATCAGACTGTTTATCTGGCAATGTTAATTTTCTGGGTTTACAGTATAACAATTCTCCAAGATTATTGGAACAGAATCACAAGAAGTTCTATCTGTTAATCTGCCAACATTTTTTTTTTTTTGCATTTAAAAAATTCAGTGCAAAATGGTATCACATTTTCTAGAGTGCAGACGAGACTGTGCTTGAATAAATGCGTTTTGCCAAAGCAAAAGTAATGTAAAAAAAAAAAAAAAACCCTCAAGATTGAGAGAAGCAATTTCAACAGTTTCCCTCTTTGTGAAACCTTCAGGGGAGGCAGGCTAGAAGAAGATATACAAGCATCTTTGTGACTACACTCTGACAAGCTGAAGACAGCAAGAAAAACTTTATTGTAAAAGGTGAAAAAAATTAAATCTCAGCAGTATCTCAGCTTATAAAGGGGTAAAATCTTCCCATTCAAGTAAGTCTGACCACCTCAACTACTCCAAAATCTTCTATAAAAGAGTGACTTGCAAGCTTTTGGTCTCTACAGACTTTGGACTTTTGGCTATAGCCTTAAGGAACTTACTTGTTTGCTATTTTGTGTACTCCTCCTTCTTTAAGGTTGTGCGTCTAGCAACTCAGTTTAAATTTATTATGAATTCTTTATTGATAAACAACATATCTTCTTATACCATCTGGCTTTGTGGTTCAGTTGCTAAGTCATGTCCAACTCATTGCAACCCCATGGACTACAGCATGCCCTGTCCTTAGCTATCTCCTGGAGTTTGCTCAGACTCATGTCCATTGAGTAAGTGATGCCATCCAACCATTTCATCCTCTGTCTCCCTGTTCTCCTCCTGCCCTCAGTCTCTCCCAGTATCAGGGTCTTTTCCAATGAGTTAGCTTTTTGCATCAGGTGGCCAAAGTATTGGAACTTCAACTTCAAATATTATCTCATAATTCAATTTAACCATTTCCAAATGGAAATTTCTTTCTCTCCTATAATTTTTAGTAGATGCAAAGTTTAGTATCTCCAACTGCTTATATCAGGGCAATGTTTTCCATTTGCTTCTGAAAAGTGTAAATATCCAGTGTACTCAGAATCCAAAGCACCCGAAAGTAATATCTAGCATTATTTATGGAATATATTATGTGCATCATATAGATATAAATCCTTTCTATGCATTTATGTTTATTTATTTCTCATAGCAACCCCTTGAAGTAGGTGCTCTGATTATCCTAATTTTGCAGATAAAGAAAATGAAGTCTAGAAAAGTTAGACAGCTGCCAACAATTTATCTTTTGTCACATTTGGCATAATGAAACAGAGTTTGAATCTAAACAGTCATTCCCAAGAGCTGGCAGTCCTTACTATTTGCTTATACAGAGAGAAAGTGAATAATGCACTGATAAATATTTATTCTCATTGTTTATGGACTTGCTCAAGTGCTATCTTCAATCAAAAAGTTCAATAAAAAATTGAAAATCTTCATAAATTATGAAGTCACCCAATTAGGTAATAATAATAATAATAATAATAATAATAATAATAACAGCCCATACTGTTTTGATTACTGTAGCTTTGTAGTATATTTTGAAATCAGAAAGCCTGATTCTTTCAGCTCCATTTTTATTTTTCAAGATGCTTTGGCTATTCTGGGTCTTTTTGCTTCCATACAAAGTTTTAAATGTTTTGCTCTAGTTCTGTGAAAAATTCCATTGATAAATTGATAGAGATTGCATTTAATCTATAGATTGCCTTGAGTAATATAATCATTTTAACAATATTGATTCTTCCAATCAAAGAACATGGCATATCTTTCCATATGTTTGTGTCATCTTCAGTTGCTTTCATCAGAGTCATAGTTTTCAGAGTACAGGTCTTTTGCCTCCTTCAGTTCAGATGTTCAGTCATGTCCAGCTCTTTGCCACCCCGTGGACTGAAGCATGCCAGACTTCCCTGTCCATCACCAACTCTTGGAGTTTACTCAAACTCATGTCCATCAAGTTGGTGATGCCATTCAACCATCTCATCCTCTGTTGCCCCCTTCTCCTCCCACCTTCAATCTTTCCCAACATCAAGATCTTTTCCAACTAGTCAGTTCTTCACATTAGATGACCAAAGTATTGGAGTTTCAGCTTCAACATCAGACCTTCCAATGAATATTCAGGACTGATTTCCTTTAGGATTGACTGATTGGATCTCCTTGCAGTCCAAAGGACTCTCAGAGTCTTCTCCAACATCACAGTTCAAAAGCATCAATTCTTCAGCACTCAGCTTTCTTTATAGTACAATTCTCACATCCATATATGAGAAAATCCACCAGAAAAACCATAGCTTTGACTAGACGGACCTTTGCATTACTGCAGAGGAATGATTTTCTTGTTCTGTGTGTCATCCATATTCTATACCTCCTTCAAAATTGCAGAAATCATTCACACACACACACACACACACACACACACGTATATCCTTGAAATTACAGACACCAGGAACTGGGAATGTGATTGATGGAAATGACTAGTCATAGGCAAGTCATATTCTCATATGAGGCCTCCGTTTCTCCCACTATAAAATAAAAAGTTAGAATCCATTAGTTCTAAGATCCCTTCTGGGCCTGACATTCTAAGACGTTATGATAAATCTTTAGTGATAGTGATTATAATTGTAGCTTAGGGTGTTGTTTTTATTTATAAAATTAGATATATACAATCATAACTCAGAACAAGAAGGGCACACACTGCTAATTGAGTTTCTTCGTGAAATAAATAAATAAAGCACCCATATCTGATAGCTTCACTTGTAGCATATAAAGACCACTACAGAATTCATTATAAAGCCAAGTGAAAGTGAAGTCACTCAGTCATGTCCGAATCTTTGCAACCCTGTGCACTGTAGCCCGCCAGGCTCCGCTGTCCAAGAAGGGTATATAATTTCCACTTTGGAAGAACCAGTGTGTCACATACAAAAAAAGCCTTTTGTAAAAGAGAAATTGGAGATTGCTTCTTGTAAGAGTTTCTTTTCTACTTTTACTGTAACTTACTCTTTGTATACTGTATAAGCCTAAAATGGTCTTTCCTACCATATGTATCAACCTAAAATGGTCTTTCCTACCACACATATGTGGGCATCCCTGGTGGCTCAGTTGTCAAGAATCTGCCTGCCAAGCAGGAGATGCAGGTTTGATCCCTGGGTCACAAAGATTCCCCTGGAAAAAGAAATGGCAACCCACTCCAGTATTCTTGCCTGGAAAGTTGAGGTTGCAAAGAGTCAGACATGCCTTAACAACTAAACAACAACCACACACATACACTTAACTATCTAGGGAGAATTACGGACACTGTAAATATTTTGGGAGTTTCAAACATTCCTTTAAGAAAAACAGACATGAACACAGCATTTAGTAAACAATTACTCTGTGTTCCATGACCGTATGTTTGAAATCCAGTCACATTAAATTTTCTTAGAGATATTTGGGATCCTCAGAAAAGGTATAAAGGAGTTTAGCAATGAGCAAAAGAAAGTTTAGTATGAATACAGCAAAGGTATTTTTTTTCCCTTAGAAATACATCATCAGGCTTTGGGCAAGGTGAGGAAATCTCTTGAAATAATATTCAAGATTTTTTTTGTGTGTTTGCATATAGAAAGAGCCATCATTGTCTCAAAGGGATCTTTACACACTAAACAAAGTGTCTGTTAATAATGAAAATAATCAGGTGATTGCTGAAAGGCTAGGATTCAGGCAGTGAAACTTCTTATTAACAATAAAAATATTTGTTCTATTACCCCTTACCCTTACTTCCAATGTCATGGGATCCACTTCCTTGCAAAGGTTCTGGTCTAACTTCTCTTCATAACTGTGGTTTAGTCACTAAATCATGTCTGACTCTTGTGACCCCGTGGACCGTAGCCTACCAGGCTGCTCCGTCCACGTGATTTTCCAGGCAAGAGTAATGGAGTGGGGTACCATCGCCTTCTCCATGAGAGATCTACAGTGGGTTCTGTTTTCCTGATTGGCTCTGACTGTTGCAGCTGGTTGCAGACATGCTGCTTCTGGTGCAGGCGACAAAGGGAATAAAAACAAGCATCCTGAAAGCAAATAGACCTGAAATACTTACTAGTGGTAAGGAACCCACCTGTCAATGCAGACATGAGACGTGGGTTTGATCCCTGGTTTGGGAAGATCTCCTGGAGGAGGGCACTGCAACGCACTCCAGTATTCTTGCCTGGAGGATCCCACAGACAGAGGAGCCTGGCAGGCTATGGTCCATAGGGTTGCAAAGAGTTAGACGTGACTGAAGCGACTTAGCACGCACACTAGTACAAGGACAATACAGACAGTTTCCATGACTCGAGACTCACTTACATCAAGATGTGTTAGGACACCTGATATCTCTCATTGTTGTTCTGACTTTCAAATGATGTTCTTGCTGCATTTTTCACTGTGAAATCTACAAGTCTTTCCATGTCAAGTTATATAATCCCAGAATAATTTAAAAACATAAATCGCCCAAGGTTGAATTAAGTTCTTTTTAATTGCTTTGAAGTGAAGGAACCGTGACATGAGTGCAGGTTTCACTTTATAAATGCACAATTTCAGCCAAGGAAAATATGTAGATAAATAGATCTGTAGGCTTTCTACATTTTCCACTGTGAGGTTCAGTGGTTGAGCAGCAGTCTGGAACTCAGAAGCCTTTGAAATATCCTCTATTCTGCCCCTCATGTTCAGTGACCTTGAAGAAGTCACTAAATTGGAAGCAACTCTGTTTCTGGAGGGAATGATCGAGTGTCTGGGACAGCAACTCATTTTGCGATAAAACAGGTTTCAGAGATGTTCAGTGCTAGGAAAATTTAACAAACAAATAGCATTGGGATGTGTCCATGGGCGTGAAGAAGCTCTCTAGAGAGTTCCCTCTATTGTCATAAGCAGTCCTGTTTAGTTATCTGTGTTTACATAGATGCGTGGGGATTTATGTATCTAACACCCATTCCCATTAGCTCCATAGAACCCCTAGAGAGGAATTCACTTTACAAATTCAAAACAATTGCTTAATTTCCATTTGAATTAAATTCTCCATCATTTCCCTTGGCAATAAATGTCAGCTGGTTAGTGGAGAAAACATTGAAACTTGGGTTAAAAGTATTTGCAAGCATGCAATTAGGAGTTGACTAAAACAGTGCTCTATTTCTGTGTTGAATTAGAGCACCCACTGCCATCTTCAGTACCACAGGCTGGATTTCCCAGCAAAAGGTTACCATTCCTCACTTAAAGAGACATTTTATCCCTAGGCCTTACCTTGTTTTTAAGAAAGCAGAAAATCACAGTATTCACTCTGGAAATGTCATAATGTGATCACAGTATAGTCTGATTCAAGCTGCCATTAGAACAAGATGGTGAAATACCCAGCACATGTTTTACCCTTTCCTCTTCTGTGTCTTTGACAGCCATTGACAATCACTCATGACACTTTTTTCTCATTAATTCTTCTTAACTCATTGTTTCAGGAAGCCTTCACCGATTTGTTGAAACTATCATAATGATGTAATTATTCTTTTTTAAAAAACCTTTTTAATTTTATATTGAAGTATAGCTTATTAGCAATGTTGTGATAATTTCAAGTGCACAGGGAAGGGACTCAGCCGTCCACATAGATGTATCAACTCTCCCCCAGACTCCCCTCCCACCCAGGCTGCCACATAACATTGAACAGAGTTTCCTGGGCTAGACAAGCAATTATTCTTTAAACCTGCTTTGGAAATATAATATGAGCCCTTTAACACAGGGTTGACATCAGGTATTTATCTTAATATGAAGCTCTTGGACAATTTTAGCAAGTTAATATATTTCAGAAAATATCATCTCTGGGTTAAAAAAAAAATTTCAGTGGAAGAGAATACTGTGAAATTTGTTGGAAGTAAATAGTATTCCAAACTCCAGTGTGTAAATTTTCTCTAGGAACAAGAAAAAAATGAAAGCTAAAGAATAACCAAAAAGGTATCTTTTATTTCATAGAGATAGGTTTCTAAGACCTGGAAGGGACATCATTTGTGCATATCTAAATTGGAGCTGGGATATGGACAGTTAGTGGGTATTAGTGATGGTGAGGAGAAGAGAGAGATGTTTTCCTTTGAAAAAAAGTGGATATGATCTCACTTAATCTTTGCTTTCTAAGTTTAAGGAAACTTTTTTTTTTTTTTGGTATGAGGAGTGATGCCTAAGTTTAAAATTGTAACCTGTTGCTTTGGAAGTTTTTAACAATTTATCTGTAGAATTGATTCAAATAAGTATTTATTGAGCAATTAGTGCATTCAAGACACTGTGTTTGGTAGTTTCACTCTTCACATATAAAATACGATAATAATACTTGTCTTGATGACTTTGCAAGATTGCTGGGAGGATTAATAAATGTTTATGAAAGTATTCTTGGGATATCAAGTGCTGTTTTTACTATGTGTGCTATGTGCTAAGTCACTAGTTGTGTCCACCTCTTTGTGACCATATGGACCATAGCCCTCCAGGATCCTCTGTCCACAGGATTCTCTAGGTGGGAATACTGGAGCGGGTTGCCATGCACTCTGTCCAGGGGATCTTCCCCACCCAGGGATCAAATCTGCCTCTCTTATTTCTCCTGCATTGACAGGCAGATTCTTTACCACTAGCACCACCTAGGAAGCTCCTATTTTTACTGTAGTCATATTTTATCCATAATCATATTTACACAAGGAGGGAAAAACTTTAATAATTATTACTCCTTAATGTGGAAATGTGAGGAAATGAAAAATAAATAAGGGATTGCATGAGATTACTTAGAACAATGTGGAATTTTAGGAGTATCATACATATTTCAATATGTAGCACAATAGTTGGCTCATAGAGATTGCACAGTAAATACTATATAAATGAACAAATGTTTGAATAAAAAATGAGTCTTTTTGCGTTTGCCTTGCCTGTAATTGTGTCTGTCACTATGAACAAAGTTAGTGGAGGTGATGCAACTCCAGTTGAGCTGTTTCAAATCCTGAAAGATGATGCTGTGAAAGTGCTGCACTCAATATGCCAGCAAATTTGGAAAACTCAGCAGTGGCCACAGGACTGGAAAAGGTCAGTTTTCATTCCAATCCCAAAGAAAGGCAATGCCAAAGAATGCTCAAGCTCCAACACACTTGCACTCATCTCACATGCTAGTAAAGTCATGCTCAAAATTCTCCAAGCCAGGCTTCAGCAATACGTGAATTGTGGACATCCAGATGTTCAAGCTGGCTACAAAAAAGGCAGAGGAACCAGAGATCAAATTGCCAAATCTGCTGGATCATTGAAAAAGCAAGAGTTCCAGAAAAACATCTATTTCTGCTTTGTTGACTATGCCAAAGCCTTTGACTGTGTGGATCACAATAAACTGTGGAAAATTCTGAATGAGATGGGAGTACCAGACCACCTGACCTGCCTCTTGAGAAACCTATATGCAGGTCAGGAGGGAACAGTTAGAACTGGACATGGAACAACAGACTGGTTCCAAATAGGAAAAGGAGTACGTCAAGGCTGTATATTGTCACTGCTTATGTAACTTCTATGCAGAGTACATCATGAGAAACACTGGGCTGGAGAAAGTACAAGCTGGAATCAAGATTGCTGGGAGAACTATCAATAACCTCAGATATGCAGATCATACCACCCTTATGGCAGAAAGTGAAGAGGAACTAAAAAGCCTCTTGATGAAAGTGAAGGAGGAGAGTGAAAAAGTTGGCTTAAAGCTCAACATTCAGAAAACGAAGATCATGGCATCTGGTCCCATCACTTCATAGCAAATAGATGGGGAAACAGTGGAAACAGTGTCAGACTTTATTTTTCTGGGCTCCAAAATCACTGCAGATGGTGTTTGCAGCCATGAAATTAAAAGATGTTTACTCCTTGGAAGGAAAGTTATGACCAACCTAGACAGCATATTGAAAAGCAGAGATATTACTTTGCCAACAAAGGTCCATCTAGTCACTATGGTTTTTCCAGTGGTCACGTATGGATGTGAGAGTTGGACTGTGAGGAAAGCTGAGTGCCGAAGAATTGATGCTTTTGAAGTGTGGTGTTGGAGAAGACTCTTGAGAGTCCCTTGGACTGCAAGGAGATCCAACCAGTCCATTCTGAAGGAGATCAGCCCTGGGATTTCTTTGGAAGGAATGATGCTAAAGCTGAAACTCCAGTACTTTGGCCACCTCATGCAAACAGTTGACTCATTAGAAAAGACTCTGATGCTGGGAGGGATTGGGGGCAGGAGGAGAAGGGGACAACAGAAGATGAGATGGCTGGATGGCATCACCGACACGATGGATGTGAGTTGGAGTGAACTCCGGGAGTTGGTGATGGACAGGGAGGCCTGGTGCGCTGCAATTCATGGGGTTGCAAAGAGTCGGACACGACTGAGCGACTGAACTGAATTGAACTGAGTCTCTTTTTTCATGTTACCTGGACTTTAAGCTTGCTGTATTCTGGGTCTTTATAAACAAAAGTTTTGTGAGAGCAAGAAGACTTTGCTGACTCCTTTCCTTCCATCAAGCCATTACGTTCCCATAGTCATTTGCAAAAATCTCATCTTCCAGCGTCTCTTCATGGCATGACCATCTTCGCAAATGCTTTCATCTGCCACCAAAACTTCAATTCTCATTTCTATTTGAGAGACATTTAATGTAAATTTCTAGCCCTGATCCACATTTACAATGATCTGCTGGGTATTTCCTCATCTAGATCCTCTCTTCTCTGGCTCCTCTTACCTCTTCATATCAATCAGAAAGCTAATAGTTCAGTTAAGAATCTTGCAGTGATCAACATTTTGTTCTTCTCTTTTCTCCAAATATCCTCTGCTCACACTTAATACCTAGTTCTATACCACAGGGACTTACCTGGTGACTCAGACAGTAAGGAATCTGCCTGCAATTAGGGAAACCCGGATTCAATCCCTGGGTCAGGAATATTCCCTGGAGAAGGGCATGGCAACCCACCCAGTATTCTGACAGAAGAGCTTAGCAGGCTACAGTCCATGGTGTCACAAAGAGTTGGGCATGACTGAGCGACTAACACTTTCACTTTTTTTTCATACCACAGAGAGTCTTATATCTCCATTCCTGTAAACCTATACACTCTGCCTTCTGCGTTAAGTGCTGCTTCTTTGGGGCTGGTAATAACCTCTTTGAACATTGGACTTTGGCAATAGCTTTTTCATCGCTTTCTCCAACATTGCATCTCTGAGCCTTTTCTACTACAGTTTAAAAACCTGCTTGCAACAGGGTTAGCTCTCTGAAATAAAATCTGCTCGAGTAACCTCTTGTCACCATGCTCTATGTCCTGCTGGAATCTTCAGAGCTGTGAATCACCTGTAGAATAAAGTGCAGACTCCTGAGTGTATCTTTCAAAGCCCTCCCTAGTCTGACTCTGCCTTCATTTTAGCTTCATCTCTTGGTTCTCTTCCAGTCACTCTGAGTGCTAAGTCACTTCAGTCGTGTCTGGCTCTTTGTGATCCTATGGACTGTAGCCCACCAGGCTCCTATGTCCATGGAATTCTCCAGGCAAGAATACTGGAGTGGGTTGCCATTTCCTCCTCCAGGGGACCTTCCTGACCAAGAGATCGAACCCGTGTCTCTTACATCTCCTGCATTGGCAGAAGGGTTTTTTACCACTAGTGCCACCTGGGAAGCCCTCAGTCATTCTGCTGCTGCTGCTGCTACTAAGTCGTTTCAGTCATGTCCAACTCTGTGCGACCCCATAGACGGCCTCCTACCAGGCTCCTCTGTCCCTGGGATTCTCCAGGCAAGAACACTGGAGTGGGTTGCCATTTCCTTCTCCAATGCATGAAAGTGAAAAGTGAAAGTGAAGTCGTTCAGTCGTGTCCGACTTTTAGTGACCTCATGGACTGCAGCCTTCCAGCCTCCTCAGTCCATGGGATTTTCCAGGCAAGAGTACTAGGCTTCAGTAATTTCAGAGCTACTTATTCTTCCTACAGCACGTCTGTCTCTGTGCCTGTGTTCAAGATTTTACATCCTCCTGAAATGACTCTCTTTTTCAGTGTAATCAAATTCATATATAGAGCTTGAAGGTCCAAGCACAAATCTTTCCTTGATCTTCCTTTTAGATTCTGAAAATGACTGTCAATCAGTTGTTCATTCCTTGGAGTTATTATTTTCTTGAAGTATCTATATCATGCTTTGCATTAATATATGAAAAGTTTTATGTTCTTCCCTCTCCCCACAGTGGAATATAAGCTCTTGGATAGCAGTGATTAATGCATTATTAATCTATGATCACTGTGCCACCTCTAAATATCAGATACATATATAACAATTGCTCATTAATTTAAAATTTTTTATCATTTTAAAATGAATTAATTAATTTACCTTTTTCCATCCTGAGAGGCGTGTGGAATCTTCGTTCCCTGACCAGGGGTTGAAGCAGTGCCCTTTGCAGTACAAGTGAGGAGGCTTAATCACTGGACTTCCAGGGAAGTCCAAATTTTTATTGAATTGAAGTTTTGTGGGAAAAAGTACTCTGAAATGTTGTTAACACTGAAAAATTAATAATAAATGAGGAAAATTACCCTTGATTTATTTGCTATTGAGTCAAAATAAATTAATTCATGGATAAAATCTATGGGGAAATGTATAAAGATCTGCTTAACTTTGCCTTACATTTCTGTTTCATATACATCTGTTATATATGTGTAAGAAAATTTAGCTCTAGTGGTAAAGAATCTGCTTGCCAGTGCAGGAGATGTAAGAAACACAGGTTCAATCCCTGAGTCAGGAAGATCCCCTGGAGGAAGAAAATGGCAACCCACTCCAGAATTCTTGCCTGGAGAATCCTATGGACAGAGGAGCCTGTGGTTGCAGAGAGTCCAACATGACTGAGTGTCTGAGTACAACAGCACATGTCTTTATGCTTTCAGTCTAATTGATACAGGTCAAGAAAAGAAGATAAGATTAGCTAATTCTGAGCAATAACTAACTATAATAGTTGGGAAAGGAAAGATATTGTCAAGTGACAATGATGACTATGTTTAATACCAAAAAGGATTTTTGTAGGATTAGTGGTTTTGGATGAATTTCTTATAGATCAATTCCTGTTTTATTATGTAATGAAACTATTCATTGTAGGGTCTGAACAATACTTTAAAATTTAAGGCGAAGAGAAAAAATAACTTTCTCAGAATTAAGTATTATTAAGGAAATTCAACATAAAGAGCACCAAGTGAACTGTATGATTTGTCTTAAACTGACCTCAGAATTATGCAGCATTATGCAAATACAAAATATTTGCCAAATTACTGAGAATCAATGATTGAGAATATTTCTCAGACTCAGCTCAAAATATGGGTGATTCCAAGTCTAAAAACAGAAAGCTTTCATCCAGCAGGCATGTATGTGTGTGTGTGTGTGTGTGTGTGTGTGTATATATATATATATATAAAATCTGAATGCAATATTAGACATAAATATAGACACTAGTCCAATTATTTAAAGATCAGCAAAGTAACAAAAGGTAACAGCCATTGTACCGAATAGTGAAATAACTTCAATTTATAAGTTTGTCACATCCTAATCAAAATTGAGAATTGCAACTGTTGATAAAAGTTCACTAGCTTTAATATTTAAGTGTTCTTCAACCCAAGAAAGTCTAGAGATACATTTTATTAACTTTCAAAAAATATTTCTTGATACAACACAAGTATCAGAAACCAAATTTCCAGAAGAGTAATTAAAAGGAAATGGAGTGGTATGATTAGCAGAAAAGAGCTAAGAAAATAATTTTGCTGCTTAGACATGAAGATTAGGATAAGTTTATTCCAAAATAATATTGTGTTTAGTAAAGATCTGTTCAGTAAGGGTGACACTGAGGGGCACACGTTCTTTGTCCCTCTGGCTACAGCTTCCTAAATATTCTAATAAGTCAAGTAAACTGCCGGGACAAACAACCCAGCTAGGAATGTGTCTGGAGATTCTGAATCTGCCTTCCTTAATCAACTTCCTTTCCTGAATATGAGTTGCAATAATGAGTCAATTAACGTCCTCAAATGCCAATGAGATGCAAAAGAGATTGGTGATGGTGGTGGTGGCAATGCGTTTCGGGAGCTGTTCCAGTGTCGGGAATTTAACGAGAATCACACACTGAGCTCACAACTGATTATTTATCTCATGCAAACGTGACTGGCTGGCACTTTCTGATGAAGCCTTCCCTGTGCCCATGCCCCCCCCCCCCACCCCACCACCAAGAAAGTAGGCAAGACAAATCTAACCTTATTATCAAGAAAATCTCTTTGGTTTTCAGCTATTACTCCTAAAGCTTAACTTAGAACCTGACTCAGAGGAATAGATGTGCTTTTGATAATTTTCCCTATCAGTGTTTTGTATTGATACTTTACACATATTCAGAAATTATTACCTTTTTGGTATATGCTAATAAGTAATTAGCAATCTATTTTCAAATTATAACCTCTAACTGCTGTTCCTTCAAGGTACATTTAAATAGCTTTATTTATTGTCTCATGTCTGCCAAGTACTTTAAATATATTACTGTTTATCAAAACATTTTTTGTTTTCTTTCATAATCTTTTTATTGAGATATAATTGACATCATATTGTATTAGTCTCAGGTTTATAACAATGATTTGATACATATGTATATTGCAAAATGAGTACCAAAATAAATGTAATTAGTGTCCATTACCACAGATGGTTGCAGGTTTTTTTTTTTTTCAGTTAAGTATTATTGTTTTCTTCCCATTTTATAGGCAGTAGAACTGAGGCTTAGAGAGAAGTTTATGCAACTACTAAATAGCAGTGGCAAACTGGAAATCAGACCTTTCAACCTTCACGTCCACTTTCTTTGCACCATGAAATAATGCTCCCAACTGTGTGGGATTTGATTTCCTACTTAGCTGTTTACACACAATATGAGGGAATATGTATTAAAACTCCAGATTTCAAAACAGCAATTCTCTCTCTTAATTTTACTAAAAATCCTTCAGGTTTAATAAGTATCAAATGTTTCAGTGCAATTTACCTCTCAGATTTTTTTTTTTCCAGTTTCCTCATTTTAAAAGCCTGGACAGCTGGCTGACCACTTGGCAAACACAAGACCCCCAAAGTAAAATGATAACTCTGGCCGCATGGCCACTTTTCCCTGACAGATTGGAACCCCTCACTGGCCATATTTTAATGTAAAAACCGAACCACTGAAATTCAGTCATATGCTTTCTTCCCAGGGAGTCGAGAAGTGTCTTTCTGAGGAGCACGTAGGCATCCGTCATAAAATCTGCCATGCCAGAGTGACCAATTTAAAACTTGCTTTTCTGAAAATTCATCTTCTCTAATTGTAGCACTAACCAGAGTGGTCAGAAAAACACAGTCTAGTGAATTTCCATAAAAGTCAAGCTATCCTCAAGTTAAATAGGTTTAAAAAAAGCTATCCAGAGATATTGGCTTTGTTTGCACAAATCATCAATGCTATGTTAGCAAAGCCTTATGTGGTCTTGTGACTTGATACATGCTTATTAGTTCCTGTTCACTGTTCATATCTAATGCAGTGCCTTATGTGGTTTTGTGACTTGAGACATGGTTAGTTCCTTATCATGGTTTATATATAAATTATGAAAATTTCTTATATTTCAAAATGAAACTCCTTTTATCCTAGTAATCCTTTTTGCAAAGGCTGATGCTTGTCTATTTAGCAGAAATTCTAGAATGATTCTCCCTCATTAAGATGTATTCTGTAAAGTAAACTGCATTTGAAATGCAGTTAAAAGCTGTGTGTGTCATTATCTATGCTCCCTTTACATGTTTGATTATGAAAAAGGGTAAAATATGATGACCTTTCATTCATCAAATGTCTTCTCTATCAAATAAGGGCCGATGCAACAGTAAGCTGTGGTCTGGCTACCTTTCCTAACTAAACATAGAGGGCTGTGTTAATAAATACACAGTGATCCTTCACCCTCTGCACTATAGCAGCTTAGGGGCTGAAAACATCACTATTTTTTAATGTTGGAATCATACAATGTTGGCTCCTTCAAAAACAAAATACCTAATGGGAATTTCAGTTTCAGTATTTTAAAAATTAAAGCCAAACTTGAACTTTGGGAAACCTTGCAGAAGTATTCCCAAACAAGATTGCACATAAGTAGTTCTTAAGGAAAAAGGAGCGCTATGCCTTTGGAATCCAATATAAAACAAAACAGTTTAGCTATTTCTGTACCTTGTGAAATGATACACAAAAAATAAATCCACAAAGGAATTTCACAGTAAGTCATTGCTGTGAACAAATCACATTTTCACCTGCTCCAGTTACTTTTCAAGATTATATTTTAAATTACAGAGCACAAGCAAAATGAACTGAGAAAAAAGATCCTCTTGTATTTCAGTGATGTGGCCTGGGGGTGGTAGCGAAATGGCTCTTTACACACATTACTGAATAATCTATACACTCAAATAATTAAAAGCAACAATCCCAGTTTACTCGTAAAAAGTTCTTCCAGAGTCCCCTTCAGAGTAGTTACAGATGTTCCTCTGCTTCCAATATAAATGAACTTCAATAAAATATATTTTACAACCCTCCTTGGTACATTTAGATTCCTAATGAATGTCAAAAAAATTTCCTTTTCTTTCAACCCCATTTAAACAAATCAGAAACTAAGTTCTTTACCTTTTCCAGGAATAATCGAATAGTTACATCTAAGAAAAACTTTTGATAAAAACTCTTATATCCAGTCAAGTTCCCTATAGCTCTTATAATTTGGCCCTGTAAATTACTTTGCCAACAAAGATTCATCTAGTCAAGGCTATGGTTTTTCAGTAGTCATGTATGGATGTGAGAGTTGGACTGTGAAGAAAGCTGAGCACTGAAGAATTGATGCTTTTGAAGTGTGGTGTTGGAGAAGACCCTTGAGAGTCCCTTGGACTGCAAGGAGATCCAACCAGTCCATTCTAAAGGAGATCAGCCCTGGGATTTCTTTGGAAGGAATGATGCTAAAGCTGAAACTCCAGTACTTTGGCCACCTCATGCGAAGAGTTGACTCATTGGAAAAGACTCTGGTGCTGGGAGGGATTGGGGGCAGGAGGAGAAGGGGATGACAGAGGATGAGATGGCTGGAAGGCATCACCGACTTGATGGACATGAGTTTGGGTGAACTCCGGGAGTTGGTGATGGACAGGGAAGCCTGGTGTGCTGCAATTCATGGGGTTGCAAAGAGTCAGACACGACTGAGCTACTGAACTGAACTGAAGGTTCTTATTTTATGAGATCATATAAAAATTGGCATTGAGGGAACCTGAAGGGTTACATTGGGGTTGACTTCCATTGTGGATTTAAAGTACTTGGTGATATTAAACTAACACCTGTGGGAAATGCTTCCTAATCAAATTCTTAATTTCTGATGTCTGAGTTTCTTTGGAATTTCTGAATAAACTCAAATAAAAATCTCATTGAATTAAGAAAGAGGTTTACACAATCCCACTGGAATAATGATACTGTTAAACTTGAACCAAACTGCAGCAGTTAATTACCATAGCCATCTCCTCTATGTGCTCAAAAAAGTTCAATATGGGACCTTTTGATAATATATTCAGTAGAATCTCACATCATGCGAACTGGCTTTTTCCCAAATTCTGCCATCTGATCTGTTTTCTGCTGGTGCCTTTCATTCTCTCATAAGGCAGGTGGTCAGAATTGAGCAGACAAGTAGTCACCTCATGGTCAAAAAGACGCTTATATTATGATAAATTGACCCCATGACTGTCAAATGTTTTTCACTGTTTCTGGAGCACAATGAACATTTTTTTTATATGTACACTAATTTGGCAATGAAAACAATAAAGTATTTATTAATAAAAAGTATGCATATTGATTCTGATAATAAAGAAACCATCTAAAAAATATACATTCAACAGAGAATATTGCAAAGTTCCATTCTTTCCAGAATTTTCATTTCTTTCTCAGTAAGAAAAGGCTCAGTACATAATGTTTTTCAAAGGACTCTGATACTTGAATTATCAAGAATTGAAACCATGAAAGCCAGGAACATTATCACATCAGTGAGTCTGTAATTTATGAAAACAAAAACCTTTCCCGTGAATTAAGTAGAAGATACATCAGCAATAGGGGTCATTTGAAATGTTTTACTCAGTATTCTTCAAGTCACAGGAGGAGTTGACCATTGTCGGAAATAATCAGTGAAGAGTTGGAATACATCTCTAAGACTCTGTGAACAGACTACCAACCACCTCAAAGATCATTTAGATTGTACTATTTTAAATCTTCTCAAGATAAATTTTTTTTCTGATGACATCATTTTTCTGCCACGTACAATTGAACCATAAGGTCTCGTTCACAAAATGTATAATCATTCAGGATTATTGTCTAAAATTGTAAAAATATTTAAATTGCAGCCATGTAACTAAAATGCAGCTATAATTGCTTGCCAATTAAGTGCCAGATAATGACTTGGGCTGGCCAGCCTTTCATCACTAGCTCAGACTCCCACATGACAGACACAGCAGTGATGGAGGCTAGACTTCCTAGGAGCAAAGATTGCCTGAAGAGTATTCACCTTGTGGATTTGCTCTTTCATTTCATAAGGAGACCAATAGATACTTACAGACTTTAAAGCCGGGTTTCTTTAAAAAAAAAAAAGAAGAAGAAGAAGAAGGATGTTTTCTAATGCTTTCAACATATACTCTGTCAGTCCCTTTGGGCTTCATTGCTGTGGTTTGGAACACCGAGCACACTGCTGTCTCAGGGCCTTTGCACTTGCTTTCCCCTCCACTTTCCATGCCCTTCCCACACTTTCAGGAAGCTTCCTTTCCTCCTTCACTTCTATTTCTTTAATTCCATTTTTGGGTTATTTTGTGTTTTGCTCATAATATGTTTACTTTTTTTTTTTAATTAAAGCATTGTCACTTAATGATGTTGTGCTAGTTTCTACTGTACAATACAGTGAATCAACTACATATATATACATATATTCCCTTCCTCTTGGACCTCCCTCCCACCTCCACCCAGACCCACATCCCACCCATTTAGGTCATCACGTAGTATGGAGCTGAGCTTTCTGTGCTTTATAGCAAGTTCCCACTAGCTATCTGTTTCACACATGGCAGTGCACATATGTCAATGCTAATATCCCAGTTTGTCCCACCCTCCGCTCCCCCTTGTAAATCCACTGCTGGGCATACACCCTAAGAAAATCTTAATTCAGAAGAAAAAATGTACCCAATGTTCATTACACTGCTATTCACAATAGCCAGGAAAAAGAAACAACCTAAATGGCCAGTGGCAGATGAATGGATAAAGAATATGTGGTACATATATGCAATGGAATATTACTCAGTCATAAAAAGGAACAAAATTGGGTCATTTGTAAAGATATGGACAGACCTTGCTCACTTCTTTCATGTTCCCATTCAAATGTCTCTTCATGAGAGAAGCCTTCCTTGCCCACAGATTTTATTATACAAAATACTCCTCTTCCAACATTCATCACTTTCTCGCCCTTTATACAGCTTAATTTTTCCTCTGGGCCTTTAATACCATGTTGCATATTATACCTTTATTGTCTTGTTGGTTCACTGTTTCTCCCACTAAAACTGAAGTTTCACAAGAGCAGGAACTTTGCTTAATTTTGTTCATTAGTGTAACCAGCAGCTGTTATGATGCTTGGCATATATTGATGCTCAATAAGCATTTGTTTAATGAATGAATAAAATCAACATCAGAGAAGCTATTATGACTCTCCTATATGAATCTCGTGACAGAAGCATATATCTTTAAAATTTCTTCAATGATATATTTTTAAAGGATGTTTCTGTTTGAGTATTTTAATTTTTAATTCTAGTGGTTGACTCAGGACTTCTGTTTAACTTGTAAGGTGAGCTGCTCTTCGTACTAAATAGAGAGATTTGTTTTTCAAACTATAACCTCATAATTCCCGAGAGACTGTTCATGTGACCCCAGGTGATTGGGATGATAATCCCGTTATCAGTGCCCCATCTGTTATCTTTGGTTAATTGGACCCCCTTATTTTAAAAAATCAAAAGATTTGATATTTTTCTCATTTTTTTACTTTCTAGATACAAGTCCTAAACCTACAAGAGCTATAAAGAAAAACCAGGACAGAGGATTGTCAAAATTTTCAGAGTTCTCTTATACATGTTAGATGCGTCCCTATTCAATTTGAGGGAATTAGGCAGTTTCTAAAGACTTTAATGTGTAGGAGTTTGGAATAAGGCTGTTTTTATAATTAAAATGCTTGAAGAATCTGCATTCGTATTCTGTTGATGGTGTGATCAGGGCATATTTTAGCGTGACTTTCCCTTACTTCCTCTTTTTCGCTTCACATTCACGCAAGTTAATGGGAAAATAGTTAAGAACATTGTGTGTACTTTTTAAATACTTCAAGCAGTACATTCATCAGCAATGCTAGATTCCCTGGTCACCTAATAAATACCACATTATATATTTAGTATAGAACTGGATGTATCATAGTTCGGTGTGGATTTGTATTTGAATATTGCAATTGTCAGTTATCAGCTGTATGACTTTAAGTAAATTCCATTATTTTTTTCTGTAAAATGGATATAGCAGTTACCTTACAAGTTTACTGTGATAATTTAATAAGAATATTTTTTAATTCATCATGATATGCAAATTTCACATGAGCAGTCTTTGAACATATTTAATTTGTTTTACTTTGCTTTGAAGGAAAATTATTTGGAGAACCTTCAAAAACCCACTCTTTTTTGATAATAATGCCAGTATCAATATTAATATTTTTATTATGTTATATTATTGGCAGATATTTATTGGCTATTTATTGTATGCACAGTGCTGTGCTAAGTAAAATATATAATTTATCTCCTTTAAACCTCATAGCTACAGCATGATATAAGTATTATTTTATATTCCTCATTTCAGGTTGAGAACACTGAAATTTGTAAAAGTCGAAGAACTTACTCAAGGTCACAGAGGTCCAAAATGACAAAGCAGGGATCTGAGTTTAGCTCTAATCTAAATAATCTAAATATTAAATCGCATCCTTTTAACTGCTGCTAAGCTACCCAGTTTACTTTTTTTGACAGGATAGTGTTTGAAGGCATAAAGATATTGGATTGTCCATAAAGCTTGTTTGGGTTTTTCCATATGCTCTTATGGAAAAACCCAATCAAACTTGTTGATTAGCCCAATATATAAATATTGTATATGGATATACAACATATATTGCATTATATGTATACTATATGTATTTCACTTCATTCAGTTAAAAAGAAAATTCATTGGTTACTTAATGTGTGACTTTGTTTAGTTCAGTTCAGTCGCTCAGTTGTGTCTGACTCTTTCCGACTCCATGAATTGCAGCACACCAGGCCTTCCCGTCCGTCACCAACTCCTGGAGTTCACCCAAACTCACGTCCATCGAGTCGGTAATGCCATCCAGCCATCTCATCCTCGATTGTCCCCTTCTCCTCCTGCCCCCAATCCCTCCCAACATCAGAGTCTTTTCCAATGAGTCGACTCTTAGCAAGAGGTGGCCAAAGTACTGGAGTTTCAGCTTTAGCATCATTCCTTCCAAAGAAATCCCAGGGTTGATCTCCTTTAGAATGGACTGGTTGGATCTCCTTGCAGTCCAAGGGACTCTCAAGAGTCTTCTCCAACACCACAGTTCAAAAGCATCAATTCTTCAGCGCTCAGCCTTCTTCACGGTCCAACTCTCACATCCATGCATGACCACAGGAAAAACCATGGCCTTGACTAGACAGATCGTAGTCTGCAAAGTAATGTCTCTGCTTTTTATTTAGAGTCTGTCATATATATTACTATGAATATAGTATAACCTTTGACTTCAAGGAGCTCTGTGTGTGTGAATATATTCTCTTTTCTTTAGATATTTTTTGATGTGAATCATTTTTAAAGTTTTTATTGAATTTGTTGCAGTATTACTTCTGTTTTATGTTTCGTATTTTTTTGGCTGCAAGGTATGTGGGATCTTAGCTCCCTAACCAGACACTGAACCCATGACCCCTGCACTGGAAGGCAAATTCTTAACCACTGGACTGCCAGGGAAGTCCCTGAATATATTTTTTATGTGCCTATAAATGTCAGAATGAATCATTGAACTGAGGTTTAAAAATGTTTTAATATGCAAAATTTGTTAATGTAAAATTATTCCTGGAAGTCAAACTAGCAATGCCACCAAAAATGCTATTCTTTATAAAGCAGAAGACAATAGGTAATAAGCATATCAAATACACTATGGGGGAATAAACATTGAAGAAATATTAGGGACAAAATAATATTTTTGATGATAATGATCTCCATATATAGGCACAGAGTCCTAGAATGTTAGAGTTAAAATGGAAGTTCACGACCTATGCTAGTTTCTTGTACTTGATGTGGCGGGTCTTTGATAAACAAATCAATTAACAGATAAAAAAAGCACTAAAGTCATGAAGGATCAAGGGCACATTTCACATATTAAGTTAAACCTCAGCCCATTAGGATTTGTGATGGTGACATATATAAACATTTATTGGTAAATGGCAAGCATTAAAACATGTGTGTGTATAATTCAATCTACCTTCCATGAGCTTAAAGTGACTCACCTGAGAAAGGGGGACTTGTGAGCCCCTGTTTCTTCTAAGTCCATGTGCAAGAATTAACACTTACAGAACCACCATTTTACTAGAATAGGCCATGAGTGAAAAGAACATTTAAACTCAATCTCATCAGTTTGTTTGTTTTTGTAAGAGAAACAGATTGCAGTAGAGAAAGAAATTAGTGACCTGCAATGCATTTCTCCATCCTTTTGCCATTTATTTATTTATTTATTTTGGCTATGCCGCGCCGCTCTGTGGGATCTCAGTTCCCCCACCAGGGATGGAACCAGGGCCACCATGGCAGTGAAAGCACTGAGTCCTAACCATGAGACCACTAGGAAACTCCCCATCTCTTTGTTCTTGTTTTTGTTCAATTGCTCAGTAATGTCCGACTCTGCAACTCCATGGACTGCAGCATGCCAGGCCTCCCTGCCCTTCACTATCTCTCAGAGTTTGCTCAAATTCATGTCCAGTGAGTCAGTGTTGCCATCCAACTGTCTCATCCTCTGTCACTCCCTTCTCCTCCTGCCCTCAATATTTTGCAGCATCAGAGTCTTTGTTCCTATGGGCAATTAAATGACATAGAATCATAACTTAGGGGTTTTCAATAAAGAACACTTAGAACTACCTGGGATTGGTCACTTTGAGGTTTGGTAGTAATTAATTTATTGTTTTTGTTGCAGATCACACTCATTCTTCAACTGGCCTATTCAAGAAGTGGCCCCACTTCTCATGTTCATGGCTGCTGCTGCTAAGTCACTTCAGTCATGTCTAACTCTGTGCGACCCCATAGACAGCAGCCCACCAGGCTTCCCCGTCCCTAGGGTTCTCCAGGCAAGAACACTGGAGTGGGTTGCCATTTCCTTCTCCAATGCATGAAAGAGAAAAGTGAAAATGAAGTCGCTCAGTCATGTCCAACTCTTTGCAACCCCATGGACTGCAGCCTACCAGGCTACTCTGTCCATGGGATTTTCTAGGCAAGAGTACTGGAATGGGGTGCCATTGCCTTCATTACTAATTTACTGTGGCCTTCTTTGCTGTTGAACCTGAAAATGGCCTCAGAATTCTTATTAATATGATATTCTAAGTAACCAATACCAGTTGATTAGTCTTTTTACATGTGATGGAAGCTATTTGCCCTTGCAGGTACAACAGGAAAACCTGAGGGTATTATACTAGAGGGTACAATCCCAGTAATTGCATATTTCTGGACACGACATTTAACCTCCCAATGTCTCTGTTTCATTGCCTATATATGGAGACAATAATTACTTGTATAATAATTATTTTTTCAAAGTTATAGGATGATTATAAGGATATTGTATATGTGAACATCCTTGGACAGAAATTAAAACCTCAAGAATACCTATAGCAAGGTAAGTTATTGTAATCACCTAATTATGAAGAAGTCCCTAATGATATTCAAAAGCAAACTTTTCCCCATTTTTGCTTCTTTTACCTCTATGGCCTTCTTTTTCTTACCTATAAACTGTCAGTAGTATTATATGTAGAGTTATTATGAGGATTAAGCATAAACATATGCAAAAAGCCCTACTATAGCTTTTGGCAGAATTCAAACTCGCTAATGTCATTATTATCCTCCTCACTCACTAGCTCTCTGGCCAGTGCTAGCAAAGTTATAGCTGAGTTGGCCCTGAGCCCTTAGCATAAATGAGCATGTTTGCTGCTGCTGCTGCTGCTAAGTCACTTCAGTCATGTCCGACTCTGTGCAACCCCATGGACGGCAGCCCACCAGACTCCCCCATCCCTGGGATTCTCCAGGCAAGAACACTGGAGTGGGTTGCCATTTCCTTATCCAATGCATGAAAGTGGAAAGTGAAAACTGAAAGTGAACTTGCTCAGTCGTGTCCAACTCTTTGTGACCCCATGGACTGCAGCCTACCAGTCTCCTCTGTCCACATGGGATTTTCCAGGCAAGAGTACTGGAGCAGGGTACCATTGCCTTCTTTGAAATGAGCATGTTCACGCCATATCAGTAGAGAAACTGGAAGAATCTAATCCATTATAACTATGGTTGCTCAGTCCCTTCAGTCTTGTATGACTCTCTGCGACCCCATGGACTGTAGCCTACAAGGCTCCTCTGTCCACAGGATTCTCCAGGCAAGAATACTGGAGTGAGTTGCCATGCCCTTCTCCAGGGAATCTTCCTGACCTGGGATCAAACCCACATCTCCTGCACTGCAGGCTGATTCTTTACTGCTGAGCCACCAGGAAAGCCCCTGACTATAGTTAACAATACTGTACTATATACTTGTATATCCTATATTGTATACTTACTGTATTATACACTTGTTAACAATACTGTATTAAAAACTGTTGTTGTTTAGTTACTAAGTTGTGTCTGACTCTCTTGCAACCCCGTGGGCTGTAGCCTGCCAGGCTTCTCTGCCCATGGATTTCCCAGGCAAGAATACTGGAGTGGGTTGCCATTTCTTTCTTTCTCCAGGGGTTCCCCCTGACCCAGGGATCAAATCTATGTCTCTTGCATTGGCAGGTGTATTCTTTACCCCTGAGCCACCAGGGAAGCCCTTTTAGTACAATACTGTACTATATAATATATGATTATATATACAGTTGCTAAGAGAGTAGATCTTAAATGTTCTCACCACAAAAAAGAAATGGTAAATATGTGAAGTGATGGAGGTGTTGACCAATCCTTCTGTAGTAGTCATTTCATGCTATATAGGTATATCAAATTATCATACTCTATGCCACCTCATGCGAAGAGTTGACTTATCAGAAAAGACTCTGATGCTGGGAAAGATTGGGGGCAGGAGGAGAAGGGGACGACAGAGGATGAGATGGCTGGATGGCATCACCGACTCAATGGACGTAAGTTTGAGTGAACTCCAGGAGTTGGTGATGGACAGGGAGGCCTGGCATGCTGCAGTTCATGGGGTCACAAAGAGTCGGACACGACTGAGCGACTAAACTGAACTGAACTGATACCTTAAAATTATGCAATGTTATATATCAATGTATACTAATAAAGCTAGGGGAAAAAGTAACAAACCAGGAAATAAAATCTGGTGATGTTCTGATGGTGATGGATGGGACTGGTTATATTAGTTTGATAATTCACTCCAGAAGAAGCAAATGAGATGAGAAATGGGATGTGTGTGTGCTGAGAAATGCGGGTGAGATGAGGTCAGTGGTAATCCAAAGGGCTCCATTTCCATGTTGATGACATCATCATCACCAGAACTAGTATGTACTATAGGCTTACTCACTAGCAGACACTACATATATAATATATAATATAAAATCCATGCAATTGTTACATATATTATCTTACTTAACCTGTTAGGATCAATTACAGACATGAAAACTGAGACCTGGAAAAGTTACATAGTTTTCCCAAAGCCAAACCTTGGAAAGGATAGAACTGAAATTGAAATCAGGCATAACTAATTCTTAGTCACATAATTAATATAAAAACCAAACTGAGATTCAATAATCCAGTAAATTTCTTAGTGAGAGAAAAACGAAGTGGAAGAATGAGGCCAGAAGATCTTTTGGAGTAGAGTTACAACATAAAATATAGAATGCTCATTTAGATTTGAAATTCAGCTAAAATAGATAATATTTTAGTATAAATGTGTGCCAAATATCATCTTTTTAGCTTTGATACATGCATATATTGTGAAATGCTTGAAATAATAATGTTAGTTAACATATCCTTTACTTCACATAATTGTCATTTTGTTGTTGGCGGTGAGGTGACAACAGTAAAGCTCTCTTGTAGCAACTTTCAAGAATCTGCTGCATTATTGTTAGCTATAATCCCCATCTGTATATTAGATCCTTGGAACTTATTCATCTTATACCTGAACATCTATACTCTTTGACCAGCATCTTCCCATTTCCTCCACTCTTGAACCTCTGAAAACTACCTTCTTCTGTTTCTATGGGTTTGATGTTTTTATATTCTATATTCTAACTGAGACTGAGCAAACTTGGGCTTCCCTGGTAGCTCAGCTGGTGAAGAATCTGCCTGCAATGCAGGACACCCCAGTTCAGTTCCTGGGTTGGCAAGATCCCTCAGAGCAGGGCATGGCAACCCACTCCAGTATTCTTGCCTGGAGAATCCCCCATGGACAGAAGAGCCTGGTGGGCTACAGTCCATGGGGTCTCAGAGTCAGACATGACTGAGTGACTAAGCACACAAATTCTGGGAGATTGTGAAGGACAGGGAAGCCTGGCATGCTGTAGTCCATGGGGTCGCAAAGATTTAGACATGACTGAGTGACTGAACAACAATGACAATTAAGATCATGAAGTATTTGTCTTTCCCTGTCTGACTTATTACCTGTACCATAACGGACCCCAGGGGGATCCATCCATACTGTTGCAAAAGATAGGATTTCCTTCTTTGTGACTGAATAATAGTTCATTTTGTGTGTGTTTGTGTATCGTCACATTTTCATTATCCATTCATCCATCCCCAAACACAGGTTGTTTCTATGTGTTGACTACTGTAAAAAATGCAACAGCAAATAGAGGGTTAAGGTATCTCTTTGAGACAGTGATTTTATCTCATCCAGATATATACCCAGAAGTGGGGTTGCTGGATTATATGATAATACTGTTTTAAATTTGTTGAGAAACCTCTATACTGTTTTCTATAGTTGCACCAACTTGTATATCTATTGACAGTGCACCAGGATCTCTTTTCTCCACATCCTCACTAGTATTTGTTATTTCTTATCTTTTGGATAACACCATTTTAACAGGTGTGAGGTCATATCTCGTTGTAGTTTTGATTTGCATTTCCCTGATAATTAGTGATGTTGATTAGCATCTTTTTACATACTTGTTGATAATGTAGAAGTCTTCTTTGGAAAAGTGTCTAAGTCCCCTGCCTATTTTTTAATCAGATTTTTGTTGTTGTTCTTATTGAGTTGCATGAGTTCCTTATATATTGTAGATATCAACTCCTATTCAGATATGTGATTTGTGAATATTTCCTCCCACTCCCAAGGTTACCTTTTCATTTTGTTGACTGTTTTTCTTGCTGTGTAGGTTTTTGTTTGATATAGTCCCAATTGTTGATTTTTGCTTACAGTGCTTATACTTTTAGCATTATGTACAAAATATCATTGCTAAGACAAATGTTAAGGTGCTTTGCCCCTATGATTTCTCCTACAAGTATTATGGTTGTAGATCTTATGTTTAAATCCTTAATACATTTGAGTTATTTTTTCATGAGTGGTGTAAGATAATGGTCCAGTTTAAATCATTTATGAGCAGATATTCAGTTTCCCCAGCACATTTTATATTTTTGGTTCCTTTTTCAAATATTAGTTGACTCTACATGCATGAGTTTATTTCTGAGCTGTTGAATCTGCCCCACTGCTCTATATATTCATTTTATACCAATATCATACTGTTTTGATTACTGTAGCTTTGTTACATAGTTTGAAGTCAGTAAGTGTGATGCTTCCAACTTGGTTCTTTCTCAAGATTTCTCTGGGTGTTTGGAGTCTTTTTCGATTCCATCAGTTCAGCTCAGTTCAGTCACTCAGTCATGTCCGACTCTTTACGAGTCTATGAACTGAATCACTCCAGGCCTCTCTGTCCATCACCAACTCCTGGAGTCCACCCAAACCCATGTCCATCGAGTCAATGATGCCATCCAACCATCTCATCCTCTGTCATCCCCTTTTCCTCCTGCCTTCAATCTTTCCCAGCATCAGGGTGTTTTCAAACGAGTCAGCTCTTTGCATCAGGTGGCCAAAGAATTGGAGTTTCAGTTTCAACATAAGTCCTTCCAATGAATACCCAGAATTGATCTCCTTTAGAATAGACTGGTTGGATCTCCTTGCAGTCCAAGGGACTCTCAAGAGTCATCTCCAACACCATAGTTCAAAAGCATCAATTCTTTGGCAATCAGCTTTCTTTATAGCCCAATTCTCACATCCATACTTGACCACTGGATAAACCATAGCCTTGACTAGGCGGACCTTTGTTGGCAAAGTAATGTCTCTGCTTTTGAATATGCTATCTAGGTTGGTCATAACTTTCCTTCCAAGGAGTAAGCGTCTTTTAATTTCATGGCTGCAGTCACCATCTGCAGTGATTGTGGTTACCAAAGAGGAGGGGAACTAGGGGAATGAGTGGAAGTGGTACAGGGAGTCAACTGTATGGTGTAGGATCATGATCATTTAGTGATATGTACTTATGTTAAAATATAATGTTATATAATACTTCCAACCATTCAAAACTAGATAGCATGGCTTACTGAATAATGTATCTTGAAGTCAGAAAGACACATCTCACATAGTAGTGGGCTTCCCAGGTGGCACCTACCTGCCAATGCAGGAGATGTGAGAGACATGGGTTTAATCCCTGGGTCAGGAAGATCCCCTGGAGCGTAAATGGCAACCCACTCCAGTATTCTTGCCTGGAGAATCTCATGGACAGAGGAGCCTGATGGGCTGTAGTCTAGTGGTTCACAAAGAGCCAGACATGACTGCAGTGACTTTGCATGTATGCACACATAGTAGTAGGCTAGTAATTGTGGCTCTTGGAGTGGGAGAGCCATGATTTATAGCATTTGCAATTTCTGTGGTATGATTACTCCCACTGTGGCTGATTTCAAGCTTAATGTATAGCATAGCATTGCTGAACACAGAGTGAGGAAAAAAATGCACGCTAGCACACCGTTGTATAGAAATCCATACATACGCATGCATGAACAACACGTGCAAAAAAAACCTCAAGAACCACGATAATAATGAAATTAACAAAATAATTAACATCGGATGAGTTTTGAGTACTTATTACCTTTGTATTTAATATGACTTATGTCTTTGTAAGTTTATAAAGTTTAATTTTTAATAATGGCCGTGTTTAAAAGTAGCTTGCAAATTTCCTGAAAATTAATTTTACTACATTTTTGTTTTTTTTCTCTGGGCTATTTACATCAGGACCTTGAAGTTTTTCTGTTTTGTATATAGTAGTTTGTATCTGCTAATCCCAGACTCTTATTTTATGCCTCCTCCGCTTTCCCCTTTGGTATCATAAGTTTGTTTTCTAATGTGTATGAGTCTGCTTCTCTTCCATAAATAAGTTCATTTGTATCAAATTTTAGATTTGACATATAAGTGATATCATGTGATATTTGTTTTCCTCTTTCTCACTTACTTCACTTGGTGTAATAGCCTATAGGTCCATCCATGTTGCTGCAATTAGCGTTATTTCATCTTTTTATGGCTGAGCAGTATTCCATATGTAATATGTATATATTCTATCTTCTTTATCCATTTATCTGTCCATGGAGATTTGTCCATGTCTTGACTATTGTAAATAGTCAGACTAGAGGTGCATGTAGCTTTTCTAATTAGAGTTTTCTCCGGTTATATGCCCAAGAGTAGGATTGCTGGATCATATGACAACTTTTTAAACTTTTCTAAAGGAACTTCCATACTGTTCTTCATGGTGGCTGTATTAATTTACATTCTACCAACAGTGCGGGAGGATTCCTTTCTCTCCACACCCTCACCAGCACTTATTGTTTGTGGACTTTTTAATGATCGCCATTCTGACTGATGTTGGGTAATACCTCACTGTAGATTTGGTTTGTATTTCTCTGATCATTAGCAATGTTGAGCATCCTTTCATGTACCTCTCGTATGTCTGTTTAGGTCTTCTTCCCAGTTTATGATTGTTTTTCTTTTTTAATTTTGTTATTGAGTTCTATGAGCTGTTTGCATATTTTAGAAATTAAACCCTGTCAGTCACATCATTTACAAATATTTTCTCCCAATCCATAGGTTGTCTTTTTGTTTTGTTTATGATCTCCTTTGTTGTGCAAAAGCTTATAAATTGGATTAAATTTCCATTTGTTTGTTTTTGCTTTTATTTCTATTGCCTTGGGAAACTTACTTAAGAAAACATTTCTACAATTTATGTCAGAGAATGTTTTGCATATATTATCTTCTAGGAGTTTTTATAGGATAGATGCCCAGCCTTTTGGAGCTGATTTTTGTGCATGGTGTGAGTGTTCTAACTTCATTGATTTATGTGTAGCTGTCCAGCTTTCCCAACACCACTTGCTGAAGAGACTTTTTCTCCATTTTCTATTCTTGCTTCCTTTGTCAAAGATTAACTGAGTGTGGCTGTGTGTTTATTTCTGAGCTCACTATTCTGTTGCATTGACCCATATGTCTGTTGTGCTAATACACTGCTGTTTTGATCATGCTAGCTTTGTGGTATTGTCTGAAGCCTAGAAGTGTTATGCTGCCAGCTTTGTTCTTTTTCCCTTAATACAACTTTGGAAATTCTGGCTCTTTTGTGATTCCATATAAACTTCAGGAGTATTTTATCTAGTTCTGTGAAATTCCCTGAAAATTTAGCACACAGCTATCATTGGTTCAGCGTGTCAGTAGCTTGCCTCATGGAATCTGTAAATATGTCTCATGGTTGTCAAAAAAAAAAGTCGTGATACATGTAAAGTTCTAAGGAGGCTTGGAATAGAACAAGTAATTATAAATGATTATTGTTATTAATTTAGTGAGCAATTTTATGCTTCTCATTTTCATCAGTGTCCTAAGAGAATCAATATTTTTATGTAATTTTTCTGTTACTGTTCAATAAATAAGGGAGGAGGGATGCACTTTGTTCCTTCCAGTGCCTAAGGCATAATCAGATAGTAAATTCAATTTTAAAAGATATACTCACTACTGATAAGTTAATCCAGCAATATGTCAGTATAAATGAAACTTGGCAAATTCAATACATTACACTTCAAAAGCAGTATTTATCATACTATGATAAATTTCCCATAGAATAGTATATAATTTTTTTCAACATGTTCTAAGGGTGCACATGGATACTGAAGTTTGTTTATGTATTTTCTTTTATCTGTACTACCTGCCAACTTTAGGTGTTTAAAGAATAAGTGGATCTCAATTTATATTTACAAGCTTCTACTATAACAGTAATCCTTGCTGGGCTTTTAAAATTCATTAAATAGTGTATTTTCTTATCTTGTTCCATTTTATTCTTATCTTCCTAAATGTGATATGGATATTAAAAATAGTATTATGCTGTTCCTGTGGACTATCTAACCATTCAGACACAAAGAGGGAACAGCAATGTTAGTGAATGTATCTTTTTTTCTAAGTTTCATAGAATGCCCCTTTGTTTCTCTAATATGTCGATAGACTACAGACACTGTGTTCCTGTATATCACTTTTCAAAGGCAGGATGAGACTGCCAGGACCCCTTCAAAAAGGTCAACATTTATGGAATAACCACAAATGTGATCAATCAAGTCATTCCAATGGAGCAATAACCAGTGTGACCTCAACAGACTTTGGCTTTTGGAGCCAGATCGCTTTAGTGACAGACATAACCCTGGTGGGTCGGCAGCATCCTTCACTGCTCACTCTGCCATCTGCCACTGTGGAAACTTCATCATTAAAGGCAGAGTTGTTGCTGGACAAATTTGCAAATGGTTTTGAGAGCATTATTATTGCACAGAATGTTACCATCTGTAAGTAGGCAAATCTGAATTGCAGTATATGTCTACCTAACTTTCTTTTTCTATGTATATCTTAATAGAAAATGTGCATGCATAGATCTCAAACCTGGGAAAACTTTTTTTTTTTTGTATTATGGAATTATAGCCTTGCAAAGGGCCTCTAGAGCTTAACTTCCTACTTTTAAGTACCTCTGCCTTTAATCTATCACAGACCAAAGAATATCTCTTTAATTTTGCATTTCATTGTCTCTCTTTATTTACAAAGTATTTTTGATTGTTTGATTTTGCTCAAAGCCCCATTATTATATTACATTATTATTAGCAAATATTCACATTAGCATATATATGTCTATACACATATCTTTTAAAAATATTTTAATTATAAATCTGAAGTAGTACTACCTGTTTTCTTGCTACCATGGAATGTTATTAATATTATAAAAACAATATAATGAAAACATTTAACCAGAATTTCCAATTCATAAGCCAGATACTGTTATATATATATAAATGTATAAAATATATATGTATATATTTTATATATATATTCATATTCTTTTAAATCCTACTGCATAAGATTAGGATTGTTACAATTGTAGCTATATAATTATAATTATAGTAATGTGGTATTTTATATTATATTTTTATGTTATTCATATTGTATTATTAATATTGCCATTGAATGACAAGGTTACCAAGGCACAGAAAGGTAAACTGATACTCAGGAATACACAGCTTGATAGGTGGAGATCAAGTATACGGAACTTGGTCAGTCTGGGTCCAGAATCTGTTATTTGTTGTTCTGAGTCTGCACAAGTAGCCAAAATACAGGCCATCAAAGAATGTGAGTTATGTTGAAAGGCCATAAATAGACACTAAAATGAAGAAGATATGAGTAGCTAAGGACAGTGACATTTGAACATCAATAAGAATAATGAAAGCTACTGAAGCTTTCATTATGTAAAAATCCAAAAGTTCATAAGGTATGAGAGAGAACCAACAAAACAAAATTTAATTCATTAACCACTTTATGTAAAAGCAAAAGGCTAAGAATAAAAAACTTGTCTTGCTTCCCCTTTATGAGCTAAATTGAAGATGACCAAAGAGTCCTAGCTAATGAAGAAAAGTTCTCTACGAAGAATTCTCACTGAAATATGTTAATGTAATGATAAATGAGAAAAGCATGATTTTGCAACCTCTAATAAAATAATTGATATTTATTTTGGATCTTATCAGAAAGTGAATTTTCAAGTTGTGTCTTTTAAGAAAAGAGCTTTCTGTAATAATAAATAGATTGCATAAATAGATTAAAGAAATACTGGTTTGTAACCTGGAGACTTGTAACTTTTTTATAGAAAACTTTATTTGTAAGGATATTTTTTCTACATTGTTCATGCAAACCTTTAAAATGTTTTTCATAGAAGGTTAATTTTATTCACCAGATCTAAGATAATTTAGCCACTGCTTATGACCTCACTAATTAACCTCTTAATAATTAGAGTCATATAAAAAGAAAATACAGAGTCTTTTAACATGTAGAACATTGCTAAAGTCGTTTCTTCTCACAGAATGTTATTGTTATTCTTTTAGTGTTTCACAAGTTTGCATCATCCTTGCACAGGGGCCATGGTAATCTCCTATGTATCATTCCAACTTAGTGTATGTGCTGCCAAAATGAACACGCAAAATATTAAACTTAGAATTAATAGTGGTTCTGGCAAATTAAATAAGTTTAAAATAGAAGCTTAATGGAACAGATCAATGTTCAGTGTTTCAGAAGTGACTGGCCACAATGTGAGTAGGAAATCAGGTAGAAAATATTTTAATAATCTGAATTTAGTTAGTGGCAGAAAGAATGGATATGATGCTTTGAATTTGAGAGCAGTTCTGGAAGTAAAATTAACAGGATCTGTCATCGATTGGACAAGGGTGGAAGGTGGAGAAGAGGAAATGTTAGAGGGAAAGTCAAAACAGGATCCAATTGAATATTTAGGTGAATGCTTAGTATTTAGGTGAATATTTAGGTGAAAGCTTTTCGATAAGATGCAAGATTACAGATTGCGGGGGGTTGAGCAGTGACTAAGAGTTGAGGAAAAGCTTTTTGAAAGCATCATATCACCATATAACAGCATAAAATTTAAGACATTTAAAGTCTTAACCTTCTTCCCATTCTCATCTCTCTTTACTCTCTAATAAACCTCTTCCCTACCTGAGCTGCACTGTCCCGAGGATCTAATAAGTCAATGGTACAAATCCACTATGCAGTTTCCCACCTTATCTTTTTATTTATACCATTTTTTTCATATATGACATAATTCCTCCCTCGCATCTCTACTGTATTAGATCACTCTGGTTCTTCAGAGCTCAGCTCAAGTGTACTTCATCCCCCAGGCAAGATCAGTTACTTCTTTTTCTATGTCCTCCATAAAACTTAATTCAAAGCTTTATTCCTGCCCTCATAAGATCACGTTATTTTAAATAGCATTGTCTGTTCCACTAGAATATGCTTAAAGGCTCAACTTGCTTTGTTGCATGAATAATCCTTATGTAAATTGCTATGTGTTATTTAGCATCAAGTAATTAGGATACATTTACCTACTCTTGTCACTCACAGTGCTAAGTTGCTGATGATATAGTAAGCCAAACTTTATGGTCCCAGCCCTCTCAAAGCTAACACTTAGTAAATGACACAGAGGATGAAAGAGACTAATAAAAAAGAGTGCTATAAGTTCAGTCAGGATTATGATGGTGGTGATGATGATGTTAGCTACTGAGTACTTTAATATGCTAAGCATAGATCCAAGCACTGTGCATATTATATACTCTAACCCTGAAAACAACTCAGTGACAAAGGAAGTACACAATAATTTTATAGATATTGGTAGTCAGACATCACTTTGCTGGCAAAGGTCTGTATAGTCAAAGCTGTTTTTTTTCCAGTAGTTATGTACAGATATGGGAGTTGGACCATAAAGAAGGTTGAGTACCAAGAACTGATGCTTTCAAACTATGGTGCTAGAGAAGACTCTTGAGAGTCCCTTGGACAGCAAGGAGATCAAACCAGTCCATCCTAAAGGAAATCAACCATGATATTCATTGGAAGGACAGATGTTGAAGATGAAGCTCCAATACTTTGGTCACCTGATGAGAAGAGCCAGTTCATTGGAAAAGACCCTGGTGCTGGGAAAGACTGAAGGCAGGAGGGGAAGGGTTGGTGACAGAGGATGAGATGGTTGGTTGGTTACTTTCACTGACTCAATGGACATGAGTTTGAGCAAACTCCAGGAGATGGTGAAGAATAGGGAAGCCTGGCATGCTTCAGTCCATGGGGTCACAAAAAGTAGGACACAACTTAGTGACTGAACAGCAACAAAAGGTAGACACATAGCTAAGACTTTGAGAGACAGTAAAAGCTTCCCCAAACAGTAATTTCCAAGTTAAGGTCTGAAAAAAATGACTAGGGATTAGTCAGGTAGACGACAGTCAGAGAAAGGGATGGAAGGATGGAGATAAAGAAGAGGAAGAAGGAGGAGGAATAAGATGAGAAGAAGGAGAAGGTGTATACATGCATGTGTTTAGATGAGGGCTAGAGAAAGGAAAAGAGCTTCCAACAAAGGCCAAAGATCAGTCAGTATATGTATTTAGCAGACATTGGGCTTTCTACTTCTAAAGTCAGACTATCAACATCATGGAGCTTAATTCCTTTGGAAACTGTCACAAAAGCTAAAAACTGAACCAGATCCATTGGACTCATCTTACAGATAGAAACACTGAATCCTAGTTAAAGGAAATGAGTTCCCAGTGCCATGCAGAGTCATTGGCAAGAGTCGGGTTCCCAGGGCCAAGCTCTTTCCAGGACACCATGCTGCGATCTCTGTGGATTGTTAAATGGTTTCTACTCCAGCCAGCCAACAGTAAGTGCATACAGAAAAATAGCATGTTTTACGAGTCCCATTCCAGCCGCCACATTCCAGCTCACGTTTTTCTCTTGATTACTATTTAATAAGAAAAATATAAATTATAAATTATGATAGTGCATATCTGTACTTAATCTCTAAGCAGATGTGATCTAGAAATGACTCTGCTCGATCTTCCCCTCAGCATATCAGTTTCACCATGAAAATGTGTCATGACTTTTTATCTTGTAGGCTATGTGAGTGATAGTCACTCAATCATGTCTGACTCTTTGTGACCCCATGGACTATAGCCTGCCAGGCTCCTCTATCCATGGAATTCTCCAGGCAAAAATACTGGAGTGGGTTGCCATTTCCTTCTCCAAGTGGTAAAGTAGCCGCCTGCCAGTGCAAGAGATGCAAGAGATGTGGATTTGATCCCTGGGTCGGGAATATCCCCTAGAGGAGGCCATGGCAATCCATTCCAGCATTCCTGCCTGGAGAATCCAATGGACAGAAGAGCCCGGCAGGCCACAGTCTACAGGGTCACAAAGAGTTGAAGTAGGCTATCGAAGTAGGCTATGATTCCACTTTAATCACATCCCTGATGGACCATTTTAGTTTACTCTTACTCTGAGGTGGTTTGTATATCAGTTGTAGACAGACTGGAGTCCCAGTTCTGGGTCTGCCACTAACCAGCCGTGTGACCTTGTTCTGGTGCCTACTGCTCTCTGCAGCAGCATGCAGTAGTGTTCTTCATTGTGCTCTTGTGGGAATTAAAAGGCCACATGCATGC
This sequence comes from Ovis aries, assembly GCF_016772045.2. Taxonomy (NCBI): domain Eukaryota; kingdom Metazoa; phylum Chordata; class Mammalia; order Artiodactyla; family Bovidae; genus Ovis; species Ovis aries. The sequence continues at coordinate 95,089,572 of NC_056059.1, forward strand.
AAAGAGCAAAGTACAGTGCTCTGTACATTGTATATCTTGAAAATATTTGACTTGTGAGATATATTTTTAACACCAAATCATAAAATGCACAGCCACAAAAATCAGTTACCTTAATCCTTCCACTTTACTGATAGCATTTGCAGACTGGGAAAGTTCTTACTTGCCAAAATGAAGTATCCGTTTAGTTCTACTACTAGACTGTCGACTTTGTAAGAACAAAAACTTAACTTCTTCTATATTCTGGTGAGTACCACTGTGACAAGCATAGAGTGAACATTCATAAATATAAAAATTGGTTGAATTATCAAATGATCTGGTGTCTGTTGTTGTTGTTTAGTCACCCAGTCATGTCTGACTCTTTTGCAACCCTATGGAGTGCAGTCTGCTAGGCTCCTCTGTCCATGGGATTTCCCAGGCAAGAATTCTATAGTGGGTTGTCATTCTCCAGGGGATCTTCCTGACCCAGGAATCAAACCCATGTCTCCTGCATTGGCAGGCAGATTCTTTACCACTGAGCCACCTGGGAAGCCCTTTGGTATCAGACTTCCTGACATACAATTCTATTTATTTATTTATATTTTACTGAACCAAAAATTAACACAACTGATAAACATCTAGTCAATGGTTTTTCCAGTGGTCATCTATGGATGTGAGTGTTGGACTATAAAGAAAGCTGAGCGCAGAAGAATCGACTCCAACTGTGGGGCTGGAGAAGACTCTTGAGAGTCCCTTGGACTGCAAGGAGATCCAACCAGTCCATTCTAAAGGAGATCAGTCCTGGGTGTTCATTGGAAGGACTGATTTTGAAGCTGAAACTCCAATTCTTTGGCCATCTGATGCGAAGAGCTGACTCATTTGAAAAGACTCTGATGCTGGGAAAGATTGAGGGCAGGAGGAGAAGGGGATGACAGAGGATGAGACGGTTGGATGGCATCACCGACTCAATGGACATGGGTTTGGGTAAACTCCGGGAGTTGGTGATGGACAGGGAAGCCTGGCATGATGCAGTTCATGGGGTTGCAAAGATTCAGACACAACTGAGCGAATGAACTGAACTGAACACAACTGAGTCATCATTTTGTAAAGGACATTCCAGGGAAAGTTGGGGCTTAGAAATTTCAAGTTATTCTGTGATATTCCAGTATGTTACTTTTCATTCTGCCTGAAACCTTTTGTACAAATTCCCATGAATATTAATAGCTGGGAAGAGAATGAGGCCTTCAGTCAAGCAGTTAGGAAGTGAGGTGGTGCCTTGTGTGAATGCCCTGCTGGATGGTAAACCCATGACATGACTCAGGCGCTATTTAGGCATTTTAAATTGCTTTCTTTATAATTCCAGTCCAGAGAAAATATCATCTCTGAGCCAAACTGGGGCAGAGCACTCCAACCCAATGAAGTGGAATTTGAGAAATTTCAAACAGGCATCAAACCCTTGACCTTGGCTACTGCTATGTAGAAACATATTCCACAATGAGCTCATTTCACATATTATATTTACCAAAACCATTACGTTACATAAAGAACGTGAACAAATGTTATTTCCAAACCCACTAAAGTGGCTTAAGCTGTGGATTTCCTGGTCTTAATTTTAGAGGTAGTATGGTTTTTCCAGTAGTCATGTATGGATGTGAGAGTTGGACTGTGAAGAAGGCTGAGCGCCAAAGAATTGATGTTTTTGAATTGTGGTGTTGGAGAAGACTCTTGAGAGTCCCTTGGACTGCAAGGAGATCTAACCAGTCCATTCTGAAGGAGATCAGCCCTGGGATTTCTTTGGAAGGAATGATGCTAAAGCTGAAACTCCAGTACTTTGGCCACCTCACGTGAAGGGTTGACTCACTGGAAAAGACCTTGATGCTGGGAGGGATTGGGGGCAGGAGGAGAAGGGGACGACAGAGGATGAGATGGCTGGATGGCATCACTGACTCGATGGACGTGAATCTGAGTGATCTCCGGGAGTTGGTGATGGACAGGGAGGCCTGGCATGCTGCAAATCATGGGGTCACAAAGAGTCGGACATGACTGAGCGACTAAACTGAACTGATCAATAACTGATGGAAATACTGCTGTGTCTTGCAGATATGAAATACCATAGAAACCTTGACCATTTTCTCTTGGGATGACATTGGATTCTCCTAATAATGGAGTATAAACTCTCTGGATTCATTTACTTGAAAAAAAAAAAAAGCCACTCTTGTATGTCTGTAAAAGTGAGCAGTGGTTTCCATTCTTCCCTCTTGGGTAAATGAGAAAATATACATGAAATGCATAATTCTTGTCTGCCAAATATGGTTGGAAGTATAACACTATCCTTTAACGTAACATTTATGAAGCAAGTTGCTGTAACAGTGGGGGTGATGTGGTGGTTTCTAGATGGTAAACTGCTCTGTTTGAAAATGCACACAGGTTCAGTCCTCAAGTGTAGGAGGTGCAATGTGATGCTTTGGCACCGGTTAAATATTCATTCATTCCACTGCCCTGTTTGTGGGAAATATGCTAAAATCTTATTGCTGTAGCCTTTGAACTCCCAGGGCAAGTGTAGCCCATAATTCCTCAGCCCTGATGCCAGTGTGTCTCATTGCATTTGATAAATGCCAATAACCTTGGTTTTAATATTTCCATTGATCTGGAGGGTATTAACAAGGGTTTTTGTGTTTGTTTGTTTGTTTGTTTTTTTAACCATGAAGAGAATCCTGTAGAATCAAATCTTACTCTAAAATTCCATTCAGTTTACTATCTTACAAGCACCTAGTCTCTTTGATATAGAAATGCCTCCTGACTTCATATTGACAGCACATATTTTAGCTCCATCATCACCCAACAAATTAAACTGAAGCTTTAAACATGGTATGTTTCTTGGACTTCCCTAGTGGCTCAGTGGTAGAGAATTTGCCTACCAGTGCAGGAGGCATAGGTTTTATCCCTGGTCCAAGATCCCACATGCCATGGAAAAACTAAGCCTATGAGCCACAACTACTGAAGCCTGAGCACCTGTGTTTCGCAACAAGAGAAGCCACCACAATGAGATGCCCAAACTAGACACTGAGGCCAGAGAGTAGTCCCCACTCGCCACAACTAGAGAAGAGTCCACTCAGCAACCGAAGACTCAGCACAGCCACAATTTAAATAAATTACAAAAATAGCATGTTTCTTTATATTTCATTTTTTAGCAAACAAAACAGAAGCTAAGAAAAATAATAAGCCTCTTTTTGTGGAAAATTTTTTAAAGTCCTTATTACTAAGAAAGCTTGCATTTTCAAGGAAAAGACAGCCCAATGTCTGGTTTGGCATAAGGAACAATCAGCCAGTTAAGCAGTGGAAACTGACTTATTTTCCCAGTTACAAAAGAAAGAAAGAAATCTCTGGCATGTGCTAAGATGTCTCTCTCAGGCTCATGACTCAGGCTGGAAAGCTCACTGAAGAGTAAGAAATCATTTTTTAATTAATTAATTTATTTTAATTGGAGGATAATTACTTTACAATGTTGTGACGGTTTTTGCCATACATCAGTATGAATTAGCCATAGGCGTACATGTATTCACTCCCTCCTGAATCCCCCTCCCACCTCCATCCCCTCCCCACCCCCCAGGTTGACACCAAGCACCAGCTTTTTATGCCCTGCATTATGGAAAGAAATCATTTTTATTGGATGAATTTTTTGGATATGTTTGAATGTATGTGTGTGTAAGTTGCTCAGTCGTGTCCAACTCTTTGCGACTCCATAGACTGTAGCCCCACAGGCTCCTCTGCCCAAGGAGTTCTCCAGGCAAGAATACTGGAGTGGCTTGCCATGCCCTTCTCCAGGGTTGAATGTATACACTGAGCAAATATTTTAAAATATTTATGCTACACTTGGAATGTTTGACCCAATGGAGATTTGAATTTTACTATATGATTCCTGTAATGGCGAGGGTTTTTCCCTTCTGTTCTGGTTTATGTCCGTGTTGCACCTTCATCTTTCTTTCTGGATGGATAGGATACCAAAGGAAGGGAGGGTAAAAAAACAGACCGAGATGGTGCACGCATTTTCCCTAAGTAAACACAAGGTGTGGACTTTGTTGTTGTTTCTGCAAGATGTGAACTTCTTGGCCACGCAATGTTCATGTTCATATTCTCACTATATTACAGCTCTGTGGTATCATTGTGTGCCAAGGATTTGCCCTTTATGGATATAGATACTCTTTCTTAGACAACGGAGGTGAATAAATATGTGCAAGTTACTATAATGCTGGAAATCGACTCTGGCAGCCCATCTCATGTTTGGACTGGTTTTAGTTGGTCTTCATTTGGGGGTAAATAGACTGAGCCAGGACACAGGCATAAACATTAACCCTGGCACTGCAACCTTGCTGGCTGGTACTGTGCTAGAATTTATGAGGTCTCTTCCTAGAATTAAGACTCCAGGAGTGATTTAAACCAGATTAATCACACTGGCCATATTGGTTCAGTTCAGCTCCGGGATGTCTTAATTTGGTCAGAGATACATTCTCCAGCAATTAAAATAAACAGAAGAATATTTATTAGTCTCTCACTGACAGGCAAAACTAGTAAGTATAACATAATTTAATCATTGAATTATTCAGAGTTTTCATCAACTTTTCAATATTTAAAATGTCTTGTATAAGGATGCTAGAGCCTTTTAAAATATACATGAAATATATATTTGTAAATGAAATGGCTGATATTTTAAAATTATTAACCAACTTTTCATTAAATATAGTATTTTAAATTACTTCATCTGAAAATAATGCTTGTCCACAAATGTCAGGATTTCTGTAGATAAATAATTCTTTTTTATCCTTGTAACATTCAGCACAGAGATTGGCCAATATTTATATATGGAAAGAAAACCATAGGGATGTTGGATTAAAACTAATGTAGGTTTTAGATTCTATATCTGTCAACTATTACCTCAATAATACTGTGTAGCTGCTGCTAAGTGGCTTCAGTCATGTCCGACTCTGTGCGACCCCACAGATGGCAGCCCACCAGGCTCCACCATCCCTGGGATTCTTCAGGCAAGAACACTGGAGTGGGTTGCCATTTCCTTCTCCAATGCATGAAAGTGAAGAGTGAAAGTGAAGTCGCTCAATAAGTGTCCAACTCTTTGTGACCCCATGGACTACAGCCTACCAGGCTCCTCCGTCCATGGGATTTTCCAGGCAAGAGTACTGTGTAGCCAAGCACCCCAAACTCAGTGGCTTAAAGCAACAATCATTTACTCCTGCTCACCAGTGAGTTCTTTTCTGAGCTCTTCTCAGTATTATAGGACCTTATCAAATACATCTGGTTACAATCAGCATATTTTCAACTTTCTGACTGGAAATTTTTTCCAATGCTATGAGCTTAATAGATACCTCTTTTCTTTATTTGGAGTTCTTATGGGTGACAGTTCTATCAAATGTTTTGACATCAAATGTTTGGATGTGTTCCAGACTCTTGTCAAAATTTCTTTGCTCTCTGCCACTTTATTCCCCAAGTAAATGTCATAAATATATATATATAATATTTATAAATATATAAATATAATGTAAATAAATATATTAATAATATAGATCATAATATTTATATTAATAAATATTTCAAATATATTAATAAAATAAAAATGAAATATTTTAATAATATAATAAATATACATTTATATAAATATATATATTTCAATTATCTATTATGGCAGCATCCCACTTCCAGATACAAATTTCTGCATTAGCCAGTATTGCCACAATAATACCACTTAGTAAGTCACTCCACAAAATTCAATGACTTAAAATATGATGTCTTCTCTTTTGTGTGTTTGTAGGTCAACTAGGGCTTGACTGACTAGACTGGGCTCAGCTGGTCTTGTTTCCATGCTGGGGATTGAGTCCAGGTGTTTTTCAGTCTTTGCTGCCGGTTAGACTCAGATCTTGGAGAAGGCAATGGCAACCCACTCCAGTGTTCTTGCCTGGAGAATCCCAGGGACGGTGGAGCCTGGTGGGCTGCCATCTATGGGGTCACACAGAGTCGGACACGACTGAAGCGACTTAGCAGCAGCAGCAGCAGACTCAGATCTGCTCCATACGTGATGATTCTGGGGTCCAAGCTGCTACTGCTGTAACTCTCCAGGATCAGTTCTTCTCATGGTAACAGGCTGTGCAGACAAGGCATGTCCAGATACAAGCACGTTTCAGTCCTCCTGCTTATTTTCCATCAGCTGGCATCTTTGACCAAAGCAAGCCACAAAGCTGAGGGTTAGGAAAGTACATACTGTCTACCCCAAGGCTGTGGCAAAGTATAGATGCATGTTATTACTAGAGGGAACTAAACAACTTTGATCAATAATTTGATTATAGGCCCCCCTGTTAAAATTTCACTGAAAAAATCTAAGTTATCATTATTCTATCAAAGGTGATAGGAAGTGGTAATCTATTTTTCAGTTCTACATTTGGCATTATTATATTTCTAAAATGTTATGCCAATAGTAGGTAATATTAAGCCAGGTTAACAATTTTATAATCAACCTAATCATAAAGTTGAAAAGATTACTAAAACAAATGAAGCAATCGTTTTTACATTTTATACAGCTTAACAATTTTCTTAGGAATTAAAAAAGTAACAACCAAAGAAAATCTTCAGATCTGACTCTACTTTGTAATTTATTTTGAAAGATTCTTTTCTATTCAGTACCACTAGGGAATATTTTTTTGGTTAATTCCTTCTCTCAAAAACACCTGGCAAGCTTATATTAATGATAAATTTTTGTGCGAAATCTAATTCTTTATTCTGTCATAACCTACATATGTTCTGTTGGGTCTTAAATGGTGAACTGACGGAGTAGAAAGTAACCACAGCTCCAAATCATATTGTTTAAAAGAGATTAAGATACTCCGTCTAAATTCATGCTGCAGTCATTTTCCAAGAGATCTAACTGGATGGGCAAAGGCAAGATAATAGGATGCTTGAGTAGAGTTTAATTATTGGGGTTAAAGGCAGTTTTGCTCCTAGGTGCAGATGCAGTGTGTCCAGGTTGAAACTGGCAGTCACAGAGGTGCAGAGTCTTTCTCCAATAACCCTGAGACAGGAAGCCAGTTTGGCTCTGTGGCAGAAATATTTCAGATCTCATCTGCTGACACAAAAGAAGATTCTAAGAGTCTGCCATCTTGTTAAGGATTGGCTTAATCTAGTCCTGTATAAAATGCTAGCAAAGTAATGTTATACTTTATAATGCTATATAAAGCATATGTATATAATATATATTACCTATATAAATAGTATATACATACTTATATGTATAATATATATACATATATTGCTGTATAAAACTAGTCCTGTATAATACACTAGTAAATGATGCTGAAAATTCTCCAAGCTAGGTTTCAACAGTATGTGAACCAAGAACTTCCAGACATTCAAGCTGGCTTTAGAGAAAGCAGAGGAACCAGAGAATAGAAAAAGGAAGAGAATTCCAGAAATACGTCTACTTCTGCTTCATTGACTACACTAAAGCCTTTGACTTTGTAGATCACAACAAACTGGAAAATTCTTAAAGAGATGGGAATGCCAGACCACCTTACCTGCCTTCTGAGAAGTCTGTAGGCAGGCCAAGAAGCAACAATTAGAACCAGACATGGAACAATGGACTGGTTCCAAATCGGGTAAGGAGTACGTCAAGGCTATATATTGTCACCCTACTTATTTAACTTATATGAAGAATACATCATGCCAAATGATGGGCTGGATGAAGCACAAGCTGATATCAATAATCTCAGGTATGCAGATGACACCACCCTCATGGTAGAAAGTGAAGAGGAACTGAAGTGCCTTTGATGAAGGTGAAAGAGGAGAGTGAAAAAGCTGGCTTAAAACTCAACATTCCAAAACTGAAAACCATGGCATCTGGTCCCATCACTTCATGGCAAATAAATGGAGAAACAATGGAAACAGTAACAGACTTTATTTTCTTGGTTTCCAAAATCACTGCAGATAGTGACTGCAGCCATGAAATTAAAAGACGCTTGCTCTTTGGAAGAAAAGTTATGACCAATCTAGACAGCATATTAAAAAGCAGAGACACTACTTTGCCAACAAAGTTCCCTCTAATCAAAGATATGGCTTTTCCAGTAGTCATGTATGGATGTGAGAACTGGACCATAAAGAAGGGTGAGCACCAAAGAAAGATGCTTTTGCACTGTGGTGTTGGAGAAGACTCGAGTCCCTTGGACTGCAAGGAGATCCAACTGGTCCATCCTAAGGGAAATCAGTCTTGAATATTCATTGGAAGGACTGATGCTGAAGCTGAAACTCCAATACTTTGGCCACTTGATGCGAAGAACTAACTCCTTGGGAAAGACCCTGATGCTGGGAAAGACTGAAAGTGGGAGGAGAAGGGGACAACAGAGGATGAGATGGTTGGATGGCATCACCAAATTGATGGACATGAGTCTGAGCAAGTTCTGGGTGATGGACAGGAGAGCCTGGCGTGCTGCATCCATGGGGTCACAGAGTTGAACACAACTGAGCGACTGAACTGAAGTGAACTGAATCCTGTATAATAAACAATTGGCTGGTCTTTCCCCCTGGTTCCTGAGAGGTATCCTGGAATTTTCAGAGTGATAAGAGTATTTTGCTATTTACAGTACCTAAATAGTTTGTGGTAATGAGACTGACCATGTCATTAGAGGGTTGGGGCTTTGAGCCATGTAATATCAACTGGACTTCCAGACGGGAAAGAGTGTGTAGTTCAATGACGTAGCCTCTGACTCAATCAGTCTTGCTCACGTGATGACATCCCAGGAGAACTTTGGACATCAAAGCTTTAGGAACTATCTCATTGGCAATATTTTGTGCATGTTGCTACACGTTAATGTTCTGGGACAATGATGCATTCTGACTCCACTTGGAGATGACACTGGAAGCTTCTTGTTTGGAACTCCCTCAGACCTCACCCTATGTACCTCTTCTTTTGTTTGGTTCTCATTTACATCCTTTTGTGTGTGTGTGTGTGCTAATAAAATTATTCTCATAAGTATAATATTTTCCTGAGTTCTATGAGTTTTTATGGACAGTTATCAAAACAGAGGTGTACTGGGAACCCCAAATTTGTGATTACTTGGTCAGAAGTGAGGGTAGCCCTTGAAACCGCAGATAAATGGTCTTACCCCAGAAAGTAGGATTCATATTGCAGATGGTGGATGAGCAGTGGTCAAAGCAGACCCTGAAACTGTAGTAGCTGCCCCTGTAATGAGAACGGGGTAAGACAGCCACCACGTACTGGGATCTGTGTTCCTTGAAGGTCAAGAAATCATCAGCTTCCTGAGGTAACAGGACTTTGACCCTAGTTCTAATCACAGATTATTTGTATGTATATATGTAGTCTAGACTGTCTATTAAATCATGTTCAATGCACAAGAATTAAATAATTATGCTAATAATAAATAATATTGCAGGTATATGCCATATCACTTTATTCATATCCGACTCTTGCAACCCCATGGACTATAGCCCACCAGGACCCTCTGTCCATGGGATTCCCCAGGCAGGAATACTGGAGTGGGTTGCCATTTCCCCCTCCAGGGGATCTTCCCAACCCAGGGATTGAACCCACCTCTCATGACGTCGCCTGCACTGGCAAGCAAGTTCTTTATCATTAGCACTGCATAGGAAGCCCTATTATAGATATAATTATTATTTTAACTCATATCTTTAAAGTACTTAGAGAAGAAAATATCTTTACCAGTTGTACACTATGTAGGGCGTGACATCACTTATCTGTTTTTCTTTTGTCCATTTCCATTGGTCTGTGCTCTATTCCATCTCATGGGGACCTTAAGCCTGGAAACTACATTTCCCAGCCACTGACACCATCTTTCTAGCTGGCTTCCTGTTCCTGCAATGAGAGGTCTTGGAAAGTTATAAAGTCAAAGGACACAAGATACATTTCTTTTGCTTTTCTCTTGTAGGCTATGCATTGGGCACTCCCAGGAGTATGGACTCTAGGTTTTTGTTGTGGAGGTAATTAAGACAGGAAGCATTTAAGATGCCTCTAGAGCACAGTGCCATTCAACACTGGATCCAGCAGCTATAGCTGCAAGCTTTGGGATCTTGCAATGTCAATTGCAGTATAAGCACCTGGTTTCCTTCAACTGGTTCCACCGTCTGTAGTTACAGCCCCACAACTACACAGTGATCATGAATCGGGGTGATTTTTCTTCCTCCATTCTCAAAGTGATAGCAGCTTTATACAGTTACTAATATCTGGGTTACTTAACGTACTTCCTTTTGCTGCTTCAGCCATTCTGTCATTTTAGTGTTTAATGCTTGTATTTCTTTTGTGTCTAATTGCTTGTTGTATTTCTTTTGTGTCTGATGACTTGTTTGAGATATCAATATTTTCTTTAAAAGACACAGACTAATACAGAGGGCAAGTAATGTATTCCTGAAAAAAAAATTGTCAAATGGAATTTTTATACATCAAAAAATATTTTATGTAAATAAAAGCCTTCATTACAGAATAAAAGAGTGAACTCTTCTGAAATTGAAATACCTATTTCTGATCCAAGTACCCATTAAGTACTTTATCTGCTATATAATATTTTGGGCTTCCCTGGTGGCTAAGATGGTAAAGAATCTGCCTGCACTGCAATCCCTGGGTCGGGAAGATTCCCTGGAGAAGGGAATGAAAACCCACTCCAGTATTCTTGCCTGGAGAATTCCAACTTTCACTTTCATATAATATTTTATATACTGCTTTGTTTTTCTTTTAAACGCTCATGATACTGTGATGTAGAAGAAACATTTTTTTTTTAATTCAGATAACCAAAATATACTTCTCCTATGTATTTGGACTTCATCATGATTCCTGACCCTAAGCTCCCCAAATCTTTGTAATTTCCTAAGGGTTGAGAGTGAGCAAGATGTCTTTTGTTGTGTTAATAAGGCAACTTCAGACTCTACCTAGGGATGGGGGCTGGTTGCCACAAGACTAGAGAATTGAAACTTTCAGTCTCACCCCACACTCCTGAAAAGAGAAGAGGAACTGGAGGTTGAAACAGTTGCCAAAGACCATTTAATCAGTTATTCCTATATAATAAAACCTCCATGAAAACCCAAAGGGATTGGATTCAGAGAACTTCTGGGTAGGTGAACACGAGGAGATTTGGGGAGAGTGATCTGCCTTTTGAGGGCATAGAAGTTCTGCATCGCTCCTTCCCACTTACCTTCCATATGCATCTCTTCCACCTGGATGTGTGTGTGTGCTCAGTCAATTCTGACTCTTTGCAACCCCATGGACTGTAGCCCACCAGGCTTCTCTGACCATGGAATTTTCCAAGCAAGAATACTGGAGTGGGTTGCCATTTTCTACTCCAAGGAATCTTCCCAACCCAGGAATAGCACCCGCGTCTATTGCGTCTCCTGCTTTGGCAGATGGATTCTTTACCACTGTGCCACTTGAGAATCCCTGACTGCTCCTAAGTATTATCTTTTTATAATAAGCTGGTAATCTAGCAAGTAAATTGTTTCTCTGAGTTCTGTAAGCTGCTCTAGCAAGTTAATCAAATCAGAAAAGGGGGTCAAGGGAACCTCTGTTTTAGAGATAGTCAGTTGGTGGCTTAAATGGTAAAAGAATCTGCCTGCAATGTAGCAGACCTGGGTTCAATCTCTGCGTCAGAAAGATCCCCTGGAGGAGGGCATGACAACTCACTCCTGTAGTCTTGTCTGGAGAATCCCATGGACAGAGGAGCCTGGGGGGCTACAGTCCACAGCGTCACAAAGAATCAGACATGACTGAAGCAACTTCGCACTCATGCACACAGTTAAAAGTACAGGTATCAACCTGGACTTTCCATTGGCATCTGAAATCCAAGGTGGGGTAGTTGGAACCTTCAATCTGTAGCTGGTTGATCAGAAAGACAGCAGTCTGGGCTTGAAACTGGCCTTTGAAGTATGTAGGGGGACAGGGGATAGTCTTATAGGACTGAGCCCTTAACCTGTGGAATCTGATGCTATTTCTGGGTGAATAGTGCCAGAACTGAGTTGAATTCTTGGACATTCTGTCTGAGAATTGTTTACTGGTATGTGGGAGCTCCCCCTTCCCAAACACACAATGAAATTGGTTTCAGAAAACAAAAGGAAAGCTGACTGTGCTTGAATTTTATTCCCAATTTATTCTACTCTCATATAATTTGCAAATCATTTTTCTAATTTTAGATCAAAGTTTATTGTGGTAATGTAAACATACTGTTGTCAAAGTTAATAACTATCATAATCAGGCTTAGTGACAATGGGTGTAGGCTTATTTTATCTTCTTAATATTAAAGTTCCAATCTCTACCATAAGAGCTAAGTAGACCTTAAAATAAAAAGGCTAAAATTCAATTATTCAAAACAATGATATACTAATCGAAAAAAAATGATATGGGACTTTAATTATACAGGTAATTATTTAGCTTTTATGTTTTCCATTCTTTTTGCAGATGAGTCTAAAATGGTGCCAGTGAAATCTGAACATTTCTATGGGTTTTGGTACTAGACATCTTCAAGGATAGATTTAAAATAAAAAGCATAAAGCCCTGACCACATACAAGTAATTGAGTTATTTTAAGCAAATAAAACATATTCCAAATGACTGTTATAAAACACTAGCTGTCATACACGTCTGCCACTGGAAGAAAGGAAAAGCTCGAATCATGTTTTGATAGCTAGCTCAGTCAGCTATAACAACGAACCATAGATTAGGTGGCTCATGGTTGACTTGGTAAAAACTTTCTTCCTGGCTTTCAGATAGCTGCCTTCTTTCTGTATCATTACATGATGGAAAGAGAGAGCTCTGGTTTCTTCTCCTTCTTATAGGACACTAATTCGATCAAAGGAGCTCCAGTTAAAATATTTAAACTATTTTGAAATTTCAGGAAGAAAGGTCAAATATAAATTACCATGCCACTCTATTATCATCTTTAGAAATGTGATTTTCCTTTTTAAAAAGAAAAATATGGAAAAAGATGCTTGAATAGCTAACTACAACCATAAATGTATTTATACCTTTAACCTAACAACCCTGTGTGCGGTGTGCATGCTAAGTCGCTTCAGTCATGACAACAACTCTACTTCAAGCAATGTAGATGAAGAAAAAAATTAAATAGAAATATATTTTCTATTTATGATGAGCTTCCTTCGATTGTCTTCCCTAGAAGAAGAAATTAGAAAAATATCTAAATGTTTAAGATGGGATATGATTTTGATTTGGTAAATTAAGCATATAACAGAATGATGACTGTGTAATTATAATGATTTTATAAAAGCAGAAAAATGGATTTGAGTAATGTGAAATAGCAAAGCAGAATGTATATGTTTTGCAAAAAGAGCAACTATGAAACAGACATGCATTTTGTCAGTTAATATGCAAAATGAAAAGATAATCGAGTCAGTTTGGGTTTAAAATATTCATTTTTGTTCAAACTTCATTTTAATTTAAAATAAAATGTTTCCTTCATGTTAAAATTCTCCATTTGGAAAGTCATCAAAATTCTGAGTAAGGTATGGGGAAACCAGATAGGACTTCAAAATTTATTATTAGAGTTAGAAGTCCTTAGAAACAAATGATATTTTAAAAAGACTAGACTTAAATAACAAAAGTTAAGGAGGAAATTTTGGGATTAAGGTCAATAAAAAGCACCCTTTCTTTTCATCTCATGTTTAGAACCAGTTGAGAATAAAGACATAGTTAGATAGAATGAAGATAAAATTATCAGTTTAGTTACTGAGAAATTGACTGGAGGGTGTAGCTTTAGATTGTGGTTAGAAAGGCTTGCTGCCTCTTCTTCTAAGCACTGTAGATTCATTTGTATAGAAATGCTGAGCTAGATCACTGAAGGGAGAGTCGGCAGATGTTCTTACCAGGACTATAGGTTACATCTATTTGAAAATGGACACTGAAGGGCAAAAAGAAGAAATTCCCAGGACTTGAAGCCAGTTTCCTGGGTCTCCCCCATGCACCGTGAAGCAGTGACCATCAGTTATCACCCAAATGCAGGTCACTCTTTCCTCCTGGTACACTTCAGTCACTGGAGACCGTCAGACGAAAACTATTCCACAAAGTTTTATTTTTATTGTAAAGCTAGGAATGGACTCATGAAGGAAAAGAATGCCAAAATAGATTTTTCTTTGAAGCTTTATTTTGCACAATATTTTCAGTGAAAGAAAGATATGTTTAAAATATTTGGATTTGTGCAGGGTTAGGACTAGAATGAAGCAAGTAAGTCAGTTGGCTTTGAAGTGAAATTTAAGAGACTGCCAAAAGAAAAACTCTAGTCATCAACATAAATAATATTCTTATGCAGTATTTTCAAAAATCACAATTAGCGCAAAAAAAATCCATGAGGAATAAAATTTCAAAACGTTAAGGAAAGACAGAAGCTGTATCACTGCTTTTTCCTTTTGCCTCAGGCTTCAATATGGCTTGGCATGTCACTGATTTGTTGACTAAAATTAATATGTATTTTAAAAGTATTTTTCAAGCTCTTTTTTATGTAAGGGATTCAAATTCTAGAGTTAAAATCTGAGAAGACAAAAAAAGGGAAGGGGTAAAATTTCTTAAGGTCCAAGATTGCTCACAAAAATATCAACTTGGTTAGTCATTTAGAAACAATTGAAAGCCAAAGGCTATTACAAATCCAAAGTGAAGAAATATTTTTAGGCTCAGAAGTTTAGAACAAAGTATTTTTGGCAAGGCCAAATTTTTAACATCCTGTACAACCAAGTGCTAAGGATATAGTGATGCAGATAAAGTACTTTTTCTTAATTTTTAAAAATACACTTTGAGTCCCATGTTATTGTTTCATAAGCAGAACTCTAGAGGATAAAGTCTAAAAATAGTTTTCTCTTCCATCAGCTTCTCTAGCAATGTGGTTAGCAAATGAGGGTCCACCTTAGTCTCTTTCCTTCTTTCTAAGATGGGAACAACTCACCAACTCTTTTTCACATGACAAAGACTCTCTCAAGGTCTTAAAGTCTAGAAAGTACTTAGAGCTATGTTTTCTTTTTTGACAATAAACCCCTTTTATTGTTCAGTCACTAAGTCGTGTCCAACTCTTTGCAACCCCATGGACTGCAGTACGCTGGTTACCCTGTCCTTCACTATATCCTGGAGTTTGCTCAAACTCATAAACTCCTTAGAGACAGATCTTCCCTTCTGCTGTATTCAAGAGCCAGGTTTAGCACACGGAATGAAAGTGAAAGTGAAAGTGTTAGTAGCTTCAGCTGTGTCCAGCTCTTTTGTGGCCCCGTGGACTGGAACCCACCAGGCTCCTCTGTCCATGGGATTTTCCAAGCAAGAATACTGGTGTGTGTTGCTATTTCCTTCTCCAAGGGATCTTTTCCACCCAGGGATCAAACTCTGTCTCCTGCATTTCAGGGGCCACTAGGGAAGCCCAAGGAATGCTGTGGAATAAATAAACACATTGGACTGTCACCCATGGTTAGAAGACTAGCATTTAATATTGACTTTGTCTCTTGGTCATCACATGCTTTTCATCGAGATACTTAACCTCTGTGGGTCTGTTTCCTCATTGATAAACCACAGAAAGATGTAGGAATTAAATTCAGCTTTAAATAGATAAAGCTGTTGTCTGTAAGTTGTCATTTCACCTAGTGCAGGGGTCGGTGAGTTTTTTCTGTAAAGGACCAGATAGTAAATATTTTAGGTTTTGCAAGCCATATGGCCTCTATCACAACTACTCAGTTCTGCTGCTACAGTGCAGAAGCTGCCACAGACAATGTGCAAGTGAATGGGCATGGCTGGGTTCCAGTAAAATTTTACAAGAACAGGTGGCAGGCCAGATTTGGCCTTTAGGCCATAGTTATGCCAGGTCCTGACCTAGTGAAACATAGTATGGGTGTAAGCACTTAGAATACCTTTCATGTGAAAGCTCACTAGACTCTAAACTCCGTGAGAACAAGAGCTTCTCCTGTTTGTGCTCATCATTGACTGACTCTCCAAGAGTTTAATCAAAGTCCTTTTCAGGAAATATTAGCTTCTAAACTCAAAGAGCAGTACCTGGAACTTAATAACTGAATGAAAAATGAGATAGGTAAATATCATTTCATTCTAAAAATTCTATTAAGACATAAAATATAAGACTTCATACTCCATATCTGTTCTTTCCATGCTTGTTTTTACACAACTGACAACTGGTTTGGAGTCTTACCTTTTGTTCTCTTGACATAAGATCAGTGACAGAAAAAGAGGTAATGCTACAATGATTAAAAAGGAAATGCACATAATCCAGATATGATGTTATATAGACCCAAACTCATGAAAAAGCATTAAGGCCCCTGGGAATAAACATCACATATCATTGTGATCTTGAGAGGCCTCAGCCTGCAGCAGCTTGAAGTGGGGCTTGGTTTTCCCACCAGAGACTGAGGCCAAGCAGAGGCTGTGAGAGCACCAAATCCTCACTGGTAGGCCGGTGGTCAGTGACGAGGCCCTGGCTCTTTGGCTTTTCAGAAAAGAATTCCCACAAAGACAGAAAACAGTTAAACAAGTAAAGTGTTTATTAGGAGGGGGAAAAAAGAGTAGAGTACGTGTGGATAGACACATAGGTGGGCTCAGAGACAGAGTCGCACCCTTGTGGTGTGACTTGAATCACTTCTGTGGAGCCTTTCTTCCTGGTTTCCTTTGACCAATTGTCTTACTTTGCCCAGTGCTGAGATCGTATTTGATATTTCTTAGGGTCCTTGCATGTGTGCTACATCTCTCAGCCAAGACAGGTTCTAGTAGAGAGGCTTATGGGTAGTTGCATCACTTACTATGAGGTGATACCCCCCGTCTTTTGAACTCCAAGGAAGCTTTCTGCACATGTGTAGTCAGAGAGGTCTCCGTAATTTCAAGAATGAGGAATATATGGTCTCATCTGGGCAGGGCCCAGCCTTCTCCCTCTTTTGTCCTGCTATTTTCCTCTTGGAGCATCCATCCATAGAGAACAAACTCCAACTGTTTGTCCCAGGGGCCTATCTATCTCCTGCCTCAATTGTGATGTATTAGAAACAGAGGGATTATGAAGCAGCTCTGTGGTAGCTGGTCCCATCAGAGCAGTATTACAGGCATGGTACCATTTGGACTTGTGAAATTTGCATATAAGCATGCTGCTTAATATATAATTATAATGGACAGATGACATAAATCATGAAGCATTTCTTCTTCTCCTGAATGTTTTCTGCCTTTTCATTCTTTGCAATCTTTTTCACAAATGCTTTATTCTAGAGGTGTGGTATTTCTGACATTTTTAAACATATACAGGAGAGATTATATCTGAAAACTGGACTGAATGAAAAGGCTAATGCTGTCACCAAATAGAGATATCTTTTACTGACAATTCCGCCTTCTGCGGGTCTGTTAATCTGTGGGGAAAGGCGTGAAGCCTCCTGTACTATTATCTGTGAAAGGTTTTTACAAGAAGGTTGTTGGTCAGTTTCTAAGTTGTGCCCCACTCTTTGTGACCCCATGGACTGCAGCATGCCAGGCTTCCCTTTCCTTCACCATCTCCTGGAGTTTGCTCAAACTCATGTCCATTGAGTTGGTGATGCCATCCAACTACCTCATCCTCTGTCTTCCATAAGAATGTATCAAAAACAATGGGAAAGAAGAATCTAATGTGCAATTTTTCTGACTTTCAAAGAATATTTTTAAAATTACATGTAATTCTACATGAATATATTTTAATTTTAGAATGTTTAGAAAATACATACTTAGAAGTCTGTCATTTTAAGAAAATGGTAAAATTTTTATGTGAAAATTGAGGTAAATGTTAAGCAAGCAAAATTTAAGTTCTGAGACATCTCTGGCAGTCCAGTGTTTAAAAATTTGCCTTCCAATGCAAGGGGTGCAGGTTCGATCCCTGGTCAGGAACTAAGGTTTCACGTTAGAGCAACATGGCCAAAAAATTAAATAAAAATTTAATTCTATGTTAGCCTCACCCAAGAACAGTATAATAGAGGTGGTTTTTCAGTTGTATTTACTTAGACTAGATGTAATAAAATCTAGTGGTCTTCCCTCATGTCTCAGCTGGTAAAGAATCTGCCTACAATTCTGGAGACCTGGGTTTGATCCCTGGGTTGGGAAGATCCCCTGGAGAAGGGAACAGCTACCCATTCCAGTATTCTGGCCTGGAGAATTCCATGGACTGTATAGTCCATGGGGTTGCAAAGACTGCTGGGTCTCTAGCACTGAAGGCAGATTCTTTACTGCTGAGCCACAAGGGAAGACCCAATAAAATCTAGTACTTACTTACATATCCAAAAGTTAGTACCTGCTTTATTACATCAGAGTTCTATGTTAGCACTTTTTTTTTTTTTAATGTGGACCTTTTTTTAAAGCCTTTATTGAATTTCTTACAATATCGTTTCTGTTTTATGTTTTGGTTTTTTGGCCAAGAGTCATGTGGGATCTTAGCTTCCTGACCAGGGATCAAACCTGTACCTCATGCACTGGAAGGCAAAGTCTTAATCACTGGACCACCAGGGAAGTCCCCAAAGTTCTGCACTTGGACCTGGGAAGACCACAGAGATGTATTTGAAGGGACTGCAGCCCTGAAATAACTTACCAAGTAGTCCCATGTAGTCTAGGAAATAGATTGTACACAAGAGAACCAGGGAAGAATGTTAGTAAGAGTAGATGAGGTAAGAAAGAGGCAACTCTGCTGAAAGTGGCTGGAGGTGGGATAAGTGTAAAGAGGCCCAGCTTCAAGTTTCAGGCTGAGACGTTGTTACTGTAGAGAGATCCCATTTCAAATTCCATCCTAACACATGGTCAATGGTAAAGTCCCCAGTAGGGCATTTGCCAGAAGAGCAGGGTGACTGGAAAAACTATTGTGAGGTGTTAACTGTGGGAAGAGTATCAACAAAAACACCAATACCCAGATTAGAAATCGAATTCAAGAGGGGTCATCTTTTCTTTCCTGTGGTTTTTTTTTTTTTTCCTTCAACCTTTAAACATTTTATTTTGTATTGCGACGTAGCCGATTAACACTGGCATGTGGTAGTCTCAAGTGAACAGCAATGGGACTCAGCCATGTATATACATGTATTTTCCTGGTGTTTTAAAAATCTGCATTATAATAAAAATCAAATGCGAAATGTTATTATCTGCAGGTGGCACCCATCTAAAATGTTGATTTGCTGGCTTACATTTGGATGACACTTGGAAACACATCTAGCACCATCCTGCTGGTGACTGTAGAATGTAGACATCAAAGAAAAGGGCAAAAGCTGGATTTCTGACTAAAGTTACCAAAGAAAATAGGAACAAAGTTAGTGAACACCTCGTTTAATGTCTAGTTAACACCTAGTTTAATGTCTAGTTAACACCTAGTATTAATGTCTATCTTAAGAGTGCCCCTGGCATTTAGTGACCAGAGTTAGGAAGTTGTAGTTAAACTTACAGGCTACCCAGATGGCTCAGTGGTAAAGAATTTGCCTGTCAGTGCAGAAGATGCAGATTCTATCCCTGGTTTGGGAGGATCCTTTGGAGAAGGAAATGGCAACCCACTCTAGTATTCTTGTCTGGGAAATCCCATGGACAGGGGAGCCCACGAGGCCACACTCCACTAGGTCACAAAAGAGTCAGACAAGACTGAACAGCAACAAATTTAAACTGATACAGGCTTGGGCATTTCCTGAGATGCTAGTTCAAAGCTTGGGAGTTTCCAGTCTTAAAAGATGCTATGGGAAACAGTCCATATGTTCTCATATTTACCATCCAGAAAAAAAGTACATAATTTGTGATTTTAACTGTTTTCAAATTTTACAGAATTAAAACACTCAGAATCTACTAGAGTCATAAGGTTCTGTGTTGCTCTCTTTAATTCAAGGTCATTACAAAACCATATTCTGTGTGGATCAGTGACCAAGTAGATGCAAAGGAAGGAGATTGTTACAACGAACTGGAAAATGGCTCTGTTCACCTGAGACCAGAAAGGGGATTTTATTAGCACAATAAAAGGCAAATAAATATACATAGGAGCTGCACATTGGCGGAACTTAGAGCAAGTTGTGTGCTGCTTTGCAGTGCCCTTAATGAGTGTGTATTTCTATATGGTTTTGGTAATAGTGCAATATGACACTAATTGTAGTGTCACATTGAAGAAACTGATTTTTTTTCTTTTGGCTAAAGATAATTTACTTGTCCTTTTCCTGAAATGCCAGTTTGGGGCATTTCATGCAAGCACAAAGCTAGAAAGACAGTGAAAGCTGAATGAATGCTTGGCATATTTCTCAGACAGTAATGAAACCGGAGTAATTGAGAGAGTCAGCAAATCACAGTTATCAATCAAATGGTGAAGGAGGTGGGTACAGATGCCAGGTCTGATTTGTTCTTCTGGTCCAGAGAACCTGCCTTGTTTTTGTTATTAATTAATTCTTGTTTTGTGTTTTCACATTATTCTTTAAAAGAGAGCAACATACACTGTGGCACTGCTGCTGCTGCTGCTGCTGCGTCGCTTCAGTCGTGTCTGACTCTGTGCGACCCCATAGACTAGACGGCAGCCCACCAGGCTTCCCCGTCCCTGGGATTCTCCAGGCAAGAACACTGGAGTGGGTTGCCATTTCCTTCTCCAGCGCATGAAAGTGAAAAGTGAAAGTGAAGTCGCTCAGTCATGTCTGACTCTGTGCTACCCCATGGACTGCAGCCCACCAGGCTCCTCCATCCATGGGATTTTCCAGGCAAGAGTACTGGAGAGGGGTGCCATTGCCTTCTCTGACATTGTTGAACTAGGTCATACTTAAACTTCAACTTGAAAGTGTGGCCTGGAGATCACATAGTAAGTTCAATTTTCTAAGGAAACTGCCTAACAAATATCTGGTCCTAAAAGTGTAAAGGAAGCAGATGATCTAATTGCAAATATAAATAAAAAGAAAAAAAGACAATTCAATTAGTGCATCAGTTAATCTGGATAGATTGAAAACTTACTTCCCACTCAACTATAAAATTAATCCTCTATTATCATGGAGGAGATGTCATTGCAATGATTTCAGAAATAATGAATTTACCAAGAAATTTAAGAAGCGGATAAATCCCAGAACTTCGGATTTAAAGAAACTATTGTTCCTCTTGAATTTTCACTCACCTCCTTTGCTTTCTCCATTGATCTTGATTTTATCTAGAAGACACAAGTGAATTGTATTATTTTTTCCCCTTTCCTAAGTAAAGGATCATTTCTTCCATTCAGATTGGATTCAGAATTAAAGCACTCTTCACCCTAGTTCTGAGTTTTTAGAATGTGAAGCTCAGAAGTTTCAAGATGTAATGTTCCAAACACTTAACTAAATGTAGACGTTGACAAATGAGTCATCCAGGTCTCAATTTTTTATCATTTAGTTTTCTGATTGAAAAAAAAAAAAAAAAAAAAAGGAACTGGCTTTAACCACAATTTAAGGGAAAAAACAGTTGCTTCTCTCCAACTGATAAAAATTTCAGCACTATAGGCAAGTTCCCTTGATGCTAATATAGATCTGGTGGGCCCAACAGACAGGTGGAGTTGGCAAATAAATGTTCATTTCTCTCTTTTATGACTCAATGTTATCATGAGGGAAATGGAGAACATTTCCACAACACAGCTGTGTGGGATTCGCCAGCTCGTCTATCAAGATAACGCAGAGTCTTTTACTCCCCTGCAGTTTGGCAACCAGTACGGATCTGAGTAGGATATAGAAGATTACTCTCAAGTTCTTGGCTCCACTGGAAGTGCAAGTTGCGTTTCAGAGTTGCAAGCATTATCTATCAGTTTAAGAGTCTCTGGAGTAGTTTGTGGGATACTCTGGCTTGAAGACTCTGGTAAAACTGGGTAAGATTATAGAGGCCATTTAGTCAATGACTGAATCCCTTTCCCAGCTCCCTGACAAGTTATTTTCTAGCATGTATATGTATGCCTTTGGTGCAAGGAAACTCACTACTTTCCAGGGATACTTTTCTGTTTTCAGTGACAAGCTGGAATCAAGATTGCCAGGAGAAATATCAATAACCTCAGATATGCTGATGACACCACCCTTATGGCAGAAAGTGAAGAAGAACTAAAGAGCCTCTTGATGAAAGTGAAAGAGGAGAGGGAAAAAGTTGGCTTAAAGCTCAACATTCAGAAAACGAAGATCATGGAATCGGGTCCCAACACTTCACGGCAAATAGATGGGAAAACAGTGGAAACAGTGTCAGACTTTATTTTTCTGGTCTCCAGAATCACTGCAGATGGTGATTGTAGCCATGAAATTAAAAGACGCTTACTCCTTGGAAGGAAAGTTATGACCAACTTAGCATATTGAAAAGCAGAGACATTACTTTTAAACAAAGGTCAGTCTAGTCAAGACTATGGTTTTTCCAGTAGTCATGTATAGATGTGAGAGTTGGACTATAAAGAAAGCTGAGTGCCAAAGAATTGATGCATTTGAACTGTGGGGTTGTAGAAGACTCTTGAGAGTCCCTCGGACTGCAAGGAGATCCAACCAGTCCATCCTAAAGGAGGTCAGTCTGGGTGTCCATTGGAAGGACTGATATTGAAGCTGAAACTCCAATACTTTGGCCCCTGATGCGAAGAGCTGACTCATTTGAAAAGACCCTGATCCTGGGAAAGATTGAGGGCAGGAGGAGAAGGGGACGACAGGATGAGATGTTTGGATGGCATCACCAATTCAATGGACATGAGTTTGGGTGGACTCCAGGAGTTGGTGATGGACAGGGAGGCCTGGTGTGCTATGTTTCATGGGGTCGCAAAGAGTCCATCATGACTGAGTGACTGAACTGAACTGAACTGAACTGAACTGAATTTTTAGATGGGTTTCCTTCGTAGCTCAGTGGTAAAGAACACATCTGTCAATGTAGGAGACACAGGAGACTCAGGTTTGATCCCTGGGTCAGGAAGATCTCCTGGAGGAGGAAATGGCAACCCACTCCAGTATTCTTACCTGATAAATCCCATAGACAGAGGAGTCTGGTGGGCTCAGTTCCTAAGGTCACAAAGAGTCAGACACGGCTTAGTGACTAAACAACAGCAACAATTTTTAGGTGGTTCTTGATTGTGCTTATTCTTAAACCTGCTAAAGTAGAGTTTCACTCATTATTCCCAATTTTATATTTCAAATTCATAGGAAATAAATTCTTTTTTTCATACAAATATATCCTTAAATTCTTGAAAGTAGGCATCATGTCCTTTAGGCTGATATTCTAATTATTCTAATGATTCCTCCTCTGATGGGATCTTGAGTCTTTTCTTCTTTGGACTGAGTGACTTGGCTCAACACCCAGAATGTGATCAGTTCATGGAAGCCTCAAGTGAACCTGTTACCTTGGTGGACCTGATGGCTTGACTTTGTCAACCATAGTTCAGTTCTTTGCCTGGTCTCAGCTCAACATCGCAAAGAGAAATGAAAGATGTGACTGGCCATTTTTAAGAATCATTTTCATCTTAGGAAGCAACACAGTTAATGCAAACACATAGTAATAATTTATACATTTAAATACCTCCAGAAAAAAGAATTTCGGGGAAAAAATCCACAGATAAAAAGCCAAACATGTCATCTTCCTGTACCAATCTTTGTACTCTTCCACTTAGCAATGCTCAGATGTTATCTAAGTACCCTTTAATCTCCTTCATCTTTGCAATATTCAATGAGTTGTGTTGTTTCACTGCTATTACCATTCTTGTCCCTGGACCTGATGGCTAAATTAATGCCTTGGATCCTTATAGTTTGGTGTGAATGTAATAGCATCTAGCTCAACCATGCAGCTAGCTTGAATCTTTTCTAGGTCTCCTTAGTCTCAAATGTAGTTAAATTAAGTGAGTAGTCTCTACAGGGTTTGGGAGATTGCATAGCTGAAAAGTTCACTCCGACCAGAAAGGTATCTTACTCTTACTTCCAAAGATCCTTACACAGAAAGATGCAAATGCAACACATGTTCACCCATGGTTCACCCATGATCCATGTCAACGTACAGCAAAAACCACTACAATATTGTAAAGTAATTCACCTCCAATTAAAATAAATAATTTAAAAATAAAAAAGAGCAAAATGCAAATACAATATCACCAGGTCTAAGTTTTCAAGAAAAGTAGAAATCCATATTTTTAGATAAATTTCTTTGATTTCTTTTAAAGGTTTTTTGTGTTTTTTTTTTTTTTTAAGTTGGTCCTCCTAAGTATATTCTCAGGATGTTCTAGTCAACAGCCATCATTTTGGGACCTTTGTTCCATAGTCATACTTTCTGTTTTCTCAATAATTTTTAAAATCACATGAGAAGCATTAAAGATAAGAATACTGAGACACTGAAAAGGATACAATAGGGTATGCCACATCTATGATACAATCTTAAATAAAAAGATGAGCATTGCATGTGTCATATGAGCAACAACTGTATTTTATAAATATCAATTTAGGAAAACAAAGACAAGGAGAAAACATGAAAGTGGAATGAAATACTATGGACAATTTAAATTTTTCTTTTTTCTCTTATAGAAAAAATTTTAAAATTCTATTCTGTGAACCTACACAGCTTCAAGAAAGAAAAAGATTATAAATATATCTTAACTATTATATTTAAATAAAATAAAAAGAAAATCAGAATGCAAGATTTCATTAAGACGAGCAATTCTCGATATGTTAACCTTCCCTTGTAGCATGTCTGCACTATTCAGTCTTGTATTCTTTTTTAATGCTAATACATGCTCAAATTATCCTGTTTTCAGAATCAATTCTGGTAGAAAAACTAGAAATGTAACATCAAGATGAAGGGAATGGAAATGGAAAATGAAAATTCTTTATTTGTTAATGAGGATGTTAAATAAAAGGGAGAATCATATACTGGGTACAAGATTGATCAAATCTTGGTATTCTGGCTCTTCCTAATGGGATCTGACTTACTTAAAGCTAACATTTTTTGAGCACTTACTCAAGTTATTTTTACTATTATCTCCATATATTACCTCCATATTTAGTGGTACAGACGCTTAGATCTAGCAAAATCAACCTAATACCACAGAGATCCAAAGTGCCAGAGTCAGGGTCCCCACTCAGGTCATGATCCCTCCAAAACTGTCACTACTGCCTATTGCTTACAAGCCAAATAATCTCAAGTCAAAATAAAAGCTTCCTGACACACGACAAAACAGAATGAGAAAAAGCTTTTCTAATACGTCTCTTCCCTCATCAGATCTGTTGCATATCAAATGGATCAGGCACCATGAACCACTGAAAACAGTTGTATTTCTGATGAGGCTTCTTTTCTTGCCTTCTCTTCCTTTTTTTTTAACCTCTGCACACACCCCTGTGATGACTGTGGCTGGCAATTTTGAGTGTCACAGGTTACTGTACCTTTCTTTGCTGTATGACAAGCAGTTAGAAAATTTGAAGGATGATTTGATTTGAGATTCCTTCAGTGAAGACAATATAAAGGGTAAATAAGCTACAACTCTGCTGTAGTAAATCCACTCCAGCATGATACAGTGTGTGCTGGCCAGGTCCGTGTGTGTTAATCAGGTCTTTTTACTGTGTACTCTTGATGCTTTCTCATTCAAGGCCTTGCTGCCCTGCCCAGGACTAGCTCATTCCTAGAGATAGCAAATAACTTATTTGGGAGCATGCTTTTCAAGTTAGACTAACCTATCCATAGCCCGTAGCCCAACCACTTCCTCTGTTGGGCTCTGACACTCAGAGCAACTGTGCTTCTGTCCTGATCACCCCTGGTCTTGGCACCACACAGCCAGGGACAGCCCCTAGGGCCCAGAGCCTGATAAAAAGATTCGAACTTGCCAGTCGTAAGTCTGCTCACCCTGCTTGGCCTATTCTTCCCCTATGGAAACCACAGTCAAGGCTTTGGCCCATGCTTTCCTCCTGTTCTGTCTGCTTCCTGACTGACACTGGTGCCTCCCCTTGTGGCCCACCATGGCATGGCACAACCCCTCCTCTTGGCATCTACGAATATAGTAGTATATCTTTTCAGGGGCAATTGTCTCCTAAACTTTTAGCTTCACCGTATCTGAAGAAAAGTAAAATCTATATTTTAAAACCATCCAGAAAGCCTCAAACTCACAGCATGATTTACACTCCCTGGAATGCTAGGTTTACTATTATGAGTCTGTTTGTGCTGGGCCTTATCCGTGCAGAGTCAGCTAGGACTCCAACTGGGGCTTTTACAGCCCTTTTTGAGCAATAGCTCATAAATGACTCCACCCATATAAAAGGAGATATGTAATTCAGTGAACTGACAATGCATATATAACCCTCTTGTTTGCCATGGAGATTACATAAGACATAAACAAGTTGTGTCTGTGTCTCAGCATTAGACAAGGTAAGCACCCTTGATGTTTCATTACAGAGCTGCCACCAGAAACCATGGTGACCTCAGACAGACTGAGACCCACCACATGCTAAATGGGAAGGTTTCAGTTCTAGGTAGAAACTTAAAATCAATGGAATGAAGAGTTGTGAGATTAAGATATAAATGTTTAAATGTAATGTAACTCTGAGAAAAGTTTTGCATGCCTAAAACGAACTCAAGCTGGATAGAAAATGCTCACAGCTACCTCATAAAGCATTGTTTATTTTCTCTGATGAAGCCTTGCTCCCCTGCTACCCTTTCCTTGCCAACATGTGGCGTTCTCAGGGGCAGTTTCCAATCACCGCTGCTGCCAGCCAGCTGGTCACTGCAGCAGTCAGCACACTGACCCTGGAGAGCACCGAGGCGCCCCACCGTCAGCCAGTTTGCATGATGCAACCTCAGCAATGTGGAAGCTCCAACCGCCCCTGCACTCTCTGGCTCAAACTTGGCCGTTTGGGGAGGCTGCCAGGACAGCACCAGGAGGGGAGCCAGGGGGAGCCTTTTGCCAGAACCAGCAGGTGGCAATGGCCAACAGCAGCTTAGAAGGCAGATTAGTCTTTCCAGCAGTTAAGACAGCCAACAGAGGTGGGAGCCAACGCTGCCCTTGTTATCCAACGTATAGGCATTGTTATAAATGACATTGGAGCCCCCCTGTACATTTCTCATTGGGCTTGTTAGCCAGGTGGCAGTTTTACCAGAGTCATCAGTGCTCCAAGCAAAGCGTATGCTATATCATTTAACTTACATGGGAGGCCAGGGAATTACATTTCTTGGAAGAGTGTCTTGGAGACACGATAACAATGATCTCTGGTATTTATACAGTACTGTTCTCCAAAGCGGTTAATGCACCTGACAGACGGCCTCTAAATCAGACTTAGAACATTGCTCATGAGTAGAGGAGGAAGCGCGATCCAATCACTTTAGAAATTAGAAAGCTGAAAATGTAGATACGGTATTTTGGAGTTAAGGTCATGCACAACTTGAGTTAGAGTCATGATGGAAATCTACGAGTTCCGAATGGCATTTTCATACACAAGGCAACATGTGAGTTGAAGGAGTACATAAAACTCTGAGTGACGCCAATACATTTGTGTCCATGATCTATTCACTTCAAATGACAGTAGAATACAGACCCCTTTTCATTTTGAT
Source organism: Ovis aries (assembly GCF_016772045.2). Lineage (NCBI taxonomy): Eukaryota > Metazoa > Chordata > Mammalia > Artiodactyla > Bovidae > Ovis > Ovis aries. The sequence goes on from NC_056059.1 coordinate 95,117,052, forward strand.
CTGAAATGGGATTACATATATACTAGAGAAGTGAAAGAGGGCTTCCCCAGTGGCTCAGTGATAAAGAATCTCCCTGTCAGTGCAGGAGATTCAGGAGACTTGGATTCGATCTCTGGGTGAGGAAGATCCCCTGGAGGAGGAAATGGCAACCCACTCCAGTATTCTTGCCTGAAAATTCCCATGAACAGAGGAGTCTGGCAGGCTACAGTCCATAGGGTCACAAAGAGTCGGACATGACTGAGCAACTGAGCACACACACACGGAGAAATGAAAAAGGTTTATTATAAAATTGGTTCTAAATTCTTTCAAGAGCAGAGATAATACAGAAAACAGATGTTAGAAAATATGTCTTCCAAACTGGAAGAAGTTTCAATAAGTTGTAAGGTTTCTGAAAAGAGGAAGGCCTAACAATCAACAAGTATTTATTGCTTGCCTATAATGAGTTCAACACTGTTTCAGGGCTTACATACTCAAGAAATACATTTTAAAAAATCTAAGACCGAGTCTGCGCTTTTAAGGGTATTACAATGTTGTTGACAGAGCCAAACTAATGAAAGCATTAGTGGCCAGCGTTAAAGGAGACTGTGTCTAGACTCTTCCCGCAGTTAGACTAGGAGGAAAGGAGAGAATTGGCGAGGCCTGGCATGGTCCAGGGAGGCTGCATGGAGCAGAAGCAATACACTTGGCTAGGCTTTAGCATGCATAAGACTGAGCCCCCCAAACCATATCATACAGAGCCCTAAACTAGGAATCAGAATTTCATCTCCCACAACATAATGATCACTCGAATGAGCTTCCATCACTGAAAATCAGTCATATGCCAGAAACTATGTTGGATACTGATGAACAAGAAGAGCTGTGATGGGTTTTAGAAACAGAGAAAGGAGTCTTGTAAAAAGCCTAGATATGCTGATTTGTTGTTGCTGTTGTTCAGTCCCTAAGTTATGTCCGACACTTTGCGACCCCGTGGACTGCAGCACACCAGACTTCCCTGTCCTTCACTGTCTCCCAGAGTTTAGTCAAACTCATATTCTTTGAATCTGTGATGCTATCTAATCATTTCATTCTCTGCCCCCCTTCTCCTCCTGCTTTCAGTCTTTCCCAGTATCAGGGTCTTTTCCAAAGCGTCTGTTTTTTGCATCAGGTGGCCAAAATATTGGAGCTTCAGCTTCAGCATCATTCCTTTCCAATGAATATTCAGAATTAATTTCCTTTAGGATTGACAAGTTTGATCTCATTGCAGTCCAAGGGACTCTTAAGAGTCTTCTCCAGCACCACAGTTCGAAAGCATAAATTCTTTGGCCCTCAGCCTTCTTTATGGTCTAACTCTCACATCTGTATATGACTACTGGAAAACCCATAGTTTTAACTATATGGACCTTTGTCGGCAAAGTGATGTCTCTGCTTTTAAAATTTTTCATAGCTTTCCTTTCAAGAAGCAAGTGTCTTTGAATTTCATGACTGCAGTCACCGGCTTCTCATGTGGCTCTAGTAAGGAATGCAGGAGACATAAAAGATACAGGTTTGATCCCTGGATCAGGAAGATCCCTTGGAGGAGGGCATGGCAGCCCACTCCAGTATTCCTGCCTGGAGGATCCCATGGACAGAGAAACCTGGTGGGCTACAGTCTATAGGGTCACAAAGTCAGACATGGCTAAAGCGACTTAGCATGGATGCACACACACATGTCAACATCCACAGTGATTTTGGAGCCCAAGAAACTAAAATCTGTCACAGCCTCTACTTTCTACCATTCTGCTTGCCGTGAAATGCTGCCAGGCCCACTCAAATCCCATTTAGATGGCCATCCATGCTTTGCAACCATCACAAAAATCTGAGAAGTCAAACTTACCCAAAAGAAAAAGCAGACAGTATTGCAGAGTTAAAACTTCCTTCCACCTCCTGCCTTTACAAAGCCAATACTTTCATGCCTCTTTGAAAAGCAGAACCAGGTAGAAATGGAGTGAGGAGCTGAAAATGATTTTTTACCATCTTAACTCCCTGAGTCTCCCAGGGGATAAACAACTGAGGTACGTTAGTGAAAGCTCTAGAACTCAGGAAAATACATTTGGAAAATCCCTGGATGGGCTAATTCTTCAAGAATGTCTTGATTCTTTGAGCCAGAAAATAAAGCCAAGAATCAGTTCAGTTCAGTCGCTCAGTCATGTCCGACTCTTTGTGACCCCATGAATCGCAGCACGCCAGGCCTCCCTGTTCATCACCATCTCCCAAAGTTCACTCAGACTCATGTCCATCGAGTCAGTGATGCCATCCAGCCATCTCATCCTCTGTCGTCCCCTTCTCCTACTGCCCCCAATCCCTCCCAGCATCAGAGTCTTTTTCAATGAGTCAACTCTTCCCATGACGTGGCCAAAGTACTGGAGTTTCAGCTTCAGCATCATTCCTTCCAAAGAAATCCCAGGGTTGATCTCCTTCAGAATGGACTGGTTGGATCTCCTTGCAGTCCAAGGGACTCTCAAGAGTCTTCTCCAACACCACACTTCAAAAGCATCAATTCTTCGGTGCTCAGCCTTCTTCACAGTCCAATTCTCACATCCATACATGACCACAGGAAAACCATAGCCTTGACTAGATGGACCTTAGTCAGCAATGTAATGTCCCTGCTTTTGAATATGCTATCTAGGTTGGTCATAACTTTTCTTCCAAGGAGTAAGTGTCTTTTAATTTCATGCCTGCAGTCACCATCTGCTGTGATTTTGGAGCCCCCAAAAATAAAGTCTGACACTGTTTCCACTGTTTCCCCCTCTATTTCCCATGAAGTGATGGGACCAGATGCCACGATCTTCGTTTTCTGAATGTTGACCTTTAAGCCAACTTTTTCACTCTCCTCTTTCACTTTCATCAAGAGGCTTTTTAGTTCCTCTTCACTTTCTGCCATAAGGGTGGTGTCATCTGCATATCTGAGGTTATTGATATTTCTGCCAGCAATCTTGATTCCAGCTTGTGTTTCTTCCAGTCCAGCGTTTCTCATGATGTACTCTGCATATAAGTTAAATAAGCAGGGTGATAATATACAGCCTTAACGTACACCTTTTCCTATTTGGAACCAGTCTGTTGTTCCATGTCCAGTTCTAACTGTTGCTTCCTGACCTGCATACAGATTTCTCAAGAGGCAGGTCAGGTGGTCTGGTATCCCCATCTCTTGAAGAATTTTTCACAGTTTACTGTGGTCCACAGAGTCAAAGGCTTTGGCATAGTCAATAAAGCAGAAATAGATGTTTTTCTGGAACTCTCTTGCTTTTCCATGATCCAGAGGATGTTGGCAGTTTGATCTCTGGTTCCCCTGTCTTTTCTAAAACCAGCCTGAACATCAGGAATTTCACAGTTCACATAGTACTGAAGCCTGGCTTGGAGAATTTTGAGTATTACTTTACTAGCCTGTGAGATGAGTGCAATTGTGCAGTAGTTTGAGCATTCTTTGGCATTGCCTTTCTTTGGGATTGGAATGAAAATGGACCTTTTCCAGTCCTGTGGCCACTGCTGAGTTTTCCAAATTTGTTGGCATATTGAGTGCAGCACTTTCATAGCATCATCTTTCAGGATTTGAAATAGCTCCACTGGAATGCCATCACCTACACTAGCTTTGTTCGTAGCGATGCTTTCTAAGGCCCACTTGACTTCACATTCCAGGATGTCTGGCTCTAGATGAGTGATCACATCATCATGATTATCTGGGTCGTGAAGATCTTTTTTGCACAGTTCTTCCATGTATTCTTGCCACCTCTTCTTAATATCTTCTGCTTCTGTTAGGTCCAGACCATTTCTGTCCTTTATCGAGCCCATCTTTCCATTAAATATTCCCTTGGTATCTCTAATTTTCTTGAAGAGATCTCTAGTCTTTCCCATTCTGTTGTTTTCCTTGATTTCTTTGCATTGATCGCTGAAGAAGGCTTTTTTATCTCTTCTTGCTATTCTTTGGAACTCTGCATTCAGATGCTTATATCTTTCCTTTTTTCCTTTGCTTTTCGCCTCTCCTCTTTTCAGAGCTATTTGTAAGGCCTCCCCAGACAGCCATTTTGCTTTTTTGCATTTCTTTTCCATGGGGATGGTCTTGATCCCTGTCTCCTGTACAATGTCACGAACCTCATTCCATAGCTCATCAGGCACTCTATCTATCAGATCTAGTCCCTTAAATCTATTTCTCACTTCCACTGTATAATCATAAGGGATTTTATTGAGGTCATACATGAATGGTCTAGCGGTTTTCCCTGTTTTCTTCAATTTAAGTCTGAATTTGGTAATAAGGAGTTCATGATCTGAGCCACAGTCAGTTCCTGGTCTTGTTTTTGTTGACTGTATACAGCTTCTCCATCTTTGGCAGCAGAGAATATAATCAATCTGATTTTGGTGTTGACCATGGTGATGTCCATGTGTAGAGTCTTCTCTTGTGTTGTTGGAAGACGATGTTTGCTATGACCAGTGCGTTTTCTTGGCAAAACTCTATTAGTCTTTGCCCTGCTTCATTCCGCATTCCAAGGCCAAATTTGCCTGTTACTCCAGGTGTTTCTTCACTTCCTACTTTTGCATTCCAGTCCCCTATAATGAAAAGGATATCTTTTTTGGATGTTAGTTCTAAAAGGTCTTGTAAGTCTTCATAAAACCGTTCAACTTCAGCTTCTTCAGCATTACTGGTTGGGGCATAGACTGGATAACTGTGATATTGAATGGTTTGCCTTGGAGACGAACAGAGATCATTCTGTCGTTTTAGAGATTGCATCCAAGTACTGCATTTCGGACTCTTTTGTTGACCATGATGGCTACTCCATTTCTTCTGAGGGATTCCTGCCCGCAGTAGTAGATATAATGGTCATCTTAGTGAAATTCACCATACCAGGTGGCAATTTTAAGTTCAAGGAAAGTCTAAAGATGCACTGACTCTGAAACACTGTGCTGATACTCAAGGGTCTGGACCTGGGTACAGGGCCCCTCCCTTGATGCATCTTTCCCAGGTCAGAATGGGATTTTATTACGATGCTAACATATCCTCCCTTTCTTTTGCTCTTACCAGTGTCAACTTGCAAACAAACACAGGGCTTGCTCATGTTTTTATTCCAGAGTTGCAAGAAAGGTAGGCTTCAGCCGTTTATCTCTCACAAAGCAGTGAACATTTCCATGACAGAGTCATTTCACACGTCTCCTCATCTCCTGGCTGTTTCTAAGCAGCATTTAGCACAACTTGTTTAGAACAGCCTTTTCCTGACTTTGGATGTATTTCATGTTAGGTTTTTAAAAAAAGAGAGAGAACATTTTGAGCTGACTTCCTATCTGGTCTCACTCATAGCTCATTTCATCCCGTTCAGTTCTGACTCATCTGGGCAAATTCCACAGCATTACTCAGCTCTCTCCTGACATTTGGCGCACCTGTGGTAAAGTTCCATGCGGTTCTTCATATTGGAGAATATGGACACTGCCGCCAGAAAACTAGAAAGCTAACTGGCTGAACGGAGACAGGCACAGAGACCTGCCTCCTCCCTTCTGGGTGTCACGGCCCTGAGAAAGCAGCCTAGGGTTTGGAGGGTGCTCTTGATCGCAGAATAGAGCCATGTGGGCCACTGCTCTTCAGGGGTCTGTAGGGCATCGCTGGCTAAACAGGGTCGACGTCACAGGGCTGATCACCTTCTGTATCCTTTCTTCCTTTCATTTTGAGATGATTTGAAAGGTGAACTAACATACATCATAATGTGGAGGCTTTGACTACAGTCAACTACAGTGTCTTCTTTCCAGTCCTTGAGCCGACCAAGCTTGACTCTGCCATGGGACCCTTGGCCTAACTGGGCCCCTACCTGGGACTCTCGTGCTGCCCAAGTTCACCCTTCAGAAATCAGCACTCAAATAGCTCCTCCTCAGATGAGTCTTCCCTAACCGTCCATCTAAGGGAGTATGCTAACCCTTGGTACTTTCTATACATTTTCTATATTATTATCTTTATGGACTGTAGCCCACCAAGCTCCTCTGTCTATGGGATTCTACAGGCAAGAATATTGGAGTGGGTTGCCATGCCCTCCTCCAGGGGATCTGCCCAACCCAGGGACTGAACCTAGATCTCCTGTGTCTCCTGTATTGGCAGACAGATTTTCTTTTACCACTAGTACCACCTGGGAAGCCCCTATTTTCTTTATACCACTTATCAAAATCTAAGTTATTGGTTTAATGTATTGTTTTATTGTTTCTTTCATCAGTTCCTCTGTATTAAAATCTAAGCTTCATGTGATCACTGATATAATGAATGTATCCCTAACCATACCCTTGCTTGCAATAGTGCTTGCTCATAGTAAGTCCCCGGCCCCCCGCCCCAATTCCACCCAAAGAAGAATGAATAGACGAAGTGCTTGTTGCCTTCATATTTTCCAGTTACGGCTGCAGTTACTGTCTCTTTCACCCACTCCTTCTCTGTCTTTTTCTTCCTCCTGACATTGGAGTAGAGAATTTTGATGACATAATA